>NW_026535784.1:23758333-26552500 GCF_028551555.1 Melozone crissalis
GAGGAGGTAGGCACCTGTCAGACAGAAATGCTGGGATTAATATTTACAGACTGGAAGACAGGACGGCATATTAGCTACTTCCCTAAGAGAAGTGAATGAAAAAAGTCTTTTCCATTCTACACTCTCTACAAATAAGACAAATCTATCCATCAGAGAGTAGATTCATTGAACATGGTTCTATTAGCTACTTTCCTCTAACAGAGCTCTGAAATTTGTACTACAGGCAACAGAAGGCATAGAAGGCATTCATTTATTTTCTAAACATAAGGCTATAAAAGTGGCAGTTTAGAAGCAGGAAAAAATATGCAAAGAAATTTTCTATCTCACTAATGTTAATGCATAACCAGCATTTACTTTATATACATAATGCAGTGAAAAATAAATTAGATGACAGATGTCTTCTCCCTCACCCTTGTCAGTTGTAGCATGAGTACACAAACAATCTAAATCACTGGGAGATATGTGCTATGGAAACACTGTGCAGAGGTAGTTAATTATTCCTGTCAGAGAAAAAAATGCAATTGCATTATTTATTTTGAAATTACAAACACAGTATACCATAAAATAATCATTATTGACATAAAGGTAACTCTGTGTTCATCTCCAGCAGTAATCAATAAATCCATGGATTCAGTAACTGATAACTCTTTATAACTGAAAAGGAAGTGTCTAAGTGAAAAATATTTACAGAAGGTGTATGAATGCTGCTGACATAAACCTCCAAAATAAATAATTATCTTCTATTTAACTAGACCCTTATGCAGGTATACATAATACAAAAATATATTATGTTTTGCTATAAGTATCTTAGAGTTAGAGTTATCACTATAAGAAATGCATCTGTTTCCTAGTCATAAAAGGAAAAACACCATCATTGGAATTGAGGTTAAAAAAAAGTGTTTTACACACACACCTGTTTGATTTTCTAATCAAATCTGGTCAGTGCTAATTCCTCTCCTTTGTCAGAGTAGTAGGCTCTCTTGGAGGCACTGGTATTTCAAGACAGTGAGGCACCTAGCAGAGCACATCCTCCTTTCCACCATGATATTTAGATGATGCGACTTGATGGCAAGGAGGGTACAGACCCTAGCTGGGAGGGAGGAAGAGAGAGAGAGAAACTTGAAGATTTTTAACATCTAAGGAAACTCATACTCTGATAAAAATCATGATAAGAGAGAATACAGCAAAAAGTGTTTTTCCAGTTATGTTGTGTATTGGTCAATCTTTTAAGAAAAGCTGCCTGTCCCCTACATTACAGTCTGTGTCATCCCTTACTGCCAGAACACTGATTGATGTACAGTAATGGACAAGAAAGGAACCAGTCTTTTCCTTTTCTGCGTATTTTCATAAAGATAAAAGTGGATGTTGAAAATTGAAATAGAAAAATTGAAGAAATATACAATTAATACATATTTCTCATAGATTGTTAATTGCCACATGCATAAATGTACCCCAAAGCATATGTTCTTACCAAACAATAAAAAGAATATATTACTACAATGAAGTGAATAGTATTCTAATCAATAGTTTTCTGATTACAACAGTAGAAAGCTATAAATGGAAAAAAAAGAATATATTACATGTAGACACACTTTACATATTGCTATTAGTGTTTAACACAAACTATATTTGTATCAGTTACTATGGTTTAAAATTCCAGACTATTAGAGGAAGAGGTAAGTAATTTACCTCAGCTTTGTCAGACAACCATTTCTGAGCAGAGATTATTTCTGCATGTACAGCAGAGGTAAGAATGATGGTAAACAGAAGCATGAATCATTCCTATAACATGTTCTGAGTTTTGCTGACTGGATAGAATTGGTCTCCATACATGCAGACTCCTCAGACAAAGGCTGGCACAGTCTGGGACTCAAATTCCATCTCACTCCTTGTTACTCAAAGAAATGCACTCTGTGTCTTGCAAAGCAATAGGAGGAGCAGGACACTATTGACCAAAATCATCACATCTATTAGCTCCATGGTGCTGACTACAAGTGTAATTCAAACTCCCTGTCCTGTAGTGAAAGCCTTCTGATGAATTATCTCAAGATACTAAAGCAGCTGTCTCTGTAAATGCAGCAGTTATGTTCCCCTGGGCCCCACTGCTGAGTATTGGAGGAATTTGAAAAACAGTATTGAACTTGAAATGACTACCAGATTCATTTAATTTTAATTTAGTTTGGTATTATGAGGAGTTATATGAAGGAGATATGCATGTGGACATGATGGTGATTTCTTTCCTTAAACACACCTAAAAAGTAACTGCACTTTAAATAGTCATAATTTTTCAGATAGTGCTTATTTAATAGCAATTAATCAATGTTTTCTGGTAATCAGAATATGGATTATTATTTTACACTTGTAAAAAAAATTAAGGTCTTTTTCACCTTTGATAATGGACCACTTGATATTAATTTATTCATCTTTGCAGGAATAGAAACACTGCTACATTTGTGATTATAAGATTACTCAGAAGTGAGATAATGATGAAGACATGGGTTTCAATACAGATTTTTCAGAATCCTGCAGCTCTCAGTAGGGTAATTACATCATCCAAAATGCACCCCACCAAGAAAAAAATATAAAAAGAACAGGATAATGAAAAAAAAGAAATAGCTGTTTTAGATTTGTAGTCCAAGTGTTAACCTAAGTCTCTGCACAGAACAACACGAGACAGTAAATTGCAAGTATTGTTCTATTCAAAAAGACAACAGAAGAAAATGAAAGTAAAAAGAGTTCGTAAGATGTTCAGAAACTAAGTACAATATTCTCATGGCAGTTTAATGAGAACTGGTCTTTAACTCTCATCTTACAACAAATCTCTGAAGAATAAACATCTAAGAACTAAATGTATTGATAAAGCAAAGGAGAATTATGAACATATACAATATTGCTATGATATAACAGTTTCACATTAATCTTGAGACTGTGTCTAAAATTTAGTTTCATTATACCACAAAATCAATTTCCATGGATTGCTTACAGCTTGCTCTCACTCATATAAGAAATTAGTTCGCATTAAAAAAATATTTGTTCTATTGTCTTATCTATTAGATACCTTTTAATAAAAATGCTGGTATAGTTTCATGGACTCCCTAGCTGAGCTATCTTCATTTACTATACATCTGTATTGAAAGAAAACCAATCCCTTAAAAAACAAACCAACCAACCCAGCAAAACCAAAATTAAACACAACAACTAAAGCAGACCCAAAACATTCTAATAATTACTTCACATCCAAAAGATGACATAAAGCTTTTTCTTATGTTTCTATAAAGCTAACCAGAGGAGTGAAAATTTAGCAGAGATCATGGAAAGCTTTTCCTGAAGTTTACTTGCAACCACACTGCAAAAGTCTAAAGAGTAGAACTGAACAAAACATTAACATCAACTGACTAAGGGTAAAGTCCCAACATTCTCACTTTCTGAAGTGTTTTTTAAAATCTAACTTCAAGGAACATGGTTCATTGTAGGTGCTGTAAATAAATTTTCTATCCATGATTATGGAGGACCTTGGAGAGTTGGGAGCTGTCTGAAATTCAACAAGGGCAAAAGCAGGGTCCTGCAGCTGGGGAGGACTAGCCCCATGCACCAGCACAGTCTGGGGATTGACCTGCTGGAAAGCAGCTCTGCAGAGAGGGACCTGGGGACCTGGTGGACAACAAGCTGCCCATGAGCCAGCAGCACGTCCTGGTGGCCAAGAAGGCCAATGGGATCCTGTGGGACATAAGGAAGGACATTGCCAGCAGGCTGAGGGAGGTGACCCTGCCCCTCTGCTCAGCCCTGGTGAGGCCACATCAGGAGTGGTGTTCAGCTCTGGGCTTCTCAGAACAAGAGAGACATGGAGCTCCTGGAGCAGATCTAGCGGGCAACAAAGATGAGTATGGGATGGGAGTATTTCACTTATGTGGAAATATTGATGGAGATGATTCTCTTCAGCCTGGAGACAAGTGGGAGAGGACCTAATAAAGAGAATGGAGCAAGGCTCTTCTTGGTGGTGACAAGAGGCAACAGGCAGACACTGATGCACAGGAAGCTCTACCTGCACAGGATGAAGATCTTCTCTACTGTGTGGAGATCTTCTTCCTGCTTGGGAACTGATTGCCCAGAGAGGCTGTGGAGTCTCCCTCATTGGAGATATTCAAGAACCATCTGAACATGATCCTGTGCCCTGTGCTCTAGGATGACCCTGGATGAGCAAGGGAGTTGGACCGGATGACCCATTGTGGTGTCACTTCAAACCTCACCCACTCTGTGGTTCTGTGAAATACATCTGAATCTATCTAAGATCCTTCCCAGAGCCTATCTAGACATATGTTGGAGAATAATGTATTCTACTAGAAATCCTGCATCTTGCATATAAACTGCATATGCATGACTGGAAAAAATTCAAAGAATTTGGAGACATATTTTAATGCAGAATATAAGAGTGGACTAAGTAATGACTTAAAAATCCTAAAAAAAAGATAAGTAAAGACTGAGCGTAAGGGTCATGGGAAGTGAATTATTTCATACAGAAAATAATAAATACACTGAATAAACTGTCAAAATTGAAAGCCTGGATTTTGCCAGAAGACAGATGAATTTCACACACTAAGCAGCAAAGCTTTGAAGTGAATGTATCAAAAAACTGGAAAGGGCGGCACAGCGGTTCAAAAAAGATATGTTCACTACAGAGAAAAGTCTTCAAACCCAGGCTAAAAAAAATAAATACATAAAAAAAACCTGCCTGTAATTCTGGTTTTGCTGTTTTCTGCTGTAAGGGAAAGGCCCGGGGAATTTCCTATTTAAAAATGAGCAAATGAACAAAATCTATGTTTTGATCATAGTGTTTGAAGTCTGAATCCTAAGAAAAAAATATCAACTCATGTTCCGTATGTTCAAAAAAGGAAGAAGATTTTATTAATTTACAAAAGAATTCTAATGATATTCAAAAGTCTGTGAATATGAGCATTTTGAAGGCATTCATTAAGGAATTCAGGAATTTTTAAAAATACTGACTTTAAGAGAAGACAAAGATCCTGTGTTACAAAGAAATGCATAAAAATACCACTATAAAGGTTAGCACAAATTAGCAAATCAATGAAAACTAAGATTGTTCAAGAAACAAAACTACATGTAAGAATAGAAAATTAAGCAGGTTACCACGAACACTATAAAAAATAAAAGAATTTTTCAGATAAAGTAGAGAAGAATGAAGAAAAAAATTAGCTACACCTTAGGGCTAGTTAGAGACTTAAAATTCCAATAATTAAATTAAAACTATGGTTTTAATTTCCATAGTGTGGAGCCACAGTCAGAAGTAATCAATCTCAATTAATGCACTCAAGGAAATATTTGAAGCATATAGGAGTAAATGTCTCAAAACCTCCCTAATTCAATATCAATAGAATAGCACTTGGGACTGATTACATAAAATATTAGGCACACCCTATCCCTCAGAATACATATCTCTCTAGCTGAAGTAACTGGTAAGGCAACATGGTTAGAAGGTTTGGTTTTACATAAATGACAGTTCTGTCATTTAAAACACCTCCCGTATAAACACTGTAAATTATGTTCCAGTTACATTCAGGAGATATATTTTGAAAAAGTAGCTATTATTCATGGAAAATAATCAGCAGTGCTGCTAAGAATAGCATGTTGATACTCAGCACCAGCTCCAGAAGAGCGAATTGTTGTGGCAGCTTGCAGGGACATCAAAAGTCTGCAACCAGCTCCCCAGTTCTAAAAGGGAGCAGCTGCAGAGGAGGACGTGGTGGTGCTGGGTCACTGCAGCAGCAACATCAGAATGTAAAAGAGGGCAGACACCTGACCTTGGAGCTGGATGGGGTCCTTCAAGCTTAGGAAGACTGGCAGTGTCCCAGAAAGGAAGAACTCTTTTTTTGTTGACAGCTTTGCAAATTTTTTTTCATTGTAGAAAATTATGGATTTCCCATGGAAATGCCCTGAAAAAGGTGTGAGGATGCAGGATAAAATCCAGTACTGAGATGTACCCTACAACATATACAGAAACTGTAAATGCAAGTTTTACAGACATTAAATGGAAATATAAAGCATAGATTTGGATAAATAAGAAGTCTTACTTTAGGGAGCATTTTGAAAAAGTATATAGCACCGAAAAAAAAAAAAATCGAGAGCATAGATTCATCCTATGACTGCAAAGCAGGAAATTTGCATTATTTCTTGCATGCTAATCTTGTGTTTGCAGAAAATATAGATAAGTTAAGACAGTCACAGGGCACAATGTTTTTTTTCTGAATAAAAAAGAAATTAAAGCAATTCAGAAATAAAAGAGAACTAATCTGTCAACTGAGAAATTATGTCCTTTCATCTTGTGTTTCATTAGCAGGTCCCAAACTCCTACATACCACTGGTGACAATAAAGTGAATCCATATTTTATTATGTCATATCTTTCTGTCTCTCCATTTCCTAGTCCTTTCCTGCTGTTAAAAATAAGTTAGTTCCTATTCAGTCACAGTTTGTAATTGTATACTTACACAAATACAATGCCTTTCATGGCTGCATGGTTTTAACACAGCATAAGAACATAATATCAGTGAGAAATAGAACACTACAATCTTTGTGGTCTCATGTATGGTGTGAGAAATATATTATTCCCACTCCTCCTTATAATGTAGAATAAAATCAAAATGAGCCATTACCAGAGGCAAATAATGAGTTTGTAAAAATTGAAGTGGATGGATGAATTTTCCTTCATTTTGCAGTAAGTTATATCTACCAGAGGCACAAACATTTGCATTTTTATGAATATAGCACATAACACTTTATGAAAAATTAGGTTTGGATTTCACCCGTGTCATGATTTGAGCCTGTTAGCAACCTCCAGAGCATTATTTCTATTATGCTATACCTATATGCTACTCCTCTTTCTGGGACACAGACAGAAAAGCAAAAAAGGAGGAAGATAACATGGAAAAAAGAGGCCAATAGTATGCAGAAGAAAAATTTACCAGCTGGCAGAAGGTGTGTGTTCAAATCAGTCACAGCACCTATATCAGAGGTAATGCTCCAAAAACACAGTCCAGACAGAGCAAACTATTGAATCATCTTTTCTAGAGAATTACTTCATACAGTATCTTGCTACTTGAAAATCACATATATCTCCATATTTTTTTGGTTCATTAAATCAATCAATCTGATGCTCTAAAATATCTTAATAAAGACAGGCCAGACATTTTAAAATGGTACAGTAGAAGCCCCTTGCTGTCACATAAGGATAAAGGCAATTACATTTTTAAAGAAAATTGTATAAGGACACATAAATTTTCATGCCAACACTCCAGGCTCCCACACACTCTAAGACATAGCCTTATCATGTTTTATCTTGTAATACTTCCAAAGCAAAAGCTTTGAAAATTCTTCATGTCATCTAAAAGATGTAAAGTGGAATTCCAAGATGATATTTGAACATTATTGTAATTTTTATTTTAAAAAGCATAAAAATATGCTGTATGACTTCATGTCAATGAAGTCATAAGTCTGACATCTTGAACTTGCGATACATACCTGTGATAACTGAATTCAAATTCCTTCTCAGGTTTATAAGGATGTAAAAAACCACCTAGATTTTCCATAAGAAGACTATCTTTCTTCTTTTATAGATTGCTTTTCCTTATTGCATTTTCTTTTAAGAACCTACCTTATCCATAGAAGAATTTCTCCTTTAGGTCCCATCTGATATTTATCAAAATGATTTGATCATTGTCATTAATTTCCATGGAAATTAAACTAGTTGAATTTCATCCATTTGCACATAATTGTACACTGGTACATACAAAATTGCCTGCCTAAAAGTTCTAAAGTCTACTAACAAACAGTTTGTTTTCAAAACATATTTAAACCTTTGGAGAAACAACTTCAAACACTGGTTTATGCAGCATTTGTAATATCAGATAAGTCCTGGATCAGAAAGAGGGGCATGAAGAAGGAGCAAGAAATCAGGGGAGTGGTACCTTTCTACCACACATTTATCCTTCAAGCAGTGTTTTCTTGATCAATCATCAAAAGATAGTATATATCAACTTACTTACAGATGAAATCTTTCTTTTGTTGGCTTATTTGCAGATGAAATCTTTCTTTAGTTGTTTTTTAACCTTTTATAATTAATTAAAAACTGCATTGTTATAATCTTTCTGGGATAATGCTGGGATGCTAGTTTCAAACATGAGTTAAAAGTGCTCCAAGAAAGCTCTCTTATTTAACATACAAAAAAAATATTTTTTTTATTAAAGAATTCAGGAAAAACTCAACATGAAAAAGTATATGTTGCTTGCAGGGAGAAAAAGAATAGTGACAGGAAATGTTGCACTCCTGTGGTATTATGGCGTGAATTACTGCCAAAAGATCTCTGTGAGATTTTGTCAGAGCAAAAAGGATATGTAAAAAGTTATAGTGGTTCATAGCCTTCTTCAACCTTCTAAAATTTACTGAATACAGGGGACACTAAAATGAATAAATTAAAGCATATATGCAAGTTCATTAGTGACTTTCCTTTAGTAAAGAAAGCATAAATTTAGATATTTTATATGTTTCATGTTAAAAACTTCATTGTCCAAAGAAGAAGTCTCCTTTGAGTTTAAAGAGCCCTAATGCTACACAAAAAATAAATTGAAGCAGGAACACTAGAAAGCACTTTGAATACAATGGCTTTTCATATACTGTGTCCCCAGGGGGAAAAATAATTTATTATTCAAAAGGAGTGCCAAAGTTCAAAGAGGATCAGAGAGGAGAATTATTGTTTATTATTTTAGTCTTTTTTATTCTTTGTATCTCACTTCTGCTGTTGTTTTTTTCCAATTTTTATATAGTGTAAATAACTGATACACTTCTCATTTTATGACCCTTAAGTAATGCAAGGATTGAACCAGGTAGTTAGAATTGAATTAAAATATGTGTAATCTGTGGCCTGAAAATCAGCAAAAGGCGTAAATATATTTTTGTTTTCTAACAGAGCTTTTGTATTGCCTTATAATAACACTTTGTTCTTCCACTTCATTAAGTAGCACCAGCAGTGGTAGCTCCATGTAATTGATACTGTTGTCTGCTTGATCTGGAGTAAAATCAATTATTAACAAAACTCGTTTGAGTGTTTCTCTATTTTATGATACATTCTGCAAGCTCTACAATAATCCTTACAGAAACTGAAATGAAAGTGTTTGGAATGCTGCACAACACTGTAGAGATGGGATGGTTACAGACACGACATGTCAAGTGGAAAGCAAAAAAGTTGAGAAATATTTTGAAATTAAAAATTTCTTGACAAGTGAATAAATTGGTGAGAGTGTGGTTCCTTTTTTTTATTTTTTCTAGGGGTCTAGGCATGCTTGTAAGTTCTTGAATATTCCACACAAGGGAAAAAGATCCTGTTTTAGGAAACGTGGAGCACAGCCTTTTTTTGGTTCATTACATTTTGCACCTATTCTCAACATTTTGCGGAAAACACAAAGAAATTTAGAAGCTTTTAAATGCATTACACTGAAACAGTGCTTAACAGTTGTACAAGAGCTAAAAATACAAGAAAATAATACAAGAAAACTGAAAAGAAAAAGACTGACAAAGTTCCAGTAGAATTCATGAAGCAGAACAAAAAAATATTCTAAAATCAAAAACAAACAAGTTTTTTTTAGTGTGCAGATATTTTATCTCAGTTTTCTGCAGTTGCTGTGAAGACAAAATGAAGGGTTTTTAAATTTATGTAGTCCAAAAGTGTGTAGATACCACAGCCTCAGATGCAGGTATGAGTTCTGTGCATTTTAGGAAAGGGAATGGAAGGCGAGCCTTAATCTAATTTTCCAGTTTTTTAATGCTTGCTATGACAGAAATCATTACAAACTAAATCAAAATTTAACCCACCCCTCGGAGGCACTTTAAATTAAACTTGTTTTAGAAATCCCATAGAGCCCTGGGGCAGCGGGTCTGAGAAGGACACCATGTCCAAACACAGAGCTCTGAGGAAAAAACATGATTCCTAGAGAACCAAGCTGTTAGGAAAAAAAAAATCCATTTATGAAGAGCCTAAAATTCTTCATAACACTCTAAAGCTCAGCAACACGTAGCCTGGGAGCTGTGGTTCTGCTATTTGGGATTGGAGCCTGGGATGGTTGTGGAGCACGTGGAAATGCTCTCAGTATGATCAGGTGTAACTGAGATGACGGATAGGACAGGTCTTTGTCACAGGATCTGACTTTTCAGTTGCTATGGACAATTAGTACAAACACAGCTCTGGATGCTCTGCCACTGACTAAAGTTGTGGTATGTGGAAAAGACTCATGCACAGCTCAGCCTTCTGCCTGAGGCACTGCCTCTAAGGGCACTGAGAAACAGAAATGTAGGGAAGAAAAGAATACTCTGCTTTTTGGTTACATTGCAATTCTCTTGTGTATATTTGCGTAATATACTTCCCATAGTATAATAAACCCCTAGCCTGGTTTTAGCTGTCTGCCTACAGTAGAGGATGTAGGATTACAAATGTCCTTGTTACAATTTTATTCCCTCTCCATGCCATTTTTCTCAGCACTATACTTTTTTTCCTCTTCTGTACAAGATAATAAAAGAATGGAATACCAGCTATTCAGCTGAAAATAAGAGGATAATGAAAGAATGATTCAATGTCCATTTGGAAAGTCAATCAAAGTGAATTTTGATCTATTCTCAAAGGCTTACAAATGAGCAGAAAAAAATCATTACATAAATCCCCATTCACAGTCCCTTTCAGTAGTATGGATAGGCATTAAGTATACATGACATGATTTTTAAGGGAACTTCTAGTTCTTTACAGTCATCAAATGAAATTTTCAAAGGTACCTAAGTATCTAATTCTCACTGGTGCTTATCTGCGTCTTCATGAGCCTAAGTACCATAAAAAAATCCATCCTTTGATCATCATTAAGTGCATAAGGAAACTCTCAAAAGCATGTAAATAGCTGGCAGATATTCATTCAGAGGTGAAGAGGTAGGAGGAAGCAGAAAGAACAAAAAAAATCACAGAATCACAGAATCAGCTGGATTGGAAAAGACCTTCGAGATCACTGAGTCCATCCTATGACCTAACACCACCTTGTCAGCAAGACCATGGCACTAAGGTCAACTAGACCAGGACTGGGCTCAACACTCATCTTGAGGAACACCATGAGTGACCAGCTGCCAGCTGGATGCAGCATCATTCACCTCCACTCTCTGGGCCTGGCCACCCAGCCAGTTCTTGACCCAGTGAGGGATGCCCCTTATGTCCATGCCATGGGCTGCCAGCCTCTCTGGGAGCATGCTGTGGGAGACAGTGTCAAATGCTTTACTGACATCCAAGTTGGCAACATCCATTGGTGGGTCACCTGTTCATAAAAGGAGGTCAAGTTGGTCAGGAAGGACCTGTCTCCCCTAAATCCATGCTGGGTGAGTCTGGTTCCCTGCTGTTGTGTAGGTGCTGTGTGGTCATGCTCAAGATGCTCTGTCCCATAATATTGCTCAGCACCAAGGTCAGGCTGACAGGCCTGTGGTTCCCTACATTCTCCTTCAGGCCATGGCAGGGTGTCACACTGGCCAGCTTCCACTCATCTGGGACCTCCCCAGTGCACTAGGACTGACTATAAACGATGGAGAGCATCTTGGTGAGCTCTCCTGCCAGCTCCCTCATCCCCCTAGGATGAATCCTAGTTTTTGTCCATCTAGTCCCATGGACTAGCAGGTCACTAACTGCTTCCTCCTAGCTTACAGGGATCTATTCTGGTCCCTGTCCCATCTACCAGCTCAGGAGGCCAGTTGTCCTGTGGACAATTTGGCTTATTGTTGTAAACTGGGGTTTTGCATAAGTAGTTCAAAAAGCCATGTCACTTGATAAATAATCTACACTGTGTGCCAGAAAGCAATGGCTCATATAAGTTATATAAATACATTTTCCTGTCTCCCCAAAGTCTTTGGTCTTATTTAGACATAGACCCCAAATCATATATTGTAGCATTTATATTCCACTTTCACTTACCCTAAAGATGAAAAAGAAAACAGAAGAAACTTCTTTCCTGATTCCATTCAGTCTTTTGTAGTAAATTTAGGCTACTGCAGTGAGCATCTCTTGAATCCTTTAAGGGAGAAAATTTTTTCCTTTTCATGTCCTGTTCCTTTGTGTATATTTTTGAGACCCTGTTTATCTCATTCTCCTTTCCCACAGCAGAAATATTGCTTCTTCCCAGAAGAGAAGAAATTGCTCTTCCCAAAATCTCAATTGCTTACTTTCTGCACAGAATTCAGCTAATTTTGTTTAAACTCCATTTTTCCTAAAAGATGGAAGTGTATCAGTCTTCCAAATATCATTTGAAAATGACATGTAACTTCCTGCATACACCTTAAATTTAGACAAATTAAATTCTCTTTGCCAAAATGCTGGTTTAGACTGGGCCAGAATATATTTTTTTCACAGTGGCTGGCGGTGTGTTGAACGAGGTGGTAATAACAGAGATATTTTTGTTACTGCTGAGTAGGGCTTACACAGAGCCAAGACCTTTTCTGCTTTTAGTACTGCCACACTGGCAAGGAAGCTGGGGATGTGTGGGAGGTTGGGAGAAGACACACTTGGGACAAGTGATCCCAACTGACCAAAGGGATATTGCAGACCATATCATGTCAGTATATAAATTGGGGGAAAGAAGGAGGAAGGTAGGAGCATTTGACTCCCCAAGTCACCGTTGCACAGGATGGGGCTCTCTTGGAGGTGGCTGAACACCTGCCTGCCTGTGGGAAGCAGTGAATTAATTTTTTGCTGCCTTTGCTTGTGTGTGTGGCTTTTGCTTTCCCTATTAAACTGTTTTTATCTCAATGCATGGGTTTTCTACCTTTCACCCTTCTGGTTCTCTCCCTGATCCAGCAGGTAGGGGAGTGAGTGAGTGGCTGTGTGTGGTTGCTGGCTAGGGTTAAACCACTCCACCAAAATTCAATATCATTCAAGGATAAACAAAACTAAATTAAAGTAAGCGTGCTAGGAAAAAAGGGAAGAAAATAAAACTATATTTGATAGATTGCATCAACAAAGTTCCAATTTACTCTCTGCTCTTATCATGCAACTATAATGATTTGTTTCCTCACACCTGGATGCTGATTCTTCTTGCATAATATTTTCTGGCTGTGTAAGTGAAAGAAATTACTTTTTACAGTTAGTGTGAGAAATTATGGTTATGGTGATAGACAACAGAACATAAAGAAAGGAAATGTCTGAAGTCATCACTGAGGAGACACAGAAGCTCTTTAATTATCCAAACCCACAATATAGTTATCATCATGGATTGCAAACTTCAGCTTCCTGGCACACAAATCAAAACAAAAGCTGACTTCAGCTGCTCACTTCTAAGCACTGAGTGCCATGTGGGACCTGCTGGAACATCAGCATGGAGTTGGCAGATACAGTACAGAACCTGTGGGAAACTCACTCCCTCCTGGATATCTATTTGGATATCTATATAGACCCCACAGCACCTCAGAGGCACTAGACAGATATGCTCAGGCAATGGAAGAAAGTCTCAGGAGCCTTCAGTGCTGGCAAACTCTGCAGATTTTCCTTCTGACAGAAAACTATAGCAATGCACTCAAACTGGGATGAAACCTGAGAGTCATCCCAAAGACTTAATGATGTCAGACAAGGCAGAGGAAACAGAGATGTGTAGGACTTTTCTGAAACTAAAAAAAGCCTTCCAAAAACTGACTCAAAAGAATTAATTTTTAATTAAAATTTGAAGTGTTTGTGATATTGTTTATAGCAACATATAGAATCAGTTTGGGGTTTGTAAACGTGACAGAAAAAAGATTGAGAATAGTCTAAATCTCCATACATAAATCAGGTTAGACTTATAGAATAAATAAAATGCTTTTCTTGGACAGATAGTGGAACAGAACTTCTACGTTTTCTATAATTAATTCCGTGTTGAGAGGTACAGCGATTTACATACCAAAAAATAGTAATAAAATATGGAATATTCAGCTTCATCTCTAAACTCTCTTTTTTATGAGATCATCCAGGCCTAAGGTTAGACATTAATAGCAAAGATACTAAACCATTTGTGCTTATAATGGGATGATAGAGTCACTATTGTAGGATTAGTAGAATTAGTAATGGATTAGTAATAGTGGAATTAGTAATTAATTTGCAACAGAAGAATGTTTTTAAGACATCTCTAGCTGTATTTAAATAACTGATTCTTTGACGATGCTGTCTTTATTGACTACACAAAGCTTCTGTTCACGCTACAAGAAAGACACAAATACAAGGCCAGGGATTTATTTCATTTTGCATAAAGCTTCTTCAGTATCTACTTTACTTTGCATGTTTTACAATTCAAAATTAACAGTTTCTCTAATCTTCTAGTCTTTGACAAGTACAAAACACAATGAAATTATTTTCCACTTTTTGCAAAACTGCTTATATTACTTCAGATTACTATTATCTAAAATACTATTCTTAATATCAGTAAAAACAAATTAAAGCTAATCTTCTGCCTAAACCATCATGTCTATAGATTCATTGTCAAGATGACATTAAACTTTCAAAATTTTGAACTGGAAAACAATGTACTACAAAGTGACAAAAAATCTGGGGACAAAGAAAAAGTCTAGATATAAACTACTACCAGAGGATAAATTATTGTATCTACAGGAATTTTTAAAAGTAAATGTTAAAATAACTGAATAAATAACTTCAGAATACATAGCACTTTTCACTAATAGTTTACTTAAAGTAATCTGACAGATAAGTTTTATTAGCACTACCACAAATCGTGTGAAATTACAAATATTCTTTCTTTACAGAGGAATAAAAAAGATGCTAAGAAACCAAAATATTTCAGCTAAAGTGACATTCTGATGCAAATTTATTAATTAGGTGTTTTTAGAGAGAAAATATTTTTATTTAAGCAAATAAAAGATCTTTCCAGTGCTTGTGGCATCTATCCAGCCTTTTCTACTTAAATTCCTTTTAATGTCTCACTAATTGATAGGCAGAAAATTAAAGCCTCACACTCTGTCTTGCCAATTCAAGGCATACATAAAATTTGATTCAAACAGAATAAGCCACCACAGTTTACATTAGAAAGATGTCAAAGTCCTAGGCCTTTTCTGATAAATAATTCCAGCATTTACAATGCAATGGGAACAGCAGAGCAGTAACAATTTGTCTGGCATCAGTCTGTTCAGAATTCCTTGGAAGGCGCGTTGAGAGGGCAGTCGGCGGCGCAGTCCCCCGGGAGGCGCTGGCATGTTTCATTATGACAGCCCTTGGCAGCTCATCACTTCTGCACAGGAAGTGATCGGCCCCTTCCAGCAACCAAACTAATTTGTTTCCTATTCCAGCTTTTTAGGTCCCACACCCTCTGGCCTTGTTCTTTTCTCTCCAATGCATCCAAAGCAAGCAATCCCATCTGGGCTGCCCAAGCCAACCCCCATCAAAGGGCAAATATGCACCGTACCCAGCATCACCTACTCTGCTACTGTGAACACAAGAACTTGAAGGGAAAAGGGATGGCAACCACTTTCCTTGATGGTTGAAGATTGTTCACTAAACTGCATAAACATCTGTTAAATGGTTTAGAAAGAAAGCAGGCTTGACAAATATTTTTAACATTGTTCTTTTTTAATGAAATGCATCTCTGATTAAATTGATCACTTTTTCAGCCTTTCAGCACAACAAGATTTGAGCTACTTTCAGAACAGTGCTCCCTGAATTGGGAGCCTTGATATCTTCATTTAAATTTTGATCAGTATGAGTGTAATTTCTATGATGCTTCCTTAGCTACATTCTGTATTAAATTACATTGATTTGTATCCACTTAGTATTAAGCATGCAAGAGCAATTAAGCCACAACATTCAGTTTCTATACTGAACTAAGAACCTTTGCATAAATAATCTTTCACTGATATTGCCACAAAGAGAATTGTCTGCCTTTACCCAAATAAAAATCATGAGATGCCTCTTGAGAATTGTTTGAAATTCAAAACATTCCTGTCAAAATAGATGGGAATCCTGTTCAGTCCCATTTTCCTTGGTTAGTAGGATATAGGAGCTTAGAACCTGGGATAATTTATTCATTGTGAAATACCTGTTCTTGAAAAATCCATAGCAAATGCTTGTCCCTAATACTCGACTTTTATTCAAGCTCTTTGTATGTTCTTGTTTTCTTCTGGTTAATTTTGACAGATTATTTCAAAAACAGTTATTTTTACCTAAAAGTTATAGAAATAACCATGAGAAATGCTACAGTTATAATTCATGCCAGAATACTGACCACTGTTAACAGTTGTTGCTGGGAATTTTTAATGGATTTGATGAAGGTGATGGAGAGAGTACAGTAGATCTAATTTCTGTGGTCTGGGAACAGGAGCTTCTGCATCACTTCTGAGTCTCCATCATTATAGCACATTTTTATGGTTTTTTCCTCTGTGAACTTTGTAACTGTATTTAGTATATGCAAAAATAAATGCCTGGTCTGTGTCAACAAGACACAAAAACCACAAAACTTATAATTCACACTCATGAAGTGTTTGATTTAAATCCATCAGTGCAATTGCAGATATCTGCACAATTACCTTGTCTGACCATAGGAGAGGAGAAGGAGGCTTAGCTTGAACCTGAGTTTGAGAAAGGAACATGATTCTGCACACAGGTGAAGGATTTTCTGCCAAAAAGGTCACTAAAATGACATTCCCCAGGACTGTCCTTCTCTTGGGACCCTAGTGAGTAAGGAAGCACACACAACAGGTGAGGCAGCAACTGAAAAATGGAACACACATGTATAATCGACCATACCCAGTTGAGAATTCAACAATATTTTACCCAGTCCCATGGAAATTCCTCTTAAGAATGACATGGATTTAAAAAAGCTCAGCAAAGCTGTAGAACCTACCAAGCCTTATTGTTAATGCTTTTATTTTTGTTGCGTTTTTTCCTTCCTAACTAAGTATCTGTTTTATTGATACAGCTCTTTGAAATGGAGAGCTGCTCAATTCCACATGAATACCACAATCATTAATCATGAACACGACAGCAAAGCTCCTTGTACCATAGGTTGCACCTTCCTCTGTATGTAATGCAGACATCCAGAGAATAATAGACAGCATCACAAGTCTTAAGTCTTTTGACTTTGCTATATCATCTCTCTAGGTATAAATGCCACACAGTAATCATCAAAACTTTTTTTCTTTATGCAGATGTAATTTTACCTTCTTTACAGGGCCCTAATTAGCTCTCTGAACTTTGAAATCTTAGCTAAAAAAAAATTAATCAATAATCATTTGCAGAAAATATTTTTCACCAGCATTTCATTTCTTTCTGTGCTAACATCCTGTTACTCTGCTCTCAATGCAACAACAGCTTTCCCTGGTACAGGAAACACTCAAAAGGAAAAGATAGGTCAGAAATAGAAACAGCAGCAACAGTTCAGCTCACCCAAAGCTGCACAATTTGGTATAAATGATTTTTTTGCCATAGGCCTGTGCTGTGCACTGCAAACCACCCCTCACCCTCAATATGGCAGTGCCATTCTTAACTATTTAGGGGGAGTTGCAGTCTCTGAATTCTCTTCTAAAGATCATATATTTTGATAAAAATTTGTTAATTTAACCAATATTTCTTATCTTTGATACATCACTTTAAATTTAAATAATCTGATTATCTGTCTAAACAAATGCAGCATGATTCAAAATATTGGTCTGTGTTTGTAAACAGTACAGCAGTCTCTGGCTTTTCTCTTCTGTGACAAATGTGGCAAACTTTAACATGATGAGAGGGAGAAGGACAGGATGTGATAACATGATCAAAGCAGTGATGGAAAAGTAATAGTGTTGTGTGGTTACTGTCAGTGACCTGATTTCAAGGGAAAGCTCTCATTAAATGCCTGAATCCAGTTAGAGCATATTAGCAGAAAGAAGAGATTCCACAGAAAAGAAAATCTCAGGGGACTATGATTATAGACAGTGCATCAAAATTCTGAAAAATGAAAATGCAATAAAAAGTTTTACTTGTTCACAGTTATGTATAATCTTACTGTGCAGACAGTTGCCAATACAAGATTAACATTTAGGATTATAACACATTCTTTCTGGTCTCTGTTCTTTAGAAAGAAATTCTCTGGATGTCCTTATGACTCATGTAGATTTGGTTATATAAACTGTTTTCCAATCATCTGTTTTCTAAAGCAAGTTTCTGCATTATAATAACTAAAATAAATGCAACTCTTGGAAAAATATAAAGCTGTGAAATATGCAGTAATCTCTTTGTAGCTTGCTCAAATTTTTCCTCTGAATACACTAGCTACCACATCCCAATCTTGTCAAACATCCAGCACTGTTAAACCTCAAAAGACCGAAATAGCAGCCCTCCAAGAGATCTGATTTTTTTTTTTCACATGGTGTTCTAGCAGCTCAACTGAAGGGACAACAATGACCTCCTACTGCCAGGGCACCAAAGGCAGCTAAACAAAATTTCACCCTGTATCTGCATCTTTATCACATTTTTCATTTAGTGTCAGGAAGACTGCAAGCAAATCAAAAAGTTTAAAATTTTATTTAGAATTTAGCTTTTCTTTTGAAATAATTATGTAATTATTTCTGTATTGCAAATGAAATCTAAATGAAAATAACAACAGACATTGAATATCTTGTAAAATGTTTAAGAGCCCAGGAGGAGGAAAAGGTTCATAGCTCTTCTCAGATTCTGGAATTATTTTCCATCTCGCTTAAAATCTTTCCTATGGCATTTTTAACTAATCATTTCAGTCAGTTCATTGCATCCTTCAGTGATTTTTTTTAAACTATCAGCAGTCTCCAGCTGTTGTTCTGAAATTCTATGACTCATATGCAAAGAACTGGATCATATAAAATCTTAGTGGATACTATATAAGATAATATCATAAATAGTTTGAAAGAAAATGATTAAGGAATCTGTGTTAAAAGATATTTTCATGCACTGTCAACAGAATCATAATCATATAGTATCATAGAATCACAGAACCTATGGAGATGGAAAGGACCCATCAGGATCAGCGAGTCTGACTCCTGGCCCTGCACAGGACAACCCCAAGAATTAAACCATGTCCCTTAGAGCATTGTCCCAATGACTCCTGAACTCTGTCAAACTTGCTGCTCTGACCACTGCCTTGGGGAGCCTGTTCCAGTGCTCAATCATACTCTGGATGAAAAATATTTTCTTGATATCTACCCTAAACCTCCTTAATTGTTTAACATCTTTTTATGTTGTGGCACTCAAAACAGCCCCCAGCGCTGGAGGTGAGGCCACCCTAGCTCAGAGCAGAGCAGAGCAGGACAATCCCCTCCCTTTCCTGCCTGGCCATGCTGTGCCTGATGCCTCCCAGGACAGAGCTGGCTCTGCTGGTGGTCAGGGCACTGCTGGCTTGTGTTCAACTCGCCATCAACCAGGACCCCAGGTCACTTTCCATGGCATTGCTTTCCAGCCTCTCATTCCCCAACCTATACACACAACCAGGGTTGCCCTGTCCCAGGTGCAGAATGCAGCACTTGACCCTGTAAACTTGGTTTGGTTGGTGATTGCCCAGACCTCCAATTTGTTGAGGTATCTCTGCTCCCGGAAAAGTAAACTTCTGCCTCAATGTAATTAGAGTCCCATCATTTAAACTTTTCCTGGTTTTTAACTTAAATCATTTGTCAATCTAGTTCTATTCAGTCATCGCTTGGCCCTCCAAACAAAGAGTTATAGATTCATCCAACAAAGAAGCTGTTACAACCATCTGATTTTTTCCTTTTCACTGCTTCCTTCTCCTAGATTACAGAGCAGTAAACGCCCATACCTTGACAAATAGCTGCTCCTCATATCACTTCATTTCAGTGACATGCATCTTGCTCTAATTGAGGTCACTCAAAACATCCTCTACTTTATTTCTTCTGCTGGTTAAAGCCTTAAAAAGTTGATGTAGTTGCCTCATTTCTAGGCTCTTGAATAATTTAAGATTTCCTTACATCTCCATCCTTGTCTTCTTCACCTATATTATCTTTCTTTTCTGTAATCCCACAAAATCCAAATTATCTCTCTTTGGGAGCTGAACCTGACATCATTCTCACTTTCTTAAAATATTGTCAGTACTGACTTCTACGTTCAGCCTTATAAAAAAGGAAGTAATAATAAATGTATACATATAGACACAGTATTTAATCTTCATAAGTGCACACAAAAATTAATCCAATGGCCATATATTGTACTTAATTACTTTCTATGCATTCAATATTAATTTTATTGGTTTTGTTGTATCAAATCTAAACTCACTTTTGTGGTTCTTTCAAAGAAATAATCACATGTATTTAAGTTCATCTTTGGGGACTTTTTGAAGAGAATACTGTTTGCAAAATTCACCTAACCATATTCAGATTAGAAATAATGCATCCACCCTGTGCAAGTGATTAGTATATTAGCAACAAATAACCAGGGAAAGAATACTTCCCATACATTCCGCATGTCTCAGAGCTATTTTGGTTTTCTTCTAGAAACAAACAATTCACTCTGCAGTTTGCTTGTTGCAAGTTTGATGACCAATTCTACTACTTAGGTATTGATTATGTCTTTTACTTCATAAACTTCAGGTGTATGTTACCTCCCAAAGTGTAAATACGTCAGTCCACACCCCACAACTAGAGTCATGAAGATTTCAAGCAAACAATAAAACAGTGATTAAAAGTAATATATTTCACTGCAGCTCACCATGCATATGATACACAGGATATCTTTTAACTTGATACAACAACCAATTTGTTTCTCTGTTTGGATAACATCAAATGTCTATTAATACCACAGCTATTCCAAATGCATGTATCCAATGTGGTTTTCTTTACAAACAGTTCTTTCAGGGTAAAGTTTTTAAGTGGGCTGATAGTGGAATAGTCATAAAAGTTTCAGCAACCAAATCAGTGGGTCATATCTAGAGGAGAGAGTTTTCATTGTAGCTGGCTTCAGAACTAACCTCAGACCTAATTCTGTAAATTTTATTCTGTTTTAAGCTTTAGTCTTACCTTTCCATTGGTAAAATAAATGGAAACATAAATCAAACTTGTATTATAAATCTCTCTCATTTTTCTTGGACCTGGTGTCTGGCTAAAAGGCAAACTATAGATTTCTGAAGGTTATTCAAAACTTGTTTGTGAGTTCTGAACTAGATTTTTCCATTTCCAAGCTAAATTCTCTTGTACAGCTGCAAGGTGGATAATATGGATAACTGATAGCTGTTTCTTTCTCTTGGTACAAGAATAACCTTTCCTGTGAGATATTTGCAATTTATTGAAGCAAATAACTGATTTCTATAAAATATATTTTGCATCATGATTTTCCAGGGTCATAAGCTATGAAATCAGAAAAATACAAGACCTTTACATCTCTTTCAACTTGTTTCAAAATCAACAATAGCAATTATATTTTGTTATATCAACTTTGCAAGGTGGCTCTCACCAGGCCTATTGTTCCAGTATGTAATTATGTCATTCAGTTTGCAGTTTTGTTTTCTTTCTCTTTAAAGTATTTGAAAAGGAACATCTTGTGAATTTCAAAGTTGATGAAATCTTGGCCCTAAGACAAACACAGTGCTCTCTCTCACTGATTTCAGCAGGTCCCAGGTTATCATTAATGATTTTCAAGAACTATTATCCCAATAATATAATATAAAACAGATATAAAGATATTAAAAAGGTACTTTCATATTAAAATACTTTTCAAAAATCTCCAGAGAAGCAAAACTTCTGGCCTTTGTTTCTCAAAAGAGTCTAAAAGACAAGTCCTAAAACTATTGAGTTTAATTGCAGAATCCACAATACCTCCCCAACACTTGGGGATAATTGGTAACATTAATTGAAACAATGAAAAAAAATTAGGTGCATAAAATTGTTATTTCATTCTGGATTGGGCTAATAGGTCATTTTAAAATGAAAGAAAATACTCAAGAAGTTCTCAAAATTATGTCTTTTCCCTTTCAGTTTTCTGAATAATGTGCTTGATGGTAGTAACAGCTTAGCCCCAAAAAGAAGATAAAATAGCATTAAATTTATTTGCAGTGCTTGACAAAAAGTAGTGAACATATTGAGCCATTTTTTTTTCTCTAAAAATTATAATATATATATATGTATTCTCACCCAGATTCATACCTTAAGCTTCTGAGACCTTTGTTTCCAAAACTGAGACTCCCTCCTCAGATAGAATCACACAGAATCAACCATGGTATTTTTCACTGTGTTCGTCACAGACAGATTGGCCGTCCAAGAAATCATTTTCATGTAACCTCTTTCCTAAAAATCAAGAACAATCTAACTATGAAGGACAAATATTTATGGAGTGTGTAATCAGTAAAGCATAAAGTGGTGAGCACCACAATAATTAAAAAAAAAAATCAACTGGAGGCCTTACATAAACTTGTGCAACTAAATTCTATCCCATGCGTAGGTGCTCTGGGGAATGGTGATGTCACACAGAGGCTTTTCCCTTCACCCATATAAAGGAGTGCCAAAACAAATTTCCTATTTGTCCTGAAGCAGGCACGCCCACCAGAGAGTAGTAGGAAGAAAGCTTGGCTTCTTGTGTTAGCAAAGCAAATGATCATGCTACTGACCAGGTAGCATAAATATCCCATTTCAAGCATATTCCCTACACTGCGAAGAAAATATTCTTTCCTTTTTCTCACCACAGGAGAAATTGCTTTGATCTAATGCATCTTTTCTCCTCCACCACATATATTTTCTTACTCTCAGTTCCTCTGCCCAGAGTCCTGGCCACAGTGTGAGCAGCCACTCTGCACTGCCACCCACTCTGCATTTCAGTGTAAAGCTCTGCATGTAAAACATATCTCATCTTGGAAGAGTGGGCTTCCTCTCCCTCATGCTCAGGTTTCTGCCAACATTCTTCATGTGAAGGTGACCGCTGACCTAGTCAGCACTGGCCTACGGAGGAAGGCTCTTTTCCTATTGCCCATAAACTCACCTAACCTGCGACATCACTTCTGTCTTCAAAGTATAGCAGAGTTACCTTGTCCTGACAGTAAATTCAGGGTGCATTTTCAGCTAGCTCTTATTTTTGATAATTTGTTGAGACAATTATTAAAACTCATAATTGCATTAATTTAAATAAATGACGTATACCAAGATATGCTGGTGGATACCAAAACACTACCCAAATACTCTGTTTAATTGGATATTGTCAACCTATATTAAACTGTTAACTGCTAATATTTTTATGCTGGTGATAAGATACTCAATATATAAAGCTGTTAAATACTTCCTCCAAATTACAAAGTAAATTGCTCAACCAGAATTAAAACTCAAGCATTAAAGAACTTGTCCAGGTTGTGTTCAACTATGGTTCAAGCACCTTCTCACTGAAGTAGCAGAGTACTTTGGAGGACCATAATAAATAACTTGTGGTGGCAAAACAAATCTCTCCTATAGAGACTTTCCTATAGAATTCTGTCTTTAGTTGAAGAGAAAAAAAAACCATAAGCCTTGCTTAAAAGAAACTTTGTAGTATCTGGTTTTCAGGTCAGGAACTTTTTATCCAATGTATTGTTGCTCTCATTGATTCATTAATTCTATGGAGCTGCATTCAGCTTTGCATTCATTATTTTACCTGTTCTGAACTAGAATAGGTTATAAGGGTCAAAAGCTCTATTTGAAAAAAAAAACAAAAAAACAAAAAAACAAAACAACAAACAGCATATGAGATAAGGCTGTACACAACAGCGTTTGATGTATTACATCTCACTGATATCTGACAACCTTTACTCCCTAGTGATGCAATTCTTTTCTAATAATTTAGTCTCAGTCTATTAAAAGACAATTACAGATAATGCAGCCAGACAAGTGGTGAAGGATGTCTAGAATAGTATTTGTAGAGAGGTTATCAAAACACAATTCTCAAAAAAGAAGTGTGGTATTGACTTTTTAATCATTTCAGATAGAGACTGTTATATAGATTTTCTAAGCGATTGAACATAACTAGAAAAAGCTGGAAATGGATTTTCCCCTTGCAGCTTCATAAATCATAAAAACAGATTATATATATATACATATATATATATATATATTTACTGCTAAGTAAAGAATATAGCTAGCCATTCAGAAGCTATTTTATAATATCTAGAGATTTAATAGACATTCAAATCTGTTGTCATTTTGAATGTTGCCAGACTTTATACTTCACTCAGCTCCACATGAACAACTATTTCCACATGATGCATAAATTAATACAAAATCAGAGGTATTCTTTGAAGCTTTTGTTCTGCGCTGATATCATCTGGGCTTTTAGTCAGGAGCTGGCCACAGAGTAAAATAGGGCCTTTAGCAGCATTCTGTTTCAGAAAGCATCTCTGACAAAAGGGGTTAAGTTGACCTTCTGCATCTGAACATCAGGGGAACTTAGAGTGTGCTTACCTTTTTTATTTTGATACATATTATCATTGTTTGGAATCATGGTTGTCATTGCAGATGGAGTTCAAAGAAACAAGCCCTGCTCAACAAGGCTGAGAGGTGACAGATATATTGCCACCCCACTCTCTCTAACCACATCAGTCCACTTCACTGTCCAGCTTGAAAAGAGGCTTTTTCAAAAGAAAAACTGCTCTGGTGTGTGATAGGATCTGTATGTGAAGGATTTGTGCAGTCAGCTGCATCTCCTTGCCTAACATGTTGACATATCTCTACAAAAGCAGCCGTGGGTCTCAGCCCGTAGGGGCCATAGCCAGCTGTGCTTCAGCAAGCAAGGACACTGCACACATGTCCCACTTCCTGTTGCTATCCTGTATCTACCAGCCAAAGCAGTGATTTTAAATCAGGGTATTATAGTCTTTGAAGTATACTGAAAAACTTTTCAAAGAGTTTTGTCAAGATTGGTGCAGATGTAAACCTAAACACGAATGCACATCTGAGCAGGAATGGATTGGGCGAGCTACAACAACCACACATACAGTCACATATAAAGGCACGCACAGACTTTAGCTGTAATTTTCTACACCCATGATAGAATATCACTGTACCATTGGTACAGTGTTTGTCTTTGTCCTCAGGCTTCAAGGAATCTGCCTACTCGTTGGGTGTGCAGAAGAAAGGAACCCATTAGTGTGGGGGCCTGAATATAAGCATTGTTATGGAGAGAGTCCCTGTTAAGATCTATGTATTGTAAGATCTATGTATTAAATAAGTGGGTCCTTATGGGGAGAGTCCCTGTAAGATCTATGTGTGGGTCCTAGTTACTCCAAAGGAGCTACAGCTGCAAAGTCCTTAGCTGGGCAGCAGCTGTAGCTCATGAAGGTAACTGGAATAAATAGGGGTGGGTCGAGAGCCCAGGAGGAGCACCTGAGAAGACATGAAGCACTGTGCTGCAGAGAAGAACAGATTGGTACAGTATGGGTCTTGAGAAATAGGAATACAACAACACATTAGGATGCCAGGATGAACAGTGACAGCAATTCCACCATGGTCTTCAACGTTATCAAAACAGTTTTCACAAACACAGAACTGCAGTTTTCTGCATTTCAAGAGGCTTAAACAGGAAGTAGCTCTGGTACTCAGCCCCTATGCTGAACCCTCCATATTACCCCTCCTTTCCTCTGAATTGTTGATCTGAGAAGTGAAATGTGTTATAAAGTATTTTAAAATTAACACATTCCTGAATATACTGTTTATCTCTAAAATACATTGAATAGCATCCAATTTTATTATAATATGGTCATCATGCCTATGAAGTATAGCTAAAAGTTTTTGATTTCAACAGCATTTCTTATCACCCATATTCATGTTAAAAAAAAGTTTGTGATTTAAAGCACATCCTGTCCATACTAATAAATAATGAAGTTATCTCAACATCTAAGATATGGAAATGCCATTAAATGTACTACTTCCATATTCTAAATTCCCCAACATATCAACATCCTAATGAGTTCTAGGACTTCCATGAACATCAGATGTTTACAGTGTCCTGACACGGTTGTTTGAACACTGTCCCAGTGCTTCCTGCTGGGTTTCAATATGTTGGCCACAGGTCACCTAGCAACCAATACTTTGGAGGAAAACTGTATTATAAATCTCATGAAAATGCTGTTTATTCTTTAATGACTATAATTTTGCAGTATACGTTTTAAGAGTACATGCACATGGCTCCCTCTTCTGGAAATCCACACAAAAAAATAAGAACTACTCATTTAGAAGTGAAGAAAAATAATCATAATAAAAAGGGGATAGAAGGAACAAAATGAGGGGGGAAATGAAATTTCAAAGTAATGTAACCTTGATCAAACCTATATAATTTCAGCCACAAACCTATATAATTTCAGACTCAAAAATGTTGAGAACAAAGACTTGTACATTTTAGTAAAAACACTGTTGTCAAATAATGTGTAAGAAACTGAAAAAGAAAATGACAAAACAAATTGGCACTGCAGTGGAAAAATGTTTGAGTACATTAAAGAAACCAAATAGCAGAGCTCAAGTGAGTAGAGAGTTTCCCATGCTAACACAATACATAAGAGATGAGTGTCACCCATATCCATAAAGCCTGGGAAGGCAAAAAAATGTTTTAAAACACAAAAGTTAAAATCGTGAATTAAAAAAAATTAACTTAAAATATGTCTCCTATAAAAATGCCTTTATATATAGATTTTAATTGAAATTGAATGAAAATCCTTTACAAGAAGCTAACAAGAAGAGACCTTTTTTCAAGTGTGACAGAGAAGTTTCTATTGATCTTTTATTTTCAAGCTTAAACAGTTAGATCAATATACTCCAAGTGACAATTTTGTTGAAAAATTGAAGCAGAAAATCAACTGTCTGTGTACAGTATATTTGAAGATGAATACAATCAACAGGATAAAGCTTAGAGCAGTCTCACTTAAAAGCTACACCTTTACATTCTCACCTTTGATTATAAGGAGGTAAACTGCACTAAAGGAACAGCAGCTACCCCGTTTAGATGAATAACTGAAAGGAGATATTATATGCATATTTTATGACAGATAAATAAAAAAAATTTAATATTAGAATAAGAACAAAGGGGATAAAATTCACCTTCTGAATCCAGCTTAATAAGATAAATTAGTAATATAAATTAGCTTGAACTGCAACATTGCATTCTCATTAGGAATGTAATTTCTTAAGAGTGTTAATAGCTGAAGGATTAAAGCAGATGGACAAGAATTTCCACTTCATATAAGCCCTGGGAAATGGGAGATTTCTCTTGTGATTTTGATTGGCTAAGCCAATGTAATTTATCAGGCAAGTAAATCCTGTTCATCAGTACTTTCCACACAGTTTTCACAGAAGAAAAAGAGCTTTGAGTACAGACTCAAAGGCATGTCTTCAGGGTCTTAGTTTTTATTTTTAATTTATATCTCTGGGTTTTCAAATTTCCACAAGTTACTCTATTTTCCTCTCATAGATCCAATTTCTCATTGGAAAGTAGTGCTACATATTAAGGGCCAACAGACAGCTAGTTAGAAAGAATATTGAATATGAGATTAAATCTTTGAATTTCCTTATTTCATTCCTTAGTTGAATTACAAAAATAATATAGACCTTCCTTTATTCTTTACAGAATACATGAGAAAAAGGAAAAAAATAATCCAGTTTTTCTCAAAGAGAAGTTCTGTCAAATAATTTACTGTGAAAATAAACCACTTTAATTAACTTGGAAAGGGCTGCTTTGCAGACTTAGAAAAAAATTAATAAAAGTACAGAACATAAAAAGCATATTCTAACAGTGTAATAGAACTCTTTAGAAAAGCTGAAAATTGAATGAGAACTCCTTCATAAGCAGCATCAAAATATTGCATGATGATGGATAAAGATGACATTTACAAGGTTTGGGAATGCAAAATGTTGAAGTTTACAGGAAATTAATCTAATATGGTAGACATATCATTTCTCACACAGGTTGGATCATAATTCACCTGTCTTCACCTGACAAGGTCAAAATTTACTACAGTGTACACCAGACAACTGTAACTTGGAGAGGCTTCATCACATCTTAAATCAGTTTCTGCATAATTTCAGACATAAAAATCTAATTCTGTGGCAACCAGAGGATGCATCCCTGCTATATTAAAAGGAAACTCTCCAAAACTTTTGATTAATGAAGAGAAAAAACTTTTATCTACTTAAAAAGGCTGTTCATAATTAATTTGATTTATCAGAAAGCAAACTAATAAACAGTTTTCCTCAGAAAGATAACACATATAAAATACATCCCTTTCTTTCAGCATATCAGCTTCATTTCAGACTAAAGTTTCATTCTGATTAAGGTGAAAACAATACAATCAATTTAATAAATGCAGAGGTGCTCTTTAGGGTACAGATTACAAAATCAGCATATTCTGTATATATTTAACCCTAACTACAAATTCCGTTCTTATCTATTTTTATGGGTTCTTCCAAAAACATGACACACACACACAAAAAAAAAAAAAAAAAAAAAAATAGAAACAAACATAAAGAACCCCAAAAGAAACATTAAAAATCTCTTAATTTTTTAATGTATTAAAGTAGAAATTGTCATTATTTTTGGTAAGAGTAAAATTTTAGAACCATTGAAGAGGCTTTTTTGATCAACATTAAGGGCCTGTCATGCATTGCTGTATCTCTTGGCACTGACCTACTCAGTAAATTATTCATACATATTTAATGGTACCAAATATTGAAGTCCTAAATAATTGTAGAAAAAAAATTTTTTGTTGAGTATGACCCTGGTCAATTTATTATGGTTTCACAGGAAATTACTGGCATTCCATAAATAGGACAAACGTGCTTCGATTCTCGCGGAGTTCTTCACTTTGTAATTGACTCATGAGACCGCTCCAGAGCCCAGACCATGACGGATATCATCTCTGGAACTTCAGGAAGGGTTCCAGGCTGCCAAGCACCAGCAATAATCAGACAAGTCGAAGCAAGTGCTGCAGACATTCCATGAAAATCACAAGATTCTTTGACACTTCCACTGAAGCAGGAAGAAATATTGGATCAGGGCTTGCAAGGATCAGCACTATGGTGCAATGTCTGATTTCCTGAATACAGAAGGGCACACAGCTGCAGTCATGTGCCGAACTTGTCAAAATTTCCAGAGAATAAAGATTAAAACAAGACAAATTTTGACAATGGGACACTGGTTTTCATGCTCTAAAATCATGATCATCCACTAGAAGAGTTCTGGGCCAAAATACTTGAATTACTTAATAGCTAAAAAGTTTGTTTTATAAGGAAAACTTGGATTTATCAGCCACCTTTCAGGTATCCAAGCTTATCTAGCCTCACAGAGCTCTTATTCTACATAACATACAGGGAAATATAGAAGCATCAAGCTAATCAAAGTGCAATAGGCACCTTTACTCAAATCCTTTCAGCTCTTTTCTGAAGGTAAAACAAACAAAAGAGGTGTTCATTTACAGCTCTGCAAGGAGCAACAAATGAGTAGATGGTGATCTAAATGAATTGAGGAACATTTTCATGTGTTAGGATGGAAAAGAGGCAATGATGTTAAAGGATAGGAATCCCAGCTGTGTATTTAGTAGACAGAAAGCAGGTGGATGTGGAAGAGTGTTTCCCATTGCTGCTGCTGCATGTCACAATCTTGTTAAGCAATAGGGAAAATGCTTCTAGCAGGAAAGTGAAGTGCAGTGAAATTAGATATCTAATAAACAGAGAAACAGTTCTTTCCTTCTTTTAATATGAAGGTAAGGAATTATATGTGTAATCTGTTAACAGATCCTATGTTGATTCAATTTTCAGAAGTATGTTCAGTAGAATAAGTAGCAAAAGAGTGAGACAATTACCTGAAACCCATCAAATTGTAGCTGAAGGAGGCCTTGAAAAAATGAAATATGGGCTTAGGCCTAAAGGGGAGTTTCCTTTTAAAAGAATTATTTTCTCTCGTCCGTGATCTTCTGACAGACTATTTTAACATATGCTTTATCTGTAAATAAATATGTCTCAAAATAAGTCACAGCTTTTCATTTTTTAATATTTCAAGATAAACATGCCATGCAATATATATTGAAAGCATTATATTGCAGTCTGTTTTTTCTCTGTGTAACAGAGGACAACTAAGTATATTATCATTAGAGTTTATTAAATATTCTTTTTATTACAAGAACAACAGTCATTTCCTCAGATATAATGATGTGACTACCATAATATCAACAGTGTTTTTTAACTACATTAATTCTCTTTTCCCTGGCAGTCAGGGAACACAACCTACAACTTCTTTGCAGACCTGAAAGTGAAAAGTAAACCTTGGCAAAAGCCATTCCTTAGACTGCATGCTGGTAGTACATGGCAGAGCAGGTCAGGTTAATTCATTGTTGGTTTAGCTTTTGAACCTCAAGGCTGCAGCATGAACATGAAATACAGGGAGGGGATATTCTGCCTGGATATTAAGAGATAATGCCTTCAACTATCCCAGAAGCATGACTTCAGTCAGAGTGTATGCCTTTGATTGCCTTATTGATGCTCCCAAAGTGATTTATGTTGTTATAAGGTAGGCTTTAAAAGACATTCTATGAAAGAATTAAATCAGTGATTTATGTTACCTTATTATGCTTCAAAAGCAGTTAATAAACTCCTGCTGTTTTAAAGACAGGCTGGATATGGATTTGCTATAAAGATATGGCATCATGAGAGCATCAGTCTTGATGCTTTCTCTTTCCTTATTATGAGGGGGAGTTTTAAAGGTTAGGAGCAGACAACTTACAAGAAAATGTGTCAATTTTTCTGCATTTGATATCCCTTATCATTTATATGCCCTACTGTACTTGGATTGGCTCACTGCACTATCTTTTTGGTTAACTAATTTGAATCCTGCTGTTTGATTATCAGTGTCTTACTTTTTTGGGGCTAAAAGTTGTTCAACTTCAAAAATTTCCTTTTCAGAAATTTTCAACATTGATCTGACTAGCAGGCAATAGCCCCAAAGAGTTTCCAAGTAGCACCAGTAAAAATTATACCACGGGATCTGCATTCTGATTGCTGTTCCTCACCCATTGTAATCTAAATTTGCATTCCAGTAAACCAAAAATTAATTTAAAAAATAAGGGTAAGAACCACATTTCAGGATTACAATCTAATTCTCACTGGAATTAGAATCATTACGTTTAATTTTTAATGACACATTAATTATTAGATATCTGATCTTCAAAGATAAAAGAAAGCTGCAGATAAGAATAATTTATTTTATAATATCTGTCCTTCACCTTGTCTATCTCAAAACATAGTCATAATTTCCACCTGTGGATAAAAGCAGTGGATTCATGAAATTAAGTATTACATGGTTAATATTTTGCAAATATTCTCTGGAGACAAATATTCAATAAACAGAGAAACTGTTCTTTCTCTTTTTTTAATATGAGTGCAAGGAATTACATGTTTAATCTGTTAACAGGTTACATGTTGATTCAATATTCAGAAGTATTTTTTATTATAATATAAAAATTCAAAGACACTAGAAAATACAGATAATAAAACTGGTGGAGTATTATTATGTAATACTAATATATGAGTTTACAATTATTTTAAATTAAGTTCACACAGAAGCATAGACTTGGCTCAATTTCTCTGTTTAAATTTCCTTTTGTTCCTCCACTTAAAGATGATTGTGCAAAGGTCTGTAGCAAAGCTTAGCAAATGGCTGGATTTCACTCAGCATTGACCAGTGACCTTAACAGCTGCTTGGAAAATGTTTAGCGAATCTGCATAACTAAAACACCATTTAAGTGGTAAAGTTGCTATGGACAGTAGCAATTTGATTCTGTCTCCATCAAATCTCATAATTTTCACATATTGATTCTTTGAGTAGTGCTGTTTTATCACCCTTTGCTAATATTTATTGTCACATTCATAGCACAGCAAAATGAAAGCAGAATATCACAGAGAGATTTTTGAATGTTCATGTTTCTTAAATAAATCACACTTTCTCATATTAGTAGCATTCATGTTGAAAAAATTGTCTTCACCGCTTTCAAAAGTCTGCCAGTCATTTGGTATATTTGCTGTAAATTGGAATTGCACTGTAGAAAATGTATTGGTTTAGTCAAATAAAATTACATGGCAGCTAGCTTTCAAATATTCTAAGTATGGCAAACCTATTTACATTTTATTTATGTAAAGCCTGCCACTGCTTCACATGTGAAAAGGCAGCATTAACAGAAAAAATTAAGATACATCATACAGACAGGATGTCACAAAAATATTCTCAGAGATCCACAGGCTGCCTATCATAAAAAGGCTTGATGGTACAGCCTGCTCTCTATTACCTATTCTGTAAATAAATTCAGCCACAGATACATTCAAATTCTCTCTTGACTTGGGACACTGAGACTTTTAGAGCAATCTTTTTACTGCCAAATAAGTAATAAAAGTTACTGTAGCTGTCATGAGTGCACACGTACATCATGGTTGTTCTCTTTCCCCTGTGTTCATCCTGTTGGAAAACCTACAACAGCAGAATTGATTTTGAAGCTAGAAAGTACCATTAAATCACATACCCTACCTCTTCTGGCAATTCAGACAAAGATATACCTTCATCTGTACTGAAGCCAACAATGGATGTAGCTAAAAAGTCATTTCCAGTTATGACTTAGAAAAGATATACAATTAATCATTTCTCTTGATAGTTTGTTAAAATGCCTTATTTCTTTCCCATGAGATATTTGTGCCTATTTCTAAATTGTCTCTAAATTTCAGCCAGTATACCTGTTATGTCTTTCTTTGCTGAACCACTTTTTAATGTTATTTTTCAGCAATGTAGAGTGTTTCAAAGAGCAAATCTGTGCTCTTATCTGGTTGATTTAATTTTTTGGTATGTTTCTGTTCTGTTTGTAATTGATTAAAAAGCCTGCTCCCCTATTTTCCTTCACAAGACTAGTTTTGTTCAGTCTCTGTTCAGTCTCTGTACCAGTTGTTCTGGATATCAGCCATGTAATTTTGATGTAGACATCATGGATGTTAAATTCATTCCTTAATTTAAGTCAAAAGTGTTTGTAACTAACAACTCTTTTATTTTAACAGAACTCTAAGTCTTGCCTGATTAAAAAAAGAAAGAAAGAGAAAAAAAGGCCAAGCAGATTAATTTAAGACAGAAAAATTCTCTCAGTTTGTCACAAATGCAGGTCTGTTCCTCAGCCAAATTTCAGAATTAGAGTAACACAATTCCTTACTTGGCTTATGGATTAGTAAAGCAGTACCTTCACTGGGCTGCTACCACCTTCTCTCAGTTTGTGAAAAATCTCTGCCCCACTGCCATGCTCTGTTGTAGGGTGGACAGCCTTTGAGAGGAGGAGAATACATCCCTGTGTTGCCCAAACAGAGACAAAAATTTCAGGACAGTGAAACCACAGTGATTATTTTTACTCAAGATACAGCATTTATATCCATGGGTAAGTTATAACACTGTTTTCTCCTTAGAGTATATCAATACTATTCAAGATGAATAAATACTGAGAAAAGAATGTTTATATGCATTCATTTGAATAAAAACTATGAATTAAATTTGACACAGTTGAGAACCTTTTTCATTGTTAAGAATTTCTAAATAGGTTCTTTTATTTCACTTATCAGAGAAATATAGCCTTGCAATTGTTGTGTACCTAGTTCACAATTCTCTGTATGGCCAGAAGAAAATCTTGTTTAACCTGCAATGAACAGAAGAGTAAGCAATAATAATACCACTGCAATCCACTGCAATTGTGCTACAAAGACACAAGACTTCAAAGCAAAATCAAAACAAATAGTTCATGAATAACTCATAGCTTGATATGTTTATATAGAAGTGTTCAATGAATAAGTTCCAAAACAAACATGCTCATACAATCAATTTTTTTGTTTAATAATGTATGAAGAGAGACATGGTAAAATTTTCAAACATTATGCACTGCAAATAGCCCATCTTCTATATGCCATAAGAAACAGAACAACCTACAATGAGACAGGAGACACAAAATGGCAACTAATCATGGCAATACCTCACTTTAAATTTTTATGATCCCAAGAAACCACTGGAAAGATTCCCTCAGGAGCTGTTAGATTGAATGTGATGCCTTGGCACCCAGTAAGCCATCTAGAAAAAGTCTCAGGGGAGAAGAAATTAAGATGCATATGACAGCTGCAAAGGCTGCTAATGAGTGAAAATGTCATTGGCTTTGACTGGCTTATGTACACCACCTACTGATGGGCTGGGTGCTTTAGTTATGCCCCAAACCTTTCTAGATCTTTTCATGCTGACTCCACACTGCTTTGTAGTCACTCTTTCATCCCTTCGCTTTTCCCCCTGAATGTTGTTCCCCTCTCTTTTCCACCATACTTTTTCACTACTCTCTAGATGTCCTCCTAATCAATTCTTAGCAAAGGAAAAAACAAAAAAACCTACACAAATAAAAGCCTCTGTAACAAACAATGTTTGTTCTGCCTTTCATAATATACATTAAGCACTATACATAAAATCATTTTTTGCATCCAGCATTTGCATTTTCTATTATGTAAAAAGATTTTCAAAGCCTTAACTATCTTTGTCTATGAGTTCCCCTGGTGTTTCAGCTCTAAAAGCCTTCAATGCACATTCTGCTTCATCCTGTCTATCTTCTTTGCCTCCAGACCCTTTGGTACTCACAGTAGCAAGGAATTTAGTACCAACCTATCTCTAAGCACAAATTCAAATCATTACTCAAATGTCTGAGTAACTTCCAAAAATCAAATAACTTATAATGGATGATAAAGTTTTGTTCCATCTTCTAGAGTTATACCTTAGCAATAAGTCACTGGAAGTCTGGGATTCCCAGTTCCCTAGGTGACAAAGCATTCCCTCCCTGTCCTCTCTCTGGTCCTGTATTTGGTTCAGTTAAAATAACTTCAATCAGTGATCAGCTCTTAGAAAATACAGCATAAACTTGGCAACATAAGCATAAATGTGCATTTATCAAGCTAAGAAATCTATTCTCACCACTTCCTCTTTATGAGTAAAATATAATCTCTACCATTTGAAGAACTGACGCTAAAAATGAAAAAAAAGAGACATGAAATTTCTTTCTACTGAGGGGTTATTTCTAATGTGCTTGTGCATACTTACTGATTTTGTAGTGAAATCAAATATTGACAGAATGACTTTTTTTTAAAAGGTTTGAATACTTCAGTTATGCAGTGTTTTGAAGAATAACAATGGCTTAGCTTCTAAACAATCATTTCTGAAATGAGCTAGGTAGCCAGTCAAATGATAACTTTTCATTGTTGATTCCAAAGGGTGTTGCACTAATACTTGGATAATTACAGTTTAATTGCTTATGCAACTGCAGTTCAGTCATTGCATTTAGAAACAATATTGCTGATTGTATACTGAAGACCAGTGAAATGGAAAGGACCCTACATTCTACACACAACTACAAAATATTAAAATTCACAGAAACCATTTCTTGGGGTTTTTTTGGGGTTTTTTTTTCTGTTTTTTTAACCAGGGAAACAGCAACTTTCCTTATGCATGATACATTTCAAGCTGGTGAAAATTTTTTTTCCTAAATGTGCCTCAGTTTTTTCAAAAGTAATCTATCCCTTATCTCTGTGAGTAAGATCCAGTAATTTAATTTTTATGGGGGAAGAAATTCTACTGAAACACTTGAAAAATATTCTCAGGTAAATCATCCTCCTTATGAAAGTTTTTTCAATTTGCCATAAATTCAGCACAATGACGCTTTACACTTACATAATATATCCAAAATATTTGAAATGAAGCTTTATATGTCCCAAATACACCAGCATATCAGAGTGTAAGTATGAACAAGAAGTTAGCCCAGTCTTCACAAATGTGATAGAATGTCACAGTCCTTCACAAAGACTGTCTGTGCTGTTCCCTGTTTCTGTTCAGCTGATGAGCTTTGATGTCACACAGAATTTTTGCTGACACCAAAAGGTGATCTTTGTCTTCTGAGAAGACGCTTGTCACACTTCTCTTGAGAACATCTTTGCAATGTGACATTTGCCTGCCTCTCAGTCACTTGCTAAATGTAAATGGTTATATAAAATAGCCTCTGGCAGCTTGCTAACAGCTGCTTTCAACCTTGCAGGGTAAAACTTTTACCCTACATGTTGCAAGCATTTGGTGTCTGATGGTGACACCCAACCTTGCATTAACTGTTGATCAGATGAGCAAGTGGCATCACACAGCAGTCAAGCAACTGACACTGAGCTATAAAAAGGCATTCATAAGGACAGCATCAAGGAAATGTTAACTTCTGATTCATTGGCATCCCCTCAGCATGTCTTAATCATTTTTTTGAAACATGATTGTCTAGCTCTAAATCTTTAACAGGAGTTTTCCTGACATCTCCGTGACTGTCTGGAATTGTGCCTAAGATTCAACCACTGCCCACTTTGAAACCATTAAGTAAGATGAATTTGTCCCTTGGTAGAACTGCTTAGTTGTAGAAGTCCTAATAGAACAAGTGTTTTACCTTATTGTTACACATCAATTAGTACCTTATCTTACCTCATTTCCTTGTAGGACTTCTAGAATCAATCACAACTGCATCAAAATGCTGAGTTGCAGTTGTTACAGACCTGTAATATTAAACAGGAGCTAGTAAGAACTTTTCAGATCTTGTATAATTACCAAGATATTACTTCTTGAAAAGCCTTGCAGTCTTCCTGGTGCTGAGCAGCTTCTTCAGCCAGCTAGATAACACCAATGTTATGTGACTTCAATGATCTTTTCTCTGAGTTTCCCCAGGGTGGGTGGGAATTATCATCTTTGGTACAGCTGCTTTACCATTTGGAAAGATGTCTCTGTGACCCAAGGAGAATGGAAAGTTGGGCTGTAGCCCAAAGTACTTTATGTATAACTCAGACTCAACACCTTTACAGCGTAAATAAAGGTTCATCATTTGCTCATTGTAACTGGTAGGGGACTACATTAGTCTTTAGGAAATCTGTTCCTCAGTTAAGACATCAATCCTGAAAACTTCATGACTGTCATGAAAGTAGTGCACACAAAAATATATTTGACTAGCAATGACTGTCTTGTGTGTACTAAACAAATAATGTTCAGCAACAGTACTAGACTTTCAGAAAAAAAATATTTTTTCTCTCTCTCAAACTATGGACATGTTAAAATAGTTTGTTAACACAGAAATATAAGAATATAAAATAGCTAACATGACTAGCTGAGATTCAAAAATTCTGATATTCAAACACATTTTGAACTACTGATATTCCATTTCCTGCAGTTCTTGCCTGACAGTCTACAAAAACAGATTTTTTTTTTCCTCATCTTTAACTGGTGTAGTTTATACCTACATTAAATAATTGTTTTTCACTGAACAAAACTTATTCCAATTTATTCCAAATATTTAATTGAAATATTTATTCCAATGCAATTTTAGGGAAATATAGGAATCTATCAGGATGAATGATCATTAATAGGTGTGATTACATTTTCCACAATGTTTGAACTTACATAGAAGTTTTACAGGGCCTAGGTAAGTTTCTCAAATGTATCCTTTAGTCTCTATTTTAAAATAAGGACAAGTTGGCATGTATTTTACCCACCCTTCTTTATTTTGTCAATACTCCCAGCACCTCGGCTTTTTTCATGATGATTTTCCTAAGTGATAATCAAGTAATCCAAGTAATCATTTTATCAAGACACAAAGATTCATCATCTTATTGCCATGATATTTACTGTTAGATCACTTGGCTCCCAGTGTGAGGCACAGACATTTACGAGACATCCACATAAAATGATTAAATGCCTAAAGGGTTAGATTTACTACAGAGGCACTTTCATGGAGGAAGAACACTCTTCAGAAAAGCACATCAGGAAACTCTTGTGTTCACTGATCCTTATTTATGACTGTCACATCTTTCCTTTATTAAGGGACCTGTGTGTTCTACCACTATGTTGGTAGCTAAAGATGACATGCTGTATGTAAAACAGTTTTTGAGTACAACTGTTCACAACCAGCTTAGATTTCAGTGATAAGCACTCATAAATTCTGCTTTTTGACTTGCAGCTCTAACTGCTCCAGAAATTTCCATAAAGGCTTATGAAACAAATTGAACCTACCATCTACCCCTGAGTACATTTTTATGATGAGATGATAACAATATTTAGAACACTGTTTGGGTACCTTTGTCAGAGTTCTACTGCACCTTACTTCACACTGAGAATACAGAAACAGCAGCTTAACTTAAACTCTTTTACATAGTTATGAAAGAATTTATTATGAAAGATTGTTAAGCCACAAATGACAAACAAAGCCCAGGAAAACTTCCCAGTCCTATTACCAGTTAGGATATTAAAATGGTCCATTATAGATGAGGATTTATGTATTAGAACAAGGTGAATGAATGTTTTATATTGGTTAATAAAGGGACAGTAAGGAAATTTATCTCTCTCTCTATATATATATATATATTCAAAATGGATTTGTGCATTCAAGATTATTGAAATGGAGGGAGGAAAGAGAATATGACAACCAACTCATTTACAAATTGCTATAACAAAGCAGATCATATGTACTGCTAGGGGTATTTCTCCCTCAAGGTTCTCAGAAATCTATGGCCTATAAGCATTTGTCTCACATTTTTTTTTTCCTCTGAGAACCTTCTTCATCTCATCAGATTAATTAGTGCATTTTAAAACTAGGAAATTAATGCAAATATTTATTTCTGAAACCATGAAGTAAGCTGCAACTCTGCTGACGTTTCAACCCATTTGATATACTGGGTTGTTCACATTTTTCTGTCTTTAAAAGATGAAAAGATTTTTTGCAATTCGACCTGAGGTCATAAATTAATGTATTTGCTACATTCCTTGAACTATAATGTACTGGGGGTTTTGCATTTTATGATTACATTTCATCCTATTCTGCTGGGCTGAAAAAATATGCTTTCATCTTGTTGCTGAAAAACAGCTCTTCAAATTTTTAAAGCAAATCCCTTTAACCTCTGTATCTATTATTATTATTTTCTCTACCACAAACACTACCTGTCAAAGATAGTACATACAATAGTTTTTGTGGGAGCAAGGGTTGATTCTCACCACTATGTGGTTTGCATTTACTAGTCACAAAACACAAAGGTGGTCAAAGGAATACAAAAACCAGCCCAGTCAAAGATACATATTATGTCCTAAGGGATATAAAACAGATGTTAATGAAGCCAAGTTTGGCCTAACTGTAGTTACAATAAATAGGTACAATAATAATACTTAATTATAGGACCCAAAAAGGATTTTCCAGTGGTAATGACATATTTTAAAGTTCATTTGTTTAACTTCCTTGGTTTATAGCATTTGAAAAAGACCAGAAAAAAAGAATGTCGAAGATTAAAAAAAAGTACATTAAGTTACCTGTTGACAAAGAAAACCCTGCAATTGCATTATAACAAATATTGTGTAATACAATTTAATATCCTTATTTCTCCAGTGAGAAAGCCTGGATGTTTTTGTCTCTAAAGCTGAAAAGAATTCCATCAGAGCAGTTTCAGTGAGATAAGACTTAGGAGACTTACCAGGTCCCAGAAAGTGAAAATATCCATTTTTTATTTCTTGCCTCAACTTGGTAATAAAGATGAGATAAATGCAAATACAGAGACAATTTTTGTGTGAGGGATAGAATGCAGTATCTATAAAGAATAAAGCAGGAATGGGCCTGCGCGATGAATCTTCCCATGCCATGAGTGCTGGCTTGGGGATTTTTCTGTCACAAAAAAGCATAATTCAGCAAATGGATCCTCTTTTGGAATTTCTTCCCTGGAGCAAATCAGACCACTCCAAGAGGCATTCCTTCTAGTGAATTTTAATTATACTGTCCTAGAATAATAGAAAAATATTCTACCTAGATATATTTCTTTTCAGACATAGAATAAGAGCGTCTGATCACCATATGTAAATAGTCATTAATATTTTATTAACATAAATCCTTTTGATACTTCTCAAGTGAACTTTAATATTTTAGACTGTATCCCAGCAGCTCAACAATATGCAGACTACATATATTTTCTGCACACAGTGAGATGTGTTTCTATTTATTATGACTGGTAAAAAATCTGCATAAATTGAAAGTTCTTAGTTATTAAAGAAACACATTAAATATTGGAAGAATGCCCCTTTCATATGAAAAAAATCTCTTCAGAAAAAGTCACAAAGTTAAGAAATTGGCTTACCAGTAATACAGTAGCAAAAACTACTTGTAGCTTAGTCTTAATACTTTTCTATCATCTCTAAAGTGGAGCAGCCACAATATTGTAAGTTTCCATCATTTGAGTAGTGTTGGAACCAATACATTTCATTCATTTCTGTGTAAGTGTGACAATCTCTGGGAACCAGAGATTAAACTTATGGCTTCTATTTAAATGTTGAATTTCATGATGGGCTTAAAATATATTGTTAAAATATGCTTAAATTTCACAAGTCTGTTGCATTATGTAGCTGATTGCTTATCTTGAATTTTTAGTTTTGCACAGTACATAAAGAGGGCATTTTCTGCAGATTAAGCAAATTAAATTGTCTTATTGCCTCTCTCATTACTGTAATTTCTCAGTCTTCTGACTTTAAAGCTACAGTAATGTAGAGAATATTTTGTTTTATTGCAGTAAGAAAAATTAATTGATTGATTGATTTAATTGATTGATTCTGATTTTACTGTGTTTGAAAAACCTAATTTGAGATGTGAAAAAGTTTGATTCCCACTTCCGTTCAAAAGAAATTAGAAGAGGACTTTTTGTGTGATTTCCAAAAAATATTTGAAAAAATTCACCCTTGCAAATATTTTATGAATAATTCATAAAACTTTCAGTGGAGTAGCTAAATAGTCCAAACCCAAACTAATTTCCTGAGCAACTTGTGAAACAGAGACTCTAACACTTTCCTATGGTGGTTTCCAGAAGAGAAATAAGTTCATTCATATATCAGAAGTTATATTTTTATCACCTTTCAAAATACACTCATGAATCAGCTAGCTGGACAACATTTTTGTTGGACAACATTCTTACGTAAATCCAGAGTCCTCATCATTATTCTTTTAAAAGTAGAATAATTGATGGACTCTTTTCCTATCCACTCAATATCAGAAGACCTAATCCAAAAAGTTTATGGCTATGAAAAATAAACATAATTAATTTTTGGCCAGAATTGTAAAGTGTTTTGAGATTTACAAATGATAGAGTGTGGAGGGCTATGATTTGCTCCAGTTTTTAGAGGTTCTCAAAGTACAATCTTCCAGAAAAGCCTAAGTCAGACATCTGCACTCCTTCCTAGAACTCAGTTTGCTAAACATGGGTATTTCTGAATTCAGCTGAGTTTTGAAACAGATTGACCCAGGATGTGATCTCACTATTCAGTTATTGCAGAATCATAGAAATAAGGCATTAGTATTATTATCTCCCTGCTTGTTAAAGAACCTAACTTCACTTCCTATCTCCTTCACAGAAGCAATCCAGCCAACATACATCCAACAATCCATCCAATAACACCTTCACCTAGTTTTGCACCAGAAGAAACAAGCCTCTGAAAGAGCCATCATAAATCTAAGTCCCATGTCTTGATTAAATCATAAATCACTTGCTTGGGTGCTCAGAGTACCTTCAGTTTGATTCTGCATGAAACTAGTCTTTAATACTTTTATATCCTAAGCTCTAAATTATATTTTCAAGCTTTAAGGAAATATTCATACTCCACTGATAGATTATATTTCCTAGAACATTCCAAAAATTCAAGGAGCAAAGAGAAATGGTATCATCCATTTTTGTTATGGCCTCAAATTACCAGAAAGAGCCTTTATCTTCTTTTCTGTTCTTCTGGTTTGCTTTCAATGGCTGTTATCACTTCATAAGGAATCCCTCACTTTTTTCCTTCTTAGATGATTTCAAACTCCATTGCATCCAAACAATCTTCAGCCATGAATAAATCTCTATTCTGTGTAGTAGGAAATATTATTCCATTATACAGAGATGACACCAAAAAAAGGCACTGATGTATGGAATAAATTGCAAAAGCTCTATGGCAGAATCAAAAATAAACTTATAGTTATGTTCCTAATGTATCAAAAGTTATAGTCATATCTCACAATTTGAAGAAATGCATTGGGCAACACAATGTAAGAGATCCTAAGAAATGTCCAGCATAATCCTTTCCTTAAAATTTATGACCCCAATGAGTCACAAACTGTAATCTTAACCACAAATTTATTTTTCCTAGAGAAACCAAACCCATGGGCAACCAGTAGCAACAACTATTATCGGTATTTCACTAGAAATGTATACCGTGTTTTATGCATGACTAGGATGAATTAAAATTGAATTTTCTTCCATGTAAGATGACAGAGCTGCAATAAGAAACCTGTCCACTTGAAAAACAGGAAGCTCTCCTAGAGGTAGAATTAAGGATTTAAGGACACACAAGAACAAGAATACTACATGTTTATCAGTGAATTTGATAAAACAGCTTTACATATTGGAACGTCATGAGTTTGGAAAATATCAAATTTCATATTCTAAGACTGTGGGTAGATAATTTTGAGAGAAATTGAAGAATTTTCTTCTGTTAAATACGTTTCCCTATGCTAAGTTGCCTTTTGATACTGTCAATTCACAAGTTATTTAGTTAAGGCCCAGAAGCTTGACAAAATTTTTTACTGCTTTTGAACATTCCATGCAAGATTTGCCTAAGGTACAAGGATGCTCTGAGAGAGGCAGACCTAGGTCATGTTGCAGCCAAAACGAATAGTTCTACTGTCTCCTAGCAACTATGGTGCAGCTACTTCACATCTACAGAGGCTTCAGTGGTCTGGGGTTATGCGGAGGCTGAATGAAAACTCCGATTTTCTCAGTAGCTTCTTCACAAGTGTATAAAATTTGGCATTGAAGTAATATTGACAGCTAACATCTTATTAACATGGTTTTCCTGTTGTGAAAAAAAGGAATTTTCAAGAATTACATGAAAAAAATCTCATCAGTTCTTATTCTACCGAGTTAGGATTGGTTTTAGCAAAGTGACTGGGTGAGGTCTTCTTAACTCTAGCTAATTATATACTGTGAGCTGCCTTTGTGCTTATTGCTTTCTCTGAAGAAAATCTATGGCATTTGGACCTCAAATATGAAACACTGTAACTGCTAGATTGCAATTATTTCTAGGATGCACTCGGTGGGAAGAAGGAATTGTTTGAGGAACTGTGGGTATAATCACATTGGTTTTCTAACCGAGATATACTTTTAATAAAGACATAATTATTACCACATTTTACTGAAAACTGATTTATCTTTTCAGCAAGTTAGACAAATAAAATAATTTTAGTACCAAAATAGGTAACTTAAAAATTCTGCATAAAAATTTAGCCAAGAATGATATGTCTAGATGCATGATCAGAAAATCAAATAAGTCTTTTGGAAGTTGCCTGCTTTTAGAGGAAGACAGGTATGTGTAGTAAGTGCTCTAATGGTACACTTTGGAAAAATTTGCCCAATGCTGCTGCTTAACAGACACACAATTTCATCACCATTTTCATCACCCTGTGCTCTTACACAAAGGCAGAACATCAGTTCCCTAAAATTCACAAGAAAGTGTCTGGATTAAACACATTTACTTCAACTGACAATAAGTGATCCTTAGAGAGGAGAATACAAACATTGATTTTCTGAAGTCCTTTGACTACAGATGGTGAGAAATAATGTAGCTAGTCATGTTTACTGACATCTTGTTCTGTTTAAAGTTGCTATAACAACATCTGTAAAGCAGGTACAATGTAAAGAAAGAAAATTTTGCTAAATGTACATTTGAATGAGTACTGAATCAATTTTAGAAAAAATTGAAAATATGAAAATCTGTGCCTCTAGCTTGTAAGTTATGAAGATATCATAATAAAATAAAGAAAATGCTGCTAAATTAATGGATTAATTGGTATATCACTGGTATATACAAAAAGTTAAGAGATACTGGCAAAATATGGTAAAATAACATATTCTTTTCAAGTACAGGTCTGCATCTGCAATGCACATTGAGAATAAATGTGCAATGCACCTTGAGAATAAAGCTATGCAGAGGTGTGGGCATAATTTAGCCCCATAGTACAGGCATAATATGTATATAAATGCTACAGATTTGTCATATATGACTATATCATTGTAGTCTACATTTTTACTGAACCAGAATTAAATGCTATTCCCTTTGCCTCACTCCCAAAGACACTGTGAGGCAAAAAGGAAGCGAATGAGTAAAAATGTCAGGAGGAGAACTGAAAAATCTAAATGCATTTCATTCCACAGCACTGTCTGTGTCTCTTATGGACAAATTGACTCTGAGTGTAAGGTCATGAGCTCAGCTGCTGTGAGTTTGTGCGAGTCACCAAAGGCAGAGAAGGAGAATTAATTTAATTTACACCACAGAGGATCTGGCTTTCAGTCATTACATTGCTCAAAGCCAAAGTTAAGCTATGAAGCTTCATGCTTCTTATGGATGGATGAGGTTAGTTTACACTCTGGGAACTTATGTAATTTAAGTCTATCTGTTGTTCAGAAACAAAGAAGATATCAGGTAGCTGATTTCTGAAATCAGACCAGAGGTGATGTAAAACAAGCACACATATTTTGCCAAAACTGTTTTTGTTAAAACATAAAACTTAAAAACACTGCAAGGAATCATACATGTGCATGCTATATATTTTTTCATACTTCATTGCATATTTATTTTGTACATAAATGTAATTGCACACAAAGCTAAGTGATATCACACATTACATAATCTTGACTTATTCCCATTTACTTTTGGAAATACAAAAATTATTCCCTCTCAAGGTTAATGCATCTCTTTACCATGTTGGGTTTTTTTCCATTTTGAGGCAAAATCTAGTATTTTGCCCTCTTAAAGAAAGTACATCCCTACTATTTATGCAGAATGTATCAATTTGTGTTTTGACTATGGACATATTTATGCCTTGATAACTCCAATGACAGCATTTTTCTAAGTGTCATGGCACTCAATACATTTCAAACAAAAAAAAACCAAAAAGCAAAAAACATCACTGTTTAAAATAGTTGTAGGATGACTTTCTACATCAGACGTACAAGTTTTGACTTTCCTAAGAGAACGGGTAATGTGTAGAGGTGCATAATAAAACCAAACTTACAAAAACCTTGCTTTTGCATAGTGGTTCTCAAATTTTCCTGCAGCAAAAATCTTCCACACTCCCAGTCCAAAAGCTGGCCTGAAATATCCAGCTGTAAACATCCCAGCATGGATATGACACAGATATCTCTCATCCCTATTATAAAGGCTCTAATTTCCCAAATGGCAAAAAGGGATTGCAAGCATGCTCACAGCCATGACCCAGCAGCTCAAAGCTATGACTACCAGAGTCTGTTTACAAATGTACTTATTAGATATACAGGACAATTTTCTGTCCTCCCAGGCCATTTGGTTTGCATTACAGAAACTATCAGGGGGAAAAAAAAAAAAACAAAAAAAACCCAGAAAATACAACAGCTCCTTTTCTTGTTCAAAGGAAATTTTGTGGCTGTAAGTGGAAATTTACTAGCTCAGCAAAGGGAGACTTATCAGTGTTTATTTATGGGAAGGAATCACCTTATGATGAGTGACACGCTGAGGAAGTCACATGTTCTGGCTCATATCAGGGCATCTTAGAATAAATACAGACAGGAAAATAATGCAAAAATTTTTAATTCAAGAAAATCAAAAGTAAATAAAATTTTAAAGAAATAAGGCAGATCAGAAATAAGCTATCAGGTTATAAACTTCTTACTGGCACAGACTTCAGTTAACTGTTTTAACATTCACAGGCTAAAGATCAATATCTGACCCCAACAAGGATACGGTCTCTTAAAAATCTTTGCTGATAAGCTATGAGCATACAAGCATCACCTATGGTTAGAGTAATTTTTAAATATCTTTGTATTAAAAAACCCAACAAAATAAAGAAAAATGAGAAATTAAAAAGAAAAACCCTTTTTATTCAATTGGAATTATTTGACTTTTAGGTTTTATTCTGAATTTTCCATAACTTGAAAAAACAGTGGTTTGTGTCCCTAATATTTTTCTTATGGTTTTAATACTAATTCAGGTCTTTATACCCTCCCTCTGGACAAAATAATTTGTACAGTCAGTGTCATCTCTCAGATGTCATATTTTCACTTGTAATCAGCTTTTACCAAGATATTTTTTCTTTTAACAAATCACTGGCATTCAAGTTTCTGATGGGAGGTGTTTCACTTATTTGTGGAAAGTTCAAGTGTCTTCACCAGAATAAAAAGAAAATAATTCACTTATCAGAGTAAAGGTCTTATTTCTCTGATCACCCCCACTAAAAAAACCTAAAAATCCTGCTGCAAGTGTAAAATAGTATTTGAATTTAAAGAAATATGTTGAAATTAGAATGTAATATTTTGTATTCTATTTTTTCAGTTTGCATTATATGTTCCAATTGCATTACTTCCTGTCAAAACTGACAAAAATTACAGCAAAGGGTATATTGACTGGGCCCACTTTGCAAAAAGTTTGGTTTTGAACACAATTCTTTTTGACTTGCAAAGAAAACAATTGAAAACAATTCTTTTTGACTTCAGCACAATTTTTGTGCTAAAATTGCTATCCTTAAAGGAAAATTCTGCTAGGAGCACCATAGAATTATGGAAAATATTAGGAAAAATAGTCTCCTCCTTCTGCGCTTGTCCTCTGGACTGCTGGAGCTGGCTCTTTTGGGAACCAGAAATACTTGGTTGGGATCCGATTATACAGGCTGAGTAAATTAGACAAAAATAGGCCACGTGAAAATGCCACAGATGTGATAGAGAAAGGAAATGCTTCCTATAAATGACTTCATGGAGTAACCATATGTTCCTACCCTGCAGACATATCTCATTTAAAGTCTCACATTGAAAAAGAAGCCTTGGCAAATGCACTTTGTGCAGTGTACATTTTACTCTGTCACAGAAATGGCAGGGGCTTCTTTCTAAACCTAGTTGGCTAGAAGTCAGAAATGTCAGAATCTAGAGCTGAATATGCTCAGATACTCATGAACTCCCCCAGCTCCAGAGTAAAACATAAGAAATGCCAACAACTCAATTAAAGTGAGCATTTACTTATCCCCAGGAGGTAATTTTAAAATCATTAAATCATTTTTATGATAATATAATGTATAAAAAATAAAAGCTACAGAAAAATATTTTTTATATCTGTTGATATAGCACTGGACTCATGTAGGCACAAAATGCATGAAGGTAAATTGGCATACAAAAATCATCATTAAATTTCTGGACTACTTAAAAGTCCTGAAAAATCTATCACATTGCTTTGTTCATTAGGCTTTCAAGAATTTGACTGTGAGTATTCATTCAATTCATACAAAGAGGGTTTTTGATGCTTCTAACATATGAATCACTTGAGGGTGACTGGAGCAAAGAGTATTGACAACTAGGCAGCAGTAACCATTTTGTCATCTTATGAACATTTCCCATTCCACCTAAAGTTAAAACCAAAACTGAAAGGAGAACACAACATTTATCAATGCCTGATAGGCTGAAAAAGAGGTTCAAAAGATTCCCTTGCATCCCAGCAAGTGCCTCAAACTCTTTAAGTTTCTGGTATATCTCATCATCTTATTTAGCTCACTTTTTTACTGCTGTAACCCACTTGCAAGGGGACTTGAATTTAGTTATAAATTCTTGTCAGGCTGAACAATGACACCAGTACAAGTGTCAGGGAACCCTTATGCTTTTTAAGTATAGTCACCTTACCTCTGGCTATTATCCCAATATTTAGTCTCAAAAATGTTGGCTAACAAGCCCTTAGTTTCACATCACAGTTTAACAAGCCCCAAATCCTCACATCAAACCTCAGTACAGAGTAAGGGGTAGAATACAATAAGTTCACCTTGCCAAGACACAGCCCAGGAGAGCAGAAATAAAGGCAGAAAAAGAAGAAAGAAGGTCACCAGTCCTTAGATCCTGTGTTAGTCCTGCTACATGGACAGTCCAGAACTTAGGTCAACAGAAAGAGACAAAGAGAGCAAGAGGAAAGAGAGAGGAGGGCTTCCTATTACAGTTAAGTTGGTGCATGTCTCTCAGGTAAGCAATATTTTTCACACCATTCTGCTCACACATGCATAGTCAGTCCTTCTGAGTACTCTAAGTGAGTTCAGATTTGGGGGCTGGCAAGCTGTCACAGGAGCAGTAAGCTTCCACTGAAGGTGGAAAAGGAAGATGGCTCAGAACAGTGCTGCCCCAGCTCCATGGGACCCTCCCTTTCCATCACTGCTTTCCTAACAGCAGTCAGGATGGCTGAGACAGAACAAGCTTATGCCTGGTCCTCTGCCCCTGGCCAGTTCAGTGACCTCCTTTTCAGCAGCAAGGCTGAAAGGGTTTGGCTCCAGTGTTGTCACAGGGGCTGCACTTGATTGAAGTAGAAGCACAAAGTTCTCCCTCTGAGGAGACAGCCATTTCTTACCATTAACAGAGCAGTGTCCCTAATGCTCCCATCCTCAGCAAAGAATGATCAAATGCGACAAAATACATGCTGTGGCTATAGGCTTTCTCAGTGGCAAGGGGGTGGGTTCCACAAAGAACAAATTTACTGCCTTTGAATAGTTTTCCCCTTCAGTATTGCTCAAAAAATAATCCAAACCTCTAGGACCACTTTGCAATGCAGTGAAACATTTATGTGGTCACTCCTTGTGAGGGACAGTGCTTAGCACATTAAGAGCATCTGCTTAAAGGAAACAGTGGGGTAGGGATCTTGTACACATACTTTTGAGAACACAAAGCAGGAGGTAAGAACTTAAGATTTCCAAATCTCTTTTTTTTTTTTCTCTGTGGATGTTCCATCCCTGCGAGTATTCAAGGCCAGGTTGGATGGGATCCTGAATAAATGAGCTAGCAGCCCACGGCAGGAGGGTTGGAATTAGGTGATCTTTAAGGTGCCTTCCAATCCAAGCCATTCTACAATTCTGTAATTCCATGATTGTATCTTTTCAGTAGCACTCCAGACAAAATCCAAATCTTCTGTTTCATTCAAGAAAAATTGCCATGCCCCAATTAGTTGTAGCTGGTTTATTTTTCAATAAAATATTTGCTATAAATATCCCCTTCTTTTTCTCTCCTATTAAGTTTAAACCTTATTGTCACTTATAACTCCTCCTTCAGATACAGTTTTCCTCTGATTTTTCTTCAGCACAAAATTCCTCCATCATACAACTTCAGCAGGAAACTTTGCTTTCAACTGCCAATATTTTTTTTAACTATATGAAAATTTACATAACAGGTCTCTACAGTGGCAGATTTTCAAAGGCAGACAGAGCCTAACCTAAGCCAACCCCTTGCTTGGACTGTTTTTTCCCTGAAGATGAGTTAAATTTAGGGTAGAAATGGCAGAAGAATGCCATCTAAGTCTGCAGAGTAGCATCAATAATCATAGGATCTATGACCAGATTCAACCATCAAATGGTAATGCAGGCATAGCTATATCTGTAATATCAGTAAAAAAAAAAAAAAAATTAAGACAGAACAGTGATTTAAACTACAACTGAATGGGTTGAATCAGGTGTGTGTATTTGGCTGATGAAAGTTGTGAGGTGTACTTTTTAAAATTATTACTATTATTATTATTATTATTATTATTATGTCATACTTTTTTCAAACCAGTATTTTCGCATTATTTAACTTAAGACAAGACCAAGTAACAGTTTCAAAACGCACATCAAGTCTCTTAAACATGAAGGTTAAACAACCTCTTTTGTTTTGATGAAATCCAAACCTTTTCCACAGATTACATAGGGGATTACTGAAATGGCAACAATCCAGTACTGTATGTTATGTCCTGTGGCAGCTGAGTCTTGAAGTCAAATTGTAAAATGAAAATAGTTCTCAGGGTGGTGCAGAAACTATAAAAGGTTTGAAGTACCAGTTGGTATTGCAAAGTAATCCAGATTTACAGAACCAATAAAAGTAACTTCCCATGGGACCTATAAGGAAGATTTAACAACCAGTGCAGAGCAGGTTTGATTCAGATGTCTTTTACACTGATATAACAGCAATCCCACAGGCTATGTGTGAATTCGTATTGTTACAACAATAAAACCAGTTAGCAATTCAAATGTAATCTCACTAAGTTCATAAAACTTCTTTTCCAGGTATTTTCTCACTTTTATTCAGTAAATGTTACCATTAATATATTTTTTCAGGCTTTGTAGGTAACAGATGATGGAAGCAAATATTTGAACAGATTTTAGGCCATAAACTAACATTTTTAGAGCTCTATCTGTATTTGTGTCAATAAAATATGTTTTTACTTTGGTCTGAAGGACAATTGTACATCTACTCACCTTCTACTGGCTGGAAATTGTGAGATCTACTGGCTTCATACAGTAAATGCAAACAAGCTGATGATCCAAAAGCAATCAGGATGAAAGATACTGAGACTTTTAAATCAATGTTGTGTGAATTGACAAGTACATGCTGCTATCCTTATTCATCAGACAGGAATCTTATTTTGCTCGTCTTATTTTGGGGAGTAATGAAACTTCTTATTACTACTTTTACCCTATGATTTATATACAAGTTTGGTTTAATATTTAATGCCTTTTTCTGAAGTCAAAATATTAGTAACCTTGCATGCTTACACTGCTTTACAGCTAGGAAGAAGAAAGGATCACCTTCAACTGCAAAGTTTATTTTCCTGCCTAACATTCAGGTTATAGAATACATAATCTCTATATCATATATGATCTCTATAACATTATCTGATCTGAGCCTTATCCTGTGAAATAACTGAAAGAGATCCTAGGATGTCATATTTTGACCCTTCAATTAATTTGCATATGTCTGAGTATTTTAAAGTGCTGACAGGGGACAAGTTAGAAAAGTGCTATGAATGGCAATTGTTAGTCTTTGCCTGTTACATCCAAAAGTGTTACACAGATTGCCTGAGGATCATTCAGGCACTGTTAAATGAAAGCTATATGCCAGGGCTGTGTTTGAGGTCAGTGCTTTGATCAGCAGGTAGAACTGGAAATGGAGCATTTCTCTGAACGGATATGTTTGCAAATAGTCCTTTAGGTATAAGATGTCTACAACTGGGTTTTTGTACATAAACTGTTGCCCTCATTTTTACAGGTGGGTCCACTGAGAAAAGTTCTTTTTGTCTTTCAGCTGGTTAAATTTTTTTTGACCAAAGAAACAATTCCAATATTCCAGAGACATGTTATACACCTTCTTAAAAATCTAATATTATTTTTATTTCTAGTTCTAATAGCTTGAAAAATAAAATTAGATTTAGAATAAATTCTCAATAAGGATATGATGCATTTTATTGGTTTTGCCAACCAGTCCATTGGTTAACTTCTAGACCAATTGAATAGTTTGTTGGTACTGTTGAGGTACTAAATTAATAAATGGGCAAGCTGATGTATACAAAAACACATATTCACTGAATTTTCTATTCCTGTGCTATCATTCACCCTGAGTAAATTTGTCTTGAAAAGTCTATAACATTGACATCTACATTAAAAAAAAATCAAAACTAAGGTATACTGTTCATTTATTTAAAAATTATTGTAATAGCTCTGTTGCTCAGGTACCACTCAAGGCATATTTTTCAAGATCTCTGCCCGTATTATGGAATAACAGCCTGTATTATGGAATAACATGCATATTTTAAAAGTAACTGGTTTAAAGTTTTTCAAAATGTATTTCAATCTAAATAAGGGTCTTATTTAGATCCTTATTTTTTATGGCTGACACTTAAAAACAGTTAGCAGTTCCTGGAAACCTGTGAAACATATTCAATTTTACCTATAATACCAGGTGGGACCAGGAAGAAAGCATTCTAGATTTACTGTAGACCTCCACCTTATACTTTGCTCATCCAGTTATATATACATTTATACATCTTAGGGAATATTCACAAACTATGCGTGTTATCTTTACTTACATTACAAAAATAATGAGAAACTGGACACAGTGAGAATGATTAATGAAAGAATATTATTTAACAACCTGCGTGTTATTTTTTGGGTATGCTTAGGAACCAGCTGGGAAGTCACAGATATCAGATGCTTGACGTGCACAGGATTCAATACTCAGGGGATGCAAACTAAAATAATAACAGAGAAGAAAATTTGGTTTTCTTCCTTCTCTGATTTGTCTCTAACATGCAACAATGGGAGTAGTCATGATTCAGCTCATCCTGATCAAAACTTTTTCTTTTCACAATTTTGACATACACAGAAGTAAGAATTTAATTCCACCAGATTTTCACTATTAAAATATTAGGGCTTTTTTGCTTTTCCCTTGAATATCTCCACTTATCAAATCTCTGCCATATGGATTCTTCTGATTTAATAATGTTTTTATCATCATTTTTAAGCTTAAATGCACAGATGCTTCCCCAAAGAAAGAGGAACAATTCTTATGTAAAAGCTATATGTGTTCCATGACTTGCTGTGGCAATGACTTATGAAAATCCAAGAATCCTGAAAGAGAGTTAATGAGAATAACACAGGAACAAAGAATTGCCATTTCTATGTCTTGCTGTAACATATATATAGAATTGTTGACCTGTGTTAAACTTTATGTTACTTTGATCATGAGAACTTATATCATTGATATAAAGAGTTTTATGCAATGCAGGCCTATATTCCAGCTTTTAACACTAGGGTTTTTAGATTTAAGTCTTAATGAGAAACAATCTCAAAATTTATTTTAGATGGAAAAATCAAAGTTTTAATCTTTGATGTTTTTGACATCTTCAGTGCTTTCATTGTACATTAAATAGAATTCTGTCTGTAGCTGAAAACAGGTTAGGATAGGAGCAGTTATGTGTTCTTAACTACAGTGGAATAATACAGGAGGAAATGTCATGAGCATCAAACTAATTTCTGTACAAAATTAAAGTCCCTAGCAGACTGAGAAATCAACATCATTAATATGGTATGAGCATCTGAATACAAATCCAAATCTAGCCTAATGTCAGTTGGTATAAGTTCTTACTCACACAGAATTTATTGCATTGCCTCCTAAATTTTAATGGGAAGTAATTGAAATAGTTTATCACTTATAATGTTATATTCAGAAGCTTTTCTTATGTGCATGAATTTTGGTCTGTAGTTATGAAAAAAAATAAAATCCATGAGAATATATGGTAACTTTAAAAAGGACAGCTATCCTGACAACACAGACTCAAAACTAATTCAGAGTTCTCTGCAATCAGGAGAGAAGAGAACATGGTGTCTCTGTGAAGACCCAGAGGAATTGTCAAATACCAGTCTAACCGATTTTAGCACTCAGATGCTAATATAATGACACAGTATTATAACCAGGATAGTTAACTTTCTCTACTACAGAACAGTACATGCAAAACAATAATGAGTCTATAACTTAACTACTTGTAAGGACCTAAAGAGTCAGGAAAAGAAATTTATTGTGAAATAACAATAAACCCAAAAGTGCATCCAAAGCATACATTCACTCTAAGACTGCCTACCCTAAATATCACTAGTGTAGCTGTGTAGTGTAGCTCTTATAGTGTCTTTTGAAAACCTGGTGATTCTCAAGTAAAAGAGATGTTCAGAAATTCAGGCTGAGCATTTCTGTAATGGTGGCCTTGCAAGATGCTCAAGCTTCTGCCCTCTACCTGTCTATGAGAAAAACAAACAAATCCAACCAAACTGTGCATGGTGAGGTCATTGGTACTCATCTTAATGCTTCCATGATTTGTCACCTCTAAAAAGAACCAGACTATGCTGCCAAAAATGCCTTATATAGCACATATTTTTTTTCAAAGGAGCAGTAAAAATGAGGGGGGGGGGGGGTAAAGAAAATAACATTAATGTACAGAAACAGTGTGACTGGTTCAGCAAAATAGTTAACAGTGGATGGGCAGCAGGGGAAGGTGGAAAATTTCAGCATCTGAAACCAGGAACTAATAGCATTCAGATTAGCAATAAGGCAAAAAAAGCATATGAGCCTGTCCTGGTTTAACCCCAAGCAGCAACCAAGACCCAAACAGCCAATCACTCACACCAGTGGGATCAAGGAGAGAACTGGGAGAAACTATAAAAACCCAACTCATGGACTGGAATAAAGACAGTTTATGAGGAAAAGCAAAAGACACACATACAAGGAAAGCAAAACAAGGAATTCATGGCCTCCCATGGTGTTCAGCCATCTCCAGGAGAGCAGGGCTCCATCACATGCAACACTTGGGAAGGCAAACTCCAAACAGCCACCCCTTCCTCCTTTCTCCCACTTTACATACTGAGCATGATGTGACATGGTCTGGAACATCCCTTTGGTCAGTCTGGGTCCCCTGTCCCAGCTGTGTCTCCTCCCAGTCCCTGCACATATCCCCAGCTACCTCACCACTATGGAGAGGAGAAAAGGCCTTGGCTCTATGTAAGCCTTGCCAAGCAACAACAAAAACATCTCTATATTATCAACCCTGTGTTCAGGGCAAATCCAAACCCTAATCCCACACTAGCCACTTACAGGAAAAACAGCTTCACCCCAGCCAAAACCAGCACGGAGTATAATTTGCCAGTAGAACAGTTTATCAAAAATGAATCTAGTTCCACTAAAAGTCTTAAAATCAAGATCACAATAATGTTCATGCAAGATTTTTTTTTCTACTGGAGTGGCAGAGAATGGATTCTTTATTTAAATGACTCCTCTTTTTCAATAGTACTGTATTAAAAACAAGATTTTACATTAGAAAAGTGGGAGAGCCTGCACCATGTAGGTCAGATTATTGAAATTAGGAACAGTTTCATCTTAGTATCTATTGACCTCAGCAGACAGAGGATATTCCATGAGCTCCTGTTTCCTTTCTCCTGTGCACTGGATGCCAGCTGCCCTGCCATAGTGGAGCACAGCCAAGGCGTGTTTGAGCATCTAACACTGCTGCTGCCCCAGTTGCTCCCCAAGAACTGTCTCTGAACTGCTTCTAAACTCTGAAATTAAATCATGCCCAAAAGATGCTGGGTTTCTTTTGTATTTCTTTCCCAAAGTAATGTTTTTAGACACTTGCACACAACCCAGCACCTGAAGTACTATTTTCAGCAACAGCAATAGGAATGATGCTCACCATGTGTGGGTTTTGCTGTATGAATATATTTGATGGGTATTCAGGGAAAGTTACTGTTGACTCTGTGAAACAATACAAGTCTGCAAATATGTTTAGATATTTGCACTTGTGTCATAAATATTACTTAGCTTCTCTTCCCTTCTTTACTGCGCGTTTGCTTCTGAGATTGTGTGTCAGGATCATAACCGTTGCATTTTGGATGTTGATTGTGTTTGATACTGAAGTAGATAGAAGGCAAAGCACGGGTAACATTAGAAACTCAAAAACTAAGTCAAAACTCAGCAGCTCCTCATTTTATTTCAAGGACCAGCATGAAATTTGCCAAACCTCAATAATGCATAACCTCTGCATTTTGTTTAAAGTTTAAGGATTTTATGAAATCTAAACACACTTTGTCTGAGTTTTGCATTTTCATTATAGAATGCAAAAACCTACACACTTGTCTGGTGCATTTTGAAAACCATTAATGAAACATGAAAGGTGCAATATGTCAGATCAATTCAACTTCCCAGCAGTGGAATAATCAGAAAGTGGTTTCAATTACCATTATGGTTGAAGAGCAATTTATTACGATGAAGAGCTACTTTATCATCATCAAATGTACTTTCAAATTTTTGTGTACCTTTTTAAAAACTGAAACAATGTTTCAAGGCAAAATATTAAAAGAAGGAAATATGTGCAAATAAGGTGCCATGAATTAGACATTATTAGAGCGATAGAAAACCACATGGGAAAGGGTCCTTTAGAACACATAAGTATTTACTGCCTTAATGTAGTCCTAGCATTTTTGTGTTGGGACAAACTATAGGTTATTCATTTCTTTGGTTACATGTTCCTATCCCCAAAAGGGAATAGGAAAATAGAAAAAAAAATAGAGAAATTACAAAGGAAATGAGGCTGACACAATTGCTGGAGGATAAATCCTGTAATGAGAGACTGAGCGAACTGCATGTAAAGAATTTAGAATGGTGAATACTAAGGGGATATTATATGTCTCCAACAGTCTACAAATGCCCTCACAGTGACAGTTTACATGATAAAAATCTCAGTCACGATCTCAAGAAATGACAGATGAAGAACAATGTCTTGAGGCTAAGAAAAGTTTAGGCAGATATCAGGAAGAAGTTATTAGCAGTGTAAGCAATTGAATGATGGCATAGCCTATGGTAAAAAGGGGGACAGTGGCATTTTACACCCATTTAAGAACTCAGATTATAAGTTATAGGAACAATGAATAAAATACTCTTCGAAAGTACAGCTGCCAAAGTAAATGAATGTCTTCCTTTTGGTTCTGATGTATTATTGCTTTGGAGCTAAAATACATATTCCCTAAAGTAACTGTTTTAAGAGAAAAGGAAGGTAACATTCAATAACAGAAGCTAAATTTAAGGTATTTTTGATACATTAAATAATTGTCTTTCTCCTCCCTAGCTGAGATGCAAAATCATGATTCAAGAGCAGTACATAGAAGAAATAGTGCAGATAACAGGATCTGAGGCTTTTAGCAGTTGATAAAAGAAAGAAAAAAATGCTTTAATTAAAGGCTGAAATAAACCATTAGAGGAGAAAACATTTGCTACCAAACGTAAATTACTTTTACTTCACAGAAAAGATAAATGTTGAAAAGCTGGTAAATCTAACCATTAAGCATAATTGTATAAGGATTTATCTCATCCCATTTGACTGGAACTACAAAAGTATAACACCAGTAAAGTAAGTATAGACTGAATGGACCCCAAGACTGAATCATCAATCCCCTGAGATGTTAATGTATCTTTCATATCATTTCTAAAATCCTTTGGCTCATGCTGAACAAAGCTTACATTTCCATTTTCATTTCATTTACCCTTGTCCTGTATCCAGAAGCTTTCATGACTTTTCCACCACCAACATTTTGTATTAGTTTAAAGTCTTTCATTTAAAAAAAAAAAAAAAAAAAAACAACGAAATATATTCAACTACATCATTGACCTTAATACTGTTCAAAGTTTGGTGAATGATTTGGGTATTTAATATCTAGATATTCATAACTTAGAAGAGAAAATACATTAAATAATTAAAATCTTGTTATAGATAGTTCTTTCATTTAGTCAGTGAAAAAGCTTTTGGAGTGGTTAATAGTTATAACAAGTATCACAGACCCATCTTACTGTGCAGATAGATTTCTCACACCAGGCAGTCCCAATGACATCTAATCCTATTGTGGTGTAGGACACAGGTCAGGAAAATGGTAATTTGGAGGTTTCCCTGTTTGGAGTAATGCAGTTACAGTTGAGCAAATGCTCACATTCATGCTGACCAGGAATATTTACCCAAAGAAGCACAATTCCTTTAATGACTTTTTTAATATTAATTAATGCCAATGACCAAGTAAGCCCTCTTCAACATCAAAACAACAACAACAACAATAACAACAAAACCCAAACAAACAAACAAAAAATAAAGAAAACTCAGGATTTCTGGCTTGAGATAAAATTAAACATGCTTCCAACAACAGAATGGATATCTCTTGGTTGTAATTTCTTTTATAAAGACATAAAGTGAAAAAATAATTAATAATGGAGAATTTAAGATATCAATAGCTAACATTTAGAGGCATAAAAAAGAAAATCTCCATCTGTCATTATAATACTTTTTTCTCAGAAAATCAATTCTGATACATGGAAATGAGATCAGCTTGGGTAGTAGAACCTTGCATTATTTCCTCATTTCCACAGATGGCTGGAAAGGAGGAGGATTAGCTACTGAGTCTTTCCTTTTGCAGATAAAATTGCAGTCTTACTCTTGGCTGTTAACAGCAATTTCTATTTTGAATATTAGAAAGAAAAACAAAGTAATGACTCTTCAGGCAGTTCCATCATTAAAACTGAAATTTCAAGACAGCTATTTTCTCCTACAGGCCACTGTGGATGTTTTTCTGTATACTTTATAAGATTTGAAAGTCTTGTTTTTCAATTCCCAAAAGGATGAATCTTAACTGCTTACACATCCTACATTATTTAAAAATCAGGTATCCTCTAGCCAGTCTTATTTGTAACTCTCAGTAAAATTAAACTTTTCATGCAGCAATTTTTTTCTACTTATGCTATTCCACATCTATTTGAAAACAAAAGACTAGCTTCATATCCTATACTATCCAAAGAAGTTATCTCATTCCACATCATGTGCGAATACATGAATTTTCACAATATTAATGTAAGAAGTGGAAAATAAATATTCATGAAGCTATCCAGTAATGACCAAAAAATAATAATATTCTGCTAAAAATTGACATCTACCCTTGAAAAGAAAGAGTTTTATTAACATTTGAAAGTGAGCCCAGCTTCAAATTGGCTTCTTCCAACTTAATATTATAATACGTGACCTAACCTCCTTCTTCATAACTAATTAAAACTGTTGTATTATTCATATGTAACAGATACCAAGAAGTCTTATGTGAACTGCTGAAGAAGGTTCTGCAATAAAAAAAAATTATAATATCATTCTAAATGTATTTATCTCTTATAATTCAAAATAAAATCAAACACTTAAATGCATTTCCAATAATGTTTCAGATTTGCAGAAAATTTCTTTTATTTACTATTGGCTTTGCTCCACAAAAAATTGGCAAGAGGATCTGCATAATGGAAACCAGTACCTTACTATCAGCAACAAAAAAAAAAATTAGGTGAATGTAAACAGATATAAAAATAAATATTTATTGTATCTTTAATAAGTCTTTTTATGTCAAATCTCAAAAGCTCACATTTGTCAGGCAAAATTTTCTACAGATCTTAGACTATTGGGGTGAGGGGGAAGAGTTCCATTTTTTCTCTTCCAGGTTTGGTGCTAAACTGTTCCACTCTTTTTGTCTGTGTTAAAACAAACTTCTCTACTTAAAAGCAGTTTCTAGAAAAGTACTTTTTAAGAACTGTACTTAGAAATTATAAGAACAGTACTCAGAAATTATAAAAATACTTGAAGTAATGCCATGGAAATTTTGAGCATCTTCCTCCTAAGTTAAGATAAATTTAAAATGGAGTTATATTGCCCAGGATAAAAGGAGATACACTTTTTGCCTGATCTAAAACATCCAAAGGGTAAAGAACTAATTTGGTTGTAAACTATCAGAAACTACATGCAATAATTATCTCAGCAACTCCTATGTCCATATAATAATAATAATAATCAAGCACTAATCAATAGAAATTAGATATTGGGTCCAACAACAAAAGTTTGTCCCTTCAATAGGTATTCATCTATTACTTTTATTGAAGACATTTTGCAGTTGCTCTTGCTTTATTTGGTACAGAATAGATTCGGTTCTGAGTAAGTTGCTGACAACATAAATATCAATATTGCATAATATGTCAACATATCAAATAATAAAATGAGAACAAGGCCTGAAAGGTGTAAAGAATTAATTTCTTTACATCTGAAACTTTTGTACCAACTAGAGTAGAATAAAACCCGTACTTGTTAATAAGTTTCATTATGCAATTTGAGTTTTGTTAGACTAGATAATGGAGCTGAATACTATGATCCTAATCACTTTCTCTAGTTCTTTCTTTTGGTTAAAAGCTGATATTCAAGTGCTAGTTCAAAATTATGATCAACTCTAAGTTCACAGCAGTTCTGCATTTGGAACCTACTTGAAGAATCAATAAGATTTCAAGTAAACCTCTGATGCAGTGCATTTGCATATAGAAACAATCCTGGTGGACATGCTCTATGAGTTGCTGATAAACAAATAAAGGGTTAAATGGCAAGTCTCAGAGGTTTGTGATCAGCAGCCCAGAGTCTGGCTGAAGGCCTGCTGGCTTATACTGGATCCAGTGTGTTTATCTTATCCACCAATGACTCGGATGAGGGGGCAGAGGCCTCCTGGGCGAGTCTGCTGACACAGCAAGGCCGGGAGGAGCAGCCAATACCCCAGTGTGCTGGCCAGTCCTTCAGAAGGGCCTCCACGGGCTGGAGGGATGGGCACCTGCCCCACAGCCCTCAGTGGCTCCTGCAGCAGCGTGGTCAATGGCCAGAACCAAGCTCTGTGCTCCTGCCCCTAGGGCAGAGCTGATGAGGCTGCTTGAGATGAACACAGACTGGGCCCCTCACTTTGCACTGGGCCAAACTGCTGAAGGGTGTCTGCAATGAAGGGGAGGCCTCACAGCCCCACTTTGTGTCAGTGAGACAGAAAAGCCTCAATTTATGCTAATTTTCTATACCCTTAATGCAACAGACTACAGCAACACAGACAGCCCACAAGAATTAAAAGGTTTGGGCCTGGGGTATTTTTTCCCCAAAAAAACATTGACTACATTGTGATAAAAAGAATAAATTATTCTAATTTATATAAACCAATAGTTTTATTTCCACCTGATAGAACATTTCGACTAGCAGCAGAGTCCAAAAAAAGATGGGACAGTCAGACTTGAATACTATTAAAACCTGGAAAAGTAACTATAACCAACAATACCTACATTTACATCAATAAAAATATGTTTATATCATCTGTCAGTTTTTGCCAATGTGAAACATCACTGGATTCAAATATATATCTTCAAAGGTTCATTTTGCCCTGAAATCCAGCTGACTCTATCCTGAAAAATATAAATCCTTATATATAAATGGGATGATATTATCTGTGACTGAAATTCTTCCTGCAGATTGGGCAAGAATTGGCACTCTCAAAGGTACTACAGAGGCACTTACTGCAGAAGACGTGGCCACATATGATTGAAACTATCAGTAGTGCACTTCACACAATCTGGAAGAAAGGAGACCACAACGGTGATTTGAAGTTTTCTGGTCTGTTAGCACCAGGCAGTATCAGAAATGTGTCCATAATAATAAGAAATGCAAAGATCTACCAGCACCATCTCAGCAAGTGTTTCTCCTGCTGCGTGCAGCACCACATTTTGTGTTACTAGCTGGTTTGAGCTTTATAACAAGGTTTATGTTTCAAGTTAGCTGTCAGCATCCCACATAAAGCCAGCTGCTTTGCCCAACTCTCCCTCTGCCCTGTTCTGCCTCCAACAAAACAAGAAAGGATGAGAACATGGGGATCCTTACCTCTGAGTAGGTATCCATGCAAATCAGATAGGTAACAGTGTTAAAGGCCTTGCAGTAGAGAACAGGACCAGAAAGACAATAAGAGGTCTTTATATATTATAAGACCTTGTGGAAAGGCCTTGTGGTAATGCAAAATTATCAATAAACTGGAAGCCTGGTTTTAGAATTTTCAACAGTAAAATGAACAGCCTGTAATTTTGCCTTAAATTTACAATGTTCTATTCCTCCTCTCATCCTTTCCTTTTTTATTGCAAAGAAAGCTTTTGAAGTGACAGCTGCTCTTCGTTTGTGTTCATCAGTGCTTATAATTTGTGTGGAAGCATTGATGGAGTCAGGTTAGCAACATGCAGGAACTCCAGTGTTTCTCATAACTCACTATTCCCTAAAAGCAATACATGGTAAACTGACTGAATCAGTGCAAATTGTTTTCAACTTTAAAAACAAAACAATGTTCTCTGAAAAATGTACCCAACTGCATAACAAAAAGCAATTTCAAAATAATTTAATGAAACTAGCAGACAGCTTGCTTTGTGGTGTGCCATGCTGAGACAAAGTTATAGAAGCTGTGATGTGACATTACTGTTTGTTAACATTTTCCCATGAGCCTTCCTTCTGGTGTCATTTGAGAGTAAATCATTTAGTAATTCTGAATTCAGCTGAACAGATTTTTTTTTTTCATGTTTATTTTACCACTGGGGTTATGTAAACCTAAACTATGCTTGAGCAAAAAGCAATCCTAAATATCAGTTGCATATTACTGACAAGGTAAAATTGGTGATTTGTTCAGTTATAACAAAAGTCACATTTGGATCTCATATAGCATTTGAATAATTCTAAGCAGTTAGTATACAGAACACATTAATTATTAAGCATGTATGACATAATTCAATTTTTATCTTCAGATGTAAATGTGCCATTTTGTTTCTTGGCCCAGAAGAAACTGGTAAGCTTTTACAATGCTGCAAGGGAATATTTGATACCACAAAAGTGTTCATACCAATCTGAATTCCACTCAGTCATACGTTAAAGTTGCCTTTTGCAAAAATATTGCAAAGCAGTTTATTTTCTTCTCTGTACTAAAAAGAAAGCTTATTAACACAAAGTATGAATAGAATAAACTGAAAAGGAAAAATCAGTAAAATTTTCCAAGCACAAACACCATGAATATCTCTCTTTGTAAATGTCAAGGTAAATGTAAAACTTCTTTTAAAAATCTGTAAAGAGATCATTTCTATTTCTCAGTCCTTGCATCACATTTGAAAGTAGTATATGTATATTTCTTCCTTACAATGACCTATAATATAAAATAACTTCAAGATTGTTTTGGTCAGAGATGGGTGGTTATCTTTGAATTAAAATTAGTTTATTTGGTATTTTTTGAGCCACATATGAACAACAATCTACAGAATGCAGATCAGGTGAAAAGGAAGCAATATCCACTTTATGGATGTATGAATATCTGAAAAGGTTATTTATCTGTCTGATTTTTTTCTATATATTTTTTTCTCTATTATCAAAAATACAGTGTAGCACTGGTTTTATAGCATAAGTGGGAATTTAATTTCACTGAATTAGAGTAGTTAAAAAAATTATAATTTTGCATGTTGCTCTCATATCTTTTGGAGTGTCTTCTCTGTTCTTCACTGGAGATCTCTGACATAAACCTTTCAAATATAGTGAGAGTAAAAGAAGCTAACAAGTCATTTTTCATCAAAGCAGTGTAACATGTCTACTAGAAAAACATGGTCTTCCCTATTCCTTCTGAGTATCTAGAGAACAAGGATAGCAAGAATAATGGAAGTACTCGGTAGTTCCTTCTCTCAGAACGTGATAAATTTATAGTGACCATGGAGACATCTAAAGCACCTCCAGGCTTACCTCTATGGAGCATCAGCCTCAGATCCATTACTGCCATTACTTTCTAAAGGGGAGAGTCTCCCTTCTGAAAATATTTACACAGTTTTGAGGAAAAAATGCAGTTCTGGCATGTGTCTCAATGGACCTTGAATATCAAAGAATCACAGAATGGTTGGAAGTGACTGCTGGAGGTCCTCTAGTCAGATGTAACTGTTCAAGCAGAGTCACCTAGAGAATGTTATTTAGAAATATGTCCAGACAGCTTTCAAATATCTCCACAATTTCTGGGAAAACAGTGTCAAAAAACTTGCTAGAGTCTCAGTACCTTCCACTGCACTCCCCCCTTCTATCCAGCCAATTCTTCCATCAAAAAAGGCAGTAAGGTTGGTTAAGCATGGTTTCCTTTTGATGAAGCCATTCTGACTACTTTGGACTAATCCATTCTGACTACTTTTGATCACCTTTTTCTCTTCCATGTGTTTAGAGATATCCCCCTAAGATGAGCTGTCTCATCACCTGTCCAGGGAATAGGTGAGTCTGACTGGCCTATAATTTCTTCTGTCATCCTTTTTGTCCTTTTTGAAGACTAGGGTGGCATTTGCTTTCTTCCAGTCCTCAGGCACCTCTTCTGACTGCCATGGCTTTTCAAAGGTGATTTAGAGCAGCCTAGTAATGATATCTGACATATCTGACAGCACTTGTGAGTGCATCCTGTTAGGCCCATGGATTTCTGGATATCAAGTTTGACTAAATGGTCTCTAACCCAATCCTTCTCAATCAAGGGAAAGTCTTCTTATCTCCAGGCCTTGTCCCTCGTCTCCTGGGTCACTAAGTGAAGACTGCAGCAAAAAAGGTATCTCAGCCTTCTCTGCAGCCTCTGTTGCAACAGTCACTGTTCCACTGAGTAGGCGGCCAACATTTTCCTTAGTATTTCTTTTGTTATTGATGTATTTGAAGAAGCCCTTCTTATGATCCTCAACATCTTCACAGAGATTTAATTCCAGATGAGCCTTGGCCTTCCTTATTGCATTTCTGAATACTCTGACATCACAAAATTCATCCCAGGCATCCTGTGCCTCTTTCATGCATAGCTGCTGACAGCAGTTCCTTGTTCACCTATATAGGTCTCCTGTCCCCTTTCACATTTTCATGCCCAGAGGGACTCCAGGCAGCCAGGAGGAAGCTGATGAAGGTGATGATGAAGGAAGCTTCACCCTCCCTAGTCTGCATGTAAATGAGACAAATTTACTTGAAAATAACGTACTAATGTAGTAGTGCATTGGGGCACTCTGTAGTTTTAAATCTTGATGTATAAGTCAGTGTTTTGAAAACATAAACCAATGACTGCTGTGTTATCAAGGCAAACAAATGGGGAATTCATGTCAAATACTGAAAATATATTGATTGAATTATTCAGAAGGGAAAAAATTAGAATTGCACTAAATAAATTAAAATTAAAAAAAAAAAATTTACCCTTTCCTCAAATATCTAATTAAGTATATGAGCTTCTGCATTTCAGAGAGTGAATACCAATAATATTTATTATACTAAGCTTTCTCAAAGTAGAAGAAATTTTAACAGTTCTAATATTATATTATTGAATATTTTTTAAAAGCAACCAACATATTTAATCAAACTAAAAGTGAAAAAAGAGAGAAGATTATCAAAGCATACTCCCCCTGGGGATGTTTTTAGGATATCATCTCAGTTCTAGTCCTGACATCTGAAAATCCCTAGTGATGCCTGACTTAGCTATTTCTCTGTTCTGGGATATTTTGGCCAATTTGCTCAAGACTTTATTCTTTTCTGACATTGCATTATCTCAAATGGTCTTAAGCACTACAGCAAGCAGAATACCCCAGTGACCTCTCTCTCAAGTATGGAAGAAAACCTGATCAAATGTCACTCCCCTGAGCGTAGGTTTAGGATCAAAATGGCTCCAAAAAAGGGGCTCAGAAATTGAAGCCAATTATCTGCCATAAACAGTTCCCAAAGTAGTAAGAAAGATGAAGAATTTTGGAGAAGTCTCTACAAAGACAAAAAAAATATTGATTTTTTTGGCCTGATTCCAAGATCTGCATCTGTTGACAGACTTAGTAAAGAGATTCACAGTAAGCAGGGAACAAATAAGCACTGTGGAGTAAACAAAGTGAAAATTGGAGAGTCCTGAGCCATTTGTTAACTAATGCTTCTTCTTTAGGAGCAGCTGCAAGTGAAGGAACAGAACAAGCAAAGAACATCCAAGATGATAGGGATTTGCCCATTCAAACACAGTAAAAAAAAAAAGACAAAGGACAAAGTATTATATATTTCCTCAAGTCATTTTTGAAGCTGAACCTTCAGACTTAAGTTGTGTGACACTGACAGGTCGTATAGTCCAGAAGCTCCAGATTTTTTTCTGCATTAGGTGTGTGGCACTTACATTTTTCCTCATCTCTAGTACTGTATTTCATCTTGATACTACTGTGGAATCAAAATGCACTTCCAGCACATATCACTTGCACACTGTAATTTTTTGAAGACACTTATCTGGACCAGTAGACACCAAAGGTTGCCATTTCATCCTTTTAATGCTTTAGAAATTTTCTTGAAATTTCTGTAGAAAGGTCACTATTCATAAAATATTCATGTCCAGGAAATTAGAAGTGGCCCTGAACCTAACTAGATTACACAGGGTACCAGTTTTCATTAAATGGGTTTTCCATTTCCTTCTTTATAGTTGTGGGAAATGCTGTGAACTATTATGAAACAACCTCTTTTACTGTCTTTGGCTGGTTTAAAAAGACAAATGATTCATTGTCTTTTTCTGAGATACATGTGTGCATGAATTTTGTTTTCCATTTTCTCAGAATGTTGTCACCTCATTTGTTGAACAGGGTTATACATTACTTGGCATTTTGGTTTTTGTATGTAGCAATTCCCATATTTTTTAATTACCATATATGATTTAGACATCTTTTGGTATTTCCAATGAAAAAAAAAATCCCTATAAAAAACTAAACCCAAAACACTAGCTAATATTTAACTATATATTTATTTATACTATAGAGAATTATCATTTTAGAAGCACCACTATTTTTATTTTTCTTTTAAGGCTGACATGAAACCTTCAACATAACTCCAGTAACACTGTCTTTGGTGAGCCACACTACTGCATTTGAGCCCCAAAATGTAACAAAAACTTAAATTTATTTTTGATTTTCATTCTAAATTTAAGAGCATAAATTTAGCCCTTTTCATCTAAGACGTAGGCCCACTCATTACAGCAGTTTGCTTCCATATGTATTTCTCCAATTGCCTGAATCAAAAGCACTCCCCATTCCAAGGTATCTTAAAAAGCAGGGGTGCAATCTGAAAAATATCTCATTCTCACTGCATCAGTTTTTAAGAAACATTTTGTTCTAGAAAAGGTAGTCCTGGAGAATATTTGAAACACATTTAATGAGCAGTTCCCATTAGGAGCCCAAAAACTGAGGCCTAAGTGAAGGGACCTAAATGCAAAGCAGCAGAGACCACATCCAGGGAACTCCTGCTTGAGAGTTAAATGTTCAAGCGCAGAATGCAGGCAGAAAACTGATTCCATTAGCTTACAGTAAATATTTAATTGTTATTAGTTCCTGGAACATTGACTCTGTAAATTCCTGAAGGCAGAGGGATGTTGAAAGCCCTTGAATGGGGTTTTGAGAAATGCTGAGGCTTTGGAGGATTGTTTTGGGATTTTTCACTATTTCTGCAGTCTGTGGGAGTTTGTCCTCTAAGGTAGATGAGAAGCAAGCTGATAAAATCCCAATCACTTCATATATATATTCAGAAACCACCTTTTATTTTATGGCTAGGTACCAAAAGATAAAGGAAGGAACATTTTTTAACACATATAACTTAGCCTTGTATTAAATTTTCACCATTCCTATGGTGAAAAAAAGAGAAAGATTTCAGTAAGATTTCCTACAATGAAAAAGGGTTAATCATCACAAATATCAAGGGAAAAGCACAGGCTGTAAGGAGGAGTAGAATAATAAATCTTCATGATTTTCTAAAGAATACGTTTCTGCCTCAGATATTTTTTAAAAAGCAGGCTTTTCAAAATACTGTGCTATGGAAAGAAAACCCCAGGAATCTCCTCTAAAAGAGTTATGCTACTTTTTAAATGGCTTTAAATGTCCTGTTGAGAATTTGAAGAAGTTGCTGGTAGCTCACATAGAGCTGTCAATGACCACAAATAGATCTTTCAGTGATGTTTGACCCACAGACAATGTGAGCAAAACCATGGCTTCACATAAGTCAAAAACTTTGCCAAACAATCACTAGTAAATGTCATTTAAATATGCCTATCAGCAAATTACCCTTGCAATTAATTAGTAATGTTATCAAGAGAGTATACTAATACTACAAATAATAATTTGACCATTTCTATTGAGTTTGAATTACATTTTGTTAAAACTGAAACAAATAAGATTCTATTTTATGTGATTATCGTTATGAGTAAATGTTCTGGATGCACACAACACAGCAATGAAGAGGATTCAGCTTTAGGGATTCACAGACGTAAAGGAGCACCCAGATCAAAATACTCTGTAATCTACAGAATCAAAGGCAATGTATATGAAAATTGTTCTCTCTAGCCCCAGAAAATTAAGTCTTTATTCCTAAAATGAGTGCAACTTTCTTTTAGGTATTTATTTCTTGTCTTTCATTCTGTGGAGCACTACATACATTAAATTAAAAAAAAAAAAAAAAAAAAAAAAAAAAAAGGAAAAAGAAGAGAGAGCCTTCTTTTAAATACTTAGGCTTTTCCCTAGAAGGATGTTGACTTACTGACTTACTCCAGAAACCTGTAAAGTTCTCAAAACAATACTCTCCCTTAATTAGACTTCTCCATTCTTAAAATGAGGATGTGCTTAGCTAGTTTCAGGAGTATTCTGTAGCTCTCCTTTTGGGACACACAGTCACTGCCTTAAGAGATTAATTCTCCATATGCCTCATATGAAGTGAAAATAAAACAATATTTCATTGTCATTTGCCAGTGGCAGAAGACTTCATGATTGTTATCAAGATCAAATCTTTCTTCTATAACTGGTAATTCTCTTGTATTTTGTGCACATCTCATTTTCTTTCTTGTCTCACATCTGGAACTTTAAGTAGATGGTTTATCATCCAGTAAAGGATAATCCCTCTTATCTCCCTTATGAATTTTCATCTCTATTGTCTAATTTCTGTGTGAGCATACTGAGTTCGTCATTATATTACTTAAGAGTAATTTGCTTTTCTCAGTGGCACTGCACAGGTAGACATTAACTTCTTTTTTGTACTAGATTCATTGTGCTTGACATCATAGCTAGTTCTTCTTTCCTAGAAGGTTGTTTTTTCCTTGTTTCTCTCTGACACGTAGGAGAAAATCCCTTTCCACCCATCAAATCTAGTTTAAGGCTCTCCTAATAAGCCCAGCTATTAGGATATTATCCCAACAAATAAAGTAAAATATGCATTCAGATGTACAAAGCTTATTTGCTAGCATTTGAACCCAGAGACAAATAGTGCACATTAAGGTTTAAGGAATAAATAATTATGGTAAGCTACTTCTGAAAAGATAAGGAAAAAGTAAAAAGGAAAATAGAAATAAAAAGTAATAAGGAAACATCCTAATTGTTGAAATGAAACATAAAAATGGCAGTCTGACTGTAGGACTGTGTTGCTCTCTGGTGCCTGAATCAGTTCAAAAGAAACATGGAAATAAGGTCACTCTGTTCAAGATTGCAGATGATAAAAGGATTAGAAGATGGAACAAATAAGGTTGAGTGGCACAAACTAAGTTAGATTTTGATTGTTTATATGAACAACATAGCAGATGGTGAAGGTGTTTTGTTGTACAGAAACATGTAAAATAATCAGGCTTAGAGCAAGAAAATAAGCTATACAATATGTGGCAAATGGCCCAATAATTTAGCACACTGATAAGGAAAACAGTTTGAAGGTTATGGAAAATCATTTTAATCAGGAACACAAAGCACAGTTGCAGGAAAAAAGGCAAGCAGAATATTACTGTGAATGTGCAGATGAATAGACTACAATAAAAGGAAATAAAATGCTGTTATTGTGCACTTTCCATTAGGCTATATAGGAACTACATATGCTTCACTGGCTAGCCATCACTGGAAGAAAATGTTTTGAAGTGAAAAAAAGAAAAGTCAGCAAAATTATAATAACTCTTGAAAAATACATATTTAGAAAAACATGGTTTGAGCACTAAATTTATAAAGGAATTTAGGTGACAGAATTAGACACAGGGTAATTTTATCCACAATTGCAATAATCCAAAGTAAATGGTGTTTAAAAAATGCAAAATTCTAAATATTCCATTCTTGTATTAAAATAACTGTCATATTGAAGACATATTTAAGTTAAATCAGTAGATTCATCAAAATAGTACTTTAGGTATGACATTAATAAAGATATTAAATAATTTTAGTCAAAGACTAGGTTCAACTGTAATTCAGTAAATAATTTTCAATAATTCAGAAAGATAAATTCAGTGATGAAAGTTCAAGTCCAAAGGCAAAAAATTCTTTACAAACATGGATTGACTGTTCAGCTATCACCATTTTTTCTTTACTGTAAGACTTTGAGTCACTATTTTTTGGTTTCCTTTAAGGCAAAGCATTTGTTTATATTTTAAAGCTACATTTTTCTAATTCCACCTGCATTCTGTTTTAGAATAAGTCTGACAGGAAGATTCAGACTGAGATAAAAACATTCAGTTATAAATACTACAGGAACAAAAATGAAAATATCTATTCGCTGTCATTAGCAGGAAATGTTTTAAACTACAAAGAGTTTGGACTGCTTTTTATAACAAAGAAGGAACTAAGTCAGAAGTTTCATTATCAAGCAGAAGAAAATTAAAAGGTAGGGGGGAAAAAGTAAAATTTTAATAGCTTCAGTTGTTGAGTCAATCAGTACCCAATTACTTTCTCTCTTTCTTCACTGCACTACATTTCAACATTATGATTTGTACTATTTTATGTTAATGGCATCCCAGCTGATATTGCTTTAGGTTGTGTCAAACATCATTGAAAATATGCACAAGAAAAGTAGGAGGCTAACCAGCTATTGTTCACTCAGTATAAAAAAAGAAGGAATTATCCTCTTTGTGGTATAATTAGCAAGTGGGACAACAAATTTATTCCCTAAAGTCCACTTTGTTCCCATTAAAGTCCATAGCCTGCTTTAGCAATAAAGAGGTATTTATAGAGTGCATGTCCATGTAGGCATTTCACTAAAAGATTTGGAAGAATAAAGACAATGAAAAAAGCTGAGAGTTAACCATAAAAAAATTCCAGCTACAAATTCTAGAACTATGGTGGTACAATGCAAAAAAGCTTAGAGAAATTGAGGTATAAGAATTGAAGGATTAGACTCCAGGAAAAGATATCTTACCATAAAACAAAATGAATAAAACAAAAAAGGCTAAAACATCCAAAAAGCCTGAATTGCACATGCGGTCTATTTCCCTGCTTTAAAGTAAAAGGTATAATGAGTACTATGCGGTTATGTCAGGTATATTTTCAAGACCTACAGAGCACTGAATTTATTTGAGTCAGAAGATTTTGTGTTGAAGCAAAAGGACACAACATACATAAATGATCAAACTTGCCAAGAGTAGGATGAAAGGCAAGATCTGCTAAAAGAATCATACAGTAAGTCTTGCAAGTCAAACAAAACTCCCAGTGCAAGTAAGTGCAGCATTCAAATTGTTCATATAAAGACTGGAAATGGTCAAAAGAGCTTCTATTCTACTTCTATGGAGCCTTCATTTTTTATGTGATTGGAGAAGAGGAATATTTTTAATGGTAATTTTTTAATTTGTGTTACAATGCAGGAAAAACAAATTCCTGTGGGTGTTTTTCAAGTACTCTTTGCTTAAGCAACCAAATGTAATGGTAAAGACTGCAGAATAATAGAGCACAACCATATTCATCTCCCTGCCTAAAGAACCTACTAGGATGCAATTTATATTGCATAGATATTGTAGCTTGGGAACTAGGAATGCAGGTTACTTTTAAGAAAATACAGGAATAAGATGGAGATATCCCATTTCTCCACAAACATTTTTGTCAGTGCCAAATCACATGGCGTTTCTATCTCCCAAAACTAAAAAGGAAGGCAGTGAGAAGAACTGACAGAAGAAATTCCAACCCTCTGACCCGTTTCTGCATCAAGAACAAAAAAACCCTAAGATTTACTACCATTCTAATAATTATTGCATTATTTCCATTTCTTTTATTGTTTTATCAACTAGGGAGCACAATACTTGATATTATAAGTTTGTAGCTCTAGAGAAGTTATTTTTTTCTTGGCTCTATTTCATCATCCAGTGACTTAATAATTTGGTTATGTCATCCAAATGTGGCTCTCCAGTGCAATTCTGTATTACATTTTTTTTTGTAAATTTTGAAATCCACCTACACACCCGGAATATTTTTGACTTAAATGCGTGTAGAATGCATTCAGGATACGTTGTGTCATAAAAATAATTAAACCATGTTCTCTTTGGGAAAAGTCTGCTTATTACAGAATATTTTTGTATTTAAGAATTTCTATTAACATATCTATTTATTAACTTTCTTATCTTTAAGGCTAATATCCTTTTAAATTTAAATATTTTCACTCATATAATTAAAATGTCAATATTAAACCTACTTTAAAGTTTTCTCTTGTGAGATTTTTGAATGATAATGATCATGCAGTGGGATTTGAAAGGCAATGGGAATTTTAATGGGAATGTTTGTCCAGCTTACATGGACTTCCATTAGTTTTTTATATAAACATATGTGGCCTATTCTCAGTAGTCTGTTTATTTCTCTGAAAAGGATCCTTGCTTGTATATTTAGCTAAACATTAAATTGCACTTGGATTTACTAAAGACTTCAAAAACTTTGCCATACATATCACAAGATTTTAACTACAGACAGCATTTTACATTCATATAGTTTGCTCTGATAACACAAATTCAAGACTCCAGATGGATGCATTAATCACAGAATCTTCTGAGTTAAAAGGAACTCACAAGGATGATTCAGCTCCTATGTGAATAGATTATACAGGCATCAAACCCACAACTTTGGCATTATTAGCACCCAGATTTAGCCAGCTGAGCTAATCTCAGCATCAATAAATATAACTGAAACAATAAATGTAAAGGAATTAATATTTTTTCTTTAGTTCAACAAGTAGAAAGGGAAGAAAAATTATTATAATAAACTAGCCTCTAAGCCAAGTTATTGTTCATCTTATTTGAAAACATTTTGTAATCCAGACTTATTATTGAAAGTTTTACAAACTAATATATCATTCTAGTTTCTTAGGTTACTTTAATGCTTAGCATTCTTTGTTATCAAGTCTGTGAAGGTAAAAAATATAAAATTTCTGCCTACTGTTCCTCATCCAGACTCCTGAGTTTAATAAAACCTATCAGTCTTTTAACATGCCATCAGTGTGAACTAGTTTTTCAATAGGACTAGATGCACCATGCCAAAGTAAATGTTTCAGTCATAAAATTAAAAAAAAATTATTAAAATTCATGAAGTACTGAACCGTGGACATTTAGTAGCTAGACTTGCTGTAAATTATTGCGATGCTTAGAACCTATAGCAACTGTCTACAAAATCAATGCAGGAAGTTGTGCTTATGACACCTTGAGGGAGTGGAAAGCATTAGTTGAGGACAGACTACCTCATCTTTAAATTGACCATAAATTGCTCAACCTTAGAAGCATACAACAGGGGTTTTACTTTTAATTAAGTTTTAACTACTGTTTATGCAAATTCTTCTCTAAATCAGTATCAAACATATCCTAAAGCTATTCATACATAAAGCTAACTCATTCTGTGCTTGACAATCCTGATGCTGAAGCAATGTCAGCAAAATAGCTGATTATATTAGATATGGTTGAGGCTCATTTGCAATTTCTGATTAAACTGCATTTATTGTACTAGATTATAATGCTAATCAGAATTAGCTAGGTGCTGAAACACGACCACAATTGATCATGGAATAAGTTTTAAGAAGATCAGACAGAAAACTAGAAATGGGACTAACCTGCAGTGTGTTTATTAAGATTAGCAATAGAGCAAAACAAACTACCATTCAGAGAAATTTTAATTTTGAGATTCCATTTTGTATGACTCAGAGGTAGAGGTTCAAAGGCATGACTTTGTGTTTTAATTAAAATTATACAAGGCTCCAAGGTAAACATTTGTACTTTATGCTTAAACAAAAGGACTTTACTTCGTGTTCAAATATAAAGCAGGATCAGTATCCTGCATAATATTTTCCCTTTCTCCCATAACCAAAGTAATTGCATAAGAAGATTTGAACATTCACAAACTCACCATTCAGCTCACACTGTCAGCAGCAGATAATGCAAAGCAAACCAGACAAACGTGCTTCAGGCCACTTTTTGCTGGGCAAAAAGTAACAATGCTCTTAGACATTTTGCAAATAAGGATATAAAATTACTCCCTACTGTCAGGAATAGCTCTGTTTAAGCATTTTTTTTTTTTCTCAGTACTGATGATAGAGAAAGTATCAAAGATTTGGAAAAACCCTTCATCTTAGCATTCAAAACTTTTGGCTTCCTGTGGGGTAATTTAGAAACAGCCCAGCAGAATGAAATAAGGGTCCTTGTCACATGAGATGCCTGCTCCCTGCCGCAGCACAGTGAGACCCTGGGGTCACTGCAGCCCAAGTAGCCAGGCTGCCTTACCAGAGCAGGGGGCAGAGCAGCCAGCCCAGCCCGTGGGAGTTTGGCCAGGTAGGACGGAGCCCTGCAAATCCCTGCTGCTCCTGAGCACCTCCAGGCAGCGGCTCCTGCTCGCCCAGGGAGCAATTCCAACATCTCCCACAGGAGAAAGAGGACCTGAGCTCCTTATCAGTCTTTCTTCTGCCTTGCAAGGCTCTTGGGGCACACAGAGGTGAATGACCGGTCCCAGGTTCACGGAGGTTCAGAGGCAAATCTGTTATCTCATGGGTGAGACACTGTCTCCTAGGAGCCTGAAGCAGAACCCATCTCCAGGGAAAACACCTTTGAGTTCAGAGGAAAAACCTGATCTTCGTAAATCTGCAGGTTTTGTCTCAGGGTGCACTATAATGCAAACCTCTGATTTCCAGAAGGGCTGGAAATGGTTTATTTTCCCCTCTTTCTTTTTCACGTAGCTTTCTATATTTTTGCTTATAACCTTAGGATCATAAAGGAAGAATAAAAATATGTGTGTGGCTTGGCAAAAAATAGTGACACAATAAAAACTGTTCAATCTCTGCTGAAACCTTAATGCCAATAAGGCTGTTTAATTAGACTGTCTCTAATTAGTGGTATTCTCTTTGCAAACAAGAATGGAGGTGTCAAATATGACAAATTAAAATAGTTCACTGACTACACACTGAAAATTATGAAACTTCATGCCTCATTCCATATGTTCACTCAGCTCTGAAAAGAAAATATATTTTTCAAAAATATGCTTTTTGAAGCTATTGAGATTTTGATTTCAGCTGTCACAATAATTTCATGGAGTTCCCTACTATTCTTTTCCATGTATAATTCCTGTAAAACACTGAATCAGGAGATTACAATTCATCAAAACCCAATTGTTTTCCCCCAGTAGGTTTTGGATTCAGTCTCAAAGAAATAGCTTTTTTTATTTAGTCAAAAATAGTTTATAAAACCTTAGGTTACACAAGGTGACCTCTAGAATGTTCATCATTTAGAAGAACTAAACTTCTAAGTTGCAACTGAAGATATTACTTTGAAAGTCTCTGCCAACTGTTTCTAAAATCCTGATTAAAATAAACCTCATGAATTTATTTTCATCATGAGAGTAACTTTTACAAAACTTCCAGGAGTGAAGTAGCATGCTATTTATCAGTCAAATGCAGGAGCTGACACTCTGTTCCATTAGCTTCTGATTAACTTGAAATATTACAGTGAAAAATCAGTAGACAACTCATGAAAAATATTTCATCTGCTCTTAGATAAAAGAGATTGATGAAATTTACTTAAACTACCTTATTCTGGCTTTCGCTCAATCGCCATGGCAAGGTGATCACAAATTCCTGGTCCATCAGACACCCATGCAAGTCCTACCTTGAGAAAATATTATCTTTCCTTGCTATTCCAGGTAGAGCGAGCTGCTCTCTGCTTGCTGCACCATGGGGTTATATAGAGCAGTACAGAGCCTGCCAACACTCCAAACTGCCTTGTCTCTATTTCAGAAATTTGGTTCCCCCTAACACTTTCAAATGTAAAATTTAAATAAGGAACAACATATGACACCAATTTTAGACATGCAGAGGCACGTTTGCCAATAACCTGGGATGAGAGAAAAGGAAGAGCCCAATAGTCAGCCAAGACTGAAATCCACAGCATAAGCAGAAAACCTATGCTCCCTGTTAACAGAGGCAACAAAATTATTTCTTCCAACTTCTTTCTCCATTCATAACTTCTGTCTTTATATGAAGAAAATGAGATATCTAATCTCAAATGTTCAACAAAATTCTGAGATCTCTTATATGTGGCAAGTATTGCAAACTTTCTGATTCCTGCAAAAGTGAGGATTTAGAGCACTCTGTGCATGGTGCCCTGGAGGCCTCTTAAACCATTATAAATGGCCTTGGAGGAGAAGCAATTGGACTTACAGATCAGAAACTTCCTGCAGAAAGCTTACAAATAAATGGAATAAGGACACTTGGGAAAAAACTCTCTCATTTTATAACAAAAATAACAAGTACATCATTGGCTGTGCCTCATGCTCAATGGATTTTAAACAGGTGGCAACCATTGAGCCTGCAAAGCTAATGTTTATTTCAGTAATAATATACCCAGGCCTCATACAGATTAACATTGATACTGCAATCCAGTGTAAAGCAATTCTATTTTCAGGATGGTTATAATAGTTTAACTCTTTATAGAAGCAGGCATTGCAAACTGTAGCATCATTCACATGAAATAGGATAAGGGTAGACAGAGAGATATTCCTCGGTGCTGGTGGATGGAGATGAGAGAGAGCCAAAAAAAAAAACCTGCAGAGTAACAAATGTGTTCTAGAAGAAAATGGAAGTCAAAAAAGAGGAAAAAAGGTAATATCCAAGTGGAATATTCCTATGGAATATTTACTTGTTAGACAATATTCAGATATTAAATCAATGGAAAAGGCTTTTTTCAATTCTTCAGGGGAACCACTTCATTTTTTTAAAAACATTTTTTTTCCAGAGATAGAAACACAAATTTCTGTTCCCAGCTCCAAAGAATCCAGCAGTCCAAATATTATTCAGCAATCCAGAACTAAATTATAAATTCCTGAACAAAACATTAGCAATAGTTTTATTCTTCCAGAATCTCTTTGTCTGAAGGAATTTAAAAAAAAAATTAAAAATTGAAGTCAGGAAAATCAGCACAAACCTGTGAACATTTTGTTCTGCTTCTTTTTCACATTCCAGCTACTTGTTTACACTTTTTCTAAAGCTTCCTGGTGTTGTAGTTGAAATAACTATTCACTGAATTTTTTGCCATCTAACTTTTCTCTTTTCTTTTTATTGGTTTCTTTAGATTATAAGTATCATTCCCTTAAGGAAGTCAGTACACATCCCTGGGTTTATTTGAAAATATTGTTAAGAGTAAAGTTAAATTTACATTTAAAACATGGAGCTATGAGTAGTGTAGAGATTTATTTTTAAGCCCAGAAATTTTTTGCCACAGAAGACCTTTTTGTACAGAGGTGAGTGTATGAGATCTTCCAGTACCACATACAGCTCAACCTTACATGTTACAAAGTTGTCTTGTCCTCCTCCTTGTACCTTGAAATGGTACAAGCTACTTTATAGCTTTTTAAACCATTATTCTTGCTTTGCATTACTTTCTTTTTAGCTAGGCTTTTGGGAAGATATTTCTTGTGATAGATCCTGTCTATCTAAGGGTTGGTGTACACAAACTATTTTCCACCTCCCCTTTTCACATACTTTCCATTCCCCTCTGCAGCTCAAAGAAAGTCTATAATGTCTGTCAGTTGTTTGGCATTGTAATCATATTACTTTCTGTTCATCTGAATCAAGAACACCCTGTGACTAAACATATAATTTGAATTATGCAGCTTTTATTCTGTAAAAGATTATTTCTGCATACCAAATTCCCTCTGTACAAAATGTCTTTCCATTGTCCTTTCTGATAAACTGTGATTTATACAATCTCAAAAGGGCATAGTTAATCTGATGGAGAAATAACATCACATGGAATAGAAGCTCAGGCATTGAGAAGAATTAAAGTCAACTATTTACATATTTCACTGCAGAATAAATAGCTTCAGACTGTACAGAAGTGTCAGGGTGTGCAGATGGCAAAAGAGGTATCCTTTAATGCATTATAACTGGCTTTGTCTTTCTCAAGGTGCAAAGTAACCTTGCAGTTCCTCCACATTTTAATGGCATTTCAGAAAGCACTTGTGAATTATTTGCTACAGCAAAGCAATAAAATTGAAGAAAGGCTGATTTTTCAGGAGAGACTGAAAATGATAACTAATTTGAAACTTAGCATATAAGAACATAACAACAAGGGTTGTTCAATTTTTGGGCTAGAATTGAAACAAATGTTTAGACTAGAAAAAAAAATGTTCATAAAATAATTTCATTTCATTGATTTCATTTCCTAAATGCATATGCCTGTCCAGAAGGAACCTTGCTCATATTGTATCAAACCAGCAGTTCATGACAGCAGAGCAGACTGTAAAAGTATCCATGGTGGTGGGATGGGGCTTCCCATGACAGATGGTTTGCCATGGTTTAGGTAGTTTTTTCCTTATGTTCCTTCCCTTCATCTCAGATTCTCAGTGAGAATGCTCCCACACTCTGCCATTACCATTTCCCATAAACTGAAAGCAAGACAGCACTTTTTTTAGCCCAGGAGAAGGGCAGGTAACAGGCCAAACAGTCTCTCAATGCATTCAGTAGAGCTTCAGCTTCCATCAAGTTCCCTGCTTAGAGCAATAAGGAAATAAGTGCCACAAACACAATAACACACAAACTGCCAAATTTCAAACTGCTAGAATACTATCTTTACAAGATTGTGGCCAGTGCCACAACCCCATCTTCTGTTCTTTGAGACTTGCCTAAATTAGATTTGATGCTGAAATGGTCTTCAATAATTTTCAGAACTGGAAAAATTAAAAATGTAACACCAAAACAATTAAAAAGACAACTTTCTCCTTTTCCTTACAAACTCAACTTTCTGGAAAAGCCAAACGAGATCTTTATTCCTGTAATAAGGATTTTGTGCTCTTGCAGAGGCAGTTTGTTTTACAGATCTAATTGAATATTATTACCTGACTGTTACAGTTTTTAAAACAAATAATGCTTCTGGTCTGATCAGGACATAAACATAAAACAAAAAATCAACCAAGTTAACTACTGTAAATATACATTTGAGATTCAAACAAAATTGTTTATTTCTTTAAGGCTATCACTGAGGGAACAAAGTCCTGACTTTATAAACCAACACATTTTCATTGCCACATTCTCAAACCTCATGTATTGGAATGAGGCACAGAGCCAGGATTTGCATGAGCTTCCACAGTATTTCAAGGACATTTTTAATGTTCTAGAAGCTGCATGGGACCGTTAAGACCCTTTCTATGATCTCCTGCATTTAAATGAGGGCAGCATTTGTCTGGAAACACTTACAAAGATCTTAATATAGAAGAGCTATTATGGCAGATCAAAGGAATCTTACAGTACTCTGAACATTATAGAAAAAACTTTAGTGGGCTATTTTCTGGTCAGAAAGTAGCAAATGGAGCTACTCTGGATTTAGATTACCGAGCCAAGAGCAGAAATTAGCTGCACAATGGTCAAGTGATTAATATATTCAGTTCTAACATGTTGAACAAAAGCTCTAGAAACATGTGCAATAATAATAATTATGGAACACACAAGCCATTTCCAAAATAAACCTGGTACAATGCAATCTGATGTAATAGTGACATGATAATCAAGAGAATAGTGCAAAATACTACAATGCCTGCTTTATAAGCCCTTCAATAGTTCTTTGACAAAATAACCATATTATAATGAAAATAGAAAAATTTATTATACTGACTGGGCCTTACTAAATCATTTTTTTAGAAGTAGGGGGAATAAAAAAACCAAAAACAGTAGAATAAAGATAAACTTTCCAAACATCAGAAACAAATTTTCAGCATCTCAAAATTCCTAAGCAATCCACCCAACATGTAGTGTGTATAATTATTCTTCTAAACAGCATAAAGCACACAATTGTAAAGATTATATAAAATAACTCTTGAACAGATGAACGTACTGTATCTTTCTTAAAGAACAGTCTGTGCAATCCAACTCAAAACATAGGCAAAACTACCCTACTATGTAACCTACAATATTTTCAAGAATACTAAAGCAAGTGTCTTTGGTTTCCTGCCTGGCTTTCAAAAACGATTTGGCTTAGAGGCTTGTTCCAGGAATATGAAATTTAAGCAGAAAATAACATTTTTGACTCTCTTTTCCTTATCAGTAGGAAAGGGGCTTATTCCCATCAACAGTCATATAGAACTGCAAAGTGATTTAATCTGCCCCTCTTTAATTTTCCTGTGCCCAAGGTTATGTTTTTCTAAAGCAACAGTAGTTTTAGCTATTTGACAAAAACTACAGCAATTTCAGTAGCTATTTCATTTCATAAGTGAAGCAGAAGAGGGGTTTGGGTTTCTTTTTTCTATTTTAGTCAGATATGTGGGATATAGGAAACTGGAAATCACCTAGAATTTGCCTGAAATGAACTATTCACATAGCTATAGTCCCAGCTGCCAGTCCTTGATTCACTCACAACCAGAATTTTAAAATCTGTGGTCTTTTCTGTCAGCCTCTTTCCATAGCTCATAAAGGGACTTTGTTTCCATAATTATGTTAAGACCATTTCATACCCTAAAATATTAAAGGAATACCAATACCCTGCATTTCTGCCAATGATGGTTTTTTGCTTTCCAGCTGGTCTGTCTTCAGCTGGATGCTGCTGTGCACATTAACTCATCTTTTCTCCCCAGCAAGTGATTTGTTTTTGAGAGCAGCCACTGACTGCTTTTACAGGCTCACTGCGTGACTTCTGCAATTGGTTTCAACTTGATCCCAGCTCTCACTGGCACAGAAGGCAAAACACCCACTGAATTTAAAAGATGAGTATCAGATCCTCTACCTGTAAGAGGCTTACTGTGAAACACAGGGAGCATCATGTATGAGAGTGCCAAATAATGAAACAGAAGGATGACTTTGTGTGGTACTTTGAACAATATCCCATATTCCCTTTTCACATCTCCCTTTTCTCATTGGTGTAAGATAGTGCAGTCTGACATTTCCGTTTTTCTTTCCTTAAGAATTTCCAGGTTGAGTTGAAGTGTACAGTGAATCATTGCAGAGTTTTGTGCCTTTGCTCTTGGATATTGAGGATAGGTGAAGCTGGAGCAGAAAATCAGCCACATTTATCCCAAATCAAAATCTTGGCAAAATCTGTAAGACAGTATGATTTATTTTAGCCAATAATTTTTACACTATCACTGTAAATCATTAATAGATTTCCACTGCTTTGCTCTAGGAGGCTATTCTGTGAAACTGCGGTTTTAAATATTTACCAATTCCTTCATGAGTGGCCTTCACCCTACTTGGCAAAATTTCTTAAATAAGTCTCAGAAAACTCATTTCCCAAGCAATAAAAATATCCTTTTCTCAGATTCTTAGTTCAATTTTACAAAGCTTTCTGTATGTAACTTATTTTACACGGCATTTTTCAAGTGTCTCAAAGCCACTGGATGAGAAGATGGAATGTCAGGTGACTGTTTTTAATTTAGGTTTTGTGCAAGAATATATGTAATGTTCTGCAATTCATTTATTGACTATCATAAAAGCACTGGCCAAAAAAATTGATATCATTTATTTATGTCTTTAGTTACAATTTTCAGGCAATTTCACTTTAATACAAGATTTTGAATTGTTATGTGGCTGGAAATTGATTTGGGTTTTTTATCTCTACCTCGCCAATTTTAGTTCTCTATGATTGAGCTGATTTTTTGCAGACATTGGTGTGGCAAATAATTTGATCTCCTCTTTTTTGCCATCACCTGTCAAAAAGTACAGATCTCTTTTTCAAATGATGAAGAATACAAGGATAGTTTATACAATTACACTTAAAAATTTATATGTTTTCATGTTATTTTGGATCTGGTAATTAACAAGTTTTACAGACTTTGTCAAAATCCATTTAAACTATTAAACAATACTTACACTATACCAAGATTTATTTCTTAAACACATTTCCTCAGGAAAATAATTCAAATGTTAAAGGATAGTGCATTAACTTTGATTAGTTATTCAAATCAGTTCATACAGTTTTAAAACTGAGCTTAGCATAGCAACTAAAACTACCAGCAAATTAATAAGATCTTCCTAGTTCTACTGTCCATCTTATTCTGGGTAAGACATTCCATAAAGTTTCAGCCATGTTTGCAACCAGTTATCTGGTGACAAATCTCAGAAGCAATAGAAAGTGAAACCTACTTATATACTATGAACTGAACCACATAATCCATGAGCCTTAGAGGAGCTGAAGTGTTCCCAACTTTCAGCCATCCATTGCTTTGTTATTCAAATGCCCCAAGTGAGCCATTTCACTTGTGATTTCTAATATGCTTTCACATCAGGGTGATTTTCCATTACATCATTTCTCTAATAATACATGTTCATAGCTGCAGGTTAGTATTAAAGGCAGGAATTGACCTGAGGAGCTCTGAGTTAAGTATCCTGCCCAGCACCCTCATAGAAATCACGAATGAAGCATAGCTTCATGCTCTGACTACAGTAATTTCTTTTTAATGGATTTTATACTGAATTCTTTTCTTACTAGTTGTAAAGTTTTATATAGCCAGTGTATACCCTTCATCCTAAGGCTGAAAGATTTTGAATAAATCTAACTAATAAAGCTATAGTTCACACAATAGCACTACTGCTGATATCAAGAAATTATTTCCCAAAATAGAAGAAAGAACTGATTAGCAGAAATAAAATTTAATTAATACCTAGATTGTAGTGTTACATTGCAACACTTGAATAACGAAAAATGTTTGCCTGACTAAATTTTTCACCTTTCTTTCCCACCCCTTCTATTTGTAGCTCACTGCATTTATTCTCTTATTAAAATGGAATTAATACATGTATGTATAACTCTTCCCACTAGCATTTTAATACATACTTTAATATTTTTAAACTTCCAGAATTTGGGAAGGGGTGTCATTATTTAAAATTCTGGTAGTCTGCTGTAAATGCAGGGAGAAAAATGTATCACTAAAATTCCTCATTGGAAAATTCCAAGTACACTGGAAGGAAAATATGTCACTGCATGATTAATTTTATATTGCACACAGCTCAAGCTTAGATACTGAGCTTGATAATTCCCAACATCTGAACATTCCTATATTGCACTCATTTTACCTGTAATTTTTAAATTATCAGTGGCTAAACACTTTTTCTGCTTTGTTCTTTTTCATTTGAGTCACACAACATGCCTTTTTTTAAAATAACTTGTAGGCAGCATTCCTACTGCACAAGCTAAATGCATAAGGGTTTTGCAGTGGCTTTTTGCCCTCCTACTTCCCAAAGGTGAAAAGAAAACTGAAGGTTAAGTCTGTGTATGTGAAAGTCTATTAAGTTTTTAGACCTTCTGATTTTGTCAAACAGGCTACAGCCAGGGAGTAGAGAGAAAGGCAGCCTTTGCATAATTTCCTCAGAGAGCACATACTGAAGAGGAAAACAAAGATGCAGATGAGAAAAAAAGGATCCATCCTACTAAGTTACATTAAGCAAAGAAAGATTAAGCAAATAGAGAAAGTTGCACAGCTCAAATCACACTGGGTTTTGGCCAAATTTTAGGATTGTCAGAACAGGTAAGAACCTCATGTTCATTCACTTTCAGTCACCATGATTATCTTTAAAATGGCCAGTGAGGAAGGTGTCTCTGAACAGCCTGGTTCCAGTGTTCCACTTATCTCACAATTATAATGATTTCTGTGCTGTCCCAAATTACATTATCATTAATATGCTTAATTTTCTCTATTTGCAATGAAATGTAAGAAATAAGGACTAAAAAGCAAAGACAGAAAAATTGCATTCACAATGCCTCAGGTTTGCAAACTGTGTTTTAACTCTGTAGTCTCAGTATTCCTCTCTGGTCATTTTATCTGTGTGTGCTAAGAACACTCTGAACTTGATCTATATTCCTTCATCAATTTGTCATACTCCCACCCTTCCCATGAATACTGTTAGGATCTCACTTGTGGAGCATCACCACCTCTGAATTAACAGCTGTAGACATAGCCCCTGGTCTCTTATCACACACAGCATCTGTGAGTGTTATAGCATTCCACAATGCTCAAAACCAGATCCTGCTTACCTCACGACAGCTTTTGCATTATGCTTACCCTCAGTGAATAGGCACCAGTAAAAAAAACATGTCACAGGCAGTTACATGGAAAGGTTGTATAATTTAACAAATAAAAAAAACCCCACGTTTATTCAAAATGCATATAATTTATGTATGATAATATTTTGCTGTGCCACATCCTCTTTTACAGTTTAATTCTATAAATATTTACTTATTTATATGATGCACCATTATTATTACTTAAACTATATGACACCTGCTGGTAAATGTTCTCCTTCCAGTACAAGACACTGAAAGTTTAAAAACAGACAGTAAGATTTAATATATCCCAATAATTAATCATAAACCAAACCAGCTGGTTTTCAGTGTATATAATCACGAAAAAAACTCAGCTATCATATTCACATATGAAATGTAATTTCATGCTGAAAATGGGAATTCTGATACTAATGGGTGAAGTTGGAATTTTAAAAACATCAATTTATTATCAGCTGAAGCCAAGAGAAATACAAAATGTACTTTAGGATTTCCATACTCCATTTATCAGTGTTTATTACTTGTCATTTACTTGGCAAAATAGCAGTGCACACTGGAAACAGGAGCTGTTACAAGCTTAGACTGATAGCCACCATCTGCAGATGCTGTTTCAAGTTATTTATTTTTCATTTATCCATCAGTTTTCCAGTCACTAACACACAACAATTACTATTTTCCTATTTCCTAAGGATTTTACATCCTTAGGAAACCTATATTCATAGAATTCCTGGTTTGGAAGGGAGAAGATCATTAAGTTCCAAACTCCCTGCCATGGGCAGGGACACCTCCTACTTGTCAAAGGTTATTAAAGCCATCTCCAACCTGGCCCTGATCACTTCCCAGGATGGGGCATCCACAGCTTCTCTGGGCATCCTGTGCCAAGGTCTGAAGTTATTGCCAGTAAAGAATTCCTTCCTAATTTTAAATTGCCTAGCCCTGCAAAAAATCAAGATTTAAAAAAAAAAAAGTCAGCTTTCTGGTTTAGCATAGAACCATAGAATGGTTAGGGCTGGAAGGATCTCAAACATTATTTATTTCTACCCCCTCATCACAGGCAGGGAAGCCACCCACTTGATCACTTTATTCAGAGCCCCATCCAGCCTGACCTTGAGCATTTCCAAGGACGGAGAGTCCACAAGCTTCCATGGACATGCCCCTGTTATTTCCCTCTGAGAAACTGGGTTCCAAGTTCATTACAATGTATGATAATTTCATTAAATTTATTTTCATTTCAAGTAACTTGTATCAGCTGTTTAAAGTCACAGCTTCCCCTCGCTCCTCCCTTGTCATCACACATAAATAAATGCAAAACAATACAAATTCTTTTTCAGACTAGGCAATTCATAGGGACAGCATCAAACTCATAATTTTTAAAGAAACTCTGCCCAAAACAGTAGTTCAATGGACTAAAGGACAAGGGAGGGGAACGCCTTCAAGGAGTCACTAAGTGTGTCCAGATTCCTGCTGAATTAATGACAAGATAAATAACTGAACAGATGTAAAGAAGCACAAAAGGGAGAGGGACATTTAGAAACTTTCACAAGTTGGATAGTTTAAAAAAATTCTTGGTAAAATCTTTTTCTGCCTCTATTTATATCCATTCATGGAGGTGCTAATAAACATCATTACTACCTCCTACTTTGATAGAAGTACTGCTAGAGGCAGTATGGCAAAAAAAAACCCCTATAAATCTATATCTTTTTAAAATTAAATATATTGAAAAAGCAAGTCCTTTGCTAGTTTTGTGAGAAACCAGTATCTGTGAAGTATTGTGTTCCTCTACAAGACCCTTTCCTAAAGAAAAAGTCTCTATATCAAGTTTTCTCCTAAACTTGTGAGAGACACTGAATGTTGGTAATGAACAAGTTAGAATAAACTTAGAATAAAGCTAAACTCAGTCACTCTTGTCTTGTCCTCTCTTTTCAAATGAAATTCACTCTCTACCAGACTGCAGCTACAAGATAAAGACAATTTCATTTAAAAAGAAACACGGTTCACTTGGACTTTTCCTTCACACTGGAATTCAAGTCACTTCTATTAAAACATAAGAAATAGTCTTAGATAAAAAAAACTGTTCCCATTAAGCAAAATTTAAAATGAGCCTAACAGGTTCAATGTCCTCAATCTATTGCTGCCGGTTTTGTCAGCTGATTTTTTTCCCTCCTGTGTTTCAGAGCATTTTGCGGAGTGAATTGCATGAAGGGTCCTCCAAACCCTTGTAGAAACAGCATGTTACCCAGCAGCCAGGTTTAACAGGTTAATTATTTCAAATTTTTTTGAGATTTCATTTGGAGTTGGAGTGAACCCTGATCTAACTTCTACAAAATCTGATTAATTTAGAACACTTGAAAAGAACATAAACCGCGTCTAAAAAGCAGTTGGAAATTGGGTGGGTCAGGGAGTTTCAAAACTTAATTCATCCTCCTTTCTTTGGCCACCACCCCAGCTGGCAGTTTCATTACTATCCCTGCAGGAAGACTCACCATCTCTTTGCTGTTACAAATGACTGTTGGGATAATTAAGATTACCGTGTTTCATTATATATGCTCATGGTCAGAAGCCTCTTTCATAGATTTGTCCATTAAATACTAAGGTTTGTGGAAAGATTTCCTTTTAAAAAATCACGTAAAAAAATCTCAGTTGAAATTTTTAGTCTTTCCATGCTGCTTTTTAACCTTCAGGTTTTGCAGGTGAACGAAGCAACAAAAATGATGGTGTTGCTAATGCTAAGTGCTGATCATCAGACTCATCAACGATTTTTTCATATTCCCTTGCAAATAGTTCCATGCAGCTTTACCCACTGGTGTGCATATGGCAATGCTGACAGGAAAAGCAGCAGAAAATAGACATGACCAACTATATCCTACAAGTTCTTTTGCAGATGTAACTTTTACATCTGTGTCAGAAGCCATCATAAAATCTAGCAGAGAGAATACTAGCAGAAGAGTTGAATTTAAAATTTTTCAGCAATTTACTAATAAAAAATTTGCGTGTAGTAATATCTAAGCCAGTTCAGCTGTGAAATCCATGGGTTTGTCAAACAATTCACAAATCAGTATGTATTTTGTCTTCTACATCAGCTTGATGAGTTTCTGACAACAGTTGTTAAAAGCTAATGGCTGCTGAAGTTTGCTGAAATTTGAAATGCCATCAGTTAGGTCATTCTGAATTCAGTTTTGGATAATCAGTAACCCTGGCCATGTTTTATACAGCCACGGATATTGAAAAGGACATCACCAGACAACAGATGAAGTACAGAGCAAATTTGAAAGAGATGCCAGGAATGACACTGGAAATAAACTGTTTAGAAAATGAAAGTGCCTGCCTTCCAGCTCGAGTGAGAGACTGAAAAAGAATGAGGATGCATTGCAACTGTCTGCACTCCCTTTGCACCGCCTAATCAGGAAGGATGACACAGTCTGTCATGATGCTCAGTTCCATCAGTCAGAGGCTGCAAAGGACTTCAGCCATCAAGCAGGGTCCCTCTCTATCCCACATGCAGGATGAGCATTCATCAATATTTGCATAAAATTCCTCAACCATGAACACATAGTATCTGTTTTCTAAAAGAGTCCTTATTAATCTCATTCACTTATCTATTCTTGATATTCTTGAAATTAAAAAAAAATAAAACTTACAAAATTTAAATATGTTTAAATATGTTTTAAATATATTTAAAAGTTACAAACTTTAAATATGGTATGGGACAGATATGGTTTTCTTTGCTAAAAGCACTGAAAGTGGCATTTAAGCATAGTCATGCCTACCTTATACAGACTTACTTTTGAGGAACATCTAAGTCACTGTGAATATGCACACATAAAAGGGATTATTTTTCCTCCACATTTCTTTTTGCAAAGAGAATTTCTATAAACCATGTGATTTAAAGTTTACATTATTATGATTTAATAACACTGGGAGAAAAGACAGAAGCCATTATTTTAATGATTATTCTACCAAGGAGTATATCGTCATTATGTCCTTTTATTTAGCATAGATGTTAATCACTCAGTATAAATTGTAATGGATTTAGGGATTTCTAAGGTCTTTTTAAATGTCAAAAATCTCAAAATTATGCCCTTTATCTAAGGGAATAAAATTTATTGACATAAGTGATATGTAAAAGTGATTTTTATTAGCTTTATGAATTATTTAATGTTGCAAATAAATCTTTTGCATTTGATTGTAACAGAAGAAGTTGGAAGGCAAGACATGCTTCCTCATTATCCTTTAGCCAAAAGCAAAAGGCTTTTCTAAATAGTTTTAAAATATGACAAATGTCATATGGCTGCCCATTGACAGTGATTTCCAGAACAATTCTTCCAATTGGGATTGACAATGTTGAGTTGGAAGGACAGTAGAAAAACAAAATATAACACCTCAAAACAAAGCAAAGGCACCTAAAGCTATGTGGGTGACTGAAATAATGATATTATAAAAATTTTTGTGTACAAATGTAGATCCCAGGTTTGGTCCTGTTCTCCTTCAATTATAAACTGTGGCAACACTGCAGGTGCAAGTACCAGGACCTGCCTGATATTTGCAACAGGAATTTTTATGAGACAATGACATTATGGCAATAAAGTACATGTTGAAATATTCACCGATGTGATCAGTTATTATAATTACATGTGTATTAATTGCAACATATACTTTGATGCAAGTATATATATGTATATATATATGCAATCATATAAAGCAAAAAATATAATCACATTCACAAAGTATAAGCAAAAACCTATTTTGCATTCAATATTTACTGCTACACCTTATGCATGTATCTATGTGTTTTTAAAGTTTTTAAAAGAGAGACTAATGTCACAGATAATTTTTTTACTTCACATCCTCTTTCTATGAATGCAAAGCAAAACATGCATTTTAAAAATTTTTTTTTTTGCATAAAATATCATGGTTTCCCAACTTGAAACTGGAAAATTTTTGCTTTTTCTTGTTATGGAGGCGTGAAATGGCACCATATGTGACAGAGAGAAGGCATTTTTAAATTACACAATGAGAAAGATATCCACTAGATATTTGTGTCTAAATGGACATGATACCTGAAAAGAACTAGCAGGCATAGATGAAGTTCTTATTGCGTGTAATAAACCCTAATTTGCTTAAGCACATAAGCAATCTGCATTTGTGATTTAGGAATATGCATATGCAAATAAATGTGTGAATTTAAAACTCTAAAAAGAGCTGTTACTACTAAAGCCCACCTATTTGAAGAGAAGGAAACATAGGTCATGAGTTTTAAAAACTTCTTAAAAATAGAAAGAAAATTTAAAGAAAGCACATATCTACTAACAAAAAGACAAAAAGTAAGATATGTTGGGATTCAAAGTCCCTTGAAACCTATTCCATTCCATTATGTTACTTTTCTTTCTGCTATAAATATAAATGTGTTCTTTTTCCTCCCCAACTCACATTCTGCAGCAGTTTTCATGGAAGATTTTCATGCATGTATCAGTTAGTGAGCAAGGCTTTAGCATATGAGGTGGAGCATGCAGGTAATTATGGTTTATATAACAAAAATCTGCTCCTACAAAAGTTACTGTGTCATACAATCTTGTGCAAAGACTGCAAATAATTATTGTTATAAATTCTTTTACCAAAATAAAAATGTTCTGGGCTTCTCCAAAGCAATGAGAGCTTCAGTGAATGAGCAGAGACCCAAGACTACATAAAATGATCAGGTAAGTAGTGGTTTCACTGAAGTAGGATTTCAGGGGTGAAGAGGCTCATAGAAATGCTCAGAAACATCAAAGTCTAGCGAGGAGGAGACTAGCACAAGACACAGGTGGGTATCATTCTATATTAAGAATGTCCTTCTAGAAACAGAAAACATTTTGGATAGGTGGAAGCCTCCTTCCTCAGCCAAATAGGCTTCTGGATTTCTGAAGGTGACAGACAGGAAGGTACAGCCATTAAAAGGAACCAGCTTGGAAAGGCCAGGGAGAATAATGTGATTGTTTTCTCCACGTATATTAATGAAATAGGCAAGAGGAAAAATTTCAGACCCAAAACATACAGTTCTAGAAAACATAATCAAGGTCTCTGCCAGAATCTCTGAAGTGTTATTAGTACCCACACTTGTCCAGGAACAGCAATGGACGCACACTTTCAGAACTTGCTGTAAAAGGAGGATTATTCAGTTTTTCGGGAATTGAGGGCACTCTGGACATAAGCAAAGGACATGAATGCACCTCTAAGGAACCAAGGTGCTGATGATTAAAATGAGCAGGGTTGACAGTGAACTTTATGCTGAGTAGTGAGGGAAAGCTGACAGGAGAAAATACACAGGGTTTAAGATAGCATTTTTAAATATGAAGACAAAAAAATTCTGTATTCTCAGGAAAAAAAAATAAAGGATAGGGACAGAAATAATCAAACAATCAAATATAGAAATAAGAAGCAAAATACCATTTTAAAAGAGTGACAAGAAGTGTAACCAATCAATAGCATGCCTTCCACATTGTAAATGCTGGAAGCCCAAGAAAAAAGATGGAGGAATTGGAATGTGTGATCCAGAATAACGTACCAGATTAATACACCATGTGTGTTGAAAACTTATGGGAGTCAGACAAACAATGTGTGAGAATCTGCTCTTTGTGTGAGAGCAGAGCATAAAATATTCAGGAAAGATAGAGAAATTTGAGTTATAGGAACAGCAATTCTCTGTCTTAAATGAATTATCAAATCAAATTAACCAACCTGTAAATTAGCACAAAATCTGCATGGTATAAAATTCTAAGCCTAAATTTGAAAATTAAAATTTGGAGTTTCTGTCATCAAGGACCCACACCCCTACACCCACACCCACCAAATGCAATATGCTTAAAGAAACCAGTGGAGCACCAAAGGAAGAAAATAATTTCTGCCAGGTAATTTTCACTGTTCTGAAAATCTGCACAAATTTAATGTCAGAATACCATCATATAGAGATAAAATGTGTAAATGCTATTGATAGTATACAGCATCAAGAAAGAGCTAGTCAATGAATCTTAAGGTGGATCTATGCGATGTATGAGGCTGAGATTAAACAAATCTCAGAAAACTTTCAAATCTCCAGAAAGTGCCAATTTTTAAACAATGACCACAAAAGCATATCTACAGCAGATTCTGGGAACAAAGAAAGACTGATAACATTAAATTTCAGAGGTAAATAATGGAAAATAAGAAAGTTTATAAAAATTAGGTTTAAGAAGAGAGTAGAATAAAATCCTTAGAAGCAGCATGGAGGTTACTGCAGACACTAGAGAAGTTCACTCCGATTATTAGAAAAATTAGGACTTATCATTGCTAATCACCTATATGATGAAGAAATTGTAATGAAGTTTTCTTTCAGTGTTTGTGCTTTGAACAAAAGAGATCAAGCAGAACAGCTATTTGTTTTTCTGCTGTCAAGTTCAAGGTTAAAACTGCACAGCTTTCAGAAGCTGTGTGTGATACCCTGACTATTCTCCATGTGATCTGATTGCTTACCATTAAATATGACTTTAATACCTCACTGGCTTGCAGATAACTGTTGCACAATTCAACTTTTATTGTAATAGTACTTGAGGTTGGTATGTCCATTAACTATCTTTCATTTTCCAGCAACTGGAACTCAGAAACACTACTAAGTTTTATAGCTGAATAAATACATCTAATGCTTCAGGAATGAGAATAAAAAGAACAGAAGAATTTCTGAGAAGAAATATCGGGAAGATATTGACATTAATTGTAAGAATGGGGAAAGATGATGAAATTTCTTCTATGGATTTTACAGCAAATAGGGGATTTAACAAAGGATACACGTTCAGTTTCAGGATGCATCTAGCTATTAAAAAGCAATAAAGTATTTAAGATCAATCAGATGTTGTAAACATTGAAATCCTACTGGATTACATCATATTTTCTGTTACATGAAAGTTAGTAAATGACAGGTTGAGTACACATAATTTAAAAGAGAATAGGATGAAGTCAAGGAGAAATGTACTAAAATATCATTAGGAACATAAAACTGTCAGTGATTGCAGTATTGTTTTGGGAGTGAATAGAAACAATACAATATTACTTAAATATTCAAAGTGGGAGAGATCAATTAAGAAAGCAGCTGAACCATAAGCAATTGATGATACAAATTTATACATTTGAACAAGGCTCCGAAGACAAATTAAATTAATTCTTGTACTCCATATGCAGGAGGAAACTTCAAAAGAGTAGTACAAGAAATATAATATGATCATCAGTGAGCAAAAAACAAAGAAAACTGAGAGTTATTACAGCAAGAGTACATTTCCTCTTTTCTCCTCACCATTGAAAACTTGATAAGGTCTCAAAGTAGATGGGTTACACAAGGATTTTAAATACCTTTTAATTCAGCATCTTCCAGTATTAGAGACCAAATTTATTGGGATACAAATCGCAGTCTCAGCTACTGAGTAGATGGATGAGCAATACAGACATGTAGAGGAACATTGTCATTCAACTGTAATAATGTTTCAAATATGAAAGGATTTAAAGCCAATTAAAAGAGCCACTATTGCCTCAGTCCTTTCATTTTTCTTTTCCTCTTAGTGTAAACAGAACACTAAAACAGGTGTCTATTCCATGGTTCATTAAATGATTTGGCAGCAACTTACAGTGAGGTTTTTAGAATTGGCTACCTGGGATAAGAATATTTAATAATATTGTAAGACACTTGGCAAAGGAATTTCTACACTTTCAAATGTCATTATATTAAACGAAGAACTACCTTAGATCTCACAGAAATAGTCTGAATTCAAGATAATTATTTTAGAAAAAAAAAGTGCCTTGGAAGCAAAACAGTGTAGGAATAAATATGCTGTTTCAGAAATAGTGGGCAACAGTATACCTCAAATATGAAACAAAAATTATGTGCTGTCATCTTAGAAAAAAATTACCAAGAGAATCTTGGTAAACCAAGAATACGGGCTTGCCCAGACAGCAAACAGGGAATATCTCTGTAATCTGCAACTGCTGCCACATGGGTCACTCCTCCACAGGGTGCAGCCCCTCAAGGCCAGGCTGCCCACCATGGGCCCCTCTCATCGCTGGTCTTCCACGGGGTCAAAACCTGCTCTAAGGCATTCACTTGCTCTCCTCCACACTGCAGGTGGAACTCTGTTTCCCTGTGGCTCTCCATGGGCTGCAGGTGCACAGTATGACTCAGCATGGTCTGCTCCAGGGCCTGCAGGGGAATCTCAGCTCTGGCACCAGGAGCAGCTCCTGCCCCTCCTTCTCCACTGACCTCGGGGTCTGCAGGGCTGCTCCTCTCACTTATTCTCACTCCATCCTTCTCTGGCCACAATTACATCTGTGCAATAACAGGGTTTTCTTTCTTCATAAATATGTTATCACAGAGGCATTGCCACTGTTTCTAACAGGCCCAGCCTTGACCAGCACATCCATCTTTGGAGCTGCCAGGGATTGGCTCTGCTGGACATGGAGGAAACTTCAGGCACCTTCTCACAGAAGCCACCCCTGTATTCCACTCCTTCCCCTGCCAAAGATTGTCCGTGCAAACCATATAAAACTTTTAATCCCAATTTCATCCACTAATCAACAACTGAGTTCTAGAAGAAAAATATCTTGTCCATTGCTTTTTAAAATGTTTAGATGCCTCTCAGCTATGGATTGAACAGATTAAAAAGCCACAAAATTTGGAAATGACGGGACTGCAATCAAATGGACTGGAATGAAATTAAATAAAGTGAAAAGGACCAGTATTTACTAAAACTAACCTAACTGAATTAGCAAACTCAAAAAATGAAACAAGAATACAGTAAAGACAGGAGAAGAAATGAGCAAGAAGGCCTACCCAACATAAAATAAAAAAATCATCTTCACCACAGGGAAAATCATCTAAATTTATGGGAAGCTATGAAGTGCAGGGATATGGACCAAAGCTTGCCAAATTGATCCTCATTGAAATTGCAATATTTTATTTCCTTTCCTTTCACTCTCAAGCAAAACATATTCTCGAAGCATTTGTATCTTAGTATATATACAGTCAGTCCTTCAGGAATTCCCTTTATGAACCACAAATATTTCTGTCTTCGCATCTAGCCTAAAGTAGCCTCATGGCAGGTCATTGTCAAAAAACCAGGCAGTGTGGCAAGTGTGCTTTGGCATTTTCAAAGTCCCTGCACATAGAAAATTGTCAGCCACAAGAGAAAAAGCTGAGCAAAGACTTCATATGAAAGAAATACCGAGATGTTCAGAATGTGCTGGTTTATGACATCAGTAATCCAAAAGGAGCATAAGTAAAGCCTGGATTTACCAAAAGGAGATTAATACCTACCACATCTCTTAATGTTATCCTAGAGATGACCCAAACCTTAAGGAAGGATTTCATTTTGTCATACTGTTTTGAAAAAGTCTGACTATCAGAAATGGTCACAAATATAACAGATTAAACCTGAAAGTCATTTTATATTCCTTCTATGGGATGAAAATTGACACGGTGTGGCTAATGTTGCAAGGTAGAAAAATCTGCTTGTCATGCTCCTTTCACAACATTCAGCAAAACCAGGAGCAGGAGTTCATCAATGGATCAAGAAGTAACTTCAAAGACAAAGAAAAAATTTATTTTGGTAATTTAAAAGGGTTGGTTATAGCATTGTTTTGCTCTATAGCCTCAGAATGCCCAGTGCATTACAGACAGCTAGCTCAGCAACGTGCTTATATAATTTTTTTGTTCTGGATGTCACAGTTCAGCACACTGTTTGAATTTATGTGCAAAATATGCTGTGAACTAAAGACTTTTTACTGTTCAGCTTGAAAATTCAATTTGAATAATAGTAGCATGCAAGTGCATATTTTCTTCTGCATCACTGGAAGTTAGACAACATCATTCAGCTTCTACAATTAACTGAAGTGACACTAAGATTTTTGCAGCCATAATGGCAGTGATAGGAATATATTACAAGAGAAATTTAAAGATATTCAGGATAGTTCAGGATGCACTGTAATGACAATCATCTGCTACAATTTCAGAACACTGGCAACATAAAACAAAAGACTACAACAGTGCATGGCAGAAAGGGACTATAATTATTACATCCTCCAATCTTATTTATTGCTTAGGTTTTCTGCAGGAAGTAGGAGTTTTGGTTCATGAAAAAATAGAGTTCCAATCCTCCTATTAGGCACACCTTTTCTTGACCCTTTTACTACATAATACTTCCTTACTAATATAGCAGTTGGTTCTGCAATCCATTGATTAAGATGACATTATTATGATGATAAGGACAACTCAGACAAGTGAAAAAAGCAAGTAATCTCTTACTCTGTCAAACTGCAGGAATACATGGAACTGAAACCCTAACTGATGAGTTCTTTAATTGCCTGTGATTTTTTTTTTAAATTCACACCAAATATAAATGACGCATTATTAGTTAGGTGATATGTGCAGAATTGAAGAAATGAAGAAGAGGAGGATCATTTGTTTTTCTCTTACTTTATACTGTGTGAACTTCAGACTTCTTCCAAACTGAGGAATGTTTGAAAAACCTCAGGTAATATCACACCAGTAGCTATAATTAAAAGTTTTCAGGTAAGTACTGTAAACTCCAGTATGAAAGTTTCAAGTGCAAAGTCTTGTTGAGCTTAACCTCTTTTCTTGTTACTCTGTGGGTTTCCATACTAATCCAAAGCCTATGAAAACAACACCAGCTTTTCTTTCTTGTTCAGTGGGCTTGCTTAACAACCTGCATGACCAGAACAGCAGTTTTAACAGCATCTCTGACACCAGTGAATGTCAAATACAATCAGTGCATTATTTTAAAAGGCATATTATGGTTTTGAATGTGTAATTGGATAACAGCTATGTCAAAATTGGAGATATTAATTGCAGCAACCTGCAATGCTGATTCTAGGGAGGCCTGGAAAAAAAAATGTTCCCTATCCCTACTATTGCATATTAACCCATTGTTCTGTCCTGTATATAAAGTGCAAGATATTCAACATGTCTAGAGTGTCATAGAATGCTTGTCTCTTCTATGCCTTACCTAAAGTTGCATGTAAAACACAGGAAGAACTTAAAATTTACCCTTGCACTGGAAAAGATAAGCCTAAGACGTGTTACTAAAGGTGTTTAAATCACCTTTCAAAATGTACTTGATATTGGGGAAAATACAGAGATTACATAAATAAACATGAGGACTGAAAACATCAAACTAAGTACTTTTCCATCATTCACAGGTGTAAAAAAGCACTGAGACAATAAACCTGGAAACAAGAATCTTGCGTGGTTGCCTCAGCTACTGATGTCATTAATTTGTGTTTAACTAAAGTATAACTTGTTCTCATCTGACATATTCCAGAAAAACAAAAATCTGGGTTTGATTTGAATACAGCAAATGCAAAACCTAATATTTTACTTGATTTACTTGTCCTGCTGCTAGCTGTTTCTTGCATAAACAGTATCAAACATAATTTTGAGTGGCTCGCCCATTAAAACCCATTTGTTCTAGTGACATCTTTCCATGGTGGAGTTAACAGCCCTTTAAAACTCAATATTACCTTTCCATTGGAAGAAATACATGTATACAGAGATACTTTCCTTAGAGTATAAACTATATGCTTCAGAATCTTGAATCCTTTAGGAATACTTTTTCTATATTTTTCTGTATGCCTTTTGGCTGAAAATATGGAAATATTTTTATTCAAGAGTTATTTTTTTTATAATTTCCACACAATATTGTTGAAACTCCTGCACAAATATGAGAAAAAATAATGATACACTATCACAGTTAATGACTAATTAATCTCTAATTTCCAGGATAATCCAAAACCAATAATCCTATCTGTAATAGTTCCTATTCATAATGGAAATTACAGGAGAAAACTGGCAATGTATTCTATTCTATAGAATAAAAAAATACTAAGAAGAAAAGTATAATGGACAAAAATTCTTCACATTATCATCTCCAGATGAGCAAGGAAATAAAACTGCTTAATTGAGTTTTGATAAGATCTTAGCAAGCTGTTACCCTAGAAGAGTCCTGACAACTTACAAGAGGTTTCTACAGACCAACTATGTAGCTTGGAAATAGAAAAATACTCAGATGTCTCTCGAAGAATTATCTAGTAATGGTACAATTAAATATTGATGTTTTCCAAATGAAGAAATCTGATAATAGGTATAAAATAATTTGGCAAACCATTGGGTACAAATTTTAAACTGATAAATATCAGGCAAAAGCAAACAACACAAAGTTTCAAAACCATATGCCAGATAAAAGGAGCTGAAGAGAAATCCCTTTCAAGCAGTACAGCAGTTTGATCTACTCTTGCAAAGGAGAAAGGGGGAGGAATTTTATACATTACAAAGTTGAATTTATCAAGAGCAAAATCTCTTACAGGAATCTCATGATTTCCATTTTGAAGTCACGCCTTTGTATTGCTATCTAAAGAAGGTACACAGATCTTAACCTCTGCTTTCAAGGACTTCTGCTTTGAAGAGGACGTGGGAGGGTAGAAGACCACTTGAACCTCTTGCAGACAAGGGGAGAAGAGCTATTTGAGCACATTTGAAAGGAAGAAATAATATCAAAATCAAGCTTTCCTTTGATGTCTTTGTAAATAATTTCATTTTATTATGTATTAGAATTATGACACTTTTTTTAACAGATAATGGATTTAGACTAGGTCTTCCAAAACCAGAATTGTTGCATATATTTAAAAGTGAAGTTCACACACTAACCGTAAAGCAATTTTCCACTTCAAGGAGCCATCACATTTCTTTTATTTAGGTCATATAAATTGTGTAATTGTTCTTCTCAGACATGGATGGTCTTGCTTACACTACCTATTCAGCATTATTTCCTGTAAAATCAGCAAAATACTAATGGAAGATTGATTCCTTCAATCAGCTGATACAGCTTTGCAGTTTTAATACCACTTCTAAGAGAGCCTCATCAGTCAAAATAGTTTAATGATGCTAAAGATAACACATTGAATTTTCTTTTTTTTTCTGCTTGTTCACTTAGTTCACTCTCTGTTTACACAGAATGATATGCAAAGATATGTTGTATCTATATTTTATAATAAAATGTTGTAAGATTACATCAGTATTAAATACCATCTCCTAAGAAAATCAGGTGTCTGAATCATCCTTGGAAAACTGTTCCTATAGGGACAATAATCCTAATCATTTTGTTTCCATTTTCCCAAGAGAATTCACATTCTGGGCACCTGAATATCCTGCCAATATGGTTCTCAACAATAGCTCAAGACAAATTCAGGGAAAAAAAACCTCAGCCTGACTTTATCAGCCAAAATCCACAGCTCAGGTAATAGCTTATGAACAGGAGTCCAGTGTGAATAAGGAAACAATTCTGTATCACAGAGCTTTTATATATTCTGATTGTGATTACAGAGTAGGACATTTTTCAAAATGTCAGACAGTTTCTTATCAAAATGAGAGTGACACAAGATGCACTCTGCCTTGTGTGACTTTGAGTCTCAGACTAAGTCATTGAATTCAGTAAATTAAAAGTAAATTGTGGTGGATACACTTTGCAAGACTTATTCCACCCCTAAAATCTGTGTCTTATGTTGTCTTCAATGCTTTGAAGTAGTGAATTATTAGCAGAATTATTACATGCAAACAAAATGCATCTAAAATTAATCTCTCTCTTCTGCCCGGTCTTTTTAGCACTAATAATGTCTCTTAACCAATAAAAATATCCACTTAAAATACAGAGAAAATTTTCCACCACAGAAGTTATGAAATTCCTTATTCAAATGATGAATAATTATAGAATTCAGAGCCAGTGCTGACTATGGCATTTGCAATGTTATCTTTAAACCTTCCTGGGTTCTTGACCAGGTCACACACTATCCCCTAAGAAAATTAATCATGTCAGGATGTCATATGCGACAAAGCACAGATTTTAGGGTTAATTTAGAGTAATCCAGAATGAGGCAGTTAGAGGAGAAACACTAGATGTTACTCACAGATTGTGACATTTTTGTTAAAATTCTTCAGGCTGTGAACACATCAAGGAACACATCAGACTCAAATACTCCTGTCCATTCAATAGTACCAGAGGTTGCAGTTTAATTACAATTACTTGCCACAGCTGTTTGATTTAAATTAGGCTACTGATAAATATGGAGCAAGTATACTTTCAAAAGCTGCTAGTAAAACAAAGTAAATAAAATTTTAAGGTTCAAGAAGAAATTATTCAGTTTAATATTACAGAAAGTCACAAAAATTTTGTAATACTGTAAGAAAATTAGAATTTACTGTCATACACTACTGTTCTCAGTAGATCTAAGAACCATTATTTTCAACCAAAAACTATGATAATAGAATTCAATATGGAAAAATTTAATTTTTTTCATTTTTTTCATATTAACTAAAAGCAGACAACATACACAAATGCTACTCTGAAAATTTAACTGCAAATCCATTAGCAGGTTTACTCCTACATTCACAGGATTTGGTCTGCCAAGCAATTACACAAACATGTAGATGCATACAGAATGGATTTTCAAGAGGATTTTAATTCAAAGCCCATTAAAGCACCTAATTTCATATTTCACACATGCATTCTCCTTGGGAGCAAGACAACACATAATAACAGATTAAGAAGATCAAAGACAGAATTATAAAGATAATTTTCTTTAAATTTCCTGTGTGACTCAGAACTGTGACTCTCATGACTAAAAAAAGCTTACAGCAGTGTATTTCACCTTAGCAATACTCTTCATGCACTCAGACACAGCCCTCCCTCCCTGAGATGCTGAGTGATGTGCATTTCCATCAGACATTTCCTTTCATTATGTCCCTTTTGTCTACACTCAACACTTGTTATTCAGCTATTTGTGCAAAGTGTCTCTCCTAGCAAAGTAGATTAAAATTACTATCTAATCAGGCAACACATATTCAAAGCTAGTTTAAGTAAATGTCAAAGTTCAAAGCGCTGTAAAGCAAAACTAGTTACACTATTGTTACCTGCTAAAGAATTCCTAATTATTCCCAGCAATAATGAAACTCCAGAGGCAGCAGAGAGCAGACTCCCACTTAATAAGAAAAAAATTATTTAATAAGTGCATCACTCAAATAAATTAATTAATAATCTATGTTTAATCCACTGCATTAATGACTTACAAAAATTCAGTTTCTGAGGTTCTAAAGAAAGCCAGTTTTCATTTTACAGAGAGATTTGCCAAACTAAAAGCTGTATAAGGATTGTGGAAATGGCCTCAATAGATCAGAAATATCATTGTCCCATTTAAGTGTTATTTAAATTCGTTGTTATTCATTTAATTTCTAATCTCTACTATTGATTAGCATATAAAAGGGCTGCAAAATTTGTAGGATGACATCAAAATTCCACAAATAGTCCATAAAGAGATCTTAATTTCACATTTTGCACCAGTGTTAAGTTCTGCTCCTGGGGGACATTTATTCATAAATATAATCTTACAAAATGGAAAAAATAACTTTGTCCACCAAGTCCGTCCCTTTTGGCTTTCTTATCTTAGCTCTCCTGCTTTCATACAACAGTCATTTATCATTTCTTTGTTTGAAACTTATCTAGCACTTGGCCTAACTTTCTGCATTCAACATAACAGCTTGATATTTTGTAAAAAATGGGGTTTGTTCATTGTATAACACTGTTTAAATTAAACTTTCTATTCTTCAAAAAGTCATGTATTTTGTATTACAACTTACTGTGACCTTGCCTCTGCGAACAACTTAGCTGATGTGGTTCTGTTTCTTTTGTTGTATAAGGAGCAGTTTCTTGAAAGAGACAACTGGTTCTCCTTTTAAACAATTAAAGGATAATAGGGCCATCACAGTTCAAAATAACAATACTTATGTACCTGAACATCAGAAAATGTTCATTGTTCGTGTTTTCATGTTCATTCAAAAACATGAAAATCACCTAGTCAAGGCCCCAGCATGCACAGAAGATTCATAAAACATTTTAAATGTGGAAAGGTCAATGGACATCCAAAGCAAATCTTTTTCAAACAGAGATTATAACCGTGCATTACCTCAAGGGAGCTCTCTCCTGTAATCTTTAATTAGCAACATATGATGGAGCAAGTGACATGACAAGAAAAATTAGATTGAAATGCAACACTATTTATTCCCTATAAGTGAGACTAATGCTACTTTAATATTTATATTGCTTTGAATTTCATGCAGTACTAGGAAATTTCAAGGACAATATAGCATTGGTTTCCTCACTCCCACTCTGATTTCCCTACCTACTCATCCAGCATAGCCAGTTATTACAGTCACTGACAGTGGGACAGGAATAAAACAAGTTCCATCTGTCATATATTCCAAAGCTGCGCTCAGAGCACCAAAGAGGAAACAGATTTTTAATATCCATTTATACCATTCAACAGGCAGGTTTGAAAATCTTTTCAGTCCACTTAGGTCAAGGTCTCAGGGTACACGTGTGACTTGTGTAACTGAAATAAACCATTTCAGAACTTTTTAATATATTTCATGTTATTCTTCAAGGATATAATGCATTAATATTTGGTTCCTAGCCGAAGCAGTTAAAGACTTCGCCTTTAAAAAAAAAAACACAAAAAACCAAAACAATCAAAACACAGAAACCATAATGTTATTCCACATTAAAAGTATCACATATCTTTAGTATTTTTCTCTCTAATTGATATGAGTAACTAATTAATTATCCTCAAACAAATGAAACATGAAAACAATTCAAAGAACCAGCAAAATATTATGTATTTCTGCGGCTGAAATTTTAACTTATGTCACTGTCAACTAAGATGAATTTATTTGTATCTCTAATCACTCTGTACAATATTTGTAATGAAGTATATTCCCCTAAAGTCATTATTTCTCTCATAGAATGGAACCCATTTAGAAGGCATAATCTCGAGCATCTAAATAAAATGCATTAAAACTATTTGGCAATCTTTTTTATTCCATTTTGACCACACTACATATATTTACAGAGATAAATATCCGCCTCAAACAGAAACTGAGTACAGATTTGAAAGATGTTATGGAAATAGACTGCAACAGAAAACCTCTCCCTTTATGGTTCTGTAATTGTTAAAAATCATATCATAAATGTTATCCAAGCTTCCACTGTGAGTTTAAAAGCTAAAGATAATACGGTTCATTCAGTTGAATACCACAGCTGTAGAGACAAGGACATCTATGCTCCAAACACCCAACTATGGCATTTTAAATTAATTTATTTCATAAATTTTGCATGACAGATAATTTTCAAACAGATTAAATCTTTTATGTGTTTATCTTTCTGTGATAAAAGATATCTTTTGGCAACAGTAATTTCTGGCATCAATGGCAGCATGCACTGAAAAAAGTCAGGAGCATTCTGTTGCTCTAATTTATACTACTATCTTTAAAATTATATTATTTTAATTTTATTTATTAAATTTTAATTATTTAATTTAAATTATTTTAATTGTATTGTGTGGATGTTTTTATTGGTTAAAAGACATTATTAGTGCTAAAAAGACCAGGCAGAAGAGAGAGATTAAATTTAGATGCATTTTCTCTGCACATAATAACGCATGACTTGTTTTCCTTCCACTCCCACTTTTTGACAGGTTCTTAGTTCAAAATGAGATACAACAAAATGGAGAGGAAACAGAATTTTATATGTGAACTTCATCAAATAATTCAGAAGACAAAGAACTCCACATTGGGAATCAGTTTGAGGTTGTTTCAGGTATTTTTGTCTCAGAGCCTTGCAGGACAGAAGACTCCGCCATTCTTTCAGAAGTGAGGATGGCAGCAAACCACAGTGCCTGCCAGAATGGCACTCTGAAGAGGGGGAGTGGGGCAAAACCAGCACACCTATTGGCCATCAAGGCAGAAGCATCACTTGTGCTAGTGTGTACTGAGAGAAAGAATTATTTATTTAACTGGTCATATTCATAAGCCAACCCCAAGAGAAATAAGTTTTTGAACTGGTATTAAACCTGACAGCTGCCAAAACTCCAAGAATTGTACTGCTCTTCTAAAATGAAAAGTTAAGACTCTGGATTGGACCTGAAATTTAAATAAGAGTGAGGTCTGAAAAGAGACCCTTTTATTTGTCAGATATGAGGAATTATTAACTTCTCTGGCAGAATCCTGAGACAGCAAAGCAAATATACAATGCATGTGTTTTCCCACCTACACTGCAACATGCTCGTGACATCTACAGCTCTAAAATTTCTAAGGCAGCACATTATCACCCCTCTCACATACACCCCTCCTTGAATAAAATGTTTAATTAAGTAAACTTGTTCTTCCTATCTTTCAAGAGCTAATTCATGCTCTTAACCATAAGAACATTAAATTATACATGAATGGATATTTATATCCTTAAGAAAAACATCAAATATAAAAAAAAATCAAATGTACCAGTGTAATTTATCTCTTGGTACCAGCAGAAAAGTAATTCTTCATACAATACCCTTTCCCTGTTTGAAAGAAATTTTTCTCTTAATATACTAGAATGCTGGTAGATTCTTTAGTTGGTATAACTCAAAATACTTAAATATAGTTCAATTATTCCACACAATTATGTGACAATGCAAACTTTCACACATTTGATAATCAAAGTTTAATCCTGCGGTGCTCCAATCTACAAATATTTATTGGGACAGTTGATGGTTTCTAAGATTGGTTTGTTAAAAATATAAGAGTTTTCACTCCAAAAGAAACATTATTTCTTTGGAATTATAGAATCATTAACTTTGGAAAAGACTCCTAATGTCATCAAGTCCATCCTTTGACTGAACACAACCAAGTCAACCAAACCATAGCAATATATACCAGGGTCAAAGAGGTCTTGAGTTTATTGTGGAGCACATAGAAGAAATGGTTCCTTTTATTTTGTCCATTAGAAAAATCCATTAGAGAAATACAACGTTTGCAAAAGCCCCTTCCTCTTTTCCACTCCTAAACTGGGGATATTGTTCTTGAGGAACACAGTTCTCCAAGGCTGCCACAGTTCCTGAAGAAAAATCTGTGCCTGACCCAGCTGAAGATTCTTCCCAGGAAACACCTGAACAGTCCAAAAGGAGAAACATCCAGAGGAGAGAGTGAGGTGGGCAGAGGAACACCCATGCAGGTGGCTCACAAACCCCTGTCCTGCCAAGAAAAATGGTTGTAGCTTTTCAAAACAGCAGAGAATTTACAACACATCCGGTTTAATTTTAAACCAGGTTTTAGTAATCAAGCCTGGATGCCTACAGGGTAGGTATCACTTCAACTACATCTAACACCTTATGTGAGCCAGCACAATGCAGTGCTTTCAGATACAGAATACAGCTTAGTGGTACATTCCCACCAGTCTCCTTAAACTCACCTGTGAAAGTTTAGATCATTCATTGCAAGCTTAAGGTTTCCAAAGTGAAACAAGTCTGGAAAGAATTGTTAAAAATTCATTTTTCCTGGGAAAATTGAAACAGGAATGGGAATTGAATGGAAAAAGTGGGAGTGATAGGAAATGAAGTAATTTTGCAGAAAGAAAATACCCTCCAAAATGCAACCTCACAAGACAAGTACAGAAAGTGCTGAACACTATTCAGCTAAGACAAAAAAAAGGACTGTAAAGTAACCAATACAAAAATCTATCCTCTAGCAGCCCTTTTTAGCTGTTTATGTGAAAAATGGTACCGTATCCCATTTAAAGAGGGGAAGAAAAATTGAAGTGCAAATTACTTCTAAAAGCTATAGTTAGGGAAGACAGAAATCAGAACTGACTGTTGATCAGAAACAAGACACCTACTGCTACTATCATTCACATTAATTTGGAGTCTGCATTTTTAATACTTAGCAATTTTTAACCTTTTTTTTTCCTCTTTGTGCTATTGTAAACCTAATAAAAGATGGAAGAGCTAAAGAGTATTAATTGTCGTTGAATTACATTCAGCTGAGAAGTCATAGTGTCAGATTTTCACCTCTTGCAAGCTATTTACCTTCCTGATGTTTAGGGGCTTTTTTTCATGTTCTGGGTTCATTTTTCCCCTCCCTCTCAAGAGAAGTCTAGGAAACCCTCATTGCACTGACTATTTAAAGTCGAAAGCTTTTTTGATAACTGTTGTTAAACACCTCTGTGCTACACTCTACATTAAATTTGAGTTATGTTTTTGTTTCATTGTTTTCCTACACTTCTAAAGTCTTCTTGAGGGGAATTCATTCCTACCAGGATTGAAGGTCGTAGATGTTTGCAGTAAGCACTCATGCCTGTTTCCAAATTATAAAGCCTCAAGCTTCAATACTTTTACAGCATTGTCCTCTGATAGACTGAAGGAGAAATTGAAAAATCAGTTGAAATACTTTGTTCAGGAAAACTTCATTCACTTTCTACTGGTATTTGGCCTAACTTTAATTAAAGTGCAAGGCCAAGGCCATTACATTTTAAAACTGATCAGTCATTTTGGTCAGTTCATTGAAGATTTTGAGAGCATTTATGTGGTTCACATCCTCAGAAAATGCTGAAAACCTTGTCAGACCTGGTTCATATGAGGGCATTCAAACTGGACAAAACAAGTTCCAAAAAGTGAATGTGTCACCTAATTACACTACTTTCAAAAGGCAATTTTGCTTTCATAATTTTTGGGTCCCTTTGGGGGTTGGGGGAGCAGCATAAATTGACACTGTTTCCATAACAAATGTAATTTATATTAAGCATAGTTGATTTGTAGTGGTTTTATGTACTTTACCTGTGCATATTTCCTCACCATGTAAAAATTAATCTTTTAATATTTAAGAATATAGTTATGAAATACATCTTCACAAACAGGGTAAATAAAACTCTTCCTAAGACATCATTATCATTTATGTTTCTCCACAAGCGCCTTCATTGCACACAGTCACAAAACTGCATCAGATAAAACCGACTTTATTATTGCACATCAGCAAAAAAGGAAAAAAAGAAATAAAGTACATCATGTATTGTGCATTTGCCACCAATTTCATTCTCAGCAGGAACAATTTCTCTTGGCATTCAGAAAGCATTAACTATGCTACAGAACTATAAGAAGAAGACATCCAAAATTAACTGTATTCAAGTTCATTTTGATGGTTTGTCAGCCAGGTGAGTGATGTAACCAGGTTATTATGGTCACTCTCACATGCTTTCAATCTGCTCTAAAAATATTTTTTGTTTTAAATGAAAAAGTATTAGTTGTAGAGACAAGCAAAACCACTAATTCTCAACTTGACTATTTTCTTAGACACTGCCTCTTGCCCCCAACCCAAAAAAGCCAAAAACCTCCAGGAGCCATCCTCAGAGAGCTTGCTATCTCACTGAGAACACCATCCAAAAGCAGACTGTAGTCTTAGGCTACTGGAAACTGGTCATTCTCCGTTCCCTGGCCAAATGGGGAATTTTAAACTAGGCAGTAACAGCACAGGCAGTAACAGCACAGCACAGCACAACAAACTAAGCCTGTAAAATAAAGCCTTGCTCCCGCTTGTTAGCGGAAAAAATACCCTGGCTACAGAAAACTCCTGATAAAGATACCAGCTGCTCTGTAAAATAAATCATTCCGAGCATTTCCAAAGAGTTGCCTGAAGTTGATGATTGTGGCCTCCTCTATGCTGACTCCAGTTTTACTTTTCTTCCTTCTGCTGAGACAGCTGTGCTAACAAGTGCTGACAAGAACTTTTATGTCATGGTTTGCATATTCCTCATAATCAAGGTCACACAGACAAATGTAACATGGTGGTGTCTGGCACCTGAATGCTGCAAACACCTCCTGCAGGCTGTAAAATGAACATCTATTTTATACTTATTTAGTATTTTACACTTTAATAAATGTCTATGTTATATTTGGCTACTATTTTACATTACTGATTTGGCTAATAAACATTTAACTTATCTAATACTGAGTTTCTTTATTTGTTCCCTTTGCTGGATATGCTTGGAGGACATAACTCACCTCTCAGAAAATATTGAATAGGCATGAGAAAAAAAATTCCATTATTCCAAAAATACAAACCCTTTAACTAAAAATTTAGAGGAAATTTGCAGCTTTCACTGTGTTACCATTCAAGTGAGGATTATTTACATGTAGCATTTTTTGCTTCTGATTTTGACTGATCTGAAGATATATGTACAGAACTCAACAGCACAAAGAAAACACAGCAGAAGAAACCTAGTTTCCCCACTGCTTTCCTGTAAGATATATATTTAAATGAACAATTACTCAGGTTTTTGGTGTAATCTGTAGTAGCAATATAGATCATTCACTCCTAAACACATTATAAAGAAGGGTAATAAATTTAACTCCTGTTTTATTTTCAAACTGTGTGGAAACTTGAGAAGAAAAAAAAAAATCATAGTCAGAAATAGGTATATTCATTTTCATTTACTGACTGAAGTTCCATAGACATTCTCATTTCAATACAGACCTAACACCATTCTTCAGTTTATATACCCTGGCCTGTGTAAGGATATACTCAGTTATTTCATCTGTAATCAGAACACTTCTCTAACTCCATAGGATATCCTTTCAGTATGCATTTGAATTATTTTCATTTATACATTGTTTTACTTTTATCAGACTCTATGTCATTCTTGACTTCAAAATCAGTTAAATGGCAAGAGTTCATTCCTGTGGTCATGTCACTCCCATGGAAGAGTCACAAAAATAGTAAGTCATTTACCAAAAATCTATCCTCCTTTCTCTTTGAACTCATGTTCTATCAGTCAGATATTGTATTGATTAGTTACAAAGAATCATTAATTATTAAGTAACAAGACATTTCAGGTGTTCAATTAGCCACCAGATGGAGGCCACATAGTCTCAAAATGCAGTAGAGACATATGGCCATTAAACATGAAAAATGAGTACAATTTTTGTACTGGCTACAGAATACAACCTGTAAATCAAACCAAGCTCCTTATGTGACTGGACTTCCATAGGATTTAAATTAAACTCACCATATGCTTTTAACCTGCAAAAAACCAGTCTGTGGTTTCATCTGTATCAATCTCCCCTACCAATAAAACTCCAGCTGACATTGTTTTGCAATATAAGGTTTTTTAGAAAACACACACAGGTAATAAAAATTCTGCCTCACCAATCTTAGAATGGTTTTACTGCATTTTGGACACAGTTTTCTTCAGTAAACAGCCAGTGTTTGCCTTTTGGTATGGGTCTTTTTAAAAGAAAATAATTTCAATACTTAGACAAGATCCAAGTCCCAGTGTTTCCATAAGGCAATATAAAACACTTTGCACAGATTCACAACAAAGTGCAGGTACTCAATATTCTCCCAGACAGTATAGAAAGTGAGACAAGCAGGAAAAAATGTCTTCCTATTCATTGGAAATCTAACAAAAACCTGGGATTACAATTCAAGAAAATTTGAGCCAAAGCTAGTAAGACTTTTTTGCCACATAAACATATTACTCCAGGAAAAAGGGGATGAAACTATAAGAGGAAGAAAAGACAAGAGTTAGAAGACCAGGCTTGCCATCACTGCTGGAGGGATGAAAATGACTGGGAATGACAGCAGCCAGCAGAGAGGATTAAAAGCTCCCTGGGAAATGATCACTGATCTCCTTTCCCTCCTCCCAGAGGCAGCAGTGGTAGGCAGCTTGGCTCTCCTGGACCTGGTGTGGGGAAGAGGGTCTTTGCTGCAGGCAGCAGCTGCTCCCCAGCATCCTGCACATGTTGAGTCAAGACCTCTCGTGACTCTCTCTTGGCCAGCCCCAGCTGCTCCACTCAGCACTCTCAGACACCTTGAGCAAGCAAGGGTGAAGAAAAGGTTAAACAGTACCCTCTGTTGCCTGGCTTTACATTCTCTGCTTTAAGAACTAAAGCTGAGAGTGAGCACAGGAATACCTTGCTTGGTGTGATAAAAGAAGCAGCAAAACATGCAAGTTCTGCACCACAGTTTGAACCACAGTTCGGTTACTGAAAATTCAATTCCTTGTAGACAGATCTGGCTGAGCAATCCTAGGCCAGAGCTAGATCACATTTCAACACTATTTCTTTCACTTTTCATAGTGCAGAGCAGCTGGACACCAAAATCACAGAGGGAGAAAAGTCTTATGACCACGTTCTACCTTTTGTTTCTCATACACAGTCCTCTGAGATGTTATACATAAGGGGCACTGTGAAATTAATTCTGAGTTTATCTGCAAAGAGAGAAGTTTTTGTTTTCCCCATAGGAACTTTAATGTCTCTTTCCCTACTAAGCACTCTGCAATATTCTTTTCCATTGCTATGAACGCAAAAAAAAATTGTTACTTTTGTCCAGTTTGTGTAATCTCACAACCAAACAATTCAATTTAAAACGCAAAATAGTGACAAAAGGGATTTATCCTTCTTATATTTAGAAATTTTATACAATTTTCACTTCATTTTATGCTTTGTCTCTGGCCCCTAACTCCTGCTGTGAAAGTGAGTACTCCTGTTTCATAATTTTTATGCTCCTGTAAAAATACTATTAGAGCACAAAGAAGTTAGAGAGGAAAATGTAAGTTTTATTGACATTTAATCATAAAAATGGAAAAAATTAAAAAATAAAAAAGTCCCCCTGGCAAAGTATGTATACAGTTATTTGTCACAGTTTAGGGAAAAAATCCAGTATAAATTTAATAGAAAATAAAGATTTGTCATCAGTCTACAACTGAAGTTCCCATTAGAGCCTTAAATTACACACACCCACAGTTAAAAGCCAGTAATACCATTTCATTGCAAAGACACACGACCTTATTGTGGAGTAGGAAAGCAAATTGGGGTCTTTCATATCCCAGCCATACTTGGCCAAGATAAAATGTCTCTGTCTCTCAGAAGAGAGGTGATCAGTGGCTGGTGGATCAAGCACATCACTGCAGAACCACTTGTCCTTCTCTGTTACCTGTCCACTCACCCACAGGGCTGGATTGTTAGACAGCCCTTTAGAAGTGCATTACACAGTTGGTGGTGGTTATGGAATAGTGGAGAAGGCATGAAGCAGCAGTCCCTCTTCACACCATATAATTCTGTGTGCTGTACATTGTTTAGGCTACAGGAAGCAATTGCACATATATTTAAAATAGAGGCATATCTTTCCCTTTGCTTCTTAATTCATAACTATCTCTCCACATACCGTTACCATGATTGTGACTTTAAACAGACTTTACAGCCAAATAACATTAAAGTGTGGCAATTAGTGCCTTTTAACACTCACAGTCTGATTTGTGAAACAGGATTTTAAGTAATAAGCCATCTGTTGCTCTCAATTTTAATTGTTGCAATAATTATGTATTTTTAATTGTGATCCTAATTTAGATCACTATTTATCACCAGCAAATAAAAGGCATTATTTGTTTTCATCAATTTACTGAGCTACATTTCATATTTTAATCTATTCTGGTACAGAAACAAATACCAGTTCCTGATGAAATAAAAGCATACATTTGTACTTGAATAAGCCTGCCCATGACTGCAGCAAAGCAAAATTATGTCAATAAACCAAATTCATCTTGAAGCCTCCACCTCTAGAAAGCACTACTCAAATATTTGTGTCAAGCAACTGCTATGCTTGCTAAGACATAAATAACAAATAACCCATAACATACAGCCAAAATGATCTATAAACATTATAGATCATTTGCCATGCCAGAATCTATACTAAGCTGACTTATGTCCAGAGAATTACTCCCAGGTTAAGAAAACCTTTTGACATAAAGAAAAAAGAGGGAGTTGCTCTCTACTTTCTTTGTTTCCTGCTAATGGGTGTAAATCAGAGGAAACACAGGATCACAAATGGAGAGGTTCCTCAGGAACATGCCCTGCAATCTCCACTGTTTGAAAGATGACACAGTCTGGTCTGTTTGGTGATGATCCCCTTGCAAGGAGCCCAGCCCAAAGTGATCTGAAATTAGACAAAGCCCTAAGCCTAAGAATCAGATCACAATAACCTCTGCATAGTTTCAGAGAAAAACATTATTCTAAGACCTGAGTCAGGATATCTACTAAAACAGGCAGTTTTAAGGGTAAAATATTGCTTCAAACCTCCTCTTGAAATTTATAAAATTTATTGTATCCCAGTAGGAGACTGTATTGCTTTAACATACTTTAAACATACTTTAAACATAAACATACTTTAAACTAAATAACTATATATCTGCTTACAAAAAAGCTTCTATACCATTGTTCCTATATTGCCACAACAGAAACTGGAGCATAAAAGCATAATATCTTATACACTCCAAAACCATTTAGCTATTTAGGAGTGTCTTAATTGCATGACAATATCAAAGATATATATGTTGTTTTAAGAAAGCCTATTTTTTATTTAAACCCTGAAATCCTGAGATAAACTTTATCAAAACTAAGAAGCATTTGATTTTCTTTTCAGACCAACAAAAATTTAAAAGTATTCAGCCACCAAACCGAAATGAGAATGACAGCATGAATGCAATCTAAAACAGACCCTGTCTGAAGTCAGAGTGAAGAAATAGATAGGCTTTAGCTTTTTCCAGATTTATATTCTCAGTGTTTCCCTTCATAAGCATAGCATACAGTCCTCACTAATCTATCCATAAGCAGCAAAATCAGTTTTCAGTAAAACAAATATTTTCCATATGAAAATCGGAAGATAATGAAAATACTTAATTTCATAAATAAATTAAATATCCCTATGAGAACTACTGCAGATGATAAAAGAAGATTGTGTTCAAACAGATGACCAGATTCAAATAAAAAAGCTATTCAGTTCTTTTTTTTAGCTAGATAATAGATCTCAGCTAAAATACACCTCATGCTTCTGCAAAACTCTGCAAATTATTTCCACTGAGAAAGATTTTCCTATTTGATCATGTGAAATACCCTAAGCCAATCAAAAAAAAACCACAAAAACCACTAAGCAACTTTCACATAAATTGCCAGATTTACCTTTCAAGCTGAACTCTAATTTCACCATTAAAAGTTATAATTTACTCATGCTGAGAGGTATTTGAGACAAGCATGGGAAAACTCAGAAGGGTTCTGAGTTACCACTCTGTGGTAACCATTGGTAAACCCTAAGTTTGAATGGCATCTCCACAGGCTCAAGCTTAAAATGCAGCCTGAACAGCAGCATTACAGGCAATGGGCAGTGGGGAATGAGCAAATCAAGCCATGAGAGGAGTTGGGTTGAGATTATTTGTCCCCTTCTGATCTTTTTAACAAGGTTAAATCAGTCAAAGTTCAAAAACAAAGCAGGAGTGATTTATGAATATTTCTGTGCAATTGAATGTTTGGAACAAATAAAATAATTGTTAAGTTATTTATTTGTTTGTTTTATACAAATTCAGAGACAAAATAAACAAGGCATCATTTTGTTTATTTTATTTATTTTAGCCTTATTGAACTGAAGAGAAATGAAGTGATAATAATTTTTGGTTCCTCATTTGTTAAGTCCTTTCTACAGGATTTAAATTGGTGCAGTGGTGGAGTGTCTGTGTTGAAGAACAGAGGAAAACACACAAAATTCCCACTTGTCCCTGCCCTCAAGATTTAACTAAAATTTAATTACTATGTAGTCTATATGCTTCTCTTTTAACAGTATTTTTAGCTAAGTCTTTTAATTGGTTTCTTTTTCAGACAAGTACACAATCCAGGGGAAAAAGGGATTGGGGTGGGGAAGGAGGGGAGGGGAAGGATCTTGTTATGCCTAACATTATTTTTAAAACGTACCAAATCCCAACAACTGTCTATCCCCAATTTTTGAGGAAAAAAAATACCAAAGCAAAGCAAGACAGCAAGAACCCCAAAAACCAAACAAAAAAAAATCAGCACTACAGCCTGGCAGTGGAATACAATTGCAAACTTGAACCTGACAAAGATTAAAACAAGCATTAAATTCTTGACAATCACAACTTTACTACTCATGTTCTCACCATTTCTTTTATAGCAGTGTTTTACACATTAATGTGCCCCACCTGGCAGGCTGACACATCCAGTTTTTATACTACCCCTGAGCTCCAGACTAAAGAGACCAGGAGGCAGCAGCTATAAACTTTGCATTGCTGTGACTGAAATCACATTTTGGCAAGTTGGTTCTTCTGCAAGTACTGAAGCCACACATTAGAGCTACCTTTGTGATGCTTGTGAGAAATTTTAATGAGAGGCCAGTTAAGTAATGAGACAGAAACATCTTTATTTTAAAATACACTCTTGCAATGATTCAATAAAAAAAGAGTCAGTGTAGAATCTCATTGCTTTACAGTGTAACTCTTTTTTAAGGACCAAATGCTCTCTATTTTATCCACATGATAAAAACTCTATAGCAAGCATTTCCTTTTTTTCTGGTTACAAATCTTAAGCAGAGATACTCATCCCCTTGGTTATGAGAAGAAAGGAGTGTTAGTGGGTTTGGCAGAGTAGCATAGGCAATGCTGCCACTACAAGAAAAAACCATTCATTTAATTGCTATCCCACTTACAGCATCCTAGTCCTGCGCAGAGAGGAGCAGCCACGCGTCCGTCCCCACTGCACTCCCAAAGCACCACGTGCCTGCTGAGTTCAACACCAGGAGGAAGATTGAATATTAGTGCTTGGCAGCATCAGAGAACAGAACATTCCCTGTTTTCCCCCCAAACACAGGCAGGAAATTAGATATGCACTAGTTTCCACAGAGCTTGTGGCAAAAGCAAAGGTGTCTGGCAATGTTTTCTCCACCAACATATTAAGAGCCAGGTTGCTATGGAAGAATTGTTACTCATCTAGGTAGGGGTAGTTTAAAAAATATCTACACAAAGCTGTCACTGTTTCAACCACTTCTGCTGCAAGCAAACATTACTTCCATTAACTCTTTCTCTCTTAAATCTCTCCTTAGTGTTTCATATGAAGGAATATTCAGTTCTAGGCATGTATACATTTAGAAAGTCTTGCCAAACAAACACTGAATCTTTTGATGGTCCTCAAAGCAAAATTGCTTCTCTTGGGAAAATGTTGAAGCATTGGAAAAAATCAGGAATATATTCACTTTGATGACAGATGAAATGTAAAAAATACTTCAGAATTAGGAGGTGTTGCAAACAACACAGCTTTCACAATACCAAAATAAAAAACCTCAACCAGCAGCAGTTGCACACATAACAGGTTTTACCTTTTTTCTTCTCATTTGGCTTCTACAATAAATAGGTTAACTTTAACAAATTTTGCATTCTGGAGACACTACAAACACTAAAACTATCTACTTCAGAGTTCATAGATTTACAATAATGATATAATAAATAAAAATTATATCTTAGGATTTCATACTGCTAAACTTATATCAAACTTTTCTTTACTAGGCACTTTTCCTGGCTAGATTTTTATGAATGGCTGGATGTTGAATATATTTCTGTACTTATTTAGTGATAAAGAGGCTGTTGTTGCTTATTAAATAAATAATATTTAATATATAAAAATTATAAAGCAAAAAACATTTATCCATATTGAAGAAATAGAAGCATAGAATCAGTTAGGTTGGAAAAGGCCTCTAAGGTAATTGAGTCCAACCATTAAACTAACACTGCCATCTTCACCACTAAATCATGTCCCCAAGTGTCATTTACACAGTGTTTGAATGCCTGCAGGAATGGTGACAAAAACAGTTCCCTGAACAGCCTCTTGCAATGTCTAACAGCCTTTTCTAGGAAGAAATTTTTCCTAATATCCACTCTAAACCTCTGACGTGACTTAAGGCAATTTCCTCTCATCATATTGCTTGTTACTTGAGAGAAGAGACTGACACCCATTTCATTAAAACCTTCTTTCAGGTGATTGTAGAGAGCGATAAGTTCCCCCCAAACCTCCTTTTCTCCCTCAGCTGCTCCTCACAGGACTTGTGCTCCAGTGCCTTCCCCAGCCCCTCAATGTCCTTCTTGTAGTGAGGGGCCCAGAACTGGACACAGGATTTGAGGTGTGGCCTCAGCAGTGCTGAGCACAGGGGGACAATCCCTGCCCTGGCCCTGCTGGCCACACCAATGCTGACACAGGTCAGGGTGCCATTGGCCTGCTTGGCCACCTGGGCACGTCTGGCTCAGGTTCACTGGGGTCAGCCAGCACCCCCAGGTCCTTCATTGCTGGGCAGCTTTCCAGACACACTTCTTCCAGCCTGTAGCACTGCCACAGGTTGTTTTGACCCAGGTGCTGCACCCAGCACTTGGCCTTGTTCTACTTCATACCCCTGGCCTCCACCCATCAATCCCACCTGTCCAGATCCCTCTGCAGAGCCTTCCCACCTTCCTCGTCCCACCTAAATTCATTTCATGTGCAAATTTAACTTACTGATAGAGCACTCAATCCCCTCATCCAGAACATTGATAAGATATGAACCAGCACTGGCCCCAGCACTGAGCCCTGCAGAACACTGTGAATAGCCAATTGCCAAGTTGGATGTAACTCCAGCCACAACCTCCCTCTGCTCACAGACTTTCAGCTAACTTTTTTGCCCAGCAGAGAGCACATATATCCAAGATATGAGTGGCCAGTTTCCCCAGGAGAAAACTGGGGGAAATGGCATTCATAATTTCATGCTAAAATTTCCAGATCACAAATTAGGATGAAGAAAGTTTCATATTGTCAGCTAATTCAAAGTCACTGAAGAAAAATAATGCAATTAGAAAGTTGTTTTTAGAAAGGAGGTCATAAAAGATGCCATTTTTGCATCATTTTCTCAATGTTGATTTCTTATACAGCTTAAAAGTATTACTGAGCCTGCTCAGAATTATCTGAAGCAGTACAGGCTTGGAAAATAGTAAGTACTACGGGTATTGGCAAGCATTGAAGAGTTAATGTTACTGCTGGATGATTACCTGGGGAGCATCAGTAGGTGAAGAGTTCTAAATAACTAAACAAATGGATTCAGTGGGATCAATTAAACCAAGACTTCATCTCAGTGAGCTCATTTTCTTTTTTTCATTTTCTCTTTTTCATTTTCTCTTAGTTATTTTTTTTTCTATGCATATACACAGAGAGCACTATTTTCTGCTAGAGATACTTTTCTTTCTCATTGCATCCAGGTAACACCCACTGGGACTCTACTGCACTGAAGGGGTGAATGACAAGTACCTGTGCCCTCTAGTGAGACTACAGCTTCTCTACCTGCTAGACTGATACCTTATCAGGAATCCCTGCACCACACAACCACAGCATATTGTAGTCTGAACGAAGACTAGAGAAGAAATACAAACCCTTGGACAAAGCTTGCTCTCTGCTGTAAGAAAAATGTCACAAGCTATCACATGAAATCATCCACAAAAGGCATAAGACACAGAGGACAGCAGGAAAAATATTTCACAAACTCCTCAGTGAAAAGCAAATGTAATTTACAGACAAAACCAAAAAGAATATGAAAATTTTATTTATAAATATGAGCTTTAGCTTCTAGCAAATATCTGATAAAAATCAAACTTGCTGACAGCTAGCATCAGTAGTGGTCAACAGCCACAGAAGCAAACACAGAAGGTATAGAATTGGCTAGTGATTCTCAGTTGATTACACAACTGAAGCTGATGAAATTCAGCCTAAGTCTTAGAAGAGTCTAACTCAGTTTTGCTTTTGAGAATTAGTAAGGTACTAGAGGAGCAGAGAAGAGCAGAAAGTTTACTTGGGTACATTAAAATGCAGTAAAAGTGGGTAAGAGCAAGAAAATTATAGACCAGTTAAATACCAATTGTTGGGAAAATACTGTCAAAAATTTTAAAAACAAGCTTTAAACATAGAAAAGGAGAAGACTGATGGGCACTGTGAAAATCAAAATATGCCTAACTCATATAATTTCTTTCTTCAAGAGATTTTTAGGTTTTGGTGTAGTGGCAGATGCAGTATGAGGAAGATCTTTTGCCTTTATCCAGGTTTTTGACACTTGTTTATCATAACACGTTCATACCACAAAATAAGTAAAACAGAATGATAATTTTGCTCAGGACAAGTCTTCTCTAGCTCATTCTCAGATGGGGGAGCACACAAAACAAGATTTTGCATGAGTCTGTCCCTCTCTTGGTACTGTTCAGCACATTTTTAATGATTAGGGTGGGAGACTACAAGCATTCAATCTGCAAGCTGAAGGCAACAGCAAACACCTCAGACAGAATCAATTGGGATTTGAACCACACATTACACCAGGAGAAGGCACATAGAAAAAGGTGCAGTGTACTAAGGATGGAGCCAAAATTCCATACCACACTCTGTGGAAGCAAGGGAGGTACAGTGAATCATAATGTGATCAGGAATCATGAACATCAAGCTGCTGAAACACACACACACACACTAGAAACCTTATTTTAAAGTGTGAAATAACCCTCCTACTACCCAGCTGAAATCATTACAAGCAATGATTAGCACACTTTCCAGTCTGCTCACAGCAACTCAGGTTTGCAAATAAAATGGTGGTAGGACAGTTGAGTGTTGAGAATGATCAGTGATTCAGAATACAGAATGCTTTTCCTTAGAGATTTCATCAATAACAAGAAAAAATCTTCAGTAGTAAGGAAAATTATATATTGAAAGAGAACATGGAATTTTCATCACTGGTTATTTTCAGAAGGAAGTTGAACAAATGCCTATCACAAATACAGTTCATCCTGCCTTTGAGCAAGGTCTCTACTTGAAGTCTTGTTTTCTGTAACCAACTGATGTGATTTCTTTTACAAGGACAGGAAATTGAGGGGCAGAATTTTGGATGAACCTCATCTCTAGCTGGGCAAACGTTTAGTGTGTAAAATCTCTTCATTTACAGTGACACATAAGGTCATGTACATTTCCCTGCCACTAGGATTGAAAAGTGGTCCTATTTCCTCCCCTGGGAGAACAGAAGCTGCAAAAAGAAGTTACACACACTTAAAATCTCTGTATGCTAAACACCAAATAAGTATCTTCGAGTTAGAAGTTACAAACAAGTTTAAAAGATTTTAAAGTTAATTTAAAATTCTGTTACTAAGACAATGACTAGAAGTTTTACAAAGATAGACCTTTATTGTAATGCTTGCATTTTTCATGTGAAATCTCCAGGTCATATGACTGAGTTACTGTATTGCTTTCCTTAGCAATATAATTGACATTAACTAGTGCTTGTAGGGCTCACCTACTCTCAAAAATCAATAACTACACACAATTTAAGCTCCAATAACCTTTTTGGTAGTTCTTTAATTTTTTGTAGTAGACATTTCGTCTCAGTGCTTTGGAAAATAAAACCAAAAATTGATCACTTCTTGAGCCCAAATTTGGGGACAATTTACTTTTCAGGTGCTATTTTCCTCAGAAACACACATGTGAAGGGCCTTCCTTAAATGACTGCTTGCAAAATTACAGCTAAAACATGTTTCTATTTCTTTTCTGTAACTCTTGGTGACTCAAAAATATGGCAGAAATGTTATCAAGCAGATGATTTTCCACTATGTATATTGCTTATAGGGTTAGAAAATTTTGTTTGAAAATGCCTAGGCTGAGAAGCTGATATATTGTGTGCTTGTCAAAAGGCTTGAAGAGCTAGACAATACCATTAGACATAGTACTGAAACGGTGAATGGATGGATGGATGCATTATGCTCACCTGCTGTGTGCTGTTTGCTAAAGACATTTCAGTAAGGCTTTCCTGCTTCCTTACAGTTCTAACAAATTGTCTCCAACATGGGCAGTCATCTAATTTAAACACTAGACCCCCAAATCAGAAGATTAAAAATCACAGTTGCAAATAAAGGTAGAAAAGTATGCTTAATATTGCTTTGCTAGAAAATGTTTCTGTATGACTTTAGTTCAAAGTCACCTCTGGAATACAAGGTATATATTCCCTTTAAGGACCTGATGATCAAATTCTAAATATTTAGACCCTTTATGACATTCCATTGCTATTGCTAGCCTTATCGGGGTTTTTTTTTGCTTCTACTCCTGTTCGTTTCCTTTCCTAGACATCAGCAGCTAATGCTTCATGGTTTCCATTCAGTCATTGAGTGCAATATATTTTATTGTCCTGATTTCTTAACATTTGCTATAATTTTCTGTCTCTTACAAAATTTATTCTGATATCTGAATGTCTTCACATGTAGGATAGCTCTTCTATTATGTTTCATCTCTTTTCAACACTTTCCAAGTTTTTCATATTGAATAGAAAAGAGAATAAATGCTAACACTGAAATGAAAAAATAATTTTAAAAAACACTAAAGAAAATGACTCCTCTATTATCTTTAACAGGGCTATAGCCAAACCTGTTGTCAACACCTATAAAGATCTAGATGCTAAAATCACTAAATTCACAACTTTCATTTTTCAGCACTGCAAAACTTTATGATTACTTGGAGCTTTATCACATGAAGGTAGACCACAGTTCACAGCTGTTCTGGTGGAGTTTCTCACAATAAGCCTCTATATTTTAATCAGTTAATTCATATCCATCTAGTCATCACTTTCCTAATCTTTCAGAAACTGTCCTCTGTAACAGGGTTGAGAAATCATTCAGGTGGATCAATGTTCATAACAAAATTTAGCACCATTTTTTTATCTGGTAGGATGAGAAAGTTTGGAAAGATGGACAAAAGAGGACAGGCTTATACAAGTAAGGCTGTCCTTTCATTACTCTGCTCCTTTAAAGCTTACATTAAGGTACTAGTAATTATCTGAGGCTCAAATAGATTCAAAGACAAAATGTTTTAGAGAAAGATACTCATATATTGTAACAATAGAAGGGAAATCCTGGATTTACCAGCTTTAATTGCAGCTCTGGAAACTTAGATTTAGAATAGTCAAGAGACCTAACAGCCTATCCAAGACTTTATGGAATGATAACTGATTTCAGTTATCATTCCACAAAGACAACGTGTACCTCTTTTATCTCTAGTTAACGCAGGTATCTATGTCCTCATTGTAACTGAAGATCATCAAATGTGGAAGAGATACTGAAACTAAAGGAGGCATAGACTTTAATATTTCCACCAGAGAGGCATTAGGTCATTTTTAACAGAAAAGTAGGGCATTATTCAAAGGATGATTCAGAAATAGACTGAAGGCATGAGTCAACCTCTCTTTTGTCTACTCTTCTCTGTCATTACCACTGTAATGTTACCTTTAGTGAGGGCTGAGTGGTCTGCTGGGCTGCAGCCTAGTAATAGAATTATTCACATACTTCATTAACCCAAAAATCTGTAACAGATCTTTTGCTATCATTACACATATAAGGAAAGTTTGCCTCCTAACTTACGTCGTACACTTATTCAAACCAGCTGGTTGTGTTTGTACAGTAGTAATATTTCACAGTTTAAGGAATCATTTTCTCTTCCATCCTTTAGTTACCTAAGGACTGCAGCATATATGACAAAGTAGCAGCCAGTAAAATATTTCAAAATCAAAACCATGAGTTAAGAGTACAGTAGAGCAACCAAAACAGCTTTCACTCTGCAGAAATAACAGCAGCTCCAATTAATCCTCACTTTCGAACAATGTATGCTTAAAATTCAAAGCCCCTTCATTCTCAGAACAAAATCTGAGTGTTGAGATTTGAAAGACCACAGTCCCTCAAAGATTTAGGTTTAACCAGTGTACTCCTGTCACGCGGTATTTGCCTCAGAGTTAGATATCTAATATCATATTTCCAGGAATTCTTAGGGATGTCTCTCTACAGGAACATTCTTCCCACGTTAAAACAAATGTTGACAAACTGCTTTCAGAAGCAATTTGAAGGACAGAAGAAAGACCAAAAAACCATTTTGGTTGGAATGAACGTCATGAGACTATTCAGTCCACCCTTCCAGCTTAAGCAGGGTCAGCTGGAGCAGGTTACACAGGACCACTTGAGAGCAGCATATCGCACCTACACATTTGTTACACCGTGCCCAGCAGCATCTTAGGAGATGTAGCACTGAGCAGCTTCATATCAGCTTCACATCAAATGCCTCTCAATCCTAAAATGAGTTATACCCTATAGCCCTAAGACCTGGGCTACTCAGAGCCTATTATTGCACGCCTATATATTTCCAAGCCTTAAACACTGTACAGGTAGGGATCTACTTTTCCCTTCCTGTGCTTGACCAGTTTGCCAACATGTATTTTGGCTAGATGTTTAATACTTTGTAAGTATCAGAAAAGTGATGTGCTGGACTTCAGAAGAAGTTTCTAGATCAAAAACCTAACCAGATTTGAAATAGAGGCTAAACAACTTTAGGTGATATTGTCAGATGGCTGTAGCTACAACACAGAGCACTACAGATCTGTACTTATGGCCCAAGGATTCTCTTCAATGAAGCAGTATTCTTTTAATCCCATGCAAAACTGAACTGCTCCGGTTGAAATAACCAAAAAAGAAATTCTCCCCCTTCTTAAACAAACTATACCCTGATGTTTCAGGTAGGCTGCCTTTTAAAATTTGTCAGAGTAAGGAATGTCTGAAGGCTAAGATAGGAATGAGTGCAAAATCCAAAAAAAAAATGTATAATTGAAAGGATGCACACATCACCTGCTCTGTAACAGGACTTGGTGCACAAATCCTGCAGAATGGCCTTCACTGAAAAATATGTGTTAAATCCCTTCATCTTCAAGCTGGAGGCTCAAAAAGGTATGTAATGCATCTTGTGCTAATGTTTCCCTTCTATTATTTAGCATTTTAGACATCATACGGTTGAGCATACTGACTGTTATGATCCACATCCTAGCACCTAACTGCCCCCTATAACCACTCACTGCCTGAAAATTCTGGCCACTTCCACAGAGCTAGACAGTCCAGTTTACAAACAATGTACAACAAAGTTGACTAACAAGGCTCAGCATTTTTGAGACCTGTCTCAACCTGTTGTCCATTGTGCTGACTTCACTTTCCACACAAAAATGAAAATTTGTTGTGGGACCATGGACATATCCCTCCCTAGCGAAGTGACATATCTTCAGTTATAAGTATTCACAGATCACTGTGGTGATCCTGCAGTATGCTTACATGAGTGAAAATAAACTTTGGTTTTTTACAATTAATCAGAAAATGTTTACTGGAAAATAAGTCCCATACACTAATACTGTCTTTGACACTTAAGGTAAATAGCAGAAACCCATTTGACAAACATGTTTACACCCTACTTGCCTTAACACATTGCCTTTCATCATTCCAAATCGGAACTCACCAAGCTGAACCAGGACAATCCGTTGTTTTCCCCGTGTTTAACTCTCTGCATATTTGTTTCTACGCCATGCAAACATAAATCACACACCCTTCAAAAAAAAAACGAGGGTTTTTTTTACATACAGGTGTGTTACTTCATTGCATGGTACTAGTGTATTTGTTACTTCCACTGTTTATGTGGATAACATTTATACAGAATGGAAATCTGTAATGAAAGAGATGGACCTCTGTCTTGATTCTATCCTTAGGTCATGGTATCTCAGGAAAAAAATAAAACATGGTATTTTCTTCCACAGTACATATTTTCTATACTATCTCCTTTAGGTCAACACTATGCTCCCATTTGTAGCAAGGGAATTAGGGGAAAATAGATTGTTAAGGGTCTGATAAAATATTTAATTGGAATATGCCCACCTCTAATTCTCTGGACAGAGCTCAAGAGACTGTGAACTCCACAGAGAGCTCAGTACATCAGGAACAAGATCAATGTTAATTAGAGCAAGATGTATAAACTTCTTCCAAAGTGTAAGACACATGATAAGGAATTTAATGCATAATTTTAAGAGACTGGTATAGATAACTTGAGTCAGGGGAATTGAGTCCACTTTTGTTAGTGTTTCCATTAGTAACAGAAACATTTATTCTAAAGTACAACAACATTAGACAGTAACTAAAATGCACAATAAGAAATTAAGAAACACTTCCATCATGTGGCCATTAAAAGCCAAGTAGTTTTTCTTCTGTTGGTGACTACTGTAGGTATCTATTCACTGCAAAGAAATAGATTTTCTGCTTAGGCAACAAATAATGGGATTTCACTGCAGTTACTGTAAAGATTTTTCACTCAGAGAAAATGATATTTTTGTAGAGTAATATTACACTTAATGAGAAAATACTCTGGAACTGTTCCTTTTCTTAGGAAATGAACCACACAGTAGAGGTAACTAGTAAAACACAGTTAAAGGCCAAAAGAAATAAAAATAATGAAAATAATAAAAATAAATCCCAAATGCATATTTACTTCATGGGCAACTTAATGCCACCTTATAGACATAAAATCCAAAACATTTTTATGCAACAGAAAGTCCTCAGCCATTATAAAAAAAAAAATAAAGCTATAAGTAATTGACTAGAAAAGTCACTCATCTTGCATGAAATTTTGGAGTAAAATAGAAAAACTCAGAAGAAAAACTGTGTGAATACAGTTGTAAGAATTGCCACAAGGTGACCTGGCAGATGCAGGACCATTTCTTTTGGTATTTCATTAGCTGTAATCAGTTTTGCTCTATTGTTCTGGGATTCATGCACTCCTAAGTCAACACAGGTATGTACATAGAGCCACAAGCTTGTGTTGTGCTGACTCTGAATAATTGCTACATTGATCCCATACCACAGAACTACAGAAAAAATTGCAATAGCTGATGCCCTCCTTGTAACAATCTGTCTTGCCATGTAAAGTTTATATGCTAAAATAAAGTTTCAGGGGGTAGTGCTCTTCCTGGGAACAGTGTCTAAAACAAACATAGAAGCACTGCTTTTGGCAGCAAAAAAGCAAATTAGATTGAGAGGCAGACAGTGGAAGGAACAATAGGGAAACTGATTTTAAAAACTTCTGCCTGGATTCACCATCTTTCAGCACCAAAAAAAAGGCATCATCTCAGCTGACATATATCATGAGCTGCATTTTTGTCATTTTGGTTTGAGTTTCTTGATTCATCCAAGCATTAGTTCAGGAAGATAATTTTTATTCAGAGTTTGAAAAATTGCATCAAAGGGGCAAATAGTTGGAATATAACTTAATTTATCCTTAATGAAGTCACAACTTCAAATTCAAACATTTAAGCTGAAACTCTGTCAGTGGATTCATTGTTAAAATAATTTATAAGAGCACTGCAGAGTGTCTCTGTGGTACCCATAAATAGAGATTCAAAATGGATATACAAATAATGGATATTCAATGTACTTGGTGGCTTTAACACTGTTCACTCTGCTTCAGAGCCACGCTGCTGGTTTGGGGCTCTCAGATCACTTTTCCAAGTGCCTTGAGAAAAAGATGGCCTTCATTTTTATTTTATTTAGTATGGTGAAGAGTAAATAAGTATCAATTATTGAAAGAAGCACATTTATTTTCACTGTAAATCCCTCATATATTCTTTGTAAAAGGAAATACTGACTAAAATAAAAAACTATAGAAGTTACTGCAATTTTAACTTGATATCCTGCCCATATATTTTGTGATTTGGTGCAAATTTAAAAAGTCAATTTAATTAGTATTTCTACATAATAATATATTAAATGTTGTAAATATATACCTTGAATTTATTTGCTTTTACGCAAATAAGAAAAATCTGAGAGTATTCTGATAATTTTTATTAATTAATAAACCTATGGATCTTTTTTCCTCCATGAGAATTATCAGTTCACTAACTTTCACTGATGCTGTAATCTAATCTCCAAGAGTTTATGTTTATCATTACAAAAACTGACAAGTGAAAATAACTTCATGTGGAAAACTTCTGGTAAGCTTTCTGATGGTAACTTCTGAGAGAGAAGGCCAAAGACTTCGATGGGAAAATTGTCTTTAAATTAGTGTTGAAATATCACAGCGTCTTCATTACCTAGCAGTTACAATCCTATTCCAAAACAGATTGCTAAAGAGATAACCAGAGAACTTCTTAATTAAAACCTTATTGATGTGCTGTATCTACAGAGATAATTAACTACAACAACAAGTTTTGCATGCAAAAACATATTTGTCTTGACAAAGGAATAATTGAGAAGAATTACTTGGTGGCTAAGACTTGATGTAGATATTTTTTGTCAATTTGCTTCTATTATCTGCATAATATCCTAAAGAGCTTCAACGACTGCAGATTTTTTTTTAACTAACCAAGAAACAAAATGCAGAAGAGTAAAATAAATGTGCCCCTCTCAATAAATTAACTCTAGGAAGGCAAGTTCAGTTGAACTGTGAAATGGTCTGTATAACTGACATTTTGCATGCTATCCACATTTATCAGCAGAAGCTGTAATATGTTTCCCTATTTTAAGCAATCAATGAACTACTAAATGTACTTTTCTATTTTTACCACAAGTTTCTCAAAAATTCTATGCAGACCTACCCTTGCTGGAATGTAAATAAGCCCCACAAGAGAGCTACTCATTGTTTTTAACCTTTGAGCACTGGCAATATTTGTACCCTTGTGTCAGATTTTATTTTTGCTGCCAGAAAGCAAATTAAAATGATATATTGTAGAATTCATCCATCTTTCAACAGTTATTTTAAAAATTAGAGTATTCAAAGACTATTCAGGGTCTAGTAGGAAACAAATTTCAGCAGGAGGCAGAATTTTACCACTGGCTGCTGAATGCATGAGTATCTTATGTTAATAATGCCAAGATGCAGCCTATGGGAACACCTTAATAGTGATATTATTATATTTGACTCTGATGATGGTCCTACTCTAAGTTCAAATACTGGGAAATATTTTCTAACTACTGTATCATACCAACTGGAAGAAAAGATTATTTTTCTATTTCAAATAGATGAAGACGCAGTGGGTTCTACAACAAGTTGTCTGTAAAATACTGACGTTATGAGTCATTATTGTGAAAATTTATTTGGATCTGTAGGTGACCTTACTGAATTTTACTGGACTGTTTCAAACATTGTCAAGGACAAATCACATTTCTTTCTTCATACAAGCACATGCTGAGTCTTCAGGGATTGTGATTTTTTTAAGTTAATAGTCATGCTGTATATAAAAAAAATAATGGCTATATTGCTGAAAAACAACTCACTCATTTAAATTTACAGCTAGTAAATTCATTATCAAATAATTTTCAAGGCTTTAACATTTAATGTCTTGCCTGAAAGCTGACTACTGATGCAAGCAGTATCATTTTCTTAGAAATTTTTCTGTCCAGGACTGTATTCTAGAAGTCCATTATATCCAAAATAAATAAGCAAAGGTTCCATGTATAGCCAGAGGAACCTTTTCCTGCAGTTTTTGTTTTGTGTGTGCCTTTAGTCTTCACAAGTGAAACACTAAGCATTGTATCATCTATTTGAATACTCTAAAAGCAACATAATTGCAGCTTCCCATTCCTGATGGGGGTGAAAAAGTCGTTATTTGGAAAACTTAAACATCATTGGAGCAGCAGCTGACAAGCACAAGAAAGCATTTGAAAAGTTTGAAGTTTTTGAAATAAACAGTCATACAGCCTATTCCATATGTAAATGTTCAAATATAGTTAGAAATCTTCAACAGAAACAACTGAGAACAAGTATTCCCTCGAAATACTTTATTTTGCAGTTATTGGAACTGTCACATAGGGAAAAAAAGAATAAACAGAATATCCTACCTCCATGCCACCAAAAGAAATCATGAAGAAAAAAAATCAAAAAGAGATATTTTATTCTCCTATACTTTACAATGAAGTAAAGATTTACTGACATCAGTAAAACAACCATTTTTTCAAAATTAAGACCATTTTAATGTTCTTGATAAATATATGGATATGTATAACTCATCTGGGATCTGGAGATGAGCAAAACACAAACACTATTCTATGGAAGGGAAAACATGCAGTGGTCTGAGAAAATCAGGCCAAACCAGACAAATATGTGAGGAAAAATGCACTACCATCCCAAGCACAACCAAGGAGGTGATACCAGGATAATAAAAGCTGCAGACCAACAAAATTATTCATCCAAATTTTCACTGGACAGAAATAATCAAGAGGCTCCACTTAAAACCTCCCAAATATGAAAGACCAGAAGAGGACTGGAGAAAATTACACGATCAAGTTAATATTTTCACAACCCCCAATTATAAACTTTCACAATGGTAATTTTAAAAGACATGCAAAGGAAAATATTGGAATAGATGAGCATAGAAAGGATGCAGTCTGCTTAACATTCATTCTGCATAAGTACTAACATGCAGATTACACTTCTCCCAGAGCACGCCTGATCCTGAACTGATTTAAATGGAGAGTGAAAATCACAGAGGTGTCTGAGACCATTAAACACATGCTAAGCTGTAATAGCTTTTGTAAGTACAGAGATTTATTTCATAGGGCACAACAATAATCCTTGGTATTGTGGGGAAAATTGTACATTCATCCTACTCTTCCTAACTTTTGGAGGCCCAATTAGATTGCAAAGTTAATTTACCTAAGGATTAAGCCTAGAGTAAGAGTAAATAAGTCTTGAAGTTGGAGAATGTCATGAGGAAAAGAGAAGGAAAAAAATTATACGGAAACTTTGTGTACTTTCGTGTGGGTCGTGCTTGAAGATTCAAGCCAAACACTTATTAGATGCCAGTACCTGAAGATGCAATAGGGAAATAAACTGTTTCCAGTTAGAATTTGGCTAGCTTATCTTGGTGAAGAAAAGTGGTTATTAACAGCTCTATCCCTGGTTTGGGTTAAGATATCTTTTACATTCCATCAAATCCTTTCAAAACAGTGTAAATACACCATGTTGTGTCCACCATGATATGTATGTAAGGCATACACTGTTATTTCTAATCATGTTCCTGTGTGGTGACTTTATTCCAGAGGATATGCTCCAGAGAGCTTCTCGAAATATTTGTTTAAATTTATGACTCTTCTGATTAAATGCTTGATGGGAAGAAAAGAATTTAGTATCATTGTTTTCACTAGAGTGGAGAAGTCTGAAACTATGTTGAAACAGATTGAGAAATTTGAGAAGGAAGTCTTGAAATAAACAGAACAATAGTTGCATTCAAGGATTTTGAGATAAATTTGAGGAGGGCTAAGCATAGTTACTTTAGAGTCACACAGATTTGCTGAGAAATGCTGTTGGGAAATAGCAAACAGAACAGTGAATGACACTAAAATTTCAAAATAAAACATATCATAGGGCAAGGGAGGTAAGATAAGAGATAATGGTCAGAAAAAAATAGAAAAATAAACAGCATTATTTCAGCATGTCCAGCTAACCTTAAGCTCTTGGGATATTTTATTACGTTATTTGAGGAAATTTTGAAGGACAACTGGTAGAGAATGAAACTATGCCCCTCAGTGTTTAAATGCTAAACTTAGTTAATTTTTTTCAGCTCTATTATACATAACTCTAAGTACATCATCTGTAAGTCAATGTGCTGATTCAAATACCAATAATATATATATATATATATATATATTATATACACACAACCCAACTGATATGTTTATTCAGAGCAAGTCAAACAAGCCCATCACGTCAAATTAACTAAAGGTTAACAAGCTTTGGGCACAGACAGATGCATAACCCAGAAAAAAATGAATTAATCAAGTACACACTGCATGATGTTTACACATGTTTTTCTGGGAAAACCTAAAGTTTGATGATATGTGACAAAACTTCCTGTAAACTCAGTGAGTATCATCTGGTAAAAGTTATCTGAACATCCATTATTTACCTTATCTTGCTAGTCTAGTATCTAGTATTGCTAGGTACTTGAAGAACAAATCAAGCCCTCCATATATATTGACAGGATTGGGGTTTTTTGTTTACATACAAAGCTGGGTACAAAATTGAGTGGTTTCCTCCACCTCTTTTTCCCAGGTTAGTGAAGCTAATTATGCAAATTTCCCTGACTGGGGAGTTTATTTAAAAAGGCGTCCATAATAGAGTTCCCATTGTATTGTTCTGTCAGAAAAAGAAAAAATAATGCAACTATTTAAAAAACATGAAAAAGTGTTTTGCAACTACATAATAAAAATCAGACACCAGGCTTAGGTAAGTTTTTTACCAGGATCCAACACATTATACCTATTTTAGTTTCATTAAGTTGTACCATGGTAACAGCATTCTTCATGGCATTCAGCAAGGCATAAGTTATATTTAAGGGTTTTGTTCATATCTTAAGACAAGGAATTAATATGGCTTTAAAAGCTGGCAAAATGTGAAAGACTAACCATATTCAAAAATTCAATGTACCTTGCATCTAGGAGAACATATATGTTCCCCTACAAAAAAAAGTTATGCCATAGCTAAGTACACCAAAACTATGCAAGATTGATCTTTGCAGGCAATAGAAAGGGTGCATTGGATGAAAGTGAAGACAGATTATCCTGAAAAATGGAATCTTCTCTAAAAAACATTTGCATATGGAAAAAAAAACTAATTTGGGTCAAAAGAGAAAGATTGGTATCTTTCATTTTAAGCAACACAGCCTCCTTGGTTTACCTAATTTTGTTAGAGAACTAAAGATTAATTTCTTCTAAAAATTCTGAGTGAGTGATTCGCCTTCTTTTTTCACAGAGGGCTGTTGAGTGCCTGGCAGCAATTTGTGGGTAATAGACTAGAGATGGCCATTTCAGTAAATTATTTCCTTAATGACCCTTTGCTTCAGAATTTGACTAATACTGCTGCTTTCATTTTCCAGTTTCTGCACTGTTTTTTGTATAACCTGACATTAGTCAGGAATCCCTAGCCTCTCAAAGCATGGCACACTCCCTGGAAATTGATAAATAGAAGCAGTATTTGTTTTGTGAAAATACTTTCAGAAACAAGAGACTCAGGAAAGCAAAGTCTCCCAGTGCACACTGACAATATGGAAGTCTGTTCTCAAGAAAGGTTTTCATACCAAGTATCCATTTTATTCTACCATTGGAATCCCCTTGAAAATACCTGAAAAATAGTAAGTATAAAAAACCCGTTTTATTTCAGGACTAGGAGGGCAGAGAAGTTATGAATTTGTAGATTTGTTAATGTAATAAGCATTAGACTTTTTTCATACATATACAAGATTGATGAATAAAGCCATCATCTTCTTTGAGAGAAGAGAAAAGAAAGGAAGAACATAATGGCAATTTTGTTTATAGAATTTGCACTCTTTTTCTGTTATTGTCTGGAAAGACAATGAACAGTTGAAAAACAGCTCACTGACTAACCCTTCCTTCCAGTTAACTTTTTTTATGAAAATCAGTTCAGGTAACAATGCTCTGTTTCTTTTCTGTAGCCCACCTTAAGTTGATTTCATATACTTGAATTCATCATTTTCTCTCATGATCCTAATTGAATTACTGTTCTTCACATTAAATTTCTTTTTTGAACCCTGTACTTTTGGAAAATATTCCTATGAATAAGGAAAAAAGCCTTGAAGCGTTACCATGATACATAAGCTATATATCTACAGTCTCTATCTGGTTCACATTTTTAATATTCATTTTAATTATATCTGTTAAGAATTTTGTGACAGTCTGAGAGAGAAAAGAAAAATCAAGTAAGCAGAGTGCTAGACATAAAAACACATGTTTTGTTTAAGCTTATGTGATCTCCAGTGTTCAGTGTCCTCCTAGACCCAAGCAGGAACACATACTGGATCAGAAACAGCACTTACAACAAAAGCCTTTCCAAATGTCTTTTTTTTTTTGTTGTCCCAGTGGTACTTCTCAGTGCTATAGCACATTCCTCATTCCAAGCATCAATAATATTTAGAGACTCACCAGCAGCTCACCCCAAGGAATCTCCAGCTGGAAAAAAAGTTTGTAGTTTCCATATGAACTTTTCAGTGCTCATAGTCAGTATTAATAATTGATAAACCTCAAGACTTCACTGTAAACTTCTAGCTCTAGTTGCAGTACATTTCTCTTTTTAGTCCTCCTGGAATTTTTATCTGAGATTTTTGGCTGTTTGCTGCATTGCAACAAGACGTACACCTCTCTTAGACTTAAAATAGCAGAAATTTTAGCTGAACTTGTGTTCATATTCTTGAAAATTATTACATTATCTATGGACTTCAGTTTTAAATTTCCTATTTAAAAAACCATATGCTGAAAATTGGGGAGGATGACCACTTTATGAATTCAATATCCTATGAGAAAAACTCTACACAAAAGGAGTTAAAAGATGCGCTCAGTGCACATCTCTTCCAATTTTACAGACCAGAATTACCCATGAGTTTGATAACTTAATCCTTTAGTTGAAATAAGCTATATCAGCATTAAAGACTTTTTGGTTTTAAATTCTAGTTTTTGCTTATGTTCCCATGCATTTGAAGATAAACAAAAACATATGGGAAACAGTAATTAACTAAACAAACTTATCCCATGCCAGAGAGAATATAGAGTTACACATGGCAACAGAGGTATCAAAGTAGTTGATCTGACATTCACATGACTTTAAATATCAAAAATGCTCTTAGCATTTTTTCATGGAAAAGAAGTCTATTTTCTTTCTGAACTATGGCAGCTAGGAACTTCTGCTGACCAGTACAAAGGGAAGGTTGAGCCAGTGGCCAAGTGTCAGCATATCATCGAATGCTTCTGCAGAGGACTCATCTCTGAGTGCCAGTGCACAAGAAACTTTCCTCAGGGGCACCTTACATTTTAATGAAGCAAAAGACAGGCATAGGTTGATGATATGCCAGAAAAATTAACTATCTGATCTTTTTAATCTCTAATTCTACTTTGTTATTAAAACTGTGCATATGCTGGAGGGGAGGGAGGTACAGGGAGTGGATATGTCCTTTAAAACCTAGCTGACAGCTTCAGCCTGGCTTTGACAACACGTAGAAAAAGAAGAGAAAAATAAAATACCTAAAAAAAAAAAATCGGGATAGCTCCAGGTTTCTAGGGCTTAATGAAATTATCTTCTGAATCCTGAGCTTATTGCCTTCAACAAACTCAGAGAAGAGTCTAAAGGGTATTTCAAAGATTTCATTAGCCCACAAAAGGACAGATAAATTTACAGACAAGTTTCTCTTTAGAGGGAGAAACTACCCATTGGGTGCGTAAGCTGTTTGAAGAGAAGTGACAAGTAACAGACACCACCATTTTTGGGAGGAATCAAGGGGAAAAAGTGGTGGGTGAGAGATAGATCAAGACAGGCCTTAGGAAATATGAGTAAGGAGCCCAGGATCCTGACACATGTTCCTGAGATTCCAAAGCAATGTCTGATTTCCTGAAAGGCTCCTTAAGGAGGTCTTTACTCAGATGTACAAACTGGTTTTAATCATTAACACCACTGAGATCAAACCAGTCGGAATTCCAGACCAAATGGAAGAGTGGCAGCAAATGGGGGATATCTTTACATCTGCAGATTTTTTAAGTACTCTCAGATGATATTTCCATAGGCAATGAAGGCAACAACTGCATGAATCTAGTTTCAAACAGACACTCATCTCTTTAGTCCTTAGGTATTCAGTTATCTGAGTGTTATCAGAGAGAGTGGATTTGATCCATTTTTGGTTCACCACTAAGGCGTATTAATATTTGGATAATTTCATATTTAGATTTTATAACCTGTTAATGTGAAAAATTAACCTGTACTCCAAGTATTTTTGGAGTACAAAATAAGAAAGGAAAAATTATGTTGATAAGCCAGAAAAAGAGCTCTAGAAGATTAAATAGAACCGCCTCCTTTGCAGTTGCCACGGGACAATAAATGCAAGATATGCAAATATAGGAAAATTTTATAGACAAATATTAAATGAACCACAAAACAGTCTAAATTCATGTAGCTTAAACCTGGAATCCCTCTCACCCTGACAACTTTGACAGAGTGTCTTTCATCAATTGCTTGTAACTGGAGAGGTAAAGTAAAACAATTTTCCAGGTTAGAAGGTCTGAGCAACTGATGGAGTATATCGTAAAATATGGTGACTTCCTAAGGTTCCCTGTTTCATATTCATTTAGGAGTAATTTTGTGTGAACAAGTGAACATGAATCAATTTGTCTGATGAGTAAAACACCTTTAGAAAAAAATATTTTAGATTTTTAGCAGGGGAAAAAGAGACCATCTTTTGAAACTACATTACTGGCTGCTCATGTGAATGAGGGAGTTGGGACCATTACAGGGATTAACTGAAGACAACACTGTTTGCAACAGGAGCACTTTTACCTTTAACAACCTGAATCCTTTTTTCTATGGCATGTTTTTCCTTCCACCCACATGTACCAAAACCAGTTCTGTTTAATTTAATTAATCAATATTACGTTAAACATGCATCACCAGAGTACTGAGTTGCAAGAGTGCCATGAAGTACCATGAGCACAGCCACACTGATGTTAAGGAGGAGAAAAAACTAAAACCAACACAACATACATGACATGAGGAAAGAAATTCATAGATATAGAATTATACCTGGCTAAGCAGCTTTCTTTCCACGCCCTCCAGCCAGCCTTTGCTTTTTTATTAAAACGCTTAATTTTAGCATTTTAACTACAACTACTACATCCTGAGGAACTCAAAGGAACAAGAAAAGTCAAACTGCAATGAATGTAAAGCAGATAAATTACTTACATTTCACTTAGGTGAAAGTACATGGATACTTACATTTCACTCAGGAAAATAAAACCACCTGCATGTTTGGAAGCCCTGAGCTTCAAAGATCATACTTTTCTATTGCATCATTTTAATGGCAAAAGTAGCTAAAAGCAGAGCAAAAGAAATATAAATCACAATAGACTCCAGTATTTTCTACTCTCTGAAGGATTAATAGAAAATTAGTAAGGCAAATGAAAAACACTTCCAAAAAGAAATGTTGCTAGAGGAAAACATGGCTATATTTTAAAGATTCAAGCACCTTGTATTTTCTGAATATTTATGCATCAAAACAAACCCAAAACCTGTTTGTAACAGAAAAGGAACTGCTCAGGCACTGCAACATTAGGTTCATAAGAAGTTCTGAGTAGAGAGAATCTTCTCAGTTATTTCAGTGTCATAAGGAGAGGAACATCACAATCTGTCAAAGATCAGAGTGTCAGAGCAAGGACCAGACGACAGTGGGAAGAAATGCAAGACTCAGTTTTGTTGATATTCTGTGCAACCAATTCAAGAGAACCTGCACCTGTCTACCTGACCAGACACTGCAGGACTGGGGCATTCAAGTACTTCCATTGTTTCAGAAAAAACAAAAAGCATAACTTCTTCAGCAGGAAGAGAGAAGACACAATGATCACCTTGAAAGAAGGGGAATATGCACACTCTCATATCAGTGCAGAAAGGAAATAAAACAGGAAAGAATTATAGTTGAAGATTGTATGTTGTGCACAGATACATGGGTTTCTACAGATCAGAAAAACACAATTTTGTCTGAATGAAGAAATAAGAGTTTTCCTTGAAAAAAAAAAAACAACACACTTCAATAATACAAAACCAACTGGCCAGCCTGATGCTAGTCTTTCTTCTTAAAAAAAAAAAAATCAATTTTCTTTTCCATTGGAGTCAACGCACATCAAATCAGCCTTCACTTCTAAGGATTGGATTCATTATATCTAGAGCAGATTTCAGGAAGAAACTCAGACAAGCGAAAAAAATAATTTGAGGAAAAGTATAGCACCGAAATTGCAAAGAACTAGAATCTACCTCTCTAAGCAGCCTACATGGCAGCAATGTTCCATCGGGGAGTTCTACTATTTGAAAAGAGATTTCTAACATTTTTTTTTCTACAGAAATCATCATTCTAAGATCAAAACCAAACTGCATTTTGACAAAGTATTAGAATTAGCTAAAAACAAAATATGAAACCATGTAGAGAAATAGACCTTTTAAAAAATAACATTAAGAAACCCACATTCTCACTCAAAGATTGTTTCTATAAAAGGTTTTAATCTACCCCATCTGACAACCAGTAGTAAAGGTGTAGATGTCCTTACAACACTTCAAAGTGAAGCCCAAGTTTGTGATAATGAGCCAGGCTACTAAAACACAATAAAACATTAAGTGTGAGAAAAAGTGTCAAAACAAGTAGTTACAATTGTTCATATTCAAGGAAATCACATACACCAGACACTGACCTGACCTCAATTCCAGACTTTTTTAATGCTCTGTTGAATTGGTTCAAGTTTGCTCCAAAATCTTTTCCTCAACTTCCCATCTGTGACATCTGTCACAAGGCACTTTGCTTTTTAGAGATAACAGGAATTCAGAACAGCTTGACACTCTTACTGTTGAAGTCAGAGCCAAGTATCTTAATAATAAAAGATAAATCAAAGGTCAAAAATCTTTTTTCTCAAAGAAAATTCAAGTTTTTACATAGAAGATATATGTTTGCCTCGAAGTGGAGAGCAACAGGCCTACATAATACTACACTCACAGTTCCTATTGTCTTATTTCTTCTTCCTTTCAATAACCCAAGGAACATCAGAACTATTCAACTTAAGGTTTCTGAACAATGACAGCCAAAAAAGAAGAGCCCCATCTGAAATCCAAAGATTTGTATTATGTGTTCAGCAAAGGTTTACGTATGAGTTCCAACAAATCTGCAACATTTTGGACATGAAAGCTCCTAAGAGCACACCAAAGACTGGACCTGTAATTGCTCCTGGCTCATACAAGTGAAAGCACAAGACTGTTGTCATCTTATTGCCCAGGTTCCATACTTTTGTCTCCTTATCACAAAATTTCCATACCTTCTTGGTGTTTTCTCATGGGCTGCTCGTCAGAGCACTGACTCTTTCTTCTTCACAAAGTAGCTAACGGACCCCAGTTCCCTTCTCACCCAGGCATCCCACTCTTTTATAGCACTCTTCTTCTCATTGGTTACAGCTGTGGCCTGTTAAAGTCAGGCCTGTTCCCAATCTTTGATAATTGGCCCAGCTGCAACTCCTTAGGGATAAGATTACTGTCTGCACTATTTTTTAATGTTCTATCCCCCTACACAAGACCACAATGAATGACAACAGTTTTTATACACTTATGTCTATCTGATGGTCATTTACCCAACTCTTGGCTCCTGGATGACAGGAAGACTTCCTCCATAGCACTCTCCATGGCATCTAGTCATGCCACATGCAACAGAAGAGTTTTATGTAAAACAAATATCTGAAGTCAGAGGTGACTAAGCAATCTCAAATGCCTACAGAGCCTTACAGAGCACCATGTCACCATCTTGCACAGGGTGGGATGCTTCTGAGACTGGGTCTGCATATATGGCAATATTTCTACAAGCAAGTAGCAGCAGAGGCTTCCCAGAGTTCTGGGAAACTATTCATGAAGCCTTTCCTACAAAATGTGAGAGCTCCAAATAAAAATATCTGTTAAAAATTTTTTTCTCATCTCTTTCCATGAGCAAGGAATAAATATATCCAGAATCAGAGAGATTTCTATCAACTGGTTTTTTTCTTGTCTTTGTTTGTGCAGTATAGCTGTGCTACGTCTCCATGGAATAAGAAAGCACATAAAAATCAGAAAGGATTAATTAAAATGCAAAGCAGCAGAACAGAACATTCTTTTTAAAAATGGAAGGATGCTAAAATCTATGCCAGTCAGATGTGTATGTGCTAAACATTACATTTAATGTACACAACACCTGAAACAACTGCCCTAAATGCAGATATGTCCTTTCCAACTATATTGCAACCTGATAAATTCATACCTTGCTTTGTCTGCAATTAGAACCCAATCCAGGGATGTTTTACACCCCAATAATGACTGAAGTATCATACATTAATCTGAAGAAGAAGTTTTAGGTAGAACATTTACGGAGTGTTTTTAAGACACAAACTACCTCCTGTTTAGAAATGAGTGAAAAAAGGGAAGATAGAGATGTATAGAAATCAGCAGTAGTAATAATACCCATAGCAAAATAGCCCAAGGGAAAATTTCTAGTGCAGCAAAAGGCAGATAAAAATAAATGAAGGTATCGTTTGTATTCTGTTTTCCCTCATAAGGTGAATAATTCTTTATTCTTGCAAGCAGAGTGGTAGCAATAATCTCTCACCTTAGAAATTGAATATTATTAGCTAATTCATCTTCTAAATTTTCAAGTTATGATAGTTAGAAAAATTCCTCTTGATTAAATCCACATGAAATATAAACATGCTTAACTTTTACAAAAGTCATTCTGTCAATATAAAATATTCCCTATAAAAGGGAAAGGTAAGCATTTTTTTCTAACCAGTGGTATGCTGAAATAATTAATTACTTGGCCAAATCAAAAAGTTTTTCAATGTTATTGCAAACCACAAAGCACCAGCTTTTTCCATGTCTAAGACTTTGAAAAATGTTCTTTAATACTATGTCACAGATCTCTATCTCCCAACATTGAAAGAATCTGTCTTCTGAACTATGCAGGCACAAAACCTATCCACACAGACTGAAGGAATTTCATCTGCATCACATCAGCCTTTCTCCATGGCTGAGTACAGTGCTATGATTATTGGCATGTTTCCTCCTCTCTCCCATCAATGTCAGACTTGAAGTGTAAAAAGCCATAAAAATGCATCGAGCACAGAAGCTGCATTCAGCTGTATTAATTCAATACTTTCATCTACTGGAGATGATCAGAGAACCATCCATTAACAAAATGCAAAACTGAACATTACTTTTGTTTTAATTCTTATTCTCAAACACCCATCCTCTCCTCCCAGACTTTTTCACCAAATCCAGGGTCATGGCACATACGTGCAAGGACTATTCTTGCCTGCCAACATAGCCTGTCTCAAAGGGCTGGAGGTTACATTTCTTTGGCTACAAGATTTCTTCAAATACCAATAATACTATGGAGTATAGATTCTAAAGTGTTATCAGGATTGTGTTTTAATGTGGATTTTGGTACAAAAATTTATGCTGAAATTTGGGGTTTTGTGATATTTTGTATACAGGGACACATAAATGCTGATGCTTCAGTCTGAAACAGTCTACTGTAGAAAAGTCAATTCTTTGTTTCTTGTAATATAAACACAATAAATTTCTCAGTTATAGCCTGTCACTTAGTTGCTTGGAAAAGCATAATAATAAGATTTTGGGCAAATATGGTCTGTTACAGAACTATAAAAACACGCATTCTGTATCCGATGTACCCTAATTATTCTGAATCTTAGTTTCCTTTCTTCCTGCTTGTATCACTAAGTCATTATTTATTTAAAGATTCACATTCTTCAATAAACAGTATTTTAAGAACTTTTGTTAAATCCAGATTTTCAACATCCAAGTGCTTTTTTTAATTGATCAATGAGGCTGTTATTTCATAAGTAGAAAGCATGGTTTTATCACGAGTTTTGCATTGTTTGAAATCTAATAAATTGCTGAATTCAGGCTAAACAAAGGTCAAACAATGACTCATTGCTTTTGATCTGGAAAGTGTTGCTCTTTGACTTATTTTGTAATTGCTAACAGCTTTTTGATGTGAGTGATCATGGTATGAAGAATTGATGGCCATGTTTCTAGTGGTTCTGGATTAATTTGTCAGTAGTCCACAGAGTCCGAATAAATATATTATCCAGTGGATTTTGTACTCAGTCTACATTTCTGCAAAATAATATTGCATTGCTTATATAATTGCATCTTTTGTGTACTTTAAAATATTAACTTTAAAATTTGTGTACTTTAAAATATTAACATATTGATTACTATGAGGTGTTAGGGAGAGGCTATACATCAAAACTTAGATCAGAGTACAGGACATCCAGCTCTGGGTAACTTTATTTTTAATCAGAGCAGATGTAAAACAGCTTCCAAAAAATAACCTCCAAATGGCTCCATAGATGGAAGCATATGAAAACATAGCATAACAGCAAGAAAGACTCCTTCTTAGTAATCTCATTTAAAAATATATATAAATAAATTAAAAATAAATAAATAAATAAATAGACTAAGGCAAGTTTGATCTCCGACTTTGATAACACCTTCCTCCCAACATTTAAATTTGAGAGGTGTGCCACAGTTACAGAATGGATTCTGCCCTTGTTGCCCTTTATTCTGTAGCTCTGGTTCAGTTCAATTTCTCTATACAAAAAAATCAGAAACTTGGCCTGCTTTGAAGTCCAGCATCAATTCTGCAGTGGGACAGCAGTCACAACATGTCTCAGAGCACAGATCCTCAGTAGAAATGAGTGGCTAGGATGAGGTCTGGGTACTCTGCAAGTTAAATTCATATCTGCGTTTATTACTCAATGTCCCTGAAATTGAAGTAGTGAAATAAAAGAAAGATAACTATGAGTTTTAAGGTTTTACCTCGAAGTTGCTGCCAATTTCCTAGATAACAAGAGTGCTTTGAAAAACAGCAAATCAAAGACTACTTTCATGCCCACCTGTAGTCCTTGCAAGACCCTCAACATCAAACTTGCCATTATAAAATATCTACCACCATAACAATATCACAGCAAAACACCAAGAGACTCAACAGTTCCTGCAACATAAAACCCAAATTTGTCAGTTTATCACAGTGCTGTATTAATTTGTCACATTTTTAAAGTTTAAGGCATCATAATATGTATTGCTACGGAATAATAACCCTTAAATGGCAGGGAGTTTCACACGTGTACAAGTCAACTGCTCCTCCTGCCAGTGCACAAGCTCCTTCAAGAGGAAAAGAACTCAACTTTTAAAATGTGTTTAATCCTGATTAGGAGAATTATCTTTTAGAAACCTATATACTGATAATATAAAGGAAAAAAGTAAGAAAAATATAAAAAGAGCTCAACCCTTATGACTTTAATGTTGGAATAAAATCCCTTAGTTAAAATCATTACTTTCCATGGACTGTTTTCTTGCTAGACAAATGGAGGAAGCAAATGTATTGCTTTTACAATATAGAGAAAAATCTCTGATATCAGTTTTTATGCTTTATTCAATACGACTTTTGATTTCTGCAGGTTTTGTATCTTGCTTTAATACTTAAAAAAATCACTCAATTGCACAATTTTTTTAATTATGCAAAACTTAAATGACAAAACCACTCACTTTTCTCAATGTGACCTCATCATCTACAATTCCACACTAAGCTGTCTGAATTATTGAGTCATTAGATGAAACTGTGGAAGATAATTCAGTGCTACAAGCCTTACAGTACCATGGGCTACATTTATTTTATTACTTTTATGTCCTGTTTTGCACATTCTGCTTGGCCAGGTAGGGTGTGGAGTGTCCATCCTTGGAACTATTCTAAAGGCACCTGGACACAGTCAGTGACCCTGCTTGAGCAGGTGGCCATACCAGATTGGTCCCTTCCAATCTCATCTGTTCTAAGACTGATACTCTCCATGACATTATCAAAAATATTTCTCATTTTATTAGTAAAAATGCAAAAGCCTTTTGTCATTGTATTTATAGCGATAGTTAAAATACTTTTCATCAGAACAGTATCCAAAGGATTTGGGCAATTTTAGAAAGAGTATGAATTTTCTTCCAACCCAAGCTGCAAGCTAAAGTAGCCTATGACAATAGGTATAAGTGTTTTGGGGAAAGAAAGGAATCTGGAGTACAGATACTGGTAATGAAAACTTCAGTCTTTAGCATTGCTGGATGTTAAGACTAAAGACTAGATCTAAATTATTTAGTAAAGAATTTTTGCAAACAGTAAGCTAATTTATATAAGCGGGTAATCTTCCAAGACACAAGACCAAACAAAACCCAGAATGAAAAGCCTACAAGCTGCAACAACTGACCTCAATATACATCTCAAATTTGTTATACAGCAGACCTACCAGCATGTCATTTGTATTGCTGGCTTAATACTTGTTTCAGATTTTTCCACTCAGTATATTTTCTTCTGTGGAGGTACTGTGTCCACGTATCCAGGATTCAGGTATATAGATTAGGAACCAATTTTGTAGGTTACTAATCCTTACAGGTTTTGTTTCATAATTCTTATGAAGGGGTATAAATAATAATTACTAAAGAAAACCAACATGAAAGACTCCTCAGGACATGAGAGACATGGATCTCCTGGAGCAGGTCCAGGGAGGGCAGCAGAGATGGTTGAGGGACTGGAACATCTCTCTTAGTAGGGAAGCTGAGGGAGCTGGGTCTGTCCAGAGAAGAGAAATTATCTCATCCATGTCTTTGGGTACCTGAAGGGAAAGTATCAAGAGGACAGAGCCAGACTCTTGATGGTGCCCCACAGCAGGACAAGGGGCAGTGAGCAGAAACTGATGCACGAGAAGTTCCACCTTAACAAGAGGAAGAGCTTCTCTGTGTGAATGCTGAGCACTGGAGCAAATTGCCCACAGAGGTTGTGAAGTGTCCCACACTGGAGATTTTCATAAGGACACAATCCCGTCCCCTGTGCTCTAGGACGACCCTGCTTGAGAGATCCAAACCACTGTGGTCTCTGCCAACCTCACTCATTCAGTGATTCTTTGACATAGAAAAGACAGAAAAGGTATAAGAAAGACAACTCTGTCTAGTTTTTTAAAAGACAATTCTTATGAAAATAATTTGGTGTTCTAAAGATAAAAATTATATTAGAATTAAATATAGTTCTGTTAGATAAACAACTATCTCTAGTACAAGCACCGAGAAAGCAGAACAGCATTCCAGCTCCCTCTACTGGATTAGATATGTTGTATTATTAACATTGTACTTGTAAAGCATTTTCCTTCATCAGACTCTAGGACACATCAGGCAATTTCTTTCAAGAAATTATTTTTCTTTTCTCTAACACAACATCTAAAAAAACTGTTTAAATGGTATTGTAAATCCTGGACACCTTCTTTTTCTGAGAGAAAACCTAAAACTGAAGGAAAGTCAAACAACAAAGATAGATTTTATACAACTATTCAAACTGAAATTTTCTTATGCATTACTCTATAAAGAGGTATCACAAGTCACTAAATGGTTCTTGTGTTATTGTCCTTTTAAAATGTCTATAATTTTTGCCTCTTGCATCTGCAGGGTAAGCTGTTTCAGAGACAAAAACAAAAAAATCAGTAGAAGGTGCAGGTCACCAGCCCTTGAGAAGCAAAACCAGAGGACTGTTATATAACTGACTATTATATATTATTATTATTATTATTATTATTATTATATAATTGCCTATATCAAATAAGACCCAATTTGATCTCTATCATGTGGCTGAATTCCTCTCTGTGGGCATTTATTACTACACTTTCAGCAGCAACTGAGCAACTCTTCCACACTTTTGAAAAACCTGAGTAAACACTGAGAGTAAAATCTCTTCCCATCTCCAAGGTCATATCACCCACAACTGCATTTGTTATGAACTGCATTGCTTTTTAATCAGCATGTGACTTTCAATTATACCACAAAAATTTGAGCCTCCTAATCCCTTTCATCCTTTCCCATCAAAATCTTTATATACACATTGGAGGCTTGCAGGAGTATTCCCTGAATTAACTACATTTGCTAATTTATGAAGAAAACATGTCTCTGTTATGTCAATAGGGAGAAGTTTTAGACAAGGCTAGACTGCTTTTCATTCTGGCAGTTCATGATTTATTAAATTTGTGCAAGTTATTTCAGTTTGAAGACAAAAACTGTAGGTAATTTGTTTAACATGAGGCCACAGCCATGATGAAGAAGAGTTTTACTAAGAAAAGAGAAAATCAGAACAATGTTTTAAAGGTTAGCTTTTTCTAAGTGAAGCAATTTTAATAAAAAATATCCACTGCAACTCATTGTTGATGAGTTTCTTTAATTTGCTTATATACAAATATGGATCATTCCAAACTGCAGCAAGCATATATTTCTAAATTTGAAATCAATCAGAAATGGCCCACTTTTTTAAAGTCACCTACTCTTTCAGCTTGCAATTTGCTTCAAGGTGAAGCCAAACATCTGTCACAAAAAGTGATGAGGAAAAAGGAGTTGTATCATAGCAGCATCTACATGACAACCTCCAGGAACTAATATCACATTGTCCTTTTTGTCACCAGCACAATAATTCATGGACAGATATGACTGGCCTGTAGCTCAGAAGTCATTCCATAATAATTGTTTTAAAACAATGAAAATGTTTTAAAAGGTTGAACATGTATATGCTCCTGAGTAATTATGTAGTCTAGAAGGTGTGGATGAAGCCTAACAGGAAATTCTCCAAACATACTTTAAAAAAAAATCATATTTATACTAACAAATATGTCCCATTTAAAGGATGTCCACATGGGTTTAATTCATACACAAGCATATGCTAACTTCAGTAGATCTGAAGGTTCCCTGAACGAACGCAACATTGACTGCCTGACTGGACATCACGCCCAGGATGCATTAAGGCAGAAGCCTTGTGCCTTTCTGGCTGTCTACCAAGAAGAATACTGGTATTTATTCCAGAAAATGTTCAAATTTTCATCTGGGCAACCTTCTCAGACAGAAAGTTCTTTCTCATAAATTCTTTTGTTCGATTTTTTGGGTTTTTTTACATATACTCTTTTCTATATATCTGGGATTAAAAGGAAAGAATTGAGTGTGTAGAGTTAACCATAACAAAATTAATTGCTTGCAAACATTATTACATATTTCTGGTCTATTTTTATTTTCCAGGTTTTCCTGTCAGAATCCTAGAATTGTGCAACTACTCAAAACTCTTCTTGCCACAGAAATGTCTCCAAGTGCCATCTCCCAGTCTGGTGGGGAAAGTGGGGTGGGGAGGGAGGGGAGGAAATAAAATACAGGAACTAACTTTAAATTTGTGCCGAAGCTCAGAACATTTTAATGACAATAAAAAGGAAATTATTCCATCATTGTTCTCTACTCAAAAGAAAGATGAAATTGTCACAGTCCATCTTCAGCAAATGTTTCCTTTCTTCTCATACTCCTTTACTCATATTTTGGTGATGACATTCCCATTGGGTTAAAAAAAAAATTTACAAAAAACATGTATTTTGTAAGCAACAGCAATCTACTATTGTGGAGTGATACTTGCTCATTAAAGACTTGCTCACTGTTTGACACAGTGAGGAGAACATTGCAGGAAAAATACATCTGGCAGCATCTAAAGCCTGACATCTACAGACAGATCTGTCCTGCTCTATAGAAGTCATCCAGATCAAAGAATGTTGCTGACCAAGCCTCACATCATCTTTAGTTTCCAGATACATTGCCAAGTAAAAATGGCTGACAAACAGAACAGGACTGAACTCTCTTAGATAATCAACACAACTACAAAAAACAGAGTACCCAAAGGGCTGCACCGCATGGCAGGTCTGAGCTGAACCATGTCACTAAAGAAACTTCATTATCTACAAAAATGGGAGGTCAAAGTTTGGGAAGGGGTGGGGGGAGCAGACAGACTCATAAAACAGATGAAAGCAATTTGAGGGCAGTCAAAGAAGGCGCAGAGGGGTAAGCTTTATTGTGCAACTCTTTCACTGTGCTGAAGAGCCTGGAGGATTTCTGAGCAAAGTAACTGGGAGATTCTGAGGAACAGAACCCCCACACATCTTCAATAATAAAAACAAAATTCAAATCAAACATACAAGTTTTACTCCACAGTCTTTTCATTTTATACCAATGTTAAGTTTTTCTGTAGAGGACAAGTGGAAGTAGAAGTTTTCATAATTCCCCAACTAATACTCAAGCTGGCTTCAGTAATCTGTATAAATAACCTGCACTTAAAGGAATGCTGTATTTTTCAAAGATTTTTTCATATGCTGGTGATCAGACACCAATTGCCTCAGGCTCATTGAAGTTAATTTGGGATTCCCAATCATAAAATCCAAGGATACAAAACATTTTGATAGAGCTGAATTCATAAAACGCTTCAGTCTGCAGACATATTATTAGTCTGTTGCCATAATATATACATTTCTAAGTGAAAACCCCCCATTAGGCAGCTGGAGACACCTCATCATCTCTTATATGATTTTTTGTTTGTTTCACTGGTTTGAAAAATGGGCATGTCCTGAAAGTGCAAGAATTTTACACATGCCTCTAGATTACCCTGACACACAGAAGCCAGAAAGTCAGAACCTATGGTGGCTAAAACTAAGCCATTCAAGTTCTATTTTGTATCTCTTTTCACAATGACTAGCCAAGGTCACACAGAAAGCCTGTGGAGCTGGGAATAGATAGGACTTTGCCTGCCTTTGGTTTAAAGCAAAAGAAAGCAGTACTCTTACCCACACAATACCCACAATATCTTACCCAAATTTACAAAACAAATATGCACAAGACATAGGATGTGGAAAACACAGAAAAGATCTGAAAGACCCATAGATTCATCATGCAAGTCTGTGGGAGTAATTATGCACCATAGTTGACCTTTCACCATTAACTCAGAAAATTTCTAATTCACTAATTGCCAGGAAAAGCAAAGATGTGCTAACAGTAAGATCATTCTAAAATGCCATTTTTCTTAACAGTTTCCTTAAGCATCTTCTCCTTGTCACTGTCCCACACAAACATCACTGAAAAGATTATTTGAGCTCTGTGGTTATGAGCTTCACAATAAAGAGAAGGATAATGGCCACACAGTGACAAAGGAAATCAAAATCAGACAAGCCTTATAAGCATGACCATAAGACTATTTAAATATATTACAATCTACATGAAAGCTCTGCAAGTGTCAGCACTCGAAAGTTAAAAGAAACTTTTTTCTTCAGTGTAAGTGGTTCTGCCTTGCAATGGCCTGTTCAGTCATTCCTCATCTTAGCAGTAATAACACAGGAGGCAGCACAAGAAGAAATGAGCATCCTCAGGCCAGTATGCAAGGCTGCCAGAGCCAACATTGGCACCACTGTTCCTTTGAACCCTTTGAAATCAGGGCTCCCTGCAGCAGAAGTGCGAGAAGCTCAGCTACAGGACTCATGGAGGAGTTTGATGCCAGAATATTCTTCAGCCATTGAACAGAGACACCAAACAGTTGTCACTGTCACAGCCTGTATTTTATGGAAGAGGAAGAAAGCAAAGGAATAGACCATGAATTTTGGAAGTGAACTTTCCAGCTGAATACAGGCAGGAAAAACTAGCTGTACAAAGCAGAAGAGAAAATAAAGCCTTGGCTGCACTGCAGAGATTAGAAGAAAATAGTAAGGTAAGAAAGGGGGTTTCACTGGTTCCCAGTTCATTATTTACTTGAAATTCCATCGCTAAAGGGGCTGGTAACCTCAAAAAATAAGCTTTACCATTCATATAGTTATCAATTATAGTGAATTCAAATTAAACACATTTTCTGTATATGTTCTTTTTTAAACAAAATAGTGAGGACTATTTGATCTATGAAAATACTTTGTTGTACTTTTCATTCCTAAAGAGAAAGAGAATAAAAATATTTCCTTTAAAAATACAATGTCTTTGAAAAAATACTGAATTGCCTATCACAGCTAGTTTCTCAAGACATTGAGGCATTAACCTTTTCTGTTAAAAGAGAACAAAGTTATTAGGATCAAAACATTTTCTAATAACATTCCTTCTGCCTGCTTCTGCCTTCAAAACATCTTACAGGTTTAATAAAGCCAACTTTTATTTAATTTTTTTTTCCTTTTTATTAAACTAATCCTGCATGTTCAACATAAAATGCTGTTATAATGAACAGATATGTTATTGGGGCCTTTAAAACATTAAAAGACCGATTTTTCCTGAGAAAATATTACCCTATTTCTTAAGATAGTTGGTTATTATTCATTATGAGTAAAGGTTTCATTGACAAGGGTTTTCAGGTTTTATTTTTATTTTTAAATTGTGACGTTATTTAGAAATAGTTCTGCCACAGAGAGCAGCTTTGCTTTGCAATGTGAAAGTCCTCCTGGAGAGAAAGGAGTTGGATTTTTAAAATATTAATGTCAGTATTAATATGTATTTCTACATGGTTCAGAAAAGAAATTTGAACAACATCACCCTCATTACCATAGCACTCCACTGAGGAAAGGTACAGAGGGAAAGACACCCAACTGGAGACAAATGCAATCCTTTTTCATGGCAAAAATTGCTCTAAAAATTTTGCAAATATCTGAGCACAGCTATCAACTTATGGTAAGCATTTTTTGTGCCTGAAAGTCCCATTAAAAGACATGAATAAAACATTCACCTTCAGAAAGGTAACATTTCCTGTTCAGTTAAGCACTGCTGTGAAATGCTAGTTGTACAACTGAAACTACTCCATGCTTGTCTGGAGGGTGTGAGGGCTGTCTGGCACGCTGGGAAGCAATGGAGCAGGGGCACATGAAGGGCTTGCTTCTTTGACAGACACCTTTACCAGCACAGAGCAGAGATGCTAGCCCCAACACGAGAGAAAATTCCAAACACAGCCTGAGTCAGTCCATTTGATTTCATTATTCCTGCCTTCACTTCCCAGGTTAGTTTCCATTCCCTAAGGGCTCTTCTCTTGCCATCTCCCAGCAGAGCCTTGTGGTGCTGAGCCCCTGATGTCCAATGAAAGTGAGTGTATGATCTGCATAGTGACTCAGAGTTATTAGTAAAATACTGAGCTTTTGAGCAAAGGCACTCTAAATTTCTATATCTATTGTGTGTTTAATCTTCATATTTATTTGTCGCCAACATTTTTCCCCTTCTGGGAAGCTGAGGCCCCAGAAAGAGAATGTAAACAATTGTTATCTTCTGTGAAATGTAATAGGGTGTAATTGTTATCTTGCTGTGAAATGCAATAGGGTGCACCTCTGATTGGCTCATGTTCCATGTGTACAATTAAGGGCCAATCACAGGACCAAGCTCTCTGGGACAGATTCACAGAGACCTCTCTTGTTTATAGATTCCTATTCTATTCTTTGCTCAGCAGCTTCTGAACTTTTCTCTCTATTCCTATTAGTATAGTCATAATGTATTATATATCATAAATTAATAAATCCAGCCTTCTGATCATGAGCCAAGATTCTCGTCTATCTCGCTCACCCTGAGGAACCCTTGCAAAGCCATGCAACATTTGTTCACAGAAAGTAGAACTAATAAGCAAAAAACATGGCGTTGCTATTAAAATCACACACAGACACTTACTTTCCTCAGTTAATAGAAACATTTTCATTGTGCATTTGTGCATGACAATTGAAACTTTTCTTTGTTCACTACGTTTAGTAGGCCTCAGATTATTACCATTATCCTTGAAGGAGCATGAATCACAAAATTGCATGAACAATCACTAATTGTCACTAAATATTGCTTAAATAATACTGACATTAAAAGGTCTTTGTTTAAATTTAGGGAAGGAGAAACAAAGCAATGCTTGAAAACAAGCCAGGTTTAGTCTTAACACTGAGACTGAATAAGAAATGCTGATGCCTGCCTTGACTGATTTCACTATTCTTTCTAGGACATATATTAGGCCAAAGATTATTTCATCAAAATAAAACTTCTTTTGGTTTTTTTGCAAATCTTCATTCGATTTTAACCTCACAGAAAAAAAAATGTTTGAGTAAATAAAAAGTGATTAATCAGCAACAAGATGAGTGCAGAGCATATTCTGTACTCAGCAGAAGAAAGCAATCTCTGCTTTCACCACTCCATGACTTGGCCTGGTGTGATCCACAAAACTGAATCTGGGTTCTGCTTCTATAACTTGCTGCATAATTTCTGCAAGATGAAACCCTAATTTATTCTTCTTGGTATATTTTATACTTTGAATATATTTTAAAAATTCTACTGTATTATTAGTTACTAAAAAAACATTACTTGCTCATTTATTTTTGTTTATGTAACATTTTTTAATCAAACATGTTTTTGCCAAGATTTTACTTTACTCTGAAATGTTGACAAATGTCTGGTTTGCATCACAAACTAAAAGTACCTAGATAATTTTTCTATGGCTTTAGTACAAATACTGCTTCTAAAAGACCACATCTTATGGTTGAAAATAAGAAAAAACATTAACAGTAATAGTATATTTATAAAGTAAAGAAAGACAGTATTTGTAGCACCCACTAGCACCATAATTTCAAAAAATGTATGAGTTACAAACAGATGTCATATTTCAGAAAACACACACAAAACAAGCTTACTTACTCTAACAGCAATTCCAGTGTTTCAGGAACACAGACCTAGTCTTCTTTAAAAAAAATCAAATTAGAAAGATAAGCCAAATTAGACAGATAGCAAAATAAGTGTGAAGAATATTTCCAGCTTGATTTAGCAGTAGTATTGGGTACTTTTGTTCCAACAGTAACAAGGCAGAACAGAGAAAACAACAAATAAAGGCATTTCACAAATTCTCAGCAAAACCAGAACAAGGTGAGTCCTTGAATTAGTACAGCTCAAATTTGCAATCCACCTACTTGAAATCAGTTCCCATGCTAGAAAGCTTCTACTATATGCACTACCAAGCTTTTCCCAACTTTTTGAATGGAAAATCTTGAAGGCAAGAAACATGAGTGAACAAATACTCCTCATTATTTGTGGATAAAGGTACAATAGAAAACCAGAAAGAGACAGGTGGCCTAAGAGTGGCAAGAAATAGTAAAAGTGTCTGATTTCTGGTATTGAGAACAGATGGAGCCTGCAGATATCCACAAAATACAGAACAGAATCCTACTCAGAGATGGTAAACAAAAGTTTCCCCTCCAATCATGGACCATTTGACCAGCAAAAATAAATTAAGAAGCTCAAAAAGTTACTGAGTTCATAATATTTGGGAAGAAAAAGGTTTTCTAGCACTAATTGAAGGAATGATAAGCTCTAGAAAACAAAAATATATATTAGTATTTAATTTGAAAGCTGCATGCACATTTTTCAATATTGCTTTACCTTTTTTTTCCTATTTCCTTCTAGAAAAGAACACAGAAATATTAATAAGGAAACAGTACAAGACCATTTGAATCAATGAAGAAGAAAGAATAAAGAAAAAATAACTGCAAACAAATCATACCTGGGGATAAAGAGTTTTCAAAAAGTGTGCTAAAAATCTAATCAAAACCTGCAACTCTCTTTGAGAGTATTTTTTCAATTTTTTATTTATCTTTTTCTAAGATGCTGAGAGAAACCTGTCTCACAATGAGAGTCTTTGGTTCAAATGAATTACTTTCACACAATAGGAAGAGATGTCAAATTGTCTGTCGGAAGAGGTTTTGATACCTACTGAATCAAGCAAGCTCCCTATTAAATTGAAAGATTTTTAAATGCTCCTGTAAAGTGCAGATGTACTTCAATGCTCTCAACAGTAAGAGAATACTTCCTTTTTTTCTTTATCTTCTTTCAGCAGAAATTACACATTCTCTGCAGAAAAAACAGCTTTGTTCTAAGTGTGGAAGATGTTTTCTAGGTAGTTATTATCTGACCTTCTTGTCACTCAGGAAATGAAGCAATATTGTTCTGTCTCTGTGCAGAGAAAAGTGGTAATCATTATAAAGTCATTTCCAGGAATGCTAGTATGGATTTTGTCACATGCACTTAAATTCTGGATTCAGTATATAAATAAACCCAGAACTTTGCTTTGCTTACTTTGTGTCAATGTAGAGTTATGACACTGATTTATATCATTAAATAGCACCAAATATTTCTACATAAAAATCTTAGTAGTAGATGAGTCAGTAACACACTACAGAGTTCACTAGCTCACTTTCCTTTAATTAAAGATACTCACTTGCAAGCATAAATGAGGTATTAGCAGACTGATATTTCCAGTCACAGCTCCAGAAGAAAATTATCTTTAATTGCTTATTTTTACCTATATGGAAGAGCACATGAATCATTGAAGTACAAAGAAAAATAGTTGATCTTACTGATGGAACACAGCAGGCATCCATTGAAAGAAGAAGGCATAAGGCATGAAAATGGATTTTGAGTAGAATCCTGCAAAATAAGACCTGTTCTGGTATCAGAGTTTTTGGGGTTCAGACTGAGATAAGCACATGTGAGTCACAGAAACGTTATTCACTACAGATATTCAGCCAGTACATTTACAGACATTTGCTAAACATACCATTCACAACTATCATCATCATAAGTTCAGATACCTACAAATATAAATGCTGGCTTTAAGGCTCTGCCCTTTAATACAATTAATTGCTGTCTGTAAGGTCTTTAATCGCTCCACTGCTGCCAATGGCTACAAGACAATACTTGGCTGCTCTTTGCTCTTTCACAAGTAATGTCACCTTGTATTTCAGAATATTTACATATATCTTATGACTACTGAACACATTAATATTCCCAAACACTGTCTTTTTACAGGGATTCCAAGGCAAGCTTTTTTGGTATCTCTCAGTTTACGTGATCTAGGTCGTTGAATCTACAGCTATTCCCTCCTGTAAATATATAAATAAACAAGGTTTCGGCTTTCTCTTTCCTTTTGTTCCTTCACAAACTATTCAAAAGTAAATATACAAATTCTTTCAGTGAGTGAACAAGAAATTCATCAGGCAACATTTTATTACTCCAAATTTCCAAATTATTTTTGCATAGACAGTTTACAATTTGTTTCCTGAAAACATATTGAACACTTAGAACAGAACACTGCTTACCTATCTGATACTTTTGAATTCACATACCTTTGTTCATTTTCTTTTCCTTTGGTAAAGCTTGGAGTTCTCAGCACACCTAAAACTCATCAATGTTGTGGCCAGTTCTCTTACAGAAACATGTCAGATGATGAATTATCTCTACTCTATAGTCATACAAAACCATAAATTGCTAGGTGTAACATAAACATATTTACTTTGATCAAAAATAATTCATAATTCTAAGTTTTGTGGTGATTCCTCCACATGGATGCTTTCATTCTAATAGATATCTGTGTATTTCTAAAGATGTCTGTCTTTAAGATTAAGTACAGTCCCGTGGTCGGTCACCACATTCAGACAAACAAAGATTGGGAAATCCTGGTATTGATTTGGGGCATATCTGAAAGGGAACAACACCCTGCAACACCTTTCTGCCTTCACAGCTTTAATAGCAGCAGTAGACACACAGGTGGTTTTACAGAACAGCAGACAAAATATCTTAGAATGCCTTTGGCTGTATATTGGAAATTAAAGATTCCCCCAGTAATCACAAGAGTTACAAGGGTTGTGGTGGCCATGAGTGCAGTCTTTTAGCAGACTATGCCCAGCTCACAGAAGAGACTTGGATGTTTTCCTTTGCCCCAAGCAAATGTCCTGACCACTGAACTTTAGAAATGGCAATGAAAATTATCATTGCTATCTTCTCCAAACTGTTTTTCCAAAGGGCATTAAAAGCATTCAAACCTTCTAGAGAATAGGTGTGAAAAAGTACAGTACTAAACATTTCCACGATGAGATGAGAAAAAATGTCCTTCTCTTTCCCTTTGGTTCAAATTTAAGCCTAAAATTAAGGAGGATTTTTTTTTAACACCTGATTCCTCAGTCATCATCTGTTGTTAGTTTAGGCTGATTTCAATTTCCACACAGCAGGCAAAACCAAGCCCTCTTATTCCATTTTACTGCTCTTAGAGAATTCAGTCTAAACTGATGAAACAACAGAGCATCAAGAGCAGTGTGGCAAAGGGGCAGGACACAACAGAGGAGCAAGCAAAATTAAGAACATAGAGCGTGTTTCAATATCCACACATTTTAATCCCCATAGACAAAGGAAAAAACAAAATTAAAACAGAGACAAAAAGAAGAAAAATTACATAAAGATTTTTAAAACACCTCAAATAAACAGGAGAGTGGAAAGTTAAATCAAGGCACTGTGAGAAAAGTTGAAAATTACCGGCATTACTGGCAGAAGTATGCTAATGAAACTTCAGTCCTCCAACTGAAGAGTTAGAATAGGGTTAGAATAGATCATATGTTTTGTGCATTTCAGAAATAATTAAAAGAGGCAAGCATCAAAATAATACTGCAGTTTCTGGATGCAAAATGAACTTAAGGAAGCAGGTTTACTTTTCAATACAGACAAAGATGGATTTGGGGGTTTTACCCTTTAGCAATAGGCGCTGCAAAACCTTGCACTGTATGTAGATGTATACAGACTCCAATAAATAAGGCAGAACATCAGGCCCTAAATTGACATACTTCATTGGTAGTAAAGGTGATAGTAAACTGTTTTATCACTGAGAGCAGCCTGCACTACATATAGTTGTGGCATGTTTTCATGCACTTATGCTTTTTCATATTCAGACACTATATGTCTGTCCTTTGAAGCAGACTATCCAATTCATCATCCAGCCTCCCATTCACAGTTCTAAAGATACCTCAGGCAAAGGGTGCTCTCTCAGTTGATCTATTTGTTGTTGCTGCACCAGTACATTCTCTATGCATAATACATTATTTAGGGCCAAAAGAATACTATGAATAATAATAATAAAAAATTGTTGTGCAGCATTCTCCAGGATCCTCATAAACTTATCCAGCTGCATCACAAGCAGTTTTCACATGCCTTAAAGACAGCTCTACATTTATCAAAGTCTTAATACAACTGTATATCTTTAAATGACTCACTTTGAAAAAAGTAAGCAAGAGTGTTTCCTCTAGCAGTACTAAGCAACATCCACAAAGCAGCTACAGAGCTCAATTGTTTTGGGCAGACACGGTTTCACTAACATTTTGAGCATGTTTGCAATCTTTCTTTGATGTCCAGGTTTAATAGTTGCATGTGACTTTGATTTTAGGCTATCAAACAATAACACTTATATGCAAATGTCACAGAATTTCATCAGAGAAACAAAAGAATAAAGTTAAAACAAATTTCTAGATTTTCTCCGAATTCTAGCTTACATTTAAAAGACCGCACTCACAAATGTTTATTCACATGCACACATGCTGGGATCCCAAAGATTTCTCTATTGAGTTCTCAAAGTTATTTCTACATCTCATGTAGTTTTACATCAATTATAAAAGTAGTCCTGCAAAATTGTTATCCATTATGCAAGTGCTCATGGCTTTGTAAAATAGCCTAACGCATACCACAAAGTTAAACCAAAAGGACAACTTGGGGTTGTGCAATGAAATAGTTTCTCTTGACAGCTGACAATATTTTTTGAAAAAAGATGCTTTTGCTAAAAATTCAAGTTTCCTTAGTAGAATGTCCAAATTTAGCATTAATCATTTTTAAAGTGGATTAGGACTGACAGAAGCTTGACTTGACTATCCAGAGGAATGGCAATTTAAAAAAAGTTTTATCAAATTACTTACAGAATACATCTTTTTCTAATTTTAATTTTCCATTTTAAAGCTACAAAGAGAAGCACCCAGTACAGGGAATTCTCTTATTTAGCGAAAATCGAAGTGCAGGTTGATGTTACTGCCTGTGTTACACCAGTGAAGTTAGTTGCTAGAGAATTAACCTGTGCAACATACAGGAAAGAATAATTATTCCTTTAACCTGTCCTTTAATTAGGACTTGTGACATTTCCACCACTGCCATCAAGAAACATTAGTGTTCTTGACTGATACAAACATAGGCAGTGTTGCAGGATTTTCACCCATCCAGAGATTAGGTCAACTCAGAAGTTCCAATTCATCACCAGATTGGACTTCATAACTAAAGCAGAATTCAAAAGGCCCAAAGTAATGAGAAACAGTTGACTTGGTATTTAAGTCAACATCCAAATTATCAAACGATAGTTTATTTCTTAAAAAAAAAAAATTTGTTCACTTCCATGTATCTCAGTTTCCCCATTAAAAAAAAAGATTGCAGGTAAGAAAGTTAGCACCATTATTTAAATATTTAGCTGCCTATTTAAAATAAAGGAGGGGGATGGAATTACCTAACTCCATACAATGTTTTCATAGGAATCAAAATATTTTATTTGTGAAGTTCCAACATAGTGGCTAAGATTAAGTGAGAGTATTTTCTTAAGAGCCAATAATTTCTGCAGGCAATCCCCTTACCTACAATTTCTGTGCATAGCTCAATAGCTACACCTACAAACTTGTGTACTCCTATACTCCTCCCACAAAAGTACATCCTAAATGAGAATCCTCTACCAAACAAGAGGGGCATTTACTCACTATTTATTTTTCCCCCATTCATGCTTAGAATTCATGCTGCCATGTTTTGCCACTGGTGTTTATCTATTTATGTTACTATACTTTAGGAAAAAATTATTTGGATATGGATCATTAAAACAGATTATTCAACAATATTACAGTACTCAGAATTAAGAGTTATTTTAAACCAAATAAATGCAGCTTGTACAGAAAAAAAATCCTCACATGTTTTTAGCTAATTTCTATTCAGTGTTAATGTCAGCTTTCAATCACAGTCAATGCTCCCCCATTTCCTGTACCTATATGAGGAAATGTCTTTATTCTGTCTTCAGCATATCTCCCATATTTCCTTGTTCTCAAAGGGAAACATGAGATCGAGAATGTTCCATGATCATTTCAGGCACAGAGGTGAGGCTGACAGGTCAGTAGTTCCCAGGGTTGTCTTTTCTTCATTTTTTAAATGCGAGTACTATGTTTCCCTTTTAGCCCTTATTCCACTTTCTTGTGTCTTGGTGTTCTTTTACTTGATGCAAAAAAGAGGTAACATGCTGTCAGTTGTGAAATTTGATAATAAGCAGTTGACTAGCTTTGTACACAGGGTGAAATCACTTTAAGTTGGTTTATATGCACATTTCCTAGCTCACAGAATTTGCACTTGTAAAAATAACTATTGCTCCTTGTGACAGTGTTCACAGGGGTTCTTGGATGAGGCAAGAGATGAGAATTTTGACTCCATGTTCAGAAGGGCTTGATTTATTATTTTATGATATGTATGTATTACATTATAACTATACTAAAAAGAAATAGAAGGAAAGGTTTCCTCTCAGAAGCTAGCTAATAGAATAGAAAAGAATGATAACCAAAAGCAGTTCTCTCGGACTCTGTCTGAGATAGCTTGGCCCTTGATTGACCATTAATTATAAACATCCAAGATGGGCCAATAACAGATGAACCCATTGCATTCCACAGCAGCAGATAAAAATTGTTTACATTTTGTTGCTGAAACTTCTCAGCTTCAGCAGGAAAAATCCTAAGAAAGGATTTTCACAAAAAGATGTCTGCAACAGCTCCTGTCTTGCAATGGGATCTGTGTAGTGAGCTCTCCTGCAAAGCATCTTATTAAAACTTGATTTCTGTATAAGCAGACCTCTTGGCTGAAGTCTTCATGTGCATAAGCTGTGTGAGGGGAAAAGCATCTGTAAAGTTGAAACCTCCTCTGGAAAATTCAGAAGACAAAACGAACTGTCAAAGTCAAATTTCCCTTGTTTACTCCTTCACAAAACAGCTCAGGATGCTGAATTCAGGACAAGCATAGGAAGAGCAAACAGACCGATCTGCTGTTTCCCAATGATAGCAATGGTTTCCAATTCAGCCCCATATTGTTTAACATGAACATTTGTTTTGTAAAAATTACATTCAGTATAGAGACATGGATTTTAGAAATCCTAATGGCTGATAGTATGTTCCTAATGGTTAAAAGCACGCTAACTTAAAGGCAAATACAAGTAAACTTTTCTGGTAAATATAGACTGAAGTCTTGTTTACTTAATGTTGTATCAACTGAAATGTTCAATAAGTCACATTCATGTTGGTTGGGAATACGAAAAACGGGAAAAAATATGCAGAAGTTTTGAAAGGTCAAAGATACATTTAAATTTTGTGCAATTTTTACCCTTTTTTCCCCCCAGTAATTTTAAAATTAACAGTTTTGTTTATGTTTTCCAAGAAAAAATAAATTTCACAAAAAATAGATGTCACACACAATAATATTAGCTAAGATTATAAGGGATTATTGAGAGAAAACTGCCAAGAACTAGCAAAGGAGAAAGGGGATGAGTCATAACCTAAAGAGGTTGAGAAATAAAATTCATAAAGTGGAAGGAATTGGAAACATTCTGTATCTAGAAAAAAATAAAAAGGAGGAAGAAGCACAGGAACTCCTCAAAACAGTACATCTAAATTGAAAAAGTTGTTATTCCTGTTACTGAAGATAGCAACCTAACAACATCCTAATTCATGTATTAATTGGTTGTATTTTTTATTAACTTTTTAAACTTTGTTTTTGTTTTATTAACTTTTTTATACTGAACTCATGTCTTATTGTTTTGATGTTACCCAGCAAGGAGCTAAACACCAAACCAGCTTCTCTCCCAGACTATTTTCATTTACATGTTCCTAAGAGTAGACAAAGAAAAAATTGAGTGTAAGGGAAGAAGTGAGCTATCAGAAAAATGAAAAAACTGCAGACCAAAATTCTGTTCATGTATTGATAAAGCTGACCTGCAGGAAAGGAGGATAAAGAAGCATTAGGTGTTTTTTAAATACTTGTATCTTTATCCAGGTTTATGCATAGATCACTGTCCTCCCAGAAATAAGAACTTGTGGTTTTACACAATAAACCCAAAAGTGATACATCTCTTAAAAAAGATTTCTTTTTTTTGAAGCCAAAAAGGCAAAAATTTTAAAAGTAAATCTTGTCAAATATGTTACTATTAATAAAAGTTTAATTTTTATAAGATAAATTAAGAAAAATTTTTCTTTTCAGAGAACTGGAAAACATATCAGTTCTATATTATTAGCTGCTGTATCCATTAAGTAATATTTCCTAGAGATATGTCCACCAAATTTTTTTTGTCCTTCATAAATGACACTAAAGCAGATCCAAAAAAACCATTATGAATTACAGATCACAGCTGGCAATTACTTACTTAAACATTTTCCATGAGAAAAATCCTTCAAGCCCATTTCATGAAATTTGGGATATCCACTATTTAATGGTCTTTTGGCAAGGAGCACCAAGTACTAAAAGATCCTTTGGGAAGCTGAAAAACTTTAGTAAACTTTAGGGTATCATCTTGGAAATCAGAGTTGTCACTTGATGAAGATTTTAAGATTCTTATAACTTAAGCACAGATGTTAAGAGAAGCAAGGATATTGGAAATTTATTCAAAGAGCAGAGAGAGAAATTAGCAAATGAAGTGAAATCAGAAGTTAAAAGCTATGCAACTACAGGGCAGCATTTGTATTTATGTGAGCACAAAAACCCATTACTTTTAGGGCAAACCACTCAATTCTACAAAGGTATTACTGAAGAAAAGTCAAAAATTAAAAGGAGAAATATATTCTATTCTACACTTTCCCATGTTATTGGAAAACCAGACAAGGAACCAAACAGAGCAGTGAACTGAACTGAGAAAAACAATGTTGAAAAATCCAGACCATAGATATTGACATTATGACACAATATTTAGATGTTATTCCCCTGTGTCTTCTTCAATCTCATTATACTGAAGAGACACTGAAGAAAACAAACTGCACAGACTTGCCCTACAACAGTGCTAATCTCTTTCTACAAACTTTATATTTACTTCTAATCTCCAAAATTCCCATCTGGGGAATTTTGATCCATTCTGGATCAAAATGCCACCAAAGAACAATTAACACGCTCTTAAGGAAGAATAGGCAGATACATTTCCTGAACAGCTGACACATTTCCTCAAAGGTATTTCTGCTACACAAGGGCAATAATTAGATGCCACTTCAAAAAAGCATAATATTAAACAGAAGGTAATCGATGTCTCTCTACATAAAGTAGATTAATCTTACGTGGTTCATCTTTATGCAAATATCACTATGAGTATCTGGAGGGTCATAATTTCCTCTGCTGCAAAATCTGTGAAAGTAGTGTGTCTCAAGTCTGACTTCATGGAGAAAAACAGCAGTTTCCACTACATCAGCTGTTGGCAAGTCTCAGAGGATGAATTTTCCCTATGTTGCTATCTATAGGTATGCATGTATACATCCAAAAAATTCTTTTTATCCATTACTTAGTAAGAATTTTAACTGAGCAAAATTAGTAACTGTCAAATTGCATACGAGTATTATCAATCTAGATTAAATTCTTCTTTAAAAAGAAAATATTTAAAAAACTTGCCACTGTTTCAAATGACCTGAAATTTTTACAGCTTTAATCTATATGATAGCACAAATATTTATACAGGACCTAATAATTTCTTTTGCAATCCAAATAAGTGAACACTCAAGTAAATACTCAAGTAATTCAAGTATCTAGAATTGGCTACAGAAATTTTTAAAAAATTGAATTTCTGTCATTGTCAGGTGGACAGAAAATGCTACATGAGAAAAGATATTATGACAAAATCAAAATCCACTACAATGCTTGCTTTTCCAATATTTTTGTATAAAATATTTAAATATAATCTGTAATAGCAGATTATTACACCCTGTAAAATTAATGGTACATTTTTGTCCTCTCAAAATATTTTCTTTAAAATTTTTGTGGCAGGGTTTTCAATTATCCTCCATGCACATAGGAAGGTCTCAGAATGCCCTGCCCTTTCCTGAGCACGCAGATGAGCACAGCTGTAATTCCTCCCCTGTATGGGCAGCCTTAGAAGCTGCTCTCCCACAGCAGGGAAGGACAGGATCCCCAGGACACAAAAGTGACACTTGGTGCTCCCCACCCTGACCTTTTGCCTTTATATTCACTAATTACATAAAGCAGGGGGAAAGAACAACATAAAAGTGTTTTCTCATGCCAAACAATCACGGACTAATGGAGCTTTATAGCAGAAAAAGCAAACTGTTGTATCCACTCACTGACAAGTCTCTCACGCAGTAACTGCTGTACCCACTTTTATTGCTGTATCCAGCAATACTTCCTTCTGTACCAAACCAGTCATCATCTACCACATGGAGTGAATATACTGCTCCTTCACAACAGGAACTTTCCCAGTAAAAAAGAATTAATATTTCCATTACCTGCTATTGGGTTGATGCCAACAGGCATGGAATTGTATAGTGAGAATACACTTGAATTAAAATATGCCAGAGGAATGTAAAACATTCCTCTATTACAAGCATACAGCTACTTCAGGGAAAGAAAATTAAAAAACAAACAAACAAAAAACCACAAATAACAAAAAAACCACCTCAACAACAAACATCTCATCATCCAAATCTTTACAAATATTTTATTAAACTCAGTTTCTTTAATCATATTCCTGTTCAGACTGTGAATATAAAGTAGAGCAAATCATTCTCAGGGTTCATCAATATGGAATTTGTTACTCAGTTTCTCGTATTCATTTTTCTTTATCCCTTTGATCAGAATTGTGTTGAGAGAAGAAAACACATACAGGAACATTAGAGAATGGATACATCAAGGAGCAATAGAGAAAAGAGGAGCTGAAGCAGAGGTTCCAAACATGATCCAATGGACAGCCTCAGAAATCTCATAAATCACAGAGATTAATAGATCACAGGGGACAGAAATTAATTATTACCGTGGTTTTATAGATTGGAAACAAACACAAAGTCACACCAAAATTTACCAACAGAATTAACATGACCCCAGATTCCCCAGTGTCTGCACCAGGAGCTCCAAACAAAATAAAATATTTTTTAAAATGCCTTTTTTTTCTTCAATAAAAAGAAATATCATTTTAGGATTCGCTAATTTTGTTTAAAATTTCTGCAGTACCATACAGCTGAGAGATGGTTAAGTTCTGTGAAGAAATCTTTTTAATAAACTATTTTGCTTTGCCAGAGGAAGTATAGAGTTCTCTCCCCAATTAAAAATTATGACAATTTTAAGTAACGTATACCACACTGATTCTTCTGCAGTAAGACAAGGCTGAGATCTTTTTTAGAAAACATAAAGACATGTCTTAAGTGTGTTTTTCCCAATATTGACCATCTAATCTATATGTAAAATAATTTTTCGCAGGTTTTCTTTTTATAGAAACATGATAACAAATAATAATTAAATTTTCCATGCAATAATTCATCTTTTTTCTTTGAGGTTTAAATTTTTTAAAAGCAAACCAATTTAATTGTTATAGGCACCAAAAAAGTCTACTTTTATTTTTTTAAGAAGTCTTCACCTTCCCTGTGTTTCTCCATTTTAGAAGTATGATCATTTATCAGCAGTCATTGTAATATCAGGATTCACTTACAGAACAACGTGAGAACTATTTTCAAAACAAATCCTGAAATACGCCCTTTTAATAGCTTAGGAAAGTAAGATAAAAATTTAAACTGTGTCAATAATGTAAAATTTCATAGCTTGATGCAAAATGTGACATCACAGCTACTCTTCTGGTACATCAAAGGTATATTGATTAGAGTATTAACTGTGTGTATAAGTCACAGCTTCCAGCACAAGCACATACTCAGCAACTCCAAGCCGGTAGCAGCTGAGATATCTTGCAGTCAAGGAAATGGAATATGCAGCCTCCTCTTGTGTTGATGGCAAATGAAAAACAGCATCAAAAATATTCTCCCTTTCTACCATTTAGATCACTGCAGGGAAGGGGATGAAAAAAACTCAGCAGAGAACAGTGACTGCAGGCACATTGATACTCAGTTAAGTTTGAAGCTACTTTGGTGCACCAAAATCAGAAGGGTAGTCTCACAGGGAAATAAGAATGCAGAGAAATGTGATTTTTATGGGAGAACTGCAGAGGAGTAGAGAATTACATGCTTAGATTTATCACAGGGAATTGTGAGAACTTCTGCCATCCCTTCCCTTCCCTGTGGGAAGTCTCAGCAATGCCTTCCTGCTACCTCCTGCTTGGCTCCTGCACAGCCAGGGGGATGCCTGCATGCACCCAGCAGCAGTAACCATCCCTCCACTGCAGAGCCAGCACTGCCACATGCCCACAGTGGGAACACCTCCAAGAGGGCAGAGAGGATCCTCCTCTGCACCATGGTTGCCAGAGCTTCCACTTCCCCAGTGACAGAACCTTTTCCTTCAGGACATATGTGCTATTTCCTGCTGAAAAGTTTCCTAAGGCTTTTTTGTTTACCCTTTCAGTTGGCAGCAATGTATCACTCTAAGCTTCATCCACATCATCGTCACAGACGCACAGAATAGGTCTGAAGTGAGTAGTTTGTGGCAAAATAAAGAATATCTCAATGAATAACAATTTTCTGTGCTAGAAGCAAGTAAACTTCTTGACAAAGAAATCAACTGAAATTCAGAATGCTGTGAATGAGGTGACTAGAGAGATTACACCCAAAACAATAACCGTTGAACTACATTTTGAAAATTGCAATATTTTTGTGGTAATTTGGTAAGAAGTATTTTGGGGTTTTTTTTCCTCATTTTACAAAGTGTGAGCACAAATGATCATCTTATTAGGAAAATGTCTTGTATAGCACCATAGCCCCTCAAAGTTAATTGTCAGTCTGTATCTCCCACTACAAGTGCTGTGTGATGTATGAAGATGACACTGAGCTTTCAAATTAGATTTTCAATAGCTAAGAATCAGTATGAAAATTAGAAAGTCTATTTTCTTAACCAATTCACATTCTCTTGCTGGGCGTTCACAAGCCAACCAATACCCTAAATTGGATTTTGTTTAAATGGATGTATAAAATTGGAATTTTAGCAGTATATAAAACAGACAAACCTTAATTGGTTTAAGCTGGAAAATTTTCTTCAGGGAAGCATAGAGCTGGAACACTATTTCTTTAAAGAGGAAACATTAGATGTGCTGTATTGCATTGTGCTATCACTTAAAGTATAAATATTTAACAATTACTGCATTTTAAACTCATAGTTTTACAAAATAAACAATGTATCAAGATTTATAACAGACAAACACAGTTCACACTATATTTCCTGTGTTATAAATCAAAAAGATAAAAATAGCTTAATATTAACTGTAATTCATGAAACTAGACCTTGCTTTTTTAAGGTTAGTAAAAAAGTAAAGATACTGACACAGAGTAGCATCTTAGAAAGATCCAAGGGATCGCTGAAGAATGACAGTAAGTGCCAGAGTGATGAATATCATGAAGTCAAACTATTAAAGACAAGGTGATAATCAGCAAACAGCAGAAAATAAAAGCCTGAACAATATACTTGTGCCCAGGTATTTCTTCCTGACTTAGTGACTTGACCTAAATGGTCCTGGCACTGCAGGACTCACAGTTTATTTATGACAACCTCTTCTCATAAAAAGTGAAAGATAATGTTTTTGTTACTTGCTAGAAGAAATTGCTACCTTTAGGGCACATTGGTTATAAAGTGAGTTCATATTGAAATATAGGGGTCTGCCCTGCCTTAGCTGAGTCACCTCAAACATGTCAGCTCTCAGAAACCTAAAAGAGAGTTTATTAGACTCATTTTTGTCCTTCAAAGACTTGGCATCAATACAAATCTGAAATTGAAATTGGTAACACTTTTTTTAAATAAACATTCACTTTATCAAGACCAGTAGTTTGCCTATTCTTACAAGCACTCAACAAATAAAGACTCCTCTTTTTCCATACAAGATGCTGTCTTTGTGTGACTGTTTCCCACAGTGCTCAATATATATAGTCAAAATGAAATTTGACAGATTATTCAGAGTTTTTTTGTTGAAAATACAGGAGCCGTCTGAAGATTGGACTTCTAATTTAAACTCTCAACTTTCAAACTTAGCATTAGGTAAGACAAGTATCCCATTCTCTTACTACTGAACTGAAACAAGAATGTATTTTTTGCCACAAAATTTCACATTACTTCTTTTCAATACCTTTCAGGTTCAAGGAATAATGAAGACCAGAGAATAAATAACTGAGTAATGTATTGGGCCCGCTTCACCTCAGAATAAAATAGCCATTCCAGTGGTTCCAATTTATACCAAATTATTGACATAATTTGGAGGAATTTTATGATGTAGCTAAACCATAGAATCAAAAAACAATTTAAGTTGAGCAGAACTTTGGTCATCTGCTGATCATACTTCTACTCAGAGCAGGGCCAAGTTAAGGTTGTTCAGAACCAGGTCAAATCAAGTTTTGACTATCAAGGTTGGATAGTCAAGCCTCTCTGGGCTACATATTTCAGGTAAAAATATTTTTAAAAAATCCAAATATCTAATATGAATTTGTTACCCAGAAGTTGTTCAGACTGGCTATGCAGTAGAAGCCTCAGCATCTATTTTCTAGTTACTACTCTGTGTATTGGTGCACAGAGCAGCACCAGTAAGTCTGGACTAGCAGTAAGAATTTTGTTTTCTCGCAGTTTTTTCTTAACAAAATTTGACCCATTATCCACTTTCATGAACTAATAATCAGCTTTCTGGATTATTTTCCCACTTGTCCACTAAGGGAGAGAAGATTTCCCTTTTCTCAGGAACAGATGGTGAGTACTTACTAACTGCTCATTATAAGCTGAAGGTAAACATTGGCTGGGGATCAAACAAGTTCTCAGTATAACCTCTGAGGCATATGGCTGATTGAACCATTATAAAGACAATTAAATACTTAGAATGTTAAATTAGTAAAACACACCTAGTGTAAGAGTGTATTGAGCATGAACAAATACAGCCTCCTTTTCTACCTACAGAGATAATTATAACCTACAGAAAGCTTAAGAAATATGTGCAAACATTCTCAAATACTTTCCCCAACATCAGTTTTCAGGGCAAGTCTCAAACAAAAAAAAAATTTGAAAATTATTACTCCTGTATACAATTGGAGCTTTTTTAAAGCCATGTATGAAGTCTTTGACAGAGAAAGCAAAGACCTGTTTCTGATGTTGCAGATTCTATTAAAGACAGTGATTGGAAACTCACAGAAAATCTACTTGTGATTCATTGTTATAAAATACAGGTTACCTTAGATGAGACTTCTATGGTCAAAGTGCTGGTCTATCATCCGACAGAAATTTCTTTGAGACCAGAAACAAAATTGTTTATAGAATTTGTATATGCTTGGTCAGAATGCTGTCAGGCGTATAGATTGTACAAATTGTACAATCAAAAATCACAGAAATAAAGACTGAACCATTTCTCTTGTAGGGAGCATAGCAAGTAACAATAGAAGGCCTGGAGAAGACATTTCCAACAAAATTATTCACTTTTCGTTGTCCTCTTTCTCTTTGAAACCTGAATAGTGATTTAAAACTTCATTCCATGTATTGATGGAGTTCTTGATTCCAACAGAAACTTCATATAAATGTTTAAGATGCAATTGATTCTGCTTTATGGTTTTGGCATGATAATAACAGATGTTACTAATTATCTTTTTTAATGTGAATCTGATTAAATATTTTGGCAAAACATCTAATAAAGTCAACACGCATTATTCTTATATTAAAGCTTCAGTTTATTCTGTTCTCATTATAATCCTGTAGGGCTGTATTATTTATTTTCCCTGTTAGAAAACATTCAAGTATTCATGATGATTCTGCTTAATTTTACTCCCCTTATTTTGAGTACAATAACATATTAAAATTAAAGTGTTACTACATTAATTACTCCATATTTCTTTTTGGAAATATGCTAATATATATGACTAATATTTTCATTAAAACACCTAGCACTTTTATATTCGTACTTCAAAAGTTTCTTAGTTTTTTCCTTATGTTTATTATGAGATTGATAAAAATTAAAAGCATGATAAAGAACAACATTAAATTTTTACTGAGCCATCTGAATTACTTGGTTAGCAGAATGCAGTGGAAAATGTAAAATTAGCAGAACGAAATACTAGGTGGAATTAAAGGTATACACTTATTTTTAAGATCATAAAAATTTTCCTTCAAAAATAAAACTTGCCTCATAGGTTAGGACAGCTTTCACTCAACAAAAAAAGACACTCATCCCCTATTTGCTGCTCAGCCAGAGACAAGCATGAAGCTGCAGAGAATTCAACCTAATTGAGAGATAACTCCATAGTGTAAAGACATTTTCAAAACAGAAATGCTGCAGTCTCATTTAAGAAAGGTAATTATAGTACAGAGTCACAGTTAATGTTCTACAGAAGTAATTCCACCCTCAGCAATATTTTCACTATCCTTAACTTTGAAAAAGTCCCTACTGGGCTGAAATTTCTCATACATAGTCTCAGCCCAAAGGGTTATTTTAAAGTTTAAATTAAAATGTTAAGAAAATTGAGTTACTAAAAGAATTTTTTCACTAAGAAAAATGTTCTAATTTGTAGTTTTCTAAAACTGTCACTACAACTCAGAATAATTAATTTTACTTCCTACACAGACATGAATTCAACTTATGAACAAAGCTTTTTAACATGGGATTTGACTTCAGCTAACTTTGCACGTGTTATGCCAAGAACTTTGAATGATGTACAATAAATATTATCCAGGGGTAGAAAAGCTGTCACTGTCGCTTCTAGTTACTGCTCCCTGAATTATTTGCTTCAAAGTCAAAGCAAGTGGCACTTTTCGGGTGAGGAAGAAGCAATAAGCAGTGCCAGGCTCAAGAGGGGAGCCATTCTGTGTGTCCCTGTGGTGACACTGTGTCTGGCAGTGGCTCAAATCAGGTGCTCTGCAGAGACTGCATAAAGGAGAGGGCCACCAGTGGAATGCATGCTAAATCAAGCACTGCTATGCTGGGAACTAAGGACTGGTAACTGGAGAGAAAATTGATGCTTTATGCCCAGCCTCCCAACTACAGATCACATAGATGAAAATCCACTTCAAGATTAAGTATTTTATAAGACTTCCTAGCGTTGGCATCAGCTTCTTTTTCAGGACTCTTCAGCAGATTAATAAAGATTCACCTGGTGCTTGATCCAGACCATCATTCTTCAAGCAATTAACTACTAGCGAAAAATAGCTCAAGAAATATTTCAGAAAGATGTCCAAAGAGATAAAGAGTCCATCACACCTTGTACAAATTAGTACAATAGTTTGTCATTCTTCCTAGACAAAAGGGTACATTAACCTGAATTTGCATGTGTTCCATTAAAAGCCTTCAGATAGTGTTAGGTTTCATCTGGTATATAGATGTCTAGATCAGAAATTTGATTCCTATGAAAGTACTTTCAGCTGATAACCTGACATTTTGAAATATCTCTCTTAAATCAAATTGATGGAACTTCCTTGATCAGGCAAACAGACCTAGAAGCGTACTGTGTTTGACACACAGGTCAAAATGTGATTTTTTTTTAACCAGGAGGCTTGAAAATTAAACAGAAACAAAATATTTTTTAAAACAAACAAAGACCTTCATTTTACTAAGTCATATTTTAATTGATTTTTTTTTAAGATTCATCTTCAAGTATAACTAGTAGCCAGTGGAGATGATTGTATTTAAAAATCTGTTCAAAAGTGGTCACTCCAGACGAGAAGTTATTTTTCTAAACATAGCAAGGCTGAGAGAGGAGCTTACAACCTAAGACACAACCTGAAGGGGCAGAGAGAAAAAGAGGCATAAAGTATGGAATACTGCAAAGCACAGACCTTGGTGAAGGAGGAAATCAAAAGAAGATTTTAAATGCAACCCATAAAGATAAGCATAATTATTATGACATTTTCTGTGAAATACAGAATTATTAACTATGCAGTGGAATAGCTTACATGTCATATGAAAAATGCTCAGATCTGAAGTAGAGCAAGACCTGAGATACATAGGCAGTAACTTGTAGTTCTCATACCAACAGGTTAAATGTTTATTGTAGTCAAAGGGTTATTAAATTCATGACATTCACTTAGCAAGATGCATCACTTTTTAAAGCTGCTCATTTTATGGAGAAGTGTAAAAACATTCTGCCATGATTAAATTAAAAGTCACTGTACCTGTACATATCTTTTAAAATACAGCAGACATCTCTGGCTCAATTTCCTGATATTTTATATGATTCATTTCACCAATAAACAGCTATCAGAGACATCCCCACCTGCATCTACTTAATTCACCAGAGATGTAACTTCATTGTTTGCTACAAGCCATGAGATCTTTTGGTATTCTTTCTCACAAGGACTTTCAGGAGTGAGTGATGGAGATTGTCACTGAAGAAGGTAGGACACTTCTAGCCTTTGGCAACAAAGCTGGAAAATGAGATTGTCAAATAAAATAAATACAGGAACAAAGCTTAAAAAAAAAGAAATAAGTAATAGCTCCCATGCCTTGGGAAATTACCTTTATTCACCAGCTGAATCAAAGGTTTTTTTGACCCTCTGAAGTGAAAGGCAAACTCGGGAAAAACTATTACTGGAACCCTTTTTCTACAACATTTGTTCCTTCCATAATGTATAGAGTAGAACAGTCATTAAGAACGTGAATACTTTTAATCATACCCATCAAATGGAAAGTCATATGTCACTAAACAAAAGGTAGACAGGTAGGTTTATAAGTTCCATCTTTTTTAGTGAGGATCAGGACCTGGAAGTTTTCAAAGTGCAAGAAAACATTTTGCTTTTGATGCGAAAGAAAGGAAATGGGCTTTCTTCATTCTAAGAAATATGCTAACTTAGCTATCTGTAATGTCTTCCAGACTAGGAAGATGAAGTGAAATAGGAAATCAAAGCTTATGCATTCCCTGCTAGAGCTATGAAATGTGAGACTCAGCAGTCTACTGAAGAACATCATCAGAATATAACCATGATGTGGATACAGACTGGACAGCTTTTGAGAAAACATGGCATAGTTTACCAAGAGCTATCTTTTGCATGGCTATAATACAGCACCCTTGGTGTAATTAATAGTAAGGCACTCTCATAAATAATTAGATTTACGGACTGAAAGTCCTGACCCATTTCATGTCAACAAACAATTATAGCTTTTATGGTTTCAACAAGCTATGAAAATACAAAGGAAGCATTATCATTGCATTATAATCAAATTTAAATTAGTTTGGTCACAATTCACCATGTGATTTAGTCACTGTAGGTGAATGATCAGAAAAGGTTGTTGCAAACCTCAAGCAAATGGAAATAAAATTAAAATAACTTATAAAAAATAGGACTAGGATATTAATCAGAATATGAATATATCACTAATTTAAGATATCTGGGAGGGTTCATGGTTACTACAGTATATGACATGGAAGAAAACCTCTGTGAGTCAATATGTAAGAATGCCTGATACTTTTCTCTAGGAATAGTTTGCAGCCCTGAACAATGCCAAAGAAAAAGGCTACAGTTACACAAGGTCATTAGAAGCCTGCCCTTTTAGCCAAATACAATGCCCAAATACCTACTGAAAACACAAACTCTCTGAGATAAATTTTGGATCTGTTAAGGGTGAGTTCAATGGAAGAGGAGTCATGAGGGATGTATACCAGGAAACACACATAATTCTGGTATCTGCAGAGAATACTACATGCTTAAAGTCTCTTGCAAGTAGCAGCTCATGCCATCAAGGTTCATGTGCAGTCAATCAAGGAGGAAAAAACTAAGATTCAAGAGTCAAAAATACCTAAAAGATGTTCATATGGATTGTAAACCAATGCAAACTACACCTACAACAGGAAAGAGAGATGGGCCAGAAATTTCTGGTGACTAGGGACAAGGAATAAAGAAAGAATTTCATATTCAACAAGGCTGAACAAGACAGAACTCTAAGAAAAAGACTCTGCAGGTTGTTGTCTTTACATTTTAAAGACTCAAAGATATTAAGTATTCCTCACTAACAATAAAATAAAAGAAGCTAGCTCAGGGAAATCCTAGGTGGTCTAAGTTCCATGAATGGAATTGTTATTTGCACCACATTCAGCACAGTAATGACATAGATCCACCCAGAAAAATAGACTGCAACTAACTCATGAGTTCTCCAAACTTCTGTTTGCTTCAATAGGAATTTTGTGTTCATCAGTTTTCTGCTAAATGCAACTCACAGATGCTGATGCAGAAGTGATCAGCACATCACCATTTCTGGTCTTTAAAGTACAGTGCAGAAAATTTGGCTTTCATTCCCATAAGAAATAAAGTACTTATAAGCTATTTCCAATACATGGAGACCCAAATGTCAAAGATCAAATGATCATTAAAATATATTAAATTACAGCTGTGCAATGAGCTATTAGAATGCTATTTGTACATGCTCAGTGCTGGAAAATGAAGAACACTAATGTATCATCACTCTAATTCTCATTTAGTCCACTCAGCATTTGTAAAGGCAAGGAATCACATTAACCAAACATCCTTAAAGATCTACCAGGTCTGTCCCAAGTGTAAAAATGCACTTGGGGTCACCTCCTGTAAATCTAACTGGGGGGGAAGGGGATGGTGCAATGAACTTTTAGTTTGCTACCATGAAATAAAAAGCACTGAAAACATCAATTGATGTCCAGAATTTCTCTCACAGAAAAGGTTCTTTTCAAACTATGTTCATGCAGCCACTCTTCACCCATCGCCTATTCATTTCCTCCAGGTTAGCACAAATCTTTCACTTTGTATTTACAATAAGAATTATTTTTACAGAGTCAATCTTCCTGGCCAACAGTTTCAGTTATGAAAATTACCATAGCGATGGTAACAGTATATCTAAAATTCCTTTCAAAATAAATGAAATGTAATTTTTTTCAGTCTGATGAAAAAGCCACTGTTTCTATTTCAAAATGCACATTTAGAAGGAATATATTTGCAAACCCATTCGGATCCATTGACCCCAAAATGAACACACACATTGAATTTTAAAGGCAAATAAACTTTTCTTTTAAATTTAAAAAAAAATTACAGAAAAGTTAAGTTAGCTTAGCATCTTGACAAAAATCCAGGTGGGTTTAGGATGACTTGCTAAAATGGAATAGGTAGGAAACAAGCTTATTGGTTACTATTGGATGTTCATATGAAATACAATTTTTTTCATGTTGAGTTCTTTCAGTCTCATGTATTATGTCTCACAAACTTGTTGCAGGGCATATTAGGCTCTCAGATAAGCCTGAAAGTTTGTAATAGCCCTACCTAGGACATTAAGACTCTAAAATAAATGGGCAACCTTGAGTAGCAGACGAAGCAAGAGATAGGAAGTTATTATGATATAGCTGAATAATCCCATATTGTGTGGTGTCATTAGACAGGTTCGCTCATATGCAGTATGAGGTCAGCAAGTAAAAAGCAGCCACCTTCAAGCAAAGCTTTTAATGAAAAAGCCTTGGTTTCATGCTGGTTCCTTCGTATCAGAGGCCTCTATTTTTGCCCAGTCATCCAAGATTCCGACACCAGTGCCTCCTGCTTTCCACCTGCATGTTTTGGACTTTGCCTTTCCACCTAGGTTATGTCTTTTCATCCCATCTTATCACTAAGATCTGTTCTCATTTTATCTCTGGTCTGTGGCATACGTAACAAATTATCATGGATATATTTTTATTCACTTTCAACAATTTAATCTTAATTAAAATATTTACTCACCTTGGTAGAGCACCAGTGTAGTAAGTTGCTTTTTTTTTTACAAAATCTCATTAAATCTCTCTGTTTACAGGAGGCAGAGAAAATGGAAAAGACAAGGGTATGGGTAAGTGCCACAGACTGTTGGAGTTAGCCATAGTTCTCTCTTCCCTTGTAATGCATTATCATCTGTATAAGGCAGCTAGCAGCACAGATCCCAGTGCTTCAGGAATAGGGCAGATCAGCACTGGCTTCCAGCATAAATCAGCTCTCCAACTGGAGAAATTAGAATATATGGGTTAGCATGGCTTGAGCACAATATCGGCAGTTTCATCTCCTCTTAGCTATCTTTCCTTTCAGGGAACAGTCCATGCTAATGATACTTTGAGTTAGAAAAGTTTTAACAATAGTATCATAGGTCAGTATTTCACCAGCTCAGTGAATGGCATTGTGATGGTTACAAAATGGATATAAATATTTCAGTCACATAATCTATAATGGCCACTTTCTTCCACTGAGTAAGCAAGGCCATTTCTCTCTGATAGTGTTTCTAACTTTCCAATTTAAAAAGAAAAGCTTTAAATTATGCTGTGTCCACACGTACTGTACTCTGGCTCATTCAAAACCTCAGACCAACATTTAAGCTCCGACTTCCTAGACATACCAGGTCAACTCCTAAGAACAAAGCCTTAGCACTTCAGAAGGCAGAGGTAAAAACCACCAAGTGCTGTTCACTTTTTACTTGTGTAAAAATTACTCAGAAAATAGCTGCTGGCATTTTTTCTCATGGATACCCTTTAAACTGCTTGCAAGCATCAGACCCTCTGATTTCAGAGTCCCACCTTCCCCAACCTTGTGCTGCATGGACCAGCACAAGGGCTGATTTACAATTCTTGTATGTAGTATTCTCCAGATCATTATTCCAAGTTGCTTCTCCAGATACAGGCAGTTGAATCAAATCACAGAACTGCAAATAACACAACTTCTCAACAATTTCAGAGTACTTTTAAAGGGACTTTTTATATTTAGATATCTATGTAACTGAAATCTCTTTAAATACTGTGAGCAAGTTTTTCAGCAATTTTTGGTGGAGACAACAGAAGGAAAGAAAATGTATGATTAATTAAAGTGTATTACTTTCCATTGGGCCATTCTAAAACCCAGAAAGTTATAACATTATAAACAGCTTATAAAACATGAGCACAGAATCCAAAGTCCTGTTCCAGAATCTAAAGGTGCACTCATACAGCTGGAAAGGTCTTAAAAAGCCTTAAACCTGCCCCCAGAGGTATCTAAAAACACTGCTTGCCAATACCTAGCTATTTGTCTTTTGCAGTTAACTACAGAAAATGTTGAGAATTTTGGCATGCATTATAAGGGCAAGGAACTGTAAACTACTTTCTGCCCCTTGAATAAGATTTCTGTTGTTATAAGGAGGTCTCCCATTATTAAGTAAATTAAATTAAGTAAACTTCACATGGAAATTCATGTATAGCAGGTCTTGGTCCTATGTCCAAAACACAGTGAGAATAACTTTAAATATTATTAAAATCCTTTTACTAGATTTTTTTATTTATTTATCATCTAATATCCATTATTCAGTCATTTATAGTTCATGCACAATAAATATAAGGACCTAGTAATTCCAGGAAATTGGCTGTGTAATATTTTTCCTCTTTACTCACATGTTAGAGTCTAAACCATTAAGAGAAGCACATGCAGCTGTTACCCTGGGTAGCTCACACTGAGCTCAAGTAGCACAGGAGCTGTAAATCTCCAGGAAACAGGCTTACAGGAACACAGACACAGAGAAGGCACACTGAATGTAAAAGATTGTGAGCAAATTACTCCCTGGCTGGAGTCAGCCAACAGCTGCAGCCATTCTAAACTTAGCCCATTGCTGGGCTTGGTTCAATGCTCAGTGTGAATGCAAAGGCTAACACAAAATCCTCAGGGAGTTCTCATAAGAACTGTGCATTTTCCTTTCCTTCTGTTAGGACATGTTTATACCTCAGGTATTTTTACAAGTCTTCCGGGCGAAAGTCAGCAAATCATAATTCCATTCATTTATTTTTTAAGATTTCAGTCAAGGTGAAGTTTTCAAAACAGCATGTTTTACCAGAAGGAATCAAGATGAAGAGTTATCTGAGGGCATCACATAGTTGGATTTAAACCTTTGTTTTCTCCATCCATATGAACATCATTGGTTTTCCTTCCTGTATGATTTATAGCAGTCTCCTCATGGTCTTCATGGATCATTAGAAAGTGCAATGGCATTTAGTAGATGTTTTGTTATAAAGTCTGATATGTCAAATACTCCAACCATACTCAGGATACCAAAATAAACAGTTTTAGGCAGGTGTTGAGGTTTTTTAAGTATAATTTTTAAAAAACCTGGTCCATTTCAAGTGAACAGTAAGTTAAAACTTTGCATTATGTTTACTGCAATGATATATCTTAAAAGCTAATCTTAATGCTAAAATGTAGTAGAACCATTTACTTTATAAATTTCAAAAATAATTTATTTTCATGACAGATTATCCATTCACAGATTTTTAGTAATTACTATTTTTCCTTAAGCTGTTAATCACTACTGACCTTCTCTGGTTTGATTTAACAATAAAATGTGATCATTTTATCTACCCTTTGCTTAATAAAAAGGAAAAGAAAAAGCAAAATCACAGTGAGTAAGCTCTTCTCAATGATAGGGGGTGGAAGAAAAACCTATATTTGAGCATTTACAATTACAATATCTGATTGTTTTGGAAAGTGTGTTGGAACATACCGACATATATGAGAAATCTCTTGGAGGAAAGAATTGCAAATGAACAGCATCTGAATATCTTTGAGTTTTTTGACCTATGCTCCAAAATGAAGTCCAAAAACTTAGCAGCTATTAAACCATAAAGATATGCATTATTAGTGTACTTACTGAATAATATTTAGAAGGTAGATTAATGATAGGATTATTAATTCAGCATCAGTGCTGTTTACCGTGATGTACAATTCTTTATCTTCCTGAAAAACTTGATCAACCAATAGCAGTGGTCTTACAAGCAAAAATATACATGGATTATATTGAAAAAAATAGTGATTGAAGAAAATTAGTTCTTTCATCAAAGCTCAGCCATTTAAGGATAAGAGATGCATCTCCAGCTTATGAATCAATCATGTGAAAATTTGCAGTCTATGATATTGAATTCTGCACTGGCTCTTAAAAACAACAAAAAATGTAAAGTCAATAAAAAGAGAGTGGAAATAAATCTTGATTTATCAGTAAACGTTTTAGCGTTCTTTGGGGAGCTCCTTAATGTTATGTGAAGTCTGAAAGTCAGAAAATAGATTTCTATTCCATTTAATTTGTCATCAGAATTTCAGGAAGTTATTTACTAACTTTTTAAAAATACGGAAAATTGAAGATTGACTGAGAACCCAACAGTGTCTATATCAGAAGAAACTGCATTTTTTATGTCTATCAATGTTGACCATAACAGAAGAGACTAAAAAGTTAAACTATATTATGATGATTTAAAAAAAAAATAAAATTTGAAGATAACACGAGCACATGACCCTTGCAAACGCAAGAAAGCATGCAAAAATTTTTCAGAGGTGGCCTACAGAGTGTCATGTATTTCAAAGAATTCACATAGGCTTGGGCTGTGTCAATGGGAAAGCAAACCTTGAGGAATACACTAGACACTGTGGAAAGCACTGCTCATGAACATACCAATATATCTGAAAACATGAGACATGAGCTGGCTTTGATCTTATAAGGAACAGGGAATGTAATAAATACATCCTACAAGGAAATGTGATGGAGTAAATCACTAATAATATCAGTTTTTGCACTTTAAGCTCTTAAAAAAACCCAAACAGGACAGTCAATTAATCAATTCAGCCCTTCCAGTGCATCAGTGCCCCCTCACCCATGATTGTCTTCAGTCATAGTGATCTAATATGTGTGAACAGGTCTGTGGCATTTGACTTGGTGTTAATCTTACCTGCATTTTAGTACTGCAAAGAAACAGAAGGAGCTTTGGAAGGTTCTTGTATTGCCTACAAATAAAGGGGCTTGGAAGAGCAAAGATCATCCCTGGCACAGCTTTAGTAATGGGGTAAGTGCAACTGAGAATTAAGGCTGAGATAAAGAGAAATCTAGAGAAGGCTGGGAAAAGGACTAAAGATCCCCTGCAGGGATAACTGGAGTTAAAGCTGTTGCTGGGGGAAAAAAAAAAAAAAAAAAAAAAAACAACCAAAAAAACCAGATGAAAACAGCAAAAAGCAAGGCTGTGTGCCTTCTGGCAGAAGAGATGAAATTAAGGATGTGGGAAAGGCAGGACAAACTTGTACTCAGGAAAATGCATGAGAGCAATGTCTGAGATTGAAAGACAGGAATTTTAAAAATCCAACCCTCCTGGAAGGAAACCAATGAAGAGCCCATTCTCTCCAAAGTTCATTCCATTCCCAAACTTGGAGAGAATTCCGAGTACCTGAACTTCACTACTTCTCTGTAGATCTATTTCTCAACCTCTCCAGAATGGGTTTTTTTGTAGCAACTGACAAAATAGTTCTGAGGATCTATCCTAGTGTAACAGTAGTTCAGCAGTAGTTTAGTAGAACCATGACACTTAGGAGACACTTTGCTGCAAAAAATGGAATACATCAATACACCTGAATTTTTTATTCCTTGCTACACTCATGGGACAAACCATAAGAATTAAGTTGCATCACTTGCATGGCTACATATTGTCATCCTACCTCACAGAATATGCAAATGAAATCAGCACCAATTACTGCACTTCATACTGTGGGTTCATTCCACTGTTCCACACATTCCCTGCTCTGAAATCATAGTTACTCATTTTTCTTCTGTTTTGTTTTTTTCCAAAACTATCAGCATTATTTGCACCTGATCTTCTCACAAATCCTATATATTAAAATACCAATGAGAGCTAACTAAGTGAATATATTGCTCTCTTAAAAACTGGAAACTGTGGCTAGCAGAGCCAAAAACATCCACAAAACCATCACCTTTAACAGAGAACTAGAGTTCATATTCATCATCCTCTTTGGGGGAAACACCAACCACCACTCAATCACAGAAGGAATAGAAAACCTGTACAGTGCATTTTTATCAGTTTTTAGGCAGACTAGAACAAAGTTTTTCAGTTTCTCTCAGTCTTTAAGTGTTTGAATGTGAAGATTATGTCACAGAGTAATGGCAGAAGATACAGCAAAGAGAAGGTGTCACACTTGGCATGTCAAGGTAGACTCCAAAAACAGGATTTGATTGCTTTATGAGAAAGAATAAGAGGGGGAAAAAGGAAAGAGGGATAGACAGCAGTTATGTTTCAGTAGTTTCGAAGCTTGTCAGCAGCAAACATGTTTCAGGTGAATATCTGTACACAGCAGAATAAAATTCCATTAATTTTCTCTCTTCTTCAGTATGATTTAGAAGTGAAGTCCAACTCCATAGTTTTTAAAAAGCATCCCACCTTCAAGGGAATTGAAGATGCACCACAAAAGAAATTTGATTCAAGTAAAATCAAAACCATAGGAAGCAACCCCACTAAACTTTAATTCAGGGTAAATAAAATTGAAAAGAGACGCTGAAAAAATTGAGGCAAACTTCCATTGATTTCAGCAAGCTTTGAATTTGGATCTTTTAAACCTAGATATTTCAAAATGGACAAATTAAATGAAAATTGAGGAACTAGATGCTCAAGTAAGAAAGCAAACCTGTGACTGTTCTAACTTGGAGCTTAGGCTGAACTAGATTTCATAATGTGCAAGATCTTAATTTATCTGAGTACATGCTTCATTTTGTCACTGTCTGGATGGAGAGTATTATTATTGATTACCTTGCTAGGAGAGTCAAGATAACGAAAATTAAAATTCTCATATAGCAGATCTATTCAAATTAACCTGTTTGATGAGAAACAGCATCAAGATCATGGTTTGCAAAAGCGAGAAATATTCCTTGAAGTGACTTAAAATAAATAGTTGTACTGTATAGCATCTCTTGAATTCACTAAAGTTAGGAGCAAGCTCTTAAAACTGAATGCCAAACACTTGAGGTGAGAGTTATGAGTCAGAGAGGACAATTCCTATTTTTGTATGTAAGATTAAAATAGTGTTTCTCTCCCAGATCCCAAATAAACTCAAAAGTCTTTAAAGAAAAATTTCTCCTTGGTAATCAACTCACTATAAAACTGAACTAACCAAGAAATATTATGGGCTTTGGGGCTAAAGAGAACATGTAAAAAGTACATCACTGCTTCCCCTCCTTATGAAAGTATCACTGAATCCAGCAACAGGATAGTGGTTAGACAGGTTCAGAAACACAGACAAAGAAGTTCAAGTCACAGAGGAACAGAAGAAATATATATGAGAGGAAAAAAAACCACACCAACAATACAACCCCACAGTCATGGAGCAAAATTAAATAAAGCACAAAATAAACCATCATGGGAAAGCAGTTTGAATCCCAAGTAACAGATTTTTTTTCTGTAGCCAAACAATGGGGAATTGTGCATCAAGAATGCACTCAGGTGGGTTTTTTCCTACCTCTGAATGCAGCCACTGGTTCAAGTATCAGATGAATTTTAACCACAGCATCTCTGTTAAGACTATCTATATTGCTCGGGGACTATATTTACACAGCCCATAATTTTACTTATTAGCATGATAGGGCAGCTCTTTGAATCAAAGTCACATTTATGCCTCATTGAATAAAGTCTTAACTACTGCCAGATATTAAAATGCTATTAACACATGCATAAGATGTATCTGGTACATAATTAGATTCATTAAGATGAACTCACTCAAAATTTTGCATTTATATTTTTTATTTGTCTATCAAGGGCTGAAAAGTAGAAATTAATACCTTCCCATATACCTTCTATTATTAATATTATAAACTCCTCTGTGAATTAGCTCAGGTCTGTAGCAGCAAAGACTTTCAGAGCAATCCAATGCAGCACTTACAAACTGTGCTGATAAAAGAGATAAGAGTCATTTCTTCAGCTTAACTCCATCTGGCAAAATGCCAGGGCAAAATGAAAAAAATATATTGTCAGGAAGACAACACAGATGACCACACTGGCAAAAGTCACCTATGCTCACATTGTCTTAAAAGCATGACTCTGCATCTTTTACAGGCACGTGCTTTCTGTATGTACAAACTCACCACACCAGCAAGTAACAAAAAGTTAGGAATTACAAAAAGCAACATAAAAGTGATTCATTTTCTTAAAATTAAAAATGTCTCTTCACAGTAATCACTTTATTATTGTGCAGGTACTAGTTTATCACCTGCATAGCTATATAAGCAGCCTCTTCTGGTGACAAAATGATTTTCAGAATCAATAACTACTTTGGTATGTTATTACAACACCTTAATAGATAAAAGTGTAGAATGAAGACATGACCTACTGAAACCAGGTTGGAAGCATGTTTGATACTATAATTAATGCCTTCTAGCTGTCTAGTGAGGAGAGTTTAAATGTAAAAAGCAAAAAATAAACTTCTTTATTTCCTTTCCTCAGTCAAAAAATCTTCAATACTAGTTTGCTCACACCATCTGAGACACAGGTATTTATTTAATATTTAAGGATATTTGGCAAATTAGAAATTTGAGTCTAAATTTTGCATTAGATGAAAGATCATGTCTAGGGCAAGAGTATAAAATTTAGTATGAATTGTTCATATCTGTCACTACTTACATGAATATTGATACTAGTTGGTAACTTGAACTTATATAAAGTATTATCCAGAAAATTTAGTAGTAAGAGAGATTTCAGTTGCCCTATCTGTTGCCTAAATCTAAGTTCATTTAGTCAGCTCTGTAAATAATAATCCAATAAACAAGTACCCATTCAGGCTAACTTTAGTATCATGAATAACAGCTGAAAAGGGAGACCAATGAAGGGAATGTAAATATTTATCCAAGATATATATGCTTCACAGACACTTTCAAATATATATGTATTTAGCATCAGATACAGACACAGCATATTTACAAGGGGTTGCAATGACCCTTCGCATAAAAACATTGTGACTATAACTCTACACAAGTCAAGAGCAAATATATCACCAGTCCAGAGGAATTTGTTCCTCTGATGAATAGTACCATATTTCACTATTAGCAGCTCATACCTAAGCTACTATACACTTCTGCAAAAGCTGCAGAATAGAGGAAGAAAAAATAATCTAGAAATTAAGGCAGGAAATCAGAAATCTGAAAACATAGTTTTCCTGATCATTAACCTTCCCATTTATCAGGGCTTGCATTTCATAACAGCAGCACGTACATGCTTCAACAAGCAACATCATCAAATTCTGAAAGCCTACATTGGTTTTGCCTCTGCACAATTCATGAAAACATCTACTGTGTGTATGTGGGAAGTCACATAGGCACACTGACAGAGCTATTTGCTGCAGTACTCTTTATATTGTAGTACCTATTTGGGAGTTTTCCATCTCAATGTTACCAATCAATTACCCACAGCAACACAATGAAAGGCCTTCTATTTAAATGAAAGAAGCAGACTAAATTTCATCCCATGTTACAAGTAAATTAACCTCTTAGAAATTCAAGGAAGGTCTTCTCTGGGTTTTACACTAAGGCCATTAAAAGTAAGCACAGTCAAACATCAAAGGATGTGTCAGCTCCTCTTCATGAATATACTTCCAATTCAAATCTATCTTTTTATATGAGCTTTAAATTTTAAGTCACCCTATTGTCACTGAGGCTATTTTGTTTGACTGCTAAGGAGATGGCCTATACTAAAGGTCAGCTATCTTTAACTCCAGAAACCCACCTTGGGATTAGCCCTGAACAGGCCCCTATACTTCAAATGTTCTTCAGTAGAATTGCTAGCCATCAGTCAAGGCAACATGGAGTGTCCTGCCTGGCACCTGCTTGTTTTCATCATGCCAAAACCAATATGCCCTTTTTCACTGGATCTAAAGTAAGGAAAACTTGTTTCTGCTTTCAAGATTAAATAGTTCTAAAACTATTAAAAAATAGTTTGAAATATTTAAAAAGTTCTTCACTACACAACATTGCCCTTTTTGCAGACCCTTGATACTCATAGCAGAGCTAATGAGTGTTCTTCTCTCCAGAAGACTGACACCAACAAGAAGGGGGCTCAGAGTGGCAAATCAAATGCATGGATTAAAAAATACCCAGAGATACTTTCTGAGTGTAGAAAGTCAAAGTACGTACATAGAAAGCATTACAGCACAGCAGGAAACATAAGGATAACACTCCTCTTTCTAAAACAATATTCAGAAACTGGAAAATAAATTAGGGAATGCAGCTGAAACTAAAGTCTATTAAAGCTGCTATAAATTCCTCCAACGCTTCAGTAATCGCTTCAATATGTGTCTTTTTAAGACTCCATTAAACACATTGTGAGAAAATTTTGAAATATAATCTTAGCATTGGCTAAACATTCATCTCCATTTTAAAAGTATGCAAAGAAAATGAAAAGGGGATTAAATAGTTCAAAGACATTTAGGTCCAGGCTTTTGAACTTGTGGTACAGCAAAAAAATGACAAGTGTCCCTGAAATCTGGGGGAGAATAGATTGCTGCCTATATTTCAGTTTGCAAACTCAAGGATTTGTCTAACAGAATGCAAGATGTCAATTCCATACATCTCATCTGAGCTCCTCTGCATCAGCACCTTGTCTCTGCACACCATTATTTTTTATTAATTAAGTACTGTCTTGTGTGCCATGTCATTAACCAGATTCAGATACCGTGTCATCCTATGGAGAGACTGATTCAATATTGACACAGAATGACACATTTCCATCTACCAAATCACCAAAGATCTATTTGCTTTTAAAAGACTAATGAGTGATACTAACAGGAGAGAACTGTTAGTAAAAAGAGAAGATATAAGCTGTTAATGCAATCAATCATTCAGTCCTCTGAAAATATAATTACAAAATTAATATGGACTCCTCTACATAAGCATGAAAACACTGAGATCACATAGCTTATAATGCAGCCAAGATTTGGCTTATGGCTCTTCAAGCATCACTTGCCACCATGTAGTCATTAAAGTTTGATTTTATTATTTTTTTTTAATCATAGCTGTGTTCAAGTAATTTCATTACTTCCCTATCTGGAATGGTATTGCTGTTTTCTCAGTAGTCTAGGTGTCTTCCTTGAAGACATAAATGTCACAAATCCTCCAACTGCAGCAGTTGCTGTTGCTCTTAGAGTTCACAGTAACACTACTTTCTTTATATGTAGCTTCCTGCTTCTGTTCTGAAATAAAAGATGCCTGTGTTAAAAAAAAAAAAAAAAAAAGAAAGAAAAAAGAAACTGTCTTTTTTCTGTGCATAGTACTCAGCCTTCACTTTTCCCTCACCTTTACTTTCTGCCATCACCTCTGTTAGATACTTCCAGATTTCCAATAAACTCCTGTCTGTTCACACATGCGCTGAACTCCATTCGTTATGATTGCTGCTTACCAGCTGCCTTCGTGTTCCCTTCCTGCCTCTGGTCACAACTTCTGCAAAGATAGCCTCCTCTGGCCCCTTTTGCTGTTTTGTTATTAAAAAACGTATCACACAAGCAATGGCAGAAGTAGTGCTGAAAACGAAGATGAAAAAGCAGCTGATAGCTGGAAGCAAGGTCAGCAGGAATTGCTTTTCTAACACCCCAAGTGGGCCCTCCCTTGGGGGCAGAAGTCTTCAGTCCTTATCAACTCCACAAACAACAGAAGACCAAGAAAATGTTTTTGTGGATTTATCTGGGAAACATTTTAGTTCTATGAATTACATTTCTGGCTTCTCAATCTGCACCCTCTATCTCTTACAGTAAAACACATGGCATTGGAAACAGTAGCACCAGAGTTAGCTGTCAAGACCATTTTTGGAATAAGTCAATTCTTTCCCACTCTTCCTTAGTATAATTGTGTACTCTGCACTAATTTTAAGTCTTTCCAAGACAAAAGAAACAAGTATATGCTCTTTAACAAGCTGTAAAATAGTAGATATTCATAAATTTCTACAATTTCTTGTAAAGATAAAATCTGATTTACCATGGACACTCTCTGTACCCTTCAAGAATTGTGTGAATTTTGAATATCATCTCCTGTTGATTTCCATGCACAATTCAATTCACTCAAGTACATTATACAATTATCCTTTTTCTATAATCACAGAAGCTAGGTTGGCTTGAGTATAATAATTACCTTTTTCATTTAAATTTTCATATAATTACAAAAAAATTATGATTGAGAATTATACCATGCATCTTTCACATAAAGGGAATATCTATTCTTTTCACTTTATACTCTGAAAAATTGAGTTTATTAAAGCCACCACTCTCATTAGTTTTTTCTATATGTTGTTTTTATTCTGCTGTATTAAGACACCACTTTTATGATGTCTAAACAAAAACTAATGCAGTTGTAGGAACATGAAAATAAAATAACAGCCCAAAAGATATGCTTTGCACTTACAGTATAGAAGTCACATGAGCTATGTGAACATGCTAAAGAGATATAAAAGAGAAATCAATAAAGAATTTACTGCAAACTTTGCCTTGTCTGTTGTCTCAGTCACACATGTCCCAGTTTTCCCCATAAGACAGAGGCAGTTAATTAAATCAGGGCCTAGCACAACACTGCTGTATTGATATTTTCTATTTTCCTGTGAGAATAATTTGACTTCTGTAAAAGCATAGACATGGCCAGTCCCTGTTTTGTCTGCAACTACTTGCACTCACAGGGCAGACAGAACAAAAACCTTTGATTTTTTTAAATGTAATTTTTAGTTTTGAAAACTGATGCTGCCTGAAAGCTATAGGGCCCTGAGTGCTCCTGTTGCTGTATTTAGAGAGCTTGATAGAACTGCCCATTCCCAAGGCTTGGTGTTGCTGATGTGGAATTCTTCTGCTCCATTTCAACACTTGCAACTCTGATCTTAAAGCACTTCTCTAAAATTCAGAACCTATCTGAAGATTCTTCTTTTTATGTCACTTTACTGAAGCTTTGCAGCACCTATTTTGTCTATTAGAAATGTTCTGAAGTCTTCATTGGCATCGCTGGATATCTGTCACTTTAGCCTTTCAGATTCCAGGAAAGGATTTCCTCAGCACCTCCCTCCTACAGTTATTTTAGCTTTAGCTGAACCAAAATACTAAAAATGGTAACATTTTGTCCTTAATGAGACTGTGATGGATATTGTAGGTTTATGTTCCCAAAGTGGAAATTGCATAGTTTAGGTCAAACCTAAGCCCTCTCTGGCCTTTTCGGCCTCAAGTACAGGGACTGCAACTATGTGGAGACACTGATTATAACAAAGAGTAATTATTGTTACTTTGCCATATGCTCAACATTGATTTGTCCCGATCACCTGCTCTGCCAGCAAACTATGACTTAATTTCCTTTCACCTGAGAACTAGCTACATTACATTTATATTCTCATTTGCTTTTGCCTCCCTATCTTGTTTCTAAGGAAAAAAAAATATTCTCCCCACAGAGACAGCATTCCCTTTCAAATGTATAATTATCTCCTACTTTCGTTACTCACTCAGTCCTACTTAATAAAATAAAAAGTTTGCCCCTCAAAGACATATTCAACTCTCAAATATCTTCCAAGATTCAGAAAAAAAACCAACACAATGTACACTGGAATGGTTTTCTAGTTCAACCACGGCTTCTCAGTTCATGAAACAGTGAATGATCTTTTACTATTTGGAACAAAAGAAAAAAGCTTGAAGTTATGAAAAAGTGCTGATTTTGCCCCACAACTTCTGATTTTTAAAGAATCAGAAAATCTTTAGTCAAGGCTAAATTTTAGCACCCCTCTTAAGATGCACCAGCATGAGAAAAAAGTACTTTTTTAAATTATAATTGTTTTTCCAACTGGCTAAGCAAATAAGCTCCATATGGATGTTGTTTTTCTGTAGAATATTTTGAATTGCTCAAGTGATGGATACAGAGGTGGCTAAAAAATAAAACTGTCAGAAGAAAGAACTTTTATAGTAGTTGCCACTGAACTCCTCACTATGCTGACTCCTTCAAAAAGTGACATATTCTGAAAGGAGTCTCCTGATCAGTCTTTGAACTGTTTGACTTTTCTTTGCAAGGACTATGCTTTTCATGCAGCAGCCAACAATGAACAGAGGAGAACAAAAAGAATTCTATGCTCTTGCACAGATCAACAGGAGTCAGTCCTCCTCTCACACACACTAAATGTTAAACTCTAAGCATCAGTGGTCTGACCATTACTTTAAACAGAGATTTCAGAATCAGAACTACAGAGTTCAGCAATTCTTAATGTAAAAAATAACTTTAAGGTACTTTGGGAGAAACTGGAACCTTCAGAAGATAGAGTAAGGATTCCCCCTAATGGAGAAAATGTAAACTTTCCACAGACTCTACATTTTGGCTTTAAATCATCAGGGAATGTTCGTGATATTTTTCATGTATGAGGAGTAGTTGCAGTCTAACTAACATCATTAAGGCCTGCTGAAAATAGCCATTATTAAGCTTGAAGACAAGTGACTGCAGAAAAAAATAAAGGGGGAAAAAAGTAGAATGCTTTATGTGTCATAAAGTCAGAAAAATTAAACTGTTACTAAAATTAAAATGTGACTAAGTTAGTAACTGGCCATAGCAAAGCATTATACCTGTTGTCCTGGCCTCATATTAATTGTTACTACAGTCATCAGAGAACTTCTTAAAGATCCACTAGATATAATTTTGATTTCATAATGCTGCACTTAAGGTGATATCTCATACCCAGAGCATGGTCTGCCATGCAGGTTGATCCATTTGCTACAGTCATTCTATTATCCCATAAGATGGTTCCAAATAACAAACTAGAATCCAGATAAGACCTCCAGATTTTAAACTGCATACATTACCAAATATGAAACTACTTCTTTTTGTACTTAAGTTTCATATTCTGTTTACTTGTGGCTGGATTTTTTTTAAACTCTCTTCTTATTAATATTATTGAAAATTCAAATCTGAACCACTGATTGCTTTGGGGCAAAAAAAAAAAAAAAACAACTACATTTTGGAAAGCCATGTTCTAAAGGTACTTATATAAAATATTTTGTAGATTTTACAAGCAAGTTTTTCACTATGCAGACTTTCTTGAAAGCAGCTATACCTGAAGAATAATTCTCCTTAGTAATATCAGGTTATCATGTAACCCTGTGTAAGGAAAAGCCAGATCTTAGAAGAACTGTTAGGGTTCTAAAATTATAATCAGAACAAAAGTTAGGATTTTAAAGCATCTGTTACTGTTTTAAAGCTATAACCAGAACAAAAGTTTTCCAGACTTACTTCCATAAAGGATACTGCAATTTTTTGACACTGTTAATCTTGTTCTTTCACCTAATACAATCACAGTACATCTATATACAGATAATGAAAATATTTTTATGAAGAAAAAGATAGTTCATCCAGAGATGAAAATAACCTTATTACTTCAGTCAATAAGGCATTCTTTGGCTTTTTTTAGAAATGGTAGCTATTAAACACAGCTACTTTTTTTTTTTTTTTGGTCATTTTTGTCTGTATAGAAAATAAGGATGCTTTAATTAAAAGCAACTACCTGAGGGATTTTTTTTCTCTTCCTGTGAATGAGAAATGTGAGTCCTTTGAATAAAAGCATGAGGGCAATGGGAAACTGGTTGATATGATGGCCACACGACACCCTGTTAAATTCACAGGTTCTTCTAAAGCATGCAAAAGCAGTTTAAAAAGATAAGTTGCAGTAATCTACACTTAAAATCTATAGTTTAATACCCAGTAACACTGCCAATAACAGGCTTACTCTTGAAAAGATGATGACTCATGGATCTGCTATTTTCTCACTGACCATTCTTTCTATTTTAAAATATAAAATAAATGTAAGCAAAATTTTCCAGGGTTATCACATACTTTGCAGAGAAAAGCTACTCAAGCTGTGTCTTTCCCAGACTGCTAAAGACATTTCAAAGGAGTGAATGTAAACCAGGGGAATTCTTCAGCCTGCATAACTATAGAAGGACCTGTTTAGTCAGAGATGCTGTCTCTGGAAGCACAAATTTACTTGCTTTATTCCCCAGAACTTGTCCTTGACATCAAACCTGCCTGGCAACAGCATCAATTGGACCCCCTAACTGCTCTTTATTAACTGCTTCTGAATAAAATTATGTTTTGAGTTTGCTTCTCACAGATCAGTTACAGGGATTGATGTAAGCTGCAAAGCACAACACATCCTCCCCTCCAAAAAACCACAGCTAACAGGATAATCTGATGGGTTCCACAGATTTATATTTCACATGTGAAACTCAAACGGCGCTTGCAGGCAGGCATGTGGAAGTGTATAAATACAGCTCCAAAGAAAAGAGAAATGAATATGTGATGGACTGATTTTAAAATCTTTAAGTCAAACACGTGTAATGTAAAGACTATTTAGATTTGGATTCTGGCTTATGCCATGAGCCCAGTTATGATCCTATTTTCATCACTTTTTTTTTTTAATGGAAGGAACTTCATCCTCTGATCTTTTCTTTCACCACAGAAGGTAAGAATTTGCTGTGTGTTGAGAAATCTACAACATGATCCAAAAAAAAATTCCTGTAGTCCATGAACTTTTTCAATAGCAGGACAGGTGGAGGAAGATATTTTTATCTTTGCTACCTTATGATTCTTGCATTGATTCAGAGTTAAAAATTTTTCTGAAAAAAACCCTAATTTTTCGAAGGCATAAAGGAGAAATGATAGTAAATACCTATGAAAATTAAAAAACAGCATTAAAGACATACAGGAAAAATCAGAGGAAAATCAAAGCAATTATTATGATATGCTTTTTTTTTATGCCCTGGCATCAAAAACAATTGCTTAATAAATGTAGAGGAGAAGATCATAGTATTCACATTTGCATTCTCATTAAGCTTTGTTATTTTGCAGATTAAAAAAAAATGTTGAAAGATTAGAATATTGGAAAGTCAGCTTTCTCTGTAGACATAAATTCATCATACAGCATGATGCTATGGAGTATTATTCAATTGGATGATTTCAAGGCCTAAGGGAATATTGGTTTTCATTACTACATCCTGCATAACTTTGTTCTGGGGAACTAATTTGCCTGAAATTGAATCATTTAATTTGAGGCAAAACAAAAGAGGCGAGATCCTTCCTTTGGCTTTTGGAGTTTGTGCTCACAGCACAAGGCAGCAGAAACATCCCACATGGTGTGGCAGGACAGCCAGGGAAATTATGTGGGTCCCAATCATGGCTGATGCTCCAATTCAGTTCTCAATGAGGTCTCCAGCGCTGGTCCTCATCTGCTGGTCTCACCTCTTAGTCTTTGAGGAGCCTTTTAATCCTTTCAGATCACCATGATCTGTGGCCTTCTGTACCTTCTCACTCTGTCCAGACTGACTGCTCATTGTTCCTGGTGACACAGTTCCAAAACTTCCTAGGGATAACTTCCTGCTCACTTTGTGCTTGCTCTGCAGCTGTCTCAACTGCAATGTTTGTCACATTATTTACCTTATGGCCTGCTAAATGTTAAATCAGCAATTTGCTAAATATGCTTATGCTAAATCCATATAACCATACGGCAGTAATCAAACAGTTGATTTAGCAATTCAGCTAGTGTCCATCTTGCCATTGGAAATGCTAAATATATCTGTGCGAAGTTGGCAATTCATCTCAGCTCGAGTCCCCTTCCCTTTGCCTTGGTCCATGACCTCTTCCTGCTTTCAGAGCTTTTCCCTTACAAATGCAGAGCTTTGCAGATATACAAAACCTGAGCAGGCAGCTACCCAAACATAGTGCAAGTTTGAAGTACCTTCTTATTTTGAGGGGTTTTTACCAAAAAAATTTTTGTAAAAATACAAACATAAAAGCCAAAACAAACTGCTGAAGGCAATCAAATTTCTGGTGGACTGAAACGTGTATAACTTTCACACCCATGAGTATATCCAAGATCACATGCTGCATGTAAATGCAGTCATTTTCATTCTCCTGAATATGAACACAAAATAAATGGGAAGCAAGCAGAAAGAGCAGGGCCATGGACAGCAAGATGTGGAGAAAGAAAAACAGCAACAAAAGCCACAGAGAAGGAGAAGCAAGTGGGATGAGAAGGAATTTTGATTTCTCAGAGAAGGGTGAGTGTGCAGAAAAGGTTCCTAAGAGGCCACTGAGGAGTACATCTGAGCAAAACAGGACAACATGTCCATTCAAGGTTTAACCCCCAAACAAACACAAAGTCATTTTCCATAGTTCATTGTAGGGATTAAGGAAGGATGGAAGGGAAAGAGTCAAATTCAGATTAGTACAGAACTGTGTTGTCTGGAAATGAGTCAGTGAGAAGACAACAGTTTCAAATTATTTTGACTCTCACCATAGTACTGTTTTCATAATTAGGGTTATTTATAATATTTCCAGAATTGCATCTGAATCTTAGCTCTCTAGTAAGTCTGATTATCCTTTGCTTGTAGGAAAACGGAATGCAAAGGTGCAAATCATACAAGATAAAAATAGTTAAAATTTGCTTGCTTAATCTAATTAATATAATTATAAATAATATGTTTAATAATAACTGAATTTTTATGCAAGGCAATTTCTCAAGATGCTTTCATATATCAGACAGCATGACAAAATACCAGGTCTGAGAAGTTATTTCTATATAAAAGCACAAAAAATACTGTGATGCTATGGTTTATTAGCAGTACATGAAACCTTATTCCTTCTTTTTCACTCTGAAAATAAAGTGTCTGCATGAGAAATTCTGAACAAGGAGTCTGCTAGGCATATCTAGGAGTGTTTGGAACAGTAGGATGCTGCTGCAGGATGCTCTGTATGGGAGAAGGACATGGCAGGACCAGTGTTGGTCTCACCTTCTCCAGAGAGTCCTGAAGCAGGTGAAAACCACTCATTGTTCACCAAAACTTACACCATCTGAGGAGCACTTGGTGCCTTTGCTCAAACATATTAATAAAAGTGACATCCACAGGGGCAGAAGATGTGTAAGAATAGAAGGAAAGGACTCATATAAGAAGATAAATGAGGCAAAGGCCTTAGAGAACTGTGAGGGTGAAAACAGAGGAAGATAAACAAGAGAGACAGGTGGAAAGTATTTTGAGGGATGCACCTGGAAACATGCTCTTGGAAGGAGCTGCTCCAGGCAAGAGGAAGGAAGACTGAGACACAAATAAATCCCAAATGAAACAAACAAAAAAAAAAAACAGGAAAAAAAAAACCAAAAAAAACAAGCATCACTAACAGACTTTAAGTGGGAAAAAACTGAAAAACTGAAGCATTCTGTTTCATCTGGTGATGTGTGTTTCAGGCAGCAGAGGGAGTCTTTTATTCAATGGAGCCACATTCAGGTCCCGTCATTTACCCTCGAGTCTGGTATTTGGGGGATAATTGATTTAAAGGTCAAGGCCAGCAAAGCAAGAAAACATTATCCAGCAGAATGTTTGCTCTTTCTTGTTATTCAGGAGGGATGGAGAACTAAGATCTTTTGCCATATAATCGTCACTAATGTTTTCTTCCAAAAAGAAGAAAAATGTTAATCCATGCTTATCTTTCCTCATCACAGCATTGATTTGCAAAGGCCTTGAATGTTTTCAACAAGAGGTAGTAAAGATTTGGCTGCAGAAGACAGGATTTTTTTTTTCCAAGACATGAAACAGCAAGTCTTGCAAATAATGGCTATTTACCCCCAACTCTTTGCACTGTTGCCTCCATCTATGTACTGTTGCCATTAGTATTGAGAGAGCCATTGTTCATTGTAAGAAAATATAAAAGAACGTCATTATAAGTTCAGATTTCTACAGTGGCTTTCTAGATGGGTTTTGATCAATGCAGAAGGACTGCCTGAAAAGAGAAACACTCTCCAAGAGAGTGTATTACACAGAAAGAGAATGCCCTGACACTGAAAGGAACCTGGGGGAAAAACCATACCTACCACTAGGCTAGACAAAGGGCACAGGTCGAGGCCTTTTCTTTGAAAACACTGATTAATGTGAGGTCCTGTTACCTGCTATAATCATCGTTTTGTTCTGAGTGAAAGCTTTTCTACATTCCTAATTTGTCTTAGGGATGGTAAAAAAGAAAAAACTGTCTACCTCAGTCCAAGAGTGAGACAGTTTCATTTTGCCTTCAGTTCAAAGTGATGGATACAAAGGATGCAGATTGTTGTACAAATGTTAACCAAGTGATTCCCGTGACAAGCAGCCCCTATGGCTCACATCACTCAATAATTTAATATTTAGCTTGATAAGAACAGGCATTTAGGTTGTTTATAAATAAAATGTTATTGTGGCAGAGTTAGCAAGAACAATTACATTCTGTAAGAGAAAAATTGATACAGTACAATACTTCAGCACAATACTTTAACTTTCATCAATGCTCCTTTTAACCTAACTTCTAGAGCGTCGGCAGCCATAAATTTTTAAACTAAAATGGGATTTAAAAAATAAAAAGCATTTTCTTATACAACTCAGTGTTTGGCCACCATTTGATATTTTCGACATTCCCCAAGCAATTCATGGCAAACAGTGACATGTAATAAAGATTAAATAACATTTGCCGTTTTACTTTCCTTAAAAAAATTGAGAAAATGCTCCCTGCCCAGGTTGCTATAAAACCTCAACTGTATCAGTTAAAGCCAACCAATCATGATAACATAGCAATGCTTTTCTCTTCCCTTCTCTCTCCACACACACACACACATATATATATAGATATATATTTAAAGTCAATTATATATCTTTCTCATACTTAAAACTCTGTTTCTCACGCAGATGACATTTTTTTCAGACACTTTGTCATCTATGAACTTTATCACAAATACTGCAACTTGCATGGAAGTGCCCCTTATGCCATGCAAATCCCTCTAGTGATCTCAACGAAAATTCCCCCACATTTTGTCCACTTAAAAGACCAGAGAAATAATTTGGTTCCACCACAACACACACTTGGTAGCATTTAGCTGCTACAGGCAATACCAGAAAGCTATGCAGAGAGATAAAAAAGCCAGCTTAAATACAACAAAGTAGCATTAAATCAGGTAAGTATCCCATTCTTGCTGACTATGAAATAGAGACAAATGAAAAATGAGACCAAGGAAGTGAAAAAGATTTCTACTCTGTACTGAACGAGGTAAAAGTCTTGATACAAGTTACCTGACATTGCCAGCAGGAAATGCAGATTTTGAGTTGTGTTTCTCTGCATTTCACATTTGTGAACTCATGTCAGAATATTGAATGCAAACACTCTTAGACACCAATTGCATGCTTAGACAGGGCTGCACTATGTTAGGAAAAATTTGTGTGTACAAACTAACAGTATTAACACAACACAGAAAACATGAAACTTTATTTAATGCCTACTGCAAGTTATAGTATTTTTTTCTTTTGCTGATTTTAAGTTTGTGAATGATGTTTTTTTATCAGTTAAAATATTTTCTGATAAGACCACATGCTACCTTTAGGTCAACCAATTTAATTCACTGGTTTACATTAATCTGCAGTGAGGTGGAGCAGAGGAAAACAGATATAAAGCCATAACATAGTAGGTCTGTTGTATCCTCGACTTGTCCTGATGCAAGACATTTCCTCATGATGTGTAGACAGCTCTGGACTTTTAAGGGGAAGGCACCCTTCAACAAGGCCAGATCGAGTCACAAGAATGTGACTACAGCTATCTGCAAACCTAAATGCCATTTTCTATCCTTTCATTTTCACTGAAGCTTTGAAGTAAATACGAAAAGAGCCAGAACTGAGCAAATTACCTGAGGACTGAAACATTTTTGACATAAGTCTCAAATGCAGTTCAAGCCTTTTATACTTGTTCTTCGTTGTTGTAGTTTTGTTTCATCTCAGAATGTGAGTGATGGCAGTGATGATGGAAAGATTGGACAGCTGGCCTCTATTCCCTATGCTGGATACAGACAGAAACACTGTGAGATGCCCTCTTTCAGGAGCCTCAGAGCCTGTGCAGCAGAAACATTTAACTATTTCTTTCTGAAGGAATTGTGGAACAGGAAGGATTCATTTCACATCCACTACTTCGGCAGGTTCTGTATGCTAAAAGATTTCCTCTCTAAGTGAAAAGGCTGTAATTTCAAACCCAATTGCAAGTAATGTGCTGAATTTGCTGTGCCAACATGAAAAATTCTCAAATCCCCTTAACTGCCATACGTCCCAGTAAAAAGTTGCTCAGCAATCTCAACTTTGACCCATTCACAAAACATGGAAAGATGGTTATATTTTTAAAATTATGCACTAAGTCTAGGATAATGAAATTTGCAATGAAATCTGACTTAGAGGTCAAAGCAGTTACTTATTCCAAGTATCATCCTCTATAAAGCAGTTTTTAACAAATTCTGTTTCTCTACTACTTTACCAGTCTGCATTTTGCTTCAATTACCACCAACCATATATCCTATGGCACAAGAATAAGGACTCCAACACAACACAAAAGGATGGAACCAAGACTGGACTCTCATACTTTCTGCCTCAGCGCCTTTAAAATACGTAGAGTAAGGTAATTGGTCTAAGAAACCAATTTATATTTCCCCTTTGCATCACTTACAGGTTGAAGCAAGAAAAAGAGCCTATCCACACTCCTGCTGGCACAGGCAAAATAGGGAAATACACTGAAAATTTATCAAATTGGTTATAAAACTTTGGCTCATATTTAAACCACTACAATTTAGGGTTTTTATTACCACCTATAAAATGTGAGCAAATATGTAACACTTGATGGATAGGGGAGTGTTTTTTCAACTCCTTCTGGAATAATAAGACACAATTGTAGATACATTGTTGTATGCCATGCTAGATGTAGCAAGAATGGAGCTGTTCCACAATAGAATGGAGCTGAAGAAGGCAGGACAGTGCCCTCACTGTCAGGACACTGTCCCCGGACCTGAGTAGGGCATGGGTTGTGACTATCAAACACAGGCAAGGCCTGAGGTCACCCCAGAAAGTCCATTCAGGACGAGCAGGGACAAGAGAAGAGAAGGCACAGATCTGCCCTTGGCTCAGGTAAGGGCTGAAGCCCAAGCCCATAAAAAATAGTCCATGGGTTCTGGTAGGGGCAGGGCAGTGCAGATTTTAGGTCTGTCTCCCTAAAACATCAATGATTATCAATCAGAGCATTGTTTGCACTAATACTTAATAACCATAAAAGGCCAAAATATTTCACAGGTGAAAATAAGACAGATGTTAAGTATTTTTTAAAAAACAAAAATACCAGCAAAATCATCTCCTCCTTTTCTTATTCAAGTAATACTGGATAATAAGAATTCCCAAAAAAAAAAAGTGCAGCAACTATTCAGATAGTAACATTAGTAAGTTATTGTGACACCTTTCTCTCCTGCTTCCCATTTTTAATTTGGCTTCTGAAACTAAAAAGGCACATGCACAATATCCAGCCTCAGTTTGCTAGTAAACAACATCTAGAGCATAAGCACTGATATTATATAAGACAGTAGTGAGAGACAGAAATTTAAAAGGAAACAGGATAAAAATCATAACTACACACAGAGGCCTCTTGCACAGTTGGCATCTAAGAGCTAGACTCAAACTTTGATAAAGAATGCAATCCAAATTCCTTCATTTCACTGTGATGCCAACACCTGACATGGTAGGCTTTCAGAGATTGCGATCAGTTCGTTTATTCTTGCAGCACATTAATCTTACTTCAGAAAAGGTGTGGCTTTTTGGGTTTTTTGAAAGTCTATGTTGACTATTTAATACTTACATTCTATTGACAAAACAACAGTAACTTCAGGTGGGAAGAATCTCTGTGCATACTGTTCTTATTCCTTTTGAAATATCATCACCTCTGAGTTCTTAGACACCTGTATACTAGTAATAATACACAACAAGGGTACATGAATTAAAAGAAAAAAAAATAGAAGGAAGCCCTGGTCCAAGGAATGTACAGTTGCTATACAAATGTAGAGCCAGCAAATGGGTAAAATACCAGATTAGAGGACTACACTGCCCCAGGAAATGAAGGAAGTTTTTCACTTGAAGAAGCAGAATAAGAGATATAAAAGCAGAAGAGGTCGTGTACTGCTTGTGCCAGATTCCCTGTGATATCTAACTTGAATTTTATTTTATTAGTGTTACTCTTAATACTAGCTGCATGGTAATCTCTTCATACTCAGTTGCTTCTAACAGGGTTTGTCACTGCAAAATATTATAGCAGGCTGTTTTATTATTAATTTTTAAACCATTTGCATTTATAGCTTCATAAGCTATAAATGTAAAGCTCTCCATATGTCAGAGAGCTTTACCAAATTAATTATAGCTTACCTGTAATATCTGAAGCAGACACATGTTAAATCAGACATAGGATGTTGTGGGTCAGAGGGAACATTGGAAGGTCATTTAGTCCAACCCCCCTGCAATATGAATGACCAGGGACATCTTCAAGTAGATCAGGTTGTTCCAAACCTCATCCAAGCTGACCTTGAATCTTCTCAAGAATGTAACACCTCTAGGCAACCTGTTCCATGGCTTCACCACTCTCGTTATACAAGTCTTCCTTCTATCTAGTCTTATCATCCCTATTTTAGTTTAAAAGCATCACCCCTTGTCCTATTGTAGCAGGCCATCCTAAAATCATTTCTTATAAGTACTAAATCATTTTTGATAACTCCATAAAAGTACTTAACCATTTCTTTAAGTACTAAAAGGCCATAATTAGGTTTCCCCAAAGCCTTCTCTTCTCCAGAGGTGCTCCTGCCCTTCGATCACCTCTGTGGACCTCCTCTGGAGCTGCACAAACAGGCCTCCAGAGCAGAGAGGGAGACTCCCTCACTGCCTGCTGGCCATGCTTTTGCTGCAGCCCAGGGTAAGGCTGCTCCCCAGGCTGTGAGTGCACACAGCCAGCTCGTGTCCTGCTGTTCATTCACCAGCACCCCAAGAGCACAGAGGTCTTCACAATTCTCATTTTCTGAGTGCTATACAGTGGAAATTAGAGCCAAAATTTCCCAATTTTTGATCCTGGGATTGCAGTTCAAAAGTAGGCAATTCTGAACAAGTGGGATTTGGAAAAATTAATAAGAAAAATAATGTAGCATATGTTTGAAATTTGGACTGAGATCATTGTTCAGCTGACAATAATAGATGCTCTTTTCTCCACTCTACTCATTGAGAACCATGGCTAGATAACACAATTTAGTTACTTATGTGCCAATAAAAGACCTTTAGGTTGTAATTTTTCATATTTCCCATAGCAAACTGTGTCATATCTTCTAGAGAATTGTGGATGACTTAATTACCAGACATTGCAACTCCTATTTATGTTAAAGTCCAACCATGAGAAAAAGGGAGTGGATACGTGTTGGATCAGATTCCCTGGAGCAAAACAGACTTTCAAACATTGCAGGGAAAAATAACCACACAAAAGCCCTTTCTAGAGACGTAGGAGTCTCAGCAACTGGGGCCCAGTTTTCAAAAATAAGTTACCCCTCAAAACCAGGTAAGTAGATTTTTCCCTTATGAGAAGCTAAACAGGACAGAGAAAAAAGGAAGGAAATGAAAGGATAGAGACTTACTGATAACATGTTGCGGGAAGCAAATACTTTGTGGATTTCAGAAAGGCCGGTGGCCAGACATTCAGATGAAGATTTGGCTAAATCTGTTTTTTTAACTCAAGAACATTGCTTCATCATGCACTGGTTTTGGCCAGGATTGAGTTAATTTTTTTTCTAGAATCTGGCAAAGGGCTGTATTTTGGGTTTAGGATGAAAAATTATTGATAACACAATGATGTTTCAGTAGTTGCCAAGTAGTGTTTATACAATTGAGGACTTGTAAATGTCTCATGCTCTGAGGAGGTGCCCAAGAAGCCATGAAGAAGCATAGCCAGGACAGGTGACCCAAAGGGGTATTTCAAAGAGCAGAACAGAATGGATAGTAATTCCCAAATGAGGGATATTTTTTTACTGCTCAGGATGGAGAGAAAAGAAACCACTTAAAAGGACATAAACACAGAATTTGCTTTTTCCTTCACCTCCTCCAATGGTTCTGTGTCTTCCTTCAAATCCAAACACATCTGCCAGAGGCAGAAACCACCAGGAGCAAGTGATTCCTCCTGTCTTTGCCATATCTCCTCTGTGACAATGGCTAGACGCAGAAGCAAGTTACATGGAGAATATAACCCAGGCACAAAGGCAGAAAGAGAAGAAAAAATATCTACATGCAGCTTAGGGCATAGACCTAGGACTTTCATAAGAAACCGAAAAGGGAAGCTAAACATTGTCATAGCAGCTCCTTTTCAACAACAAAACAAAGCAGTTAACTTATACAATGAATTCTAGCTGAATTTTGATTTACTGAATTGGCAGCACAATAAGCTCACCAATTCCTGGCAAGCCACTTAATTAATGTACTTCAATAGCTGGATAAATAAAAGTACAAGCTTATCATTCAGCTTATATAAAAACAGAGCAAAGCCAGCTCCAAAACTTTTCTCCATACTGGATAGTCTTAAATCTGTTATTTTAAAAGCAGCATATTTTAAGTTCAAATGCATTTTTGAAGAGATCATATGCGAAATATAAAAATTAATGCAGAATGTTATAAGTGATCTTATGCATTGTGGATCTATTCTAGACAGCTGTAACTGCTCTTGGTCCAGAGACATTTTGTGTGAAATAAAATATTTTACTTACAGATGACCTATTCTTAAAGGTTTTTAACAATAGACAGCTCTATAACATTAAATCCAGATATTTTCTATCCATTTTTAATGCCACATGATTACAGAAAATAGCTGTTAACAGTCATCTTGAGCTAATTTATATTTCTTCTGGTTTTAACATCCACATTTCTTTCAGCAGAGACTAATCACTGACAACCCTGTAGCTTCTTTGCCTTTCTGTTCAAACTTTTCTGGAATTAACTAAACCTCTTTGCTTCTTTTTCCTTGCTTCATTGTTGTGCACAAGTCCTTATGCCCACCAGCATTAAGTCACCTTAGCTGCCTGCTTTTGATAACTTCATTTCACTTTCTAGGTTTATTTTTGCCATACCAGGTTATTCCTAACATTCAATGTTGTTTATTGTGATACATCTAGTAACAAAATATTTAGCTAAAACAGACTAATGATATATATATATATATATTTAGCCAAAACAGAGAAATGCTATATTTCTGACCTAATGTTACCGACCTTTTAATTTTCCATATTATCAATATGTTTACTGATGGCTTGCTGTAGAGGAATATAGAAAATACAGGTAGATCTTCATTCTTTCTTAAGTAGGACTTAGCATTTCTTATGGAAGTTGTACTATATAAATCAGATTTTCATTTTATCAGTTAAGGCTCAGCTCTTTCATACCTTCCATGCAACATACTGTCAAGTATTCATCAAGTGCTAAAGATAGCCAAAATGAGTGATCATAACTGCTAGTACAGACAAAAAAAATTAAGCAGATAATTTGTTGCGACCAAAGGGAAGAGTTCAGGGTTTTCTTGCAAATTCTCTATGCATTCTCTTTTTTATGGTCATGTCATAACCACTTTTGTTTGTCTAGTCTGCCAGATTGTTAAAGCCAAAACACTGAAGTTCGTAGTATAATAAAGCTGAATTGCCACCTATACTCTCTTTCTCAATTATTTGAAAGATGATGTTTATAAAACAGATTTACAATTGGTAAATTATATATTTTACAGCGTGTGCCATAAAACAGATGGGTCTGACTGGCACAGTTACAATTAGTGAGAGTGAAGCATATGGTAAATCACTCAAACAGTGGCAACCCAAAACAGTCAATTCAACTAACCAGGGCCCTATTAAACCTTTTCAGACTGAAATTACTATTGCTAGCATTGCCATTAGCATTTGTAGCTAAATGCCAGATCTGCTGTTACATTTTCATGCCCTTGAAAGTAAAACTGCATTTATGGGCAAAGCTCAGAATGTAAATTTAAACATTCAAGGATTTGCTCAGTTAGTAGCTCTAATTTGATGAGCATTTCTCCTTCAAGCTCTATCCTGAACTCTGAGAGCTCCAGCTGTAAGCTCCTGTTAAACTGACTCTATGTGTTTAAAACACAGGCTTGGAAATTGCCCTTGTTTTAATGGATATCCTGGTTTTGAAACCTGATGTTTACTGAATAACAATTTCCCTTGAATAGCTCAGTGCAGTTATCAAGCAAAAAAAGAAATACTTTGCTGTTACTTCCCATTCAGCTTTGGCAGCCTTGTCTCCATCTGCGGGTGGAGGGAGGGTGCAGAGCGCATTCTGGATTGCCCATGGGTGAATATTTTTGCCCTGCCACGAGGCTTTCAAAACCTTAGCTTGACTTTTTTTGTCAAATAAAACTATTTTAATACTTGAAAGATCTTGAATGAGGCTTATTAGGTAAAATAGATTTTTAAACTAAGTAATGTAAGTGCTACTCCAAAGAGGTTTCATTCCATGTTTCATTTCAAAACCTCTCTTTTCCTCTTTTTTTCTTGAAATGGATGTAGTCTCCAGATTTTTTGTAATATATATTTATAGTTAAGTCCATGATCTTAATTATGATATGGAATTCAAACACAGAGAACATGCATGCCTTTCACCATTCACCAACATTAACCATACAGCACTGACTTCAATAATCATTTATATTCTTTGACTTACAAGGTATAATAATGCTGTAAAAATAAGAATGGCACTGATAACTGTGTACTGCTTCATCACAGACAATGAAGAATATAACAAAAATGCAGGTTTACTGTAAAGCTCTGGCTCTAAATCTCTGAGAAAATTACTTTGCCTTTAAGAACATTGCAACAAATTGGGATTTTGTTCAATTTAAAATTAAATTTACCATTAACAGCTGAGAAGGGATGGAATTTAACTAATAGGTTCATTAAATTTGGAGCTTTGAGGCTTGTTATTTCAAAAAAAAAATCAAAAAGGCAAGGTCCTGAGAAGGAAACTTTGCTAGTAACTGGTCAAACAACATTACCTGGCATGACAGGAAATCAGCATGTGGCAACAAGCCAACTTCTAAAGCTTTCATCAGCTGTTTTAATCACCAAAGATTATTATTCCAACTTTAAGAAGCTTATGTGATTTATCTTCGTGGGTCTGACAAAAGAAAGTCAGCAGTCATTCTAAGAGAGGCACTACTATTGTGCTCTGTGATATTTTAGACTGTCAGGAAGTAGTACAATGTACATGATCCACTCTGTGTAATCCTTACATTCCTGATTGTATAAGCCTCAAGAGAAAAGCTCTATGTGATGATGATCACATACTTAAGTGGGAAATTGAACATCATTCAGGACCAGTGTTCCTCACATTTCTTCAATAAAATAAGTACACGTTATGAAAATACAGAAGAATCTATGACTGAAAGAAGAATGTTCATTCTTCCCCTTAGAAAGGTTCCCACAGCCATGGTTTCTCAGTAGTCTGTTCATCCCTTTTTTGAAAGGGCTACTGTAAAGGATTTATTTGTTAAGAAGCTTGTAAGAGAAATAATTGATGGACTTTTGGTAAAAAATTACATTAGAATTTGTGAAGAAAGTCTGTCAGCTTTCAGTGCTTCCCATATTTTTATATCATCCACAGACACTACTTTCAAGTACATTGTAAAATCTGTAATTCAGTGACCATGCAAAGCCATCTGGCCATCATTACAAAATTCCTACACTTCTACTAACAGAATACTGACTATGATAGTAATATCTTTTAGGGTATAGGTCTACCAACACCTTCACAACCTAGAAAGCAGACAGCTCTTGCATCATGCCTTGTCAGATCAAATAGACTGAACTCCAGAGCAAAGGGACCGCACACAAAGCTGCCTGTCAACACCTTGCCCCTCTTAGGCTGAAATGTCTGCAGATGAAACTCTCCTGTCACTCATAACTGAGAAAACAGCATACAGCAAAAACAAAAATCATATCAGACCATTGAGACTCAGTCTGTTTAATAGAGTAACATGAACAGGAACAGCTTAACTGAGAATACATGCAGAGTAATATCTGCATTTTGAACCGAAGCGTTTGGCTTTTCCTCCTTTATTTCAACTTCACACTTTTTCATCCTTGCTTGCCGTGCTCTGTTTACCTCCATCACACATTAGTTTTATTTCATTACCACTCTTACTCCCCACAAAAAAACCTTCAGGCTGATGTTTCCTAGCACCACACTGTTCCATCTGTTCACCCATTATTACTCTTTCCAGATCAGTCTACAACTTTGTTTCATCAGAAATTATAGGACAGTGAGAGGAAGTGGAAGCAGAGTCTGTTTAGATGTTTTGCAGTTGATAAACACTGCTGCAATTCATATATTTTGTACAGATTTACTTTTGCCCATCTTTGTGATATATTGAAATATTTCTTCTCCTCTGTTGGTTCCCTCTTTCACCTGTGGTTTAATCCCCTTTCATAAGGTGTTGGGTGGGACATTGCTGACACACAGGAAGCTCAGCTCCAAAACTGATAGCTTGCATTTTCCACCTGTTTTATACACATGAATACAACCCCCTTAGCAGCAATTGCAGTCTAAAGTGAAAGAGTGTATAAAAAACTGTGCCCACACCAAACAGCAGAAGCCGAGGTGGTGACCAAAACAGTTCATCTCTACTTTTTTTAATTGTTTGGCAGCAATATTGTGAACACTGTAGTCACCTATCACAAAAATCTCTGCATGTACACCTTACAAAACAAAAAGAGGAATAGAAATTTGTGGATCCAATTTCTAAATCTCTTTAGTAAAAAGATTACGAGTAAAGAAAAAAGATTTTCATGACAAAGCACAACCCATTTGTAGTTACATTTCTGTAAATGTAACATGAAATCATTACCTTACCTGAAATTGTTCAGAATTTACACAATCTGGCAAAATCTGTTGTTATGCATTTTCCTGAAAACCTTCCAACACGTTCAAACTTCAGCTTCAAATTACAAAAAGTAAGCTATTGGGGCAAAAAATTATAAAACTGAGCAGGAATAGCCCTTGCTATTTTTCTCACAACCATTAGTGTTACTACATTTGCATGTCTCATGCACAGGGGGAGACTAAAACAATGGCAAACCTGACTACATCCTTGGTCAATGGCAAGTGCAAATGTCAGATCCTCCCCTTTGAACACTCCCAGTATTTGCAGTTCAGTGTCTAATTGGCACTCACTATCCCTTTATGTCCCCTTGCTCCACTACAACAGTGAGGAGGCCTGAAATAGAGCTACAGCTTAATTACACATTTCTGAAAAAAAAAATTACTGGCTTCTATTTGATATGAGAGTAAATAAGTAACATTTATCCTGAGTGTTACTTTAAAATTATATAAGGTATACAACTACAGAATTAAGTTGTACTGACATATTGTTAACATCCTTTGTTTCATAGAATTTTCTTGAGACCATCTGAGTTGAAAAAGCACAAATTCACATATAAAGGGAATTATATATTTTTAGGATATTAGAACTTAAAATTTTCTCACACACACCAATGTATGACACATTGTTTTCTCTGTGTTTGTATCAGATTTCCCACAACCAAAATCATCTAGGATTACAATTAAACATGTACATGGTTTTAAAGGAGGCTAATCTTACTTCAGTTTGAAGCAGATAGGGTTAGACATTAAAGTCTGCATGAATAGTCCGTTTCCTATTAGGACTCCTGCAAGCTACCTGTCCTCTGAGGCTCCAATTTTGCAGCTGTCATCTTTCCCAGCATTTGGGCAATGAAGGAATCTTTTGTTCTGCTGAAAAGTGGTGCATTGTTCCCTGCTCAGGTGCCCAGAATAAAAAGTATAAGGCAGTACAACAAGCTTCTCTCCAGACTGTCTTGAGATTGGGTTTTTTCCTTTCCCTTGTGGAAGATTTTTCACTGGATGAAACTTTTCTTACTCTGGTGAAGAAAAATTGCAACTTCATATTTAAGGTCTTGAAATAAGCAATATAGATTTCTAAATATTTTTAAATTGTATTAACTGTGCAAGACATACCTAGTTCCTTTACAAACATAACTGTAAATTGAACAGTTTTATTTTGCTTTCTGCATTTCCACAAAAATATCCAGGTAATTTCCAGACATTTCCAAAACACTATTCATCTGTTTTTCTTTATTCTAGCACCTAATGAGAAATCCCAACACTGCTCATTTCCCATGGCTTGATCCCCTCTAACTGCTGCAGGAAAGGCTTTCATAATTACTTTTGGCCATTTCATATACTCTTTTGGTCTCCTCTGCTTCATCACCTCTAATTCATATGGGCTGTGGAAGAAATTCCCTGGGGAACACATTCTGTTATTAATTTCTCTACAAGGTAGGAAGAGCCCTCTAGAAAGAGACAAACATTTCTCTACTCTGAAGAACAACAGTCTTCATTCTCAAGGGAAAGAAAACATTCAGCTGCAGGTATAATAAATGAATAAATGAGAGCTCAAGGAGATAAGAATCTGTAACTCACAGATAGCAAGTCTGCATTTGCATATTGGCTTTTATCAAGAATTTCCTTTCAATGTAAATCTCTTCATTTTTCTCAATTAACATACTTTTATTTGTACCAGAGTTGTCCCAGACCACATAAAATGGATCCCTTTAGGTGAACTAGGATATGTGCACCTTGATAATGCCAACATAAACTTGGGTCAGAGTGCTCCAACCACAAATTGGCGTAGAGACATGGGGACCAGACTAGAACCAGCCTGAAACAAAACATTCAAAACATGCACAACATGGGTTGGGGGTGCTCAGACACAATTGGCTTTCTTTCTAGAACTAGATTTGCTTTGCTTCTTATTACTCCAGACATAGTGTGAGAGAAACAGGCAACGAATAGGCCTTACTACACCAGGTGTACTTGCAGCAAAAAGTGTTGCACATCATCTGATGAAAATGTAAATGCCACACAACTACTAAAGCAGAAACCTATTACTTATCAAAAATACCGTTATCAGGAAGAGAGTTAAGGACAAACCACCTTTATTTCTAGTCTGTCTGGGTGTCCTGTTCTACTGAAAGACTCAGTTATTCTTGTTGCCATTTTAATTAAAACTGACCCTTGTGAAAACAGAGGCTTTTAAAAAATCAGGAACTCATTATAAAGCAAATATCTATGTGCACCCATCTCAAAGTCTTACCTGACCACAGGACTCTTCAGACAAGCACTGCCATGGGATTACTCTATCAACCTCAAAACAGCACTCAAAAGTCTAGGGACACCTCTCACACTGCAGAAAGAAATCAGAAGGAACACAAAGCATATCAGTGATGCATACAGTATTAAGCTCTTTATCTAATTTGACCCTTCTTAGCTCCACCCATACAGATATGTGTGCTCTGAATTAAAGGGCATGGCATGCAAAAGCACTTGTGATGTAAGTTGTGGTTAAATACAAACTGTCAGCTGGGGTCTTAAATATTAAATAAAATGAAATAAATCAGGTTTAATGCAATATGTTCTGAACATAATATTAACCTCCATGTCAGGAGAATGCGGTGAAGTTCTTAAAGGCTATTGCATGTGTTTCTTAGCTGCAGGCTGAGCATAAGTTCCTGCTCATATCACTGCTTTGCCTGTTTTGTAGCAGAGGATGGTACAATGCATGGTGTGAAACACTATCAGCTCAGAACAGCAGTGTACTCATCTTGACCTCAGCCACATGAGAAACAGAAGGTAGACACAGGTCATTAGGTAGTTAAGGCTAGCACTCACTGCTAGCAATATTTAGTATTTGATTATGTTTATCCTGAAAAGCTGGAGAGGCTATAAAATGTGGTTATCATGAAAGCACTTTTGAAAGATGCTTTTCTGAATTTATGATAATTAGCTTTATTTACCAGCAAATATAGATAGAATTTATAAAACTTTCACAGTTCTGTGAAGCGATAAATGGCTTCTGCACCTGTTACATTAATTAAAGTCCTTAGATAGCTGCAGCTACTCAAGCTCTGCTATGGAGTCCGCTGTGGAACATTTCAATAACAAACACTCTCAGTGAAGAGCCTTCCTGTGTTATCCTACAGCGATCATGTAGATAGAAGTGCAATGATTTTGCTTGCAGGGTATTTATTTCCCATCCTCTTCCTGTGGTTTTCCAAAAACCTGATTACTCATGCAAACTGCTACATATTTTTCCTGCCTGGCTGCTGTTGTTTTCTCCCAGCTTGCAAACTGCTTATTGCTGGATTTGCTTACTTTTGATGCCTGGCCTACAGGTGCTCAGAAAGTTTTCTATAGCAATTAGTGGATTTATCTTTTAACTCATTTATTGCTAACACTAACTGACCCTTCTTACTAATTGCCACATTACCTATTTCAGATAATGAATTTTGTAAAGTTCATTAATATATTGGAAACACAAAGCTAGCAAGATCAGCCACAACCATACATGGGAATGGTAGGTGGAAGAAAAATTCTCCTTCAGCTGTACAAAAAATATAGTCCTCTGCTAATAGAATTTAGGAAAAAATTACTAAATGTTACTAAATACAGGCTTTTAGTAATCCTGCCTGATAGTGTTTCTTTTGTAATTCACCATCTGAAAGGATGAAGCAGCCCCTAATGGAGCCTTTCCTCTTGGCATCCGACTGTTACATATCTACAGGCCAAAAAGCAGACTAGCTAGACTGTCACGTCTGTCACACACTATTTTCAATCCAGATCTAGTGAATGAAATCTAGATAAATTAATTTGTCTTCTGCTGATTAGGAGCAACAAGTCTGTGATGTGAGGTATGAGAGAACCGATCTTTCTTGCATTTTTGGCTGTCAGAGAGGGCAGATGCAAACTGGTGAAATCCAATCTCATGGCCACCAAAAGGGGCTTTCTGCTCCTCATTTCTGTCTCCACCAGTGTGCTCCAGCCCATTCCTTTGCATCAGTGGCTGTGTGGCTTCAGGATGTCTCAGCTCAACTGACAGATTTGATAGAAACCAACTGATAAATTTCATAAACTGATAAATCAACAACTGGAACAAACCACTGAAAAAATTGGCCTTCTGTCAGCAAGTTAAGTAATTCATCCCATGAACATGACTCCAATGAATTGATTCATATTGATATAGATGGCAAACATCAAAGATGTGCCTTCTGAAACTGCTGTAGAGAGTGAGGCGTCAGCATGTAACTAGCAATAAGGAAATTACATCTGTTTGGAAGAACAGCACATAATTAATTGATATCTGAAGACACTTCAGGGTGATTTTAGTGAAAAGTTACCAGTACAATGAACTTACATTCTCAATTTGCAAGGAAATGCAAATAAAACATGTATTATCTATTTTTGCCTAGATAATAAATGTCAAAAAAAAATGCAAGGTAATACAAAAAATGTTTTTAAAAAATTGTTTGTACTTAAACTGGTGATGGCTACAAGTCTTACTCTTGTAATTTCCTAGGGTGCTTGTAGCATCCTTGAATAAGAAGGCCCTGTTGGTGTTTGAAAGAAAGCTCAGTTCATCTAACCATTAATTATTCCAGGAAATTTAATAATTGCTAAATATACACAGAAAGCTAGCTGCTATAAAGCTCAGGAAATTACCACAGTTTATTTTTAGAGACTGATGATGGGTATCTCTTTATTTTTCTTTAATATTTTGCATCTCATTTTTCAACATTTGAATTTTCCAAAGGAGATACAACACTTTGTAAAACACATTTCCAAACAGATTATCAGCTTACTTTTTATCTCTTGATTTGCTGACATTATTTTTCTGCACTGGATATTACTTATTAGTTATTTCTTTAATATTTTGGAGGGAGAATTAGGATATTGCTTTAAATTTAGTTTTGAATCTGAGAAAATATTGTTTGCATGAACAGCAGCAAAATAGTTTGACACTTGTTCTTCAAAGTCTTGAATTATCAAGAAGAGACTTTGTCCAAATACACAAAAAAGATCAGTTTTCAATAGAAAATCAATGCAACATTAATGACATGAGAAATACATAACTTAGACCAAATCTACAGTTGAATTACTTCTTTTGTAAACATCTGCCCATTCTTGCCACTAAAATATTGATGAAACACAGTCTTCCAAGGACAATAATTACTCTTCAAGAGCACTCTTTGGCAAAAGGATCAGAACTGGAGTATGTACTACACTAATTTTCTCATTTTAGCCACATATTTTTTAAGCTTATTGATTTCCTACATAAATTTTTTCCCACTATCTGCTGCAAGTCACCCCAATTGGCATTTATCCATCCATTTTGGCAATTAAAGGACAGTGATGTCTCTGCAAACATTCAACTTTTTGCTTTTTTCTCTGCACTAGTCAAATATGCTGAAGCAGTTACTTCTGTGATAATCTGTGCATCTGCATTACACAGATTTGTATTTCTTTTAAAAAGCAAATAAATGACAAGAAATGCAAACAGATTGAATGGCTTCTCTTTACAACAGACAACATGCCATGAATCAGGAAGCAAGTCAGCCATAAAATTTGCTCCATTACACATACCACCTAAACACATTTCCATTATGGCCTGTGATTATTGTTTCACCCTTCCCACTGAAACTCAATTTGATGTGATAGAGATTTTAAGTACTCTGAAAGTGTGTTTATATTATCAGCCTTTTCAAGATAGGATTTAGACAGACAAATTTTTAATAGTGTTACTGTTCACCATAATTTTTACCTCACAACTTCTGTGCTTTAAAAGCACATCTCCAGTAACAGTCTGTCATGATTCATCCTTATAGCCTGACATGGAATTGAACAGCATTTGACAAGATGGTAATCCAATATTTAAAGGTCAAGACTAAGTACTTCAGAATATTAATTTCCACTAGAAAGTATGCACTTTTTTAAAATCAAACTATAGCTTTTTTCAGGTTTTTTTTTTTTCTACAGAGAAAAAAATATTTTTAAACACATTTTTTTTTTATTGATTAAAAACTGTACGTACTAATTTATGTAATATGTGCCCTCATAGGAATATAATTCTATTTATAAATCCACTGGAAAGACAGTGACAATTTTAGCCTTCAATATTTGTGATTTTGTCTACAAAATTAAATCCAGGGAAAACAGGGATATTGGAGTACAGAAATGCCACTTCAATTAGACTATTCTTACATCCTGAGAAGCTTTCAGTTATAATAAGGAAGTAGCATTAATTCATTTTACAGAAAAAAAAATCACATTTCAGCCCAAGAAAGAAGTAAAAAGAAGAGAAAAGTTGGCTTCTGGTTAATTGTACCCTGGCCACACTTTCTAACTTTATCTCTAATATGTGATTTGAAAATATTTCTGATTAGACGCATGGGCAAAAGCATATTTCTTTCATCTCTTGCACAGCCACATGAACATCATTCTGCATTTTGCAACCTTCAGCTGATACACTTTGTTCTTCTAGGTTAAAAGGCTGAAGAATATCCAGAAGGGTGTGCATCAATCTCTGTACCTTGACCTGTAGGAGAAAGTCTTTGAAAGAAAAGCTACATTCACGTGCTCAGTACAGAGAAGAAACAACATATGCTGACCACTTCGTTTCTTTCATTAATTTTACTATCAAACTGGGCTTTTAATTAGCATACAATCTTCTGGATTAGACATTCACCTTATCTGCTTCTTCAGCTTTTATGACCAATCACTTTTCTATCAGAAGCGGCTTACAAGAAAGGAAATACTACTGCAATGCTAATCATTTGGCTAAGCTCTAATGTTTTACACCTCCTTCCTTTGAAGAGAAATATATGTAAATCTACTGAAGACTTAGAGTTGTCGGTGAAAGAGTTTTGAGGTTAATAAGTTTTTTTGTAACCCTATCAACTTGCAATTTGCCTCCATTTCAAATGTTGGCAGGTAAATTTTGTGCAGCTCAACAGTTTTGTACTGCCAGAGCTTTAGCTTAAGCTCCTGTACTGTCTAAGTGGTTAACCATCCTTCTTTGATCTCTAGGAGGCCCTGTCAGGTGGAAGTTTTCTTAAATCCTCAAGCATATTTGGGCTCTGTTTGGCTTTACAGCAACTCCACCAGTGAGTGTACACAGGCATCCCCTTTCTTCACAGAAATACTTGCAGAGTTAAAGGTAATAGTAGAAAAACCTCTAGCTTACCTCTCCTATGTAATATAATACTTGCCATAAAGAAAATATTAATCCTTCTTGCAAAAATAAAAAAATTGCTTTCACTCACAAACACTCAAGCAAAAAGCATCACTTTTATTATTGTAGCAATAACACAAAGAAAGAAGTCTAGCTTTATTTATTTTTCTAAGCTCCTTAGACAGACTACCAGAGAAAGCAACTATGCTGATTTGGAGACTTTTTGGGTCAGGATTTCTTACTCTTTTTTGTACAATAATTTTGGAAATGCAAGACAGCATTAAAGAGTTTATGTACTAACTCTAGGATTACAGTTTACAATCTACTGTATTTCTACTTTATTATTGCCAGTGGAAACTAATTTTTTCCCTCAAGTTGTAGGAGATTTTGTCATTCTCTCCGTTTTCTGGGGACAATTTTTACACACACTACTATCACATGGATAAATACTTTTAGCCAGGTTTCAGCAGTATATTTCTGCTTCTCTGCCTTCATTTTGTTGTGTCAATGTGCTCTTATGTTTTCTCACTTTTCCATTATCTTTCTCCAAGTTTTCACAATTCATTGAACAACAATATGAAATTACAGATTCCTACAGGAATGAAAAGAGAGAGCAGTGTTGTCTTCAATTCCTGTGTTGATGATTTTCCACATTTCTGCCTTTAAAAGATATGGCCACAGTAATCAAATCAGAGGAATTACTTAATTTGCTTTCCTCTCTAAAACTGACCACTAACAGCTGCTTAACGAGAATATAAAAGTGTGGATACTTATAGAATAGCTTGTGCAGAGAAAGTCTCCACACCATGTTCATAAATATGCATTAAAATCCACCTGGAGAAGTTTCTGGATAACAAATTACAGAATACTTCAGATTTACAGTAACAAATGAACCTTTTCCAGCACCTCAGAGATTTGCCTTCATTTGAAACAATGGTTCTACCACTAAACTCAAATATAAAATAAAATTACTGTCTGACACGTAATTTGTGATCTGCCAAGATACATGAATATCTAATTAAGCCAAAATCACCTGTTACTTCAAATTCTACCTTTCATTCTCAATTTCCACTCCACAAATACAAAAGCAGCTATGGATTTGAAATAATTGCCCAAAGATAAATGAACAATCCAAGTATTTTTCCTCTCTTTCAAAAGAACATGCCCATGAGAAGAATTTAGTGGTTCATTAGCAGCTCTTTAATTAGGCAAGATAATATTTATGTAGAAACTTGGGCTGTTCTGTGGTTGAATTTTCCATGAGGCTTGGCTGAGGAGTGTGCTGGTTCTGGCCAGGATGAAGTTCATTTTCTTCACAGTAGTCCATATGGTGCTGTGTTTGTACTGATTATTGCCTGCTGCACAGGATATGCTCTAATCACTCTGATCTCCATCAGTTACAGTTTGCAGGCTGAGGTTTATGACACAGAATTTACAATGAAGGCATCATCATGGGAGTAGTTACAAATATACTTCTACCCATGCAGTGCTCATCATCGAGCAGAGTCCAAATAACTTATTCTGACTTCTGATTTAGATGCTACAGAAAAGGTGGTGGATGGGAATGCTGCTGACCTTGTGAGCTTGAGCTTTAATGCATTGGCAAAGAATATTGGCATATGGTCAAAAGTGCTAAAAATTGAAACATTTACGCTGCAATAAAAATAAGAGCTGCCTTTTCGTTTAGCAGCTAATGGTATTTCTATGGATTTTACACTGCAACTTTGTTTTCCTATCCCAGAGAAACATTCATGAGCATAAACATACCACAAGTTCCAAAGTTAATTGTCTACAATCATAGATGAAATCTAAATATCTTTCAAACAAATTCATTCTGCATTTTCTCTGTTCCTAAATGTTATGGTAACTTTTACTAATGTTCTCAGCCTAGCTCTGCTCAAAACACTGGTTTGTATGTGTGCTATTTAACTTTCCTTTCATTTCCTTTGGCTTGCTAATTTGTACATACAACTTTTTAAAACCCTGCCTCTCTATTTCTCTTACAACAATCCATGGGAGCTTTTGCAGTAAAAGAAAGTGAAGGTTAATTGGTATGATTCCATTTCCTGGGCAGCTCTTTCATTTCACCAGGAAATGACTAGGGCTTATGCAACAAAAGCCAGGTAAGAACTGTTACTCCGTTTCAAAAGGAACGTCATTTGTACACCACGAACCCAGTCAAAAGGTTTACATTCATTTTCCTTGTTAGTAAAACGATTCACGCTACTCTATTATTCTACTGGTATTCACAAATCATTTTCACACCCTTAAATGACTATCATTTCTCTAATCACTGCGGATTAGGAGCTGTTCTGCAAACTAAGGAAAGGAGCTCCCCAGCTGCAGAGGAGCCCGGTCAGGGAGCTTGAGGCCAACAGCAGTGCCAGGAACCAGGGAGGAAGATGAGGGAGCTCCATCCCTGTCCCCAGCTCCCTTTCCCATGGCTCCAGAGGAGCTGGAGCCGGCTCCAGGGCACAGTGCTTGCGGCTGCTGCCTCCAGGACAGGGAGCTGGGGCCCACCATGGCACCTGGCTGGCTGGGCAGTGCCTGGCCAGACACACAGACAGGAGGAGCTGGGCAGCTGGAGCACCCCAGCCATGGTCATTGGTCATCTCCAGCACCCAACCAGACCCACCCCAGCCAGACCCACCCCAGCCATGGGCATTGGTCACCTCCAGTGCCCAGTCAGAGCCACCCCAGCCAGGTCCTGCTGGGATGTTGGACCATAGGTGGGATCCACCCATCAGGAGCCATGGCTGAGCAGGTCCACCCATCAGGAGCCATGCTGGAGACAGGGCACTGGCAAAGCACAGAGGTTGATGAGTTTCTTCACTGAATATTTAAGTGCCAGAGGAAATTTTCTGCAAATCACAGGATGAAATCCCCAGAAGAGAAGCCGGATAGCCCAGGCCATGGATACACACACATTGCTTCCAGGTCCTCAGGGTGGGGAATGCCTCTACAGCCAAACCATGGGGGAGTCAGTATAGCACCTGTGTGTCATTCAGCTGCCTAGTGAAGTCAATTTTTACACTTTTCATTTAACATGGATTTATTACCCTGTTAATCATTTTTTCAGATTTTGAAGTGTGATATGATCTCATCACATTTTTCCACGCCTATTACTTAGTTTGGGAATACTTACATTGAAGAGATCTCAGATGCATCATTTTATTCAATAGTTGATGAAGGTCAGCAAGTAGCATTAAATCAGGGACATACCATTCAGTTTTAAAAATGGAAAATGTTTAAACTTAGAAAATATTGGTTTTACCAGAACAATAAAATAGACTTCTATGTTTTTTTCTCTTCAATCAAGCATCACTTGTACTACGTCTCATGACATAAGTTTCACCCAGTTTCATTTCATCTGAGGCAGAGGAGAATCCTCAAAAGTTCTTTTTTTTGAAGAGTTTTGTGACTGCAGTTAATATTTTTTTATTAAATAAATAGGTAAATAAATATATATAAATATAGAGTTTAATCAATACAAAGATATCAAAATTCAAGAGAAATTCTAGAATTTACTGAGATATTTTCCACAAGGCATCTGTTACTTCATTAAAAAGCATTGCAATTTTCTGTATGTCCTCCAGGTATAGCATTTCCACAGTTCATGAACAGTATCTAGCTCTTACCACTGATAACTCTACACAAAGAGCAACATATATTTTTTACTTGCATGCAAATTGTCTCAATGACTTCAAAATATTTGTATAAGATTTGTATCGAGATGGAATCTGGCCTTATATCTATAAAAAACTACAAATTTCAGGGCATTTTACTAGAGATGAGCTTAACTAAATCCTGTCCAGGGTCTGTTTATAACTTCAGGAAAATGATCTATCAAAGCAGCACCATCAAAGCACATTCGTGGATTTTATACTTCTCTTGTGAGTATATTGCTGGGTCTTAATTTTTTGAAGTAATACTACAGTACCTTTACTATTAATTTATTTAATGCCAGTTTGCAAATATGTAGCGTGGCTTATCTGAGATCCTCAAAATTTTTCCTGATGCTTCTAGTTTTCATCACACAATATCTTGTGAGTCTAAGGAATGAAATACCCTGGTTTTAAAGGGAGAGGAAATGAATCAGGTAGGTTAAGGAAAATAGAAATGTTTCAGGTGTCCTCTAATTCCATGTTAGTGGGTGTTTGGATACCCAAATGAGACGGCTGCGCACCCTTCTGTTCCAGTAATTTGACACATATACACAGGGTACTTTGTTACACCAGACCTAACACTCCTAACACACACATTTTAGTATGCATTGTTTCCACTTTGTGGGAGCAGGGAGGGTGCAAGTGTAACATTCCTTCCTTTCTATTGAAACGCAAGAGGAAAAATACAAACGGACAGATGTAAGCTTATTTTACCTAATTAATTTCATGGATACTCATGGTGCAGATACAACAGTTTACAAACTGTATAGTAACAAAATTTCAAAGAGTGTATGTACCTTTCTGATGACTAAAGACAGCTTTTAGGGGTTTTTTTCAGTTATTAGCGATGTCAACGTTAAGAACAATGAGGTTGTTATTTGGTTTGTTTTATTTTTGATGAGTGAAGTTAATAAGATGTTTTAAAATTCCCTAATATGCTGGGGGAAAAATACATATTAATACTTTGGTCTTAGCCTATGCATGCAATAAACCATATCTCAAGGGAGAGAATACTTCTGTGATGTTTTATGCTAAATTACAGTTCTACAGGTGAGATATCTTGCTCATATACTAGCATTCAGAGTTCACAGTCTGCCTGTTGAGTTGGATCCTTCATCAAATCAAACAATAAATCAAAATTCATTGTTTGCAGAGTAAAATGAGTCTTTAATCCCATGAAAATTCTTGTCTAATTATTTCACTTGTTCATGAATACAACAAAGTAGTGCTAATCCTAATATGATCATGATACAGATGGAAAAAAGCTGGATCCTACCTGAACAGATGAAATGTCCTTGGCAAAATTCTTTTTAAATTACACTCAGATACATATAACAGAGACAAACCAGAGATTGCCTGTGGATTTCTCCATGTGGCTGTAGAGAGTGGCATGCGGGTATAGCTATTCACCTTCTACACTTCTTTGACAGATCACACCAAAGAAAATCATAATCTAATCCACAAGAAAGATAGGCTTGAAAATTATAATTAGCAATTTTATTATTTTTCCATTGTAATATTGTAATTGTGTTACAATCGTAATAGGGGAGCCCAAACCCTGACACTGTTCTGGAGGAGTCCAGTTAGAACTTGTGAATTACTCTGGATATGCTTTGGATATCCAGTTAGGTTTTTCCTTTTTTTTTTTTTTTTTTTTTTTTTTTAATTGGAGTTAAATCTAAGAAGCTTGACAAAGTAACTTTTTCATAGGCATTTTTTACAACTTTTGAGACATCCTTTAAAAACAGAGTTCTAAATTTGTACTACCTGGTATACGAACTCCTCATTGTATCTCATTTGCAGTCTTTTATATACAGAAAATACTGATTTGACTACAAGAGGCAGTATCTGGAAAAATGACCTCCTGAAACAGAAATTAAATGTTATGTGTGTATCAGTGAGGTCATGATGGTATTAATGAGGGAGAATTGCAAGCACAATTTCAAACTGTAATATTATTATTCAACCCACACAGCCAGAAGTGAGGTATTTCTCCAGAATAGGATTTATAGCATATTCTGATTTGTGATTGTTGCATTACTGACAGTAATGTCAATACTCAGGAGACCATCCCAAGAGTTTCCTGAGAATTCACATTTTTATTGAACTTGTAATTAAGAGGTTTGTTTTCATGTACTTCAGCAGAAATGTTAGTTCTTCTGAGCGAGGAAAGTTTTCTTCAATATCAAGGATACAATTGACAAGAATGGCAAGAGAAGAAGAGAGACATAACTTTAAATGAGGAAGTGACTGTAGCTTTCCCTAAACATAAAACTGTGAATAATTTCCTGTGACTTTGAGATAAAGGTGGAAATAATGGAAATTAACTTTTCATCTTTTTATCCACACAGTCTTGAATTAGGACTTTTTGCTGTTATTTTTACATTAACTCTAGACATTTTACCTCCTTTCCCTTTGGGTCTGTTCTGTGAATGGTTGACAAAGAAAACAAGTCAGCCAAAGTTTCTATTCTTTTAACTTGAAAAATGGCCCTGTGCTGTGCAGAACTCTTGAGAGCAGAAAGTAGAGATATCTGTTAAAAGAAAAGGGGTAGATTTTAGATTTTATCTGATTAAGAAAAGAGAGGGTAAGTTAAGAGTTAGAAAGACATTTCGCACCAAAGAACAGCAAGTTCCCTAACAATATACATACAGGCAGTTCTACAGCTTAACCATAAAATAGCAGGGAACCAAAGGAGTGTTTCCAGAGTCCTGATAGTTATTGATTCTTGGTTGTTGTTACTTCCTATTTTCTTGTAGCAGTTTCTGTGATATATAGTAAACAAGCAATCAGCTCAAGGGAACTGAAGCTGAGAGTTGCTATATAAAACAGAGTTCTGATAACTCATCAAAATAAAAAGCCAAACCACATGATAACAGGAGCAAAGACCTGTCTGGTTGGGAATGTATCAAGCACTGAGGGAAGCTGAATTTCAGAACAAGCACACAGATCCACATTCTTCTTCCAGGCTGAATGTTACTTACATGCTGGGGCATGCTTTCATTTCTCCTGGAGCTGTTTTTCCAAATGTCCAGGTCACGCACAGTTCAGAGTATTCTGCAGCTCCTGTTCAGGAGAATAATTGTAGTTTTATTAATGAAATTCAGAAGGTAGTGTGGTGTATCATCTGAAGTTAAGGTGTGAATATCTTTCACATAAAAAATAAAAAAATAAAATATAGTGCACTGAGTTCTCAAAACTTACAACAGATTTTTTTCTAGAAGAAGACAATTCACAACTGTAGCTGTCACATATAACAAATCCTTTCATTTCCTGTTTCTCAGAATTTAGCCTGAAAACAAAACAAAAAAAATCCATTATGTTCTCCAGTTTTCAATTCCCTTTATAGCACAATATGCAAACAGTGTTACTGAAGGAGGATGTGTAAAAGTATTAATTTAATTAATATATTTTCCTTTTTTATACAAAAGAAGTCAATTGTTATGTTATTTTAGGAACATTCACACCAGATTTTACAACATATATAGAAGTTCTAGTCAACCAATCTTACTTTGATTTTAGTGGCCATTTATTCTCGTAACACAAATATTTATGATTTCAATGAATTAATTTCATACCTGAAAAGCAGCACTGGCTTGAATATACAATGATAATGAAAATATCAAGTGGAATAGGATAGAAATAAATAATAACAGTGACTAGGTCAAGAAAGTAGTTAAATGATGGCTCTGAATGGTAATGGTGTCTGAACAGATTTGTCATAGTCTAACTAGAACACCAAAACCATTTTTATTTAACCTGATATAACTTCTGTTTAGAGACAGGGTTTAATATTTTTCCTTAATGGTTGCAGGCTTAATAAGCTGTCTTTTTCTTAATGACCTTAGGAAAGCCAGCCAAGAACCAGCAGTTCCACATTATAACATCTCTGGTTTACTTAAAGCCTGGACACTGTGCAGACAGCTGCAGTAATGGCTATCTCAGCTGACCCAGCACTAACCCCTGTTTTGACCTCTAGGAATCACCCTTTCTCTAGAGGGCAAGAAGTTTTTTCATTTATGGGGCTTACTGATTCTTCTGTTTCAGTGGAAAAGTTTTAGGTAGGAAACATTTCTGAGGCTTTCCTGGCTTTTTCATATGCTTATTTTCTCTGAAGTTTTCATTACAACACCACAAACAAGGCTAAATATCCTTCCCTCAGAAAAAAAAACTGCAAAAATAATGTAACAATTCAAGTTGTCAATTTGAAAATTGATTTTTTCAATTGTCAAAAGTAGAAGGGAAAACAACTGCAATGTTTGCCATACTTGCCCACAGAGCCCTGCTAGCTGACCAGCTCAGGAAATCCTCTATCCTTCCATTTGCACTGCTGTTTGCAGCATTGATTGTCACCATACATTAAAGATCACGTAAATATCTTCTTACAAAAGGCAGAAGATTCCTTACAGTGTCAAGAACATTCCCATATGCTGCAGTGTATTTTTAACCAGAACAAATTGACAGTCAACCAAGATCAACAATGTCATTAAGGTAAATATAACATATATTTATACCTTAAGAGGTACAGGTACCAAAAAGTTATTACATCATTTACCCCTACTGTTTCCAAAGGCAGTTATAGTCCTAAGTACATTCATGTATCTGACCCAATTCCTTTTTCAGAATGATGACACTGCCACTATAGAAGGAGCTTATATACAATTTCCATTCCTTTACTAATGAATATGTTTAAAGGATGAGACATTAAACAGGATTCATAGAGAATCAAACAAAAATTATTATTTTCAGATTAGAATTTCTGTCTTCTAGATGAATTTTGTCAATAAGGTTGCTGTGTTGAGGGATGGGAAGAAGGTGTCAAATACAAATTGGAATTAATTGTACAGGTATAAGGAAAAACATTGGGAAAATTATTATTGCTTATCTAACTCAGAGTAGAGTGCAATTTTTCCTGTGGCTTTCTCTTTTTCCTTAAACATTAAGTAAATACATGCAATAATGTATTTTAGAGTCTTCTATAAAATTTCTTTTATGCTGTGTGGCATATCCTCCATATCAAGGTTGAGGCATTTTTACATTTAATCACCAGCATATAATGTTTTTCCACCCTATTATTTAGCAGCTCTGAGTGTCTACCTATTCACAGTGAGGGTAATACCAGACATTACCTCTGATCTTCATGGAATTATTCTGGTATTACAACTGATAAAACCAAACCCTCAGGCACTTGGCTGTGTGTGCTGTCTTTAGTATACACAGAGGAGGTGCCAGGAGGCAGGAATAAGGGTGCTGTGCAGGAGGGAAGGTGAGGCAGGGGCTCTAAATCTGCCACTTTCTTGCACCAGTGCTGTGCCTGTGCCACAACAGCTGCATTTTAGAGTACCCTTGGACTCTGGTGAGTTTCAGCACCAAGCCCAAGCTGCTTATGCTTCTTTGCTTCAAGGTACTGCATACTCATCCTTCAAAATACTTCATTTACTCTTAAGCACAGTGGCATTTCCTACTCGTGTAGCAAACACTTTTAAAATCTGACAAAGATTGCTCATTCCATTAAACTCCTGCTTCTACTAAGTATTCCTGTGAGCCAGACTGTTACCTTACATGTACTTTTGATAATTTTATTTCTAAGATAATGCCTTTCACACCAAAAACATTCTGGGTGACAAAAAGGACAATTAGCTGACCTCTTCGTTACCACAGCAATAAAGAACTAGCTTCATGCCACGTGGATGGCTTGTTTTTTCTCTAGCAAACTGAGCACATATTCTTGCTTTTTTAATAGAAGTTGACATGATAACACTTTTTTTTCTTTCAATTGCTCCATAATAATTGATTATCCTAATACAGAAGTTGTTTTATAACTTAATACAGCAGGAATAACTTTTAGTTATAAATCTGAAAGTGAAGTCTGAGGTTCACTTTTTCCCTTTCTCTAGTATCAAAGGTATTTAGGGTACTTTTTTATTGCTTTAAATGGAGTAGACCATCACTAAAGTGACTGTGACTCATGTCTTTCTTGCCCTAACCTTGACTCATTATTTATGTGATGAAATTGCACATAGTTCCCACTACGCGGCATCAATCTTATTTTTAGAGCCCCAAACAATATGTGTAATAAACAATTTTGGAAATAATTTAATAGAAAAACATTTTATGACAATCAAATCCTTCAACCTGTCTTTTCTTCCTCAAATCTTCACAGAAAATGTGAGAAAATTTCCTAGCAAATGGAAGACTACAGGAAATTTCAAGTAGTCTTTAGGGAGTATCATTTTATGTTCATTTGTTCTCAATTCGGCACTGACAACATGGTTTCCTTCTGTCTCCAGGGAGTTTTCTTGGAAATGTTATTCCTTTGGTATCTGTGCTTCAGGTCCTGCTTTCAGCTGGGACATGAGTGTAGACCTAAGCTTAGGTTCTGCTTTGTAGGAGGTGTTTGTCTACCACTGCCACATTGCTCTATCAAGCCAACAAGAAATTGGTCCCAGGTTATTAAGACACTAGAAAGTCCCTGTATCCCACTGCAAATCACATCAATATTCATAAAATTCATGGGTAGCATTTGATTACTTCATTAAAGAAGAGGGCTTTCACCATGCCAAGTGATACATCACAAAACATGAAATTATTCAGATGTCTTCTTACCTCTGCATTCTACAGAAAAAAAAAATTAAAAGTAGCTTGCCTAGTAAAATAAATTATTGGTTTGATTTTAAAAATATCATCATTTATGTGGCTTAATTTTTTTAACATTAAAGTTTTGTATTTAATATCACTTCTAACAATTCAACAGCCATGGCAGATTAATTGGCCTTACTTAGATAACAATTCTTTTGCTAATAAAACATGTCCTACCATTTGTGATTTGAATAGAAAATCAAAGCCAGTACACATGGTATTTCATCCAGTAAACATGACATTCCAGAATGTGAATGGGAACAATATGGGCAAATTCCTCCTTTGAAGTCAGCAGTAATCTCCAATAGACCTAAGGAGGCCACATTTCACTTGATGAGTTCTACAATCTGTCTCTAAATATGGCTGTAAAATCTGAAAGTAAATAATTGACAAGCCAGGTTAAGATGGAATGACTTGACAAGTGTGAAAAGCATTAGAAATTCGTATATCTGTCTCAATGTTTCCCGTGAATTTGTGTTTCATGATTGATAGACATTTAAAATGAATTAAAATAAATGTGAACTCAACCATTATGAGAAAACAGACAAGCCACATGGAGAGAGCATATCCCACTTCATGGTCTGAAAAGTGTATTCATTCATATTAAATGGTAGAGAGTCCAGTCCTCAGTCAAAATTATTGGATTTTTTGGTGTTTAATAAGTTAATTCTCAAGAAAACAAGATGTTCAGAGCCTCTCTTATTTTTCATTCTCTTCCTAATCTTCTGCCTCCCTCCTGAACTCTGTCCCTCATTTCCCCTTCCAATGTGACTTTTTTAACAACTAGGAACATTATAGATTACATTTTCTTTTTCTGTAGGAGGTGAATTATTATAGCCTCTCCATCTTCTGCCTGCTTTCATGAAGATTCATAGATCTTTTACACCTCTAACCCAGATTCAAAATTTTATGAAATATTAGGGTCTTTCAGTAAACTCAATGGTATTTACTCACAAATGCACACCTATATTAATTTTGCAATCATTTATGAATGAAGGCTATCAAACATACTGAGGATTTTTTTTATTATATCATTTTCTGTGGATATGTAAATCTCATTGAAGTGCCACAAAGAAATAGCAAGGATTTTCACCATGTATAACAAAATGACTGCCAAGAATAATTTGAAGTGATCAACACGAAAACCGCTAATTAGAAACAACATAAAGTTAAATACATTAGGCCTCTACTTTCAGAATTTACATCATAAAAATATGGATGTTTACTCTGTGTGAGCTGAAAAAGTAAAAATGAAAACTTACTCTATTGAGTCCTATGTATCTCACTGATTCATGATATCCAAAGAAGTGTCTGTTTCCCACTTCTCATAGATTTTTCCTCTGTATTCTCCTTCAGAGGTTTGAGTGTTTATAATCTACCAGCAGAGATTCTTCAGAAAATTAAAATCTTTGAGGGTTACTACTAAAACTTAAAGCCAGTTACGGAGGCCTGTAGCACAGAAATAAACAGAAAAATATCAGTTTCACTTGGGTCAAAACTTTACCTACTTTAGAGGAATTGGCATATTTGAGGATATAAAGAATGTCTGTTGGACTCAAATACACAAAAAAGTTTAAAAGGTGTAAGAATCACAAACTTTTATTATTCTGATAAGCATAAATAAAAATAAATATTTCAAAGTTCTCTGAATTCTGTCATCTTGGCTGCTTTGGAAGTTTATTTAAAAGTTTGGGACAAAGTAAAATACAAATTCTATAGATCTGGTGTCTATTTAGCTGCTTGCTGGAGTCCTGTTTTAGGGCAAATACACTCCAGGTGCTTCTGTTCTGTTCTCTGTCTCCTCTCTGCTCCCAGAATGTGACTGAAGTGAGCAGCAGCATTTAAAGTCTTTAACCTTTAGACAGTCCTAAAAGCATTCCACATCCTCCTGCACATCACATCAGCCAATGTGGTGTTACATGCACTGGACCTGCAGCCACATCTGATTCCCAACATGCAAACCCTTACTTGGAGGCTTTGGTAGACTGTTAGAAATTACAAGGAAAACAATATAAATGCTGCACATAGATTAGCAGATCATTATTAGCCCTTTCCACACTAAAAGCTGAAACCTCCTTGATCCTAGACTATAAAAAGCCTTCTGAAGCATTTCGAGTTTCTCTTTGATTCTTGGCCCAAGCTTTAATTTTCTCACAGTGCTGCAGCTCTGGGTTTCATTAGGGATATCATCTCAAATTCCTTTGTGCCTCTACTTGTTTGGAAGTGTTACTTGCACCCTCATCTTGGCATGCTTCCCTACCTATATAAAAAGTCAACTGATGACATTAAAATGGTTTAAACCATGCCACTAATGAGCATTGTTTATCTTTCGCATCCAATTTGGTCTTATCACTAACCTGTAATATAAAAAAAACCAATCAGCTATCTCAAAACCATGGACTTGTTATCATGTTCTTCTCAATTTCTTTATAATTGTTTATATTTTTGCTGCATTTTCAGGTACTTTATTTTTTTATGGAAGTTTCTTTTCAACTTTTCAACATTTTCAACAAAAATGTTAATTTTTATTTATTTTGAAAGTTAACTCCTTCTGCACATTTAAACCAGGAAGACTTATGCCTTGTAAATGTGCACCAATCACTCCAAAACACAATATATTAGCACCTGTAAATCAATGTGAATAAAAAGAGGAACAGAAAGCCTCACTTGCAAACTATTATTTAGCAATTTCTAATAACTACATGGTAAGCATATAATAACACTACTGTATCTTGAGGGGTCAAAATTGGCCAAAACCTCAATATCTTTTCAGGTTCTAGAAAGACTCAGAAGGGGAAGGAAAGAAAAACACAAGAACACTGGAGTCAATAGTAACAGCAAGGAGATGGAGATGCCTTTCTGATGTTAAATTGGATCTTGAACATGAGATCCTGACAGTCCAGAAAAAATTATAATGATCAGAACAATGGGATGAGAAAAAAAGTTCATGGTAATGATAGTAATAATGAGATTACTGTTTGTTTGACATAACAGCATTATGGATCCAGGACATTATGTCAGTGAAATATAGCCCTAGAAACACTTTTTTACTTTATTCTAAAAAAAGTTTCTTGAATTTTTTTGACCGTGAAATTCCATAAGTCATTAAAATGTACCGGCTGCTATAGACTGAGCTTATGTAATGGGAAAAAGGTTATTTTTATAGTCTACTAGTCTCATAAAACTGTCATTGTTCACTCTTAGGTTTTGAGTTGAAACTACTTTATATCTCTTGTCAGACTTTCATTTGTCTTTCTTAGGATGAACTGTTTGGGGAAGCTTTCAGCTGCAACAGCACAGCCTTTTCGGAGAACGATGTTTTGGCTTAAAAAAATCTTCCACTGAAAATCTCCATGCTTTTTTCATCAAGAGTAGAAATCTGGAATTTGTCTCGGCAGTGTCCATGATGTGACCTGCACTATTTTCTGTCTCTGAAAAATTCTCTTTATTGTGGCTGAATTATAAGCCTTTCAAAGACTGATGTTTACACCTGGGCAGTCAAGATTTCCATGATTCCTCCTGCCCTGAGCACACTGGTGCCAAGAGATGCAAGGCTGCAACAGGACCTCGTTATGATTGCTCCAACTAATAGCTAAATTCTGTGACACAACCCTGGAACTGAAAGCAAAATGTGCATTTCTCTCATCCTCAAGTACCTTTCAGCTGGCTCCCACACAATGCAAGAGAAGAGGACACTGCCTATCTTGAAAGGAGAAGAGTAGCAAGTGGGAAGGTGTAGGTTGCAAATTAGCAGAAAAGTGAGGAAGGAGTTGCAGAGGTAGGGAAATATGGGAGCCATAAAGGAGGCTCCAGAGAACACAAATATCTGGAGTTCAGAAAGATAACAAAAAAGCCAGGATGCTGGGAAAGACACATATAGAGGAGGAACATGAGGAAAACCTAATTTCTTTCGTCAGAAAATATGAATTAAAAGAGAAAAGATTTCAGGAAATCGAAGAGCACTAATTAAGTTGAATTCACTCAGGTTTTGCATGGTGCAGTTTGATACTCAATGAAAAATCCCAATGAGTCATCTAGTATTTGTAATGGGTTGCAAACAAAGTTAGTGAGCACTGCAATTATGTACATATTGCTTTCAAAAATTCAGATATTCTTAGAAGAATCATTTTTCATTTCTCATTTTTGGCACACAAAACTGGACACAGTAAATTTGGCTTTAATCTCGTTGTGCTTCAGTTCCAAAGCTGCAAAAATGGGGCACTGTAAATACATTTTCAAAGGGAAAATAAAGATAGGTTTAGGAGCAGCCATGAAGCAATTAGCTGATGTGATAAGAGAACCAAAGAAATTCCCAGGAAAGAAATGAATAATTCTGCAGTCAAGATTTTGGATGATGTAGCATAAATAAGGCCTGAGGCTAAACCACATAGTGAACAAGATAAAAAGAAATGTTGGATAACTATTACTCACTCTGTAAGACAGAGGTCTCCTGGGAGAAAAGCTGTGTGCAACTGTGTAATTAAAGATTATATCATAACATATATGCACAAGGGGATTAAGTAATAAGGTTGAGTAAGAAATGTTCATTCCTGTCTGCCTTTCATTCCTGACTTTTAAAATTTTATATCTGCTATTTCAAATGCCATGTTAGAATAAAGAAGCATTTGCAAATTTTTTATAAGGCTAGCAAAGGGAATTTTTTCTAAGTATTGAAATTAATATTAGCACTGCAAGCAAGAACTGTTTAGTTATGCATTTTAAAAGATAAAATAGTATTATTCCAAAAAAAGAAAAAGACCTGGTTCAGAACAGTCACATATAGTTGAAGTTGCCTGCTACTGCTTCAATATCATATTGAAATTACATGTTGCATTTGTTTCCCTTCTCCATGAGGTTTGATGAAGGAATTGCAAAACACATCAGACCATAAGCCACTGAGAAACCTGCTGCTCACTAGCATTCTTAGATAGCTGAAATTCTATCAAATCCTCTTTACCCTCTGTGTTTTCTTACCATTTGCTCTTTGATCTTCTCAGTCCAATGGAATCCAGATAAACTTTCTGAGAATTTTCTTGGCTCTCAAATACTTTGCCACTGTCATCTTTATAATGAATATCAGAATACACACAGGAAAATCTGCAGAAAACTCTTCCAATCCATCTGTGCCCCATGATTACTGGCATTGAAGTAGCTCTTGCACCAAGACAAACACAATATAAATCACAAACTGAAAATCCAAGCACATTTATTTGAATGATGTCAAGACAACGCCTTGCTCTGCAAAAACTTAATTATTTCCCTACATTCTTCAAAATTCATCAAAATTGGATTGCCTCTGAATATAAAGTTAAGCTTCATTCATGTTGAAAATAAGAAAAAATATATTATCTATTCCCTAATGAGAGCTAGCTTTCTTGGGTCAATAACATGAGTGATGCACTACTACTTATAAACTCTTCATCTCAAAAAAATCACCAAATTACAGAATGGCCTGGGTTGGAAGGACCTTGAAGATCATTTATTTCCAATCTACTGTCGTGGGCAGGGACACTTTCCGCTGGATGAGGTTGTTCAGAGCTCCATCCAACATTGTCTTGAGCACTTCCAGGGATTCACAACTTCTCTGGGCAACCTGGTCCAGTGCCTCACCACTGGTCACAGTGAAGAATTTTTGCCTAAGCCAGTTATCCTCCTTTTTTGCTAAAGCATCTATTGATTCAGACAACCCAACAGCTGTTTCAATGTCGGAGTGCAGCGCAAATGTGAGCCCAGGTTTAGGATACCATCAACTGAACCAGAAATGTTGCTACCCTGTGACACAGAAGGTTGAAGTATTTAATTCCTTCTCTCTGACTGACTCCTCAGAAAGTGTGAATGGGTGTATTTCTCCTAAGAGATGTTATTCTGGACCAGGTATCATGAGCCTGTGTGCTTCTAACTATAAGTCAAGTTGGATATTTGTTATGTCACAGCAATGTCAAATATATAAAGCCTATGCTGTGGCAAATTTGACAAAATGGAATAACATTTCTACACCTGAACCAAGTAAAGCTTGGCTTAAGCAGATGATCTACTAGGTTACAGATTTGATTTCAATGAACACAAAACAAGAACCTTCTCAGGAGGGCAGAAAATTCATTCTCATCCTAGGCTTTGGGAAAACCAGGTATATTCTTCCTTTAGCAAGCTGGATCAATAACTTCTTTGGGGGAATTTTAAAGCAAATCCCATTTGCTGTTTTCATTAAACCTTTAGTTACTACATAACTTTACCTCTTAATTTCTTTCTTTCTTTTAATAAGTTAACACCTCCTGTACGACTGGTAGTCATAAATATTATCTCACCTGTAGTGGATTGATGCTGGCTGGATGCCAGGCACCCACCAAAGCCAATCACTCACTTCCTCAGCTGGACAGGGGACAGAAAATATAATGAAGGTTTCATAAGTTCAGATAAGGAACAGGATAAATCACTCATCGAATACCACCATGCAAAAAAAGTGGCTAGAATTAGAGATATTAATTGAATGTAATACTAACAAAATCAGAGGAGGATAATGAGAATTAGAACCTTCAAAACACCTTATCCCTACCCCTTCGTCCTTCCCAGCTCCACCTCCACCCCTAGCAGGCAGGGAGACAAGGAATGAGGGTTGTGGTCAGTTCCTCACGCATTGTTTCTCCTGCTGCGAAGGGAGAGGAGTCCTTCCTCTGCTCAGCATGGGGTCCATCCATGAACTTCTCCAATGTGAGTCCATCCCATGGACTACAGTTCTCCCCAAACTGCTGCAGCATGGGTCACCTTTCCACGGAGCCCAGCCCTTCATGGACAGGCTGATCCAGAGTGGGGTCCTCTCTCCCCAGGTCTCCCATGGGGTCACAGCCTCCTCTCAGGCATTCACCCACTCCAGCATGGATCTCTGCATCCCCATGGCTCTCCATGGGCTGCAGGGGCAGCTGCCCCACCATGGTCTGCCCCAGGGGCTGCAGGGGAATCTCAGCTCTGGCACCAGGAGCAGCTCCTGCCCCTCCTTCTCCATTGACCTCAGGGTCTGCTGAGCTGCTCCTCTCACTTATTCTCATCTTGCTCTTCTCTGGCTGCAATTACATCTGTGCAATACAGTGTTTTTATTCTTCTTAAATATGTTATCACAGAGGCATTGCCACTGTTTCTAACTGGCCCAGCCTTGACCAGCACATCCATCTTTGGAGCTGCCAGGGATTGGCTCTGCTGGACATGGAGGAAGCTGCCACCAGCTTCTCACAGAAGCCACCCCTGTAGCACCCCCACAACCAAAGCTTGGCCATGCAAACCCAGTGACTTTCATAGAACCATGGCAGCTGCCACAAAAAGAAAACTGACCATCTTTTCCAGAGTTAGAAAACAGGTTTCCTATCTAATACACACACAAAAAGAGAAAATTTTATTTTACAGTATGTTCTCACTAATAGATCTGTTTAACAGAAACTGCTTTTGGTTCAAGTTCATCATCTTTCTTCTAGGAAATCTATAATGTGGAAAAACATTTGGCCATGTCAAGTGTCCCTTTATTAGCTTCTATTCAATACAACACTCATTAAAACCAGATTAACCACCTCTGACTGCATATCAAAAACCTGACGCTAGATTATAATCCACCAGACACACAACTCATTGAAGATGTGGGGATGCACAATATGTATCTTCAAAGAGGAGGGAAGGGTAGAAGGTGAGAAGGTCTCATTTGTAGTTATTCACAGCTGGTTTATGCATCATCTTGTGTTCTTGTACAAACAGTATTATATTCCCTGCTTTTTGAAAACATAGATATTTACAGGCATCCTGAGAATAAACTGAAGCAGCCACCTTCTCTTTTAGGCACAGTAACTAAAAGCATTAATCTGCTTCTCTTGAATATTCTTTCTTCAGCACTTGTGATATGAATATATATGGCTTGTGAATAAATTTGTTTTAGAGTTTAGTACACTGATTTTAAGATATTGCTGGGAGAAGTGGGAAGGAAGAAGATAGGTTCTGAGGATTAAGGTATGATAACCATATATTTGAATATTTATTACAGCCTTCCTAAGTGAAAATTTTTTCATGCTTTGATATTTGCTTTTTTAAAGAAAATAATGTTTAAAAATTATTATTGTTGTACCTTAATTTTTTTTTCCTATTTGGATAAAGATTGGATTAGAAATTATCAGACCACCTAAAAACTACACGTTTTACTTTCTGCTATTTTTCAATCTTGAATTTCCTATTATTTTCAAATACTGAATTTTCTCCAGTCTTTGAATCCAGTCTCTTTCTTCTTAGCTGTTTCTCAACTTCAGCAATTCAGAAAGTGTTCCTAAATGTTCAAGATCAAAAATAATCAACATATTTTTAGAAGTTTTTTTACCAGATTAACAAGTTTAATAAAATAGGAATATTTATGTCTGTCAATACAAAAACTAGGTCTATTCTAACAATAAAGAGTACACCCCTTTTGGCACCTGAACTCTGTCCTATATTTTTTTTCTAGTGCACTTTACTGAAAGTTAATGAAGTCATTCTGTGTCAGTCATGTTCAGACACGAAAGTGATTCAAAAACAACACTTGCAACTTTCAGTTTAGGTTTCACAGGGCAATAAATGAGTTTGCTAATACAGAACAATTGCTCAACTTGCCTGATTATCTGAGGAGAGGGATGATTCCCAAATGGACTCCTGTATCAGACATTAAACTGGCAGCTGGTTATCATTACCAAAATGAATAATGAAGTAGCACTGACATCTGGATGGGTTCTAGGCAGGCACTGATGTATCAAGAGAGTTTCTTTGTTTTAAAGACTGATTCTTTCAGTGTCACTGATATGATGAAGTGCATCTTCACTGAAGCTGTGAAGTGTGTTATGGAAACACAGTAACTGCTAAAAAGATTTAAGGGAACTGAATCATAAATAAAATTTCCTCTCTCCATGTCCAAGCCAAGTATTGGCATGATGAGATAATGCAGTAAACATATCAATAAAACAACAGAAAGTCAAGTTTAACCCCTCTCAGTGCTTTGAGCTTATGACACAGCTGATAAAATCTTCCACATACAAAGTAACTTGTGTGATGATTTTTCAAGACTACATAATTGATTTTCAAGGAGCAAATGCATTGCTCTATAGATTTCCAGTAAGATATATGACACAGTTTCTAATTTGGTTCAGTGATACAGGGAGGAAATTATAGAATGTGACCTCACATAAGAATATTTTCCTGTGTTTTGCACTAACAGTGTGTAGAAACACACTGACACCATTAATTTCTTGTCTATTATTGTTAAATGCATCAGTGCACTACCTTTGCATACAGTTGAAACAGCATTTGATGAGTTAAAAAAAAGGCAAAGCCAATTGTATGAACCAGTTCCCAAAATTTTGTTATTTATTACTACAAGCATTATTTGGGATTTAAGAAGGTGAATGTATCTGGGTGTTTATAAATAGAATAAATGGCAGCACAATATCACTATTTTCTTCTTGCTGCTAAAATATATATGTGTTTATGTAATACAATTTTATGTATAAATACATATATACATTATATGTACATAGGTGTAGTTACTGCTTAACATTTTGAAAGGTTTTGATGGATATCTGAGGTCAAAATTAATCAGCTATCTGGAAATTACTAAGAAAAAGAGGACACCATAATTTTCACAGAGGCAGATTGACATCTTTAGTCCTATTGTCTGAGAAAAAGTGAACCAGTTCCCAACTTTTCAAACTGCTATATCATCCAGGAATACAAGAGTGCTGTCCTGAAAAACACTTCCACACCAAGCCAGTGACTGTAGTACAAATTGGAAAGTTTTTGTAGAACTAAGTTTGGGAACAAGTGGAAGGGTTGTACTTTCTTTCTAACAATTTTAATTATCAGACTAGTTCAAGCAATTTCAGGGAAATCCCCGAGGGAAAGTAAACATGTCTTAAAGTTACTCACGGTTTCTATTCTGAATGGTCTCCATGCAAAACAAAGTCAGTCATGAACAACAACTGCATGAGAAATCAGCTATTCAAAATGTGTTTCACACTCTTAAGATGAAGGGACTAAACCAGCTGCTGATTAAGTTTTATAATCATTCAGAAGGCATTATTATACTTTGTTCATCACATTACATTACCCCTGTTAGAGCAGGGGTAGCTTTTGTATGTCTTAAGAGTTGCTTGCATGGGAAAAGAAATTACTGTGCAGATTCTATTGATATTGAAGGCACTTAAATCTGCATATGAAGATATAAAAAGTCTTTTGCATATGTAATGGATTTTAAATTTACATGAGCTTCTTATATGTTTCATTATTTATTCTTTAACATCACACACAGAATTCAATTAGAAATGAATTTTTATCATAAAGACAAATTGTTTTTCATTTTGCCAGCACATCTATCAGATTTATAAGCAAAGATATACAGAGCAGGAATTAAATGAATGCATTTTTTAGACATATTTTTCTGCTTACTTATCAGTAATTGCAGATTTTATTAATTGTCAGCTTGCTATTTTTTACCTCTTAGTGGTTGCTGTTGTATAGGGGATGATATACAATAACATAAAGTTAAAAAAAACCTCCACTTCTTAAATTGTGACAGACATAGCAGTGCTAGTCTTTTTAAATTTAAGAGCAGTGAGAAATAAATTCTGTTTTATCCTAGTCAGCCAAAACAACAAAGCAATGGGGGGTTTTCCTACAGATTTCATATAAAAGTCCCCAGATGACAAACACAAAAGCCTAGATATCAAACGGGTTGAAAATGCTGATGTTTAACACCTGCACTGTGTGAGGGCCAAGAAGTAAGCTAAAGCCTTTGCTAACCAACACACCTGCTTGATAGTTTTTAACCCTTTCATCTTCATTCTCAAATGCCTTGCTTATAATAGGAGAGGATTGTAATAGAATGATGCAACCAAGGAGATTTAAAATACAGTTTTAAAACAGAAACTATGTTCTACCTCCTTGTCGAAATGTATCAAATGCTATTTTATTTGCATTGAAGGGCTATCTAGCCTGACAGGATTTTTAGTAACACTGGAAAGGATTATTTATGGCTACAGACTTATGGAGAAAAAAAATCATACAGGCTGTGTGGAACTGTTTTCTGTGTCTAGAATGTTTGTATTATCACATGGTTATATCTGACCAGGCACATGCTGGAAAAAGCCAGGAGTGGTCTAATCATTCTCCCTGCCTTTCAGAGGCTGCAATGCTAAAATTAAAGACCATCCAGCCAAAGCTGAGTCCAGGTATCGACTGGGTCTGCTTTGGCAGTCCATAAGCACTGAGTGCGCATGCTGATGTGCAGAGGGCTTATGCTTAATGTTGCAAATGAAGGAACAAGGGCTCATATTGCAGAAATCCTTACATTTAAATATTCCCCAGTCCTTCAAAAAGAAGAACATTTGACATGTTAAAAGAAGAACATTACATGTTAAATGTAATTAACATTAAAGATGAGGGTCATATTATTAGGTCCTCAGTCACCTTTAAGATAATCCACACAGGATAGTTGCCATTGTCAATAAAAGCAGTTTGCCTAACTAAAAAATTGTGCAGCAAGTGCAGCTAATATGTCATTTTAAGTTGATGTCACTCTCTGCTTCCTTCACTATTCCTTGTAAAGAACATCTTCTAGTGTCTTCCATTACTGCTTGGAAAGTTCCAAATGAATTCAAAACCTATCTGGAATAACATGGGATATTGCATACGGGAGATAGTTCTACTTCTCGCAGCAGTAAGAAGGGTTGAGGTGGAAAGGGTGGACTCAACTAAGTACAACTCTAGCTGTGCAAACCATGCATTTTGCCCACACCTAAATTATACTAAAGAATGGTCACATCCAAGAAGCAGCAGCAGGACCTGTGATATTGTTGGAAGCATTGGTAGAAATTCTTCATGTTTAAAAATAGGTGATCCCATGTAATACCAGGAACTGTGCTGGGTTTGAATGTGAAGCTTCTTCGTATTTTTTTTCATCTTTGCCTCCATGTTAAAAAAAAATCATCTGCAGAACTACTCAGAAAGAGCTCTTCAACTCTTCTTGATTCAAATGACACTTCAATTAGATGAAGAGCTGGCTATCATTTAATGTAACGTAATTTTCAAGTCAGAACCCCAGAAGGGAATAAATTAAGAAATTAGTACCCTGAGGATGAATTTTCATCATTTCGTATGGGTCAGGAAGCAAGTCACAGAAAGTTCTCATACAGAGGGTTTCTCAATAGCAATTTGAGAAAGGCTGACTGTTCCATAAAAGAACATCTGAATGAAGAGCAGAGGACAACAGTCTCTAAACAGGACTTCAGGAGCGTTCAAAAATGATGAGGAATCTGAGGCTGAGCACCCATGCAGTTGTTATTACGTGATCTGGGTTTGTGTATTCTTGGGCTAGGTACTGTAAAACAGCCAACTTCAGCTTTGTGTCTTTTCTCCATAAAGTCACAGTCTGCACAATACTGGGCATATGGAACAATATTGGGCATTGAGGAACTAAGTGTCCAGAGTTAAAACCCACTGAAAGTCCAGAGCATGGACTCTGACACTTCAAGACACAAAGCAGGAATCCTAACTAGAGTCCCCCTCAAAAGAGATTATCAGAGCACTACAATCCATTATAAAGCAAAACTTCAGGAATCTGACAGACTGCTATTAAGATGGAGAGTTCACCCCTCCTTTCTTCCTGAGTGTATTTTGTATTTATTTGATAGAAACTCCTGAAATGTTTTCAACATTGTTATACTAAAAGTGTTTTTCATGCTCCAACATCACAGAGGCAAAGACACACAGCATTTTAATATTTATTACCTCACCGAAGGTATTTTGGTATACTGCACAAAAATATTAATTTCTCCCTTGCTATACAAAATTATATCCAAAAGTTCGACAATATGTGTTTGGAAACAAAGAAAAGGCAACCCAAAATTTCTTTTGACTTGCCACCTCCTTTAACCCATCCTTTTAACCTCCATTTGAACTTTGGCAGCAGTTAAATTGTAGACTGATGCTTTAAAAAGAGCTTAAAAGTGCTGACACTGTTGGAATACAGGTTTGAAAACACTAATAGGTTTTAGTGTCTGAAACTTTTGATAATCTGGCCCTGAGTGTCATGGGTCTCTCTGAGTGGATTCCATCTGTCCCATAAACTTATGCACTGAAATGTAATGCAGCCTTTTGATCTTCCTTGTGTGAGGATCCTCATGTTCCATAAACTCAACAAAATGCTCTCGTTCACTGAAAAGCCAGATCACAGACTTGGTGATTGGTGAGGCTATACCACTTGCTAGTGTCTCTGCCTTTCTCCCTTTGTCAAATTTCAGCTGCAGGATGACCTCACAAACACTGTTGAAATATCAAGTGCCTTTTCGATTACGACGTAGTTATGTTAAAATAAAATATCATGCTATATGACCTAGCCATGTTAGCAAAATATCAACTGAGACTGTAAAATAAATACTGATGGTTGCACTCTGCAGTAAAACACACCATAGTTAATTAACAGATACTTAGAAATGTTTTTATTTGTCTAAAATGCAGTGTTATGATGTCTCCAGGGTTTGTTTAAACAAACATGGCACCTAACAAGGTTGCTTCCAATTAGCATTGCCATGGTTGGGGTTGGAGCAAGAAAAGTATTAATTTAAACTGAGTTCATAATTAGAAATTACAGTGAGGCTGAAAGCCCCCTTGCCCTAAGTCCCCAGCACAGTGCAGAGCAGACTCATGCACAGTCTCTCCATGCTGAGATGCTCAGCCCTACACCCAGAGCTGCCTAGAAGCTTTCCAAGACCCCCAGAATGACCAAACAGGGCTGGGTCCCAGCCTGGCCTCCAACAGTCTCAGAAAATGAAGCGCTATGAGCCCTCAGGGGATCCCCTTGTCCTGCTTCAGCATCCACACAGCAGTGCTGTTGTGCTTGAGTGATTTTATGCAGACAGATGTGGGGCAGGATTTTCCCTCTGTGACTGAAGGATAAACTGCACATCTGCAAACAGAGCCCAGGAGACTCTACCCCTGCATCTTCATCCCAAAAATTCATTTAGGACCTTTGTGAGCTAGCTGGGAAAAACAACTTCTGGCACTGTAAATACCATGTTTAGAATTATATATCACTCAGAAAATAAATCTATCATGACATGTGAAAGGAAGTTTCACTTAATTTGGGGTTTTTATTTCCAATCTTCAGAGAAAATCTTATTCATTGTCTTTATATAGTTCAAAGTTTTATTAAAATATCATCTATATGATGAAGGGTTTTTCCAGATGCTTGAAATATAATCAGTTTGTTCTAATTTTAAAATATAATTATTAACACTGTTAATTAGTAACATGAATAACCATTATTATTTTTATATTAATAAATAACTAACTGATAAATGTGCTATTTTCCTGCTATTAAAGTGCTATTAATAATCAAGTTATATCCTGTATTATATCTCCAAAAACAGGTGACAAAACCATGAAATGCTTTCATGTAATTTACAGTTATTTCATTAGATGGCAGTGTTACATCCAAAAACAAGTGTTTTATTCTTTTATACGTATTTTTTCTACATTCACCAAGAAAAGCAGTTCATCTTACTTTTCATGATAAACTATACCTGTGTATATACACATTGGAGTGTTCAAGTCTTTCATCTGGAAGTGTATCTTAAATGTCTAGTGATGCTGACTGAATCAAGATATTATTCTACTTGCCAAAAAGTTATAGCTTTAATAAATAAAATGTTATTTACCATCATCTTTAACTCCTAGGATCTATTCAAGAAACCTGTATTCCAGAAATCAGTGTAATCAGAGGTATTATGATTTTAAACAATCTTTATGTTTTCTTGATCCTTAGAACAGCTAAGAATCAAGCCAGCTCCAAATAAAAGTTTGAAAGTGCTTTAATAAATTGCTGTAAAGGGCTTTTACAATGCCAAGTATGGTAAGTTATTTCTCTTGTATCATGGATATCTACGCTGACCCTCTGATACACTAAAATCTGAATCCATAGGACAAAGACTTGCTATCTTACTTTTGAGAAAATCTTTTTTTATAGAATTGAAAGGATACCTGAGATTTTCATTTCTTTCCTAACTTTTTTATACTACTTTCCTCCCTTGATATATCTATCAAGGAGGAAGAAGGTATATTAAAATAGGGGGGAGAACAGGAATTTGGTGTTAAGAGACACGAAATCTACGATAACAACAAAATATTTGCTATGACTGATAGTGAACTAAAGCAAGAAGTTGGAGGATGAAAGAATTGTACTGGAAAAATATCATTATATGCCTGTCCTGGTCACATCTTCTGTCCTTCACCTTTGGCATTGGACACTGTGTAGGATATTGAGATTGATGGACAGACCCTCTCATTCAACCTGATACCACTGTTCATAAGGAAAACTACTTACAAAATAATTATTCATGCTATATGTAGGCTTCTCTTCAGGATGCAGATTGTTCTCAAATGTCCCAAATGCTGCCTTTTTTCTTCTTTATATTTTTCTTTTGTTGTTGTTGTTGTTGTTTTGGGGATGTTTTGTTTGTTTGTTTGTGGTTTTGTTTGGTTTTATTGGAGGGGGCTTTGTTTGCTTTGTTTTGTTTTGTCTGGGAATAAATTCTACCAGAAAAACATACAAACTCAATTTCCACCTACAAAGTCTGTTCAGTATTTCAGTTGTTCCATCCATGCAGATCTACACCTTTATACTTTCTGTCAATAGGCTTTCAGTCTTGCTGGAGGAAAATTATAGTAAAGAACTACACTAGTTCTTCTTCAGCATTTCTTCACCATCAGTAGTTCTGATAGCAGCAGCACTTTAACTGGGAAAAAATAATTCCCAGTTTATTTCTCTCTCTCTTTGCAGCATACATGATGCCAGCATGTTCCTTTGGATTCCTGGTACTTTTCAAGGTTACAGGGCTAATACTGCAGGTGCCTGATAAGAGCCAGCACCCTCCTTAATGCTGTATTGTCCTTCCATGTACAGAACACTCAGGCAGTGTGCTAAAGTGGGCTGCTTTCGTCTCACAATATTCCTTAAGGGATTTCTATTTTTCAAATAATGGCTGATGAGACAAGCATTTTAAGAATCTCTGGTTCTTTAGAATTCCATCTATTCCTCTGGAAAGGCTTGTTATCAAAATGCCATGTCCTTTACTGGCATTTACCCTGAAGGCTGGGAAAGCATTTCTGTGAAAAGTGGAGTTCTAAGTACAGAATTACAGCAGATGTGCTACAAAGCCCTACCTCAGGCTACTTGTTATTTTTGCACCCTATCTGAGCTGATTGGTTTTTCCCACCTGTGTGAAATTAGCATGTTTCCCTTTTTTTTTTTTTTTAATTACTAGTGTTGTGCACCAGTATATCACAGATTTAGCCACAAGTTTGTGTCTCTTTTGTGATACACAAAATATCTCTTTTGTGCCCTCTTGGTCTTTTCTCTGTTTAAAATGGCATGATTTTTTTGCCCACTACTTTTCTTTTCAAACTTCATTAAAATACAGGATTCTCTTAATTTAATTTTCTGCTTCACTTTATTGGCAAGTACTCAATTCCAGGAAATTAGAAAGCAGCAAATTGACACTATTATTGGCCCTTTGAGAGCACTAAGACTCTACATAATGTGATGAGATGATATAAGTACACTAAAATAGAAAGAAAGCACACAGGAAAGGAAGAAAACAGTTATCTTAGTAATTATAGTATAAGAAATTTTTTCTGATCTTTTCCTGTTATTACTGATCTACATAGCTAGGAACTCTACTTTTTCTACCATGACATCTTTAACATGTCTAGCAGAAATAAAACTTTTAAACTGAGGTCTTTAAAAAGCTGGATGGATCTGCAGTGTGTCCCTTCATGCCTTCCTAGTGAAATACCTTAATACCTTCTGCCAAAATTTCTCTTCTCATTGGGCACAATGAGATAATAACTCAGACTTGAAACAGAGTATTCTCACATTTGTGTTTACTAATGTATTCATGCTTCAAAATAAAATAATAATTTATTGCAAATTTTGGTTTTAATAGTAGAAAAACTTTAATATGCTACAGAGCCATCAAAGTTATTCAGGAAATTTTAAAATGTAAATTGTAGACATGAAAAGTATAGACATTAATAATTCTGATGATTTGTTTTATCTATGAATGAATGCACCAGGCCAGAAGTGAATATATAGTCCAAAGTCTTTAGGTTTTTGTATAATCAGATATTGATGACAAAAGAACCCTATTACTATAAAGTTATAGTTTGATCAGCATTCCCTATCAAATAAACTTGTTCCCCATATAGTTTGTAGGGTGTGAGAAAAACACTATTATGTTTGCCAATCGCCTTTTTCACTATTTAGCTGGCAAATAAAAACAGCACTGTGAAAACCTGCACCACAAAGAGGCCTCAGGTGCTGTAGCTCAGAGAATATGGAAAGTGAACATTCTACTGAATGCTCTTCAAAGGAAAAAAATCATGTGCCTTTTAAGGATTGACAGCCAATGGGATCTGTGTCAGATCTCTAAAACCAGACAGTTTCTGATCCTGCTTCCCAGCTCTATAACTAAGGGCTAAACACGAGGACAGCAGTTTTATCTGTGGCTGCCTTCGCCTCCCTCCCTGCACGCACGGCTTTGCTGCCCTCACCCCTCAGCGCAGGGCTGTGCTCAGGCCCTCCTCGTGTCCCTGTCCTGCTCAGGCACTCTTTGTGTCCCTGTCCTGCTCAGGCCCTCCTCCTGTCCCTGTCCTGCTCAGCCCCTCCTCCTGTCCCTGTCCTGTTCAGGCACTCTTTGTGCCCCTGTCCTGCTCAGGCCCTCCTCCTGTCCCTGCCCTGCTCAGGCACTCTTTGTGTCCCTGTCCTGCTCAGGCCCTCCTCGTGTCCCTGCCCTGCTCAGGCACTCTTTGTGTCCCTGTCCTGCTCAGGCCCTCCTCCTGTCCCTGTCCTGTTCAGGCACTCTTTGTGTCCCTGTCCTGCTCAGGCCCTCCTTGTGTCCCTGTCCTGCTCAGGCCCTCCTCCTGTCCCTGTCCTTCTCAGGCCCTCCTCCTGTCCCTGCCCTGCACCTGCCTCAGCTGCACCTCCTTGCACAGGGCAGCGCTGGTGCTGCAGGGGAAGGTGCCACCCTGGGTGAGGGATTTGGCATTCCTTGGGAGGCAAGGTGATGCCTTCTCTTAGAGTAGGAAGATATAAAAGCAGGAATGCAGCTGTTCAACATACAGAGCTGCCTCTGACCGTAAACACTAAACAATGCAAGCAACAGGAGCATAGCCTTCATCAGAAGAGTCCAGGTCTCTCCAAAGAAAAAGGAGATGCTGCTTGAACAAGGAATTAAGGCCATAGTTTCTTAAAAAGTGTAAAAATGCGTAATTAGGAAGACCTGATTTGCTCACAGAGGTGAATGTGCCTACAAAGGGAAAGAGGAGGTTATGTATACAGACTAAAAATTGATGACTAACTGATCAACCTTTGGAGAGGTTCAATTGCTAAAAGAGCATAGTTTCTGTGAATAGTAGGGCCATGGGACTGGGAATAGTTCACAATATGTTAACCCCACCCTGTCATTCTTAGTGCTTTAAAACACTGTCTATTTGTCTCTTAGGAAAAGAGAAGTAGAAATGTTAACCAACTATGATTTGATTACATGAGTATTCCCATATATTTCCAACAGACTTAAAAGAGATTAATTCCCTGAAAAACTGTATATATCTACTTTCTAATAGCGTGAAAAAAATAAATCTTATACCTCATAAGTCAGTAGCAAAATGCATTAATTTTAACCTCATTAAACAGTCATGAATTTAGTATAGAAAAGCAGAACATCAGCCGATTTTCTTCACCTCTTTCCAGCCATGTGAAGGAAAACCTGAACAAAATAAAAAAGAAAATCAAATGGGCCCAATGAACAAAAATACATTTTTCTTGGTTATTTTTATCTTACTATCAGATTTCTTCTGCTGATTTGAATAAGTTACCTAGGAGAAACAATGTATAAAAGTCTGTCTTCAGATCTCTGATAGGAAATCCCCACTACAGCAATAAATATTGTATCTGTGGCAGGCAATTGGCAAGCTACCTTAATGGTGATAGTCCCTGGCTGACAATCACACAAAAGTGAGACCAGAAAGTACATCTTAAATGTTTCAGCACTTGGATTTTCCTAACTACTCCTTTCAAGTTCTTTATGAACAGCTTGTATATAGATCAAAACATGCTAATTTCATCATCACTGGCCAGCTTCATAAAAGAATCATACAAAAACACATGGGCACACTCACCAACTTTTTAAGAAACCAAAACTTTCATGGAGTTATTGAAGTTTCTTCATGAGATAAAAGCATTTTGCTGTTTTGAAACAATAGTACCTTTTTTTTTAATGTGAAAACATATGAGAGTGCTGTGTGTCATTCATCATCTGTCAACTTTTCATTTCAAACACTGTCAAGGGGCTGCCTAAAAATGCAAAGGTAGCATGGGCTACTACCCTGCACAACCAAGAAAGGTCTGGGGGTGATCCTGACTGCACTAATAGCCAAAGGCAGCAGGGAAAAATATTTAAAATACATGCAAAATACCTGGATATGAGATGCATTTTATTTTTGCTCACTTGAGACAGTCTTTGAAAAGTCATTCCTGAGCTGCAAGAGATCTTTCTCAGAGATAGGAAATGCATCCTAAAGGGTGACTTAAAGAAGAGAGCAAATAGAATACATTAAGGCAATCACTGCTAATAACCTAGAATTAAATAACTTGAGCTTTTCGAGGTGTATATGCCATGAAGAAAAACTACATTAATGTCTACATATTCCTTATTGTAGTTGTTTGCCCAGCACCATCACAGAATGGAGAACACTTTACATAGTTAAGATTAGCAGACACATTCCTAGATAAAAGAATTTACCTCCTCATTACAGTCAACTGGAGAAATTAACTGAGGTTATAAGTCATAAACCACAATTGCTATGCAAATGTGAATATCTTGAGCCCAATTTTTCATAATAAATCAAATTTAATGTGTAGCTTGCAATGGTACTTGACTACAGCCATGAGAAATGTCTATCAGATGAGAACTTCATAGCATTTGAGACAACTTCACACTGCACCTTACAGTGTCCAGCATTCACAAGCACAACACTCACTTCAGGAGGCTTTATGATTTTGGAAAAGATACCCATGGCACCATGACCTAAAAGAAAAATTGTGAGTGACTAGGTACTGTGCCACACAGAGCTCAGTGTTTGCAGTTTCTGCTTTATTCATAAATACAATAGCATAAAATTAAGAGCATTTTCTGATCATTTGGTGACTGTTAAGTACTGGATTCTGGATTTGCTTTGTCTAAACTTTCTGAGGAAAGTTTAGACAAAGCAAATTTCTCACAGCAAAAGTCTACTGTTTGTACAAAGAGGTATACCATTCTAGTAGGACTAGGGATTCCTTCATATTAACTGTAAAGAGATAAATAAGAAAAATTAGAATAAAATAAGAAAAAATTCCAGATATCCAGATCACTACACTAAATCACAGTGGGTAAGAACTATGGTTGTGAAAGTTTGAGTGGAGGGCCAGAAAGACAGCCTTGCTTTGTACAACCATGACAAGGAGTTTCCTGAACAGGAAAAACTGCCAGCTGACATTTTAAAAATCAAAATCTGCTCTAAATAAAAGCTGGAATACATTAGATTGCAATCAGGCACTCGTCTTTGTGTTGAAAGTTACCAAAAGTATAGATAATTTTAACAGGCCCATTCTGGAACATGTTAAAATTCTTGATAAATCATACAGTTATACGTCTTATAAGACTTCAGCATTTGTTTAGTTAGACATTTTGTCACCTAATAGGTGTGAAACTAAAACATAAAGACTTAAATAGGTAGGCCCAAGTTTGAATAGCTAAAAGAAAAGGCAGTACAAAGAGGAGAAGGCAGCCATGAGTTTTCATGCTGTCATTGGCTTATGTTAGTTTTCAGAAAGAGTAGATGGCAAAAGTAGTGCTAAATCTAAGAGATGAAGACACAGGCTTTGTCCAGCTAAAAAGAAAAAGAGGTTTTTTGGAGTTCAACCTTGATAACCCACCTGATCAGAGAAGTAAGATAATAATTGTGAAGATCATCTCAGAATTTGCAAAAAAGTCTTGAGAATATTCTCCTTCCATCATTTTACCCTCATCATATTTATACCAAGCTTCCATCCATATCTCTACTAAAAAAGGAAATTATATTTTCTGGCTTCAGCAAACTAGAAAACATAAAACCAGCATAAGCAGAACATTGATGACTTGTAGCTAATACTACTTAATGTTTTGTTCCAGAAGCTTCAGCACAATAGGTGTCAACTGCTAAAAACTCCTCAGTGTAAGCATAGTTACCTATCACCACCTTCTGATATCTCAACCACCTACAGATGAAATCACCCTGAGGCAAACCTACTTGTCTTGAGACCCATGTTCATGTCTATTGCACTTTACAGTCACTGGAATTGGAGGTAGATGGATGATCTTACAGGAACAATAAAGAAACAAACATTTCACCTACTCTACCAGCCACTGAGACTGTCATTGTCAACAACAACAGAAAAACTTGAAACTAATTTGAAAAGTTCATAAATATATGCTAGAGATATATCTATATATTTATATAGACTATAGATATAGATATTTCAAAGTTTACATTTGGGAGTCCAAAGTGGCTAATGTGATTTACATGGGCTCTATTTGTAAATCAGATAGCACTCCTGACTTGAAGATACCCATGAAAGTAACACATAGTTTGTAATATTTTAAGTGAAATAAAACATGATTGTGTTTTAATTCAGTATTTTCTCTTTTTCCTGCACTTTCAGAATGATTCTAGTGACTGATCATGTTGCAGATTAAACAGCTATTTTGGCAAACTGCCAACCAATTTCTGTTTGAAACTTAATCTCTCTCCAACCGGCAATAGAAGTAACTGTTTGACCTCTTCCCTGTTTGGATTTTCTTTTTCTTCCTATTTGTGCACAACTTATTGATAAAGATGTCATGGTTAAATATGCCCCACCTGAGGAACTTTTAAAACTTTCTGGTTTTCTGCCTTTGAATCTCTGAATGTTAAGAAATAATGAAGGATTGTCAAAATTTATGCAAGACTTTCTATCAAAAACTGAGTTAAAACTAATGCTATAAACCAAACTTCCCAGATTACCATGTAATGGCATACAACATCTTCAGAATGTTCTCTTTCCCTCTCTAGCAATATATTTATTGCCATGTACTGAGACAAGCACTGACACCAGGTACAGTAACAGCGACAATTCCACCACAGCTGCTGAACACACAACTGCAAAGGACATTGTATTAAGAGAAATGTCTGATAAAGTGTACATTTATGCAATCATCCAGAAAGTGAAGAATTCCACCACCATATTTTTCAACATCATGAAATGTTTGTTTCTCTTTTCTTCCTCGTAAAAGGGAATAGCCTGGAGGAGAATTTATAGAGGAGAACCCCTAGAATGTATGTCTGTCTTACTCTCCTTCCAGTGAAGTACTCTCTCCCAAGGTGGTAGTGTCTTATCTCATGCAGCTGTTGTTATTTTCATGTATTGTTTGAGTCTTCAAATGGATCTACTATTAAAAAAAAGCTACCATATAATTGCAGAGAATAGAACAGTAGTGAAGTCAATAGTTTTTCTCACATTTAAGGGGAAAGAAGAAAATGCAGTAAAAATCTTCAAAAGTTCTCCTTACCAATAGCATCTCCATGCAGTATGGAGCAGTAGGAGCAAAACTTAAGCATCCTACCACCATGTTTTCAGTATCTGACACAGGCTTGGTCCAGTACATTAAGGCAAAAGTAAAGATGCATTTATGGTGTATAGAATTGCCTTACCTCTGTTTAGTTCTTTGCTGCATAGAAAAAGTAGTATGGTAAACCTAATCTGCAATGGTGTGACTAGAGCTGTAGCACAGCGGCACTAATAAGATTACATAAGCAGCACAAAATAACTAAATTACACCCACTGCTCTTATAGCTGCTGGTAAAGGCCTATGTTTAGGCAAACTTCACAAGGTTACTGAAGCTAGATTAGATGCCTATGAAAAAAAGAGTAAACAAAGCACATCAAGAAATGAAGGTAGCTGGAAATGAAAGCTATGATGAAAGTGTACTTGTTAAATGACTCTCACATGTCAGAAAGTAAATTCTGCCCAACCCTGAAGTGCTCCCAGAGTGCATGGCCATACCAGGGATTTCAATTTTCAGATAGTGAAGCTGGCTGTCACACCTGAGTATGAAAGATAACATCAATTAGCTTATGATAGCAACTTGAAGATATGGACAGGATCAAACTGCTCCATGCAAACACAAATGGCTCAGACCAATGAAAGGACTGTGTGCCTTATAGAATAGCTGTCCCCTTTTTCTGATTATATCAGCTTGTCTATTTAAAAAAATACCCATTTCCAAAGGAATTTGCATTCTCCTATATCTGGTAACTATTATGGATGCAAAACTTCCACAGCAGACTGTTAGGAATTCTATTTTCTGCATACTGATTAAGTGCACAAAGATTAATAGAAGTAAAAATTTCACTTCAAATATTCTCAGAAGTTAAGGTTCCTCTTGGCTTTCAGAAAATATTTTTATGGCCGGTGTGTTATTTCTGACATAACCTGGAGAACAGAACAGCAAAAACCAAAATATATTAAGAAATACAGAACTGGCATGGTGGACTTCATTTCAAGCTAACTCTGAGATCAAAGGGCCAAATTTTACACTTTTAGGAGAATCCATGGGAAGCAGAAAGTGGAGCTGCAACTGCTGGACAAACTGAATTAACTTGAATGATTCTTCTTTCTTGGGGAAAAAAATAAACAAGAAAAGGCAAAAATAGGACAGTTAATTATACAGGAATTTATTTCAAGATGTGGCATTTTCTCTGCCTTCAGAGGTTTCCTCTGAGCATTGAACATTGTCACCTCCTTCAGATTACTCCCTTCATATTATCAGGGCAGCCCACATCTTTCAGATTTATATAGTTATTAAAATAAAATGAGAGTTAAACTAGATCATTTATTCTACTGGTTAAACAGAACTGACCCGTCCCTCTGCACTGTTGGGCTTTTTGAAGTGGGAGTGAAAATCTCACACAAAACCCCCCCCAACCTCTGACAATTAAAGCTATTATTTTAATAACGTATAAAAATTGCCCTTTTGAGGTGTAATTTTTGTATTCACCATTCTCAAACTAGAAAAACATTAACTGTATCTGAAGAGCATGATGGACAGGATGTAACTGAGAGCAAATAAACGCTGAAAGCAAAATGAAATAAGGAAGCTCAATGTATTTCTTCAATGAAAATACATCAGAACTAAAAAAGATGCTGTGACAGCTTTTCAGTGCTCTGGAGGTTTTGTACAGTCATTCATCACCACCGTACCTGCTCCATTATATTTTGCTCAAGGTTTATTTGCATATCTCTAAAATGGAAATGGAGCAAGTACATATCACTCTTCTTCTTTTTCACTTAGATATTGGATATGTGTTTGGATCCAGAAGTTTCAGATAATTATTTACCATTTAGAGGTATCCTCAGTTACTGTTACAGGCTGTATCACATCTGTGAAAAAAAGATGCACAATGATAATAACAAGGTTGATTACAGCCCTTGACATCTTCAACGTACTTTAGAAGATCAACTGGTAATCCAAAGAGGGAAAATTTTTCCTGCTATGGTTTAAACACTGAGTGTGTTTGCCAGAAATGCATGGAAATTATATCCTAAGCAGCAGCTACTTCTTTTTGACACAATTTATATGGAATAAACTGCTTTTTGAGATGCAGAGAAATAATTTTTCTATTTAAAGCATATATTTTTGTCTTCAGCTATTGATCTATTACTAATGGGACTCAATGTCATCCACAAAATCATTATTTTATGGTAAACTGGAGTGCATTACAATGTTATTTTACTAAGATGTCTTCAGTGTACTGTAGATCTTCCATTTCCCATTTTTCAGAAAATTTAAATGAAATCTTTTATCTCAGTAAGTTACACATTGCTAGGCACAAAGTGCTGAAACATGCTTTTGTGTATCTGCATTCCATTTCTATTTGGCAGAAAGTAAAATGATTTTGTCAACAATCCATCAGTAACCTAAGCTCATCCACCTCTCACTATAGAGCAGAAGCAGCTCTGGCACAGTGAAGGCTCTAGCAATGTGCTACATACTGAAAAATGCTTTCCATTGATACCTTGATTTTATATAAATTATGCATGTGCAGTACTTGAACCATATACAATTGCCTAAACCTGAATGCAAATGAGTTACCTTGAGCAGGAGCCCACTGGGAGCATTGGCATCTGAAACACGAGACCCCTCTGATGCCCCCTCCTGAACTGCCTTCCCTGCAGTTCTCCTGGGCCAGCCTTGTCCATGCAGGTGGCAATCATGTGACAGCAAGCTTCAGCAGGTTTAGGTCTCAATCACAAATCTGTCATTACCCTTTGTATTCCTGCAGAGCACACTTCCCCATCAGTTAATATTCAGATGAGCTTGTGCTTCATATCTGACAGTTCTGAATTAAATTAGTATGATCTGCCTGTTTTATAGCTGTAAGTAGCACAGACACAGCTCATCTTTGTTCTGACAGCTTTCACAGAACATCTGATGCTGAAAATATTGTCTAGATGAGGAATTAAGGTAAGCAAGTTGCCTTCTTAGGTTTCTCTGTACTCAGTAGAGAAACAGCTCTCACTCAGAAGCTTTTCATACAGCAGTATCTGAAACTTTGCACTCTGAACTTGTTTCCCCTTAACCATATTGATAGAAACAATAAATCACGAGAATACTACATGAAGATTTTACCAGAGAATAGCTAATTGTGTGTTAGTAAAGATAGTAGGAATCCTTTGGCCAAAAACCATCAAGCATGTTGTGATTTGAACCAAAATTTCAAGAGTTAATATTAGTTTTTCTTTCAAGGTAACTGCAATACACACTTCACAATCGCCGCAGATGTGAAATGTTGTATATAGTGTCCTAAGAGATTCGCAGTTTAAAAATAACAGTAAACCAAAGAAAGTGAAGTAACTTTTAATTCCCTTTTTAAATGTGCATTTGAATTTAATACAATCTGTAAGGCACTCTCATAAGTAAAAAAAATTTAAACATTCTTTTCCAAATAAAGACAGTTACATGGTAATGGTATGCTCATAAAATATAAACTTATCTGTAACTGATAAACAGTGAAACACAAGTGTTCAGGTTTTGGATGCATTGCAATGCAATGTCATTTTTGTATCATGACACTGCTCAGAGTAAATATTGGCACAGTAAATGATTTCTCATTGGGGTTAGGAACTTGTATTCTCTTCATATCCCAGTAAAAAATAAACTCTTCAATAAATAAATATATAAAATAAATATATGCTATCTGGAGATGTATAAATAGGTCCATCCTGAAGAAAAGTTCCAGTTTTGACTACTATGTATTGACATCTAACATCCATCACTAAAGTGGATCCTGTAAAACTTCACACACAGTTCCCAGGATTTATCACTATTTTATAGTCCATTTCTTTCTACTTCTTCCAGCATTGTCTCATCCATATGATGCAGATGGTTCCTTGCCAATCTACAGGCCACAGGTAATCCAGACAGAACTGCCAGGAGTTGGTTATGTTTTAAGAAGTCCCTCTTCCCCCGGTGACTGGCTACCAAGCCATTCAGCAAGTCTTGAGGAAGCTGGTCCACACTCATCTTTGAGGCTTTGTCTCCCACATCCAGTGGCTAGAAACAGAGGCCTGCCCTTCACCAAGTGGGTTCTTCACATCCAGCATCCTCGACTGCTGCAGGTTCCTCATGCTGGCACTGCCACGAAAGCACGGGCAACAGCTTCAGTTTGCTTATCTGCCAAAGCTGCCTCTTGGCTCAGCTGTATCCTAACACATCCTTGTACAGTTCTGGAACTCTTTCAGGATCCACAGGCCGGGGCAAGAAATGTGTGAATTTCTGATGTCTTTTGGACCTTGCCCCATCTCTGGGAGTACCATCTTTATTAAGCGCTACAAAGTACCTCCGCCCCGAATCTCCATGTTTGTAGACATTGGATGAGTAAGTGTTGTACCAGTTTTCCTCAAATTGTTCCCTGAAGATGCACTCAGAAGTTAGTTTCTCCTACAGAAAGAAAGAGAAAAGAAGCATAAGTTAAACTGCCACTAGATATTTGAAGACATGAAAAAAGATATTATAAAAATAAACAAAATGCTTTAGGCTTTGTGTAGCCTTACTTTTCATTTAAATGTCAACAAACCAAACCCAAGAAGAGTATGTAGATCTGACAATGAGTTTGGAAACTTGGACCTGTACATCTACAATTTTAGATTTAAAAATTGAATTAGTTAACATTTACTGTAAGAAAACGTTACTAATTTATGATTTACTTTAAATTTATCTTGGAATGAATTATATTATGAATTGTTCTGTCTTGGGCTAGCTGTTGTTCTACAAATGAGATTTGGTAGACGGACTCAAACGCAACACAACAGAGCAGGGAGTATTTACATATTTCTTTGTGGTGTGCATCACTTCTCACATTTTAAACTGGAATGATTACAACCAAAGGAAGTGGAGAAACAGAGTATTTTATGTATGAATATAATATAAGAATAGAAGATGTATGAGCGGATATGAAAGTGGTACTTACAGAGCCATAGAGTTCTCCCTTCTCATTCATTCCAAGGTAAAGGCCACTGTCCACACCTCTAATACTGACCAGTCCCACTGCCACACTGATGAATTCAAGGATACCTGGAAAAAATTGCTTTAATTAGTTTTGTAACCATAAAACACATAGCATCCAAAAACTCAGTTGAAAACAAGTAGAAAACGCACATACAACAGTAAATGTGGCCTAGTTTTGCTGAAATTCCAAACACTATAGGAAAATATACACAATCATCACAGGAAAGCAGTCTGAGAAGCCTCATCTAGGAACTTGAATCCTCCACCATTCAAGAAACTTTTTCAAAATGTTGAATATGAAAGGATTTTATTCAGCACTGAGACTAAAGCCATTACTACCATGCTGTTGGAGTCTTTAATGATTGTACACTACTTGCTAAACTGCCTACTCAAATATTGGAAGAACAGTTTGAATTACCTGAAAATATACCTTACTACTTCTACAGAGTTATCTTAAAAAAACACATCCATTATTAGGCCATTTGAATGGAAATCAAAGTACAGATGGGAATTTTATATAACAGAATCTACCCACAGAAAAAGAAAAGTATTTGCCAGACATCTTATCTAGCATATGGGCCCACACCTCTTGACACAACTTGCTGTCTTTTGTGCAGGCTTTTAAAGTACATAAAATATGATGGTTTTTTTGCTACTATTTGGATTATAACGTTATTTATATTACATTTGCCCAAAAATGTAATATATATTAATAAAGTATTTGAGACATGAAGTACTATTTGAAGCCTGAATTTGGCAAAGGTAAGCCAACATACTTAACCAATTGATATGCACAGATTACAGCCCATCCAAAACATGAAAGAAAAGGAATGTGTGAACTAGCTTTTTGGAAGTTGTTAACAACATAAACAAAGCCTCAAAAAGAAGTGCCAGAATCATATCTCAGATACTGCTGTTCAGCAGGAAAACCACAAAATGTTTAAAAAAATCCCTGAATCTAAGGTAAGTAGTTTTAAATAGTGCAGCTGATTATGACTTTTTGTCTGTTTACTATTTATGATTTCAGGACAATTTTCAGTCTCAGACAGATGGACTATCTGGACTAACCAATAATTTAAAATGTTTTCAATTTTAACTGAGCTTCGGCAAGTTTCTTAGTTGTATTAAAAACAGCAAAGAAAATAAATCCTTTACAAAGAGTAAGCATTAAAAACTGTATCACACATAAATCATCCTCGTTTTCCAGTTCATAAAGCACAGAGTCCCATAAAAGGTTTGGAGGCATTTTGTCTTTCTGATATCATTTTCAAAGCCACTCTTTTCCGAAAGCATAATAAGCAGGTGATACAACCCACAAAGAAACCACATCAGACAAACCTGCCAAGAGTAGTGGTAGAATAAAGGTAGTACAATTCTAAAAAGCCCAGTAAATGTTAGATCTATAGCTAACTTGATTTTCTCTTTAAAGCAAACATTTATTTCATGTTTACACGCTGTAGGAAATCTTCCTTCTGAGAATAACTGTCTGACTACCGCTCTTCCACTTCTTAAAACATCCATGTGCTATAAAAGCAATTAAGAGCCATTACAGCAGATTGTTTTGACTATGGGGAGGATGATAGGAAGCTCTTTAATCACCTTTTTATGACTGCTAAACCAATACACACCAAAACTCACACGTAGTTGACAACAGCAGGTTTGTTCAGATGTCCAGCCTCTACAACTACTATTTAGGATTTACTCTTATATCACAGGTTGCCTTCTCCTCCTTTGGATTTATTGACAGAGAAGGCTGACTGGGAAGCATTTTAAGCACTTAATCAAAGAGGTATTTTAGGCTCCTCTGCTTCAGCTTTATGTTCTTCTGTGAAGCAAAGTAGTCTAATGCAGCCTCAGGATCATCATGCCCAAGTCTGTGACCTACACCGTTTTACAGAGGCCCAAGAAGCTCCGATACCAATAGTGAGGGCAAAAAGGATCAGTCTGACTCCCGACCATTCCCATGAACCTACAGCGTATGCCTGTGCTCATGGACCTCCAGCACAGGCTGAGGTCGGGTGAGCCTCCTGACTCACCTGGGATGCCCAGCCCTCCCTCACTACCTGCCCTGGTGCACACCCATGGCCAAACGCCGGAGGGTGAAGCCTTTCTGCTCCGGGGACTCATCCACCTGCCTCGGCATCCCCAGCATCACATCACCCTCCCCAGAGCAGGGCTGCTGCCGCCCAGGCACACACCGAGGCGCTCCCACACCCGCACCCGCCCCCGGGGCCGCGCCGCAGCCGCCTACCGAAGAGGCTGTGGTCCTGGCGGGTGCCGCGCACGCTGCCGTCGGGCAGGATCTGCAGGTGGAAGCCGGTGCGGCAGTAGAGCTGCCGCCGCCGCAGGATGCCCTGCAGGTGCGCCAGCTCCGCCGCCGCTGCCGCGGCCGGGGCGCGGCGATCCCCCCGCTCGGCGGGGGCGCGGCGGTCCCCGAGCAGCGCCGGGCGCTCCCCGGCGGGCGGCAGCAAGAAGTGGGCACCCACCGGCTGCCCCAGGCCGTCCAGGCCGCCCAGGAAGCCGCCCACCTCGGCCAGCGGAGCCATGCGGGCGCGGGGCGAGCGGGCTAGGGCGCGGCGGCGGCGGAGAGCGGCTGCCGGCCTCTCCCGGCGGGCATGTGGGGGTGCGCGGCGGAGCCCCAAGCATGGGGAGCCGGCAGGGCCGAGCGGAGCGGACCGGGGCCGAGCCGTGCTGATCCGAGGCGGTGCGAGCCGGGCGGCGGGGTGCTGCTCATCAGCCTGCCGCGTGTGTATATATATACGGCGGTCCCCTGACATATGCTAATGAAGCCGCTGCGGGGAGGCCGCGTTTGAAATTGTAAACCGGCTCCCCCTCCGCTCGCACCTTCCTCTGATGTGCGGCGCGGCGGGGAGGGGGCTCCGGGCGCGCCCCCCGCGCGCTGCCGGGCGCGCACACGCGCGGCGGGGGCGGGGGCGCGGGCGCGGCCCCTGCGCGGAGCCGGCAAAGGGGGACGGGCGGGAGCTGCCGGAGCATTACGTGGACAGGTGCAAGGAGAGGCAGGAGGGAAGAAGGAGAAAGGGCGTTACCTGAGGGTTAGACCTGCCCAGACACACATGAAAGAAAAAACCCGAAGATCTGACAGCTTTACTCCCTGTTTCTAAAACGCTAATAAAATGTACATGCATTACGCTTCCCTTTTATCGCTTCAACTACAAGGAGGGGAATTTCTAAAGAAATTGGCATAGTCAGGGAGGTGCTTTCCCCTCTGCAAATTCTCCCTCGCATTTATCATTAATGTGACACTAAACTGATCTATCGTATTTGGGTATTGACAGGAGGTGTTAAAAACATAAATGGGCAGCCCCATAGTTTGGGATAAGTATTTTCAAATCTTTTGCAGAGAAGAAGAAAGAAAGATTGTGGCTCATCTAATCCATCTTCTTTGGGGTTTTTTATTGAGCCCGTAGCCAAGGTCTGTGAGCATCATAAATTAGCAATATTATGTACTGAAAGATCCCTGTTGTAGTTCTGCGATATTTTGAATCGGTTTGGGACTTTGTTGTCCTGTTCCAGAGGAGCATATGCGCTTTTTTCATCCCCAGAGTAGAATGGTTCACACAGGAAAATATATTTTGGTGGGAAACATATTCACCAATGGTAAAACAACGCTGAATTAAATCTAAGAGTTTGACTTTTGCCATCTTTCCTGACTTTTCTGTAAAGTCTAATGAATTTTAGAGCTTAAATGACATGAGCTATCTCAGCATCTAAGATATGCAGTTCTTTGCCAATGTTAAAACATGGTATTAGAGTATAAAATGTAAAGATCTTTCATAGGTAATTCTTTCAAAAGTTCAAGAGAATCGCTTGGTGGTTTAAGGTTTCATTTAAACAAAAAAGTTGCAGAGAATCATGAGAGATTAGTTCTCCCATCTTGCTTCATGGTCTTTTCAGTCACAGTCTAAATCTGAGAGATCAAATGGATTTGACTGCTTACCTTTATTTGCTATGGAGAGTATAGGGCTAATTAATTGGCAGGTGCTTTAAAGCAGGTAATGTGACACCTTTTCATCATTGCAGTCCTAAGTACTGCCCCTGTGTGCACCTGAATTATAAAAAGGCTGCTTTAAAGCAAGTGATTTACTGTGGAGGGATTTAAAACTGAAAAAATTAATGCTAAATACAATGATCAGATAAATCACCTCAGAGGAGAGCACAGGCAGACCTGTTCTGAAGGCAGTTACAGATAGATGTTATATTATTTTACCTTTCAGATAACAGGAGCCTGTCATGTGGTGGGACCCAAAAATCCACCATAATCGAGATTTCAAAGCACATCTGTGTAAACATTATCACATCAGTGTAAAACATCAACCAATGAGCTTTCTCTTTGAAGCAAATCTACTTAATTGTAGTGCTAAATCAAAGAAATAGATCAAAGTTGAATAATCTATATGGCACCTATTTCTCAAATAGCCTGTTCACTGACTACTCAAATACACCAAAAACGTTTGAAACAAACATCAAGTATTTTTATTGACATGACTGACAGGTCAAGATCAAACTGCTCATCACAGCTGTTGAGTTGCAGGACATGCAGCAGGATGGTACAGTTAAATGGAGGAGGTATCTTGTTCCAAGCCCAAAGATGCTCCCACACAGATGCTGTTCCTGGGTCCAAGCAGTACCCTTGACTCCTGCAAACAGTAGAGGAGTCTACGGTTCAGATAACATTCACTGTCTCCAGTGGAGAAGGGTTGGGGTTATTTCGAACAAAAAAAAGTCTTCAGCAATCACACACTGAAAGACCCTTATGGCTAAATCTTTCCTGTTATATAATGGAAACATTTAAAGTAGAACGGAATACATAACACTGATCTTTTCTGAGTGGAGTCTTTAATGTCTGGGAACTAAACCGGTTATGCTGTTTTATAAAGTACCAGAAAAGAAACAAAAAGATAAGATTTTGTGTGTGTGTGTTTGCACTAGCCATGTGACAGGAAAAGATAACGCTAAAGATTTTTTTTTGCACCTTCTGAAACTATACCATGGGAAGTTAAATAATTTTGAAGAGTTTTTTTACAAGAGTACATAATTCAACTTAAAGTATACAGTACAATCTAATCAACTCTATGAATACTTCCTAGAGACGACACTCTCAGTGTCATTGAACAAATATATATGTGGTCAAGATTTTATTTCCATACAAGTAGTTAGGACTTCTAGAGACAATACAATTACTGTATATTGCCTAAGAATAGCATGTTGTCATAAGCAAAACCTAGTGGCTACCAAAGAAGTGGAGAATTAATGACTGAAATTTTTCATAGATAGTCTATACATACATGGAGAGACAGATTGATCTGCATATCTAAAAAACTCCCGTAAGCTATTAAACTTTAGGTCCTACAATTTATTGCACCTTTGTTAATTTTAGAACTCCCTCATAACAGTTCTGTGCCAGCCATAAATTTTTAATGATATAATAAAATATTGGAAAGGGAGGGTTCATGAATACATAAGAAAGCAAACATTTGGTGGAACAAAAACCATGGAGTAGCACCAAAGGGATATGTCCAGCTGGAGATACCTGTGTATCATGGCCAGTCTCAGATTCTTCCCAGATTTGGACACAAAAATATGGTTCTCTGCTTTCAGGAAGGTGACCAGAACATGCACAAGTTACTATGAGTGGGAAAAAGATGTATTTTCATGCAGAATTCACTGTGAAGAACAGAACCTTTCCAAGGCTCCATCTACAAATTAGGGCATAATCTGATGACCTTTAAAATGCAATACATGCAGATTTTTAAAACATTGAAAGCTTTCTCTTCTGAACAGATACAATAGCAGGTATGTATACATATATGTATATTTCTATTTAACTATTTAAGAAACGCAGATGAGGAAAAAGCAACAAGGATTTTTTTTTTCCTGTGGGAAGGAAGTTCTTCCACCTTCATGCTTTGTTTTATTTCTTTAATTGAAAAAAAAAAATTCATAGAGCTTTTTAAGATTCATGATCTCACTGTCCATGCTTTTGTTGACACACATGAATAACCCCTATATATGCAGAATGGAACAGAGAAACTATTGCAGTGAGCACATATTTTCATGGCTACATCCAGTGAGAATACACTCTTTCCATATATCAATATTCAAATGCCTCATTTGACAGCTTTTTTTATTAATCCTGTAAGTGAATCATTGGATTAAAACAACATTAATTTATTTAAATGACATGCTTTCTGAATCTCAGCATACAAGATGTTCAGACAGTGTATGTTTTTAGACTTGCTGCACAAATAAATTTTCCTCTTGTTCCTAAGCAAACACTTCACCAGGGGAGTTCTGCCTAAAATTACCTGGGTGTAAGTAGTTGCAGATGTGTATTGAATTTTTGAAGTGAAAGAAATTTTAGCCTAAAGGTGTTATTGAAAAGTCAGTAAAATGTGGCTAATTAATTTCAGGGAAACAGTGTGAACAGGGAGATAACTCATGGTTCATGACTACAGTTTAGGTGACTGATGAGCTCTTGACAGGTTTACTTTGGGACACCACACTGACCAAAAGTGGTTTCTCTTCCAGTCAAACCAAAAAGGTAGACTATTTGAAAAAGCTAATTGTATTGGTGAATGAGGTCTCCTAATGAGGCAGCTAGAACTGATAAGATCCAAGAGCCAAGATTCTACAAAATTTTCCAGACTGGATGCTTAGTCATGTACTTGCAAGAAAAGTACTTGTGTTCCAGTCATGCTAAGCATCAGAAATTATTATTGCCTTGACTCATAAATGCTGGTCTCCATATTGGCCTTTAGTCATTGAGTACAGAGATGTAACTCAGACTTGCAGACAAGGATTTTGCTTGGGAGTCATACACATAAAGTATAAAATAAAGCAGTAGATTATTTTTAAAAAAACTCCAAAAATAGTTTTTGACAGTTGGGAATAATGAGGTCAAGTGAATTACTTGATTAATGAATTGGCTTGCAGTATTCTAAAATTTTGAAAGAAATGCAGTAAATCCATCATTCAGCCCAGATGCTTGCCTTTCCAGCCATAGCTGTGAGGTAACTCAACCCTGGCCATGTTTACAGTTGCATGATCTGACTGACTGTCAGTTGACAAAGATGCCCACACTTACTCCTTGACACATATCATAACCACTGAATGTGACTGAAAATACATGAGCGTGTCTTAAAGGGTATCAAGATATCATTTTTGTATTTTCCAAAATCTTGTTCATAATAATAGAAAAAGTCATTTGAGATTTGGGGGGGCAGGGGGGGAGAGAAAGGATAAGTGGCTGAAACTTGGGTAAAATGTACTTATGTAAAGAAGAAAAAGATTAAGACTATGCCATTGCAAAAAAAAAAAATGCCATAAGGTGTGATGTATCGTGAAATATTTGTGTGCAGTTTATAAAGTTTCAAGTTAATGTAGGTTGTGATGCAGGTTGTACCATGGAAGAATGCCCTAACATGAAATGCCTGACAAGATTTATTGCCCATCAATACCAAGCAGGCAGGGACAAAGGATCATGCTCAACTTTCACAACTGGTCTTCAACGAGCCCTTGGTTATGCTAAGGAAGCTACTTGTCGCCAAGAATATTTATCAGAGGAGAGGCTGTTGACATGGTAAGGACACTCGGGCATGGTGCGGGACACTGGCCCGGGAGCAAGGCCGTGGTGTAACGCGGCGAGGCTCTGGGCCCGATGCGGAGCACACGCGGCCCCGGTGTGCGGGCAGAAGGCAGCGAGGGGCACGCACGGCTCCGCCGCGCTCGCGGCAGCTCCCCGCATCACCCTGCCCGGCCCTTGGGCTCACACTGCGCGGTCCAGCTCCGTGCCGGATCCCCGTGTTGGGTCTGCCCGCCTCGCATCCCCGCTAGCCGGGCCGCGCCCCGCCTCTGCCGCAGCCCGTCCCGCCGCCTGTCCCGGAGCAGCGCCCGCGGGCGGCCCGGCGGCGGCGCGGGGCGGAGACTGCGGGGCCCGCTCGGTTCCCCACCCCCTTCCCCGCTTCTCGCGAGGCTTCTGCCGGCACCGGGGGCTCGGTGCGCCGGGCGCTGGGGCGGAGCGGGGCTATGGCCGCCCTGCGCTCCCTGCTGCGCTGGCGCCGCCGCCTGGGGCCCGCGCCCGGCGCTCCGCCGGCCCGGCGGCTCTGGGGCGGCGGGGTCGGGGCAGCCGGGCCGCGGCGGTGGCGGCGGGAGCTGGGCTGGGCGGCGGCGGGGGCGGCTCTCGCCGGGTTCGCGGGGTACCGACTGTCCGAGCGGCGGCGGGAGCTCTCCCGGGAGCCGGCAGCCGCCGAGCCGGGCGGGGCCCGGGCGCTGCTCCCCATCCCCGTGGCGGCCGCTGCCAAGGAGACGGTGACGGTAGGTGTGTGCGCGCCCCTTCCTTCGCGGGGAGCCGGCTCCGCCGGGGCCGCTCACCGGCAGAGCGCTCCCCGGGCTGTGGCGCAGAGGTGACCCTGCGTGGGGCCAGCCCCGGGCCGGCAGGCGAGGCTGGGCCCCTGCAGGAGCTGTCAGCCATCGGGAGAGCTGACCGGGCTGTCACCGGAGCGCGGGCGCGGGCGCTTGGCTGCGCCTCGCAGCGTGAGCCCTGCGTTTCGCCTCCGGCGCTGTCCTGGTCGAGTCTTTCTTTAATAGAAAACGCTGGTTTGCAAATGGAACAGCTCCCGGCAGCGCAAACCCTGAGTTTCGATTTGTACTTAGGACAGTTACCTTTCTAATACAAAATTTCCTGTAGAGTGAAAGGTTTACACTGAACGTTCTAAGAAGTGACAGCGTTGTGACAAATAACGGTTCAGTTCCACCAATTAAGCGAAAAGAGCGATTGAGTAACCAGGGCTAACAAGGAACAGTTGATGTTCACCTGGAAAATGAAGTTTCCTGTGATAAGGATGAACTCTTGCATCGCAGCCTATGTAATTAATATATGGTAATCATAGGGTTGGGTTTTTTTTCATTTGAAATGTCAAGAGCTGTGATGAGGCAGTTTGTCAGAGTGGCATCTGCTAAGACTGGAAGTCAGCGGTGCAAATGGCCTGCTTTCTCTATGCCGAGTTTATTTTATACTGTCTTTGAGAACAAGATCTACATTTTTACAGGAGGCCTCGTGCCTGGGTATGAATGTTGTTCACCCTTTTGCCCTGCATTGTTAGCTCAAAGGCACATTCTGTTGGGGGCATCCTTTATGAAGGGAAGTTGAATCTGATATTTTTGGTTATTCATAGTGTTGTGTCTGGAGTGTGTTACTGTGGCACAGAGGACTGAAGACAAACTGTTCCAGTTTTTCGTAGTGTTTTGATTTGACATAACTTTACTTATTGTTTTACTTAGCCAGTCTTAATTGTCAGTTTTCTTTAAAAGGAAGTATTGCTGCTGTACCTCTGAAAGTTAGTGAATTTGCTGGGATGTATGGTTATGAATTTTCAAACACATCACTATAAAAGCATTGAGGTTGAAAATTAAGAACTAAGTTTATATTTTAATTAATGTAAAACTAAAAAAGAATTAGAAAATGTAATATCTATATATACCTATTTTTTTTTTTAAATAGGTATACATAGGTATAGGCAGTAACTGCCTTGAAGCACCTTGCTCTGGTATGGCAAAAGGCTCTTAATTAATTTGATTTTCTATTTGCATAGAAGAAGAATATTAGTTTTATGTTGCAAGTTTTTATTTTTGAATGATTAGTCTAATTGATTTCCAATTGCATGCCTATGCACTCAGGATTCCTGAAAAAATATCCTTTCAATTAAAGCACTCTAAAAATGAGGATCAAATAGCTGTGAAATTTTTGGTCTGAGGTCGTGGGTTCCTGTGCTTTTTCTGTTATTGACTCTTGTTCCACCGAATGGCTTGTAGGGAAGGACCATAGTTTGAAATTGAATCTAGACAGGGAACTACCATGAGTAGTTTGACCATGAGCTCTATCTGTTATCCATTTATAATTGCCCTCTAGATCTGTGATGAGCACCAACTCTTTCAATACAGATTTCTGGAAACATCTGAAACATCTCCAGAGATGGAAAAATGGATGCAAATGTTCAAATTATGTTGAATGGTCTTCATGGTATTCTGCAATGGTATTGTATTATAACATCCTTTGTTAGAAGGCTGAATTAGTGTTGCCTGAGGGGCAGTAACATTTTAATTCCTGATTTAGAGTGCTGAGGTTTCAACTTTCATAGTGTGTAAGAGTTAAAAGGTCTGATGACTTTGAAAGTAGAAAATTCTGTCATGAAAAGTCATAGAGGTGTCAGTCTTACTAGGATTAAGGTTGGAGCTCTTGGATCTACTGTCGAGTGTGTTTAGAGGAATCATTGGAGAATGATAACCTGCAACTTCTGTATAGATGAGTTTGATGGGGCTGTGATGCATGTTTTGCTAGGATATTTTTACAGTTTTGTCAGGTACTGACCAACAAAGAATGATGAGGCTCAAGTATCTTGGAATTCTTTCCAGCTACTTTTCATTGTTTCCTTATTTCTGATGCATAAAGTCTGGCACTGCTTTCTGGGGTTTTCTAGTTTCTAAAATTTCCCTAGTTCCCAATTTCATTTCCAATCTCAGGCTGTTTTTCATTCCACCAAAGCAAATCATGCAGTGGCTTTTCTTTTTCCTCCCTCAATCCAAGCCACACTCTTCTACTTCATCCTAATATTTTCATTTACATGTTTCTTCCTTAATCATTCCTCTAGCAGCATGCTCTTCCCAAATGCTATTTACTTAGATGACTGGAAGTAGAAATGGTGTCTTTGCTGTCAGTGTCTTGGTACAGAGATCTTCAGCAGCTGGTCAAAGCAATTACTCCAAATGTTTCTTGCATCACCCCTGGAAGACAGAATAACCACAAAAAGAGACCCCAGTACTGACATAAAGGGACTAGCCCTTGCAAAACCTGGAATTCTTTCCTTTAAGACAGCTGTAATATATGGATTTGTATAAACTCATGACAGAGAGTCTTAACATTTTTGTGAATGTTCTGGGGAGGAAATCTATGTCCTGCCATAGATTTTCTGTTATTTTTTTTTTAATCCATTCTGAAACAGTAATTGACGATGGATAATTTAATTTTTAAAGGTTAACAGAGTTACAAACTGAAGTCAGTATCACAGTGTAGAGTATTTAGATACCCAGAGCAGTTACAGCTGTCTCACCTGTAGCATTGTGGTTAACCTTGGCCAGCAGGCACCACATGGTGCCACACAGCCACTCCCTCATCTTCCAGCAGTTGGATGGGAACGAGACATGGAAGTGTAAAAGTGAGTAAACTTGTGCGTTGAGATAGAGACAGGTTAACAAGCAGAGTAAAGACCACAGAAGGAAAGGAAAATAAGCCATGCAAATAAAGCCAAACAAGGAGTTTATTCACTGCTTCCCGTGGGCAGGCAGGTGTTCAGCCATCCCCAGGCAAACAGGGCTCCATTACAGGTAATGGAGACCTGGGAAGACAAATGCACTGAATGTGTGTGTCCATTTCCTGTGTCTTCCCCAAAGCTTTTATTAGCAAGCACAATTATTGTACGGTGTGAAATCTCCCTTTGGTAAGTTGGGGTCAGCTGTCCCATCTGTGTCCCCTCCCAGCTTCTTGTGCACCTCCAGACAACTCAGTGGTGGGACAATGTGAGAAGGAGGATGAGCCATGACACTGTGCCGGCACTGCTTAGCAACAGCTGAAACATCTCTGTGTTATCCACACTTTTGGTCATAAATCCAGAACATAGCACCTACCAACTGATGTAAAGGAAGTTAACTATCCCAGTCAAAATCAGTACAATGCCTGGTATTGAACTCCCATATGTCTTTTTTACTTCCTCAGAGGAATTTTTGCAAAAGTTTAATGAGTGAAGTGGCCTTCTTGTTTCATCCAGGCAGCTCCAGTGGACAGCAGAATAGTTTTCTGATGCTCCCAAACACTAAAAAACAGGAGTTAACTTAATTTACATATTGACTCTCAAAGAACAACTGTCTTTTCTGCCAGGCCACCTGCTTCCGCATAATGTTCATATGGCCTGTGAAAGTATTTTGAGAGTTGTGCTAGTCCCAATTAATATCCCTACAGCTGACTTTTCAGATTCTGTCACTGAGTTGAAATAATGCTTGGCAGTAGTGACAGAATATTTAATTGTATAAAGGTATAATATATATCTTGATAGTTGGTTGTCCTACTACTGTGTTCTAGGATTTATGAGCCAGGAAATTTTAAAAGGAGTTTTGGATTCCAGGACTAATAGTAATGATCACACTGATGTTGATGTGACACCTTTTTAACCAGTTCAGAAATGAGGCATATCATTTGAGACTAACTGGAAAAAAGTGTATGTGACACTTCTGAGAATTGTAGAGAAGCAATGTCAAAAGTGTCAAAATGGTCTGCCTAGCGGTCTCCATGTTCTATAAAGTTGTTGAAGTATGAAAACTGCTGAGCAACAGAGTTGTGAGTTTATATACAGATAAGTAAGAAAATGCTGTTTGCCAAAATCAAGTAAGCTCTGAAATGTGCCACCAGCATGGGGTCTGTGGTGTGGCAGACTGTTTGATCAGACAAAGATCATGGGATCAGTGCAGAAGTATGCTTGCTTGACTAAGCATAACACTTGAGGTGTTCTGGTGGAAAGTAAGGTTTGTTGCAGAAGCAGCATGAAGCTAAGCTCCCTACAGGATTACCTTTCCCAGATGCTTTCTGAGAATAACTCTGGACCCAAGGGCTTTATATATGATTACTTGGAGTGAAGTCTTGGACACTATAATAAACTGGCAGTTTTAATTCCAGGGGTGTTGCCACAGAACATTTCAGAACCAAAGTAAAATTCTCCATTCAGAGCTCCTAGTTTTTTGTCTGGAGGTTTTGGTGAAGACTGGGAGAGCTCTGCTAGCAGACAGCTCCTTTAAAGTTTAGGAGATGGCTATGCAGAGCAAGAATCTGTTTAAAAGAACCGTTGCTTTGACAGAGTTCCTTAGAGGAGTTAATATTTGTCTTCCAGTTCCTTACTTCCAGAAGTTCAGTGTCATTAGCAAAACTTGCTAAAAATGTCTTGGCAATACCAATGACGCATCTTTGTCTTCCTAAGCGCCTTCTATGGAATCATGTTGTCATTATGTGAAGCTAGTGAACTCCAGGCCTCTCTAGTTTTTGGGGATATGGTCTGTGAATCACTTCCTTCAGAGATGATTTAGGAATCTAAGTAAGGGCAAGGAGAGATGGACACAGGCTGTGTACTTCACATTTCTTGAAGGCACATTAATTTCCAGGAGAAGAAAGCTTTATAGCTTGGGTGTTTCCAAAGGGGTTTTCCCTAGTATCTCAGCAGTACTGTCAAACTCCCACTTTGTGAAAATAATCAAAGGGTCAAGTGTTTTCGTAGCAGCACATTTCTAAGTGCATTACATCATGTATTTCCATCTCTGTGAAATGAAGAACAAAACTTTACCTCCAAAAAGTAAGGGAAACTCCCCTAGGGAGGAGGCAATCCTGCCTGCTCAAAGAGGATGCTGTTCCAAAATATGTATAGGCATCACTTTTCCAAAAGCCATTTGCAGCAAATGCTATTTCATAAGTATTGTGCATTTCATGCCATAGGGCAGTTGCCAAATGCATGAAGATGGTTTGCTCTTTGGCTGATCCCATCTGAAGTTCCTGATCAGCATAATCTTGAGAAGGATACTGTTTGCCAGCTGTGGTGAGAGCCATGCTGAAGGACAAGGAAGGTTTACCTTTTACTTTATTTCTGTGTTCCTCATGATGTTAAAAATGGATGGTGCATGTTTGGGATGGACAGATCCAGCTACTAGTGTGTTTTGGTGTTGCATGCAGTGAAACATGTGAACATATGGGGCTGGATGTACGTGCTGTCTAAGGCTTCTTGAAGCGCTGCCATAGGTGAAATGGGTCCCCAGTGAAACTAATGCAAGAAGGACTGCTATATCAGTTACACTGTTACCCCAAGGATTTCCTGTGCCAGAGTTATATCTGAACGTGGCCCTTTTTACAGCATTTTAAACACATTCCAGCTTCCTATGCTTGTAAATACTTTAATATAATAAATTCCTTATCTGAATGAAGCAGGATCAACTAACAGAGTTGTTGGCTGTACTACATCTAAGTAGTCTGCTAGAAATACAGAACTTCAGTAAGCATCAAAACAATTTTGTCTACTTTGGGATTTTCCCACACTGGGAACCTGACGGTTAACCTTTTGGCCACCCAGCATGAAAACAGAATTGTGCTACTTTTATCTACATGGGAGCATATTAAATAAGCCTGAAGTCAAATATAAACGAAGGAAGTTAGAAACAGCATTGCTTTGAAAACCTTTTTATTTTAATAATTTGCACAGATTCTCATTGATGGAAGACAGATTACTTTGCAAACAAAAAATTCAAAGAAAGCTACTCACTTGAAATAGATTAAACTACTGTAGCAAACATATTTTTGACTGCAAGCAAAATATATCTTTAGTAGTAAACGTTGGCTTCTTCAGCTAAAATAGACTCTCCTTTATCTCAGTTGGACAAAGCAAGAGAACACTGATTTGACTTGGAATAAAGTTGTGAGATTTTATGTGATCCTCTTGGAGCTTTTTGCCTCACATGCACACACAGAATATATATTTTTAACTATTTGTTCTGTAAAACATTTTTCATTTTTTGTGGATATTCTCAGAATCTGGTAATTGGGGGATTACTCTGGGTTTCAGCAATGGATTCTTGCAGATTACTTCTTTAATTTCCAAAAATCGTGTCTCTGGTATTTAAGCTTACCTCTATGAAAAAAACTAGATTTTTTGTCACAGAATAAAACTTACTTATTACTGACCTAACGTTACACAAGACTCACACTTGACGAAGAACATTTCTTTTGTGTTTTTTTAATAAAAAAGGATAATGAGGTGCTGCTTTATCTTCTGCACTTTACTCCCAGTGAATTTGGCCCATATTACTGCCATTTTTTGATATTTTCAGATCATTCAATGTCATAACTACTACAAAGTTTTAGCTGTTTCAATGTCACAATGTACACTGTGTTAGGCCTTGCATTGTCTTATGACAATGTAAAGTTATTGCATGGCTTTCACTGGAAGGCCATACCAGTTAATTCATGTTTTACCAAATTCTGAAAGGAAATGTTCCTGAGGTAAGACAGCTGGTGAATGAACATGGATATGGGACCAGAAATAGATTAGCCTGTGCTTCAAGGAACTTCAGGGAGTGCATGGAGACCTTTGGTGAGAACACCAGATTTTCAAGGCATTTTGACTTGTCTCTACTGATAGATACAGCACATGAAAGATGAACCCAAAATGGGAATGGGTTTTGAACACTGAATTTGCTTGATAAAAAGTCTAGATTTTCTTCACTCAATTTTTGCTGCGAAGTGTCACTCTGAGGAGGTTCTGTAAGGAATGCTTTTAAAGTTGATTGACTTAAAAGTGTCAGAAACTCTCATCTAAAGGACTACTGCTTTGTGACACTTGTGGTGATATTATTACAAGTAGAGCTTTAGGTGGCCCTCTTTAAATGCAATACTTGCAGAAAATAGTTTTTAGTAATTATATTAAGTCATTGAAACATGTTAGTGAGAAAGCATTATCATCATATTTTCATTTTCATAATAAATTTGAAACTTTTGAGGCCTTTCACAGATATTTTAGGCTATTTGTAATATGTTTGTAGCACAGATTGGCAACGACAGCTCACCCAATTGAAGAATGATGCTTTCCCTTCAGAGAAGTATCCTTCCAAATTACTACGTGGTCTTCAATTTAATTTTTACTTACTTTGTTTCAATAAAAAATGTTTCCCTCTGTTTCCTTTGTCCAAGTGTGGTTTGTATATAATTGTTGAATCTTTGAAATCCATTTTAAAAAGGACATTGAAATATCCTCCATGGGAGAATTAGGAGTGTGTATATGCAATTCTGTGTTAGGGATCAGCAGGAATATAGGTCAAGATAATTTTTTCTCTTCAGCTGATTTAAACACCCAGAACAGGTGCTGTGTTCTCTTTGCAGTCCTTCTGCAAGAGTATAGCACAGGAGGATGGGCTGAAATGTGGAGTAACAAGTTACAAAAGTTTGAGGAAGGAAGTACAGAAAGATGATAACCATAATTTGTTTCTTTACAACTGTTAAAACTTAAATTTTTTGAGAATAGCGAAAAGATGATATATCGCTCATGAGATCTTATAGGCTTCAGTCTTGCCTCTTTTTGTTTACTTGTTGAGTTGTGAAGTTGAAAGGATGGAAAGTTTGTCTCCCAGCTAGATTCTTGGTTTTAGCTGTGGAATTTCTCCCCCTATATTTCTAATAAAGCAGGTCAGTATACATGTGCAGGTAAACCAGAGATAAGCAGCTATGCCTATAATTAAGATAAAACTGCTAGTAGAAGATTTGTGACTTTCTGTGTGATGGAAATGGGGCTGTCTGTTTTTTAAAAGACAGAGTATTGTAACATGATACAAGATCATAGTAATTAGTAGGCATGATTGCCAAGAGGATTAGTAAACATGTAGCATAAAAAAATCTACCTTCATTTGTTTGTCAGAGAGATGTGCTTTCATGAAAGTTTTTGAAAAGACTTGCTAAGCACAGAGAGATTTAGTCTGGATAAGCTCGTGAAACTTCAAATAGAAATCGAAACTTAGTGAATCTTGTTCACTCCTTCACCAACAGTACCTTCCCTGAGGTATTCAGCACCTACTTTCTGTGTCTTGTTCAAAGAATGGTTTGGAAGGGACCTTAAAGATCATCTAGTTCCCAACTCCTCTGCCATGGACAGGGACAGTTTCCACTTGACCAGGTTGCTCACAGCCCTGTCCAACCTGGCCTGGAACATTTCCAGGGCATCCCCAGCTTCTCTGAGCAACCTGTGCTGTCTGACCACCATTCTTTTTTTCTCAGTACAGAATATCTTCCTAGGATCTAATCTTATTCAACCCTCTGTCAGTTTAAAGCCATTCTCCCTTGTCCCATCTCTACCTGTCCATGTAGAAAGTCCCTCTCCAGCTCTTTTGCAGACCCCCTGTAGGTCCTGGTAGGATGCTCTAAGGTCTCCCTGGCTTCTTTGAGGCTGAACAATTCCAACACTCTCAGCCTGTCCTCACTGGAGATGTGCCCGTTGTATCCATTGCTACAGTAAGATTGCCCAAGATGGGCATAAATGTGAAATAATGAAATAAATCAATCAAGAGCAATCGGTAGTGTCACTAAGATTTTCATACTTGGCTCACTGCATTATCATTTGCAAATGTTGAGGAAAACAGAAGATGCTTCATTGTTATGTGTTGAGATCAATTTCTTAAATGAATGCCTGAAGAAGTGCAAATTGAGGTAATACTTTAGAATGTCCTGATTTTTAATTAGAATATTTGTTACTTCTCAGTAATTACAGCTTTTACAAGAGAAAATGTTCTGTATGATACATAAATTATTAAGTGTAATAGAAGCAATAAAGCTCTGAAAAGAAATTTGGATTAAAAATAATATTATTTCCAAAGAAAGTTTTATTTGTCAGTTTGCTGATTGTGTGCCTGGAGTCTTCTGTAGCCAAACTTTGCTTTTATTTGGGCATTTAGTGTATGGACCAGTGATCCAATACGTATTAAGCTTTGATTACGTTTATTTGTATTCCTGTTGGATCAATAGCTGAAATAAGTTGTTTTAATTCTTTCAGATAAAACCACTAAGTTCAAAATAAAGTGGTGTTTTTACTCCTAGGAATAAAATAATGTTTAAGCCCACCGTTTTCCCTCACTTGAAGTAGGTGGAGCTTGCTGCTGGAACAGGTAGTATTTTCTTTTTCCATAATCTGCAAGCTCCTGTGGCCTAGGCTTTGAAACAAATAACTGTTTTCATGGGGTAGACCCAGGCATCTATCTGACTTAAAAATAACACCACCAATAGAAAAGTTCTCAGTCAGAGCAGTTCCCTTATCCAGTTTGACACTTGGAAAAGTGAACATAAGGCACCAGAGCAAGGTCATGCAGGTATTGGGCCTTTAGGGCAGTACTCCTGTTTGTGGGAGCAGGCAATATTCATATCAGGTTACCATGATTTTGAGCCAGAGCATGAAATACTGGCATTGCTGTATAGTCAGAGGGAAGCTGGATTGAAAAACAAGGCAGGAATTAAGGCTTTGCAGACCTGAGTACTGACATGCATAAATTTTAAGCATGTCTTTAAAATTCCATGTTTGCAGCATGTTATTTTATACTTGTAGTACCATAGAGTCCTTAAGATAATATTGAAATATGTGTCTGAGAATTTAGCAAATATTTTTCTGAGTGTCTCAAGCGAAATATTAAGTAGTAGTACCTGAGACAGTGAGAATTTCTTGAGAGCCAAGAATCTCAACATGCTCTCTAAATACTGACAGTGGTCAAAACTGAAATGATATTTGAGTTACATTATCTGGAGATTTCTGTGATTGTGTATGATTGATTGTGACTGATTACAATTTATTATACATACAATGTGTGTAATATGGCCTGGAAGATGTTTCTTTTCTGAAAATTGACTTTGCAGAAATATTGCTTTATTACTTGTGTTTACAACCTGACTGTATTCACAAGCATGTTTCTAATAGTGATAATATACATTTCAAAAAAAGAGATAGATTATTAAACTTCAAATACAGGGATAATCAGTTGTGTCACTACAAGTTCTATCAAAACAACTGACTTGTGTATTTCCCACATGAATGCATAGTTTGAATGCCACTGGACTGCTGAAGGATCAGTAAGACCAAAATATTCAAACAGTGAGGTAGGACAGAAATATTTTGTCTTGCATGTGGATACATTAGAAAAGAATTCTGCTTCTTTCTGTCATTTTAAAATGACTTTGTAGGTCTGGCTATTAGACTGTCTTTTTCTCCTTATATTTAATTATTAATCATTTGATGTCGGATTTTCGGCTGTTTAGATGGTCCGGGAAGGCCCGAGGTGGCCTTGGGCAGCCCGCGCTCCAAAGGACGAGAAGGGACTTCAGATCTTTTCTCGGTCTCGGTGTTTATTAAATGCTTATCTAAAAGATTTTCTCTTGGCCTGACAGAGTTCTGCTCAGCAGTCAGCCATGGGCACACACTGAGAGCCCCTGGGGCGGTCACCTATCTTTATACCCGGAGTTACGTATACAATATTTATCATTTTTCTCCAATACCCTCTACCCTTATTAACCAGTGCACTTTTAGTAAGGTCCAATCTCAAAGTGCCAACATCACCACAGAAGATGGAGGCCTAGAGGAAGAAGAAGAAGGAGAAGGGCACGCCCCAATTCCTCCATCTTACATCTCTAGACCCCCCTGTACAGAAATCTTAAACCCTGTATCTCACACTCCAATTAACTTATCCCTTCACCATTCACCCCGGTGAAATCCTCCTATCCTCATACTGATGTCGTCTCCCATGTGGGATCAAAGTCCAGCCACCAGACATTTCTGGCAACATTCCAGGACTCCCGAGCCCCCCAGGGGTGGTCTTGGTCACCCTGCACCCCAGTCCTGAGAGGCTGAGATCCCACAATTTGAAAATTATAAAAAACATGGAGCCTGGGTTTAGAGCTGCTTCTCAAGCAGGAGTGCAGAATATTTTTAGAACAGTCTACTAAAAATTAAATTATTGTATCAACCTTTCTCTTAATCTTACTTTCTTTGACAGGTTCGTCTGTTGAAACAAAACATTTTCACACATACACACATGGAGCAATGATTTCAAAAGAACTAGAGACAGAGAAATACAGAAAGAGAAATACACAGTCAATAGTCTTTTGTCCTTATAGAAGGCTGGTTAAAATGTCCTATATAAGTTATTAAGTAGTAAAGCTCTCTATAAAACATTTTTTTTTCCAAATAGAAAGTGGTTGACCTCTTCTAGACGCATTAATTTTTGATGTTTCACTTCTACACATCTAATTTAATCTCCTAATTACAACTGAGGCCATACAATTTTGACTGCAGTAGTCTCACCAATCTTTTGTTTTTTAAGAATGTTGTTTGAAAAGCTGAAGAAAAGTGAGCCCAGATCTTTGACTACTCAGTATAAATGTGTCTTTGCTTCTAAGTGCTGAAATCTTTAATCTATTCTTAGAAAGGCTTTGGAAAACCAGTTTGTGTTTCTATATGAGAACAGTTATCTCTAAGTGGACAGCCACTGCAGACATCTTACAAGTTATGTTTGGGTTCAGATGCCTCTCTGAAAAATAAAGTGCATTTGTTGGTTTTCTTAGTTGCTAAAAGAAACCATAATATTAGTTAAATTCTGTGTTCCGTAGTTAGACAGATGGAGAATTTTACGAATACTGTATTAAATGACAGGAATGATGAGCAACTTGGGAGATTTTATTGATGAGATGCTGCATTCCTATTTCAACATAATGGGAGAAGTTACCTATATGATTGCTTTTCCTTCTAGGAATCAGTTTGGGTTTGGTTTCTTCATTTCTGAAAAAATGTTGATACTTACATTTTCTTCAAGATAATGATTCCACAGAGGAATTTGCCTCATTATGGTCTAAAAAGAGTTTTCAGATAGCAGTAGCATACTTTCTATTGAAGGTTTGGCAGTGCCACAGAAAGATGTGAGAATTTAGAACATTTACAGTTTTGTACTACCAAGTTTACATTTAAATCAGCTGGATGGGAAATATACCAGAAACTTCTGACACAGACTCTCGTAATATATGAACCTAATGCTATATTATACTTTCGTAACTCTGGAATTATAATTATGCTCTTCTCTTCTTCAGTTCCCACAGATTGGTAGCTTTACACTGGATCATATTACGGAGGTCTATTACTATCAACAGCTGCCCTCTATATTAAGAAGCAATATAGAAAAAGTATTACTCTGTTCTCTTCTGGAACAATCAGAAAACTGAAGTAGTTCTGGCAGAGTTGTTTGAAGTCTGCCTGCTGAAGTTACAATGATTTCCTTGAGTTAAAGTTCCCCTTCTTCTATGATTTAGGAGCTGAAATTCTCTATATTTTAATTTTTTCTTCTGAGGTTGGGTAGTACCACCAATTTCAATACCCAGAGATTGTTGCTAAAGTGGTAGAAGACTGAAAATGATAGCAGTGAAATCCCAATTGTAGTTTCAGCTCTTACCATAGAAAAATACTTGGATATGTTTGACTTTGAATTATCACTTTCACAGTTACAGTTCCTTTATGGTGAATGTGGCAATTGTAAATAGTACGTAAAAAATTGTAAATCAGAACCTTTTTCATAGATTGAAACTGTGTCCTTCTGTCTTTGAAGGTTACAGACAGCAGATCAGACCTGGAAGATTTACACCTTTATGCAACTCCGCGGGAGCAACGGTTTCGTAGGTTTGCCAGTCTGGAATTTGAAGGACAGCTATACATGACTCCACACGACTTCATCCAGGCTGTTACCAGTGATGAACCCAAACGTAAGCAGGAGCTTTGTAATGCTAGAACTGCTAGGGAAAATGTCTGTGGTGCATGGTTTTTTCCCGTTTGCTTTTGATTCCTACTTCTGTTTCTGGTTGTAGAAGAAAGCTGCTGCATCTTCAGAATTTTAATTGTGTCCAAGTGCATACAAAGAGTGTCCTGATTGTTACTAGATTGTAAACATCTGTATGCTAGTTAAGCATTCTCGTCTTAAAGGTTGCAAACAGCTCAGTAGTCATGAAAGATGGCAAGTTAATTTCTGCCATTTGCACTGACACAGTTTCTTTCTGAGCAGGTCTGCATTGCTGTACAACTCGTGCTTCCTCTTTCATGGAGTTTCTCTGTAAGCAGGCAACATACACATTTTCTAAAAGGCTAAAATAAGATATAACTGCATCATATTTAGAAATATGATAAATAACATGCTAAATAACATGCTTTGAGTCGGAGTTATAGTCCCCCCGGGGATCAACTTTCTACACTTAAACATTGCCAGTGTTAGTACTATGTATTAATTAATGTAAAATTAACTATCAACTTTAGGTCATTTGTTGTAAAATCTTTGCTTTAATTATCAAAGAGTGACTAAATAGTAAGGTGATCCCTTTTTGCTCTAGTTTGATTTCCTGCCCCTCAGGCTTGCAGTGCATTGGTAGCAGCACAGAACTTCCGGAGAATGGGAATATCTTTGCTCAGGTGTGACATGTATAATCACCCACCTTAAGTTTTCTTAAAATTCTGTGCAGATGTTGGATTTTTCCCTTTTGTTCTGTTAACAGTAATGAAACAAGAGTAAAGAATTCAGTCATGGCACATCAGTGATCAAAACTTCTGTAACTTTTGAATAAAGATATAATCTCATTGTAACAGTGAAGACAGAAGATAGAGCTTAGATGGTGAAAACTTGCAAAACTTTGAAACTCTTACCAGAAAGCAAATTTTTTTTTTTTTGCTTTGCAGTTAAAAGAGAGGAAGCAGATTGCTTATCACACAAGTTAATACAAATACATATCAGCACTTTTTATCTATTTCCTCTGCTCACAACTTCAATTCTTCCCTTTTTTGTTAGTGTGGTGTTGGGTTTCACTGTGTATGGTCATGAAACATTTGTGCTATATGTACTGGACATCATTAAAACATTTTGGTTTAACTCTGTTTTTTGACAGTTTGATTGGCTAGACCATACTATATGTATGGTTTGCTATTAATATTTTTCCATGCTGATGAATTTTCTGCTTCCTCCTCTCACAAAGCAAGTATTTAGATTTTAAAAACAAAACCAAACCAAAAATCATTAAGCTCGTAAGGACATTCTGTGTGTCTCATGGAAAAGGAGAAGAGATCTGGAGTTGCACAGTCAGGCACCCTTCTGAATTCAGTGTAGCAAACATTGTTTCTATCAAAATCCTTTCTGTTCATCCAGTTCACCTCTGAGACCAAAAGCAAAATTAACCTGGGTGTCTTTTAGTTTTTGTGGTATCAGAGGTTACATGGCTGACATAACTATTTTAAAGGATTACAATTAAGTAGAAGTAGATCACTTCATTCTAGTGCAGGTCATGTTGTCTGGGAAATTGCGACAGAAAGCTGATAAATAGGAAGTAATAGCTGAAATAGATGACCCACAGATTGCCACATCCAGCTTCTCATCTCTGACAATGGTAATTTTAACCTTTGTACTGCAGCATTGCCAAAGTACCATTTGTCTTCTTGGGCAGGTCAATTTTCTGTCTTGCTCTGTTGAAAGTAGTACTTTTAAGGAAGGATTTTTTGTAATGATGCATTCTAAGCATTTTATTTTTTACTTTTGGGATAGTTTTATAAATAACTTGCAAGTTGTATATGATTGGGTCCATTCAGGCTGACATTCTAGACCATCTATATTTTGCATAATAAAAAAAGAATTTATACCTGGGGTTTTTATGAATGAAGAGTAGAAAGGTCTTGAGTTTTGTCAAAAAGCAAAAATGCCCTTTGAAGTATAATAATAGAATCTCTTTATGTCCGCTTTATAGAAAAGCTAATAATGTTAGGCCTGAATGATATTTGTGATGGAGTGAGTGTGTCTATTGTGATTGATTTACTTTGGAAATCATGTAAACCCTACAAAAGTCAAGAGGGTGTTCACTTCCTTTTTTGATTAAACACTAACTAATATGGTAAGAGTGTGTTTTCTTTTATAAAATGTAACTTTTTACTCCAGGCATTTATTGCAAAAAAAATTAACTTGTTATTATGACTTGCTGTCATTAACTTGTTTCTGCCTTTATGGTGCAGGCTTTCATTTGGGAACATACATTATTTTTAAGAGTCATTATTGATACATTTTTATAATCTGAATATATGTTAAATATTGAGAAAGCAAATTAAGAGAAGATGAAATATATTTTTCCCCTTTGTGCTAACTATAGTAAATTTAGCTTGTTACTGAGATGTAAGAAAAATCTGTTAGCTCATGCTACGATGTTGCATGATATAACTTCACCATAGTTAGAGTGAGATTTGTCAACAGTCTTGGTGTAAACCTTTACCAAGATATAAAATTGAAATTTCAGTCAATTTCTAACCATGAATTGATGGAAGACCATAGTAGGTAGCTTGTGTGTTGTTTTAATTATTTAATGGTGCATGAAGTTCATTATGAGTAAAGGATTTCTAATAACAAAGTGTCTTTTGCTCTTCAAAAAGAAGCCTTTACCTACCAAAATTTGTTATGGAGTTGACCACATAAAATGCTAATTTCTGGACCTTTGTGAATTCTAATGTTCACAATGCCTTATCATAATTTATCATAATATTGAATCTGTACAAATATTTGTCTTGAGAAGGTGGTGATGAGCCTCAAGTTTTGAATTCTTGAATGGTTATGGACAACTCTTGTTCAGTTACAGCTACCAAAGAACTGAGCCTGACAGAGGCAGGATAAGGAATGTGAGATAGTAGAAAGGGATGAAGGGTGTCTTAGCACTTGGTGTAGTTTCAAAGGCTTTTTTTCTGTATTTGTCTTAAAAAGTATCAGTGGTCCATGAAGCAAGAATTGTAATCCAGGTCTCCTTACAATTTGCATTTTAATATTACTGCTTCTAAATAATAATTTCAGAATATTGTTACCAGGGGTTAGCATGAATGCCCTCTGTTTCCTGTTAAATGTTTTAAATCCTTAAAATATATCCATATTTTGGAGGTTGAAGGTCTTTTCCTTCATTGAAGCAGAGTTGGATTAATAACTACATCTGAGTTGGTTCTTTAAAGTTAGGACTTTAGGTATGTATTAAGCTAAAGGGTTTTTTAATAACATAAAGACAATTACACTCATAAAGTAAGGAAAATAATTCTTTGTGTAGAAAACACAGTATAGATGTAGCCCAATTTTTATGACACGACATTGGCATAATTAAATTCCTGTGCATTCATAACTTCTTTTTTTGCAGATGCTAAAAAATGGCGATCACTGTCAAAGCAGGTGAGCAATAATTCCTGTGTGGTCTTATAACCATACATTTTGGTAGTTGAATTTTTTGATGTAAATGTAGAGGCACAGGAAACTTTAATTTCTTAATTTTTGTCCCTTCAGCCTCAGCTGAATCCAGAATTTCAAATACTTTAGCTGCGGTGCCTGTTTTGGTGAATTTACTGATTTAATCATCTGTCAGTTTCTCCCTCGGTCTATACCTGACTGCATTTCTTAGTGTCTAGATGTAATAGGTGTATCCAAATCAGCCTGAAATATTTATGCCACTCTCTCCCTTTTGTGGTGTTTAAGGGCCTCTTTTTTTTTTTTTTTTTTTCATTTGTATAAGTTCAAAAGGCCCCGTCTGTTTCCCTGTATTTTAAGTAAAGTATGTTCATATTCACGGGTGAAGTTTTCTTTAGTTCAGGTCAAGTGTTTTAAAAGAACAGTTGCTCAGATTTTGTGTGAAAACCTTACTGAAATCCAGGGGGACTTATCCTTGGCTTCAGTCAATATGAGCAGTGGTGAGTTATTTCAGCCACAAATACATTGCATGTCTCTCTCTAGCTCAGCAAAAACTTAGCATTCATGCAGATGGGTAATTCTTGCAATAATCATGTGAACAAAAATTTATGGAGTGCTTGAGTACTTCCAAAATCATTGTGGTAACTGAAGTTCAATTAACTGGTAGATTTGCATGCAGTTCCTTGTCTTTTATATTGATATCTTAGAATTTAATCATTATCTAATAACTACTTAATTAAATACTGAAATATATGCTTTTAAATTTCTTAAACATTATTTTTTAGGAACTGAATCAGATCCTTATGGAGACACCACCGGTTTGGAAAGGATCCTCCAAACTTTTCCGTAATCTTAATGAGAAAGGTGAAGAATTTATTTTCCTGAACCGAAGTACCATTCTATTAACTTTTTTGTGATGATATACTTTAATCTGAGTCCAGTTTTCAAAAATAAAGAAATTGCATTCTACATTTTACAACATGGAAAAGTTCCATGTAATCTCTACAGTGTCTTAATGATGCCAGCTTCCAACTAACCTCTTTAAGTGTTTGGGGGCTCAGAGTTTGTTAAGCTGAAGTTTGAATATTTCAGGTTCAGTTTGTTGCCATGAATGATATCTGGACTATAGACAGACTATTCCAGTAAAGAAACAATATCTCTTTACTTCTTTTCAATAGGTTCAATAATGTGATTATTTCTAAAGACAGTAGTGCTGTCTTATATCACTGGAAAAGCATTTTGTACACAACACAAAGAGACAGTTTCAGAAATGTTATGTATTCCTTTAAATTCTGCAGATGAGGGCTTTGATAGCTTTTTAAACTCACACTATTGGTAAGTGAAGAGCCAAGAGTCACTTCCAGTCTCCTCTGTTGTATTTTTTTCTTTCTTTATAAGGTCTATCCCTTCACAACAAAAAAACCATAGGGAAATAAAACAATGATGGTTTACAGACATTTAAAAGCTATTTATAATAAATAATCTACATATTTCCTTGCTTATATTCAGAGTGGCAAAGGTGTGATGGTGCATTTGAAATATTTTCAAAAGCAGACACAAGTGCTTGCTATAAAAGGACACTTTATGGGTGTTTAAAATAAGCACACCAGCAACAGAATTCCAATCAAAGATATACATGTAATTGGTTAATATAACTCAAATGCAGCTCAAATTTATTCAAGGAGTAAGTAGTGTGGACACTACTCTCGAAGGAGGCTCTCTAGTGCATGGAAGCACTCTTTTTTCCTGAGTCTACAGCCAACACTCACAGTGAGGCAGAAATTGGCACATCTTTGCATTGTATTTCAGTGTACTTCTTTGCTCTAGGCTGCTTTCTATATAGTTGACTTTTGAAATATTAATTGCATAAATATATTAATTGCAGCATACAGCTGACTTTTGAAATATTAATTGCATAAAAATTCAACCTCAGAATCTGTTAGATCAGTACATTATCAGTTAAAAATGTATCTAGATGTAGCTTATTAAGTCTGTAATAAAATGTCTGCAACATGAGTAGTCTTGATTCAACAGTATCTTATTCCAGTTTTTGCCAGTGGAGTTCTGCAGAAGTTGATGGAATTGATAGGACTCAAACTGTCAAAATAAGATAGTAAAATTAGTATTAGACTTTAGTACTTGAATATCTTTTCAGCACGTTTTATGAAAAAGTGAGTTCTATTGCCCAGTTTTATAAAAGTATAAGAAAATATGATGGGTCTTATGACTGATAGTTTAAATTGGTTAAAGAAATGGTAATAATAGAATTCAGATCTCTGTGGTTATAATGTAGTCTCTAATGTAGTCTTTACTTTTTTGTTTCTTAACAATTTTTTTTAACATGCGCATACAAAGCAATTAGCCAAATACTATGCCCATTTATTTTGCCATGGATTTATGTAATTCAGCTGAGGCACTCTGATTTATGCCCACTGACCTTAAGTTTTTATTATGTTTTTCTCTTGAGTGCCTTCCTTCTCTTCTTTCTGATCCTAGTGTAAGTTTTTCTTTCCCTTCAATCATCATTTCAGAGCCTCTCTCCCATAACACTCAGAGCAGTCAACCAGAACTATCTGTCTGCAGCTACAATATGCCAGTACAAACAAAAGGAGAGAAGGCTTTCAGGGCTGTTTCTATTGCTTTCTTCATACCTGTGGATTACTTGACAATTGCACATTCTTCCTGTTTTACAGCAAGGAAGGTGCCATCAAAAAACAAAAAAAATATATTTACATTTATTGACTGGCTATTAAACAATGTTTTCCATCAGTGAATGAGAACCTTTGAGGTATCTGATTTCTTGATAGGTGCTTGTCCAAACAGATTCAAGCAGGCCTTTGAAAACTTAATTTCTGCAGGCTGCTGTATAAAATCAAGAAGATAAAGAGCATGTGTTTAAAGCATTTAAGAGCATGTGTTACTTAAATGCCTATATTTAATCATTACTAATCTTCAATAATGTGTAAATTGAGGAGAAGTGTAGGTGGTATTAAAAAATCATAGTAGTTTTCCTAACTATATCTACTAGCAGTAATAAAATACTGGTTCTGAAGACTTAAATTTGCTCTTGGATCAAAAGATGGGATGTGAAGTATAATGGAAGTAAAATTCACATGAATGATACATTGCTTTTAGTTTTAATTGTACAGGTTTTTCAGTGCAAAAAAATCAGATGACTGCTTACCTAGTTTGTCACGTTTTCAGTTAAGTCAGATTTTAAAATAAGATATTTAAACATCCAAAGATGTGGCTGTTTTTGGAAAAACTTTTGCACATGACTTGGACTGAAATCAAGGAGACAGCCAGCAACTTTTGAAAATCCTAGCTGATAGACATCTTTACTCTCAGGCATCTAAATACTTCTTTTTTCACTCTTTTGAAATAATCTGAGATTGTGGACTGACTTAACACTTCTGGTTTTGGAGGACAGACAAAACCAATTTGCTAGAAACCAGGAACAAGCTTCCCTAGTTCAGCCTCAAAGGTCATTGGAGCTAAGGGCACTTGGGAGAGCTGCAAGCTGTTGTTTTCTGTTCTTGTTGCACTAAGAGATGCTTCTCTTCATTGCTGCTGGACATTCTGCAAGGTTGTCTCTACCCCTTACTCCAGAGCTAGAAAGGCACGAGTATGACTTATGGTACAAGACATACTCTTTGGGTATTGACTTCAGCTCTAATTTCAATTTTGCTTTAATCATTTCTGAAGAGAAAAGGAAGGGCCATTCCACAGTGTGGTTCCCTTTTGTAATCTTGCAAAAAGAAAAAGCTATGAGATCAAGTTTTCAGTTAATACAGCACATGTATTAAAAAAGCACTTAATAAAGTCAAGGCCTGTATTCAAATGGTGTGATCAGGAGGAAGCATGTTGAGAATCTTCTCAAAGTAAATATTTTCATACTGTTAAAGAGTATTATCATGAATTACTGGTGGGGTTTTTGGAAAGAAAATTGAATAAATCATTTATATTAGCTTTTAAGAGTCTCTCCAGATTCTGTTTATTGAGCCGTGCTCCACTGAATGTCAATTTACTTGCCATGTTTAATGTACTCTTCCCCTAAAATACAAACCCAAACAAAAAGCCCCAAGCCATAGATGAATATTGTAGACCAATAATTTATTGACCAAAAATAGTTACATGCATGAATATGCATATGCACGTGTACAAAAATTCTCCTTATATATAGATTTAATGTTTTCAAGTTTAGGATGTGAAGACAAGGTAAAACTAACATGACATCTCTTTTTTTGTTTGTTTGTTTGTTTTTTTCTTCAGGTGTGATATCTTACACAGAATATTTATTCCTCTTATGTATTTTAACAAGTAAGTATTTTTGGAGATAAAAATTCCTTACAGTTTCAAAGCTCTGAATGTGTTGTTGTGTGTTAAATTACATTTCCCATCCCTGCATATAGAGAAACTACACTATGCATCTCTATGTCACTCTGAACCTCTTTTGCCTTCTGGAAGCTTTTGTTATGCATTATTTAAATGCATTATTATCCAGAATACCTTTTAGTGGCTGTTGATGAAGCTGTGCCGTAAGCTCCAGCTAAACCCCAGTTAAGAGCTTAAATTTATTTTCTTGTTTGAAATTCGTACAAAATTTGTAGCTAAATTTCCTGAATTAATACAGAGAGAACAGAAAGATACACATTGTTGCTGGTTTGTTTCATCAATTAGTGCATAATGGGCAAAATCAAAGAGTCAGTAGTAAAATATAAATTATTTATTTCAGAAACACTAACAAAATTGAAAAATTATTATTTTATCTCCCATAAAATTGAAGTAAAATAACCTAAACTAAGCTGGATACAGACTTTTTTAATATTTTAACAGGTGTTTTCTGGGAAGAAGCAAAGAATTTTACTTGTCTTTCACTTACATGTAATTAAATAATTTCTATTGGATTGATTAGTGGGGTTTTTTTGGAGATGAACTGGATTCCTGTTATGAATCAGAGCTGGAACTTGACCCTGCACCCTTAGTATCTTCCACTATGGCATCAATGATTCTTCCATCATTTCTTTGTTATCTGAATTAACTTCTGGCCATAATTCATTCATAGTACAAATCAGTGGGTATCCCCAAAATGTTGCCTAAAGGCTTTACTTACAGTTACCTTCAAAGTCGCCGTGTTTCAGAAATCAGTTCTATCCTGATCTCAAATTTCAATGGCTGTAAGCATGTAAACAAGAAAATGTTGAGTTTCTTCCAGCATAATATATACTTTGACCAAAAGTTGTGTCCTGTACCCTTTTTCAAAATCTTTTAAAGTGTCTTTTAGAACATTTTTTTCATAGAAAATTTATTTTCTACATATTTCTGTTTGTAATATAAAATGGACTCAATCCATAAACTAACACTCTTCTATATTATTCTTGAATATTTCATGTTCTATTTCTACTTTTGTGAGCATGCCTTCTGTTTGAGTAAAACAGGTTGTACTGTTTTGCAGATGTTATGATTTGCATTTAATATGTACACAAACATCCTGATTTAAATTAGTTGAGGTTCTGGCTTTTATGAAGGGACACCAAATAATTTCTTAGAGTATTATACTTGCTTTATTTCCAAGAAAATAAATAATTGAATGTTTGGCATTTTTTTGACAGAGCCACATGCAGGTTTTCGAATTGCTTTCAACATGTTCGATACTGATGGCAATGAAATGGTGGACAAAAAGGAATTCTTAGTGGTATGTATGTTTGCAGTTTTTGATGTAATCTTGAAACTAATGTGATGATGTCAGTAGTCATGAGAATATAATCTACTATTCTTCACTGAATGTAGTTGTTTATTTGTCTGATTTAGTATAAAGAGTTCTTATAATGTAAACTGAAAATAGAAACTCCTTCTTAGAGTGCATAGGAGTCTTGTATATAATTATTTTTGAAGCTTAATTCTAGTTTTTATTCTGGATCTTCTGATTGCTACTGTAAGTCACAGATAGGCTATTAAGGTAATAGAAATGTTTTAATGGTTAGCAGAGTAATTTAATTGCTCTAATGATCACCTCACTTTGCCATTCATTCTGCTGATAATCACAAGTGACCCAAAAATATTGACTGACCTAATGTGGCACCATCATCTGTTTTGGACAAGATCTGTAATGAAATAAAACATACTGTACATATATCTAATTTAGCCCCTAAATCCATATGCTGAAGCAATTTGCTAAGGTGGAGTTCAGTGAGTTCTTTTTACAGAAAATATTCCTGCAGGGGAAACTGACTTTGACCTGAATGATTTCCACGTGCTTTGGAACAGATGGCAGGATACCTAGAACTTGGCAGGAGTTTGGTTGCATCCAAGGTTTTGTTACGTTACTAATTTGAATGAAAGTATTTTTCACATTAGAGCTTTACTTTGTTTATGGCTTGGAAAAAGCAGTTCTGTAAATCCATCTTATTAATTATTTAAGCAGAGTTTATTTTTTTCAGGTTAGAAATGTAAACAGTTTTAAAAAGCCCAGACTTCAAAAGAAAAATTCACATGATGGTGAGATTTGAAAATGAAGAATAATTTGGTACTTGAGGGAAAATCTTTGAAAATCCTAAATCATCCACTAGATATTCATTTTTATAATGGTAAATCTTCAGTATTAAATTCAATAATAATTCAAATTAAAATTTCAATACTTCATATGTTTTCAGGTAGTAAGATACACCAAGTTCAGGACAATGATCTTGCAGTAACGAGGGCTATTTTAGATTTATGTTCATTTAATTTATTTTCTGATTTCAAAAGAAATGGGAGGAATAATTAATGCCATTCTAAATAAATGATCATTAAAAAAAAAGGAAATGCAGAAAATTGACCACTCAAAGTTAGGGCTTCTGAGTTTACGATAACTGTGTGGCTTTATGCTAAAAATGTGCACCATAAACCAGAGATCTCTAAATTGGTGGTGTCCATTGGCAGCAGCTGTCTGAGATTACACTGAAGCACTCAGTTATGGTGAATATATGTTTTGACATTTCTTTAGAAATTAAAATTTAAAATTTTATGGTATAGGCAAGCTTTCTGAAGACTAAACAAGGCCTTAATTTTCTACTGAACAAGTACAGATGATTAATGCAATACAACATTTATAAGAATTGAGTCAGATGTTGGAAAAATATATTTGTGTAAAAGACATACGTTTTATCTCCACGCATTTTTGTTTAGTTGAGCTTTTGAAGAAATACAGTGAGTACACATGAGAAAAAGCCCAGTGCCGTATTGAAAAAGATGGAACAAAATACCAAGGGTGAAACAGACACATGGAATGTATTTAAGTGTTTGGCCCCAATTTATTTGAAATAAAGAAACCCTAGTTTCCTGTGTGAGGTTTCTTAATTGATTCAAATAAACTATGCTAACCTTAAGAAAATAGAAATATGGAGAAAACTCTCCTTAACATGCTGAACTTAAATCCCAAATATATTTTGGAAGGAGACACCACTTGCAAATTGTGGCATACTCAACTTTTTTTGTACTCTGTTATTAAATGTACGCATCCTTGTAAGGGCTAATTCTTAATAAGCATCTTCTCCAGTTGGAGGAAAACCAGCAATCATTGGATTAATTACCAAAAGGAAAAAATAGAGGAAGAAGAAGAAAAAGCAAGCATCTTTCATGATTCAGTGTAACAGAATGTGGTGGCTAGACTGACAAATTTGTTCTGATATAAAAAAGAGCTTCCATTACAACAGCTAAATGGGAGGAAATTGAAGTAAGAGGCTTTGTCTTTCAGAAACTGATGCTAAAAGTGAAATAAAATAAGCATATAAAGTGGGAAACAAGGGCAATATTTAACTAATATTTCTTTCTAACTATGCCTTTATGGTCCTCTTCACATCCTGCTATGTATTTGTTCTCTGTCATGATCCCTGACTAGTTTCTCCTTATTTTTGTTAGCAGACTTGGTGGATAAAAGAAACAAAGTAGAATTTTTAAGCATTAGGTATACTGTCACCTACTCATTGTAGGGGATTATTGTATTTAACAAATTTGTATGGCTCAAACTTGAGTGCAACTCTGCTTCATTAGATATCGGTGATCCTTCAAAAATTAAATTTAAACCCTTAAGTCAGAATATGAGATCTGAAGTGAAAAAGAATAGATAGGTAGATAGAATTTTGTGTAATGACAGTATATATGAAAAAAGAGTTTGATTCAGTGATACTGCAGCTATTATAGAACTGGCCCCAGAACATACATTTGGCATCTTTACTCACCTTGCTTGAATATAATGTATCATATCCTGTGTGCCTGAAAGGAGACTGTTCAAAAGTTGGCATATGAACTACTCCAACATTTGCAAAATATTTATCCATCAATTACAAGCAGCTATTGCAAAATTGGTAATAAATGCAATTCAGGTTTATAAATAAAGAGACTTTGAAGAGCTTTGCTTAGGGATCACGTGTTATGTGATTCTTGAGGTGACAGTGTGTGTAGTGAAGAGTTGAAAAAGGCCTTATTTTTCTGATAACAGCTGTATTGTTTTTGTAAACTAATTTCATGGTGTTTGTGCTTTCCTCTTTGCTTATGTCATAGGGGTGAGGTCAGGGAACAGAAGGATTGTGTTGCCTTGTTACTGGAGATCTTGGTTTTGCTGCCTTCAGCAGTCAATCTCATTATCCTGTTTCAAACAATGTTCCTATGAAAGTACTCCTAGACCCTTTTTGCATTCACTTTTTTTCAGTCACTGGTATCCTATAGCACTCTTTCTGAACAAAAGATCCATTTCCAGAAGTTTAGCAAGGCTTTAATAATGCATGCAACAGAATCCTACTTCTTTTGCCTTCTGTGGCAGGGGAAATACATTCAAGGATGCCTTGCTTTTTACTGATCTTTTTTGGTTTTTCAATTACTGCCACTCTTCTCTCCTGCTCGATGGCTTGTCATTTCACTTTTCAAAAGGGATTTTCTTTCTGTTTCTCTCTGTTCATTTAACTTTTTTCTTTGCATTGTTCTGGGTTGCAAACTTTGTAGTACTCTATCCTATCAAGACTCTTTCCTTGTTGGCATAAGTTGTAGTAACTTGCACCTTGTAGGTTTGCAAAAAAAAATTGAAAAAATTTACCAAGGTCAGTAAATTTATCCCATATTCAAAAATAGATATTGTGATGCACAAAATGTTCTGGTCTGTATTTGCCTGGTAGGAGATTCCAGAACTCAGTAGTCAGTTTTGGAAATTCATAAAATGTTGTTTATGCATGTGTTTGCTAATTAGTCACTAAACATTGAATTCTTTCATTTCAATGTTGCCATACCCCTGCAGTAAATCTTGCTGATCCTTTTGCCTTCTCTGAAATAAAGATAGATATCCAGAAATTTAGTTTGGAAAATTTCCTTGCAAAATGTATCACACACACTTTTTGTTTCACATTCCAATCCCTGTGGAGCTCTGTGTACATGCCTTTACATTATCAGGTTTTACCAGACTTATGGTAGGTAAAATTGCTCCTTTGAAAGAACTGCCACAATTGTGTCTGTATGCCAAGGTGTTTGGTTCTGAAAATACCATATTGTAGGTTGGACAAGTTTCTCAGATCAGGGTTTATTCCTTTTCCAGCCCAGTTAGAGGATAAAAAATGCTACATGAGACAGTATAATATTTTCACATGAATTTTTTTTAAAAGCTGAAAGTCCAGTAGAGACCCAGATAGTATCACAGCTAATACTTTCTTCTATTGCTAAACACTGTGAGACCTTTTTCTAATGGTTTGGGAACATTAATTGGTATTACTATAAATAAAAATACCTAAATAAAACAGATACTTGCAGAGAAAGATAAGTACAATCCAGTTCTTACTCTGAAGACTTAACAAAAATAAATATGCTTAAGAATCTGTATGTTTGAAATCTTGTATTTGAGGTTTTCTTAGAAGTCATGTTTAAAGGTCTTCATGTTGAGATAGTTGTGAAAGGGGTATTTTACAAGACCTGAAGGTATTCTTTGAACAGACTTGAAAAGAAAGGGTACTTGATAAATTGCTCTTGAGTAGTAGTTTGTTGCTGCTGAAGGGGAATGTTTCACCCCCACCAGGTGTTTCTACCCCTCCCTTGTGCCAGCAGGAGTAAGAACTGATCAGGTTGGAAACTAATGTGAAAAAAAAGATTGATCCAGCTGACTACATAACCACAGAGACACTAATTAGAACCTGACACGAAAGGATGTGCCTGGAGGTGGTGAAAAGGGTGGAACTTCCCCTTTTTATATTGGCCAGATTGGCTAAATAGGACATTCTTGGTATTGTGCTCCCAAGTAGAATTGTTACCCTTACTTTGTGGAAAAAAATATTTCCTTTTTTCCTTTCTGTGTGGTGGTTTAAGTCACAGAAGGAACGTGAAGGCATGAGTATGAGCAATAAAGCATCATGAGACTCTGATATTTCAGTAAAGAACTGCATTTTAATACTGTTTGTAATGTTCCTTATGATGAAGGATATTGTTATGTATGTGAAAACAGGCTGAACACTAAATGTGAACAAAATGGTTTGGCTTTTAGCTCCAAGAAATCTTCAGGAAAAAAAATGAGAAGAGAGAAAAAAGAGGAGATGAAGAAAAACGTGCAATGCTGGTAAGTAAAATCCAAAAAGTTGCGTCTGGTAGTTTTTTTTGATGTAGTACAAAATTATATGTGTGTATATTTCACTGGTCACTAAATTCATATTGTTAGAAGAATAGGCATAACTTCACATGTAGAAAAAAAGCACTATTTAGCCTAAACTGTAGTTACTGGAAAAAAAGAGTAAGTGGTTTATAGGAAGAAAAAATTAGTGTTTAAATACTGTAGTAGATGTTATGACAGTAGAATTGATTCCATTTGGAGCTTGGAAATCTAGGGAAAAGTGAGTAGTAATGAGCCAGTGTTACTGTCTCTAACAGTGAGAGATCTCAGGGGGAAGACCAAGTTACACACTTGCTTTCAGAACTAACTGAAGCTGTCCATGTAGATCTTCTGATCCTGGTGCTTGTTATCCACACAGTAGTTTTAAAATAGATTATGAAATGTTACAACTGAACTTAGATTTTATATTCAAATTTAAATTCTTACTAAATAATTATTATGACCAATGCAAAATATATTAATCTGAATAATTTTTTGTGGAATATTGGATACTCACATAATGTCAAATTTGCATTTTGTGCAAACAAATAAAAAGGTAAGTCAGAAATAAATGAGTTTGTGGTGGTTTGTCTGAGGGATGGCAGCAACAACAGGTGCTTCTTTTACTGCTGGAAAGTAAATATCAGGGACAAATCTCTGCCAAGCCGAGAGCAGAAAAAAAAACCAAGCCTATGTTCATTTGCAATTTGCATGTTTATGGAAAAAATTCCTTATCATAAGAAATATTTTGACATATCAGCGCAGCTTCTCAGTGTCCATTATACTTTTGCCAACATCAATGCTCAGTCTCAGTTCTTTGTCCCTGAAACCACAGGAGGTATGATTTTCAAAAATTATTACTTTTTAAACCTTCCCTGAGAAAAAAAGGACTTTTTTCTTCCCACCCAGAGAGACCTATCCTGTTCAGCTTTTCAAAACTGTAGGTCTGTTGTTGAATCTCTCAGAGACAATTTATTTTGAACAAAGGAAACTTATACCTAAAGGAAGAGCTTTTGAAGAACGTAGAGATGGCAAAATGGCACATAGGCCCTGAGGGTAATCTCTAAAAACCTGTACTTCTCTTTTGAAAATTTGAAGAGTAAGACTGAAAATAAACCATTTTTTTCTTCACTGTCACATTGAAAACAAATAAACAAACAAAAATAATAATATGTATAAAGTAAAGGTTTGCTTGTCTTAACCTATTCTGTTGTCTTTTTTTCCCCCTTCTTTTGTCTTCACTCTGACGTGTGATACTTGGCTTGGCCCATTTTCGCTGTATGTCAGCGTCTTCAACTTTATGGATATCATACTCCTACTAACAGTGTATGTACTCTAATTATTTTCAATTGATGCAGTCTTCACCAGTGAGATGAAATATTATGCTTTAAGAAAGTCTATTGTATTTATCTTTTTCATTAGGTAAATTACTTCTGCTAATCAGTAAAAATTTAAGGACTCTTGACTTGCATAAAAGATTGCTGCATGTATGCTGAATATGCAAGCCTATCAGGAGGAAAGGTTGCTCTCTATTTATATGAAATGGAGGAAACAGTATTTTTAAGGGAAAGTACAAATACATTTCAATAAACTATAGACATATTTTTAATTAATGTGTGAAATTAAGTCATCCTGCATGAGTCATTTGATCCATCTCTTTCTTTCATTTTGTGTAGTGTGAATAATTAGTCAGTTGAATCCTTCACCTCTTTATTGCCCCCCAAAAAGAAACCTGAAGAGAGCTTTCCTATTTTTATGCTTCACCTACAGAACAAATACATAAGAACTTTCAGTGCTGAACTAGGAAGGGATTCCCTGTATTACTAAGGTGATAGTAAACTTCTTTACAATAATTTTTGAGGGCTGAAAAAGAGAAGCAGAAAGAGATCTTCTGATGTTTTTAATGTCTTCATCATGATCTGATTAATTTCTGGATCATGGCAGAAGTAAAACAGTTTTTAAAAAACAGACAAATTTTATGTTTAAATAGAAGAATTCATCTTGTTGGGGCATTATTGCGATACTCCAAGTGAGGGGATCGGATGCAGGAGAATTAGATGAATTGTGAAATTCCAATTTTAAAATTTGTTTTCTTATATAATTATTCATAGAAATGCACAGATTTATTTCTTGTGAAATTGGCACCTACGATTGGAGCAATATGCAGGAAGGAAGTCTGTTGAATTAAAATGCGCAGTTGACATGATAGGCATACTGCAATGATGTGAGAAAAATGAAGTAGAAGATGCAAGGCCTTATGATTCAACAGATTTCAGATCAGACTTTACTGTAGCAAACTTGCTGGACAGTGACTGCCATATTCCCATGCTTTCTCCTGTTTCAAACTGAAACCAAGCTAGTTAGGTATTCTACTTATGTAATTTTCAGATTCAGTAAAAAAATCATCTTCTGGACTGAGCCATGTCAAGCCCTTTATCAAGATAATGCCCAGGTGTGTGCCATATCTTTTGCCATCCTACTATCTGAATGGAGATCTCCATGCAAAGGAGACCCAGGTGTATAGGAATTCAGTAAATCCCTCATCTCCAAAAGATAGAACCCCAGATATTTTGAGGTTCTATTTCTTCTACTGAAACAAGAAGTGTAGCAGTCTTTTGTTTTCCTGGATGTCCTGAGGAGTTGAAGATACCCAGGTTCCAAGGAGATGCAACCCTGAAATGTCTGGGATAGTCCAGCTGCCTCATGCATGAGGCCCTTCTCCTCAGTTCATCTGACAAATCAGTTCTGTTTTTTTTAAAATGTGTTGAGGTCCATAGGCCATAAAAAGCATATGGTGATGTTTTAAATGAGTTAAATATTTTGGTATTTTCATTTGCATAGGTTAATTCAAGTCATGTTCTGGTGCATACTGCATTTGTGTCTGAGACTGCTTTGGCATGTACTGCATGAGTGCTTTCACTGGCCAAATGCCAACCAGAACATGATAACTGTGATGCGATGCATGTAATGGAAATGAAATGTGCACAGCCAGAAGTACTAATTCAATTGACTAAAGTAACTCCAGTAAGAGAACAAATTCAGTGAATACTTAAAATAGATAATTCTAGAATTGTATGCATAAAAGAATGTGGTGTTCATTCTCATGACAAAGTAAGTTTGATCATCAGACATGGATAGTGTTTTCCTGATAAGTATGTTACAGTTGAACTTACTAGGCTTGTTTTTTGCCTTTCTTTGTTGGTGCAATGATGTCATCATAAATATTAGATTAAATTATTTTATATAACTAATTATATGGTGATATTTTTATTTTACCAATGAAAAAAAATTTATAAGTATATGAACTAATATGTTCTGGAAAACCAGAATTGTTAGAAAAAAACACTGGCAAAATGCTGAGTTTAAATGGCCATTTTGATATGCACTTGTAGTAAATATTTTCACTATTGCTTTCTTGAATTTATTTTGTTTGAGAAGATGAAATCAGTGATACTTTTGGTGCATCCAAGAATATTAGGGAAATAGCTGTAATAGACCAATGTTCCTTTCATGTAACACAAAGTGTCATGTAACTGGTAAAAATGTCACTGTTGAGAAGCAAGAGAACCAAGCCCTGATTTTGAAGATCAGCTAGAAAATATTTTAAAGTTTATAAATGGTTGTTCCATTGTTTTTTGTTTTTCAAACAATTGTGCTTCTTGAAACTGCAGGTTCTTAAAACAGAAGGAGAGGACCTTGTCCCCAGGAGCTATTGGGATACTTTGAGACGTAGCACAAGCCAAGCGCTCTTTTCAGACCTTGCGGAGGTATAAAACAACCTCTCTGGTCTCTGCTCCATAAACAGACTGCTATTTTATTTCTTCTGTTCTGATTGCTTTCTTACATTATGCACCCTGTTTCTTCTTTTCCTTTTAATTACTTTCTTGTTTTAAACTTCAAAGTTCTCAGATCAAATGCGTTTAGTTCTCTACAATGTGATAATTGAAGGTTGTCTTTTCCAAGAAAAAGCAAAGTTACCTTTTGAAAGAGTTGGAAGATGAAGTCTTCTTCAGTCCTTCAGAAACATTTTCTAACACTAATAGTCTTGGCAATTCACAGTTGGAGAAATAATTCAGAAAACCTTTGTCATTTAGGCATGGTCCAGTAAAATGACAACTTTACTGAGAGTGGTAGCCCTTTCAGCTTTTAATCTTTATGTCTTTAGTGTGCTTTTAATGTATATTATCAGAACCAAACTTCACAAAAAGTATAATGCAAAGATTGTTTTAATTATTGGAGAAAACCAGGAATGTTTTAAGGTAACCAAAACATTGGTCCATCTTTTGTAATATTACACAATCATTATGGAGGTCTAGAAGTACCACTGATCTGTCAAATTAATTTCCATAATGCTTTAAATTCTAATAATTCTTACTTCATGATCTGCTTCTAGAGAATTGAGTAAGATGTTTCTTTGTATTTATCATTTCAGAAGATCAAAAGACTAGATCATTTATGCTTTTCTGTGCCCACACAGTAAGAGTAATGGCTCTGCTGGTAGTGGCATTAAGAACACAGAGCAATTCCCCGCTGACTCTGGTCTCAGAGTTCCATGTTTCCTAAGCAGGATCATAATGAGAAAAGAACAAGAAACCAAAACTGATCTCCAGAGTAAAACAGTATTTTTCCTTGGTTTGGAAGCAATGTGTGCTTCACACTGAAAGTAATTAGTGTTTTGTCCCTGTTGTTCCTCTGCAGAAGCTATTGAATAACCTGAGGACTTCAATAGGCCTATTTCTAATTTCAAGGCTTAATTTACTCATAGTCCCTTTATATCAGCCTGCTGTTCATTAATTTCCATAGAGATTTTTCTTCTTTAGTGTTAATCTTCATACTTGTGGTTGTGTTTATAAATGCAGTCATAGCACTCAAACTTATATTTATTTGAATTTTAATTATGGGCCAAACAAAATAAGGTATTTGATTTTTCTTTTAAGGTAGAAACTGCATTTCCTCTTCTGTATTTCTCTCCGCTTGTGTTCATTTGCCCTTCACCAAAACAAAATGTAGTGCTACAGAATTGAGTTTTACAACAATATTTATAGAAGTATCCATAGTAATAACATATACAGAGTAATCTTTAATAAAATAGTAGACCCAGCCTATCTTCCCTTGCTTCTACACTCATGAGCTTCTGAATTGTTAATCCAGTTGTTAATACTAATTTATTTTCCACCAAATTTTAAAATCCAGAATATCAGTGCTCTTGTCTAGTCAGATAAGGAGACATAGAGGGGAGAGAAGGCTTCTAAATTCACTGATTATTCAAGAAGCTTGGGGCATTGCATTTCCTGAATGAAATGTAATTTTAATGTACAGTTAGCTGGCATGAATTCAGTCCCAAGTATAGATAGACTTAAGTCTGGAAATCTCTACACACATTTAATTTGAAGAGAGAGGGATTTTTATTATCCGATGCCTCAGACTAATATCTGTAACTATACTGTAATTGAAGCTTAGTAGCAGCTATACTTAATAGGGATGTAAATTCTCAGTAAAGTGTATAAAAAGCCTGTGTGCTCACTTGTAAATCATTTTATGAAGAAAAATCATGTTCAGCATTTTCTCCACTGACAATTTCCCACTTCTCACTGTCATTATCTTTATCTTGCTTGGTTTGGGCCAGCTGGCTTTCATCCGTATTTTTATCTCTCCCAGGTATTCTTGCATCTGAATAATATTATAGCTATTTGTAGTGAGAAAGTGGCATAAAGCAAGGTGACACTGGGGTCTGTGTTGTTCCATAGGCTTTTGAGAAGGCTATATGTAAGTTGAAAAGGAGAGTAAATAAGGTTTGTTGCTATGGGAATCAAAAGGTCTCTTTGGAGAGTAAAGTTATTTATTACAACTAGTTTTCTCTAGGACAGTGTATAATGCTGGTTTTGTACTTGATAATTTGGCAATTCCACTGTCCTGTTGGAGTATTGCAGTTATCACTAAATTCAGTTTTGGAGTTTATTCTTAAATTCCTAAGTGAAATTGGAAACCATTAGGTTAGTTATCACTGTTGGAAAAATCAAGAGTTTTCAGTAAAAAAAGAAATTATTAAATCAAATCATAATATACATACTTAATTATTGGAATATGTTGGTAAAAGTGGAATCAATGCTTACAAGCATTACCTACTTTTAGTCAACCCTTGTTAATCAAGAAATTGAAACTCATTTTGCAGAATACAAAATAAACAGATTTTACGCACTTCAGGCTAGAGAGTAGAAAGAAAAAGATATTGCCATTATGCAGCAAGTCAATCAAGTGATTGAAACACTTGTCTTCAGTTTCTCTCTCTACCTGCATTTGTATTCCAGTTAATGTAAAGGTAAAGAGAAATGAGAAGGATTTTATTCTCATTTAAATGACTTATTTAAAAACATATTTGATCAAAATTGAGGCTCCTATTTGTATACTTGGAAACGGGTGAGGCAATTTAATTTGCACTGATCTAAAATAAAATTAATTTTATCATGAAAAACAAATAATAGCTTTAAATTATTAAAACTTCTGGTTGTATCCTTTACCATATAAAAGAGAATTTATTTAATGCTATCAGTGCAGAAGGAGCATGGGAATAGTGTTCAGTTGCCTGCAGTTCTTCAGAGAAGCACACTGGGTTGAGTTTCTGCAATGAGGTTTTTGTTTGGGGTTTTTTCATTTAGTGAGGCCAGCCAAGTGGGAATTGTGAAAAGACTTACAGATTGTAGGTTTTTTAAAACGGTGCTTTAGATATGGGTGAATGCAACCTAAGTCTAAGGTTTTGAAATGTTTTTGCAAGATGAAAGGCTGTAATTTAACATTTGATATCTTTTCGGTGTACTTGAGGGAAATTGTTTGAATGTGCTCAGGGATTTAACTGCTTAAAAGACATAAGAAATCAGGGTATCTGCATTTCAGTATATTGTGTCCTGTAGTGGAGGATAACAATATTAAAAGACAAATAGTGATTACTTTTCTGAATTATTTTGCTCACTTGAAGAGCAGAGCTGTCTTAATTGAAGGACATGAAATATCTCTACCTCTATATACACTATGTCATCTTTTTTTTCCCTGGAGAAGAATATGAGAATAAAGAGGAAGCTAGAGTACATGAAATGCTATCTTGAGAATCCTACACTGATTATAGTAAAGAACAGAGAAGTCTCTCTCATTTCTTTAGATTGCATGTTGAAAGGGATTTGTGTTTGTTACTGCCTTGTGTTTTCCCTTGTTGTTGATACATAAATACTCTTAATGAGTATAGCACTTTACGTTTCTTACAAATCAGTTTGTAAATTTGAAAATAATATAGTGTACTTTAGAGAATGTAGATGTGAAATGCTTTTTCATGATACATGGTTTATCATGATGTTGAACTATTGCACATTGTTCAAAATTTTTTCCTGGTTTCTCACTTAGAGTTTCTTTGTTACAAATGTATAGCCACTTCAGTGAAGAAATAGAGTCAGACTCTAAGGACTCTTGAATGTGGCTTGCAGTTTTATACATGTAGATCTTTATAGAGCTATATAAACAGCTTTCTGCACCTATGGTGGATCCCACAGGTTTATAATGTATTGTGATGGTGATAAATTATTACTGTTACATCTCCCAAATATTTGCTAGGTTTCTGTACTGTGCCTTGTTTTGTACTGTAACACTAGAGTCAGCAGACAAACTTCCTAATGGGTGGTAGCTTGCCTAGGAAGAGCAGAGACTGCTCTCCTACTCTGTGCTTTTCGTAAAGTCTTTGAAAGAAAAAGAGCTTGGACAGGAGGTAATCCCTAAGCAGGTGCAGTAAGGAGACTAAACACATTACTTTTTAAATTTCTAATGTTGCCAGAAGCATGTTAACACCAGGAGAACAGTGTCATGTTGGGCTACTGTGGCTTATTTAAGGGCCTTATATTACAGAATTATTCTTCAGCTCTTCAGAGTATCAAGAGCTTCTTTTTCAAAGAAGTATAATCAATGCATATATGCAATAGTTAAGGGCAGTGAATATGTAGTAAAAAAGGTGGAATATTATGCAATCACTATACACAAATGACAGGTACTTCTGTTTGGATTTCTGTTTACAACTTCTGCTATTACAAATGGCCAAAATTAGTTTGCTTTATCTTCTCAATCTGGTTTTCAAAACCTTAGTTATTTATTAAGGAAAAAGTATTAGTACATATTCAGAAATTCCAGTCCTGCACAGAGATCACAACCTGGTACATGAGGAACAGTCCTAAGAGAAGTAATCCAAATACTGCTTCATTACTTCAAAATATTTCCTAATTCTGTTGTTTTAAATGTGTTTGGGCAATAACATTTAAGATGTAGCTATCTACAACTTACAGAAAAGAATCATTTGAAATACACCTAACTGATGTGATTGTGGAACACAATCCCATACTTACTTTTGAAATATGGAATAAGAGTATATGAACTACTGTATTTTAATTTCTTTATTTCTTCTTAATACTTTGCATTTTAATTTCTTAGTTTCGTAGTAGAGGGAAAGTGAGATTGTGTACAAAAGGGAGTTATTACATTTTATGGTTTACCTTAACTGATGAGATTTTTTTTTTCCTCACAAGTTTCTGGCTTTATTTTTCATACCTTTTCCCCCTTCATTGCAGCTTCCATTACATCATTCTGTTAGTTTAACTACTTTCTACTAAATGCAATTAACAGCTACTGCTATTTTGTGTGAAAATTGCATGGCAAAATTAATGTAATGGATTGCAAGATTAAAATCTTTTAGAGATTGTAAACATGAAATACAAATAGAAAAGTCTATTATTCTATTATTTATATACTATTCTATTCTTTTAATAGAAAAGTCTATTATGATGATAGGCGCTCTCAGATTATACTTCTGTATCTGATCCAATCATGGCCTTTAATTTTTTTTATTCTAATATTTAAGCGTGCTGATGATTATACAAGTTCACTGTCAGATACTACACTGCTGGTACACTTTTTTGGCAAGAAAGGAAAAGCAGAACTGAACTTTGAAGATTTTTATAGGTGAGTCTCAACTTCATTAATTCCTTATAAAAATATTTTTATAGTTTTTCTAATTAATGTGTACTATATTACTATACACATAGCTTATGCAGGTATGGTTTTATGTTTTGTGTTCCCTTTGTGTGTGTTATATACACAAAGAGCAAAATAAAACAATAAGTGGCCCAATAATAAAAAGTCCTCTTCCAGTGCTGTTGCAAATTTTAGTTACTTTGGGGTGGAAAGGTTATACCCCAGCCCTGTCCTTACTTAAGGACACAAACGGTAGAAATATAAAGTATGACAATTTCTTCACATTTTGTTTGTGTTTTAGATTTATGGATAACCTGCAAACTGAGGTTCTAGAGATAGAATTCCTTTCCTACTCTAATGGGATGAACACCATCAGTGAGGAAGACTTTGCCCATATTCTCTTGAGGTATACAAATGTAGAAAATACATCAAGTTACCTGGAAAACATGCGTGGCAGTATTCCTGAAGAAAAGGTAATTGCTCAGCAGGACTCAGCATGCAGTCCCAATGTCATTAACATGAAAACATAGCTTTGTTGGACTGAATTACTTAGCACCAGGATTTTATTTTGATCATAAACTGCATGCCTGGTTTTTCAGACTACTTGCTGAATAAAATGTAGAAGAGTAAATAGCATAGAAATATATTCCACAGGATTTAGCTAGTAATATTGCTGAAGTTTAGATAGAACATAACTAATAGAACAGGTTAAATTGCAAAAACCATAAGACAATAAATATAAACATTTTCTAGCAATGAATGATCAAAAAACTCTCTCTTTCTCTCCTTCCTTCCTTCCTTCCCTCCTTCCCTCCCTCCCTCCCTCCCCCCTCACTGGAGTAGCATTTCCTCAAAAATAACATCACATTTTATCTCATTGCTTTTTAGCTTTATTAGTGAATTGCTTGTAATTTTTATTGGTGTGTGGGTTTTTTGAAGACTGAAGAGACAGAAATTATAATAAAAATAGTAAATGTCAGGCAGTAGATATTCCTTAATTTGTTTAACAACAAATGCATTGTCAGAAGTGTATCTGAGAGAAATGTAACACCAACTATGCATCAGTGGTAATCTATAGGATAATGTTAAAAGTAGCCCTTCACACAAGAGATGTTTTGAATATACTTCTTCTGTTTGTGTTTACAGAAGAAGATCAGATTAATTTGTCCTAGAAATCTAACTCTTTCAATAGCTATATCTTTTAATAGCATTGACAGCAGAGCTTGCAAAGAAAAGTAATAAATCAGTTTGAACAGTTTGTTTAGGTTTTGTTTTTATTTGAGGAATGACGTTTTAATTTCAGTCTCCACAGTAAGTAAGATCAGTCAACTGATAGAAGCACACTCCAAAAATTAACAGTTTTCTGTTCAGATATCTGGATTATCTGATTATTCCTGTGGTTGTACAGCAGTTAGGGCCACTGAATGTTAAATATATCTGGGAAAGCAGGGCTGTCTCTTTTGACCAGATTGGGTGTCAGATGACGTGGTAAGATTGGGATCAGAGCTCCTGCTCAGTCACCCTTTCCAAGTTCCTGGTCTAGGCACTGAGGTGCTCAGATCAAACTGCTGTAAAATGTCTGTGCAGCTTTCAATATTCAGAGCCAAGATAGGACTGCTATAACATGGTTCCAGATGGAAATCTAAAAAAAAAAACAAAAAACCACTCGCTTTGGGTCTTGTATAGAAACAATAATGTAAGTATCACGTGGGAAACTGAAAAATAATGACAGTTGTAGTTATAGAGAAATACTTTGAATGTCAAAGGTGAAGTTAAGTAAATATACAGACACTTTCTTTTGAACACAAGTAGTAGTCTTTGAAGTTCATGTCTAAGTCTTCCAAGGTCATAGCACGTATTCCACACTAGTTTCCTCTTCTTGGTCTCTGGTGAGACCAACAGTTAAGGAAAACCTCCATGTAGAAAGCTTTGTCACTCAGTCACATATTTGCTTTTATGCTGTGTTCTGGCATTGTCCTGGCACTGGATGGGTGCCATACATTTGGGTATTTGAGGTATGTCATATGCTACACCTGCATTAAGTGAAACAAGACATCGATGTTTTTCATAACTTTGTATCATTGGCTTGGTAAATGTGCTGTCACTACATCTCTTATGCTGGCCACAGGCTTTTAAGAATAGGACTTTGACTCTTACTGCCATGGATGGGGTGTTCATATATTGATTAAATGTTGTCACATTTTTTTGGCTCTTGTCATAGCATTACAATTTGAAAATTATAAAATTTGCTCTTTATTTCATGACAGTGATATGCTGCAATACTAATACTAACCAGAGGATTCAATTCAGAAGAAAAATTAGTTGAGTGTGTAAAGTAATATGCCTGTACTCTCACAATGGCAATGTTAACCTTTCATGGTGCTGTACAAAGAAGCCTCTAAAGCAGCATGATGATCTTTTGTCATATTTTAATCATGTTAAAATGTTCAGCTGGCACACTGCCCGCTCACAGGATGTCTTCCTCCTTTTACTAACTAGATGCCAAGCAGTGATTCATGTAAGCTGGCATCATGAATTACTACGGATATCAGCTCCTGAAGAAAGTCTGTGCATCTTTAGCAGCATTGGTACATTAATCTGAGTTTTCTTTGCTGTAGTAAAATAAAATCTGCCCATCTAAATTAAAAAGTTAACTTCCTTTTTTTTTGTCATGGCTTAATCTCAGCCATTGACCAAGCCCCATGCAGCCATTTGCTTACTCCCCCACCAGCAGGATCAGGGAGGGAATTGGAAGGGTAAAAGCCAGAAAACTGAGGGATGAGAAAGGGCAGTTTATTAGGAAAAGCAAAAGTCATGCAAACAAACAAGATTTTTGCAGTAGCTTGACCTCTTACGCTTATTTTTTGCATTCAGAATTTTTACAGACAAATTGTGCACATTAAGGATCTGTGAACCTAAAAGTGTCAACTCAAGACTGGGGTGGATGTTCTCTATGATTGCTGTTTTGCCATAGTACCTGAGGCTCCTGGCTGAGAAATGAAGTTTCACTGATTGAGGAATTTCACAAATGCATGGCAGAGTTATCCCGGTCCCATAGAGCTTTCAGTCTAAACACAATGCAAGAAATAGAACTTGGGCACATAAACTAATAGTGTCAAATGCAGTGAAACAAAACGACAGTATTGATAATATTAAATTCAGTTTTTAAGATAAAAATTTAAATAAGGTGGTAGTTCTACTTGTGTATATGAGGGTTTCCTCTAATTGTGAAAGATCTGCTTGTTGGAAAAAGCAACTCATGATGGAGATGGGCCAAGCTCTCCAAAGAGTTTATAAATCTTAGCTAGTGATTAGGTAGGATCACTTAAGCAGGGGTTTACATCTCAGGTGTGTGGAGACCTTTTAAATTCTTCTATTATAACAATATTATGCTGCTCTCCACATTTTCTAGGGTCCTTTTTGTTTCATATGGGTTAGCATCCAACCTCTGCCACCTTCTGGCACAAACCTACACTTGCATGTTTCCTGTGTTCCACCATACTATAAGGACTGTGTATATGTTTGAGCAGAGACATAGATCAATGCTTTAGTTTGAACATAAAGGCTCACAGGTCTTACTATTGCCTTCAATTATATTTTCAGAGACAAGTACTTAAATAGGATAAAAGAATAAAAGCAAATGGAAAAATAGCCAGGAATTATAGGAGTCCAAGGTTTGATACACAATGCCATTCCATGTTCAGAATGGCTGAGACTGGGGGGAATTTGATATAGGCAATGGTCCTGGCTTAGTTCAAAGTCTCATTTCCAGATCTCTTTCAGAATTGATTTTGAGATAGCTTATCAGATGTTTGGATCGCTAACTAAGATGAGAAAAGAGCAGAACCAATATTACAAGGAATGAAAATAAACTCTTTTAACAAGAACACTTTCAGTGAAGCTTTCACAGAAGATGGTCTGAAGTCTGGTCAAAATGTAATTGATTTTTTAAAAGCTGGACAAACCCTGCAGTACTTGCAAACCCTCATCTGAAGAGACTTGGGTGTCTAAATCTGGATATATGAAAATTTCACCCTCAAGTACAGGCTTAAGATAGACCATAATGTATATTTATGAATCTATTCAATGTATTTATATGAGCACATACACTCACATGTATATAACAGTGGCTTTCAGAAGTAAACATACTCCAATGTTCATCTAAACCTAGAATTTTTATTCTCAGTATTGACTATCGTATTGTAATAATCCTGGAATTCTTAAAAATTGCCCTCAGCAATGGAACGGTATTTTTGACTACTCTGGTGAGAATTGCTGTCTTGTTGCAGTCACAGAGAGGAAAGACACTTTGCATTCCTCAAGAAACTCCAGTTCTCTACTTGATTGACTTTTAGTAAAAATCCCTTTTCTTTTTATTGGGTCTGGTATCTCTTGTTACATGAAGTTGACATATACAATTGCAAGGTTTATTTATTCAGTTGTTATTACTACTGATAATTCTTACAGTGCATATTGTTCTCCTGTTTTTAGGGTATCACATTTGAAGAATTTAGATCATTTTTTCAATTCTTGAACAATCTAGAAGACTTCACAATTGCAATGCAAATGTATAATTTTGCAAGTCGTTCCATAGGTCAAGGTAAATATCTGTATTTTTATAAAAATCCATTGATACCCATATAGAACATTGACAAAAATGCAATTTTTTTTATTGATTTCCTAGTTTGTAGTTTTAATGTTTCCAGTAAATGGCTAAAAATGGTAGGACTGCAGCTGTGAGAGGAAAAGGCTTGGTCATGTCATAAGAGATATCATGTGAAGTTATATAAGTGGTGGGCAAGCTGAATGCAGAATGGCTGTCCATCAAATCCTACAATACAAGAGTTAAGAGGCACTTGATGACACCAGTGAGACATCAGATTAAAGTAAACAAAAGCATTTCTTTACACAGTGAGCGTCTGAAACTTGGCCTTCTGCAAAGGCTGTACAAGAAAACAGTGTCAGGAGGTCCAAGGAGAGATCAGACAGATTTTTAACAAATCAGTAAGTGGGTACTTAAAGAACCAGGCATGTATGTACCTACTACAATCCATAATGAAACAGCTGTGATGCCTGGGGAACACAAGGTGAGCAATATGGAAAGTGGTCAGACTTGTGTGCTCTCCTCAAGCAGCCTCTTCATGGGTTTGACCCCATAACACCAGTGTGCTCCTACCTCATGGCCTTACCAAGGGGTTCTGTCATTTTCTCTGTGCTCTATGTCTTGGGTTCTGTTTTGTGTCAAATAAGTAAATGGCATAAATGTAACATAGGTTTAAGTATAATATTATTTTCTAATTTTGTTATTGCACATAGTACAGTATATGGACTGTTATCTTTTTTGTAAAATAATTGGCACCAATTAAGCCGTGTCATTTTATATCAGTTAAGAACTACTTGATTTAGAACTGTGAAATTCAGTCCTGATTTTCACTCTTTCATATTTTTGAGTATTTAAATGTGAAAACTCAAGTTAAAAGTTTAGTTATATTTCATAATATGCTGTTCACAAAATACCTTTAAATTCACCTTTTTAAACTTTTTTCTTGGTGTTCTCCTTATGCAGATGAATTCAAGCGTGCTGTGTATGTAGCCACAGGTGTGAAGCTCTCACCACATTTGGTGAACACAGTGTTCAAGATTTTTGATGTCGACAGAGATGACCAGTTGAGTTATAAAGAATTTATTGGCATTATGAAGGACAGACTCAATCGAGGGTTTAGGGTAAGGATTCTAATTTTTATAGAATTAGAATAACTATATTTTTATAGAATATAGAATAACTATAAGTTTTATAGTTATCTCAGTGGACTCTGCTACTTACCACTACTTTAGCATCTGTAGCACCTGTAGATTTCAAACCAGCCGTGCATATGTTTAAAGACATACATTTATGACATATATTTTAAGACATACATGTATACATTTATAGAAATACTGAAGCAATCTGTAAGATAAAATCCTTCTTAAATTTTTCTTTGGTTTTTTTTATTAGAAAGCAATATTTAGAGGACATGATGTACCTTTATAATGTGCAAACCAAATAGGAGATGAGAAATCCCCTGTATACTGTTATTTCTTCTGTATTGTGTGATTGACAGATTAGCATTAAGAATTTTAACAGTGGCAGCAATTATGTCTGTATTCCATGCAGAGAAAAGAGAATTCGTCTCTCTCAAGCTCAGGAAGTTTAGTTAAAGGTCAGCTCTTCTAAAACATTATATAAAATACCAAGTGCTCATAATGGCAGTTGGAAAGAGTTGGAGCAGAAGGTAGTTTTAATTTTCAAATAAAAATTAGTGAAGTGGTGCTGAACAATGCTGTGTTCTTGTTCAGAGCTCATTTTAGTAATTAAACCCTGAATCTAATATTCAATTATAATAAGCTAGAGGGCAGGAAATTACTTACAGTCATTTTTTGTCTTTTCATGACAGGTGTTAACATTTTAAACTAAATGTAAAGTGGTGTTCTAACTAACAACCTTATTACTTTATTGCTTAGACATAAATTTTAAACTGTATTATGATTCCTAAAGTCACATTTCAATATGTTATTTCTGTAATTTTAGTTAATTTTAGTTAGCTTCCTAAATGTAATTTTAGAACTTTCTATGTTGTTGAGTCTAATAGTTTACTTGTTATTTCTGTAATATTATGATCAAACAAAAAATGTGGATAACAACCCCTGTATTTGTAACAAACTTATTTCCTTGTTGGTCCTCAATTCTTTTTATTATGGTGTGGTAATGATGATTGCTTCACAATTGTTTCAAGCTGTTCAGCTGTATGTTTTAATTGTTTACTAATTGTAAATGTGCAGTGTATGTTAATTTAACCAGCAAACAGTCTGCTTACTAAGTAATTCTTGTATTTATTACATGTTCCTATTTCACAAAATGCATGACAGAAATCACATATAAGTTTAAGACTCTGTATCATCTGGCACTACTCAGTCTTATGTATGTATCATGCTTTTCCCTGAAGCACTGTAAAATATTCCAGTGGACTGTAAAAGAACTACAAAGAATAGCCAGTATTCAGAAGAATAACGCAGTCTTTCATTAATTATAATTCTAATTTAAGTTAAATGTTAGACACCTGCTGGACTGGGAGACAACTGTGATTTGGTCCTGTAATTCTGTTAAATACATTCTTTTCACTAATCAGTAATATTCCAAGACAATTACAATAGTAAACTGAAGAATTACAATTTCCAGTAAGTTTTCATAAGTGTCACACAAACCAATTTTTTCTAAGAGTGGATAGTAGTAAAAATTCTGCAAAAATTTGCCTTCATAAAAAAAATTCTTCAAAAATTTTGCCTTAATAAACACCCCCCCCCCCCATTGAAGTCTAGGTTTAGAATAAAAAGTAGAAAATGCCAAAGAACCTTTTTCCCAGAATAAATTGGTGGAAAGTGTCATTAATTGCTTCCTATTGTTTGTATGGTAAAAGTTGCAGAGTATTTAATGTGTCCAAAACAAGTAAAACTTTACCCTCTTGCTCCTACAATGTGGAGGGCTCAAATGTCGTCTTGTGCTAAATCAAAACTAACAAATTACTAACATTTTCTTTATCAATAACTGTGGCTTGAATCCATATGAAAATTTGGTCAGTTTCATTATACAGATAAAAATTGTAACAGCTTCAGCTTATTCAGTATTTTGTAGCAACATAGAAATTTTGGCCATGAGAAATCTGAACCTCTTTATGAAGTATAAATGCCTGATTTTAATTTTAAGTATTCTACAATTAATGTCTGCCAATTAATGTAGTGTCTTGAGTATCTCACTAAAAAAATCCCAAAATTACAGTTTCAGTTGTGATCCTAAAATAACTGTTTCAGGCCTGTGATTTGAAGTACAATTTTACAATTAACATCTTATACTTAGAAATTCTAACTTTTTAAAAGTTGTTTCACTAATTAGATTTGCCCAGAATCTTGAGGCCATTACAGGATTTGGTACTGGGACCATGTATTTTAGAAAAGGGCATTTTGTGGTTCTATAGTCAGACTAAAGTGAACCTATTTGAGAGCAAAGAGTCACACAAGTCCAATGAAAATGCAGTTCTGAAACATCAGTCAATATGTAGCTGATTTGTCTTATTTAAAAGCTTAAAAACTTCAGGAGGGTCAGGTGCTACCTCTTATAGGAACACAATAAATGTTCATTATAATACAAACTTCAGATACTATTTTGGAAAAGTAAATGTCTTAAAGACTTTACCAAATGAAATTTCCCTTTTTCTGCAATTTTGTAGCACAACCTGAAACCTTGTTTTTGTTTTAGCAGTTTGATGCAAACTCATATGTTAAGCTGCCATCAAGTGGCCAGTCAGAGTGTTGCCATAAACTTACTAAATGTTCAAACATGAAAAGCTTTTTATTTGCTTACTGTTTAGTTAAAATAATTATTTCCCTTTCTTTTTCATATTTAAAAATACATAGGAAGATTTCCTTTCCTTTAAAAATTCCATTTTTAAACAGGAAGTATTTAAAATCAATGACTAAATGATAAACATTTTGCATAACACATACTGTATTGTACCTCCTAGCTATTTGTCAATTAAAGCCATTTTTTTGTATTTTCATGATACCGTTGTCTTATGCTTACCCCTGGCTGCCTTCACGTGTTGTCTGCATCTGCACACTTCTCCATCTTCTGCTCCACAGGGCTACAAACCTATACAGAGGTACACTACTTTCAAATCCTGCGTGAGGAAGGAGCTCTATAGCAGATAAATCACGGTATGTGTTGGCCACCAGTCTGAGTGTGCTGGCATGCCTGCAGGAATGGCTGAATGTTGAACTGTCACTGCTTTTGTTTCCTGTTCCAAAACTCAGGAATAGGTTATATGGCTGCAAGCTATGTAGTAGCTCAAGGCATCGTGTTGTGTTTTGACTGAAGCAATAGAATTTTATCCTGGAGTTGGTAATGAGTGACTCACACTGTCACTGTTCTGTGAGCCAGCTGTGGTTTTGTATTGTGTTTGAAAGTAGAAAAGTATTTTTTCTTAGTTTCTGTTGCTGTTTTCTGTCTGTGCCATTATCTCTTTTTAAATAATTTCTCAGGTACCTATAGCTAATAAGTATTTACCGAGGAAGATTGTAGAGGCAGATTTTTCTGACTTTCAGTGACTTGATTATCCTTTGATTTATACTGCTACATTCTTGAAAGCAATCATGTATTTTTGCCTCAATTAATGCTGTACCAGCAATTTTGAAAAATCAGCTTTGTGTCCACACATAATCACCATGGCCCTTTTCACATATCCACTACATGAAAGTCCATCTGTACAGTTCAATTGTATACTGCAGATTTCAGTGTGGAAACTGGGGTGTGCATATGCTGTAGCTGTGTTGTGAAACTGTTTGTCACAACAAACAGGGGACACAGACACTGCACTAGTAGACATTTTTCCTCTTCCATAAAGGGTTTGTTCCTTTGCAGTTTAAGGGGTTTTCCTTTCCATGTAAAGACTTTGCAGGAGTTGCTCTGAAGGCTGTTGGCCCCCAGATGTTTTTTTACAGGGGGGAGGAGCAAAGAGTTGTACACCATGACAAGCCCATGGCCAATGTCTGCTCTGAGTGACCCTGTGAGGAGTCCAGCACATCTCCTGCTCCCGAGCCAGGAGGGTTTGACTTCATTCCCCTGCTGGCTTTAATTCTGAGGCACAATATTAAGCTGAGGCTTTTTGTTCAATACTATCCCCCCAATACTGAAGCATTGTACGACTATGTGAGGGACAGAGGAAGAAATTTGATGTTACCAGAGCGTCTGGTTTCTCCATATTACTAATGGGAAGTGTAAATTACTAATAAAGTAGTTTAATGTTTTTAAATTTAATGTTTCAGTAATCCAAGTCACTAGTCACATGAGAGGAAGTAATGGCTTCAGTTTAATCTTTTGTAACTTTATATCTTTGAAACTTTTGACTTTCAAAGATTCCTTTCTTCTTTTCTCATGTATTTTTAAAAATAGTTATTAGAAGTACTTTGTCTTTTTGTGAAAACCCATATTGTAGTTTCATATTAAGTATTATTTAAACTGTAAACTTTTCAATATGTGGAACAGCTCTTACAGGAAATTGGCAAAATGCTACATAGTCATGATGCTTCCCTAATAATTTCAGTGAAGGGTTTGTGACCAAGTGGAAGAAAATGCAGTGACACAAAGGAATCCACTGTGTAATCAACAAACCTAATAAAATTATTTTGGTGACAGGAAGAGAGACTGGTAAAAGCATCAAGTATACATACATCAACAACTTGTCAGATTTAAATTCAGGCACTAAATTAATTAATTCATATGCTGAGATGATGTAAACTGAGAAAAAAGGTTTAGAAAGGGAGATGTTGTTCATTCTCTATAAAGTCATTCTCAAAAAAAATTTGAATTATAGCACATCTACACTACCCATTTGGAGAGAGAAGAAATCAGGTTAGTTTTCACAGCATGGACTTGGCTACAGTCAACCTCACTGAGTTAATGCAGAAGCCTCTAGTTATTTACCCTGCTCCTCTTCCCACCTGGAGCTCCTGGATGTAACAAAAATTCTTATTGTATCCAAGCTTGTTTGAGTGGTGGGTCTGTATCAAATACCTGTTGCCTGTGCACTGAAGAATACAATGTAAGCCTTGTGTACATAAAATTCTCTCTTCCCCGCTGACCCATTAGTTTGCCCCTGCTCTTCACTTGAGCAACTGCTGCTTATCACGAGTCAGAATCCCAGAACTGTTAAGGTCAGAAAAGACCCCTGAGATCAAGCCCAGGCTGGTTACAGTGATGTAACCAGCTGTTGGCTGGTGCAAAACATCGTATAACTCATAATATTTCTTCAGATTTGTTGTAAACTTCTGCTAATGGAAATGGAACCTTTAGCCAAGGCACGTGAAGTGATTTGGCAAAGTACTGTGGAGTAGAATAGAGATAGTTCTGTCTTTGCCATACATTATGGAGTGAAAGTGGATTTTATATAATTCTAAAAATCATTATTTTCCATTTAGTTTATAATTTGAAAAGATAATAAAAATTGAATCATTGGAGATTTGAAATGGAAAAAATTCAATAGGTAATTAAATTTCAGTCTGATGTCCAAAGAAGCACATAAATGTACATAAAATACAAAAATCAGCTGCAACTACATCTCACAGTTAGATGCGATACAACTACTATTAATTTTACTTTTTTTCCAAATATAAATGTACAGTTCATTGTGCTTTGAAACACTGTGCTTTTCTGTGGTAAATGTAGAACTCTGGTGAAGGAGATTAAGATACTTGGCAGACTTGCCATAGATTATACCCCACTGTGAATCTGCACTCTGACAAGCAATAAACAGCTCATTGTGCTGTACATCACATATCTCTGAAATGCACTAATGCCATTACTCCAAAGAATGTTGTACCCTAATCATAAATAATGCAGATTTCTCCTTGGGGAGCAGCTGTACAAGCTGTGTGTGGTCCCTGCAGGGCACACAGCCTGACTGGGCATTGCAGGTACTGCTTTGCATACACTGCAGGGAGAGCTGAAAAAACACCTTTGTGGAGAACTGCCTGGCAGAAATATCTAGGAAATTTCTAACAAAGCCCTTCAAAGTTAATTTCCAAAAAGGAATGCTAGAGACCAACTTATGAAGGGATTCAAGTCCATCTAAAGTACTGTTTGCTAAATGTGCTCAGTAACTGTAATAGATACTTAGGCCATAACTGTGATTTTATTGACCACTGAAGTAATAAAAGTAATTACGACATCGCAAATGTAAATCTAGAAGTTAATTTCTAGGTACTAGTAATTTTCTGAGAATCTTAAGATTTTTTTTAAATTGAAATAATTGATTTCTGGGTGTTCTGAATATTGTGAGTTTTCAAAATTTCTGATTACAAGCTTTTAGGAGGTAATGGTTAATAGCTGAAAATAGTACCTTGAGACTGAGCAAGGAAGGAAATTTATTTTGAAAAATACATCAAAAAACTGAAGCATGGATTCAGAACCTCATTTCTAGCAATTTCAACTATAAATTGCTTTCTTCTGTAAACACTTAATCCTGTCAAGTGAAATTAAATTTTTCATGTAGCTAATCTTTAAAGTTTTTTGTTTCTATAGTTTCCTAGTACACAGCAACTTAATACATCTAGTGTAAAAAACAGCTTTAAAAAAATGAAAGAGGCTGTTGCTTAGTGTTTGAAGAGACTTTTGCTTACCTCTTCTCTAAAGCAGAGGGGTGAGAAGTGTGCGATTAGGCACATCTTCCTGACTCATCTTACAAAAGTAATTGGAAATTGCAGAACTTGGGATTTTGATCCTAAACTTGACAAGAAGCTTAAAAATGTACCTGGATACAGGGGGAGGAGAATGTTCCAGTGAAACATGAAAGCATTGCAGAACATGTGGACAAGCTGTTCCCTCTGGGGATTTGGTACACTGAGAGTACATACAACAACAGTGCATACATTAGAAGTAAGTAGATGAATAGTCAGTGTATTTCAGCATTTCTTTTAATGACTTTCATGAACATTTCTCCGAACTTGTTTCATAAAATAAAAAATAAATGCATATCTTAAAGCACAGCTTAATAAACTGAATATGCTTTTGTTAAATAATGCACTGCAATATGCAAGTTATGCATTTTTTCATTAGGCTGACTATAAATATCAGCTAAATTATGCATTCATGTAAGTATGGTTTCCAATATTTCATTTAACATCATCATATACTACTGTGCATTAAATTGTGTGCTGAATATCTACAACTTCTTTATAAACTTCTGTGCTTTTTAACTAAACAAGATGAGGGATAGGAATAAACAGATGTAGGCTTCAGTGTCCAGTGGTGGATTTTCATGTACTGCAGTGTGGCAATTTTTAACTAAACAAGATGAGGGATAAGAATAAACAGATGTAGGCTTCAGTGTCCGGTGGTGGATTTTCATGTACTGCGGTGTGGCAATTTCTTTAACATCTTCACTCAGTTCAATCAAAACAGGGTATTGGACAGTCTCACCATGTGTCCTGGTTTTAGCTCAGAGTGAGTTAATTTTCTTCCTAGTGTCTGCTACAGTGCTGTGTTTCAAATACAGGATGAGAATACTCTTGATGACACACTGATGTCCTGGTTGCTGTGAGCAGTGCTTTCACAGAGTCAAGGACTTCTCAGCTCCTCTCCCCACCCCAGCTGTGAGGAGGCTGGGTGTGCACAAGGAGTTGGGAGGGGACACAGCCAGGACAACTGACCCCAATTGGCCCAGGGGATACTCCACACCATGTGGCATATGCTCAGCATATAAACTAGGAGGAAGGTGGTTTGTTTCCCCAGTTGCTCTAATTCTTAGTATCTCTCCATCTATTTTTTACACTTACTATGAAAATAGACTTGTGGAGTTAGGAGCAGTGGAAGAAATCATGAGATCCAGTGATAAATACAGAGAGCATAGAGCACAGAGCAGTGAATCTCCCAGGCCAGCCCTTGGCCAGTTTTCCTTTCCATTCAGTGGATAACTATTCATGTTGCAGAACTAAAATCTAGGATTAAGTTAATCTAATATACAGAAGCTTTCATGTCATCTGCCCATACGGTATTTGGCTTTTAGTCCCTCAGTTTAATGAACATCAATAATTTTCTGTGATTTTTGTTTGGGGTCATAGGTGAACTTTTTAGTACAGTGTCAATACAAAGAAGCAAGGACAAAACTAGAGAGGGAGCTGGGCATACCTGAATAAAGAGGAAATATTTTCTTGCATCTTTTAATATAAATAGGTTGAATTGGTTGAATGGTTCATTCAACTGTTGGTTGAATGCTAATTGTGTGCTGTGAGGTGAGGATGCCTTTTGAATACTTAACCTATGTACGGATTTATAACTCTCATTTTACAGACATAAGTCTGATCTCCCACTATTTTAATATTAAAAAAACTATCTAGTATGTATCAGTCTGAATAAAACTTAAGGTAGAATTAGTGAATGTAGTGGATGGTATCTTTTTTCCAATTGTATGTTTTTCACTTTTCACAGGAGACTCCAAAGTATGGTTGGAAGGAATATTACTCTTGTGTGATGACTGTAACCAGTGAGCATCTCAGAGATCTGTGGAGGCAATTTCGGAGACGAGATATGCTGAGATAAAGGAAGAAAGCAGGATTATCTGCACTGGCTAAAATTATTTATTCCCATAAATTCTTAACGAAGAACAAACTAACCCAGGTGAATGGCGAATCTTCCAGCTGCAGTAGAAAACACAGAACTTCTTTTCCACTTAGTGTAGTGATCATCAACTCTTAAAACTGCTTTTCAGTATGGATTTCATTTAATTGATGAATTAACTATGCCATGTGGGTGGGCAAAGCCTTCTTTTGTAAGAACACCTTTTGAATATTATTTTTTATTATTTTGAGATAAATTTTTGATTTAAAAGGAAACAAAAATAAGTCTTACACCTGGGCAGGAAGATGTTTGGCAGTGAAGAAAAACCGCCTGCATCAGCTTAGACTGTGAATTCACTTTCAGATGAGCACTATTAAAAGTTTGTGCTAAACTGAAAATGAGACTACATTAAGTAGCATAATGATTACACATGAGTTGAATGGACAAATTAAAGTCTTAGAGGCTGTTATTTTACAAGGAGTAAGCTGTTATGGTTATAATGTGAATGATAGGTATTTACCTAGGAAAAGTACTGTATGAACTGCAATGTTCAATTCTCCAAGTCTTATGTTTATGAATTTATCCTTTAAAAAATAGTACAGATTTTAAGATGTCTTACAAGCAGTGTGTCAAAGACAAGTCAAAATGTTCAAATTCATGTAGCACACACTTTGTAATATTTATTATAAATTTTATTGCCATACACAGGTATGTTTCAGGTAGAGTACAAATTCATGTGCTTATTGTGAATAGTGCACTTTTAATGAAGTGGCACTGAATAGGAGTTATAGTTGTCTAATTTGCTACTCTGGAATGCTGTATCTGAAAACTAGATAAATAGCTTGTGTTTGTGTCAAAGCAAAAACAAAACAAAACATGAATGCATGCACAGTACAGAACAACACTAAGTAGTATTATTTGAATATTACTTGTTTGCTATTCAGCAGCATATTTCCTTACTCCCTATTAACATTATTGTTAGGTAGTAGGAATTAAATCCACACAAACAAGAACAAATATTTTTTACACCCTTCTTGAAGAGATTTACTGGATATTGAATAAATCTGTATCTGTTTAGGAAAAGACTGTGCCATGAAATAATTCCAGCTGAGTACGCACACACTTGAACTAATGTCAACAAATTGTCATCAGAAGCAGAAATATTTGGTAATCAGACAATCAAAACAGAACTAAAAGAATGCTTTTAGATATCTTACTACTCCAAATCATGAAATAAAACTTTTTACATGCACATGTTGCTCAATTATCATCTTAAATGTCATGTGAATAGATGTATGGTGTCTGTGTAACAGTGCATCTAAGTTTTGAAATGCTTAATTTATAGTAACATATATTTCTGGTAGACAAACCAAAACAAAATGAGAAGGAAGCTTTTTTTAAGAAATTCCACACTGAGAGTTGTAAAAAAAAAATAAATTGCTAAGTGTGGCTTTTATCTGAAAAAAAACAAACGCAAAACCCAGGCCAGTTCAGAAAACTATCAAAGGATGATACTTCAGTTAATATTTCATGATAAATAAATTCAAAATTTCCACCTTGGTGTCCTTAAACTATTGACAGCAAGAAATAAATCAAATAAATTGAGATAAAGGTTCTTGAATTGACACAGCAGAACAGAGGTAAGCTGCAGTCCCTGAGTGGTCACTTGGGGAATCAGCTGTATTCAGTGTATTGTCTCGGTACGCAGAACTGTCTCACTGCTTCTTGTCAGCACATGCAAAACCCAGTTTGCTACTTCAGTGGCAAAGGACAAAGAAGAGAGAAGAAAACATTGGGAGTCACTGAAGGGGTTCCCATCCTTCCTTTTCATTCATGGCTGTCACTCACAGTGACCTCCCCTTGGAGGAAGCAGCTGTACCATCATCATTTTGCTGCTCCACTGCCCTAGGCAATAGTGCACTTTGCTTTTACGGCTGGCTTGAAGCAAGTTTTGCATTTTTCTATAAATTTCTTATCTATAGTTACTTAATATTAAATAGAATGTGAAAGTGTCAGATTAGTTTTTAAGACTATTTTTCTTCATGTTTAATAAAATTATTTAATATAAATATGAATATATACATATAATATTCTTGTTTATTTCAAAATAAATGCACTTAAAACTAATTTTCTTTGCCGTGTATATAATTCAAATTCTTTTGTCACAATCTTTTTTTTAATTTGGTAACATGAATGTGTAAGCACTTTGAATTAGAGCATCTTGCCATGACAAAAAAATAGACTTGTTTTCTTCTTTTAGTCATCTCTTTAGATAGCTTCGCTTTTCAGCCACAGAATTCTGCATAGAAGACCTGAAAATGCAAGGACAGGTGAAAGCAAGGCACAGTAATGGCATATGCCATCTGCTCTAGAGGCACCCCTCGGATAAGCAACAGTCGATGGGCTCAGTAAAACCTTATTAAAAATCAGCAAAAATCCTGGCAGCACAGGAGATGCATATGCTGCAACTAAATTGTGTGAAAAGTTGCATAAATTAAGGCTTTGTTTAAAAGCAGCTCTTGTTGACCTCTGTAAGATGAGAAAACTGTAATAATGCAAGTGAATATTCAGAGGGTGCTTAGTAACTGCCCACAGATGCCCAGACCAGCTCACATAAAATGAGAACCAGCAACCTCAGCTTTGGGTAGCCTTATGGTGCTAACCAACTTCTGCCTGAGCTGTGGTGAGCCCCTGGCTCCTGGCAGAATGTCCTACAGTGTTCAGATCCCAGTGGCAGTTTCCCTCCTTGCACATTTTAGCAATAAGTGGGTACAGACTCCTTCCACTGTAGATTGTCACTTTATATGACACAGAACATTATCAGCCTGAAGGGGAAAAAACCCAAAGTATTGAACAGTAACTTTCAGCACTTTGTTAGTCACACTGCCTGCTTTCTGTAGTTATTTGATCTCTTCTTTTCCACCTAAATATTAGGATACAAATGCATTGAAGTAAAGGGGGGAAAAATGATACAGAAATTTTTCACTTTGATGCGACATTGTGTGATATGATGATAATTACCTAATGATGTGTCTTGCCCTCTTGTCCCACTGAGGATATAAGACAGTGTCTAGGAAAAGAACTTGAGACTCATTCTTGCAGAAAGAAAAGAATCAGACCAAAAAATCACTATTCAAAAATGGATCTGGAACTAATTTGTAGCAATATCAAGTTTGAATTCCCCTTAAAAACAAGCCAAAACTTACATGAATATTTGTAATATGTGTGAGGTTAGAATGCACAGTATTTTTCCCTATATCTGAGAATCCATGAAAGCATTTGGAACCCTGAAGCTGTCAGCAGATACTGCCCTTCGATATATTGCATTTATTTTCTTGCACACACAATTTAATACAAGGATGTGCTTTAATCTTGAATGGGTAATGTTAATTTTCACCACTAGTTTGACTTAAAAATTCCTCCCACAGATGAACATTACAATTAGCTAGTAGTATTCTATGAAAATACTAGTACCCACTTGAAATTTTTTTATTAAAATACATAATTTTGTACATACAAATACTCATAGAAAAAAGCAATGTATTACCTGTGGGGTTTTTTAACTCTAACCCTGATTCAGAAGCTATAACTGAGATTCAAAAGAGTATGACCCTGTAAGAATAAACTTTCAGGTATTCTAATCTCTGCAATAAAATACTTAGTCTGAAGCTATTACCTAGGCTTTACAAAAAAATGTCCTTGCACTTGGAAACTGTGTGACAAAACCCACTGCAAGGAGCAAACACTGGAATCCAGAAGTCTCTGCTGTTTCAAGCACATTCTGTAAGAGGCTGCTGAACCATTTACCTTCTCTGTGCTGTGGCCCTTGCAGCATTTTTTGTATCATCTCATGAAGACAGTGGACAAACTACCACAACTGGCTTGCAGGCTGGCAGGTAAAACATTTCCATGGGAAGTGGAAAGAAAATGTGGCTGTTGCTGCATTTTGTGCAGACGTACTCTGAGGATCCCAGCAACAAAAAGCACAAACATAGGCGGGTATTTCATCCCTGGATCACAGCCAGACCTAGATATATGACCAAGGCATGGAGTGGCTCAAATCTGTCAAGACATTTCAGGGCATAAGCTGCAAAAGTAAGTTTTAAACCACCCTGTTGGGAAGAAGTTGGGGGGGAAGAAAAAGGAGGTTATCAGATTGGTAATTTTAAATTTAGATGTCTGCTTTTGGTGTCAACCATTAAATATAACTTCTACTCCATAGGGCAGAAAGCACTGGAATGGGGCACACAGCGTGGGATAAGGTGTCTCACATATTTCTTGAAGGGTTTTTTACTGCAGGGGTTTTGATTTTGCATAACCAGAGACCTGCTTTAGGCCACTGTATAGATCTCCATTGCATGGGCACTAGCGCTGATTTGAACTGATTCAGCTTTTTCCCATGTTTCCTACCTTAGGAGACAAAAGGAAAAGCAGGAAGGAAAGGAAAATTCCCAGATGAATGCATCAGGGGAAAAAATAAAACAACGCAATGAAAAAATTACCACTGAAAGTGACAGAAGAGTGGGTGGATAATAAGCCCAAATAGGACTTGAAAAAACTTCCCTGAAGGCAGACTCTGACAAATACAGTATTGTATCAATACAGAGGTAGAAATCAAGAAATCTAAAGAAGGAATTGGAAAGGAGCTAAACGTGCCTCTCCTGTGGAGAACAAGGAAAATTGCCACAAAAAATTAGGAAAAAAACAATAATACAACAACAGTTAGGTTTGGCTATCAAAACAGTTGCAAATAATTATGTACTAAGCTGGGTTGAGAGGGCAAGCAAGGAGTTGAACACATCTGGGCCAGCCCTTCAATGAAAGTACATTTGACAGATAGCCTGAGACTAGGGAGGCTCCTTAACTGCTGGTTTTCATGTAGCCAGGAGCTATCAACTGTACACAGATGGTCCCAAACTCCAGCTGGGATACAAGATGCATTTTCCTGGTAATATCTTACGCCAGAAATGTTGTGGAGATTTCCTGTGTGTGGTAAGTGTGGTCCCACACCCAAACATTCTGGGGAGATGCAAGCAGCACAGTCACTGTCAGGAAGGCCAGGAGCATCCCTGCAGGGCTGCTGGTTCACTCAGTGAGTGCTGTGTGCCTGTCAGTCTGTCTGTATTCCTGCTTCTAGCTGCTGCTCTGTGTATTGCACTTGTGTAGGAGTAAATATGTGTTTTCCTGTCCTACTCTTCCTCCTCCTCCACTGAATACATGGGACCTGGCGGGGGAGGAAGTATTCCATCGTATCAGATTGCTTACAGAGAGGAGCAGAGCCCTCTCTTGACTTGCAAAGGAGTTGTTTTTAATTAGGACTGCATGCTAAGCATGTCAAGATGCCTTCCTCAGAAAGAGGCAGAGTTTTCACTCCCCATTCTGTACCTGAACCCAGCTGGAATTTACCTGTCAGAGCAAATGGAAGGAGAGAGTGCCTGCTTCACTAGTGTCATCTGATCAAGGACCTTATCAAGTGGAATGACAAAGAGAGGAAGCCAAACCTAGAGATGTACAATGTACCAGACAACACTCACAGAGACAACAACAGGGACAGCCCTGGTCAGCCAGAGTGCTTGGCCAGGGTATGTGGGGAGGGAGGATGCTTGTTTCAGAATGCACTGAGCACCAAGCTGGACTGCTGGTAATTTGGGACTGTGCAGCAGGTAAGAAGGTCTAGGATCTGGGCAGGGCTATCAGAAAACCAGGGAGGCCATGCCTTGGGGATCTGCAACAATGCATGTGCTTGTGAGGGCAGAGAGGAGGGAGGAGTGTGTGTTTCACCAGTGACCCTCAGTCTTGTCAGCCTCAGGGGAGAAGGGGAAAGGCTGTTGGTGCTTGTGTGAGCCTTTAACAGAGGTGCAGGCTGTTGGTGCTTGTGTGAGCCTGGGCAGAGGTGCAGGCTGTTGGTGCTTGTGAGAGCCTGGGCAGAGGTGCAGGCTGTTGGTACTTGTGTGAGCCCTTAACAGAGGTGCAGGCTGTTGGTGCTTGTGTGAGCCCTTAACAGAGGTGCAGGCTCTTGGTACTTGTGTGAGCCTGGGCAGAGGTGCTGTTGAAGCTGCTGCTGGCTGAGCAGGAGAGCAGCTGCCACTTTCACCATCCTGGGACACAGACACCAGGTCCCCACGCTGGGGGCCAGCAGGGAGGAGGATGCCCAGCCCCAGAGCTATGGGTGGTGACCCCTTCCTTTAACATCCCTTTGCACAACTGGGCACAGAGAATAGTCAGAAGCAGCAATGTTAGAAATACCCAAATGTATGCCAGGAGAGACACATTTTAAAAACTCTACCAGCAATCATTTGCATATACCTTGCCTGAGGGGAAAGCCTGAGCAGCACCACTTATGACAAGAACATTTTATTTCAATTTGCCAAACACTCAAGCTGCCTCCTCAAACCCCAGCTTCCTTCAGCCCAGCTCCTGACAAGAAAATTACCTTTATTTCATCTCTTTTTCTTTCGAACATGTCATAAAAGCAGCAATAAGCTGTGTCCCAAGTAACCTCTCTCACTGTAGAGACAAAGCCCAAGTACACTGATTTGGGCAACCTCTCCATTAATGCCCAATGGCTTGGACTATCCCAAGACTTACTTCTGCCATTACACAATTGAATATGCTTGCTCTTGAGTTTTTCTGCTGTTACCTAAAATTTCTGCAGGTCATACCACAGAGGGAGGGAGAGGAGGAAAAGCACATCAGAAAAGATGCCTTGTGACCCAGCTGGAGAGTGATGAGAGCCATGAAAGGAATAGAAAGTAACTATGGATATGAAAAGGAGCTAGAGAGCCCATGTCCATGGGGAAAAGACAGAAGGACAGAAGAGAGGGATTCTTTACAGCTCTCTGACCAAAGGATGCGCCAAGGTAATTCAGAGTATTAGTCAGGGCAAGATTTTTTTGTTCCATCTAAATTAAAGTGAAATTTGCCTGTTTATTTCACTAATTTTGAACCAGATAACCATGATTTTGGAGCTATGGCAAAGCATACACTATAGCAATTATTCATGTAATCACTAGCATATGAAATAAGAGAATTCTGATTACTGTGAAAGTGAGCAGTGAGCAGAGGGTGGTAGTGGCCATGGAAAAGGTAGAATGCTGAACTACACAAGCCCATTTCCATGAGGCGATAATGAAAAGCTTCTGAACAGAATTTGTATGATATAATTTAAGGCCTTTGTAATACATCATCTTTTTATTCCCACTCTCCTGGCAAACTGCCACCTCTCTATATGCATAATATTCTATAATAACTATGACTCCAAAGAATGAATGACTATGTTATAAAGTTTTCTCTAGTGTTTACTGTGTTTCCCTGGCATGTGTTGTTAATAAGCCCCGTGTCACATACAGCATTTTAATATGGTTTACAGGAGAAATCTTTTCATAGCCCCTAAGGCAATGCAAAACCTACTTCATCCTTACATACACAGCATCTAGCTGCAAACTTCTCAAGGTACAGACATGTCTCCCTGGAAACACAGGACACAACACATGCATTATCCTTGGTACCTGAGAGAGGTCACTGTCACGTATTTCCAAATAAGTGCAAAAAGCCATCAAATGAATTTAATTGCCTTCATTTCTTTTAACTTTTGCCAGCAGAGCATGGGGCTTGCCTTCAGGCAGTGGTAATCTTACTCCTTCTGCTTTTAAAATCTATGTTGAATAATCACAGATGTTTTCCTTAAAACATAGTAAAGTAAAATCCTTTAAATGTTCTATTAAAATGCTGGCTTCAGCAATGACTCGGACGATTAATTAAGGTGAAATAAAAAGCTTTTATTGTCTGCATCATGTTGGTTTCAGTCTCTTTATTCTTGTTTTGAGAACTATAAAATCTAGCTTTTCAGCACCATTCCCTGTCTCTTCACCTTTAAATGTGTAATACATAATTTGCCATTATGCGGAATCTTTTCTTAAATTATTCGGGTTCAATCTTTTGGTAGCATATTTTGTTCATTCCTCTACTGTAAGAGCCATACATTGAGGAGACGGTTTTGCTGAGCCCTTCAGAATGATATACAAGCCTTTTTCCTGAATAGGCAAGAATGATTTACTGCCATGGGATATATATATTATCCCTCTCAATACATTATCATGTGTTGGTCATTCACTCAGTTCATTGTGGCTAACTGAAATCACTCAGTTTGATCTAACTGTAAGAGGGGTGCATGATTTTGCATCACATAAAAACACTGCAGCCCTATGGCAAACTTCTTTTTTTGTGTCTCTTCAACAAACATACTATAGCTACTCCATTTTCTACTCTGGAACCTGCCAGCAACACGTACCATTGGTTCTGTCTTATTTTCTCCAATTTTTTTCCTCTTTCCCAGCCTTTTTCTCAATCAATGGCAGTTGTATACCTTCCAAATAGTGATTACTTATCTTCACGTGTAGTCTCCTGCATGAGATAATAGACAAGGTATTTTTCAAAGTCCAAACCCATTTTAATCAACCAGCTACTTCCCACCTACTGCACCGCTGATGACCTGAGAGATTCTAGCAAATTGCAGAAACACTACAGGCCGTGCTCGACGTTACTGATTTTGCAATGATAATTCAGCCACGATTGAGGTGCACACAACGTAACGCAGGCAGGGTTTGCTGTTATAGTTCACAAGCGTTTCATTACGGTGAGTGCAATGGGAAGCCTTTCGGGGAAGGGTGAGTCAGCACAACCTTCCGCCACCTTCCCCTGCACGAACAGCTGCCAAAAGCCACAAGCCAGCCATGCCTGCCCACAGCGGCCGCCCACCGCCTCCTGCCCGCCAAGGCACGGCAGCCCGCACTCCCGTTCGCTGCACTCCCAAGCGTTATTTGCGAACGCGGCAGCGCTTTTGTAACCGAGCGTTCTGAAGCGCTTGTAGGGCTCTGTTAAGCGTCGCCATCCCGCGCTCAGAGGCGGATGATGAGGGAGCAGCGTCGAGCGCAGGCCGCCGCCCGCCTCAGCGCCCAAACACGTGGCGGCCGGAGCCGCGCCCTGCGCCGGGCGGGGCCGCTGCGCCACCGCCCCGAACCTGCCGGCCGTGACCGTGTCCGTGCCCCTGTCCGCGTCCGTGTCCCTGGCCCGGGACAGACACCCGGATCCCGCAGGGCCGCCACGGGCTCCCGTGCGGCTCTGCCCCCGCTGCCCGGCCCGGCCCTGCCCAGCCCGGGGGAGCGGCGGGCGGGCGGGCGGTGGGAGGAGCGGCCGCGCCGGGAGGCGGGGCCGGGGCGGGCTCCGGCGGGGAGCGCGGCCGGGGCCCGGGCCCCCGGAGCGAGCGAGCGGCGGGATGCGGTGCGGGAAGATGGCGCCGCCGCCGCCGCCGCCCGCAGCCGGGGCGCCGGGCGCTTGGGGCGGCGTGCGGCGGCGCTGCCAGCGGCTGCTCTACTGGGTGCCGGTGCTCTTCATCTCCAGCATCCTCTGCTGGTCCTACTACGCCTATGTCACCCAGCTCTGCCTGCGTGAGTGCCGCCGCGGCGGCGGGGGGCGGGCGGGACGCGGGTGGGCGCCGCCGCCCCTGCCGGGGGATCGCAGCCGGGCGGCGCCGACACGGACACGGACACAGGCGGCCGCCTCTGTTGTTTGTCGGCGCCGGGGCCACCCCCGGCTGCTGCTGCTGCCGCCGCCGCCGCCGCCGCCGCCGCCGCCACGCCCGGACCGTGTCCGAGGCTGGGCTGGGCTGGGCTCGGTTGGGCCGGTTCCCCCGTGCCCCGGGCCCCTGGGCGGGAGAGCGACATCCGCGCTGCCCGATGTCCGCCGTGACCCATCGCGCCCGGTCCCGCTCCCGCGGCAGGAGGGAGCCGGCGCACGGCGCTCTCTCCACAGGCGGGAGTTTCCCTCCGTGCGGCGCGCTGAGTGCGGCCGGTCCCGGCCCCGACGCGGGAAGCGGGACCGGCCGTGCCGGCCGCTGAGCAGAGTTCGCCGCCCCTTCCGCGCACACACATGTACACACACACACAGGTACAGAGCCATTGGGGCGGGCGTGGAAACAGGAATAGGTAGCAGGAAACCCGCGAGTCTCCCTGTGCCACCCTTCAGTCGTCTATAAAATGCCCAGCTGTCGCAACTTCTTGCTCCCTTCCTTGTGGTCGGCAGCGTGCCGGTGCATTGGGAAATCATCCTGGCCGCGCACCTTGGCCCCTGACCCTGAGCTCAGGCGCATCCCTGAGCACACTCTGGGGGCTGGGTGTGATGTGAGATTTGTGTGCATTAGAGCAGCCGAGCCGGAAGGGTTTTAAATGACCGGCTCACCCGCCTCCCTTGGTTTGGAAGTTTTTTTTTTCCTGATTTTGGTTCTGTTACGGTGTATCTTGTAGAAAATCATTGAATCTGATTTTAGAGGCTAATGTGTGGCATACTGATGTTTCAGTAACAGTGTCAGCGTAATGGCACACGGGAATATAAATTAGATGTACTTAGTTTTCAGCTCTTCATGTTGAAAATCTCATCAGTCTAGTACCTAATTTTTGATTTTATCTTTTTTAGTTGCATACGGAAGACTGGTAGGATTTTTGTTCTATGGATGTTTGGCTAAGCGGTTGAGGGATTAAGCAAAAGGTGATTGCCAGGCCTAGCACCTCTGGTTTTTGTATCAAGACTTGCTGTAGTTCCTATATTGGAGGTTAGGCTTTTTGCATTTTTTCCTTTGCTAACACCATTCAAATCTGTTCATTTTAAACAACACTCTTCAATAAAGTTGCTGTGCTCTCATGAGAGGAACAATGAAGTGTGTACCTCCAGCACAAGGAAGCAAATTGTTTCCTGGATTCTGGGAATTGACTGAGCAAGCCTGGAGAGGAGAGCTGTAAGCTGACACGAGGAGGGCAAGGATGTTCCAGAGAAGAGCCTCTCTGTAGTTGATGTTCTAATGTATGCAGCCTTCTGGTAGGTGCAGTAGGCTTCTTCTGGGCACTACTGCTTCAGTATTCTACTGTATTTTTAATTTTGCATAACTGTGCAATAGGGAAAGAGTGGGTTTTAGCTTACCTGAAAGTAGGTACCTGTTAAAGAGATTACATGCTTGAAACTTGCTTCAGACTATAAACTGTGGTTCACTGGTTCCTTGAGAACCCCTCAAAGCAAAAGGCCTGCAATGGGAGGGGGAGGAAGTGAAATCCTGGGGCTCAGCTAAAGCATCTTTTACTGAACTCCTTTCAATGGACAAGGGTGGTTTGTTTGTTTGTTTGTTTCCCACCCACCCCCACACGTTCCAGTGGGAGCTGGCTCACCAGGTTTTTAATTCAGCGTAATAGCCATCCACAATCTCCAGTAAGTCCATCTTTTATCTATATCTGGATGTTTTCCCTCATTTTTGGCATATTAAAATAAAATAAGCTCATGTTTTGTCTTACTAATGAATATTTAGTGTAAACAACAGAAGGAATAACTAACAACTCAGGGAACGAGAGCCAACGGCAGGAATAGACTGTAAGCATTTCAGTGCTTTGAAGCCAGCCTGTCTGTTCAGTGCTTCTTTTATTCCTGCAGCACTGAATGCTAAAGAGGACGTATATAGCTGGGGCTTTTTCTGCAGCTTTCTGTCATTGGGGCTGACAACATACAGGGAACAGTGTTAGCTGTTGTGCAATAGGACCTAGCAAGGACCCTGTTGTAATGTAAGTGGTCTCTTTGAGCTTTTAATAATGAGAAAGTGTTTCAAATGTAGTCTTTTGAATGGATTTGTGGGGTTTTTTGTTAGAGTTTATTTGATAGGGTTTTTTTTTATTTCATCCTGTTGTTGTTTGTTTTTTTTATTTCATCCAAGCATTATAGGAGGGGCTTCTTTTTTTTAAGAAATCTACTAAGCTGATTCCTTATATACCTAAAGCTGAGTAGTTACAGTACTGAGTAGCATTTTAGAAACAAAAGGGGTTTTATAAACAGAAAAATGAGCCCACTGTTTTTAACACTAGTATTGCCATGTCTAGAGTTCTGTCTCTTTTATTAGTGGATTCACATAAGTGCTCATGCAGCTTTAACCTTTAACAAGAAGGAGAAAGGTGTTGAGCACTAGCAAATAGTTCTTTCTGCTGGATGTAGAATGAATACTGGAATTAAATGTGTATATGAGTTGGTCTTAAAGCACTCAACTAAAAATTGCTTACCTCTAATCCAGTGCAATTCTCTTGATTTTGCCAGTATTGCCATTTCACAAGCCCTGTCTAGTAGTAGTACTTCTTTTTTCACCCTGAATAACTTTGTGTTTCAAATTACTGTGTCTTTAAGTGTTCCTTCCCTTAGAAAATAATTTGAGTGTGTTTATGAGAAGCTAAGGGATATAGATGTGTTGTTCTTTTTCTAAAAAGGATGGAGAAATACAAGCAGCACACAGTGAGTACAGTGAACTTTGATAGCTCAAGCTACTGAAATTTCAACCTAGGATACATGGGACAACAGTAGCATGGAGTGCAAATGAAATACTTCACCCCAGCACCTGTATCCATGTGTCTATACTCAGAAAATGCACATTGGATTCACTCTTTATGAAAACCTGAAAATGAACATTCGGTGTTTATTAAAATCTTTGCGTACCTCACATGCAAAGAAAAAAAAAATTCCTACATTTCCCTTCTTAGATGCATCTCTAAGTCAGGTTAGTAAGGAACTTGGAGGAGTTATTGATTCCAAGCTTTAGGGAGGGCAGAGCAAGTGGTTATTGCAGTTTCGGACAGCTGTTTGTCAGAAATGTTCTCGACAAATGCAGATACTGATATCCTTTTGTTTCCTTTTGTTTTCCTACCTGCTCAGGATTTGGAGGAGCATATAACAAGGAAAATGTAAAAAAATTGACAGTGTTGTGACAGATGTTTTTGGGAAAAATAACAGCTTAGCTGATGAAAGGGTTATCCTGTAGATATTCTCTATCCAATAGAAAGTGGATGTTTTTGTTCAGTTTTGATCCATTTTTACATGGCACTAATTTTAATTCACAGGATAATGCTCTTGCTCAGGGAATCCTGTCAGAAAATGCAGCTTGAATTTGTAATTTTGAAGAAGGAAAATAGATTTACTGTGGAACAAACGAGCAATAAGCATTTTGTGACTACTCCAGTGAAGGGAAAGGGAGGAAATATTGCCACCTGGTGAGTGATTTGCCTGATTTGGAAAAGAATAAATGACTTGAGCATAGCTGAAGAGGGGATACAAAAAGACATTCACAGTACTGTCAGGAATGCTTATAAGTCTCATCTTTGGTTTTAGTGTAGAATATGTGACTGGTTTCTGTCCACAGCTACCTTCAGAATGGAGCAGAAAGCATGGAATGACATCCAGCTGCTAAAGATGTTAATGATCATGAAAGATTTTTGCTGGAGGATCAGATTGATTAGTGCTGAATTGAGGTTTTTGACCCTGTGAACCATCAGTGGGATGGAATTATAACAGGATGTAAAGCTGCTTAATTCATCACAGTTTAGAGGAAGGATTAATACGTGCCCTGTGGGCTTGGCAGAGTGTCATCAGGGCATCAGAAGTGGCAGCAAATAAGGAGATAGAATGTGATAGGGTGGGAGGGGAAAAAAAAGCTAAAAAAAAAGGGTTAGACCCAGGATTTGGTCAGCTGGATTTGAGCTCTTTGCTCAGTATGTTCTCCAGATAATTTAAAGGACTTATGGTACTTGCAGCTTATGTCTTGTAACCATTTAGAGTTTAGGTTTGGCTATAGAAATACAAGTACATTGTAACATTGCAGTTGGCTGTAGCAAACACTGGTTAAATAATACCCTGTCTGCACATGAGCTGCTAAGGTACAAAAGTACTTTGGTCCAAGAAAGTTTGCATTTTTATTCCATATTTTAGAAATACTACCTTCTTTTTTTCCCCCTCTTCTGACATCTGTGATTACTTTGAGAAAAGTTTCAAAACTGGTGGCTGCAGTAGATTTGGCTTCTGAATTATAGCCAGCAGTGCTCTTGTGCATTTCCCAAATTTCATTTGAATCCTTTCTCAGACTTTTGGAGGCAGCTGCCATTCCACAGTTCTGGAGCAGAATTGATGTCTATGTTAAGCAGGGCTGGTTATCTCCCCATATCGTGCCCAGTGTTTTACCTGTGGGTTTTGTGCCTTGAAATGTAAACCATGGCTTGGAGTTGAAACCATAAGGTTTATGATGAAGATATAGTTACTGGACAAGATTATGTTTTCAGGTGAAGGTTTAACACTGCTTGATACATAACTTTAAGAGTTGTTCTTGTCAGGGTGCAGCTTTTGTTTGCTGAAAAGTGTCTGGCAATACTGGCAGCACAAGAGTCTACAACTTTGGTAGAGCCAGACACTTTTCATTCAGTCTGTGTTTGTGACTTGGAAGGTAAATGGGAAGTTTGTAAAGAAGAAAGATTAAATCAGTTCTTAGTCATACCCTATACAAAAGCAGTGGTTTTGTGACCTTACCTACAAAGGTGCCAAATAGCAGCTGCTGCTGGGCAGGTGGACAGTGGTGCAGTTTGATGGGCACAGGCTTGAAATGATTCTTCTGAAACATTTTCAAATACCATCAAATGCAAATGTATGGGTTATTGATGGCTACTTATGCCAACCTTAAATATCCTGGAAATATTTCCATTACTTTTGTTCTGAAACAAAGCACTGGAGGCACCTTGCCTCTCTGAATCAATGCAAATCACTGCTCTGTCTAGCAGAGAGGTAGATTTTTATTGCAAGCACTGATATTTTTACTAAAGGACTATTGCAGGCAATGACAGAACACTTGTCAAAACTATAAAACACTTTTGTGTGTGCACAGAGCTGAGTAAAACTGCATCTATAGACCAGTGTTTTACAGCTTCAAATAAGCTATAAAGATAAAATGTGTACTTAGTTTTGTGAATCTGATCCAAGATGTTAAACTTCATAAAAGTTTGAGAGACCCAGCTATTTATAGATGTGGCTGCAGAGTCTCATCAGATTTATCTTGTTTTCCCATTCCAAAGATTTAAATATTTTAAAAACGTACATAAAATATGATAGCAAAATTTTGTAGATCCAATTTCATTGCAGCTTTAAAATATTATTTGCTTTATCTCGTTTCCCTTTTTAAATTTTTTCCTTATTTTTAAATCTAGTCATTTCATTTACAGTTCAGAAACTTTGGGTTTAGAAGTCAAGCAAAATTTAACATTACAAAACCAATGCACATTTTGATATGAAATTTATCTTTCAAAATCTTTCGGGGTTTGTGCTAGCAATGTGTCTTACCATGTCTCTAGCTATGTGGAGATGGACATCTGCCTTGTTTTTACATGGATGAGTGAGAATTAAGCTTTCTAGAGAAAATAAGTGGAAATCGAAGAAGTGGGAACTCCACTTGGTCTGACCCAGTGTGCAAGGTGCCTAGTGATGTGATTTCTCTTCCTAGCAAGTTGAGTTGGTGATGGAAGCCATCCTGGACTTTTAAAGATCCTTTTGAAGCACAGCATTCTGTCACCTTTGCAATTGTCCTCTGCTTGGTGGCACTGACTATTGAATGTGCTGTTCCTGTGTCTGGCTGCTTGTGGCAAGCAGGGAGCAATGTTTGTGGCTCAGGAAATTGGCATCTCCCCTGGCTGAAGCGCTGTGTCTGTCCCTAATTGTGATGAGCACCATCTGGGGGCTGCGTAATGAACCGGAGAGGCTCTAATGATGTGACAGTCTGCTAGCACTGAACTGTAAATGCATCCTGGTGCTCTAGCAGTGCAAGGGTGATTCTTAATGAAATTGGCCCCTGCAGTACCTCAGGCAAACAAAGCTGTAACTTTTTAATGATTTCCTGAAGACAGGTCATGTTTTTATAATTATTTCAATCTCTGGGTATACAAGAGTATCGTTCCGTTTTGGTCTCAAAGGGATTTACCTTTTTGTCTCTCAGAAATTGCTTAGCAGTTGGGATTGCCATGTCCTTTGTGTTTATTTTAGTCATCATAGACATAAATGCTTTTAACCCATATTATTTCTGTGCTGTTTAACTATCAGCAAGTGCATTTGCAGCATTTCAGCTGATATTTATTAATGACAGAATGCACAGTCTGACCTACTTTTCACCACAGTGAGTGTAACCCCTTGAAACAGAAATGAGAAAACTGCCAGAAATACTGATATAAATGATTCTACTAAAAAATATAAAATTTGGTGTAAATAAACATATCGTGTGCTATTCAGAAGACAGGGAAAATAGCAAACATTTCTTTGATCAAATCCAAAATTAAAGGATTTTTTTCATATTAGAAAATTATTTTCCATGTTCTTAAATAGTACAATTTTAGTGTGATCTTAGGGTAAACACCTTGTAGTTACTCTCACAGTCTTTGTATCATGGTCATTCAACAAACTGAGAAAGTTTAAAGCTTTAGGAGAAGTTTAGGAGAGAGTTTGATTTGTAACAGCCATTTTTTTCCTGTTGGTTAGTTCTGCCACATTGGTGCAAAACAAAAGGTTCTCCCACTCCCTCCCTCCCCAAAAAAGAGCCAGCGACCAAACCAGAAAAACCTCAACCAACCAAAAAAATCCCCCACACCTTCATTTCCTCTCTAGTGCTGTTGTATTGAAGATGCTGGTCCATTACTTTCCTGCACTCTGTACCTCCTCCAGGGAGCCTTTGCCAGAGGTGATTTAAAAAGGCATGAGCAGAAGGACTGGTACTTCACTTCATACAGGTTATTGGATGTCTTGCATAGTTCCTTTCTGTCACTGTCTGTGGAATGCTTGTTGGGCAGTGCAGCCAGTCTCCTTGTAAACACCAGTGGCAATATGTGTGGAGAAGAATGATGGTAAGATTGAAGGTACTGGCATCTCTTTTCAGCCTGGTTCCTCTCTGCTTTGGTTGCAGCTCAGGAGTGTATGAAATAACTTTGATTTTTACTTGGTAGTAAAAGAAATTAAAATGGCAAGATACATATATTTAAAAAAAAAACCAACAAATCAAAACCCAAAAACATATTCTCACCCTCCTGGGGTTAACTGGACATCTCAGCACTTGTGTTTTAGCCTTCGTGGTCCTGACTGTCAGGAGCATTTGGGTTCCAGGCTAGATACTGCAAAAGCTGAGAAAACAGTCCTCTCTGCACATGTAGACTCTGAGGAGTGCATTTCCTCCTGGAGGTGGACAGGAATTTTAGCTTTGCTGTGTGGTAGAAATGACTAAATTTGTATTTGTCTGTCCTTTACTTATAGGCATTGTGGAAAATTTAGACGTCTCAGACACAATAATAAATACATTTTATCCAAAGATAAGGGGCAGAAAAAAGATTACAGTTGCTTTCACAGCAGTGTTCTGTGGCATTCCCTTGTAAGGAGAGAAAAATACCACAAATTATTGTGAAGGTTGGTTTAATAGATTTTGTTTTGAACCTGGTGATTCTGCAATGTGTGCTTGGCTGTGACTTTTTAATTAGCAGAGAGTAGTTACTGCAAGAAGATTGGCAAAATTTCTGCATGCTTTGCTGACCGTTCCAAGTGGAGAAAGAAAATCAGGATTTGAATAGTGGCTAATTTGTCTTAATCTGAGAACTCCATCACTTTTAAATTGCATATCAGCTCTGAAGATGTCTTTTGTTTTGTAAACAATCATCTGGTGCGTGGCTGTTTTCTTACAATTTTACAATTCTTCTGCATTATTGTAGGGGAGCATGTCTGCGTCTCAGTCAAAGGTATATGTGTGTTCCTTCAGATTTTTGTAGCAGTTGTCTAGGTGAATATTCAGCTTATCAAATTCTAAAGAGTTTAGAAAACTGAAGGCAAAATATACTATTTTATAGTGGTTTATGCAACTTCTGTGGTACCTTTATGATTTTTTTGAGGAGGTTTATAAAGACGATTGCTTACTGCTTTACCTCAGGTAAGGTAGATGCTTGTTTTGCTAGAGCTATAGTCAAATCTCCATTTTAATAGACCTATTTTATAATTGCAGAATTGTAGAATAATTCATGTTTGAGAGGACCTCAGCTCATCTAGTCCAACCTCCCGATCAGATCAGGGCTAGGTGTGAGGTCACACCAGGTTCTTCAGGGTTTTATTGGTTTGAGTCTTGAAAAACTTCCCTGCTGGAGGCTGTGCACCATGTCTGGACAGCTTCCTCTGCTGGTGAATGGTTCTCGTGGTGGAAGTGTTTTTCCTTCTATCAGATCAGATCCTTTCATTTCAACTTGCACTCCCTGGCTCTTGTCATCCCACTCTGTGCCAGTATGAAGAGCCCAGCTCCTCAGTGCCTCCTGGGAGGCCCTCCCAAAACCATGTCTTCTCCAGGGCTGACAAGCCCTGGCTATGCAGCCTCTCTCTAGAGGATGAGTCCCTGCCACCTTCTTCACTTCCTCCTGAACTTGTCTCTGTTGTGTTGGGGGGCCCAAATCCCAGCAGGGTTCTGGGTTGGTCTGATGGATGCTGCACAGAAAGGGATGAACCCCTCCCTTGGCTGAGCAGCAGTAGTGCCCTGCTGAGGTACGCATGTGCCTGGTGGCCCTTTCTGCTGCCCACCAGCAGCCCCATGGCTTCTTCCACAGAGCTGCTCCAGCCCAGCAGCCCCAGGCTGTGTCATTGCAGGGGTGGCTTCTTCACAGGTGCAGGACTTTGTCTTTGCCCTCGTGAATTTCATCCATTGGTTCCTTCCCCCAGCCTGCCGCGGTCCCTCCCAATGGAAGTCCTGCACGTAGCAGCTGCTGTCCCCAGGGTGGTGTCATCTGCAGACTTGTGAGTGGTCACTCTCCCAGAGCATTAGTTAAGGTCTGGGGCCATGGTCCACCCTTGGAATGTGCAGGATGTATTTAAATGCTGTCTTTAACTCAGTCACCAAGCCTGCGTTTATTCCATCAGTCAGATGGCATGGCTCTTGGGGTTTTCTGTAGGAGTTGCCTTGTGCCTGCTGCTTGAAGATCAGCCTGGTGCAATCATTTTTATGAGGAAACAGGAATGGATGAGAGCTCTGTGTATCTACTGTCCTGTTGTAGGCACCAGTGTATCACAGCTTGTACTCTGCTTAACTGGGATGGATAAATGTGTGGTGGAGTGGTTTGGGTTAAAAGAGGTTTTGATCTTGGGAGTTTCTGATCTCTCTGAGATACCTGTTGTGAGATAGTACTTTTGAATAATGTGACCAAGAGAGGAAAATGCAATTACTGATATGTGATATCTGTGTGCCCCCTTCTATGCCTGACACACTTGCCCTTTCTCACTCTCTTACTGTCTTGTAATCTGTGGGCAGTTTCTTAAAGGAAATGCAATTTTTGTCTACTTTCAGTTTTTATGCTTTGAAGATCTAAGGTATCACCAAATATTGCTGTCAAAAACCAGTTCTAGAATCTGATGCCTGCACTGCAACATAAAGAACATAAAGAGTGAAAGCTGTGCAACCACAGTTAGAAGAAATAACTGCTCCTCAAAGATGGCTTTTCTTGGATTAAACTTTGGCCGCTTCAGATAGCTGGCGGTCCTAGTTATCAGGAAATGAGCCTGGGAAGAGGAGCCAAGTAAACCTTATAAGCAATGGATACTGTGTACTTATTCTCGTGATAAATGTACACAGCATAAAAGCTTCATAGTGTGTGACCTTAAACGTGTATTGTTTGATGATTACTCTTCCATCTTTGGCTGAAAAAAAGTTTAAATATTAAGTTACGTCATTTGCTATCTAAACACAGATTTTTATTATCTCCTTTTTTCTTTTTTTTTCCAGTGACAATGACAAATATCGGAGAAAAAGGTAAGATTTTTATTAGCTGTTTATAGTTGTAATTCATATATCAGAATAGAACAGTAGTTAACTAGTAGAACTGAGAAACAGTTAAAAGAATAGATTTGTACTTTTTTTGTTCCTCTTCACCTTTTATTATCTTGCTGTTCCTGAATATTACCATAGCCATTACAAATAAAGGAGAGAAAAATTAGAATTTTTTTACTCTTTTCACTGGCTTTCTGATATGTCAGCTAAAACAATCCTTATTTTCTTCTTTTAAAAAATTTATTCATAATATGGAAAGCTCTTGTAAAAGCAGGATTGTAAAAGCTCTTGTAAAAGCAGTGTATTTGTGTAGATACAACATACTTAAATGCGGGGTGATTTTTTTCTGCATTTTCTTTTTAATGTTTTTAAAGAAATATAATCATTCAGATATGTAGCCTTCTCAGAATATAATAAAACTGCCTATTTAGCAGTCACTACAGTTCCTTCCCTGAGGCTGTAGCATGTTTAGATTGTTTATTCCAGATGCTATTTTAATACTACAGCACAACATGGAAGTTTAAAGTGCAGGGCTGCAGAACTTTTGGAGGAAGAGCTTTTTATGTTTGTGTAATTCCAGCAGATTTTATTAAGTCATTGGTAACTCCCTCACATAGAAAACATGTTTGTCAATTAAGAAATTTGCTCAAAAAACTTCTTCTCAGTTCAGGGATCTCATCCCCGTATGAGTGTAGAAGTGTTATCTGCAGGCTTTGAATTTCAGTTTCTTGCTACTCTGTGGAAGGGGAAAAAAAGTGAGGGCACTGCTCACAAAACACATTAGAATTATCAGCAAAATGTGTTGGGGAACATTAAATTGCCTTCTTTTCATCAAGGCCTTGGTGGGCTTTGGCCAGTCAGAAGAAGCTTACCCTGGCTACACTTCTGCCCTAAGAGTTTTCAGGAGTGAAAACTGGGCAAATGGGGCTCAGCTGTCCTACAGATTGCCCCCAATTTCCAGGCAGCTCTGGCTGTGCTAGCTAGCTGTAAATTGATTGCCTTCAAGCAAGGGATGCACCATTTGGGTTGGGATTTGTTTTGTTTGGTTGAGTTGGAGTTTGGTTGGTTGGTTGGTTGGTGGGGTTTTTTCCAGAAAACCTGTAAAACAGAAAGGTTTGTGCTAGTGAGCAGCAGACAGCTCTTCTTTACCTGCCTCAAGTGAGATGAAGTTCTTGTGTTGGGCTCTCAGCAGCCCCAGGCCCTGTGGAGCAGCTGGGTAGCCCAGGGTGTCCATCCCAGAGCAGGGAAACCGGTGGGAAGGTGACCTGGGAGGAGTGAGCAGTCAGGGGCCAGGCTGGGGAGCTGAGCTTCAAGATCAAACAAGATGAGCTCAAGGCTTGTTCAGACTTCAAAGGGAAAACCTTGGATAATGTCTTTAGGTGTTAGGCACTTTTTTTTTCATAGATGAATGTCAGTCAGTCACTGGGGAGTTTTTTTGCAACAATAAAATGCTTAATGCAGATCAGTAAGTGCATCATGTACAAAACTGAGGTAACTTGTCCTACTTTGCTCTCACTGTATGCCATGAATATACTATTGTTTAAACAAAATACTGATTTTGTTTGAGTAAATCAGGTTTTTTTTAGAGCTGATAGAAATATTCTGATAAAAATGGGGACTGTTCCTGTCCAGATGCTTATGCAATAACCAAATGGTCATTTAATGTATTGTGCTTTTTGTGGAGTCCAGCTCTATAACTTATTTATGCTGATAAGATTTTTCTTTCAGTTTATAGACGCGGCATATGACTCTTGGCCCCTCTCATCCCAAAAGCTTTGTACAGAGTTGCTCCTCAGATTCTATTAGCTTTTATTTATTATTTTTAACAGCTTAGTGAATAACAGTAAATATTTGAAATGTTCCTGCTATTTTGATAAACAAACTTCAACACCAAAAGTACTTATTCAGTGTTACTTTTAAGGCAAAATTGCAAAAACTAAGAAAATACCAGACAACTGTTCCTGCATTTATATGCACTATCATGCATGTGTTGTAAAGAATTCTCTAGCCCTGAATAACATGACCAATAAAGACTCCATGAGTTGACCATACAGGGGCAGCATTTCAGACCCTGGAGTGAAAGTACACAGGATTCCCATTATGACACTTTTTTGAGGAATGAATTTGTGGAAGAATACTCTTTTCTTGTTGATAGAGTAAATTAATCAGGGATATGAATTTGTGATTTGCTATTTACTGTAGTGAATTGCTTACTAGGGTGAGAGCTTTTAAGTGGAAATACCTATCAACCTATGGCAGACTCTTAGGATAAGTTACTGTTACCTTCTGTATTCTAGTAAAAAACTCAGCATAGTAAGTGATTGATGATTGGTGGTTGATTCTCATCTATTTAAAAAACATAAGAATAAATTCTGACTGACTGTGAAGAATATTAAGTAGTGAATGAACACTTGAATTTAAAGGACCTGTAGGTTTTAAAAACCACCCAACTGTCCTCCCTCCTAAAATCCAGGAAAACAAATTACCTGGATATGGTTACTGCTCAGGTATCATATGCTTGTTCACCCCAAGACTCCCTCACACTTGTCATTGTCCCCTTACATCCTTTGGGGTTTGGGGCTTTGGCTGGGGGGAGGCAGGGGTAGGCTTTGCATGGCTAGCAGTCTCCTACAAGATTTATAATGCCAAAAGGCAGAGATGCATCAGTTAATTAGGGTTTAACAAATGTGTTATGGAGACTGCTTGCTAATTAATGATGGAGCTGAAATAGGCTATTAAGCATTTTCTTCAAACTTCTGTAATCTATGTAGACTGTATCATGACCTTCCCCACACAGTTTGCATTTGCCTTTTGTAAAGTTGCAGTGCAGTATTTTTGTGGCAAAGCTTTTCCAGAGCCTCTGTATTTACATCTGTTAGAGAACTATCTGTGATGCCTACAGGCAATATTTGTAAGTACTACAATATCTCTGGTCTGTTTGTATTAATTCTGTTCCCTTCTGATTTTAGTTGTGTGCCTGGTTGCTTACCACATATTTTTCATGCTGTTCGTCTGGTCATATTGGAAAACAATCTTTACGCTACCAATGAATCCTTCAAAAGAAGTAAGATAACTTTTGTTTATGAAATAGCCTAGCCAAATGTCTGATTTTGTAGTGCTTGAACAACTTGGTCTCTGATCTCATGTAGTTTTACACTGTAGGAAAACACAGATGGCAGTTACAGCTTCTTAATAGGAGTCAGATTGCAATCAGTGTAGTGACCAAGACAAAAAAAAAGTAACAATTTCTCTAATTTTTTTAATAGATATTTTAAAATGAGATATTTATGGTAGAAGAAAAAGTCCTGTCCACTTCAAAAATATGAGTTATTTGAACTAGCAGCCTGAACCTTTGCCTTAGGAATATCAGACTTTTACATGGACAAAAATTTATTTCCCTGTGTTTAAGACTTATATTTCTTGTCAGCGTCTGTCTGTTGTCCTCTGAACTAAAACTTCTTCCCCATCTGTTTTGGTATGAAGGTGCTTTTGGATTGTGGTGGGAGCGCACATTAGGTTAGCTGATGGTGGGAAGCCACACCTGGCTAAGCAGGAGGGGAGCTGGTAAAGAGCAGCCACATGAAAAAAGAGATCTGGGAAGGTTCTTCATCAATGGCCCCAGTGGAAGTTCTGCTCGTGCAGCTTTTTGTAGCTAGCACAACTTTTTGGCCCCTTCCATTCTTTGTACAGAAACCCCTGAGTCCTCAGTAGGTGCTGTGTTACACAAGCTCTGAGGTCAGGAGGAGCCATGCCGTGCCTGTCCTGTAGTTGGAAATACCCACAAAGCAAACACTTACTTTGGCATGGACTCAACTCTAGCTCAGCCTAAAATGAATAGCTTGTGATTCCTATTGTCTGCTGTGTGGAGGTCCCTTTCCAAATAGTTTTTATTCACTACTAGGATATGTAATTGGGAAAGCAAGTAAATAATTCAGACTAATTGCCATCTTCACTGGGGCTCACACTGCAGTCTTTACTATAGCCTGGGTGGGTAGGAACAAAATAAGTTAAAAGCCTGTTTCATTTGGAAATTATATGGCAAAATGTCTGCATGTATATGATGACTGTACTGATAATTAGGAGGGTTTTGAAATCATTGGGATGATGCCAATGAAAGCATTTTGACAAATCCTGCTGATTATAGTACAATTCCAAATCCATCATACAATGCTACTGGAGAATTTCAAATGGAGTGGGAAAAGCATTGTAGTTGAGTAATAGAAAGCAATGTGTGGTGTTTGAATTCACACAGTGTTGCTGGCAGTGATATCTTTGTTGTTCCATGTCTTTTTCCTATTCTACTAGAGCAGTATTTTAAAAATTGAATTAGGGTAGTTTGTAATGTTAAGTTACTGATTAGCTTCAGTTTTATAGGATAAGTCTGCAAATAGAAAAAGATGTATTTTCAGGTGAACTGAGCTAGCAAATACTCATTTGAGGACTGAAAAACAAGCTTTTGCATTTTCTTTTCATGAATACTGCAGCTAGTGCAAACCACACAGCTTTCTTTTAAGCTTATTTCAAACTTTTACATGTAAAGTAGGTTTTGGTGGATTTTACTGTAGTGTATGCTGCTCTTTACTTGCTCATACCAGCTTTATACAAGCACTACATGAAGATGGGAGTGAAAATGGGTACCCAGGCATGAAGGTTTTAGATGCAGGACTAGCTACTCTGAGGAGCAATTAAAAAAAAAGATGGAACAGTAGCTCTGTTTACACCAAATAAGCATTTGAAAAAAAGTATTCTAAGCTAAGTTTCTGTAGTGAGAAATCTTATAAATCCACTCAGATGTTGGTAAGAGTGTTCTTGCAAGGGGAAAAAAATGGTGGCCTGAGAAACTCAAGTTAAACAGTGAATATCCAGCTTCAGCTGGAAGTCTGTGGGCTTTGTCAGGAAGGGCGGAGTGATGCCTTCTCTATGGAAGTGAGAATAGGCTCCTAACTGCATGTTTCTGTCTGCTCTCTTTATTTTTGCATGCATCACTTTTTTTTTTTTTAGGAAAGAAAAATCAATATTGTTGTAATGGCTAGCCTTGCTGTAAACATAAGTACTATGCAGAGGGCTTCTGTTTCTGGCGCAGGATAGAGACAGCTCTTCCTGCCAAATGTGGACTTCTTTCCAAAGGTGATTTTGTATCCTCTTTCTCTGATAGAGATGCCAAATACTTCTGCCTGTTTCTAGAAGCTACAGTGACAAAGGTGGCTACATTGCTATGTTGCAGGGGACTTTTGTGTTTAAGAAATTTGTAGTATTTCATGTATGCTAAGCATCTCTTAGTAATTTTTGCCTTTTCAGCACTTTCTAGAGCCATGTTTGTTATTATTTTGGGCAGTGACAGAAGCTGCCATTTTATTCGGGCAGATATTTACGATATGGTTATTTTACTATACAAGACCCATGTCTTCCTTCTCTCAGCCTGTCTCGAAACTAAAAACACATCCTAACACCTGCATGAAGAGAACAGCATAAAGAATAAAAGGGAAAATGCCAGACACGAGGAGAGAAATAAAGCTGTCTTTTCTGCTATTACTAGTAGTGTATTTTCCTTTAGTTAAACATGACATCCCTACATTATATTCACTAGTTAATATTTGGCATTACAGAAGTAAATTCAGGAATTTCAGAGGAATGATAAGGTCTTGATCTTTCTCTTGAAGAATGTTGCTTAATACTTCTGGAAACGTTCAGCATTGCCTCTGTACCAAATCAGAAGTGTTTTTAATTTTGTCTTCAGCTACCATAAAATGAATTAGCTGTTGTGGGAACACTGGGTTATTTGCTGTAATACCCTGTACATGTTGCTAATCCGTCTTTATATAATGAATATTTATTCCTCTTTACACATCTACAGTTACATATTTAACTTGGAATTTTCTAATATTTCTTTGATTATAAAAATTATTCCAGTTCCATCTATCATATTCAGACAAGGAGTCCCTAGAGAGGGAGCCTAGAGGTGAATCCCAGCAAGAAGTCCTAAGACGAGCAGCCAAGGATCTTCCTATCTATACGCGGACAATGTCTGGAGGTAAATGGGTGTTCAGGACACTAACAAAGGCGGGGTCCTGATGGACTACTGAAACTAATTAAAAAAGAGTTTTCAAGGGTTCGGATTGAAGGGAAGTGTTTTTCATATTTCATAAAATAACAGAGTCGTTCCAGAACTTTAATTTAGCAACATTTGTAGCAACATTTATTCAGTGTATAAAGATTGTTGGGAAGTAAATTGCAGCGTACAGTTTCGGATTTGAAAGTGGATTGACAGTGCCTTGCTTTTGTTTTCAATTGATATTGACAAATAGCTTGTGCTACTAACAAGCTGCAGAAGAGGCTGTAGCATTCATTAACTGTGTAAATTTCTTTTATTATAGGTTAAAAAATAATAAAAACAGAATCACTGTCTGTGTGCCGTACATAGCTAAATAGATCACAGTAACAAACTGTTACTGTTTTACTTGTTGGTCATTCAGTTGCAAGAACAAAAGATCTTCCAAACTAAAAGTTAATCTAACCCTACTCATATTGCCAGTTTTTGAATGCTGCCTAGCTAAGCAAATCAAAGAATAATCTCACATAATAAACTAAAGCTGTTAGAATAATAGCTGTAAAATAGTTATATTGTTGAAAAGTCTTTGACATTTTTCCAGTCTAGTGAGGGTTTTGTGGGTTTTGTTGGTTGGTTGGTTGTTTTGCAGAGTTATAAGGCTTGGGGAAAAAAAGAAAACATTAGTATGATTAGCAGAGGTGGCAAAAACAGAGCTCTTTGGGTTCAGTCTGATAGAATCAGCATTGCAAGAGTGCTTTGGTGTTTGCAACTGCTTCTGATCATGCTGAAAGGCTTTCCTGGGGGTTCTGCAGGGCTGGCTGAAAGTAATTACTTTTGCACAGCATTCAGAAATCAAAATGTGTAAATTTAGATTGAAGTCTAATCTTGGAACTTTTTTCTTTAGCAATCAGATACTGTGACAGATGCCATCTTGTAAAACCAGATCGCTGCCATCACTGTTCAGTATGCGACAAGTAAGAATATCCTTAAATCAGTGATTTTCTGAATTAATCAATTTATTTTTTTTTTAGCATAGAAGCTTTTATTTTTTATGAGTAGATTTTTCAGGCTTAATATTTTGGCAGATACACTTTTCCCCCCTTAGCTTTTTCTTTTTTTAGATTTAGTTTTCATTTACTTATTTCTGAGGAAGTCTGTAGCTTAGTCTGATTCATTTCATGACTCCCTTGATGCCATGGATTACATGGTCTTACACATTCTTTACATAATGGTTAAAAATTATAAATATTAATAAAGAATTTTCCTTAAGAATGTAACCAAAAATAGCTGATTAAAAAATGTACTTCTTTTGTTAGAATCTGAATAAGAATCACTACCCATCTCAATCTAATCATGATGTCACTTGCATCTTACCTGAGGTAATGCACTTAAAATCCTATTTTTTACTGGATAACTTGCAGGTTACTTTTGTTTAAAGAAAGAAACAGCCAAGAATTTTCCCACTTCTAACTAAAGCCATAAAATTAAGTTCTTGTTTGTCTCCCACAAAAGGAAGTTCATATCCATACTCTCCAGAAGTCTGATGGCTTTCTAATTTAATCTTTCTTTTGGCTGTTCTCTCTGACCCTTCTCCAGTTAGTTTGGATGTCCCTGTGTTTCTTCACTCTGGCCCCTGTGCTTTGTATTTTTAACTTTGAGAGAAGACATTTCTTCCAAGGGAGGTTTATTCTTAGCTTTAAGGCTGTTCCAAATACTCTTCAGCTGATCAAATGCTACAACACGGTGGTGGGGTGGAGAAGGCGTTGCTAAGTCCACGAAAGCAGCAAGGCACTGAAAGAGAGGCAGAGTTGGGACAGGAAGAGCATCTTGGTTGTGTTGTATGGAATGGCGGTTGCAGTGTGAGATAGGAACATAGTCATGTGTGTTTCTAGTGGAGAAAAGAGGTGCCTTGTTATCCACAAAATGTGAGTGAAATTTGCAGAGTGCTATTAGTTAACATATTTTGAAGAATACCTTTATTTTGTCCTTACCTTACCAAAATTTGCTCATTACAATCAAATCTGATTTTCTTGTGAACATTTTGTTAATGGAGAATGATTAATTGCAAAAGTTTTGGGATTTTTCATATAAGGTAATCTCTTAGAAACCCTTTATATTTGCATAGAAAAATGTATTTATTTCTAAAAAAAGCAGTCCATGTTCTTGGAAATATATTTAGATGTATCACTACATAGTAATTGAATTAGCCCGGTTTCTAAGGCTCTGACAGAAAATAAACAGTAGTTGAAAATCCCATTCAGATTGAGGACCAAATGCTAAAGTTGGCCAAATCCTATAGATTGCATTTTCTTAAATCATAAGTTCTTGACACGTCAAATGTTTTCTGTTTGGCTTATCTGTCATTTCTGCAGTTCCCTTGTGGGTAAACTGTATTATGTGAATTTAAATAGATGTATTTATTAAATAGATTACAAAACACATAGCAAATATAGATAATTCTTAATCTGTAGGTAAAAAATTTAAATCTGGCATGTAACTTTGTTTCTGACTTTTTTGTTTTTTCCTTTTGACGATGCTTGGAATTCTGCTGGGACTTTTTAAAGATGCATTTTGAAAATGGATCATCACTGCCCTTGGTGAGTGTACTATTGGTTTTCTTTTCTTATGTTCTGAAAATACAATTTTGTGGGGCCTGCCATGATGATGATGGTTCAGCATTCCTAGAGTTAGATGCGTGTGTGAGGTTGCTGGTCTTGCAGAACTGTTGGAGTTGTTTACTGTGTGTCTTCTTTTCCCAGCTGTGACATACAGAAGGAAGTTCAAATATCATTTTGCATGGACCTTTGAGTTAGGTACCTTTTTATGTTTTTCAGAAGTATGGATGAAGTAGACTTCTGATCAGTGAGAGCTTCTTTTAAGAATTACATCTTTTCTTATTGAGTTTGAATGCAACTGTGCTTTAGTTGCATTGAGGGGTGAAGTGCTACCCTAGGTTTGAAACTAAAGGGCAAGGCGGTGCCCAGTTCCTTTTACCAAAGCTCCCAGGACAGCTGGGATGGGCTTGCTGGAAACACCAGGTTAGCACTTGCAGTTTTATGGGTTCTTTGTTTTCTTTGACTCTTTCTCCCCTCTGCCTCCCTCGTTTTGCTGCCGTATCAGCCCACACAGTGGTTTTGTTCTCCTGACTTTTCTTAGCAGCCCTTGGAACCAGTGGATAGGAGGATGTATAATTAGTCAGTTTGGCAGGTGGATCTCACAGAAATAATTAAAGATAAATGCTTAGTAAGGTCCAAGTTTAGAGGATTGAGTGTTACATGGCAGTTCTTCACCATATAGAATGATCAGAAAAGAAGAATCCCCTGTGTTGGACAAACTGAATTGTAGATGGTTCTAAGCAGTTGTTTTGACACTTTCTTATATCAAATTCTAGGACAGAGGAGGCTCTGTCCTGGGGCAGGAAGGGGTGCTGGAGTCCCCCTGTTTCTCTTGGTCCTGACTTGTAGCATCTGCCATAATATAATTTGATTTTAAGCATCTTATCTTATTTTGCATCTCATGATAGATACAATTGAAAGAAATAGTTAGCAGTGTAGGGTAGAGTTTTTGTGCTGTAGGGATAATCAGCATGGGAAAATTGAGGTTGTTCAGTAATAGTAGTGTGCTTCTTTAAAAAACCCACAAACAAAAACAACAAACAAGGCCACAACAAAGCAAACAGGTAAAACTATTGAATGTGGAGCAAATGTCTTAGAACAAAAAAGACAGCTTCCTTTTTACAGCTTTTTAATAGCTACCTTGTTGAAAACTAAGAAAAACAGTAAACAGTTGCCAAGCTATTCCTGACAAAATACCAGTGAAAAGTCTCAATATGACTATTAATATTCAGTATTATAAACACTTCTTATAAGCTCTGTGGTCTCTTCATGATTATTTTGTGCTTTTATGTCTTAAGACAATTACATGAAAATGTCCTCCATGTAAATTTCAAGATAAAAATCCATTGTATCAAATAGCAGATTATAAATAGTTTTGTGTAAAGGGACAGTGAAGTGTTGTTTCACTAGGGCAGAAACTAGAAAAACTGTTTTCCTCTCAGTAGCATTTGCTTACTATATGTGTTTGCCCTCTTCTTAATCTAACAACATAAACATACCCAGTTTGAGAGAGTATTTACACTGCTCATTGGTTTTAGTCTAATGAAAAATGGGTGCAAAAAATAAAAATAAAAATAGAGAAGGTAATTGAAAGATATGTAATGCTTCTTGATGGAGAGGTGTTCCTTTTGTACTCTAACTAACAGAAATGCATTAGAAAAAGAGATATTGTGTGTTTTTCCTAATTTGAGCCGATGTTCACAGTTCCTTGCTCACCCTAAAAAAAAGAACTATGTGGAAAAGAAGAAAGAGTTTTGAAATACTGCAGAGGTGCTGATCAAACTTTATAGTTTCCTGTAAAGACCCATGTTCAAATGTTCTTAGGGAAAGTTATGGCTATCTTGCCAACAGAAGTAAGGGTGCAGTTCAGTATAATGGATGGGCTTTAGCCTCTCTGAACATCGTTAGGTTCTGCTTTGCTTTTCATGTTGCCATTTTTTGAGGGGGAGCAAGTTGGCTGGGAAGGAAGGGGGAAGGAACTCACATGATGCTTACGGAGAGCAGGGAAAGAGCAATGAGAGCTGTCTCTCTAATTGAATTTTAATATTCTTCCAGGAGAAGTATTTCTGGAGAGAGGATGGGTAAAAATAACCTATGGAAAGTAAGATGAACCTATTGGAAGGCAGAGGTAATGAGAGGTTGTCATGTCCTAGCCCCAAGTCAGCTGTCTTCTGCTCTCTGGGAGGCTTTATTTTGGCTGTCACTCCTGCACTAATGGAAGTGCTGTGATAAACAGAAATATTTAACGCTAATTGCCCACTAACTGCTCTGAAAGGTTTGAGTGATGCATTGGGGATTTCTAGTGCTGCTGCTTCTCACTGTATACAGATGGACCTGCAGGTGGGAATCCAATGGCTTGAGGCATCACCAAAAATATTGTTTGTATATAACACTCTTAGTACTAACAAGGTGCATTTAGGAATACTTTAGGAATGATTCAAAACATCTTTTCTTTATCTTTTGAGTTATCCAAATAGTTAGCATCTCCTGGATTCTGTGATGTTTTTTGTTAGCTGAGTTGCATCACCTTCAGTGCCTTGTAAATTATTTCTTTGCCTAGGATTTTCAGTAAACTAACCCCTCAGACAGGAATGATATATATTCTTTTTTGTACTTGAAAATGGAGCATTTAAAATGCTTGCTGTAATCCAAGTTGTTATTCTGGACTGTTCTGACTGTATGAATGTTTCGCTGCAATAGCACACCATTATTATACCAGCTGGTTGTTGGTATATTTATCAGTTTCACTCCTTCTCAGAACTGTTGGACTTCAAATCTAACCACTGTTTTTGAGGTTTGAGATCTGATGCTATATGCTCAAACAGTACAATTATGAAACCTTGGTGTTTGCCTTCTCTGCAGTGTTCTGATGAAGAGGATTCTTTTCCAGTACGACCTCTGCAGTCTGGGGCCTTGACAAATTTAAAGGGAGCATAATGATTTATGCAAGTTTATTTTGGCACGTGTGCCACATGCCATTGTGCAAAACAACAGTTACAAATAAATCTATCTTTGATACAAGAAATTTCATCTTTGGGGAATAACATTTCACTTGATATTTCATTTCTCACATCAAACAGTGTCTTAAGTAATAACAGTTCAAAAATAAGTATCCTGAAAGGAAACTAGGATTATCATAGAAAACTTGAACCTGAATTGCTTGCAGTTTTTCATGGAATTGCTTACTTTGACATATATAATGAAAAAGTTCACTTCACTGTGGAGAATTTTATGTTTAGTTTTCAATAAGAATAATGAGGAGCTTACAAATATATCTACTTTTTCTTTAATTAGAACAATCTATTGTGAGTGCTTAACTGTAGTTAATATGAATGCTTAGCTATTGCTGCATCTTTAAATGAAAAATCAAAATTTAATATTTAACCAAGATGTTATGTTTTGTCTAAACAAAACATAGAACAAACTGACCCAACTCGCTACCCATCCTGAGAATGGGTAACAGTAAGGTACAGGGAAAATTTCTTTCCTATTTTAAGATTTTACCCTTATCAGATTAGCATGTCTTCTGCCATTAGCATCACCATCTCCCTAAAGAAGAGAACAATTGTGGTAACTTGTCCTGCACTTCTGGAAGCTAAAGTTGAGCCTCACCACATCTCTTTTTTTTTTTTTTTTTTTTTTAAGGAATTATTTGTCAATACACAAGTATCTTTATGGGTATAGTCTTTGCTTAATTGGATGACATTTTTGACAGCCAATTGAATTGACAATATCAGTTAGGTTTTTTTAAACTCATATGAAGAGTTATGCCAAGGTTAGTGCAAAGATAATTTTGATTAACTTCTCAATGCAACCAAATAAAAGAGGAAGCAATTTACCAATAAACTGCCTATGGGGAGCACTCCAATATTTTTTCATTTGGTGGGAGTAATATCAATTTATGTTTAATAGAGCTCTAAAATTCCTAATACTTAGTATGTTGTCTCTAATGGGAAGCTACTATGGTACTAAAAGCACCCTCATCATCACATTGTATACTGGTTGCTCATTATCATGTATAAAAATCTTTGCAAATGGGAGGTAGGTGATCTTAAAGCCCATAAGTGAAAATGATAAAATGAGATTTATTTTAACATTTAGATATGCTTCTAATGTCTTATTCCCTATCATGTTGCCAATGGTATGGAATGTTTTCTATTCCAGAGTAGCATTTCTCTCATTTAATGTAAATATAAGTATTTTTAGGAATCTCCAATGAATGCTCTTATGTTTGAGAATCTTACTAAGAAGTTTTATGGTGTGAGAAGTTTTAAGCATTTAGTATGATCAAAGAAGGAGGATCTGGATTAAATGAGACTGCTTTTATTCTCACAAAATTCAGTCAAGTTTCAGTTCCTGGCTTGTTACTGTCCCTGTTGACATACAGTATGCCTAATGGTATAACATGGATTCTTACCTGCACACTAAAAAAAATAGTTAACTGCAATCACATTTGCATCAGATATGCTGAGAAAAAGTTTCATACCATAAGTGAAAATATAATTTCAGTAAGCTGTTGAAAGCAGTGTCACCTGGTAAAGTTGTTTGGGCTTGTTTGTGGTGGTGGTGTTTTGATTTGGGTTACTACACTAATTTGCAAATTGAAGCTAAATCCATTCCAGTAGCTTGAGGCAGCAGAGATAGGAAGTAAAACTTGGTTTACATACTGGTGTAAATGTTTTTAGAGTAAATAAGTTTCATTTAAATTGGATGAAAGCAAGGAAAACTTTCACAACATTTCATTCTTACATGTTTATTTATTTGTTTTTATCAGGGTGAACAACTGTGTAGGATTCTCCAATTACAAATTTTTTCTTCTCTTCTTGGCTTACTCACTACTGTATTGCCTCTTCATTGCTGCAACAGATTTGCAGTATTTTATCAAGTTTTGGACAGTAAGTACTCTGATTTACATGCTGTCTTTAACTGTGTGGAGTTACTGCTGTGCAATAAATCTTAAGATTCTAAGGGGACCTACAGAAAAGCTGAAGAGAGACATTTTTACAAGGACATGTAGTAATAGGAGAAGGAGAAATGGCTTTAAGCTGAAAGAGGGCAGATATTGATTAGGTATTACAAAGAAATTCTTTACTATGAGGGTGGTGAGGCACTGGAACAGGTTGCTCAGAGGAGTTATTGATTCCCCATTCCTGGAAGTGTTCCAGACCAGGCTGGATGGAGCTTTGAGGAACCTGGTCCAGCTGAAGGTGTCCCTGTCCAAGGTGGGGCATTGGGAACTAAATGATTGTTAAGGTCCCTTCCAAGCCAAGGCATTCTGTGATTCCAAAGCATTGCATTGTTAGCTAGTATCTCCTAATGTCAGGTACCAAAGTATAGCCTATATATGCAATTATAGCCTTCATTTTTTTCAAATCATTCTTCTCTAAAAGACAATTCAAAGTTCAGATCTCAGTATTTATCATTTCCCAAGAAAGGGCCTCTTTCTTTAACTTAGATTCTGTCACCAACTTAATTGCATGGCTGTCTGTACACAGAAGGTATATAATCCATTTATTGATATTCTTCTTGTGTGGTGTATTTGTCTGTGTGCTGAATTTGATTTGGATGAATAGGGGATTATTAACAATCAAATGAAATAGCTATTTCCCCAATTCTGATGTTTTTGTTTTTTTTTTTAATTTTCAGAATGGCCTTCCTGATACTCAAGCCAAGTTCCACATCATGTTTTTATTCTTTGCTGCAGCTATGTTTTCTGTCAGTTTGTCTTCTCTCTTTGGGTATCACTGTTGGCTTGTCAGCAAGAATAAATCTACATTAGGTAAGTAGATTCAATGCTTCTGTGTTTGACAGCAAAAAATAAATAATAAGTGTATTTTATATGCATGGGTGTAATGGAGGAAGTGGGAAATTCTACACTGGTTCCTTGCATCTTGGTTAGAAGACTCCAAAATTCTTCTGTTCCATGGACATTTTGACTCTTTCTCTTGCCCCAAAGGGCAAAGTTATTAATAAACTTAACATTATTCCTCTCACTGCTTTCCACCCACAGTTTGTTAACAGAAATGGAATAAACTAAAAAAAATTCAATAAAATCAAGATAAATTCCTAATAAATGTTAGATGGACCACTGCATGCTTGCACACATAATGCTTGAATACACATGTAAAACTTAATAAATAAAATCCAGAAGACTTCAGTGCCTGTTCTCTACTGCATGCTGGACTGTAATAATGCCAATTTGCAGTATAGTCCTTAAAATGTCTAAATCTCTAAATGCTTTCCTGCTGACGTAAGCTGATTTAAAGTAGGCCAATGAACTGACCTGGATTTTCCTGGTTTCGTATTTGTTAATGATGATTAATGATGATTTTGGTGATTAATGGAAAATTTTGAAAATAGATGTCTATATCAATGGGAGAAAGCTTGTTTACTTCAAGATTTCCTGTAGGATTTTTGAGTTTCTTCAGTATTCTAACAAATCATTGACTTTCAACAATTTTTTGCTGGTATTAATTTCTACCTAGGTATAAGTAAAGTTCTATTAAAGATGTTTATTTGAATGGAAATAAATTAGTGTTCTGTTTATAAAATGGTCTGTTTATAAACTTTTAGTGTTCTGTTTATAAACTTTTAATTTTAGTGCAAAAAATTTGTTCAGAGGTAATCATAACACTTCTAATTCAACATTACACTTCTAATTCAACATTTTGTGTTTTCAAAACAAATGGAATCCCATACTGGTAATATAACATGTTTCCTGCATACTTAAGATCAAAAAGATCTGGGTGTTTCTTCCCATTTTAGTTTGGGAAATTGCTCAGTATGTGAAGCCTTAAAAAGGCAGTAATTTGGTAATGAAGCCATGATAGCTTTAAGTGTGACTGTGCTTAAATCATCCTGGGAGTTCTTTTCCTAGCCTAATATGGGCATCTAAAAGGATGCCCCCATTTTCCCTTCCCCCTTCTTCAAAACCCACTGTAATTAATGCACACTGCACGTGGAAGGTCATTTCCAGCAGTTCTTGGCTAGGGTTTGACTGCAGAAGGACAGTCTCAGCATGGTTCTGACATGGTTTGTGGGAGCTGTACTGTCAGGACATCAGGACAGAGCTTGCCTGCTATGTATAGCCAATTAAGGGAATTAAATGGCTATCAGTCACTTGGTGAAAAGTGAATGAATTTTCTGCTTCAGGCACTTTGCAACACTTGAAGCTATATTTAGCTCTCTTCTCCAGAAATTTAGGTTGGATGGCCAGGGGGAATAATCTGGGTCTATGAGCAAAGACGTTTCCTGATGCAGTGGTAAAAACACACAGTATTTTCATACCCCAGTGTGTGTGTAAAGCTAGTCTTACTACTAAAGTAGGTTAACTTTTTCTCCTTTTTCATTACTTTTTCTGTAAGAATCCCTTTGTTTAGGTTTTTTTCTTTCTTGAACACTGTCTGTGGTATAGTCACAGACTGAAATATTCATATAAACTTATCATGCCTGCTTTAAAATGGAGTTCCTACTCTTCCTTGCCTTGATGAGGGAGGATGAAAGAGAGTTCCACCCTTCTCAGCCACTGGACTTGCTCCACACACACAGTGCCTGTGTAGCACTCACTGACTTTGGCTTCCAAGAGTGCCCTCACTCCCTTTCTCAGTCATTTGGGCAGTACAGTCTTTCCTCTTTGATGAATGGCAGTGCAATTGCCTAAGTACTGGTGGGGAGTAACCTGCAAAGAGGTCTAATTAATCTTTTTCTTTTAAGAGGTCTTCAGAGCTCCCATATTTCGTCACAGAACAGATAAGAATGGCTTTAGCCTGGGCTTCAGCAAAAACCTAAGGCAGGTGTTTGGCGATGAGAAGAAATACTGGTTGGTGCCTGTGTTTTCGAGGTATGCTGCTCCTAATGCTTAATTTATTTAAACTGTTAAATGATCAGGATCCAAAGCATTTGGGGAATGGTTAGCTTTTTGAAATAATATAGAGTAATAAATAAATAAACTTCTTCAAAGTTGAGAGTTTTTTGTACGTATGACATCAATTTGAATTTTTCAGTTTAGGGGATGGTTGCTCCTTTCCAACTTGCCTTGTTAATCAGGATCCTGAGCAAGCTTCCACACCTGGTGGACTTAATTCAACATCCAAAAGGTAATCTGCTTTTGTTACCCACTTCATAATATACTTAAAAGTGGTAAGCAAATGAAGAGTATCCTTTTAATAAATCCAAGTCATATTTTAACAGTTAAGCTGTAAATCGGGTAATCCTCAGATTTACATTTAAATTTATGGAAATGAGGCAGGGTAAATTTTTCCCCTGATGTGCTTTGTCTCTGCTCAGTGACATCCCAGGACCTGAATTTTTCACACCTGCCTAACAATCAGTATCAGCAGTATTCTTTATGCATACATATGAGATGGTTATTCACACTGCCTGTGATACAAATCCATTGCCTTGCATGGCTTTTGGGGGATGCCTGCTTTTTCATGTCTAGTGAAAGCTGCTCCATATAAGGGAATCATCCCTAATGGCACTTGGGCCAAAGCACAGGAACCTGAATATTAAGTGTTGTTTCTGCTGATAATAGAACATGTTTTATTAATTCTTATCCTTAATGGACATGACTTCTTTAAAGCGTGAAAAGTATGCATATTCTCCTTTGAATAAATTCATGTTGCATCCTTTTTGAAATGTTTGATAAGTATAGTGAATATGAGGCTAAGAAATGATAATGGAATCATACTGACAATCTTTTATTCATAAAAGAATTATATGACATTTCATCTTGATGTTTTATCTTACCCCAGCATTCTGAAGCTTACATTAGGAAAGAGATTTTGGAGATGTTCTCTCCACTATTTATCATGTCAGGTTTGTTATAGTGAAGAAGAATATAGGTAAGATTGCATTTGGGGCTGAAGTACATGTATTAATATAAAATATCTGTCAAATTAAAAATCCCTGTGCTTTTTAGATTGTGCTTGCACTTGTGACAACCACAGTGTAATGTATATAATGATAAAAAAGTAGTGATTCATCAGACAAAAGAAGCAAGGTGAGGTAAGGAAAATACTGTGTATGACAAACTGTTTGTAGTGTGTGGTAAAAAGATGAAAAATTACTGCAGTTCACTAATGTTCTTTTTATTGGTGCTACAGTGAGAACCATCTGTTTCCTGCAAAGCCCTTGCGTGATTCCCAGAGCCACCTACTTACAGATGCACCATCTTGGCCAGAAACTGCTGCAAAGGCTGACAAGGGCAAAGTTGGTAAGGAGTTGGCTTATGCTGCAATGATTTGTGTTGTGTAAACTCTTTTGGAGGATATATTGTAATAATGGCCACAGTCATGTTGTTTGTATTCATGAACCAAAATTTATGAAGCTTTTTTAAAATATATGCTAGTAGGAAGTTCCATGTGTCAAGCTGCTGTGCCTTTCCCACTTAAACCTGACCAAGAGACATTAGAACACTGATACCAGTAGGTGCTAATTATTTTTTAAGATAGGCCTGATAGCACCTTTGACAACAACTTTCTTATAAAAGAGGTGACACCTATTTGCAGCTATGCAATACATGCATGATTGTATTATTTGCTGAAATAATGAAATGAAATAAATTTGCTGAAGTAATGAAATCTTGAAATGAGACCTTCTCCTGTGGGAATACTATTTTTTGTCTTTTAAGGTATGAGCAATCCTGCATTAACCATGGAAAATGAAACCTAATTTCCCTTAAAAGAAGCATTTGAATACATAAGGAAAGGTATGTTAATATTCTCTGTATTTATTATTTATTTGATGATTCCTTACCATTTGAAGAATGCACAAAAGAAAATTACTAAAATACTTCCTGTTTTCTTCAATTAATTTTTTTACCACATATAGTAGCACATGAATTCATAGTTCTAAACTAAAACTTTAAACTCTTATTTCTTGATGTGTAATGTTTGCAAATTAGTTTGATCTTAATACTCATTGCTTTTTAGGTAAAAGTCCAATATAATATTATGATTATTATTCCTTTAAATTAGAAAGATACGGAAAATTGTGAGTATTTAAGCTGTTCAGCCAATATTTGTAACACTAAGTTTGAAAATTGGGCTGGTTCTTAAGACTGCACGCAAGGATCATAGCTTTGTCTGCTAAAACAGGTAAAAGTCTATCAAATGATGAAGCAAAAAGGATTTAGTCTAATATATAAGCTATTAGTGCTCTGAGTCAGGTACTGACTGAGCTGCATCCTATTTAATAGTAAAACAACAGATGATATTTTCTTGCATTAATATCTTGCAACACAGGCGTGAGAAGCAGCTAGTAAATTCTGTTAGGTACATAACAGAAGCTGACATTTACCCTGTGTTGTGGAGAATGAACACAATCATCACATTCACTCTAGTACTTGAATATAGCTAACTCCACCAAAACTTATGGAATTAAATTATTTTGTATTTAAACTGTATAAAAAGTTTGACTCCAACCCTAAGAATTTTTGCATACCAAATAATTGATGTGGAGGAGTCGTTCCAGCAAGGTCATTTCTTCCCTGCTGTTGGAAGCACTTTTTCAGTCATCCTGAAAAAGCTTCTCAAATGAATGTCCTTCATTTATGTGTGGTATGACTCTTGGACACGCTGTCATGGCAGTGAGGTTGCTCATGGTCCCTCATGGAAGAAGAAGGCATGGAAAGTCATCAGGGAACTGCAGTGATTGTCACTAGACCCATTAGGAATGGTACTGCACTGTCAAGGCAGATTATAAAACTAGTAAGTGTGCAGATACCAACAGATGCACCCATAGCTTGTACCAAAAAGTTCCCAAAAGTTCAGTTTGGTTCATGAGAGAAATTTCAAAACCTCTTGGCCCTTACATTCTGGTTTTGTGTTCAGTGATGAAGACACAGTTCCAGATATAGGTACATCTGCAAACTTGATGATGATGTGAAGTGTTAGAGGTGTTGAAAATGTGGGTGTCAGATGAACAGAGTTAAAGAGATGAGTGAAGAAAACTCAGACAGTGCCTGCAATTTTCCCTGCTCTCTGGATATTTTAATAGAATATAAACCCCTCATTTCTAACCCTTTGTTCAAAATGTAAAACATTGCATTTCTGCACTGTTTAATCCATCCATTCTTTCAACAAAACAACAGCTTCTGGAAAAGACTAAATTACTTACTTTCAGTTGATTTAATGTCTCACATGTCATCACTAATCAAGAGTAAAATATTGGAGACAGACTTGAAAGAAACGGATTCTTGAATTGTTACAGAAATACAATGAATTGCAACTAGTTTTATCAGGTTGGAGTTCTACTTTCTGAAGTCCCAAGACTTTATTTACTTAAGTAATAGCTTTTAAACTTTAATTTTTCTTTGAAGAGTGTGTACATTTTATTGGAATTTTGTCATTCAGATTACTCTGAATATCAAACATAGTCTGTGACTGTTCTAAATATGTTAAAAGTGGGTGGATTTTCCCATCAGTTTAGCTTGATAAACATCTTGAACTCTTTTTAAATAATTTTCTTCTTTTAGTCCAGTCTGAGAAAGAGTTGTGTTTGCAGTCAGATTACTTCACTCTGTGGGTTTGGGGGTTTTGTTTGGTGTTGTTTTTTTCTTTTTGGAGGCGTCCATTTTGGAACATGGCATTTTAAAGAGAGACTACTTTCAGAGGAGGTTATGTTCCAAAGAGAAGCCTAAAGTCACATAAAGGGGCTCCTGGAGGTTGGTTTTGCCTCACTTGGATTCCTGCACTTTCAGAAGAGTAGCAGGAACTGGTAATTCTTTGGCATGAGCACAAGCACCAGATTGGTTGTACCTGTACTCTGAGGTATTTCTATGTGGCAGTTAAAACTTTCTGGAGAATTAACGAAAAAGATAGATTACTGTCTACATGTATGCCACATACAGTTGCTGGAATAAGGGCCTGTATATAAAAACTTCTTTTAGCTACTTCACATTTAACTTCATTACAATATTGTCAATATAGGAATCATATTTGTTCCTAGGGATTGAATAGAGTACTTTTAATAGACCTGCTGAAGTCACCACAAAAACCAAGTAATTTCATCTTGGATATGAAAAATACAGCCTGCAGCCCCTGCCAATGTGTTAGAATTAGAATTTCTGTCCCAGTGAAGGATCTGTTCAATATCCTGTATCCTATAATCCCTCATATTTCAGCAGAGGACTGATTACCGAAAGTGCCAGATGTAGCTTACACTAATGTAATAGAGAATTATTTTTTAATTATGTTGGTATCTGGAAGTAAAAATAGCTCGTGTCATTTTATAAACTGGTGGCCTGCTTGCTGTGTAGTCAGTACTTATCACTGTCATCCTGAAGTAGATTAATAACATACCTGTGAACAGTCTTACTGGGTTCTTCTTCAGGATGGGATTTTTATTCTGCTGTTAGTCACTTTCCCCTTCAAGTTGATGAAACTTGCTACAATAACATCATTTTTAAGTATTCTTTGATTCTAATAATGTATTTTGTGGTTAATATTCTGTTCCAGTTTAAGAACAAGCTGTTGTTGGAAGGAAGATGCATTCTTCCAAGTATCAGCCCTGTTGGCCAGCTGCTCCTGTCTGCTCCTCTATGGATGTGCTCAGAAAACAAACTGACAGATGATTAGCTGTCTCCATGTCACTGCTTGAAACACAAAACTAAACATGTTACTTCTGAACCATATAAAGGATGTTTCAACTTAAAATTACTGGGTTTGAATGGTGAAGGATGATTGAGTACTAGAAAGTGGTACAAAAGAAGAGCCTGCGTTTACAATTGTAAAAATTCAATGGCTGGTTTTACTTTGGTATTCAGCACAAAAAAATGTGAATGTGACCTCCTTACTATCAGTTCATGTTCTTGGCTTGGTTTTGAAAATTCACCTTTTAATTCAAATTGTTCTAAGTGGTTGACTTTAAAATCAAATTTTTGCACAACTGGCTTTATGAATTGGGAGAACAGCCAGTGTTGATTAGGAATAGTTTAGTGGCTTGGTGGACTGTATTTTCTTTTGAGCCCTTGATAAGCAACTTTTGAAGAAGACCTAAGTAAGTGTCTGACTGTTATTGGAACATTTTTTGGAAAACATTATTGGAAAACCTCTGTTTTCCCAAAGGTCTGCACTACAGATAGTTGGAAAAGTTGAGAGGGAAAAAAATCCTTTGGTTAATTGAATGGTACAGTGGGCCCCTGCCCAGTGATGCAATGAAAAGCTGAAAAGCCTGTGTTCAGGGAGGTAATATGGAAATGAAACTGGCCAGCTGGGGATTTTGATGGCAGCTTCACAGAATAGTCCTATGAAATGGGATTTTATTGTCCCGTTTGGAGCTCTTGCCCCTTTGGAAGCAAATGTTGGCCCTGAACTTTGATCCAAAAGGCTTTTTACCAACCTGTGTTAGTTACTGAGGGCCAGGGTCTTTCAAGCTCCTAATTTCCTATTAATCAATATTTGTCTCAGATTTCTTTTTTCACTTTTTCTTCAAGACACTGCCTTTCTTACTGCATAACTTGATGAATACCATGTGCAGTCAAGGTGACTTACTGTTATTACTTATGATATTTGCATTTACAGGACAACGGACTTTCGATTGCAATACCAAAAAGCCAAGCTGCTGCACATAGGAAATCCCATTTAATTAAGTTAGGACCTAGCAGCTTTCTTAGGATCAGAGTTTACTGACTAGAATAAAAGAGGCATTTTTGGCTTTCAAAGTCAATGAAGTTTCAGCAACACAAATCTAATTGTCTTGTGCCTTTTGTATACACTACATTTATGGTATCAGTGTTTACATTTAAGTGCAAATTTCTATTCTTAAAACAACTTTAGGAGGAACTTAGTTATGCTTTCTAGGGGGCTAGATAAAAAGACAAGTCAAAAAAAGAAAGGTGTAAACCTCAGACTATGCTGAGTTCAGTCGAAACAGGAAAGTACTTCTATTATCAAACCTGAATTACTTAGCGGGTTGGTTCACAGTGTAAAGATGCCAGTCATTTGTTTAAGAAACTGGCAGCAGGACTAAGTGATATAATTCTGAAAGCAAAAGACACTATCATTAACTCTCCTACCAGCAGGTAACTTCAAAATTTGTCTTTCTTGGGTTTGCAACTTAGGTGATAGCTGGTGTAGCAAAATGTGGCTTTTTTTTTTTTCTCTAGTGAGGGAAAATGTATTTATTTTACTTTTTTTCTTTTGAATCTAGAAATTTTACCAGCCTGAAAACATCTGTTTATTGCCAGAAGTGCCAGAGTGTGGATCCCTTGATGTAGAACACCTTTTTTAAACTAGCATGAAGGTAGCATACAGTTTACATTATGCCTGCAGAGATCTAGTTACCAAAAGATTTTTTGCAGCTCTTTATTCAATGTTGTTCTGTCAGCTTACCTCATATTCGTGTTTGTTTAAAGGCGAACTTGTCAAGGGATAAGGGGGAGAGGGAAAATATATTTTTTAACACTTCAGGTTCTCTATCTGTAGAGTCTTGTTTTTTATGCAGTTAGTCACAGGGTGGTTTGTCATGGAGCATGCATTTAAAATACCGAGTAGAAAGTTGAAATTCAGCTTCAGTGTGTCTTGCACCATATTTTTATGTAAAGACAAAAGATTTCCTCCCCAAGCAAAACACATCATGGAAATGGATCTCTCTAATGTCGGTTTATCTGTGTCCAGGGCTCTGAGATCTCTCAGTAAGGCTGGGGATCCACGTAGAGAAAGGACAGGGATAAGGGATCAAGAAATGCCTGGCTTCTCCATGTCTCAGAAGTCACACTTGGAAAGCACAATAGCCCTAAATAATCTGCAGTTTTGTTGCAGCCAGAGGCTGTCCCCCTCACAGAAAACTGATGGAGCCATGGGAAACAGACCTGATGAAGGGAGGAGAAAGGGAAAGGATGGTAGCTCAGATGTAAACATCAAGCAGGTCTGAGCCAGGGGGCTGCAGCTACATCTGCTCTCTAGATGGGCATGAGCTGTGTCTCCATGAAGAGCACTGTCAGCAGGCTTTGAGGGTTCCTGGCAGTTCTCACTGTGTAGAGTATGGACAAAATCGAGTCAATCATGCTCCAAAGTATAATTTCTGATGATATGACTGTACTCTTGGCTTTAAACTCTCTAATACTTTCTATAACAAAGTGAAAATTCTCTTTTTGACATACTGACCATTGTCAGTGTTACAATGCATGCAGGAGAATTTGTGAAGAAGTCAGGGTAGCAAGGATGCAATGTTGTTTGTCTGCATACACTGATTCTCCTGTCCTTTATATTCTTGCTAGGCACTTTACTACAGCCTTTTGTGTAATGTCTGTATTTTTTTTAAGGAGTGCTTTTTACCTACTGTACAGTTACTAATCTACTTTTTTGCTAAAAAGAAAATAATATCCCTGATATTTGTCTAGAGGTATTTGTCTGGTGCGTTTCAAGCTTTAGTGGAAACTAGATGAGTTCTGCAGCCTCCTCAGATGGGCCTGAGTCCCAAATGACAGCAAAGTTTAATTTATTTTGTATATATGTAAACAGTCATATGAACCATAGTTCCCTACATGTATAAAAACGTCTTTTATTTGTAGGCTAGAACAAATCCAAAACATCTGCACCAGAAGTAGTCCACACATACTCTATACCAGTAGATGTACTGGTGATGGAGTACTCAAAGTCTTCACGGAGAACTATTTTTGTTAAGAAAATGGAACACAATCTATGTGAGCTGTTAAGATACAGCTGCTGTTATGCACTTTAATACTTTGAGAGAAAAAACAGTGTCCAGTTTAGGTTACAGACTGAAAGTTCTTTCTTAGACTATGGCTGGGCAGGTAATGAATGAAACACAAAGTCACAGAGTGGCAAATGTTGGAAGGGACAACCACTGGGGTTATCTGGTTCCTGCTCAAGCAGGATCATCCTAGAGCACATTGCACAGTATGAAATACATGTGGTTCTTGAGTATCTCTTGTGAGGGACACTCCAGAAAGGAAACAAGTTTGTTTCAGTGTGTGGAATGCTGTAGCTGTTTTTCATCATTATTTGGACTGAAACCTAATTTCCCTTAAAAGAAACATCTGAATATGTAAGGAAATGTATGTTAATATTCTCTGTATTTATTATTTGATGATTCCTTGCCATTTGAAGAATACACAAAAGAAAATTACTAAAACATTTCCTATCTTATTTTCTTCAATTGATTTTTTAATTAACTGAGAGTTCTTCCCCTGGTTCAGTTGACTGGTGTGTGGAGGGGTGGGGGGAAATATATTTCTACATAAATTTAGTGTATAACTTTGCCACGTGTTAATGTGTTGCTCACATAAATAAAATAAATGCTTCATGTTCAGCATGCCATGGACGTAGCAGTCATTGACACACTACTCCCAGTTTTACTGCTGGTGTACCTGAGCAGCAGAACATCATCTCTACCTACTGGGGCTTCACTGACAACATAGCTGCTGGAAATGTCCCCCCTCACCCCTTCACCAGGAGTCTTGGACTTCTGTAGGTGTATTTCCCTTCTCCAATCTTCACAACACACTGACACTGGAAGGGGTTGAGAAGGATCCAGTTCTTTTATCATCTTTCATGGGTGAAACACTTTGTGCTGGCAGAGCAGACAGAGCTGCCCTCCTTTTTGAGTAATGCTGATAGTCAAAAAGGCGGAATTTTGTTCCCTAAAAAAGGGTGGGGGGGGGGGGGGGGGGGGAAGGGGAGGTAGGGGTGTCTTAAATCCCCTACCCTTTATAGAAGTGAAAAGGTACAAGAAAGATGGCTTCTAAACAGGATTGTCACCCACAGTGCCACCACAGTGCAGCTGTGCTTTCTCAGGGTTCTCCATTCCCTGCCAGGCCAGATTCTCCAAAGCTGCCTGATTTTCCCCTCTTTCCTGACAGTCCTCCTTAGGAAAGTGCTGGATCCGCCTCCTGTGCAGAGAGGAGTGAGACTGTTGGCTCAGGGACCTCTAAAGCTGCAGGAACAGTTACGTAAAGATAAAAGCAGCTTTCACCTCTACCACTTCAGACATAAAAACAGGATGAGCTTGGACCATATACTGCATGTTAAAACCCTTCCAAAAATAGTGGTATTGAACCATACACAAACATTCTCATCCAAAACAAGATTGAAAAGAATGTACTGCTATGCAGAGGGGGTGGTGGGATGTCTCTGTTGCTACTTCACTTGCATCTACCACCTGCTTATGAGTGACCTTGTAGTAGGATGGGAAAAGCACCAGCCTTCTGGGATGGAACTTGTAGCAAGTGACATCTGACATAACCTAAGGAAAGCCTTGCCACGTTCCCTCGGCAGTTTTTCAATTGGTCCTTCTTTAAATTTTGTATCATCTTTCTCTCTTCTCCTTCCCTTCCCTAGAAGTCCAGATGGAAAGTGCTAAATGTGAAATGTACAATCACTGCTTTGGTAGGGAGAATAATAAAGAACCTAAGTTGACTCTTGATAAGTAATTCCTTCATATCTCTAAGTTATCACTCATCACTGAAATACAGTAACTCAGTCATTCTGAAATGCTGTATTTGAGGCATTGATCACATCCTTCATACTAGATCACTTTAATCTCAAGCAGATGGTCCCAATAGTTTGAGTGCAGGAGTTGGAAGATGTGCCATGAGCCATCTCCCCTCTCTCCCCCTCTGCATGCTCACAGTTTAACTGATTGGCATAACTGGAACAGACCCAGCACTTCCTGACAGTCATCACTTCATGAAGTCACTTTCCTTTTTATTTAATCTGAAAATAGAATAATTCTTAGTTCACTTAAGAAAGAGCTCCTGATATAAAGGCAAAAATAGACAACACACACACTGTTACAGCCTGAACAACAGGAACTTACTTCCAGTTATTTTCTCCATCACATCAAGAGATTTAACTGGCCGCTGTTTCAAACAGATACAATAGTAAAAATCAGGAGCTTCATCATAGATACTACAGCCACTCCCCAGAGCATGCAGAGGGACAAGAATGAAGGGAACAGGGAGCTTGCCAAGCTCAGTTATATGATGAGAAGTAAAGAAAAGGTATTGCCAATGCCACCCCAGCTCTGCTTTGCTGTCCAACAAAAAATGAAGCATATTTTCTGTAATGCAGCTTAGAAAGTTCATCTGCTGCCAACTTCTACCTGGTACACAGAGGAGGGAAAAGGCTTCCCTTCCCTTTTCTCCAGTTCTCCCTCACATTATCCAACACAGTTAACTGAGGCAAGTGTCTTAGGAGCATGAGACAGAGCACTCTTGGGCAAGACAATTGTCCAACAGAGGCAGGAACTAGTACCTCATCTCTGCTGGCAGCAGCAGGACAACACCAGAAATCAGATCTTCACAGCTGGCATGAATGTGCAGATTTATTCCCAACCCAAGACCAAAAAAATAATGCAGGAGAAGCATCCTCACTTCACTAGCTGTGTGAGGTAGTGCAAGAGGGAAATAGACATCAAATAAGCAGCCTCATGCATGAGGGAAATAAAATAATCTCCCATGAACCAATTAAGGTGCAGTAAACCAGGTACACTAAATAAGATATAGCAGGAAAATAACTTCATGGTATGAACAGAAAAGTACACAGAGATAACTGATTTTACTCTATGTAAAAACTGGGATTTATTCTTTGTGAGATTTTGTTCAAACTCAACAATTAAAAGTAGTTAGACAAATACCCACAATTCTACTGGAAGCTTTTGGCTTTCTTTGCCATCACTGACGTGGTGGTATAAAATTCAAATTTTGAGAAGTCTGTTTTATTTAAAATTGCACTTAAATATTTCACAGGTTACTAAACTGCAATGAACCCACATCACCCTAAATCCATTGACATGTGATTATTAAACTTCCAGTGAAGGCCTAAAAACTGCTTAAGTATAGGAGTGCTTTCTTTCAGTGCATGTTGGTTTAAGAGAGTTATTAGTTAATTCAAGGTTGAAAAACCAATTGGGAGTTTAAAACAGAACTTCTTTGTGTCCAGTTTGTTTTTACATTCCTAATCTGATCTTCCTCCACCAAGGATAAATCTTCCTTATTCCAGACCATGTCACATGTCCTGCTTCCACCTTTCTGTGTTTTGAGCTGAATCAGAAGCACCTTGTTCATGAATGCAGGCTTCCTGCTACTTTTCCTGGATTTTCAGAGTTAGGGAATGAAGCATTCTTGAGCATGGAGTAACCAGTCAGATAAGGTAAAGAAATTTCTTGGATGTCAAGAGTTTATAGGTCATCAGCAAATTCATGTGGGAAAAGGCCTTAAATACTGTGTTCCAGACCTATTTTCCTCCACTTCAAGGATGGTTCTTGCTTAGTTTCAATGAGCAAAGGAACTAAATGCTTAAAATAAAAATTATATCTATTTTAAAAAAATAGTGGCAGAGAACATAAGGTTCCTGGAACACTCATCTGACTCCAGAAGCCAAAAATACAAGTGGATTAAAAATAGAAAGATCAAATATAACAGGTTTTGATACTGCATTTCTTCTGACAAACCTACTCAACAACAGTGTATTTTAAATGGATTGGGAAAAGCAGAGGCCTAGAAAGAGAATTCTTGTCTCTCAACAAAAAGGTGCATGTCTAGACAGCTGGAACTGTACCTGCACATTAATTTTTGCAAAAGCAATTAAAGCTGGCCACTTTGGAAATAGATTTCATGCTCTGAAGTTTACATGTAATGGTCCTACACATAAGAAATTACTTTTTTCATAATCTCCACAATTCACAATTTAAATCACTCCTTAATGGAAACTAAATCTAATTTTGCCAAGGAAATGAATGATGCACAGATGTCTCCCTGGCTGCAATCAACTCTCAACAGACACAGTGATCAGAGCAAGTATTCTCTCACAGAATAAACCATAATCTGTTTCATGCTGACCAGTGGCTTTTGAGAAATGTTTTGTTACTGAAAAAAAAGTCAGGAGGAGAATTCTCTGAAGTCACATACTGGTCTAGTGGAAGGTGTCCCTTTCCATGGCAGGGGGGTTGGAACTAGATAATCTTTAAGGTTCCTTTCAACCCAAACCTTTCCCTGATTCTACGACAGGAAGCAAAGAAAAGCACAGCACAGCATATGGGATGCTCAGCAGTTACTTCAAAAGCAAATCCCCATCGGCACTAGAACTTTTACTGTAGGCACACATTCAGAAGGCTCTAAAAACTTCCTTTGATCCTCGATTAAAAACCAACTTCAAAACAAAAACCCATTAAAGTCCTTCGAAGAGTCATTCTGCTGAAGTTAACCAGATAGCTGTATCCATATGCTTTAGGCAAAGCTACTACTTTAAAGCAAATGCATCAAACTTCAGGGGCTCTTCATGCCACATCTATGCAAACCCTGGAGGCCACAGTAAGAATTCATCCTGCTTTCACTATCACAATATTAAAGCCAAAGACAACTGAAGTTAAAACAAGTCACCATCATCTAATGCATAATGGTATAAAAGCACTAATGGGATTAGGATGCCTCAGAAGTAAACTGCAATCACCCCTGTTCCAACTCAGGACAGTAGGAATTAAATGACTGAAAACCCATGAACACAATTCTGCTCTGAATGTGAAATCAGTCAGGGAGCAGTGAGTTAGATTCCTCTATGTCAGCATGTAGAAAAGAACTATCATGCCTAACAAAATAGAGCTGAACTGACCAAATAATGACATTGCAGGAAAAATTTTGCAACAAAACCACCAGTCTGTTGTTATGTAAGAAAACATTTCTTAGGCCTTTATTTACAAAAGCTTTAAAAACAAATACCCTCTGTTATGCAAATTACTTGTTTAAAAAGGACCGCCCAGTTACATCATCATAATTCAATGAGAAAAAGGAGTTTGATTTTTTGCTTTTCAGTACAAGATAAAACAGAGTAATTGGCGAACATGTGGAGATTTTTCTGCCATTGATTTCCGTGTCAGGCACACATACGCGCGCACACGCACAGACACACAATGTCACGCATTCCGTCATTCCAGGCTACTAGTTAGCTATTCAATACCAAAAATCCTTCCTGCACAACTGCTCTGTACACATGCTATGCAGAGTTAAGAACATACTTTAGGGTCCTTGAAAACAATATATCTAAAATATATTGTAAGATATACTCAAAAATAAACTAGCATTACACTCCTCAGGTAACTTTATTAGCTGGAAGTTATTTATATTTTGTTGTCTTACAACAAATCTCTTTAACATCTGTCTTTGTAACAACTACAAAAAGGCATGATTTAATTGTCCTTCTAATTCAATAATTCAATTAAATAGTATTTTTCAGATCTTTGGGGTTTGTCTTCAACTAAACTGACTTACAAAAATCATGAAATCAAGTACATAATAAATATGACTTCATAAAAAATATCTGAGGTGTACATTACTAGGATAAAAGTCATGAGGTTAATCAAGGGAAATGTGCCATTACAAGACTCCTACTTTTCCATTATCATTCAACTCTCAGCTTAATGGCAAAAAGGCTAAAGTCATAGCTGTTCTTCTCCTGAAGGGTGTAAAGCTGTTTTTTCAAGCCTCTTTCCCCCATCACAGAGCAGTTTTAAAGCAGCAGGCCAACCAGCAGTTGACATGTGCAGTATTTGTTGGAAGATGACCAAACACTAGTAAAGTAAGAGCAATTACTATGATTTCAGTAGTTTGTTTTGCTTGAACAAACAGAGATTATGCAGCAAATAAGTCCCGTTGTGTGGGTTGAGATACCAAGAAAATACAGCTTGAAGCTGCTGAACTTGGCAGATGATTGTTTTCTAGCTGAGGGCAAAAGAAAAAACCAAAACAAACTTCAAATAAAACAGAGGATCTGAGTCAGAGTCGCTCTCTAAAGTGCAAATCTGATGGTCCACAATCTTGAATAGCTAAAACGCCTGCATACTGGAAAGAACAGACATGAAGGGGGAAGTTAGTTATAATCAGAGCCAATTAATTTAAAGAAGGGAGGGGAAAACAAAAAACTGGAAGAACGATGTAGGCAAGTTTACCAGAATATTCATTATGATTCAACTTTCCCCTTCTCTCTGCCACACTGATCCTATACATGCTTCTTTACAAATGGGCTTGTTAAGAGGCCAAAATGTAACCCAGAAAATTTTACGTATCAATATTAAGATCAAAATCTGTGATAGGAACAGTCAAGTTTAGTACATATAAAGGCAGAAAAGAAAGTGTGCTGAGAAAGGGGGGAAAAAAGCCTTAATTGTCCAAGGGGTTCAACCAGAGATAAAACCTATATACAAGCATGTGGAGGTCAAAAAGACGGCCTTTCATTTCATGTCATGACTGTTTGTTGGCTTCTTCTTCATAAGCGTTTCCTGTGCCATTCTGTACATAAGATGACCCCGAACCAAGACCATATAAGTGGCCACAATATTTGGCATCGTCAATGTGATCTTCAAAGAACATCTAAAAAGTGAAGAGACATGAATTACTGCAAAAGAAAAGGTTCTGTTTCAACAGAACTGTAGAAAGGCTTTAAAATTACTTTCTTTTTAAATATCAAATCCCAAGGTGCAAAAAATTATATAATTAGTATAATAAGACACTTAATCTCAACACATTATCACAATGTGCTATATGACACAATTATTTAAATCTGTCAAGAAACACAATCAATTTTCCTGTGCACCTCTCCCAATTAAATGGCCAAATGCAATGTTTTCACAATTCTGTATTATTAATCATCACTCACATATCTGCAAGAGCAACAAAGACATTTCTCCATCTGATTTCTGTGGTGCTTCTTACAACAAGCATATGCTTAGCATCCATCATCAGTGCCCATTCCCTTACCTCCCCTCAGTGTGGAGTTTTCATCATACTCTGTCTTGGAATAGAGATATGCTGATTTGTATTATATAGGTTTGGGGGTGGGGAAGATGAGCACAAAACCAGTTTAGAGAAATGCAGAAAGATGCATTTTCAGCTCCTCACAGAGGGAGACTTAATTTAATGAGGAAGAGCAAAATTTTGTACCAAGACTGCATTTACATATTACAAGTCTAAATTACAAATGGAACCTTTCAGTGGAAGACAAACTAAAGCCCATGATATTCTGATACTCTGCCTTTCAGACAGGTTTTCAAGCAGAAAATCACAAATTATCTTGTCAAAATAATAAGACACACATACACAAACATTTTTCACCCTAAAACCTTTAAAGCAATCCTGGACACTCCAGTGGTTCCCATTCCCATATCCATCATCAATACCAGAAATCTAAGACAGGCAGAAATATGCAGGGACAGAACGGATGCAATACACAATCTACACATGCAGACCTGTATACACCACACAGGTCAAAACTTCTCCCTTCAAGCTTTGCTTTTAGCAGCACAGTCAGGATGGAAAATTCTGTACTGTAGGAATCAGAGACTTTAATTAAGCTTTGCAGCCCCAGCAGTTCTTAGTGAAATAAAACAGGTAGGAAGAGCCCAAAATAACAACTCTACTCTTGCAGTACCATTATTTAAGTACTCCTGATGGAAAGAAAAGGATCAGTAACTTTTTTGGCTGGCACTCCAAGACCCAGCAAGCAAGTTGCATCTCTGTCACAGCAATCAGTAACAAAATTCTGTGCCTCAAAAAGCACTATAAAGTGAAGTCTTTTTACTCAGAAATACATTTTTAAACACTGAACTCTGCTGAAAAGCTTTAAAAATCTACATTAAATTTATTTCTCTATGCTTAGTACTGTATTCTTATTCAGAAATGCTGTATTTGCAAAGAGTATTTAAGTACTGGGGAAAATATTCATTATCAGTCCATGTCTGTTGGCTTAATTAAGCAAGTGTGTTGCACTAAAAAACCCTCAGAGATTTCTACTTCTGGTAAAAGCTTTTAGTAAATAAATTCAACCAGCTAGTTTGCCATTAACACAAACTGCATCTCATTAAAGAAACTATCATGGGTTTGGACCTTCACTCTAGAAAACTAACTTGAAAGGCTGTATCTTAAGCATGATTATTGTATGCTTCCCTTTGTTTGCTTTGGATCTTCAAATTCAAGAGTGAAGTTTCACAATATTAGGCAGACAGCAGGTAGCTGCACTGGCCTTGGATCATACCAGAAACATAGTCCTTTTTATTGCATCTGCAGCCCATGACCTGCCTGACAACTGCAACAGGTCCAGCAGAAGCAGAACGGAGTGCTAGGATGAGCAAACCAGCCCAAACCATCATTCTTTATTATTCAGCTGCTGTGTCACTAATATTTGTCACAATCTCGTGGTCATTTTCTCCTTCATACAGAAGGCTGGATCCCAGAAGGTAGACTTCAGCATATAGTACTTAACATGATTAAATGATGAGGTTTGATATTGCCATCTGTTTTGACATGGTAAATGACACTGAATTGCTGGAAGAATGCCATGTTCTGATGCACTGGCATTTGTTCAGTGCAACTGCTTTCCAGAAGAGGCCTGTTCGACATTTCATTGCTCTGCTAATGTTTTAGCAGAACATCCTAATGTTTTAGAAAACATCCTAATGTTTTCCTGTTGTATGCAGACAAGTAGCAAGGAAATGTGAAGCCTGTAAGACCTGACTGTCTTTGCTGTAACCTTGAATTAACTGACCTTTAGAACCTTAGTTAAACTGAGCTTCACTCAGTGGCAAGGAGAAAGAAATGCATAGAAATTCTCCAAAGCAGACTGGAAGTCATAATTTAATATACTTCTAGCCTGAAAGTTTAGCTAGAAGTGGTTCATCAAGGTGGGGCTCCTTCCCCACCTCTCAACCTGCCACAAGCAGCAGTACACATCAGCTGGATGTTACACTGAGCAAAAGCTCTAAAAAAAAAATTTGACTTGAGTACAGTCACCCAAAAAGGAGTCTGGCTTCAGCAGTTCATAAATCACTACAGCAGTCACCTAAAAAAGGCACCCTGCAAAACAGGTGAGGAAAAAATACCCCAAAACAAAACTTCAGAAAAAATCCAGAAGTCAGGCCTAGGCTGGAATTGGGAAGAAATATTCACTCACAGCAGCAAAGCAAAGAGTCAGTAAGGCTGGTTCACACTTACTCAGGGAAAAATACAGGTGGTGTCACTTTTGTCAAGAAAGGATTGACCCCTGAAGCCCTTCAGAGACCTCCTTAAAATAACAGACTTATCAGGATCAGCAATTCCATGTGACTACCACAACCCATTACTACAATGGAAATAAAAACAGTATGTCCACCTACTTCTCTCATTTTGAAAAAGGCCATTCCTGTGAGTAAAGAATCGGATCCTGCCTGATGCTGTGGTCCTATCCTTTCCAGCTCTAACTGCTCAGCCACTTCTTGTAACCCACCCTGGAAAACAAAACATTTTTGTTAAATTAGAACACAAAACAGCTATATTTGGGAAAATATGTTACACAGGCCATACAACCTCGGACATATTTTAATATCTGCACAGTAGCTGAAACAGACATTATACTAGATAAATGCATACAAGAAGAATCAAAGTTTCCCTATCAAACAGTATTAATATTGTCTGTTAGTATTGACTAAATGAAGCAGTATTTGCAACCAACAAAACTAGTACTCCTTATGTTCCAGTTTCTCCAGTAACCAGATGTCATTACTTAACAATTCCTTTAAGGTGACTGTTGATACAATACTTTAAAAGGACAGACTACAAGGCTGCAGAGAACACACCAAAACTGCAAATCTATCTTCTCTAAAAGGTAAAACTTTTCCAGTTTTGAAGGAAATTTTCTTTTCAATAAGCTTATGTGAAAAATTATCCCCTTAACTGCAAAGTGACTAAATAAACATCATTTTAGTGTCCTCTCCAAAACAGTAATAGCTTCTACGTGTGAGAGCAAAGCTGTCAAAATTTGGTTTAGTTTTACATAGATAACACTGATCAGCTGAAGGACAGACATGTAATACTGTAACTGCAATATTTTAATGCTGTGAGCACATGATTGTACAAAGACTTGTTTTAATTCAGTAAGCTATAAAGCTACTGGCAAACTTAGGCACATGCACATTCTTAAAGATCTGGAGAGATTAAAAAGAAAAAAAAAGACAGAACCTTTAGTGCTGCCATAAGCACTGAAAGGCAAAAATGTTGCACAAAGACAATGCTTTTAAACAAGAATGCCTAGAGTTCACCTTCCCATACACTCTTGACCTGCTTCACATACAGGAAGTGAAGCAGTAAGAGGCAGTCAAAATTAAAACTCATGAAGCTACAAAGGAGTCCAAATTGAAAATCAGATCAAACATTATGAAAATTCCTGAGAATTTTATGGCAACATGTTTGGGTCCATCATACTATTCTGACCCAGAAGTGAGCCCTTTCCCCATGTCCAGAAAATTATGTGAGGTGTCAAAGAATAACCTCCATGTTAACAACCTCCATAACCCAGCCTGGCTACTGCAAAAATTCACCCTGCCCTGGCTGGAACCAGGACATTATCCATTTCTTATTCTATACTATCTATGTCATGTCCAAATCTTGTAAGATCCAACAATACACATACATACACACACACAAGTACAGCTTCCCTCTGAGATGTCTGTTAATTTAGTCCATTACTGCGGCTTTTATTTATCCTCGATGCCTTCCAGGGAAGGAGGGCTGGTGTGCTGCCAGCTCATTGCAAGCTGCATTAGGAGCTCATGAGTAGTATTACATGGACCACTCCATACTTGCTAGCCACAGTAGTTATGGCATGCAGAGGCAGTGGCAATCAGCAACCAGTATTATACAATTCAACATTGCAAACTGTTCTTACCCAAAAATCAAATCCCCTTGAAGTACACATTACCATTTCCCCACCCCTTTGTGGGGAATGTGTACCCAGGTCTTTGAGTAAAAACAATCTCACAGATGGGTTTGCCTTTGCTTGAGGCAGAACTAATCCAAACTGACTTCCCTAACATGTTGCTCATATGCACAATGGGGATTTATCCCCTTCTGTGGTATGTGGAGGCTTTGATTGGGCAAGGCCAGCTCAGTTGGTGGAACCTCAAAAGAAGGTGTTCACTGGTGTTAACATTTAAGGAGATGGCCTCTGCTTAATGTAGAACCACTGTTAGAAAGTTCTCCAGCGATTCCTTTCAATGTTTTTAACAGTCCATTGTACCATCTAATTTTCCCAGAGGCTGGTGCATGACAGGGAGTATGATACACCCACTTCATACCGTGCTCTCTGGCCCAGGTGTCTCTGAGGCTATTTTTGAAATCAGCACATCCACTTACTCCACACAACAGTGGCATGATGTGTGAAAGGGGCTTTCCTTCAAACACCCAGACCAGCACTGGTAGTTGGAGTGCCAAAAGGAGCTGTGCTTGGGTGCCAATCGCTTCTGAGGCAGCTCAAATCCCTCCATAAATACCAGAATCTCTTCTTCAACTGGGGCATAGCAGGCCTCAGATCCTTTGCACCCCCAACTCCAGAACCCAGGTCAGCCTCAAGTCTCTCCAGGAAGCCTCTCACAGAGGCTCCAGGAAGGCCATTCTCCCCAGCAGCCATGAAGAGCTCCTAACTCCACATCTTGCCACCAGACTGGCCCAAGGGCTACTGGATGAACAATCTCTCATCTGATCTGTTCAAAAGCTTGTTGTTGTTCAGGACCCCACTTTAAATCATTCTTTTCCTGGGTCACTTGATAGATAGGATTTATAATTTGATTGTAATCTGAGATATGCATCCTCCAAAAACCCACAGCACCTAGGAAAGCCTGTGTTCCTTTCTTACTGGTTGGTGGGGATCTAGCTGCTACGTTGTTGACCACATCAAGTGGAATCTAACAACATCCATCTTGCCATTTTCCTCCTAAAATCTGAACATCCTGGTAGATCCCTTGACCTGAATTTGCTTTATGGCAAAACCAGCCTTCAGGACGATCTGGATTATTCTCTCCCCTTTCTCAAAAACCTCCCCTGCCATGTTCCTCCATACAACAACATCATCTATGTACTGCAAGTCTTCTGGAGCCTCCTCCTTTTCCACTGCAGTCTGGATCGGTCCATGGCAAATGATGGGGGCTTTGTTCCCACTACTGGGGCAGTAGGTCCCAGGTGTACTGGATGTTCCTCCAGGTGAAGGTAAACTGTGGCCTGCACTCTGCTGCCAAAGGAATGGGAAAAAAATGCATTAGCAATATCAGTGGTGGTACCACTTTGCTGCCTTGGACTCCAGTTCATACTGAAGTTCTAGCATATCTGGTATAGCGACACATAGTGGTGGTGTGACTTCATTCAGGCCATGACAGTCCACTGTCAATGGGCCATATAGGATTTTTAAAGGGTGAGCACATCTTGCTGACCACTCCCTGGCTCTCTAGTTCACGAATCATCTCATGGATGGAGGTCATGGAGTACCTGGTCCGTGCAGTTTTGTTGACAGTGCATTGCTGTGGTAGAGATTGGTACCTGCTGTTCTTTGACCCTCAGCAGTCCCAAAGCAGAAGGGTCCTCTGAGAAAGGAGACAAGTTATTCAGCTGTCTAATTTCCTCTGTCTCCACTGTAGTTATCCCAAAAGCCCAATGATGCCCTTCTGGGTCCTGCAGTAATCTATGTCAAGGATACACAGAGTCTCTGTATGCCTCAATAGCGGAGACTCTGGTCCATACTGGTGGGGCATGGGACATCTCTCCAGTTTTCTCAAGTCTTTTGAATCTGTCTGGACAGTCTTTTGACACCAAGGAGCAGGCTGGTAAGGAGGAAAAGAGATGATCTTCCTATTACTGGAGTCTGTCACCTGATGGACTGCTTTTTCTCATCCTTTCATTGACATCAATGCCAAGGAGCTGGTGAATGACAATGGTGTGCTCCATACAAACTTCTGCCACATGGATTGCGTACAATGGACCTTATCTGGATCTACAGGAGACTTCCTGTTATTTGAATCCTTACATATCACCTCCAGCACACCTAATTCTCTCAGGTATCTTTCTCCATGCGTTGCATCTGGTTGGGCACACCACTGGATCATCCATGAGAGAATACCCTTCTCTCACACTTGCCAGGAGTCACCTCCAGAGGGTGAGAGTTTCTTTGTCCTCTTCCTGAATCCCCATGAGGATGCCAGTTTCATATTGTGTGCCATGATACTTCAGCATTTCAGCCAGCTCATCCAGGGCTTTCATGACTGGTGGCTGGAATTTTTTCACCTACCTCACACAGAGATAGGAATTGAGGGATTATCTCTGGTCCTGCCTCTTCCTCCTTTTGTGAGAGCTCTACTTCCTCTTTATCCCTGACTATGCAAAGTGATTCAGTCCTGAGATTTCTTCTTCTGTGTAGGTATGACTGTTACTGGCATGAGTTATTCTTCCAGTTCAGCTGCAGTTTGAGTGGTCACACCACCTGTTGATCTGCTTTCTTCCTCTTCCCCTAACGGTTCTGTCCAGCACTGGACTGTGTCCAGTAAAGAGCAGCCAGGGCCCAGCACACTTCAGTAAGTTGATTCTTTATGGAGCTGCATTCTTGCAAATATTCTGTCACTTTATCAAGGTCCTGTAGTGATACTCTCAAAACATTGGAGGAGAGAATTTTCCCCAACAATGGTCCATTTTATCCCACATTCCATGCTACTCATGACTATCCTCCCTCAGACAGATTAACCTTCCTAGAAATCTTTGTCCTGATTCTAGACACAGTGTTGACTGTACTGACTCAAAACATGGTGTAGACCATGTAGACTGAGACAAAGCTGACACAGGAGCAAGAACATGTTTTCCTTAACATCAAAAGGAAATTACAAATTCTCAAAAGCTATTCTGACAGGCCTGAAGGAGAAAAGGGTACTGAAAAGCTGGGGAAAGCTATCCTCCTGTGTTCTCTCCACAGACTAGGTATGATTAGGAATGGACTCCCAGAGGTAGCGCCCAAAGTAAGGGTAGGAGAGTAGCACTGAATACACTGAATATCGCAAATGATCCTCATTGCCCTTGATGTTATCATGTTATAAACATGATTCCGGTTCATACAACCAACATACATCAACAAAGCAATCCTGATCTGAAAAAGAACATCCTCATGGGCACATAGTACATCTACAGAAACATAAACAGGCGTAGGTAACACACTCACACAAACAGACCAAGCAACATTGAGACCACTGGCTCTGAATCTAATGGGACAAATGCTTAGATGGAATTTGTTTCCAATCCACTCTGATCAGATCTCATTCCTTCATGCCCCACACTGCGTGCCAAGTAAGGCTGTCATGGTTTAGGAACAGTATTCTGCAAGTTAGTGTTTCCACTAAAACCACTTCAAACTACACTCACTCACTCCTATCCCCGCCCTTTCCTGTGGCAGATTGGAGAGGAGAACTGGAGGCACAAAAAGTGAAGATCACAGGTTGAGATGTGAGCCATTTAGTAGAAAACAGCAGTGAGACAAGAAATCAAACAGAAATAGCAACAATATTAATGACAGAGTGGGCAAGAAGAGAAACATTGCTCACCAACAGAAACACAAACAGAAACAATGATTGGTCCCTCCACCACACTACCCTGACCTGGAAGCAAGCCCTTCCCCCATGCCCAGAAAATGATGTGAGGTGTCACAGAATAACTTCCATGTCCTAGCCATGCCCCATCCTGCGGGCAAAAATCCACCCTGTCCTGAATGGAAGCAGAACAAAAAATTATGAGACTACTCAGATTCTCTTTCAGAATTCTGCACTCCACATAGGTATGCTTCACTCTTGGAAAAGGACAAATTCTTCCCAAATTTTCAGAATGTCAAGCTTCCAAGAAAAAGGCCACAAAATAATTTACATAATCACACCACGATGGTCAACAGCAAATCTACATCAAATTCTCATTTCACTACACAGTCACAGATCTCACTGTTCTGTAAAAAACCCTGAATTAATAGCAAGTATCCAACAAGGTCTACCAATTTAAATTACTTAGGATTGCCACTACTATCAAAAGGTTTGTAATTGTCTAAATAAAAAGCCTTTTAGACTGTAAGCAAGACTTTAACTTCTAATACAAGTCAACTCTCAATCTGCATGCCAAGTCATAATAACAGACTGTAAATTCACAGAGTACTTAACTCCACAAAAAAAAGCAAACAGATTTCCAGTTCTGAAGCCTATTTCTCTTTCCAACGCCAAGAATCTTTTTTGAGTGTGTGGGGGCAGAGAGTGGGGACCTCCAGCAGATCAGTGACATACAAAAAATAACTTAGACAAGTCAATAAAAGACAACTGCACAGCTGTTCAATTCACTGCAATTTAATAACGATCAAAGGTGACACACATTAGGAGACAGCACAAGCATTTTCAGAGTGACAACACTAAATGTTTAGTGATTTGTTTCAGGTAGCTTCTCTCAGTACAGTTCAAGTCCACCATCATTTCATCACTGGTAAATTTGGAGGGTAAAGATAGTCTATTTCCCTTTCCCTGCTGTCACTATCAGTCTGCAGATTAGGTGAGTGGATCAAAATTTACTGCAGGAAAGCTGACCTACATATTCAGCTCTGAAAAAAAAAACCACCCTTGTTCTTATGGTTTGCCAAAATAAGACCTGTGAAGGTTTTTCTCGTCTTCTAAAAAAATCTTAGTGTCTCTAAACAATGCAGGTTACACACAACTATGCCTTAATTCTGCGAGAAACTACAATACCCTCTTTCCCAAGCCCACTGGGAATGTCACCTCTGAATGGTAACAAGGAACATCAATTTGTCACCTTTTCCATATCACTAAATTTGGAATATACATTCTGTTCTTGCAAAGTGTGTCACCAGACAGGCACCAGATGCTCTGCTATGCTTCACTGGGAGTGTGAAAGTGAAGACTTTGTAGGGTGAGTTGCCCCCACCCCTCATTTAAGACTCCTGAAATTTAGGAGCATTTAATTTTTACTCCTGGCCTCTTTGGAGAAGAAGTGTTTCTAAGATGTTCCCTAATACACAGCCATTTGCCCAGATGATTATACCAGTAACAATTGTATAGGAACACAGGTAAGTATACTTTTCTTACTAACTGGAAGGGTGATCTACATTTTCAACATTAATTTGATTAACAAAGGATTAACACAATTTACTTTCCACAAAACTAGGCTACTACTCCAAGTGACATACTGCTAGTTCATCTCAGAAAGAAACACAAGACTATAAACAGCACACAGATCAGTAGTTCAGCACAATGAACTGGCAAGCCATTCCTTAGGATTTGATGTGATGTGTTCTCTTCTTACTGCAGGTTTTCATTAAGAAATCCTAGAGAATTGAATTACTTTCCATAAAAGCAACAAATCATCAATTGCCTCAGATGAGTGATGCAGCTCACTCCAGCAGCAGTCCAGACTCTTAACAGCTCTCTGGCAACTAAAGCTGTTAACAGCGCATTTAGTATCTTTCTTTCACTTGCTGTCTTCCCCTTCACACGCTTAGCTCCAGTTCCCACTCATTCTCCAGTCCAACAAGCTATGCAAACTTTATGCCTGATAGAGTAAGCCAATTAGCCCCCCTGGCCTGACATGAGAGACTAGTTTCTAGTTCATTTTTTTCCCTAGAAGTCACATATTGTCCCTGAACATATGTTGTTGTTTATCTTTGTTTATTGGGCCATCTGAAACATTCTTCACTTCATTTCTCTTCCCAAGACACTTCCACATCATCTTCTTGAAATTACCTCAGCCTAGATGACTGCAGTTCTTTAGTGGACTGCACAACGAGGAAACAAGAGCATATGAGACCCATCAATTCTTATGGCTAAGGAAATGAAGAATTAATTCCAAACATGGGTTTATCATCTATCAACAAAGTATTGTAAATACAGCTTCAACATGGTATTTCTAACTGGTAAGCAGTTACAAAAATTGACTTTGTGCTTTTGCCGGCTTCTCATAACACCTTTAATATTAAATATATAAAGCTTGAGACAACAATGCTTAAAATGCATCATAAAAGTAAAAGCAGAGAATAAAAATAGAGAAAGTATTTTTAAGCATGACATACTCTGTCTCCAAATGCAAAATTTGTTCCAAACCATTAGCAGATTACTTACCTTCAGATTTTTGCAACTCTTCATAAGATATTTTACATCATAGATGACAGGGAAAAACAATCGCAGTATCTCAAAGAAGTCCAGCTCTTCCTCAGGTAAATTGGAGTTTGTCAGGATCTTGATTAGATAGCCAAAGTCATATCCACTGCAAAGTAATACCAAAAACAATATAAGTAAGTGACTTAGAAGCATCCTTCTCACTTCAAGATTTCACTGGACTTTGACAGGAAAAACAACAACCTTCAGGACTTCACTGCACATTGACAGGATATTCTGCTTAAATCCAATGCAATAAAGACTAACGTCTATGAAAAAAACTAAACTTCAATATAAACAGCCCCACTGCAGATTCCAGAGAAAACATTTTAATTTAGTCTGAAAGAGGCCAAGTGAAGATGCAAAAAGATCTGCCTATAGTAGTTTCTCTAAATCCCAAAATAAGGTAGGGCTGCTGGGTCTTCATCTGATAACAAGGACTTTCACCATAAAGACTCCTAAGCTGATTTCTTTCACATAGACTGGAGTTTCTCACTCCAAATTGAGACAGACAAACACTTCTACAGTTCTTGAAATCCAAAAGATTAATGAGTTTCCAGAGCCAGTGCATGTTTGTGCCTGGAGGCAAGCCTAACCCTCAGCAACAAAGAGGAGGAATTGTCTTTCAACTTTTCCAATTAAATCAGCACACAGACAACTACAAAGTTTAATAGCTTGTAGACTATTACTCTTTCTGGAGGCAATGACAGAGTAAGCTGGAAAAATGTTTGTGTGTACATGTAAGCCTGCAGGAGGCAGAAAGGTAACTAAGCAGTGCTTATTTGTTAGAAGAAACGGCGGTATTGTAGTGTGCACATGGTAGAGAGAGTTTGGGAAGGCTTCCTCCTCCATAGAGTGACTGAATAAAGAGGACATAGGAATGAGGTGTGGCAGTAACGTGGAAACGTACTTTTACAAATAGTTATGAGAGGAAACAAGAGGGTTAAGTAGAGGAAAGACAGATATGGGGTATTAAAGCAACTCTGACTCCATAATAAAAAGCAGTGATGACAAGTTATGCTTTTTCTTAGGGGGGCAGCAATTACAAACCAGATAATTCATAACCTGACCATGAAACTCACCTGTTCTGATCCCTTGTACTTGCAGGACTGCTAATGCATGAAACTAAATGGAAGAGTGATTTCTTTCTCTTCCATGTTTGCATTGAACCAGATCAGTTCCTAGATTTTACTGACATAAATTTAAAATATGCCTGTACTAACAAAGAAGATGAAAACACACCACAAGGCTGCCTCTACTGAAGGCTTTATCAGTTTTGCTATTTAAGGAATCTTAGCATAGGGTGAGGGACGATTCAAGTGAGCAGGTGGCCACCACAGACTCCAAATTTCCAGTTTAAGACTTTGTGTTCATTCCTGATTATACAAGGGTCATACTCAAAACCAAGAATTTTTCAATTTGGTAAATACTGGTCAGGATCTTTAACTGTGAGATAAGCAATAGAAACGACAAATCAGTTAAGACCACTGATCCTGCAGATATTTAGGAGCCACAAAAAGCAGTGACATCTGCAGGCTCAAAGCTTCAGCTTGCACATTCAACGTAAATAAGTTTACTTTGTGAACCATTTTTATACAATAAGATTAGCTGACATCTTTATACTATGAGTTTCAAGACAGAGGGTAGAAAAACCTTCAACATACTGGGGGTATATGGATTGTTTGCTACAAGTCCATCAATACAAGATATAAAATACCTATAGATTATTGCAGCTCTCCCATGGGAGTTTCCAGTGCTCTAAGGAGAAATTTTACATTGAACAAATCCTGCACTGCCTCTGGTACTTTGAAGCTGTGCTGGCAACCCTCCATCTCAACAGCAACAGACACTGGCCAGGGAGCAAAGGAGCCAAAGATAAAGAAGGATTTCAGTTGACTCTTACAAAGTAAAAACTGTAGTAAACTTGGCAAAACAGTAGCTTGGAAGTCTAATTTTATTAGATAATTTGAAGAGGGAGGGAAGTGGTGGGAAAGTCCATATCAGCAAAAAGCCCTCTAAAGAAGAAAAGAAAAAGTCACACTAACAAAAAAGGCTGTTCAAAAAGATGCAAAAAAACCACTGTTCAGGATTATGGAGACTTACCCCTTCAGATTCTACAGTTTATCAACTCCATGAATTCCTTGATCATCCTCAAGATTCAAATATAACAAGCCATATTAAAGTGAAAGAAACCATATTTGTGCTACTCCTCTTCAAAAAAATGTTTGACTTGTCTTTAAAAAAAAAGTGTATTAATAAAATAATAGCAAATAGATGCCCTCAAACACTTCTAATTTCTTTAAAGTAGGAAGTACTTAAAGAAAAGTCAACATTCCTTTACTATTCATATTGAGACGGAGCAGACTATTAAAAATAGCAATTTTGATTGAGAATTCCACATTTTTTTTCACTTAGAGATTGTAGCAGATCCAAGCTTACAGACATAAAAACTGCCACTCCAATTTAAGACTAAGATAGATCCATTAAAACAAATGTTGAGTGGCCACTGCTGAATGCTAAGAGAAGGCTAAGTAAGTCCATGGTGAGCAATTATGTAATTACGTACTCATTAAAGAAGTTTTCTTCTAATCCTGTAATAGTGATTAGTGGTTGGTTTACACCCTGAAGCACACAGACTTCCTTGCCTGAAAAACCTTGCACCATTTCTAATATAATCACCTGAAATTGCTTAGCACAGCGAGCCACAATCTGTGGAGCTATACAACACAAGCACTCACTCTTACAAACATTTGTTTTGTTTTTTTCACTGAACATGGACAGCTCTAGGCAAAAAGACAAGAGTGGACATCAAACATGCCTCTATTTCTTTTCCTTACTATCAAGATAGAATCCAGATAGCCAATGAATTCTACTCAATCACCAAACCTCTGAAATAAATCAAAATGTGCAAGAGCTGAGAAAGCTTTAGTTCATTTTATGATGCTAACAGAAATGAACCAACAGATTAAATTTTACTAAAATTATTTAGACACAAATGATTATTGAAACACATTAGCTTGGAACTTTGCAATATCCCAAGAACATCTAGTTTTTGTTTTCGAAAAAGCATGTTTCCACAGACCCTCCAAAGGTAGACAAAGGAGGTTGCACAGAAGTGGACACTCAAAGCTTGAGCAGACAGTTGAACATCCACAAAATCAGCATTTGAGCTGTTCCTTCCTGACTTGCTAGACTGTCAAGCACTCGCAGCTCTCTTGACTGTGATAAAAAAATCACAAATTCAGGGCTTCCTCCTTCTCTCTCATTAACTTAAACGCATTTTAACACGCACACACACAAGATTTGATGGAAGTTGTCTATGAAGTTGCAATACACAAGAATTGGTGACAGTCCAAATATTTCTTCACTCATATCTGACAGTACTGCATTCCAGAGATTTGCCAACATGTCAGGATGCCAAGGCAGCTACATCAAATGTGGAGATAGAAAGCACACAAAGAGAACTATTTGAGAAGCGAAGAGCTTGCAAATGAACTGCATAAAAGTTCAGGGAAATCAAAGACTAGAAAATGAAAACCAAATCATATCTTCATCCTCTGAGGAAGGAGTAATTCAATTCTCCCACTTACTATGGGACTCAAATTTTAAGAGCTAGTAGTACTTTAAGCATTTTAAGGTAACAGAGGCAATAGGAAAGTCAGCAACTACCAAGCACAACTTTATCAGTTGTTAAAGAACTACTGCATGGAGAGCCTCAATGGAACAAATTTTCAACTGAGCATCCTGCTGTGTCAGTTTGCACTGATAGAACACAATCACAATCAAAGATGTGATTAGAAACCACTGTTCACCATTCTTTGTGGCACATTTTATATGACCCATGCTCATTTACAGCTTTACATAATTTTGGTTTCCTCAGAACTTAACTTACTCCAAGGTTTTGTGCTCAAAATAATAACAGCAAGGTCTAAAAAAGCACAAAAAGCTTTAAACACTCTAATAATCAGTGTCTGACAAACATATGCTAAACAACAGTCTTAAGAGGATTTCTAAAGACACTTTCAGTGAAATCCACAACAGAAACTCATTTTAGCACAGATGAAACTGGACTTCTATTAATAAAGCCATTTCAAAAACTCTTCATAAGCTGCACCAGTAAGAAATGGCATTATTGCACATGGCTTGCACTACACTTCGACCAGCCCATTAGTCAGGAATTACACACACATTAAATATAATTATGCTCTAGAAAGAATCCCTAGAGTAGAAATTGCTCAGGTATGCCTTATACCAGGCCCTTAGTCACCAGGCAATATTGGAAAAACACTAGTCTGAGGCTGAAGCTGCTTCTGTGTGGCATCCCCTGCTGAGGCACAGTTACATGCATAACCTGCCTCCCCCTCCTCTTGAACCATCCCAGTCATATTACTGTAGTCAAGTGTAAATCATAACTATACACATAGCAGCCCATAATACTGTGCTTAGGACGTTGAAAAAACTCTAATTTGGCTTTTGTAGTTATTTTGACCCAATTTAAAGCATTCTTGTTACATTATTCTTCCCCAAGCTGCTACTCTAGAAACAAGATAACAAGAGTAAGATTATTTTAGAGTCTTACCCTGAGTCAAAACAGCTGTTAAGTGAAAGATGGAAGTGACAACTGTGCTCAGAGGATCCTTCTTTATTTAACTGTCTTTTCTTTTAAACCTTTCTGCTTTGGAAACTCAGCCAAGCACTTCTTTGTACAAAACAAATCAAAACCACGACTTCTGCAAAAATGTTACATGCACCCTTCTACTACTGTTACACATTTCTTGCCAAAATAATTCTTATTTTCAAGTTTGTTTATTGCATAAATACTTCTCTAATTCCATGTGACTTTGTCTTTGCCAACTATTAATACTTATGGACAAAGAATTTTTTATTCTAATTTCATCATTTACATATCATCCATCAACACAACGTGAGATACAAATTTTAGCTGAGACTGGTTTGCTTACAGTCTTGTTCATTTCCTTTACCTTGCTGACTTCCTTAGAAGGCAGCATTTAAGACACCAACTCAAGGGCATTACATAGCAATAAGCCTTTAAAGACACTGTTGCTTGCAAAAATTCTGGCATGCAGTTAGCTAAACAACTACTGTGTACGTTTTTAAAGTGTTAAATCCTATTAACACTCAAAAATCTTTTGTATTATGGCAGACTCAGAGATTTCACATTTGCATTTCTATTTCTACTTGAGAGATGATGGAATAAGTAGTAAAATAGATACATAAAACTGATGAAGGATCCCCTTCCAAGCTGAGTAATTTCATCTGCTCAGATTAGCAAGAGATTTACAACAAATTTAAGAGTGCCATATAGACCTCTTTACTGATAATCCTCTTCTATAAACAGACAATATTTCCCCAAGAACTGCTCAGAAATAGTTTGCTTTTAGTAATGTTTCTGTTATTACTTGCACGTGTACAGCTCCACCTGCTGGTTTAGCAGTTTCGTGTTTACCAGCTTCACGGTTTTCTGGTTACTGAATAAACACCCAAGCTAAAAACACCAGTACAACCCCTGTATTCTTCAACACCAGTACCCCTCTATTCTTCTAATACAAAATGGTGTTAGAGGTATTACAGCAGAAATATTTCCTCAGTCTTACCGACCAAGATATGGGCTACATACATTTAAACTCAAGGGATGTGAAATCCAAGTTCTAGAACTCAAACACCCATCAGATGTTGGAATCTCAAACACGTCACATGCAGAATTTACCTATGAAAGGAAAGCCACTTGACTCCTTCACACAATACAACTCCTGATGTCATGAGCAGTTCTGCAAAGTACTGTGTCTCAATTCCTTCTTCTTCGTGCTTTTTAAACTGGATACCAGACGTTGTCAACAGTTCAATAGAGTCCTGAGCATACATATCTTCTCTAAAAACAGAGAGGAAAAGTAAATTTCCAAAATCTACAAGTCTCAATGAGGTAACATTTCTTTTTTGCTATTCATTCCACAGACTAGGAACAATTTAATTTTCTTCTAGGTTAATTACAAAACCAACCATTTTTCAAAGTTTATTTTTAACCTTCATTATCACTTTTTTTAACCTTCATTATCATTTTACCATTCCCAGCACCTCCATTCTTACCATATTCATAAAAAAATTAGCTCCTGCTCCTTTTCCAGTTACCTATAATCACCCTTTTGCAAGTCTATAGATGAAAGTGCATCTGTAGAACTTATCTGGTAAAATATCTGTATAAATCACTTGAATTGTGACAAATTAAATGTAACAGTTGAAGCAGTAACACATTACATTGCAGAAATACGAGAAATACAATACAGATCCCAGTACTGAATTAGTTCTGTACAAAATATTTCTCAGAAGTTTTTTGTGATTTAAGCTTATGTAAATATTTAGACATGTTCATAAGAACTTTTTTTTCAGTAAAACTGGAAATGGAGTACTTGCTCCATTTAGCAAAACCTTAGAATTCAGAGATCCTGACTTTTTCTGTCTAAATTATTTCTTTCTAAACAATTTGTTTTAACTTTAAAAGCCTATTTTGGACCTAAAATTTAAGAGGATGAAATAATTCCTCTACCTTTTTTGACCCCTCCTACCTTTGTGTTTATTCCCTTTAACACCACCTTTTTTTTTTGGCAATGTTTTAAGAACCTCATGCTGAAATTCATGTTTTTGAGCTGATTTTCTCCCTTAAGTTTTATCTGTATCATCATTACAAAAACATGGAATGGTTAAATGAAGGAAAAAAAAAGTAAGCATGTAAGTACTTAGAGAATGAAGCTCATTTTACTGTCCGTAACATACTACTCCACAAAATCTCTTCAGTGTACAGTTTCAAATTTTAATAAAAAACAACAAAACAAAAACACAAGAAAACCTAGACAAGACAACCAATATATCAAACTTGACTATTAGATTCAGTCATAGATCTGTATTCCTTATTCCTAAGAGCAAGTCATCATTCTTTAGAACACAGACATATCCTCAAGATGTGTTACATCTTTTTTCCTCACTCCCACACAGCTGCCCTTTGGTTCTCCAGCTTTGAGGCAGCAGCTTCTCAACACCTGTCTGTATCTATAACACATTAAAGAACCCATCCAAAACAAAGGCACCATTTAACAAAAAGGGGGTTTCATTCTAGTTGCTGCTCTGTACTAATCAGGTGCAGAGCATGATTAGAGAAATATTTATGCTCTTTAGAAGCACACTAAAACAAGACCTGGCTGGAACCACACACACACAAAAAATTACCTTCTAGGAACAACAAACAGCTGTTTTGCTTTAGGAGGAGAACATTTGGCACAGTGCCATTTCCCAAAAGGATGTTTATAAACGGACAAAAAAAGGTTGTCCATCCACATATTAAAAAAAAAAAAAATATATATATATATATATATATATATATATATGAATTTGTCATGCAGTACTTACCAAGTTTCTATTTTTCTATAACCCCCACCATCAACTAGCAACAAGGTAATTTGGTGATTACCTGTATCTTGCCTTACTGAACTGTCTTATCTCTGCAGCATCTGGCACAAATAGACGGAAGGCTACTTTTGCTTTCAGTTGTTTGACGTTAAGTAGATCTTTGAAGCTCAGAAAATAAATGAAGTGCAGCATAGGCCCTTCTTCATAGATCACAGTCTGGAAGTTATTAATTCCTTTTTCTCCCATAATTAGTAGTATTAGTATATTTTTCTATTTAAGAAAATGGGTAACTCTCATCCAGCATTTATATGGACAGGTAAGTTCAGAGATACCAAAACATTAAATCTGTGCTTACTTTTCCTTCAAGAGACAATTCACACAAGACTAAACAGAGCATGTCATTGCTCAGATCAAACTGATGTGTGACAATCCACACCACTGCCTGTTTAAAAGAGCACAAAGATCAAGAGAGGCAGCAGAGGTTTTCCTCCTAGGAACTCCAACTACTTTGAAAACAAGTCTTTTCATCTGCAGAAAAAATAAAGGTCTGTTCTCTAAAACCTTCTTCATAGGCTGTGAGTTTAACTCATGTGTATAAAGTTGTCCAGTTCTCAACTTGTAACACAACTGCCAAAAACTCCAAGGTTTAAACGTGTGAGAAGTGTTTGTACTGATATTCAATTCAGTAGATAATCAACATATGAGAATCTATCAGACCAATTTTGCTTACTTCCAAAAAACAAAACCAAGATACAAGTAACTTTGTTGACCAGCTAAAGATATAATTAGAGCACCAGATAAGCTTTTGATCCCCCTGAAAAAGTGAGGTTTATGCTTAAAAAGTTTTATCACTGATAAAAATCACATTTTGAAATAGAGTCCACGGTATTATTCCAATACAGTAAAAGTCAGCTTGCTTTTTAACCAAAAAAATAGACAAAATAAATCAGAATGATAGTATCTGACATACTTTTTTAGTCACTTTAATTATTTTTTTTTTAAGTGTTGGTATTTTCCATTTAAAGTATGTAAAGAAACAATATGTGATTTCTATAACAAGTAGTAAGAGTTAAACTAAGTTAAGGCAGAAGCACTCTGAAATGCTAAACATGAAAACACAGAGCTAACTCTTGGACTAAGTATAAAATGCCTTCCATATTTTTTTTAAACTGCTTAGCATTTTTGACCAAATTACCAACAGCAAGACAGACTGCACAGAAATGAGGGAAGAAATCACGTTTGGCTGACAGAAGTTTTCCTTACAGGAGTATTTATGGTATTCCAGTACTACATTCAGATAGATAATGAAGTTGCTACAGTATTTATACATTTTCAGTAAGTCAGGAACATACGTTTAGCAGCACAGAACTGAATACTTACGTTAAGTTAAATTTAAAATTAAATTGCCAAGTTGAAGTTCCTGGAGGGTATTCTCCTTGCTCATTCATAAACGTCAGTCCTAGTTGAATTATTTTTAGCAAGTCGACATTGCAGCGTAAGAGTTGGTACTGATAGTCTGCATTGCTTCTGAATTCTCCAATAGGCCTTGCAACTACTCCTGGAAATTCTGTGTCCTGCAAGAGCAGAATTTAAACTTGAACACACAACAACCATATAGATCTAACCATATCATAGCTGAAGAGTACTGTGTGCAAAATTAACTTTTAAAAAGATAAAAGATTAGGATCCAGATGTTCATGCAGCACTAATTCAACATTAAGACTTCCTCGGGCTTTCGATTTAAAAGGATGAGCAAATTTACTGACCTCAGCTGAAGTCACGATTTCTGCAGTAATTTGCTAGACAGACACCAAGCACCCACTTACCATAGCTACGTAGTTATACTTCCGTATAACTTGACGAATTTTCTTCATCTCTTCATCCAAGTTACAAGCCCAAACTTCACAGATTCTTTGGCTATGATCTACGGTAGCTGCTGGCATAGTGGGGGGCTTTAGAGACCATACATCAAATGTTACACTTGACCGAGGATTGGTTTCATAAAGAGAACTTCAACTGTTTATTTTTTTAGCCTAAGAGAAAAACAAAGCAGAGCATCAAAGTGTAACGTTTTACTCTCAGTTTATCTGAAGAAAAAAAAAAAAGGCTTAAGCACTACATCCACACTTTATCCTCGCGGTTTCACAAAAGCAGGACAACATAGCCACAGGAATTTCGGCTCCGCGAGCTCAGATTACCATCAGAAACCAAACCCCTGCGGTTTCGTTAGCGACTCTTTCCCGCACAAGGGTGGCCAGGCGCACTGGTGACACGGATACCGGAGACACCGGCTCCCCGGGCGCTCCCGCCCCGCGGCTCGGCAGGCGCGTTCCTGCGGACCCCCGGGCTGCGTGCAGCAGGGAACGGAGCGGCAGAGCAGAGTCACGGCAGCGCCGGGGTGCCGCGGGGGCCTCCCGAGGCGGGAGCGGCTCCCAAGGACCCCGCTAACCCAGCGAGGGGCGCGCGGAGACCGACACACGGCCGGCCGGGTTCCCGCGCGCGTGAAAGGCCCCGGGAGCGCCCGGAGGAGCCGCGGAGCGCGGGGGTCCCGCAGGGCCCCGCTCCGGTGCCGGTGTCCCCGCCCGGTGCCCGCGGCGCCGCCCCCGCTCACCCCTCGCGCTCCGGCCGGGCCGCGCCGGGTCTGGGAGGCCCCGCGCGGCCCCCGCGAGCCGCAGGAAGCGCTGCTGCCCCCGGCGCCGCCGCCGCGCGCACAAAGCCATTACATCATCGCCGCGCGCCGCGGCCTTTCCCCCCTCCCCTCTGGCCAATCGCCGGCCGCGCCGCCGCTCCCCTCCCGCCCCGCCCCTCCGCCGCTCGGGTCGCGGCGCGCGGCGCTGACGCGGCCCCGCCGCCGGCGGCTCCGGGGCGGGGCAGGGGCGGCGGGGCCGCCGTCGCGCGCAGGCGCGCGCGGGCGCTCGGTGAGGTGCGCGCGGTGAGGTGCGCGCGGTGCCGCGGGTGCGCTCGCGCCCCTCCGGTGCCGCCGCGCGCGCGATGAACTGGCTGTTCCCGCTCGCCAAGGGCGGCGCCGCCCCCGCCTCTGCCGCGCCGCCCGCGCGCACCGGCCTCCAGCAGCAGCGGCAGCGCCAGGTCGAGTCCCTGCGCGCCGCGCACGCCTCGTGAGTGGCCGCGGCGGGCGCGGGGACGGGAGGGCCGCGGCGTGTCGCCCGTCCCGGGGCCGCAGCGGGGCCGCGCGGCGTCGGTGGCGTGTCGGTAGCGTGCCGTGTCTCTCCATGCGCGGACACGGGAGCCCGGCTGCGCCCCGTCCCCTCCCCGCGAGGCCTGGCTGGGTCCTCGCGGCCGTGTGGGTAAACAGGGCCCCCGAGCCGGCGGCGCCGCAGCCCGGGCCGGCCCAGCCCCGCGCTGTCCCGGGGCCGAGGGGTCCCGCCGAGCGGTGCCGCGGGGTCCCCGCCGGAGGACAGTGCGATGTGGGAACCCGGCGGGCTGTGTGCAGGAATTCGGAAACCGAAACTCCGGCTGGCTGTCGGGGAGGCGTCCCCGCTGGCTTCGGTGGGGCCCGGCCGGGTGATCGGGCGCGGGTCGGCGTGCCCGGGTTCACTTGCCATGGCCCGGAAAGCCTGCTCATGGGGTGTAATGTCTTCGGAGTGACGCCACCGCGTCTTGCGATAAAGCCTCTCTGGAAGCTGCTTGTCATAGCGTAGTTGGTTAAAAGTTGAGACTAAAACGTGGAGCACCAAGGAGCTGTGTGGCGCAGTGGCATAGCAGCCCTACTGGCTTTACACTTTCCTGGTGTTCAGTGCTACCTGCTAAAAACTGCCTGCTCCTTAAAAACTAGTTTTGTTTAGATGGTGAGAAGAGGCCAGTTGTGTTTACTCCTGTTTGACATCCACAATTTTAAAGTAAAAAGTTTACTCCCTCTTGGCAGTATGCTGCCCTGTTTTGCCTAGTCGTTTCAAACCCCTCACCTTTTGAAAGGAGATCCACATTCCATACATTTGAAGTTATCGTTACAGTGAAGTAAGCATTCTGCTGACATACGACTTCCTAGGATTTCTGTAGAACTGAAATGGTAGCTGCCTCCAAAACAATTCAGAAAAAGGACAGGGAATGCTTCCTGTCACATCATACTGACACTAGAAGTGGAAGAGATACTAAATGCATTTCAAAGTTTAATAACTGCAGATAGTTTCCATTCCTAATTTTTTTTTTAATTATCACATAGGGAACATAAATATGATGGTATTCTAAGTATTGTTGCTTGAATAAGTGTAAGTCTGTTCAGAGCTAATTTCACAGATATTTTGGACACAATTCACTTCCCAAGGAGCTGTTCTTGTGGGCATCTCTTAAGTTAACTATAGGATCTTAGTTAACTTAAAAGTTTTTGTTAGGCTTGGCCTTTTGTTTATATCCACTTTTTAAAAATCTGGCAACGAGATGAGCTCATCCTGAATTAAGTCCCCAAAAAAGGGATCAGTTTTTGTCAGCTTGCTGGACTGGTTTGCTACTGTTTGTGCAGGCACCAGCTCAAGCACAGGCAGTGAGGGAATGGATGCTGTAGCCAGGAATTGAGGTGAGGGGTAGGGATATGGTACCTGCCCAAATGTTATTCCTTTGTGAGTACTGTTGTTGCTCTTCACCAAAATGCTCAAAATTCTTGGTATGCTGTAGTTCACTAAGTTAGTCAAGTTTGGTTTGTGTCGTCTTAGGTCATAAAAGCTCAGGTGTGTGTGTGATCTTAATTTCAGTAAAGCAGCTGGCTTTCCTATACACAATCCCTCTCAGGTTAGGAGCTTGAAATAAAACCTTTGCATTTAAAAAAGAGATTTTTTATATTTGCTGTTGTTCTAGACAAAGTTAAGAATGTATCATTTTTTCAGTGTGCTCATTCCCACTTGGGGAAGCAACAACTAAGGTTATTAGTTCAGGGTTTTTCCTAAGCAGGGTTATAACTGTTTGAACATTCGATGAGATTCTGGCTTTCTGGTTCCTCACTCTCTGTCCTCATCTTCCTCCCCAGTATCCACGTGAGTGGAGTGTAATTATATACCCTTCTCAAAAGGATTTTGCAGCAGGCTAATGAAAAGTGCGACAGATGATTACAGGGCAGAGATGTGAGTGAGAGATTCCAGGGAGAATCCTTCAGTTAAGAATGAGAAGTTGCAGATAGTGGTGTGTGGTGTAACACAGCAGAACCCTTGATTTGAATTCTCCTGTGCTGAAGATATTTGGTATTTTCTTCAAACAGCACGTGATTTCACTGGGAAAGAGCAAATACTGAGTTGTCTATGAGAGGAATAAGATCAGGCTGCAAAAAGCAAGATTCATAGCTGAGTTAGTGTCTTACTCCCATTTGTTCCCCAAGCTTTTAAAGACTTCGTTTTGAAGCCCTAAATTCTGTGCCCCAGTAGTGCCTTGGAAGGACACAAAACACTCCCAATACTACTCTTAACACACATTTGCAGGTAATGTGTTCTGGGTTTCTTGAGAAAGGAGTGTATGGAGTGTACCTGGCAGTGGATGGAGGAGAATTTCTGAAGTTGGAACAAAAGATGTTTTCTGGGAACACCTGGCTGGCATCATTTGCCATTGGAGCCGTGTTCCCTCCCCTGTATAAGGGGAGGTTACAAAGAGTGTTATTAACCAGGTGCAAGCAGGAAAAATACATGGAAGAGCAATCAGTCTGCTTTTACGGTTTGTTTTGATTCATTATAAGAGGAAGTTTGTTTTCTGCCCTTCTGTCTTTTACTCTCAGCTTAGATATGTTCGTATTGCCTAGAAATTCCGCTTCTGAGCTACACCTCCTCCACATTCTCTGGGATGCTCTCTTTCAAAACAGTCTTGCTGTGCATGGAAATTGTAGAATGCTTTGAGTATTGAGCTAATAATGTAGCTCATTTCAAGATTTTTTCCCCTATAATTTACCTGTTGCAGGAAAAACAAATTTGGATTTTACCTTACTAGATTTTGTAAGGCTCATCCAGTGCTTTCAGGAGATCCTGGATCTTGAGTCTCACTGGAGCTTTACATTGTTGAATGCAACTCTACTCCAGATAATTCTTGAAAGCTTGTGCAAGTGAGCTTGGTGCACATAGTAAAAACTACTGTTAAATATTAGGCTAATCTATTAAGGAAGAATGCCTAGTCTAATAAACATTCTGCATATTGATCTGAAGGCAGTGTTGCAGAGCAATGTGAACCTGATATAATGCCTTGGTGAAATAAATGTTTAATCAGATAAAATTCAGTATATTAAAATAACACTGATGTGTTGTCTTAAGCCAGTAATGGGAGAAAGATAAGTTGAGATTATTGTCAGAAGCATGAGTAGTGTGATTTGTCCTACTATAGGTCATTTGCTTGTGACCATTTATGAGGTTTAAATGTTAAATCCACTATTTTTTTTGCTTTAATCTTAATATTCAATATAGAATGCTGAAGACTATTTGCATACTCCAGCATTTTCAATTTTGTTCTTACAGGGCTTTTCAAAACTAAACTGAATACAAATGTCTGAAGTCATGCTTGTTTCTTTTAGACTTTCAGCTGTTATATTGACCATGCAATGGATGCTAACAATTTTTTCTTTGACAGCATTGCAGAAATACAGAAAGATGTGGAATATCGATTGCCATTCACTGTAAACAACTTGACAATTAACATTAACATGTAAGTAGAGTGGGCTGCGTCTATGCATATCTTGAAAATTAAAATTGTTCTTAAAAAAAAAAAAAACAACTAACTGGTAATAGAATATAAGCTGCTCCCAGCTCATAATTAATTTCAGGAACCATAACCTGGATTTATATTAGTGGTTATAGTGATCTGGGTGGAATTGGCTTTGTACAAGATACAGATGTTTAGCTGAGAGCAAAATCATATTTCACTGTTTTCAGTTCCCAACATTGCTGTGTGATTTTAGTTGAAGGTAACTAGGGGAAAATGCTTGAGGATTTCTGGTAACTTTGATTCTCTGCCACTGAAAATAAACTTGATTGGTAATTTCTTAGTCTGCTATAACTCCATATTCTTACCCTGCTGAAGGTTCTGTAACTCAAGTGATTTATTGTAATATTAGCTGCAAATTTACTTTGGGGGCACACTTTGCTCTGACAAATGTTGATAGTATTCTGTTCACAAGTTTTATATTACTTTATCCTGCAGAGTTGGCCTAATATTCTTACAGGCTACACTGCATTGTATTTGTAGTAATAGCATCTGTATTTGAAAATGTTCTTGTTATGCTATGGCTTTTTTGTTGTCTATTAGTTTGTCAGACCATGTGCTAATAATACACCAAGGCTGCAGGTTCAGTGCCTGTATGGGCCATGCACTTAAGAGCTGGACTCCGTGATCCTTGTGGGTCCTTTCCAACTCAGAATATTCTGTGATAATTGCTCCTTTGTTATACTTACAATTTTGCCCAGTAAATGCTCTCTTCAGTTTTGTGGAAGTCTGGTGCTCCAATCTGTTGGACTTCAAATTTTGTAATTGAATAATCCTTTTGTATGCTTAATTCATTGTGCACTTGTCCATAACAGTTTTCATAGAAAAGTATGTTTATGTAATTAATAGTACTTTTTTTTTTCATAACAAGCCTTCTTATGCAAACTTTATCATAAGGTGTCACTGTAGTAATAATTATTCTTGTATTTGCAGTTTGCTTCCACCTCAGTTTCCTCAGGAAAAGCCAGTCATCAGTGTTTTCCCACCTGTGAGACATCATTTAATGGACAAGCAGGGGGTATATGTGACCGGTCCATTAATAAGTAATGTATGTATCATTTGTAGCTTCACACAGATCTACTGTTAATAGCATTTAATACATCTCACACTAGATTATTGTTAATAATCCTGGTAAAAAAGATTAGTATAGATCCTAATCTTTTTCAAACGGTATTTCAGGGCCTGAAAATAAATTCAGAAGTGTTCAGTAGTTATTCTAGTTATTCTTTTACTGATACCATTTCTGACTTGAGTATTCCATGTATCTAAAACTATTTTAAGTTATGAAGGCTTAGAAAATTACTATCACATTTTTTTGGTTATTGTTAATTGCACAGCCCTTCCAATTACATTTCAGTGTATTCCAAATAAAGGAGAGGGATGCTTTAAGACAGTTTTGTAACATAGTTCTTTCTAGCCTAATCCTATTAGACTGGCGTCAGGGTTTTAGCTCCAATATTCAGGATTTTAATATGCTGGTCTTTTTGTCAACAAGATTGTCCTATTTTTTCTTGAGTGGATGGAGGTTCTGACTCTTTTGGAATGTAGTTAGTGCCTTTGTCCTCAGATTTTATTTTTTTTTCCTCTTCTGTTCTTTGCACAAATGTAACTTGGTAACTGAAGTGGGGATTTTTGCTTGTTCAATAGCAATGTGGTACTTCATTGACTCTCCACTGATAATGGAATATACAAAAGACTTTTAGTTTCTGTTCAACTCTGGGTTGCTTTATCACTTTATTTGGAGTTTATGTATATATAGTTTGGATTAGCTAGTATGTCTGAAATAGCTTTTCAGCACTGTCATGGGAGTATAATAAACAATCAAGTTCAGCACATTTTGGAACACTTGGATTCCAGACATAATTTTTCTTCTTCTTTGGATTTTATTTTGTTTTTCCCAGTTTACAATGCATTCAGATCTTGGAAAAATTATTCAGAGTTTACTGGATGAGTTTTGGAAGAATCCTCCGGTTCTAGCTCCTAGCTCAACGTCATTTCCATAGTAAGTTATCAAAACATCATAAATGTCTTATTAGTTTTTCAAAAAGCTACTAAACCAATTATAAGGAGGGCAAAGACAGGAATAATGTAATGGATATACCGGAAGAATTAGATTCCCTGTGCTTGCACAATTTCATGTAGATGACCTGATTGTTTTTAGAAGAGACACTAGATTTCATTGGAGTTACTCAATGAACATGCCTGATAACTTTATATCCATTTTCTTGAAAAATAAATTTTTACATTACCGGATGAAATCTGGAATTTGCTGTATTTCATTATCTGAGCAGTTGTGTTTTTTCATATTCTGTTCATAATCTCCCAGGCTTAGGACAGTTCCTTTTGCACCATGTGCAGCAGAAATTGAGTGATTTAAAGAATTGTGTTAAATTCAGATTGTGTCTGAGTCACAACTGTGGTTCTCATGGCTGACGGTGATATTAAGTTTAGGTGTGGCTGCAGTTGTGAATTTTAAAAAAAATCATTCCTGTTATTTAGAAGTAATTACTTGTGTGTTGCCCAAGCTATTAAATGCTATACCATACGTAAGAACTAATGTATGACACAGATGTTTTTCTCACAACTTTAGGATGGAAACAATTTAAAATTATGCTGTCATAAATTTGTGAGAAGTAGTTTTCTCATAATTAAGAATCTAAGTGTGTATTTGGCTGTTCTACAAGAATGTAGATTAATGCAGATCTGGACTATATTGCAGTATTAGACAGAAAGGATTATTACTTTGGTAGCAACTGAGAACAGAAAATACAAAGTTTATGGTCACTTGAAAATTCAATCTTATGTGTGGTCTCGTAATTATAATTCAAATGACAAGAGATGTGCTGTAAGCAGTTGGTTGCTCATGGTTGTGGTTTTGTTTGTTTTTAGCCTTTACAACAAACCAGCTGGAATGCCTCCTTTTGCTCCTCAGGGGTTTCCATTTCTCCCTCCATATCCACCTCAAGAAACAAACAGAACAATGGCACCCATGCCCGTTTCTGAATCAGTTTCTTCAAGCTACACTACAGACAAGCCTGCTGCTCCCTCCTATGGCTTGATTGCTGATCTGCCGCTGCCTGTCCCCACAGCAGAGGCGGTGCTGCAGGTCGGTGTGCTGAGTTTTGCTCTTTAGGCTGGCAGACACTGGGTATAAGTTCCCTTAGAGGCACACAGGGCATTGCTGTTAAACTCAAGGAAGCACTTGAGTGAGTGAACTTCATTGTTTTGCTGGTGCTAGGGAAGCAAAAGTGTCATTCTGGCTTTGATGAATTTTTTAGAACTTGAAGTCAGAGCAACAAGTTTGTCTGAGTTTCAATGAAACTAGTGTTGTGTTAATGGCCTTTGATGATAGGGGTTTTGTTTTGGAGCTGCACTCCCCCATAGGGCAGCTGTAGCTGTATCACCAACCACAGAAGATATTTTTTTCTTGCTTGCTTTCCTGCTCAGAACCTATTAGGTGAGGGCAATGTGCAATCTCAAGTCTTTATGTGAAGCATTTTTGTATCTTGTATGTTTATACTTAAACTTGTATGTTTATACTTAAACTCCCTGTTGCTGATGAACTCTGGAAGAAATTTTATTTTTAATAAAACTTTGTATCTAAATGTTTAGTCTTGAATCAAATCATGTCTATGGAAACAAGTTTTCTTAGGCTTGGAAGGCACTTTTGTAACTTCATGCAATTTAAATTTTCTACAACTGTTTTTTCCTTGTCTAAAACATTTGTTTTCTGAGAGATTATAGCTCTAAAAACCACATGAAAGAGATCAAAGTGTCAATCTCCTTCTCTGTTCTCACTTCTGTGAGTTTTACTATTCCTGTTTATTTTCTCTGTCATTCAGCTGCTTTCAAATGAAGGATGTGGCAAAACAGAATTATTTTCCTCCAAAACTGACTCATCTTTTATGACATGTTACCCCAAACATCTTCAAGCATTTTGTTGCATTGGTTGAGTTGTTTTCTGTTCAGATACTACTGCTTCTTACTGCTTTTCATGCTTCTCTTGTTGCTGGAAAATATTCATTTTCAGTTCTCGATTAATCAGGTTAAATATCAAGAAACTGCACTTGAGAAATCTACTAAGCATTTCTAAATTTTGACTCAGGTTGGCCAGAATGGATTTACATACAAGATGCCTGATATTCCTGATACCTTTCCAGAGCTCTCAGAACTAAGGTAAATTTCCAGAGGGTAGCTGAACTTCTATAGTTACTGAAAGGCACTGTACTGTACTACTGGCCTGTATCTGATTTTTGTCAGAGGTCTGTACATATCACTGAAAGGGTTTTGTAGAAATTATAATTAGGGGAACTGCCACATACCAAAGTAAAGTATTTATTTTTACTGTTTCTTACTATCAGTGTTTTGCTTTTTTCTGAGGCCTTACAAGGGACTTAATTTCTAGTAATTCAATAAGCATAACTTTTGAAGGAGGAAATAGAGTAGCTTGAGGCTGGTTCAAAAATTACATTCTCCTAAGTGCCAAAGAACTGTAGTGCAAGGTGAATGGAGAACTGATTTGTGAGCAGCTCAGCATGCTCAGGGGAGGCTGGCTTAGACAAATCCAGGAGGTAAATGTGTCTGCTGTCCCAGTGCAAATCACTGCTACATCTAAATACTTTATACACATACTACACAAATATTTTCATCTGTTTGTCATTATTCAAACAAGCTGTATTAGTTATTGCTCCCAGCAGCTTGCTCAGATCTAATGAGACAGTTTCCTAGGTCAGTTATGTGGGGTGGAATAGGTTACAAATTCACTATAAACTCCTTCAGATCTCACATCTTTCTGGTGGTGTCATAGTTAAGCAATTAAAAACTGTTGTTTCAACTGGGGTGGCTTTTTCTTTTCCTTTGACACTTTCCAAAGAACCCGTTTAGTTTAGCTGACTTAGCTTTTAAGTTCTGACAGCATCCTTATTACATAACAGCAAATTAAGATTTTTGCAGGGAAGTGTAATTTGTTAAAACATTCTGATCAAGCCTGGTCCTTTCAAGAAGGCTGGATTAAAATTCCATGATTCTTCTGTTGGTTGTTTAATGGAATGACAGAGGTATTGCAGCTGTTCTGAATAGTTCTGTTCTGTATAGGTGGCATGGTTATGGTAAAGGGGGATTTTTGAGTGGCCTTTGTGAGAAAGGGTCAGGAGCTGCCCCTGTGCCAGGCACAGCTGGTTTGGCAGCAGATCCACTGCAGGACTCCTGAGTCCATTAGTGAAGCAGGCACTGCCTCTGAAAACATTTTAGAAAGAGCAGAGGCAGTGAGGATTGAGGGGAGGAATGGAAAAATGTGATAATCCTGCAAACACCAAGGTCAGGGAAGAAGGGTGAGAAGGAGGTGCTCCACGTACCAGAGCAGTTACTTTTCCACAGACAGTGTAAGTTTTGGAAAAGATTGCAGTAGTATGGGTATTTTTAAAATTACCCTGTAGCTGAGAGGACTGCGCTGGAGCAGTTGCCCACACTGCAGTCCAGGAAGGACCCAATGTTGGATATGCCCTGAAGGAAGCTGCAGCCAGGTATTACCTGGACTGGATACTCATGCCAGGAACTGAATGCAGTCTGTGGAGCAGGGGTGAAGTGTGAGAAGGAAGGAGAAGCAGAGATGAACTGTTGGGGACTGACTGCTGCACTTGCAGTTCCCCCTTTGCCCCAAGGAGAGGGAGGCAGGGAGAGGCAGTGTTGGGCATGAAGGAATGCGGTTGAGCCTGAGGAAAAATGGAGCAGTATTTTAGTTTTTGCCTTTCTTGCTTACCATCCAACTCTTACTGTAATTGACAATAAATTCAGTTAAATTTTTCTGAGAGTGTTTTTGTGTTTGATTGTAACTGGTAAGTGACTTCACTGTTTTTATCTCAACCCCTGAGATTTTCCTCCATAGCCTGTTGAGGAGGGGAACTGAGAGAGCAGCTGAGGGGGCATCTGGTAGCTCAACATAGTCAACCCACTATAGTAGCATTATGGGAAGAAAGGCATGAAATGGGAGATATTTTTTAACATGCTGCTTTTTAAATTCACTGCTGCATATAGTAGAACCCACAATCCAGTAGAAAAAGGAAAAATAAGTTGTGCTCAAGTGTCATGTATTTGTAAAGTCCCAAAAAATGCCTCAAATTCTGGAAGTGAACTACTTTACATGTGGTGTTTTCAGCTTTAAATGTACTTTCTTTCTGTTTGAGTACAGTATATCACAGCTGACCAGTATGAATGAGCAAGAGGAGGTGTTACTGGAACAGTTTGTGACTCTTCCACAGCTGAAGCAAGTCATTACTGACAGAGATGAGTTAGTGAAAAGCATTGAAGAGCTGGCAAGTAAGCTGTCAAAATGTTAACATGTGTGGCTTTGTTCTGTGAACTAAATCCTTTAAAAAAAAAGTAGTAATGGTGATTTTATTTTTCAGAAAAAAACCTGTTGCTGGAGCCTAGTCTTGAAGCAAAAAGACAGACAGTGTTGGATAAAGTAAGTTAACAATAAAATAATCTTCAGAAATATGAGTGGTAGTATCTGGAATTTTTTCAAGGTGATAATGTTCCTTTTCTTCTTCCTTCCAGTATGAGCAACTCACGCAAATGAAAGCAGCCTTTGAAAAAAAGATGCAAAGACAGCATGAGCTTAGTGAGGTATAATTCCTACATGATATCCTTTAAGAATACTTCGATAAATCTGAAATTTTGATTTGTATCTGTATCCATTAGGAATATTGTTTTGGTTAAACTGTCATTTAATATGAAGTAGATTAAGTATTTTGTCAAATATGAAAAAAATTGAATGATGTACCAAAAAGTTAAAAGCAAAATAATGGCTTTTCTCATTGGGTTTTTATTTTTTACTGCTACAATAGGAGCAAAGGAGTTGGAAGAAAAGAGTAATGTACATCTAGAACTGTTTAGTACAATCCCAGTCCAAACCAGTTTTAAGAATAGAATAATTTTTAAAGAAGGCTTGTTCAATTAATGGTACTCATTTAACATAATGAGCTTGTAAAACTGTGCCAGATGAAAGTGCTCAATAACTTCAGGAACTTAAATTCTGCAATTCACTAGGCATGCTTACTTCAGGCAATATGCTCTATGTGCTGTCAAACCTTGCATGTTTTACAGTGTAAACAGGGCAGAAGTTATTAATTCAGAAAGTATTGGAGGAGGAGAATAATTTCTTGGTATGTTTACCAGGGTATTCATTAGAAGATATAACTTCTGATAAACCACTTTCTGTACTAAAATCTTCATAATTTGCAAGACTTGTCACCTGAGAATGCAACAGTCCATCAGTTTAGCATGCATAGTACCTGAATTTCTGAATGTCCCCAAAATAAGAAAACAAATTTAAAAAAAAAACAAAACCAACCAAAAAGTTGCATGATGGCAAACCAAATGATTTCATAGGTGGTCTAAATGTTAGAGATTTCCTCACTTGAAAATCAGAAGAGTCTGACTCGTAATGCCTCCTTTGACCTTTAAATGGGTAGAGGTAGTTGATGTGGATAAACCACCTATTTTTGCAAGAAACCACTTAAGAACAGGACATAACATTGCACTGCTGTAGTCCCTTTTCTTTTCTCTAAATTAGATTTGCTGATTCAATTTAGTGATGGTTAGCAGGCTGAGAGTTGAGGAGTAGCAGTTGAATTTTTCTGCTTTTTTCCCTATATGCTATATCTTCATGTAGTGATGTTTGCTGTGCACAGGTATCTCCTGCTCTCTTTCCTTCAAATTTCCAAACAAGTATTTTTACTTGTATTGAGTGAATTTTAGTCCTCTTTTATTAGAGCAAACTCTCTGTATTTTGTACAAGATCAATTTAACAGGAAATTTTTGATTACGTTAAAATTTTTAAGTATATAAGTAAAAGATTTTTCATAGGGTAGATGAAGGTTAGGCCAAGCATCTAAAATCTATAAATGCCTTAATTTTGCAGTTCTGGCTCTCTTCAGACTCCTACTGGATGTGAGTCATGTCCTGTTTACCTGCCCAGATATATTTGAGAAAAAATAATGAAATTGTATGCAATAAACAGAAGTAAGGTTTGAGGTTTATAAGAACAGAAAAATGAGTATACTGATTAGGATTAGCAGTCTATCTACTTCTTGAGTAGGTGCTTTTTGCTTTCCTGTCTTCTCCACAATCATTTCAAGGGTATTTAAAAGCTGAACAGTAAGTTCTTTTTTACCTTTTTACCTTTTTATACTTCTCAGGTTCACAACTGATTTTCAAAAGTAGACCCTATTTATTGAAGACACTTGAAATGTTAGTTCTACTCAGAAATCATGCACTTGAGAACTTGTCAGATTTCCAGGCTGGATGCTTTCTACACTGTAGGGTAAAAGTTGAAAAACTTTATTCATTTGTGTGAATGATTGTGTATCAAGACCTAAACTAGCAACACTTTTCTCACATTGAAACCTTTCTAGTTTAACAAGCTAGAGTTCCATCTCTGTAACTTGGAGATGAAACTTCATCTGGTTACTTAGGCTTTTATGTAATAATAGTGCTCTGTCCACATATTCCATATTTATAATGACTATTTATATAGTCATTATCTTTTTGAAAATATGAGTTTTAACAGGTTAATATTACACTGGCCTTTTTATTTTCTTAGAGTTGCAGTCCAAGTGCTCTGCAGGCCAGACTTAAAGTAGCTGCTCATGAAGCTGAAGAGGAGTCTGATACTATTGCAGAAGACTTCTTGGAAGGCAAAACAGAGATAGATGACTTTCTTAGCAGTTTCATGGAAAAGAGAACGGTATGTAATATACAAGTACTTCTAACCCAAGACATGTACAACACACAGTGAATAAATTTAGGACTTCTTTTTTTAAGAGTTTGAGCAGTCGTGTGATACAGAACAGTGCTTTAGTGAGCTTTGACAGAAGGAGAAAAAATCCTTAAATGGCTTCAGTTTCTTTAGACTATAATCTGCATTCCAAAGGCACATACTTCTAAGATGGGAGTGCAAAGGTCTTCTGCATTAGACCGTATTCATGTGCTGTTGCAGATATTTTTGTGCCAATTTCTTCTGTATCTTGTATAGATATTGGGGAGGATAGCCACATGGTAAATTTCATATTTGGAAGGTTGACATAAACTGACATGTTGCATTAAACAACCTTTATGTTTAATTTATTAAACTTCTTAAACAAATTTTGTTGATGGCTATCATCAAATAAGTAACTGGGGTTCAAAAATCACCATTGTTGTTCATGCTGTGACAAAAGTAACTTACCAAGTAGTGTACCTTTCTTTAAAGGTGCCCAATAAATGCATTTTGTAACATTGGAAAGAATCCTCTTATAAACAGGTTTGGATAGAATAATTTTATCTGTATAGACCATTGTTCCGCCCAAAGCTTGGGAGGGAGGTAGGTTAGGCAGGGTTTTCTTTCTTTAAAGAGCCTGTAAAATAGCTAAGTCATTAAGGAGAAACTGCAGTATGCATTATAAAAAACTGCTTTTAGAATTCAGTCTTGTATGTCTTGTTTCATAGCTCTGCCACTGCAGACGAGCCAAAGAGGAGAAACTTCAACAGGCAATAGCAATGCACAGCCAATTTCATGCTCCACTATAGGTAAACTTGGTTTGTTAAACAATTCACCTTATTGGTACACATCTGGTAACTGCTAATGCATTTGATGCGGTGTTTATTGTTCATGTGGAAATCAAGTGTGTTCTGCATCTGTTGTTGCTTGTATTTAAAATATAACTTCTGGAGAAATTAAAATATCTAATTTTGGAAATTTGTCCTTACAGACTTCCTGCAAACTACACCTGCCAAGAGAACGAATGAAAACCCCAATAAAGCACACTTTTTAATAACTATTATTTGCAAATAAGCATTTCATCTTATCTGGTTGTATTTATAGAAGAGATTGTATACAGAGTTGGGATGGTTTTTGTACAAATTAGAATGTCTCTTTATATTCTCATTGTACTCAAGAATCCTTCTATTACAATCTTTGCATTAATTTCTTGTATTTATTGTTGATAGTTATAATATTTAAGTTCCCTGCTGCTATACTCCATTGTTCAGAGATTAAATATCTAAACATGTAATTTTGACTAGCTTTTTACATTTTTATAAAAACATAATTCATATCTTTTGTATTTTGAATTTTAACCATAGATTTGGCTTAATCTGTGGAAGACTTTAAGTGATAGGACTCTGGAAACTAAAAAAATTCTTAATGGAGATTGCCACTGGATTCACAAGCTGTCTTTTCTTGAAGCCAAAATATTAAAGAACAAATTTTTTTACTTCTAAGTAATAATAGAAAACTAAGTATAGCTTGTATTGTGTTTTGGATGAGTAGATTGGGGATTAAGCAAAGGATGTGTTGGAAAAAAATTATACTGGAATCAAAATAGAATAAATGATACCTGCATAGATTTGTTATGTTGCTTAGTAGCACTGATGCACTGATTTCAAGAGTGGTTTGGTACCTACCACTAATTAAACACAATTTTCATCTAACAAGTGAGGTTCATTTTCTTTTTTTTTGTTCATAAAGGAATAATAAGCAGGTCACCTTCTTGTTTCTGTTTTGTGCAATATAAATAAGTTCATCATGTGAGGAACTCAGAAACGGTTTACAAAAACTACTTCTGAAGTTCTTTGGAAAACAGTTATTTTTTACTAACGTAAAGAAACTAATTTGGTTGTAGTTGTCAAGTGATTGGATTCAGAAGTGAAACTCAATTCTGTGCTTTAATCAATGAATCTTGCCTCTGGTAAGCTGACAGTCTGGGGATGGGGTATATCTGGTGAGAATGGGTAGGACCGAATGCAGTGTTCTGTAGGAGAAAAATACAGGTCCTAAATATGCATGTATTTTCTCTCTTGCTATTGCAAGAAGACACATTCTTTTTCTTAACCTTCTCAATGCCTCAGGTTTTCATGGAGACAGTCAAGGAGGAGGAGTAGAAGAAATGCTAGAATTTTGAGAGTTGTAAGTAGGATAAAGTGCTGATTAAGTAATGTATCAGAAATCCTGCTTCTTTCTTGTCAGGAAGCAGTCTGGAGATAAACCTCTTAGCCAAGACTCTACCTGTGTGTTACCTAGATAGGATCACAGAACATGGCAGGTTCAAATCTCAGACCACAATCCAAGCATGTGCTTTTCTATATCACTGATCTTCAGTCCTAAACTTGATATTCTGCCAGCAAACTGTGATATTTCTTCTGAATGAAGGAAAATCATGTAAGTGCAAAAAGTCTGTTCCACAGGCTAGTGGGTCTTCAGTCTCAGCTCTGCCATTTGTTACACTTTTGTGATTGTCCTAAGCTGTTCCTTCTCAGGGTGAGTAAACTATTCACTGGTATTTTATAGGACGTATTTTAAAGCTGATCCAAATTCTGAGATCAGATGTCCCAAAAAAATAGATCTGTGGTCCAAATCAAACATACTTCGGTGTCTGAAAAAAAATCAGCACTTTATAAATTGAATGCTTAAGCAATAATTTTAGAGGTTCTTATTAAAAAAAATGTGCTGCCTGTATATTGACATAGCACTCCTGCTAATGTGCTAACTAAAGCCTTAGGTTATGTAAACACCTAAGTGGTTCTGAACTTGTGTCTATGAGTAGTGTGATTTCTGCAGCTCTGAAGAGTTAGGTGTAAGTCATCACTGTAACCTTCTTGGCAAAATCCCATCTAATTTTGTGCTGAGTTGTTTCTGATCTGTTTCTGACAATCTAGTTAACTCTCAAGACTACACACAATCCTGTGCAGAGCTGGTTTTTTTGTTGTTTCTTGTGAACAGAGACAGGCATGGATGACCAGACATCTGGTGTTCTTGCTGTATTGGGCTAGTATCTTCTTTATACGTTTTATAACAGGATTTGCTAGTACAAGTTCTGAACTCTTCAACTTTTCCTCTTATGTTACTTCAGTAAGCAAGTTTTCAAATTGGGAAGTTCTCCATGGAGTCTTTCTGATGGTAGTGGAGTAGAATCTACAAGAAAATGTCACTGTGTATTGCAAGTTCAGTGTTTGTCGTTCAGGGATTTCAAAGTTAAGTTCTTTTTTCTCCCTTTCTATTCTCTGATGTCATTGTTACTGTTCTTTGGATATTTTTCCTTTTTTTAGCCCCTTCTGCTGTCACAAACCCATCCTCCAGAAAAGAAGCACAGAAGTCTCTGTATTCAATGATGATGTATTCTGGATTAGCTGCAGGAATGCTGTCACATCCAAGAATATCCAACCTGTTTATGGTCTTTAAGGGTCTACCTGACGCTGGTTGGAGTGGGATTTTTTTGTTATTGTTGTTTTGTTTTTCTTTTGTTTTAGTCCCACATTGGTTGTGCCTTCCCTGGTTTACTTTCACCAGAAGACTAGGTAGAACACTGATAACACTCTATCAGAGTTAGGGATGGTAGCCCACTGTTAAACACATTCTTTACCTCAATTTTTGCCAAAATACGAAGTGTAGGTGTAAGTCCAGTTACCATAAAGTGTAAGAGAATGGCGGGTGCTGTTAGATGCATATTCTAATGGTTTTTGAAATATGTCAAGAGAGCTTTTAAGCAATCTGGAATAAAAGGCTGTGTACAATGACTTGTTTCTTGGGAACCTTGCACAATGTCATGCTCAGATGTTCTCCCAATGGGAAAGCCAACTCAACAAACAAGAAATTCAAGAGTAAGAAGATGGCTCAGCTCTGATGTTGCAGTTGTTTGCAGGGGGGAGTGTACATTCTTTGTTGGAACCGCTGATTGACTCTGGGGTTTGCCTAATTTTAATACCTGATCTTACTGCTAAAGCACAGAATGGGTCAGGTTGGAAAGGTCCACACTGAGTCATTTGGTCAAACCACCCTGCTGAAGCAGAGTCATCCTAGAGAACATGGGACAGGATTGTGCCAAGATGGTTCTTGAATATCTCCAGTGCAGGTGACTCCACAGTCTCTCTGGACAATTGTTCCAGTGCTTAGTCACCCACACAGTAAAAAACTTCCTCATAATTGGGTGGAACTTCCCAGGCATCAGTTTCTGCCATTTGCCTCTTGTGGTATTGTTCAGCACCACAAAGAAAAGCCTGGCTCCACCCTCTTGACACCCTTCCTTCAGATACTTACAGACAATGATGGGGTCTCCTCTCAGTCTTCACTGGCCTAAACAGGCCCAGCTCCCTCAGCCTCTTAAGTGATGTGATCCGCTTATCATTGTTGCCCTCTGCTGGCATGGCTCCAGGAGCTCCGTGCCTTCCTTGTTCTGAGGAACCCAGAACTTCCCCAGGTGCAGGGCCCTGCATTTGGTCTTGTTGAATTTCAGAAGGTTCCTCTCTGCCCATCCCTGCACTCCAATGAGATCCTTCTGAAGGGCTGAAAGCACTCTGGGGTATTGGCTGCTCCTCCCAGCTGGGTGTCTGAACTTGCTGAGAGGCACTATGCCAGCCACTGCTGCAAACAAGAGACTGGTCAGTCAGTTCTAAGCAGTATGAACTATAATTCTGTTTGTTCTTTACATACTCAGCAACTTTGCCACTTAGGAGCTGGACCAAATGTGGAAGTTAGAAATTTTATACATGTCCAAGTTCTAACTACTCCCTTCAAATACTAGAATAAATTTTTATAAAATAGAGATTTAAGAGACCTTCAGGTAAAACTCAGTTAAAACTTTGGCAACAAAGTCATCACAGCTTTAACTATTCTGAACAGTAAATACTGTAATGTGCTAAACTTACAAATAAAGGCTTTAGGGTTTTAATATGTCTTGTATAACTTACAGATACAGTTGGGCACTGCAGGACTTTTTGAGTGGATATAGAATTGTTTTGGAAGTGGATGCAGTACAATACTCAAGGACAAACTTTTTATCTTCGTGTGCAGTGGTTTGAGCTTTTCCTGTTCAACCATTTAAACAGCAGTAATTCTTGGAGCTACCGTCACTAAAATGGGCTTTAAAAACCTGTATTGCATCTCTGGGTTTTGAAAATGCCTTGTTTTGGTCAGATACCTGTAGACATCATATTTCTATGCAGTAATAAGCTATAAAGAGAGCCTATATTTCAATAACAAGGGAATACCTCAATATAAAGAACTGTGTTCTTTAGTCTTCAGAAACAGAATAAATTTATCTGAATAACCTTAACAACAGACTTAGTCCTTGCCTGATTCAGTTGTTGTTCTGGTGGACCTGTAATGTTTCATTAGCTTCTTTACAGAATGATTTATATTAAAAGACTAGTACATTTTATTTTAACATTTAACATTATTGGATTTGCTGGTTTCAGGTGCTCTACTGGCAATTTAAATAATATAAGTAAATTTGAATGTTTATTTTATCTTCTTATGCCCACACTCTGGCACCTCTCTGAATTCAGGGTTTGCAGCACACTTGGCTCTAGATCTTTGGCATATTTTTCATGTGTCTTAGTATTGTCATAAGCTGACCTACTTCGAACTCATCCAGCACATGTTCCTCCCTTCCCAAATGAATTGTCAGCAACTTACCTGTCCTTGGAGGATTTTTCAGCCACTGTGGTGTTTACCTGTCTCTGCACAGAAGCAGCCCCTGGCCTTGGCTGTGTTTGTGATCTACTTGAGAACTCTTGTGTGCAGTTCAGGGCAGTGTCCACAGAAAAGCATTATCTTAGCTGGTCAACAGTGATGGCATTCTTACCTTCATTGCAAAGGCTATCCCATTTTGTTGCTGGGGTTTTATTGTTGGTTTGTGTCATTAAATATCTTTCATGCTGTGAACCCATGCCCTGGCTTGCCTCTGTCTTCGGAGAACGTGGTTCCGTGCCTTGCTGATTTTACAGAGAGCTTTCCTTCCCTGCCTTCCTCCTTTTACTTTCTGTTTTTCCTTTTTTATTTTTATTGATGCTGTGTTGTTGTGCCCTCCAACTAATTAATTTCTCAGCTTTTTAGAGAGTTAACCACATTTGTTTCTTGTATAGACTTACCAATAAAAGCAGCTGGCAAATAGTTTTCCTTCTGTAAAGGAGGATTCAGCTGTTTGATCCTATTGCCTTCAGTGTCCCTTAGAGGCACATTTTGATACTAAAGAGCAGCCTGAACTAGTGAGGACTTCAGCAGTTTAGTTCATCTGTGTCCTCTTTCAAATTACAGTGGGCTTATTGAAAATGGGCCAAATTTGCAAAGATTTGCAGCAAGGCTACAAGAAAACAATGTAGTTAATAGAGAAGTCTTTTTATCTTTTTTTTTTCCTCATTTCCTAAAAAATAGAAATACAGGAATATAACATGTTCCCATATAATTAACACAATTTATGAGTGTCTCAGTTTGTTTAGTTATCCGATGTAGATTCCTCCACAACTGCAGCTACTGGATTCAAGTATCAGAGTAGGGGAGATACAAGAATCCCTTGATCTCAACAACAAAGTAACTCTTGAGTAAATGAAGAACTCTATTACAAAAATCAGAAAAGCAATCCTTTGTTTCATTCTCTGGTGTGAAATAACATTTCAGAACACCTGAGTGTTTATTTGAAGGTGTTTCTCATTAGCCTGATAATGTCACAAATACATACAGTACAATGTAAGCAGTAATAGTTAATGCAAGAACTCTAAGGACTAAAAGACACATCACAGAGGGCTGCTAAGTGAAGGCTTAATAAAGAAAATATTAGTATGTTAATATTTTAGTTGTAAAGCTAGTTACAAGGAGTTGCATTAGCAACACAAAGACAGTGCTTTGAATTTCCATGTCTTCCTCTTCTGCATTTATTTTTATACATGTCTAGTTGAATACAATGTCTTCATATACCATTTTACATTTTAAATATGTACAATAACATTGCCAATTTTCAGACTGATTTTTTGGCAAAATATTTGTGTGTTTTGTTTTCATTGCTGACTTCGCAGCATGTTTCTTTAGTTTGAGAAAACCCATTCAAAGTTTCCTTTTATGCCATAAAGTTTACAGGCTATGTTCAAAATACAAAACACTTTTAAAAGTGCAGTTAAAATCAGGGCTTTAATTTATTAAAAATTCATAAAGATTAAAAACCAGAAGGCTAGATTCTCAACAGAATATCATTTATTGTTGTTTTTATTTGAATTGAGCTATAGTGATTTATCAAATTGAGGATCTTGCCTTTCCAATATAATATTAAGATAAACCTTGCTGTTAAGAATTATTTGTTCAAAGACAGCAGCTCCCTTTAGAGGATAGTAATAATACTGAAGTTTACCTATTCACTTTTAATAACATGTTCACAGAACAGAATGAAAAGCCATTCCAGAAAAGCAGACAATAATTAAATCTGATGATCAAAATTGAGGTATATTTATATAATACTGTTCTTTCTGTAGGTCTGTACTTGAAGGAGTGTGTGAAATGCAATCTAAGTAAACTTACATTACTACCACTTTGCTCTACTAGAGTTCAATTCTGCACTGTCTTCAAGCATGTAAAAGCAGCCATATGAATTATATTTTTAACTCGCTGGCTTTAAATAAAATTTTAAAAAACAAAAAACTTGAAATCAAGTTGCAGCCTAATATGGCTAGCCACCTTTTTAGTGACTTTCAAGACATTCCAAATTTTGAGGATTTTTCAGTTGTTTACTTCTGAACAGTTGATTATGAAAAATATTACTCCTATTCTTAAAAATAGCTGAATTCTTAAATGAGATTAAACTTTCTGATGAATAGTGAATCAGTCCTTTTCTTAAATTAGTATTGCTATGCTGTGTTCAGGTTGGCAAATACTAAAAGGGAAATTTTGTGTGAGGATAAGAAACACCATTATGGTTATGGTTAGTTTATTTTGAATAACAAAATTGGGAAGAAATATTCTCTATAACAGTTCCTTTATGGGCATAGTTTTCATTTACTTACTGATTCAGAATGATGTTTTCATAAGTGATTTCTTTAAGTGATTTGATATTCCCTATTTTGTCTACTCTGTGTATGTACCTCACTTCCACTCGAAACATTTTCAAGTAGGAAAATGGGCTGAAGAATCAGAGATATTATCACCTTTAAAATTTTACCTTGATATCTTATGTAGGTGGTTTGGAACAAGGGTAAGATATAAACAAACTTAAAACATAAAGAGGCAAGAGCAAACTGCCTGGTGCACCTTTTGTTACAAAGAGGTGTTTTAGCACAAAGGCTGTGTGAGCCTTGAAGTTTTGGTCACAGAATCTACTGAACTTTCAACACTGGTTGAGAATTGAGTACAAATTGGATGCATTCAGATGCAGCAGCAGCAGCAACTGCTTACTAATGGATTTTTTTTAAGGATCAAAAAAATCCTTGTCCCCTGAGCCAGGGTGTCCATTTGTTAGTTTTACTTTGCTGTAAAGGATATTAGTAGGAGAATATGCAAAATAATTGTTCTAACTTCTTGTGAAGAAAAAAGCAGAGAAAATACATATGTCTGAAGGTAAATGAGCTCTACAAAAATAAGTTTTGACTGCTTCACCAGTGAGGCTAACAGTAATGCATCTTCAGCCTTCTGTAAGAGTATTTTGGAATTTCACATCTTAGGAAAAGAACTATTATCCTGTCCAATAAATAACTGTGGAAATGTACAAAGTAAGGAATAATTATGTACAGCATTGATAAAACAACCACCATATTGGCTTAATGAAATATAACAGCACTACTTTTCTTTAGTGTAATGTCTTAAAATTAGTAATAACTTGTTCTGCTCAGATCTTAACTTACACAATTGCACAGTTCCCTTTCTTTGGATTATTTCTTTAGGCCACAGACCACTTCCATTCTTCATCTGATGAAAAGATGTCATTCCAGACTGTGTAAGACTTTACATTATCTGGATCCTTGCTGCCATGCAGGTGTTTCAGCCTGCCAGAAACACAGCTTCATCAGAGTCCTTGCCACTGTCTTCACTAGGCAAGCAGCCACCCCCACTTGGGGACCTACAGCTTAAGTCCTCCACACCAGACTCCTGGTCACTGTTGGCTGAGAGGTCAGGATCAGAGCTTTTCAGGTTGTCCTGTGTCAAAATCAGGGCAGAATCTTCATCCCCTTGAGAAGGGCTCCGGGATGGGAATGATTTCAGATCACTGCTGTACTCCTGGGGAGTGTTAGCTAAGCTGTTGTTGGAGGCATACAGTCCAAACTGTTTGCTTCGGTCTTGTTGCTTACTCTTGACTTTATTATTACCTGATTGGGATTTCTGAAGATTTGCCAATCTCTGAAATAAAGGAAATAGGATTTACCATGAGGACACATTTAGGGTCCAGAAATCCTCTTATATGTCCTTGCTTTTTCTCTGTTTAAATAAACTTCCAAAGGCCAACCCACCCTTTAAAACTGACTATTTGCATTTATGGAGTATGAGAAGTGCACAATTTGTCACACACCAATGCTGAATTACAGCGTTCTTCTGAACTACAATTCCTGCTGAGTTACAGAAGGATTAAACTTACTTTCAGTAGTACTTGTGCATCAACACAAATAAAATTTTATCCTTAAAGAAAAAAGTCCACTGTTGTGTCTTAAATGCAAAACAATCACAATAGTTTATCTGAGAACAAAGAGGATGGCTGAACATCCTCCTTTCAGAAAAGGATGTAATGTGTAGCAGACTCTGCAGCATATGGAACTGGGTTTAATTTATCATCGTTTACCAAGTCTGGGGTATCAAGCTCAGCTGTTTATTACCTCTTGCAAGACTTCCAGCTCTTCCTCCAGCTGCTGAGTTTCTTCCTTCACTGCCATCAGATAATCAGTAACTGACTGTCGAGGATGCAGCCCCTTTTCAAAGCGGTTGTACATACCACTCCAGAACCTGGAATTGATGGCAAGGTCAGCAATTTTCCCATTTAGTGAAGTAGCCTCATGAGACTTAAATGCACACCTTTTGTTTTGTTTTGTTTTTCTCCCCAGACACATATTGTCCTAAATTATCTATCCATGCTTATTCATCATTAGAGTGCATACACATAAGTTCATAGACTATTTAGCAAAGTTCATGGTTCATTTGCATTTCCTCCATCCTGAAGGTGCAACTCATAGGCAGCTGGACATAAGCAGCTCAAATTAATTCTGATAGACAACAGAAAGAAAGATTCAAGTAGTTTAGACCACAACTGAGAAAGGTTCACTGAATGCAAGCTTTTTTTTGGTATTTTTGTTCTACACTATGGGCTTTAGAGCAATGGTACCTATAAAATAGCCAGTGGTAAAAGACAGTTTTTCATATTTGTAGTTCTCAATTGTTGTTCAACTTCCCATGCACTCAGCTTTGTAATTCTGTGTTACTCTGGTGCTCCTCCTGCCTTGCTGGCACAGGGCCACAGGCAGGCCCTGGGTGTGTAACCAGTTCACCAGACAGGTTAAGTAGCCCAGCCCTGCTGTCAGCTGCAGCTGTCTGGCCAAGGAGCTGACAGATATTTTTGGAGCCCGTGCATGCTGTGTGGTGGCTTATTATTCCTATCCCAATAATATACTATTTAAATCACATTCCCCCTTAAGTTTATCATCTGATAGCTCATGCTTGGAAATCTTTACGCACCCAAGTAATTCGATTAAAATCAACAGGATTACTTATCCATTGGAGGATCTGCTGTATCAGTACTTCTTTTATAAATCCCACTATCCCAAAGAATACGATTAATGACTATTTTTAAATTGCTTTAAAGTGGATGTGACCTGTTATATAGACATGAAAGAATTCAATTTCTGTCATTTAGGATTTTTATTGACTTTTAAACAGGTGCTATTACTTGCAACTGGACAACAAACTGATCAGTTTTACTTAAATGACAGTTTTAATGAATTTCTATTCAAGTTCTCCCAAAGTGTGTTAAGAGTAATGGCATGATTATTTGACTCAGAATGTCAATGGTAACATTTCTGAAGTGATGGTATTTTGTTATATTTTGAAGAAATATCAGGAAAAACTTAACTTAGTTTTACCTGCTATAACACCATGGGCAAAGTCTGGGGTTTTTTACAAAATACTTGTTTTAGCAATGAAATCATATGATCTCTTGAAAAGATCCTTTTTACTTTTGACACCAATTGATCCAAACTAACATCACATAGTCTTGGAATGGAAGAAGTTAAAGTGACTGTAAATTTAGAAACAGCAGATGACAACAGGACTGAAAGAAGCATTTCTCAGTGGAAGAAGTGAGTAGCCTTGAAATTAGGACACACAACTATCGATATAGCTTTAATCTTAATCTTCTTTTCAGACTAATACTCTGTTGTGGAATGGTGCAGAGGTGTTGGCAGACTATGAGCACACAAGGAACAAACATCCTGCATCTGAAACTGAATTTGCTCTCTATAAATGGCCTTATAGAACAGGAAATACTTATATACAAAGGCATTTTGTTCTGTACTAACCCATGCTACAATTCCCAGCAGCAAGTGGTACTACCTACTTGTACAAGAAGTTGCATGGAGCTATCTGTGGGTGCAGGGTCCCTTGGGTTTGACTGTGGTCTGACCTGTATAAAGGATTCAGGTAATCAGCACGATTTTTCCACAAGTGAGCCCACAATGAATACGTTCTTTCTTTGATTCTGAAAAACAATACATTAAATAAAAATATATTAAAGCCTCTATTACAATTCATAGATAGCTAAAGCTTAGATGCAGCATTCTTGTCCTCCATACTTCCAGTTTACAATCAGCTTCCTTGACAGAATTAGACTTAAATTACAAGCAGAGAGAAACAGAGACCCAAATTCCCTGGCAGCTCACTAAAAGCAAAATCTGATCCATTTCCCATAAAGCAAAAACAGCTAGAATGAGCAGGTGGAGAGACTGGTTCCTTTGTGAGGTGGAGAGGATAATTTCCATAAAGTGAGCTTTCAGACAGATCTCTGCACCAAAGAGATCCCCACATTTAAAAGCACTCCTATCCCACTGAGCTGCAATTTCTTACACAGTTGGGTCTTGGGATGTGGTGATCTGTGAAGGTTTTGATTTTAAATGGACATTCACTGTGGCTGCTCTGCATTTGAGCAGTGAAAGGGAGCAAATGGCAGCAGCCAGCAGTAAGCAGCACCTCCTCTCATTGCTACTGCTGACATCACCAGGCTGCTTGAGACAAGCAATGGATGTCATCATATATCAAGGACCCAGGGCCCTGGGAAGCAGATGCAAACATGAGCACTGCCAGGAATCATGATGCTGTCTTTGTTTGGGCCTCAGGGCAGGTAGATTAATTCATAATTGCTTTGGGGCCAGAAGGACAGCAGAAGGACAGTCTGCTGACTCAGTCCTGGGGAGGGCTACCAGACAAAAAGGATGTTCATAAGGAAGTACCTAAGAGAGCAGGACTAAAATGTCCTGATGTGAGATCCAAAGACAGGTTAAAACACAGAGGAGCAGTAACTCTTAAGCTGAGGACTTAACTAGAGTTACCATAATTTCATACTGGCGTTACAGGGCCAGTTTGCCGTGTATTTAGTCAGCGCTGCAGTAAAGGCAGGCCCACATGGCTGAAGGCATAATGCTCTTGTCAGTTTTCACTAATCCCTGTCACGCACACCATGGATTATGCTCCCAGCACAGCTACACTGTAGAGGATCAACTTTTTTTGGTATTAATCTGTGTTGCCAGAAGACACACACCCTGTGCCTTATGAAACACATACATGCAAACTGGAGAATGTCTGACTGCTCAATACACCACCAGCCACAGACCCCATGCACAAATATGCTACTAAAGAAAGCATTTTCATACTTCAGCTCTCTTCTCTCCTTCTGGCTGTTACACAGGAAATTTCCAAACTGGCAAGAATAGATATGATGCTGTATGTGGATGAGGAATCTTTCATTGAATTCAAAGGCACAAGGAAACTGTTCCATTAGCTGCCAAACACATTCGATGAACTGGTCAATAACAGGTGATATCTCCTTCGGATCTCCATCTAAATTGCCATACCTGAAACAAGACAAGATACATCCAATTATAACCTGAATTCCTGTAAGAAAACTGAATTAACTGTAAGGAAAACACATCCCCCACTTTAGTGTGCAAGGTACATCCTAGGCATTCATTTCTAAAATCTCAAGTATTACTATATTTTTACTTAAAAAATGATGCAAGAATCATGAAGTAGAATGGAGGCAGAATTGCAAACAAAAAAGCCTCTTTAATTAGTTGTGTTGTTATATTACAGCTACAAAAAGCTGGCTGCTGCATAGCCATGTTTTAATGCTATCAGTATAAATTGTACCCTGGTAACATAAGTTATCAGAAGAATGGCTGAAATGACTTAATGACAAAAGTGTGCCTGAAGACAGTTTCTTAATAGTAGATTATTCCCCAAATGAGAAAACTGAGCAGGAGAGCTATCTGCTCTCATTATAACATGAGCAGAAAACAGGTTAAAGCTGCCCTCTCTTGGTGAAATTTCTAGGAAGTGGGAAATTTTTACATGCTGCTGTGACTGTCAAGTGAACATGAAACTTTCTGTGTATAAAAATGCCTCTTGGAACCACTTGCAATGAAGAAAAAGAGACTGAAAATAAAATACACATAGAAGTAAAAGGTATTTTGTAAGTCTATATAATAGGAAGAAGCATTTTCAATCAATTTTTCTTGGGGGCGGGAGGTTGGGGGGTGTATGTGCATTTATGTTTACACATGCCAACAGAGTAGAATTATATAAATATCTAAAATTGAAACTTCTATTACCATCAAAGAAAATAACAACAATATTGAACAGCCAACCAAAGCTATCAGTGGTTATTGCATTTCATAATACCTTGTGCCACAAATAATAAAAACCAACTGACAGTATCATATGAACTGTATTAATTCCTATGGAATTTCACAGTGCTGTGAAGATGCTCAGATTTTCTGAACTTTGTTGGTTTTAAAAACTATAACAAATTTATATTCAAATCCAGCAATATAATGTAATTGAACCCCAATATAAAAATTGCATTTTTAATTTTTAAAGAAAATAGAAGTCATGAAAGAAAGAAAATGTGACAATGTACCCATGTTTAAATATATTAAGTCTTCAAACATTTTTCATTACATTATAGCATTTACATTGGATTGATGTTCAAAATAACTTGGTCAAATAAATTACCCACTTTGCCTGACATTTCTGAGCAGCTCTTGCTGGGTTTTTTAGAACAGACTGTAACAGGAAGAGTTTATATTATGTAATAGGTAACTCACAGACATGCCTAAGATTTAGTACTGCCTTGGAAGATGTAAAAGTCCCTTTGATGAAGAGGGACACACACAAATGCTCACATGGACCTCTGAGTGCTCACAGCAGCTGCAAGAGCAGCATGCAGGACTCTCCTTAGCAGTTTTGGAGTGCATATATAGAAATATTTCACTCTGACTTTTCCAGGCAGCTAAATCACATAGTTGGAGAAAAGGGTACGGCAGTTTCCTGTTGCAGTGTTTTGTAAGGCAGCAACAAAGAAGAACTGGAATGGCAGCAGATACAGACTACATAAACATACACATATATAGAAAGGAAAACCTTAGCCCTGCCTTACCTGTGGTTAAATTTGTGGCCAAAGGAAATCCAGTCTTTTTCAATTAACACCTGAAATGAGAATATTGCATTCAGTGTTGTGGAGTGGAGCTGACATGTTGAAGCAGGCAGAAGGGTGGTGTAAACAAGAAGTGTTGGAATCTCAGTTAATTCTTAGAGTGATCAGAAAAGTGGCAAGCAAGAACAATGGAAGCAAGCAATATTAGAATACTAAGTAATTTTCAGAACTGGCAGAAAAATAATGAGCACTGCTTGCCAGCTCAGGAAAACAGCACTCTTCACGGATGCAGAGAGAGTGCCAGTGTTACAGCACAACTTCCAACATCTTGTTTCATTGCTTTCTAAAATAGAACTTATAAATGTCTCAAACATATTTTTAACATGTGACCAGTAACTTGATAACCACTTCTAGATGCTTTACTACTGCTGATTGACCTGCGAAAGGAGAAGATTTTCCAATATAGCTGCTCATTGCAATCTCATGTCTAGAAAAGACATACTTCTGACACTCAAAATTAAAATGTTCATTTCAAATGAGTACAAATTCTTGCTTTCACAAATGCTCTCTGGGCTATGAGAAAGTTTCTCAATCAAGATTAGGGAAAAAAAAAACCAAAACAACAAATGTAGGTGATCAACTGATCCCCACCTTGAATAATGTTTCATAGAGAAATTGGGAGACTATAACATGAACACATAGAAGCCTTCCCTCCTACTTAAGAGAAACAAAACAAAACAAAAGGGTATATTTATGGACATTTATGGAGTTTGTTTCCTATTTAAAACAAAGACATTCATCTGAAGTGATGCCACACTACGTCATTTACTCTGTGAAAGAACCCGCTTACCATGAATCCCTTCATAGTTCTGTAATATGGATCCAATAGAAGGCTTGCTACAGAGCAAACCTGGGCTGTCCTATCCCAGCCATCAGAGCAGTGAACAAGCACACTCACACCTTCCTCAGCCACAGCCTAAGGATACAGAAAAAGTCAGGAAGTTCGCAAGCAGGGAGGAAGACAATGGCAAGAGAGAAAAAGTGAGACAAGAGGCATAGAGAGAGTATTAATTCAGAAACTTGGAAAGCTCATTAATTTTTTACTCTACCACAGAGTTCTTAAATAAAGTTGAGTGTTATTTGAAAATCAGTGTTATTACTCTAATTTGAAACGTTATCATTCACCCCAGGCCATGCAATATGGTGGTTGAGAATCACCTGTTTATGCTCCACTACAGGAAGATGTGGGATTCATTTCAGTTAAAATACACCAATCTGTCAGAGCAGACAACTATCTACAGCAGATTCAGATGCTCTAACACATCTCATGCCACTTACATGCCACTAAAAGCATAGCCATACTTGCAATATGGCTCCGTATTTTTCATCTTGATGGTAATGTCATTAAGGGCAATGTCTGGTTCCAATGCAATCACTAGCCTGGACATCATTGCAGCACACTGCATTGCACTGGTGACATCCTGTAAAGGCTTCTGGGGAAGCCAGTGGTAGTGGGAAACTTCCACATCTCACAAGCAAGATTTTATCAGTATCTTTAATGTAATAATCGGGGAGAGAGGATCCTATTTTATACATAAACACATAAGGAAGAAATTGTAATCAGTTCTCCAGAGTCTGGCATTGTATTATTTTTAGAATTTGAGGGTTGGTGGTTGTTTTTTTTTTAATTCTAAGGGTTTTGGCTTTTATAAATTCTAAAGAGAATTGAATTTAGGAAGTAGAAAATAAAGTAGGTTAGGAAAAATACTGTAGAGGAAAAAAACCCATTTAGGTTAATTTTGGGCTTAATAGGGAAAAAGAAATAATAATAAATTATCTATGTTTATCTCAAGAGACAAAAATAGTACCCCTGTGGGCAGAAGACCAAGAACAGAGAACTGAGAACCGTACAAATAAGAATGGGTCAAAATGCATGTCAGAAGGCACTAAGCTAGCAAGCATATGCACAAAGGATAATAAGACTAACCACTGGGGAAAAACTGCAAAGCTAATGTAAATAACCTTACTTCTATGAGCTAATGAAAAGGAGTAGGTCTGGGAGTAATAATATGTGTATTTATTGCACAGGTACAATAATAATATGTGTATTTATTGCTGTTCAGGTAAGAAGCTACAGTTGCCTACTGAGAAGGAAGAAGCAATGCAAGAGAAACAAGCAGTTGGTGAGGAGAGAAACCCATGAATTTTTATCTGTATAGTTGTGGGCAATAGGTCATGTGAATAAAATGGCCAATAAGAAATTGTAATCTCAAAAATAGGAATTGTAGCGGTAAAAGGCAGATCACAAGGTTGGGGGCAACAAAATTAAAGCTACTGCTGGCAGATGACAAATGTCTACATTACTTTGGGGGAGAGTAGGGGAAATAACTTCTTATTAAAGCCAAAACTGTTTTCTGGAAGAATTTTCAAGTAAGTAAAAGCAGAAGCTGCTGAAGAGTTTGGCCATGGTAATACACAGGAGTTGGTTCAAAAGGTGAATTTGGTTGGTTGCCTGATAACTCAGAGGAGATAACACAGTAGCTATACATTGTGTATAATATAACTTATTATACATTATATATAGCTATATGTATCTATTACAACTACCACTTCCACAAAGAGTGCCCAGAAACCAGTGGAGGAGGCAGGGCAAATAGGGAAAGAAACAGTAACAATCACTCTTGGGGAGTAAAGTAAGGACATTCAAATGTCTGCCACAACAAGACACAGGCTAGTAGAGGTTTCAGCACAAAAGAACGCAAGATTTTGTTTACTATTTTAGAAAAGCATCAACACAACAGCACCTAAGAATCATCTCTCCTCATACACAAAGCACTGCAAGATGGGCTTTTTTTCAGGTATAACATCACTGAAGAGATAACAGAAGTTACTCATAAGCAGAGAATTTGCTCTTCATTTTCTGTGTCTGCTTACTCCAAGTTTTGTTTTCATTTTACACACTTTACCTTTGCAATAAAAATGCCAGCGTCCATAATGGCTTTGATGTGCTTCAGCCAGCCAGAATTTTCTAGGCCCCACAGAAAGTCACTCATTGAAGGTGATTTCAGCTCACAAACTGCAAAATAAGATACATTTTAAATGCATAGTAGTTAGAGTCCCTTAAACTTGACTGTTCAGCCTCAGAGTTACCTCTTCTTCAGATATCCACTGTGTGGAACATGCATCTTTTGAAAAGAATGCTCATGTTTTGAATATCTCTGCCAAATTCAACCTTTGAGAAACACATGTATTTGAGAAATGGGGCTGGGTCAAATTTCACCCAATATCTTGACTTAATTTAAAAAGAGAAGCTGTCATCAAGCCTATTGCAAACAAATCCAAATCCATCCTTCTCTGAAGCATGTATTTTCCAAAATTGTGTTGGGAATGAAGTTTTCAAACCCTTGGGAGGATTTCAGGTATTAGATGATGAGGGCTTGGAAACAGAGAGCATTTGATTTCTGCTGTTGGACAGGCAGACAGACACCCAAGTGGTTCCCCTGCCTCCTACTCCCAGCACCACCACAGATGAAGGTGCTTGAGTTAAAGTGGTTCACTCCACAGTTCTCCATCCCTGAATTAAACCTTATTAAAGCTTCACTTGGAGTCAAAAAGTATTCTGATGGTGAAGACAAGACATAATTCATCAAGGAAAATATTTTCCTGAAATCTTCCAAACTCTATGCCACATTTGAAGGAAAAAAATTACCCAGTTTTTGCTCTAAGTTCCTATTCTGCTGTATCCAAGTATCTATTTTTTTTAATGATAGAGTTTGTGGTATCAGAAGAAAAAAACCAATCAGAATCTAAATAAGGTACCTCAATCCAGCAGAACACATACTGAATGAAACTTGGTGCAATCTATTTTCAATACTAAGATGCTAAAATCACCCCATAAAAAGACTACATCTTTATTTTGATCCATGTAGAGTTATACTGTCTTTTAAAGAAAAAATATATTAGCCAGTGAAATTAATTTTCAGAGTACAGTGAAAAATATCCTGGCTTTTACTGAGTTAAGGTATGATCTGTCAATTACTAATATCTTAGTAAGTCTCTTGTGGTCTGGAAATCTTAAAAGATTCTGTTATTTATGGCCATTATGGCCCCTGGCCAATAGCTTTATTTTCCTTCAGTGTAATTGAAATTTAATTTTACAAGCCAAAGACAGAGTTTATATCATATCTGAACTATCTGATTGTCCTAACTCCATTTAGTTCAGAAGCAAAATGGCCTAATGTGTCCATACAAAGTCTTGCAATGTTTATATGTAAGGCCCCTTCCAGATGGTTATTTTAAAAGTAATTTTTGGAGGATATTTTTAAAGATGCAGAGATAGCAACACTGAAAGCAAACAGCTTTTCACATGATTAATGTTTCTGTGCAGATGGAAGCATGACCAATTAGTGGCCGAATACTGGCTGAAGCTGCTGTCTCTATTTACAAAAGCCCAAGGTAAGGCTGAAACAGTGCTTTGCTCATTCCCACTCCGAAATTGGAGTCAATATTTACTGACCACTTCACTGTGCAAAGTTCATACTGTCCTAAATGCATACACTGTACATTTCACATGACTTTGGCAACTGATCTGGACCCTAGTACTGAGTTCAATTATGAATTCAGTTATCCTAAAGGGAAAGGGCATTTCCATCTCAGCAGAAAAGGTACTGAAATCTTTGAGAAATATGGCCTGCTTCATGCACAGGAAAATCAAGAGCCAGCAGGCAGAGCTCTGGGAATTCCAGCAATGCACCCAAGTCTCAGAGTGGGAGAAAGAAAAAGGGCACACGTTGGAAATTGCCTCTTCCACCAGCAAAAGTACCAGAGGGGTGTGCTGGACTAGTCCTCCATTCCTGGCAGGACAGCCATAAGCAGAGGAAGGAAGAGTTACTGTGGGCCAAACCCACTGGGATTCTCCCTGCCTGATCTGTCCCAGAAGTCCAAGGACCAGAGGGCTGCTCCTACATCAGCAAGTGCTGCTCCTGGTCTGAGGGGAGGAGAAGCTCATATTTGCTGTTTAAATACAGCCAGAGAGCATGTGGGGCCACCAGCTCAGTGCACAGCACACGGGAGCCAGGTCTCAGCTGGCCTGGGTGTGCAGCACAGCCCACCCCATCCCCAGTGCCAGCAGCAGCCTCAGGCACACCTGGGATCTTCAGCAAGAAAAGTCCCTGTGTAACGTCCTTCTAATGTTAAATATTGTTTCAAGGAAGTTTGCACACAGGATCAAATATTTCAAGGCTCTTCACATAGACCCATCTATAAATGGAGAAAAATAAAAATCCATACTACACTTTTTTCGAAAGGAAATTCCATCATGTTGAAATGCATTTCACTTCCACAATACAGTCAAATCTCAACATTTTTTGCATATTCTGAAAAAAAAAAACCTTATTCTAAAAATTTAATCATTTTATAATGCTGATATAATTAGCCAAAAATCAACATTTTACTACAGTAAATATATGTTAAAATAAGATAAATTGGCTTGAAATAAAGTTAGTAAAATCACAAAGCTGAAATCAATTTTTCAGCTACTAAAATAAAATAGTATTTTATTTATTTATAAATTTTTATTAATTTTACCTACTCAAATAAAATATTGATATTTTTATAAGTATAAATGTATTTCCTCACCTTTCCCCACCACCCCCCAAAATAATGAATAATTAAGTGAATACATCCTTATATAAGTGCATTTTCCAATGGAAAACTGAATACTAGGGGGTTTTTTTCAAATTTTCTTAGCTTTGGAAGTTATTTTAAATTGTATATTGCAAATATTCTGCAGTCTGGTGTGTGAAGATCCTCTGCTCTTCACTTCTGCTTAGTACCAGTAAATTGAATGAAACTGGCCTTGTATTTCAGCAACACATCTGACCAACTATATCTTGATGCCTTCTTTCATGCTGTACACTTCTAAGCAGCAATACAGCTCACATTAAACTAAAATCACTTTTCATCAGCCTCATTTGTCTTTTCAAAGGTTTTATGCATCTTACAAAGTCTTACCACAGATCATGAACAGCAGACCCATTCTGTAAAGAGTAGTGTGATGCTTTACTTGAGATTCACATAGGTACAGTGATATTGCTATCTTATTTCTGTATTCTTTTAATTATTTACATCTTTTTTATTGATATTGATCATACATTACTAATTGATAATATTGATATATTATTGAGGTAGTAATTGATAAAAATTTAAAGCCATATTAAATGTGTTTTATCATCCTTGACAGCCATTTTGGTTCTAGGTCTCTTTGCATGCTCAAGTCAGGTAAAAGGTCACCAGAAAAACAGATTAAGAGACACATACAAATGGAAAAAGATAAAAAACTGCCTAGCATCTACCTAGCATCTCACATAGGGAAAGCCCTAGTACACTGAGAGTCATAAGATTTTTCTTTTTAAAAGTCCTTAACTTTTCTGATTTCTAATCTTATCAGTCAAGTTGGTACATGAGATATTTCAACATAGCAAATATAAAACCCAGTAAAAAAGCAGATGTTTTAACCATACAGCTTATTTGAAAACAGATGCTAAGAATTTGTGCCCTCCAAGCAGCCTGAAGTGTTAAACACATTTCAAGTTACCTTGTTACATGCAAGTTTGGGCCAGGGACCAGTCTCATGAACTTTTGGCTCAAAAATTATACACAGTACTGCCCATGCAGCCAGACTGTTTGTTTACTATTTTCACATTGATAGTCTTGAGTTGAACAAATAAAGGGACCTGTTTACTCACCCAGCCTATCTCCTAGCCAAACAAGACTTCCTAGTGAACAAAAAATCTGTTTTCCCCACCACTGTTTTCCTTAGACCAAGAAAACTCTCATGAATAGATGTTTTACCAGCATCCCACTTTTAACCCTGGTTTCCATAAAATGCTCTAATGTGAAAATAGAGCACGGCTTGCCTATCATGGAAAATTTAAGCCCTTCTTAGATTTCAAATTTACATTTGCATGCACCCAGTGGGAGACAGATGAAAAGTAAAAGAGCATGGGCAGAGCATCAAGTCAAGAATAAGATAAATGAAGCTGATCTGGGATCTGATGGAAGTTGTTGTTGATGTACATGAAGTAAATATAGACACATGGTGGAGTGAGCACCATTTCCTATTTCCTTAAAAATCAAGGATGGCTTATTTATCCCTGCTCTTTTCCCAGATGACCTCTAAACAGTTATGTACTGCAAATATGAAATAGCAGAACAGCTTTGCTGGTTTAAATACTGCAAACTATTTATGAAGCAAATGGTAGTAATTTCCATGGGATATCAAAAGTGATGAATTGTTACACCCATTGACTGTAAATTTCATTACTAGACCTGATGGGATATGTTCTATGCAGGGCATGAATAGGTTTCTGTTAAAATTCACAGCCTAAAATGCTCAACTACCTTGTATGAAAACGCCACCATAGTTTTTCTGAGCTTTAAAAAAAAATCAATTGGTATTTTCCACTAGCCTGGAAGTCAGCAATAAGGGATTTTTTTTCATTTCACCATCAAAATGTAAATTTCAAAAAAGGACAGAGTAGCAGTAAGGTGTACAGAATTAAAATTAATTTTGTCATTGAATGATATCTGGATTTCAGCTAGGAAACAAGGTGTTTTCACAATTAAGAAATCACCAACCAGCATTTGCCATGATGCTCCATTGCACAAGCCCCATTAGCCAGCAGGCAGCTGCATGCAGCTGCAATAGATAAAGATTGCTTTCCATGTTCTTTTTCACTGCTGCTGATTACAGAGCAGTTATTCTGATTTCTTTGACAGAAGGATCAATTCTTTTCCTCTAGTTTCCAATGAAGTTTCCAATGAATATTACCTTCCAGCATCTTCTGCAGACTATTTCTCATAACATGGATGTTCTCAATGCCTATGAATTGAAACTTGATGTTGGAGTAGTTGTCTTCATTTTCATATCCCTTCCCTGCTGCCCTGTTTGCCATTGCATTGAGCTGAAAAACAGGGAAAATTGGATGAAAACCAGTAGCAGAATCTTTTCAAAACAAACCTTGTGGTCGACAGCAATAAATCATTGCAGTTTTAGTCAGTCACAAATAGGAATCATTTGCCAAAGTGTCAACACAAGGGGCTCTGAATAGGGGATCTGTTCACAGCCTCTTGCAGGGCGCTGGGCTGCTGAGTCTCTGATGTCGCTATTTCATTCACACCTCTTGAGTGAAACTTCATGAGTGAGGTTAAACACAAACCCTCATGGCTTAGGCAGGATTCCTTTGTAGGAGCATAGAGGTTTTAATTTTCAAGGGCAGTTTTGATTTTATGTTGGATCAGCACTATGTTTACCAGCAGAACAGCCCAGGAGGTGGCAGTGTCTCATCTGCCGTGCCCCTGGCTCAGAGCCTGTGCACGCTCATGTCACCAGTTACTGAATTTTACTGCTCAAACCATCCAAAAGCTGATACAGCTTGCTTCTTTGAAGCTTGCAATAATGAATAGGGAGCTGGAGTCATTTTTCCTAATTTTATAGTTACTTGGCTCTTGTTAAGTAAGACTACAAAATATTTGAATTGACAAAATTACCACAAAAATTTCCATCTGCAATGCACAGCTATCAAAGGAGTTGCTGTGCTTCAGCAAAAATACTTTCAGCTGGAAGTTTTGTCTTCAAATCTGTTACTTGCTCCCTGGCATGGGAAAGTGACTAAATACTTCTTTAGTTCAGTTTTCTCAAGCATAAAATTAAGGATGTGGTTGATGTTTATTTTCCCCTTTTTGGAACCCTTGAGTGGGAAGGAAAACTATCTAACAAGCTCCTTATGCCAAATTTTGATCTTTGGGCTGAAAACTAAAACTGATAAAAATTAATTAAGTACTTTTACTTTTTTTAATAAGTCTTTTAAACTAAATCATTCTTTTATTAAGTACCTATCTACTTTTTTTCTATATTTTCTTTAGCAAAATCTCACAGTGCAATGGAAAGAAATAGTCTTTTTGCATAAAGTCTATGCTTTGAAATTCATGCTGTAGTTCTGGGGGCCTTCAAAGTTCCCAAGAAATATGAAGGCTCTGAGAGTGACAAAGCAAGTGGCAGAACCCCACGCCTCCAAGCACAACCCACAGCTTCTGCTCAGGAAAGATTTAAGAAATAAATAATAAAGGATTTAGACTTCATTGGGCATCAATTGGACAAAAAGTGACTCATCTTCATTTCAGTGAGAGCCAATGCTCATCAAACAGTAGAAAAAGTCTCTCTTAGGCATTGCCTAGGGGACAAGAGGCTGTGCAGATAACTCTGTCTGCAGTTTATTTCCCAATAGTGCAGGCAGTACTATTGATTCACTGCTTCTGTGGTCACATCTGAAAGTCACAATAATATATTTCAGTGCTTAGCTAATGGCATCATGGGATATACAAGAATGTCTCCTTTTCTGACCTCTTCCACCCCAAAAACACATACTCCCCATATTCCATTTTAATTTGGAGCCAATACACACAATTGAGGATTGATTGTCTGATGCTGTCTTTCCTCAAACCAAGATGAAGACACTCAGCTTTTTTACATTATATGTCAAAATAGGTTTCCAAGGACCAAACCTGATATCTTAACTTTCAAAGAAAAGAGCTAAAAAGTTAAATTTGTGGACCACCATTAAGAATTAAAGCATTGCATGAATTTCATGAGACAACAGAAGGAACCACACTCTGGATAGGAACCTGGGCAAAAATCCAACATTTCTGATTTATACAAAGCTTGGGCAAAATTTATTTTAACTTGTAGTATGCAATTCAGGAAAGAGCACAAACAAAGAAACTCCATTCTTGTCTATCACCCGCAGTCTGCTGATGTTTTGACTATCAGTGGACAATAATAAAAACATACAGCCTGTGAACGGCATGTCAGTTAAGGACAGAGTCCCCTGTGTGACTTGCTACAAAGATATAAATTATCTGCTGAATCCTAATCTTTCTCTTTTGAAGTTGACATCAGTGTTCTTGTATAAACAAAACTAGGCAGTCTCTCTGTAGCAGCCTATAGCTTCAGGAAGAAAGATCTGTACAGATGAGTCTCAGCCACCACAAACCCCTGAAACCTAAAAAACATCTATGCTCCAACTAACCCAGTACTCAGCACATAAATACCATTAACTGTTCCTGCAGCAGAGCAATCTTATCACAAATATCCTTTCTTAAAGGGCAATCTGAAATGGCACTCTATGAAAGTAAATAAATATAAGGTTAAATTTGCAAGGCTTTCTCACACTCATTTATTTTGAATACTGTCAGTTGCCAAACTTTGCAGCTGCCACAATATTTACTAACAAGTTTTCCACATCATCTACCAAAATTCCATCTGTTGCTCTTAAAGTAGTGGTTGTGAAGCTATCTAAATTGTGCATGTCCTTGATTAATCTCAGTGAATATGAGGATACAGCCTGTAAAGGCAGAAGACCCCACTTGCAAGATTTCCTGGCATTTTCCTTAATCTGGAAGAGAAACAAGTCAAATCTTGTTATAATGTGTTTTAGTCATAAACACTAAGTCTACATTAGCTTCTTCTGTGATTACATAGAGAAATGACAGTGGCTTAAGTAAATTTGTATTTGGTCATCCTGATATATTTAAATAAAGTGGAAACAAAGTTTTCTTCCACAGACCAATCTTTTGTTTTGAAAATTATCAAGTGCAATGAGGGAAGAGCAGTTGGGAATAGTGAATTGAAGGATCCATCAACATTCATGATCTTCATAAGGAGCTGGTTCTTATGAGAAATGAGGAAAACAGCTCTTTAACTGCCTACAGGAATGGAGAGCCTTCCTCCAGACTGGATATCTTATCTTTACATTTGTTAAAGGTTCCCTGAGGAATGCCAGGAAGCACTTCCACTGATCCATTGCTATATGCTCTACATTTATAAATGAATTGTCAGGTGCAAAATTGTAACAAGGCTGTATTTGGCATCTAGGATCACAGGAGCTTTGTAGATCTGTCCATTTTTGCTGCACAGAGAGTAGTAGGAATCTGGTATAATTCTTTACATCAAAACCTTTTTTTTTTAACAAAACAGTTAAGTGAAAACAAACATTCTTCATCTGCTGACTAGCTCCTGAGGAAGTCAGCATTGCTGGAAATGTGCTGGCATTCCTGGCTAAGTGAGCCTAATTCAGTCTCTCCATACCCTTCACAAAGTATGGGCTTTTTTTCACTGCACACAGAAGGTGTCTCAAAGTAATTTACCAGAAAAAAAAAATTAAAGGATGGGTCCTTCCTGTTTCTACCTGGTAAAACATTATTAATAACCAAGTCAGTAAATCGTTAGCAATAAATCAACTGCCTTAATTAGGGAAGAGTACCATCAGACAGGAAACAAGCTATAACTGTTATTACACACAGAAAACTGTTAAACAAGCATTATTTAGGCAGCTAGGTCTGTACTCCATGGCTAATGCCCTTTCTGAACACAATGGTACCAATCCTTTCCTAATGCTCATCCCAGTTCACTCGCTTCAGGACCACAAGTAATCTGGTAGCATCCTCATCTTCCCAACAAAACAGAGGGAACTGAAGGTAAAGGTAGTTACCAGATTATACAGCCCTTGGTGTGCTTTGGGTGAACGAGACATGCCAAGGTCCTCATGTTCTGGCTACTGCCTCCCATTAGAGCTGTGAGCACTCACAGCACCTTCCCACCAACGCTCATGCCTTCAGTCACCGGCCATGCAGTTCCTTGTATCTGCTCCAGCTCTGCCAGGTTTGCCCTTCCTCACTCCGCTTCTCATGTTCCTCAGTTTCACTCATCTTGCCCTTTCAGATCTGTCTTCTGATCTCAGGACAATGAAACAGCTTCCTTGTTCCTTTTCCTCAAACATTTATTCTCCTTTTTTTTCTTTTTCCCATGCTATAGATAATCCTATACCTACAAGGGATTCTGTGGATGTTTGCCTCTTTAATTTCTTTTCTTCAGAGGCTTTGGTAACTTCAAGAGGAAAGCTGCTGGAGTATAAGAAAGAATATATCCCTACTCTCACCTCCAGATACTGAAGTCTATCTAGTCTTTATCACCTTGAGCTGTTTGCTAGCATGACAATTTTGACATGAAGTTTTCTTAGCTTCCAACCTCTTCTAGATCATTACTGAGTTTCTATATTTCTCCATACCATAATTTTTTCTAGAGCTTTTTTCTTGGCCAGAGGTTTTTAATCAATTATAGATATGGCATCTGATGTCACTATTTATCCTATTTCAGATTGTCTCTCAAAACCACCAAAGTGCTGGAGATATTTAAAGATCTTTTCCATTCCTGCGATCTCAGTGACTTGTCTTTCTTTAGCCTTAAGCAGGGGTCATTGGAATTTTCTCACTTCCAAGAGAAATCATTAATGGAGAATTATAGTATAAGAAGTCAGAGGTTTGCAAAATTACAAACAATTTCTCATTGGAAATATACTTGATAGCTCCTTTGTGTGTGTAAACAGTTACAACTACATATTATTTACTTTTCTGTATCTTGACATTTTGCTAAGAACAAGAAAAGGCAAAGGTTCAGTGTAAAGGAGAAAATTCTCCCAGAGATAATAATCCGGTCAATTTCCTAGTTAAGATTCTCCTAATAAATCCTGTGGAGTTAGACAGGTGCAAGTAAGATGAGAAGTGCCTTGGTCAGTCACTTAGATTGCGTGTCTTCCCTAATGGATCCAGCCCAGACTCAGCCTTGCTATGAGCAAGAAATGCAATGTACTTACTTTGGGCCGAGTGTCAACAACATAGATGAAATCACTGCCTGGATTGGCTTTTCTGATGGCCTGGAGCATCTGTTCATCCTCAAGGCATCGAGCACTAAAGCCAGATAAAGGCTGGCTGCTTCTACATATGGAGGCCTGCAGAAAAGAAGGCAAACAACCAAAAAACCTTACAGAATTATAAAGTAGAAATTATTTAGCATCCAGAAGCATTTCCAAAACCAGATCATTAGACGCTTGCATAGATGGATAATTACATGAGAAAGGCAGAATGGTAAAATTAATAAATGCATTATTTTTAATTACATGTTAATAAATACATTATTTTTTAAAAGGCAAGGAAGCATTAAAACAGTACAACCCCATTTGCCCAAGTGCAGTCTTGAATCAAATTTTAGAGCTATTTTAAGCATTGTATTTCCCTAATGTGGAATAACTTCTGAAAGGTGATGTCTTGAGGATGAGTACAGCCTTGAAATCATGAGAACATGGATATAACATAAAGAATAGGTCCTTTTGTACTCACACTTACCAGGTACCAGACTGATTACACCCAACCCACACCAGTGCCTGCTTTACTAAACAGCCTGACAGCATGAGTCCAGGAAACAAAAATGTATGACATGCAACCAGATCACCAATGATGGGGTATTCTTAGAACTGCCTTAGCAAAAAGACCTCACTGCATAAGGAGTGGGTCAGGCAGCCTGACTCCTGGAGTACTTGGATTAAGCAGGGCTACTGAAGGAGGCAAGAGGGTTTCTCCACAGAGCCATCAAGATCACCCTCTTTCCAGATGAAACCAGGAAAGAAGAAACATGTGAAACAGGTGGGCAGGGAGATTTTTATTTTTGCTAGGCAGAGGACAGCTAGATTTATAGAAGGCAAGGGGATAATATGTGCACTTTCTAAGCACTGAACACTAGCATGAAGAGAATCTGCCTACTGAAGGTCACAACCTCTGCTGGCTGTCCTGCAGATTATTTATTACTGTGAGAAAGGACATGCCTTTTTCAATCACATCTTTGAACTATCAGTAGTTACTCAGCGAAGTATGGGTCTTTGAGAGGGAAACCCAGAACTGTGTGAGACCCTGTTCATACTTTATTAATGGTTTTTCAAACAGGTTCTTGTTATTTAGAGTTTAGTCTTCTGATCAGCACATATTCCAGTGATTTATTACATGCTATTGCACAACTGAACAGATAGTTCCAGACTTAGATCTCATCATATTCACACAGACTGTGTAAGATGCAGAGGTGTCACATCACCACTGAATTTGTCAGGATGAAGGAGCTGTGTGAAAGTTCTGTCTGGGAATAACTGAATGTGTGGTACCTGTCTCCTCTGCATGCAGCAGGCTCTTCCCAAACTGCTGATAAATCTTACCCCTTCCCTGCCCATTACTCTATTTACTGGCAACCTCCAAACTCACAAGGAGGTATTTCCTCCAAAACTGCATTTCCTAGCTCTTTAAACTGTAAATGTTCCAGGAGTACACACAATACTTCATATCCTGGTATTTTGAACATTAACCTGAACTTCAACCACAGCAGGGAAAACATTCAGGCTGAAACATGGAACTCATCCAAGATTAATTACAATATATTAATGGTAATCTACCTGACCCTGAAACCTTTTCTTTCACTGAGGTTTGGAAATGTCCAAGTGTTTTGAATCCTAGATATCTATATTGGGACACAGTTGATCATGTAAAGTGATTAACTCTGAAAAATATAACCTGAACAAAATGTTTTTAAAATACTTAATTTATGCAGAGATTGTATTTACTATTTAAAACTTCCTATTTGCCACTTCATTGTAAAATTCACAGATCTTTATGGAAGCAGTGCTCTGGTGAAATACAAGGTAAAGGAGTAAAAATAATGTCTCATTCCTTTTTTCTGAAGCTTAAATCTATTATAAGGGCTGCTGTAAAGGCAAGACTTCCATGGAGATTGTAGCTTATGATTTGTTCTTGTGACATTCTGCAGAAATATGTCCCAGCCTGTGTGGCAAATGCTACAGAAACCCTGTAAGGCCAGACTTGCTCTGTCTCTTGGAAGGTCCTGACCACCCCCCAGCTCTAGGGAAAACCTCTCAGTGCCACTCTGGATTGAAGCAGGAGTCACACAGATCCTTTGAGAGTACAAAGGGGATACCATTCTCCAAACTGGTAATGACAGCTGAGCTAAGGCAGTCCCTAAGGGGCTGGAACACAAATGTAAAAACACCCAGTTTGGGGATTCTTCAGTCCAAGGGTCTCCTTTCTCACCTCAGCTGCCAGAAACAGAAATACAAGTGTCTAGGTACAGGTTTTTTTCCCAAATGGTTATAGACAAGTGAAGCAGTTCCTTGCCCCTTTGCTATGGAGAGGGGAAGGTGGAACTCCTCACTTGCAGACAAGGAGAATCTCTTCAGCAAAACCACCACACACTGCTCAGCCAAAATTTAGTAGCTCTTATATCCATCCTTTCTGTGTCTTTTCACAGATCTTTTCTTGAAAAGCTGCTCCTGATTCTCTAACTGATGCAAGCATAATTTCTGACTTTCTTGACTTCCTCAACTTGCTCTCAGGCTACCAGATGCAAAATTGCTCTGTTCACCTCCCAGTCAGCTACTAAGCTGCCTGCTACTGGCCTTTGCTGCTTTGCCACCCGTGTCTCAGGGCCTCTTGTACTATTCCACTTCCTTGTGATACAGGGATCACCTATTTTTTGTGTTAACTGGATGATGAAACTGGGTTTAAATGCCTGCACTAAATGTCTGTTAATGAACTAATCACACTAACCAGCCTACACTAAGATTTTTTTAATTAAATAAACACCGATTTTGTCTTGCAAAACCTTACTAGAAGAATTATGAGGCCAAGGCCAAAATAAGCAAACACTTTGAGGTTACAAACTCACACTTACATTATTGCCCTTGCAGTAGTAGGAAAGAGCTGGGAAACGCCTTCGGCTGCGAAATTTGGAACTCCCCACTATGATGTGTGCAGTTGCAGACTTTGGTACATAGACTTCTGTAGGATAGGAGTCACAGACCTGTGAAAGGAAACTCTGTTTGTTTGGTCTACAAAGTACAAGTAGCACTAGCCATTTCCACAGCAAAAACAAAACACCAAGGAATTCAAACCTCAGGGAATAATCTGTTATTGTTATATACATATCAATGCCGTTTCTCAAAACATTATTTTGAAGCTGGGAAGTGTTAATCCTAACTTACAGATGGAAAAACTGAAGCAAAAGGGTTGAAGGGATGTATTTCCAAGTGTTAATTCATGTCTCGTTGAGAACAGAGAGGTTTAACACACATTCATCCCAGAAAGGATTTATTGTAACATTTACCAAGGCTGTATTTACAACTGCAGTATTCTCTGTAGCAGAATTTGGGAGTAAGGATGGGAGTAGGTGAAGTTCTCAAATACTCTGCTAGGAGGGGACAATAATGGGAGGGCTATAATAATATAGCCAAATAATAACAGAGCCAAATTTTTCAGAAAATTTGATAATTAAAAAAAGGACAAAAATAGGGACATGTTGACAAGAAATTAAGCCACATGAAATGAGGCTACCAAAAGCCCTGACAATGCCCCTGATAACCCTGCAAAAAAAGCCCCAAATTACCTCTGAAGACAAGTGAGACCACAGATGGAATCCTGTTTTTACCCCCTTTTCCTGATATTGTCTGTAGCATTCTGACTGGGGTCAGAAGGATATTCAGTATCTCCCTTTGACTTTCTGAGATGACTAAAGCACTAAGGATGGCCAGAAAAAATTATTTTCTGAGTCAAGAGACATGTAATGAAAGAGAAAGGAAAGGAAGGACTTGTGGTTACAGTTGTTGCTATGGTGAACTGGATTTTATTCATCATGACATTTTTCTACACTTTATCTTAAAAGAGATCATACATTTTTTTCCACTCGTTTTAACAAAAAGAAAACAAACCCTGATAGCACATTCCTGAGAATGTCACAGTCCCTCCTTAACATGGATGTGTTCCAGCAACAGAACCAATGGAGTGCATGGACAAACTTCCTTCAAAAATGTCTTGGTTATTATTTTTCACAATTAATTAACATTAAAAGGTCTTCAATTGTACAGGACCAAATGAGCAAGGACAGCAGACAGCTAGGAAGATTTATGACCACAAGATCACTGTGAAAATCACTGACAGTCAATCATAGATGCTTCAAAAGAAGTGTGGGAACAGCCAGTGAGGAAAAAATATTGCCAAGCTCACTATCTGGAACATTTTTTTTTTTTCTTAAAATGACTATGTAGTAATTTTACATAGCCCTACATATCGAGGAAACACTTATTACACACATTAGGTATGACTTAAACTTCTTCCCAGGCAGCTGAACTTGAACATTTAAAACACAGAGGACTTACTTTCTGCTCTTCATTTCCACATCTGTTAAATGAAGAGCCATCCTCTCTCTCACTTTCTGTGTGCCATTTTATGTGTAGTAGTAAAGTAACTGCACTTTACTACATGTGTATACAGCACTCAGCACAGAGATACTGCCACTAAGCACTATGGTGGTCCTCAGCCAGGCTGCTGATTGCTTGTGCAGACAGCCTCTGTAACAGAAAAATCACAACAACTTACTCCATAGTCTCTGTTCACATCACTAATCTGCCAATAGCTGTTTGGAACCCCCATCCTGTTATATTCTTCATTGACGTCCACAAGCTTCCACCCTTGCTCTCGTTCTTCTTTATCTAATTTTGGATTGAAGGAGAAGCAATACAGCTCTTCATATTTCACTGGGAAAAGAAATAAGCAAAGAAACAGAAAGGGTAAATTACTTCAGATTTCTCGTCCTGAAATCACACTTCAAAACCAGAATTTGGCATGGACCTTGATGCAGTTTCCTTTCAAAGAGCACACTTTGCTTCACAAAAGCACATATCCTGCTTTATATCTACTGTCAAGTAAACTTTGAAAGTACGTGCTCTTTTGTTATTTGTATATGTTCCAATGTATGTGCCTTAAGAGAAGTGCTACTTAAAATAGACTGTTCTGCTAGTCTTCAGTAGATTTGTAAAAACTATCCCCAGCACAAAGACAAAATGTCAGCAATATGCTTTCATCCAAAGAAAACTAAAGCCAGTGCCAGAGTAAGCACTTCTTCTTCAAAAGAATTTGCAATCTAGAGGTAGTTTAGAAGTTCCTTTATTAATGTAACATCTATCCTGTGGCAAAGAAAAAATATATGAACAATGGACTTTGCAGCACATTCTTCCAAAAATGAAAAAAAAACCCCTCAGTAGTCATTGTCCCTAATTAGGAAGGTTTCCAGCAGATCCAATGAAATCATAGTTTTGTGGACTGCAAAATTTAGTCCTTGAATTATTAGCAAATGCATTTGAGATGCACATGATGTAATAGCATAAAAGAAGCATGTGCTACATCAAATATTTTATCATCACCAGGAAGTTGTTTAAGCAGCTATGCCACCTGTCCCCCTTGACCAGGTACCATTTATAAAAGTTTGGTGGTGCTGGAGTTTTTAAACTTTTTTTAGGAGTATATATCTATTTAATTAATCCTAATCCTGGTGACCAGTGGCAGCCAGACACCACTGCCATTGAATCCCAGCTGTTACAGGTAAGTTCATGTTAACTCTGTCAGGAACATACTGAAAATCAACAAAGTCTTGAGTAGGGAGAAAAAAGAGAATGATTTCCACAATTTCCAGCAGTTTAAACTCCTTCTGTATTCTCTAATTTCAAACTTCTGGCATGGCACACATTAGGAAGTCGGTCTGGTTTATTTCTCACATGTTAACCTAAAGTTTTAGCACAATCCATAAATCCAAGCTGAGCTTTTGGTAGCAATTTGAGCTCCTGTTTTCACTGCTTTGTTGTCAGAAGCATCTGGATTTTCTTTCCAATGGACCTGCTGTTCACAGGGCCAAGGAAAGCCTTTAAAAATCTACCTATGTATCCAGGCTACTTATGGCTGAAGTCTGCCTCAACATTATATGTTATCACATGATGGTATCTGCACATAGCAACAAAAATGTTCAAGTATTAGTAGTCAGTGCTTTACCACATCTTTGCCAGTACTTACAGGACCTTTCCCAATCTTTCAGAAATTTTGCCATAAACATCTGCAATCCTGCTATTAAACATGCAGTATCTTATGGGCAGCTTGCTTTATAAAATTGCTTAATTAAGCAAAAAGGCCAAATTCAGCTGACAGCTTTACCTTATTAAAATTTAGCAAAAATAAAATTAAGCATAATCATCTTTACTGCAACTAAGACATCAGATAGCGTGTAACATGTTAAGCTGGTATACAATGTGAGCTTCTCTCAGGAATGAATGAAAAGAACAGGCAGAGAATGGAAAATAGAGCCTGAATAGGTCAAATTATCTGCTCATGGAGTAAAAAATACCTTCTAATGCTGAGTAACCATATTATCCAAAGGAAGTACAGCTTCATGCCCTGACAAAATGACAGGGAAGAGCACAGTCAGGTACAAATGACTCAGCTTGAATCAGAGCCTTCTAATTTTGAGTAGGTAGGCAAGATCTTATCCTGTCTCAAATCACGATCAGATAGTTTGCTGGAGAAGGAAAACTGCTGTGCAGCTAAACCATGCAAAGAGCTAAATCTACAGTGCTGTTACTGCATCTTCTTTACTCAGACCTTCTTGTCCACTGCAGTCAGTCACTGAACTTGTATTCAGGGTCCTCAGCTACTCTTCCTTTCATCATTCTGGTGCACAGCAGCACGCACACCTCCTCCTGCCTCCAAGAAAAAGGATTAGAGAATCACATGCCTTCCAGCATACATGAACACGTACTTGCAGCTGAGGTGCATGGAATGAGTCCAGATTTTCACCAGCAGAACCACTGACGGCATTTTTCTAATTGTTTTCAATTTCTCTGATTACTTTCACCCTGCATCACCTAGCTAACCAGGTTACTTCTGCTACAGTTATACAGTACTACTGCTACTATTGGTACTTTATAAAACTCAGTAGCTGTGCTGGTGGACTGTGCAATTTTTGATCCCTCTATACAGTAGATAAAATTGGTACTCTCCTAACAAGAAAAAAATTTAAAAATTAAATCTGGTTGTCAGCTTTGTAAATACTGTAACACATAATTTCTTTGCATACTGTAAAAATAATAGTAAGAAACCAAAGCTGGTGTTATATTTATAAAGTCATAGCTTAAAATAAAAAATCCAGAAGTTTCGTCAGTTGGGTCTTAGGAGAGCACAGTGCAGAGAAGAGCTATAATGTAGGCAATCAAATGTTGGACTTTGATGCAACATTTGTTTTTTCATTGAAAAGGGGAAAGGTTTCAAAAGGACATTGAACTGAATTCAGAAACACACAGGGAATATTCAAAATGTAGATAATAATAGGCCAAAACACAGGCAGCTCAGTAAAATAAAACAACTACTTGCTGCTAAACCTTTCACTGATTTTAAGGAATTTCTGCACAGCACAAAGCTTCAAAATGGAAATCTTGACAGGACCACTAAATGTATTGTAAAGTTGTTGTTACAACAGGGACATAAAAGTTACCTGAATTTAGAATATTCTCCTATATTTACACAAGTCATCCAGCAAATGAGTTGTACACAATATATCTTTATAATATATATCATGGCCCATGATGCCCTAGAGTATTATTTTAAATAGAAGTTCATGTCATATTTTATGGAGTAAACTACTTGTTATAATGAGCTTTCTTCATTGATCTACAAATGATTATATCAATATTTCTCTCACAACACATCCCTATTGAACCTTTTTTCTTAACCTGCAAAGGACAAAGATGCACAGATACATTTCTTCCATTAAATTACCCCTCTTCAGGATGAAGGCTGACTTTTGTGCTGTTTTCTTCCCATACCTGGCCGAGCCAGACGGATCAGGGATATGTAAACGTCATGGCAGTCCCGTTCCTGAGGGATCACCAGATGGATCACCTGGAAGTTCTTGCAGCGGATCAGTAAGGGACAACCAGTGGCAGTGGTGGCTTGCTTCTCAATAGAGGAAATCTGGCTGTGGAGAACCTGAGGGGCATTGAAAAGAGTTATGCTAGTCAAATCTTTAAGAGGAACAGCAATTATTTATAATGATGTGCCAGAGCAGGCACAGTAGCTTCCACTACTCCCAGAAAACCCTCATGCTCCTCCTCTTGTGGTTTGATTCTATTTCCAGCTTCAGGCTCAAGCAGCTTGATACATCACCTGCAGACAAAGAGGCATTTCTGGAGTGTTTCAGCTGTTCAAACATCAGCCTGCTCACATTACCAAAGCTTTTGGTTTGTTCGCTTTAGTGTAAGCTAGTGGTTGTCAAAGCTCTTTTCATCTATTTGCACAGGGAAAAGATGAACCAGCATCAGTTACATAAGGCTAAAATACTGTGCCTCCTCATGGGTAGAACGGTAATGCTGATATAATTTTAAATACTGCATCAAATGAGACGAAACATTACAATAAAAATTTGGTCAGAAATAGTGGGATCAAAGGAAGATGGAGTTAGTTAGTGCAAAAATGGACAAGGGCTGCATAATTAAGCTACATAAAAGACTCTCCAATGTGTGACACCAAGCAACAGCTGTACCTATATGTGTACATGTGTGCTGGTTTTGGCTGGGGCAGAGTTACTTTCCTTCACAGTGGCTGCCATGGGGCTGTGTTCTGGATTTGCACTGAACACGGGGTTGATCACACCCCTGATGTGATCAACAGAGATGGCTTTGTTATCGCTTACACAGAGCCAAGGCTGACTGCAATGCTGGCCAGGAAACTGAGAGTGATGGAGGCTGGGAGGAGGCACAGCCAGGACAGGTGACCCCAGCTGACCCAAGGGATATTCCAGACCCTGTGACACCATGCCCAGTGTGTGAAGTGGAAGGAAGCAGGAAGCAGGGCACATTTGGAGTGATGGCATTCACCTTTCCAAGTCACTGTTACATGTGATGGGCTCTGCTCTCCTGGAGATGGCTCAGCACCTGCCTGCCCATGGGAAGCAGTGAATTTGCTCCTTGTTTTGATTTGCCTGTCTCTGTGGCTTTTGCTTTCCTGATTAAACTCTCTTGATCTTAACCCATTTTCTACCTTTTACTCTTTAGCTTGTCTCCCTCATTCTGCTGGTTGGGAGCAGAGTGGCTGCATGGGGCTTGGTCAATGGTTGGGGTTAAAAAAGAAGAAAAGGCAGTATATTTTGTCAATCAATCAATCAATCAATCAAAACAGCTATTTCAAATTACTACTTTATTAAGAAAGATAAAGTATTAAACAAAAAAAAAATCACTGATTCAACACTACCAGTAAAGGAGAAGGCCAAGAATTGACAGAACCAAGGAAATAGTTCATATTCAAGGCATTTCTCCTCAGTTCTTCCTGGATGATAGGAGCAACAGTGCAGTTTACAGCAGCTGTTCCTCAGTCAATCACATCTGGTATTCATACAGTGAAGGCCCTTCTCTTCCTCTTACTATACTGTAATATCTAGAATCCGCTGAAAAATTTTGAAAATTGCTAGGCTAGAACTTCACATGGCCCCATAAAAGCATCCATATGAAGTAATTAATTATTTTTAAAGTGTTTTGGAAGTAATTTTCAAACTACCATCAGTAAAGTGCCATGCACTTAGAGCTAACCGAAATAATAAAAATTCATACCCAGGTTTCTTTGCGGGTTTCAGAACCATTCTCCACAAATATGACGTGGGTTGCTGTTAAATACAAGGTTCCCACCATAGCTCTTCTTGAGGATAAACGATCAAGTAACCGAACATTTTCCACCTATACAAAAAAGTGGCAGAGGAAAAAGAAAGAAATTATTAGGCTATGACAGAAAGCTCAATAGTGAGTGAGAGCTCAACGTTCACATTTTGTCTATTACAAAGTTCTTTTCAGCACAACATTAAATATCAAAGTAGTATAACTATATGAGACAATGTGATTATGTGATTTATTTCCAGATCTTGCTTCATTTTCCTTTTCTCCCTTCTCTTGTGGTACCTCTGTATCCAAAAACCTGTTACTTAACACTTCCAAAGACAATTTCTCAGTTAAGTTCTTCCTTGTGATCGCATCTTACCAAAACCCTGTGACAACAAGGCAGGGCCTGTCCTTCAGTTAAACTCTAGCTCCACTCAAGCCATTCCAGCTAAATTAAAATAATAATAATAATAGGAGATAATACTGATAGAGTGCCTTTCTTCATTGGGCCTCAATCAGGCAAATTTCTCCCATCCAAATATCTGTTGAGATTTAAAACAACATTAAAAGAGTTTAAAAGAAACATTTTGATGTTGCTCCCTACATTCCTGTTAGGGCTGACAGCAGAGGTCACACTGGAAGTTTTTGCCTTCAGTATCTTTTCAACAGACTCAAGAGCTCCACTTCCACTGCTCCCCCACCTTGGGCACAAAATGGGCATTCTCCCTTTGCTGCACTCCTGACAACAGGAGAGTCTAAAACACATTATTAACTCTCAGATCACCAGCTTGTGACTCATACATCATTAGCATTTTGTATATGGCATGTGCCATAGGCACCTTTTAGAGGTAGGAACTAGATGATCTTTAAGGTCCCTTTGAACACAAATGGTTCTAGGCTTCCATGATTTCTGACTGAGAAACCAGAATAATTTAAAAAATCAACAAGTTAGATATTCAGCAGGATAAAATCTGTCCAAAACAGTTACCAGTTTGGTCCCATGGGTTTGACGGATCTCCTACTACAACAACTTCAAAACTATTATTAGTTGATTTTCCTGAAAAACAGAATGCCAGCATCTGAGAATTACATGTTTGCAATGTGTATTCCAAATACATTGCACTATTTTAAAAATAGGAATAAAGAAAACCTTAAAATGAGAATAAGCCCATTTAGTAGCGAAATGCTTAAACCAAACCATTATTAAAGCAGAGTCATCTCCCTCAAGGCCAGTTATAATCTGTTTTAAACAAAAATGAAACTATTTATTTAAACAAAAAAGGCTGCTAGAAAGCATGGATGAAGTCTTTTCCCAGGGCCATCTACTTCAGAGGTCATGTATTGGCTTGAGAAAGAATGGAAGAAATACAATATTAACCAAGCATGCATCCAGCAGCAAGCAAAAGAGGAGGGATGATACAAAAAAAAAAATGTAGGCAATGCCTTTCTGAAAGAAACCCACAAAACCAATAAAAATCATCATTTTCTGGATGAAGAAAGGTTCCTACACTGCAGTCCAGCCCACAAGGGCTTTGCTGCACAGGCACCGATCTTGCACAAGGCACTCACCACCCACCCCAGCCTACAAAGTGAGCTAGCATGGGCCATGAAACACAACCTAGCAGGCATCCACACAGCAGGACAGCGCTGAGGGATGCATTTCTAGACCATTTGGGTCACATCCTTCCCCACTCATCAATCATAGCCCCATGACTGAAAAATGCTAACCAACAAAGCTCCTCCTTGGTTGTGGTTGTCTGGTTTTTTTTAATACAGAGCTACAAATAAATTAAAGGTTGGATCTGAATGAACAGGAACAGTTGCAGTAAGAGCTGTGTGGTAAGTCTGATTTCACCAAAGCAAATGCAGTGGCTGCAGCAGGAGATCAGAATTCACCTCTGCCTGCAGTTTGTCTCTCAGGAACAGACAGCAGCAGCAGAAGCGTGAGAGGCAGGCATGTACTCATGCTCCCTCAGGATCTCAGCCCAGCTCTGGGGCCTTCCTAAGATGAGGTCACACTTTTTAATAGCCATAACTGTGTTTACATTCCATTCATTCTATTAAATAACATTTTGTATATCTGTCAATTATTGGCATCCATAACATCCTGTGAGAGTGAACTTCACATTTCAGCTATACATTGTACAATAAATTCCTTCCTCCTGGTCTTTTTGAACCTGTCACCAGTTATGTGCCACACGTGCTGTTACAGATCCTTCCCTCCATCCTCGTGTTCCAAGAGTGAAGAGCCCAACTTTACATAGCTATGACCTTTATGGAAGCTATTCCAGACAAGCTCTTCCACACTTTTGATTATTCTGCATGAGGTCTACTTCATGAGAAAACTCCAAAAGTGCAAACAGAACTCAAAGATTGGATGTACAACAGTTTTCTGTAGTTTGTGTAGTGGAATAGTGATGTTTGCTGTTTTGCTTTTTATTTAGTTTTTAAAAGTTCTCAAACATTGCTTGCTTTTTTGTCCTCTGCTGAACAAACTGGGGTTTGGGTTAGTTTTGGGGGTTTTTTTGGTTTTTTTAGAACTAGCAATTGTAACTCTTAGTCATGCCTGCATATATAAGTTAAGATCTACCCCCTATGTGTATCATCTTATATTTATTAATGATAAATTTAGTCCATCAGTATAATGAGGCGTTGCTCAATCTTAGATTTCACTCTGCTGATCAAAGGATCCAGAGAATGAGCCTTCTTCTTCTCCTGCACTCTCCCAATCAGGAAAAGAAAGATGTGTCCAGCAGTTTCTTTAAACCTAGAGAGTTTGGGAATAAAAGGAATGGGAACATGTTCATTTCCACAAAAGGGGAGCACAAACATTAATAGTGCCTTGGAAGAAGCGATTCTTTTCTATCTAAAAAGTCACAGCATGCTGAGAAATCGGCATTAATTGCCAAAATTTATATCAGAAAGCGGTAATAATTATTTTTCTGGGTTTTTCCTATAAAACAATGCTCCACTTTTTCACCAAAACAACTGCAGACTTTATTGGAGAATGTAGGAAATTATGTATGTACTGACATGTCAGGAAAAAGCACAGACCATGTGCACGTGCTTCACCTAAAATGTATAATTGGTGGGAGAGACCAAGTCAGAAAACACAAGTCTGTAAAGCTGAGAGCTGGAAGACCACAAGGAATTAGAAAGAGAATATTAGCCAAGGCAGTCTAGAGAGGGGCATCTAAGTAAAACTTCCATAATTTAAATAATTAATTCAAAGATCTTGCCTCTATTTTTTCTGCTTTTTTATTTTTCCTTCCTGATGACTGTGGTTGTCTAGGCCTAAAGAAAAGACCACCAGGAGATTAATTTCAATAACTAAAAGTGCTTACATGAAGATAAATAAAGTTGCCCAGAAAGTCTATTTCCAATGCAACACAGATGACAGAAAAAAGGAGGCAAAAATAGAAGTTAAAGGGAACACAGATTAAGAACAGATGGAAGGCACTTTTTACTCATAGAATAAACATGACAAATGACTTATGAACAAGGTTGCCAGGAGGTCATTCAAGAAAAAATGTCATATTAGGGAAAATCATGGGCCAAAGTTTTATTCAGGCACAACTCCCACCAGTTTAAATGGGACTCCCACCTAAGAAAGAACAGCACGCATATGACCCTGAAAGCATTTGGAAAAGTTTGCCTGCCAAAATGTTATTCCTAAAAATATTAAAGTACCCTAATTTGTTTTCATTTTTAGTTTAAATAACTTTTTTTATAAGCTTTGACTGCATTGCCTATTTTTGAGTGCTTTTTGAATATGCTACCTTCATCCTCACTTCTTTAAGCTGTTTCAGTGTCTCCAAACATGTCAGCATCTCAAAACAGTGCAGAAGTTACTGCTACTATTTCAGGCTGTTCACAGCTCCACATGGGAAAGCTTTTTCAGATAAATACAGGATCAGTTCTGACTGTGGGCTCAGACTGAGTAGGGAAAGGAGAAGCAAAACTGTACAGCAGATTGGCCAGAACTGGAGCTTCCTGTCACAGCAAAGCTCATGTGCAGCGTGGAGATGCTATCTGACACAAAGTGGTCTCTGCTGTAGGATTTTCCAATAAAATTATATTTGAATTATGAAACAAAAATCTCAAAGAGCTTTTTTCTCACTGAATAGGTTTTGAGTCTGTGTGTTTGCTTCCTATGCTTTAGCTAACCTGAAGAGGAAGACACTTGAACAGCTAGTTCTGCCATGGTCATTGCTGACCTGCTCATTATCACTGAGCATCTTGAAGAAGCTGAAAAGCCTATTTGTCAGCCAAGAACAAAAGAGATCAGCTCCCATGTCACCAAGTGTTCCCTGTTCCTTTAGGAGGAGCCCTGACTAATTCATCTCCTCTAATTCCTTATCCCAAGGAGAGAGGCCAGAAAACCCTCCCAGACAGGAGAAAGCTGCCAATTAAAGGTAAGCAGGGAATGTCCTCACACAGGCCACATCTTCAGGAGCTTCTCTATTGTTCAGACACTTGAAATTCATTGCTCTACCACAACCCATAAAAGCACGTTTCATGTATAATTTGGCTTGAAATTTGGCTGCACAAATGAGTTTCAGTGATTCTCCAAGGATAAAGAAAGGCCACTTCCAAACTTCTCTGCTGCTGAAAAAGCTGACCCAAAGCCAAGGCTGGGCCCTGGGGGCACACATTTCGCCCTACAGAGACTTCTTCTTGTCCATCCCTTTGGCCTCCTAGACTGACCAGGGGTTTCTGCTGCCTTCCCTCCTCTCCTCATGAGGTTACCCCCAGGAGTAAAAGCAAGAAACTGCATCCTGGGAATTCGTGACAGGACTCTCGCTGGCCTTAGCACTGCCGGCAGACAAAAGCTAAGGGAAGAGCTTGTGAAAGCCAAAAGCCTGAGCCTAATGAGAAAAAAGGAGCACAGCTGGTATGGTTGGAGGCCAAGTGGAATATTTGAGCTTTCTTCACCCTGGTTGACCCCAGCTATCCATGTGTTTAGCATAATTCCTGACAGTGAAAAAAGACTACATGTAAAAGACCAAATGCTATGACTTTTTTTTTCCAACACAAAGATAGTAGTGTTGTACTTGTTAAACAAAAAATACATCATTTTTGCATGATCTTGGAGTAAGAATAAAAGAAAACTGAATTGCCAATTGATGCTGCCTTTTAATGTGGTTTCCATTCTATTTCATAAGAATCATAAAAACTGTACTTGATCCATGTTACATTTTTATATTTCCCTCTCTGAAAAGATCTCCCAAGTGCAGTAAAATAATGCACAGTCTATGAAGTTAGATGGCTACATATGTCAAAAGACTCAAACAAAGCCAAAAGTAAATAATTAAATTTAAGCAAAGATACTTTAAGAGATGCATTATAAAAAAGTTTCCTCAGGGCAAATCTGGCAGAATGGGGGAAAATATTCAAGAAAAATCTAAACAAGTTTAATTTTCTAAAGAAATAAAGTGAAATGGAGGAAAAGAGCTGAAAAAATATTAATGAATGATTCATAATAGCAAGACAGACAAAAAACTACCTAATAATTTGGCTTAAAAATGAAACTATTGTCTGCTAAGATCTATAAAGAGTGAGGTCAGCACCACATTAGCAGATACACCTGAGTAGCAGCTGCATAATGGGACCAACAAACGAGACCCTATTACAAGAGTACAGAGCATTACAATATGGTGCCAACACTAACACAAGGCTCATACATAAAATTTTCTCTTTCAGTCAGTATTAGATCTCATTTATCTGGAAAAGGAGAAGAGACCAACTAAGTGTATCCTATTAAAAATCCTATCTAAGAGTTTTAATTTAGGAAAAACAGGGCTTCCTCAAGGCAGTAAATCTTAATACATTTGCCAAATTTGTTCCTATTTGGTTCTGAAAAGATATATAGGGAAAAAGAATTCTGCATGCAGCCAAAGGATACCAATAAGAAATATATCTTTAAACTCTTGTATTTGATACAGGCTTTTCTGTTACATGTTTGAAACCATGCCCTGTTCAGCAGCCTATTTTAGAGCAGCAGTACCAAGTCATTTCAGCTGTGCAGGCCATGGGAGATTTGCATTAAAAATGGATTTGTAGGACTCCTTTTCTGGTAGTAGGGACCTGTCTTTCTCAGCAGAATACACCTGCACAGCAGGAAATGTCAGTGTACATTTTCTATTGCAAACAGAACATCACTTGAGTTTACAGACAGCAATGGCTCAAATACCACCCACTTGGGCCTAGAGATTCCAGCCTTGACCACCCCCAAGCCTAACTTCTCAAATACTTCATTCCAACTTCAGTCTCCTACAATGCAAAAAAAATATCAAAGAGGACCCCGCAGACATGCTGTCTTAACGATTTCCAGCACTATTTTTCAAGTGCAATAAGGTTTGGAGTTACCAGTTTAGACATAAATACCAAGACAACAAATTAAAACACATGACTACCCATGATTTTTAGAGCTTGTTTTGTAACTTTATCCAGCTATCTCTTTACTGAGTGTCACATTGAAAATATGAAAGTCTGTGTGATCTTCTGGCCATTTTTGACTAAATATTTTGAGAATAATGGCTGTTATAAGACTTTGTTTAAATCAAAAGTCACACTAAGAAGGTAGCTTGATGACTCTAATTCAAAACAAATATTTTACAGCACAATTCCAAACAGATATTTTAGGTCCAATCCCACAATATCTGGACAGTTTCTGCAGTTCTTATTTTCATTTTATCCACCTCCAGTCTGATGTTACCACAGAACATTTTCTGGGCATAGTACACTACAAAGCTCACTTGTATTAAATTTATCCTTTGGGCTCAAACTTTCATAGCACAAAGATGGAATAAATAGAGCCCAAAGACAACTAAATTTCATTCTAAATAAGGAAGATTTATGAATAAGAAAAAAATCCATAACTCACAAAATCAGAGTTAAATGTGTCCAGGATTAGTGTATATGTTTTAATGCAATATTTGACTAAAGCAGTGAAGTAGAATGACATATTTGAAGCCATTAAACATTACTGGACCCAGAACAGGCTAAACAATTTTTAACCATGATGTAAAATGAGAAACAGTTATGAAATCAGAAAACACCAGCTGAATTGTAAGACACACTGCTCCAAGTTGCATACCTAGAGGAAAGCACAGAAACCACCTTCACACAACACTTGAAAAGCAGAAAATCAACTTGGCACTTAAAAGATGCGGCATAATGTGTTTGCTGTAACCTGATGACCCAAAACACCATTAAACGGCAAAGGCCATGTCAGCCTCACCTCCTCTACCTTTCCTAAGTAGCAAACTAAACACAAGTTTAGCCAAACTCCAGTACTATAGTGAAGTGTCTGTGGCACTCCATTCCCCATTCCAATGGGGGAACTCACCAGTCCACATCCCCAGGTGTTTCCCGATACCACCTCAGGGCTGCTGCCACCTTTCTACATAACTGAAATAAATCAAACTTTTCCAAAAGGAACTGTAGCTTGGATACAGAGAACACAACACACCTTATCTCAACAGAAGGCACACAGAGAGCAGAGGTAGAATATGCCAACTTACCTCAAAAAAATGTGGAGATCCAACAACCCAGAACATGTCGTAGGAAAGTAAAGACTGGGCATGCTGGGTTCAATTTTGCTATTGATCTGGATAGACATCTTGACAAATGTTTTGCCATTTACATTGTCATATATAAAGTGGATATAAATTACATGGGTTTCCTGATGGAGACTTTGTGAAAAAGGACATGTCATAAAATCTTATTAGAAAGTCAGAATTATGGAAAATAGATTAAAAACAAAAGCAAACACACAGCTCACTTACACATGCTGGAAATTTATTCTGTGAAGCAATACATCTGGTAGAGTGATTTGTCACTAGCGTGGGAGCAGATCTTAAATTCTGCCTGAGAGAGGCATCATTGAAAGGAAGTACCTCACTGTAACATCACAAAAATGAAAGCACTTAAGCAACTCAAGTCATCCCAAGTATTCTGTTAACACTGAGCCAAAAGAATTTGTGGGCTAAGCCCACTGAAGACAGCTAGTACACCAGGGAAAAACTGATGTGTTCTTTATTATAGGGCCATAATAGGCCTGCTGACAATGTACAAACACAAATTATATGAACATATCTAGAGCGCTCTGGATCTTTCATCCTGTCCCTGGCTGGACATATCTCTACACATGCTCATAAAATGTGCTTCTAATCTTCTCAGAAGTATTGCTGATTTCTTTTTTCTGAATGTTATGAGCTGTCTGTCATATTTTGGGTTTACAGAGTTATCTGAAACCATCTTGCTCCCCAGTCCAAACTCATGTCAGTCACTGGTTTTACTAATTTTTAATTTTTAAAGGGTATGGGAGTTATATATAATTCTATTCAGCAATGAGGGATGGTTTCCAACTTTTAAACTTAAATTACGGCCTTCATACACAGGATGGCATTTACCTTGTGAAAATACAGTGCCTATGTATGTTCATACAGGCATACATTATATATGCACCCTGTTTTCTACCAAGAGTATAATGACAGAACAACAGTGGTCAGCACACCAAATAGTGTGTCAGCAGGTGGATATGTACAGTCTGTTGGGAAAGCACCAGAATGGCCCATGCAGTGGGAAATCCTACTCCAGAGGAGTCTTGCAAAACTTTGTGCGGGCAAAGGAGACACATAGGAGCTTCAACACAGACAGACATGGTAGAACACCTCCAAGAAAAACAACCTAAAACATATCTACAGAACAATGGATTGGACATAGGAAAGAGGTCCTGAGGTCATTGATGACATTGCTCTGAAATTATCAGAATCTGGAGGGCTGTGATCAAGATTTACTGTGAAGGCATGGGTAAGGTGAACATGGAATATTTATTGAACAAATCCTTGAAGCTAGAAGGAAGCAATACTGAAGGAAGCTACTCAAGACTTTTCAATAGACAGGAGAAGATAATTTTTGTGAAGCTGTGATCTTCTGGAGCTTGCTTCCATGCAGGCTGTGGAGCCAGAGAGTGTCATCCTGTCTATAAGGAGCTCTGGCTAACTCACACAGAGAAGTCCATAAATGGACACTAATAGGAAGAGCTGGAACCTAATACATCTGTAAATGCTGAGAAGCTGCAGAATGTGGCCAGGTCTAAATGCTCTCTCTCCTCTGTCACTCTGACACAGAGTAGTGATGTTAATGAACTACTGACCCACCTGGTATGTAATTACCTTCTGCATTTTTAATGTCTGTTATGTTTTATCAGATTAATTTTAATATTTATGAACCATAAATCACTACAGTCATATTTCACTTAAAATTGAAACAATTGCTAAGACCTAATGGGTGTTATGTAACATAGACCTCCCTTTGAAGGTAAAGCTTTTACTTGGGCAAAGAATTTTGTTTTCAGATATTAGTAAGTTTATTATCTTGATAAGTATGGGATTTATCTTGCTTTTCCATGTGGCTGGGTTTGTGAATCAGGAAAGTATCATTATTCTGAGATTAATACCTTTGCAGAGCAGGGCAGTCACTTCTCAAATTTCTCTCAGGACAGGTTTGTATGGAGTCAGGAAATGTGACACCAGAGGCGAACATATGGTACTATAAGCCTATTTTTACATTACAGGCATTGGAAAACATTTAATGTTCAGTTCCAAATTATCAAAACCAAATTCAGTAAAAACAAAACAAAACAAAAAAACCCAACAAGTACTGGTGACTTATTTTAAGATGAGGAATTAAAAAAAATCAATGGTATCAATTCTGTCAGGGAGCTGTAGATACATTGTTTTCTCAGTGTATTTAGGAGTAACTGGAGAGATTAAGTATTTTAGAAATCAATCAAAACATGTTGATTTTCTACATTTATATTGGAAATTTCAAAGGATTTTTGTACCCCTTGTACCTTTAAATCATTCTTTCTAAACTGCTCTATTATATCAGATACCTTTCAGCATAGCTATAATGTAAGAGACTGCCAGGATGCAGGACTGCAGAATCATCTCACACTGAGTTAAGATTTTCAGCGACCTGAGGCATTGGTACAGTGCCTTCTCACAGTATCAGTTACAGATATGGGTTTTACATATGCAGAGTAATATTTTCTGGACCAGGACCTGGTTGTAGAAAAGAAAATAGATAAGCTTCATTGCCTGCAATGGGGACTTGCCTGGGTCTCCCATTTGCAGCAAACACAACCATTTATTTTTTTAATATATTTTTCTACCCTTATTAGTTGTTTTTAATATTTTTCTCATTCATGCTTTCAGCATTCTTCAGCAAATGGTCAGGAGCATCTGTGCAGACAACTTCCACTAATTGTACCTACCTGCAGGAGGACACAGCCATACTGTTCTGAAATTCTTCCTTCCCAAAAAGGGAGATAACAGGTAATGAAATGAGATTAGAAGGAAGGCAGTTGTTATAAATGCCTATCTTCTTACTAGATTTACAGTTTAACACCTAAAGGCCGAAAAAAATAGGCAAATAACAAGGCCCTGATCTCACATTCATGCCAGCATATTAAATATTGATAACAAATAAAAACAAATTATTAATTTCGTATTTACTTATTTATCAATAAATAAATAAATACACAGATATTTATTTATTTATTATAATAAATACCAATATTTATTATAATATATCTCACCACATTTCGAATTAACATATTGCTCTGGTTCACTTTTTGTGATTACTTTTAATCTAAACCTTTTTATGTGTTAAAACCGTTTTTTTTTTTTTTTTTTAGAGTAACGTGGCAATTTTGTTAAACAAATACAGGCCTAGTGCTTAGAAAGCTGTAGAAAAAAAACGGATTACATCGGCAAAAGATCAAACATACGCATAGAAACACTAAACCAATTCATCTCCGAGCCCGAAATCTCGGGGCCCACGACAGGCGGCCGAGCAGCAGCACCCCAGCCCATGGGGATGCCCGCAGCTGTCGGGCAGTGCCTGCTGTCAGAGGGACTGAGTGAGAATGCCGACCGGCGCATCCCGCAGGGCAGCAAGCACGGCCAGCTGGCCGGCAGGCAGCCCGCAGCATCAGCCGCAGGCCCGTACAGGCCGCAGGGCTGCGGGGCGAGGCTCCCCCGGGCCGGAGCCGGGCCCGGAGCGGGGATGCAGCCGCGGCCGGCGGGACCCACCTTGGGCATGCGGATGTGCTCCATGGCGGCAGCGCCGGGCCGGGCTCCTCACGCACCGCCCCCGCCGCCGAGCGGCCCTGCGCACCCGGCCTCTCACCGCCGTGCTCCGGCCCTGCTGCTGAAAACAACTGGGGTTTTTTTAATCATATAATTTCATTTGATGTTTTCTTGGCGTTTTCCGGCGCAGGTGGGAAAGAAGAAGGGAGGGCTTATTGCCGGCAAATGATGCGCCCGTGCTGCGATGCCGACAGGTCAGCGGCTGGCTCCGCCTCCCCGGCAGCTGCCATGCCGCCCCGCCGCGGGGATGCTCTGCACCGGCACGGCATGGCACGGCCCGGCACGGCACGGCACGGCACGGCACGGCACGGCCCGGCCCGGCACGGCACGGCACCCCCGGCCCCGCCGCCCCCGGCCCCGCCGCCGCCCCCGCAGCCGCCGCCCCGCGGCCCCGAGCGCGCAGCCGGCACGGTGTGCTGTCTCACCGAGCGTTACATCGCTCTGCCCTCTCATTTCAGGGGAGATCAGATCGGAAGCATTAAGCGAGCTCTGTCTGAGATCGCCTCCCCCCGTTTTGTTTGTTTCCTGGCCCAGCGCGTACAGTAGCTCAAAGACAAAAGCTCCACTTACTGAAACCGAAGCGCTGGATTTTGTTTATCTCAAGTTCTGTGTGTCTGTAGTTCACGACTTTGCTGCATCCTCAGATTTGCACAAGGGAATCTTTTCAGTGACACACAGTTTTCAGCCTTGTGTCAGAAATTCCTTTTGCCTTACCTATTGCCAGAGATGTGTTTCCTCTTGGAGCAAAACCAAATGACACTGAGATGATTTTCCCAGTTTACCAGTGTGAAGATAAAGAACAAGTATCTCTAACCATCTTTCATACTCTAACCAGCTATCATATTCAGAGCAAAAAGAGAAACTTTTCAGTGTTTATACCAATGTGCAAATGACTAGAGGTGCTAGTATATTATTTCAGATACACCATAAATATTAAATGCCCAGGTATTCTATATTGGTCAAGGTATTCCAGCAATTCTTCACAAGTAGGGACTAGCCTCATGGAGAAATAGAAATAAATGTGGAGACCTGTCAAACAAGCCCCACAAAGGCCGCAGCAAGAGGACTCTGCTCCAGAGCAACAGAAGCTCTCAGCATATCCTTTTCTTGCCTGCAGAGAAGAGAGCAAGCTTAATTCATTTTGTGAAAGATAAAATACGGGTTGAAAATAACATGGGGTTACCAAAAACAGAAATGCATTTTACCCCAAGGGAAAGGGAGCAATGGGTACAGCTCTACTGGTTCCAAAGTTTCTCCAATCCTGCCACTTTCTCGCTAGTGAATGGCTGGATTTTCCTCCCGCATTTCTTATCCTCAAAACCCAGGGCATCAAGATGTTTTTTTTATATCAGCTCTTAGGTTAGAGGAGGCAGAAGCTGATGAGTAGAAAATAAGTCACCCCTGGATTTGATCATTCTGCTTGCCATTCCCATTTTGGCCCATTTCTGCCCATCTTTCTCTCATAGTTCTGCTGCTGTTTGGATGGCATCCATAAATGTGCATAAAGTGTGGACTTCATAAGACTCTTGATCAGTGGTATATTTTTATTCTCTGTTTTAGGCCAGAGCATCAGAATCAATTAAGAATTAACCAACCATGGAATATGTTTTGTTTGTAGTTATAGCTGATGTGATTCATTGTGTGTATTATCATCTTTTGGCATCACCACCAATGAGTAAAGTTGGAAGAAAATACATTTATCCTTTCAGTCCCCAGAGGTGCTTTTACTCTGGTACATCTTGTGATTCATCGCAGCCAAGTTCAAGTCCTACAGTTGATGTCAGGACAACTTTCAGATGCAAATGACAATGCACTTTAACTTTGCTTCACATTCATCAGTATCTGCAAAGCCAAAACATTGCTGTTCAGGTAGCAATCAGTTGCTCAACATCCTGACAGAGATTTTGGCCTGTCTTGGGCTGATAAAATAGTTGATGGGCAAATGCAGCTGTAAACAGAACTTGGGTTTAGATAAAAGTTACATCTAATGCAATTGCCATATAAAGCTTCAGTAAACGCAGCTTTCTAAAAATTCTCTGATAGTTTTCATTTGCATTTCAGGCTCATGGAGACTGCTGCCTCAACAGTGTGGAAATGAAATCCTCTGTAAAGGTATAACCAGAAATAATTCTGCAGATTACTGCTCTGACTTGACTAGGATGTAGGGGCAGGAAAATTAAATTGCCATGCCTACATAGGTTTTGACCTATCTACTGAAACTGCCAATAAAGTTCTTAATTTATTTCCCAAGAAGAATGCCAGTCACTGAGGACTAGAATCATGCCAGCATAATTATTTTCTATATCCACAAGTAACAGAGTCAGCTTTCAGCCTCATCCATTAAAACCTGAAAGCACATTTCACTTCCAATATGTAAACACTTCTGTTATAGTCAGTGGAGTTACCCAAAAAGTCAGATGTTTTCTATAAAAGCTAACCATGTATTGGAACCACCATGTTAGATGTGGAAGGCTTTGTGGATTTATTTGTGTTTTCCAATGATATCTTACTTGTTTAAGGGTAGTTTCCTGTGGGCTGCCTTTTAATATAATACAAAATCAAAGAATACATTTAGGTACTTTTAATGCTTATTTTAAAGTTTAGTCCACAGATTTGTAGACATAAATTAAATACTGTTATGTAGGCAGGAAAATAACTGAATATTGGTGATATAACAGCTTGGTTGCTGGGACAGCTATAGCCAAGGTGGCAGAATCCTCCAACTGAAGAGTCTGGTACTTGGGATGAAGATGTGGAGATTGGGCTCAGCCCATGTTACTGTGGGTTAAAGGCAAACAGTAACAGTTTGAGTGCAGCCCTGGGTTTGTGGATAAGGAATGGATCTTAAAAAAAGCTTGACATTTCACCAAGGAAATGCTTTTGGACCCACTGATGGCAAAAAGTGGTTTTTGAGCATCAGCTTTTTCTCATGCAATTCACCATACAGGTCTTTGTACATTATTTGTTGAAAATTACACACAAACCAAATAGAACTGTATCAAAGCCAACTGACTTTCTTATCAGTTTTCTTCTAATGAAAATATTCAGTAAGATGTATGGCAAAATCGACTTTTTATAATAGGAAAAGGGAAACAGTACCACTTTTTACCATAAAATATGGTATATTAATAAATTTTCAAACATAACATATCTACACCAGTAATACACAAGAGAATCATGTAACTGGTAACTACTTTGTAGTTTCAAACTTGTTTTCTTCCACAATTCCACAGTACTTCTTTGCTGGTTTAACCCCTTCGTACGATAAAAACTACCCCTATAATTTATTAGAATTATGGAATCTTTAAGTTTGGGAAAGACCTCTAGGACAATTAAGTCCAGCCAGTAACCTGAACATGTTAGCATTAAACATTCTATCCAGCCTAAACCTCTTCTGGCACAGCCTGAGTCCATTTCCTCTCATCCTGTCACTTGCTGCCTGAGAGAAGAGACCAACCCTCGCCTGGCTACAACTTCCTTTCAGGTGGGTGTAGAGGGTGACAAGGTCTCCCCTGCCTCCATTTCTCCAGAATCAACAACCCAGCTCCCTCAGCTGCTCTGCTCCTCATAAGATTTGTTCTTGTTATTTCCTTTTGTCAGGGTTTTTCATGCCACTTGTCAAATGATATTCATTCTATTGGAACATGTTTACGCCCTAGATAATAAGTACCAGAAATTCAGAAAACAATGTGTCTGTTTATATTTGTTTCATAACTTTTGAACCTTTTTCAGGGAACATGCAACTTTCTCCTGGTAAATGAACTTGGACACACAGACTTCAGCCCCCAGTTAATATAGCAGGAACTGCATGTACAAGGTAAAGGATGTGAGGAGCAGCTTCTACTTTATTGTTTAACTTGACTGTTACTAGGTTTGACCTTTTAACTTTTCCTTCAAGAATGGCTCAAAGTCTTTGATTTGGCCTTGTTATAAAACATTGTTACATTGTTATAAAAGCAAATTTTTTGCAGGAAAAATACCAGCCAACCTCTGGAAACTGGAATGGTTCTGATGCTATTCTGCAGATAAACAAACTGACATTTACATAATATAACATATACCATATAACATTGTGATACATGATATATGGCACATCACACATGATATCTGGCCAGGTTTGTGATAATTGCCCAGAAATGCATAGTAGAAAAATAAAATAGACAAAACTCTAGAATTACTCAGGATATATGTCCAGTTATTTACATGATGATTTCACATATTGAAGAAACAGGTAGGATTATGCCAAAGTGGTAACTGTTGATCAAATAAGAGCATTGCAACAAGATTAGAATACTCAGACCTGTTGCTCTGAAATGCTGCATTTTACATAACAAAGCATGCTGGCACAACCACCTGGAGAGAGAGTGGGGGAAGGTCAGTCAGGATGTCCTGGAGCTGGTGTTTGTCATACCACACACAGCAGTTACAGAAAATCTTAGCACTTACTGGAAGGGGTCAAGTCAGTTACTACAATATGGATTGTAGGGGCAAAAAGGAGAGAAGTGCTTCTCAATACACCCAGCAGAGAAACAGATTCTTCCACAAGGTAATTTAAAGCTTCTAAACTCCTGAAGAGGAGAAATACTGCTTAGAGATTTGCCTCTGAACTGTAGCATCTGTCATATGCTGACCACCTTTACACTAGCTTCTCCCAAATCTTAGACAGGAAGTACTCCCCTAAGTGATATTAGAAAATAAAAATTAGTTTAAAAAGAAGGTATATATTGTTAAAAACACCTTTATTTTAACTATTTCTTAAACATTCAGTCAGAGGCTCAGCAACAACTCAGGAGAAGAAAACAAAGATGTAGTGTTAAAAGCAGACTGCAACTGTGTGTAGTCTGAAGCAGTATTTCTCAATGAAAAATAACATCATGATAGCAAGGCAGCTTCCAACACTTTCACAAAGAAAATTTTCTTAACTTATAGGACCATATTAATGATCTGCCTAGAGCATTTTTCCCAACATGAAGAAAAATATATGGACATGGTGTATTTGGGTTTAGGGAAAGAGGACTAGAGAAGAAAGAAAAAGTGGATAACAAAGGAAATTTATTCCCTGGTCTTTGTATAAGAACTAGTTAAAGCTATGTTTAAAATACTGAAGAGATTATCTTGAAGCTCCCCATTGACCTATGGTGATCAGAATTCAGTGAAGGAATTGTGTCTTTTATAGTTGTGCTTATGCATGAGGGTGTGATAATTGCAAATTAATTTTGATTACTCTCCAAATTTTACAGAAAATGCTGTATGAAGTGAAATTAAAAAAAAAAGGACAGTTGTTTCCCAAAAATAAATAATAAAACCCTTACTAAAATGCTGTTTTATACTCCAAATTCACACCATATGAAAGTACATTTTTGAGATAATATGTTTCTTTCTGCCTCTTAAAAAACCCTTCAAGATTAGGCTTTTTTTTTTTTTTTTTTTTTTTTTTTAATAAGGTGCTGAAGCCAAACAGAGTTCTTCAAATCTGTCTGCAGAAGAACTGAAACTGATGTGATTCCTACCACCTGACTGACAAACAGCCATCACAATAAGTGGCCAGAATCAGTTTTGGCTGCCTTGCGCTTCTTGAAATCCTTCTGAATTTCAGGTGATTGCCTTGGCCCCTTATCTGCCACAGGATTATGGAAATAAGCTGACACTGTGGAAGCTGCCAGTGAAGTATCACTAAACCTCTGTGGTAAAGGGGCTCAGAATATGTGGTAATCTTTAAGCTACTGACAAGCAATTTAGTTTTTGAGAAATAGCTGATTAAGCAAGGGTCATAGAAACCTCAGTGTTCAGACTGAAAATGTGTTATGAATAAATTCACATGCGCTTTGACAAAACTTGCCCATTTTTATACTTGAATTCACTTTGTTTCACCAGGTCAGTACTTTTCAGGTTCCATTACTGCTGCTTGGGCTTAGGGAAAAAGTTAAATTTTGAGTGGGTTCTGAAGAAAGTTCTGGCATTTCTGGGCTGAAAGCTCTGAAGCTCAGGAAATTTCTTTTCTCTTACTCTTGACATTTTCTCACCCTGTGTAGTATTACATTTCTGTTCTTTATCTCTGTCAATTATTTTCATGAGAAGACAGCAATTGATGTAATCTGTTCCCAGAGAGGAATGTCCAGAGTATTGCTAAAAAACACTTTTGCTCATTGGTCACAGGGTCCATGAATTGTTATGGTTGAATGGTCCTCATCTGAGCGGAAAGGATGCAATGTCTAGGAAAAAATATCTGTGAGATGAGATGTACTATTAACTTCAGATGGTTCTGGACATGATTGTACAAAACTGCCCACTTTGAGTCAACAGTTATAAAAGCCAATGAGTTAACAGTTAACATTAATCTGACTTAATGGCAATGGTCAACTCATCCAGCACATGTCTACACCGTGTTTTTTGCTGCGTGCCACAACATGAGCCACTGAACTGGGTTGTTATTGCCAGCCTGCATGTCTAATGCTGCTGATCTACATCTGTACTAATATCAGGGGGACCATTCACATCCTAATGTCTCAAGCTGTTCCATGTCTTGGTGCCCACACAGGGCACACAGGGCTCTCACCTCTGTGCCCACCAGCCACCTGCCTCGTGCACCTTAAACATCACTGGTAACACCAATGCTTCTCACTCTTGGCCTTTCTAGTCCTACAGAAGAGCCTGGGCTTTGGTTGGAGTCCCCTGTGGTGTCCTCAGAGGCAGAAAATAGTTTGTCTCTATAAAGTCAGGAATGAGACCTTCTGTGTTCCATAGGTATCTCATTTCTTGCTAGGATGAACAGGACAGTAAAGATTAGGGCCAAATCCTCAAGTGGCTGCTCTCTGGCATGTAGAACTTAAGTTTATTAGCACATTGTTTGGTGGTTCTTGTAAGGGTTGAGGGCATCTCAGGGCATCTTGGAAAATGTTGGATTTTTTCAGAGGGAGAGAGAGAATCGCACTTGGCAATTCCTGTTTCTACACTGTCAAGGAGTGCTCAACTACAGAACTTTCGTCCCAGCAGTTCCAAGTAAGTCCGGGGTGGATCTAGCTTCACTGTCTCTGACTATATCTGTGGGCAAAAGAAGAGAGACGAAGAAAGAGAAAAAAAAATTGCCAGATTGACAAGGTACAAGTACTTGTGGACTGGTATTCGAGAAACAGATTCCCTGCCTTTTATGTTTTGCAAAAGTTGCACTTCAGAAGTGTCTGTCTGTAGTATTTATTGCATATTGGTAACTGGAAAATAAATTTCAGAGAACAAATTCACTGAATTTCCAAGTGTCTAAGCCTAGCTTCTGTACTATTAACTCTATTATCTTAGAAAGTGTTTATCTTAATTTAATTATTTGAAGTCTTAATCTTTCTGCTGTGTTTTGCAAGAGGGAAAGTTCAGCATTTGGAGAATCATTCCAGAAAATACTGGGATTCAAGATAATTTTATTTCTTTCAGATGCTTTGGCTTTTGGTGTTATTTTTCCTTTTCGAGGTTCCTACTGTTTGTTGGACAAACCCTTTATTGGAATATTTCCAAAATCAAAGGAGTCAATTCATTTGTTTCATATTTCAGTGAATTTTTAGATGTTTGTCTTTAAATCAGCATTTGTTGAAAAATATAGTTATTTTATTTGTTTGGCTTTTGTTTATATTCTCATTATAATGCAGAAATGGGCAAAAGAAATGTGGCCTACATGAGAGAAACACAGAGACAGTTAGATATATTTCTTGTACATGGAACTTAAAAGAGACACAAACCTCAAAAATTCCCTTCTAAAAAATAAACCCAAATATCCTATGGTTAAACATTTATTTGAAGTGAACCTTTAAAAATACCAAAGGTCTGTCTTCACAAGTGAACATTTTTAGCATGACTAAAAAATTTGTAAAGTAAGAAAGATAAGGTTTGTCTGAGACTTGAGTTGATTAAACAGTGCAGAAATGCACATTTTTGGTGGAAGACATGATGTTTTTACTAGTCTATCACTTATTAACACCCAAGTACATTGTTATCTTGAAGTATAATATGCCACTGTGATTTTTTTCTGCAATGTGATCATCAAAACATAATTTTTGATACTTGACAGGGAAGATAAATGGAGGATATGAAAAGCAGATGACAAAATGAAACTACATAGTCTTAATTTTTATTGCCTGAATCTCTTGCTGTATTTGATATTGGTAAATATATTACATTGGTATGTTTACCAGTTAAATAAACAATCAGTCAAACAAAGCCCTTGAGGGCTTATTTAAATAGAAATATGTGATGTGGATTTAGTGGAGTAGAAACCCAAGGTCTGTGTAATTTAGAACCTTGTGTAATTTTCCCATCAGTAAATCACACGTGGTCTCCCTCACAGCAGTGACCTTAGTTAGATTTTGATATGGCAGTAACTGTAGGCATAAATCATAATAAACTCCATGCTACATCAATTCAAGGAAATCAAATTTCACAGTCTATACTAACTCCATCATAAACTCATTTTTCCAGCATTCATTACGCTAACGATTCATCAATTGAGTCTATTAGCCATACAATGCAATACATTACTTTTAATATGAAAAAGTAAATTGCAATATGAATTACAAGCTAGAAGGCTGGGTTTTTTCACATCTTTGAGAAATCCTTTTGTGGGTACTTCTCTTTGTTATACTCTTTGTTGGTACATATTGAAGGGATTAGGAATTCTGGCTGGCATCTGGACACCTTAATGGGTACTCAGAAGTTGTACAGTCAGATTCTTCATTTCCTAAATGATTTTTGTATTATTAACTAAAAACAAATCACAGAATGAACTGGTTTCTTAGCCAGCAACCCTCTGCACTTAAAAAGGATGACAGCTCCCTCTTCACCAGGTGAATAGAGGAGTCAAGTTGCAACAACTTATAGGCAGCAAATGCACAAGCACCAGAAGTCTTCAGGAAAAGATACACTGAAGTAGCATTGCCAGCAATAAAATGTCCACATAGATATATGCAAATCATACTGCCCAGTGCCAAGCCTTGCTCCAAAAATTACTGCACAAAAGCCAACTAACAAACTGCATTATTCCACAGGTTAGACCAAAACTAAGCAAGGAGGAAAACAGCTCTTCTACTCCAGGATGTCACATAGCAGACAGTGCTTTTCATTATTTCATCCATAGCTGTCTCCTTAAAAGCACACTAAGGTTTTGCATCACCTTGGTAACTGTAGACCTTGGAGCAGATATTTTAAATACCATAAAGACAATGGCAGTATGTCTTCTTGCTATGAAACTCCCAGCAAGTTGACCTGGTCCAGAATTCCATTCCAGAAGATGATTTCACAACATTGAATTAAATCAGGATTTCTACTCACAGGTTTTTCAACAGATTTCAATGTTAGGTATTTGATGGAGCCTGGTACCTATTGTGATATTTTCCCTGAAAATTTAGAGCTGTCATATTACTCAAAGGATGGAAAACGCAGTAGTCAGACAGAACCAGTTAATATCAAAAGAAATAAAAAACTGTGTATTATTTCATAATTTTGTATATTTTGTACATAATACTCTGAGGTTTTTCTTTTGATTTTCTTTTTGGTTTTTTGTTGTTGTTGTTTTTATTTTTAATTTGCATTTAACAAGGCTCATTAAGTCAAAGGAATAGTCATGTGCCTGTTCTTACTGTCAGTAGAATGTGAGGTAGCTACTTTTTCTCTGTATGATTTTCTGATCTGTAGAAATTGAGACATTCCTAGTTATTATAATGAAAACTGGTAAAAAATAGCTATTTTTCAGAGTTTTTTCTGGCACTGTCTTTTCTCTTGAATGTAACCTTTGACAGAACTAAATAGTGGCAAGTTTGAGGCCACTTTTTAAAAGCATCTTGCTAAAATTAGCCTTATTTGGAGGGTGTAAATGAGAACAGCGTGAAAGTTCCTATTCAGCAGAAGCAGTCATAACAAATGTATCAGAGTATTGTTGGGAGGAAGTAGACCAAAGTCTCTTTCAAGCTGAATTAAAAAAAAAAACAACCCCACAACAAACAAAAAAACCCCAACAAAACCTAAAAACAACAACAAAAAACCCCAAACACCAAAAAGCCCACATAAGTAGCAGTTAAGAATAGAAAATATATTTCTGCTATTGCTGGTGGATGACACATTGTGTAGGACAGCTGCAAGTCTTCATTTCTCTGAATAATCCCCATCCTCCTTCCCCCTGAACTACTCTTTCTTTTTTAATGGTGGATTTTGTTTCTTCATTAGGAATCTAATTCTGCAATACACTGAGCTCACCCAAACTCCAGGGGCTTTAATTGGGAGGATTAAAGTCATTAGAGAATCACAGAATCGTAGAATATGTTGAGTTGGAAGGGACCCAAAAGGATCCCTTTCAAATCCAATCAAATCCAATCCCCTACCCTGCATAGGACATCCCAAAAATCTTCCCAGGGGCTGTGCAACACCTTGCAAAATTAAAAACTGAATAAAAGGCATTTCTTCTTTTGCCTTTAAACAGGCTTCCAGTTAGTACATCTGTTCAATGAATGAGAATTTCTGGGTTGGCACCTTCCGTACTGCAATACATACAGTCTTTGTCACCTTTTTACTATCAGGTTTAACATAAATGCCAGCAAGTGCTCAGCATCTGAACCTCATTCTTTAGTCTTTGCATTACTTGAGTTGGAACGACTCATTGTATCCTTATTATGTAAGGGGGTGAAGGGATCAGCAAAACTCTTTTGTTCCTGTTGTCACTACAATGCTCTGTCCTTTTTGAAAAGGAGAGGAAAAACAAGTAACTTGCAGCAAATCCATCCATGTCATAGTTCACATAAACCCACTTCAGGCACAGAACTTCAGGAGCTGATTTGGAAAACTCCACAGGTACTCAGTGCAGGTTGGAGGGAACCATTCTTTGCATCTACACTACACTGCTGCTCTGAAAGAGACAAGAGAGGAAAACTAGCTAAGTTAGGATTGTGTAGCTCTATAGCATGAATGTTATGTGCAATGTGAGAGGAGTAACATCAATCCATCTCTGTGACACTGCTGAGTCAGTGCTGTATTCCTGATAACAAGCTGGGCAAGACAGCATCAAATTCAGTGGGAAGCTGCTCATGCAAGCTGAAGTGACAACGATACTCTGAGCCACTTTTGGATGACCTTCACCACTTTGATTTCTCTGAGGGGAGCTGGCTCCCACATTGCACTGCCAGATCCACCCCCATTCCCATATGTGATCAGTCCCTGTGGACAAGAACACTGACACAGCTTCTAGAGGCTAACTATTAATGTGCAGTAACACTTCTGGCTTCCATACTGGGCATGGGAAAGTCCACGCTGCATAGACTGATGTGTTGGAAATGTGCCTAGCAATACAGAAAGCCTGAGTTTTTTGTTAGTTTTTTTTATTCTATTCCGTTTTTCAGCATTCTTGATTTTATGGCAAATTTCTATGTACTCTGATGGCTTATTTTTCCCACAAAACTGGAGAGTTTATAAAAAGTGTAATAGTCAGGAACTGTACCTTGTCTGACTTTTAAAGGCAGTCAATTTTCCTTACTAACATCTCAAGGCAGTGAATATGGCAATGGGATTAATGGCAGGGGATGGAGCGAAAAGAGAGAGAGAGACAGAGAGAGAGAGAGAAAATTTCGGGAAGTTTTTGGCTGCTGTGAAAAGAAAGTGAGAGTCTCACCTAAACAACATGCTGCAATGTCAGCACAACCTCTACTAGAGACCAGGGAATCTGACACAAGAGGGTGTGGGAGAAATCCAAGATCCCTCTTCTTGAATTTAGTAAACTAAGCAATATGCGTTTTCTTTCTTTCTACTGCGGCTAGCTTCCCTTTCACTTGTGTGGTGGCAGACTTCAAACTTAATGCCTTTGCTATGAAATCCTGTTTCTTTTCACTTTCCTCTACTCGGGCTTTCTGTAACGTTTTCTTACTAACTGCCTGAAGTTCTGTCAGATTGAAGTTTCAGTATTAGCAGTTTGACTCTGATTATTCTAGCATGGACTCCCAATTTCTTCTTCAAAGCAATCTTGTCTGAATTATCCCCTTGTCTTAAAGTTCTCCTACTTGAATAAAAGACTTAATCACCTTCCATTTTTCATACTTCCATGAGCCAGGTGTTTAAAATACATGAAACATTTTCTAAAAATCTGAAATTGCATGTAAAAAGAATAAATCAACTTCTTGAAGCTGTAGTTCAGACACAATAAAAGCCAACACAATCCTGGTTTGAATGCGGTATAGAAATACAGGAAGTATTAGTGTCCTGTAGCCAGTGTAGAGGACCTGGTAAGCTCCTATATGAAACAGTCTACAAATTTTTTCATTCAAATTCGAGAAAAAGGAACTAACTTTGAATGGGTGTAAGAAAAGGCAATTAGCTTGATCAGGGATATGAAGAATCTACTGCACAAGAGAAGACTGAAAGATTTTTGCTTATTGAGCCTGGCAAAATAAAATCAGAGAGAGAATAGGGTAACTTCCTGAAAATAATATCTGAGAAGAAAAGGGTGAGGGAAGGTCATTCCAAATAGAGGATATTACTGATACTCTAGGAAAGAATAAATATATAAATTGTCTATGGATTCACCTGAGGATGAAACAGGAATATCTCTTAACAACAGAGCAGTGAGGCTCTGATATTCCCTTTTAGAGAGACAACTTGGAGCTTTTGTACTTCAGTGACCAAAAAACTGCTTATATGATTCTGGTTATGATGAGTCATTCTGTTTAAGCACGTAGCCTGAAACATCTACCTTGTACACAGATTCTCAGTTTTGTGAAATTTGCATAATACAGGATTTCTTAGGAAAAGACCAAGTCGTAAGTTACAGAGAGAGAGCTGCACCTTTTTTGACTTTTATATTCACAGACATTTACTATGTAAACCATAATAGTTGCAAGATTAGACACTGCACCATAGCTGTTACCATTAGCTTTAGCATGAGAAATCTGCTATATTTAAGCAAAATGGATACCACAAAACTTGGGGCTGGAAGGTCTTCAATACCAGGATTAATAGGTCATGCTCTCTATTACTTCTGGTGGTGATGAAAAAATTACCCTGCAAAGAACTGCTTTTAAACCAGTACAGTCTGTGTCCAACAGGCACTTGCAGGGTGTTAATTTCTATGTCTTACAAAGCATTTAGAGCCAATCTGATAATCCTCAGTGTTGTTGTAACAAGTTGAGTTCAGCTCTGTGTTGGATGTCTTGCTTCCTTGGGTCATACTAACACACTCTTTTTCCTGGACTCTTTTTAATTGGGAAATAAATCAAACCCATGAATGCTCATTCTTATAAAAAGTGTACATCAAAAATAAAAAAACAAGTTGTCTTTAAATCATTGTGCTTAGGCCTAATCTTTCCTGGGCAACGTAACTAACATAGACAGTGCTGCCCAAAACTACTTTTGTAATTAAAATACATCCACCCATTCAGAAAGACAAAGGACTGAAGGGGATCTTCTGGAAATCATGAAGCTATTGTGATTTACTCCCCTATATCATCTTCTTCACAAATCAGACAGCTCCATTTTGAGACTAGTTACTTTATTTCCCCTCTCCACATATATCACTACTACAAAAATTTAGATATTGACTCATACACCTCAGCCAAATATATTCATGGGCTTCTTGTGCCAATATCTTCTCTTGCCAACGTCTTCTTTTGCCAACATATTTTGCCAACATAAACAATTCGTCTCTCTTCCCAAAACTTAGCCTTTTAAATATATGCTGCAACCACATCGCCTACCAGTCTTCTATTTGCTGTGATAAAAACCTTCTTTTTGGAAGGTTTGCACTGCAGATTTCAGTATAATATATATACATCTTGAAGCAGGATTAGATGAGGCCAATTGTCTTGTGACAGCTGGCAGTTCTTTGACAAGATTTTCTTTGCAGTTTCTATGTATTTAGTAATCTTACTATACAGTGTCTTGTGCATCAGCACTTTAACAAATGTAAAGATCAGCCAAAGAATAAGAAATGATAATGCAAACAGATATATGCAAATGTATTATGCCAATACTCATTCACATTTAAAGTTGTGATTCACTGCTTTCTATGCAGTAGATTGTTTACTCCTCCTGCATGAGTGGCCACAGGCAGGACTCAAGTACATATGTGGGTGGCTAGAGAGGAAAAAATATAATTATTGATGACATGAGAAAAATAAAGTCTTCTATCACTTGTTGCTCAGTTAAGCTCAGAACAATTCAAATATCAAAAGAAGAAAACAATAATATTGCATGACTCTTACTTTTATTCAAGAAAACAAATAGCAGTGTACAGAAAGGTGGTGAGTACAAATCCATCATATGAATAATACCCTAGATTTAATACCTTAAAATCCTCTGGTGGGTTCATAAAATTTTGCAGGATACATTTTCAATGATGATATCATCTGTTCCTGATGAATAGTAACTGCAGGAGTGGAACAATGCCACCATTTTGTGGGTGCCAGCGGCAGTTGTAGAAAGTTATCTATGTGATATTTTTCTTTGAAGAAGAAGCTTGAAGAGCAAATGTTCTAAATCCTGAAGAAAAATTCTGTGCAATATCCAAACTTTTGCATTCTTCCTTACCACTTAAAAATTTAGCTTCATCTCATCAAAAAGCTGCAAACATGTCATTTTAATCAGCTTCAGAGCACATATATGCATAATGTATACTCAGTTATAAAGCATACACATTGGAACACTGATGAGCTAAGACATATGCAATGTACCTAGTCATAGAATCTGTGACATCTCTGTAGTCAATTACAAGCCCCAGTTGTAAACATTATTTTCCTTGGGGAATATTTCTGCTCTTTCTTTTGCAAGGGCAGAAGGGCTGTTTAAGTCTTTCACATCTGGCTGCTCTCTCCCACCCTTTTACTGTGGGAAGTTCTCTCACATCTTCGGCCACAGAGAAGGGGAAGAATAGCTGTTTGAGGGACTGCACAGCAACCCAAAGGTCAATGAAATCTTCCTGTGAAAGCTGATTAAAAGTATTAGTTTATTCTCAAAAGTGATTTTTAAAAATTTTTGGTCAGTTTTCTGAGCAGAAGAGACATGCTGAACCACAGAAACTGATTTGGGAGAGCTGGAGGTTGTGATAAGAAGGAGATCAAGGATACAGTGTGAAACTGCTGAACTGAAACTAAAATGTATGGTGAACATCAAAGTAATAGACTGTTAATTAATTAAAGACCAGTGCCCTTGATGTAGAATTGCCTTTGGCATTAAAATTAACTGTCCGACTGAAATGTGTAGAGCAGCTCATGTTTCTCATCATCTGTCTACAGTACACAATTGGCATGGAGTGTTAAAGTGCCTCCAGACTTATGGAGAACCAAGTTCACATGTCAGGAAAAATGTAATACCAGAGACGCAAAGCTCTATATAAATAGTTCCCAGAATCCAGAATCAAAAACTTGTTATAAGATAACCTTGGCATCCTTTGCACAGAAACATACAAACCTTTACACAGAACTGTTTGTTCTCAAGTGTGAACTTTTTTCTAGGAATCCCAGAAGCCCAATGAGACGGCATTTGTATCTGGTTATTCAAGCTTTCTTTATAAATCTCAGGCAAGGTACTTTCTTCCCTCTAAACTGAAAATCTGGACGCTTCAAGACAGCTGAGTGTCTGAGGACATTAAGTCATACAGTCTATGGGTTCTGTTGATGCTGGGAAAGAAGAAAAGATTCTGGTTCAGAAGCTATTCTGAGCTTGCAGAACTGATGACAGTAACAGTACTCGACAGCACCACTTCTACAGGACCATGTTTAAGCATTTGCATTTAAATTCTGCTGCAACACATTGTAGCTCTCTTTCTGCTCTTCCCCTTACCAGACCAGCCTGCATTGGCAGATGCTAATTTTGTGCAGAACTCCACTTAGTAATGCATGTGATGCATAAATGCATAAGCACAATTTCTGAATTTAACTAGCAGCTCCACATAGATGAGATTTAAAAACTTGCAGCTATTTCATGTCTTAGAAAAAGTAGAAAACCAATATCAGTACCCCAACTTAATTTAAGAGATTACCTCCTTAACTTCTCTCGGACAAATTAAGGTGTCAAGTTGATGCACAGGTCATGTGGAAAAGCAGAAAAGAAGCCAACCCTCACAATCCCATAAGGTACATTTTTTTCCCTAAATGGGGCAAAACTCATGCTGCTGGTTCAGCCTCAGCAGTTCACCTAATACTATCTTACTGAGGCCACTCATGTGATTCATTATGGCTAATCAAACCCTAAGGACTTCAGTAAATTCTGATCCCAGAAGAGACTGTGTTGAGCCTGTGAACACAGACTGCTAAGCAGTGGTTAATACATCAGCAACCTGCTCAAAACAGAAACAAAAAGTATGTTTTCTTTGCTGACTAGTCTGGCCAAGTTTCTTGGCACGCTCCTTCTCCTTTTAGAAGTTTCATTGACATGGCCTCAGTTGCTCAATGCCTGAGACTTGCCATGGGTTGCTGGAGATAGTTATTAGTTACCTCAGTGCCGTTCTCTGGAAACAGGAGATGATTGCAGCTCTCCTGCCACTCCCCCTTACACTCCCCTTGGTACACCCCCTGGAAGTCTCAAATGGCAAGCCTGCTTTTGGCAGCTGAGGATCAAGTCCTGTTTGAACTTTTTTTCCTACTGGGGAAAAGCAATAATTCATTTTTGGCGCTACACGGACAAGTTTTCTAAAGAAAATCAATCCCCAACTGTTAAAAATTGTCATTCAGTATTCATATAAATATTTTAAATCCTCATACTTCTTTTTTTCCCTAAAAATGGGTAATTAATTACTTACAGAGATTAAAAATACTTTTTGGCTTTTCTTTTTTTCCTTTACAAACCTTTTTCCCCTCTGTGTTTGTATTTTAGAAGTTTAAAGGACAATCTATCCTGCATAATAAAAGTTCTTAGTCCAGGCAGCCAAAACATGAACCTTCTGCTCTGCTACAGAATTCTGTCATGGCCATATCAGCATCAACCTGTTTGCAAGGAAGATTGCCTTCATTTTTACAGCATTTACATTCCTCAAAGGACCACTGTCTATGAATAGCTTTGCCATGAGCTAGGTGGTGAAGAGGGAGGAGGCTAGAGCTTAGCCTACTCCCCCCAGGTCACCAGATAGCACAGCTCACAAGTTCAAACTTAAGAGATTAAGTTTACTATAGGTTCATTGAGTATATTAGTACTATCTCTTCAACATTTCCTCCTGTCAACAGGACACATAAGATAATATATACTCAGAACAGAAACAATTACATACAAAACCATAGTGAAAACAGGAAAGTGAAAGGAACACATCAACAGAGGATAATACTAGAATTTTCAAAATGAGAACACAGTCTTAGGTTTCAATTGCTTCACTCAGGTAAAGGAAGCGTGAGGGAAAGAAAGAGGATGAGTAGTTTTTTCATTTTGTTTTGTATATGATAAAAATTTCCTTGCATTTATCAGCTAAAGAATGTGGTGGAGAATGATCATTTCACATTCATGCAATAAAAGCACATACAGTACAGCAAGAATATGCTGGGTAACTGGAAATTTCACAAAAATAATTTTGTATCACAGATTTGGTGAGACTAATTTATTCTGTTGTGCTTAATTATTTTCACATCTGACTTCTCACATGTAATGTAATATACAGAGCATTTAGTGAAACATTTGTGTTTACAAATCCAATTACTCAAAAATTACCCTTCAGTAGTATTCAGAAGATTTTATGTATCACATACATAATTTCCTGATATGGATTGGAATATTTAGTCAGAACTGTTGTTCTGCACACATGGAAGGGCAAAGACAAATAACTTTCTGATTGCTAATGTTTTGGTTGAATAGGCTGCCCCTTATTCACATGATTCCTCCCAGTAACCGATGTGTATTCTGATAAAAATCTTCACTGTATGGCTTACTTTACTGATGTAGCTATTTCTTAGTAGGCTGATGACACTGTCCCTTAAATGTTCAGGAAAGGAAAGATGGAAAATTCTAATGAGAATTTAAATGTAAAAGGAGTCCAACTACAAGGGAACACAACATAAATGTTTAACAGAATGGTCCATGATTATTTTTCTGCAAACAGAGCACAATTTAATTTATAGCCATAAATTCACTTATGGAGTGCTAAGTCACTAAAAAGTCACCCCCTCAAATATGTTTCTCCTCTTCATATCTTGTCAGATTGGCCCTCTATATGATCTTCTGCAGGAAGAAAGAGACTCACGGAATGAGAACTCAACCAGAGTTATAGATGTCTGACTTCTTTCAGATACATAGTTCTGAAGGAGTTTCCCCTGTAGAAGGAGAAAGACAAAACCTAGCCAGGTTAAAGATGGAATTTTTTAAAAGGCAGTTCCTGACAGTAGGGATGCATGTGTGTGGGTATATGAATATGTAATGTACATATTTACACATATACGTACACACATCCATCTCATATCTAGTGAGAGAATATCATAAAAATGAGACAAGCAGATCCATAGCCAAAATTTGTAAAGTTGTGTCCAAGGATTTTATGTATTCATAGAATCACACAGAGTACTCTGAGTTGGAAGGGACTCACTAGGAACATCACAGTCCAGTTCTGCACAAGACAGCCCCAAGAGTCACACCATGTGCCTGAGAGCGTTTTCCAAATGCATCTTGAGCTCAGACAGCTTGGTGCAGTGACCACTTCCCTGGGGAGCCTATTCCAGTTCCCAATCACCTTCTGGGTGAAATTTTTTTCCAAATATCTGACCTAATCCTCCCTTGACACAACTTCAGACCATTCTATCAGGTCCTGTTGGGTCACCAGAAAGAAGAGGTACTGATCTGCCCCTCCACTATCCCTCATAAGGATGTTGAGTATTGCTATGGCATCTCCTCAGTCTCCTCCAGGCTGAACAGACCAAGTGACCTCAGCCTCTCCTCATATGCCTTCCCCTCTTGACCCTTCACCATCTTTGTAGGCCTCCTTTGGACACACTCTAATAGCTTTATAGTCTTCTTGTATTCTGGTGCCCAAGATTGCACACAATATTCTATGTGAGGTTGCAGCAGCACAGAGCAGAGTGGGATAATCACCACCCTGAACCAGCTGAACGATTCAGATTATAGCGTTAAAAGGAAAGGACCTATGTAAGTGGAATATATGCAGAGAGAAAAAGATGATGACTTCTGGATATTCTCAGCATTAATCTTAGCAGTAGCTATTCTTAGCCTTAAAATGAGTTTTTAAAGATATCTGGCTGAGAGAAATTATTTGAATTATTTAGCCTGAAGAAGATGGAAGCACTAACACTCTCCAATCTGTGGATAGATAGAGCTGCCAAGTTCCAGGTATCTCAAACAGATACGACAAGGCTTGTAGGAAAAGGCAGTGATTGACAACACTAGAATGAAAAGAAGCGGCATTGTACTTGTACCCATCCTATGGCACTCTCTGCTGTCATCAGGCAAGTGTTGCCTATGATGTCTCCCAAAACAAGCATAGAAAGTGTTATCTGCTAGGACTGACAGGGCGGCACTTCTACCTTCGTTGTCACCACTGCCTGGAGCTTCCTTACACAATCCCATCACCGGCTTCTAAAAGGTGGCTCGGAAAACAGATCCGCAAGCGGCACAGGTCGGCCCTGGAGCAGCCCTTCCTCGTGCCTCCCGCACAAAGCCAGGGCAGGCAAATACCCACAGGCTCCCCCCTATGATGCTGCGGGGAAATAGTTTCCGAGGGCGTATCACTCACGAACCCCCGGCCAGGGCTATTCGCGTGCGGAACATCAAACACTCGGGGCAAAGCACGGCTAGGCAAGCCCGTGGTTGCTGGGAATGAGGAGTGGGAGAGCGTCGCGGGTGGGACCCCAATGGTCGCTCCCGCGGATGTGCAGTGAGGACGGGGGCAGCGGGGGTGTCCGCACAGGCTCCGAGACCGCGGTGCCGGGGCGGGCCTCCCTCCCCCGGGCTACACAGCGGGGAACGCGGTCGGACCCTTCAGGGAATTCTCCCATCCCCGCTGCGCCCCCGCGCCGCTCAGCGGAGCGCAGTGCCCTGGCCACGGAGGGGAGGAGGAGAGGGAAGGGCGGCCAGGGGGTCGGCAGGGTGGGGTTTGCCCGCCGCACGTGTGGGAAGGCCGGGCATGGGGGCTCCCTGAGGGGAGGAGCGCCCCGGCTTTGGCCGCCCAAAGAGCCCCGCCGCTGGCAGCGCCGCTCAGCCGCCGCCGCCGCAGGGAGCCGTGCCCGGCCGCGTAAGTGGCTCCCCTCTCCGCCTTCCTTCCTTCCTCGGGACCGCGCGGGCGAGGGGCTGGGGAAACGCCGCCGTGGGGGCCTCTCGGCGGCTTGGACGCGGTGGGGAGGGATCCTCCGTCCCAGCTCCAGCCAGGCTTGTGCGAGCGGAGGGGCGCTGATTCCCGCCTCGCTCCCAGGAATAACTCGGTAACTTGGGCAGGGAAGCACAGGAGTTCCCTGCTGCCTTTTAAAGTCCGCGGTGGGAAGAAGGGCGCTGGCCCTGGGGGCCGCCGCTCCGGCGCCGGGCTGCGGCAGCCGAGGGGCGCGGGGCTGCATGTGACACCAGGGAAAGGCTCCTGAGGGCTCCTGGGCGGCACGTGTGGCGCCTTGCTTGCTGGTCCTGGGGCGGCATTTGCTCCTACTGTAAAGGGCTGGGGGCGTCGATGGGTGAAACGCCGCTCCTTGGGTTTCTGACGAGCTCGCTGAAGGCACTGCCACACCTGGAGGTGGGGTCCGTGCAGGTGTGACTGACCCAAAGCACACAGTGCGACCCCAGCTCTGCAACCCCAGCTCTTCATGTGTTTTGGGTAGTTGGGGATGTCACACTTCTGTGGAGAGCCTGAAGTAAGTACAGATCCCTAACTGTGGGGAAAAAAGTTTAGGAAATATTCCTTTCTGCCAACTTTGCATGTTTAAATCTAGAGATGTGTTTGAAGAATATATGACCCTACATATAATGCTACTGACAGCTGGAGAAAACGAGTTCAGTAAAATAAGTAAAATAAGATCTGCAGCTTCTGATACCTTAGATTTTAAACTCAAATAAGTTTAAAATCTAAGGTATCAGAAGCTGCAGAACATAATCCTTCCACTTTAAAACATTTGGTATCAGTTGAGATTTGTGATACTGTTTGGATGGTAGAGCATTATCAATTGGATGCAGGGTCTGGGTGAACTCCATTAATTTGGCTGAATTACATTAGGTTTGGGGAAGGGGAGGGTCTCACACCACTTCAGTTCTGACAGCATCACAGCACATGTAGTTTCTGCTGATTTTTATGCTAGTGCTTAACATATCATTCCAGCAACTTACCTAGGAAAGGAACAGAAGTTTCCTGAAGTTTGGCCTAAGGTGTGAAAGGACTTTCTTCAAGGCTGCCCTTGCTTGAAGTATATTAATACCCAACATTATTTGACAAGCTTTCAAACTTCTTTCTTTTTATTCTTCCAGTTAAAATAAAAACAAATCTATTGTGAGGCATCTGGATGTTTCAGAGATGGAGAAGGTAAAACAAGGGATCACAGCATAGAGAACTTGTATATATTGAAACAAGCTGATGGTGGTTTGTTTATGCTGGAAAGACAAAACACATTCTATCAAAGTTCCTGTAGACACTGAGCAGACTCAGTACACAGTGGGTCCTGGAACTCTGTGGAAAATGTTTTGAGTTCTGGTTTGCATTACCTAATGGCATTAAAACATCAACAGTAAAAATAGGCATCATGCCTACACAAAAGTTTGTTTTCATTGACATCTATGATGTACTACATGCCCAGACTGAAAAAGAAATGATGCCTGCTTGCCCTGTTCCTGTAAGATCTTCATGTCTGCAATTGATTTCATTTTACTCTTCCCCTGACCACACAATTCTTCTAAACCCCAGTCCATTGGGTTCTGATACAGATTGGCACAGAAATAAAACAGCCCCACAAAGACATAAGTAGCCATATTGGTATCTTATGAAAAGTGCAGTGATGTTTTGTATGAATGACATGCATTTTTACTCTTTTGCCACATGTTGTGATAAAGATTATTCATGCATTGAGCAGTCTTCTAAGTGATGTTACTAAAATGCAAGATCACAGTATTATCAATCAAATGCAATTTGATTATTCAGATGTAGATGAAACCTGGCACTTTGTCAAGTTTAAATACAATGAAGTTTTGATCCTGAAGCTCAGTATGTTGGTTACTGTGGACATGCATAAATGGTCTGACCAAGGTTCCTGATCTCACAAAAGTGTACTTGCTAAGATAAATGACAAGGTAGCTGTTTCTAGTTTTGTACACACAGATTAAATCAAAATGAGTTTCAATTTTCTTAACAACCATAGAATCACAGAATATCCTGTGTTGGGAGGAACCCACAAGGGTCATTGAAGTTCAATACCTGGCCTGCACAGGACAGGCTGAAAAATCACACCATGTGCCTGAGATAATTGTGTTAATAAATTAGTGCACTTAGCATATTTTAGTTAGGGATCTATTAATGTCATGTAGCCAAAGGTGTAGAAAGCTAGCAATGCCATTTCAATGCATATTTGTGGCTTCAAAGCAGAACTTCATGCATTCATATTAGCTTTTTCCATACTAAGATATTAAAAATCATTTTATATGTTGTTGAAATTATTCAAAAGTGTACAGTACAGTAAAAAGTACTTGGAGCCATGTTTCTGTGTCTGTAAATTTTCACGTGTCTGAAAGTGTCCATATTCACAATACCATTTAGCACATGGCCCTTGATTCTTCAGCATCATGATACAATTCTGATCCTCAGGCTTCTCAATTCTTCATCCTTTTGTTCGCTCTGCAGTTGGAGAGAACTCCATCCCACTGGTTTAGCAGCTGAGAAATTTAGTATTGGTAACTCAAGTGACAGGGCTCTTGGAAGCAAACAGTTGAACTTTCAGAAAAAGACAAATGTGTCCTCCTTTCTGCTGGGAAAAGCATTTGTATAAGTGATCTGCCACTACAACTCCAGTGAGAGTTTTAAAGGTTACTAGTAAAGTGGCTTCTGGGACTCCTAAGCTTAGTCATTGCTGAAAATCATCCAAGATCACAGTATTATCTTGCCTGATCTCAAAATTCTTATTTATCCAAGTGGACATACTCCAAGGAAAAGATCATTTAGATTGTCCTTGTCTTCACGAGTTCCTGCATCAGATTGCATGTGTGTGGAATGAGAGATTTCTGAATGGATGTATGATGCTGATGGGAAATGTGACTGACCACAGGATGATTTCAGGACATCTTGTTCTACACACAACTGGAGAAGAAATTACCTCAAATAAAGCATTCCAATTGCAAGATGATTGTTCCAGGTCTTTTAATGACAATACATGATCTACAGCAGTTGCATACATGAATATCCCTCCTTCTCACTTCACTGTGAACTGAACCCCTGTAAAAAATAGGGTGGGCAGGTTGTGACAGTCTAAAAAATTGATAGTTTAATGGCTGGTGTTGAGCCTGTGTTTATTGAGGGTGGAGAGGTGCTACTGGCATAGCATACATAGACAATTGCCATATCTATCCTTTACTGTAGCTGTAAAGATTCTGTCCTAGAGCACATGGACTCCAAGTATATGTGTGATGGTTGTGAATATAGGTAAGCAGCCCCCCAACATCTGTTATGAAGAATTAAGCAAAAAAATGAAGTAGAACATTTTATGGTTCAACTTAATAACAGAGGTCCTTACAAATGAAATACATCTCCATTCACATATTGTAAAGTTTATAGAATCTCTAAGACAGATGGAGCCTCTCTAAATTTTGCCCAGACAGCAATGAACTTTTGAATGGTATGGAATACTAGCATCAGAGCTCTGATGACAACTGTCTGCTCTAGTTTGGGTTATGGCTTCTAGAAACACTATCTACAGCTTATTTACATAAAAATTCAGGCCATAGGATGACTTCCACAACACTTACTTTGGAAGAGTATAGTCTCTCATTAGTGTCTGACTGGTTGCATGTGTCTGACAAGTAGCAGTAAACCAGCCACAGAGGAGGAAGCAATCATCCATCATGTTATCATCATGATTGCTCACTGGCTGTGGTTCTTCCCTTTCACTTTTGGAGTTAACTTTTCCTTCCACACACAGTAGTTAATGAAGATGACCCAAAAGACCTCCATGCAGTTGCTGGGGAGAGGTGGGTTTTGGTGCTCTCTGTTCCCTGTGCAGTGGAGTGCACACAGCACCTGCTGTTTCTGATAAGTAATCAAAACAGGCAGAGTCAGTGTTGGTGATCAGTGTTGTGCTGCAGTTCCCTCTATTGCTAATAGCAGGGTAGTTTTGCCTCTTTGTGATGGTAACATCCGTTTTCTTGCATTGCTGTTCTCACTAAATGACCTCATTTCTGAAAATTATGATGTCAGATGTACTACTAGAATGGGATGATTGCATTAATCCAATTAACTGATTAATAGAATTTTTGTGAATTTGTCTGTTGTTAGCAAGGTAACCAAACATAGAAAGGTGTCAACTGGCAAAATGCAAAATAATCTTCTGCAGGGAGCTAGCTTAACTAGGGAACATTTGCCAGTTGGGACTGGAATGAAGGAAAAGGCAAATTGTACCAAGTGAGTTTGCCAGATTTTTCTTCCATCATCTGTATTTAATATACAAATGTACTCCACCTGTGCGTTTTCTTTCCAGAATATTTTTCTTTGAGAAATGCATGGAATAAATTTATTGTTGCTTTAAAGAACATTATGCTTTAAGTGACTTTTTTAGGGGGAGGGATTTGGATTCAGTGCAATATAATCTTCATTTCCTTTATTGTAGTAACAGTGAATGATGTGGATAAGCTGTTCTGTAGCTCTGTGAATTCATGTAGCTGATCTCTGCTCTTTGCTCACTTTGTTGGAAGTAGTTATTCTTTGCCTGGAGTTGTATTGCAAGCTGCTTGACAACATGGGAAAGCAATTGTGCTTATTTTATTTTGTTTGTGCAGTACCATGCACATTGTGGTTATGGAATAAATAATCATTGAAACAGAATTTGGAAGGGATTGTTATTGTCCTTTTTTCAGTCTCCTTAGACTGAGAAACGTCTCCATGTTATTTAAGGAAATTGAAACATTTGGATACTGTACAGGTATCTGATTACTTCTGTGAGGGCCTAAATTAATTCTTCTGAGTATACTGTTTATGAATTATTTGGTCTGATATTGATTTTATTTTGCCCTCAAATGATTTTGGACTATCATATAGTTGAGAGAAAATGATGGGATGTGACTTGCCAGGAAATAACTTTCAGCACTGTGAATTAGATGAAAGTCTTGTGGATATATAGAATTAGCATGCATGTGTGATTCTTTTCAAAGGTACAGTGCTTCAGTGTGCTTTTTGGAGCCATTAGTTTAGATGAGTAGGCAGTAATTTTGATCCTTGTAATGACAGTCTAACTTTAAAGTATTGGTAAGTCTTTGAGTACAATCAGTTTCAGAATTTAGTTGCCCTGTTCTTGCTGCAAGGATTTGAAGACAAGGAGAACTTTTTAGGGTAGTACTGAAGAAGTATCATGAAACATCAGGTTTTTTATGTGCAATAATATGTACATAGTAATTTACATGTTCTGTGGTTGTTGTTTTTCCTCAGCAATATGTTCTTAGAAAATCTTGATGCCTTATCTCTCTACACTGAACGTGTGCTCACCCTCTTTCTTTATGAAGAATCAAGGCGGGGCCCTGGGCACTTTTTGATAAAGAGGGGCTGTTCTACAGGCAGGACAAGGTCTCATCCTGAGTGAAGAGGGAAGTCCTGAGCTGGAGGCTTTCTTCAGGCCTGTTTGTAGAACGCACCCTCTACATCTATGAATTTGGCTTTTTTGAAAATGAATATTTTTCAAGAAGGCATGAGTATGCGCTAGGTAAATTGCTATGCCAGCAAACTAATAAGAGAAAAATTGCACTTATCTCAAACTAGATCAATAAAAAGATTCAATATTAAAAATTCAAATATATGAATTACCAAGAAGTACATGGTGCTTGGTTAGAAACACTATGAAATTTGCGATTTTAGTATTCACTGTCAGATGGAGAAGTCCAGAGCAATAGAAATCAATGTTTCTTAAAACACCATCTATGGGGAGACTTCCTATTGTATATTATAGACCTGCTTTGAGGTTTTCATTGTTTTAAGGTAGCCTGTGTACCTGTCCTTGCCATCCTTTGACAAGTATCTTACCATTTCTCTTAGTTTATTCAGTGCCCCAAACCCAAATTGGTCAGAATAGTTGCTACTAAAAATACTAAAATACCTCCCAAGGAAGCATCAAATGTGAGTTGCTGTTCCTCATAGTCTCAGAGTGCTGTTTTTGCTGTTTCCCAGCTCCTTTTTTCAGTAAATACTTCATGTTTACATCACTTTGTACAGAATACCTTCATGGTTTTCTGCTCCGGGAAATACATGGTTTTTCCAGGGGTTTTTCCGTGGATTTTTCCAGGGTTTTTCCCAGAGGCTTTTCCAGGATTTTTCCTTTTTTTCTCTGGGCTTTATAGAATTTTTCCCAGGGGTTTTTCCAGAGGTTTTCCCAGGGTTTTTCATCAACATCTAGGAAAATAATGAGCAATGTGTGGAGATGGAGCAGTGGCAAACTTGTGTTATGCCAGTAACATGAGAAAAAAGAACACTGTGAGGTTGCCTGTGGTAGTTTGTAGCTGAAGATGAGATGCTGCATAGAGAAGCAATGGTGAGTCATGTGGTGTGTGCTCCTGAGAGTGTGAACAGGTTTGTTCAAGACCTATGGTAGATCCAGATTATCTGAGAGCTTTAGGTTTTCAGTCACATTCTGCATAAATCTTTGTGCTGCATGGAACATTATAAGTCATATCAGGTGTCTAGAAAAAGGCAGGAAAATTGAATGTATTAGAAGTAGAATGTTCAGTGCTGACTTGCTTACAGAACACTAGGAGGAAGATGTTACTTTGTGGTCTTTGGTTTGACTCTTGCTGACCTGACAAAAAAATAAATAGGTTAGAACAGTCCGACAATGGACACCAAAATTATTTAACTGCATACTTTGGACACTGAAAGTATTGGACACACTAAATATATCTGCAGGAATGACATGTTCATAAGTATGTTTTATATGGAAAGTGTTGTGACTTCACAATTGATGTGTTCTCTGGTTCTTCCTTTATTAAGTATATTTTATTATCTAAAAACAATACAGAGTTAGAAATTGCTTGCCTAATTAGGAACAATAACTGTTTTATTTTGCTGAAGTGCTTGACAGTCACACCAGAACTTGAGTTCATGGATGCTCTAGGCCAAGATCATCATGCAGACTAATCAGTGATCTTCCACTGCCCTGACCAAACACACGTACTCCCAAAAATCATACATTCAGATTTTACAGCTTATTTTTATTGTAGGTTTGCCAATTACAATATGATATTAATATATGACTTTCCTACCAGTCTTGCCTTTTGTTCGTTTCTCCACATTTGCTTAGTTTTTCCTTCTCTTTTGAATGCCCAACCTCTGAAACTGTATAACTTTTTCTGGGGATTATGTCAACCAGCTATTGCTTAGGCACCTTTAGATTTTTGAGGCAATTACTATAAGTTTTCAGGAGTTTAAAAGTAGATGTTTGTGCATCATTTGGAGAAATCCCATTTGTCCCATGAAAACTCAACTTTCATCATCGTGGTAGAGCCTGATGCTGAAAAATACCATGTTGTAGTAATATAGCATTTGCCATGAGGTGTTCTGCTAGAATGAATGTGTGAGAGCAATGAGGGTTTCATTGTGTGGATTTTGCATGGTAGGGAGAGAAGAAACTGAGAGGGAAAAATGAGCCCTGTAATGTACTTTCTCTAAGTGAAGGAAATCTGTTCTAATTGTCTCAACATTTATTCCCTAGTGGAACAGTGCTTCTGAGTATCTGGTCCAGAATGTTTTACAGTCTCCCATGCAATGTACAGCTCTTAGAAATAATTTATTAGACTGTTTCAATTTATTTTTTAATTTATGCATGTGTCCTATTTTGAAATAATTAGTTTCAACATCAGACTTAATAACCCCATTTTGTATTTCTAATTGTCTCACTTACAAACATTTATAAACCTTTATTCAATTTTACAGTACTCTGCAAAGTCTTCTGTGGAGTTTAATTGCCTATATACTCCACTTCATTAGCTGTCTAAGCAAATAATTTTAGAGTTGTATTAAATAAGAGGGGTTTTTTTTCCTATTTGACAGCTTTTCTGTCCTATATGGTAACAGATGGGTTGCACTTAGTTCAATGAACCAGATGCAAAATGAGCAGAATTTGCAGTTAAATACTGTTTATGTTGCATTTTTATTCACACACAATAAATTAAGTCAGCTTCCTGATTATGTAAAGTGAATGTTTACACTCTTTCATCGAAATTAATTAAAATGTATCCACTATGCTCTGTGAAACAAGCAGTTTTCCGGGCCTGCATGGGCTCAGAGGTACAATTTGTGCATTTCTTACTGAAGCAGTGTCAGCATAAGGAACTCTTATGTTGTGCTCCAGGCTGCTCTCTCTTGTTCCTGCTCCTGTAACCATCCCTCTGTGCCTGCACAGCTGCTTGTGGTTCTGTGCAATGAACTGGATTAGGAAACATTAATCTCTTTTCTTGGGATGCTTTTGATTGAAGATCAGTTCCCTCTTCCAGTTGGAATGGCCACACACATGGCTCTGCAGCCACAGCTCAGGAACAGACACAGAGGAGAGAACAGACTGAGCAGTGTGAGCTGCTTCAATTGTACAGCCATTGGAAAAAACTATTTATCATGCTCCACGTAGCTGTAAAACACACTGTAATTTCTCTTACATCCTCTGATTTTTGTCTTCACTTCCTTTTAGAACATCTTTGTCACTGAAGTGACAAAGCTTTCAGTAGTTGAAAAACTTTGTCCATGACAGTGGTATCCCTCAAACTTTAGAAGTTTTAGCATTTAGAATCATTTCTTTCCTGCAACAAATGAAATCTTGTAGAATTCAGTTCCATAGTTTTGTTCCTTTGACTGGAACTGAAAAAACTAATAACTTTTCAAACAAGAAGATGATACTTACCAAGTGCACTTTTGCTGATATTCTTATAGACTGCCTTGGTGAATGACTTGTATGTGAAATGGTTCTGAATGAAGAATTTTGGATAGTTCTTACTTGTAATCTGTCACATCTAACTGTAGCTCCTGTATTGCATATTTGACGTGTTTCTGATCTCTTTGTCTGAAAATATAGAGAATATTTTCATAGGAACCAGTGAAATTACCAAAGTGGCAAATATCTTTCCTCTTCCCTCCCCTTCCCAAGCACTCTCTCAACTCTCATTGGCATTTATTAGTAGACTATAATTTTCTAGACTATTATTTCTCTTCAAAATTATTTTCTTGTGCTTTTTCATGAGCACAGGCATATTTGTCCAAACAGCTATGTGATGACTGGTACAAGTGACTCCTGTAGAGGATGGTGAGTTTGATAAGTATCTTCCTTTAATCTTCATAAAAGAACAGTGAAATACAGTATTTTAGCTTGACTGGAACCTAGCTAATAGAAGTGTGGGTTTCAGTGTTCCATATGCTTTCTAAGGATTTGATAACAGGAATTGCTGATAGCACAGAGACAGTGAGTTGGCTAATCACAGCTGTTTGCAAATAGCAGAAAGGCAGCAAAGGAACAGAATGATGTGAGTGTTGCTCATAGTGTTCCCTGGAGGGGTGGCTGTAAAGAAACCTGGAACTGTAAGGAAAGAAGCTCTGCTGGTACTTTGATTCCTTCTGTGTTGAGGGAAACAGGACTCTGCAAACACACAGTAGGGCATGTGAAATATGTGACTTTGGATTTCATCACCTTGCTGGAGGAGACTACAAGCTCTGGAAAACATCATCTGAGTTGAAAGGAAAAGTCAGAGCAGTTGGAGACACTTCCAAGTGCTATATGTAGAATCTTCTTTGATAGTAAACACCCCCTTGGAAAACCGATCCAAAGGCTGAAGGAAGACCTGAAATGGTAGTATGAAGCAACTTTATTCACAGTGCTACTTCTGTCATGTTCTCCTGAACAGCTAGCATGGCTGCTGGCATCAGTGTGAAATACTTCTGCATTTCTCTTAGCAGACTTAGAAAGCAGGGTTTCAGGAACCACAACAAATAAGTCTCCCCAGAACTAACCTGGGAAATAAATCTGTGAATTGGATAGGCTATAGAAGTTGTTTCCCTCGATAGGAAACTTAGTCAGACAGGGAACTTGCATAATGCTGAATATTTAACATGGATTTCTACTCTGGAGGCCCAGGAAGGGAAAGTCTGGATTGCCCCATCAGAAATACTGCAGTCCTTGACATTACTATTTTTTGTGACTGATACAGTTCTGCTGAAACGTATTTGGCTTGGTTCAGTTTTGCTGATAAATTGAGTAAATCACTGGGCAGAAGAGAAAGATAAGGTTCTGAGAACAGACTCTGAGGTAGAAGACATTACAAGAAATATATTTTTCTGCCTGAAGAGGTGATACTTGGTATTGTAGTGACCTTCAAGAAATGGAGAAGTGAGATATGCTTCAGACCAAGGAGAAAGAAACAATAGAGTTAAAATCCCGCTCCCCAGGTTGCAAAATGTGAAACAGTGCTGTTCAAACTGATGTTTCAGAATATGCTCCCACAGCAGGCTGCACTGGGATTGTTTGTGTGTGTCCTCAGGCTTGTACAGTACACCAGCTTGCCTTTGGGTGGTGGGAAGAAGGTACTGCCCACATGCCTGCCACAGCCCTTTTGTTATACTAAGGCATACACTGTGTACTAAAAAGGTATATAAGGCCCTGTGAAGCAGGTGGACAGTCATCAGTAAGAAATTTATAACTGAAAGGAAGGGGAAGAAGTCTGCTTTGTATGGAGTTAGATATATGAGCAATACTTCCTACTTTAATGCCAAGTTCATGTATTAACACCATCTCAGCATGTGGTGGGGATGAGCTTTCATAATGGTCTTCTCGAGAAACTGTGGAAACAGAAGACTGAAATAAGAAAGTAAATAAACCCCTCCTATACAAATGCAGTCTCTGTAGGTTGCTGTCCTTGTCTTTCTTAGCTGCTTTTTTCCTACAGTTTGGAGTGAAATGAGAGTATGCACACTGAAAATAAGGCATGCTGAAATAGAACCTAGGCTGTGTTTTCTTAGAAATAAAGCAGAACTTATAATGTCTGTATTATTTCTGTAGTATCCTTAATGTGCTTTTTGTATTTCAGATCAAGTAACTTGTAGTCAGTTTCATTTGGCCTTCCCATGAGTGAATGCCACATCAGGGTGCAGGGTGTGGTGTCAGTATTCAATTAATTTCACAGAACTTGGAATGGAATAAGACTTAAAGTAACTTTTGTAACTGTTACATTATAAATATCTCTATTCCCTTAAGATGTACCAGTAATGCTGTGTACTGAACAACTGAATTGTCCAAGTTTACTTAAAATGGATTTGTCTTTTGCATGTGTTCCTACCAGTGATGGAGTCAGATTTTACACATTGTTATGAGTCATTCATCATCAACACTGCTGCAGTGTTACATTCTGGACTTTAATCTTGCCATTCAGACTGTTGTGGCCTTTCTTGAGAATAATCTTGTCCTTACTTGGAGTTATGGTTGTGCCAAAAAGAGATGAAATATTTAAGTCTTGCCTACAGTAGTCAATCCTTCTCCATGTGTACCCTGCAGTAGTGTTGCTAAAAGAACTTGTGCAGCTCTGTAGTAAATTGTATCAGGAGACCAATCTGGTTCAAAATTGACTTAGTGCCTGCCCAATGTGTCTCCATTCTCCAGTTTAATTCACTTTTTGCGCCACAGAAATGTTTATGTTGGCCCAAGGGAAGAATACAGGAGCAAGTATCTGGTTAGGGTACACGTATTTTGGTGGAAACGCTGGCTTGAGGTTTTAGTTCCAGCTGTGCTATGGCTGCTGATGAAGCAATGGCAGCACAGAGCTTAACAGTCTGACAGCACCTTTGTATTCAAGTGGGTTGCAGACCAGCCTGCAACTTTTGCACCTGAGCATTCAATATTATCTGTGTGCAGTGGCAGTGTCTACTTCAGCACCTGGTGCAGCTCTACAGGAATGGAGCTGCAGAGGAAAACTTCTGATGCTGTGGATTCACTGACCACACCACTTACATTTTGCTATGTGTTGGGACAGTTGGGAGGATGTCAGGTTAGTTTTTGTCTGGTGCCACAGGTTGAATTTCCATTCCACTTGGAGTGTACTTGGTTGCTGTTCTGGAATACATATCCAAATTCCCTTTCATACAGAAGGATGCCTCAGGATTGTTCCATGGAGTGAACCAAGGCACAGTGATTTGTCTGGATGACAGGGAAAACATCTTTGAAAATATTCATCTGAGCAAAAAATGCCAGTGTAAACTTAGCAAGGGTAACTTGGCTCTGCCTGTAGATGCTGCAGTCAGACAGTTGCTCTGTGGTATCAGTGGGGTTTCTGTTGTTGTGCATAACTCTCCTGTTCTTTCTGATTCCAGTTCAAAACTTATTTTGCTGACAGTTCAGCAGCTGGTCCCACTTTGATCTCCAAGCTCTGAGACTGATGCATTCATTCACTCTTTGTTGGTGGTAATGGCACTCTTTGTTGGTGGTAATGGTCAGAAAAAGAGATATTTTCCAGCACTTTTAATCACCCATCTCTATCTACCTTGGCAGTATTCTATGCAAAATGAGCTACGTATGACAACATGAAATTCAAATAAAATAAAAGGGTTTTGGTTGGACTGTTGATGGTGTGCACATGTGTTTTCATAAAATTTAGTACCCAAAGAAGGGAATTTCTTATTCCAGACTGACTGTGGATCTTCTGCTGATGGAAACACAGAATCATAGAAAACCAGTTTGGAAGGGACATCAAGGATCATCTGGTCCAATCTTTCACAGCAAAAGCATGGTCTAGAAAAGATGGCCCAACATCCCATGCAGCTGAATCCTAAAAGTACCCAACACCTGAGAATCCACCATTTCCCTGGGGAAGTGGAAGATTTTCCTGGGGAAATCTCCCCAAGAACAAATTGTACTGCTTACCCTTGTCTTTGCCATGTGACTCCACCTAGAAAGGGAGTATCCACCTCCATGAAGCTTTGCCAAAAAGAGGGAAGTGTGAAGACAGTGCTTGAACGTGTTGCATTTGCTGTGTAAAGGAAAATGTAGAATCTGAATAGTCTAAAAAGCACCAATGAAAGAAACCTGGCTGTGTGTTTGGCAGATGAACTGTACTGACTGTTTCCATCCTTATTCTTGTTTGGTCTTGTTGGACCAGCAGAAGCTACACTGGAGCTTCTTGGTATTTTGATAGTCAAGCATATTCATTGTGCATCTGTAGGAAAACAGATGAACCTGCCAACACATGCACATTTCACTGCTTAACTCTACTTTTCTCATGTTATCAATTTTTTTTTAGATTAGGCTCTAAGGCCGTGATTCTGAGATGAGTATTACTGCAGTATGAATCAATGCAGAGATATTTTTTATCTTAGCACAGTTGAAAGTTTTTTGTTTCACTAACTGGGGTTCAAAGTATATTTATAGAGAGAATTGTGCCATGTGGCTACAATCTGTAGTAAATTCAAATGCTTTTATGACAAAGCCCTAATTTTGAAGGGATTTCAGTCTTTTTTGGTTATGCATAAATTTGAATTTCTGGATCAAGCATAAAGGATTAAGTATTTTCTTTTACCTTTTAAAAGAAATAAACTCCAACTCTTCCTTTTCCTCCTGTTTTGGAGCTTAAATATCTTGGCAGCAGTGTTTGAAAGAGTTCTGGTTAAACCAGTTTTGGAAAATAGTTTGGCAGGCTAGAGTGGAGTAAAGCCAAAGTATGTACGAGGTAAGTTTTGAAACCTAATTGTAAGCTAAAATTGCAGCTATAGTGGGAGTGAGTGAGGTGCAACACAAAAAAAAAAGTATTTGGTCTTTCCTCACCTCCTTGAATTTTCTTCTTTCTCCAATTAGTCAAGCTGTGCTAGACTGCTTGAAACAGTACTCAAACTTCTCATGGATCCTACATTTCTTCTGCCTGAGCCTCACTCAGTGTAGACAGGAAATAACATAGTTAAGTAGTTCTTTGAAAAGTAGCTTATTTTTCATATCAGCATATCATATCATACCATATCATATCATATCAATCATAATCTTATCACATAATATATATTATCATTAGGTAAAATTTCACATGCCTTAAAAATTTAGTTGTGTGGAGTCCACAGCACTGCAGATAACTGACATTTTCTTTGCTGCATCATTTCTTGCAAAATAGTTGAAGCAAAGGCCATTTCCATTTCCCTTGATACTTTCCACTGTTGCACAAACACAGCTACTTTTAAATGTTTTAGTTTATCTGCTGTTGACTTTAGAACTACAATTTGTAATATGACAGGATGACTGCAGGATATTACTTGTAAAGTTTGCATAAAAAAGGACTGTGCATTTTTTTTCCCACAGTGAAAAATGTCTAGACTCTTCAGAACCTCTGTAAAGCTGTTATCCAGACAAATTAGTTCCATGAATTTGAGTCACATAAACCTCAAGAATTATACAAATAAATGGGGTCACCAAGTCATTTTACTGTTAGTAATAATACAAAACTCTCAAAACTGCTCAAAATCTGTACAGCTGACAGAAAATTGCTTTTCTTCTTCTTTCTTTCTTCTTTCTTCTTTCTTCTTTCTTCTTTCTTCTTCTTTCTTTCTTCTTCTTTCTCAGTTTTTCTTTTTTTCATTTTTTTAGAGATTTTCTGTTAATCTAAGTCTTAAAAATATTTCCCATCAGGGTGGGCATTCTGTTGCATATACAATTGGCTGTCTCTGGGCATTGCTGAATTGTATTAAGCACAGATGTCATAGGGAATAATTTGTGGCTAACATCTGATGGCCAGCCTAAGAGTAGAAGTCTGTGTAATACCCAGTTCATTCTTAGAGAGATGTTCATTCTGAGGAAGTAGTGATGTCATAATCTTTATGGTCAGTATCTTCTGTTTGATCTTTTATACTGTTCCGAAATTCATACCAATGCCACAAATTAACTCCTCATTATCCATGACTTCTCGCCTGGTTTTGATTGCGCTTTTCAAATAGCCTCTGATCCAGCATGTGCTTCTTACTTGTGCTTTCTTTGTGTTCCATATACTCAGTCTGATAAATTTTGAACACAGAAGTACTCTGGACACAACTTGCATTCACTTAGAATCCATCTCCCTGCTTTTACACAAGCTCTAACAAATGTGCTTTGTTTTACTTCCAAGCAGTTAAAACTGTGAACATTATTTTGTTTAGTCTTTTGTCTTTTCTGGAAGGAAGGGGAGAAGAAAAGAAGCAATGTGAATAAATTGAGTTAAGCTAAGTTTAGGAAGAGCCAGATGCATAGTTTTAACAATTTCCTCAGCTGAATGGTATTTTCATGCTCTGTTTATGTGTTGTCTTTGAAGAGAACCTGTTAGCAAAACATAACTTTATTCATATGAAATTGCTTTCTGAGAGGTTTGGTTTTTTCAGAGTTGGCATTATAGAATTAGGAACAAGTAGAATGAAAGGAAACATGAAATTACTTTAATTCTGAAAAAGTCATGGCATGTCAGCACGTCATTTATCCCAGTGTAGAGTTTATGGTGATAGGCATGAAATGGTAAAGTATCTGCTTTCTCAGATGCATTTGCTGCTCTTTTGGATAATTTATGTCTGGATCATGACAAAATTTCTAATGTCACACACTCATACAACTATGATCAGAGGGCAAAGTTATAAATAAAATTTAAAAAGAGTCGTCTTTTCTGAAGGAGTAGTTGTCTTTGATCTGTTTGATCTCTGGGCTCAGTAGGTCTACTGCCTTTCTCTCATTTTCTCATGTTTTGGCCTAATAGCTGTCACCAGTTTCATATCAATCATTGCAGTCCAGTGCAGAGTCCACCAATATCTTTCAAGAGTAAACCTATTTTTTCTGCTCTGGACAATTCATCCATTTGCTGTTGGCCTGCCCTGAACACCCTTTCAGAAGTATGCCTGGCCATCACACAGTTGTCTGCTGTTTGTGGTGGGTTTTGCAATTCCCATCAGAAAAAACCCCAGTCTTTTAAGGCCTCTTTTGAAGATAATTGATCGGTTTTAATGATTTGGAGTTTGTTTTGGGGTTTTTTTTTCATTTCTCTTTGCAGCTGTTGGGAATTGCAGAGTAAATGAAATGTGTCCATGTGTACCCTTGTGAAGTCTTAGCTTTCCTGCTCAGGACAGTACCTAGCTAATAGTTCACATGTAAAATGAGTTGTCTTGAAAATTTCAGAAGAAATACCTGTTTATGGTGCATGGTTAGAAGAAAAGCATTTTTCTTTTTCAGACTTGTACTCTCAATTTTCAAAACTTTCTCCCTACATTATGTCAGCAAGAGACTGTAGAGTGTCATCATCTAGCTCATCTTTAGGGATAACCATGGCGAGGTTGGACAACTGCTTGTGCTACTGGAGAGTTACACACGAGGGGTAGAACATCTTCTGTCATTCAGAGGCAAAGTAATTGCAGATGTTTTGTACACAACAGGCAGGCTGCTGTGCCAGCTTCCTTAAGTATCTGCAGTGCTGAAGCAGAGCATCAGATTTCACTGATTTTTGTCTTCTTTTTTAAATTTTTGTGCAGAATTTGGAAATGGAGAGGAACTTAGACTTCAGGGAATAAATCCCTGCCTAAATCAGAAGATGGCAATTAATTCCAGGTAAATCACCTGGATTATCTTCAAGGTTGATTTTTTTTACCTTTTTTTCTAGCCAGAAATTCTGCTGTGTATATAATGATAGATTTCTAAAACTATATTTGGCTAGCACAATAAAACATATCCAATTTGTGCACCACTGAAATTTTGCTAGGAAGTGCACAGCTCCTCTTAATGCACAAAATTGCAAGGAGCTTTTTGTCCTTCAAATCCTTTTATCTAGACCCAGACTTCCTGCCTTGAATTTCCAAACTTCCATCCTATTTTGTTACTTCAATTAGAGCTTGTTATTTGTCTTCATACCAGATTGATAGCATTTAACAAGGATGTTTTTTACAAAATTATTATCACAGACCAAATAACCTGAGAGAATCATGTTGTTACAAATGGATGATGCATGGACTAATAATTCCTGCATTTTTGTTCTTTTTTCCCCCCTCTTCACCAAAACATTGATAGATAATGTTTTAGGTAGTTCAGTAACAGATGCTGAACTCTAGATGGTTTGTTTGAGAAGGCTACATAACATTTGCAAAACTGGAGGTATTTTGGTCTTTCAGCTTATTATTTTTAGATTTCAGTGGAAAAATGATGAACAGCAGCAGTGATTTTTTTTCTGTTATCATCAAAGTATTTCCAAATTGTTTTTCTTCTAAGCACTAGAATTATGTTAGGGGCTCTTTTTGAGCCAAAACAAACAATTCTTACTATATAACTAGAAGCAATTTGAAACATTTTCAAGAATATTTTCATAGTGGAGCAATTACTGTAACTTAGTATTTTCCTGTCTGATGAATCATGATTGAAGTAGGCAGAAAATAATGAAAAATTGAACCTAGTATATATGTGAAATGTGGAAAAAGGTCCAAAATGCAGGGAAATAAAAGAAAGTAGCTGGAAGTTATGAGAGTCTGATCACAGGGAACATTTGGTTCTTCTTAAGCCTCTTCAGCTGCTGGAAATTGAGATGCATGAGATATGCATGTGCATTGCTGGCTATGTTTCTAGAGACAGAAATAAAGAGCAATAGTTGGACAAATAAATGCCAAAGGGGCATTTTCTGAAGGCCAATAAAGAAATGCATAGGTGAGAAAGGGTCTTAGCCAAGGTATTCTCCGTTGATTATCATTGAAACTAGCTAAGAAATTTTTTTAGATTAGGCATGAAGGATTTTACATTGATTATAATAATTGTATGAAACAAAATTAATTTCTGAATATCTGTTCCTGGTGTATAAAAATTAAAGATTCATGGTTTTATTATTTCCATGAGGAATAGGTACTTACACTTCATGCCAATTTTTTTCTTCCCACTATGAAAATATGTATCATTTACAGGTGGTACTAACCAGTGATCAGGTTCAAATTTAAGCAACCAAAATCAGTAGGTTGCTTAAATATTCCATCTACTACTAGTAAGGGAAGTGGTGGCATTTTTAAATCAGAAGTAATTTCTATGACATTTTCCATTCAGTATTTTACCCCTTTGGGGTTGTATTCTAATTTATCTATGAAACAAGATACCTGATGTCCAAAGTTTTTTGCAAGCAGCTGCTAAAATGAGATGTCTTATCTTTCCTGCCTGTGATTTCCTAGACCATTGCATTTCAACTGGCAGCTTGTTCTCTGGGTTTGGCCTTTGAGGCAGTGACTCTGTCCTGGCCTCCTTTTTCTCCTTGGGCAGGTAAGGAATGGGCTGTGGCCAGACCCTGCCTCTGCTCACACAGGTAGCCAGAACTGAATTTGCTGTTGTTGCTTCCAGAGCTCATGAGAAGTGAGCAAGCAGAATGCTTTTACTCCAAAATTGTGATCCAGCCATAATAAAAGTATCTTTTTTGCATATTAAGTCTGCACTCATGAATACGCACACAGCCACATATACACAACAAGTGTGGAAGGATATCTCCTTGATGACAGCTACTCTACTTATTGCAGTGTCTGGACTTTTGAGGGCCTGACTTGTGCACTTGGAGTGGTTTTTTTAAACCAAATATATTTGGCTGTATTAGGATCTAGCACTCTGTGGGATTTTCCCTATGATTTATTCACAGGGTGGCTGAGGATGAGGTTAATTTTTGTATTGATTTAGAAAAAGTGATTGATTTAGGAATAAATAAAGGGAGAAATATGTTGTTTCACTTAAATAAGTAAAAGATAAGAAAAGAAGACATATATGGACATAGAATTGAAGAGCAAAATATGAGTTACAAGTTGGTAACTAAATGGGCTTGATGTTCAGTATTGCTTACGTTCAGTACATCTCACTTAAAAGAGGATGTTTGAGGGAATGGTCTGTGTGATTTCCCCTGGCCTTTTCAGTCCAATGTTGGTCATGCTACTCAGGATCATTGGATGTGGCAAGGGAAGAAAGTTACTGAGCAGAGGAGGTAGTATGGAATGTTTATTGAGGTGCTTTGTGTTTGCTGAAGATAGAATAAAAAGTTACACATTTATGGGATCTTCTGTTGCCTCAAGAGAATAAAATTGGAAAACTGTATTTCACCCGATCTTCATGTGGGAGAAGTAATGGCTGTCCCAACAAGTTCCTGTTTGCTATGTGACACAAATTACCCTGAAAGCACATTTTCTAGTATTTTACAAGTGCATCATCAGTTAGTGCTGTATACTTATATTACTGTGGGCAACATTCATGTGGTTTGTTCCTCTGGGCTATTTGGTAGTCAGTGAAGTAACTTCATAGGTAGAGTAAATGCAATTTAATGCTCAAATGACTTTTGATTTTTGTAAGTAGAACTGCCTCCTGATAAAACTGTGAAACTGCTAAACTGTTTGCTTTTTCAATACCTCCAGATGATTTATATTGAAGATAAGGTTGCAAGTAAAGAACTATTGTGCTGGCTGGCTGGGAATACAGAAACACACATGAACACCTGAGTTGGATTTTCTCTCAAATGTTTGTGCTATTCTGTATGTTGTTTATTATTTACATAACACCCATTGCTTTATGAACCAGTGCTTGTGCTTCCTCAATGCTCTGCTGAAATGATCCTCCTGTTATTGCTGAACCTGGATTTATTCCAAGAGGTCTGGTTTCTTCAGGCAGACTTGCCAATGTCTCAGTCTTCCTAGGTCACGTAAAATCTGCATGGATCTAAAAGCAGGTCTTCATCACAGTTATGCAAGTGTCATGCATAGCTGTAATTTGATCAAAATACAATAGATACTTCTTTCCTAATGGAAGTTCACAGAGGGTTTTTGATGTACCCTCAGAAGCTGTTGAGGGTTTGCTCTGTTATGTTGCATCATGGAGCTGTGCAGCCTGTTCAGGCTCTCTGGAAAGCCTGGTTAGGGTCACTTGCTGTACCTATTGCTAACCACCCTGGAAATCTGTCAGCATGATGTCAGTGGGCACCTGTCGAGGTCAGTACTGGCTTTTGCTGTGTTTTGAAGTGTTAGTCATGTTCTACTTGTGAGATGTTACATGCAGTCAAGCTGTCTATTGACTTACTTAAAAAATACTGAGAAATTTGAAAGTCTTTCCAAAATATTACCCAGTTGAAGGTTGTAATGTTCTTCCAACTCTGTTCCTGAGGCATTAAATGTAGTGGTGCTATTTAAAGCCAAGAATGAAAAGGGAATGCTCTGGCATTAGTTATCTCAGTTATAAATCATGTTAGATGTTTGGATTTATGTGATCTTGATATGTAGAGTATATACTGAGAATGTCTGTCTAGAACAGCAACATTTAATGTCAAAGGGTAGTGCTTTGTAACAGGGTTTCTCTAGTGACTTTGCAGGGACTCATTGTTCTGGAGATTTCATATTTGAAGTAAGTGGTGTTTGATTTTGCGGGGTGCAGAAAGTACCTGCGAGGAATCCGGGGTTGGTTTTAACAGCAGTAACGTCAGACCACAGAATGCTGTCTAATGCTTCTGGGATTGAGCATTGCAGATGCAGTTTATTTATATCGTGTGAAGTAACCCTTTATGTTTATGTTGTTTTGTATTGTTCTGATGTATAAACCTAAAATAAATCACAGCAGTGCACTTAGCAGACATGTTATGTCTGATGTGTTGCAGTGGGGCTGGGTATATCACAGTTCCATTTTCACACAGAATGGAAGCAAACTCTGATTTAATATCTAAAGTCCAGTACAGATCCAGTGAAGAATCCTAATTTAAATATTTAGCCATTATTTCATAGTAATATTTGGTTTCAAAGGAGATTTTTCAAAACTTTTATGCAAGAATCTCTTAAATTAATTCTTACTGGCTTTGGCTTAAGATAAAAGAAATATGGAATATAAATAATGTGCATCTAATTCTTGGATTTCTGTAAGCAAAAGAAAGCAAACTTAAGTTTCAAAAACTCTTATTTTTGAACTCTTGGCTAATAATAATAATAATAATAATAATAGTAATAATAATAATAATAACAATAACAATAATAATAATAATAATAATAATTATTATTATTATTATTATTATTATTATTATTATTATACTACATGCTTCATTTTAGACTGCATTATGAGAAAGTTGTGCCACCTTGATTAGACCTAGATTTTTCTTGGGTTTTTAAACTATTTGAGATGGCATCTTTTCCATGTGCCTTAAAAACTCGTATAGAAACAAGATGTGTAATAGGAATTCCCTTCTTTCCTCTGCTCCATGATATTTTTGTAAGTGCGGCTATTTCTGTGATTCCTTTTAGTCTTAAATTATATATATTCAGCTTTTCTTTCTCCTCCACTTGCTCTTGTTCCTTTCTTGGCCCCCACAGAAAATAAGGAGAAAGGCCACTTTTTAATACATATGAAATCGAGTTACTTTAAAGGGTTTTCAGTGACTCAGCACAGAATATTAATTGCACTGCCTTTTAAAACAGAAAGACCCACTGGAAGCCATTAGTGTATGGTCAGGTGGGCAGAGAGGGATGGGAGTGGACAATCCCAGCAGAGTAGGAACCCCTGGAGCTGGTGCTGCCTAAGCCATCAAACCAGCCAGCTGAGGTTGGGAAGGGAGGAGAGAGAAGTGGAGCTGAACCATGAGTTCTTTGCCTAATTTCCACTCTTCCACCATGAAATTAGGCTGGTTTTTGGGCTTTTTAACTCCCCTCTGGAAGTGCCCAGGAGCACACAGGCAAAGCTATTTAAAAAATACAGATTCTATGTTCATTCCAGAAGCCACCTCAGGACTTTATGCAAGTGAAAAGATTCTCACTATTTCTACTTTAAAACCAGTGTCTAAGTCCCTTTAAAGAATCACCAGCTTTTGTGCAAATCTGTAAAATTTTCATCATGGAAATGTTTGGGACTGAAATTGGATCCTGCAGTCATTGTGTATCTTTCCTAACATCACTGAAAAAAATATTCCAGGACTATATTTGTAAATACATCTCAACTAATTTTTCAGAGTTTTATTTTTTTGATTCTGTCAGATTTTCAATAGAACAGAATAGAGGGAATTGATCTTATTTAACTTTCTGAGAGGCTTTTGCTTGTGTTTTACACAAGAGGCTGTTACTGAAAACTTGGTAACCATGGGGTGAAAGGTAAAGCTCTGTTACTGATTAAAAAGAGTAAGTGAAAAAAGCAACCTTCATGTCATTTTCCAGAAGGGAAAGTGATTGTTAAGTAGGAATGGAGTTAATAGAAATTTTCTGGATGAAACTGTTTTGAATAGGAAAAAAATGTTCATTTAAGATAGTAACTTGAAAGATTTCCCTTTTTGATACAGAGAAAATGATAATTTTTAGCCTTTCCAGTTGAAAAATTTTTAAAGAAAAGTAAAAACAAAACCAGAAAAAAACCATCAAACAAACCAACAACAACAACAACAAAAAACTCCTGATAAAACAAATGACCAAAACCCCTCACCGATACTCCAGCAATAGAACATCCAAGTAAACTGAGGAAAGAGATTGATTGGCTGGGGTGAAAAACAGTAAGTCAAAGGAAGTCCTATATTACAGAAGGATTGGTTAATTCAGGTAGTGATAAAAGTGATAACTAGAACAGGGTGATCTTGAAAAGCATAAATGAAGCACATTCAAAACAACTGAAAAATTGTTATCTCTGTACATGATAATACAACTTTTAATAATTAATAACCCAGAGCCTCATTATTTGGGTTAAAAAGTTTGGTATTTAGTCTTTTTTGACATTAAGTACTACTTTTAAATGTCAGTTAAATTTCCATAGGCTGGGATGATTTCTATGAAATGTGCCTGGTTACCAACCTAAGTGGCCTTTAGATGTGCAATCCCACGTTTGGCTCAAACATGGATGTTGTCAGAAATGGAATACTTTTTTTTCTTTTAACGTTTGCTTCAGTCCAATATGTTGTAATTTCTAATAGGCTTATTAAAAAAAAAAGCAGAGTAAGATGTTACCCAATAGCTTACACTGCAAAAATCAACCGTGCCTTAATAGTTTGTTTTCTGTTGATCTTTGTCCTTGCTCTTATTGAAAGCCCCTTTGTAACCTCCTGCCTCTGAGGGAGAAGTGTCCTCATGCTTCAGCTGGCTGGGGGTGCCTTCTGCTCCTGCCCAAGCTGCAGTGTGGAGCTGCATCTGACACACCTTTCCCAGGTGTCCAGGGAGAAGCAAACAGAATCATTTCAGTTTTGGCAAGGCATGGCATCATAGTTTATTTTCAATTACAGATCAAGTCTTAGTTCTAAATTTGATTTTCTTGGTTTTTCCTTGTATATATTACAAACTTTTAAATCGAAATTTCCTATCTATATTTATCCTGCATTCAAGGTCAAAAAAGGATGTCTGGATTTTTTTTTATAGAAAGTATGGCTTTAAATAGATACTTTCCTTCTCGAAAAATCTGATTTTAGACTTAAGGGACAGCACTGTGAGTCAACACTACAAAAATTTCCTTTAGACCCCTGGGAATATTTGGAATTCAGTAAATGGCAGCTAGTAGCTGTTCGGGACATGCTTAATATTAGGTTAAATTACTCATTCCTGGATTAAAAAATAACTGCAATTTGTGCTAATGTAGCCCTTCTTCCTGCTACATATGAAATGATGCACGATTTCAGGTTTATTCTTCCTGCCTAGATTAGTCTACTAGTATGTGTTTTCTTTTTTATAAATTTCTTTTACAGAAATTCAGGATTTGATGTATTTTCCTAAGTACAAACTGAAAAAAGAATTATTAAAGAAAAGTTGAGAGACTTGGTAAGTGATAATTTTATTTTAATCTATACAATATTTTGTAGGAACTAGTTTCAGTAATCTGCTTAAACCATGAGAAGCAATCTAAAATAAAAATATTTTTATTTTAATAAATAGGAAGTCCTTTAAAAAGTGTTGAATTGTAATTTATTCTCTTTAGAAATGATCCTGTCATAATGTTATAGAGACAGCCTACAGCACTGTTGAGCTTTATAAACATTTTTTCTCTCTTGAACATTTATGATCATCTTGTGTAGATTAGCTCACAGATTGCACTGGATTTTTATTTTCAGAACCACAAGTCAGAACCACTAAAATGTAATTACTTTATCTTGAAAAGATTCTTTCTGGCTACTTGATGAATCCTCTTATGCATACCAGTACATCTTCTCATAACCCATCAGAGCTGCACAAAGTGTACAAAACATGTTGTGTTTCTTTTTCATTGTGCATGACAAAAGTTGAGTTTGTTACAGTTGGTTGCAAAGTGGAGAGATTGCCATGGTTCACTAAGGCCTGGGCCTGCAAGCACTTTTGTTCATGTTTAACTTTGGCGAGTGACATGGGCAAGCACATGGATGTGCGTGTGCACAGTTAGCACTTCTGGTTATGTAAAACTCCACGGCCCCTAGCTGTGAGGCTGTGCCTGTGAGACGAGTCAGAATCAGCAACAGAGCAGCTTTTAATCACTCTGTCCCTTGGGCATCTGAGAACTCTGTTTCAGTTTGTGCAAGACTTCCAAAAATATTTGTTTGGGGTTTTTTTGTAAAATTAAAATCCCCCAAGTGTGAATTTCTGTGTAACTGTATAAAAATGTACTCTAAGGGAAAGTCTTAAAAGGAGACTTTCATAGGAAAATAAAATAAAATAGTTTTGTTCTTCAGATAATTCTCTCTGATGTGGCCAACTGCTTCCTGGCAAGAAGAGAATTCCTGATCAACTTTTTAATGCAAAGAATGTGCTACAAAAGTCCTTGGGGTATGTAAAGCAGAGACGTCTTGGATGAGGCTGTTTAGATTCATCCAAGGGATGTGGTTTCTGAGCAGAAAAGTCAGAACTTAATGTTGTTGGTCCAAACACAGCTGGATTTGTAACTGGAAGGAAACCGGGAGCCACAAAGTGGATCTACCACAGCTCTTTCCTGGAGAGAAACAGCAATGTCCTGTGATAGAGAAGCTGGGTATGCTACGCAGGAAGCTGCCTCCAGACAGCACTGTCTGCTCAGTCTTGCCCAAAGAGCAGCACGTCTGCTGAGCATCCTTCACTGATCCCCCACTAGACCCAGCCCTTTATGGTCGTCTCTCTCATGCTGCTTTGTCACACACCCTCAGCCACACAGATACACCTCTCAGCTGAATCTACAAAAATGACCTTTCCCGGGTGGCAACATGTTAGTTTTAAGCATGTGTTACTGAAAACACACCCAAAACTATGCCTGAGCGTCTGTCCATGGGACCTTTGATCCAAACACCGCGTCATGGGGATGTACTGATCTACCCCCAGTGCTCTAGGTCGAGGTGGCACAGATAAAAAAAGTAAACCAGAAATAAAGCAAACCACTTTATTTCAGAAAGAGGAAAAAAAAGTAAACCAGAAATAAAGCAAACCACTGTATTTCACAGCCAGAGTGCTCTCTGCCTCTTGACTGCGAGTCAGGAGGCATCTAGGTTTGAGTGCCTTTAGCTTCTGTGTGCTACTGTTCTCAGGATTAAGTTTTAGAAAGTTAGATAAACCAAAGCAGCCCAGTCCTGTCATTGTAATGATCCATAAGTGTAGTGGTGCTACCAGGGATGAATTGTTATCACAGATAGGAGATAAGCAGCAAAGGGCAAAAATATAAGAGGCAAAGATAAGAGATAGGAGGCAGAGGGCAAAAAACGATGCACAGGAAGTTCTAGCTAAATACGAGGAAGAAGTTCTTTACTGTGCAGGTGACTAGAGCATTGTCAGAGATTGCTCGGAGAGATTCAGAGTCTTCTTCACTGGAGACATTAAAGAACCATCTGAGTAATTCCTGAGTCACTCATGGACTTGTTAGAGAGTGCTAGTTTGATAAAAAAAAGATATTGCCTAGATATTGTCACAGGTCAGAGTGATGTTCCTTAAAAGTGATTGTCATGCATTTCTGCATGAGAAACCTAATCTGTAGCATAACTTCTTGTTCTATCTTCTGACTGTGTATTAACTGTGAAAGAGATAAAGTTCATCTTTAACAAGGATGAGGCCAACATGAGGAGAAGCATTAGCATGGTCATCAGCAGACCTTCAGCAAAAAAGACCTTTTCTCTTAATTTGTTTTTGCCTGTCAGAAGATAATTGGCTTGGGTAACATAAGTTGGACTCCTGGTCTTTGAACACAGCCCATCCTTGTGAAGCAAACTTTCTTGGATGCATTTCTCCTTGGATCTTGGAGAGTTGAGGAAAGCTTGTATTCTTCCCTTGTGTGTCACTGCAGGAAGTAGGGCTATTCATGAAGCAAAAAATGCTCTGCTTCTGGAGCATTGACAGACTTACACTAAGGGAAAAGTAAAAGCTGAGGGAAAGTTGCAGCTGGCTGCTACACAATGTGTTTTTCTACCTATTTTCCTAGGAAAGACCTTTTAATGATGAGAAGCATAGCACTTTTCTCTGCGAGGTTTATGTTATGTTAGCTGAACAAAAATGAAGTGATTGAAACATGAGTGTTAGAAGGAAACAATATGATGTGAACAATACTGGCTGGAAATACTACTGCATGTTTAGATTGGGGTTGTCTGCCATTGGAAGTAATAAAAATAGAGCTGTAAATTATACATTGGGGTTTGGTTTATTCTGGAAGCTAATTTTTAAGAAATTCAGATTTATTTATTGGTTGTGTCACAGGAATGTTTGACTTGTTCTAAGTCCAGTCTTCAGCATTTTTAATTTCAAGCCATATAAAGGAGAAGATCATCTATGGTACATCTACCCCAGTTCAACAGAATGGGCTCTGACCCATCTCTGTAAATATACTGCCTTCTGTGTTCCTTCTAGCCACAGCAATACTTTCAAAATTACATATATTCTTCTAAAATTTACTCAGGTCCCAAAACATTGCAAAGCATCCTTCAATATGCTTCAAAACCAGTTTGCTTTTCACAAGGGCAATGGAAGGGTGTCATAGTGGGATTTCCCCATGCATTTCCTTCAGGATGTGTGACTGGTTTCCCTGACATAGGCATTTTAAATGCAGGGAATGGCATTCTGGTTGGGTTTTGTGCACTGAAAACATGACGAGTGGATAGGATTTTTCTGAACGCCAGTGAGATTCCCTCCTTCCCTCCCTGCCTCTTGGCTGGGCAAATAGCTGGCCAGCTTGCAGCCCTCCAATCACCTGGGCAGCCAAGCCTCCCCACCCCTCAGGGCCCAGGGCTCCCGCACCGTCCGCAGCTGGCTTTCAAAGCAAGTCTTTTAATAAAATCACTTTAAGTCATTACTCTTCTGTTTATGACAGCAGGAGTTCGGGACTAAGAGGAGCAGAAGTTTGCCCAGCAGAAGTTCTCTGAATCAGGTTAGTAATGACGTTTACTGCTGAAAGAAGTAACCTGAAAGCAGCCTAGGTTATCTTAGGGAACCTTGCCTTTAACATATGTGCTGTTTGAGTAGCAAGAGCTGTGGTATGCAGTTTGTTTACATTACAGCATTATTCTGTCTTTGGTAAAAATTCTGTGTTAATATATAGAAGATGCAGTTATATTTTCCTTCCCAGTCTGCCTAGAAGGTGTTTCTGCTTTTTGAATGATAAAATTTGCTTTGTTTTTTCCCTTTTATGCATCTTATACTTTTGTTACAGGTGCTGCTTTCCATTTTTATGGTTTATTATTGAAATATGATACTTTAAATATTTCAAGCCGTTAGGAGTTTTGTCAAAGTCTTGAGCACCACAGGAATTTTTAGGACACTTGCAGTAAAATAATGTATTGCCTGTGCATGTGTGTACATACACACAAATCATAGATTATACCTAGTTCTGCTTCATCTCTGTGTTCTTTTACTTGCATTATTTCACAAGACCTTGTTTTCATCTATTATTGCACAAGACCTAATAAATGTAGTACTGCAATTTTGAATAATGCTACATGTACTTAATAGGAAAAAATGGATAAACTTTTACAGGTTTTTAAGGAAAAATGAGGCTGAAAAAATATGCTAAATTAATCTGTATTGACTAGTATATATTTATATTTTCACATTTTCTGTATGTTACAAACTTACTGGAGTATTTAATCCTTAATTAGTATGCTGTTTAACATGTTTAACTACTGCATCTAATATTAATAGTATATTATATAATACTAGCTCAACAGAATAGTTTTGAGGAAAATATCTTTATTTTATTTTGGCTTCAAAAATCATTAAACATAAGTCTCAACAGTACTAAAACTTTCAGAGGTTTCATATTGCTTTATAACATTTGCTTTCCATATGCGATTTTTATGGTTTTTTATTAAAAATTTTAATGGAAAAATTTATGGGAAAAGCTGAATGGCAACTGCAGCAAAACTTTGGATTTTCCCATGTGTAGCTTGAGTTTAATGTGTACTAACTTAAACCATGTATGAGACAATCAAATTAAAATTTTATTTTAATGGAAATAAAATTATTGGCACATGATGGAAGTTACCTTTTTTTGCTCCAATATCCACATATTTTTAATTTTTGTGTGGAATAGGAGGTTAGATTGGATTTTTTTACATGAAAAATACTTTGCAAAAACGTTAAATTTTGTATGACTTTGGAGCAGTCAAAGCAGGTTTAAATATTAATATAATCTTTTCAGGTAGAGACTTTGTCCCTTGTGTTTTTAGTTACACATTTTTTGACACCAAACATTTCCTGACAGAAGAGGGCTGACAACAGATGATGATTAAATGTTCCCTATCATCCACCTGAACAAAGAGCTGATATGAATTGTAAGGCAGAACTCATCTTCTTGGACTGGCATTCAGATGTGTAGCGGACAAGCATTAAAATTACCTGGTTTACAATTGACCAGGAGAGGCTGAAATAAGATGATTTTATCAGCAGATGCTGTAGAGAAAAAAAATAACCAAGACAATAAAGAACAAAAGGGTTTGGAGAAATACCTGCTTATTTATTCAGGTACTCTGACAAATGCTATGGAAGTCCACTAGACATAAGAAAGTTTTGTTTGTTTTATCCTCTCCCTGTTAGATAAATCTGTCGAGTTCCTTTCCTGTCTAAATTATGTCTTACTCTCCTCCTTGCTGTATCTTTGCTGAGGGTGGTTGAAGGGGTCAAACTAATCTGTAGTGTGGATAGTTTAGCAGTTCTCTCTAGGAATTCCTTCAAGGAAGGAGGAGGTTTCCATAAAGGCTGGTCATTGGTCCTCAAGGCTAAGGCAGTTGAACTGAGCCTTGCCTTTTTTGAAGGGCTGTTGGAGGTGTATTCGGCGTTTACAGCATAACCTGTAGCTAAATTAAAACTTGGTCCAAAGAGCCTTCAGGAGCTGGTGAGCCAGCAGATGGGAGCCAGAGAGCTGCCACCTCGGCTGTGTGCAGCAGCAGGAGCGTGCCAGCATCAGGAACAAGCAGACTTCACAGCTTTGTGAAGTGAAACAAAGCGAAACTTGCTGGGCTTGTGGCGCAGCGTTCTCTGTAAAGCAGACTTCAAAGAGGAGCCTAGCACAGTCTGGATTGCATGAGACACTAATCAGGCTGTCTCCACACTTTAATTAGAAGTAACTGCACACTATTGGTGAGTTCAAGGGGTTTTTCCTTTGTGGCTTCTTATCACTCATTGCCTATTTTTAAACTCTGTATAAAGTGAGGATTCAATATTTTTTCTGTTTAAACTGCATGAACAGCACAGCCCACCCTGACTGGTGGTCCTTGCAGCCTACATGCCTAACATTGCTGTTCAAAGGCAGGCAGGTATCCAACTCTGCTCCAGGAAATGTAGGACAGGTGTACCAGAGATGCCTCGGAAGTACTCACTTCCTCCTTGATTGATTATCCAGTGTAGTTATCAAAAACCCCCTTTCCCAAGCAGTCACATATGCCTTCCCAGGAAGGCTCAGAGCAGAGCCAGTGCTCTGAATGTGCAGCACATTTAGCAGGGGCCCAGGCCAGCGCTGGCAGAGCTCACAGCAGTGGAGGCCAAGATGAAGCAGAGCCCACAGTCGTGTGCTAGGATGAGGCACAGTGGGGCTGCAGGGAAAGGAGGAAGAATAAAGGAGCAGATAGGAAAATACTGAAACCTGCTAGTCGAAAGTAGGAGAGATAATTTTTAGTATGCTCATTTACCCTACTTCATTTTTCTCTCTGCCATAAAGATGAGCAGAGAAGAAAACTGCTATTTGTCCGACTCAGAAAGATCTGTAGGTCTGCAGGAATAAGACCCCATATAAGAAAAGTGTGTGGTGGCAGTCAGTATAAGCTTGTCTAGGACAATGCTGCCACCAAAAGGCACACCCAGCTGTTACCTTCTTTGCTCCTGTAGGTTTATATTTTAGCATGAGATGTCTCTGCCTTTGTGTTCTGATAAACTGCTTGTGAGTGAGCACACATCAGCAGTGAGCCATTGCCCAGGCTGTTCTCTTGCAGGGGTAATGCATTAAAGGATCTGCTGTACAAGAGACACTTCAGAAAAACATTATACTTGTCAGTTATTTCTGAGGACACTTGTCACCTTGTAGCTATGTCATTTGGTCCTGTGTGAAGCCAGATATCTTTGTAAGATATTCATCAGTTCTTCCTGCTGCACTGTCTTATCAAGTATGAAGTCTTGGAATGTCTCAGCCAAATCTGAAAGGGGACCATGCCTGAGGTACAGTGCTGGACTTGGCACACAGCAACAGAAGTTGAGAAGCAGGGTTCAGGCATTTTTTGCTATGAATTTAGGCATACTAAGTGTAGGAAACTGTGGAAGATGTGCTGGATTCCACTGGTTGTTGTAAAAAGACGTGTTTGTCAAGTCCGTGTTAGGATGGATATACTTAGAAAGAGAAGTTTGCCATGCACAAGGTGTTATTTTTTCCTCTACTGACACAAAGTTTGTATACTGAACTTTGTTTGTGCTCCAGTTTCTAAAGGCTGAAGAAGAAAGGCTGGGTTTCTGTCAGAAGTAGTGTCTTTACTGGCTTGTGACTAGCAAGAACTAGCCTCCTTCCTCTCCCTAAGAAGCAGAAATCAGAAGCAGAAAAAACTCCTCCTATTTTGCCATAGAGATTCCTTCTCAGCAGAGAAAAGCATAATATCCAGAGGTATTAGCATATAATAGTAGAGATAACCATAATATAATATCACTTACTGGCCACTGCAATAAATGGCTGTACAATTTTCGGGACTTCTCGTCCCAAATGGTAGAGAAGCAAAACAAGCTGAAATGCCATTTGAATAACAACAAATTCCTTAGTGGTCTGAGAACAAGATCTGCCAGAATATTTTTTCATGTTAATGACTTATGAAATTAAATATTATCTGGTGGGGAGGGAGAAATAATTCCTTAAAAAATGCTATGTTTCTGCAACATTGAAATTGCTAAGGTGAAGGGCATGGAGACACAAGAGCGTTGCTGCCTTTCACATGGGCTGCAGACTAGTAAGCATATTAATATAACATCCTAAGTGGTTGCTACAGCTTCAGAACTGTAGAGGGAAAAAAAAGTGGCCTCAAAATATTTGTCCAAGTACAGCCCAGGAAAAGTAAACCTGGCTATGTGGGAGTGGAGTGCCTCAGGCCCAAAGAAAGGCGGCTCTCCCTAAAGAGCTTGGGAGACGCAGCAGGGAATTTTGCCTGAACAGTTCAATGCTAATTGCTTTAGAAGATGTGGATGTCGGCTGACGTGAATATTGTTGGAGTTCTGTAACTGGTGAGGTTTTCATAGTGGATGAGTCTGTGTACCATGGGCAGATTCTTGTCTCTGGTGTGCTGAAAAGACTGCCTAATTGCAGCAGAGCTTTGGAAACTTGCCTGTCTGCTTCCTCCCACTGTCCTGGGCCACCTATCACTTTTCTAAGGGGATTAAGCATCACTATCCACAGCTATTCAATTTCTGTGGATTTCTCGGCTGTTTAGATGGTCTGGGGAGAAGCCCAAAGATGGCCTTGGGCCCCCGGGTTCGAAAGGACGAGAGGAAGCTTCAGATTTGTTCTTGGTCTTGGTGTTTATTAATTGCTTATCTAAAAGATTTTCTCTTGGCCTGACAGAGTTCTGCTCAGCAGTCAGCCATGGGCACACACTGAAAGCCCCTGGGGCGGTCACCTATCTTTATACCCGGAGTTACGTATACAATATTTATCATTTTTCTCCAATACCCTCTACCCTTATTAACCAGTGTTCCCCTAGTAAGGTCCAATCCCGGAGTGCCAACATCACCACAGAAGATGGAGGCCTAGAGGAAGAAGAAGAAGGAGAAGGGCACGCCCCAATCCCTCCATCTTGCCTCTCTAGACCCCCCTGTACAGGGATCTTAAACCCTGTATCTCACACTCCAATTAACTTGTCCCTTCACCATTCACCCCAGTGAAATCCTCCCGTCCTCATACTGATGTCATCTCCCATGTGGGATCAAAGTCCAGCCACCAGACATTTCTGGCAGCATTCCAGGACTCCCGAGCCCCCCAGGGGGGGGTCTTGTTCACCCTGCACCCCAGTTCTGAGAGACTGAGATCCCACAAATTTCATTCACTACACTTTGTCAAATTCCCTTTACTTAAAAGGGAATAGAGACCTTTTTTCTTAAGGGTGCTCTTTGAAGGCAGAAGTGGCATGTTTGAGTGTTCTTGGGGAGCTATTACATATATAGGGTGAAAATGTCCTTTCTCTTCTCTGGTGATTTTTTTTCCCCAAGCAATCTTATATAGAGATGGCAGAGTTCCTGGTACTCTCTGCTTCTGACTCTCTGTTTTAGGATCAAGCACTGTTAATTGAGCTATCCATCTTCATACGGAGTCCTTGCTGTTAGTGGATTGAGCTAGTGTGAGTAGAAATGTCCTTTACTGTTCTAGGAAACTGATACAGACCAGGAAGAAATAAACCAGCAGAATGTTTGTCTAAATTAAATAGATTTTCAGTTCCCAGGAGGGTTCCACATAACAAATCAAGAGCAGAGTATAGATATTTATGGTAGGAGTTGCAAAGACAAACATCGGTTTGGGAAGATGACAGATGGTCATACCAAACTCTTAGCTGTCAACGATACAATTCAAACAAATACATGAAGATAGAACTTGTCCATTAGTATTGCCTCTTTAAAATTCTATTTTCTATGGGATGCCCATGGCATCCCTCCCAAGCAAATGCTTTGGACCCTCAGTGACCATTTGTTTTAGCTGGGAAGCTGGATTACTGCTGCTCCTAGCAGGCACCCATGTCGCAAGCCAGAGAGGCACTGCCCACCTGCTGGCCTCCAGGACCGGGTTGGTCACAGAATTCCAGCTTGTGTCCTAGAGCTGATCACATCCTCCACTGTGACAGGCACTGAGAATGTTGAAGATTTCTTGTAAGGATAATTAGATCTGAGAAACTTCACTGGTATGTGAGAGAGTAGAAACACTATTTTAATCTTCTTCCAAGCAGTTCTTACTGAAGCAAATTCTAAAGGCAAAAACTATGTATTTGAAGACAAAAGGATATTGAATTGGTGCTCTCAGAAGAATAATGTATTTTAAACTTTTGCTGTTTATAGTCTTAGTTTTAGATTCCCAAACCCTTTATTTATGTTGTTGATCCTTATCTTAAAAGGCTCTATGATATATGAGATAATAGTCTGTGTCTGTTTTAGAAGTGGTTAAGAAGTGGCCATTAGCAGATAATTATAAACAATTTGTTCTTTTTTACAGCAATGTAATAAACCTAAGGATAATGGATCTCTTTCCCAGGGGACATAAGTGTTACATATAAAATTAGGAAAAGTGTATCCCTAATTTGTTTCCAGGGGAAAAAGCACCTGCCATCTTATCTAATGTGACAAAACAGTGTGAATATATTAGTTAGTAGATGAGATTAATGTTCTTCATGCAAATACTTTTTCCCACTGTTTTTCACCAGAGTCTGCACTACCTTTTGCATTCTGGAATAATTTTCTTTATTTCAGAGCTCTACATCCACCATGTTGCCCTGTGGAACGGCTCTGTCCTTTATTCGGTGTCTGGTGCGGAAGAAGAACATCGGCGGCGAAAGTCTCGAGGACACCAAGCTGTGCCGATGCTTATCAACGCTGGACCTGATAGCCCTGGGAGTAGGGAGCACCCTTGGTGCTGGTGTTTATGTGCTTGCTGGAGAAGTGGCCAAATCTGATTCTGGACCTAGCATCATTGTTTCTTTCCTCATTGCTGCCGTTGCGTCTGTGATGGCAGGTCTCTGCTACGCCGAGTTTGGCGCTCGTGTCCCCAAGACTGGTTCTGCGTATTTGTACACTTACGTTACAGTAGGTGAACTGTGGGCCTTTATCACTGGCTGGAACCTCGTTTTATCCTACATCATAGGTAAGCTAAACAGCAAACACCGCTCCCAGGGGTTTCTGAGACAGGAGATAAAAGATACAGACTTAGGGCTCTTTTTCTTTTCTGTCTCTACACTTAGCTGCTCTTTCTTTTTAGTCTTGTTGAGATGGAATAACCAAAATATTTGATTAGGTTACTTTCTTCTGTGCATCACCATTGCAAGCAGGTTTTTTGCAAGATATTTTTGTAACAGTGTGACATATGAAGCACATACTTTGTATGAAGATTGTGTCAGACAATGCTGTGATGATGCACAAGAATAAACAAGATTTATTTGCCATCTTTGGTCAGCAAAAATAATTTCAGTAAAACCAATAAACTTTTTTTTTTTAAGTATGTACAGCAAGGACATTTACAGGGACTCCACTATAGTATCTTACAGGAAAGTCATGATGTTAAAGTACTAACTTGCTACATTGTGCTAATTAATTGCTGTCCTATGAGGTAATCCCATAAAACACAAAGTTGACTAGAGTTGAATAAAATAAATACTTATGTGGCAGATAGTCAAACAGCTATTTCAGTGCTTCAGCAGAGATACATTTTTTGATTTCAGAATTATTTCTTCTGGAGAAACGTGTTCTGAACTTCCATTATATTGTGTATGAACTAGCTTTAGATGTGTACCTACAGGATGGTTGTTCAAATCATAATGAAACTGATGTTCCCCAGTATTGTATTAAAATGTATTTCCTGAGAGGAGAGTTATACAAATAAGATTGGCCAAATTGTATTTGGCCGTGCACTCTTTGCCACAGGAGTGTTTAATTTTAAATACAGACTCTAGTGCCATATGTCTTGCTAGTTTATTGTTTTTGCTTTACTTACAGGTGGGCAAACTTTCCTTTATGTTCTTTCTTAAAGTGCTTTCTTATGTTACTTTTTATTATTTAACATATGTCATGGAAATTAGAAATAGCTCGAAATAAGCTTCATCCAGGATCAGGCATAAATGACAAAGAAATAATTTCTGTCATTTTATCAATCTTTTGGGAATAAACAAGGCAAAAAAAATTGTATATTTTGGTTCTAGGAAAACTTTTTACCATTTAACAAGCAAAATTCTTAAACATTAAAATTCTTCAGCAAAACAAACATCACAGGCTCTGCTTTTTAAAATACAAGTAGCAACAGACTTAGTTTTGTTTCCTTTTCAGTAGAAGTAGCTGTATCCCACTGTAAAAGCCTAAACATGCATATGTTTTATGAAGGTACATCAAGTGTAGCAAGAGCCTGGAGTGGCACCTTTGATGAACTTCTTGGAAAACGGATTGGTCATTTCTTCAGTGCCTACTTCAAAATGAATTACTCTGGGCTAGCAGAGTATCCTGACTTCTTTGCTGTACTCCTTATATTACTTTTATCAGGTAAGAAAATATATGGCCTAATTTATGGTGGTTGTGATATTTTACAGTTAAAAGTGTTAAATTGTAGGGTTTTGCACTGGAAATACCTTAAGGAAGTTCAGAGCCACATTTTGTGCTGGCACAATGGCTCTGTGAATTACATGTATATAACCAAATTTTCACATGCACCCTCTTCTCTTGAAACTGAGGTATGAACTAATCACTTGTTCGTACTTTTTTCAATAAAACCCATTCTAGAGGTTTATGGTAACAGGAAAATTACAGAGTTCTCAGTGTTTTCATGGCTCTGTCACCAGTAAATGCCTCTGGAGTGGCCTGGAGGTTAAGCTCTGTAGTTTGGTGATGTGGTCTCCTTAAATTATATATCGTGCATGTAGTGAGCATTGGTAAGGGGGTTTTTCAACCTAAATTGTTCACTTTTTTGGTATAAAATAAAGTTGCCCTTTTTAAGTGTCCAGTTGTTTATCCTAGAGTTTGTTGACCTAAAGGGCACCCCGAGGTACTTACTTATATGGACCAACAGACCAGTTTGAAACCTGAGTAAACCTTTCCTGTCTACTCTTCTAAGTGCTATTTTTGTCTTTACTCATGTATCATGCTTTTAAATCACAAACCCTGACACTAGCTACCTTCTATTTGAGGGATCAGAAAGCTCAAAAATACTGCAATTTATTTCCATGTTTGTGTTTAGCAATTATTTACCATATAGAAATGTTCCTACTGGCTCTGGGAGTGAAGGAAGCAGGAAGTGTATTCTAAAGTGTGCAGTTTGTTTTCAGGCAATACTAGAAGCACTTCAATATTCAGTAGAGGTCTTACCCCTATCTCAAATACTTGTCATGTTCAGTCTCTCTTTGGATTAAGCCAAAGCAGAAGCTTTTCTTCTCTGGAAAGTGAAAATAAGTTATATGTATATAACCTGTTCTCTTGTTTTGAGTGGGATTTTCTGACACAGGGAAACATTTCTGTTCTACCTGCTGCTAGAATGAATGACCAGTGCATGTGAAGATTTATTAGATCTCTGTACATAAAAGAATAGCTTCCTATACTTAGGAAGATCTGGGAGTTGACTTGGTTTAGTCCAGCATCCTGCCACATTTGTGGCTAAGAATTGCCTGTAGGACCAGTTCAGCCCCTTATGTCCTCAGGAGGGTTGGGAATGAACGTGGAATACAACTGGAGCAGACCTTTCAGTTCTACCTCTTCCAAATAAAGGAGACAAAAATTAACACCCTGAAAAGCAGAGCACTGAAACTCACAAACCAAACTATACAGTCCTAGTTTAGATGCTGACATCTTTCAAGTTTTCTCCATTGCCATTGCTGCTTCAGAACATAAGAATTAGAGGTTCTTGAAAAAAGGGGAGATGTTTCCCCTGCTGTTCATCACTGCTACTGAGTTTTCATTTGCATCCTGTCTTTTCATCCCTACCATCATTCTTTCTTCACTCCTTTCCTATTTTTGCTGCAAATTGCCTCTCCAGGTGTCTGTGATCAGAAGTCAAACCCTCAGTGACTGAACTGGGTGGAATTCCCCACTGCTGAAAGGAGGGAAGTGGGGATGGCTCAGGACTGTGTAGGCTGAGCATGATACAGTAATTGGATTGTGATCTGTGTAAAGCTGAGTCATAAGAGTAGCAGGTGATGTTTTACAGGAAATGTTATGTGCTAAGCATGAGGAAGAGTACACAGAAATCTCTGGGGTTTGGGTTTTTTTGGTTTTGTTTGGGTTTTTTGTGTGGTTTTTTTGGTTTTGTTTGTTTAATTTTGGAGGGTTTTGGGTTTATTTTTTGTGTGGAGTTTGGGTTTTTTTGTTCTATTTTGGTTTGGCTTTTTTGATAATGCAAGGACTATAAAAATGCACAAACTATGATTCACACTGCATTAGGCTGATTGAGACACTGCCTTTTTGGGAAAAACTGAGCTGAAGAAAGCATACATCTATTTCAATAAAAATGTCATTGATGAAGAAAACCTGAGCAGCTCATAATTTCTGTGTTCTGATAAGATAGCAAATATCTCATTAGAGGAGTCAGAAACCTTTTAGACATTATTTTGAGAGGCTTAAAATTTTCAGACTTAATCTCTAAATAATGAGGGAAAGTATGTATGTGATATTAGTGGAAATGCTTAGAGTGCAAAGGATCTGTGAAAACTTTCCAATTATATTTAATTTTTCCTGATCTGCTTACTGCCTTTTCCATTAAATTGCTAACACTCTAGCACTTCAAATTGTTTAAAATCTAATGATAAAGTAGAATCCTGATGGAATAACTATCAGATTGTTTAAATGTCCTACTCTGTAATCTAAAGCTATATGTATGTTGTATCTGACTCTTTCCTAGAATCTCTGTGCATCAGTGTTACAAACACGAGGTGTGCAATTCTTTTAAAGCTGCTATTAATGAACTAGGAAGCACACTCTGATGGGTGTGCCCTGAAAAATGTAGAGTCAATCAGTCATATTGTTAATTTAATAATTCTGCTTCTTTTCTTAATCTAACAGATAATTCTTCTGAAAGGAATATATTCTACCAATCTGTTTTTACAAAATATAGTATTCTTGTAGCTACTTTTACTCCATGGCATAAAACAGAGATATGGATTGGCATCTCTGAGAAGTTAAAAGTAGCCATTGCTAAAAATACTTTTAAATACTTAAAGAAGAAGCTTTCTCTTTTGTGGTTTCCTATATATTTGCCTATTTCCATGCTGTTAAAGAGTCTAGCAAGTTTGTGATAATGCTTTTTTTAAAATCTGGTGGGTGATTTTTTTTAGTATTATTCACAGTACTTGCATATACATATACACGCACACACACATGCACACACTTCTTTCACATGTATCCCTTCTTTAAATGCCATTTTATTAGTTTAATGGGCCATTCACATCTACAAAATATTTTTATTTTACAGGTCTTTTATCTTTTGGAGTAAAAGAGTCTGCATGGGTGAATAGAATTTTCACTGCTATTAACATCTTGGTCTTGGTCTTCGTTATTATTTCTGGTTTTGTGAAAGGTGAAGTTGACAACTGGAAGAAAAGTGAAGAATATCTCAGAAACTTTACTGCAGTAACAGAGTAATTTTTAAAAATCTATTTACTTTCTCATATTCCGAGCAGTTTCCTCTTACACATGCTTTATTATAATAAACACTATTAGTGTTTGAATATGTTTTGTCACAAACTTCAAAGTAAGTAAGATGATAGTTACTTGATTCAGACATTCTTCCTCTTGCTGTTATTCTTCTCTTTCTTACAAGCTTGGACATAAAAATGTCATCTCATGCAGTTTTGTAAAGCAGACCTCTGTTATGATGAGAACATTTAAACTTTTTTTTTAGAGTTCTAGGGTAGGAGGGTGCATGTATTTATCCTACCAATAATGAGGGGGGGGAAAAATTATCTTTCTGCTGTATTTTTGTCCTTTATAGGAACCGCTCATCCTATGAAAATGTGACAAGTATGTATGGGAGTGGTGGCTTTATGCCTTATGGTTTCACAGGAACATTGGCTGGTGCTGCAACCTGTTTTTATGCTTTTGTTGGATTTGACTGCATTGCAACAACTGGTATAGTATTTATATGTGTGTGTATATATGTTTAACGTGGGGATATTTTTGCAAAAAAACCAACCAAAGAACCACAAAAAATATAATACTCAGTCTACTCTTCTTACTTTGCTTTCTTCCAAAGCTCTTTCAGTCAATGTAGATTGAGTGTAAGTTCTTTCCTGAACGTGGCTGTCTTTCTGGTAAGAGGGAGGAGCTTCTTTTTATTTCATTCCTGTTCTAAAGAAATGATTGCTGCTTTCTAAGCTTAGTATATTTTTCTGCTCAAATAATGTTAATCACCTGCTCACTTTTACAGTTCTCTGATATAAGGTGTCTTTCCCAATGCCTGATAGGGAATGAGTATATTGAGTACATTGGAAGTGTAGGCAAATAACTAAAAATTATGGGCTTGGACTACTCTGCATATAAAATGTATTTTATGGCCTTTAATTTACCACTATTTTAACGCTATTTCTGACAACAAAATACTGAGTTCTCTTCTGTATGTCTCAGTTTATTTTACTCAGGTTTTTAAAACTTCTATTACAGATCTGATTCCCATGACTTAGATTAACAAGTGATTTGTCTTTGATCTTGTCTCTAAAAGCTGAAGGGGAAAAATAATACAAATTTTTGGTGGGGCATTTTCTTTTCCTTTTTTCAGGAGAAGAGGTCAAGAATCCTCAGAAAGCCATACCCATAGGAATTGTGGTGTCCCTACTCGTCTGCTTCATGGCCTATTGCTTGGTTTCAGCTGCACTGACACTTATGATGCCATACTATCTCCTAGATGAGAAAAGTCCTCTGCCAGTAGCATTTGAATATGTTGGATGGGGTCCTGCTAAATACGTTGTAGCAGTGGGATCCCTCTGTGCTTTGTCTACAAGGTAAAGACATTGAAATACTAATTCTGTTGGGAAAAGCTGAGTAATAATACGTTACATTTATATGTATGTTCGTGTGTTCACTTTGAAGGCTCAGTCCATGCAAAGAATTAACAATAAGTATTATAAGCAAGTATTAAACTTAAGCAGGTCTAGTTGACAGTAGCTGTGTTAATTTGGGCTCCTTTTTTTCTAAACTGTACTGTTATTGAACTCTACCTCTTTGGTAGAAGCTTATTACACCTATTTTTTTTAATGTATAAGTATTTTCAAACATATGACCTGCAAGTTATCTTTATTAACTGACAAAGTAAATCTCCCCCATTTTTCCTTTTTTTGCTGTCCATTCCCAGTGACTCAGCAACTTTATGGGCTCTGTGTATTTGCAGGCAAAATTGAAGACATGATTAACTAGCTCCACTCCTCATCTTCATTGCCTGTCTCTGTTTTCCTCCAGCAGCCAGTCTGTCTTCTGACATCATCCCTTCCTGTGGTTTCTGTGTGGGTATTTGAGATGTAGACTATAGCTGTGAAAATATTATAATTTAATTCCCTTTGTGAAATTGTGAATGTTCCTTAACATATTATTTTGATTATAAAGATCAGGGAAGGCACAATATATATTAGTATGTGTTCAAATATATTAAGCCCCAATTTTAATATGGTACAAACACTTTAATAAAATAAAAAATTGTTTGATACTTGAATTTAGGGATAGAAAAATGCTGATGCCAATCTTTTACCTGAGCTTATGTAGGAAAGGAGTCATTTCCATGAGCTTCAGTGGTAAGAGCACTGGCTGCCTTTCCATGAAGGAAAACAAGATCCCTGTGGAAGCACCAACAGTAACAGCACTCCCAACATAACCCTGCAGGCATTAGCCTGAATATGAGTTCGTTGACTGTGGGCAATGGTTTAAGGAAAAGGAACATTTAGATGCAGGAGAGGCGAGAAACATGAAGTAGTTCCAGAAGGACACTAAAAGAAATATAGGACTGACTGAGGAATGTCACAGTTACACAGTTCATCCTGGGATTATTTTTGTTATTTTCTATATATTTGTCATGGTCCCCTCAGGTTGGAGGGTTTCCTTGATTTTTTTTTTCTTTACATTGATAAATAGTAGAAGTTATATATAAGAAACCAGATTAAATAAATTAATACTGAAAAACAAAGTGAACTGAGATGGTAGGAAAATTTTAGAAATTTGAACTGTCAGTCTTTTTTCCAATGTATTCTGAAGAATTATATGTACTCCTGTGGAGAGATTAATCTTTCAATCTGTTGACTGATGTTAGTCTAGAACAAAACAAAGGAAACTGTATTTCATGGTCCTCAGTTTAGAGGTACAATGAAGAAAAAACATTGGGATGAATTACTTTTGGTTTCCTGTTACTGTGCTATGTCATGAACTTGTTTGCCAGGTAAAGATGTTTGTTAATACTGCCATTATGTATGCAAATGTACATAAAGAAGGGTAGGATAAATGAACCTTACAAAGCTGAAACAACAAAAAACTTCTGGAATTTTTTGGAATGTACCTTCTTTGTGGAAGGTACAGTTATACATCAAAATCAGTTCATTTGCAATAAAACTTCTCTCCTGTCCACCCTTAATACTTATGTCCCACAAGGATTACTGGATGTACCCAGCACCTGTGGCATGTAAGAGCTGTGCCTTCTTTAAGTGATATAGTTGCTTCTCTAAAGTAAGAAAGCAAACCCTTAACCTGGTCAAAAACTTGTGTGCTTGCTGCAGAGGTTATACTGGCTATGATGTCGCCTTTTTTTTTTCTTAATTAAAAGTATTTCTCTTTGAGGGAAAGAAACCACCTAATTTAAGAAGTATGTTTAAGAGCTTCAAGTTATCAATAGTTTAAAAGCTTTATGTGTTCTAATAACATCTAAATTAATTAGCTTGACTTCTTCCGAAAAAAAGTCTTAATGCAGCTTGCCTAGAGGTGCTTTAATTGAAAGAATTAATCTGCCCAAGTACACTTGTATGGTGCTCATTGTGAATTACTTTAATCAGCAGGCTTACGTGGAAATATAGAGTGTAAGGGATGCTGCTTATGCTTATTTATTTGCTGCTGCTGACTGACAGACTTTCTCCAGGAATACTAAAGCTTAATTGCATAGTTAGTGTGATCTGGAACATGTTCCTGGTCCATTAATAACCCAGAACTATGGTGATGGGAAGAGAGTTATCTTGCTAATCTGGATTCTGTCTGATGAAGCAATTTTATTACCTAAATTAATATAATAATAATAATAAATCAACTTTGCAGTTAAAAAAACCTATTTGTGTCTGATCTGTAATACCTTGAGCTATGGGGCTTTCTGGTTTTGTCTTACAACCATACATTTTGTTTCTATACATGCCATTAATTAACATTTTTTATCTTATCCATGAATACAACTCTGCATGAATTGTGTTTGCCATGTTGCATGTGTTTGCTTTTTACTCAGTCTTCTTGGATCCATTTTCCCAATACCACGTGTAATCTATGCTATGGCGAAGGATGGGTTGCTTTTCAAATGTCTAGCTCAAATCAATTCCAAAACGAAGACCCCACTAGTTGCTACTCTATCGTCTGGTGCAGTAGCAGGTGAGACTAAGAGCTGATCCTTGTAAAGAAAGGTGCACTGCTAAACACATTGAATATATGGAAATAAACCACTGTTGTGCAGCTTTGACTTGCTTTGGACTGAAATAATCAAATCTGCTTGTTGCTAGGTAAAGTAGTCTACCAGTAAAATTTTTTCTACCTCAGATTTTCACTTATTGGTTTATTCAAGTTCTTTCAAAGCCTAGGGTCAAAATAAACAGTAACCCAAAACCAAGAACATCAGTCGACCAAACAAAATCCTAAGAGCAGCAACACAGAGCCTAAGCAAAACTATACCTAAACCCATTAACTCCTCCAAACTTTCTTTTTGTGTAGTTGAGTTTACCAGGAAAGCATTGTGCTTTGAATAACCTGTACTTGAACTATACATTTTTCTGTTCTAGTCTTCTCGGCTCTATGTTCCCTTTGCCCCGAATTCTGTTTGCCATGGCACGTGATGGTTTACTCTTTAGTTTTCTTGCCAAAGTGAATAAGAGGCAGGCACCAGTTTCTGCCACCTTGACAGCAGGGGTCATCTCTGGTAAGCTCTCAAAGCCCGTTTTACTTCAAACTGAGATTTAAACACTCTATGCACGTGCATGGTACTTTATATTTTTGAAAAGGGCTACTTGTTAACTTCCCTTGCATGTACAATGGGAAAAAAATTACTGAGTAATCAACGGGTGTAAGAACTCCAGATCAAGCCAATCATGGTGGTGGTGATGGCCTTAATGCCACAGAATTCAATTTTTAATTTTTTTTTTTAGTATTAACACCCATATGGTGAATAAGCTTGTTACTTAGTCTGAGTCCCTCAGGCTGATGCTGTACTGACAGGGCTTCCTTGTCTCATATAGACCTAATATATTTATCCCATCTGTAATGGGGGGAAAATAACTCATTTTTTTTTTAAATGAGATATAAGAAAAAAATTGCATTTGCAGCAGGATCAACTTTTGTGTCAACTACAAGGATTTTTTCAATTGTCTTCCAAAGAAAATTATTGTATAGGCTTACCAGGTTGTGGTTGAGAGCTTATGTGTCTGCACATATATGTATACACATATGTGCCTACATATATTTTACCAAAACAGTATTTTGGGAGCCATTGCCAACTCCTAAGATAAATTCTTAACATACAACTCTTTCACTTAGGTTCATACTTCTTGCAGAGGTACATATAGCTTTGCCCAAATTTCATCATCATTTTAGTGGGATGTCTAATCACCCGGGAAAACTGGAAGCTTTAGAAGTATTTAGCTCAAAGGAAAATAGATAAGTTTTTTAAATAATTCAAATATCAAATACATACCTTTAGAAAATTTTTCTTAAATAAGAAGTTCAGGAATGAGACAAACATCTTTTTATTTATAGTCAGAGTCATCCTCAGATGCCACAAGACTGGAACTGCTCAAACTGTGTACTTGACAATAATGCAGAAAGGCACAGTCATTGTCCAGATAGTTTCCACATGAAGCATTATTATCAGTTCCCTTTCTTTGGTCAGAGTACAAATAGATGGCATAGCATTACTTTTATTATTTCAACTTTATTTTATTTGAATTTATCTTATTGACATATTCTCCTATAAGAATTTGAAAGTGCACCTTTGTGGGATGAAATAAAGATCTTTATGTGAAATCACAGGAATGATGAGAAGAAAGAATAGTCTATTACCCAGCTGGTAGAGTGATTGGTATAGTTACACAGCCCTGCCTGTAGCTCTGCAGCAGCTCACATTGGACTTCTAGACAATCTTTAGGAATTTGGTGCATCAACAGCTCACTGGAAAAACAACTTTCTCTACTGCTGGAGCAGCATTTCTTCTATTTTTTTTTAATCTATATTTGGTAATTTGTGGTCATAAATAGTTTTGACAGAATAGCTGTGGATGTATGTGACTGCTTATGTTATCTGACTTTGCTGTGCATTTGTAGCATGAATAATTTTACAGCTGTAAGAAATGTTAAGATGAGGTGCCTAATTAAAGTTATCAAGTTAAGACTACAGCTGAGGCAGCTGTCACCTGTTACTACATGACTGACCTTTTTACAGGTGGTAATCACCATGGCAGACCTCTGCACATGGCAAAATGTTTTGGTGTCAGTCCAGTTTCACCATTAGTGTACCTACTGTTGTCTCTTGGAGTAGAACTAAGAGAGGTGGAAAAGAGATACTCTGCCTTTTTTTCTCTTGGTATAGAAGAATTACTAAGAAGAAACTTGCAGGCCTTTCAGAAACTTGCAATTTTTCACCTTGTTTCTAAAGTTAAAGAACATCTAGGCTACAGAGCGGCCTTTTGAAGCTGGGATTAAAATTAAATACAGCTACTGTTCATGAGGTTTTAGTAGGTTCTGTTCTTCCTCAGCTTTGCTCTTTAGAGCATGAAAAGCTTAGAGGTATTCAAAAATCTACACTGCAAATTACTTTTTGGATTTAGGAACATCCACTCTCATTGAGGAAATAAGGATGGTCTTAATTGGAAAAAGAGACTCCCAGATTATATAAAAGTTATGAAATCCAGGAGTCTTGTTTTCAGAAAATCACATTTTCCTTCCTCCTTTAGGATCAAATAACGGGAGTATGTGTCCATGTGTTTGTGCACTCATACAGCTGTCTGCAAATACATTAACAAATGCATACCATAAATATTAAATACAAATATTTTGAATATAGAATAATTTGGGTGTGCATATACTCACAGTGTATAAAGACTACATTCAGTAGTTTCTGTTGATGTTGAGATTACTGATGATTCAAAAAATCTGCATCTCAAAAATATTAATAAAATACAAATACCTTAAGAGGCTCTTTGAACACATGTATTTCAAATCAATTGGAATTAGCCTTTCATTTACTGATAGCTTCTCCTAATTTCTTTATAAATAATGTGCTTCTGTCTGCAAACAGCATAGACAAAAAAAGTATTCCAGAATCTCAAAATCAATATGGGATTAGCTTTTAGAAACAGACTTCTAGAATAACTTCCACTGCCATGGAAGTTTCTGCCTCTGAGTTCAGTGGTCATAACAGTATTAATTCCTGAGAGATGTTACTGGTCGTTCCTGAAGGTGAAGTGAAAACTATTTTTAGTAGGATAACCATTAAAAAAACCCCCACAAAACTATTTTATTTGAGACAACTCCTGAAAGTCCTCTTCACATAGAGCTCTTTACCAGCTCAGCAGAAATTTTACATCTCAGTGATTTTTCCTCAGTTTGGCAGTGGGATCCATCCTTTCAGCTTTGGTGAGATTCTACTGCAGGATCTGAACTTCATTCTGTAAAAATGTATTTTTAATATGGCCCAAATTCAACAATATATGTGCAAACACTTACATCCAAATAAGTCTGACATAAGCATTTGGTTATGCAGCATGACTGTAGGACTCATCAGGGCCTGTCTATATGAATGAGATTCCCAGCTGTAGGGAATCAGGTATGGAATGATACCAGTAGCTTAAAAGATGTGGTTTTAAGGATTATCATGATTTCACTCATATTGCTGTCAGTAAAACAATAAGTTAGGTTGCAGACAGATTTTAAAATCTTAGCTTAATATATTTTTAATATTAATCTTGGCACTTATGCTTAGACTTGATGATCTTAAATTTCTTTCCCAGTGTAGATGATGCTACAATTCTATGTCAGTCTCCTGGAATTTTTTTCCATTTCTTTTCTTTTTAGCTGTAATGGCATTTCTGTTTGACCTAAAGGCTTTAGTGGACATGATGTCTATTGGCACACTTCTTGCTTATTCACTTGTGGCAATCTGTGTCCTCATTCTTAGGTGAGCTAAAAACATCCTTTGTATTCTACTCTGGGGGTTTTTTGGGTTTGTCAGTAAATAAACAGAAGTAATATTTACAAGACATGTTTTTTGTTAGATAGCCAGTAGCTGTAAGCATATAAATGGTTTCTAATAAGCAGTGACTCCTCTAAGTAAACAATGGTATATTACATAAGTATAGCAGTGAGTCGGGTTAAAGCTTCTGGTGAAACCGAACCTTTTATCTTCCAGAAGTAGTATTGGTCCAAGCATTAGTCCCAAAGGTACTAAATAGAAGCTTGAGTACAGTGACTGATACTTGTATATGAATACAATCTACGCTGTACATCAGGCATATTGCATTTTGGAGACCATATGTGAAAAGGGTTGACGTTCCAGGTGGTTCGCAGGATGTACAAGCTCTAATAGTTGCTTTGTATTATCCTAGTCAGAAATATAAGACCAGACAAGTGTTTTAAGATGTGGTGGCCCTAGAAGAGAGTGAAAATGTATGTGAGATGATAAATACTTCTCAGCAAAACTCTGGTATTGGTCATATTTGTAAAGCTATAGAATTATATATTCCTAGCTACAGATCACTTTATTATGTATTGCTCTTCTGATTTTAAAAAGTCAGCCTTTATTACTTAAGGCTAAGTAATTAACTTTGAAAAGTATAACAGCTTAAATTCAGCTCAAATTCCTTGTTGCAATAATTTACACTTCAGAAGAGAAGCCTATTCTATTTAAAAAGAACTCACGGTAAGTATTTTTTAAAATACATTTGAAAGCTAACAAAGCAGATGCCAATTTTCAGTTAGTGCCAGTTAGAAGCCTCTTAGAGTACAGAAAGCAAGTCAGAAACAAGATCCCTTACTCTTTTCTTGCTGTTGACTACCAGACCCTGTAGTTTCTTTCTGTACGGAACTGTTCATTTATCTGAGCTATTAGTACATTCAGGTAGCTTTAAAAACTGAAAAAAAAAAAAAAACAAACCAATCTCCAAACAAACCAATCCAAAAAGTGGATTGCCATAGTATTTTTATATATGACACTGACTAGTAATGTTGTTGCAATGCAGTTATAACTTGGGAAATTCCAAAGGTCTGCTGAAAATAATTTAGTGCTTCAGTACATTCCTAGATTCATATTGCTTCAAATTTAGAAGTGTGCTTTATGTTTATTACTCTGTTTTATGCATAGGTACCAACCCACCTATGAGGAACCAAAATACTCTCCAGAAAAAGCAGCTTTGGCTGCAGCTGAAAGAGCATCTGCAGTAAGTGAGTCACAGATAAACATGATAGAAGAAAATCACTTCCGTCTTCAGGCTTTGATTAATCCATCCAGTTTACCAACTGAGCGGACTGCAACTATAGTTAACTACTTAGTGGGCCTTTTAGGTAAGTATTTGGCTGTCCAAACTCATGTATGCATTAACATTTGTAGTGGGATTTTATTAAAGACAGAATTAAAAATCCACTGATAAAATGCCCTCTTCCAGTCATACATGTGTCATTCTGTGGTTTTATCATTCATGAATCAATCTAATCTGTGGTCATTTTCATTTAATTAAACATATTCATAACAACAGTTCATGTTGAAGCTTGCTATCACTCTTCTTAAAAGTCACTTCCTCTTCAACACAGAGATTAAGTGACCTATTTCTGTAATTTTGTTTTTCATACAGCTTGCTTGATTTGTGGCTTCAGTGTCCTCATTACATACGGGATTCATTTCATTGCTAACTTGGAGCCCTGGAGTATTGGCCTTCTTGCTTTATTGGTGATATCCTTCATAGTTACCATTCTCCTCATCCAAAGGCAGCCTCAGAACCAGCAGAAAGTAGCCTTTATGGTGAATAACTTATTCTCTATGTTATTCTCTGATGACAGCTTTGGATGGGTTCTAAGGAGTGGGACAGAGAACTTAAAGCTGGAAAACAACTTCATCAGAAGTTGATGAGTGTACAATCACTTGTCTGTGTAATCTACAATCCTTTGGACTTAATACACATTATAAATCCTTTCATTTTGCACTTTCACTTATGTTCTAAGATCAGTTATTTAATGGAAATCATGAAGTGTAGTGATGAAGGTCAAGGAATCTGGTGGAGGTGGGGGAGCATTTCAGAATAAGAGAGATAGATATACTATTTTTCAGCTGTAAGTACAGAAATTCACTAGTATATGTTCCACACAAACTGGAAAGTTTTTTATAGCCTTAGAGAATATATATTAAACATAATGTATTTTAAAAGTTTAAGATCTATAGAGACTGTTGGTTAAACACAGTAAAAATTTCATTACATTACAACACCAAAAAAAAATTCAATTCTTTAGTACTGATTACACTGTACCTCTGGTTTGTGTTACATACCTGAAATGTGACATGCAAAAAAAAATTATGTTTAATAGGAACATATTAAATATTTCCTTTTAGGTTCCACTATTGCCCTTTTTGCCATCATTCAGTATACTGGTAAATATTTACTTGATGGTACAATTAAGTGGAGAGACTTGGATGAGATTTAGCTTCTGGATGTTACTTGGTATGTACTTCTGTTCATTTCAGTCACTTCATACACTAGAACTCATGATTCCCATCTTAAAACATTCTTTTCCTTCAAATATTTGAAAAAAATCTCTGTGATTTAATAAAAATCAGCTAATATTTCTGATAAAAAGGAAGAGCATGCTTCAGAAGTATCTATATGCAGTCAAAATTACAAATATAGTCTCTAGGTAATAGGAAGAATTCCAGTAAGCCAAGTATAGCCAAAATTATGTAGAAACCTGCTTAAAACAGATTTCTTCCCAGTATATCAGTCTGTCCTCTTTTAGATCTAGAAAATGGTATTAATTCCATCTAGACATGAATTACAGATAATATTTTCCATAACTTATTAGAGCATTTAATTATGCAAAAATGATGCACTGGAGTTTCCTGTAGAAACAGGGAAGACCTGAAACATGAGCTCGGATTCAGATATCTGAAGAATAGTCTTTAGCAAAAATCTGTTCAGCCAGAGAAAAATATATACTTTTTAATGCACTACTTGCCTGAAAACCCCATGAACTTTTGTTTTTTTCCTTTTGGAAGGCTTCCTCATTTACTTTGCTTATGGCATCAGACACAGTGTTGAAGGTCATCGAGGCAATGGAGATGATGATTCTTGTTCAGAAAATAGTGGGATGCAAGAAAAGAACCCAGTGGATGACCCTGAAAATGCAAATGAAAGGGATCAATTTCTTCCACCTGAAAGGACAAGTGAATGTTAAACTCTGCAAACACACAAGTCTTTTAAAGCTTCAATTTGCATTATACTTGCAGACTGAAATTTCAAAAGTTTTCTGCCAACAAGTGCCTCTTGATAGTGTTTACTACAAGGCCTAACTGATATTTTGGACAAGCTGCTAATCCATCTTCATAATTTCAGAACTGACAGCATGGAGATTAATATTTAAATTTTTTTTAAAAGTACCCTATAGCAAGCAAAAATTTGGAGACATTGTTTGAAGTGTCATCCAAAATCACTGGCAATCATCAGATATGAGGACTTTTAGAACTGTCTGCAAGAAGTTCTGAGTATTTGACAATCTACTGTGAACATAAGTGCCTTTCATACCTTTTCCTTATATTTGTTATGTGTTTTGGTAACAATCTAAATTGTCTTCTTTCTGTTGAAGTAACTCATGGGAGATAAATTTCATTCTTACAGGCCTGGAAAGTATTTGCAAAATGAATGGTAATTGTATGGATGAGATACTTGGTAAAAATTAGAGGAGCATTTATTTATGTTAAAAAAAGTAATTGCTTATCTTTGCTAATCATGACTATTAATCTGTGGTCATGGAGAACTTAAGCAGTGAAGATACTTAAGAGGTTTTTAGTCCCTCTAAGTAGCATTCAAGATTTCTACTTAAGTGCATGCCTTTTCTTTGAAGGATGCTTCTCACAACAGAAGCTCTTTTGTTTTCTGCAAAATCATCAGGGAAATAATCTGTTGGTTACAGTATTGACAGTGACAGTCAGATGTGATTTAGCAAATTTTGTGCTTTTGACTTCAGAAGGGCCAGAATTTCATCTGACTGGTACTTAATCTGGTACTTACATAATCTGGTACTTACCTTCAGCAGTCATCCAGTTTTCCTCCTTACTACTCACTTCTGCCCCTATATTTTCTCCTTTATACATGTCCCAAAATTGATATTGCTGAGATTAGTGTTACACATCGCTTCTCCTAAAAAAAATTAATGCACAAAATCCCAGCTTTCTTTTCAGATGGTAGGGAAGGCTAAAAAAGCCGGAGGTCTGGATTTTGGAAAAAAAACCTTATCAAAATAGTATTCAATTGCTTCATTAAGTCCTAAAATTTATGTTAGCGTAGGACTTCTTGTGAGCCAAGCCTACATCCACAAATCCATTCATGTGGGTATGATGTCTAAATGCTAATTTATGTAAAGAACCAAACCGGTGTGGCAGCGCTGGGTAAACAATTATTTTAATGCTGGTAAAACCAGAAAATGTTCTTCTTTCAACATAAGTCATGTTATCTGTCAAAGGCACACAGATATTTTAACACTTTTTCTCAGCAAGGAGTTGGTTCAAGTCCCATGAAGGATTCCACAATATGAAGTAATTTTGCAAGAATATATTGACAAAAAGTCCTTCCCTAAAGTAAGAACTGTCTGGGACTTTGTCATGGAGAGTTGCAATCTGTTGCTGGTACCAACCATTGCTATTAATCTCCATTGTTAGGTATAAGAACTTTTGATGCCATGAGAGCTATGTTGGTTGACAGTGAAGAGCACCTTACTTTTTATAAGAGCTGGAATTTTATGAAAAAAGGAAAGAAAGAAAGAAAGGAAAAAAAAAAACCAAACTAGTTAGGCTGCTTCTGTCTCTCCTTTTTCAGAGCAATAAGTTGCTCTTTTTAATCTGAAAATTACTTCTTTCCCAGTAGTCTTAAATCCTCAGCTTCAAAGAAAACCATTGCCGTGGGAGCAAGTCAGCCGTGCCCATGTGAAGGTTTTGTGTGATCTCTTTACAAGCCTACAGTGAAACAGAGCTCTTAAAATTCCTTCCACATCTCAGCATGTGGGAAGCACAGACTTACTTTTTGCTGTGGTTGTTGATGCCACAGAGCAGGCCAGCCAGGCTCCCAAGGCACAAACTGCTGCTGTTCTGGCTGTGCAAGGAAGACTCCATTCCCTCCCAAGGACATCCTACAGAATGTATGTGTGCACACCTGTCCGTGCATTTGCCTGTCTGAAATTAGCCCATAGCAAATTGGATGTACTGGTTAAAATAATTTCTGTATTGCACTGGACTTTTCCTTTCAAGGGATACTGCCAATACAATTAGCTTCTGACTAAAGCAAGTGCTAGCTAAGACCTCTGGAGAGAATTAAGGGAAGTAAATTTTCTAGCTTATTTACCTGATGGATGTGTCAGCACTTTGTGTATTGACAAATTCCCCTTTCACTTGTATGAATATTTCTCTCCACTTGTTAGCAAAATTAATTATTTTAAAATAATAGGATGTGCCTGTACAAGTGTTGCTGAGACAGATGGGAGGAGCTGCAGCACCAGAGCTATCCACATAACTAATGAGATACAAAATGAAATTAAAGGAAAGGTGCTGGGTACTCTTAGTTGCTTCAACTGCACAAAGCTTATTTATACGTGTGTATAGTCATTTTGAGTCAGTGGCTGAGTGAAAACAGGCAAGCCAGAGGTAAGATATTTATGGTAAATTTGATGTGCATTTGTACATGCAGTCTTAAAATTCCAGATGCTTTAGCAGGACCCTGCAGAAGCAAAGGACGTGCCATGCTAGTCCTACAGAGAAGTGATGGATGCAAGAGATCCTGATCCTTTCTCACATTTGGTGTATCTCTGCACTTGCTGAAAGATCAGCTGAAAGCACAAGTCCATTGGAGTTAAGTAATTGTTATTTTTTAACACAGTTGTTGGTATTGTAAATTGTTCTGTGCAAGTAATAACGGTACATATTATACAAAATATCTACTTTTGAAGGTAGCTTATTGGGTTTTTATTTCCTTTGTAGAAAAAAAGTTCATCTAAGCTTTTTTTTTTTTTTTTACATTCAGGATATGCCATTAGATAAATTATTCTTCCCTAGTTGGCTTTAAAAAAGTAATCCAAAGTATATTTAACAGAGAAGAAATAAATCTTTTTGTTCTGATGTAAAGAAGTTATAAAGCATTTCTGAATATTTCATGTTAACTGAAGTGGTCTTCCTGTGGTATTCCAGTCCTCATTCTGCAATGGGATTTTTATGAGGTAACCTAGATTTCATTGTCTGTTATCATGGATAAAATATTCTGTTAATGGTATGCTTTTTCCTGCACAACAAATGCTGGTCAGATTCCTGAAATCTGTCATATTGTGCTTTTGTTGCCAAGTGTTAAAGCCCTTTTTATTTCCTGCTGTTGGAGAATTAGCAGCAATAAATGTCAATTGTAGTGATACAGAGCTACTTAAGCAGGAATTGACTTGTGTCATCCAGAAACTTAGAGGCAAATTTAGAGGCAAAGCTTGGTAAAGCTTAAATATATATTCTGTATTTTATTACATGATAAATTTACAAGTCTAGTCACCTTTCCCCTAAAATTTATGAAAAAAGAGATATATTTAAGAAGTATAAGATACAGTGTATAATGTACAGAATTTTTAATAAGTGCCAATATCAATGTGCCATAAGCATCCTGAGGGGGTGACAGTGCAGGAAACCTCTGTGGGACTGTGCAATTGGGTATGAGGCCTTTGACACTGAGACACATTTTTTACAGTAGGAATTTAATTCATAAGAAGTCTGGTGTGCCTTACTTGAGTGCATAAAGAGAAAATGAAAGCACCTTTTTAATGCTCTTAGGCCCTAATTCTTCCTGGACATGCTGGGAAGTTGGTACGAATAGCAGTGTGTTCACTGAAGGCACTGAGGTTACTCAGTGTTAAGCAAATACCAATTTTACAGAATGAGCGGGTGGTATTTCATATAGTATAGGATCTTTGTGTTTGTTTTTAATTTCCTGTACCTTTAGTATTTCTTTCTGGTATGTTTTGAGGACCTCTGCATTTTTAATAGTTGGACCTTTTCAAAACTAAATATGATGCCTTTACCCGGTGCTGATCTATTTTCTGTTTGGTCTTAGAAATCAAACTCCTTACATGAGTTGAAGGATTTCAGTGCATAGACATGCAGACATGCATTACAAAGAACTGTATGTGTATATATATATATTTTTTTTTATTGTCAGTTGGACAAATTCTGTTGTTTTTCTATGTTTTCATGAGCCTTGTATGAGGTCAACTCCAGCTTCACCAAGTTTAATTGGAGTCAGAATATGAGGATTTGAATATTTAGGAGAGCTTTTTTCTTTCGTGGTACCAGGAAGCAAAGCATGGACTATGTGTTACATATCTTTAAAATCAATTATGTGTGAATCATTTGAAAAAAATTAGCATTCATATCCATCTTTTCTTTTTGTTTGTTTGTACATTTCAGTCATTGTTTCTGTATTGTATGCTGCTGAGTATTCAAAGTGTAGATAATACGATTATGATAAAATTTAAACTACAGATTTGTATTTCTTTGAAGTGCTCTACCAGAATGAAAAGTCTTGAATTTTTATGAATGTAAAATTGCTTGTATTTAAGAATATGGTGCTTTTCCCCCCACTTTACAACAGAATTGTTACCAGTGACATTTTTAGATACCTTAGTTCCAGATTTTAATGGAAATTGCATTGCTCCTCATTTACTGTAAAACAGACTTTGTGGGATAACAATAGTGCATATGTTCCATATTTTTAAATAAAGTTGAATATCACTTGTATGTCCTTCATACAGCAGCCTTAACTTTAACCACTACTATAATTTTAGTTAACACTAAAATAATATAGTAACTTAACATCATGAGTATGCCAGATATCTAATGCCATGACATTGCACAAATCATAGTACATTTAAAGAAATAACATGATAACATTGTATGCACTGCATAGAGGGAACAGAGAATAACAGCCTTTGATTTGGGCATTTTGTGTTACCCTGCCAAACCAGAGGTGATGTTAGGTTTGATTTCCAGAGGGGGTGAGTGGCCCTCAGCTTCATGCTCAACTTTCTGAAGCACCAAGCCTTGTCCTGGTATTCACCCAACCACAGAGCTGGATGAATAAATTCATTGTTGTTTCCTTGTTCCCTATTTGTCAAAAAAACCCAAAACAAATCAACTAACCACAACACTAACAACAACCCCACCCAAATCCCAATCCTAAAAAAACCCCTCCAAAACCCGAAAAGACCCCACACAAACCAATCCCAAAACCTTCCTCAATTTTAATAGTACTGTGAGTATAGCAAGAGAATAAAAGCATGTATCTAGGCAATGGATGACAATAGTCTGGACACAGAACCCTACAGACAGAGCAAGATTATCATCTGGCATTGTTTTCAAGGACATTTGAGTAGTGATCTTTGTTCACAGACTTAAAAGTGGCTATGACAGTATTTTTTCTGAGGTATATTCTTTATAAGGAATTATATAATAGTATTCAAATTATTAATAATCACCCTACTGTACATACAGATGTACTAAGACTGGTCTTGAAAATCTTGGTCCCATGAAGCAGTGGAATAGGGCCACTGATTTAAAGGACGGCAAGTCATCTGCAAGCATCTCATCACATTTAAAACATTACCTGAAAAATGTATTTAATCTATCAGCTTACTTATGTGGAAGACTGGGGTCCTCACATAAAGGTTTACATTAGTTTTTCTGATGGCTATAAGTGAAAATTCATGCATACCCTTTGTAAAGTAGGACATGTAAAATCCATAACTTTCTTCATTGTACACATTTTCATAGGAAAAAAGAATATGCCAGTTTAAATATGTCTTAATGCAGTCTGAGTGTTATTTCCATGTGCTATTACCATATTTTCCACAATACACTAATACTTGCAGCTCAGACACCATAAGATCATTGACCTACCCTGTGTGTGAAAGCAAAAGGGAAATTTCACTTAGGAAGGCAAATAAGGATTGCAACCAGTAGTTTTGCAGATGACAGGGAAAAAAACCCCCACTTGTTATTCTAATTGTTTCAAGGGGGAAACACTGTAGCAACAAATTTTTTTTTCTGAATTTGTTACAGGTAATGGATGACATGTTTATGATAACAGAATGAAAAAGCGATCATGAAATTTCATCAACCTACTCCACTCCTGGGCCCTACTGGTTTCCTTATACTAACCAGGCGCCCCAGGGTGAAGTCTCAGAGCAGGGTTCGGCAAGCAAGTCTCCAAACTCTGCATGTGTTTCTGTTTATGAGGGTGGGGGAACATTATGCATGGACCTTCTAACTTTTTTTTGTGTGGATACAGATGAAGTAAACCTTTAAGTAATCTGTAAATGCTCTGATATCTGCTGTAGCCCTGGAGCTGTGGTCAGGGACACAATTTATATTTATTTTTATTCATCTTGGACTGTGGTTGTGTCTACTACGGGGTCTGCCTTTGATCTCTGACAGTCATTATTTCCCCCCACCCCGTTCAAGTCCAACCTTGCCTTGCATCTACCTTTGTGGCCCCTCCAGTCATATTTTCCCTCCCTTCCTTTCCCAAGGAAACCCTCAAATTCCAAGGAATGGCTTTTTACAGCTCATTGTGAGCAGAACCACACACACGGCAGACATCAAGTTTACCATTTTCATCCCTTCGCTGACAGCATAGAGAGACCTGCGCCTTCCCAATGTGCTTCACCTGTGGCCAGAGAGAGACCGCCTCTCTTTTCCACAGTGAGGTAACTTTCGGTGTGGCAGGCTGGTACAAGTGCAACAGTCTGACGTAAAAATATGTTTTTGCTGTCTCAGGCCTGCACCGTTCAGTGCCCTAGTGCAGCCCCGGGTCACCTGCGGTACCGCCCGTGCTCCGCTCTGCCCAGCCGGCTGTGGGTCCCAGGGCAGCCGCAAACAGCCGGACCTGTGCAGAGCCTCGTAGGGCGACGGGCAGCTGGCACCGAGGAGCTGCTTCGAGAACAGCCCTCCCCCGGTGTCCCCGAACGTCCTACGGCTGCAGCCCCGCTCCGCACACCGGCTTCCCAGCGAGGAATGGAGTGTAGCGGTGGGAGCGGCCCGGCCCCGGCCCCTCCCCGCCGAGGCGCCCCGGGGCCGCCCCGCGCCGCGCCCGCCCCGCCGCCGCCGCGCCCGGGCCGCTCCCGCCATGCGGCTCTGGGTGCTCCTCGGCGTGCTGCTGCTGCTGCAGGGAGCGCTGCCACACGGTGAGCCGCCGCCCGACGGGTCCCCCCGCTTTGCGAGGCGCTGCCGGCTTCCCTTTCCCCAGCCGTACCCGCCGGCCCGACCGTCTCGGGGACGGGAGCGGGAGCCATCACGGGAGGGGCGGCGGCGGGGCTCCCGTCCCGCTGGGCAGTAGGCGGAGGGAAGCCGGGTTGCTCGCGTCGTGTGAGGCCAGCAGGTCCCCGAAGCTTCAGGCGAAAATGTGGGTTTGAGAATGGGGAGAGGCGTTGGCAGCAGCCCCGGCTGCTCCTGCCGCCCGCTGTCTTTGGGGTAGAACGTCTCAATCCGCGTCCTGTTCCCTGTGGCGCCTGAGGAGGGGACACAGCTGGACGTGGGACAGCGTTGGGTGTGATGCTTGGATTTAAAAAACAACCAAAAAAAATTTGGCTTCTTGCATCGTTGTTCGATTGAGAGCATCGAACTTCACTCATAACTTGAATATTATGAGAAACGTTCTCATAACTTTTTTCTCACAGCCGCTTCAGGCTGTGAGAAAGTCTTGGTAGGGAAGCGACATCCGTAACTAATTTTTGATTTAGGTAGACTTTAGTTAGCAAAAGGAAGACTCTTTCCCCCTTGCAAAATGTAAATGAACTTATCAATACTTATTCGGAAGAAACAACAAAAAAGTTATTCCATTGTTTTTCAGTGTGGAAGGGTTTGGGGATCAAGGCCTGCATAACGCATGGAAGGGTTTGTAGTGAATAGGAGGCAGGCTCTTAGGTGCGTGGTGAAAGGCAAGTACCACAAGTACTTTAGTAGGTCATAAGGAAAACATTCTTATAAGAACATAAAAAATCCTCCACCCTAAGATAAACATAGAGAGAATTTGTCAGAGAAGGCTGTAGAGTCTCCAGCCTCTGGGAAAGTCAGAGCTCAACTGGGCATCGCTCAGAGCAGCTGAACAGAGATGGGAAGGGAATTCCAGAAGCCTTTTCCAGCCTAGTTTTTCTCATGCCTACATGCAGAGGAATTCCACTGTGGATCAGATTGATGCAGGAGAGGATTTCTGCTGAAAGATCTTGTCTGTGTATACCACATCAAGAAAAGCGGTTTCTGTTTGAGAAGTAGACAATAAAAACAGAATAAATTGTAACTTGGGTTTCAGAAAGATTTCCCAAGCCTCTGTTCTTGTCAGTTTCTTATGTTTATGCTGTAGTGTGACTGGGTGCTCCCCCCTCTGCTATCCAGAAGCTTAGCAATGGAAGAAAGTAACCAAGTATATTTAATAAGAATTTCTTGTCTAAAGCTAAATGTAGAAGTCCTAATGTAGGAATTGCAATTTCAGAATACTCTTCCTAATTTATCTCATATTAATTTATGAACTAATGAAACATGCCCCTCCAGATTGGCACTGTTTGCATGATTAACTTTTTGTTTGAAGTATCACAAATTATATGTGTCCAGCTTGTTCTGTTACATTACTTGTAATCACAAAGACTCTTTCCTCATATAGTAATCCTGCTGGTTAATTATACTTCATGGTAATCTCACACTTAATTTATATTTTAAAATTTACTTTTAAAATATGACCTCACGATTAATTTATTTTCACTTCAAGGAGGAATTAATCAGTGTAAGTGAGAGAGTTCTCAGTCTCTGATGGTGCCAAGATGTGGCATGGGACCTGCCTTGTGGGGTGGCTATGTCTGGTGGACAGTGAAGGTGACTCTCTTGTACTTGTGGGAGACCAGGCTCACACACTGCTCCTCGTTCTCTGGGCTGGCACTTGAAGATCAGGGGCCTTCTTGAGTTATAACCTGTTCATCTGTGAGACTAGTGGAATGTGCGTGTGGATGTAGGAGATGGCTCAAAAAACAAATGCTTTTTAGGATTGTATAACTAACACCCATTTTGATATTGTTGTGTGGGTAACATTTGTGAGAACGAGGGGCAGACATTAAAGAATAGGGTAAGACAAATACTGTCAACCAGGAGCAAAGGTGCTGCATGATACATTTCTTGGTGGCATATGGATGCATAGTCTCCTACTTTGGCATGATCAGTTATTTGGGATCCCAAATGTACTGTTGTAGCTGAAAATTAGTACAGTGCCTCTTTAGAACCAACTTCAGGAGCTGATCAGTGGTAGAAATGAGGCATTTTCTCAATTAATATTTTTTCTAATTCTTAATTTTATTATATTTTATTATATAATAAGGAATGCTGTTGCACTAAAGCAGTGCAACATTAGGCAGTGCAATGTTATTGAAACAGTGAGGGCTCAGTGCATACCTCTGGTGAAAGAGTGAAATATCCCAAACGTGGCATATTCATGTGCTTGCATAAATGGGCTGCTTGACTTTGTTCCCTTTCTTGGGAAAATCTTGCAGATTGCATAAGGAATTGGAGGATTCTTGGTGATGGTTTCTGTGTCCCTGGAGGGATTTTATTGTGTATCCTCTTTACCTTGGGTAATACTGTAGCAGTTAATTTTGTTACCTGGCATAAAAAGACTTAATTCAGGTAAAACAGAAGACCGGATTGTGAGGTGCAAAAGAGGTGCTAGAAGTGGTGCTAGAAGTGGTCAGTAGATATCTGGAAAGACAAGGGAGTGTTGGGGAGGAGCATGGCCGCAGCTTGCTTGGAAACTCACCCCTTTGGGAGGTGCAACAGAGGCAGAACCAGGTTTTCTGTGTAGGAAGGTAAGAGCTCATCTGATGTGTTTCCTGAAATGCCCCTGCTGTCACCTGCAGGGAAGCACAAGGTCAGGCAGACAAGGCTCTCACTGAGCGGCTGGGAGTGTGGTGTAGGAGGAGAGTGTGAACTCGCTGAACTGCAGAAACATGAAACAGAGGGAGCTTGTGTGGAGAGGAAAAACTTAATCTTGGGAAAATCAAAACCAGGCTTCTGGCACTTCAAATTGGAAAGCTTTCATAGGGGAGTCTTTAACAGTTTCTTAAAGGCAGAGTCTCAGGTGTGGCAGAGCACACAGTATGGGATCAAGCATTTCCTAGGGATGAGGTTGCAGGGTCCATGTGCCTTAGAAATAATGTCAGGATCGAGGCTGGCAAAAAGGAGTGGAAATGTCAAAGAGTAGTTTGAACAAATTTCAGTAGGGTTTGATGGGGAGGGGGAAGAAAAAGGATGGCTGAGCCAAAGCTTGTGTGCTGCTACAGAGTCATCTGGAAAGTTCAACAAGGAACTGGAATGGCCGATTTGAAATGGGAATGCTTATGCAAAAGGCTTGTGGGGCCTGTCAGTGGAACCTCCCACTACTAATGCACAGTAGTGGGATGGAATTTCACTAAGATGGAACAGCTTACCCAAGGGAGAAGTGGCAGTATGTGTTGAAGAAAACTTTTGTGTTAAATCTGTTTCCTGGTGGGTTTTGGTGGTAAAAGTCACCGGGGCTGAAATGCCAGCCCTGTGGAGAGGAACCAACCTGGTAACTGACCACGCAATGTGTAGTGACTGCTCTGCTAAGGAAAACCAGAGGGGCAGCAAGGACTGGATAGAAAAGCAAAAGGAAGGATAACTTCGCCTCACATGGGCTGGGTCACACACGTCGAGGTGTGGTGCACAATGCAATTGTTTAGATGGCCACAAATAATGACTTACAGCAGCTATTCAGAGAGCCCCTCAGAAGAGCAGCAATTCTTGACTTGCTCTGGAGCAGTACTCAAGTAATTGGATTCAGATGTTGTTGTGGAAAGGCCTGACTGTAGTTCTAATATTCTTTCAGGAATAATAAAAGACAAAGAAACCACTGATGTGTTTAATTTTGGAAGGGGTAATTACATAAGAGGAGGAGGCTCCTTAACTCACATGTGGGTTAAATATAAAAACCAGAATAAAGCAGACCAAAAGAGCTTGAGAAACAGCTTACAAAAGGATAAAATCAGCCATAAATACTTTTTCTTCTTCTGATGTACCATGATGGGGCAGGGAGACATGGCTGCAGAATTTTTATGACTGGTAGGAATGGGGGATAAGAAAGAGCATCTATAGAAAGTGAAATTTAAAAATTTATCTGTGTACACCCATGTTCCCTATGGAGCTGCTTAGAGAGGTTTTAATGGCAAATGGTGACATGATAAATGTAGAAGAAACTTAGAGTGCAGTATCCTATGAAGCACTGTAAGAGCAGGTTCTGAAATATAATTTTTCTCTATGAGGAGAATCATTAGAGCACATCTCATTAACATGCCAAAAGAATCAGTTATCAGATAGAGAAAATTAGCAACATTAATTAAGTGCCAAGATATTATGATATACACCTGAGTTGTAAAAGAAATTTGAATCTGAAATTGGTGAAGCCTTAGCCCAGATGCTTGTCATTACTTGTCTTTTTCCAGAGAAGGCCAGTGAAGCTGGTGAAGGGTCTAGAGGGTAAGTTCTGTGAGGAGTGGCTGAGGGAGCTGGGGTTGCTTAGCCTGGAGAAAAGGAGGCTCAGTGATGACTTCATAACTCTCTACAGCTACCTGAAAGAAGGTGGTAGCAAGGTGGGGTTTGGCCTGCTCTCCCAGGCAGCAAGTGACAGGATGAGAGTACAGAGCCTCAGGCTGGGCCAAGGGAGGTTGGGTTGGACATTAGGAGGAATTTCTTCACAGTAGGCGTGATTGGACATTGGGATGAGCTGCCAGTGGAGGTGGTGGAATCACTGTCCCTGAAGGTGTTTAAGGGAAGACTGGATGGCCATGGCCTAATTGACATTGTGGATTTTGATCAGAGGTTGGGCTCGATGATCTCAGAGCTCTTTTCCAACTGAATTGATTGTGTTATCACTGCAATCACTATATCACATCAAAGAACTGTAGCTTTCCAGTGAAGTGGAATATCCCAGTATTTTACAATATTTGGAGGAGGTAGAGGCACAAAGCCAGATGTCTGTATTCTGTAAACTGAACTAATGAATTGCTGTTATGTCAGTATGGCTTTGGCATGACTACCTTTTTCTTCTTTTTTTTTTTTGTTTGTTTGGTTTGGTTGTTTGTTTGTTTTTTTTGGTTTTTTTTTTCATTTAGAAGTTTTGTTCTTTGGATCTGCTGAGGTTCTGTAAGGACTTTTTGTAAGAGTGTGGCCATGGATGAGTTGGTTGATGTAGTTGGATTCCCAAAAGCTTTTATTGTAAGCCTGTTGTAAAAGATTCCTTGGGAACCAGTGTGCTGTGAGACAAGGGAAGACTTCTCATGGAATCATAACTAATAGGAAATCAAGATTAGGAATTAGTCTTTTTGCCATATGGATAGAATTGCTTTTATCCAGCTCAATTTAACCGGGATCTTGTCAGGCACATGCTTTTCAGCATGTTTAAGTATCTGTTAAAAGAAAAGAAAACTGTCAGTAAAGAGTTGTAGAATGATCTCTCAGTTTTGAAGAACTGGGCAGGGAAAATAGGACTTCACATTTCATGTTGGTGGATGCTAAATAACGCAAACTGTTCTAACTTCATGTATGCCTTGATGGGTTTCTACTTATGAATTTTTAACCAATATTTCGTACGTAGGAAAGTGGTCTTGGAATTACACTTGATTATTTAAACAAAAAGTCACTTCCTAATATTGCTATCTTGAAAAGTAATGAGCTGTTTAGACAGGAAAGAAGAAACCATTGATATGTACAACTAGATCTGAGCATACCTTGAACCCAGTGTACAGTCTGCTATTGTGTTCTTGCCATTAGCCAAATGTGGTGAAACTGAACTGTTGTAAGATGCATTTTCTTTACAGGAACAATTGGAGTAGGACTTGTCAGTCTGGAAAGAAAATCAGTCAAAAACCCTGAAGTTCTCTAAAAGTATTTGTGTTGGAGAGAATGTTATTGGAGAAACATGAATATTTATTTATTTAATACAAAAACTAGAAGGCATCTGGTATTTATGTGAAATTTTTGTAATTTTCAAAATTGACCAGACAAATCAATAAAGGAAAACAACCAAGGACAATATAATTTAAAAAAATACAAGAAAACCCCCAAACCCAAAACCAGCCAAGCACGATAAAATCATGACAACTGTGGTTCACAGACCCCTTGAGCTGAAGGTTGTTGGAAGCTCAGGAGAGTAGTATCAAAGGAGCAGAGTGGTTGCCCTGTTCCCGGATTGGCATCTGATACTAGGTGGTGCCAGCGCAAATAATATTGACCTGACCCACTGTAGCCTTTCTAATGTAATGCAAAGAAAAAAGGCTACAGTGGGTCAGGCCCTCCCTACAAACTCCTGGCTTTTACATTTGTGCTCACAAGGCACTTTGTTGTTTAAAAGAAATGTGTTGTGCATCAGCCTGGACTTGGAGAAGTCGAAGCTGACTCAGTGCAAGGTGTCCAGCTGGGGTTTGAGGAGTGTCACAGGAGCCATCAGTGGCAGCAATCTGGAAGTCCTGCTGTTCATACTGGCAGCCTGTACCAGTTGTAATTATGCTGAGTATGTGAGTATGCTGAGTTTTTCATTCCAGAGGGAGCCTGTTGGTTGATTTGTACAATGAAATACCTCAGTGTTTCCATGTGGAAAACAAGAATTAGCTGTCAGGTGCAGTTAGTGGTGTTTCTGGTGTCTGGCAAAAGCAGTTTTAGGCTTGTCTCACAGAAGAACTGTGCTTCCTGATGTCAATTAAAGTTAGAATATTTTGTTTGTTTTTATTTTTAAATATTTGAGACACCTCACTTTTTCTTTCTGTTTCCTTTGTTAAGGCAACTGGGCATCCTTGTTGTCTCTAGGAGATAATGAAATCTCTAATTATTTCTCTCTAAATAAGATTCTGTCTTTATCTGGACTGTCAAAATAAATGGCTCTTATGGAGAAGTGACAACTTAAGTAAGTCACCTTCAAGTGACTGAAGTATCACTTGCATTTCAGTAATTACTGTAAACTAGGAAACCTGCATCACTATTAGTATTTTATAAATTGCCATGAAGTTCTACACTTGTGAGTTCTTCGTGTGTCCCTTGTGGAAGTGTGGTGTGTGAAGAGGCCATGCAGAAGTGATGGGCACGTGACACAAACATGGAGAGCTGGTGTAGCATTGAGCACTGCATGGCAACGCCAGGAGGTGGAAATGACAAAAGTGGCTGCAGATAGAAGTGTTGTACTTCTTTCTCTTACCATTTGTAAAGTTTTCATACCTTGCATATTTCTCTGTTTATGTAAGTGTAGATTTTCCACATGTTCTTGAAAGCTCTCTTCTTTTTTTTCCTTTTTCCCCAGGAAAATGGGTCATGGCAGACTTCAAAAACTTAAGGAAATTAACTCTTACTAAGTTCTATGTATCTTTTCTAGGAAGAACAAAACTTCAGTTATTCTCTGGGATAATAAAGAAGATTTTTTTTTCCCAAAGGACTATATAAACTTTTTTCTAATCAGTAACATTGCCTTCTTTTCTTTATTTTACCAGTTATTGGACAGCCTGCGAAGAGTAAGCGTCCCAAAGAACCTGGAGAAAACAAAATTAGGCCTGTTAACAAGAAAGTAAAACCCAAGAATGCCAAAATGAAGGAGAGAGAGTCTGTGGACTCCTCTTTGAAGTCGCAGTCCATACTGACACAGGTGATGGATAAAGGTCATTTCCAGAAACTAGCTGCCACCTTAAGCCTGGCTGCAGGACAAAGCATAGAGCTGCGATGTAAGGGGAGTAATGTCACTTGGAGCTATCCTTCTTATTTAGACACCTTTAAAGACTCCAGACTCAGGTAAGCTATTTTTCATTTTTTGCAGGAAAAATCCAGAACATTTTTTCTCTTACTGTGTTCAGCACCACTGGTGTTTTAGTTTGTTTGTGTGTTCATCTACATTTTTACGGTCGTGATGTTCTATTTTATAGTTTTTAGTGTCCACAAAAAGGATGAGCAATTTTTAGTCATCACCATTTGCACTGTGAGGTAGTCTTACAGCATGTGAATTCTGTTTCCTTCAGATGAATTTAAAATGAAGATGTTGTTCACCATTTGATCCAGCCACAAACAGGGAACCATGTTAGGGTTGGTCCAAAGTAAAACTCTCAAAATGTGTGTGTGGGTGTCAGGTGCTCACTACCAGCTCTGTTGCTCTGCAGAGATCTGCTCGTGTTGGGCTGTACTGGTTGCTAACGTGGCTACCAGGTAAGGTAGTAAGGTTAATTTCCTGAAGAGACTCAAACCCACATCTCTTAACTAGCAAAAAATACACCAGCCTTCATGCTAAGGAGCACGTGAGAGTAGTGGTTCAGTCAGAGTTGCCTTTGCATGCAAGTGAAATTGCAGGGCTTGTGTTGCATCTGAGTTTAATGCTGAGGGTTATTACTTTAAAGTGAGGAAAGCTTTTTCTTTCATCTTGTGACATCATAATGAAAACCACAGAAAGATTTGTTAGAGCAGGAAGAGGAACTGACTGCCCCACCATCTGAGTGTCCTGTTGCTCTGAGTATCTTTTCTGAGACTCTCCATACATTACCTTCCTGGTTTTTTCAGGGTAGTACGCGTAGCTAAATGTAGATTAAATGTAGTCATTTAGTTCTGGTTTAGAAAGAGGAGGGGCATATAAGGAGCTTAAGGATGTCTTGCACAGGCATTTTATTGCTCTGAGAAGTGTTTGTTTTCAGTGGCTGCTTTATGGAGACTGTGAAGCACTGTGAGTGATACCCAAAGAAAGAACAGTTAGGAGCTTTTCTTGGATTATTAGGTGAGAGGGACACAGAGGTATGAATCAAGATGTCAGCTGCTCTTGTCCTGTTGTTCCTAAATGAAGTACAAGTGAGTGTGCTCTCACTAAGTCACTCAGGTTATCTGAATCTCAGTGTTCATTACCAGTACATTATTTACAGGTGTGATGTTACCTTAAAGTCACTCCCAGTTAATTAGTTTTTCAGGTATATACTACTTCTTTCCACTTCTGTTTCCCAAGGGCAGTGTTGATGAATGGCAGTTACCCACTGTGATCTCTAGCACATCCTCCTGTAATTCATGAGCCAGTTCTCTGTGCCATTGTGTGCTTGTCCCTTGCTGGCTGAGGTGCTCAAGGACTGCCCTGGCTGAGTGCAAGGCTTCTGCCACAGTAAGTTACAGCAGCAGGCTGGTTCCTGCTGTGGGCTTATCACAGCAGTATCTGTCCAAAGGCCTCTTTAACCTGCTACTGCTTGTTCTTTTGCAAGGAATACTGTTCTATCCCGGATTCTTTCAGCAGGTGGCGTTTATTAGCTGCAGTACAGGCCTGCCCTCCAGCAAGCAGGGCTGGGTGAGCAAACCAGCAGGGAGTGTGCATGTAGCGGTGGCGGCGTCGTTCTTAATGCTTTGTGCATTTGCACATAGGTTGCTGGCGTGGTTTGGTCCTGTAGACCTCCAGGCTATGCCATCTGTGTGTCAGAATCTGGCATTGAAGAAGGCAGGGTGAGTATTCAGGGTTTCTGGAGAGGAATCTGAATGCTTCCTAATTAGTTATTTGATTGTGTATTCTTCTCATGCAAAATTAAGTGTTCTCTGTGATGCAAGAAATTGAGATAGTTTGGGAAAACAGAAAAAAGATATTTATGTCATGATTGTGTAATTTTCTGGTTTTCAGTTTGAAGTAATTTGGGATCCTTCAGCAATTTACATTTTTGTACTCAGTCAAGTTAACAGTGGTAGTTTAACCATGCAACAAAAGTTAGTTGCACCACATAAAATAAGTGCTGTAAAACATTTTGATAGGGGAGATGTAACTTGCCTAAGTATTTCTTTTCTTTTAGAAGTATGTAAGGCATGTACTTAAGGATCTGTATTGAAATATAATGGTCATTGCTTTTGAAATAAGTTGTTAAAGCAGTGAGGCTGTGTTTGACTAAATAATCACTTTTGAATACAAGCAGAAGATCCTAAAATTAACTAGAAAAATTGAAAGCATAGATTAGAAGCAGATTTCAGAGTCACAGAATAGTAATAATTTATGGAGACAGTGACCACAGAATCCTGTGCAATGTCTCCATTGTTACATTTTGATCACATTTTTAGCATGGCTTTGCTAATTATCTCAAGGTCTTTGCTGTAATAGGTGCCTGTGAAACAAAGTCTGCTCTACAGAATGTGAAATTAGAAATTTATGTTCTGTGGTTTCAGAAAGGTTTGATGGATTTTGACTGGAAGTACCATAAAGGTACCATGTTACTCAGCTCAGCTGGCAGTGTTCGTAAGTGAGCTGGCAATAGAAAAGGTCAGTAAAGCTATGACCTTTCCAGAGGAGCTCAGATCTTCCTCATGGAATATGCACACCATGCACCAAGCATCAACTGCAGTAGGCAATTTAAAAAGTTTTATTAATACATTACCTTCATTATTTTAAAACAAAATCATGAATATAGGGCTGAGGGGGGAGATTCAGAAAACTTATTAGCAATTAATAACCTACAGCAGAAATTGCTTAATGATCTAGGTAGATATATGTCCAGTATCTTCTAACATTTTTGAGTACTTAAAGATCAAGTATAAGATAATCCCCTCATTAGCAGTTAGTGAGGTGTGGGGCAAAACCCAAGCTAATTAACTGGGCTGGGCCTTTTTTACCTCAGATTTCCATGTGGGTCTTGCTGGACTTGGGGCACTGGTGCAAACCAGAATTGATGGCAGCAGCAGGGGGATGTGGTGGGGCCAAAAGGAGGTAATGGAAAATGAAGAAGGAGTGGGTTGGTGTGCCAGAGGAAAAGTGAAAAGGAGGAGAGACACTGGTGATGAGATCCCTGCAGTTGCTGGGGACTGATGACTACAGCTCTTCTGTTCATAGCAACAGATGCTCAGCCCTCCAGTCACTACTTTCCCCTTAAATAATAGAAGGTATGTACAAATTCAACTACTGTGGCATTTTAGCTTGCAACTAGTTAAATTTAGCATCAATGTAATGTATTTTCTATGGGAGGTTGCAAAAAGAAGTAGGGATAAAACTCAGATGTTTTGCCTCCATTCTATGGTTACCACATTTTAAAGTCACCCATATGGTAAGGAGAGTACAGCAATCTGGGGAACAATATGCCTTTTCTAAAAAGGAAGATTTTCATTAGAAAAGCCATTTCTGTAGTATTAGTGGCTATGCTTTCATTGAACTTGTTCTTGTAGGCGTACTCTACAACCTGGTAAATAAAATATTTTACTTACTGTACTAGAGAGTCTCAGGTTTTAATGGGTCTGGAGCTGTTACATGTGCTATAATTATCATATCTGAGGGAGTGAGAGATGCTGAGTGGAAAGGAGGAGGAGGACTCTTTGGCTGCTTCTTGCTGAGATTGAGCAGAAATTCAGCCTTTCCACTGCTCTAACTGGAGTACACAACAGTACACACTGAGACAATTTACTCAGCTTTAGAGACTGTAGTGTGCCATACAGCTCTTGAGAGAAAGCTTGAATCATGCAGACATGGTTCCCAGCTTAAGGACACACATAAGCTTGCTGCAGAACTTCAGCATTATCTGTAATGCTCTCTTGCTTTGTGCAGCACTTAAATACTTTTTGTCTGAAAACTTTGGGTGCTGGCTGAACTGGCCAAAAACATTGGTGGTGTTAACAGTCAGAGGCTGCTCTTGCACCCCTAGCATGGAAAGGCTGGAATGCTGTTTTGTAAGACTGTGAATAACAAATTAATGACTGGAGGCTCACCCAGAAACTGGATCTACAACATAAGAGAGGGATAAAAATAAGGGCAGGCGGATTTTCCCTTTACTAAAGCTTTATAGCAGAAAGCTGCTCTGACTTCACACAGTCTCTGTGCTGCCTGGCTGGAGCCTGGGTCTCCTCTGCTGAAGGCAAGCTGCTTTTGACTTTGTCTGATAAGTAAACTGACACAAAATGGAGCTGCTCTGATGGAAGAAGCTGGAGCAAACAGCTGGATGTGCATCACATGTACATTCCTGTGAGAGGAGATGTCTGGACAGGAGCACTACCACAAATATTGAGGAAACTGGGTGTGGTGGGGGCAGAATTAGACTGAAATTAGACTGCTTTCACTGAATGCATCCCACAGGCTTAGTGGGATGTCACTTGTGCTCATGTGTATAACTGAATTTGATTTTGCTGCTTGTGCTTTGAAGTTTTAAAGCTAAGGATTTTTTTCTTGTGTAAAACAGCAAGGTGTTATGTTCCTGTCCTAGTGAGTGTGTGTTTGAGATAAGCTCTCTTTTGTCGGTATGAATGCAGCTACTTGAGAGTAGTTGGGTAGATGCTCTTTGAGTGATGCTATGTACACTGTCTTTGTAGAGATTTTTACATGAATATATGTTTTAGCTTCTAAATGTGGCACAGTTTTCTCACAAAAAGTCTTCTGAATTTTATTTAAAGTTTGATAAGATGAATGTATGGAATAAGATTTTGGGCTATGTTTCTAGTATCTTTAAACAGTCTGGTAATGTTTGTATATACAACATTTTTGCTTTGTGACATCTGCAATGCAGCAAGGTTTTGGCTTCTGGGTCACATTTCCCAGCATCTAAAATACTAATGAAATACTAATAAAATGATAATTCACCTTGGAAATATTGATTAGCTGCAGAATTTACCATTTATACTTTATTTTATATGGCCTGTTTTGTCTGCTTAGTATGGTCATGTCTCAAGTTTCAACACCTGTACTCTCAGATGCCAGACTTTGTTATTGCATGTTTGAGGATGACTGCCTTGCTAGGTTATTACTGAATAGCTTGTTCACAGTTAAGAAGAACACACTGTACAATAATTAATTAAGTCTGACCTTATTTTGCTATCTGTTGGGATTTCAAGCTATAGCTCAGTGTCTGCATTAATGATTGGAGGCAGAAGAGTTCTGGCATAATGGTTGCCCTGTATTGTAGACATTTATTACTTGATCTTTGGAGAACATTTTATTCTGAGGTTGTCATATAGCCTGTGAAATGTGAACTGTGAAACTAAACAGTAATAATACAGACTAGGACATGTTTTGGGTTTATCTTTTCTTCCTTTTGGGTATGATACACAGCATGTTCTCTTGCAGATAGGAATCTCTCAAAAGTTACCCAAAAACTGAAGATAGTTTATAGTGTGAGGTAGTGCATATATTAAAAATGGAAAGGCTAATGCACCATAGTAACATGATTCTAAAAAACAGAATCAGACATGGTTGGGTAGAGCAAGTGCTTTAGTGGATAGGAATTGTGATTTGTCTGTTTATTGAGGCAGGCCTCAAAACTGCCCTGTGGTGGATCCATGTGTGTCTGTGTTGGTGTGGATCTAATGGTGTCTGAGGGCTTACTGGAAAAGGCAGCTCTCAGTTATCTGTGTTTGAGGTGTGTATTTGGTGTATTTTAATCTCTGAGCTGCTGGCCTGGCTGAAGGCTGAGATTTGGGTTATGTGCACTGCTGCTTGTGATCGCTGCTAATTGTGCAAACTGCTGGCAGAGCACCTGGGGAACCAGAACTCCTGGGAAGCACATGCAGCTGAAGTGGTGGCCTCTGTTTGAACAGTTATTCTGCCTGCAATGGACAGTTAAACAAAACTCTTAAAAAAGAATAACATTTTCTTCAAAGATGCTAATCCTGGAAAGAAATTATTCAGTCAGGTATCTGCCTTACAGAAAAACTACCACAATAGTAAGGATTAGGAGGGCAATAAATATTCAAAAAAACCCACAGTTGAATGAGTATGAGAGCTGTTCAGACTTAATGCAAGGTGTATATTTGTCCAAATCCCTTTTAAAACACTAAAAAGAAGTTCATTATCAAATACCTATATTGGAAAAAATCATTCCTGACTTGATTAGAAAGAAATTACCTTGTAACTCAACGTCTTGCAAAGGAAAGAGGGAACCCTTCATGACCTAGATCCACTACCATGAGAGGCAGCTGGTTGAAAATAATATTTTTAAGGGTTGGAGCAGCAGCAGAGTGCATCAGTACTGCCACGAGGCTGTGCTGACAGCATTCCCTGAGAACTGGTACTTTTGGGCCATTGCTTTTGCAATCCATCTAAAGTCAACCCAGTAGACTGCCAACCACACCACCATCTGTCTGCCAGAAAGAGCCAGGAAGGTAAACTTTAAAATATATTAAAAAATAACAAGGTGAGACTGTAGCTGCTGTATTTCATAACATAGGACCTTTGCCTTTTAGAATAATTGTCAGTATCTATGTAAATGTCTGCATATTTATAAATATTTGCACATTTGCAAATGTCAATCCACTGAGAGATGTGCCTGGAGAAGGAAAAAAAAAAAGCAAATCAAGTCTGAAATAATCACACAGGCTGAATTTTGTGTAGTTACGTGATGGCACTGCCAGTTCACTTCCAGCTGTTCTCAGGGTCATGCTCTAAAATAGCCAAGGGATGTGGAGGAAACTCCAGTGAGGTGGCTTAGACCACAGGAGTAGGTCTTGCAAAATGACTTAATTTGCAGGACAAATCCAGGCTGAGGTAGCAGCTCTTTGCAAGTGGAAACTTGGACTGGTATGTTAAAAATTGGAAAAACATACACACTGAAAGCAGGCAGAAATTATTAAACAAACTGCAAACTGTCAGTAGAGTACCTGCTACTAGCTACTTGTCAGTCATCTTTGTTAGGTTTTATTGAAGCAGTGTTACAGTATTGAAAAAGGACTGAGGTCCATGTGGGTTGATGTGTAGAATGAAGGAACAGGCTATACATGGACAAACTAGGCCAAAACATAGATGGACATATGGCCTAGAACAGTCACAGCCCAGTTTCAAAGTGGAGACTTGAAGGAATCCAAAAATTAACTGTACAAGACTTTTGCAAGTTCTTGTATGTAGTTAAAATCAATAAAACTGCTCATGTAAGCAATCTCTGCTGGACCAAAAGGGGAAGTGGCAACGGAGCTCTGAAAGTGAAAAGTGCTCAGTTGCAGAGAAGGAATAAAAAAAATCAAAAGTGGAAATGAGCTGACAGAAACATACAAGGAAATACATCTGTGCTTGTCTTTGCCTTTTGTTTTTATTTTTCCGCAGCATAAAGCAGCTTGACAGGCACAGTCAGCTGATCCTTGCAAACTCCACTGCAGCAGATACAGGTGAATACAGCTGCTGGCTTCAGCTGTGCAATGGTAACAAATGCAGGAAGGATGAGACTAAAACAGGGTCAACATACATCTTTTTCACAGGTAATTAACTCACTGGGGGATTATTAATGGAAATATATTTGCTGGTAAGGCAGGAATAATGCTATATCAGTGATTTCATTGTCAAGATTTTACTGCCACAGTTTTCATCTATTTTTAGTGGATGTTAATGAAGACTCTGTTGGTGGGCAGAAAATTACTTGCTTAGTGTGATTTTTTTTTTTTTTGAGTCCATTTTCCCTCAGATTATGCAAAATACCCAAAGTAATGGATAATGCAATGAAAAGCACATACTTTATAACAGACTTTCTGAGGATTTTCTACAAAACTAGTAAAAATGTTATAATTCTTGAAAATGTGTCTTGATAAAGAAAATAAATCTGTGCAGAAGATTCATTTTGTCATGGCATTCAGATGACCCCATGCACTCTCTCCCACTGTCACTTCATTCCAGTTACTTGCAGTGCCTTAAAAAACTCAGTAAGGCCACAATTTCTCTGAGGAATCCTTATAGCATGTTGAGAGGCAAAACACTCTTCAAGTGCTCATGATGTCCCCCAGAGCCTGTGCACAGTTTGCAGCTGCTTGGTACAACAGAGCTGAAATCAAATGGTTCATTTTTTCTTCTGGAAAGTGTTCCGAATAGTAAAACAACCTTTGATGCCTCATTAGAGCTAAAGTATTTGTGCCTAGAAAATGTTTTAGTACAAAATGGTAAGATAGGGTTGTTTGCAATACATTTTGGAGTTAAATTGGACCATGAGAAAGAAGAGCTTAATGTTTTTAGGATACATTCCTTAGAAGGGCTGGAATAAACTTTTCCGTCAAATTATTGTATAAATGCTTGTGCTAGAAAGAGGAATTTCAGATTTAGGTTTCCAAGAAGCATGCCAATTACAGAAATACTGCTCAACTGTGATTCTGAGGGCACTAAATATTTCCTCTACTTAGTACAGTAAATCAAACATTTTGACTAAAAGCATAGGTATAAAAAGTTGTAGCTTCAAAAAGTATATTTTTCTAATAGTCCTTATCTTACCAGTGGTGATTTGATCCAGATAAGTTTTTGGAAGCTTACTAAAAGACACTCCAAACTTTTCTTAGGATTAAAAAAATACTTCATTTTTATTTTCAATTTAATGTTTCTTTAATGCAAGCAATGCTCTTTTTTCTTTTGTGGGTGCATATTAAAATTAAGCCAAAGCTTTTTGTTTTAAATGTTGCTCACAGCTATTTTCTCTTGTCAAATGTACTTTTCTTTCTGTTTAACCAAGATGTAATTATTTCTGTAATTATCTTATCTCTTCTGCACAGACAAAGAGGAGCTTTTTGTACCTACTCCCAGTTATTTTGAGATTGTCTACCTGAACCCAGACAAACCTGCAGTCATCCCATGCCGTGTTACTACTCCTTCAGCAAAAGTGACTCTTCACAGGGAATTTCCAGCAGAAGAAATTGAAACAGATGGAACTGATATTTTTTATGATGCAAAGAAGGGTTTTGTCTTCCAGCACCCTTCTTCTGATCATAAAGGTATTGTCTACTGCAAAGCAGAGTCACAGGGAGCACCTCAGATTTCCATCAAATATCACCTACTATATGTGGAAGGTAAAGTGCAGTTTTCTCTGTGCTTAAATTGACTCTTCTGCTGACACTAAGAAAATAATTTTTAGAAAGTAAAATAAGTAATGTGAGTTTTAAAATCTTGATCAAAATATATGTGATAAAACATTTATCAAGTTTAAATTCCAGCAAGTTTCCCAGTTGAAAGGGGAAAGTTGCAGGTCTAAAACACCTGTTGCATTAAGCAGACTGATTCAAAACTGACTCTCAATTTTATCAGTGTGTTTAACTTTAGCAGCTGATTTTTTGTTTCTGAACACTGTCTCAGTTCCCAAGGGCCCACCCTCAACCACCATCGCGGTGTCATCGGGTAGAGCTGCACTCGGTGACGGAGTTCGTGTCGTCTGCACCGTCCTTGGGGAGCCAGATGTGGATGTGAGCTTCAGGTGGCAGTATCCAGGGCAAGAGGTAAGAGGTGTATGCCCTGCCTGAAAGGGTTTGTTCGTCACAAAGGCAGCATTTTGAATGCTTTTGCCAGTTCAGGCATGCTGGCAGGAGGAGGCAGCATATCCCCTTTCAACTTCAGCCTGTCTTTCCCTGAGAGTCTCCCTGAGAAGTCACACAGGGATGAGGCTGGAGAGCCCTGTTAGTAAAAATCAAATTCAGCAAAGCTCACTCCTCTGTCAGATTTCCATTCCAAAGATACTTTTCCTCTGGCAGGATTTCCTCAGACAGGGTCAAAGCCAAGCAGCATCAGGAGGCTGTTCTAGGGCAAGGCACAAGGCCCACCGCTGCCTCTGTGTTTGATATCCCTTCTTTCTCCATGGCTTGGGTGCATGAATTATCCCAGCACAGAATTTTTAAGCTTGCCGATATCCTGAAGCTGAATCTGCTTCTGCCCAGCCTCACCTGAAAGAATCCACAGGAAACACAATGTGAATCTGTGGTCTCTTTTCTTGCACAAAGTAAGATGTATCTGACTAGCATTACTGAAGGTCCCTTCTCTTTTCCCTCTAACCACCCTCACCTGTTACAGTAGGAGCTCATTTCTTAATCACTCTAGACCCAGCTTGGCCTTCCAAAACTCTGTATCTCATTAGTGTCCACCCTAGTTTTGCATCTTTCCCAGCCTGGTTTGCTGGCTGTTACTGGCCCAGCTGTTCCCAGTGGTTTTACTGCACCTGATGCATGCTGGCATGTGCATGTTTACACCTCTCTAGCACTGATAGAACATAAACAGCTAAAGCATGCAGGTTATCTCCCTTGTTTGCTGTGGATACCAGAGCTGCAGTGCAGGGCACATGGGCTATCAACAGAGGACTACACCCTCCCACTGCTCCCACCTACGGGGTGAGAGAGGCTTTGGCCTCTGGCCTGCCTCTGTGCTTATCCACTAGGGTAACCTATCCCAGCTCCAGCTGTGCCTGGGGATAGGGAGGGGAGAGTTGTGTTTGGGTTTCTGCCCCAACAGAAGGATCAAGTAAATGTCAGAGTACAGGCACTGCATACTTGTTGAAGACTTAACATTCATTGAGAGTGTTTACATACTGCAAAGAAAAAAGGTGGGGTGTAAGGAGAAGAGACAAGGACCATCAGTGATGCTGGTCATATAGACCTTTTATACAAGAAAAAGGACTGACATTGTTCTAAGATTCACTGGATGTTTCCATTCATGCTGCTGCTTTCAGTGCTGGGAGCTCAGGGGTGGTTTTGTCCCAGCCCACACCACCCAGCAGCTGGGCTCTCACCTACTGCCTGATTCCTGAGCAGAAGCAGCACATCAATCCCTGCTTGTCCCTAGGTATGGTGCATTGTGGAGACCCTCCTTTTACCTCTATAGTCAGTAACCTCTCCTGGTTTTTTTCCACTCAGTTGGTTTTTTTTTCTTGTTTCCCCTTTGCCACTCCCTGACAATTGCTGTGAATGCATACAGATCCACCCTTAATCTGATTCCATGCAACAGGCTTCAAAGCAGGCAGTTAGTTTGAGGAAAAATGGACTAGCAAGAGCCTAACCAGGTAAATAGGGTCCACCTTGCACAGTCTTTACCTTCACTTTCAGCAGGGTTAAGGACGTTCCACTTGCTATATTTAAGAAGTAACTTAAACTTGAATTAAGTGTGCAGTATTACTTGATTGTAGATAGCACTTAATTTTCAGGCTTGGAAAGGAGGTAGACCTTTGCTAAGTGGCTTAATTACTTTTAAAGGTTTAAGAATTTTTATTACATTTACAACTGCCAAGAGTTTTTATGAGGTTTTTTTTTTCTGAAGCTGGTAATGCCTGCCACTTCCTAGGCATTCACTGACTGCAATGTGACTCTTCCCTAAGTTTCAGGAAGACTGAGAGCTGCCTTTGTACTGGTCATTTTGCAAGTGTGAGATTGTAGCTTTGATTCTGTTTAAGTGTCTAACTTAACCTATTGCTACATCTAGCTTAAGCCTTGTAGTATTCATGTTGGTAAGTGGTTAATCCATCTATGTCATGAGGCAAGGGAGGATGGTTTCCACACAGAAATCTCTCTTGCATTTTTATCCCAGCTATTGGTATAGCAGAAGCCAGTGTGCTTAAAGCTGCTGACTAGCAGCTGCTGGATTTTGGAAGAAAAGAGACTGCCTCTGTCTGTCATTGGGCCAATTTCTCTTATCCAGCATTTTGTGACCTCCTGAGGTGCCAGGCAGTGTGACCTCATAACCAGTCCATTAGAGAACTCCTTTATAGAATTTGAAAAAAAAGTACCTTTTATTTAATAACAAAAAACCTCCAAACCAAACCAAAACCAAAAAAACCCAAAAAACCAAAACAACACCAACCATGAAAAGACATTATTTTATATAAAGGGGTTGGGGGGGGCAGGGGTTGTACTTTTGGCTTTGAAGTTACATATACATTTTGGAAAGCAGAATGTGAAGATTAACTCAGAAGTATTTGAGACTTATTACTGTTTGTTTCTATGTTATCTGATGTAGTGTTTTCTAAAACTAGAGGAGGAATTAGTTTTCAACATGTGACCTACAGCTATTCACTGTGCTAAAAGAGAATGAAAGCTCAGCTACCTCATGCCACTGCTGCCTTCTTTTTGAGACATGCTTGAAGTCTGAAAGTGAGCTCACACATCTATCTTGACACCTCCCCCAGGACACCCCACCTATTTGATCAGGTATCTAAATGCAACTTTAGTTAAGTGGCCCAAAACTGAGCTCACGCACAGGCTGCAGGCAGAGCTTTGGCAGGCCCAATTCCTGTGCTCGGAGTGGGAGAGCCATTGCATTATCCTCACCTGGCATAGCTTATTGGTACATCAATATTTAATGCAGCAATGTTGCTGCCACTGCCAGACACCTTCAGTTCCCTCACTTAGGGCTGACTTTTGGATTTAGGCTCGAACTCTCCAGCCTCCTGCTTCAAGGTGCTGGGGTGGTATCACTAAATACACTGTGAAATCACCTGTTTTACGTGGGTGGGTTGTTTTTGTTTTGTTTTGTTAACAGTCTGGGAGGCCTGTGATTATTCAAAACTTCTGGAGATTGATAAACAGAGGAATTGGCCATACTACAAGAATCTCAAGGAGTGTTCTTCTTGTGGAGGATTTTGAAGACACAGATGTGGGAAACTATGTCTGTATAGCTCAGAACCTACAAGGAGAAACAACAGTAGCTACCAAAGTTGAACTGAAGTGATAGAAAAGACTTCTGATTGTGGACTGACCTGTATGTTATTTGACATTATAGCCATTAATTTTCTTTGTTAATGTTTAAATGTAACTTCTCTCTCACTATTTCTTTTATATGTCAGTGCATTTCATGTTGACTAGCTTGACAGGCCACGACAGAGTTGACTCTGTCCAGCAGTAGTGAGTAGTGAGCTAATGAAACTACAGTGAAGCAGTAAAGTGTAAGTCTGAACATGCCTAGGGTGTGTGCATGTTTGCAAACAGGTGCTCTTTGGGCTTTCCTTTGCATATGGCCTTTCCCTCAGACTCTTGCAGGAGGTCAGCCCGCTGTGTGGAATGTGCAATTTTAATATTAAGAGTACTGTACACATTTAAAACAACAACAAAAAAGCAAACTAAAAAAACCTTGTAACAAAGTTAGCCAATAGCAGTTGTTTATTTTGCAAGAATAATTAAATTTCTGAACATTATGAAAACATAAATCTGTGTGTACTCATTTTCATATGTGTGTAAAGACAGACACAAAATTTTCTCTCCAGGTGAAGATGAATACCCTCTAGGACCTTAATATATATTTAATATCTCAAGAGACTTGTAAGTAGTTGGGTATGCTCGATTTTCCTCATGTTGCTGCATTCTTACACCCTTACAACATGAAGCTTACTTAATAGTTCACTTCTCTTTAGATGTCTGGTGTTTAGTAAATTATGTAGCAAATTATGGTTGCTAAAGGTAAAACTTGCATTTATTTATATATTAGCATTTACAGAACAAAAAAAAGGCAAAAAAAGCAAACATTAGAATAATGTTCAGTTTTACAGGAGAATTTCCTCTTAGGTTAATAGCAAGTTCAACTTCATTGTATTAATTTACTTAGGAGAAAAGGAAAGATATTTTCATTTACACAGAACTATACCTGGATAAATAAGCCACTGTCTTTCTCACCCTGGGTTCAGTTACCAGTACAAAGAAAGAGCTTGCCAGAGGAGAAGAACTTGATAACAACATTGTTGGACATTTTGGCAATGTTTGGTTTTTTTTCTCAGTCTCAAGCACCATCTTTATGTGGGCTAGAACTTTAAATACAAACCCACTCCTTAGTAGTGAAATGACAAAAAATATTTAATGCAAGCCATGTTACTTACAAGGCAAGTGAAAACCAGCTTATTCTGAACAGACAAGGAAGCAAAGCAGGAACTGGTCCCTTGGTCACACACTTCCCTCTGTTTCAGCCTGAGTTTGGAATTCCTGAAACTTTCTTCTACTGAAGGCCTGAGGTAGCCCTGTGCTCCAGCTAATTCAGACCTTTGAGCAGATGTGTGCAGCACTGTTTGGAACAGTGGCAGCTCTAAGTGCTAATGTAGAAATGGCAGCTTCCCAATAAAATCAATGATCTGATTAGTAGAGTAGCTAATGAAAACATTAGACAAGTTTGCTGAATGCCTTTTCTTCAGCATGCAGGAACCTAAACCAGTTTAACTGTTAAGAGAAATACCCCCATGGTAAAGACTGAAATGGTTCCATGCAGATCTCATGTAATAGCCTACATGGGGAACATCCCCCAGGAACTTTTTTTTATCTCTGGCCTCTGAAAATAAGATAGCTTAAAAAAAAATTAAAGCAGCATGCAATAGAACTGACTTTGAAGGTGTAAGAGGTGAGGTTAATCTGTTAAAATGTGTCAAGAACATTACACTGTAATCCAAAAGACTAAGTAGGTTATACAATTTCATAGTAATACCTATAAAGGGTCTTGTACTATTTTTTTTAGGGAAAAATGTCCTTTTATCAGGTGTTTTTTTTAATTCTGACCAAATTAACAATCTTTGACCTTCTAGATGAGGCTGTGCAATGTGTTAATTCCTTTTTAGCATTTTCATTCCTCAGAACAATGTCTTTCCCTTTGAACTAAAGGAGTTGTGCCAGCTTTTTGAATTTCAAAGTGAATTTGAGCCTATAATTCAACAATTTATTTCCTTCTCAAAGTATCTGGGAAGTGGGAGATCATGTCACCTGCCCACCCTTGTTCAACAGCACAGTGGAGGCATCACTTCCTTGGTGACAGTTTGGCTGGAAAAGACGGTGGAATTCCATTGCTTGAGTAGTGCCCTGGGGTGTAATGGTTATGCCTAACCATCATGTGCAGGTCTCAAGACTGATACAGAAGCAGAGCCTCTAAGGAAGAGTTTTGGTGGGTGTTACATCCTTTCTGTCCTTGTCCTCCCACCAAGAATGAGAATAATTCTTGTAATTGAAAACTATGAGAATTCTTTTACTATGTATTTTACACACTTTTTATTTTACCAAATGCCTCTTGGGCAGAGCTGATGGTACATTGATCAGTTTATTGCACATTTCCACCTAAATGAACAGTGACAGGGGAAGAGAATGAGGCCTGGAAAATAAAATGTGACTTGTCAAAGTTACAAGCCTAAAGCTGCTGCTGCTGTTATTTCCATTTCCATACCTGTGTCACTGCTCTTCTAAGGCAAGGCAGCAGCAGTGGTCAGAAGGTATTTTTTTCTTCAGGGTTCAGTGGTTATCCCAACTTTATGGTGACCTTTTTAGCTGCAGCTCAGCCCTAAATGATTTCCTGGCTGTCAGACAAGATCAGTGGTTGGTTACTGTCTAGAAGGAATTTCATGCATGAATTGCATGACACCAGTGTACATGGAAGTGTCTTTGGTCTTAGCAATGAGAAACATCAAGACTTAGCTCAAGGAAATGATTCACTTCAACTTTTATAAAAAATACAGTACAACTCATACAATAACCTTCAGAGAAAAGCATTGAAGGTGAACCATACTATGAATACTTTGAATGGTAACAAACTATGTGGTAGAGCTGTTAAATGTCACCATAGCTTCCTCTGAAACCCATCATTAGAGCTGGAACTGTGAAGTTGGAGAGTGAAGTTGGATATCTGAAGAAAATCACTTGTTCAATTGCTTGACCTTTGGCTTATGATGATGAGCAGGTTTCTAGCTTTTCCTGAAGAAACCTTATGCTAAAAATCCCAAATATGTAAAAGTTACCGGATTGAACAGTCTTTACTAACACATGGTACTTAAGTTAAACTTGAAATACTAATACTCAAACAGAGAAAAACATTGAAACAGTATTTACAGATTAGCAGAATTATTTAATTCTTTGAGACCAACAGGACAAACGCTAAACAGGTATTTCTGTTATCTGATTTCTACACATAAGCAGCCTTCATTTCTTCATAAAAGCATTAAAGAGTCTACTTGCAAGCAGTTTAGACATGAAGAGTCACCTGTACTGTGGAGGTAAATTATCAACAAATTAACAGTCTTTGTATTATCCACTATACCATACTTACTTTTCTTGTAGGGCAGCCTGGAAAAGCTTTCCCTGCTCTTGGTACAGGAAAGGCTATGCCATATTTAACCTTCAAATATCTTTGTGCAATCTGCTTGCATGTTTTATTTGAGGCATTACACTGCAACTGAAGTAATAAAGTTCTTACTGGTGGCTGGGTAAGTGTCCTTGTGACAGGACCTGTTACACTGCTGACCTCTAACTGGGGCTTTTCTCACCTACAGAATGTTCTGAAGAATCACAAGCAACCTCCATAGATCTCCTACCTACCCACAGCTAGGCAGGTACCTACCCTACCCATATATCTTCTACCCATACATCTAAGTGGAGGAACAAGGGGAAATTTTCTAAGGATAGCTGAGTAATTTGTGCCATGAAGCTTCACCATTGCGGTTCTGCTGTGCAGAGCAGATAGCAAGAGTTTTTAGTAAATGGAAAAATGTTCCTCCTTAGATTAAAGATCCTTTGACTAACATAAGCAGAAGAAAAATCCTTCAGTTGGTAGAAAATATTGTAAAGCATTCAGCTGAAATACATGCAATCAAATCTCTTTGACCGTAGAAAGAATGTTCTGAGACATACTTAAAGCCAAGTTGTAGCCAACATAGGATTTTCATAGTCAAATTTGAACCTCCTAGTAAACATTTTAAGTACTGACACCACTAATGAGTGGTATGTACAGTGCCCTAGAAAGGTTTAAAAGAAAGCATAATGTTCCCTAGGAATGGCACCCTTAACTTGTACATTATGAGAGGTTTAAGTAAATTTAATGGTGAAAGAGTCAATCACAAGTTTAAATATATTACAAATTTACTTACTGTATGAGCACTGTTAACAGTGTTGTTTCTATGTCTGTGCTCCTCATTATTAGCCAAGATTTTGCAAGTCTTAGGTAAAATACTTTGAAGTGGTTCTCCAGTTGAGTTCCCTAAATGCTTTCCCATGCCCTTGATTCCTGTCCCCAAGCTACTGAAAAAGTCAGGGAAACTCAGCCAGCTAGCAGCATTAGGTAACCAGCAGTGTAACAATGTCGTGGCCCTGCTGTGAAGCCCAAGCTACTCTAAGCATCAGTAGTATTTTCTAAGACTAATCTGAAGCTGAACCTGTTTTAGTAGGTACGGAGCAGTCATCTTAAACAGGTCTGATCTAGGGTGGAGCAAGCTATCCAATTACCCTGCTGAAGCCGAAACTCAGCATGTGGTATTTCCAGAAATGCTGACACTCTCATCCTCCAGTTCCAGCAGCCAGGACAACTTTTTCCCCTACTCTACAGAATCTCTTGAACAGGATTTTTCACCTGATGAACTGTCAAAACACCAATATCCTGCAGTCTAAGAGGGAAAGTATGGCAGAATTAGCAAGGTAAACTACACAGATCCCACCTCATCCTCAGGTGAATTTAGCCAACCCTGAGGAAAGTTAATACAAATGCTAACGCTTAAAAAGGCAAGGTGTGTCACCAGCTACATTGGAATTCACAAATTACTTAATCTTCTTGAGAACTGAATTAAGAGTGCACCTAGTTACAATTACTACATTTCTCTTTGGCTTTCAAATCTACATCTTGTTTATCCTCAGGAACAGACATACTATTTTGGGGAAATCAGTGCCTCCTTTTCAGCAGGTAAGATGCCAGGTCTAGGCTTCTAAACTTGCCACTCAGCTAAGAACTTCTGACCTTTAGGGGTTACTGTGGTTCTGACTACAACCCTGTTGACTTCAAATCCAAAATCCATTGCACTCTGCAGAAAAAGTCCTCATAAATGGCAGAGTTGTGCATGGACATGAAACCAAGAACCCACGCAAAATATGGCCGCAATTCATTTTGTTTTTAAAATGAATTCAAAGTTGCATACTCGGGTTGGCCAAGACTAATAAGTCAGTTGACAGAGGTCTTCATGGCATTTTTTTACCAGCCAGAATGATGAAGGAAATTACCTTGCAGTACCAGTGGCAGTTTCTCCTCATTCCCAGGCAAGGGTACTCTGTTAAGCATGCATACTGAGAGCAGTACCAAGGAAGTACATGTCAATGTATAGGCTTCAGCTTTTATCCTTTATTACGTACACAGCAAAGAAGGCAGCATTAGACACACGCACAGTGTGTTACACCCACTCCATCCACGGCACACACACACGCACACACACAGCCTTAAAAAAGTGTCGGTGATAAGGAACATATTATAAAGGTTGTGATCTTTATCTCTAAGCCCCTGAGCTTCTTCTTATGGTTAGGTGAGAAGGCAACAAACAAGTCTTTCCTTGCTCTATAAGTGCTTTGTGCAACGATGTCCATAGAGGTCATAAGTCTTTTTGGGAGGAGTGAATGTCTTACTCCCATATTCACAGTCTCCTATCGCTGTTTTTGCAACACATAGTTTCCAGTTATGTTCAGTTGTCATAGGCTGCTAATATAGCTCTTGCTCCTGTGATTAAAAGTTAGGAAAGGTTCTGCAGATCAGAAATGAAATGCAGGCCCCTCTTTCTCTCAAGAGATGTCATCTTGGTGACACTGCAGGACTAGAGAAGTTACCAGAATTTCGTGGGGACTGAAGAGGCACAGATGAAGAACTGGGAGATAGCTTTCTTGGGCTGCATAGATCACCATTGTGCAACTTCCACAAAAGTTCTTCATTTTCCATTGACAGGCGTTTGTTTACTTTTGATTCTTTCTCTAGTGACTCCTGTAAAACAGCTTGCTCTGTAGAAAGTTGCCTGCAAATGGAAGATTTACATCAGAACATATAATCCAACTTAGAGGCTGCAGTATTAAAACTTAAAGAAAGGTTTGAAAGTGCATAAGCCTTTGCTTGGCTCACAACTGAATTCCAGCTTTAACTGGAGGACTGAGCATGTTCTCATTCTAGCTATATTTAAACTGGTAGCTTGCAGAAAGCAGGAGAAAGTCCCAGTAAGAAACATCCATAAGGACCAGAAAAAGCATCAGAAAAGTGAGGCTTTAAACAACACATGCTTTTAAACAGCTGGGCTGGAGCCTTTGGGTCTTGTTGCAGGCTCAGCTCAACATGGAAGCTCCAGATTTCTTCACACCAGAAGAGTCTGGCCATCCATTTAAGCAACCGCTAGGAGGAGCTCAGACCTGTTTTATTCATGTTAAATATTACTGTTACTGCTAAATAAACCACACTGATCTAAACTGGGGACAGATCACTCACTGAAGTGGTTATAAGTATGACCTAAGTCTAGCTTACAAGCCAGTAGTACTTAAAAAGGTCAATCTTTGTATGATGGTATTTCTGAGTTGCTTTTTCTTCCTTAAAATACTGGAGTACTAAGAACATACTAAACCTTTATCCCCTTTCAAAATGTTCCTGCTTGTTAACTGTAGAAAGGAATGCACATTTGTAGAGATACAAGTGGGGAAGAAATGGATGTGTTCTTTCACAGAGTACTAAAAAACTGTATTCACCAATACTTCAAGAGAATTTTCTTTCTTGTCACAGGAACCCCTTCCCCCTGATTAAAGGCATCTAAATGCCCACAGATATTTTTCACCTTGAAAGCTCCATATGTTTGTCCATCCGAGCTTTTAATTCTTCATTTTCTTGCTGAACCTTCTTTAATTTATCCATTAAGATTGTGTTGTTCTCCACCTTGGAAAGAAGGTCACAGTTTGAAATAAAACCCATACGTGCACTCATCAAGCTTCTGACTGAGCTATCAGAGATGTTGGCAATCTGTAGTTTGCAGAGCTTGTTACAGTACACACAGAAACATCCTACTTAGCTTATCCCTGCATAACACTGGCGCTTGGCCACTAGTGCTGATGAGATGCCAACAAGGAGGATTGCTGTTAACCAGCACATTCCAGTAATTTCTGCCAGTGATGGGCAGTTTTAGACACTGTAGTACCTTTCTAGACAGAAGACTGTCTAGAAATAACATGACAAATTCAAGAGTTCCCCTGAAAAACAGATTTCCCTATTGCTCTTCTGATTCCGCATCACTGCTGGAGGACGTTATAAAAAATAAAAGGAAAAACTGATTAAGTGGTTGCATGGTCCAAGGCCTTTCACACTGAGGCCAGTGTCTGTTGGAAAAGATGAAGGTTTGCTAGCAATTTGCCAGTAATTGCAGACTAGAGTAACATACACTGCTGCACAATACTGAACAACTGACATCAATGTGTTCCTTTGTGTCCAAACCTCTTTCTATACTTCCTCATTAAAGTCTTGCTTAAGCAAGTATTACAACAGTGTTCAAAGGCCCCACCCAGGAGAAGGACTCTGTCCTGTCACAAATAACAGCATGCTAAGGGATTACAAGTCCTGCCTCTGAAATTGAATTTTCATGTGGAATTACACACAGGTCAAAGAGACAGTCACACAGCTAAACAAACAGCTTAACAGGTAAAATGATTGGCCTAAGCTAATCAAGACTTACTCCATTTAATATTTGATCCCTTCTTGTTAAATTAGGATCATTTCCTTCCTAATGTATTCCTGACACTGCAATCTATCTTCCATACCACTTGAGCAACGTAGCAGGTAAGGATTCTGTTCTTTAGGGGAAGAGGCTCCCAGATAACTGTACTAACATAGCAATAGTTATGCAAACCAGTAGTTGTCTTAAGACATTAAAAGGTCATTTAGAGCATCGGGTCATTTTTTTGTTTGCCTCTTGATATATATCCCAAAACTGTACCTGCAACGTGAGCATGTCCCATCATGAATTCCTGTTTCCTTTTAAACAAAAACTATTAATTCTTGCATGTAAGTCTGTCCAGCCCAAGTTCATTATAGGAACACAAGTCAGAGACACAGCCCCAGCATGCCAGACCCAAGGAATGCTCACCAGCTTTTCCATCTTCATTAGCTTTATGTCCTGCTGATGGAGTTTCTCATTCTTGATCTCCAGCACTGCTTTCAAACTTTCCAGCTCCTGTTCCAGGTACATAATCTGTGGGTTTTTCTGAAAGATTGCCAGAGAGTTTGCTTAGTATCCTGAATTTCAGGAATAATTTAGATGTTTCTCTGCTATTCTGAAAAAACAAGGAAATAATTAAGGTAACGAGTTACTTGTTCTAAGTGAAATCAAGTCAAACACTAGAATAAATAACAAGATCTGATATCACTTTCTCCTTGTTTTTTGTTTGTCCTTCAGGGTAGGTGGACAGTTGCAGTTGCTTCATCAGAAGTTGTTCAGAAAACACTTAATGCACAGACATGAAAAACTCTTGTGAGTCAAAGGAAGGCATGAATGCTGTCACAGCAAAACTTGTTTCACAGGAGTGTCCAAAGGCCTTAAGGCTAGGAGTTCCAAAATCTATTTCATATTACTCATAACCCATCCCAAGAGATAATTAGAGTAAACATTTGAAGAGTTTTCAGGCACTGGAATACTTCAAAAAAGCACCAGAAGTTTAAGTTCTGAACTTGACTGTAGCTTATGTTCCCTGGTTTGAGTCTGAAAGTAGCTTTCATAAGCAGAAATTGAAAGTTTTCAGCTTTACCTTCTTCTGAAGCCTGAAAATGCAACTATACATAAAAATTTTGCCTTGGTACACATCCATAACTTATCTACAATATAGCAAGTTAGGACTTTTTTAGTTTTCCTTTTTGTATTGTTTTCTGGGAGGTGGAAGGGAGATCAGGAGGAGGCCGCAGCAGGGTAAGATGTGGCTGCCTCAAGGACCTGTTTTCCAGAGTAAGAAACCATTCAAACACTGCAGAGTAAAACAGATTGCATTTCAAGGCAGTCACAGCCAAAAAAAGGGAAAATAGAGCAAGTCTGAGTCCACTTCCAGATAGTGAGAACGGAACATGAGCTGAACTCAATCAATGATTAATCATGTTGTGTAACTAAGTTTATCTTCAAAATCAAACAAAACTTGTTTCAGTGCATTTGGGTAAGAACACAGGTGCACTGCACTGAGTGACAGCTTCACTGCCACACCACAAACCTCAGACAGGAGGGCAGTGCCTGCAGCCTTGTGGGGTGTGGGCCCACAAGCACAGGGCCAGCACAGGTCACAAGTAATAGGGGCTCCATCACCTAGGTCATTCTCCTGCTTGTTTTTAAGGCCTGTTGCAGTAGTGGTTCTTGTTTAACTTTTGAGAAGTCAGTGTGAGGGTGAAGCATGCTGTGTGAGGGTGAAGCATGCTGTGCTGCCTCAGTGAAGACAGCAGACAATCTGTTCCTGTTTTGTGACTTTGACATGGAATCTAGGAGCTAACAAGGAAAGCAATCCTGAAAAGCTGAAATGTTACAGTATGTTCAATATTCACTTTATTTTCTTTCTCTCAAGTCCAGGGGTCTTAAAATGTGTTTTTAAAGTCAAGTGTGAGCCTCCACATTAGCTGCTCAGAGGAGAACACACAGGCAAATAAAAAGAGTGAAAGGCCTACATCTTTTAGCAAAAACCTGGGAATATCAAGTGACACTACCTAAATGATACCAGAGAGGTGGAAATACATCTCTCTCTTCAAAGGGCTATTGGGAATTCCAATACTGCAGAATTAGTGCTTAGTACAGAAGAGTATGCTGAGTCAAACTGGTGCTTTTCCAAAGACAAGTCTCAAGCTTATCAAGCATCTTATGCTGCCAGGAAAGCACAAAGCACATTTGCAGTGTAAAGGCACTTGACTATTGCTCCTTTAATTTAGGCAACATCTGAGCGTGCCTGTGGAATTACAGCTCAAACTCCCACTGCCACAGCAACATACTGTGGTTTCAGATCTTGTGGCAGCTATGTCCTGCTACTAGAATAAGCAATAAGAGAAAACAATACAGAACAAATTCCAGTGAAAACTAGGGCAACTTCCACTAGAGGCATCCTAAGTGAGGCTTTAAGCATGGAATTTGTCTTTGTGGAATAAACAATACTACTGGTATTCCACTTACTTCTGAGTAACCAGAAAGATAAGCATGTTTGTGTCTAAGCCCCACCACCCAGTGCATTAAAAAACTTTCTCTCAGAACACATTTCTCTCCCAGGAAAGAAGCAATATCAGAGGCAATAGCAGCCTTGGGAGGAAAGGCAGGACAAAATAAAAGTTTCTTTGAAGGATATATCGGCAAAAAGTAAGAATCAACATTTGAATAAATGCATTAGAAATGAGCTTTGCAGTAGTGATGCAAGCCCACACTGATCATAGCACTGGTAGAGCAGTTACTGACTGTGCACAAAAATGCTGTGGTACAACTCCTGTACACACACGGGTCTTCAGTTCAGCTTAGGTAGGCTATTATTTACACCTCTGACTTTGACACTCAACAGCTTTATAGAATTATAATGGTAAAGTTAATACACAGCATCACAGTGCTTGTGAAAAATGTCTGGCTGATGAGCCATTTACAAAAAAGTATTACTAAGTATGGGACCCCTATCAGGCTTCACTGCAAATTTTTTGCATTATGCAATAAAATAAACCCAGGCAAGATCTGTTCATCCACATTACTGTGGAAGATCAAGACTTACGAGATTGGCTTTTTCTTTGGCTATTTGTTTTTGTTCTTCTAATTTCAGCTTCTCACTCAGAGAGTTGTTTTCACTTTTTAGTTCATCGATTTTCTTCTGAAATGTAAATATATTGTATCATTAGGCCAAGAATTCAGTGCATATATCCAAACTGCTTTTCAAGTTTTAAATTGTTGCAATGCACCCAGCCCTTAACAAACCTCCAGCAACTCCTGCTTCTCTTTGAAGGAATCTTCAAGCGACTTCCTTTCAGATTCATGGGTACTCTTGAGCTCTAAAACAAATTATTTTTGCAGATTTTTAATATCACATAAGGCATGAAAGAAAATTCTTTTTGAAAATAAACAGCTTGAAGAGCCAGCCTACAAATATATGCATAGATACAGTTGATGGCAACACGGAACATTTATCATTAACTGATGCAAAGCATTTATGAAGTATCAGATTTATTCCTACTTCAGATTTGCTGATTGTCCTCTCACATATCCATTTCATTAGCAAACAGCCTGTCAGTTTTGGGAACATTTATCTGCATGCAACAAATGGGTTTACTAAGCACTGGTCACATCTGACACAAGTTGAGTTTATGGAAGAAAACAAAGCAAAAATTGAAATTGTTGAAATTGAAACTTCTAAAAAAACGTTTATTTTCCTACTTTGGATGCCATGCAAAGGAGTTTGCTCTTTGAAAGCAATAAAAGCATGACCAGTCTTCAAGACAAAAAAGTATCACTGAAAACTCAGCTCTCAAGTGGAGTGGAAGGAGTATGGAAATCATCATCCCTTAAATCAATGAGACACAATATCATTTAAACCTGAGCACGTCACCACCCCCTCCCTGAAAAACACCTCTGCCACAGTGTACAGTACACAGTGTAGGATATTTCTTAGCATATCCATGTCATTATGGAAATCACACCACCCTACTCATCCTCATTTTTAGTTCTGAGGTGCTCCTTACAGAACCAGGGGATGGGAGGAATTATTCAGTCACTTGAGATTTTTGAGGGCAATTCAGGCGTCTTTTACTGCAAGAAAAAGTCACTTTCACTTAAAGTGTTTATAAAGTTTCATTCAACTACAACGGCATCATGGTTTTTGCTGTATGTAAAATAAGACTTGTCAGTGCCAACAGAAGGAATTCAGCCAATGTTTTTAAAAATTAAACAAAGAACAGCAAAGTGGACACAATGATCAAAACACCTGAATACTTTTGTTTGTGACTAGCAGTACTATAGCATACGTACTTAAATACAAAATACTTGCCTGAAAAAGAGGATTCATACTCCTTTTTCAGCTCCTCTACTTTTTCTGAGTGCCTGTTTTCAAGTTCCAGCTTAAAGCTTTCATGTGTGGTATTTAAATTGTCCACCTGCAATATGACAACATGATTTCTCTCCCCTTACATGTATCAACTTAACCCTTGTTTAAAGCATTGTTTCAATGGCTTTACGCACTATGTCAAGTACATTTAAAATGGTCTAGCAGGATTCAAAAGAAGCTAAGCCATGTACAAGGCTTAATAAATGAGAATGATGCCTTACAGTTTACCACTACCAGAGTAAAACGTGTCCATCTCTCACAAGCATTGAGTTGCAAAGCAACGTCAGAGGGCAGATGTGTTTCTAGAAATCTTAAAACTCAAGCTGACCCAAATAGCCCATGGAGCTCTAGAAATAACTTAAGCTGGCAGAACACAACCAATCTCCACCACATTTAAACATAAGCCCAAGATCTGCACAGCTTAGTGTGGTAGTATTTTTTATTGCTGCAATGAAGTGGAATTTCACATTAAATAACTGTTATTAGCAAAACCCAGGATTCTCTGAAGACTCATTTGTAGCAGAAAGCAGTTGCTAGAGAACTTTTCTACTTTGAGTGATACAAACCTGCTCCTGGAGTTGGGCTTTATACTTTTCAGCTTCCTCAATGCAGATACTTCGGAGTTTCTCACATTCTGCAGTGTAAAACTGTTTAAGCTTCTCCTCCACCTCAGCTAAGTCATCATTATGTTTCTGGTTTAACTTCTGCAAATACCCTTCATAAGCAATTTGCAGTTCATTCCTGTCTCTTTCCAATTTCTCACAAGCTGCAGAAGTGGTTACTGAAGATGTCAAAAGAAAAAAAAAAAGAAAGGAATTGGATCAAGTTCAATACAAAAGTCACATCTTCATTTACAGGTATTAAAAACGGTGAACACATTACACAGCAACATGGTTATATACAAAGACAAAGATGATTTATCCATTAAATGTGTGCCTCCAAGGACACATGAACAGATCTTCACAAAACTATCAAATTCCATGTTTCTTAGGCTGAGAATGAATTGAACCCAGCTAAGCCAGGAGCCCACATAAAAAGCACTGTTGTGTGGCAGATTGACATGACATGGAAGGAGGAATGTCTCATGAGGGACACTGAAGAGCTCCAATAAAAAAATTAATTGTATTTGCTACTTTACCTTATTTGATCCCATTCAGTAGAATATTTGTCAGAGTACTTCACTTTTTGACATAGAAACCACTTAGCTAAATTTGAAAGTCCTGATTTCCTGAAAACTGTAAGTTTAATGACACCCATACTCAGACATACAGCAAAGAAGCAATTCTAGCTTGACATGGACCTGATACAGATCTGCCAATCTGAAAGATACCTTCTTGTGTTTATGCATGAGATATTTAAATATGCAAGACAGAAAATGGTTTTGGGCAAAAAGTGCAGAGTATTAAGAAAAGATAAATGCTCTGCAACTCTCTTTACATCTGCATTAACACAGGTCTGCTAAGAAGGCTGCCTAAGTTTGTCTCCCCATATTTGCAGCTGCTTGCTTGAAAGGCAAAACAGAAGTTAGCAACTTTAATTTTTGAGTTTGAAATATAGCATGTCCAAGTCCAGCCAGCCAGGCCGGAATGGGAGGAGTCATCCTCCTACTGTTAATATGACTGCAGCAAATGCCTGATGCAGTTCCAGCTGCACCCAAAGCCTGGAAGCAAGGTGAAACAGCATCTCTAACCCAAGTGTGTGGTCACTGACCTTGTGCAAAACAGGTTCTATACAGACTCTATAGTGCCATGGTTTAAAATAAATTAGTCAGAGGAGTGGCTGTTTAGGAGAAAAATCAACTAAAATGTTAACTTGATCCTCAAAGGCAGAAATCATGCATGCATGCACTTCACAGCAGACTGGCACACTGCCCAAACAGTGAAAATATAAACTCTATGTAAAAGTATGGGAAAAGGCAAGGATTTCTGTACAGGCAGTACAGGAAATTCTCATCACAAGAGTGCTTGAGCCTTAAGATAAATAAATTACAGTATCCTCAGGGACTGATTCCCAAAGTAGTAATGGGTCAGCTGAAGGGAAAGCAGCCTGCCCCAGCAGAGTGCCTCAAGTTACATGTGTCTTACTCTTCTTTGCTACAGCTCATTAAAAGCATGTGAATAACCTGATGGATGATACTCTTTTAAAGGAACTGAAAATAATCTTGGCCCTGCTACCATCACTTGGAACCTACAGTGGAACTAGAAAGTGTTAAGAGAGTGAGCTGTACTGCATGGAAATCAATCTACATGTGTGCCTACCTGAATTAGGCTTAGCAGCAAGCTCAGCTATGCTGGGTCTGTGCAAAGGATGTGCTGATCTGGACAGATTTAGGCCAAGCTCTTCATTCTCTGATTGGCAACGATGCAACAGAGGCTCAACTGAAACCTACCACAACATTCTCTGCAACCCAAGCAGATTTCACAGTTTTTGCTACCTTCTGCAGCAGCACCAAAATAAATTTTTGCTCCCCTATCTTTATTCGTTTCAGAAACTTCTCTTACAACTGCTCCCTTAGGGAAAGGGAAAAAAAAAAATAGCTTTCACACTACTACCACATTGCAATGGCACAAAGTTATTGAATATATATACTCTGCATTGCCACATTTTTGGAGAAGAGGTAACACCACTGTTAGGAGACACTGTATTACAATGCCAAGAACCAGGCAGCAAGCCAAATGGAGATGTTACACAGCCAACCACGTGCAGATGGAGCTGACCTTCTACAGCAGGGTAAGGGCATAGCTGAGAGGCAGGCAACTTGCATGGCTCAGTTGAGGTAACTGCAGCAAAACGCTTCAAATGACCCACTTCATTTATAACCAACAGAGGAAGAAGCATCAAATTCCTTATTTGCAAGGCCAGAGCTATTCATTTGCCTCCAGTTAGCCAGAGGAATTTGCTGCCTATCATTGCCTTATCTTTAAATGTCAGCACGCAGAGCTTCAGATGATGCAAAGCACTTCAGAAAAAAAGCAAATAGCAAACCACACCTTTGTCAAAGAAAACAGACACATCAGTTCCCCTTCAGGCAGTTTGCAATTCAGATTTATGAGAGGACTAATGTTACAAAGGCAAACAAAAGACTTTTGAAACTTGCACTAGCAGTTCAAAGTTGTTACCGTAAAGGTAACTTGGCCTCCACAAAGCTGGAGGCTGCAACGCTTCCTTGCACATCACAAGCCTGACTTATATCCCTGCCATCCAAACAAGAAGCAGAACTCCTACACAACCAGGGAGCTCCCAGTATCATGGTGGTGCAAGAAACTGGCCGTGGTTTTTCTTGATTTCAGGAAAAACACCAACTAAAGAATTGTTAATTTGAAATTATGAGATGTCCCATAAACCAAAGCTTATCTAAATACTTGAGATTGAAATGGGTGCAGCAAGTATTTTGCACAGTCCTGTCCCTCTGCAGACTGAATAATGTATTTTATGACTGCTCTGCTTTTTTTTAAGAAAGTTGCCTTTTTCATGATTTGTCCCAAATTCCTTAATTTGGCCATTTAGCCACTGGCTAACCAAAGCTGATTGCTGCTCAACTGAAGAGTAATCTCACTGAACTCATGCCAAATTTGAAAAAAAATTTTGTAACTGGAACATGTGTTTTTCTAGTAGCAAACACACAAATCTATTTCAACTTCTTGTCCACTTCAGAGATACCTGAAGTGCATACCTCAGAGTTTTTGTACAGTACTACTGTGTTTCCTTTCCCTTCTTGAAGTGATTTTCTCCACAATTCCACATCTTTAGAACACAAACCTTGAGCAAAAAAAAAAAAAACCCAAGAGGAAACAAACGGTCCAACAGCATTTCAGGAAAAATCAAGCCAGAGAGATTAATAGATGCACTATTTGTTTGTCTGTGAAGTTTGCTCCCTTTTACCTGCAACACTAAACAGTTTTAAGGATAGTGTATATGGAATGCTATACTTGGCAGCCAGAAGCAATCTTTTCACTTTATTCATATAGCATAGCCATTAATTCATTTTTCCCCCTCCAAATATTAATATTTTTTCCTCCACTTGGTTGTCCCAGCCTCTCTTCCCAATCATACAACTGTCTGTCCCTGTATCAGTACAGCAGGGAGCAAGATTAATCTGTGGTTTTAGGCTTCTTAACACCTCTAATTATAAATGAAGAGCCCCATTCTTTTCCATTCAACCATGACCTTTAGAAATCATGAAAAGTTTCTGAGATTTGGTAACAGCAAATCTTCAGAGCAGAAATGCTGGTTTTGACATATAAAATAACCCTTTATTTGTAGTAGTTAACATCAGCCACTTGCATCTTGGGTATTTCACTACAAAGCTTTTTAAATGCCAAAATCATAAAACAAATGCTTGCAAGAGCAGCATGAAGAACCAGGCACATGGCAACTCCCTGCACAGTGCAACAGCAGCACATCCAAACCACAGCAACAGTGGCTGCAGCTGAAGGAGAGGACTACAAAAATTGTCTTTCTATCTCCAAGAAAGCTATTTTGTATTTTCACTAAAAGTAGCCAAGAGATAAGACCTTACAAATGTGCATCCCCTTTCACTTTTTTTTCTTGCTCTAATTATAAAACCATCATCCAATACAGCCCTTATGGCTAAACTGCTTAGCTTAAACATGTTTCAATTTACATTCCCCTAAAGCTACCATAACCATAGCTCTAAGATAAAATACAATGGATTTTTTGAACCCTGAATTAAATGGTTTGCAAACAGCAGTTATCTTCATAAAATTGTCCAAGTCACTCACTGGCCTAGTTATGATTTATGAAAAGGCATTAGACTGTCTGAAATTCTAAACCACAGTTCACTAGGACAGTAAACTGACAGCATTTTAATAGATGTGGGAGATGTGAAATGGGGATAATTACCACAAAAAAAGCCCAAGTATTTAGTACTACGTGATATTACACTGCACTAACATTTAATTGCTCAAACCTTGTATTTCACACTGCAAGCTGTATGTTCTCTTGACCAGTAAATCTGCTATAGACAGGCTCATTTCCTTCTCTTTACAATATATATATATTTATATCTATATAGTAATTAATTTATGGTATTGGCAGATTCTCAATATTGAAAATTCTTCTTCCCAAAAATGCTTTCAAGTTTATGACCAGGTTTCTCTTCATTCTCTTTCTGGTGTTACTTCCATAATGAGACTAATTATAGAGGACATTAAACCACATTGCATATTTTTGTTCTTGGGCAAGTTAGACAAGGCAGGTAGCCAAAGAAGCCTGCTTTAAGCAACATTTAAGCAGGTATGATTGAATAAATAACGTGAAGCACTCAATTCTCTGCTGGGAAGTAAATTCACATCCCATGTGCTGCGAACGCTACAAGTGACAGAATGTTCAAGCAGGCAAACAGGCAAGTCTGTGAGGTGTGGCAAGTCAGGCCCTGTCTCAAATAAGTGAAAGAAGCATCTACCTATTATTAAATATTGTTACAGATCACCTTAACCTGAAAACCGAATCACATTCACTGTAAAACACAACTGTCTCTTCTATCTGAACTTCCAAAGCATCTTGAAGATAATTTAGTAACAAAAAAGAACACAAAGGTATTCGGAAGGAAATACATTTAGCAATTGCCACACAGCAGCTGGAGGTGAGAGAGAGGGGTTTGGCATTTGGCTGTCTGTCCAGGGTACACACAGGCCTCTCCAGGCCACGCAGAAACGCTCACCAATGGAAATGTTCAAAGGGCCAAGGTTGGCGCCAGCTGAGTCAACTTTGCACCTGCTATCTTGTAGCAGGACTCAGCTGGACCACATCCAGCATGGCTGCAAGGAGGCTCTGACACAATGTGGAGTGCAATTGATTTAGAGGAATAGTTTCATACCTCTCAAGAAATATGCAGCCCTTGCAATTTCTACTTACATAATTAAACGAGTAATTAGAAGTTTACGTACTAGCTTGCATCTTAAGAGAAACAGTTAACAAGCAGGACATCCTTAGCTGCTCCAGGCTCCCAGAACTACTGCGCTTTCATTTAAGCCAGTATCAGTAAACCAGTAGCTGGAGATTTTAATGAAGTCCAAGTTCAGAACCCAACTGTTACTGATTTTGAACTCCCTTTGGAAAAGCCCATCCCCAAACACCTATCACTGCTAATCCTTGCACATGTTTCCTGCTACTGAGAGCAGAAAGCACTGTCTGGTAACCATCACCTGGCTGGCACAGTCACATTCTGGGACAGGAATGCCTATTTAAACCATTTAACAAAAAGGTAGAAATGGTCATACACAATAACCCTGCAAAACAGACCATTTGACAGCAAGTAAATTTGGTCTTGCAAGGTAAATCAAGGAGCTTGGGAACATGCACCATTAAACTTCAAAGTAAGAAACTGAGAAGTCTAAACTGCACAAGCTTCAGGATACCCTCAAACTCAGCAGCATTGCAGAGAACAGGCTCCTCCTCTCCTACAGAGAACACTGGGCTGTGCAGACCCGGCTCCTTCTCAAGAGTGTCTGTCCCCAGACTGCAAACCAACAGTCATTAAAAACATGGCAACTGGAACTCCACAAAACATCTACATGGCCAAACTAAGACTCAAACAGCACTTATCTTTCTCAGCAAACGTATGCTTAGATTGTACTGTGAATGAAAATCCACAGTACTTACGTCAAAACAGTCTATGGAAATCTTAAGTTCAGCTGAATCCATTTAACAGTGTCAATAGAAAGCTGATTAGCAGGTATGTATTTAAGCAGATTATTTTCAGATAAAGCTACTGTTTTAAGAATGCCTTTCTCACACCTTGTCAACAAATTATTAATTTAACTTCAAAAAAAACCCCAAACCAAGTTCTTTTTGAAGGTAGACAGAATTGAAGACCTGGATAGTTTTTCATTTCTATAATTAAATCCACTCCCTTTACATGCTCAGGAGAGCAGTACAGACAGGCTAGACATGTGACGTGGTTAAAACAAAGGAACTGCATGAAGATAAATAAATGCTTCATGAAACCATGGTCTGGAAACCTTACAAAGGAAGTGAGCCCCAGGCTGCCATTCAGATGCTCCTGCAGAACTGACCCAGGAAGCTCAGCTCTGTGAGGGGAACAGCTGACAATGGCATCCAGCAGCACATCAGCCAGCATCCCTGTCTGAGAGCTCGGGGCACTCGGGTGTCACAGATCCATCAGGCACAGTTGCATTTGAAGTTTTTTCTAGTTATCAACCTACTGAATGGCACATGCTTGCAATGGGAGTCTCATTTTATGAGCTCATCAGGCTGCTGATCAAAGCAGGAAGATAACAAGTTTATGGAAAGCTCATTTAAGCATGAGGCATCCTTACAAAGAGCTAAGCATTCAAAAAAAACCTGAACTCCACCAAAACCCTCAAATGTGGTAATGGCAAAAGTGTTGGCCAGCTTTTTGGTCTACCCATCTAAGCAGAATTTTCCCTTTCTAGGTAAGTGATAAACATAGTACCTAGGTTGATAAAGGAAAAATAAATGTTGAAGATGGAAGCCTAGAGAACGAAAGAGACTTTTTTACTCTGATAGCAATCCTTCTGAAGTCATTTCCTTGAGGTAAACAAATAGGGTTGCTCAGAGAATCACATCAAGTACATAAATAGAAAGAAATCTGGTTTATAAAGTTTATAACACAACTTTTTAGTGATCCAAGAAGGCCTTTTCCACATTAAAACCCTAGTCCTGTTGTCACTTTAGGGCGATAGAAACATCAGTTGCAGCTGACGGGGAACACAACCCTGCACCCCGCTACTCATTCCTTTTCTCTGCTCCACTCCCAGCATTCCTTCAGTCACATACTGAAGTCAGGGCAGGCAGCTTTGGCAAAACAGCACTACCAGGCAATAGTCTCAGCTGCCTTAGGTCCCCAGGCAGCTCACTGCATCAGTGGGGGCATGGCTGCCCCTGCAGCAATGCTGCCACAAGGAGAACAGAGGGATGCAAAGGCAGGGGAAGGCCAGGCTCTTTCAAAGCCAGCCCCTACTGAGACCGGCCTGTAACATCTGCTAAGTTCAAATACGTTACATGGAGCTACCTCTTAATGCATTTAAATCAAGCTTCAAAGTTGGCAAAACCAGCCCCTGCACATAATAGCTCAATTTCATGTTATAGCCATCCACTAGGATGAGTTCAAAGATTTAATCTCATCAGCCTGAAAGCATTTCCTTCTGTTAATTTTATGCTCATTCACCTACAGGTCACTAAGGCAAAAATGCAGATTTTGCACAGTATGTTTCACGGGTTTATGAATTTTTTGCTAGCAAATCTCTAGAAGACAGCATACAAATGAGTTAAGGATCAAACAGAAGTATATATGCTGTCAGCCATCCTCCCATTTTTTAGAAGTGAGTGCTGTGGTCATCAGACACATGTTTTGCAAGGAGGCCCTGCAAGGCGCAGTGAGATCAGTGCCAGGAATTCGGTGAACCTGGGGTCACGCTGTCAGGGCTGCGCAGCACTGAAAGCATCTGAGCGGAATCCAGTCAGGGAATTAAATGACTGCCATTACAGTAGCAGGGCATCTGCCTTCTGCAGATCTGCTGCATTTCTGCTTCACGATGAATGCAAAAATAAATTCTTACCTAGTTCTCCTCGAAGGTTAAGCAGCTCTTGAGATAACGCTTTCCGCTGCTTCAGTGCTTCTTCCCTCTGCAGAGAAAAAAACAAAAAACCCCAAATGTTTGGTTACTAGTGGTCTGAGCAGGGTACCTTCCAGTAATTAACTTCCATGTGTTCTGTAGGAAAAACAAGAGCAAGAAGCCAAGATATGACTCATTTAGGATAACAGTTCAGCTGTTACAATATACACAGATGTTCTTCTGTTGTTAAGGAAGTTATACTTTAAAACAAAGAACCGCTTTTTCCAGGACATCTCTGCAATTAAAATCCTACTTTGCAGCAATTAATTATATATTTTATGGTGGGTGTAGCAACATAAGCCTCCAGAACAAATCAAGTGGTAGATGTCAAGGGCACAGAAGTATAGTGTATATGTGAAAGAGGCATGCATTAAATATTTATCTTAAGCTTACTCAAACAGAAAACCATCAACTTTGCTAAATGCTTAGTCTTCCATGAAGAAAAGGCACAGCCCTGTTCAAAGTTGAATACAACCCACCCTGCCGCTCACAGCTCCTAACGTTAAGATAGATGGTGTTTCTCATAGGGAGACAATCACGCAGCACGTGTGAACAGACCATACCACAGCAGAAGCCCCCATCTACCTCCCTGCTTTCCAGGAGCTGTGCCCCGGCCAGGAGGCCAGGCCCAGTGCCGCGGACCCGCAGCCCGGGGGCGGCGCAGGCACGGCCGGGCAGAGCCGCTCCGCGGCCCGCGGTCACCGCCTCACGCCACGCGCGGGGTGCCAAGGTCCGCACGCCCGCCTGGCAGGGCGCTCCACCGCCGGCTCCCTGCGAAACAAGCACTCATTACCCTTGCTGCAGCGCACTGAGAATAGAGGCACAGCTTGCTGCTAGAGCAGCCCATCTTCCAGCGCCGGCAGCCCCCCGCTCGGCCCCCCGGCCCTCATCGGCGACGCGCGGGCGGCGGCGGCACCACCGAGGCGGGCAGGTCCGGCCGGGGCCGGGCGGCAAGGCTGGACCTTGCCTCCGCAGGTTATCCTGCGTCCGCGCCCAGCGCTCCGACAGCGGCAGATACTGCAGCTCCTGCAATTGGCACAAGCAGCCAGCGATTACTTAAAGCCACAGCCCTTCTTTTATGCAAGGCGAGCCCAGACATTAGATCGATCGATCTCCACTTGCTCCGACGGCAGCCGGGATCACCGAGGGAACGCTGCCCTTCTCTGCACATAACCGAGCTTATTTTTAGCTGTTTCGAGCTTGTTGTACGCTGCTTTCACACCTAATTTGTTGATGCAAAAATAAACCATAGGAGGCCTAAACTCAATGGGAGAGCCACAGACACAGCAGCTTTGCTGCTGTCAATGCCCAGGCTTATGTTCAATAGTCCCGATGCATGCAAATAGCTTTAAATTTCGCATGCTTTTCCTTTAGCGAGGATACATGAGAGAAAAGGAAAAGAAAAGCACTGGCCCAAAAATCCTCACACTTGTCCACAACTGAGCACTGATGAATTTGCAGACTGGTCAAGCCACACCTACAGCTGGTTCTCCCCAGGGAAAACCTCATCTTTACAGCAAACTCCCCCTTTGCCCTTGGTCACTCTCACTGCAGCCTGACCACAGGCTGCCTCTTAAGAGCACCCCATCCTGGAGGCAGGGAAAACTCACTGCATGCCTGCAGAACAAATAAAGCAGTAAAATACTCCGTTCTTAAAAAAAAACTAGAAAGAATAAGCACCCAAAACCCAGTCATGTATTAAGGTCTGACACAAGGCTAATCAAAATGAGTAATTTTTATGCTATGCACTCATTTGCAAGTTTTAGGAAATTATTATGCAGCTGTAAAGGCTGGTTAGAAGAAACTGCCAGCCCTTTACTAGAAATATTTGAATTTTTGACATTGTATGAGAAATATTCCCCTTTAATCACTCAATTTAAGCAGTCTTAACAATTCTTTGGACCCTTTAGACTTTGGTAGGGCTATTAAGCAGCTGTGCTGCAGTTTTATATTAAGCTCTTAGAGGCTTTTTACAGTGTCAGTGGGCTAAGATTGACAACCACGCCTCACCTCCACAGTAAATTCTCAGGAGAGCAGAGAGCTCAGTTATTGAAAGGACTTGCCCTGCTCTTCCCTGCTTCCTATGCTCAGAAGGAGAGATGAGTCATCTCACTCCAGTTCAGCACGAGTGCTCCCACTATGGACACAGCATCTGATGATGAAAATGGAAATGCTACAGTGAGTTATTTGAGCTGCATCCTTGCACACTGGGACACAACCTGCTTTTTTCTGGCCCACTTTGTCAGTAAAAGATCTCAAATTCTCCCTGGTGGTTCTACCACGCTCCAGACCCTTTGGACATGCTAACCTTTTTGTTTAGTGTTTCCAAATGAGCTTCTTTGTGGTCTACACATTTTGTATTTGTTTTCAGTTAAAGAAATTTGATGCAACAAGGGCATTTACAATCAGCATATGCTAAGGACTAACGAGAGGCTAAGCCTAAAAATCCAAAACAAAATCAAATAACACTGCCTATGTAATCTTCATGGTTCTTGCTGCTCCTAAGCCCTGTTGCTTTTTATTGGTGTTGTTTATTTAACCTGTTGCCTCAGTCCAGCTTGCCCATTCATAGTTTAACATATCCAAGTAATCCAGATGGATTTGTATCATCACCTCCTGCTCACGAACACCTTCAGAAAAAACCTGCCAGCATAAAACAAGAAGACCAAGTTGCTCATATGGATAAGCAGCCACCTAAAGTAGTCAGACTGACTAGCAGAACTTAGTACACTTTTATCTGAGTTCTGAGAGAACTGAAGCTGCAGGTATGGGGGCTTCCCCAATAAAATGTTACAGTTTCCAAAATCTGAAATCTATATGCAGCAAAATACCAAAAGCACTTGTATAATGCAGAAAGAGCTTCTCTTCAGTATTCAAAGACAGGTATGCATATGCTTTGCGCTGGAATATCCAGCAACCTTCTTGTTTATGCTTAACAAGATTCTAGTTGAAAAATCAGTACCAGAAATTGGGAGAGCAGAACCAAGCTGGAGCATACAGGATCGAGCAATTTTGGCATTGTTATCCAGATAAATCCAGCAATAAGGATCATCCTCATTTGGCTGTCAGAGACTCATGAAGGATCTTCATACCCCTTTACAATTTCTTCTGGCACAATTTATGAATTTATATAAAGATCAGGTAGATTATTTGGGACCTATTTTTTTCTTTTTTACAAATAACCTATTGTAGGTTACACTTAAACCAAAATATTCCCCAGCCATAAACATGGAAGCTTCAGAAAAGAACAAGAACAGAGTTTAGGGATAAAAGATTTGCCACAGGAAATACTAGAGCAGTGCACCTCTGCCACTGAATGCTACAAAAAAGTTCCCAGCATAATGAGGGAGACCTGGACACTTCTTGCTCTGAGGAAAATTAGCCAGTTAAAAAATCCTTCACATTTTAAAAACTTGACAAGTTCAGGTAGACATATGCCCCACAGCAAAGACACTTGAGAAGGTGAGGCCCAAGGTAGAAGGTTAAAGAACACCACAGTTTCAAGATGGCAAAAACTACCAAGTCAGGAATGGAATAAATTACGAAGTTTGTCATTCATGTTTGTTTTGTTGGCAGTTATGCAGCCCAATTACAGGCTTAAGAGTATTTTTCCTGGCAACTAGCTGGTTTTGCTACAGCTTGAGATTCAAACAGACCAGCCTAGGGTCATTTTAGATACAAACAAGGGTGAGGACATATCACTGTCTGAACAGTTTCCATTGCTCTGCTTTGAAAGCAGGAAGCTCTACAAAAGTCCACATTCCAGAATGAGCAAGAAGGATATTTGTACCAAGCACACAAACAGCCTTCCTGCCTGCATACCCATACCAAATCTTCACGTGAGACAGACCCAAGTTACCTCCAAGACATCAGGTTCTGAGCAGTTCTCAAGCTAGAATAGGTGGGCATTCCTCGAGTATGCCACAGCAACTTTGCAGACAACAAATATAAGAGCATGAAGTTTTACAGTAAACTGGAAACTTTCTATTTCCTTGAGAGAATGTGCAACTAGCCAGAGTAACCATTCCAGGTTTCCCAGCACACTCCTGTTCCTGGCCAGGTGGGGTGATGCTGGTGTGGGGGCCCCATGTTCTGCCTGCAAATCAAGGCTTTGAGAGACACAGATAGGCTGTGCCTAGTCAAAAAGTCCTAATCACCTTTTCTAAGTTTTTCCTCCATGTTAAGAGCTGCAAATCCATCAACAGTTATTCAATATAAAAAAGCAAATCACAACAGAAACCAGGTTTCGAGGATGTGTGTCCAAATAAGCTAACATTGCCCAATCTGGTAGTAATTATCCAAACATCACAGTTCACATTTTAAACTAGCACATTCCTTTGGGAAACAAAATATGTTTGGAGCTCTTTTGGAGCTGTATTAAAGAAAGAAAAATTCACAAGAACCAATAATGAAAAGTTCCCATTTGCATACCAAAATACAGTAATTGTTGCTTTTTCAATTTCAAGCAGCTATATCACACTGAAGATAAGGCACCTGCCACAGCTGCCTAGTCTACCCCAGTAGCAGATTCAGAAGAAGCATTATAGATCACTGCAACCAAAAACTGCAAAGCACTGGTACATTGTGAAGAAAGAGACACAACTCACTTTGAGGCCATGAAATACCCCAGGGAATCAGGCTGTGTTGTGGCAATTTTCCCATGGCACAAGTGGAGCAGCCATGCTGGAATGTTCATCTCAGTGCTGGGATGCAAGGTGGTCCCTGCCCAGCGAAGGTGGAGAAGGGCTCTGACAATGCCAGTACCAAGCCCTCTGCAGTGTGCAGACAGGACAGGCAGATCCAGGTCTCAGGAAAATTGCAGCAACTCAACCTCTCACTGGTGTAACTGGCAGGTGGGAACACCTCTGACTGGCCAGGCTGTCATCAGCCTTCTGGTTTCCATCAGCAATACACTTCACAAACAACAATTTCAAGACTCAGAACTTAAAGGAGTAGAAAATTAAGTGTTAAATATAAAAGCATCACAATGCTCTTTTCAAAAAGCATTTTATTATAACAGACTAAATAAAATTTGTTCAGACTGCATAAAGCAAATTCATCAATGCAAAGAACGGAAGCACTTAAATATGTCTTACTATCATACACAGGGCCAAATTAATTCTATTCTTGGAAAGAAGAGTCTGGCTTTTGTAAGCCATTTACTATCAAACCAAACCACAAGCACTTACTCCTAAAATTAAACTTAGAGAGAAATGCTGAGCATTTAAAAAACTTAATAAATTAGTAAATTTGCAAGCACTTCTGTAATGTGTATGGTTACACCCTACTGGAGATGTGCTGAGGTTGTATGGAAAAAAACATCATAATTTAAATATTTTTTAATACTGGTACAGTCCAAGTTGTCAACAGGATGTCTTTCTCATCTAAGGAGATATTCCTCTTGGGTATGAAGCATTAGAAATTTATGTCTACTCCATTCTTGTGCTGCTCCAGTAATAAAAACATGATCACCATCATTGGCTGTAGTGTAGAAATTGAGTCACATCTTTGCATAAACTCCAGTCACTCATGTGTCATCAGCTACAGCCTGGAGGTAATTAGGAAGGGACAACAAAAGGGCCATTCATATCCGCTTTGCAGTATGACATTTGACTTGAGGATTTTGGTCCTTACACCACAGTATTTCTATCTGTCCCTGTTCCTTCTTTCCTAGCAAAATCCAGTCCTCTAAGACTTCTCATTAGATATTAGCAGTTTTAGAAATTGATTTCTTATAAACTCCCCTACTCCATACCTCATTTAACACCCCCTTGCAGTGTCAGTTCCTCTGCATCACCCAATGCAAAAGTAAGCTAAAGACATGAGCCAAGGAAGCAGCACAACAAACAGGATTTACACTCTCTGCTCCATGCATATTTTTGAAAGGAGCAGACTATTACTGTGATAAAATATAAACGTCATGAGCCCTCTCAAATCAATAAATATACAGTGAAATGAATACTTCTCATTTACTCTTGGCTTCATTTGTGTTAGGCACTGTCTTCTTACCACATGAAATATGCCATCAGTTTTCACCTTAACCTACTTCAAGCAGAATTAAGACTCAGAATGCAGCATTTACGATTAGCTGATAGAGAGAGATTTATTGCAATTTCTATTATTTTACTTCTTTTATCTACTAGATGCATCTATGGAGAATCAGATGTTTTTTCCCTGATGTTTAGTGTATGAAACACTACAGCAGAAAACACTAAAGCAGAGAACCAGCCAAGCAGGATTCCTATGAGTCACCATGTATTTAACACATTTACTTGCAGGCTCTTTATGCTTTTGCAAGCTTTACACAGGCTCTTAGGCTTGCAGGGATCTTTGTTTTCCAATTTAGAAGTTGGGCCCACCTGCAATAGCAATAGCCTTGCAAAGATAGGTCTAGATGTAATAATATGGGCTATTTAATTTTACTTCTCTATAACAGCCTGTTTGCTACTTTACAGTCTCTGAATGCTAACATTAGTTCTTGCTTCTCACACAGAATGACTCCTTCCTTCCCTGTAGAAACTCCAATCTCATAAAAACTAAGTTTACCTCACCTAAGTGATCACTTATTTCTCACTATTTTGTTAAAGCTTTTTGTCTCAGTCCACTTCATTTGAATGACACAGATACTTTATAACTCTGACAAGTTATACTGTCACTATTTTTCTCACATCTATAAAACTATTATTACCATTATAAAGTTATTCAAAATGTTGTAATAAGAGCCTATGCTGGAGCATAATATGCACTATTAATTTCATTTTTAAGACTGTTTAGAATTTCACATGAAAAGGTAGTACAAATCAAGAAGGAAACAAGATTGAAACAAGTTGCTTTCTTTCTTCTACTAACTGCTCCCTTAAATTTTGCAATAGATACCTCTATTTTGCTCCTGTCATTAATTTTTCAGCTTCTTGAAAAAAAAATAATTACAAGAAATAACAAGGTAATAATGAAAATCAGGATCTTTATGGAAAGCAGCACTGGTTGCCTGAAACATCAAGTTTGTCTCAGTCAAGGAGTAGCTATAGGACAGGACTCCCAATTCCCTTCAGCTGTAACCCATTCTGAACACCCAGGTGTACCATTTAATTTGCTTAACTGACGCATCTTCTAAAAGGTTATTTCCATCAGAGCCTAGTTTCAGAGTAATTAATGGATTAAAATGTTTTTCTGGATGTTAGAGCTCACAAATTTTCAATCTGTTGCCAAAACATTCTTGTTCATTCATACTAGTTTTATAGAGACATTGAGAATCACCTGAAACTTCCTTGCTTTCCAACTGCTACTCATCAGACACAGGCTTCCAGAGCCTAGGTCTTCTCTGCAGGGGGAAACTACTGTGCTATTGCTCAAATACTCTCTGTAACAAAACGGAAAATATTTGTATTCCTCAAAATCAGGATATTACATTTTGATTTCTAACTGATTTTTCTTTTTTTTTTTTAAATAAGCACAAAATTTATCTCAATTACATATCCTTATTCTCTCTCACAAAAAGTTTTGTCCATATTTTGGGAAGCCAGATACACCTGGTATGAAAATTCTAAGGAAAAGTGGCCAAGTTTGATGTTAAGTTCTAGAAATTCAAAACTAAAAGTTTTCCTCAGAGACAGCTGCTCTAAACAACAGGACATGTAGGTCAAAAGATGTGACTGTTCCAAAACTCTTGGGGTCTAGTGATGCAATGTGTACTTCTGCCCCTTAACCTAGATATGCACTTCTCATTTGTAAATATAAACATTTTCTGCTGAACTTCCACAAAGGCCAGGACAAACATTTCTGATAGATGTGCTCATGTATTCCAAAATGGAAAAAAACCCCATTTTAAACTGCTAAGTTCCCAAGGAAACTAGCATCTTGACTCTTACAGTCATGCACATGTCAGGAAATGCCAGTTACAACAGATCATACACTAATGGTTAATTTCTATTTCCACCTAGAAATGCTGAAGCCTGCTCAGTCACACCATTTCTAGCATATTCCTCATGTTGTTTCCTGTGTCACATCCACAATTAGTGCTACCCACTGTCAAGGCTCTATACCCTCTCAAATGGCCTTTTCCTTGATTAAGGAAACTTATTAAAGATGGCACCACAACATTCCAAAGTAAGGTCTGACCAGTAAATAGCAGCACTCCCATGACCATACCAAGAAAAGCACAACAGTATAACTGAGCTTTTTTCATCTCTATAGTACCCTGTTTCACAGATACAAATTTGAAGACTATTTCCATATCAGAATCTACAGAGAATTACTGAGATGCCTAATTTGGATTAATTTATTAAACTAGAAAAATAAAAATCGATATTCATAACAAAATATTTTACCATTTAACTTTTTTTAAACAGTTTATGTAGTAGTTCTGAATGTAGCAGTTTATGCACTAAAATGAGAAGATGAAATATCTATCAATTCACACTTTGAACAGTTACAAAGCCATTCTAATTACACATTACCCTTTCCTTTGACAGCTAAATCTGCCTTAGACAGACAAATTTGAAACTAGATTTAAAACCAAGCTAGTACCACACTGCTAAAACAATCACCCTGCACTCCCAAAGATGTAAGAGTTTATACCCAGCAGTGAGCTGGAGGTTAGAACAGCCCAGCTGCAGGGCTCACACAGCCTCAGGGACAGCCCTGGGGCAGGGGAAGGGGCTGAACCCTCTCAGGAGGCAGGAACCCTCTCAGCAGGCCTCAGCAGCTGGTGATGTACTGGGGGTTTTTTGCCTCCCAAGGGAGCAGCTGGCTCCCAGCCACAGCTGCAGACCTCTCAGGCACACATTCCCACCCCACCCCAGCACTGGCAGTTCTTCACTTCCACTCCTTCCCCCTGTGAACCACTGCATGGGGACATACCCAAAACACCTTCAACATGGACAGACCTGTAAAACTAGACCCATAGTAATTTTTTTTACTGGCTTTCCAAAGAAGCCCAAGCCTACACAAAGGCTAGGGAAGAGAGGGGAGAGCTGCAAGAGAGGCATCCCCAACCTGACTTATCACAGACATGCTAACCACGTATTTAAAGCATCTGTGAACATATCTCTTACTGAAGGGACAATACATTCAGAATTAATACTAGTGGAAGTTAAAAGATCAACTCAAATGCAGTAGCGCAAATTTCAGAGCTCAGTGCAGTTGAAAGTTAATGGACAACTGCTTTCCTTGGCACTTCATGCACTCATTGTAAATGGCCAATTTCACCATTTCCTCTGTACTGCCACTTTTCTGTCACTTAAAAAACAGGAAAGTAGTCATGAAGTAACAGGAATTACCAGGGGATCAGGGGAAGCACAGTACTCTAGAAAGCCTCAACTTGCTTTCGTGATCAGTGTGCAGTTTAACATGTGCTCCTATCACTGCCAGCACACACACAGCTGTCCAACAATGGAAAAACTCCGTGTTCTCATCAGCCCCACTGCTCATTGCCATCAAATATTCTGGATGCCAAGAGGTTTTCCATCTAGCATTAACCCAGTGCAACAACAGCTCCTGTGAGGTAGAAATCAGACTTTTAGGATTTTTTAACTCAGAAGAGTCTTGGTAAAGGTAGCTGAGCATAGACACCCTCCCCACCCTCCCTAAAGAAACACCAACAGATCAAGTGGGAAGGTTTTATCAGAAGCAGCTGTTACTATTGACAGCTCCAAGGTAACTCTTGCAACAAACAGGTTTGAGCTCAGGGTTTTTTGAGAGATTCCTGCTCAGCTAGAAACATCAGAGCAGCATTGCTCAATCCCATTTAACCCTTTGACAGCAGCCTCTCCACCTCACTCCAATGGGCTAGTTGCGATTTTGGCAGAAGCCACTGCCAGCAAGTCCTGATTTTGTTCTCAGCTATATTCCACTTCAAATGAGCTCATAAGAAATAACTTTAATCTTTTGTGCAGAAATATATTGGGAACTCTTGGGGAAGAAAAGAAAAAAACCACATGACAGTAAAACCAAACAAATCTAACAGCAAATCGTATCCCAGTTGCCTCAGCTTTGGAGATAAAGCAGGAGAGGCTGCAGCAGATTTTGCCAAGAGGCTCAGGCTGGGCTGCCCAGCCTGGAAGCAACCCAAGTGCTCACTACAGTACTTCACTCCATTTGGCCAGGCAGCCTGTCCTTCACCCCATCTCACCCTCACACTGGCTCTGACAATCCACGTCAGCACCTGGCAAAGAAATGCTCCTTGGCTGGTTTAGCTTTCTGGTAGTGGTGGGCTGAACTGGCTTTCTCCAGGGACACAGCAGCACCCGAGGAGTCCAGAGCAGGTCCTCTCTCTGCTTCCAGCAAGCTGTTTCTTAGGCTGCATCATGTCACTCCACACTTGCTCCAGTGGGAAGAATGGAAGCACAGCTTTGTTCCTAGTGTAATCAGCTAAGTATGTTGTTTTATTTTACGACAGAGAAGCTGAGGCTACTTTCAGTTGGCTATGCAGTAGTTAACCTATGAAAACCTACCTCATGAGTTAAAGCCTAACTTAAGTTTTTCCCTCAGTTTATCCAGAGTTTGAAAACTACATCAAAGAGTTCCCCATGTGATACTTCAGAGAAATAATTATATGGGCAGCTAAGACTGTTAGCTATACCAGACTCCACCCCTCACCATAAAGGAAAAAACTCAAACAAGCAAACAAAATTAAAACTACTCTTCACAGTGTTCCCTTGAAACAGTGAAATCCTTCAGGATGTTTGCCACAGCTATCTAAGAAATAGTGCTTAAGTATTCCTTACAGCACCATGGCAGAAGGGTCCTTCTCATCCCTGTGGTACTTGCACAAGTGTAGGGCAATGAGTATTTGTCTTACCCCAGGAAAGGAGAGAGCAATCTCAAAATCAATAACTGGTATGAAAATACATCAGTGTATTATTGTAATATCTAGCTCAATTTCATGTGCTTAAGCTTAATTGTCCAAGATTACTAATTTTATATAATTTGACAGAGATATTTTTTCTTTCCATCTGCAAAAGACTAACAAAGAGGAATAAGGAGAAAAATCACTAGCTTCTTCTATGCAGTTCTCTCTTCCCTCCTTCAAAATCACTTTTTCCTTAAACCCCTGAATATTCTTTAAAAAAAGCACACATTTAGGCTAGAGGAAACTGTAAAATAGCCTAGAAAAAGCAAATTAGTATGATGGCCTTCTTCTTACTAAACATGACATTTATAAAGTATTTGCGAGTTTTAAAATGTTGCAATAAAAATAATGGAGAGAAGAAACTAGGCCAAGACATTTAATTGTAAAAGTTACCGAAAAAATCATTGTGCTTCTTCTGCTGTAATTAGAAGACTGCGCAGAAGTTTAGCAGGGAGAATTTCACTTAAAATTTCACAATATCGTGTTGGATGACAGGCATCCAAAAATCCTGTATCAAATTGCTTTGAAGATCTCAAACTAGTTCCTTAGGCAGAGAAAGGTGTTTCAACCAAGAGTTTAAAAAAACCCAACCAAACCAATCCCAGAAAACTGGCTAAGAGCCACTGCTCTTAGAGTTGAAGGAGACTAGGAGATAAATGCAGTATTTTTAGATTAAATGAAAACAAGCAGATATTATCCCATGAGAATGTTACATTTTTGCCAGAATACTAAGACAATTTAGTGCTTTTTTGTAAACAGACTCTAAAATCACCACATAGCAGAAAAGCTGAAATGAAATTGATATCAATCTTAGAACATTAGTTATAAATGCAAGAGTAATGGCTATTAAAGACTGCATCAGCTGTGCAGTATAAACACATAACTGTTATAATTTTCTTGACTTCACATTTTCCTTTTCTCAAAAGTTTTCAAAGCAGACCAACAGTTCCTAGTGTAGTATCAAACTATTAAGTCATTACATATTTCAAATAGATTAGAAAAATTAAGATTAAGCCACATCCGATTCATTCCACTCTATAATTCCAGATGCATTTCTGTATTTTTATTAGTAATTTTAAGACCACCATCAACAATGCAGGATTCAATAAATAAAACTGTAACAACTCAGACTTTATTCTGAGTCGCTCAAAAACATATCCACCCCTTAAATACTCTTCTATACAATGTCAGATAACAAAGCAAGGGCATGTAGATTATCTGTTGAAACTAGTCTTTCCTACAAGGGCAGAACTTGAAGGACATACTTGGAAAGCTACTCAGCCCTGAAAGACTCTCTGACTACAAACATTTAAAAACTCTTTTAAAGAGCACATGAAGCATGCAGAGGCCACAAAGCCCAGTGTTGTGGGTTTGATTCTTTTTCTAGCTAACTAATGCTAGAAGTAAAACCTCCACAGGAAAACAGAAACCACTGGAATGGAAACACAAAATTTATTATCAGTATATTAATATTTTCTGAAGCCCTTGCTGAGACGAGAACAATTGTTTAATTGTTCAAACAATTAAAGCCAAAATTGATGAGCTGTGAGTTTTTACCTCAGACTGCAGGTGCTGGATGACAACTGTTAATGCTTCAAACTTTTGGTTACTGGATGTCAGGAATTTTTTCAGCTGCAGGATGATTCCACTTTGGGTCTCACATTTTGTTTTGTACTGTGTCAACTCGGCTGCTTTAGTGCCAGGTGAACGTGCATCTGTCGAAGCCTGAGTCCGTATGCATGAGCTCTTGGCACTCCGCTGCTTGCCCTTGTCAACTAAGGGAACAACAACAATAACGAATCAATATGCATTTCATGCTGAAATCTCACCACAATGTAAAGGACAGGTGCAAAAGAAAGCAGTTATAAATTCCTACAAACACTTGCTGAAACGCTTACTAGGAGAAAGGGTTATTTCAGTAGCATTGCAGAGCAGGTACTATCAATTTGTTAATTCCTAACACCACAACCTTGGATACTATGTTCTGTACTTCATCCTCACCATCATGTGTTCTGTGGCATACTTTTCAGCATACTCTTCACAGTGGGCTTTGCAAAAATACTTTCATAAAATGAAAGATATCTGTCCTCCTATCTGTTCAGTAACTTATTTCTAAAATAAGAGTTGTCCTCTTTTGTGTGCAACACAGAATTCATACTTCCTGCACTCTAAAGTACTGCTGAATACGAAACCATTTTCTCTACATTTCCTTTGTTATTTTTCTTCCTGTCAAAATTTTAATTGTAAAAACTCCCCTCTCTGTAGCTGAGGCCTGAGCTTTATTAACTAGAGGTCTTGCAGCATTTCTTAAACGTAGCAGTTTTCAGTCACAAGGATAAGACTTTAGGAAAGCTCTAAAATGTAATATATTTCAATATATTTTCACAGTCCTGAAATTACATTATTGATTTAATACTCTTAGTTTTGTGGCAACCTCAATGCTTTCACAGTACACAATCATCTCATATCAGAGGAAACCAGATGACATAAATCAGCACTTGACTCAAACACTGTATTTTCAGGTTTCTCTGCTGCCTTCAGACTGGAAAGGGAGTACAGAACTGGTGTGCAGATAGGGCCAGTCTTCCCCCCTTGATCACAAAGGGAATGAGCAAACAATTTTGCAATAAAAGGCTGATGCAATAGACAAATATCCCTTGGCAATTTAATGAAGACATCTAAGCAGATTACTTTGTACAGTTTCAACTTAACAAGATTTCTTCACGATAGAGTGAAAAAACCTGAGAGGTGAGATCTGGATAAAAGAAAGATTTGAACAATCGAAAAAAAATAAGGGGACAAACTAAGCAACAAGAGTCAATCTTTTCTGAATCCCAAGCACCTGGTTTGAAGGTTGTCAAATGACCCTAGAATTATCCCAGCAGGGTAAAGTTCAATCTCACAACTGGAGAAAGTATTAAGAACAAAAGCTTTAATTTTCAGTTAATGTTAGTCTGACTGACACATCAGCATTGTATTAATATATCAGTCTTCCACAGCCTACATTTTTTTTAGTCTTTGAAAATAGTTTTCCTGTTCAAAATACTAACATCCTCTAAGCCTTCCTTACTGAGCCTAGTATAAAGTGCCTCTTGAGCCTATTAATTTTCCAGATAAATCTGCTCTGGGCAAGAATTTCTGCCAGTTGGAGAATTGTCATCATATTGTGCTTTATAATGTTCAAATGCCCTTGTATTCTTGGAGATCTCCATATGCTTCTGCTCAGAGATGCAGACTGTTAAAGATTGTTAACATTAGAAACATACCATTGTGCAGCTTAATATTAGAGCTATTAAAAGGTGTATCAACCCAAATCAAAATACAAATGTGTAGGCCAAAAGCATCAAGGTTGGCTGCCACTTCCAGGTATTTTTACCACTATTTAACTAACATGACCACTTCTTCTCTCACTGTGTAACATCTTTGAAGTAGACACTTTTACACAAATGCCAGTTCACATCTGAGAGCAACCGTGCCAAATTTTCAGCAATCTTATGGACAATACTGTGTGAAGGAAACTACTGGTTACCTTCTGAAGCTCCTTCAAAAATCACAACAAATAATAATCGAGAAGGAGAGGGGTGGGGGAAGAAAAGGGATTAGAGAATAAACATGTAGAGTCAGTTCTTCCCTTCCCTACTGCCTTACATACTCCTACTCTCTCATATATTCCACCTCCCTTCCTGAATGCTCCACTTATAACAAATAGAGAACAAGAGCTTTATTCTTGATGTAGGACTATTGGGTAAATTCACTGATACAGATGCTAGTTTCATAATTTAATTAAATATTTGAAATTAGTTTTACAACCATCACGCTGACAGAGCTGTGTTAAACCTGAACAACTGCAGACAATTTCTACGCTGGGGAAAAATTACATCACACAGTTAATTACCTAATGAAAAAGTTTCATTTAAATACAGTGATACAATAGCTAAGGACAAATGACAAAAGGCTCCAAATATTCATTGTTTCTGTAGTTCAGCCAGTCCTTATAATTTTGTCAGTTTCATGCCACTGTTTTTCTCCTGCTGCCCAGACCACCAAGTATTTTTCAAGAAGCTCATTCAAGCATCCAACCAAGCCAGCCCTTGATACTATACTAAAAAAAGCTGAACAAAAAACATGCATGAAGTGAAACTCAGTGACATTCCTGTTGGCAATTTTATCATAGACATGTGCTATACACAGCCACTTCAAATGCTGAAAAGCATGAGCCCTCTGTAGCATGAACTGCCTCTACAGATTAACACCACTGACACGACGATGTTTATTTATGGCCTACGTACCTCTGGGCAATGACAGATCGTTTCCAGATTTGTACAGAAGGCATGCTGTGGTGTCAAAACAAAAGCCATGCTTTCATTAAGACAAAAGCATCATGAGTCTGATTAATGATACCACCACATCAATGACAGAGACTAATTTAAAGATGCTATTGGTTAACAGCCCAAGCCCTTCTCACTTGGGCCAGTTCACCTGCCACCTCTATATAGTCAGACTTGTAACACAGAGCAATTTCCACATTTAAATCAGGTTCTGGACTCCTCTCCAGCAGGCTCAAAACCCCTTTACCCAATAGAAAGCTTGGTAAGTTGTAAGGTGGAAAGCTTGGTAAGGTGGAAGACAGAAAATCAGATTTTCTAGTACTGCATGTAGTACAGTAACTGGACAGAATCACCATCCTATCCTTCACACCAGTAAAGAAGAAAAATAGCAGTGATTTTGCAAAGACTAAGCCTTTTGATGATTGAATCATTCACAGAAGATTTGATTTGGATCTTGGAAAAGGTTCACAAATCCTCTCACTTCCCCCACAGCCATTATATGGATGGCACAGCAGTCTTCAGTTCACTGGGGAGAGCATTAGACCCACTCCAAGCTTCTCTGTGAAGCAAACTGTTTCTCATGCATAGCTGTTCAGAGGCAAGAAATACACAGCAGTCAGTACATAGGGTGTGTTCCACAAAGCTACATTTAGGTTCTGGGGTTCTGCCCAGTGCTTGACACAGTATTTGTCTGGCTGGCTACCTCAGAGCTTGCATTGTGCTACTGGTTTCCTGAGCCTCCCTATCTTGTGCATTGTTGTTGGGTTACCAGAAAAATCTCTTAACACACTTTGTTTGGATTGAAGAGCCAAATCAAAGCCTTCCTTTGCATATCATGTACTAGGAAGTTATGTGTAGTAGTATCTACACTAACTACAAATTATTTTAGGCAAGAGATTCAATTTTAAAAACAATGAAATTTTTTAAAAGCATTCAAAATAGACTAAACAAGTTTCTCGACAAGCACAAATAGAAACAACTTCACTTCTCTCCCCACAACTACAGTCACAACTGTCTTACCCCCAAGCACAGTCTTTTCACATTCATCATCCAAACTGTTAGCTTCCACAGGTCTTTCAAAACCCACGGGCGTCGGGTGTAAGCATTTTTCAAAGAAAAATTCTTGCTCAACATTTTCTCTCATGGGAAGATGCAGGCTGGTAAAAACTTTCTGCCTCTCCTCCATTTTCTGGAAAGCCTTGTCTACACATGTTAAATTGGTGCTCACTTCTTTGATCAGTAGCACCAGATCAGCCTGAGTATTTAATCGAGCTTCCATTTCTTCTCTTACTCTCTGGATTTCCTCAAGCACAGTTCTTATATCCAAGTGACTGGACTTCACCTCTGCTTTGAGATCTTCTTTCACCTGTTGCTGGCTCCTCTGCAGTGCTAACACCGTTCTGATTTCCTTCTGAGATGTTTCCACATCATGCTTTAGTGCCTTCTGCCCAGCCTGCATTGCCTCCTGGCTGGCTTTCACTTCTGCCAACAGAGCAGCGATGCACTCCATCCCGATCCCACGGGAGTTTCAGGACCTCTTCCAGTGTCACAGCTTCCACACAGTCAGGGACATCTGTGAGCCAGTATCAGATTTCCCCTGATGGCAAGCCAGCTAGCACACAGCCTTGGGATGGTATCCTACCACAATTTGCAGCACCCTGCAGTGAAGGCACTCGGTAAAAGTCTTGTACAAGGCGAGCCAAAGGCACTACATGAAAGACTTCAACAGGCAGGGCTGTAGTCAGAGCTCCTTCTCAGGATTCAGCCAGAGCACTAATCAGTTTAATTGGCCACACCTGAATTTTTTAAAATCTTTTGCTGACATCACTGTACGTGGGACGTCACCCCAAAAGCCACTCCCAACAGCCACTTGATCTGTGCATCAATCAAAATATGCCTGGGCATCAGTAACCAGGTTTGTTGCAACGCAGCCAAACACTGCGAGAACACACTGCCCCTTCCTGTATGACACAAAGGCTCAAAGGAACCCTGAATTGCCTGCAGGAGCTGAAAGCCAAACAGTTCAACAGCGTGTAGTTATTTCAATTGTGTATTCAACAAGGTGATTATGCACCTGTCCTGCTAATATGAGGTTCAGGTGTACATCTGTGGACATGTTTGATAATGCCCCACTCTCACTGAGTGCTCTCTTTATTCACACAGCAGCAACACCCTTCTGGCAATTTCTGGAAGAACACAGTTCCTGAGGAAACTCTCTAATCCACAAACAATAACACAGCAATATGGGGAAAATTACTAATGAGATATTTTTGCCATGTTAAGGAGGCCAAGCCTTTTAGCTACAAGGTCTGAGTGTTAACTTTTCTCTGGAAAGGCTAAGGCTTCTTATTTTTAAGCACAAAACTCTTAAAAGGTCTAGGCTCCATGTGAAAACAGGTGGATTAATGGCACCGGGCTGCTGGCTGTTGTGTTATACAGCAGTTTAATTACACAGTCACTGGATTCAATTTGAAAAAAATTACCAATACCATGTAGACCTTGGTCTACAGAAGGTGTCAGTCTCTCCTTTCAAAGAGATGAGCACATACTCAGCATGGCACCCAGCAGAACAAGGAGTCAGACCACACAACCTGCAACTCAGGAGAACTTATACACCACACCTTTGGCCCTGTCATGACTCCAGGATGCTTTAAGAGGCAGTGATGATCCCAGAGAAAAAAACCCATGCTATCCATCAATAACTGCAGTAACTCCCCTCAGCATTGTTTTGGGCTGGGAAGCATCACTAGGAATGCCAACAGCCCATGCATGCAAGATTCAGGATTTCCAAATCACCACAGTGCTGCTGGCCAAAAGGCCAACCTGGGGGCTCTTGCCTTCAGTGAAAGTTTACTGCTGGTTTGCCAGTGCTCCTCCTACACTAGTCCAGGCACACTAATGGGACCAGGAAGGTTTCAGAGATGCGCCCTCCACATAGAGCACCTCACGGCTTGCAGGTATTCCCCAACTCTTTTGCTATCACAGCCCCTGATAAACACAAAGTCAATGCTGCAGGTTTTTTCCAAGTCACTGCATCACCTGTCACAAGGCCAGACATGGATTTTCGGATGGGATTTCCCAGCAGAGGCCACAGACATAGATTCCTCCCCTTTTGGCTCCTTGCACCATTCCTAGCTACCTCAAGAGCTCCTAAGCATTATTATTCACACAGTCACCACTAAAGACTAGCACATGGGTTGCAGAAGGCCAAACTGAAGTCTGAATGCAGGTAACATGTTTGACAGAAGATTTAGGTAGGTGAAGAGAGCCAGGTAAGAGCAGTAGCAGTACTTCTGCATCCCTTGACCATCAGTTGCAGTAATTCAGCTGAGAAGTGTAAATTTTCATTCCACTCTTCACCATACCTTAGTGGTTACTAAAAATCTCACTTGGTGAACCATATGCGAAGACCTTGTCAGAAGCAAAATCCATCTGAAATTCATTCCACTGTTTCTGTTGTGATAAAGCTGGAAAACAGGTGAAAGGGAGGGTATTTCCAGACTCATGCATGTAACCTCCAAGATCTAAATATTCCTAGAAACTTTAGGCAGCTAACATGAATCCTGTGTTTATAGTAAGATAAACAGCTCAAGTGCTATCCTGCATAATTTTACTTTCTGATGATTTTAAAGGTATGGTTACACAAAGAGTGAGACCAAAACCAAATCAAAATACCTGCACCATTAAAAATGTTTGGGGACAAAAAAAAGTCTCCAATTGATACCCCTTAGTCCCTCTGTAGTGGAACAGGTTCCTGCAGATATTGACTTAGAGCAGAATTCTAACTACAACATCAATAAGTGCTTGAAGGAAGCCTTTCTCTACATACGCTACATTGAAAGCCTGGCTGACAAAGCTCAGGTGATTAAATTAGGTACTGGAGTTGTCTTTCCTGTCCAGCATCACCAAATCCAAAAGCTGCAGCCTCCTTTCTACAAGTGTGAGCACCCACCCTAATTGCCAAGAGTTCTCTGCTATAATGTAATACACTGAAGAAAACCTGTCCTTGGAAGCTGGATTCTTGCTCTATATGAATACATTAATTCCATCCAGAATGCAGTCAATGTGTTTGGTACCCTCCTCACTCAAACTAAGATGGGCTGATTGATCATAAGGAATCCTGTCAATTTGTAAAGACCACCTTCTTGACATAGATTTCAGACAGATTTCCTTTACTTTTCCCCACTCAGAAAGACACTCTTTAAAACCTTACCTAAAATTAAATTTATAGGTTAATATTACAAAACAAATTGCAAGTCCACAGAAGCTGCTGCTACTCTGAATTTTACAACACGTCTCTCAACTGGAATACTTGACAGCCAACAACAGATGGAGAACATTCCATCAATGTACAAGTTTCAGAACCTAGAATTCACTGTCTCAGAATTACTCATTTCACCTGTAGCACATCAGCTTCTGCTCCAGCTGAGATGTCTCTATCCTTGATGCATCTCAAGTGTGTTAAAAGTTTTTCCTGTTCAGGAAAAAAACTCCTGATTTCATAGAGTAACATGGATCAACCACTGTTGAAGATTTCCTCTCAATTGTACATTAAGAATTAGGGCAGAACAAAAAAGGATTTATTTTACTTAAATAAAATCTGGTCTGTTTTGTGTGAGATACGTTTGAGGTTTTTTTGTGGCTGTCTTTTGTTTTGTTTTTAAGGGTTTTTTTTTTGCATTACAGAGACACAAAAATCTTCTAGACAATTGCCAACCAGCAAACACAAAGCACCCCTATTTCTACAGCTCTAATTATGCCTTCCCCCCATTACAAGGTGTAGCAGCTATTTGAGCAATGCAACAGGAAGACTGATTTGCCACTTAATCTCATGGCTGTAATTTTAAAGCTTGCCTTGTGACAAGCTATGCCCATTAGGAGAGGACACCTTAAGAACACCCATGCAAATAAGGAAGCTGCTGGGTTTAGTTTGCAGCAGTATATACACTATGTTTGAGAGGACCTGGAAATTCAGCTAGCTGTAAATTACCACCTTAAATTCTTCCAAAACTCCTGCTCTGGGCTATAATATAAGCCAAGTCGGAGAAACACACAGGGATAGCAGTCACAAAACTAAATTAATGGTGTCTGCAGACAGCCTGGCAAGGCTGGACTTGGATGGAAGTCTTCAAACCCCCCCCAGGCCTTCCACAGCTTCGTCAACTGTAATTTTTGCCCGCATCCATCTTGGCAAGTGGTGAATACACCTTCCTCCTGTGCCTCTCACAGTCCTGGCTGGTGATTGTACAAACACAGACTCCTGAAGAAGTGATGTTTTTTTTCTAAGCTCTGCCTCAGGCCTGTCTGTGTAAGCCGGTGCAGACAGTCCCAACTTGCTCTGTTCACACTTCAAACATGCCAGTCAGGAGCCAGTTCTAGTTTGCAGCAAGAGACTTCATTCTTCAGAGTTGTACCTGGATCATCTGCTCAACTGAAACGCTTAAAATGCTGTACCTCAGAAGCTTCTTTATCTGTGGTCTTAGCTCAAAGCAAATGGGTGACGAGAAACAGCACTTCTCATCTTGCATCTGCCCTGCATCAACATGGTGTGAAGCCCAAGAAGACAACTAAATGCTTCCTCAAGCAGTACAGCAGCTCTCCCTTTCCTCTACTCTTACTGTAACCTCTTGAGTTTCCCTTCTTTAATGTCTAGTACTAGCCCATGTCCAGGAACACCAGCTTATTTCAGCTGTCATCAAATCTGTTCCAAGCTGTTCTGAAGAAACCAATAAACCACCACAGAAGCTTTTAAGAAAGATGCAAGAACTGAACAAAATTTAACTGCAGGTAGGGAAATTTGACCTAGATGCTTCAACTGACTCAGCAGGACTAATAAACACAGCAGAAATCTCTCTGCATTGTTTTTTTTCAGGGGTACAAAGGTTCTTCAGTATGTATTTTTTAAATGCAGTACAGCCTGGAGGGGGAGTGCAGAGTCATCACATATTATTCCAGGCATTCAGTTTGAAGTACTTTTCCTGAAGTCTCTGTCTATCCTCACCCACCGACTTTATTACAGCACTGACTTGTAGCCTCAGTGCAACATTTTAAATCCATCCCTTTTCATTCCTCATTTTCAGCCAGAACTCAATATTATCTTTATACACACAATAATGAAAAGAGAAATCTCAGAAGTATTTACGTTATTCTAAAATCTCACTATGGTTCCCATCACATCTTTTACTTTATGTACCACAGGTGTGTTTTACAGAAACAGTAGTTGGGCTTTGAACATCTACTATACAAAGTGATTTTGCCTCTGCATTCACAGTGTATTTTGTCAAGTTAACAGGAACTGTAATATGTAGAACTGAATTAAGTCTTCATAGCCCAGCTGGTTAGAGCATGATAGGGTTGTGGGTTCAATCCCTCTAAGGCCATTCACTTAGGAGCTGCACTCACTGACTCTTGTGGGTCCTTTCCACCTCAGAATATTCTGCATGATTGTGTGTGATCTAGCTAGTAAATAGCAAGCATGAATATGAGACACATGTCTACTACAAAGACAAAAACATTAATAAGCTCACCATACATTCAGAGATGACCACAAACAAACAAATTTGGAATGCAATGCAATTTACAGAAAACAACTCCAACATTCACCAGATAGGCTACCAGTGCATCAGGGCTATCCTGGTTATTTTCCAAACAACCAAGGGTGATAGTGATGTTTGATTTTTTTAAAATATTTTTAGCTTGTTCTGAACTAGGACAAAGCCTAACACATGTTAGTGCTACATACCACTGTCTTGGGGGGGGGGGGGGAAGGAAGATGGCAGAATTAGTTTATTGTACTAGAAAGCCTAGAGCATGGGTATTTTGATATGAGAGGGATTGACCATATCTACATTAATAAAACTACTTCATCCACCTTAAAAAAACCCCACTGTCATCCATTTTTAATGGAAAAGATGACAACAAGATGGAAAGTAATTGCATGAGATTATTACAGTGCGCTGATGCTTTGGCCTGTGAGGACTGAATGAAAGACTAAACTACATCTCAATGTATTATCCTCAGTTTAGGTATCTGAACTCTGCTACATCAGTTCATTATATACATTACAGGCAACCTTAAATCTTTGAATTTCCTAGCTTTAAAACATACAATATACTGGAAGCTATACTTATTTTACATAAGGGGTTTGTGTTTCAGTAAGTTTCTAGTTCAAGTATTTCTCTGATTAGGCAAAGAAATATGTGAACCAGTTCTCCTTTTTCTTATAGTTGCAGCTTTGCCTTGTCATCCATAAAGTACACAACTTCCCAAAAAACCAAGCCCAAGCATGGAGTGATGTTGAAGACAGGTGTCTCTCCCTTCTGCTCCTATTTCCTCTGAGTGTGTTCTCTCCCCAACTCCTGTACAAAAAGTTGCTCCTTACTGTCTGGTGCCCTCTAATGCTTCATTGCAAGTACAGGATATGGCACATTTTTGCCCTTCATTCTGCAGCCTCTGTCCACAAAACTAGAACCCAGAGTCATTGGGGACAGGGGTCTCACCATGATTAGTTCATACTGTTGGCAAACCTTCCTAGATCCAATGAATTGTCCCCCCAGTACAAATCCTGATCCCTTTGTTTCGCCATATCCTCCCTGGATCCACTCAGAGAGTATGTGTGTTACAGGCATGTGTAGAAAACCCTCACACAAGACCCGAGAGCAGAATGATGCCAATACAGGCTCTTCCTGTTCGAGCCTTTGTGAAATCCCAGCCCCCACATGTTACCATGGGTGAAATGGCTGAAACACAGCCAGAAAGGAGGAAGCCATTAAACTGCAACATTTGAATGTATTCCTTCTTTAATACTACAGTCCACACCACCTTGCTCAACATCAAGAACACGGGGCTGGAAAAAGCCTCCTGAAACCATTTACATCACTCCTTGCTGAAGCAAGGTAAACACTACCTAGACACAAAAGGCATTTCACCAGACGGCTCTATTGTTTTACCTCAAAAAGTTTTTTACTGCTCAGAAGTTTTACCTCAAACGTTATCATAAAGAAGGTAAGACTTGCTCCATTTTTTTCATTGTATGTTTTTTTCCATATGAAACCCAACCTGATTTCACATAGATGAAATCACTGACGTGAGTTTTTTCTTCATGCCACATTTCACACAGATACTAAAAGGCTACCTGAGTTTTCTCTTCTGCTCTCACGCACGCAGAGCAGTCTCCTATGTTCTGGAAAGTCAGATGTGAGAACAGCTTAATTGTTTTTCAACTATTTAACATGCTTCCTTCTGAAAGAGCTGGCAAGCATTATAATTTATGCTAGGGATAAACATAAGCTGACTGGGAGAGACGCTTACTTACAAATCCAAGTAAGAGAAGAAAACAGAATTAATTTTTTGCATCATAAATTAAATCTATATCTACATACAAAACTTGGCTTCAAGAACCCAAGAAAGGACTCGGAAGAAATCCAAACAGGACTCTGATAGCATATACAACTCAGATTTTAAATTTGCAAACTGCTTTCTGCTGATGTGCTATAGAGGTCTACTTTGTTGCAGTAAAAGCAAAGAAAACCAACAAACCAATCAAACCGGAACGAATTTGGAATTTTGACTGAATCACTAAACTTCATTTTGTCAATTGTGCCTGCTTCTAATTCAGTATTGTAATTCTTTCTTCACAACTAACACATTAGCTGACAGTCAAAACATGTATTAGCTCAGACTAATGTTAGATTCAAGAACTTGATTTTTTTTCCTCAGCAATTCGAAGTCCTTCAGAGAAGAGCATGTGTAAGGCTCAGTAATTTGCAAAGAATCAATCTTCCCTTGAAAACAACTGTACAAAGAAGAGACTTGAAAAATACATTTTTGACCACAAGACTAGTACATTAATATGCAGCATTTTTCCTTGTGCAGTATCTGCAGCTATCTTGAATAGTGAGGACAGAATGGCTTTTAGTTTGAACTCAGAAGCTATTTATCTAATCATACTAGTGTGAGCTGATGTTATATGACTCTAACAAATGTCACTGACTTAACTATGGCACTGAAATCCTGCCTAAAGGATATTATGGAAGAAAAAGTAGGGCAGACAGTGGGAATTTAGAGAGCCTCCAAAGCCTTGCCTGCATTATTGCCTTTGTACCAATAGTGTTTCTGAAGCTGAAACACATCTTCTTGTATTCATGAAACCATTCAAAAGCAAAAAATAATCTGCTGATAATGCAGATTTGATTTTTAATCTGAATTTGCTTTTTAAAAAAATGTTCTTTAAAAAGGAAGGTGACAGCATTTCTAAGCATGTAGGAAGCACTATAATCAGGGCTAAGTTATCCAATATAATCATACTTTATCTACCAAAAGATCACTAAGTGGTTAAATTCTAACATTTTCCTCAAAAAATTGCTGGCTACAGATTGCAATATCAAGTTACAAAACTAACAGTTAGCATCCAAATTCTCTTTTTTGGTACATAAAGATTCACTTTGTAAGAGAAGTCACAAATTCCTGAGTATAAAATAGAGTACAACCCAATTCAGAGACAAAGCTAGTACATGAATTTTTTCCAAGGATTAAAAAAAAAATAATTCAGTGATGATATAGGCATGATTAAGCTTATAGGCTGGAAATTAACTAAGAAAAGTAAAGTTGACAACAACTGATCAAATTCCCAAATCCCTTCAAGAATCAGTCCTAGCACTCTTAGGGGCTATGCATAAAACACTGATGCAGTGGTTTCAACATTGTTGACTATGGCATCAATCAGTGACCTGGCCCCAGTCATTACTGATTGGATTTAATCACAGCCCAAAATGGTAACCCAGCAGGCTACTCTTCCCCAGCTGCACTGACTTCGTTTGACAAGTTCAGGATCAGTCCCAGATTTAGTGTTTTCCCAAGACCAAAAAATAACCAAGCAATTACTCTACAAGAAGTGTTAATTTGTACTGTCATTTCCACACAACAGGGCAGAGACATACCAATATCCTCTTGGCAGATGACTAGCATGGCAAGATCACATAAGGGAAGTTGCAATAAACTTTTCTGTGTCTAAGTAAAGGATTATCTATTTCTACCTTGTTTCACAGCTCAGTTAAGCCTCTGAGTTACTACAGATCAGTACTGATTTTCTAAAGCACTAAAAATATTTCTTGCACATGATCACCTCCACTGGGCTGGTTCACACAAGTGAAAGCTGTTTTTCTAATCTGAAATTTAAGCACTTGTGCTTTTCATCCTTTTGATTACATATCTCAGAACAATTAACATTAAGTCCCTGAAGAAGAAAAGAAAATTTAAACTATCAAAATTAAACTCACAACCTTAGGAAAATGTATTTAAGGAGACAGGAGCATAGCATGTTTTAAGGAATACCAAGGTAGATGAATATGTGTCTAAAACTAAACTTGAAATGCTAAACTTGAAACTTCAAAGTAAACTACCCTAGCACTGAAAAACCATTTGCTGGTCAACAGAATAGAACAGCATCTTAATAGAAGCACTTCAGTTGCTCCTGGTTAAAATCATTCATGTGAACTCAATCTTCCATGCTTCACTGCAAGTTCAATATAGAAAATATCACATCTCAAGTGCCTCATACCAGCTCTAAGCGCTGCTGGAAATCCACGTTTTCAAAAGATACACAAAATGTGCTTATATAGATCTTGGCAGTCACACATCAAGGACCTATTTGTGTCTTTCCTGTCATGTTAAGCAGGTTTCCTTCTATTAAACAGCAAAGATATCCCCCCAGGGACGTGCCTGGGACATTGCACACCATTGTTTCAGGAACGCCCTTAGTGCAATATTTCGGAGCCTATTTGAAAAACATCTTGCCAAGCTGAAAACAAAACAGAGAACAGGGCAGCATCCACCATTTTCATCAGCTAAAAATATGTCTCCACCCTTTGAGAGGCACAAAGTCCTTCTGCTGCTTGCTAGGTAGTTAAGGAACTCTTTCCAGCCACTCCTAACCAAGTTGCACAACTGAAGACCATTCTGGCAAATGTTGCCTGACAGCTACCAGTGCTTCCATCAAGGAGGGACTGCTTGCCATGCTTACTGTGGAGACCAAGCAGTTCCTGTAGAGAAGGTTTAAAACATTCAACATATCATTCCTTGCACTTTATGTGCCCCTGAGTCTCTTCTGTTCAAGCTAACAAACTACAAAGATGGCAGACAGATTTTGGCTTAACTGGGTGGTGGGCTGGGAGGGAGGAAGAGCAAGAAGACAACAGAAATCTTGAGGAGTTGACACCTGAGGTAAGTGTGGTGTCCACTGGGGCATACCCATAACATATCACAAGGACCCAAATCCATGTGTGAGGTCAATCCTCAAGGAAAATCTCCAAATATGAGCACCTTTACTTGTGCCACTAACAAAGGCAGCAAGATAAATATTCACTGCACATTACACACACATCTTGCTTTCCTTTACATTAAATCCTAATTGAGGTCCCTGGTGAAATACAGGTTTAATAGGTTATGCTACTCATTTCATATCAGGACCTTTAATCTTTTTAACTGGCAAAATGTCTTAACTTGATAGGTGAGTTAAGCAGATGGCAGACTGTACAGTAATATTTGTGGAAATAAGCAAGCCTTATTATATTTGTTACACAACATAGCCATGTTTAAGGCCAAGAAAAGCAAATTTTTTTCTAGTCTTCTGTTTTAAGTAGAATAATTGCAACTGGCTTTCTAAGAAAGTTCACTTATTCTTTTGCAGAAAACATTTCCAATAATCCTGTTTTATGACTTAAAATAGCTGACAAGGCTTAGGACAGTCTATTCATGTAATAAATACAAACAGAACATTTTTAATAACTTAGATGCTTCTCATATAAGGAATATCTGAAAGTGTAAAATTATTCTTACAGAAGTTAAGCAATAAATGAGTATCATTTGTAATACTGTGACTTTTCTACTGAAGGACTGTTAGTTCTCTTTGAGAAAAGGATGAGCTTTCATTAAAAGAATTTCACCACAGATGTTCCCAGCCGTTTCCTGCCTAACTAGAAGTATTTCCATAACATCACATACAAACAGTTTAGACAAGGATCCTGAGGAAGATCTTTTACTTGCTATAAGTGTACAAGCAGCACACTATCATGACAAGAAGTAGCAAATATAAATTTAACCAGGAGTTGAACACAGGACTCCAGGTTATTTAATGCCCTAGCTACAATTACTACACATCAGTAAAGATGATACCAATGAAAGGTTTGTAAATAGCAACTGTAAAGCAACATCATGTGCAGATACAACTCAGGTTATTTAAGGTGAGTTATTTTCACATTTGAGTATCTGGACAGAAAAATTAAATGGGATGTTAGTTTTGGGGGGCTTTTTTACACTATTTTAAGACATAAGTAACACTGCCAATACATTCATTTTTCACCAGATCAAATGCTATTTTGTTGTCCCTGTAGGAAAAAGAACAGAAACAATACTCCATGACCTGTTGGTGGACATGGTTAGAAAGGTGCTGGTGATAGTGCTAACGTTTTTAGTTGTTACAGCAACAGCTTTTAACTTGTTACTGTTTAACTGTAACAACACTATTCCAGCTAGACTGCTTGACCAGTGCAGCCTTCACAGATTTTTTTTTCTAAAAGACAAGCCAGGAGAGATAGGGTCTGCTTGCAAATAATTTTCCAAATAAGTTATATTTTGGCATGATATTGGGCAAAACAGTCAAGAGCTGTTTGGAACAACACAACTTCCCTGAAGACATCAAATCCATTACCTTTGGATCCAGGTTATTTCTATGCATTGCAATACTGAGAGATTACAATTTTTTTTAAATAAGAAAAACCTTAGCAATGCTGCTTCACTACCTGATACTAAATTAATAGCAAATATCTATAAACAGAAATCATTATTTCTTGCCATTCGTGGCAGTAAGAGTGGTAACTGTGGTCCCAATTTACATATTATTTAACATAAAATGAAATTAACTAGAAATGGAAGAAACTCTATTCTCCTTCACACACCAGTTTTCAGTGGCAGCAAAGAAAGAAGGGTAACACAAGACAGTGAGACAGTTGGCTGACACTCAAAACATTTCATTCTCCCACTGATATCTCATGGTATGTTCCACAAAAGAAAGCTATTGATGTATGTTTCAGGAAGTTCAGATTAGAAGGGCTGAATAAGTAGTAATACTTCATTTATCTGAATGCTGCAAGCCATTTCTACTATGGTAACAGATTCATCTGCACAAACTGCAAAACTGGGAGAGGCAGATTTAGAAGTATAAGCCTTGCTTTATCACACTGGAAATACCCTAAAGTAATTTAAAAGCTATTCAAGTTTTTAAGTGTAAGTGTAGCTGCCTGTTATTTTCAAACCCTAACCTACTTCACAGCAATAGAACTTGCAGCCAGACCCTTTTCACCTATTAGGTATGCCAAGTGGGAAAAATGCACACTTAGAATATGCAGCGGTACTAGTAGAGATTATTTGTTATGTCTTTTATATTTACTCTCCAACTTACTCCACCAATTTACTCTCCAATTTTCTTTTGTGAGGTTGAGCTTGAAGCAACAATTCCACTTACTTCCTACTGGCAAATACTTGGGGCATCCTTCACATATAATTATCTATTTAAGTGAAGGTAGAACAAAATCCAGCATCACTTGCTACAGTGGAGTAGAACACAAGTTGCCATGCATCTGTTTTTCAGTAGCACACCAGTTATTCTTTTTCCAATTTTTTGGGGCAAAGCTCCCCATTTCAATTCTTTTTCATACTTTATTAAATATATGCACAGGTTCAATGTTAACATCACATATAAGTTACCCTGTTTTGACTCTGGCATGTTTTTTGTTGGGTTGGGAGTTTCTTTAGTTGTTTTGGGAGCAGGGTTTTGGATGAGCTTGGAAGATCCTTTCTGCTACTGAGACTACCTTTGAAATTCCTAGTGCTACCTTTATTTTATAGCTATTGTAAACACATCCATTGGATGAGAGTTGCATAGAGTACAAATTGTACTTACAAACACAGAAACACCTGGAAATAAGAATCTCCATTCAGTTTTCATGTACATGCCTACTGAAGCTATGACCTACTAAGACTGAAATCAGGCACATCAGGCAGGTCATTTAGTACCCAGTCTTGAATAGATTAAGTCAGGAGCAGAATGTCATTGACTTAAACAGGAACATGATTAAATTTAAAATCCCCCATGACGAATGGTTTCCAGCTATTCAACTTCTCTTGCTCAGAACAGATAAGCTGGCTTTACTTCTGAACTATTTTTCTCCTTGGTGGGTGACACAAACACTTAACATACTTGTCCTGTATAAAATTTCTCCAGCAGACTTCTGGATTTAGAATATTTAGTAGGATTCAGTGTGTTTGGTATCTTTCTGTGGTGCTGTATTAAACTGCAGTGTCAGACATTTAACCAGTACTTCACTTATTCTTCAGGGGGATGGGAAAAAAGTGATATGAACAGTTAAGCAACCCATAACATCTCAGGCTTTTAGAATCCTTTTTTAAGAGCCCTGCTTTGCGACACACAGAAGTAATTTTATAGCTCCCAATGTGATCAAAGAACAACTCTGGGAAGAAGTCATTGAAAAAGGATGTCAGCTGCCCAAGTAAACACATTTATGATGTTTGCTTGTTATTAGCCAGGGAGCTTCTAAAACTGGTATGGCTGAAAAGACATGTTTAATAAGCAATGGAAATCACCAGCAAGACAAGAGCACCAAGTACAGTTTGCTTAAGGGAAGGAAAGAAAGAGGAAAAGCAGCAAGAGGGGCTGGATGAAAACATTTTGAGACAAAACAATACAGAAACATTGACAAATTCTCAACAAAAAGCACAAGAGCTTTGACCTCCATTTGCAAAGCTAGTTTATCGTCTGGACTTTCATCTTTATATAAGAGAAAACATAAGCAATTCAAAACTAGTATTCTGAATCATTCATAAGAGAATGTCTTTCTCTCAGAGTTTATACAGAACTGATGATCTACACAGAGATGATGATTTTCTCTGTCACACCACTGAAGCATGAAGAACATAAGAGCACTTTAGTCACTCTGGTAAAAATCCTAAAGGGCTCGATAAAGGAAGCAAATATAATATTTCATCACTGAAAGACAGTGGTTCCCACTCTCCTCTGCCATGTTTATGCAGTTCTGAAGTGTTTAGATTTTTGCAGTTGCTACAACAAAGTTTTATAAGTCACAGGATGGGAAAATAAATTATTTCCTTAAGGTATCAGGATTCTATTTTGCTGAAGAGGGCACTCATTATATACAGCTAACAATGCAGGTGTAGTATACTTCCAGTTGCTGAGAAAAATGATACTTTGATGTCTGCCTGCATTTAAGGAGAGAGAAGAAAATTCTGGATATCTTGACCTTGAAGCAGTGCAAAGCACAGTCATGGAAGTTAGACACAAGGCAACAAGCTGAAACACCTTAAAAACGTGTTAAATATTACATTAAATTTCACCTGGAATTATTCCCTTCCTATGGGAAAAACATCTGATTTTATTTGGCTTCCCCTGAACAGACTGCATGGTTATGCTGCAACATATCTGAATTACTCTAGGTACTCGGACACCTCCACTTGAATGACAATACAAGTAGTGCAAAGATATCCAGCCCAAGGATCCATTTAATGCTAAAGTGCAATGACTAACGTAGAATAACCCAACACCTGTGTAAACAACTCTGTGTCCCCCATTGCTCCATGTGAAGAAATTTCATCAGACTGCTGCAAACTACCCTCAGGTCATACTGAAAACCCAAGAACAAGTTCCATCCTCTTCCTCCCAAAAGTGCTTACATCCTAACCTCACCAAGTCACCGCACTGCAATTGTCAAGCACAATATGACAACAGAAGAATCCAACCTGACCTGTGCTCTAGATTACTTCAAAATTCTACACTTCAACAATTGCTGTAAGTATCTTAAGGGTGGTCTATAGTAATAAAGGCAGTCAAGATCTATGCTATGGTCAAAGAGAGCAAAGAATGAAATTCATGATAAAGCTTCTTAGAAGTGCAATCTACATCAAAACTGGAACTCAGTGCTGTTTACATAACACTCATACATATTCATGTTCCTAGATGGACTCTGAAATTCCATCTGGCAGTTACCCCTTCCCTTATTTATTGACACACTCTCTACTGCTTAGTGCGCCTACTGCCCATGTGACCTTGGAAAGAAGCCGCACATCATTTTAATCAAATTAAACCACTACAAGCAAAGACAGTCATATTGGTGCTGCAAAACTAAATATGGCTCCTCCTGGCATTTAACAACAACAGAAAATAACCTTTTAGGCTTGTGATATACACAATCATTGCCCCATGTACTGTTGCTGAGTTCTATGAGCCTGAAATAATCACTAACAAGCTTCGATGCATTCTGCTGTTCCAAACCCGCAGTATTATCTATACATACTTGCATTCTCCACTACAGACTATGACCTGGTTTTCACATGCCCTACTTTTTTGGTATACTCAGCTCCAACTAACCACTGGTAGTCTTTCTGCTAACATACTAACTTCCTACAAGACACAAGGACAGCAAAGCAGAAGGGGGAAAGCAGGCAAAAACCTCTGTGGCTTCAGTGCTGTGCTACTAGTCTACATACTGTACATAGAGAAAACACACAAAAGGTCTATTCAGCACTACTTATTTAATGTAGTGCTGCTCAACTAGAACACAGGGCTTGCAAGCTATTTTACATGTTGTATTCCACAGACACCTTCAGGCAGAGTTTGCTTTCACATCTACTCAAAATAAATGAAATCAAAAGCTGATTCTTATAATTGCAAAATTCTCTTAATACATGCACTGACATTTATCTTTCCAAAATTACACAAATTAGAGTAGCACTTAATGAACATCTGGAAGACTGAACATTATCTCCCCTTATCTTCTCCTTTAGGATTTTTGGTCCTGGAGTATGTGTTATGTAGAAATTTCACATTATTTATATAGTCATATGCACAAAGACACCCTTTACATAAGAGTTTTTGGCATCAAGGTATTTAAATCCTAGTTTAAAGCCAACACAAGCAACCTGCAAACAGAAGCCTGTATTGTACAGTTGGCCTGTATTATGTTCATAAATGCATTTATCATCCCAGAAGAATTTTGAAGCTGGATTTACTTTGGCAAGGATAAGAAATGACAAGGCAAATGGTTTAAGCTGCCGTGTGAAAAGACAGGACAGTAAGGAAAGCTGACTGGTAGCATTCAACTCCAAGGAAATAAAAGCAGAAAGGGTGGTATTCCAGTGAGAGAGGAAATTCTTGAAGAACTTCTGCAAAAGTAGCTTATGCAGCTGCTTCCTCCCTCTAAGTAAAAGGAAAGAAAACTGTAAATAGTACAGTGGAGAAAAATACTTATATAAGATGCTCTCGGGTATCTCTAGATGTCACACAGCTCAGCTGAAACAAAAAAACAACTTCCACCCCTCACCCCCAAAATGACATATATATCCTGGAATAAAGCCCACCTTCCATAAACTTGCTTTATTTGCTTCGCCTGACATTGCAAATAAAAATCAGGTCAGATGCAGCTGAGAATTTTGTAATTATTTTTTGTTTGTTGTGTTCTCTGTGTGTGTTGAATTAAACACACACGCTTGTCTCCAGTGTCTCAAAACGTTGTACCTTTTACGTTTCTCTTGAAAGAAGAGGCACAAAAGTTTCTTTGTTCCACTTGCAAGTAAGATGTATTTAGCACAACTGTGATAACAGCTACCTACAGGTAAGTATTCAAATATTTCCCACAGACAGAAAGCCACACCATGACAGCCTGTATTCATTCCCTCCCTTCTTCCCCTCTTGCACCCAAATAAGATACAGAAAAGACAGTGCTCCCAGCAGATAACCATTTAAATTATTAGATAAATATTTAATAGCACAGACTTCCTGATACTATTTTTGGATTTGTGCAAGGAAAGAACAAATCCCAATTTGCATTTCACAAACAGAATAACTATCTTCCAAACAAGCAGCTCAGCACACATGCAAAGGCTTAGAATATGAAACTACTTTGCTTGAAAGTCAGATTCTGTCTGAAATTCAAAAACTTTAATGCCCAGTACAATTCTTACTTGCTAAAAATAAGATGCTGTTAAAGTAAACAAGATACTCAGTGCATGCTCTAATCATCACATTAAAAATACACAAACCTGTATGAAATATAACAGTGCTTTTCTTGTAGCCAGAAGGCAGACGGATGTTTCGGAGCAATCCCTTTGCTGTCAGCCTTATGCGCATGTTGGATAAGGAAAATTTCGGGGACCATAACATGTCTTCAGTGCAGTTGGAAGACAAACAAGCAAGAAACAGCCTCCATGTACCGTCACATCCTATGTTTTTAAATCACTACTGGCAGAAATGAGCAATTCTTGCTAAAGAAAACAGGCTTGAAGAAATAATCAGGTCTCCATTCCTTTGCTGTTACTCCTTATGCACAGACAAGCAAAAAATCAGTAAAAGCAGATATCCACAATGTAAATGCTGCTGGCAGCTTCTCCCCACCAGATGTTCTGGAAACAAAGCTTGTCCTCAGAATAAAACCGACTTAGTGATTTTGAAAACCAGCAGCCTCTGAATTGCATCACAGTACCGATGCTCAATCTGCTGTGGGACTCCGTGAGCTGGGAACTGGAAAAGGAGAAATGGGAGGAGGAGGATGAGGAGAGAGGAGGAGGAAGTGGGTGGTCTCACCAGCTGAATATATCATCCGGCAATGTCACAGTCCATGTAATTTTTCTTTGGAAACTGTAAGGAACATTATTTGAATATTCCTGGAGGCATAGTTCAGCTTTGCTCTCCAAAAATCTTCTCAGGGTGCACTTTTTAAAACTGTTTCTTTCAATCAAATATTATGTCCACATTTAAAGTACTAACAAATCCAAAGACACATCTATTCTCTAAGAACAATTCACTATTTGAGAGCTGCTTAAGGGAAATTCTGCTTAGCTTGGCAGCTCAACACTGCAGATGCTTCTATTTAGCATCAGAGGAGAAGGACTCGGGCATTAATTCACATTAAAACAGTTCTCTGCCAGCTGGGTTTTGAAGGCACCCAAACACTGAGGCAAATAAGCACTGTTGGAGGAATTCTTACAGAATATATGTACTCCCTATATTTGAGTAGCCCTCCTATAAAAAGTTTCCTCTTACTATTTAACAAGCTGAAAAGTTTTGCATATACTTTGTTGAAGTCCACTGCCATTAGCAAAAATTAATTTTAAAAAAATTATAAAATAAAGGAGTAACTGTTTTACATATTAAAAAGTGTCACATTTTTTACCTGTGACCATGACTAGACATATATGCACTGGCCACGTTCCTGTGCAAAAAGAAACATTTCACTACTTTTCCTGAGGTCAGCAGCTGCCTTACCAGGCAGCCACTGCAGCAGAGACCACCCAAGTACTCTCAGCCAATGCTGGAGACAAGACAGTGGCAGCTCATACTTCTTTGGCGTTGTTTGAAGAGCTGGCCTCCACAGACTTTGTCACTCTTTAGAGACAACAAAATTAGGTACTTTTCCACTGATTCTGCACTTCTACCATTTCAGCAAATCCCAGCCAATATTCTCAATCATCTATACCTTTGAACAGTTTTTCCACTTCCAGAAACAATTAACTCAACTTAGTCTGAAGCAGCTATAAGCCAAATTTAATGTCACAGTGACAGCTCTCATTTCAGCAGTGCCTTACCTGTCCTCTCTTTACCTCCCTACCTTAAAAATCTAACTTTCATATTTTAATAGCATGTCTTACTTGCTCAAGATGCACTTTAAATTTATAGAGCTTATTTTCCACATCAGCTAGAACTAAAAATAGCATGTTGCTGCTGTATCTGGGTATCTCTGAGATCACGCAGAGCCCGGTGCAGTGACAGTGAAGCAGATGCTCACTGTATGTAGAGCAGAAGAGCTGCAGCACAGCACCCAGACAGACCCACCAAGGCAACCTCTACAGCAGACTGTGTGAGAATGCACCAGCATGTTTTCAAAGCAGGTACCAAAATATTTATTTCCCAGCACACTGATGAAACACCAACTCTGAAGTACTATAATACATCTTCAGTCCACACAAAACCATTCAAAATAAGTACAAAGACAGTAAATTAGGTTTTTTTGTTAGGTTCCCAGGGCAGCCTCTGCACACAGCAGGGCATGCATGTCATTACTGCTATAAAACCTCATCTATTCCTTCTAGTCTGAAGAGCTTTGGAACAGTAATGTGTGTTCATCTATCTTTCCAAGAGCCTGCAGTTCCAGACTCTTTCCTAATCCAATACTATTATCAAAGACATTGCCCCTTTCTGGGCTGCATTATTGTGATGCTTGAAAACCACACTGAGCAGTAAACCAGAAGGCTTGTTCCAGCACAGTTCAGTAGACTTGTGCATTCATACATGCACAGTTTCATTAGCACATCTCATCAAATATTAGATTGTTATTGTTAAATCCTTTCTTAATTAAGGCATTTTGAGATGTTTGCTGGGCATACCGTCTTCAGACATCATTTAGCACCCAGCTGCATCAAGTTTTACCCTTTTGCCAGGGCACCCCCAGAAGAACTCCCTTTTATTTCCCTCCTATTCCCACATTTCTCCAAGGGAGAAGCTGCCCCATGTAGTAAATATTTTCTCACCTTCCCAATCTGATGCTCTCAAAGGTGGAAACAATCCAACCAGGCTAAAAAAAAAACCCAAACCACTGCAAACCAACAAAACACATCCAAAAAACAACCCACCACTTCTCCCCATCCTTGCATCAGTGCTTAGGAGAAAGGTAAAGAACTCCTCATTGGCTGTAAAACCAGAGAAGATGGAACACCCCGTTGAAACCTCCTAGGAATCGGAGCTAGAACAAAGAATCTCTACAGGAAAAACATGATGTAATGAACTAGTTTGGAAACTGCAGAAGGAATGAATCACCATACAAAATATGAGCAGACCAAAGCTCTATATGAACATCAAAATCCTTTTAGGAAAGACCAAAACTGCTTCTACCAAGATACACAAATAATACTTTTACTGCCTCTTCTTTCCTGCTCTTTGTTTGGGTGAAAATAGGCCATGAAGAAACAGATACATCATATTATTTGTAAAAAACATTCTAGTCTGACAAAAATGCCTTTCCAGCCTCTAGAGTTTTAATTCTATTAAACCCCAGAAACTTGAAACAAGTCTGTGTTATTAAGAAGCAGACCTGACAGCACAAATAAAGAGCAATGGATGCATGTCTCATCTAGTGCCATCTAGTACCCAGTGCTCTGAGTGCTCTGACAGCAGCCACCAAGAGCACTGCCCATACCAGTCTGAACAGCTCCCAGGCAAGATTCAACTTGCAGAGAGGCTTCTCCAATAATCCTTCTAGAGCTCAGTGTCACACCACAGCACAGCTCCACTGTGGTGGCCGTGCATGTGCCAGCATGGTTTCCTTGGCTCAGGAAAACAGCACCTTCCACTCCTGTCTGCAGTCCCACGATAGTCATCTAGGGCCTCGTGCTGCCAGACTACAAAGCCAGGGCGTAATCCAGGGGAATCTTAACAGAGCACGCCAGGAGCATGCACTGTCTGCAATTCATGCATAACATGAGGATCACAGACAGGTCTTTTTCTTTCTTGATATTAGAGAAAGATGACAGAAAAGAGCACCAGAAAAGAGCAGAATGAAATAGGAAGCAATATACAAAGGACAGAAGGACAAGACAGATTTTATTTACTAGCATCTTACTGCTGGCTTCCCTCTGACTCCAAAGCCAGAACTTGTGATTAACATGGAAAAAGGGGCTCTATCCTGTTATGACCATGTAATTCAGTCTGGGTTGCTAAATGCATCAGTACCTGATGACACCATCAGATTTATGGAGGGGCCACACCTATTTTAACCCCAGCAGATTTAGTATATCTGCCATTCCTGGGAACATCAGCAATATGAAAAAAAAGAAGCAAAGCACACTGGCATGTATAGGCTCTCAATTCAGCCTCATGAGGCCTAATCCACAGTGTCTGCGTTTCTGCTGTCCCTTCCCCTCTCTCCTCACCCAACAATCTCTAAAAATGCCATTGGAACACAGTTAAGTGTCTCACTGTATAAAGGTATAAATCAGGAGCTAGATATTTAGATCCAAGAAGTCCATGTAAAGGACACTTGGCTCCATGTCACAAGACAGCAAGAGCAGTGCAGAGCAGATGGACTGGCATGCTTTACTTCATGAAGAACTGAAGGGTAATTGCTTATGCAAAGAGAGATGCAAAAAACAGGAACCTGCTAAGAGCCAAAGGGTCATCTGTGTCCTCATTTTTATTTCTGGAAAATGACTGCTCCCACTCCACTCTCCTGTGATCTGCTTGCTCTAGCCAGTGCTCCACTTTGAAAAGCTAATCGTCCTGTAGGCAACAGTACTTGCTGCCACAGTGAATGCAAACTGCAGCTTCAAGACTAATTTTAAGCTCAAATCCTCTCCTGAAAAAAAAAAAAAGAGGAAACATCTCCCTTCCTCAGAGCAGGAACTAAAATCCTAAATAATTTATGTTTCTTCTTTCTGTACACAGAAGCTTTTAATCATTATAAATTCAGCAGCCTGTCAAACTGAAGGTGATGCTGTAGTGGATTCCCAGGCAAACTGATTCAGGAATCAGGCTGATCTGTGTCTCCCACATGCAAGAGTGGTATTTACATTATCTTCACTCTTTTATAAGTGAGAATAGCCACAAAACACTACAAGAATAATTTCATTTTTAACTTCTGATTTAAGGGAAGTGCATTTGCAGGATGTCCCTTTCAAAATGGCATTTTGGTAAGACTTCCTCAGTCAAGATCCTACAGAGCTACTACTCTACAATACTGTACAATATCAATAATGTTAGAGTAAAATGCCCTAAAATTTGAAATAAAATGCCCTTCAATGATCTGGCCAGATGTGAAAAAGACTCACAACCACCTCTTTGCTGCCATTCAGAAACAGGGTAGGTGTATGCTTTAGTTCTTGTGAGCTCAAACCTCATGCAACAAAGGAAAAAAAATGCTTTAACTAGACCCACAGCCTAAATTAATTATTTATTTACACAATACTGATTTACATTCCCCATGCACATGTATTTCATCCATGGCCCCACAACAATACCCAGAGAGCCTCTAAGAAAGAGCAATATTGTAAACAAAGTCAATTTGGCAAGTTTATGCCCTATGACATGACAGCGGTTTATCTGGACAGCACAAAGGACATTCAAGATAACTCACTGACTTTTGCCTACCTGTGTGGGCTTTGCACACCCTCCCTCACTGCAGACATGCAGAAAAAAAGGCAGATGCACAAGTTGTTTAACCATCTTTGACACAAGGCCATGAGTTTCACACTTCTGTGACAGCTCAATGATCTCTCAAGTATTATGTCCACTTAAGCCCCTAACAGGGTCCAATGAACTCCAGTTCCCAACATGGGAATTTTCTCTATCTATCACTTGGACTGAGCTGATGCGGTCTGTAGATATCCCTTTCAGCTGCCCTCTCTACTCACACAGAAGCTGGCCTACCCAATATTTAGACAAGTGTGAGAAAACCAAAGCTCTGTGCTGCTCTCCTGTGTGGCTTGTTATTGTGAAACATCAAAATAAATACCAGGGAAGAGAACCACAGACATTCCTCCCCACAACAGAATAAATACCACAGAAATAAACTACAAACATTCCTGCTGTAGAAAGCCTGCATACTTCTGCATCACCACTTGTTTGGAGTATGGATGTGTGGAGCCGGAGAGCGTTCTCACAGAAGTCTGGAACTAAATAATAACCAAGAACTCTGAAATATCTAACCTGTAATCCAGTAAACAGGTGCTTGCTTAAAGGCATTAACAGAAGAAACAGACCTTGTAGTGTGAAAACCATTTTGGTTGGGCTACAAAAGGCCTTAACGAATGATTGTCTGTCATGACAGCAAAACTGATAAAATCCCTACCAAGTCCTCATTGCTGGAATTTTAAATATAATCCCAACATTTTCAGTCCATCAATCTGACAAACTGCCCACACAATACTACTACCACTTAAATTAGATGGCTCATATGTTACTCCATAGCAAGCCTTGAGGTTTTGGAATTCCTTGGTTTTTTGCAAAAATATCTGTTGAAGGCACAGGGAACACTGCTGTTAGCACCCAACAACAGACAAACTTCCCAAATGCCTAACTTTCAGAAGATCAAGTTTGAGAAGAACACAAGGAACATGAATGCAAATACACTGATAGACTTAGCTGAAGGGACCAAATCTAATATATGTTAATATAGTGTTGTCATGTACCTCTGGCTTTTTTGCATCTTGTTGCCTATTGTAACAAACACACTATATCAGAAAAACACCATTTGTTTAAATATAAACAGTCAAACAAAAAAAAGTCACTCAAAATAGATTACTTCAGAGTTTAGAGTGGCATTCTCTGATTATCAAAACCAGCCATTCCACTTTGAAGACTTCTGGAGCATTCTGGTTCTCACCCAAGAAATTAAATCCTTCGATCCAGTTGTTGTACTATACTTTATTTAGTAACAGTGTAAAAATCTGGCCAAGAAGGTAACACTATTGTGTTTCAAAGATTATTTCAGGTTTACAGACATTCCTTTAACTCTTCAAAATAAATATCATTATATGTCCCCAATGAATACGATCATTAAGAAATTCCAATTAATACATTTAGATTATACGTATTTATTTATATAGAAATGGCAAAACAAATGCCAGCCTTCATAGCTAGTTCACATGCAGTAGCTACTCTACTTAGCTTTGCTGTCTGTTTATAAGAGCATTAGCCTGAAGGTATTCTAAGGTTGGATCACGAGACAATTGAGTCATTCAGATAGTCCTCATAGTTCACATGAATGAAAAAAAATCTAAAAAAAGACTATAGCCAGCTTTCTATTGCAGCTAGAAAGGCAACAAAATTGTCCAGCCTTTTTACCTTCCTACAGTAAAAAATCTGCAAAAAGAGGTTTAAGTCTGATGTCTGTTGCTTTTCAAGGGATAAAGGGAAAGTATTAATTTACATTGTTCAACTCCCAGAATTTCCAGTGTATAAAACATTAACTGTTTTAAATGAATACAGAATCACCCCAAAACATACAAAACTGTTCCAAGTTCTTCTTCTGGATTTCCTGACTTTTCTTGTGGAGACAGGGACAGAGGCAGAAAAACTGATGAACCCAACTTATTTACAAATGCTGAAACTCTTAACACCAGAGACTGAGAATCCAGAGTATCCAATGCTTCTGTATTTAAATTCCCAGTTAGAGCTAGTCAGAAGTCCCATTTCTGCAATGTGGAAGACCTGCACCTCTTGGCTGTCAGGGCATGTATGTTCACATACTTATCAAGGCCTTTTCAAGTCTCCAAGCAACACCACTGCCTGCACAGATTCTTCTACACTTGCAAAAACTCTAACAAGCAAATACACACCACTCTCCAATCAATAACAATTCCCTAAAGATCTTCTAATCAGATATAAAAGGAGAAACAGAGCCCTAATGAGTTACTTGAGCAGTTATTCCTCATCTTTTGGGGTAATTTGCCATACATTGCTGAATGCCAGTCAACAGGAGACCTAAGTATCTGACACTCAAAACAATATGCATCACATCTCAGAATATTCTTCCCAGCTTTTAAGAAAAATACACTTTGACACAGTATAACATCTAATTTTAAAATATTAAGTCTTGTTTGTTGTTGACAAAGCACAATCAGAGTGTGATAAACATCAATCCTTGTTTTTCAGACCTGGAAAGTGCAAGTATTTTGAGAGTAACCTTTTCTATCACAGAATCTACAATATAAGAACTGCTTCCTCTCAAGTTTCAACAGGGATGACTAAGAGCATGAAACAAAGGGGTGTAAACTGAACCTTAAAGTATGCCTCCAACTTGTGTCTGAACCAGAGAATTTTGTTAGCAAAAGCATCTTATCCCAGTATAAAGGTTTGAGTGAAGAGTCAGACCCCACCTTTAACAACCTGTTCCAAGGGAAAACTTCTTAGACTGTTATATTTATACTTTATTTTTCCATTTGAGCTTGATCAGCACTATTACTCACTGCTGCAATAAGCCCCCTGACTTAATTTCTTCCCTCTCTGCGTTATATTTTCTCACAAACAGCTGAACTAAAACAAACATCCTTTCTTTAAGATACTAAGAAAACAGAACACCATGGTGGAGCATGTACCCTTTTTTCATAAAGCTTCTTTGATTGTCATGGCTTCTACAGCCTTTAGTAACCAATTCTATGCTGCATACTCTATCCCAGTGCTAAAAGATACAACATAAATCACACTGTTCATATTGAATAACACTTTACAGGTGTATCCATCAGTTGTCCTTGCTGTTATCCTGACAATGGTCCTATGCAGCACATGTAAGTCTAACTTGTTATTCATAATACACCACAGATCCCTTTCAGGGTCATGGAAAAACAGGATAAGCCAAATATTCACATGCTTTATTCCCAAAGTGATTGCTTTACCTTTGGAACTGCCAAACAGGATATTTGCTTTTGCTTGACTTACATGGGTTCAGAGATTACTGTGCTGTAACTTAATGTTTGGCCAGTAACAGAGACCTGAGGTGTGAATACCCACTGCCTCCACCCACCCTGCACTGTAATATACTACAGAGGCATTAGACACAGCCAGCTTTTTCTACAGGGAAGCTGAAGTAAAAAGGAAACAGCACTTGCATTTTTAGAGACAGTTTTGCATATAGTTCAAAATTCCATCTCATAAGAGGCAACATTTTAATTCATATTTACATTAAGATATTACAGCAAGTGCACATAAACATCATTACTTGCAGTTAGAAAGTTAAGAAGTATAATAAAACATGCCCAAGAACTTAATTCTGCCTTAGCTTTAAAGCCAGTGCTGAAGAAATACACCATAGAACTTGCAGAATTTATCTAATGCACTGAGCATCACCCATGAAAAATACAGAATTCAGAAAAAGAAGCCTTGTGAATGTTTTAACACAAACAAGAAACAAACTGTTGCAAACAGGCAAGTCTGTCCAGTTTTACAGGCACACTAACAGTATGTTGCGGCCTGCTTCATCAAGCAGATTCTGGCTGTGCATCATTGCTGTAAATGAACGGAAAATGGAGAAACAGCACTAACATTAAGGGAACAGAAGTGTACCTAGAAAAACCTGCTATTTTCTCATCCTTGAAGAAATGTGAAAGGCAGGATGAACAACCGAGCTAGACACTTAGTTATACCTTAATATCAGAATTCTGATATTAGGAGTTAAAATATTAACTCTTAGTTAAGAGTTAATAAATTACCAGAGCTCTGCTGTAACAAATTAGTCCTGGGCACATGGGTGGGAAAGAGAAGTGAGGCTGGAACTTCTGACTGGATAAAGCTAAAAACTGTAGACTTTAATACGGCACTGAAATAAAAGAACAAAAGCTTTATACTAGCTGTAGTCATTAGAACAAAGCTTCACTGTAATATCAAAGCCAAAAGAAAAAAAAAAAAAAGAAGATACTGGGCCTCATTCTACATGGTACTGGCTGGCATTATTTCAGTTCATTTCAAAAAAGATCATTTGTCTTTTCTTAAAATGTAAGACATTGTACTGCAGAATATCCAAGCAGTCACACAGTATTTTTATTCTGTAAGAACTATCTGCAACTGTAAGGATGGAAAAAAGATTCTTAAAACTGCAAAACACTCCACCAGACAGCTCTGCATTCATAAATGGGATATTATACTAATTCTCTCTTAGAAATGTATTAAGTTGAATGTCTAACATCTCCAGTTTTGGAAACTGACTCAGTACAGTAGGCAGTTCAGGTTTGTCAAAACAAACTGAAATATAGCCATTTTATAGGCATAAGTATGAGTAAAGAGCATTTATTAAAATATTGCTAAATATTACAGTCAATTTGGAGTTTGGCTGTGTTTTTCAAATCCAACACTTCAAAGTTATGTAGCTACACTCTTCTTTAGGTCAGAAAAGATGAATCATAAGCAAAAGTCGACTAAACCAGTAAAAAGGGGAGGGAACACTTTCTGGAAAGTAGAGAGAAAGTACACACTGAATTTTGAGGGAAATAAAGTTATATTTTGAGACTACTGTAAGCAAGCATAAGAGAAATTTACTTTTCTAGTTTCTAGTCCAGACATGGATTTTATTGCTTATTAGGAGTTTCCTCAATTGAACTGATCAATGTTGCTAGCTGAATCATGCCCTACTAAAGCATATTGTATATGCTTATACAATAGACTAGGTTTGAGCATCGGAGCTCTTGAAACTCAGTGTCAGGCTTTACCTAAACTAACATTAGTTCAGTCCAATAACATTAAAAGCAACAAACAGAGCCAACTTTGGGCAAAGTCTGACAGAAGCCCTGACTCTTAACAGAAGATATCGAAGTACTCAGCCACAATTAATATGAATATATTTGACATCCAAGAGAGGAAAAGACAAAAGTATTAAATGCATGTTATGACTACAGGAAATGTAAAAAATACTGCCACAGTTCCAGAGTTACAGGTCAGAACTGATTTGCCCAGTAATTTCAGACTCAAACTTACAACATCTGCTTGGCTACAGCCCCTCTTTCAGAAAGACATCTGCTATTCACTCAGGGGACACAGGGCTTTCCGGTGATCTTCAGTATCTTTCAAAAAGGGCTTTTCAATGAGTAATTAATTACAAGTAGCTTTTAATTCAACAAACACACACTGATTCTCGGGAAACTAATTTAGACTGCCAATTCTCTTGAAAAGACCTGGAAACTGCTGCAAGTAGAAGCAGCATCTGAAGACTTTTCAGTCTCTTGGCAGACAGAAATTGGCACCAGGTGTCCTGACTGGCACGAACACCAAAAACAAACCCAATGTGAAGTCCTTAAAACTCTGCCAGATTCTGAAACGCCATCTGCCACTTAATCAGCTGAGATTTCTCCCTCTGCCACATGAGCAGACACTCACATCAACATGCTCTGATAACTTCAACTTCTTACACAAACATAGTCCACAGTGATACACAAAGGCAGCTCACACTGACAGGTGATCTACATGAACGTACCAGAAAAGGAAGGTTATGTGGGATTCTTCTATTTGTTTGGTTTTGGGGTATTTTTTAATGCTGCAACACACAAATTCATTCATTACTTACTTTGGCTAAAAAGTAAAAAATACATCCAAATTCAATGTCCTTTTTTTTTTTTTTTTTTGCATACTGTTTAAACCTCGTTAGGTTTCACTGGAAACAGAAGAACAGACCAGACTGTGTAGCCTAAGCTGGGTAGTCAGAAAACAGGAAGGAGACAAAACCCAGGAAAATAGGTTTTTCCATATTCCTTGACATTAGAGTCCGTGATAGTTTACAGAATTATCCATTATGCATCTGTTCTTCCCAGAAAAGAACCAACACACTAATATAATATATAAACTTAATTTGAGTTGCACCACAGAAAATATAAAATGCACTCAGAAAACTCACCAGGACTCAAACAAGATAGGCTTTGGTGTACATTTCTTCCAGGAGTACCTTCAGAAAGGAAACAAACAAAAAATTACACTTCAAGCCAGTAAGGGGCAGTACGGCTGCCTTTTTTTAAGATTCAAGATTCTTTCCACATAAGCTCCTCCAGCTTTCCAATTTCAGCTTCTTTCTACTGATGGCATGATCTACAGCAAGATTTGGCATTATAAGAAACTATTTGGGAAATGCAGGATGCATTCCCAATTACAACTGTATTATTACAATTACTATATTTCTTTTAAGTCAGGTAGCACTGTTTCACTTTACTCATTCAAAGAGGACACAGAAAATGAAAAACTATCATCTATACTGGTATAATAGCATTTTTTTTCCTTCTCTATGCTACAGTTATGTTATTTGCATAGAGCAGCAATAAACTACCAACATTCTCAAATGTGCTAACAATCAAGTTAGATATAAATGACAGCACTGAGAAAGTTACCCCATCCTTACTGTATTACTTAAAAGTTACATGAAAATTGACCTGTAAATTTTATTATTTTGAAGAATATTGAATGAAAGCAATCTTTTGGACTGCTGAATGTAAGTGCAAAAGTCATGTGCAGAAGTTCATAAAAGGTCTTTTCACAACACCCTTCTGCAGGCTTTAGGAATAGTGTGGATCCTATGGCACAGGTTTCCTCAGGAAACAAGCTGCTTTGTACCACCACTGCACTTGCTTCCCTCTACCTCAGCCTTTCAAATAGAGCTTTGCTCCCAAACTGAAAATTTGGTCTTACAAACCCTATCCTAAGGTTTGTGTCTGTTCTTTTGATTCACTCTAGGAGAAATAACTCATTTTAATTCAAAGTTAAAGGTAAAAAAAAATCTGATACAGAAACAAAGTGGAGTAAACATCCTCAGCAGCCAGGGCTGATCAGCATGCTCTCACAAGAATCTTGCTTAAATTAAACACAAACTTGGCAAAATCCAGCCTACACTGTGTCTTGCAAGCATGCAACCTCATAATCAGGTGACAGAACATCATTTAACAGAGAGATTAATTATGCTGCATATTTAGTCCTTATGGGATGCAAATTTCAAGCAGACAGTAGTAGACAATGAATATCCCTAAAGCAAACAGGTAAGGAACAGAACCTTGCAGAGCCAGTGTCCAGTCTGGCAAACTGCAAAGAAAATGAGTCAACTATCCCAATTATTCTAAAATCATAAAACATAGCTGCTCCTTCTCAAGCCAGAGAGATCCAAGAAAAAGTGAAAAATTGACTACCCAACAGCTGATTACCTCTAGTCTCACCAACTTTCCTTGCTAAGTGTAGAGGCCCAGATGATTTTGGTGTGCACTGGTTCAGCGAAGCAGACCTGGTCTTGGCTCCTAAAAGTAAAAGCTTAGATTAACTTTAAAGTAGAACTATTTAAAGTTTTAAAGTAATTAAAGATATATCTTACATTTTCACATTTAAGTACAAGATCCACAAATCTATTCAAACACAAAAAGAGAAACTTAGAATGTTTAAGCTGTATTAAAACTTAGCTCTGCTTTGCCAGAACTCACGTTGGAAGAAATATAAAGATAATTTAAAAAGCCTTCTAAGCAGGAGAAAACATTAGTAAGGATTTCCTTTTAGCACTAAGATCAAGTTATTGAAGTCTCAAAACAGCAGCAAATAAAACGCAGCTAAGGAAACACTGGCTGCAAGAGACCTCCAGAGGGCAGACAGCAGCACTCCCATGCAGAGCAGGGTCGCGATTAAGACGAGATCAGCTGACCATGCTTTTGTCTAGATGGGCCCTGCAAACCTCCAGGAAGGGTGGTTCTATGGCACCACTGGGCAAGGATGCATCTCCCACTCTACAATTTGCAAGCATTTCTGATTGCTGCATGATCTGGTGCTACTGAGAAGAGTTTGGTAGCATGACCTTTATAGCTGTCCTTTTCAAGTTACTGACTGCACAGGCTCAACTCCCTCAACCTCTTCTCACTGGACAGAGACCCCACCCATCTTCTTAAGCCTCCACTGCGTCTGGGAAGATCCCAAAACACAACACCAGATCCAGATCTGAAGGGGAATGCCAGCTTCCTTTGGCCACACTGCTCCTGCAGGTGCTCAAGGCACACTGCCAGGTCACTGAAGACAATGAGCTATGCATAGCTGGGCTGCATGTGCTGGACCCCAACAGAAAGCATCAGCCTGTCAGAAAGCCATATGATTCCTGTTTGCTTCAAAGTGACTTATAATTTGTGGCCAATTCTGTTTCTTTTCACTGTTTACTCTTTTAAAGCATGTCATTACAGTGAAACATTTGGCAGGCATCTCTTATTTATTCTCCATTATGTCAGATACCAGCTTAAATTTTAAGTCTAATGCAGGAGTACAGCATTTAATTAGGTTTTATCCAATTACAATAACGAGTTCACCACAAAGATGGTCAGAAACAAGCTGATTACAGCTAGGACTTAGGAAAGAGACACAGCAAGCTTATTTATCCGCTCCCATTATGTCTTTAATTTTGGTCAGAGAATGACTTGTCAGCTGCTGCTTGTGGCCTCAGTGGAAGTTGCACTGTTGGCCAATCAAGAGTTGCTAGCTCGAACCAAAATAGGAACCTGAACAATGCTTAATACAAAGTCAGGAAGTACATTTAATGTTTCTTTGAGCACAAGATGATAAAACACAATTAATTGTCTCATCTCCTTTAAATCTTCTAATTCAGCCCAAGAATATCAAGAAAAAGCAACATTAACATCTAAGTTTCTGTGACTCTTCCCTTCGAAAGATGGGACAGTGCCACTGATCTACAGAAGATACATTTTAACAATATCTTATTCAAAAATATATCTCCATTCCCCAAGACCCTGACGGTCCTGAAAAGGGTGAAGATAATACAAAGTCTGCATAAAGACAAGAACAACCACACACTCAGTATAAATTCAGGTATATCTGTTCTGCAGATCACCATCAGTGGTACACAGTAAACTGTAAAACAACACAAACCCCATGCAATGACACCTGCCATGTAGCAAGGGGCGTTTAATCCCTGCACCGTGCAAACCTGAGCTGTACCGTGGTGTAGACCTCTTCATTTCCCTGAAATACCTCCGTCAATTATGGCAATACAAAATGTTTCAGCCTTCCTATGAAGTCTTACAACACTTGAAGCACCTGTGATGGGATTTTACCTCCTCTGTCTACAAACAGGCTCATATACCTTTTGGAGTTGACCTCAACGAGTGCAATCTAGGTCTTGGTAGTGCTTTCAAAGGGACAGACCCTGAAGTGCCATTCTGGCAGGCTGGTTTTGAAAGCCATTCTCCATTCCTGATGACTGTGGCACTTGCAGCTGCAAAACAGAATCACAAAGGAATTTGCTCTAGGCATTTATAGTTTATAGAAAGTTAAATCATAAGACAAGTCAGTTTTACCAGAGACTAAACAACCTTGAAAGAGGTTTGAGTTTATGGTCACAAGAAAAATTTTTCCTTGAAAAACAAAAAACTGAAATTTTGGGAAACATTGTTTCTGTTGTCAGAAAAAAAAAAAGGAAATATTTCTAAAGTAAGTACAGATTGAGTAGACTTTGGTTTGGACACTAAAAAATTATGTATATTAACATGTTAAAGAGTAAGAATTCACATGGCATTTACTAGTGACAAGAAAAAATTAAGTCACTATGGAATTGTTTGTCACAGCAATGCTTTTCTCTCTAGTCACTCAAAAACAAAAGGGTGGGGGAGGGGGAAGCTTTTATCATATATTACCAGGTTTGCCTCAGAGAAGTGTTTTAATGAGACTGGTTTTTCTTAAAGGCAATGTGAGCTACATGTCTAATATTGTTCATCAAAAGATGGAGCATTCAATCTTGAGATTATTTTATTAGCTTTAAACAGACTAGTATAAACCATGTAAGTTAACTACTTCAAAAAGATGCTTTTGGCCACTAAATATTTTCTACCACAGAAAGAGGATTTCCCTTTAACAAACACATGCAACTGAAGCCGTCATCTTTTTTAAAAAAAAGGAAGTTGGAGCCTCTCTAAAAACACAAAAGCTAAATATTTGCCAAAAAATCTATACTTGAGGAGCAATTGGCATAACACATCAGCAACACAGTTATTGTGTGGGCATCTGACCCTGATCAACATTATATAATTAAACCAAATTTGTTTTAGTAAAGCACAAGGCGTGAAGCAGTCCTTAACTTTTTTTGTGAATTACTAAATTAAAGATGTTTGCTCAGAGTTCACTGCAAACAGTTAACAACTGCCTGCAAACTAGTGAGCTACTTCCTCTAAATCAGCAGCACACCATGGTAGCAATGCTTTGGGTGCGTGAGCAGCCTTCTGGTGCAGGACTAGTTAGGGGACTGTTCTGTCCTGTTAAAGCTCCAGAGTCAGCTACCCAGGCTGTGTGCAGGAATTTAAAAAAAACCAAAATGATCCCACGAAAACCTCCCAGGTTTACAGAGTTTGATCACTTTTGTATTCAAATTTGGTGCAGCTATTGCAATATTGAATAAAGATGGACAGGTATGAAATTATCTCAGCCCAGTAAAGACCTGAAAACTCAACTCATTAAAAGAATTTTAATGATGTATTGGCTGCACAAAAATGCAGATGCAGGTCAGCTGCTAGGATCAGCTTTTTAACTTTTGAAACACTATTTACTATATATACAATTATTCTAATGCAATTAAAATCTGCAATATTTTTTCTTAACCTCAGAGTTAAATATTTTGTCTGTCCAAAGGATAGACATTTTCAGCTCAGCACTAAACTAAAATTACTGTTAAAAAAAGTCTGGTTTTTAATGCTCAAACTGACTGCATACAAAATATGCTTTTATTAACAACAGGATTTCAAAACATGTGATTTTTGAGCTTCTCAAATAAGAAGTCATTTTAGAGAAAAGAATCATAAAGTTCAAGTGCTCATTACACAAAAAAAACCCAAGGCTAATGCTGCCACACAGAATTACCAATCCAAGGACATCCCATAACAAAGGGCTGAGCTGACAAAGCAGCAGCTTGCCATTTTTTTCTCTGCTAACAGAAGACAAACTCCAAACAAGCCAAGCATGTTTTTGATTTAATATTGTTGACAGGACCGCAGTAGATTGTCATACATTTCATGAAACACACAGCATAAACCTCCCATTCTGATCTTTGTGTGTCCCACCAATCTAATAAAAAGACTTAAGCTTCAATTTTTTTTTTCTGAAATTGTTACATAGTAGACTAAATGCAGGAATAAAAAACAAAAACAGCCCTGTACTTAGCATTTGAATACAAAGAAAATTCCTTAGCTCTTTCCAATTTGATTAAAAGTCAAATTTCATTAACATATGAATTACACATAATCTTAAGTTATTATACTCACAAAACCTTACTATTAGATACAAATAATTCTCATCAAGTGTAAAAAATTCCCTAAAGAAAAATAATATCACAGAAATCAGCAGATCAAAACATTGCATATATTTACCAACCTCCACAAAACAAAATACATGATTTAGAATAGAAATAAAAGGAATACAACCTACTTCTTTTCCCAGTAAACGTGGCTAACAAAGGAACAATACAAAAGCTGTAAGACCCCACTACCAGCAGTGTCAGTAAGGTAATATCATAGTGGCTTCCTGAGTCAGTCGGTGGTGTTAGTGTAGAATTGAAGAAAATAACAGGAGAAAAATTAGTTTCTGTGCAACTGCGGAGTCCTCCTGGTACAGTCATTTAAAAAAGATCTAAGCGAGCTTAAAGTCTATGAGACTGCAGCCATGTTCAGCCTCTCACATTGCTCTTGCTTGGTCTTCGTGAATCGGAGTGGAAGAAATTGTAAGCTTGAAGGCAGTGGACAAAACAGATTACAGCAGCCAGCAAATCAGGCTAAATAAGGAGTCATCTGTTTGGATACTTAATCTGAATACACTCCTTTGTTATGAAGCGCTGACCCCTTCCTTTGTTACATGAGGGAGCAAAACTAAGAGAGGACAAAGCTGCTTAGCAACTCCAGATACAGTTCTAAACCTGAACAGCAAAAGTCAACATGGCTGTCACAGTATCAGAACTGATCCCATTACAGAGCAAGATGCACATGCGTATTTTATTACACATATTCTTATTCATTAGAGGAATATGTGAGGTTTAGTTTAATGAAGGCAGTATGAGGTGGGGGGGGAGGGGGGAGAAGAATAGGAGAAAATGTTGTTATATGTGCATGCATATGCGCATATATAAACCACAGACGTGTGTTAAACCACAGCTCTCTTTTTCAGTCAATTGAAGACAGATTTAAATGACATCTGGCACAAATAAAAGGTCTTTGTCTAGTCTTCAAGATATAACAGGTGATACAATAGTAGCAGAATATTTGAATGTATTTATTTAAATATGCATAGCTGGGAATACTAATATGTTTGATAGTCAGTTGTATGTTAGTTTCTTAATATTTTTCCCCCTCAGAACTCCTAAGAAGTGCTGTAGACCTTCAAATCAAAGCAAATCCTGGTATTATTCTCACTAATTTTAATCAAGATTGATTTGGTTAGGTCATACACCAATGTTTACAGCTATCTTAGAAATTACCGAAGTCTACCCACACAAAGGTTCATCTTCTAAAAAAAGTTTCACTTCTGTGCCTGAAATTTGATCTACATATTTTGTCCTAAAATGCTGAAAGCAGATATAAACTGGTTCAAGAAAACATTTAGCATCAGAAAACCTGTAACACACTGTTCCAAATATTTTGACAAGTAAACCATTCTGTTCAGACATATCATACTACATGTAAACACTAGGAGCTTAAAAAGACATGCTGATTATGTAGTGTTTCAGGATGGAAGAGAAGTTGTACTAAAATCTCTACTCATCAAACCAAAATCCAGGGCTCAAAGCTCTTTCCGACAGTATGTCTCAAAAAGGAAAGTTTTAAGTAAAGAGGCAAAAAGAGTAAGACCTAGAAGTAATAAGCAGTACCATCAGAATTAACTCAGGTACTTGTCAGACAGGACTCCCTTCCAAGAGAATTTTTACCATTTACTATTGATGTTGGTTATCAATCAGTTAAAACCCATAACCCTCACATATACTTACAATTAGTGCTGAAAAGACTTTGCTCGCTCTGAGCACTGCTGACTGATGAGAGGCTAGGTGTTCTCTCAAGCATTGATCTTTTGACAGGCACTTTGGATTTGGCAAGGGAATTTTTCACTGAGGCATGCCTCTCTCCTGGCAGAGATCCTACACCTGTTAATTAGGGGGGAAAGAGGAAGGAGAAATAAGAACAAAAGAAGTAGGAAAGAAACTTAAATGATCGCTTCTTTTAAGTGTATGCCTACAAATAAAAATATTTACACAGTAAAAATCCATATAAAATGGCTTAATCTACTTCCTATTGACATGGTAAAAAGTGCTGTAAATACATAAAAATAGTTCCAAGGCTTTTTTCCAATAGAAAGCCTTAGAAACAAGTCAGGAGCTTAATAGATTTGCCTTCAGTGCAGACATCTGCACATATTAAAAAATGTGTTCTCCTTTTTCCCACCTCACATTATGGTTTGCTGTACTGGCAATCCCACAAAAATATAACTTCCATTTCAAAGACAATCTCAGAAAGGATTCTTCTGTTTGTTCCTCCCCAAAATAGATCCACAACCCCACTCCCCTTGGCCAGAACACTCTAAAAGATAGTATCCTTTCAAGGAATTAGACAGCATGAGAGTATGAAATTGCTTTGTACTCATATAATACATATCCTGAAAACTGAGTAGTTCTACAGAACTTGTTTAACAGCACTTCCAAAAACAAGTTGTTAATGCCAGTTGGTGCAGAAACATTTTTGCATTAAGTCCAGTTTTCATTTGAGCTTGTTGAACACCAGCACCCAACAGCTAAGTTAATCAAACAGGAAAAGCACCTACACAAGAGATAGGTGTAGGAGCTCACTCTTGCATTACTAACAAAGCAAATACACTTTCCACAAGAAAATCTGAATTTAGACAAATTAAGCTTCCAGTTTATTTCCTGAGAAGTGGGCACCCAGATTAAAATTTCAATGGCCCAGAGAAGATATACACACACAGATTTCTCTTGCCAGCTCTGAGTTTATTCCTCCCAGCCCCCAGTACCAAGATCTTAGTATCAGCTTTCTGAATATGGATAAGAGGTTTTCATTTTTGTGCAAAAACAGAGAAGACAGACTTAGTTTTTCTTATAACAAAATATTTTCTAAAAAATATATCTAAAATACCTTGATTTCTTATGCCACTGCCATTTTCAAAGCTGAGAGTTTATCTTAAAGGAAAAGAAGCAACTACAGCGTCTAAGAATTTACATAGACCAATCAAATTTCTATTTAAAGGGAATACCCTTCATTAATTCTTGCCAATAAACAACATTTCAACTTTGCTTAAAAGCTAGAAGACTGCTGAAATATGACAAAATTAGCTATTAATTTCACTTTAAGCAACACTAGTTCTACTACACGATTTCTACTCCTAAATACTAATGACCAAGAAACCTGCAATTTGCACTAAACCCAGGAAATCATGACATTAAGGGGATTGCATTAAATTTTAGAAAATAAAAACATGCCCATGTCTGTCTTTCAACAGTAGGTGGTGTGACAGGATTAGGTAACTTGCCTCAAAACATCCTGTATCAAGTAGACAAAACCAGGAACAGGATTGGTAAATGAAGGTATGTCCAAGCTACTTCCCTCAGTTCAGATCAATTCAGAAACAAAAGAGAAGCCTCATAACATATACTAAACCTGCATTAGCCTATTACATAGTACTGGTCACAGAATATAACACACAAACTTCAATGAGCAATTAAACAAGCTCTTCATCAGATGTCTCTTCACAGGAACACTGTTACTACCTGTCACTAATCATGCAGAACTCTGATTCTGTACATAGCTTTACTGTAGCCTGGTATTAAACCTCTGAGACAAAATTATCAGCCATATTTTAGAATTTTTTGAAAGTTATTGAAAGGGACAATTGAATATATGGAACATGCTAAAGAGCATACAAGCTTTGTTGTGCTATGAGAACACTATAAATTCACGCTTTTTAAAAACACCTCTGAAACTGCACTCCAGACAACATAACAGAAACAAATGTATGTGTTTGACCAAAAAACTTTCTGCCCCATTTGCATGTCATAGAACAAACCTGACAGCTTTATAAAGCTTACCACAATGTTTTCTAAAATTTTTTTTCATTAATGGGTCAACATACCAGGAAAATAACTAATCCAAACCAGTCAGAATTCCTTTTGTAAATACCCTCCCAGCAAAACAAGGTACAAACCCAAACAACTCCCCCAAAAAACAAACAGAAAGAAGTGTCACTGTGCAAACACTGTGTTTAAAGTTTGTGTGACTTAGTGAGTTAATGTTCTACATTACAAAAGGGAGCTAGAGGAACAAATGCATTTGATCAGCTGTATTTGATTACTTAAAGGTGAAGGTAATATGTTTGATAGCCATTGTGCTGGACTCATTCATCCGTTCCAAAACATACCGGAACAAAATCCTGTTTTCTTCACAGTGATTTTCACTCAAGAGGGATCAAAATAAGCATGTGAAAATCTGAGTCTTGTCTAGTACAGCATGTTCTCTATACACGATCTGCAGCAAGCCCAACCTCTCTGCAGAGGCCGCAGTGTGGCAGTGCTCTGAACTCAAACCTATCCAGTGAGCACAGCAATCTCTAGCATGTCCAGTTTCAAAAGCATGTCAAACCTTTCCTAAGCAGATCACCTTTTCTCTTAGTTTTTCTGCTGCTTGGTACTTTCCTATAATGCTTCTAAATTACTCAAGCACTCAAATGCATTTTTCAAAAGCCCAGCTTGAGGGAGAATTTAAGTAATGACAAAAGATGATTAAGAAACTACTCTAGGTATTACTTCAACTAATGGTTTTAGAAGTTTTTTAATAAGTACCATTCCCTAAGAAAGGAGTTACACAGAATTAAATGCAAAGGTTTTGAAGACAGAAGCAGGAAGATATGGAATACAAACAAAAGTATTGGAAATGAGCATAAAAGCAGGATATTTAGTCAACCATTATTATAAACAAAACAAGCAGTAGCATCAAAGTAACAGGCTTTCATCAGTTATTTAATCTAGTCACTGAAGTGGGATACCAGCAATACTGCATTCCTCTACAGTGAACTAATGAGTTGGCAATTCTTTAGAAAAAAAGTCTCCATGCAACAACCATGTTACTTGAACTATGTTAAAGTCTCTCTTGTATTGGAATGGAAATAAGCAAAGAACAAAGCTCATTCTTCAGGAAGCTCTGAAGTCAGCTTTCATATCCTTACTCAAATAATCATCCTTTCATATCAATCCATCATAGGTGGTTATTGTCAAGAAAAAGTTAAGGCTTCCTTTAAACAGCACTGGAGCCTAAAAAACCACACAATGACAGAATGTTGACATGAGGCAGACTGTAAAGCCAAATACATATTCACAAATTCTGAAATTTCATGTCCACTATTTTAAAACACATCAACACGTTTTACATCTAGAGCTGAACACTGAGCAACTGGAATTCACTGAGCTACATGGCATCTGGAAATGAGTGGTTGGAAGCCTTTTCCAAACACAAATTTTGAGCATACTAAGTGCAAAAGGAGTTTTTTGAAGGATACTGTTTGTTGTTGCTGCTTTTGTTTAAACCTAAAGCTAACACTAATAGTTGTTTCGGCCCTTCAATGCCTAACCTCTTGAAAATGTTGAATTTTGGATTTTTGCTTAATGCATTTCTGATTTTCTCTGTGAGTTTAAAAATTCAAAGGGCTCTGTTTTAAAAATGTTCAACTTCTTAACTGGCAAAAAGTCCTGTCTAAGCCTACAGTACAAGGTCTTGATAAAGCACGATGGAGTAAACCTCCAAGAAAACAAGCGTTTTTTGGTATCTACTGAAAAGTGCAAGTAAGTAATGGAAAAACAAACTGGACTTTGGTATTATTTCCAGCAGATCGATCTTGACATACATGTAAGAGTGCCTATGGTTGCCATTTTAAACAGTGTGAAGCAGCAGCAATACCAACAGTTTTCTGATGGCTGCAAGCTCCCCAGTTTGCCTGATTAGCCACTCAGCATTATTAACTATACTATCCATTATGCTATACATATATCAGTGATCCTTCAAGGAAGGAAGACTGGTTACAGTATGTTTTGTAATTCTGAGGTAATGTCTTTCTAATTATGTCTCCCTTTTAAAGCTTCAAATTACTACCAAAATTACCAAAAAGGCAGGACACAGTTACATTATGTTGCTATGAATGCTCAAATGTTCAACATAAACATGGACAAAACCAGGGAATTTCAAGTTACCCCTGGCTCTTGAAATATTTATAGGAGAGACATTTACTAGTTTAGCAGGTAACAGCTGGTCAGAGAATGGTGTATATACTATGGCAAGATGCAATTCTCCATTGCTACAGACTTGGACAGCATTCTTCCCTTTCCCCTACAACCCTCAGACAGGTAGCAAGGAACCAGCAGTAAGCTAGTGCCAAAAGTCTAACTAGGGTGTCAGCAGCCATGCAGGTGGCTGTTCACATGTTCTTCCCCTCTCAGCTAAACATTCTTGGACTAAAACTGGAGAATGGATCATCACTACTACAGAGCATTTATAAGCAGTTACCAACAACCAAAACAACCCTTTTTCTTCCCTCAAATGATTCTACCATCAGAAGAGTGACTGGGGTGCTTTCAGTTAGAGGAAGAGAGAGGAAGAGTAATGTCTCATGTATGCCTACTGTTCAATTTCACTTTTGCCCCTTCCTAGGTGCAGTTTTGAAATGCGGCAGATTTCCTCCCAGTTAAACCCTTCCACAATCAGAGACTTCTCCCTTCCTCATCTTCCTTTCAACCCCTTGCATTATAACCTCTCCAGCACCGAGAAACAGCCCTTCTCTACCCTGGCTCCAAGTTTGAGTTCACACCCGCTCTCACCTCCTGTCTGCCCACAATGACGTCTGCTGGATTTAGTCCATCTTAAGTTTTTCCTTTTGAAGACTGAACTAGAGCAGCCCCATGAGGGGCCAGGCAGTCTGCACAGTCATGCTACCAACCTCCTATGAGCCCAAGCAAAGCCCATCTCTGGACAGCAGATAGTTTTACACCGGCTTCCCAGGCACAGTAGTGCTCACAAAGCTTGCCCCCTCCGGTTTTGCCAGGAGACTCTCGTAGGCTGCATGCTGACTTGAACAATCCAATCCCAACCACTAGCTTTAACACAGCTAAGGTAAAGCTCAGTCTATTTAGGAGTACTGGGCAGAAGAAGTCAAATCAATGCACTGCAAGGTAAGCTGAGGCAGAAGCACACCACCAGGTTGGTGGATGGGGTTCATCCAATCATGCTTTTCATTACTGTACAACTCTCCATACCACACAGCCTTTATGTCTGGCACTGAATTTTGTTTGACTTAGAGTGCAGCTTTAAAACTCATGTTATCTACAAATCTTAAGTTCTCTGTTGCGGGACTTCATGTGTTTCTTGAATGAAAGAGGAAGCTTGCTGCAGCCAAACAAATACAAATTTCTTCTGGAAGACAATTATGCGTACTTCTCTCCTCCTTTACGCCTACCCTGAGAGAATTCAGAACTAAGCAGCACAGGTAAAGTTATTGAAGACACACCAGCATGCCCTAGCAAGTAAATGACTAGGCACCAAGAAATTCCCCTGCAGGGAAGTAGTGCACACCTCTCTCCTAAAGGAGAATATTCTTATAGATACATTCACACTTCTGACAGCGCCAATATGCTGACTGTTAGAATCAGTCTCTGCAAGTATGATCACGCTTCTTGGTACAGGTACAACATACTAAAACTTCAATGGGGCTAGTCACAAAATTGCCTGTAAAAAGTCTGGGAACATATGGGAAAAATTTATTTCCTGAACTATGGTCACTGATGGCACCTTAAGCAACACTGACAGAATGAAATGCCCCCTTTTGAAAGCCATATTATCTGAATTACCCATAAACTCAAATATTTCCAACTCCCTCTCTCTCTTCTCTCCCATCCCCTCAAAACTCAGATAACCCCATCCAAATTATACAGAGATAAATAACCCAGTTTATTTGAAGTCATTCACAGAAACAGATCCCATACTACCTCACAAGCAAAACCCTTTCACTTTTACTTGTTTTTCATGGTTAACTTGACTTCCAAAGCTAAACAGGAAGTATTTTATTCCAAAATATGTTTTTTTTAAGAACCCTATGAAAGGCTTGCAGAAACACAAGCTGAATCTATCCCACAGGAAGAGTTCCTTGTTAATGAAAAGTAACAAAAGAAAATAGGTGTCAAAATTATGTTAAGCTTTCCTGATAGTGTATGTAGTCCAGGCCAAAAGCAAACTGACAAAGCTTCCATTCAGATTACATCATTTTATGGCTCCTTTCTGGCTTCAAATTGTGACTTGACCATTTTGTAGCTGAATGATCAACATCTGGGGCAGGAATTTAACAGTCAGTACTTGGCACAAGTAAATATACTGCTCCAGGCAGCTTCTAGCAAACCATTCTTGTTGAGGATGTCCAGGAAGTAAGGGCAAAGTAGACTGGAAACATTACCAGGCGAGTCCAACTCAACTGACTGGAGAAACAGTGAACAGCAAGGCTCTCAGGCCCTCACAATTAACACTGTTTTCTGAACTCTCACAAACTCATCAACTGGACAAAAGTCCTTCTGGATACACAGTGTAATTCTTTGCCAGTTTAGAGAACTGGTTACGAGATACAGAATCACTATGCAGAGGAGATGTCTGGATTATGACGACCAAAGAAGGAGTATGACACAAGCTTTGTGTCATGTTTTAGTTTCCTCCTTCCTATACCTCTGAAGGGAAACATGCAAGTTTTAAGTTCACTTTTAACACAGGCTTTAATTAGTACAGATATATTAAAGAAAATGAGACTGAAACTCACTAATCTGGACTAAGAAAGACAAATAATCATCCTGGGTAAGCTAGTTTATGAAGAACCTGCTTTTAGGATCCACAAAAGAAACTGGCTGCTCTGCAAAAGAAAAGCATAAAAATACTGGCTGAAATGAAAATTTAAGACTTATTTTTAGACCCTGGTGCATTCCAGACCTGTTTGTGAGAAAATATATGAACACCTTTACAAGTGACTGTCTACTCTAGCATTTTGATTAAAGTCATGACTGTTTCAATCCAGAGAACCTGGAAGTTATATTTGTCTTTTAAAATATTTTGTTTCCTCTTGGCAGCATGTCAATCAGGCTTTAAAGAGTCACATGGTAGATAAAAGGAATGATATAAGCTGAAAAACTGTTTTCAGTAACTACATTTGGGTTGGCTCCTAGATCAGTATCCGAACAAAGACTCAAGGACTGTGAGAATGCTTAGTGGAACTAAATTGTTTTGGTCCTGCTTCACTAGTATTGTGAAAGGCTGTACCAAGAAGTCCTGAATTATCAAGTTTATATATGTCTCCAGCTGTATGAAAACTGACTGAAATAATTTGGTTTGAATTTTCCATCTGAGAAGCCTTTCTTTATGCAATAAAAAGCAATAACACTCACTAAAAAACTGAGTCTTAATCTGTCACTGCCTGTTCTGTTTAACTATGGAAGCTTCTCTCAATCACACATTTAATGTATGATCAAGCCAAAATTCAGCTGCAGGAATTCAGCAATTATGAACTACAAAGAAAATCAGTATTTCCAAGTATCACTAATCCTGCATACTCATTTTCTATACCATCTGGGGAATTATTTTTCCCATGCTTCTGGTAGTCGCAGAACACAGGAAAAGTTCTTCAGTATGATCAACTTGTCATCAGGGAAAGGACTCACTTGTTCAAAAAATATCTTTAAGGAAACACAGAATTCACACTTTAAAGCTTCTGTATCCAAGCTTTCAGTGGTCTTGTTAAATGCTACAAAAATACCCCCAAGAGAAAAAGGGAGTGACCACTGGACTAGATTAATGGAAATTAGAAGTAAAGCACAGAGCGGCTATTACTGCTGAAGGAATATCAGTGACTTAAATCAGAGACAAAAGGGTACCCGAAATGTCAAAAAAAACCCCACCAGACACTAAGAGACATTTTTGTTACACAGATGATTTACGTCGTTTCCATTTATTTCTGCAAGTCTTTTAACAGTAAGCAGAGGAATAGTATTACTACTTTCAACTTTAGATTCCCAAAGAGTTTCAATTACATAGAAAGCATCTTGACAGAGCTAAGACATCCAAAAGAATGTGAAGTTTCTTACAATGAGAAATAATTTAAACCAGTAGTGTAATTTTAAGGCAGAACTGAAGGCGAAGTTATAGCATATCAGAAGTCTTACTTGCAGGTAAAGCTCCTCTCCTTTACATAATTTCAGGTAGTTTGTCCCAGTCCTTGCTAGTCCACAAAAGATGGTAAAAAAGGCATTGGTGGGCATATACATTTTTAGATTTACTGTAAATCATTTAGTTTCCCATTTGATGCTGTTTAAATAATATTCTGTGGCTCAAACTGTCACAGTGCTTTTGTTCAACTGCACAGGAGGTAATATCCAGTTGCTGGGGCAGGTATGATAGCAGAAAATCAAGGAGTGATGTTTCATGGGAACACCAAAGCTCCTTGGCTTCTCCAATCCCCTTCAACTCCTCCCTTCAGGTGAGGCAAAGACATGACTCTTCCCAAACCATAACACCTCAACTATTATCAGACTATTACTCCTCCACACTGGCTATGACACATCCAAATCAGAAGGCTCTGTGTATTTCATGGGAACAGAAACAACAGTTGCTTTGATTTTGAAACTAGTTCAAAGTCGTCTACCAAGGCTCCAAAATTATATATCCCTTCCAGTAAAAATGGCTAAGTCAAAAATGTTATTCTGTGTTTTAAATTCTAATAAATGTTTTCATTGACAGAAAACAAACACAGCAAATGACATACAGCCTGCCATCCAGTACTACAGAAACCTACACACCACCCCATGGAAAAGTTATCTGTAGAGAATTCAGATTTTTGTCTTCGAGTGCGTGTGTCACCCCCTCTTATGAAGAAAAGAAATAAACAAACAGTTACAGAAATATTTTTGAAGCATCTAGCTTGCAGCAAATCTGATCACAGTTGCAGAAATGGGGCTTCATCATTTCCCAAATCACTTTGGTACACTGGATCAAGGTAAGCTTATCTTTTTGAGAACCTATTTCTAATTCAGCAAAAACTTCAAGTTCCAGCTAAAATACACCAATACTGGTGAACAATGCTCAGCAACCATTTTGAAATAAATAAACCCAGTTATTTCTAGCCAAATATGCTCTGTAAATAACCTCACAAAAATACAGTGTTTGGGATATGAGTTCTTCTCTCCTGCTGTTCAGGTGAGAATCAGGAAATTTCCTGAGAAGAAATTCTTTCTATTGGATTAGTATGTTACCACTGAGTACTTACGTTTTCCAAGTGGTAAAAAAAATTACCAAAATCTTAAGTCCTGACAAGTTCCAAGGATCTTGGATATATGGCATTTAATTAATATATGGCATTTTTTTCTTTCATTTCTTGAACAGCCATTATATGAAGACAGCCCTCACAAGCTCTTGATTATTCTAGGAATAATACACACACTAGTGCATTTTGGACAGATGCACCACTTCTGTCCCTCACCACACACGTGTGAGAGTTGACATAGAGCTATACTATTACTTGTCTTGTTCAGAGTATTTAATGAATTCAACTACATAAACTTCTCTTGTTGCCCAATGATCCAAATACTATCAGTAACTGGATAAGAAATAGCTGCACATATTTTAGTACCTCAGGAAGAAACAAGTTCATTAGGATTTGGACATTTTTAAAACTCAACAAACAACTGAACAACCTAGTCTGAATTCAGCAATGACCCAGTTACAGGCAGCAGGGGCTGGACTAGGCGACCTTCAGAAGTCCTTTCCTTTCTGGATTTAGCTGGTCTGTCTGTAGTCTGACAAAATCCTGACAGCAAACAACTGTACAGCTACTGAATGATTTATCTGGAGGCTGAAGTTGAATACCAAAGTGTTCAAATGACTCCACTGGAAAAAACAGCTATCCCCCTTCACGAATGCTTTAGCCTAAAGAAGTAACTGGGTTTGGTTTACAAACTGCCACTTTGTCACAAAAAGTGTATGTATAGTTTTACTTCAAAAATGTTAAAAACAGAAGGGGTAAGCAGCAGTAAGTATGGTTTTACCTGAAAGGTGTGGTCACATAATACTGTGGGGGTTTAGCAGCAATTCTAAATAACTCCTACTTTGCCCCATATCCCACCCCATAATCCTATCCTATGATTTGCATCAGTACAAGGTTTGCAAGGAGCAAGGACACATTTTTATAAACTCCCTTTGTAAGGGATGGGGAAGTTAATCTGATACAGTTGAATGCATCAAACCCTACTTTGTAGCACAAAAACACTGCACAAGGAAGATGAAGGGTAATATCTGCTAGGACCAGTAAACCAGGAACACAGAACTGGAGAAAGGGCATGGAGAAAAAAAATTTCTTCTCATGTGCAGCATTAAAGTTCCAGTCTTACCAGATCATACCACAAGTTTGAAATGTGCAAGTGCTACTTTTTGCTTTTAGTTTAAGCAGCCTTTTTCCAGTAGGAAAAATTTGGAAAACATTCTACTGACTACCATAATTTCAATGCACATCAACTGCCTAAGGAGTGACAGGTTTATTTAAAAAAAAAAAATCTGGGGAGTAAATGTTTTTATTTTCAACAGCAAATTACTTCTGTTTCTTCTGAAAGTAATTTTTTTTTCTGAAGGGAAGAAGTTAGTCTTATAACTCACCTGAGCTTATATTTGTTTCTAGTGACAGTATCATAAATCCTATCTGGATTAATAACCTAAAGGAAAACTGTATATCTATATCCATCTCTCCTCTTCTAAGGCCATAATTACAGACAGGAAAGGTTTAGGCTGGTATTTAGAGGGCTGATGAGTTCTCCAAGAAACTGGCAGCCTACAGGCTGGTGCCTGGTTCACTGAGCAAGTGCCTCACACGAGCAAGCCTCAAGTGGGAGAATAGTCTATACTCACTTTCTTTGAGGGACTCATCCCATAAAGGCATACATACATACACAGATTTTATCACACTTCACCACCTGTATATAATTAAGAGGACTTTTTTTTACTGTTTTATAATCTTAGATTGAGTAGCTTAAAAAATAAAAAAAAAGAACAGGTTTTACTGGGTATAGCTGGGTGTGTACTCTCCAAATTACAGTGCATTGTAGTGTAGTCATTCATAGACAGGCTACCTTTGCAGCTAGTTAGATTGCCACACTTGGTTAAAAAAACCCAGCACATAATCTACCAGAGCACATCTGAATCCCTATAATACAGTTACAGAATGTAGTTTCTAGTCATGAGATTTGAGCAGCAGCCTACAGACTAGATGAGAGATTCATCCCTGCCCTTGCTACTAATCAGTCTGAGTTTAATTAGCAGCTCAAGCAGTAGTCTCACCTTCAATTATGTCCTCCCCTTTCTAGAAACCACAGAGTTGTGCTAAAATTAGGTTGAACAAAATATGTTATGTCCTGAAATAAGGACTCATTCCCATTGGGGTAGCATGCAGTTGCTTATCACAAGAGCATTGTACCTGAGCACTCTATTTTTCCCTCTTTCAAGTAATTTTAGTTGTAATTTCACAAAATCCTATAATAGAACCAAATATAAGTAATATTTAATATTGATTTTCATAATAGCACCACATCCTGTATTAGCAATTTACAATTTAGACAGCATTGTATTTAACACTGACATATAGCTCTGTACTACCCTAAAAGTTGTGTCAGAAAGTACCTTAAGTATGATACCTTAATTTTAAGAAACTAGTTAAGTGGTAATATTGCAGTGAAAAATTCTCTTACCAGAGTTTGATGACATAACAGCTTCTTTGTGAGAAGGTGTTTTAATAGTGCTGATAGTTTTATTTTCACATCCTTTCTTCAAGGTCGACACAGATGGCACCATTTTAACCTTGGGAGTTAATACACTTCGTAGTGTGATTTGATCTTTCTTTGGTATGTTTTTCCCTTGTGCTGTTCCATCTTTCACAGAAGGCATCTGTTTTAAGAAAAAACAGAAAGCAAAAAGCCAACGACAATTCAACCCACACACCACCACTGTGAGAAACTAAAGATCTCCCTCTGCAGCATCTGCAATGAAATACTGACCACCCAAGTAGGAAACATGCTTAGTCTTTATGCCACTGTCAACATCTGCAGTTCAGAACCTCAAGAACAATCTCCTGAATGGCCTTCAGCAATGCAAACCCATTAGTCTGAAGCTAATCACTAGTAATGACCAACACACTAAAAGGAGGTTACAGAGGTCATCAGAATTTCTTCCTCCCCAAACTCTAATTAAACCACTCAATTACATGACTACACCCACTCCCAAGACCTTAACCGACGAACTACACACGTTCACGGCCCTGAAAATTTAGTTGTCCTGTACTACCTGAAATGTCACAGTCCTTGTAATTAGCTTCCTGATCTAGGTCTTATGTCACAGCAGCTTAAAATCCTTCACATTGAGGTGCCATAGACAAAACATAAGTGCAGGAGTAGATCCAGGACAGTATAAAATAACTGGTTTATATGTGTGAAACTGGTTTATATATGTTTCACACAGAATTCTTGCTCCAGTTTATACAACCTTTAGTTCACAGCCACTCCTGTCAAGCCTATAAAGACACACTTGACAGTTCAGCTCTTCATGTGCTTTTCTGTGACTCAAGCTGACTGCAGCAGTTCGGTCAGAGTACCAAATTTTTAATTTTCAATGACAATCCTCATGTTCATTTTCAGATGTTAATTTGTACTTTTCCACTTAAGAAGACCATTCTTAAATTTAATCCAGCTGATATGTCTACTGTGCATTTTATAGAAATTTCTCTATTGCTTCTCCAGGTACAAGCAGAACAATTAAAATCACAAAGTTTTCCTTTTTGGCAAGGGAATGAATTAAAAGCACTCTCTCCAACTCTTCACACCAAAAGTAAGGACTGACAAAGAATGCAAACTCTTAAAGACTGTAGAATTAAAATAGACCATCCTTGCTTTCATGCTTACTTAGGTTTTCAAGTTAAATTATTAGCCAAATAATAGTACTTTTTACTTTCTTGTGCAATGTTTCAAAAATGTTCTAAGCAGCTTCTCCCATATACTGAGCTTCACTGAAATTTTTCTGGCAAATTAGTAAGGCCTGTCAAAAATTCAGACAACAGTTTTACCAGTAATAGCTGCTGCCTCCATTTCACCAATTTAACGTAAGCTATTGAATCCACAAGCCAGTAACAAGAGAGACTCCAAAAAGCACCCAGACTGTGTTCCTACTACACCTCCTGAAATCCTCGTCAACCCAATTCGGACAGTCTTCCCTCCTTTCCCCTTCTCCTTGCCTTTTAACCTTCTTCCAGTGCATCTGAAAGCAGCATGTTTCTCCTGACAGGCAGCTGACTCATCCCAAAATATTTCCCAACCAACCAGCACATGCATACCTCCCGGCCAGGAAGTTTGCACCTTCCAGCTGGCTGACTGCCTAAAACCAGGTATATGCCCTCTGCATGAGAAATATTTCCTGACTACTCCCAACTATTCTAATGAGTCCCAGCTCTACTTCAAACAAATAAACTCCTAAATTATACAAAGGAGACAGTGAAATTAAGTTGTTAAAAATAAAATGTTTCACCAACTTATTGGTCTTTGGGTTTTGTGTGACTTAATGTTACTGTTCATATAAGCACAACATTTACACGACTAATTTTTAAAAGTCTACTTTAGGTCTAAAGCACATTTTGAAAGAAAATTTCCAAACCAGCACTTTATCTCTACTGTCTATTTGAAGTTACAGCACCACTAGAACAATCTTGAAGAAATGTACATTAAAAGCTGTATTTAGAAAACCTCACCAAGTTATGCTAGGCAATTTTACAAGATGGACTAAACTAAGACTTGTTTGCTTTTATTAGACTTCTTACAAACTGTATTGTCTTAAAAAAAGGCTTTACTAAAAAAAATTGTGTTATGGAACAAGATGAAGGTGGAGACACTAAACTGCAGTTGAAGCCAACTGCAACTAATCTGTAAAACAATACTTCTTCAGTGCCTTTACTAGGGAGAGACTCCATGTAGAAATCAACACTACAGCTACATTTGCAGACACCAAACCCACCCCATAATTTTCACACTGTGCAATACTGAATTTCCTTTTCTGCAAATGTACAAAACATACAAGTAAGCATGAAAGCAAAAAAACTTACCAAAGGAACAGAGTGCACTTCAAATGTTTTGTTTGCTGCATCTTTTACCCATGTGTCTTCCAGAAGCACTCCCATGTTGCTGCTTTGTTCTTCTTCACCTTTGGTCAGGTCAATGTTTTGAGAACAAGGTGTCATTAAGGAGTTGGAACTTTCCATTTTATCATTTAACATCTCTTTTGAGCTCTCTGTAGGTGCTGGAAGCGCAGCAGAAGCCAAGGAGCACACCGGATGGGTAGCACTTGCTTTGTCAATGTCTTGCAGACTTAACTTTAATGCAGGTGTTTTTGAAACCTTGTGGGAAGCATTTCTGGGATCTGCTGTGGCATGATCGACTTGGCTAGTGAAAAGGTGTTTGTTAACATGTAGCTTATGGGGCTTATTTACAGGCAATTCCACCTTAGCATCTTTAGCTGGATCTACTGTTTTTTTCAGCCCTTTTATAGAGGAGGACAATTGCCTTGGGGAACCAACCCTTGAAGGTGAGGAGACAGATGATAGTTGACGGGACTGGGGAGACTGTTTTAATGCTGCACTGTCTCTTGGCTGTGGCACAGATCTAGACACAACCTTTGGCTTAACATTTTTAAAATTAGGTTTGGGAAAACTAACTATCTCTGATTTCCTTGCTTTGGTTATTGTTGATGCAATAGGAGACCTGCCCATTGATTTTCTTGCAGTTTGATCTGAAGTAGCTTTGAGCCCAGGCCTGCTACACCCTCCTACAAATGCTTCACTTTGTCTTAGTCTAGAAGACTTGTCTCCAAGTTCTTCCAAAGCTGAAACAGAAAAAGTCCTATTTTTTGATTGTTCTTTAGGAGTTGAAGTACATAGAGATGAATTGCTTTTATCAGCTGTTGGACTGAAGACTAAAAAAGTTGCTTCGCATTTCAGCTCAGGCATAACTGTCTTCTTTAATTTTGGAACACTGCAAGATACAGAAGGAATGTTGTGCATATTCTGAAGAGCAGCATTTCCAGAGATACTTTGTTCTTTGGTTAAAGGGTCACTAGTTTTGTTTGATACTTGTTCCCCATCCATTTGATCTACTGGGAGAAGGTGCACACTATTTACAACAATATCCATGCATGTTTCAGCACTGGAATTCCCAGTTTTTTCATGGAAAGGAGAAATCTGCAAGGATTTCACTTGGTCATCCTCATTAATATTAATGCATGGTGATAATGCATCTAGCTTATAAGGATCTATACATCCAGCAGGTAGTTCTATAGCCTGCGCTTCTGTTTCCTGTGATTCATTATCATTTTTGATAGCGTTTTTTTGATAGTGTTCAAGACCTGCAGAGGTGAAGTCAGACGTTCTTTCTGAGCTGGTTCTATCAAATTTCTCTGAGATAGATACTTCAGAAGAGACCAATGTTTCCCCCAGATGCATGTCATCTTTTTGATCAGTTCTCAGATTTTCACCTGTAACATTAGTCACATCCAATGTGCTCAGCTGGCAGCATGCCCTGTCATTTTCCAGGGACTGCATGTTCTCCTCTGAAGCAGGAAGAGTTAGTACAGACTTAGAGTCAGTCTGACTGTAAGGCACTGAGTGTTTGATACTCTGATTTTGCATTTTTGCCATAGCAAAATCATCTTTCACTAAGCTTGTTGTTGCTTCCAAGCCACAGTTCAAAGAACACATACAAGTCTGCTCAGTCCCAGAAGACTTGTGTGCAGCATCTGTATCTCCCGATGGAGCTCCTGTGCAGCTGTGTTTACCAGGTGTGTTCTGCAGATCAAATACTTCAACACACTGCTGTTTTAAAAGACTTCTGAAGTCGCCCTTATTTTCAAAAATGGTATCACCCTCATGCTCAGCCCCTATATTTTGGGCAGTTGAATTACCATGTATCTTGGTGGCACAATTCTCTGAGGAAGGTGTACCTCTGTCACATGCATAGCTATTTCCATTTTCATCCCTTATAAGTAAGGAAGACTTCAACCCATTCTTTGCTTTGTCATTGCATGTTTGTTTCCCAACATTCATTTTGAAAGAAATTTTAAACCGTTTTCATTTTAGAATTCTTTAAAATCTCAGAGAATGCAGATACTTCTGAACTTTGCAGGAAAAAAAAAAAAACAACTTCTTTTCCCTGGAATGTGTCAATTGTCCTAAAAGATATTTAAAAAGCAGTTCTTTGTTTTCACGTTTCCCAAGAAGATTCAAATGTTCTGGAATCAAAAAGAAATTTTTAAAAGTTAGCCAAACCAGGATTTTAAGACAGTAAGCATTCTCAAGTTCCTAGTCTTCAGACATCAGAGCAGCAACATAGAAGCAACATTCAGAATCCCAGCAAAGAAAAACTTCAGTCTTCACCCCTTGATGCAGAGCACCTAGAGACTGTGCTCTGCACTGAAGGCCTTTTTCCTGACCTTCATGGCAGGAATGCATAGCAGAGGCAGCTGAAGATTTTGGAAGAGTTACTTAAGACATTTGAGTTGAAACAGAGAAGAGAGGGAGGTTTGTGATCAGTTCTGGGGCTACAGCAGTACACTGCCCCATGCTGGTGGGGCAGTCAAGTGTAGATGCACAGAGGACCCCTTCAGAGTCACTGGAAAGCAATTCCATATCAGTTAACTGCCTCCATCTTCTATAAAGATGAGCCGAGATTAGCCAAATGACAAAACAATTCCAATGTCCTCTCCAGCAGAGCAGAGCCATATACCCTCACCCAAAACCCAATGGAAAGGTAAAGGGGTGGGACTGACATGGACAGATGATGGAAAACAACTGACCACACATGGAGTGGAGATTCATGTACAAAAAACAGCACAGAGCCCTTGCAACATACAGTGACAAGCTCCTAACAAGCACTAAGACTGCACCTGAGTACCAAAACCACAAAGATGTGAATGAGAGAGAAGATCAAACTGTCCAAAGCAGCTGGATGACCTCTGTAGCACTCCATATGAAAGGCTCCTAGTAGCAGAAATGAGACCAGAGGCAGGAAGAACCTCAGATTTATAACATATGGTTGCAGTGGATGGGGAATCTGCCAGAAGGAGGCTTTCAGAGCAATTAAAACCTGAATGGGTGGGAAGACGTTCAATGGATCTGACAAGGCAGTCTGGCTGAAGATGCATTCATGGACAAAGGTCAGCTTTCCAACTGAAGAAAATGAACACCTTGAACACTTTCACCTGCCTGGAACGACAGACTATATTCTCCAACCAAAGAGCAGGAAGGAGGACACTTGTCATCAAAAACAATGAGCAAACAGGTCTCTGGTGTTTAAACAAAAATGCAGACTGATATCAGAGTGTGGTGTCCTCAAACAAGGACACTGATCTAATGACATATTTGAAATTTGGTGCAGCAGTACATGTGCATCAGGATTAAGTATGGACGGTGGGCAGAATAACTGATAATTCACATAAGAATTATATTAAAGTCCAAAATTATTTCACTGTTTCAACTATGGTGACAATACTGGATGCAATACAAGACAGTTGCAACAAAATCAGAAAATATTATAATAATACTGATAATACTAATATTAGATTTCTGGTATAGCAATGTTGATTAGGAACATTGAAGAATAATTCTGTAATCATATTTTCATAGAGACTTCTTTGGGAAACAAGTTTGTTCTGAGAAGCAACTCTTGATTTGTTCTTTAAGAAGTATGTTTGAATCCTCACAGAAACCATATAAGCCATTCTGGAAACCACAGCAGGGGAAAGAAAACAAACTCTCATGCACAAATACTTCGGAAAGTGTAAAATGAAGCCAGCACACTAAGTAGGGAACGGTAAGTGATTTCTTGCATTATTCAAAATGCAAGAATTTTTTTTTAAAATTCTTGCAAAAAATTTTTCTTTAAAACTTTCTTTGTTCAGCTGGAAACACAGCTTGAGTGACTACATTCAAAATAAAGCCTTTATCACACTAATGAGAAGTATAAAGCTGCAGGGTCCATAAATAGTTTTGAGAACAAAACAGCAACATCCAAATTAAGACTACTACAGAACTTGAAGAATTTGTCTGCTCACTATGAACCAAACACAGAGTGAATTCTGGTCAATAACCCATTTTCTTTACATGGTACTTTGAACATCTGACTCAGATTGAAGGTAAAAAGACCATGAAACAAGAAAAAATAAAAAGCTACTGAGATCAGACAGCACACCTTGCTCTGCCCCCCCTCCCATCCCCAAGATGAAAAGACTTGTCTAGTTAAAACATCTCCTGCTTCTAGGCTGATCTAGATCTTTTCCTTACTGACTATTATACAATCCCTAAAGAAACATAAACAACTGTAGTACCCTCACTTTCACCTTTAATTAGGAAACTTAAGGCAGATTGAAGAGTTCTTTAAAAAGTCTTCCCTGAAGGCAGGGCAAGAATCTGTTCTGAATAATTTTCCATTAGTTTAAGTCAATCACAGAATCAAGTGCTGAAAAATATTTGCAAACTTTGCTTTCACTGTTGTTTTGACACATTGAAACTTGTTTCTGCTTGTCTGGATACTAGCCCTTAACTCAGCTTGCTCACCTAGTCATGCAACAAAAGTTAAGATTCCATTTTGTTTCAGCAGTAGCTCAGATCAAACCAGAAGTCTCACCTCTTTCAAGAGTTTTCATTCTGAAGAAAATAGGCAATTTCAAGACTTAGCAAGAATAAAATCCCAAGAATTTACAGAATGTTGCATTACCTTACAGTACATGGTAGTAAACAATGCCAAAATTTGAAACAACACAGGTACTTAAGTAAAGCTTGATTCAACTGATGCTGAAGAAACTCCAAAAAGTAAAAGCAGATTTGATACTGAGTAGAGAAATGTGGAAGCACAATAAAGTTGCACATACCAAGGTGGACATATACACATGTAGGTCTGTTACTCAGTGCTCTGGACTTTCACATAGCCAGAGCACATGTAGAAATCAATTACTAATTCAACTATTTTTAAAGCAAGCCTTCACTACATTAATCAATACTTTCATGAACAAGTAGACCGGCTTCACATCCACATTTAGAGGCCTGAAAGCATCCTACATAAAAAGAGAGACATTCCTAAGGATCAGCTATGGTATTTAAAAATCTGATGAACATTACTCCTTAAAGAACTGACATTCTGTAACTTTCATATAACAAAGAAATTCATTAGTTTTAGATCTGCCATATAAGACTGAATGAAAAATTACCCTCAGCCCAGCATCTCCTCCATGGTGGGGAGTCAGTAGCAGAAACACAGACATAACAAGTTGCCCTCGCCGAGAACACACTGTTCCTGGCAACTAGTCACTGGAGGAATTCTCTAAACTAAATACTAATAAATTTGCTTTGACTTGGTCTTACATCAAGCATTATGAATGCCTGGCCTCCACAACACACTACAGTGCAGTGCAAAACAATTCAGTCTGGTTTTGCCTTCAGTAAAGCTCAGCTTACCAAATTTCAGTTGTGTACCTCCAGTGCTTACACACAGCAGAAAAAGTCTTCAGTACCTGAGCTCAAAGTTTTCCCCTTCCTCAACTGAAATAAGAGCTTGGGGTAACAGCAGGACCACTTGGAAAACAAAAACAAAAAACCCAAACCAAAACAAAACCAAAAACAAACTAAAACAACAAAAAAACCACAACAAAAGAAGCTTGGCAAGTAGGTTCTCCTAAAAAGAGGAGGGATTGGCTGCCAAGTGCCCCAGATCCAGGAGAAATACACTAAATACACCACAACATACAGAACTGGGCTCAGAGCAAGATCTTGTCACTTCTACTAACCAACAAAAGGCGTCCAGGGGTGTGCTGTTAAAGGGCAGGGGAATAGTCACTTGTTCAGGGTGAGGTAAACAGGAATCAAAACCAAATAATTACAATACATAATTGGACTCACAGGTTGACAAATTACTACAAGAACTCAAGTTAGTTTGTGTTAGTGTCACAATGCAGACGTTAATAATTTTTCACTTTTCCCGGTACTCCATCTGGAACTTGATTCTTTCAAGAAAATCATCACAGAGCATTTACTCAAACCCATCAGCTGTTTGTGAAGCCTGCACGAAGGGGGGACGTGGGGTGGGGAATAAATCTGAAAGGAGAGGGCATGCCCAGACATGCAGGGAGGCTGTCCAGAGTGCTCTAATTAACTGAACATGCTTTGATACCCTGCAAAATGCAGCATCAGCATTACCTCACCAAACCATATTATATGGTCATGACTACCTGAAATTAAAAACCATTCAAAGCATTTCATATGTTAATGCATTACACTACAACCAGCTTACTTGCTCATGTCCTGGAACACAACACAAAAACAGAAGTATGACTTTTCAGCACATACACCTGAAGTCAGAGATGGCATCACCCACAGCAACCAGGCATCCCTCCCAACGTGCTGTTCAGTGTTGCTTGAATATGCCCCATAAGAAAGCACTGGGAAAACACAAAATGGTTCAGGCAATGTTGCATTTACACAGAATTGCAAATTTCAGAGCTCTCTCTGCTGCCTCAGTAATGTCACATTCTAATGTAAACTAGCCTATTGCCAAGCTAATTCAAACTATTCTAGAGAGGATTAAGTTAAGCTCCGATAACAACTTCACACAAACATTTATAACATTACAAGTACAATCTACTCCTAAAAGTGGATTACATTAAGTTCTCATATACTCATGGCATTGCTTGCTTCAGAAGTCACACAGTATCATCAGTGAGTTTACTGAGAAGATGTTTATAAAAGAACAAAAAACCCCAACAAACTATCAAACCAAAGACAAACCCACCCCACAGGGTAGCTAAGCAATATCTGTACACTTCAGTAAACAACATTTTAGAAGTCAGAAACCATGTTAGACACTTGATACAGTAAGCAGAAATAATGCACAAGCTATGTTTGCAAGCAATCATGCAGGCATTTTTGATTGAAGGAGTTCTATCACTTCCAAAGGCATAAACCATCAGGTTTGGCCTTCTACTGGGCTATTTGCTAGTCTGTTTCAAGAGTGAAGCAGCAGCATAATATAAAAGTTACAGTAATCAAGGAGCATTAATTTTAATCAGTTCCATCTTGGCTCTAAGATATGGAAGAAGTAAAGTAGAAAAGCAGTTCCACTTTGCTAAGATGAAAAGTCCTTATCTACTTAATTACTTATAAACTCTGGCCATCCTTGTTGTCCTGTTTTTTAGATTATTGTACTGTTCTCTGCACCTTCAACTTCAGACTATTTGTAGGCACATAACACACAGAGATACTTCAACAGATTTATACAGTGTCTTGATAACACCGTTCTTCCTTTACTAATTGACAATTTTTGAATTTTATTGTTAGGTAAGTTTTAGGAGAACTCTGTATTCAGTAGTGGAACACTAGTGCAGTAATTTTTTTAAAAGAATAAAGCCCATCTTTTACTTAGATAACCAAGATACTTAGTAACATTGTCTAGAAATGTCATCCAGCATTCTAGCGATCTGGAGGTACATGCAACCTCCTGGACCAGAGTGCTCTGCAAATGCAAATATCTTTTCCCCCACTCTGTTTTACAGCAACTGCCAGGATAAAATTCACATAAGTAAGAGTTCAGCAAACACCAGGTACTAACACACTGCAAGTAAGGAAGTGTACTTTATTATCTGAGATTAGGTGCATGATCAAACAAAACCAAAGGTACCCATCTCAATGTGGAAGAGCAATAAGTCCCTCACTTGAACAGTCCAGCACACTCTCATAAGTAAATCAGGCTCATTTGTAGCTTCATTAAGACAGCATTCATTGGCTACAAGTGTCACACTACTCACAAGGTTTTCAACATGGTCAGTTATACACTCAATTATAAATTGTTTATCTATCCATTGCCACCATGAACAAAGCCTGTGCATGGTTTTCCATGAGATCAATGTCTGTTCCTCTTTAGGAACTTGCAAGAATGCCATTAGGCTCTTTCTTAATGGTAAATTAGACATTATCTTTTCAGAAAGAGACTTTGGGGATTTTTTTTTTTTTTTTTTGCTATTTTATCACAACTAAAATATTTAGCAAGAGCATATGTTATTATACAAGGAGGGATAAGCTTTCAGGTCAAAATGAAAATAAGGAGCTGGCACTTGAAAAAAACAAACAGTACATTTATTATGGCACTTCCTTGCAAGGTCAAGGTTCAGGTACTTCTTTTTGAAAGATTTGATTGAATAAGTAAATACAAACAAGCCTGAGACTGTCACAGCTCAGTGTTCAACAATCCTCATCAGTCTTCAAGCTATTTGACTAGATAGGGATTACAAATCAGATCACCTTCTCTGTTTCCTGGAATTCTGCTAAACTGGTTTTGTCCACTGCTACCATTTAAAGGGTACATTCATACATTTTGATATTTTGAAGCTATGAAACAGTAAGCCAGGATTATTCACAGAAATTTCCCCTCTGATTGAAATATTAATCCCTACTGATGGAAATACTATCAGTATAGGAAGAAAGGCAGTAATGTATTATGCAGAACAAAAATACTTTGTCAGCTCCTGCTAGGTCTGCTATCTGCTCACAGACCAAATAAGGTTTGTGCTCTTCAAGAGTGCTCTTAAGTTTCAAGCTAGTCTTCAGACATTCAGCAATTTTCCTGACACCTCTCATCATACATTCTTGATCATAATTTCTCATTCTCTGACAAAATTCCATCCATCAGCACCCTTGCTGCCCATTTTCCTTTAAATCAACTTCAAACAGAAGCTGTTCCAAACTAACAGGTCGTTCCTTCCACCAGCCTTTTTATCCTGCATTGTTTCTCTTCTTTTACAGACTTGTCAATCCTCTTAAGCTGCCCCATGTTCTTCTGTTCTCATCCTAGCTAAGTCAAACCTAGTAGAGAAGCAGGTACACAGAGAAGCAGTAATAGTCATAACACCTTGAATTCTTAAAACAAATGGCAAAGTGTTTTTGCTGCTGGCTTTATGGTGGTTTGGTTTTGGCTGGTTTTTTTCTTTGTTTGCATGTGATTTTAACATTTGGGTTTTAAATATCCTGATTATTTAATAATATTTAAGTGAAGACTGTCTGCTGCTAATCTCTTGTCTGACAAGTACAAAGCTTTCAGAAACGCAAAAATACTCTGCAGAAGCAGCACAACATTGCAAGAGTAGTGGCTAAAATGCCAGTTGTAACCTTTGGAGGAAGAAAAAAAAAAGGTGGTTGTTTTCTAAAAATGAGCCCCAGCTTGGCAGGTGAGAGTAGAAATAGCTTTAACCATTACCACAATGTGCCAGGCAGCATACACTGAGAGTTCTTAAGGTTATGTGCTAACTTGAAGCTTTTCATGCTCCGAACTTTTTACAAAGCATCAGTGCCCTCGTGTGAGTGCTCCAACTTGGAGCTGACATTAGCAGCACTCTCTGCATGGACTCTATCAATGGAATCAGACTGTTAAAGACAAAGATTCAGCTGCTCCCATGCATTGCATGTCCTTCAGATCTTCACCTACAACTGAGAAGCCTTTCAGCATTTGGCTATATTTAACAGAGACATATGATATGAACTGGTTTACAGAGCATTTGGAGTACTCTCAACCTGTAGTGAAGACACTCTAAGTACAGCAGTATTATTTACTTCTAGTGGAGTATTCTGTGCAAGGCATCTATAGCTTGATTAATTTCTATGAAAAAGCAGACCAAATAATAACTAATGACTGAAAGAGTAGCACCTTTGCCATGATACTGCTTTGCAGTAGAAATTGAAGAATTAATCAATATGCTTAGGATTTCTCACATTAACCAAGTCAGAAATTTCACCAGCTTGCTGTTTTTGCAGACTCAAAAGTTGTTTGCTGTGCAGAAGTAGTCATTTACTCAGTAAAGACTACAGCCAGCCAAGAACAGTTTCCACTGACACATCAAGAAGTTCTACCACTGAGTTAGGACTGCACTTTTGCACAGCAACATCATCACAGCAGAATTTAATTCTGAAGATGCTGCATTTGCCAATTAAAAAACTGTTTTTAGACTTTAAAAACTATGTAGGCTATTGATTCTACATAGTGGAAAAAAATTTAACAAACTGCAATAAACTGGTTACAGGAAATAATATTTTGGTAGCCAAATAGGAATCAGCATCAACCCAATGATTAGAAGTCCTAAAGGCATAATGGTTTTTGAGGATTTTCAGTAAGTATTGCTGGAGAGTTGTTTAAATACCAACAGTTTTCCCAATATTTCACCTTCAGTGTTGCACAACTGGGATCGGGAGCAAGGGGGCAATTCACAACCATTGTTTCAAATGTTGTAGTCTCAGGCAAAAATAACCCAAATAAAACACATTTGGTTTACATTCAAAAGAAAATCTTGTTATTTTTCCTTCAAAGGAAACTGTTTCTCACTGTGAGATCGGTCCTGATACAAGAGTTGTATACCTTCTACAGTTTTTGGTTGTTTTCCTTTGGACCCAGGAGATAAAAGTCCCCAAATCCAAGAGGGACCAGCTCTGCAAAAGCTACACACAGCACGGCACCTCTGAAACAGACAAATGGCAAAAAATATGCTGTGGCAGTTTTGCAGAGCTGGTTTAAAAAAAAAAGGCAACAGCTTGATTTATGCAATGCTATTGGGTAGCAGGCTGCAGTCAATGCTCTCTGGAAAGCACGAGCTCACAGTGCTGCTTCACACAGCTGACAGGCTGCTCTCAGCTCCACCAGGGCTGAAATTCCACCAGGACCTGGAGGGTGAAGCACTGGAGAGAAGGGCAAGCTGGGCACATGTTGCTTGAAAGGCTGCCAGGGCAAGGTCACCCAAGGGACCCCCTGAGAAGGATGCAGACATGCAGGCTCGCTGGCTGTGCCCTGCAGTTTCTCCTTGGCTCTTGGGACAGGGCTCCACTTGAGCCCTGAGTAGCAGCACTCCCAGAGAGGGAGTGCATCTGCAGGGCAACAGCAGGACTCAGCCTCTGTACAGAAATCATCCTGCCACTCCATCTGAGATCCCACACGAATGCTGTAGATTAGCAAATAATTACAAATTTGTTCCTTGAAACTCAAGTGGTACAAATTAGTTTTAAAATATTTTTCCTTTAATCAATTTGCTTGAAGTCAAGCATAAAATCCAAATGCTGCTTGTTATAGACTACATATTGTTTTACACTATAGCCAAGCCTCTTCCAAAACTTTCTTCAGAGAGCTGGATGTTATAGCTTCAAATGTAAACTCCTCAAAAAGTTCTCCCCATTCAACTAATAGTTGACTTGACAACATCCTACAAGAGTGAAGTGTATATACATCATCACATCATTGCAGATACCCTGGAACTACAGTTATATGGGAACATTAGCTTTGATTTCAACTCAAAACTGACTAAAGTAAATGCCACAGGCACTGACAGAAGTGTTACACACCCAGTGCCACATCCATACTTGATATTCCCCAGTGAGTTTCAGCTTCTGTCCAAACTTCCATTACATGAGAGATATACACAGCTAGAGGACATTGCATGCTCTGGCACTGTCTCTGTACTAACAAGTGAAAAAGCAACCCTCTGATTTTACAATAAATTAGATCATAACCCTTGAATAACTGACAAACTAATTGAGTCTCATGATTAACAAGCAAGAACTGCCTCTCTCTTGCTCTGGCTGGTTTTTTCAAAGTCAGCTTTGTCTTTTTTGCAAGGACTGATCACACATTAACTTATGCCATAAAGTACCCTCAGTCAGGCAATTTACTTATATACATGGATTGGTCCTCTGCAGTCTTTAGGACTTGCTCACCCCACATTTAACCCTTTTGGCTTTCACTTCACTGGCTTTATAAGCCTGATGGAGTGAAATTGCATACAGGCAGTGACAGCAGCATGATGATTTAAAAGTCATCACTCTGATCCAGTACACTTTCAAACAGTAATTCTACAACCAGACATTCACTCTTCTTAGCAGCAACCTACAGAATACTATTTATTTGACTAAAACACATTTAAGACATTAAAATCTGGAGCAGTAAATATCTGGAAGAACACAGATAAAGGAGCTTCTCACCAGTACTATCCAAAAAATTTCTTAGGAGGAAAAAAATTACTGCAGCTTCTATAGACTCTGCACAGGGACAGGCAGAGATCCTATTTAAATGATACCTTTATATTCGTACACTCAAAATTCAAAGCTTCCCCAGCTCAAAACTGTAGAGAGCACCAGGGTTCAAAACAGGTGCACAAGCTGTGCTGTGCAGGCTGTTCATCCAAGGACATAATACATATCCATCATTAACTGAGACAGAATATTACTTCTTGGATTTACGTGGGTCACAGGCCTTCATTATTTAGTTCTGCTAAGCACCAGCACCAAAAGGCAGCTTCTGGGTCAGTCACTTAACAGTACAGAAATCTATGGAACTACCATCCATACCAAAGGCAAGTCAGAAACACTGATAAGGCAAGTATTTCACCACCCTGCAGTGCAGGTGGAAAGCTCCTACACAGGGCTAACACAGAGCATACTTGAGTAACTTCATACAGCTGACATTAGTTTGGAACTCAGATAAGGAACTCCTGCATTTCAGCTTAAAGAAGGAATAAAACAATTCTCACACACAGCCATGTATTTGGGCTGCACATTGCATGGGGGGGGGGGGGGGGGCATTAGGGAACGAGGAAGAAAAACTTTGAAAAAAATAACCACAAAACTGATAAACTGATGCTCAGATACCTAGTAAGAGTTAATTAACCTTGCACACAACCAAATGCTGTCCTGTGAAGGGTAACCAACTTCCTTTTGAAAGCAATCTCAGTTCCTTTAAGTTTGCATGACAGAATTACTTCCTCTACCAGCAGCAAGTTCAACAAAGTTTGTCAACAATGCTGCAGTTTCTAAATTTTCATCCAGAAACCCACCAATTCACAGGGCACAAACAAAGATCCTCATGTCCTGCTCAATCAGGACTCTGCATGCACAGTTTGTTGATACAACTCTGGTAAATGAAATCCCAGAATGCTGGAGCAGGCTGAATATAGAAGGGTTGCGCAGGGGGAAAGAAAAAAAACCCAACAAAATAAAAAAAACCCAAACCACAACACACACCCAGTGCTGAGTAATCTTAGAAAATAAATAGGGGGAAAAGTCATTAAGCTTCTCCTGCTAAGAAAATACATAACCCCAACTGCCAAAAGCTGAGGAAGAAAAGGTTGAGCTGAGCAGAGATCCACTGGATCTCTCATTTCTGTTTCTCTAATTTTAGAGACTATTTAAGACTACTTTCTTCCTCCTTCATCAGGTATTGCAGGATATTCCTGGAAGAGGAAGCTGTTTCTACCTTGATGCTTTTCCTTCAAATTCACCACTGGGGTGTTGCTCTCTCTGTGCCAAATTAAACATACCAGAGGTGTTTTCACAAGCCATTTGGGTAGTATACTGCTCACAAACGTCAACTACAAGCCATTAATCCTGCATTAGGAACTTTCTTCAGAGGAAATTGCCTTACAAGAACCAGGAGTGGAAAAGATTGGCACCTGGAAACCACTTGCTTTCATCCTCTGAAAAGTCGAGCTACAGAAAAGCCTTCAGGATTGCAAAGCAATATTTGGTGGTTAGACTTCAAACTGCTCATAAATTTGCTGAAAGAAGTAACAAGGAACAGTAGTCTGCAAAACAGTTCTACGAAGAGGATGGTGACAATAAAGTTCCTTGGACTGAAATTTTCCCATCTACAAGGAAGTTCCTAATCAAAATGAGGTATGCCAGAAGTCAGAAGGAAGGACAGCACCCAGGAACTGGAACGATTATCATGCAGGAGAGGCCAAGGTTCAATCTGTGAGCAAGTACTAAGTGCTCAAGTTAGTCCTGCTCTTCATGACAGTTTTACTGGTGCACTGAGTACTTAATTTCTGACCACTGATAAGAGTTTAAGAAAAATAAGATTTTTTTTTAATTAAAAAGGAGAAAAATGTGTATTCTTAAATGATCCCATGACAGGTAAACAACCTCAACTAAGGCATACATACTGGTCTCAAAGTCAAGTTCTGTCAGTCAAGCCTTCCATGGCAGAAGTTGATAGACTGAGTCCATTGACTGTTTTCTTCACAAATCATTGCAATACAGAGAATGGCAGGTGTGAAAGGTAGCAAAAGCAACTGTTTTCATAATAGTAAACTGTACTAAAGTCTTCTGAACTGTTTCACAAAATCTTCCTCTCCCCATCCAAGGCAGAAACGAGAGCAACTGCCTGCTTAAACTTCCAGTTTCTACAAGTTTTAAGTTTTACCAGTTTACCGCCTGCCTCTAAGTCACACCAAAACTGGTGTGTGTTTCTCCCCATCACATCCTTGAATTCCAAGTTTGCATAACAAGATTGACAAATTTGGGTTTTCAATTATTGTCATGTACTTTTCAAATTAAAAGTTAGCTACTAACACATTTAAATGCTGCAGATAACCTGTGTTCATTCCTAAAAAATATTTAGGTATTCAAACCTGCAATTCCATGTACTATAAAGAAACTGTAATTCCATGTAGCAGATGGTAATACAAACTAAATCCAAGCCAATCACATGCTATAGCAGAGATGCTGGAAGCTCTATGAGAATGCTTTTTATATCCAATATACTTGAGGGATTCCCACAGACTCCACTCAAAGAGCCTTACACAGAGAGAATAAACTGGCATTCACACACTAACAAGCCAGAGAGAATATTGTGGCTTAAGCAGAGTAATCTTTACAAACACAAGAACACTGCTGCCATCAGTGCCTTCTCTTGTTCAGTTCTGTGCTCCAGCCTAGCAGCCAATTTTTACATCTTCATCCTCTCACATGGTTCAGTTATTTTGCATTGAATGGACAGAACACAACAAACACCACTATTACACTGTGCTTACTTCAATAAGCTTGCTCAGCATTAGATTCCACATGCAGAAATAAAATGAAATAAACTTCAGTAGTCTCGTTTTTTGTATGTCAGTACCTGTATGTTTCTTTATATGGCCAATGGAAAAATCCATTTTAAAACCTATTTGACAACGCAAGCACAAGTCTTATCACAAACACTGATTCAGTGCAATAATACACTGGAGCTTGCAGCTAGGTTAACTTGACGAATCAAATGCCTATCTCTCCCTTACACTTTGATATGAAGAGTAACTCCTTTATAGTGTACAAGGACAAAATACAATTCTAGGATTTAACTATAAAATGCTCACTCACAATACAAAATATATTTCCTAAGATCCCTGTTGAATTTTCAACATCAAATATATATTTAAACCAACGGTTAGATCAGCAAATAATTTGGATTCCAAACCAACCACAGGTGAATTGATTCTATTCTGAACCCAAACTATGTAATAAAGCCAAATTCAGGCTCTGCTAACTGAAATTACAGCACCAGAACCACGAGCAGAAGCTGGCATTTGCATAGGCTCACCCCATGGCCTGGACAGATCCATCTTGCATGTACCTAGGTCACTACATTCAAAGCGTTAACTATGGAAGGAGAAACCAAGTATCATCTTCGAGAACATTCCTGTGGTCTCAGCACCAGACTTCTTTCAAATTGAGGCTGCCAAATTTCATGTCTCTCGTATTACACGAACTACACGAGTCTGACAGCCCTGGCATGACATCCCACCTCTTTGCCAAGATGCACAGAGCCAGCTGAGGTCCAGGAAAGCTGAAAGCTTCTCCAACACAAGCAGAACCACCGAGGCACATTTAACAACCAAGCAGATGCAGCTGCAGCAATCACAACTGCTCTCACTTGAAGAGTAACAACTACAAAGAGTATCATCAGGACAATGGGACACCCCAATACCAGACTCTCCCGACTGTAAGCTGCTGCATCTTCCCCACAATCAGAATAAACTCCAACAAGTTCACACACCCCAGATGCCTGGGTAAAAAAAACAAAAGTTCTAGTCAAAGTAGGAAGGAAAGTAAAGACCCCTTTTGGAAAAGGGTGTCTGAATAAAAGTCTCCACTCAGACCAGAATGGCAAAGCTGGCTTTCAGACTACTGACTTGGGTGGAGGGGGGGGAAGAGTTAAAGGTGAGTCAGAGTCACAAGAACACATTTTGCTTAATAATCTACCATATTCAGAAAGAAGCAAGATGCCAGTACTGCCATGCTTACTTAGAAAGAATATATACAGAGAAATATCAGGCACTAGCTGCTTCTGACAGAAGGTACTTGCACACTTTCAGGTATTGGTTAAGTGTTCTAATAGCAATAGTGTATTTCTTACACAGAACAAATTCAGCCACTATACTTACACAAATACAAATCACCTGCTTTCACTAACTAAAGCCTCATGGGTAAATCAGAGTCAAGTTGAAAGCTGAATTCAAGAGGCTTCACTTACAAGGCAGGTGAGCACATCTTCTTTATAAGCACATGAATGAGTTGTCACAGCCTCATCTACAGCTGAGTGACCAGGAACAGGACAAGACGTACAAGAATCGGTACTGTGCAATACCCTCAGATCCCACGCTCCCTCAGATCACAGTAAGGGAAACAAAATTCATGGACCCCACCACTGTCTCCACAGCCTGCACTCCCCTTCACTCCATCTGCTGAGGAAATGATCAGTTTTGGAGAGAAATTAAAAACTGCATGTTAGTGAACTGTGACAATGGTTTCCCTTTCTCAGTTTGAAAAACATATCTGTGCTTACACACAGAATGGGATACAGATCAGAGTCCACAGTGGTTTTGTTAAACATTTAAGCAGACTCAACTTAATGCACTTTTCCAGATCTTTTGGCAGGAGATGTTAACCCACTGTGCTACAGGTGAAATCTGCCTGGCTGTGAAGGACACCTTGATACCAAGCACCAGCTTTCACTTTGAATGCTTAAGTGTTTAAGACACTGTTCCTCACATGCACACATTCTTTTGCAAGCACTCTTCACCTATCAGCATCAATAAGATAAAGACATTTTATTAAGAAAAATCTTGAGCTTTTTGGAAAAAACATTGCTACCAGTTGTACTCGATGAAAACAGAAAGCCACAGGTGAAGATGTCAGGTACAGAAATGTAGGCACACAACTTATTCCTTCTCTACCATTTCAGGATTAGAATGTTAGAATGGGAGAATGCTGAAAATGGATACTATTCTCAAAATATTGGTTAAATAACCTAAAAAAGAGAATCTTAAATTTAAGCTATTGTCACTGCGGTACAATCCTTCAAAAGCTACTTCCAGGATTTCTTCAGAAATAATTACTACTTTCATCTAACAGAGACCCATATGCAGACTGCTGCATCCAGCATTTCCTCCTGCAGAGTTTGGGGTATTTTACCTTTCTTCCTGAAACAACCACAGTGAAGCTAAAAGTTAAGGTGAAGCTGTGGCCACTTGCTTGTTTAGAAAAACCCCTGAATCACCAAAAGATTGAGGCAGCAAGAGGCAGCCAGCCCACTATCACTCAAATTATGAATTTTTACACAGTCACTGATTTGCTTACCCCTGGTGTTGAACTCTGTGCTTGAGCATGGGATTGTGCTTTTTTGTAGGTCAAATTACTCCTGACTACAGAGTACTTATCACAACTCAATAATACATTCAAATTTGCTGAATATATTTTGCAATAGTAATTTCCTCTTTTTTTTCCCCCCCATTCTAGTTTTAGTCTTCCCCTCTTCCATAAAGAAAAACAAATTACACTTCCTTTATCACCTTTTAAGGTTTGGTTGATATTTCCTTTTAATTTTGTAATCAAATACTGGCAGATACTGTTGCCGTATTTTAGCTTAACTAAAGATAGCAGGACCAGAAAAGATCAGACACAGAAAAGCAGTACCTTAGCATGCAAAGATCAATGACTAAAGACCACTTCAAATACTGAGAATAGGAAAAAGACCCACTAAGTAGAGGCCCTTTATCATCCCCAACTCTCCATTTTAAGAGCTGGAACTTGACAGTCCTTTCTAAACTTCTAATAGAAAATAGCATATTACAGTAGTTTTGCCAACACATCAACCAGCCTTCCAGGAAATAGTGTGTCAGCAACATATGGAAACTACGTGAAGGGAGTTTTTGGCATTTGTCTCTCAGCCTGGTATGTCTTTAACCTTAACTGTGGAAGCCACTAACAGTTCTGTTTTAGCTGTAAAATTTAAAACAGGGAACATGATATCAATGACAGTACATGTTTATCATTCAGTACAAGCCACCAAACCTCAATCACAAGTACTACTACATTCTATGTAATTTTTACAACAAAAATATTTACTTCCACTTTTAAGCAAACAGCTTGAGAAAATGCTAATAATCTTTTCAACCTCTAAGCAGTAAAGAATAAACTGGAAGTGTCACATATAAAAGCATGTTTCTATGTTTATGGAACAGACAACTTCAAGTAATAAATCTGGGAAGTTATTTGGTGTATAACAGCAACTTACACTAAGGCACAGTAGAAAGAAACATACCCCACAAACTACTTACTCAGTCAAAGCACAAGCCTTTGAAAAGAGACAAGTCAGGGCTGAGTTTGATCACTCATCAAAAGCTCTCCCCAGTGGCACACAGCAGAGTACAAGAAATCAGTGAGAGTAAGGGAAGAAGAACTGAAACAAAACCATTTAATCCAGATTAGAGAGTCCTCTCATAAGATTTCAACTTTCAAAGATCAGTTCAGCCAGGCAGCAATAAAAGACTCAGGCTAAGGAATTTTCCTTAGACGCTCTGCCAGCACTGCATCAAAAACTCCCTGCATGCTACCAACACATTCGGTAGGTCTGACAAGGGCTTCACAAATTTGACAAATGCTATTTGTAGAGAGGTCTTTTCTGTAACACTTTGGATCATGCTCCCACTGAGGGACAAAACCTGTAGCTAACAAAATAAGCACACCTTTGCCTGGCCAGGTCTGAAGTAGGAGGAGGACGGACTTAGTCAGCTCACTTTTTTTGCAACTGAGGAACTCAGAAGGCTTTAAAACCACAAACTACTGTTTTTGTAAAGCTGTGGGCTACCACAACTCCAATACAGTCAGGCTACAAAGTCACTTCAGAGCAATTACTGTGCCCAGGAGTTCCTGCAGCCCAGTGCCATTAGTGCTGTCAGCACAAGGCTCCACACGGCGCTGGGTGCTGAGAGCACACATGTGGGGCCATGGCAAAACACTGACCCTGTGCTCCAGGTCACAGAGAAACACACACACACAAGCAGGTGTTTCCCCCACTGTCCTTCACCTGTGCACGACAAATTACCACATACAGTTCCCTGGAAGAGAATTTTATACTGCAAAGTCTGCAGAGCAGCTTGGATAAATGTAATCTTAGCCCACCTTCAGAAAGCCTGAGAAAAGAACAGTTGTTTGGAAAAGTCATATTGCAACACATAAACAATTATTCACTTTTGCATTATGGAACTAACAGTTCTCCCTCACCTTTTATAAGTGACATAAACTGCAGTCTCTCAACTCCTGTCTGCTACAGGCAAGTAAAGGTGAAAATGGTGCTTCCAAAAAACTGAAGAGTTTCCTTTACTAAATTAATGTAACCACATCATAGAATTAATCTGGAAGTGTATAACTTGCTCCTAAACCTATTTACTCGAGGTTTCTAAATTAATTCACCATTGCAGGAAATGTGGAAAGAGAAAAAAAAGAAAACTAGAATATATTAGTTATGTGAAACAGTGTTAAACTTACTTTCATTCTCTGAAAATATTTCTTTCCTCAGGGTACAAAGGAGTTGTAATAAAAACAAACAACTTCATTTTAACAAAGTCAATTTAAATGTGGAATTATCATAGTTATATTAAACTTCACTCCAACACATTCCAAATTTAAATTACACCATTTGAGTGGTATTTGCTCATTGACACTTCTAAACACAGACAAACCACTACTTTTGGGTACACAGATTTAGAGTTGAAGAGTTAAACATTTCAGAGTAATTTCTGTTTTCCAATGAGAACCTTCTCTGCATTCATTTAATTTATTCAGTTCAATGTCTGAGTTTTCAAGATATAAAGAATAAAGGCAATTGAAATCTCTTAGAAGATCACAGAATTAAACACTTTTTTTAAAGCAACAACCTCCAATATTTCAGAAACAAAGTTATGAATCTTAGGTATCTAGTGGATAATGTGCATCTAGTTGGTGATACAGAAGTATTACAAGAAATCATGCAGTTATCTATAATTATAAGTGAGAATTGATAATGCATCATTATGGAAGAAGGCACAGAGCATCAACTCACTCTTTTGCCTTTAGAGAAACAGGTGACAACTGTTACATTACTAAGACATCCTTTAAGCAATAAATGCTAAATGAATAAAATGATTGCTCTTTGAAGAAGAAACAACTCTTTCAGCTATCCCATGTTCTTGGATGACAACCTCTCTATAAAAATGAGCTTTTTAGCATTTAAGTTCTTCAAGGAGTCAAACTAATTTGACAAATCCAAGTTTTTTTCTGCCTTGCAAAACTGAAATGGATGGCAACAAGCTTCATTCTCCATCTAACACACAGCACACTACAGCTCCATAGCATTACCAATGGAAGAATATGACACTGGAAGAGCCAAGATTTCAGCACTACACAGCTTGTCATTGAGATCCCACCTCCCAGCCTCAAATACTGACTACCAGTTCATTGCACTTACCATCAGAAAAACACTATGTCAGAAATTTAATAGAAAAGTAGAGAGTTGAAAACCTGCAGAATAGGAATAGTTGTCTCCAGGCTATAATCATCAAGGCTGAGAGAACTGGGATTATTCAGCCTAAAAAAGATACTTCAGGGTGACCTAATTGCAGCTTGCCATTACCTGAAGGGAGCCTACCAGAAATACGGAAACTATTTACAAGAGCATGTAGTGACAGGCTAAGGGGGAATGGTTACAAACTGAAAGACAGTAGGTTCAGATTAGACATTAGGAAGAAATTATTTACTGTGAGGGTGGTGATGCACTGGAACAGGTTGAACATAGATGTTGTGGATGCCTCATCCCTGGAAGTGTTTAAGGCCAGGTTGAGGTGAGGCTTTGAGCAACCTGATCTAATCAAACACATCCCTGCTCATGCCAAGGAGGTTAGAACTGGATGACCTTTAGGCCCCTTACAACCCAGGCCATTCCATGATTCTGTGACCTCCGAGAGAAAAACCAAAACAACACACAAAGATGCAGAAATCAGAAGGAACTAAAGCAATAAGTATATAGCTATTGGCTGGGAGGATACTCAGGCTGAAGAACCTCACCCTCTGCACCACAAGCATTCTGCATTCAGAATCACTGGGTGGTGAATCCTGCTGCTGCTCAGCTGGCACAAAGGGCAACGCAGGGTATGTCAACCACAGCCATCTAACAGACACGTGCAAACACCAGCCCCAAAATAAAAGAAACACCAGTGGAAGCTTGCACACACAGGCCCTTCCTCCCCTGCTGTGCCAGGCCTGCCTCATCTCATCATTACCTGACTTTCCTCGGTCCCTAGTTGAACTTGTTATGGCTTGATTATGCCTTTAAGGACTTCTTAAAAGCTGCTCTTTAAGGTTAGTCAATACTGAGCTCTGGACTTAAGTTTCTACTTCATTACTCCCCATTTTGCCCATAATAGTCTCTCTCATGGAGATTAACATACTTTCAATATATTTAAATACAGCGCAAATATCTCCCTGTAAAAAAAGTGATCACCAACCATCTGCCCTTCTTCTCTCCCCTTCAGAACAGATCCAAAATATCTTCTCTTTGACCCATACATTCATATTTTGCAGCTGATGAAATCTGAAATCTGAGTGCTTTCCTGAACAGGCTTTTCTGATTTCTTGCCTACCACTTTTGACTGCTAGATTCTTTACCTAAATGAAAAATTTCCCTAGACTAAGGATGCTAAAGAGTGCTGCAGGAGCAAGCTGACTACACATGGCAGCACCAGGCACAGATCACTGTAATCTTTTAAGAGTTAAGCTGACAATTTGAACATATTGTTCTCCTTCATCTCATTTAACACGCAAGGGGTAAAAAAGAGCACTTTCTGCAGAAGTAAGATTTGAAAATTTCATATTAAAAGCTCCTACTGCAAGTTTTCTAGCTGAGTTATTTAATGTGTTATTTCTTGAATGAAACACAGATTGTCTTTCTTTAGATCCATCTATAAAATGTTCAAAAGTAAAATTTTCTTTGTCTTGATCTTCCCTTTACCTCTGAACCACCAGCAGGAAGAGGCTGGTCTATGAAAAGCAGTCTGTCTGTCCTCCCTTCCTGAAATGGCCCACGAAACAGTCGTTTAAGTAGGAATTTCTTTTTCCTTTATAAGGAAATCACCAAATACATTAAACTGTGATAGAATTGTCTCCAACTACTGACATAGATGACGTAGAAGAATACGTAGTTCATACCAGTTTTAGAGTTGTAGCACTCATGTGGAGGATGCTTTTTGGTACTGTGCAGATTTCCTAATAATTCATGAGGGGACCTCCCTTTGGTTCACATAAATCACATCACAGTATGTGATGCAGAAATTCTGTGCTGGACATTTGCAGTATCATTCCTTTCTCTAGGATGCAAACATGAGCTCAAGCAAATACTGAACACTGGCCCAGACAATTTCACTTCTCTGCTGTAGTATAAATACCACACAATCAAGAGTTAAAAAAAATACCAGTTTGTCTGGGAAGTTGCTGCAACTCAAACTCAAATACTTCTTTAATAGGCTTGGAGTTATGGGATTTATAATTATTTTCATTAAGAGTTCTAAAGTGTGAGGTTTCACATCTATACATGAAAAATTCACATACTTGTTTAACTTGAACACGAGATTTGTACAAGAAAGCACAATGAGGAAAGAAAATTGTCTCCCCCACTCAGCCCAGCTTACCTTAGCATGCCTTGAACACTGCTTCATTCTCTCAACTACAGACAGTATGCAGTCACCAGTGCACAATGTGAAGAAAATGAGAAAATCTTTGGGATACTTGGCAGAAAACCTGGGTTTGCATCATTTGGCACGAGAGGCAGGAATAGTTCCCCTGAGTAGGATGCTTTTAGCAAAGTTCTTGGTAAACTTAAGGTCACAATCTGACTGGATTAGAGATGCAGTCTCAAGGCCAAAGCTCCCACCCCTCTTCCAGGCACTGGTAACCCTTTGGATTAAGGTAGACAGCCCTAGAGATGTGAAGAATGCCAGGTGCACTTGCTCTTGCCTTTCTTCTTTAACTTCTTCCATTTCAAGTTGTAAGTATCAAGACTCTCAAACTAAGCTTTATACTCATCAAACCTTTGTTTAACCCCTATGTTCCACCCCAAATAAAGAGAACTAAAAATAAAATTATCCAAATTAAGCAAGTTACTCAGTTTTCAACAAGTTTAAAATTATTTCATGCAGATCAGTAACCTACACTAGAACTGGTTTATACTGAACTTTGATCCACAGATAAGTGCCACCACTTAGCCTAAGAACTTCTGTAAAAAGTTCCAATAACATCCGTAAAAATTGCCTTCAACTAAATAGAAAAAATAAGACAGATATTCCTCCTTTGGGATAACCCTATTCAGGGTTAGGGTTAAACTATAATCTTTCAATTTACCAGATCACTGCACTATTGAGCAATTTATTTATTTTTTTGGCTACCCAGGGAACTGTTTGAGTTTCAGGTTAAGCACATTCTGTTCCACTTAAATGGCAACATGCCAAATCCATTTAAATATTTAAACATTAACCTCAAAGTCACTGGTTTGTAGAAAGGTAGACATTAGTCCAGAGGGATTAAATTTTTCTCTAGGCACTATCACTGAGTACAAAGGCCATTTGCCTCTTACTGAAAGCAATTTCTGGAAGAGCTGAAGAGAATGGAAAAGATACTACAGCATTCATAATCACTTCAATGACTTCTTCCCAAGAGTGGACAGGTGCCCGTTATTTGACATTTTCCCTTTTCAATACTACAGATTCATCTTCTGTGTTTAAAAATGCTACTTTTTTGCCCAATGGAAAAATACAGGGTTGCTACAGTTACACTTAATAGTTTTATATAGTAGGGTTATCCAGTTATTCAATGTTACTTTGAGGCACAAAGTAAGATGAATTTGCCATCCAAGACTTCTCTATAAAACAGAAAATAAAACATACATACTGAAAGGCTATTAACAGTTAAGAGATTCAAGGACCTGCCCAGCTGTACACTGTTCCAAGTGTTCACTCATAAGTAGAGATGGGATGTACATCAACAGTGCATTTCTAATTTTTTGGGGGGTTTAGGGGTTTTTTGTGGGTTTTTGCTGGGGTTTTTTTTGGGGGGGGGAGGGGGTTTGGGGGGGCAGGGGGGAAGACTGTCATTGCAGGAAGTTCAAGGAAGGAGCCAGCCCACCACTTTCCAACTGTGTTGTAAGCCACCTTCTGCTACCTGCAGATTATGATTAGTCCTGGAGATTGAGAAACTTAATTCTTTATAGCATCTAACTGTATTCACATTTGACAATCACAAACATACTTACATGAAGCCACTGGTTGGCAAAACAAAACCACCACCAACCAGCCATCAAGAACACACTGCAACTGATTTTTTTTTCCTAGAAACCACTTCCCTCACTTTTTTTTTAAGAACAAAATTCTAAGCTGCCCCTCTAGGGAAGCTTGCATTCTCTATGTTTATAAATAAGTAAGCAGTTTGTAACAGCAGCTTTATTCTGACACCAATCAGATAAAAACATGCACTAAATATAACTTACGTAAACACTATGGAATGACCTCTACAGAACCAGACATCTTTTATCAATGATATGCACCCCATTACAGATTAGAGAACAGAAATACTGATCTCAAGGTTTGCCAAACGGTTTCTACATGGCCTTCAATAAGAAAACTAAACAACTAGAAACATCTGAAAGCTTGTGATGGAGTAACCTTGTAGAACACAAAGCTCTCCTGCTTATTTTACACTGAAAATAGCCCATTGCAGGGGGAAAAAACCACCCCCAGCACACAGGCTTACTATATTTAGGTGACACCTTACCAACAGGGTAACCCCTAGGAGAGTAAAGGCTGGAGGCATGCCCACATGCCAAGCTACACCACTGAAGTGTCAAATGTTCTGCTGGGAGAGCTGCTCTAGCCACTGCGGTTTCTCACCTTCATTCTTCTCAGTTTTGAGTACATTACAGTCACTTCTTTCAAGGCTACACAGCTCTTATTTTGTCTAAAAAGTGCAATTTTAACAAATGTGTTCTTGTGACTAAATGTTGTTGTAGAGTAAGGCTTAAACACCAGCACAACAGTGCTGTGACCCGTGTGAGCACAGCAATTCAGCTTACTACAATAAAGATAGCTGGGAACCAAGGGGAAGAATTACAGTCCTGATTGCCACTAGGCTGGGACAAGTGGAAAAAGCTGAATGCTGAAAAACACCCAGAGACCCCAATTAACAGGGCATGCACCACCAGCTCTGCTTGAAGCACTTGGCCAACAGTCATCTGGGCAAGCAGGGAAGCCACTGGTCCAATACAACCACAACAACAAAAAACATGCTCAAGACTTTTCTTGTTGAAGTAATAGCTGAAGCTGCAATACATCTTTCAGTAGAGGCAGCTTTTAGCAAGACTTCAGAAGGTCTAATGATACAGCCTCTGCATGTAGGGAACTGAAGACAACTCCTATTCAATTATCACCTTGCAATTAGGGTATTAAATGAACTACCAGCTCAAGCTGGCTGAAATTTGGAGCCAGACTTACTAACTTCTTCAGTGTTGAGATGCAGCTTGATTAAAACAGAAAAGCATGAATAAATACTAGTTATTCCAAATAAAACTATTATGAAACCTATGAGAAATCTATAACATAGAAGACTGACTTTATGGTATTTGACTTTGGAGACCACTTGCTGAGCAGTAGGACACTTTATTACACAAAATATTTGGCACACAAACCCAAACACAAAAACAAGTTCAGGGCAAGGAAAGAAAGGTAAAGATGAATCCTAACCACATACAGAAACTGCTCAGATATCTTGATCTGTGTGCTTGTGCAATAAAGTAGAAGCAAGCTTTTACCACAAGCAGTATACATAATCAAGTGGATGTCCAAAAGCATGTCCAATCTCCTGAGAAAACTGCCAAGCTCACAAGGTTTGTATTATCTGCTATTAGAATATCAAGGATCTACAGAGCACAAAGAATCCTTAGGTGAAGCAGTGGTCTGCACAACTCCAAACCAGAAGCTATCCATTACATGAGAGCAGAGCAAGAATATTCATTCTGTTACTACACACTAAAGTAGGTGACCTTCCGAGCTGCTTGGCAAGCCTCTGCTGTCCTTGCAGGCAGATACTGAGAGTGCAAACACCTAAAGGCATCCAACTGCCCAAGGCCACCAACCTATGCTGACTGCAGAACCAGCCTTCATTATCTCCTGGCATCAAGGTTCTGGCTGATTATAATAATGTGTCAAGAGACAACACCCAGACAGTTCAGTTTCATAACACTCAACTATAACAATTCCTCAACAGGTCCTATGAATTGTTTATGACATTGGAACAAAGCAGAGGAAACACAGATGCAGTGTAGGGAACATCCGTAGCTCTGAGATGCTTCTATACTGAGACACAAGTAAGGACTCAAACAGCAAAATATCCAAGGAATTCCTTTCATTTCAGGAAAGCTTGCAAAGGAACAACTCCAGCAATCCACCTGCAGATACAAAAATTTAATTACCTGAAACTCAGGAACAAATAAAACTACTCACACAAATTCAAAAGAAGCATCAAATAAAGTACACAGTAAGTAAGTAATCTACTATGTGATACAAAAATAATTCTCAGACAATTCTGGCAACAAATTCATTAAATCAAGTCATATGTTATAATACATATGAACTACAAATCATACCAACACATTTTATTCCAGCACCTTCAGGCTGCTGATAGCAGCTGCTGCTAACAGAGACCTGAAAAGCATGAAATTTCACAGGCAATAAAGTTAATGTTCCTTCCACACTTCTTGAAAGATAAAGGAGTAAGAATAAAGTTCCATAAGTTTGGCTGGGAACACTAAATGAGGAGCAAATAAAGCATACAAAATAACATTCTCTTTGGTGGAAGCCTACAGCAGACTTCAGCTCCTGCAAACTTACACCTGAAGTATTACTGAGATGATACAGCACCATACAGGCTGCCCACTTAAAAGCATCTGGTAGAGAGCACACCTGAAGCAGGGAGTTGTTCAAATAGTACTAGCATAAAGAAACACCAAACTTCTGCAAATTTTTGTAGACACTTTCTAGATATCTACAATGTAATAAAATGGTCAAGTCAGCACTGAGGGTGTCTCGCAGAGGTGAAACTGGCAGACAAGCCATGCAATTAGGCAAGATTGCAACAGTGGAACAGCAATCAATAGGCTTCCCAAGATTAGACAGCAGCCAGCCACAGAGTAATGGTTTTAAGATCCTTGATGACTGATGGGAGAAAAGCAATAACCAGTGCACACATCAGATGAGAGCACACTGCAAGAGACAGAGCCTGCCAGGAACTGCTAGGCCAGTACATCCAGCAATGGTCTGCATCACACAGCCAGCAACCAGCAGCATCGAAGGTGAGCTGTCCTGCAACTCAACACAGACACAGGGGAGGCAGCACCAGTGCTTCACACGCTCAGACAGCATCAACAAAGAAGCCACATGACCATTAAGAGCTTCAGCCAGGAGTCAGAAATAATCCTGTACACAATAGAACTGAAAGATTAATGTCCAAAAGGTGGAACAGTTCAATACAAGCATTCCTTTTCTTCTTTTTTTTTCCCCTCCTCAAATGAATAACCAGAAAGAAGTGGGGAGTCAAAAAGAGACATACAATAATTAAGTAATGGTTTGAACGCCAGCACATTTGCAAAACCAAAAGATGTCAATCCTCTTAGAGGAAATCACAAAGTCCACATGCAATGATGGACAAAGCACCATCTTGTTTCAACCACCACTTTTACAGAAAAAAACTCAAACCAAAACAACAAAAAAGCAGGACAGGATCACCTGTAGCAAACTGCACTGAGCCTTACATGGAGAACCTGTACATGGCAGCAAAGACAACAGAGGAGGCTTTCTCAAGCACACTAAGTACAGCTGTCCAATCTCCACAGAAAATTTTCTGATGAGCCAGGGTATATGTCTGTGCTAAAAACCAGTATGAGAAGACCGTTTCAATGCTAATCTCAGAGAGGAGCTAAACAAGCTACTCTTTCAGTCCAAAATGTTGAGCAAAATATATCCTCCCAGGAATTAAGATAGATGATCACTAAAAGACGTTAGTTTTTACATTCCACAAAGTGACAACTCTAATACTGCATGCACCTTGCTAAAAGAATTAGTTCTTCAAATAACCCATCCTTTCACTCTGGTGGGTTTTGGGTTTATTTAAGCTTTAACAGGTTTAGTTGTCAGCTCCTTCACCAACAAACGCCAGCTTTCAGACAAATGTGGGCAGCAAATCAAGGTGCAACACTTCATTTTTTATTACATTTAGTTCTCCAGTTTCTGGGAAAGTTATACACTGATTTAATGATGGGACTGAATTCTTTGAAAACTATGACGTTTAAGTTTGCTAACCTCAAAGAGCACAATTTAAGTATGGACAAAACCAGTGCAAATCTGCAGAAGGTTTAACCAATGTTTAAATAAAGCCTAGTAATTAGGATGTTAGGGAAGTTCATGCTTCGGAAGAGGTAAAACTCCATCAATAGAATACCAGAAGAGTTTAATCTCCAGGTGACATCATTGCAGATGACATGACAGTCCAAAAAGCACTGCCTGTGGCAAAGAGGAGTGTTAAAAGCCTTTCAAACGAAATTTCAAGCTATTCTTCAGTTTCTTTCCTAAAAGAACATCACAAAGATTCAAGAGGACAGAATTCTGACACTATTAAAGCTTTATGTTGCTTTGTAAGTTAAATGGTGAATTAATATTGATATAAATAATCCTAATATTGGGATGCATGCTGCATATTTGTTTTCTGTATCAACCAGTATCTCCCAAAATGAACACCTACCCAGGTTACTTCCAAATGTTCATGGTGAATGACTTTGCCATAAGCTGTCATCCTAATTGAGCAACAAGGCCAAGATAGACAGAAGAAAACTACCCACATGAAACATGGCCACTACAGAGAAGTGACATTAAATAACACAGAATTCAAGACATCAAAAGCAGTAAGATAAGCAGGAGAAGAAAATAACAAAAGCAACTCAGACTGAAAAGCAGATTCAATTTTGACAATTTCCAATCAAACAACCCTTTATACATCTTTAAAACTGGACATCCAGTTTGAAAGTAACAGCTGTTTATTGTTGCTTTTGCTGCACAGAGTGGAAGTTGCACTGACCACTGCAGAGCACACATTACCAGAACTCCAAAACTTTTAAATAAAGCTTGCAAAGACAGACTTCCAGTTTTCCACACTGCATATATGTCACTTTTCTAGAGAACAATTTTTATCAAGCTATTACTTCTATCCACTAAGCAGTCTTTCAATTATGCAGCATTTACCAATAAACCACTAAAAATAGTCAAATTTCATGCTAATTTCACCCAGAAAACTTGGAGACTTTTTCCCCCCCTCAAACTAAAAGCAATGCTAAGGACATCTGATACATCAAAACTTCATACAACTGGGTGAAATGACAGGCTCACAGAGGAGCATATGAGAATTTCTTACAGCAACAGGCAGCATTCAGAAAACTGCAGAACTATAATCTTCTTGCAACTCAGAGCTGCAATAAAGAGCTATGGTGCTGCTCAGGGACAGCATTAATCACCTGATCAATGTCATTTCAGAGGAAAGGGCCACCAACAGCTCACCTTACATCAATTTCCTTGAAGGTCTCAGTGTTTCATCTGAAAGAGTTCAGTACCAAAACCAGGTACAATTGCCAACTAACTTCTATAACAACATTTGCCTATAATCCTGTAAATGGCTCACCATTCATCCTAGTTCAAGTTATTTCTTTGCTTAAATGATGTTATTTGCTAGATTACCCAAAACAGGTTACAGAACCTCCAGCTACAGACTTGCAAGATTCAGCTGCACCCTGCCATGTCTGACCTGATCTAGCTCAGGCTGTAGTCCTACCTCAGTGCGAAGGTTAGAAAAAGGCACTTCTCAGGCAAACTGTAATTCTGTAAAGTAAAGCATTTTTTAAAGAAAAATACAAACCTGAGGAAAATATTATGAAAGTACTTCCTGACTTCCCTTTTAAAGTCACATCACTGGTATTTCAAATACCTCTAATAATCATAGCAAAAAAAAAAAAATCGCTGCCACAAAAACATTTGAATCAGACACTAAGAGCAAGCAACTCAGACTCTGTCCAAGATGATTCTTGTAGACCGTGCACTAACAGGATGTGTGCTGTGCATAAGCCAGCAGCATCTTCCATTTATATCTCCAATTAAAAAATGGTCTCACACCATGGTCTTGAATCAGTCCAAGGATCTTACCTTTAGCATCTTCAGGTAAGAGTAATCATATTTGACTCACTAGAAGCATACAGGTAAAGCACCAAGGAAAATAGGAAAGGCAGATCCACGTTAATTAGGAGAATGGGCACACAAACCATATTTAATGGACAAGTCATGGTCTTTCTTGTTTAACAGTAGTTTATTCATCAGCCCATAGTCTTTACCACAATGCTCTCAGACTGCCCAATGGCATACAGATCCTTAGTTCCCAAACCCTCCTGAAATGATGCTGCAGCAAAATCCTCCTACTTTTAAAATTCTTCAATCAAGATTATTCAGTCTGCTGCAATTGAACACTAGAGTCATGACAAGGCAGCAGCCTCAGCTACAACTCCAACAGGGGATGAATGGAGGCAAAAAGCAGTCTCTAACACTTGCAGCACCAACTACTCACACTCATCCAAGAGTACAATCACACTCTTTCAGGAGCCCAGTGATGTTAATAATTTCTTTTTTGGCCAGTCCCATAGGTTTACAGTGATCTCGGAAAGAGAAAAGGAACACCGTTTCACAAATCACTCCACCCAGACCTCACTGGTGTCAGCTAATGCTATCACACTAAACTAACAAGCTCAGAATACACTATATGGATCTTATACATTGACAGGAGATCAGGGGAAATAAAAACATATAATGTATCTACAACCATATTTTTTATAGTAATGACAGTTCCTGCTTCAATACTCTGGTTTTGCTTGAAGAAGGCTTGTCCATTTCTTCACTGACATGAATGGAGCAAATACAGAGGAAACTGACTCGGGAAGAAAGCTTGTCCTGTTTCATCCTGCTAGACACAGTACAGAGAGTACGGAGTAAAAGATATTAGTGATACTAGGAACACCAGCCACTAGAATGAAGTGCTGGTACACACACACACACGCCAACTGTTTTACCCCACCTCAGGGATTCTGCTGTACAGCTGATGCCCAGTGTCACTCTGAGCACACAGACAGCCTCTGTGTGCACACTCACAGGGGTCTGCACTAGAACTAGTTCATCAAACCCCAGTGTGGCTTACAACATCTCAACTCCCAGTGCCCTGAGTGCACTAGTTTCATTTCCCTGCATAATTACCATATTGCAATCTTTAAATCCACATTTAGATTAAATGCAAAAATAAGCTAGTTTTAATTTTTTTAAAAGTTACCCAAAATTGCAAAAAAAAAAAAATTATGAAATGTTTAAGTATTTGAACATTGCTGAGAGCACACTGGCAACTTAGCCAAGTTCGAGGGGCTCAAATAAATTCTATGACAAAGCCAAACAAAATGACAGACATTAAGGGAACCATCTAAAGAGAATGACAACAGACAATGGGGAATCAATACAAGAGGGCAATTCACAGGTCACATCAAAGTCATCCATTAAGAGCAGCTGCAGGTTTTCCTGATGCAAAAACTAAACAGAGTATTAACTAAAGCAGTTTGAGTGTAGTAGTAACTTAGTGTAAAAGGATTAATGCAATTCATGCAAGGGAAGGAGAAGTCCATGAAATAAAACTGAAGTTAATTTAGGTGCTAGAGATGGGAAAAAGGAAATTTCCCACTGACATAACTTTTTGGCACTGAAAAAGTCCACTCATGTAGAAAATTACGACTCATAATTAATATTATTTTTTTGCTTGGAGGACACAAAATTATCAACTAGCACTAACTTTCTTGTCAGACAATAAAGCATACCTATGCATAGCATACTCTGTGGAACCATCTCTGCAAAAACAGAGAAAATAGGAAAGCAGAAAACAATTCTTCCCATGCCTCCATGAGAGCAACTACTGAGTCTAAAAACATCTTCATACATACATCAGGAAAAGCAAAAAACTCCATAGTGCAAGCACTCCCTTAAAAAGAAGTAGGCTGTTATCATTCTCACTTCAGTGTTTGCATAGAGAAAACTGTACAACAGCCAATTCCACAGCACAAACACTGAAGAAGCACTGATTCTTGCAATCAAGTAAAGCAGAATAAAGACCATTAACTTTCCCAACTTTAACTCCAAACTACTCCATAGAATGAGCATTTCACAAACTCACCAGGTAATCTTCCACATTAAAGGGATAAAGGCAACTAAAAATGCTTGATTTTCCCAATAAAAGAGTAAATCAGGATACTTCGTGAAACTGAATGAATAGAACACAATGACTTGAACAGAAACAGGCAATCACTTCAGCAGCTTCTGTTGAATCATACATACCATACGTGGCACTCCTGACCACATAATCTGATCTCTCATCATCAAACAATCAAACTACAGCAGTGGTGCACTGTCACATCTTATAATACTATGTAATATGCCGTATTTCTACACAAAACATATACATTTATACATGTACATGGCACATATATATGTATAAAAATGTAAGTGCATCTTTATTTCTGTAGATAAAAAAAAAAAATCAGTCCCACACTATCAGCTGGCTAATCTGCATTCCAGAGTTCCTATTACAAATCTTAGCAATTATTTTGCTAGATTGTTGAGACCATTAGCTACCCAACATGTTAAATCTCAGCTCAATAGTAAATCCTAAAAGATTTTTAAAAAGCCTCCTTAGAGTTGACATTTTTGTACAAGAACCTTGGCTCTGCCTAAAAAAGAAACCCACTTCTAACACAGGTGCCTGCAGACAAAAGTTTGAAACCACAAAATGCAAGAGTTAGAAACAGAAGCACCAAATGCATTTAGAGTGTCATTACTCTGTCAAATTTTGACTTTTGAAGGCCTTGACACTGCACTGCTGCAGTTAGTCAGTACTCAGATACTGATTTCAGGTGTAAGTAAAACACATGAGAGTAAGGAACAATTATGCATCTGGCAGGAAGGCTTCCTATTTATGAATCACAACTGCTCAAAAATATCATGAAACCAAATTAAGGGGTTAGCTACTAAAAATTTAACATTTGTTCAAATATTTTCAACTTATGGCATCTTGACAGAATCATGCTAACTCTGAACAGGAAATCAGATTAGGTGAAGTTTTAGTATCAGATTTACCAGATCATGATCGCTGTTTCAGCCACAGTTCCGAAGCAGACTGATCTCAGCCAGAAGTCAAAGCTTTGCAATATTTTAAAAGGGACTGTATGAATTTTTAGCAGAGTCTTGTTACCACACATACAATTACTCCATAAAAACACAGTCAAATGCAATCCATTGCTCACCCAGGATAATTAGCACTAGGAGAACTAAGCCAACCCCAGTGGCTGGTGTGCAGTCACGCGAGCCAGCCGCTGCAATGCTGCTCTGCAGTTCCACCAGAGCACGGTGCATGTCACGAGGAATAAACAATTCTTAATACCAATCTTATTTAGCAATCCCTATTAGTTATCACCATCCACTCAGAAAACCTTAGTGATATAAACGATGAAGGTTAAAGCCTTTCTATTCCCAAAATTAAAGTTTCACTGTATGAAAAGCTTCTACCTCTCCTGACTTTAGAGAGAGGTGTTACTGTGTACAGAATTAATTCAGAAAAAGAAGAAAGAAATTCATTACCCATTAATATATATTCAACAGCATAGGTATCATCCAATTTTTCAGACTTAGTATTAACGATATTTTACATTATAGCTACGCTATCTTACAATGCATAGGCAGTGACCAGTAATGATTTCTCTTACCTAACTGAAAGTCATACATCTGCCAGTGTGAGACTACATCTTTCAGATAATCCCCCAGTGTGGGGTTTAACCAGCTGGACTGTCCATCACATCACAAGCATAATGCAAACAAATAATAAAAGCAAAGTACAGGCTTAGACCTCCTGGCAGAACATCACCTACATACCCTAACCAGAAAGGGATGCTCAGTTCTCTGCTTGGATAATGCAGTAGAAAAACAGAGAGGTAGGGTGCTTTCATGGGGTTGTTTTCTGGGCATTTCTTTTTTTTGTTTTATTTTAAATAACTGCACTTTCTCGCCTTGGAACAATGGTATCAAGTTAAAGCTCAATGTCCTTTCCGAACTCTAGCTCTCCTCTCCTTGCCAACCTTGCATGGTATAAATAGCAGCAAGCAGAGGAGCGAGCATTAAAAATACTCCTTTAAAAATCTCAGGAGAGTTCGTGCTCGTAGTGCAGGACGAAAGCACTCCGGGTGCACGAGAGCGAGCTGTAGCACATTTTACACATATCAAACACGGTGTCACTGTTCATCCAGATAGAAAAGGAAGAAAAAAAAGAAAAAAACAAACAACTGCGACATACTGCAATATACAATTTCCGTATCTCTCAATATGGAAAACTCCGAACACCCAACTCGGGCCCGCCGAGGCTGTGACCCCTCAGCGCCGGGGAAAGGCCCCTCGGGGCGGGCCCCGCTGCCGCCGCACCTGCGCTGCGCCCCGAGGCCGCGGCTCAGCCTCACCTCGCCGGGGCCGCGGGAACGCGGCGGGCGGCAATCGCTCAAGAGCACACAGGAGGAGAGAAGGCTGGAGCAGGACGGAGCGGCGGCAGTGACCGCTTCCCCCGGGCAGCCGCAGCCGCGCTCCGCTCCCGTGCCCCGTTATCCGGCCACGCTCGCTGAGAGAGCGAGGAGAGAAAGAAAAGGAAGGGAAGGAAGGGGAGCACTCACACTTCTGTAAAAGACAGCAAGTCAGCACTTACGGCGGCACGCACACAGTACCCCTCACTTGTAGATCGGCGCCGCTGCAGAAAACTGCGCCGCGGCCGCTCTCGCCGTCGGCACCGCCTCCCCTCCGCCCCCGCGGAGGCCCCGGCAGCGCCGCGCCCGCACCAGCACCAGCCCGCCCGCTCCTCACCAGCGCCGCCGGCTCGGCGTTCGTGGCTGTCCCGCCCCGGGCTGCGCCCCTTCAGCAGCCCCGCGCTCCCTCCGGGCCGTCCCGTGCGAGGCGGCGCCGCCGTGCTCCGGGCGCACCTGCCCCGCAGCAGCCCCCCTCACCTGGCCGGGCCGGCCCTGGGCGGTGCGTTTGTCGGCGGGGGCGCCCGGCCGGGCGGTGAGAGAGGCGCAGGTAGCCGAGCGGGGGAACTGGGTCAGCGGCTAAAAATACCGCACGGGATGGAGGAGGATCCGGCCGCCGCAACCGGGGGGCGGCCGCTCCTCCTGAGGGCTGTCGGCGGTACCGGGCTGGCGCGGGTCTCGGCGGATGGTGGGCCCTGGCCGAGCCGGGGCAGGCAGTGACCTTGCTCCAGCCGGGCAAAGTGCGCTGCTTCAAACTCACAACCGACGGCGACAAAACCTGCCTGGTCTCGTTTCAGTTCCTAAACCGCGTGTGGCTTCGCGGCCGGCGCGCGGAGCGAGAAGCCGTGGGATGCCCCGGTGCTGGAGAGCCGGGCTAAATCACCCGCCCGGGGCAGCGCCGGGACCGGCCGGGCCGCATTCCCCCGGCAGGGCCCTGCCCCCGCCGCGCTGCCATCCCTGCGGCCCGGGCTGCTGCGGGAGCCGGCCGGATCGCTCCCGTGCCCGCTGCTGCCGGCCCGAATGAGGCAGCGTGGATAACAAGCCTGTTCCTGACAAGTTCCTGCGACATATTGCGATGCCCAGGCAGGTGGTGGAGTCGTCGCTCTTGGAGATGCTTAAGAGGCATCTGGATCCGCTGCCTGGTGATCGAGTTTACTGGTTGCAATGGCAGTGCTGGGTTGACAGTTGGACTTGATGATCTTAAAGGTCTCTTCCAGCCTCGAGGATTCTGTGAAATCAGCTGAGAGCTACCTTAGTGAAACAGTGTGTAGCAACACTAGGGGAATGTCTAGGTTACAACAAGATGTCTCAGGAGGTTCAGGCATAATTTTCTTGATGGCCTAAGCTGTGCAATGATAGTCTTGGGCCAAGTTTGTGTTTATGCAGAGTGGTTTATAAATACAAACCAGATAGAAAGCGTGTGAGTTTACTGACTGGCCACAACTTTAAACTCTGCCATAATTCTTTTTAGCATTCTGTCCACGGTATTATTTGCTGTCACTTCTTAGGGCTCGACATCCTGGATTTCAGTGGTAGTAGAGCCAGCACTTCCCTTCAGGCTTTGCCCACTTGGATTTCAGTGGAGAAAGTTCATATTGTAGTAGTCTCCCTGACCCAGTGGAGTAGCTGCTGGGGATTCGGCACTAAAGTTGTGTCTTCACAGTGGTGGCACTACCCATAATGTGAAGCAGAGAGGAAAAATCTTTTACTCATCCTTGCAAAGCCCTAAGAAGTAAATTATGCCTATGTGATTTCTGGGGAAGAGAAGCTTCCAAATGCCAGCAAGGTTGGAGACGCTTACCTGGCATGTCTGGTGCATGAGAGCGCAGCTGCCTTTAGGCTCCCTGTGTGCCAACATAGGAGTCTGTATCCAGGACAGATTTGGTGACTCCACAGGAAATGCTTTCAGGACATCAAGCTAGTTCCCTGACCTTCCTCTCTGCCCTCTTCTACTAGATACAGTTGCTGGCTATTTATATATGTGATGAATATGATTCAGAATTAAACATGCCAGGAAGACACTGCTTCTTTCAACCTAATAATTAGAAGAGGAATACAGCATGATTGCTTTGTTTCATCACCACATGAAAGGGAACTATTTATTGTGGTTGGCTTAGTAGTAACAAACAAAATATTTTATTCCCATCCATGAAAAGCAATCTTGTGTGTCTTTATGGGCTTCATCCAAAGTGTGCTGGAGTCAGTACTATTATGTATGGGTTTTCAGTTAGCACGTGACTGCAAATCTAGTAAGCTGGATCAGAGCAAGAGTGCTTTTGGGCTACAATGCTGAGCATTGTACAAAACTTGAGTACCCCAGGATAGTCTATATAGTGCTCCAGACCTTGGGAGGCAAACACTTCAGTAGCACAGCTGAAGCACCCTGGCATGAGTCTGCTGCTGTGGCTGAACGTGTGGGGCAAGGGACATAGTGAGATTTTTGTGGTGTCATTAGGTTACTGCTCATGTGAAACTGAGTGATAGATAGTTTACATAGCCAGCCTTTTAGCAAAGTTCACAGGCATGGCTCCAACTGTATGTATCAAGGCTAATCTCAATTACAACTTAAAAATGCCTCTGTCTTTGTCACCGTGGGGATGGTCTGGAAAGTATCGACTGATCGCTGCAGCTGAAAGCTTGTGGTGTTGATCTTTATCCTGCCAAAGATCACAGTTCATTCAGCATTTGCTGCAGCCATTCCACTCTGATGGCTCTTTAATTTCTCCTGGTTTTGTTGCTTGTCTAGGCCTTTCGTACAGCAGTAATCAAGGAGAAAAATCAAATTGAAAACCAGATGCTTAGATTTTTTTAAAAAGAGATAATGAGATAATGACTTTTGCTTCTCTGCCTTTTTTTTCTTCCTTCTTTCTGGTCCATGCATTTTTGAGTTTATATAAATGTAAGAGGAATACTGCAGGATCCTGTCACTGAACGTTGAAATTGAAGGGAAGGAAATGAGGAAAAAGAGAGAAGACAAAATCACTTAAACAAGGAAGATAAATGAACGACAAAGGGTGATGAGGTTGCAAGTAGCCTGGAGCCCCAAGAAGAATAAAGCATGGGAAAGAATTGGAGACACCAAATCATGAGGTGAAAATCACACTAGATGGGAAAGGGAATAAATGAAGTAACACATCTTTTTTATATTATTTCCCTGTTTCTTATCAGTAGGAGTAGTCAGGAGCAGGCTCCACAAATGGCTCTGAAAGATACTTTTAGATGCATTCATACTCCAAGATGAATGTGTGTCTGTCTTTAATAATAGATATGATTGCAGCAGGTATAAATAATTTGAAAGAGTACCAGGTAACTTGAGTATCAATAACACTAAAAATGCAGCAGCACAGGACGGCCCAGTCTGTGTCCTGCTGGTATCCAGGGTAATGGATGGTTTTGAATAGGTTGTTAGGGAACTCAGTTTCTGTTCCTGACTCTTAATGGTTGCTTGTGTGCTTTAATATTATATGGTAATTGCCTAGAAAAGCAGTGTTGTAATAGGGATTGAAATTTAAATTTCCCTACTCCCAGCTAGGGACCTTAATTGTTACATTGCAAAGTGATGCCTTGCTTCCCTGGTCCAATACATGGATTAGTTTGTTCAGAATAACAGACTTTCAGCAGGCACAATGAAAGACATTCCTCCCAGCTAGCCTCATGCCTGGTGATGAAGGGAATTTCCTGGGAATCATCAGATAGGACTTCTGACTTTGTCAGATTGGACTGTTGTCCTTATGACCCCCCAGGTCTTACATCTGCCTGTTTAGCTGCTGAGAGACCTCTCCTTCCTCCTGTCATGTTTTTGAAAAATGTCAAAATCTAGGTGCAGACCCCACTGAAGCCTAACTAAGGAATTAAGTGCTTTAGATGACAAGAAAGCTGTAGTTGGAATGTCAATAATTGACAACTTGAATGCTTCTCACGCTCCTTATTGGAGACTGTTGTCCAAGGTACTGCTGCTTCTGCTGTGGTGGGGAATGGGGGCACATGGCCCAGGGCTGTGGCTCCTGGGTAGCAAAATGGTGCCAGAACTTGGGGGCTGCAGCTCTCAACACTCAAAACAGCTTGGCTGTGGTGCATTCATTGTCTGTGATAAGTCTTATTCTGGCTGTATTTGGGAAAACACCATGTTGTGGATTTGTTTATGTTACACAGCAGAGTGTTTTTGGGTGATTCTCTGGCATCAGGAGGCTGACTGCTGTCAGATGAAATTCCTGCAGGCTAAAGCACTCTGTTGTGGTGGTTGGTTTGGTTTGGTTTGGTTTTTTTGTTGGGATTTTTAGGGCCTTTGTTTCCATTGGATTTTTGGGTTTGTTTTTGTTTTTTGAGGCGGAGAGAGGGCCAGTAATGACTGTTGATAACTGCATTCAAATTCTTTAGCAAGTGATGAATACTGTTCCCCTTTGCTTATGCAGACTACTTAAATAGTACTATTTAAGTACTGCATTAATACAAAACAAACCTTTCTGCTGGCCAGTGCCAATTTTGGTTTCAGAAAAGTATATCACCACAGTTCAAAGTCTTCATTATCTTCTGCTGCTCAATTACTAATGACTATTTTTAAAATTTTTTTTACCACAAATTTCACATTCATATGACTTATTTGAATTAAATTGTGTTCTTACTGCCTTGACAACATATTGGTGAGGTATGCCAGAGAAAATCATTGAGTGGGGCTGCTGAAAATGTTGAAAATGTCTTTGGATAGTAGTTTAGGTTCAATCTTAAAATTCTGCTGCTGATTTTCCCTGTAATAGCTAAAAGTAACATAATTCTAGCGATCCTTGGTATTTTTCCTTCACAGTTTAGAAAACAATCAGACTGTGTATATCCTCACAAAAAGTACTGGTGAACAGATCACAGATCTCTTGGCTAAATTAGCTACATATGTCATTTTTCTTCCATATGCTTTCCAGTAAAGCAAGGTTCAGACCCACTTACAGGCAGCTCTGGTGAAGAACTAGAAAATAATCTGAATGCTTTAACAATTAGACTAATTATAGTTTACTTGATTCCCTAATGCAATAAACTCTTTCCTTCACAGGCCATTATTTGTGGGATAACCTCTACATTGCACATGTTATTCATTATTTATTCCTTCCATTAAAGGGACATTTAAGAAATGGCTCATGGTTTGTAGCACAGTTTATAAGAACAAATCTATTCAATAATTTTAGGAAGCATTTTCTTATGGCAAATAATATAATTTTCATCTTCTGTGGAGTTAAAATACCTCTTTACTGCTTTATTCCTAATTAATATGTCAAGTAATCAATATAGGGGTTTTTTTTATATTAGTGATTGAAAATATGTGTGATATTCTTCTAGAGGATTTTAATTACTTTTTTTGTGGTTAGATAAAAAATGGGCTAATTTCTTTCCCCTTTCTTTAGTGTCATTTCAATGAGTTTACATAGCCATATGCAGAATGACAGCTGTACTGTTCTGTGCCAATTGTTACACCTTGGCATTTTCCACATACACTGTTTCCTAAGCAAACACACTTTCACAGAAGCAGATTTATTTAAAAAAAAAATCCCAAATATGCTTATTTGTTATTCTGAGCAGAAAGGGGGGAAGGTTGCATAGTGAACATGATGAACCAGCAGAGTTATCAGTAATGCAATAGCTTCAGTCAAGAATTTAATTGCCTTTGTCAAGTCCATGGGGAAGGGATATTACAGCAAGGAACATGGGTAAACCTTGCAGAAGTGTACTGGCAGGGAGGATGGCTGCTAGGAAAGGTTTAATCACAGATCATGGGAAGATGTTTGAGAGAGTCATATATTGCCACAGTGTCAATATTTCCAGTCAAACCTGCCCACTTCCTAACAGAGCAGTGGTGTTCTGTGTAGATGTCAAGAAATGACTGACCAGAAAGAACATTTAGAATCCTGGTTTTCAGTCATGCTGAACTGGAGCTGATACTTAAATAACCAAAAGAACACTAATGTGATGAGAGATTTGGTCACAGGAGAGAGAGGAAGAGACCTGTAAAAAAGTGCCAAGAGATGCTAGCTGATGGGGTTATTTGATGTGATAAAGAGACAATGGTTGACAATAAATTTCTCTGGCACCTGATAACAAATAAAAGGCGACAGTAGAGGGTTTCTTCAAGCAAGATGCTGGCATCTGAGTCAGAGAGCTGGAGAAGTGGGAGATAATCTAGCTGATAGAGGCAGCACAACACATTCTTGCCTTTTTTTGTTTTCAGGTTTGGGTGGATTTTTTTGGTTTGGTTTTTGTTTGGTTGGTTTTTGTTGGTTTGGTTTGGTTTTGGTTGGCCTGGGTGGTTTTTGTTTTAATTAAAAATAACCTTTTTTCCTAAAAGTCCTCCTTAAGATCTTTCTGTTAAAGGAACCATCTGTGGCAGAGAAATGAAGGTGAAGATATAATTCCAAGTGACTATTTGCATAGACCTATTTGAAAGTGTCTTGCCAGAAAACAAATGGTTCTGAGCCTTTAGGAGCTGTGTCTGCAACAGCTCCAAGCCTTCAGCAGAGTGGTTAACTGGGGGCTGCTGAAGAATGATTAGCACTAAGATTTATTTAAGGGAAATTAATAGAGGGAGAGGATCATACAGCCAGTTTCTTTTCCTGTTTTTCAGTGCTTTCATCACGCGCTCATTATAGACCTAATGTCTTAAAAAAAAATAAATTGCTTAAGTCAAAGTAATTTCATTCTTATCTGTAGCAGGTCAGCTGCTTAAATGGTGCCGAATATTACTTGCTTTTGTCACTTCTCTATGATTACAGAACACATAAATAATATTGCTATTGCAGCATCTTCCCAGTGTGAAGCTTGGAAGTGAGATTAAGTCAGCAGGATTTAGCAAGTATCATTTGCACGTGGTCAATGTGGATGTGGGGATGAATAGGCTCTTACCCAGCAGCAAATACGTGGTGATGTGACTCCTTCTGACAGGAGAGGAGGCTGAGCACACTTGCACAGGGTTTTCCAACAGCAAATGCAAAGTAATACATGCTGACAATTTCTGCAGATCAGCTGATGCACAGTAAGTTGTTAATAGGTGCTAACTTGATGGTGCTCCTGAACTCACAAGATGATGTAATGTCGTGTACCACACTACTTTTGCTTAGATCCTGTTCTATCAGTAATGGCTGCTATGGCTATCACATCTCAATGTATGTGAATGTGTCTTTCATTAGACACTCAGTACCTTAATATTGCAAATTATGCCATTGTTCACACTGGCTGGAGTAATCAGAACTAACTGTGGTAAATGTAAGGGGACAGAAACAACAGAAAAACGGGAGTAATTGTTATACAGGTGTACTAAACAGAAGCTTGCACCAACAAAACAGAGAAGAAAAGCTTGAACCAGTTCTCTGTGACAACAAGATGTCCCCTCCTGAGCCTTCCTGAGAAAGGACAGAACAAAATACTGTGGGGAAGCTGTGCTGCAGCAGCCTATGACAGAAGTTAGCCCTCATTGCTCTAAGTCAGGTAACTGGGGAATTAAACCCCTTCCCCTTCTCTTTCCCATTCCCTCAAACACAGAAAGATGAATTCAAACATTAATGCAAGGATAGCATGTGCTTTTGATTTGGTGGTTCAAATGGAATTATGTTCTCTATGCATGAAAGGTTACTGAATGGACAGTAAGATGTTAGGGAAAAGCAAGGAAGCACAAGTCTTTTCTGGCTGCCATTTTAAAGAAATGTTATTAATCCACTGGGAGCGAGAAAATGAATGTCATATTTTTTTTCCCTTCTGGGTGGTAAACCATACCACAAGGAAGAAGATTAGGAGATACAGATGGAATTCAGAGTGAAAATAATCCCATGGGAGGGAAAAAAAGTTTCTTATTTGCACCTGATATGTTTTAGCCAAAACATGGGCTAAAACACATCAGGTGCAAATAAGAAACTATAGCAGCCTAGATAATTTAGAGATCTTAACATGAACTCATTTCTGAGCCAGTCCTTATCTTCCTTAAAATAGGTCTGATGTGTAAATTTTCTTTCCCCCTATACTTGTAACTTATCAAGGAAGCTTTGCTAGGGAAAAAATCCTAAGTCTGTTGTTCTTGGCATAGTATTAATGGTTGGACAGACCTTACAGAGGAAAATTTATCCCTGTCAAGGGTTCAGGCTACTCACCTTTACAAACTGCACAAGATTACTGTTGAACCTGGTATATCTGAAATAACAGATATAGAAGAAAGAAAAGCATTATTTTATTGGAAAAACTTACAGATGAATGAGACAGATCCGACATGTATTATGTGTCTACAGCACTCTTCACCTGGGATTCAATATGATTTATCTGTGAAATTATGTGTTGTTGATATTTCATACTGTAATGGCAATGTAAATATAGTTATTAATAAAATAGATAAATGTTGAATTAACTATTTTAGATGTCTTATTTTGGTTCTTGTGCAGTCTTAAGTGTTAATTTGAAGTATAATGAATTGTAAGAAAAAAGGACAAGCCAGGCATACAAAGTTAAAAAATTATTAGCATTAGCAGTGTCTGTGCAATGTATTTCTTTTGTTGATTTAACTTCAGTTCCTTTTTCAGATAGGTCAGTAGTCCTGGACAGTCCGAAGAAAAGTTAAATTGGTAAAGGGACAAACATACTTGGTTTTTTGTGACTAGCTCCTTGCTTTCTTATAGCTTAAATTAAGACTAGCACACAGATATGCCACCAAGGTGCAGTGTTGGAGTGTTTTGAAGGCAGATGTCAGTTAGTTTGTGCAAGGAATTATAAAAAACCATGTTTTCTGTTGTGATGAGCTTCTGAGTCAGAGCTGGAATGTGCAGCGGAAGAATACTCATCTGTGCTGTCCCACATGGCGCCTTCCTTAACCACAATTTCTTCCTGAGCCTCCTATCCATGGGCATTTTTCAGTTTTTATAATTTTCCATGGTCTGAAATGGAAACTGTGGTAACAGATAGCATTTTCTAAACCTAGAATGGCTAGAATTCCCCAAGGAATCCCTGTATTTCCCCTACTTTGTATGTATCATAGAAAATTGACTGCAATATCATACTATGCACACTAACTTGTCCTTCTGGGTTTTATTTGCCATTTACTATGAGCAGCTTGCAGTGTTTAAAAAGGGTGTAACAGGCAGTGCTTTTATTAAGAGTTACCCATCCTGTCTCTGTGAATATTGGTATAATGGATGGTGGTACCAACTAGAGCTGATTACTTCTTCCTCCTCAGCACTCTCTCTCTGTGGAAGTCAAAACTTCAGAATTCCTTATTAATCCTGCCAGCCCAGAAACTGAAGACAATAAAGGCTAAGTACAGTGGAGCCTTTTGGTATAGTCAGCACTTCTTTCTTTTACATACACAGCTTGGATGCAAGCTAGCACAGATAATCTTTCAGGGAGAATGGTGGGCATTTTAAATGTACTCTGGAACACTTTCAAAGTACCTCCCTCCCAGGGACTGAATTAATCATTGTGTAAAAGGCTTCTGAAAAGGAACTGTTCTCCTAACATAAGCCTGTATGCAAAGGGTACACAAAAGCCTTAACCTCTCTTCTCATCTTGGGTTTATTTTAGGAACTGCTGTTAATAAGGTTTTATTCTAGTGAATAACCTGAAGATTTTTGCTTATAGGATCAGTCAGAACTATCAGCCTAGGCTAGTAATAGAATAAAATATAATTATTGAATTGCATGTTTTCTAAAGAGGTTTCAGTATGCTCTGTAAAAGGTTTAAATTACATTTCCCATACATGACGGTAGTATGAAAAAATTCAGTTACTTGCTACATGATTCAGAGAATATAAGTCATGGGGAAAAATGTTACTGTTACTTTTACATCTTCAAATTCTAGGTTTCACTTCTTAAACTGAAAAAAATATATATTTGGTGCTTATTCTTTATATTTAAAAAATGAGATCCATGAGTCAGAAGGTTCCAGATTTTTCTTTATCTCAAAATCTCTGTGTCCCAAAGAAGGGATTTTCATCTTGGTCACTTGTTTTCTTAACACAATGATTGGATGGTAAAATAGGCAGTGAAATAAACACTACTGCAGTACTTTTTTCTTTCAGAGAAGAATCCAGGCTTTGCTTAAAATAATGTAAGAAACACATTTGTATCTGAGGATGTATATCACAGCATTTCCAAGAAAGCAGTCTGCTGAAACTTACTTGTTTATAATGAGTAAGCATAAGTACCCCTCAATTAAGGCTTTCTCTGATATCACATCAGACTTGCTTGCATTTAAATTATTGGGTCAGCAAGAAAAGACAGTGGAACCTTTTATTAGCAGCTGACTTCTCCCAAGTCTCATTTTACGTTTTGGGTTCCAATGCTGTTCAACTGAAAGGAGATCCTGTTAAAAAAATGGAGGTGAATAACAGAGACAACAGAGACAAGGCAGCTGCCAGACATCAGCTTCCACTCTGTACTTCAAAAATATCAGTGTCCTCACTGATAGTGTACAGAACCATAATGTGGCATCTGTCCTTGTGAAACAGGTAGTCTTGTGTCTTTTCTGGTAAGAGCTTTTCATGAGAGAAGTCTAGGATGCAGAGTTGAGTATTTTCTTTAAAGCTGTCTTATACGAAGAAGTTGCTCATTAAGTAAGAACCAAAAGTAAATACTCATTTAAATTAAATTTCATCTGCTGAAATCATTATGGTGGTGCTGTTTTCTAAGGAAGTCTGTACAGTTACTGTTTGATGTACCAGAATATCTCAACAGTGAATTTCATAACACTCTTTCTTATTTCTGTCAGAAATTTTTCCTGTGTTGGATGCGCCTCATCGCTCATCTTTCCTGATGGTGTTCTTTGAAAAGCTGCAGGATGTCTTAATTTCACTTGAATTTTGGGTTGAGGGTTAATTAGTGTACAAATGACAAAGACACCATGTGACCTCTCTAGAGAATATATAGCCTCTTCTCACATGCATCAACAAGTACACCTGAGATGTTTTGGGCCATTTCTTTCTTGTCTTCTTGGTTGGAGCTCTTCCCGGCTCTTGCTGGACATACATAAATATTTTTATTGTTCCAGTAACATGAGAGAAGATGGTTGGTCATTAGTATATGATGAATTACAGAGCACATCCAGACTAACAGGGCTACACTCACTCTAGAATACTAAATAATGAATGTGGTTGATGTCTTTTTAATGAGAAAGTAGAATAACAGAAAAGGTCTGTTGTTAAAGCTGTGTTTTCTTTGAGATACAATAGAAATGAGCTGCTTGAGAAACAGATGACATACATAATTAATCCCCACAGTAACTTTACTGGACTCTATTGATTTGCATGAGATTAATTTTCCTAATTCTTTTTGGGAGAGAAAAAAACAGCAGGAAAGGTGTCCAGTTATTTTCTTATGTATGAAACTTTAGTGTCAGATTTAGTAGCTCAAGTGCTTTGGGAAGTTGGGAATATTAAAGGGAAATAGAAAGACTTTAAGTTATTATCATGGATTGCAAATATTTAATGACTATTTTTTCCAAGTTGTATTATTAATGACTTGTTTTATTCAGGTTGTGTACACATAAGAAGGAAGCCCTTCCCTTCCTTCAGTTTCCAAGAGCTTTTTGCTTAGAAATTTTAGCTTGAGAGGCTTGTGTTCTTCCAGATAGGTATGATTTTTCTGTTTTCTTTTTCTCCTCTATTGAGTCAGAAGGTTAGTGAAACCAATTCATAAGATATTTAACTCCTTGTTAGGAAAAGTTAGAGAAATAGATGAGACCTGTGCTCAATCTTTCATTAAGCTTGATGTGTAACAGAGGTAGAATTCAGTGACAGAGAACTGGAACAATTTGAAATAGCCTTATTTCAAAAATTTCAATGATATATTTAAAATCAAATACTCAAAGTTATTAGAAAATTTTTTGAAAAGAGATACATTGCAATCATTAAAGACCCTTTTATCACAAGGCAATGTGACTGTATGTCTTGCAAGAATTAACAATTCAAACTTAAATACTACCCTACAGAATAGGACTTGCAAGACATCTAGCAGTGACATGCAACACGAATTTTATATTTGCTGAGTACATGAATAACCCACTGATTTCTGTAAGGAAGTATTTTTCCTAGATGGGTCTATGACATTTTGGCAGGAGATGGATTCCTGTTCTCCCTGCAGTGAATTCAGTATGGCCCAAGCACTTCATCCTGCTTGTGCCACAAGCATTCACATAATCTCAGTTTCTTGATCACAAGAAACATTCAAATGCTGTATTATTTGTGTTATGATATAAAGATGGGCCTCTCTACAGGGAAGTTGCCTTGAATTTCCTAGTAGTTGAGATGTGAAAAATAGAAGACATCCCAACAGGGAAGAGCAGTAGAGGAATTACAGCAGGAATGCAGTAGTACAGATAAATTAGTTCAAGTAGTGTTTGCAAATTGCATAGTTTTGTTTCTGCTTCTTCAGAAGACACAAACTACTGGTGTAATGGGAGACTTAGGAAAAAAAGCCAAAACCACAATTTAACTATGTAAATGAACTGTACCTCAAGTGAATTAAATGCTGTGAATTTCTACCATTTAGGTTACCTCAGCTACTCATGCATTATTTCAAAAATTAGTTAAGGACAAGGTTCACCTAAATATTTTTCCCTTATTTTTTATCATTTAATAATTAACTTAATCAGGAGAAATGTTGTACTAGTTTATGAATGTAATGTTGCCTAATAAAACCCACATACAGAGCACCATGTCATGCAGGATATCACTAACATAAAAGCATTTTGGCTCATATGTCACTTGCCTGTGTTCAACTATGTTCTAAGTTCATTTAATATGAACTATCATGTTGCATAAAGTGCCAGACCAGGGGCTCCCATGGCCATATAATTTTGCATGGATTGAAAATTGTGACCTTTTGCAAGGACAACAAAACTGGATGCACTGAAATTCAGGTAATAATTTGTGAGAACCATTTACCTGTAAGAGGAATCTGTTTATCTTCCTGCCAGTAGTGTTGGGTGACATATTCATTAAATAATTCAGTACAGTCTGTTCTCACAACTGCCATTATAGGTGCCTTAAGAACGTCCTTTAGCTGCTCAGAGCCTTTGCTCAGGGTCTGCAGAACCTCAGAGCTACCCAGGTTCCTTAAGACAAACAGTCACAGGTATGCAAGTGACAACTAACAGGTCTTTAATCTGGCTGTCATTAAGACAGGAAGAAAAAAAAACTCAGTTTAATTCTGTACAAGAAAAAGGTAAAAGGAACTTATACACAGGTGTTTATGGCTTGCTGAGGAAGGACAGAAAAGTGAGCTGTGAGATGGTTTGCTTGCGGTTTTTATGTAAAGGCTGTATTTTTCTTCTTCTGCAAGCAAACAAACATTAATTTGGCCCTAAGGTTGTTTATTCAGTGTTTGTGTATCAACATTATGTTTCTGATGCAGTCCATTTACCATTAGGGTGGGATTAAGAGGACCTGTCTTAGTTAACTGAAAATGTAGCAATGACAAGCTGGATTTCATCCTGCACTAAAGAAAGATTAAGAGGGCCCTCAGGTACTTGGAAAAGAAAAAATTTGATGAACACTGTGTATTCAACAAAAAAAAAAACTTAATTAAGCATCAAAAAAGCCACTATCACTGTAAAGTTTTATACCCTCTTTGAAGAAGCACTTCAACAAAAATTTGAACCTTCCTCTGAGCATATGGATTTTAGCTAAATGTTTGAAACCTTACCAAATTCCCAATTCTCAGACCTGCTCTGAGGAAATAATAAGCATACTCACACTCATTTCAAAGTATTTCCTGGTTTTGAAAGCTCCATTTTTGCTTTCCAAGTTGACCACTTCATAAATAATTTTTAAAAAAACCAACAAACCCACCCTCCCCCCCCCAAAAAAACCCCAAAACCAACCAAACAAAAAAAACCCCAAAAAACAACCCAACCCCACAACCCAGAAATAAGTGCAAATGTTTCCAATTTTTCAAAATTTAGGTACAGAATACTTGCCTGGAAACTTCTGCTCTTTCTACCTCTGTTACAACTGCCAAAGAAAACTTAGTGCTGAAGGAAAATGAGCAAAAAATTAGCTTGTTCTTCTGAGATGAGAAGTGAACTAAAGGAACATGACAGGAATGTTCACAGACTGGGCAACCTGTGGTTTCAATCCCCTTTCTGGGCATACCATTTCAAGAGCAAGAGGAAGTAGCTCTGACAGAACAAAATGTTATACTTACAAAAGACATTCAGATATTGGTGTGAGGAGTAACAGTTTTGGGAATGGTGAGCAGAGGTAGACTGTAGCAAAACATTAGAGCTGAAGAGAAGAATCTCCAATGGAAAGCCATAGGCCAGACTGCAGTACCTGAGCTCTATCAGTGCATTCTATATATTCTAGGGAAAATAAATGCTGTAACATAAAAGGCTCTGTTACTGCTCATTTAATTCATCTAGAATTGTGGTTTCCATTCTTTTACTCTCCAACATGTTGAGCAAATGCAAGAACACAGACATGGAAATAAAATACGAGTGTTTCCCTTGAACAGATATTACAAAAAATATATATTGTTGATTCCACATTGCTGGTAGATATCATGATGTTCTTTATTACCATGACTAACAAAACATTTTCATTGTTATTTCCTCAATTCTTACTCTTTTGGGTTAAATGATTTCTATGAAATAGTAGGTATTCATTTTCAGTTGTTTCGGAACAATGTTCTCTCTAACACCAGAACAAATAAACTGGCCTGTGTTCTGCTATCTTGTAATAATAAAGACTATTTAGAACATGTTTGTACCTGTTGAGAAAATAAATTCATGTCAACAGGCAAGTCTGGCAGAGGAAAGAATTCTTTCCCAACCGTGTGTCTTGCCTGGTAACTATTAAAACTTCCCTTTTGAAAATAAATTGTTTGTTTATTTAAGAACAATTATATGACCATTTTGAATTACAACACTTTGACATACTTTTCATGTGGTCAGAAAAATTTATTGCACAAAGAAAGGCCATGGAAAAGTGGTGGAAATTAAAAATACAATATTTGTATATTGCTGACAGTATGCTAGATGCTTCCTTGTTCAGAAGAGCATTCAGTCCAAATAAGCAAAAAACACATAACTGAATTTGAAGATGTACAAAGACAGATTTGATTCTTCTTCATTTTATGATTTACAGTAAAGAAAAGGAGTCCAATTTTATATCAGAATATGTCAAAAGCACCCTCGCTCAGCCAAAAGATTTCATTAGGATTTATGTTGCAGTATATTAAAAATTATCATAGATTTTGTGAGCACTATCTGTAAATTTTGAAAGTCTTTTTTTTTTGTACTGAAAACCCAACTTTCCTATGCACAAATCCTCCTTGTCTTTTATTTTGGTGGAATATGATCTGCCTTGATACTCTCCAAATTCATGAGTTAATCTTTCCATTTTAGTGAAAAACTAAAGATGTTTTTACAATTCCTACATAATGGCATTCTGTTTGTTTGGGGGTTTTTTTTCCAAATAATTAAAGCTTTCTCCTCATAGAGTGAAAAAATAATTTGAAAATCATTATGAGAAATACCATACTTACAACATTTTTTCAACTACTCCAAAACTTCTATCACATTATTAATAACCCATACCTACAGACATTTGCATAGTTACATAGGAATCCAATTTAAGTTACATGTAATAAAATCTAATAAAAATACTTTATCAGATTTTCGGTTTTAATGTTGAATTTATCTTACTCTCTCTCTCTCTCTTTTTACTTCCCTCCCTCCCTCTTACCCCCCTTAGACACACACAAGATGGGCCTTCCTCCCAGATACCAAATGTAATTTGGTAAAACTAATTAAACAAAGTTCAAAATAAGCACTTGAATAATTGTTCATTGTTCCTCTCATGCATGGGTACAGGGATGTGCTAAAGGCTAGAAATCTCTAGCACAGTATCAGTTGATGCATCAAGAAAAAGACTGGATTATCTAGAATATCTGCTATTACCATAAAAAAAAGGGACCTTAAAACCTCTAAAACTGCAGATTTTCATTGGCACAATTTTTACATTATAACATTATTTTAGCTGCCTGAGCCCTGTTTTTTCTTCACACTTTTTTGTTTATTTTTGTTTAGGTGTAGCATGATTTATCTTATTGAGTGAGATTGTTTCATAAGAACTCTCTTTATGTCTCCCAAATATCCTCCCTCCCTTATTCCATGCAATTCTCTCAAGGGTTCTTTACAAAATTTTGTTTCGGGAGGATGAAAATGGAAGGAAAAATTGCTATGCAGAGAGTTACAATTCAGCTGTCCTGTATTCATAGTAATGTAATTATAAACTGACCTTTACCAAAACTTAGTTTCATTATTTTAAGCATGATTGAAAGTGGCTGCCATGTTCAAAACTGTATTTGGACAGAAGAGAGAGTGGCAGTTCAGCCACAAAAGCAAAATTATTTTAGGAAAGCAAGCTTAGGTCTATATTTTCTTTGAAGTCTTCATTTGCATCTGCCCAGCAGAAATGGACTACATTTCATTGGATAGCTTTCTAGAGAGTATTCCTATCTTCTCCAGGGCAGCAAGCACTAATCAGCAACTCTTGTTATTACTGGCTGTTAGAGTTTATTGTAGTGCCAGGCACAAAAGCCATGGGTAAGCAAAGTCTCTCTTACCATTATTCTTGTACAAGAAAAATATGGATATGCAACTTGAGATGGAGAAAAGCCCAGAGAGTTTAGACAAGTATATAGGGAAAGGAGAGGAAGTGACTGGACAGGACATTCAAAATTAGAGAGTTGTAAAATCTAACAAAAAAAAAAGAAAAAGAAAAAAGACAAAAAAAAAAGACAAAAAAAAAAAAAAAGAGAAAAAGAAAAAGAAAAAGAAAAAGAAAAAGAAAGCATTATGGTTACCAATAAAGAGAAAAGCATAATTACTGTCCATCTAAAAACGTCTTTAAATGTTTGAAAATTATTGAAATGTTGTGACCAGCCCTAGAAATACCTCAGCAAACAACAGACAATCCACTTCTCTATGCTGGATTCAATTGATTGTACCCTGGCAGCACCCCTTCTCTTTCTTCCGTTCCCTGCCTCATTCTTTAAACCTTTTATGTACACTATGTACACAACACATGCAACCTTTACATCAGAGGGATTTACAGGAAACTCATTCCTAAAGTCTTGAACCTTTCCAAAGCAGGCATGTTCCATCCACTGAGTAAACCTTATGCTTCTATTTGAGTAGGGTTTTTATTGTGTAAGTACAATTATTTTTCATTTTTGAGACAGCACAGTAACAATGGCGTTGTTTATGGGTGAAAGGATTTGGAGTTACTGGAAGTCCAAAAATTCACCATTTTAATGAAGATGTCATTATTCCTAGGTAAACACTTGCCTTTTTAAAAAAATACTTGGACCTATTAGCATTAATATTTGTATCTAAAGCTTCATAGGCTATCTTGTCTTTTCACTTACGTCTCATAAAACTACTGGTTGCACAGGAATCATTCCAAATTTATATATGCAGAGATTGAGAAGTAAAAATCTGCCCATTTTGATTGGGAATTAATTTCCTAAAAGATTAATCAGGTGAATAGTGTTAATAGAATATTTAAACAATAATTAATTCAAAGTCTGCTGGTCTGACCTTCATGACAACAGATTTCAGAGAATACCACCACCCGTGCCAGGTGTACCAAACAATCCCGTTGTCTGTCTTGGCAGTGTAGGGACCTCTGTAGTACAAACCATTCAGGTTGGCAGAGTGACACCTGGTGGGAAAGTAAAGGGAAACAGCAATAAGGCCTCCTGCTGAAAAGTTCCATGCATTTGTTATTTATTTCTCTGTGAGTCAAAAAATTTTGCCATGTTGATGCCTGCCTAGTCTGACAGCTGCATAAATTTGCATTTGTGCATAAACAACAGGGTTTTAATTAGGGAAGAATTGCAAATGCGTTTTGCTTCTTTTAACCAAAAGTGCTGCTTTTTCTTTCTATGTTTTTTGACACTACTAGCCCTTGGAGTTTTTCCTGGTAATTTGTTTCAGTGGAAAATTTTTCCAGAGTTGTTCAGGATGGAAGACAGCAGGGCACACACCACACTCTGGGAAAGAAATACTGTTTTGTTTTTCTGTTGTTCCAGAGTAGCCCTCTGTAAGTTTTCCAGTTACAGCACATGGTATTTTGTATGACAAATCCTGAATACCACCATCAGTTTGCCTGCCCACCTGTGGGCTTCTATTTACAAAGAGGAATTCTGACAACTAATTACATGTGTACCAATTCACTGGATCACCCGAGCTGGCATTTTATTTGACTACACAAAGTAGAGGGGATTTTGTTGTTTTTAACAGACTCAGGCAGAAATGCAGTTATAGTTTATTAAATACACTGGTTGAAACAAACAGAAAACCCTAGCAAAACCCAAAAGGCTTGAAAAGGGAGCAGCACAACCTTGATACTTGCCTGGTTTCTACGAGAAACAAGCTTAGATATTTATGTGGAGAGCAAACTGGCTGTTCCTTCTGCAGCACTTTGTGATGAATCAGCTTGATTTATCTGCCAATTCAGTATTTCATTATAAATGCTGTTAATATCTAGCTGTTGAACACCATGATGGATTCCAAAAGCAGACTTCAGAAAATATGCACGCAGAAAACATTCCAAATAACCTTATGAGTTTTGTTACTGGCAAATCTTAGTCTTTTTTGCTTTGCTCACACTTTATTAACAAAGTTTTTGAGAACTGAGATAAAATCTATGACAAAAACTCGATAGGAAAATTCGCATCTATATATCCTTATTTATTGCTTACAATTTTTAATGTTTTTATTGAAAGCTTATAAATTGTGGACATCAAAAGTGAGTTTGTTTTTGAGAATGACAAACTTGTATCAGAGCTGACCTAATCTTTCTAATCATACAAATTCTGCAATGAGGAGGCACTCTGCCTACTTTGAATCAAAACACAGATTTCATTAAAAGAATCATAAGAAGGCACACCATAATTTTGCCAACAGCAATATGAGCCAGTAAAAAGTCTTAATTAGTGCTGGGAAGCATGAATAGTGAAAATCAGAGTATTCAGTATCCAAGCAGATGTTTTCTAAAGTAACTGTACATACTAAGTTAACAACTGGCATGTGATATGATATTGTGAAAAAACATTCATTATTCACAAGTCAATAAATACCTTAAAGTTAGCCTGTGTTCCTCCTATCTTTTCAATAGGCTAATATAAAGTTAAAAACTACACTGCAGTAGTTTCAAAAGTACAGCCAACTCTCAACTGTCCATGGATATTTTATCTGAATTATGTATTAACTCTCCATGGATATTTTAGCTGAATTATGTATTAACTGTGTGACATATATAAGAGTTGCTTCCCTGAAGAACCCTTTGAATTCTGTCTGGATGTATTGACTCCACTGACCCCACATGAACATAGTTATGCAGTCTCTGGGATGATTGGTAGGGCAGGAAGCTTGAGTTAGTGATATCTGGCCCCAAGTTGTTGCCTAACAGATCCCTCTTACCATCCATACATGGTATAACTAAAAATGGGAGTGCTGGGAGAGAATAAGCTGATGTCCAACTGGAATTGTGCACTGTCACTACTTATGAACCTTTATGAACTTTATCTCACTACTTATGAGCTACTTATGAGCTTTGCAATACCCTGGGTACTGGAAAGCTTATGACCTGCAGGTAGTGCTGGAGTGAACTCAGCTCTGTGGACTTGCATTCAAGATAAAAATCTCTGCTGGAGCTTTGCTTACAAAAGGGGCCATTTTTCTGCAGAAGTCCAGGACAACAAATGCTGAGCTGGAGCAAGACTGGTGGCTTGAAACTAGCCCTGAGCTACTTCCATGTGGCCTCACTTGTGTCACGTCCCTTGGTTTTCATATTATCTGGGCTTTTCTGTATTTCATTAGTCCTGATAGCATAGAGCTGGCTATAAACAATTCCTTCATAGCTGGGAGCTCTTATGCAAACCAGCCAAGAGCACTAATTCCTTCTATATTTGCTAATCTGTGCATGACAAATATGTGTTTCTGAGTGCTTTCCTTTCTCTGCCAGTACTGTCCTTTGGAGTAGGACTTAATGATACTGACATTTTCTAGTATTTTGCAATGTTCAGTTCTATGTTAGGCTTAACATTAAAAATTCAATAACAAAGCAGTGAAATAACACTATTAGTCACTCACTTTCATTATCAAGCTAGACTGTCACTTTAAGAGCATGAGCTACACAGCCATAATAAGAACTAGCCTAGTAGGAGTCAGCTATCTTTAGAAGTTATGTAGCACCAACACAAGGTATAAATAACTGTCAAGCTCCGCTGTGCAGCTACTTTTGTAAAGTGGTCATTCTTTTGTCCAGGTCAATCCAATATTAAAAAAAAGTTTTTAAAAGGCAAAAAAACTTATTCAGTGGTCTAAAAGTGATTGGTAATTCAGTCTTAATGAAATCCATGGCATGATATCAGTTTTATGTGATTTGAGGTCCAGATACTCCTTTAAATTTATAAAAGCTCTGATTTCATTGGAAAAGAAGCTCCAACATAGTTGCCTTTCCCTTTTATATCTTAGTTTTCCTGAGAAATGCAAAAAAACATTGTCTACATGTGACTTTTTCCAAGTTTCAGATACTCTGCTGGCTGACTATCCATGCAAATATATTAAAATGTATTAAAATAAATACTTAATTGTGAAACACTAAGTTAATTGCTACATCATATCAGTTAAGGTGGTCACTGATTGCTTATGAAAACAGAATTTGGCAAATGAGGAGTTAAAAAGAGAAACAAAGGATGATACAACAGAAACAATGGAGTTGATCCAGCCTGGCACCTCTTGCCAAGTGAACTGAGATCACAGTGAGAGAGTAGCGCGCCTCCCTGAGCTGTATTTTAAACCTATTTTAAACCTCTCTATTACACAGCTGATTGCAGATCTTCTTTTTGTGGCTATATTTATTTACTTAATTACAGGAAAGAACACAGCTGATCTGTACAGGTTAAGGCTTCCATTTTTATCCTTTATTTTTGATTTGGTATATTGCATGTTAGTTGAATTTTTAAATTCTCTTATTCAACCCTATTTAAAAAAATCTTTCACTCAGTCCAGACATGCACACTGACAGAAACTGAGTGGACACATTACCATCTCCATTTGGAAAGAATAACAAGAGTGAGGTACTGTGAAGTGAGGTGAAAAAAATGAGTCTTGATAACCTGGCACTAGTTTAGCTTGTCAGATATTTGCAGTGCTGCCACATCTGGTCTAGTGCAACACAAGAAAAATGTGAGAGTGAAGTGCAGCAGGGATGTATCTGCAAACTCTACATGACCTACTTGTGTAAAAGCTATTTACCTCAGAGGGGCAGAATTATCTCTTCCTCACTGCCTGATAACAAAGATGACCCGTGGCAAATGCCATTATCACAGACCAGCCTGAGCTGCACAGTAGGTGCTGTCCCTTCTAAGGTGAGCCTCAGTCTTACCAGCACTGAGATCTCTGCTAGGGGACAAGGGCACATTGCAAATAAATGAACAATCCCAATCTATCTTCTACCATATGTTATTATTTTATGAATACCCATGGAGCAGAATAGTTGACAGTACCCATATGAAATCAAAATACCTGTTAAACCACCAGCCAGCCTTTTCCTCTTCAGCACAGTTCCCTTCATAGTTGTCATTATCCCTGTCTCTAGTACTGAATTTCATTCCTCGATGATCAGCCCACCATTTTACTTCAGGATGAAATCCACCCGTAAGGGAATCACCAGCTGTACCAGAGTATTCACCACAACTCATCTCATAAGAATGCTAATAAAAAATGTGAAGAAAGAAAAGAAAATTAAATTCCTGTATGTCTTTAGCCCTTAGCATGTCAGAGAGTGAAACCACAAAGAAGAACCTAGCCTGTTCCATTTGCTGCTATTTTTATGCTAAGAAATGTCCTGCCACTTAGACACGATGTCCTTAATACTGAAAGGCTGTAGAGATGCTTAACAGGGATAAAATTTGTCATTAACCATATGTATAAATGACTTAATAAAAACAACATTAGGGCTAGTTTGCAGTATACATTAGCAAATCAGAACATCTTCTATCATTATTGTCACCCTGTTCTAAGTTCTTCTAAGCCTTCTGATGTTTACATTCTTGTAACCAATTTTCTCATGCGCTTTTCTGTAAACACTTCTTGTTTTGCATTCTTTTCTGGAGGAGGGAAATTTGATGGACTGTTGGTTTGTCCAGTGTCATTGGAGAGGTGGCACTGTCACCCTCCAATCCACTGTCACTTTTGAAAATCTATAAATGTTGGAGTCAGAAATTAAATGTCCTTCTTTTAACCTTGGAGATTCCAGTGTCCCCATTGTTTTGTTTCGTGTCCTATAGTGACACATTATTGTTGGTAATATCAACAAACATAGAAAAACTGCTTTTATCTATTTATTAACCCAAATTATTCATATCATTTACAGAAAGTATGAAATTAATGTATCAGAGTAAATCACTTTTATTAGGTATTTGAAAATTATAAGCATGTGTAAGAAAGAAAATATGGTTTAGAACCTTAAATTAAGGTACTACACAAATCTTTATGGAAATTAGGGAACCTGTGTGTTTATTGTTTGCCTACAAAATCCACATTTTCATTAAAACCTTTAGTCATTTAATGTTTTATTACCTCTTCTCCTGCAACTCTGAATCTTGCATACTGTGCAAAACGTCGTTCTCCTTCAAAATCAGTTAGATCAATTCTTAAAGTATAATTCCCTTAAAAAAAACCAAATTATTTTAGTTAAACTAGCCTATCTCGCTGCTTTTCAGAACTGGGCTTTATAGTAGAAGATTAAAAGAAAATGTTTTTATCATGAATCTCTATCACCTCAGCATATTTTATAGGGTTTTATCTTCTTTCTTTATGCATAGTAAAGCATATATTGCTATTCTTTGCCTTATTCAGCTGAGTGAATTCTATTCAGCCTAGAAAATTTTAGAATTATTTCAATACAAATTTTTAAATGTAGGGAAAAAATTGTAAAAAAAGATGGCCTTACAGGTTTTACATTTTAGTACAATATCTGAGGTGGTAGTGAAAGCATAGTGAAAACTCATCAATAAATTTTCACCTATGAAAATCAGATTTTTATACTCTGAAAATTAATAAATTTATACTAGGATCACATCTTGGTAGCACTGATTTCTATATGATTTAGCCTGCTAAGCCAGTGGGTAAGTTTTGTATCTGCAGCATTCTACAACAAAGCAGAAGTTAGCTTATGTTGAGTGACAATTAGAAAGATGGAAATAACTTTCTAGTCCTGGCCTCATCAACAGGACTGGACTAGAATTACTTCCATGTAATAGCCCACACAGCTAAAAAGCCCCAAATCAGTGTCTTGGTACAGCATATACCCATCTCTGGACTGCTAGTGATGCTGATGGAAAATGGATAGAGACAATTCTTTTAAGGTAGACTCCTGTCTCCTGTTCCCTGTTTCACAGGGGCTCTCAGTATGCCAGGGGCCTAAGGACAGTTTTGAACCTTTTGTTAGAAAACATATATTCAAATGTGTTTTTTTCTGAAACTTAGAGAAGTCCATGCAGACTAACAACAGAAATCAGGATTTATGATAACAAAAAGGGGGAACAAAAAAATTGCCTGGAAAGAGCAAAGAAACAGAAACAATAAGACTATTGTTACAATACAAATCTTACCTTGATTAGTCAAATAATGAAGATTTTTGTTTCCAAGCCAAAATTCACCATTTTTCAAAACAAAATTTCCAAAGCCTTCTTCATAGTCAGCCCAGAGTCTGAAATGGGTATAAATTACTAATTTCTCAAAAAAGCAACTTTATTTGGATGTTTTATATTACAATTTTAGATCACAGATTAACTCAAACTGGAAGGAACCTCAGGAAGCAAGCTAGTCCAGTGTCAGTCTCAAGCCAGAATCAGCCATGGGATCGGACCTGGTTGTTCAGGACTTGTCTGTTCAGATCTTGAAAACTTCCAAGGATGGAGACTGCACATTCTCTTTGGGGAACCTGCTGACTCTTTTCATGGTGAAAAAGTTTCTCCTTATATGCAGTCTGAACCTCTCGTGTTTCAGCTGAGGTACTTTGTTTCTCATCCTCCCACTAGACATGTTTGTGAACATTTTTACTCAAAGACCCTCAGACTGCTTCCTTTTTTTTTTTTTTTTTAATTTTTACTAATTGCAGAAGACAATCTTTCCTCATCATTAAGAGTCCTTGCTCCAACAGTTGTTAAGGCATTTGACATTGAAGTGTCCTTGTGTCAAATACACAAGTTGTCAGAAAAAGATCAGAACGGATGTCTCACATCCAGACAGCCAGAACCAGAAGTGGTATCCCATCTGGAGGCTGCTCCACATAATAACCATTCCTCCCTTTTATCTGGGACAACAACTTACTCATATACTTCTAAAGTTCAGATTTAACTTAGCACCATCTCGTTAATGTTTCTTCACTTTGATTCCAGATTTAATTACCAAATCTAGTACCTACCTATCAAAATTCTGGCTGCCATCGGAACGTCTCTGAAACACAGTCCAGCCACCCCCTTCAGACATGTCACAGAATGCAAAGAATTCCTTGGGACTCTGGATTGGTTTTATTTTATAAAATCCATTTTGCTTATGGCCTTCATTGTAGATTTCTGCACAATCTGTTCACACAACATTAATCGGTCATAACATTTTTAGTCCTGTACTTAATGGCAAAATCAGAAATCAAGTCAGTAACAGTAATCAAGTCATGTTACGTAGAAGTCACATATGAACCACACTAATAAAATGAAATGTCTCTGCAAACACATTTCTTTGACTTTTGGGTATTTTTTTTGTACTTGTGTTGCTCTAAAGCTTTGCTGGCCTGTAATTATTTTGATATATCATTGAAATAATATTTTCACATAGTGAAATATGACCATTTTTGTTTCTACTTGACTAGCAGAATAATTCCTCTGTTTTAAGTGGTGTCACTTTTAATTTACAGTGGTATCATCCACATTAGAATCCTGTTACAACCTTAAAATTACATGTAACATACAGTAACTTTTAAAAAGAAACATGCACTTCTATGTCCAGAAGTTCACAGAAATGCCAGAAACAAAAGTATGGAATCTCCATTTTTAAAAACAGAAACAATTGCAGGGCCTGATTCTCCTGTCCCTTCTATCAAATAGGAGCAAAAGTATACAGAAGACTACTCCCAAAAAGTGCAGTGTGTGTGTAAAATGATACTACTTTGGCTTGGCACCATTCACAGTCTGGTCTGCATTGCTGTTGATGAATATAATTTACAACAATAACAAAATTCAGAGTTCATCGAAATATTACAGCAATGTAATTGTATAATCTTATATTCTTTCCTCTAGGAATTAAGAAATGAAATGAGTTCTTTGTTTATATGTAATCTACATCAGGCAGTCATACAGAAAAGACATATAATTTTCAGCATTTCTGTTTTTCCTGGCAAAGGTAGAGCTGATTAACTTTAAGGAATTCTCTGAATTGGCTGAACTTCCAGGCCTGCTTGAAACTTTATAAACTATTATATATCTCTTCAGTGAAAGTGTCAGTGAAGATAAGACATAGAAAATAAACACTTTATACTGAAAACAAATAGCTATGCCAGAATTTGAACAAACTCTAATAGAAAACATGATTTAAATAACAGCTAAGTTGTCTTTATAGACAATGTGCGGTTGGCTTTGAGAAAATTAATTTCTTAGTAGGTAAGCAAAACACAAGCATATCTTAATTTTTAGCAGGTGTATATAGTATGGAATTTCCCCCTCACTATCTAACTCAATTTATCCAGCTCTGTTGATATTATAATGCTACAGCAGTTTAAGAAAATAATACAGTATGAACAGGAAAGGCATTTTCCAAGCTGTAAAGAAAGTGAAAAATAATGGGGGAAAAATAATCAGAAACAGGAACAAGTTAGATCTGTTTATTAGAGTAACATTGTAAAAGAATAAATTGAGGCTTATGCTAAGAAAGGACAAATATCTTTCAGAGAAATGTGGCTTTAATAATCTTTTCAGTAACAAGTAAGTCAGCTCTAATAATAAAAATAAAGTGTTCCAGAATGCTGAGTACATAAATACACAGCTAAAATTTTTATGTCAGATTTACAACTGCTTTTTATTTCATTTTAATGGTGTTTTATTATATTTGATGCCTTGAGATCAAATGTTATATATATTGGTATTTTTTCCAGCAGCATAAGCACTACAAGCATATTCAATCAAGGCTATTAAAAATAATAGTAGTTAAGACTTTCTAGCACTGGACAGCTAGAAACAAACACCACCTAGAAGTCAGTCTCCTAAATTGTATTTTCAATCCAACTATTGTTTTGGATGGTGTTTTATTATATCAAGAGTTCGGATGATGTTTATTATATACTTCCACTGTATGTATGAAAGGCCTTCCACTGTAGAAGGAGTGGATCACCACCAGAGTGCTGGTGAAATTAGAAAAACAACTTTAAACCAGGATTTAAAAGCTGTGATGTCATGAGCTGAATCCAACTCAGTGAAAATGTTATTAAAGTGAGATGCAGATGCCATAATGCCAGGCTTATGTGTGTAAATATGGAGGTCTCAGGGACTTTACAGATTGGAACAAAGTCAGTTGCTTGTAACCCAGGAAACCAGTTGAATGTATGAATGTGAACTAACCCTGTTGTTAGTTATTTTTGAGATTGCTAGAACTTCTGACATTAGTCAAAGAATGGCATTTAGAAATCTGAAACTCCTGATTAACATTTTGTAAATGTCTGGCTTTTGTCTGTTGTATTGCTGAGATTTATGCTTGTTTTTAAGTTATGATTGTTAACTGATTGTTTTCATGTTATGCACTACTAATAAATCAGTAAACTTCTTAAATCCTCATTTGATTTTTACAATCTGACATCAGCAATTTTTCCTTGCACAACAGGTCTAGGCAAAAGCTGAGCCCTGTGTTTTAAACAAACATTCTACAAGGAGTTTTTAAAACAATATCTCAATAGGCCCAATTGTGCTAAAGCTTCTGGGTATCATTACAATGAAGGGAAATGAAAAGAATAGCTCCATTTCTAACCTGAATACTGTCTTGTTCCTCCCAAGTCAATGACACTGTTTTCATCTTCTCTCTCTGAATCTCTGTACTGAATCTCTTTCTTCTCTAAGAGTTGCATAATTTTTAACTGCTTCTGTTTCACACGATGCTCCAGAAGCCTCACCTGGCCCTGAAGTCGTATTTGCTCTTGAAAACATTTCTGTAAATCCTAGAGAGGAAAACATATCTTATTGTAAAATCAACACATTTTATGTGATATTTAACATGTGACACAAAGAGCCAAGCAACCAAAACATAAATAAAATTAAACTTGAATAAAATATTTTGGTCACAATTCCCCACAGACACTATGTTGACTTCCATCTCTGTTGCTACTTTGTTTAAAATTATATATTTCAAATGTTACTGCATGTAATATATAACACATACACATTATGAACACTTTGCAAAGAGACCTTCTCTTTAGTGCCGCCAGCTCTAACTGCAAAGATGCAGCAGGGACTTTGGGGAAAAACACTAAAATATCTCTATCATCTTCCATGCACAGAGATTTTCTATCCAGAGAAGCCTGCTACTAATATTGTTCTAAAGAGTTCTAAAGAGTTCTAAAGCTTCTAAAGAGTTTTAAAGAAATGCAATCCACATGGATATGTTTTCAACTTCATAGTGCATTTTTGAATGCTTTTAAGTTACACACTTCTTATGATAAGAAACCTAACACTGCCAACATAAATATTGTTAAGTTTTAAGCTCATTTTTGGCATGCTAAAATAGTCTCTAAGAAGCCCTGAATATACATGAAAAATAAAAGTTAAAACAAAAGTTAAAGTCAATGTTGTGCTGTGACTTTTGTACTTAATTTTGCCATGCAGAGTGGGTGAGAAATGTGGTAATTCTGATACAGTGTTACCTAGCACTCACTTGACCCTCAAGGGCTGGAATAGTGGAATAGCTGCTCCAAATTCTGACATGCTGAATGCATGCTGAGCAATAAATAATTGGTTTTAGATTAAAGACTATGGTAAAACAGCCTAAGTGAACACAACCTGATCTGGAGAACTTAAATTAAAACAGTCTGTATGGTTTAAAATATATATTAAATAAATTTGATTTCAGTGGGAGGGAGAAAAGCCTTTGGAAACATGACAGAAGTTTTGCATCAGTAACACTGAAATTTTATATAAGCACAGTTTAGTAGCTTGTAAAAGAGCACAACTAGCACTGTAAAGGCAAAATCAAAGGGTGACTTTCTGGAAAACTGACAGGTAAGATCAAATTTGCAGTAGTTCTAAATTGGTGCTACCTTATTCATAGGGAACATTATTTACATGTAGACCTGCAATATTTGTCATTTATATGGAAGAATTGATATCTCAGAACATTGCCTTATCACACCAAACTATAGAGATGTCTGCAATAGCATACTGCTGTGCATAGTGAGGTGCACCTCAGTGGGGTCTGCATACTTTAATTTGCATCAAGCTCAGGTTTCACCCATTGTCCATGAACACTTCCAACAAATTGTTCCATTTGTCTGCAATATTTAGTTCAACTGAAAAATTTGATCAACAATCCTGAAGACAGCCTTCTGCCTTAAGTATTACTGAAGTGTATTCATACTTAACTGCAATCGAAAGCACACAGTGAAATAAAAGAATGGGGGGGGGGGGGGGGGGGGGAAATACACATATACATATGAAAAAAAATACATATTTTTTCAGGTCGTTGGCAAACTAGGCAGTTTGTCAGCGGCCTGTCCGAGAGGGAAAGGCTCAGCAGGCTGTGTTTGGGCTGCCCACGCCGGGCGGTTCGGGCCGCTGTGCCGAGCCCAGTCGCAGCCCTGCGCTGGCCCAGGAGCGATGCTGGCCCACAAGGGGGCGCTGTAGGGCCAGAGGCACAAACGCCCTTTTTAGAGGGACACAGCGGCCAACGACCCGGTAATACCCCAAAAGTTCTATCTGATTTAAGAACCTTCGCTTGAAAATGTTTTTTCAGTTGTTGATAGCTATACGAGATGCTTAGCATATCATCCTTTTCTTCTAGCTGGAAACAAGAGAAGAAAATAGGTAAATATATGGGCATGCAAAGTTGCTACAGTAGCTTAGAGGGATGGTACTTGACTGTATGCACTGGCTAATGTAGGACATGTTGCATGTTACAAAGAAAAGATGCACTATTTATTGTGCAGCCTCTCCAGGGCGGTGTCTGCAGCTTCACACAAACCCTTCACAAAAGCTGAATTTTGTACTCAGTGGGAGATTCAGAAGAGGCTTCCTTGACAGGTGACTGCAGATTGCCCATCTGGTCCTCTGTGAATACAGAAAATTACAGAGGACTGCAGAACTTTAGAGAAAGAGATAAATAGGTGGATTGAAAAAATATTTCCAGGCTCAGCCTGACGAGCTAATGCTAAATATAAAAGAAAAGCTGTCCAAAAAATCCCATGTTCCTGGTCAGACCAAATATTTATTCTAATCATACTAAGTTAAGTGATAAAGAAGCCACCCTGCCACAGTTACCAGTTTTAGTGAGAAGCTTAGCCTGTGTCAGTCTTAACTCAGCCCTCTCAAGCTTGGAGAACACGGTAAAATGCAATAGGAGAGTCCTGGAAATGGTGGCCCCCATTGCCAGGCCCTCACAATTTCCCAGACAGGACTTCAGGTGGGCAGCCTCTGTGACAGTGGCAGATCTGAGCCACAAGGAGCTACCTTCCATTCTGGAAAGAGCAAGGGGCAGGGCATTTGGGAGAGGCAGCTACAGGCAGCTACAGATGATTCTTTCAGGTGAAAGAAATGCCTCTATCAGTTCCCCTTTCATACTGCTAAAAGCCATTCTCCTGCTGTGGTTAAATTATATAGTAAAAGTATAGAACTTCTTGAAAAAAAATTATCTTACCTTAGAAAAACTTGGTATCTAAATTCAGTGTGACACCACTTCATATACCACAAAAAAAGGTCCTTTCCTTTGAACCAAATTAAACACAAGTCTGCAATAGGCTGTGTCTCTAAATATTATTTTTAAACTTGCATTTAAAATCCATCTTTTGTTATTATTTACTTGAAAATATAAATTAATTCATAAAAATAACTATGAGCTGATTCTCATCTGCTTTGCAGACAATACACTCATGATGGGGTGAACAGTGATATATCTACACTAAACATTGCAATTTCCTTATTTGAAAGGTTTTAAGCTTTTAATGCTTAGGAAGTGAGAGTAAATTAGAAGTGATAATCAAGATATGACTAGCCATACTGAATAATAACAGCATAAGAAAAGAAAAATGCTTGAGCAGAAATAGTTTTGAAAGTAACCTACATATGAAAAGTACTGGTGTCTGATACTTTCTCTTCTTTCCCTGGCTTCAGCATTCTCACTAATGTCTCTCTGTCAGCTCCAGACAAATCCCATTAGACTTCTGCTGCTGAACAGCAAAACCACAGTTCTCATATTTGGAATTCCATGTGTATTTTTTTCATGGGACAATGACAAGGTAACTGCAACTTCAATTGGATCAATATGGCTTTTAGATCTTCAGCTTACCAGACTCTTCTTGCAATGTGCTGCTACACTTTTTTTCACAGGATAATCCTTTAAAAACCATTGAAGTTAAACCAATGGTTAAACCACTCCAGTGCAAAGCTGGAGTAATAAAATAGTAATAAAAAAGCAAAATGCAAATTACAGTTCTCACATATTGCTATTCCATTTGTTATATTTGGACCACAGTTAAACCATTACAATGTTGAAATACTCAAGAAAATGTGGATTTTACTGTGGCTATCTCCAGGGGACAGTGGTGCCCACTGACTGAAACCAGACTGAACACAACCTGTTCTGTCTGTTTCAGTGAAGCAACTGTTTGCACTACACATTGAGAAGCAATTATCTAACAACTGCTGACAGCTCTGCTCTTGGGCACACAATCCTACATTTAACCAGCTGCTGCAATTAATGTGCATTCACTTTCATTATTGTGTGAATTATTTAGCAGCCAGTGACCTTCCATTAAAATTATTGCTACAAATTGGACTCGGAATACTTAATGAGAACTATAAAAATACAAGGTTTTTACCTGTGGTGCTATTTCGTCTACTTTTAATAGTATGAATTAGCTCCAAAATAACTCTATATTGAAATAAGTGTTTTAATTAGATTAAAAGGTGAAAAATTTGAGATGAAGTTCTGAATATTCCCAGTTTTTACTCAGAAGGTCAGCTAAGTCCAAAATATTCTAAATGAAAAACAATAATTAAAAAATAAGTAAATGAATTTGACTGTGATGCCTCTTTTCTCAGTAGGCTTCTGCAGAAATTAGTAATATTTTTCTCACTGAGCAGAAGTGATTAGAGAGTCATTCCCATTCTGCCTCTATAAAGCTACTTATCTGAACAAAAGTTTTCCATAAGGTAATGTAATCCACAAAAAATAGTTGTAAATTCAGCAACTACTTCTGCCTAGGCGATTATGAATCAAGAATTCAATCCCTTTAGGTCTCTGCTATTTAGGACCTGGATATAAAACTAGTAAGGACAGCCATGACATGCAGTGCAGCATTGGTAAGGCTAGAAGTATTTTAAACTGTGGAGTAAGTGTGATTTTATTAGGGTTTTTGTTGGAGAAACAGAATGTATAGGAGAGGGCTTTGGGAGCTTGAAGTGAAGGAGCTTTGATCATTGTTTCTGACTGTGAACTACAATGTAGTTACATGGAAACAAGTAAGAATATGAAGTTATGGATTTTGTTTGAGAAAAGGTTGTAGGGCCAGTGGACAAGGTGGAAAAGGATGGAAACATTCTGCATGCCAGGTGTCAGTGCCCAGAAACAGCACTGCTGCAGCCACTGCTTTAGGAGCTCCTGTGCTTCACCTTTCTGTAACTATGCTCTCAAAACTCCAGGTGCAATTCTGAGTTAGCATTACACCTGAATGGCAATTGTGTGCCTTCTGTACAATGTGCCTCCATGCACCATAAGATACCTGTTCTAGGAAAGATTTATTGTCTCCTTTTTCACATCAGATCCAGTCATAAACTGAAAGGGTTTCTTTTTTTTGTGCCATTACCTAGTGATGGACCTTCCAGTGTAAACTTATGCATTTGTTTCCTCTTTCATTATTGGACACTTGTCCCCACTAAACACTATTTGAAGATATTTCCTTATTCTTTCAATTTTTTGTGAATTCTAATCTTTCCCATCAAAGGTTCTGCCATTCTATGTAGAGATTGTGGGCACTATGGAGGGGATGTGCATTGTGAGCACTATGGAGGATAAAGTATGCAGTATTTAGAAGGAACTCTAGAGAAATATTTAATTACTAGAACTTACAGAGCTGCCAATGACATCCATCAGGCTAGCGCCAAGGACAAAATCAATCATTATCAAAATCTTCATTTTGGAAGCTGTGAAGTAGAGGAACAAAGGAAACACTAGTTAACTTAAACATTAAAACTAAAATTTACACTTGACATCTTAAATCTCATTAAAAATAGTCTATTTAACCTATAATTATTTTCTTGCAAATTGTAAATACAGTGCACATGCAGGATTCATTACAAATGTCTAAAATAGTCTGATGAAATACAACTCCAAAAGCCAGTAAAATGATAATTTATTCTTTTAGGCCACTTTATATTAGAGCTCTCTGTGTATTTCAGGACAGAGATTCAAGATTCAAAAGCACACATTTTATTTTCAAGACAAAAGAAGAAACATTTTAAGCAAGCTGAAGAACAGAGACATATTCCTTGTTGGTCTTTTAAATTTGTGAGAAAGATCCCCATCATATACAATTAAATTCTGAATTGGGCTAGTTGTCCTTGATCTAAAGATTTGTGCAAATTTTGTGCACCAGGAGAGGATCAAGATAATTTTACTGTCATAGAGTAATTTGGGGGGAAAATCCAAAATAGTTATCAGCTTTTATTCTAATGGTGACAAGAATGGCATCTTTAAAATGATAACTATGGATACTTTGCACTTTATGACCCATAGCATTTTAAACTCCATTTTTCCATATGAAAATTATTTTATGGGCCAAACCAATCACCACTGTATCTGACTGCCTTGCAAATGTTAGCTGATAGAACTTCAAAATAATTTTGTAAGACAGATGTGTGCTTTTCACAGAGGAGAAAACAAGGCTGCCAATCAGTAAAATATTTACAAACATTATACATAAGCTATTCTGAATTAATTACTTAAACTTCTGCAAGCTATCAACTGAGGAATTTTTTTTCTTTTGTAACTATGAATATTTTCATTTAGCATTGTTAACACCTAATTAAACCAGAATATGTGTCTACTCTGCTTTTCTTACCATGGAGTTATTAAGAAAAAGATCTCCATGATCATCAAGTTGAACCATTACTAAATATTGACAGGCCCACCACCAAAGCCTGTCCCTAAGCACCACATCTACATTTTTTGAATTGTTCCAGGGATGGTGACACATTTAAAGCATTTGTAGTTAGACACAGGGTAAAAAAACCCACAGAGGGACCTCTAGTAATTAGGGGAAACCAAAATCTTTATGCTGCCATCCTCCAAAGAAAGGGTGAAGGTAAAAAAGACTAGGAAGAGACCTGAAAATTCAAGTTCTGAAAGGAAATGGGTGACTTAAAAGCATTTCTCTGCTTCTGAGAAGCACAGATTTGTACAGGGGATATCCCTTTCCAGGAAAATCTTAATCTCAGACAGTACACATGTGGATTAATTATCACACACCATATGCTAGAGTGAGAAAAACTTGGTATTATATTTTCAAGTTGAAACACAAGCCCTTAACAGTTAGCTGGAAAAAAATCACTTTCTGTTTGAAACAATTTAAATTTAAGTGCAACTCTTGTGAAACCTTGAAATTTAATCCATGTGGTTACTCACTTACTATTCCAAGATTACACCTGGAATATGCATTGTACAGTTAGGCAGAAAATTTTTCCGAAGCTATGGAATCAAAATTCTAGAAAGATTTCTTTTTTCTTCTCAGTGCCTAGGCTTTCTTTAAAGGATACACACACAGTCAATCCTATATTCAAATTTCCCCTGAATATGATATTTTTCCCAAGTCTTTAAATAAAAAATTACTGAATAGATTTGATGACATTAAAGAAGTTCTGTACTATAAAAATTTTGAACCATTAGAATGTTCTTATGTTTTTTGAATTTAAGAGACAGCAAACTAGATGAAGTACAGATGCCTGTTTCTTTCTGTTGGCACAGTGTCAATAAGACTTGCATTGCTAATAAATACAATAATAGTAAGAGAGAAACTGCTGAAAGGATAGAAAATGACTGGAAAGTTTTTTGTTTGCTTTCTTAAAATTCGAATTATTAAACTCATGCACAGATTTGGTTTTGTTTAAATTTGGCGGTGTTACAAAAATTGCCCTGTTTTCCTCATCTCAGTCATGATTTTATTTACTTTTAGGTTCTAAAAGCAGCCTTGTTCGTATAGCCCATAGTATTACAAATTTGGAAACTGCAGATTCAAATAGTGGGTTTATTAACTACCTAGAAATGCAGAAAAATACCTAGATCCTGGTAAAACATTCATACATCATTTTCAATACTGCACCAGTTATATTGCCTTCAAAATACACATTACTTTTAAACCATAACTATAGAAATTAGCAATACGTCTTCCTTCTTCCCTCATAGGTACCCTAAATGTTTACCTTTAACTTCTGGACAGAACCCAAAGTTGTTAAATCTTCTTAAACTGATGCAAGTAATTCCAGAGCCCTTCCCAAGCTGCGGTTGTTTTTGCTATTAAATTCTGCAGAGTGGAGGCTTACATCTGCTATGAGTCACCGGGCTGGAATGCTGCTGAGAAGTTGCAGTTATCAAGACTAAACTGCAACATAAGAAGGAGATGATGGCAATTCTCTGCCTAACACAACACTTCTGAAACAAAAATAAACCAAAAATAACAAAGGATCATCTATTCCCTTTCATTGTTGTGGTTCAAGAAATTGCTGTCTGTATCATACTCAGCTTTGTACTCCAGTCCTTTCCATAGTCACAGACTAAATCTCTTAGGCTTCAGAGGTATATAGAGAATGTAACAGACTCAATAGATTTAAGAAAAAAGCCAATAATCACTCAGACTAGAAGTTACATGTCAGAAGTGTAACAAAAAAAAAAAAAAGAAATAGGCTAAATAAAACCTAACACAAAATAACAAACATAGTACAGATAAAGCTGAAGGGAACAAGAAAAAAGTACCAAAAAAAACTTGTTTGATATATTTTTTAGTCAAGGCACTGGGAAGCACAATGTCTCAGTGACTTTGTCAGACAAAATCATTTTCTAGACCAGCTTTTCAGAGCCAGATGAAAACATCAAAGAATGTTTTAAAATACAGTCTGAGTATTTGCCCTTCTTCTATGCTGGCTCTTCCCAAAGAATTCAATAAATGAGTATGCTTAAAGGAATGTGCTGGAAAAAAAGAAGTCTTAAGGAAATACTGAATAGCAATAAAACGAGCTTCACATTCCACTATCTAATCATAGAATGCCCTGGGTTGGAAAGGACCTTAAAGGTTACCTAGTTCCAAACCTCCTGCTGTGAGCAGGGACACCCTCCACTAGAACAGATTGCTCAAAGTCCCATTTAGCCTGGCCTCAAACACTCCCACAGATGGGGCATCTACAATTTCTCTCTTCCACCACCCTCACAGTAAAAAATTTCTTTTTAATATCTAATCAAAACCTATTCTCTCTCAGTTTAAAGTCCTTCCTCCTTGTCCTGTCACTACATGCCCTTGTAAGTGGTCTCTCTCCACCCTTTTTCAGAATGACAGAATGTTCTTAGTTGGAAGGGACCCACACGGATCATCAAGTCCAGCTCTTAAGTGAATGGCCCATATGGGGAACAAACCTGCAACCATGGCTTTATTAGCATCCACCCTCAGTCCAACTAAGCCAATCTCAGGGTCTTTCATTGTTCTTCATGTACCTCCTACTGAAGACTAATACTTATTGCAAACTTCCTCAGAATAATTTCTGGTGCACTATTTGGAATCTGGTTGCCTGGCAGTATTTCTCTTTACTCTTACATTACACCTACTAATTAAATTCATATTATGAATTTCAAATCTTTATTAATTACTCCTGAGGAAGTTACAGTAAGAATCATTCAAAAATTCAAAATCATTGAGCAAATAATTTTTACTGAGAATCTTACTATGACTAATGACTGTTTCAAAGAGGGACATACCTGTTCATAGTCTGATTCCTAACCCATAGTTACTCAGTGGGTGGGCTCTGAATTTAGAAAGTGGAAAAAAGACATGGCATTTTACAGTTGGACTTTTTAACAATAAATAAAACTAAATAAAAAAAATAAAACAATTTATTGAGGGTTATAAGGAGATTGACCATCACTTGAGGGCTTTAAACAAAGACTAGATGGCTAAAATTTATGACTATGGTTCAGTCAAACAAGAATTATATACAGTGTCAAGTCAGAGATTTGTGTTATTCAAGAAGTCTATATGCTACCTCTCATCAGAATGGTTTGGTAAAAATAAACATACTAAATACAATATTTTCAAAGAATATACAAATGGATATCATCTAAGCACAAAAGGAAGAGAGAAATGTCTTTTTAGACCTGTTGAACACATTCAAAACTGGAAACTGGCAAATGTTTGTGAGAGACTGGAGGAGATGGCTGGCTTGAAACACTTCAGGCTCCTCTGTGGGGAAAGGGGCAGATGAAGTCTTGCCCTGGCAAGGCAACACTCTGCTCCACACACCCCATCCCTGGGGCCAGCACCCCAGCCCACACAGGAGCTGCCAATCCCTGGAACACCTGAGGCCATGCTCCACACCCTGCCGCTGGGGCCCCTAAGCCAGCTCCTGAGTGTGGACGCTTCATCCCTAGAAGTGTTCAAGAGCAGGTTGGGTGTGGCTTTGAGCAGCCTGGTCTGGAGGAAGGTACTCCTGCCTATGGGAGAGAGGTTGGAAGTAGATGTTATCTTCAAGGTCCTTCCAAGCCAAATCATTTAATGATTCCATGATTGTAAAATCAGCAAACGAAAGATAATGTATTTGTAATGTGATTCTTTGTCATTCAGACTCCAAAAGAATTGCAAGCCTACAATAAGCTTTAATAATACAAGGAACCATAGATTCTTCCCTTCTGAGTTGTTACACAGATGTTAGAAGTGAGGAAAAAAGTATACCTTTATAGATCATGTGTATGATTTTTATTCAGGAAAGTTTTAAATCACCTTTAGCTGTCATTGTAGAAATATGGAAGGGTCAAAGATTGTAGAACCACAACGTGGTAACTGTATTTGTCAAAATGGACTTTTATTCTATCTGTTATAAATTAATTTGTTTATGCTCTTCTCTGCATTGTTTACATTTGTGTAATGCTAAGGGCAAAACAGAGAACATGTAATGTATTTCATTCTAGGATTGGCTGAGATTATGTATTTGAAAATGTGCACCAACACTGTACATCTACCATAATGAAATGGTCTTTCACATATGCTAAACTGTTACAATAATAAATAGAAAATTTGAAATGGAATACAATAATTAGTTTCATAACTTAGATGCTAGGCATTTTTTCCTGAGGGGTAGAAGCAAGTAAACAAACAAACAAAACAACCCCAAAACCTATCCTGACCAGCTCTTATCAAAATCATTATATCTAAGTAAACTTGGCTTTGTGGGTTTATGTCTGCAAAACCAGCACATTATGAAATAGTAATGATGTGGGTACTCCCATACCAATATTTTGTTTCTGAAGCAGAACAAATCTTAAATAAAAGATAAGTCAAACTCAGCTTTATGACTAAAAGACTCTGCAGGTTAATGTTTTTAAAGGCAGCCTTCTTTCCAAAAGTGTGCATTTTTTATAGAAAACAAAAGCTTCATGATATTTTAAACTTTTTTGGTTTTTAGCATGTTGTCTTCAAAATGTTTGACACAATCCTAATGAAAAGCAGTGGTAGAAATAGGTTGCACCAAAATACAGCAATCCATCTATAAACTTATGAAGATTTTGCCATATTTATATATTCACCAAACATATTGCACATAGTGACTAGGTCCTATTAGTGCAACATGTATATGTGTTCTCTAAAGTATGTGATCTCTAAAAGTTACATAATCACATGATCAATTTGAAATATTACATCAATAAATGCAATTCCCTAATGAGACCAAGAGATAAGCAGAAAATAACTTCTTACCTATTCAGAAGAAACAGAATAAAGGCACCTTATTTTTTGACGTATGGATAAAATTTACAAAAATAAATTCCAGTTTTAAAATAATTTACCTCATTTTTGTGCAGTGTTCTTAGAAATAGGGGCATAATTCAGTGATTTCATAATCTATTATTGCATATACATAATACAAAAGTCAGCAATATATCATTATCATGAACAATAAGACCAGTAAATTCAATACATTTAGACATTATTTCATCACACACCAAATATGGGAAAAATCCCCAGTTCTTATTAGAAATACCAAATAAGCAGCTCCTCCTATATTTTTCAATAGGCAGTAGCAAAGACAGTGTAACTAGCATAGATACATAGGAACACCTCATGGAGTTGAAGACCTAGCAAACATCTAGGTCTGTACATGTCTTTGCAGAATATAGAAAAAACAGTGTACTCAGAGAAGGCCCAGAGTAATTCTAAAAAAAAAATATCACAGCAAGTTCCATTGCAGGTGTTTGTCTTCTATTCATCATCCCTCAAAATATTAACAAATATCAATTTAACTATGTTAAATGTTCATGTGAGGAAATGTATCTGGGAAAGTGACCTGCTCAAGATCTTAGTGTGAGTGCCAAGAAAAGAACATGGCCCATAATCTTCTGCCTTATTTAGAAGAACAGCTTACATATCCTGCCTTCTCCTGCCTTCTTTACACAGGAAGCTTCCTGCTGGCCTCAGTTTTCCTTTTGCCCTCTTCAAAGCCATCCTTCTCCTATATTCTGCTTGTTGAAAAGTATGGAATGTCTTTGGAAAGCTGCACCAACTAACCCTCTTCCTTGGTATTGATCAATTTAGTTCTGTTGTCCATCTGTACCAGCCCTAATCAACAGTACAACTGGAACCACATAGCACCAAATCTCTACCACTAGAAAAAGAAAGGAACCAGGAAAGTAATTAAATTACTAATGTGACAGAAAGATTTAGATTAGAAAGCTATTTAAAATCTTTCAAAATTACTCTAGTTTAAATCCTTGCATATACATAGGCATATGTGTATATAGTCATTGGACATGCAGGGCCATCATACTTGGTTGTTTCTATACTTGCAAAACCAGTAGCACAAAGGCAAGTATGTTTTTTAAGAGCATTATTGCCATAGGATAAAATGCAGAACATCATAAAATGAATCAACTCTGTGTAGCTACAGTGGAACTCCTTATAAAAGCTTTTTTTTTTAGAAGTCAGCACAATTCATTATGAACAAAAGGCCACATAATTTTTAGGATTTTTTTTCTTTTTGTGGATTGGATGTTCACTTGTAAACTGCTTAGTGGCTGTAAAATGTCCCACAACTTCAGCAGATTTCTTCCCATTTAAAGAAATATAAACACATATGATAAAAATATTAGGTGGCTTCGAAGAATTCAGTGTAGCATTTATAGACTAACTATTTTAATGCTGGTGAGTCTTCAACATAACTGAAGCCATACAGTGTAGGGAAAGCACTTATGAATATACAGGAGTGACTGATATCAGGTACATTGCAGATTGCCAGCTGCAAAGCAAAAAGAATAGTAAAAATCAACAACCTTTTCCTCTTAGAATTTGCAAATGAAAATTCTTGGTTCTGAGCATTTCTCTGTGTGTGGTGGGGTCACTTCTTTCCTATTCTTCTTCTTTGAATCAAATCAGAGCTAAAAATTTATGTGGTATTCTTAAGCTGTATCATAATTTTATCTTTTTCCTGCTCACTTTTTAATTTACTTATTTGTTCAGTGTAGCACATATTTATGTTATGACTCCAGAAATCGAAAAAATGTGGAAGTAGCTAGGCAATATCATTGTATAAAACAACCACCCACGATATTGTGAATTAAAGGTTGTTCTTACTCACTTTTCTGAAGAACCTGCAGATACACCTGGTTAAGTCAAATATGTAATTTCAGAGCAACAGAAATATTTTGTTTCTTCTTGGATTATCTTTGGTGGCCAAGGAATGAATTGAAGATGAGAATGGAGTACAAATAGGAAAAAAAAAGATTAGACTATGTAATTAAGAGTACAATGTATCAAATATAATGTTGAATTAAACAACATAGACAGACATACGGATTAAATCCCATATTTGTATGGTACTTGTAAAATTTTATTTAATTTCTAAAGAGTGAAATAATACTCATAACCTTGCCAACTTCTGCACTATATGGACCTCTTTAAAATAGTTTTAAAAATAGATTTCAGTGGAGTTTGACTTCAAAGAGGACAATGAGAAAAATATGGTCTTAGGGATTCTAGGCAGGGCAGCATTGGTGATCCCAGTGTGTGCTGGTTGTATTAAATAAGTGCATTTAATAAAACAAACATGGTTATGTCTTGTGGGTCCATCCATCACTTTATCCCTTGGTCTGACTCCAGTCACTAATATTTTACTAGAATGTAATACCTGGAGTGCACACAACAGCAAATGTTACAGATGGGTGAGGTAATGGCAGTACCAAGAGGATTACTTTCTGCACCCTTAAGGATGTGGAAAATGTTTACAATGGGGATCCCATCCATTCTCCATCTGAGATATTTCCTGGTCTCTGACTAAGTTAGTAAATAACTACTTTCCAATTATTCCTCTTTCCTTTATTGTTTCTGATGACTGTTTTGCTTGAGTGGATCATCAAAAATTGTTTCCTTTTTGTGCTAGTTTCTTCACTAGTATTAAATTGGTGAATCTTGACAAGCCTAAAGCTTGCCTTTGTGGTCTTAAATTCCTGTCTCTCCCCTTACATCTGCTTAGATTGTTATCAGACCTTATAGGGATAAGTGGACACTTCATCTGCCTAGACAAATCAACTTGAAACTCTTTGCCTTCAAAGATCTTTCCAATCTAAAGTTATGCAAACATAACAAAGAAAGAAAAAATACATTTAGTATAGTAGCTTGGTAGTCAGGGTGTAACCATATTATGACAGGCTGGTCATTTTTGGACAGTTTAAATTTTGCAGCAAAAACCTCTTTGTCATAAAATCAGGGAAAAAGTGGACAACTACTGCTTGAGTCAAATGCTCAATTAATTACTGTTTTAATTAATTACTGTTTTACTGTATATCTGTTTTAGGGGGTTTCAAAATGTCTCTTCCCAGATGCTTCTCACATCTCCTTTGTCTCAATAAAACATTAATCCTCCACTTCTTCTTGCCCCCAGCCCTTACATGCCTGTATTTTGTTTGCTTTCTTTCACTTTAGAATGATAAGGCGAAATTAACAAGATACAGCCAAAAGTTTTGTAAGAAAAATATAATTATGTCTCTGACATGGCTTTCAATCCTAACTAAATGGGGCTATCTCAAAGATAATCCATTCAGTTTCTGTGAGGATGCACTCATTAGCATGTTGCTGGGGGAAGTGCTTATAATAGAGATCTTTGTAGGGGGGGTTTAGTTGCTGTCTGTTTAGAGGCTCATTAGCATTGATATAGGATTTCCCTCCTCTTCTCCCCCCCCCAAATATTTATTTTATTTAATTAAAAAGAAGTTCTTTAAGCCATATGAGTTTTGCCTCATAATCATTCCCAAATCCTGAGATGTTATTTTACAACAGTAGTGGAGAACCCCCTACTGGAAATCATGCATCTTGCAGTGCAGTCCATGATTCCTTCGTGCCTGTTGAACCTTTTCTAATTCTCTGTCCCAAATGAAAAATGGCTCTGAGGAGCCATTTCTAAAATAAACAAACAAAAAGAAAAGAAAACACATGAACAAGTTTGCAGCCAATTCCAGAATAGGGGCAGAAAATAAGAAGAGAAAAATCATCCTCCAAATGACAAGCAGGAATCAGAGTAATGATGCTGTAAGCTCATACTGTGCAAAAGAAAACACACAGTTATGACACATAAGGGACTACACTAGAATATTAAAACAATCCATTGTTATTGAAACATACTACAGTCAATTTCGTTTTTTTCCCCCTTAAAAAGGTATTACATGTTTTATGTAAGTTTGTTTGGTTGGGTTTTTTTTTCTGCAGGAAACAATAGGAATGAGGGAGCTGTATTTTAAGAATAAGGCATAGCAAAAAAATAAATTGTAGTGAGTGTACTAAGGGCAGAATTTTCTCTTAAGTTCTGCCCCCACCTGCCATGCTGCAGGAGATTTGTCACTGAGACAATAGAAAGCATCTTGTCAACAGCAACACTGCCAATATTGTGATGACTATCCAGACATGATACCCGAGTTCAGAAAAATAGGACATTAGTTAAAAGTATAATAAAAATTACAATAAATTAACTTCTTTATTAGCTGCAGTACTGCAGTAGAGATTGATAATATATATTCATCACACAGAGAGCTTCTTTTAAACTGTTGCAGATTGTTTTCAAAGTAATTTCATTAGTGGCTATACAGTCAAGTAGTTTGTGGTAGAAATGGGAGAAAGATTCTGCTCTAATAGGCAATCTTACACTCACCTCTTTCACTCACTCAGTATTATCCAGAACTTTGGTATGGGGGAATGTGCTGGAGATAACAAAATTACTTTTATTGAAACATCTTTATTTTGACTCTTTTTCAGTTATTTAGTTCCTTTTCTAGATTACAGACAGATTAATGGATCATTGAAAAGGATTCATGTATCTTTTTTTCTTTAGCAAAGTACATTACTGTAAGTCCTAATATGGGAGAGATGAAGACTAACTACTTTCCATGTTGTGCCAGTAGTAGGTTTCTCTAACAGGATCAATTATGAGGCCTATGTGAATGCTAAATGCTTTTGCTTTAGAAACTTGGTGTAATGGAAATACTGAAAATGCTGGGGGTTTTGACAAGGGACCATCCCCACCAAGTGAAAGTCATATCTACAATACCAGCTTCACTGAAATAGAAATCCTGAGCGTGTTATCCAAGCCCAGTCCACTGAAGGACTACCTGCTTCCCTGTGAGGGGAAGGGGAGGGCCAGGCACTGACCTCTGCCCTGGGGTGACAGGGACAGGGCCTGAAGCTGCATCAGGGCAGGTTTAGGTTGGATATTAGGAAAAGTGTTTTATCCAGAGGGTGGTTGGAACAGGCTCCCAGGGAAGTGGTCACAGCACCAAGCCTGACAGAGCTCAAGAAGCGTTTGGAAAACACTCTCGGACACAGGGTGTGACCCTTGGGGTGTCCTGTGCAGGGCAAGAGCTGGATCTTAAAGAGTCGCTTCCTACTCAGCATATTCTGTGATTCTCTTTAACTTCAGTTAAATATCAAGCACAGCACACAGGCTTTTATGCACAACTATAGTTTTTTAAATGCCAAACCCTCTATTTATATTTTTTCCCCCCAAAGTAAAGTGTAAAGTATAAAGAACCTAGATGCGTGAACTCCATCTATCTGCCACAAGTTAAGGAGCAAAACACACCATAGGTTGACAGGAACAGAGCAGTCGAAACTGCTCCAAACGAGGGCAAGACTGATCCTCGTCCACGCTTAGGATTTCGACATGATTTTACTTGTCTTCCAATCAGGCAAAAGCATTTATAGCATCGCCGTTTTCGTATTTCATTTTGTAAGAAAAACATGCTCAGCGATTCCCCGCCAGCCACACAACAGCGCTGGACGCGCCCCAGTCCTGCCATGGGGCGGGGCCGTGCCCTGAGTGGAAAACTACCGCTCCCAGGAGGCACCGCCGTGGGCCCTGGGGCGCCGCGCCCCCCGCACAATGCACCTTGGGAGTTGGAGTTTCTTCGCCCACCGCTGTTTTCCCGACCGCCCCGGCGGTTGCGCGGGGGATCCTCGGGCGCTCCGCGGTGCGGGTCGGGCGGGGCGCGCGCAGTGCGGAAGGGCATGGGCGGGCGGAGGTTACCAGGTAACGGTGAGTGTCTGTCTGTCCGTCTGTGTCTGTATCCCTCCGCCTGGAACCGCCCCCCGCGCCCCCGGCGGAGTGGCGGCCAAGATGGCGGCGGTGGCTGAGGCAGCAGCGTCGTGAGCGCCTCGGCCAGCCCGGTCCCGCCGCTTCGGGCGAAGCGAGGCCGCGCCGCTCCTCCGCCGCCCGAAGGCGAAACGTTCGGCCGGGCAGCCCGGGCCCCGCGAGTGGCGGTCGGCGGTGGAGGAGGAGCCAGGCCGGGTGACCTCCCCTCCGGCGCGGGGTGAGCCGCCTTCTCCTGCCCCTGGCGCGGCGCGCTGCCCTTTCCCCGTTCCTTTCCCCTCTGGCGGCGGCCCGCCGGGGTCGGGGCTCGGGGCAGCCAGTGGGCTCGGAGGCAGGTGCGGGGCGGCGGGGAAACCGTGCGGGAGCGGCGGGCTGTGCGGGCCGCGCCCCTCGCACAGGGCAGGGCGCGTTATCCGCTCTCCAAGGAGACGCCGCCGCGTTCGCGGCAGCGGAGGCGCCTTGAGCAGAGCCCGCCTACCCACGCAGCCCGCGGCGCCCGGGCTTTGGCGCCGGGAAGGAGCGGGATCTCTGCCCGCCGCCCCCGGGCCGGGAGCGCCTGGCCCGCCTCAGGCAGTGAGCGGCGCGGCCGGCAGAGCCGCCGGGCCGTCGCTCGCTCCGGAGCCGGCCCCGCTGGCGGCGACGAGAGCCGGCGGGCCTGCGCTCGGCGCCTGCCGTTGGCATCGCAGCGGGTCGGGACGGCGGAGCCCGCGGGCGCTGCGGAGGCCCCGGCGCTGGAAGCTGTGAGTGCCGGACACACCGCCCAGAGCCGGCGTGTGTGTGTGCGGCTCCTGTGAGCGCTGGCCGCTGCGGCAGGAGAGGATTTGCTCTGTTGACTGCTCCTGTCTGATGATACTGTGTGGTTTGCTTTTAGGGAGTTAATGCCCAGTGAGGAGTGCACGTCTTAAAAAGCTAAACTTAAAAGGAAGTATTTGGCCCCATTTTCAGGCTTTATGGTGCTCAGATGGCTTTTTGTGATTTTCTGTTTTCCGCTTAATTTTTTTTGATTGTCAGAAGTTTCCTCTCCGCAGTATTGGGTGCTCTGGAGAGCTCCTGCATTCACATGAATGCTACGGGAAAAAATTCTCAAGAGCATCTTTACTGTAGGAAAAGCCTTTTGAAGTACATACCTTTGTTTTGCTTGTGTGTTAAGTAGTGTTTCTTGTGTGCAATCTACACGTCCCGATACATGTGCAGAATGTTTTGACTCTTGTCTTACGTGTTTTACCTATAATTCTGCATGTTATCTGAGGTTATAATTTCTGTAGAAGGTATAGTTGAAAGTCGTATTTTTTTCTCAAGTCCCTGGTAAATGTTGTAAGGCAGTAGGCACATGCTCAAAAGCTTTTGTACAGATCCTATGACTTGCAAGAACCTGAAATTAGGAATTGGTTGCTGTAGGCAGACAGGTAGATAGTGGGAAGATAGCAAAGTTTTTAGAAGAGGATTTTTTTGTAGAAATAGCTGGTAAAATGAAAACAAATAAAAAAATGTATATTGGTGAAATGTACATGTGGAGGTGGAAAGAACAGCTTCATGTGAAAGAAACAAAAACCTAGCTGAACCTCTCTGTGTTTTTCAACTGAGTTAAAGAGGTAATAGACCATCAGAACTCTCTGATCTTAAACTTGCTTGATTACAGTTCATTTGGAGGTGTCAAAGGCTATATAATAGGAATATTTAGAAACTTGCTTTTTGGTAAGGGGATGGTTCTGTTGGAACACTTTAAAATCCATTTGCTGGAAATAATGAAGATAATGTAGTTTTTGAGCCGTGTTTGTCAGGGCATGTTGGTGTATGCTGGGTCTCCTTGCTTGAGAATCCTGTAATTCACAATATTCCAGAGTCCTGTAATTCACAATATTCCATCTGGGGCTGTGAAATTACTTTGGAGGTAATGGAGTCTCCTGCAGCAAAGACAGTTGAGAACAGGTTTTGTGAAAGTTTTAGAAGAAATAAATGTGAGTAGTTACTTGTATTATGTAGAGATGAATACTGCCACTTCTTAGAGTGGAAGATAGGGAAAAACTACTTTTGCTATGGTTTTAGTAGAATTATATAACGTGATGATGAGGAAACAGCTTAGAGAATTGGACTGTAAACCCAGATGGCCTCTAATCTTCCTCATAATGCTCAGTGACATAGGTCAGGATACAGTGTCTGTTGAAATGTTGGGTCTTACACATCTGCAAAGCTGAGCAGTTTGTCTGTAACTGGAGATAGTTCATTAAAATCATGGCTGCTTTTGGACTGATAGCTATGCATTTGCTTTGGATGCTTGTAAGTTTTAGCATGAGCTTCCCTGTGCACTTTTCTAGGACGTACCCTGTGGTTGCATGGCCTAGTGGGCACCTCTGTTGGGATGAAGAAGGGAGTGTGAGTCCTTGTGCAGGGACAGTAGGGCAGAGTTGCCAAGGCAGAGGCCCCTGCACCTGTTCTCTGTGTGTTGTGGTTGAGAGCTGCAGAAGAGGAATGACTCCAAACTGTTACCATGGCCTAGGCTGGCACGCTGCCCAGTGGAGATGCGGTTATGGTGTGAGGAGCATGCCTGCTAGATCCCATTTCCTTTGTGATTTAGTAATTGGCTGTGTTTGCATGGGAATACTGCCTGGTGAGTGTGCCTCTGGAGAGGGCTGTACTCTGTGAGTTTGATTGAATCCTATACCTAAGCAAGATAGATGTGCTAGGACAGCTTTTAAATGTAGTTCAAGATTTCTGTTTTCCTTTCTGGAACTGATATTAAAAAAAACAACAAACTTCTTAAATACTTTGCATTCTTTAGTTTTGGGTGATTTCTTCACCTGCACTCTGTGAAAATTAGTAGATAGTTGCAGTAAAATGTTGAGAAAGTGGTTCCTATCAACTTCTATATTTATATTTTTTCAGTGAAGCTTAGGGTCACATCCTAACATCGTGGTGGAAACGAGCTGGAAAAAGTAAATCTCTGCAAGACTGCTTTTCTTCTGCATCTGTTACAGTTCTTAGTTAAATTTTGTACATTTCTGCAGTGCAGTTGTGCCAGCAGCACTTAGCAAATATAGTTAGTTACATGTTCTTCACCTTTTGGAACAGACTAATCTAATTGTGGTCTCATAAAGGAATACTTTTCTGATCTTTCAGCTTTAACAATTTTTTTTAGTTCTAATGTCAAAACAAGAAGTGAAAATGAAAACTTCAAACATTTAAGTTACTTTATATTGCACAGAGTGACCCTGATGGAGAGCAGCTAAGCTCTATGAAACTCATGGTTTTGTTTGGTTTCAGTAGAATCTGTAATGTTTGTGGCAGGTCATTCACTGCTAAAATAGCTTAATGTGTGGTAATGAAAGTAAAAATCCTTGTACTGACATCTGTCTTCCGTGTATTTTTGCAAGTGTGTCATTCAGTACTCTGTTTTCATTATCTCAGTATTAAAATGGATGTGAAAGTTTGACATTTTGGATCTCCAGAGTCACTTACTGTATCAAATAGACATCATCCTGGGTCTGCAAGTGTAGGCTTTATGAATTACAAAGCAGTCTTTCTGAGCACTCTACAGTTTGTGTTAAAGTAAGGACAATTGAAACCCTCAGAAAACCCCCAAATCTTTCTTTCATAGACCAGAGGTTAAAAAGCCCTGAACTCACAACTACTATTCCTTTATTTTTTTAATGCCAGTTTCTGTGTTCTTCTCATTGATACATTTCTAGTAACAGAGCGTAGTAAATGGGGAGTTTAGTTTCCTAAACAGCTTTTTGTTTTTATCATATAATGAATATGTAGTTGTCTCAGATCATGAATCTTGAAAATTTTCTATATAAACTGATTTTAATACAGCACATTTCTTTCAACTCCTTATAGATTGCTTTTATTGATCACTTGTCATGGCAGCAGGAGGTGGTCCCTTTGAAGAAGGCATGAATGACCAGGGCTTGCCCAGCTGGAGCAATGAGAGCCTTGACGACCGGCTGAACAACACAGTAAAATTCTTCTTTTCTTTTTGTTGCCATTTGGTGCTGGACATTAGAATTACCAGCTAGATTCTGTTAGTGGCAGGTAATGATGCAAACCCCTAAGCCTCATCATGCATGGCTTTGCATCCAGTGCAGCTTTACCTGGAAAACCTGAGGTACATGTAAGGGAGCAATGGGTATAATTCAGAGATTGTGAGGTCTAAGGGGTATTTATGGCAAGTGTTTGGGGTAAATAAAGTAGCTAGACACAAAAGCATTGTAGGTGACAGGAAAGTGAAAACTATTTAAAATAGCTTTCACTAAGAGTTTAAAATGTTCTGAACTCCTGAAAGTGAAGTCCCCAGCAAAGAAGAAAAATACAACTTGAGCTTCATTTGAAGTTAATTTAATGCATTTAGGATGAAATGGATTTAAAATTTCCTGATAAGCTATTTTTAATTATGCAGTAGAGAAAATTTTATTTTGTAAAGTGACGTTTGCTCTAGAAAACTTAGTGCTTACTTCAATGTCGCTTGCTATTTTTACTTCTTTGTAATGTGGCTTGCTATTTTTACTTCTAAAATGGAAGTAAACTCTATCACAGAATGCAAACATTTGCTTTTTGTCTGGGTGGATAACAAGTACTATTTTTTGTCTCTCTCCTACCCCTTAAGGACTGGGGAGGTCAACAGAAGAAAGCAAACAGATCTTCAGAGAAAAACAAGAAAAAGCTTAGTGGGGAAGGTGAAACAAGACTTACTAATGACATATCTCCAGAATCTTCCCCTGGAATGGAGCGACGGAAGACCAGAACTCACGGCTTTCCTCATGCTCGATACATGACTCAGATGTCTGTTCCAGAGCAGGCTGAACTAGAAAGGCTTAAACAAAGAATAAACTTCAGTGATCTGGATCAGGTTTGTGTGAATACTGGCTCCCACTGAAATGTGACTCCAAAATGTATTCAGTTATCGCTTAATAAAGTGACAGATGAGTACAGAATCCTTTCATAAGCAATGAAGGTAAAAAAAACCAAACCTATAGGCACCATGACAACCAAATCAAAATTTTGGTTTTGAACTTCAGGAAATAAGAGAAAGTTCAGGACTGTGGCTTTCCTCTGTTTATGTGGTAGCTGTCTTCACTTTCTTGCTCTCAGCCATTATAAAATTCATGTGTCCTCAGAGCAGTATTTCTTACTCATCATACTTGTGTGCTACCTGAAAATAGCTGTTACTGTATTTTGAAAATCTGTTCTCAAACTGCCGGTTTGTGATCCTGAACATTGTTGCCCTTGTGGATTAAGCAGAGGAGTATCATTAAAAAATGCTCCTCAGTAGAGCAGAGAATTTTATGGCACAAATTCTTGAGCCAAAACTACTTTTTTGGAAATACAGCACATTCATCCTTCCCTTTTCCAAAGCTAAGGAAAAATATGAGGGATTGAGTCTTTTGGAAGAAGGCATAAATTTGTGCTAACAATTTCAGAACAGAGGCTAGTTCATCATTACTAAAGGTTGTTGCTAACTTCTTTGGTTATGATGGTTCTTTCCAGTGTGATTTATTGTGCTGATTTACAGTTTAAAGGCTGGACAAAACTTCCTGCTCAAATGTATGTTATGGCAACATGTTGCTATTCACAAGGTTTTAAAGAAAAGCTGAAGTTTTGAGGTATTATGTTCTGCACAGGAATATGCTACTCTTTTATTACTCTTCTTTTCTCAAGTGTACCTGGAGAAGTAAACTGCCTTTTGCTACAGTAAAGGTCGAGTTCACAGCAAAATGAGGAACTAAATGCTGAGAAACTACAAAATGTTTTTGGTTCTCATTGTTCTGGGAGGATGGATTTGCTTTCTGAAGATTTTATGACAAAAAATTATTGGCACTGTCTTCAGCTAACTTTTGGCCAGTTGATGACTGATTAGGTAACTTTAAAATCAGTCTAATAATACTGTAGGAATAGCAATACAAGCAGTGAAAAAAAAACAGTGTTGAGAACATATTGGATGAAAAAATAAAGCAATTTTTCTTGCTTTTGTTTGTATATAGAGAAGCATTGGAAGTGATTCGCAAGGCAGGGCAACGGCTGCTAATAACAAACGTCAACTTAACGAGAACAAGAAACCATTCAACTTCCTGTCACTACAGATTAACACTAACAAAAGCAAAGATCCTGCCTCAGGTTCCCAAAAAAAGGAAGGTGGGGTATCAGCGCAATGTAAAGAGTTGTTTGGAGCTGCTCTAAGCAAGGATTTCTTGCAAAATTGTCAAACATCTGCTCAAGAAGATGGAAGGGGAGAACAAACGATGGATAGTAGCCAGGTATTTACACAACCTATAAAGTCTGCAAAATATTGACTCTTAATCCTCAGTGCTGCTTTCTAAACTTCTTTGAAGTATAAATTCTTATTGGAAATATTTAACTTCTGCTCTTCTGAAATGTGAAGAAAACATGAAACCAGACTTAATAATCTACTGTTCTTTAGAAATCTGCTTGTTGGTAACAGAAGTAATAATAATTTTCATTTTAGAGGTTGGTTCCCTTTTATGTGGCTCCAGAAAGTGCTCTCACAGTTGACTGTTTTCCTGCATTGATGAGCTCAGTTGTGTTTTCTGTGTTGACCAGAAGCCCTATGCTTCAGCCTTGCAACTTCCCGCATGCATAAATCTGTTCTTATAAAGGCTGTTGACTTTTAACCACTTGTGGAAGAGCGCTCAGAGGAGTGAAAGTACTAACCTGTCTCCCTTTCATTACTCCTTTGCTGTTGCTATCACTGTCTTGTGCATTGAATACATTGCAGTTGTAGCTGAATGCATTCAGTAACTTCGGTGTCTTTGCAGATTGTGAGCAGACTAGTTCAGATTCGCGACTATATTGCTAAGGCCAGCTCCATGCGGGATGATCTTGTAGAGAAAAATGAGAGATCGGCCAATGTTGAGCGTTTATCGCACCTTATAGATGACCTTAAAGAGCAGGAGAAATCCTATCTGAAATTTTTGCAAAAGATGCTTGTAAGTTTGAGAACATAATATGTTTGTTTCTGCACTGTAAGCTTTTTTTAGGAGTTGACCGTTTATGTTTTGATGGTGCTACTGAGGGTGTTGATTTTGGTATGTAGTGCCTTCCATAATTCATTTTTGCTGCCCCCTTATATAGCTTTTGATTTGTGCCAATGAAATATTTCAGGCTAGAGAAAATGAGGAGGATGATGTTCGGACTATAGATTCAGCTGTGGGATCTGGTTCTGTAGGTGAGAGCACATCGCTAAACATTGATGTGCAGTCTGAGGCTTCAGATACCACGGTAAGCTGCTTTTTAGCAATTAAGGTAGAAATTAAGGCTTTATTTTGGTTTTTTCATGGGTCTTATGATAGTGTCATAATCTGCAGTTCAATTTGAAAATAGTAAATCCCCAAGCGTTCCATTAAGGTGGTGTCCATGCATGTGTGGATTTATTTTCTTAATATGAAAAAAAAGTAATGATTCTGTCACAACAGCAATCTGAAGAATCTTTTAAATCTTTATTCTTTCCTCAAAGTACGATGAAGAGTTGAACATGTACTTTGTCAGAGAACTCACTTGTTGTAGGAAGAAATACCTTTATATACAATTTTTCATCTCTAGGTCTGTTTCTTTTAGTGGGGAAAGTTTGGGTATTGGGAATGGGGGGAGTTAGAAATGTATCAGTAATGGGCCATTGTCCAAGCATCTTTCTAGTGACAAGATAGAAGTATTGACCTAACACAGAAGTTTCTCTCATTTTTTGGGAAGATGGGCACCTCCTCAGAAAATGTGTTCTGAGTTTAGTGCTGAGATAAACAGCCCAATCTTCCTTTCTATTTATAAAAGCTTTTTTTTTAACGTGGTAAATATATCTTATAGTAGATACAAGGGCATTTTAATAGCTTAAGTTTTGTGTCTTCAATTCTATTGCACTGAGGAAATGTACCAGAGAGCAGGTACTCTTTTTGCCAGTTAGCACACTGAATCTCCTATGGATAAGGAGAATTTACCTGCTTGGAAATAAAACAGTTAAAACATTAAGAAGCTTTTGTAATTATTTTTAGCTTTATAAGAACCCTTTCTATGTCTGTAAGGAAATTTAATGATAGACATGGAAGATGCACTTTTAACTTCAAAAAAATTAAATTTGGAAAATGCAGAAAAAGACAGGTATGTTTTTTAAGAAGTGTCCATGTAAGCTTGCAGTTGTCTCAATATTTGCAAAATTTGCGCTGATTTTTTTATTTGGCTCTTAATTTTGCATCTAAGCTCTCTTTACATGCAGCTTGAATGTTTTCATGCAGAGTGCATAATTCTGGTCGTATAATGTTGATTGCTGTATGGAGCTTTATTGTTGTGCAAATTCTAAGAATGACTAAAATTGTCTTCACTCTTTAGTAGATGTTATTAGACACTAGTTTTCATTATTTGACAAGATAAAGTGGGTAGGTTTGTAACTTAAAAATGTATGCTAAGTTGGAGTGCGTTTTCACATTCTAACATACTAAACTATTCAATATAGGAGGTATCTTTTAGTTTGAGTTGTCGGCCCCGCATTGAGGACAAACTAGGGAATTCAACTGCAGGAGAACAGGTTACAGACATTGATGTTACACCAAGCCCCAAAGGGAAAAGACAGAGAGCTGCTCTGAATGGCAGGGAAATCTGGCCTTGTGGGATTAATAGCCAGGATCATGGATTGCTTTCAAAGGTACACTTCAAAATGTTACTTTAGCCTCAAATAGGATTTATACAGGCTAGTCTTCCCCATCCCCCTACCTCCCTTATTAATTGCTTCAAATGTACTTGTTACTTACAGTCAGTGTTCCCACTGGATTGCTTATCTGTATCCAGCTGTCTTTTCATTAATTGGTCTTCTTGGCCTCAAATATTTTTTCTTTGAATAGAAATGTTTCACAGTTTTTTCTTCTGAATTGTTAGCATTGAAAGTTAGAATTGATGTAACTCTGTACAGCAGGTTTTATGATTTTATGTAGATCATCCTTCTAAGTTTTGTTGTTCCCTTCTTGGGAAAACATATTGTAAATGTGACTTTCAGACACTTGTCATGGTTACACTAATGGTCTGCCAATGCACATTTAAACTAATACCAAATACAGAAGACAAATTAGAAATAAATAGCCTTAACTTGTTCCACAAGTGTTTTTCTGTAGCTGTTGATACCAATATTTAGTTGGAAGGAGGAAAACTTTCAAGATGTCTTGAAAACTTTCTAAAGCGTCTTTTTTTACCCATTATGAGCTTGTTTATGTTGTTGTCCTTCCTGTGATTTAATTTTTAAAAAAGTCTTCAATCATTTTTTCCCCAAAAATAAAAGACTTAAATGTTTTGTCAAGCTTACTAGTCTAAATGTAGAACTAAGTTTGAAAAATTTGTTAAATGAAGTTTTCATGAACTCAAGCAAATCTGGTACTTTAGATAAAGCCTGGATTATTTCATAGGTGAGTGAGGCTGAGACATACACCCTTGTTCCCTTTCTTCCCCTTGTTCCTTCCTGTGCTGATTTCAGTGTGTGATCTGTTTGGACTCTACTCTGCTGTTTATATGAAAGGTGAGGGTTAAACAGCAATCATCAGTGTTAGTTGCACTGCATCTTTTACTGACACTTTGAGTTTAGAATTCTGGATGTTTTCAGCTTTCTCTGCTGGAAAGTTGAGCATTCCCTAGAACCCAGAACTAGTTCATAAGATTCCTGCTTCTAATCTGACATTTGATGCAGAATATTTGGACTGAATTTTCTACTTTAGAAACTTAATACTATATGGATAGAAGATTATGCTTTCAATTTAGTAGTGTTCTTTTTAGATGCTTGTTATTTTCCATTATTTCATGTGCAAAGTGCCATAAGGCAACTTCAGACAGGATAAGGATATTAACTAATGTCTCATTGTTAAAATACTTAATTTGAGTAAAAGTTTTGATGCAAATCTCCAGGTCCTAATTAGCATTGGATGAGGAAAATGTCTGAGTTTTAATATATTTTAACTGCTCAGCATGCTTTCATTCTTTCAGAACTATTTCAAAATATTGTTTGAAAACAATGTAGACAGGGTTCTATGCCTGTTTTTGTTATGAAATTGATTTACCCAAATCTGATGTATTCTAGTATCAATGCCATAAGTACAGCACACAGAACTAAAGACATTATAGGTTAGAAATGAGATAGTGCCCAAAACATGATTCTGAAAATTGTAGAGATTTTAGGCCAGTAAATCAATTGATACCTTGTGTTTTTTATAGCTCCATGATGCAATGCCTTACCTTGCTTACCTTCAACAGTCTTAAGGTTAATACCCTCTGTTATGATTTAAAAGACAGAGGCAGGCTTTGGTTAGCCTTTGGGTCACATTAGGGCAGCTGACTGGCTTTGTAAAGAAAAAGAAAACTTAAACCCTCTGGAGCTATAAGCACCTTTTGGTGGTACAGGTTTCTTCCTGTTGGATGTCTGAGGTTTTTTTTAAATAAAGAACTATCAGAAAGGTGGAGCTGTTTCATTTTTACTTTTTCCATTAATCAGGCTGTTAATTTATGTGCAAGTTGTTCTTCCTTTGGCACTTCGTTTACTTGTTCTCAGCAGATAAATGGTTGTAGCTATGGTAATGTTGCTCCATCTCTTGCAGGCCAGAGATCCTCAGCAGGAAGCTAAAGAAGAGTTGGAGAACTTGAAGAAACAGCATGATTTATTGAAAAGGATGCTACAACAGCAGGAGGAATTAAAGGCTCTTCAAGGAAGACAGGCAGCTCTTCTTGCTTTGCAGCATAAAGCAGAACAAGCCATTGCTGTCCTGGATGATTCTGGTATGTGGAATGATGATGCCTCTTATAGCATGTTAGCATGCTGACTGAATGATTAAAGCTGGAATTGTGAAATACACATTAAAAAGGCTTTTTTATTTCAAAGCCTCTGTTTCTGAAGAGTTGACAATGTAAAATGACGTGTTATTTAAAAACCCGGCACTGATTATTGTGGTTTACCTGTAAAATCTTAAAACCATGAGTTTTTCTCCTAAGAATTGGTCTACTCAATGATAAGATTCAAATTCAACTTATGGCAAAATAAATGTTTTTGAAATTTGAAAACAGTGAAACTTTACTATGTGTGTAATGGAGTCATAATCTCTGGGGAAAATAAGTAATATTTGTATTTGACTTTCTTACGAGCTGTTGGTTTGTATTTGGGGGGAAAATAGAATAATTTGGATCTTTCAACTGCTGCTAGCATATTTAGTGTTGTTTGAATATGAACTTTGAGGCAAAGGCAAAAAGCTTTCTTTTAAATTTAATTCTCTCTTAAAGCTTCTTGAAGAACAAGCTTCCAAGGCACCATTTGCAGCTGTAAATATTGCAACTTACACCAATGTGAAAGCTTGGTGTACTGTTAATTTATTATTTTGAGAAAGTGAAATTACCTGCACTGTTGTTACTTTAGCTATATTAAATAATTGCAGTTTTATTTCTAATAAGTTTCTGTCAGCCTTGGACTAATGGGTGTTGTCATTTTGCTCTGACCTTTTTAGCAAAACACAGAGCAAGGCTAAAGTCGTTTTGTATGGTCCCTTACAAAGCAGCTCTGAGTTGTCATGTTAGTATTTTTGTAGCATAAGTCATCTTTCAAGAGTAAAGCTGGTGGAAAGGACACAAAATTAAAAATATATGCTGTATTTTTAGAGAGTCAGTATGTTGATGTTGCTAAACCACACATTTTTATTCAAATAGCCTTTATTTTATTTCTGTGGAAAAATATTTATATTTTCCCCTTTTTCTGTATGCCCAGTTGTAACAGAAACTACAGGTAGTGTTTCAGGAGTAAGTCTTACATCAGAACTGAATGAAGAATTGAATGACTTAATTCAACGCTTTCACAACCAACTTCATGATTCTCAGGTTAGTCCTGAGATTGTACTGTATAGATTTTGCCATTATCAGTTTTTATTCTGTTTAACAGTGCAGTTCCATGTTTGTCTTGCTCATCTGTGTGTATTTGCTACTGAAGTTATCAGAACTCCCCCCAAACTTGAAAACTCAGCAAACTTGAAAATTCCTAATGGTTATTAGCTGACGGATCTATGCTTTGTGTCTCATGGGTTTCCATTAAAGTCTAGAGAAGTAGTTTCTTTATTGCAATGTAATTATTAACTCACTATATTATTGGGATGTCATTAGAGTGTTTTCAGTATATTTCCCTTTATAATAGTCTTTGTTTTGGTGTTGATTCTGGTGTTGCATATAGAAGGCCCATGGAAAGCTTTTTGTTTCTTACAGTTTATTGACCTTTTTTTTGTAGTACTCTGAATAAAATGGAATTACTCTTTTTAGACACAGTCTGTGCCTGACAATAGAAGGCAAGCAGAAAGCCTTTCACTTACCAGAGAGATTTCACAAAGCAGAAACTCTTCAATGTCTGAACACCAGTCAGATGAGAAGGCACAGCTTTTTAACAAGATGCGAATGTTGCAGGGTAAAAAGCAAAAGATGGACAAACTCCTAGGAGAACTTCATACACTTCGTGATCAACATCTAAACAACTCTTCCTGTAAGTCATTATAGACAGAACTATATTTTTTCATGAATACCATGTTTTAAATGTGCATGTTTTGTAATGTGTTTGAGATTGCAATTGGTCAGTGAAATGCTGGTGATGAAAACTGTGCTAGGGCACTATTAATATAAATGGTTTTTAATGCTGTATAAGTTTCTGTCTTAACAAAAAAACTCTACAAGTAATGATGATAGTGTCTTAGCACTTAATGATTATGACTCTGTTAGCACTTTCGTTTATAACACTGAAGTTGACTAATGTGAGGTTGTGATGCTTGTGTGTGACACTTCTGGCTTGTGAAAAAAAGAGCCCCATGAACTTGAGCTTTGTGTTTTTATCACAATATGTTTGCATTTGTGTACTCAGCACTTCATGTGTTGGTGGCTTTATGGCAATATGGCAATATCTGTCAAAAGGCTTTCATGTGCTCTCATGGCAGGGGCTTCAATCACAGACCATTCTAGAGGGCCTTACCTGTCTGACTGGAGTAGAGCTTTGGCTTTTTCTTTTAATGGCTTTGTGCTCTGCTTATTCATGCAGACCTGTGCACTTGCTGCTCTCGCTCTCTGTTTCTAACAATGCATTTGTACTGGTGACATTTGTCCTGTGGCTGAAAACCTCTGAGGGGTGATCACAGCATATTCTGGTTAGCATTGAGAAATGAGGCCTTGAAGCATGCAATTGGAGAAGGACATGCTGATTTAATAGTTATGTTACTGTAGCCCAATTTTTCTGTATGTATTTAGTGCATATAATATGAACATATTTGGATATGATTTCATGTAGCCAGAAGAAGCAAACATCCAGTTTGTTGTACAGCAAATGGACAAAAGAACTTAGCAGAGGTGAAAAATTTGCTAGGATTTTTCTTTTGATCAAATTTCTAAAATGTTAAATTTTTATAAAAAAGCAATGTAGCCCTAAGTAAAACCTTGAAAAATCTCTATGGGCAGATTCACAGCATGAAAGTTTCTACTTCTGACATTTGATAAAGCTAAAAGGGAATAACTGAAATCTTGTTTACACAAGCCACCTTATTACTCACTGCCTATTGACATTGCATGCAACGAAACTTAGGAAAAAAGTTTTTGTTTTGCCAAGGAAAGAAGTTATTAACTGCTCTTTCGTTTATTGATAATATTTTCTGTTGTTATTTTAATATAATTCAGTTAAGCAGATTCCTTATTACAAATTGTTCACATAAGCGGTATTTCTTTTCTGTAGTTTTTCCTGCTTCAGGTTCTCCTCAAAGGAGTGTTGATCAAAGAAGTACAACTTCAGCTGCTTCTGGTCCTGTAGGCATAGTAACTGTCGTCAATGGTGAACCAAATAGTCTGGCACCTGCTCCCTATCCTCCTGATTCCCTGGTTTCTCAGAATGAGAGTGAAGAGGACGAAAATCTAAATCCAACAGAAAAGCTTCAGTAAAAGTTCTTTAATTTTTTTTCAGTGTTGCTTTAGTAATTTGGAGTATTACTTTTTTAATAAGTTTTGTGTTAAGTAACTATTTCCATTCTTTCATCTACCTAATTTAGTAATACAGATTACTTAGTAAACAATTTAATACAGTTAACTGAATTCAGAGCTTCAAGTGTAAAGTTCTTGAAATCTGACACTAACTTCTAAGAACTTTAGAGTATATATATTCTTTTTAACTCTACGTTGATTAGCATAATACAGCAAAACAGATTAAATACTCTTTTTTTCCTCCTCAGGAAGCTAAATGAGGTTCGTAAGAGACTGAATGAGTTACGTGAATTAGTTCACTACTATGAGCAGACATCTGATATGATGACAGATGCTGTGAATGAAAACACTAAGGAGGAGGAAGAAACAGAAGAATCAGAAAGTGATTCTGAACATGAGCATCCACAGCCTGTTACAAATATTAGGTTGTTGTATTTTTTGTTATCCAAAGTCTTTGTAGCTGAGTTGTTGCTTCGTGAAACCTGCAATACTTTATTTGAGTCAACAGAAGTAACTTAAATCTGTGCTTATTACATCAACAAAAGTACAGATTTTTTTAAATTCAAGGTGACTGTTACACAGATGTTTAATAATTATCTAATCCTTGGTGTCTTATTTATTTAGATTAGCATGAACATCTAGAAAATCACTATAAGACTTCAAAAGTCTGAAATTCCTTTGGGTTTAAGTACTGAATTATGTGTATGGAATTTCACTAGAAGATTACAGTCTTAGACCAGAGAATTGGGGGAAAAAACCCTACAGTTTACCTGTGTGCATTGAGGATCTTCACCTGGTAGAAATGAACAGTCACTCAGCTATGCATCATATAAAGCTTTTATAATGTAGACATATACCTGTAAGACCTAATGTATTGTTGCAGATCTAGCAGGGGATAATTTAAAGCTGCTTTGATTACTTTTTTTTTAAACAATCTGTTGGAGAGATGAATATGGAAAACCTCCCAGTGTCTGGATGGATTTTATATGGGGTTGGAGTTTGTTTGTTCATTTGGGGGTTTTGTTGGGTTTTTTTAGGAGGAGTGGTCAGAACACCTATTTATAAAAAAGATAGGTAGAAAAAGACTGAAGGAAAATTGTATCTATACCAGTTTTTAAAAAGTTAACATGAGTAATTTATTTCACCCTAGAAACCCTCAAGGAATCAGTAGTTGGAGTGAAATAAATAGCAACTCAAATGTACAGTGTGGAACTAATAACAGAGATGGAAGACATCTTAATACAGACTGTGAAATAAACAACAGATCTGCTGCTAATATAAGGACTCTAAAAATGTCTTCTGCTTTAGGTATGTTCTAAAATCTTCCAATAATTTTACTTCTTAGTGCAAATAACTCTGATAGCTGCACAGCATTTGGGAGACCCTTGTTTGATAAGCAGAGTATTCAAGAGCCTTATCAGTAAGCTAATATTTTTCTAATATCCAGTAATTACAGTGGACTTCAGAAGTTCAGTAATGTGTCTTTGGTATTGTTTTGTTTCCTCCTCTCCCTATTCCAGACTGTCATAATAGGGAGAATGACAAACACCTCGATCTACCCCAAGGTGAAGATGATGAAGTGGAAGAAGATCGAGTTAGTGAAGATTCCATGTCTAGTCACAGAAGCAGCCTGGGTGATGTGGCTGGAGATGCCGAGTTTGAGCAGAAGATCAATAGACTTATAGCTGCAAAACAGAAGCTTAGACAGTTACAAAACCTTGCTGCTATGGTGCAGGTATGTTATAAATACAAACTTGTGCACAAAAATTTAGCTTTCATTGTTTCGTGTTATCTGTACCTTCTGATAGGGAAAAACTGCGGAATGGAACATTTAAAATGCTTATTTGTAGTCTAGGGAAAAAGAGATACAGTTGGATTTTTCTGATTTCAAAGGTGCCACTTCTGAGGTTCAATTCAGGGATTTTCTTGGAGGATGCCGGCCTAAGAAACAGTGGTCTTTAACTTTAGCACTGGATTACGAAATACAAACCAAGAAGTAGATCAGTATTATTTTTTTAAATATTAGACATTTTTAAGATTATACAGAACATTCAACACGTTTAGGTTTTTGAGCCCTAGATTTTATGACATTGTTCAATCAACGAGGAACATTTTTCATTAAAATCTTTGGATGTTGCAATATATTTGACTTGCAGTATTTTGGATTGGAGGCAGTGGTTTTATTTATTTTAAGAATTTTGAGGGCCAGCTGTAAGTTGGGAGTGTTTTTAATTTAGAATATCTCATGCTTATCTAGTGATGTTAGCAGCACAATGTCATGGATCTAATGTCCCTTCAGAATGCGCACATTTGATCACCATCTGCTGTAATGTCTGCATACTGAATACACAGAGGTGTATCAGAAATGAAAAGGCTTAAAATCAAGCTCAGTTGGAACCTATGTTTGACAATAGAACAGTATAAACACAATATTGTTATTTCAATATCATACTCCTGTATTATTTCTCAGCATCTAGATCAGTGTTGTTTTTTATCATCACTATAGAGATGCTAACTGTGCAGTGGTATGAATCAGAATTAGAGATGATTCAGCAGCTTCCTTGATAAGTAGCCTAATTAATGGCATATCTTCAATCATATTTTCAAGGCTTGTTATGTGTATGTAATGTCCAAGATACAGTAGGCCCGTGAGCTGTGCCATTCTTGGTCACCAGTGGTCTCTCCTGTTCAGCAGAGTCTTCATGGAGCATGATTACATTGGAAAACCAAAGCAGCAGTGGGTACAGCTTTCACATTTTCAGTTTAAGAACTGAAAATACAGAAATTATGAAAAAAATAAAAGCAGAATAGAAAACCAATAAGACTTTCTCCAAAGTATTTCAGATTTAGTTTTCAAGAGTAGTTATTGTTAATATTAAGGTTCACTGATTGAAGTAAATAGGCAGTGTTGTTCACCTCAGTCTCCTTCTGTTCCTCCTTATTCTTTCTTCATATGCTTGTATGTTTCTGTCCACTGAGTCACAGGCAAGTGTTTCATGCTTCAAGAATTGGACAAATTATTTACATTTAGAGTGGAAGTTTCAGTAGTTCAGGTTGAGTCAAATAACTTTAAATTCTCTCATTAACTCAATATATCTTCAAGTCATGATGCCATAGTGATAATGACTTCTCAGTTCTTGGTTTGTGCTGAAGATAAAGCTCTTCAGACTGATTAGTTTTGAAAAAATCAAACCAGACAAACTTGACAAACTAGATATGTTACTTTTTTTTTTTAATCATCTTGAAAATAGTCTGCCTTTCTGACATCCTTTTAGTGTGATGATCCAGAACCTCAAGGAGCAATTGCAAATGAATCTAATATTGGTGACTTGTTGGGTGAGGGGGAAGAGACAAAGCAGCAGCCAAACAATGTCCGAGCAAGTTCCAACAAGTTAAAAAAAGATGTGCGACTGAATGAGAAAGCAAGGTATGCCTTTGTCAGAGGATGGGAGAGCTGTGCTTTAGGCAACTTCTTGCCAAGTAACACGTGGGTAACTTATTTACACAGAGAGAAGTTCTATGAAGCTAAACTTCAGCAGCAGCAACGGGAGCTTAAGCAGTTACAAGAAGAAAGAAGAAAGCTGTTTGAAATCCAGGAAAAAATTCAAGTGTTACAGAAAGCTTGTCCTGACCTTCAAGTAGGTAGAATGTATTTCTTTACTGTCTTAAGGTGTTGAGCAAAGAAACAAAAAATACCTTGCTCACCCTTTTCCCCCTATGAAAATTGGAAAAAAACTTAAATTGGTAATGCTTGTATACTGTAAGCAGGTGTTCTAGAGTTCTGCTTATGTCATTCACTTTTCAATGATTCTAGTTCGGTGGTTGATTTCACTGTGATTTGTCTTCAAAAGCCTTGACAGTGTCTTCAAAGATACAGAACCTTCTGTCTTATTTTTAGCCTGAAATTTGTCTGTCCATACTGGTCAGTCACTGCTTCTTTACTTCTCTTAGTAGTCATTTGCTGATATTTTGGAGCGATGCTGTGTCTTGAGTGCATGATCAACAATTCATTGCATTTTAACTTAACTCTACAGGCTTTACTGTTTTTCATGCTCTTAACTTCCTTCTGTGAAGTGAGCAGTAAATTATCAATACTGTGCATCCTAGAGCATTATATAATAATACATCAGTTTTATTGATTGCTAGGTAACTTTTGAAATAAATGTTAAACCTTGATTCAAAAATCCTTTTCCTGGGATACTGACTTTCTAGCCTCATAAAGCCTTAACTGTGTTGAGTTTTAACTGCAGGTAAGTTTTAGAAAGCTCTTAAATTCTATTTTGCCATTTGCTTTTCTCTTTCAGTTGTCAGGTGGGCTGGGTAACTGCCCAGCAGATAGACAATCTTCACAAGCAACATCAACTCCAGCCATGACTGAGTGTAACACAGCTGGCAAGCCTTTATTTGAATGTGATGAATCATTACCAGTAGGCAATGAGGTATTCCATACTTGATATGCTGTGACTTTAAAAGGGTTTAGAAAGAAGTTACAGGTTGCTTGGACATATTTTAAGTGGCCTGGGGAGTGGAGTAGTAGCTATTTTAACAAAACATATATAACTCCTTTATTTTGTTTCTGGAAAAAAGGAGATACTGACTTGAACTGGCAAGACATTCTACCCCAAATATAGCAATTGTTACTAAATATTAATGTGATAGTTGAATTAATTTTTAATTTTTACCATGAAAATTTGATACTATATACTGTAGACGGGTCATCTTTCGAGAAAATGGTGAAAGTATTTGTTGAAACCTGATTTATCTTTGCGTCTTTCTTCACCTTTCCCCCTAAAATTGTCTTTGATATTGATCTGGATATTACTTATTCTTTCCTGAAATTATGCTGGCATTATGTTCTAATTCTTCCATTTTACTGCAAGCAGTTATGGTCTGAGATGAGAAGACATGAGATTTTAAGAGAAGAATTGCGACAGAGAAGAAAGCAACTTGAAGCTTTAATGGCTGAAGATCAGAGAAGGAGAGAGCTTGCAGAAACAATATCTACTGTTGCTGCATCTGTTAAAAGTGAAGGGTCAGAAGCTCGGTGTACTCCACAGCAGAGCAGGACTGAGAAGTAAGAGCACAAGTTATTCTGTATTCATCAATGGGTGCTTCCATTGTTCAGTAGGATGTCAGTGTTGGGGGCAGTTTCCTGTGTTCATCTGACCACTGAATCTGATGATTTAACAGAGCAGGAAATTAATTTCTTGGCTTGTGAAGTGACTGTCATTTAGCAGCTTGCCAGTTCTATGGGTTTTCCCAGCATATTAAGTCTCTTTTCTGCTACTAGTGGGGAAAAGAAACACCTAAGAAGAAGAAATTGCATGGAAAATGCCAAATGATCAGAGTAGGTTTTTTTTCATCTTTAGCCATTTTATAGCATAGTAAAGTAATACAGTTCCAATACAGATAGTAATTTCATTTGTCTGTCCCAGTATTAGAAGCAGAATGCAGTTTGCATTGGTGAGAATCACAGAATCAACTGGGTTGGAAAAGACCTTGAAGATTGAGTCCAACCTATGGCCTGAAACCATCTTGCTGATGAGACCATGGCACTGAGTGCCACATCCAGTCTTTTCCTTAAATGTCACCAGGGACTCCACCATGTCCCTGGACTGCCCATTCCAATGCCCAGTCAATCACTAATGTCCAGCCTAAACCCCCCCGACTCAGCATAAGATTGTCCTCATGTCCTGTCACTGATTGCCTTGGAGATGAGGCTGACTCCCCATCTGGCTACACCTTCCTTTCAGTCAGTTGTAGAGAGCAATATGGTCTCCCCTAAAACTCCTCCAGGCTCCCTCAGCTACTTCTCACAGGAGTTGTGTTCCAGTCTCTCCACCAGCCTTGTTGCCCTTCTCTGAAAATGGTCCAGCATCTCAAAGTCCTTCCTAAATTGCAGGACCCGGAACTGGACACAGCACTCAAGGTGTGGCTTAACCTGTGGCTGTTGCAGGGGAAGAATGACCTCACTGGTCTCGCTGGCCACACTGTTCCTGATAGAGGCAAGGTTGCCAATGGCCTTCTTGGCCATGTGGGCACACTACTGGCTCATCTTTAGAACAGTTCAATTCTTTTTGGTGCAACTTGATTAATTGCAGATAGACTTGAAATTGTCAACAGATTGTTTTAATAATTTGTCATAAAATTGAAAAGCAAATACTCATTTTCCAAACACCCCTTTTCTCCCTGACCCTGCAATGTTCCCTAGGACAATGGCTACCTGGGGAGGTTCTACCCAGTGTGCCCTAGAGGAAGAAAATGGAGATGAAGATGGTTATCTCTCTGATGGAGCTGGTCAGGCAGAAGAAGAGGAAGAAGATGCATCAAGTTTGAATGACAGTTTTTCTGTTTATCCCAATAACAACATACCAGAAAATGCCTATTTTGGTAAAGGAAACAAAGATAGGTTAGTAACCTTATTTGTTGATCTGATGCTTGTCTGAGTATTTGGAAGATGGTGGAAGAAGCATTGCATTAACTACAGGACATCCTCACAGCAAAGGAAAATTCTTTCTTATTAGTGGCAGTTTCTTCTCTGAGTCTTTGCAGCTGCAATGTATATAACTGACTTGGTGATTTCTTTTGTTTTCAGTCTTACTAAAAATCTGCCATTGAGCTCTCCAGTTGTGTGGTAGTGGCTTCTGATGCTCCCATTTTTTTTTTAATCAGCTTAAAAGATAATCACATGTGTGAAATTTTTGCTATGATCAGTCTCTTCAAAAATAGTAATTCAGAGAATTAAACTAACTCTAAATTTTTTCCTTCTAAATTGCTGGCTTCTGTAGTTGTGGGAACTATTTCTTAATTATTGTGAATAGTTTTAACTCCTGTTTACCTGATTGACTTCCTTCATAACATTTGTGTGATTAAGTGAAAATACCATGTTAAAAAGAATGTATATATCTGAATGTATTATTTCTTCTGGTTTGGATACCAAAATGATTTTAGTAGACTGTGGGCTCATCAGAGGCTGGACTTGTCAACGTATTATGTTGGTGGTTTCTGTTTTCATTGAGTACATGTTAGCAGTAATGGAAAATACTAAAAACAAGACACAGGCACATTGATAGCCATTCCTTTTTTCACAGTCGTAGTCAGGTGGGGAGCTCCTGTTTTTTGTTCAGGATAATTTTGGATTGACAGAATGGCATGTGTAATTAGGTGGCCTGTGCCATGTGAGTTTTTGATGCACAACTTATTATGTTTGTCAATATGGAAGTATCATTAGTTGTTTGAATTATCTGATTTTGTCCTCATTTTTCAAATTTTCCCACCCCAGGTGGAAAAACTGCCGTCCCCTTTCAGCAGATGGAAATTACCGTCCCGTGTCTAAGGCCAGGCAACAGCAAAACATAAATATGCGGCGTCAGGAAAATTTTCGGTGGATGTCTGAGCTCTCCTATGTGGAAGAAAAGGAGCGATGGCAAGAGCAGATCAATCAGTTGAAGAAACAGCATGAATTTAGTGTCAGCATTTGTCAGACTTTGATGCAGGATCAGCAGGTAGATATGAAGAGCTGTTATTTTGCTGTTCTTATTTGCCTTTTATTCTCTTTCTAATTCCTTCTAGCACTAACTTCTGGTTTTTGTGATTGGTCACTGTTACATATTTTCTTTCCACAGACCCTCTCTTGCCTTCTGCAGACTTTGCTCACAGGCCCCTACAGCATGATGCCCAATAATGTTGCATCTTCACAAATACATCTTATTATGCATCAGTTAAACCAGTGTTACACTCAGCTGACTTGGCAGCAGAATAATGTCCAAAGGTTTGTTGACTGTATTAGTGTTTAACTGTGGAGTTTGAAATGCTTCAGTAACAGGAACATGGTTATGTGAATAAAAGATTACAGATAGTGGTTAAATATGAGACTCTTGAACTTCTAAGTTGATAATGAGCTTTTGAAATTGTGTGTAGCATTTCTGGTTGTCATCTTTTTCCCCCATGACCTCTTTAGTACTTTTAAAAGTACTTTCCTAGTAATCTTCATTGAAGAGAACCAATAGTTGGCAAAAATCTGTTGCAGTAGTTATTTTCTAATATGCTTTTGTGTCTGTAGTCTTCACTAGACTACCTGGCAAGATTCTGGATTCTAATGGTAATATACAGCAAAAAAGCTTTTTGTCCTTTCTTAGTGTTTTCAGTTACAATTTGTGCTTCTTACATTCTGTTCAGATGATGGAATGTAAGATTCCATGTTCCAAATTATCTTTTTTCAAAAAACATGTAATAGTCATTTTAATTCATTGCATGAAAGTTGAAGCTCTTCATCTCTGTTTTGTATTTGGTAAGTGATATATATGTGCTGTCCTCTTACACAGTTTTAAAATCAGTTTTAACCTCAGTTCTGTAAATACTTTGTATACTTGATTGTTTCTGTTGAAGTTTTCAGCTTGCTTATTTCTTTAGTATGTAGTCAGGTTTTTTTGTTCTTACAAGGAGGTTTAAACTGTGCATGCATGACCACTAGTACAGAGCAGTTGATTTTAAACCAACTCAGGATTAAATGTAAGTAATTTTTGTCTTGAGGTTTTTTAATAAGCTAAATAGAGTACTTCTTTACACACATTACATGGTGTAGGTGAGATAATATGAAGCTCGAATTACTTGAGTATAAATTTACAGTTTTCCCATAATATTCTTCTTTTTCCCCAAGTTGTTATTTTTTCTTATTTTCAAGGTTGAAACAAATGTTAAGTGATCTTATGCAACAGCAAGAACAACAGTGTCAAGAGAAACCATCAAGAAAGGAGAGAGGCAGTAGTGCACCACCGCCTCCATCTCCTGTTTTCTGTCCATTCAACTACCCCCCACAACCTGTGAACCTCTTTAGTGTTCCAGGATTTACTAATTTTTCCTCCTTTGCTCCAGGTAAGTATTACTGTAGGTATGAGAAGCAACATGAATTTCAAAAATGGACATTTTCTCATTTAATTGAAATTGTAATGTGAACTTAATGAAACTCAGTCACTTTTCCTTTATATTGAAACGGTCTTAAGCAGAAGTTTACTGTTTATTGCTGAATAATTAAATATTTTTACTTCAGTATGAAGAGCAAGACTCTCTCAGTATGAAGTTAATTATACTTGAAAAGACTCACTCCATGTAAGGTTTCAAATCCAACATACAAAAAGCAGTGTTTGAAGCTTTTTACATACCTTCAGCAATCATTTCACAGTTGAAATCAAGTTCTGAGTGAACCATGTAATTGGAAGGTGGCAGTTGGTAATTATTTCTGTTTTTCTTAGAGCTTCAAGCACTCATGTTTGTTATAAGTGCTTGTAAATGGAGCATGTTAACTCATTTTTGTTCCCATCAGAGTTACACAGTAACTGTTGATTTGCATACAGCATTTCTAATCTCTTTCTCTAATCTACTTTTGCTGTTGGATTTGGAGGAAAGGAGTGTAGGTATTTTACTGTATAACTCAAAAGTAAACAAAACTGTCTTCATATATTTCAGTCTTATTAGGAAACCAGGAAACAGGCATAGTTTCTTGAAGGACCTTGATCTCCATTGATGGGATTGTAGTATCCAGTAGTGTTCAAAACCTGCACTAAAGATAAATTCTGATTGTTTACAGTGCTTTCAGGATGAAAACAGTTCTTGCTTACTTCCTCAATGTATATTTGCTCATAATTCCATGCTGCCACATAGTATGTCTCAAATTTGAATTTTACTGCACAAGTAAATGATGTAGTTATCTTTTGACTCTCTTGTTTACTTTGTAGGTATTAACTGTAATCCAGTGTTTCCATCTGGTTTTGGAGATTTTGCACATAATGTTTCTCCACGCAGCAGTGAGCAGCAGGAGCAGCAGCATCCTCTAGATCATAATACTTCTGGGAAAACTGAGTATATGGCATTCCCCAAACCCTTTGAAAGCAGTTCCTCTAATGGAGCAGAAAAACAAAGGTATTGAATGTCAAAGTGCAGCTCTCCCTTAATAATTTCTCCTCCCTTTTCTGGGGCTTAGGGAAATTCGTCATTCTTTAAGGGAATTTATTGTCATAGAATTACTATATGAGCTTGACTTTTGTAACTTCTAGTTTAATTTTTTTCATTTTTTCCAGTAGTGTTCTGCTTTTCTATATATTAATTAATGTATCATTTCGTGAAAATTTTAAAATCAAATGCAGTCTTGGAGTGGTTTTCTAACACTTTCTGTAGGTGGAGTAAGATTTTGTTTCTGTGGGATTGTTTTGATACTGAGTTGTTTGAATAACTAGAGGATGTACTTTCAGCGAATGCTATTTTTTTTGTGTTGCTGTAGATTGTACTGAATGTTGCTTTAAGAAATGTTTTGACCTGTGGTACTATTTGAGCACAGCAGTAGCTGCATTAATATATTCGTATTGAAACCAGTGATAGATAAATGGGAAGTTCCATTCTCCATTTGAAGGGTTCTCTGGAGTTACTTATTTTTCAATATTCATTTGATGTCTAAGTAACAAGGGCAGATAATATGCATTACAGTTAAACTGTTTGCTGGTAATACATGATGTTTCTATCTGAGAGATCAAGTTATGGTATGTTGAAATTGATCTGTGGGTCTTTCTTTTCTGACAGAAGGAATCATAGACAACCTGAAGAGGAAATGGAGAAAAGATCAACTTGGCTTGATGATAGCCAAGAAATGAAGAAAGATGATCAGTCTCAGCTGAATGCTGGTTTTGCAGTTTCAGTACAAAATACTGCTTCTGGTCATAAAAATCAGTGTGATATGAGCCGGAGAAGAGAGTTTGATGAAGAGTCTTTGGAGAGTTTCAGTAGCATGCCTGATCCAATAGACCCAACTACTGTGACAAAGACATTTAGATCTAGAAAAGCATCGGCACAAGCAAGCCTGGCATCCAAAGATAAAACGCCCAAATCAAAGAATAAGAGGAAGAGTTCTTCTCAGCTAAAAGGCAGAATTAAAAATGCTGGTAGGTTGTAAAGTAATCTTGGATACTGTGGCAAACTTGGCTTGGATTATAATCATTACATACCAGAGAATTTACTCTCAATAAATAGTATAGTAATGGCAATAAGTTATTGAAGTTACTTAATTTTATGTAATACAACTGCATCCAGTTTTTTAGGATTTCAGTCAATAGAAAATAAATAACCAATTGAGAGGATCGTGGATGCAGATACGTGCAGATTTAAAATAACAAGGAGAATCTTCTTCATTTTCTTCTCGTTCAAACTGGATTATTTGCTGAAAAAAATAAAAGCTTCATTAAAATTGTGAGAAGAGTGGGACAGTACTAGTTAGTATAGAAGTACTGTTGGAGTTGCTGAGGATTTAGTACTACTGTATGGCTTCAGTATACAGAGAAAGATTTTAGTATAGGAAACATCATTAGTATTTTGCATCTCTAAGAGTGCCCTTGAACAAATTTTCTGAAGTAATAAAACATTTTGTAAGCTGTTTCTTTATTTCTTCCCTTTCATTTCCTCCCATTAGGTTATGAAAGTGCAAGTGCTTCTAGTGTGTGTGAGCCCTGCAAGAACAATAAAAGCAGACACTCTGATGATGTGGTTCATGCAAAGGTGTTCAGCAAAAGGAATCAGGAGCAATTGGAAAAAATAATTAAATACAGTAGATCTACAGAAATGTCTTCAGGTACTCTTTTCAAAATGTTTAATTATTTTGTTAACTTATGTGAGTAAGGGACCTTAGTTGCTAGTGTGTTATTTAAATGCAGTGTGTTTTGGCAGGAAGACAGGACTATATATTTAGTGTGTGAATTTTGCATTTTAATTTCTAAGGATGCTGTAAATGTAAATGTGTAAAAAGTTTGATATTAATTGCTTTTGGGCATTTTCTGTATATTAAATACTTGGTTAAAGTAATTTAGAAACCTTTTACCGTACAAAAAGCAAAAATGTAGCCAATCTCACCTATTGTTGGTGATTTTATGGAAAGTAACTGTTAAACTGATAAAACTTTGCTTAATGTTTAAACTACATCCTATACTGCATACATGTCTTCTTCCTATTTGTGCTTAAATGAGCCCCATCAAATACCATTCAAATTCAGTCTTTTAACATCACATAAACCCTTACATTTTTGCCATCTGCACTGCTTTTCTTGTATCTAGATCATAAAAATTCTCGCTCCTGTGCCTTTTTTGGTTCTGCCATTATTTCTGGTTTTTTTAAGAGATGCAGAAATTGTAGTCATTGTAGCACAATGTAAAGCTTTGCCAGTGTAGCTATGTCCACACTAAGAGCTGTTTATTAGTGTACGTAATAAACTTCACTGCTCAAGTTCTCATTCTCACAATAAGCAGCTCTGATGTGGTTTGGATGACTAAGCAGTCTTCCTCCTGCTGTTTTGTATAGACCCTGTCTTTATTTCTGGTGCACATTTTTGTGTTTATCACTGTCTATCCCCACTTTCCTACAGCGCATGCTAGGAGAATTCTGCAGCAGTCTAACAGAAATGCATGCATTGAAGCGCCAGGTAATGCATTCACTGCTTAGCTTCAACAATATGCTATTACTTTTTTTTTTTTCTTCTCTTACCTTTGGTCCTGTAACTCACTGTTTAGCAGATGTTCAAGGTTAGTGCTATTGCAGCACCTTCCCTATAACCAAGACAAGAGAAGTAACCTTGCATGAAGTGCAGTGTTACCAACTGCTTTGAATTACAGTTGTGGAGAACGTGGTTACCCTGTTCTTGATTAGTAACACAAATAGAAAATATGGAGGTAGATACTGCATCAAAAAATTTATTTCAGTAGGCATTTTTAGTATGTTTAAAAGCTGCTATTACCTGTTAGTAATGGGAGAGGGATGCAATTTGCGGTAACTTTTCAAAGGTTGAAAAAGCTTGCCTGTGCTTAAAAAATTGGTCAACTATTTGCAGATAATCAAATTGCACAGTAATGTTTGCTGTATTGCTAATAACTTCATTAACTTGAATACTAACAATTACACATCTGTTAAACTGAGTTTTCCAAATTTAGCTATGTTTCCATTCAGCACTTCCCAAATAATGCATGTAATAATTTGATTGTTGTGATGCAAGGATAATCCTTAATTGTCAAATGAATGGGAGATTTGTTAGGCAACACATCGTCTTATATGTAATAGGGTTTAAGGGTAGGAGGTTTTTTGTGAACTTGGGAGTGATACTAAACATGTATGAGAGTGTAGCATTTATGTTGGCAAAGAGTGGCTTTCTAGAGTTCAGCCTAAAGCTTTCTTAATGCTGCTTGTGTTGCAGAAGTGTGGACTGCCTGTACTATATAAACCTGAGACCATTCACTATCTTTCTTGAAATGTCTTGAAACTCCATTTTCAGTGTTTAATACTTATTCTGAAAGCATCATTGTGCTGTGTGCAGTATTCTCTTTTATAAACAATACTTTCAAAAGGTATTGTTCAGAAGTGTAAAGAAAATTATTTTTACAATTGCTCTATATTGTATTTTATATATTGGAGATTGCATAAAGTATAATTTAAGAATGTTTGCCCTTCAGGAAATTAATAAGCTTTATGAAAGCAGCTATATTGGGAATCTGCAATGACTGGGACATAATTTGTAAACTCATAAGTTGCATACCTGATAGCCTGTTAAGTGGATGCCTGTCAAGGACTTAACAAGTTCCTTTATTTTTTTCTACAGAAACTGGTAGTGATCTTTCTATGTTTGAAGCTTTGCGAGACACAATTTATTCTGAAGTGGCAACTCTTATTTCTCAAAATGAGTCTCGTCCCCACTTTCTTATTGAACTTTTCCATGAGCTTCAGCTGCTAAATACAGATTATCTGAGGCAAAGGGCTCTATATGCTTTGCAGGTATGCACAGATTTTTGATTTTATTTATGAATCAAGCAAACCTTAGATCTTTTTACAGCATAGATTATCTTTTTCTAGGATATCGTGACTAGACATTTATGTGAGAAAAATGAAAAAGGGAAGTGTGGAAAATCACTGAATTCTTCAACATGGGTAGCATCAAATTCTGAACTCACTCCTAGTGAAAGTCTTGCTTCTACAGATGATGTAAGTGTTGAAATTCAGAAGCTACTGGCAGCTTTTCCTGTATTTCAGTTTGCACACATATATGCTTGTCTAGTGAAATATACTAGGGAATGAATTTTGTTAAAATTAGTATCGACTTACACAGACTTTTCTAAACAACTAGTGGCAAAAGAATCAATGCAAAAGTGATAAAATATGGTAGGATTCTTGGTACTGCAAATGAGTGATGTGTCAGGAGTGAATGAAATGTGGAGAGGGATGTAAATAGGAAACTGATACATTCAGAGCCAAAATCCTCTCCTGAGTAAGGTCAGGACAAGTACTGATCACATGATTCTCCAAAATTTTTTGCTTGTATTTAAGAAATCAATTACACCTCTGTACAGTTTCTTACATGTTTTGCACTTGAAGTATTTGAAGTAAGCATGGTAGATTAATCTGATGGATTTATAACCTGAAAGTAGGGTTGTTCTCCAGTCAGGCAGTCTTATGACAAACCCTGATACCACAACAAGTCACTGAAAAGAATTGCAGGCTTGTTCACACATCTGTGAGAGTATGGTGTGTTCCTTCTTTGTATTCACTTGTCTGGTATTTTTTAGGAAACTTTTGGTAAGAACTTTTCTACAGAAGCATGTCGAGATTGTGAACAACCTGATGCAGACAATGGCAGTACTATGTCTACTTCTTCAAATTTTGAACCCTTTGCCACCGATGACCTTGGTGAGAATGATGTGACTTAGTGTTTAAGTGTTACTCCCTCCCTCCCTCCCTAAGTGCCTGCAGTTGTCTGCACTTTAGTACACTGTTATTTGATTTTTAGTGTGTAATTACATGTTTTGTAAGACAAAACATAAATAAATTAGCTAATTGTGAAACACAGAGTTCATCAAAGTGTGTAATAAAATATTACAACTAGTTATATATGGATTTCAACATTTGGGGCCTTAAAGTCATTTTAATAATTGTTTATTTGTCTATCAATTGAAAACTTTTTATTTAGATTAAAAAGTGTTTTTATTCTAAATATAGGCAACACAGTGATTCACTTAGATAAAGCTTTGTCTTGGATGAGGGAATATGAGCGTATGAAAGTTGAAGCTGAAAGTACCCTTGACTCTGAGGGCTGCTCTAGTAATTTTCAGGGTGCTTCTGCTGCTAAATTAGAAGGTATGCATATATATGTATATTTTGCTTAGTTTTAGAAAATAATTATAGTAACTATCAAGCTAAATTGCTTTTCTCTTTATTTATATTGAAAACTTAGCAAAGTTTGAAAGGATATTTGCATACTTAAGGAAATAAGATATATTTTTTAAAATAAATTTTTGAAAGTGATATTTCTTTAATATCTGTTGAATGTATTAAATGTACTGCCTTTTTTAAAAATTATTTTTATTAAAACAAGGTCCAGGAACCGGTGAAAGTCAGTCTGTGCCACAGTCAGGTGATGTTTCTGCAGTTCCGTGTCCTCGCATAGATACTCAGCAGCTTGACCGGCAGATTAAAGCAATTATGAAAGAGGTCATTCCTTTTCTGAAGGTAAGGGGTCTTTATAATATGGCATGAATTAGAAGAGTAAGAAAAACACTTGTGTAATTGCACAGAACAGCATTATTTAAAATCTAAAACTTGCCTCTTAGAAGCAGCTGCCAATAAATATGTGTTCAGTTGCAGACTCTGCTGAAGATGAAGTAAGAATTAGATTTTCCACAGAAAGATTCTGTGTAGTTATTAATAGGAGAAATAAATGGTGAAGTTTCTAGATTTTATAGGGCAGGTGGACTTGACATCACAAAGAATAGAGGTTGCTTGCTCTAGAGCTGAAAAAATTAAATATAAAAATGTTTGAGAATGTACTTCTGAAATATTTGGTGCCTTTTAGCAGACAGAACTGAGATCACTAATTAAAACTGCTGCATGTACAGTAATAGGATATTTTTGAAGAATATCTCCGAGTAGTTTTTTTAACATTATTTTCTTCTGTTTACAAATATCTTTAAAGTTGTTAAGAACTTTTTAACTATTGTGACTACAAAGAAGAAATGTTCTTCTTGAAAGAAGGAGAACTAGTCACAGTTCTTCTTTGCAAGGTTGGAGAGCAGAGAAGATGGAGTTGCTTAAGGCATCTCCCTGTTCTCTTTTATAGAATGCACAGTGTATAAGCTTAGGTTTGTCTAATGAGGTATTTGGTGATACTAAGTTTAAAAACTATATTGTTGGCATGCCAGAGTCAGAGTGCCTGAAGACTTGTTCTTTTTTTGCAATTTTAAGGCTGCATATAAGAGTAGATGTCTTAATATGCACTTCAATACACTTGTGTACACAGCCACAATATATGAAGCTCCTTAGTTTGGCCAAACGTTATAAAATACCAAGTACTCATGTACTGGAAAACTGACATAAATCTCTGTGTGTTGTGGCCAAGCAGTCATTTATCAAGTATGGTGTTTTTGAGATTGACTGGGAATTTTTGTGGTGTGCTGTTCCTTCAGTGGACAAGTGGGTTTTTTATAAATTAATTTCTGTACTTGAGTTGATGGCTAGTTTTTCTTTTGAAGTGGTAACAAAGCTCATTCTGTGGTACTTGTGTAGGAGCACATGGATGAAGTATGCTCTTCTCAGTTACTGACATCAGTAAGACGTATGGTCTTGACTCTTACGCAACAAAATGATGAAAGTAAAGAGTTTGTGAAGTTCTTTCATAAGCAGCTTGGCAGTATACTTCAGGTTAGTAGTTTTTCAGTTCTGTTTTGCAGCACTCAAGTTGGCTAATGAGCAGACTTCTCTGAAGTTGTATTTTACACCTTGAATAGCACAGCTGCCATTCTCCCTCACCTTAGATACAGTGATGAAGTATTACCTTTGTTCCTACACAAATTATTTATGCACATAGAACATCTTTTCTGTCAGAGCCAGGTAGTGAGAGATGTATCTCTAGCCTGTGCCTGTCTTCAGAGAGAGCTCTGGTGATGCTTTTCATGGACATCTTGTGTAAATTCCTGAAAATCTGTAGTTTGCACTTTTTTATTCTTCTTTTTTTTTTTTCTACAAGCATGGAATTTAAATCATGAGCTTATTAAGTTCTTTGTTATGTGACTAGAGATTCCATGTAAAATCTATTTAGGGCACTAAAACTTTTTTAAAAAATATGAGCTTATATATACATAACTAATTCCAAGTTATTAGAAATACAAAAACTGCTTAATCTTTAAAGCTTGAAAGCCTATTTCAGAAACTGAAGAATTATTTCTCTTCACAGGATTCACTGGCAAAATTTGCTGGTAGAAAATTAAAAGATTGTGGGGAGGATCTTCTTGTGGAGATCTCTGAAGTGTTATTCAATGAATTAGCCTTTTTTAAACTTATGCAAGACTTGGACAACAACAGTATTTCTGTAAAGCAGAGATGTAAACGAAAAATAGAAACCACTGAAGTAATGCAGTCTTATGCTAAAGAGGTTTGTTTTATTTTATTTTTGAAAAATCTAGCATTTGTGAGATTGCTAAATATGTGTATTTTCTAAACTAGTTTGATTGCCTTATTTTTTGCATTATTTGCCTTATATTCATTATTATATACATGTTTATTTATTTATTTTACAAGTTGCTGTGTAATCACAGTATTGCTTGTGTAGGAGTGTGAACTGGTTTTCCTCAGTAAGGGCAAATCCTGTGTTACAGATGACTATCTGTTACAGATGTCTAATTGTATAGACTTTGTTTATAATTCAGAGGAAATGTCTTAATGGTTTTGTGTGAACATATGAAGGAATTAATAAGTATTAAAATAGTTTTAACACCTGGGGCCATTGAGTAGTTTAACTCCAGCAGGCAGCTGAGCCTCTCACAGCCACTCAGTCCCGTCTGAGGGATGGGGAGACAAGCAGCAGGGTAAAACAGAGAACACTTGTGGGCTGAGATAAAGACACTTGAATTGGTAAAGCAAAAGCTGCACATGCAAGCAGAGCAGAACAAGGAATTCATTCACCACTTCCCATAGGCAGGCAGGTGTTCAGCCTCCTCGAGGAGAGCAGGTCTCCATCACATGTAATGGTGACATAGGAAGTCAAGCACCATCACTTGGATCTCCCCCCCTCCCTCACTCTTCACCCAGCTTTATATGCTGAGCATGATGCTGTGTGATGTGGGACATCCCTTGGGTTAGTGAGGGTCATCTTCCTTGGCTGTGTCCTCTTCCAAGTGCTGTGCACTCTGACCTCTTGCTTTTGGAGTGGGGTAAGGAGCAGGGAAGGTCTTGACTCTGTGGAATGCAGTTTGGGAGTAATGAAAATATCCCTGCGCTGTCGACCCTGTGTTGAACACAAATCGAGAACACAGCCTCATGCTATCTGCTGTGAAGAAGTTTAACTCTATCCCAGTGTATTGGTTTTGCATGGCCCTACTACACCCTACTAAGTATTTTGACATATTGGAAGTCCCAGTTCATTATCTCTTTAGTTTGCCTGCTGGTTTCCTTGCATCATCTTTAAAAAAATAAGAGTAAATCCTCTGAAGTTGTCATGTAGTTGGTTTGTTGGCATATGCAGAAAGAATTAGTTTCTGGATTTGGTATGTAAAATATATATAATATTTTCAGAAATATTTGAGACTGTAGGACATATTCTTGCTCTAAAAAGCAAGCTTTGGCTAGGTTTCACACCATTTACATTATTAAGTTTAGTATTGCTTTTATTGGGAGCATAGCTGCGTTTTTTTAAGTTGCATGATCTGTTTACAAAGCAAACAATGAACCAGATCATGTTCATGTATTTATGATTTCAGTGTCACTTCAGCTTTCTTCTAGAAACACAAATACCAAAACATACCCTTAATTAATTTTTAAATGCCAGCAAAAGATTTTTTTTTGAACCTGGTATGAAGTCCTACAAGTATTTTTAGGTGTACCGCCAGCTATACTTCAAGATAATAAATTCAGATATTTCAATAGTATGGCTGGTATGAGGGAGACTGTGGAGTGCCTTGTAAAGAGGCCAAAGGAACACTGAATCCAGAAATATTTAGACATGACTTCCTGTTTTATCTGAAGTTGTCCATTGGCAACTCAGAGCAGGTATAAACTCAGTCTCATAGCAGGTATAAACCAACTCTTTATGTATCTTTGTTACATAAAGAGTTAGTTTGTACCTGCTATGAGAAAGCATGGAGCTAGCTTAGATCCAGTATTTCTTCTCTCCTGGAAGACAAAATTAGGGTTAAAGTAAATGTTTGCCTCATTGCTGTGGCGGAGGCTCAGATTCAACAAAGCCACAGATGAGCCAGAAGTCATAGGCCCTGGTTACTTTGTACAGCCCTGTGCGATTATCTCTGTATGGTCTTTACAGCCCTCAACTCTGGAATCCTGATGCAGACATACTTGGTCTTGCTCGATTTTCTGACTCTCTTGAGTCCAGCAAAGTAACTGCTGAACACACAGCTCTTTGTCTTGATCAGAGTTGGAATCATGAAGTGGTTTGAGTTGAAAAGGACCTTAAAGATCATCTAGTTTCAAACCCCCCTGCCATGATGTATCTAATTCTGTGTGCTAGATATGATTCAACCACAGACTGTAGGATTAGCCCAATATAAACATAATTGTTTACGTAAGAAGGGTTAGCACAGATTTTTTTAATGCTTCCAACTCGGAAATTTTGAAGACATGTGTGTGTACAAAAGTCCCTGTGGCTTCCTGCTGTTTTAAGATAGCAATTCTTAGTAAGATTAGCATTTCAGCCTGGCTTTCATGAAGCCTTAGTTTGATTCAGTATTTCCAAGTTATATCAGTTTAAAATTGAAGACAGTTTGTGTTTCTTCTAGGCAAAAAAAGGTCTCCAGGTGGATGTTTGTTCTTCTGTTGAAGATGTCGATGAGGACAAAGTATGTGTATGCCTTTCAACTGTCTTTATTCCTCAGATAATTTCATAGGTCACTCAGTCTTACTGTTGTCTGTCATAGGAATCAAGTGTCTGTAAGCAGCCCATTTTCCAGTCTTTAGAAATTTATTAATCTCTTTCTGTTATTTTCAGTCATTTATTTTATCAAAGGTACAAAGTAAATTATAATTTGCATTTCTAAGGACAGCTTAACTATTTATAGCAGTTAACATTTTCTTTGTTAATGGTATGGAATAAGTTAATTTACTTTCCATCTTCAGGAGAAGGTAGATGTTCTGAATTGGGACATCTGGTATTGAAGTTCTCAGAGTCCCAGCCTGACTGTGCTCTGAAATGTTAGTGCTCAGATTTTGTCCCTTTTCTTTTCACGTTTCTTTTGAAAATCACTGATATCACTGGGGAGATGTGTTGTGTATGAAGTTTCAAATGGTCAGCTGGAATGTTCAGCTTTCTCCAGTGAAGGGAATGATACAAGTATATATACCAAGCAGAATGTTGATTGCTATCCTAAATGGATATAGGTATAGGCATAGGCATGTGTGGGAGTGGAGCCAGTGCTTTCTTCTAGGGCTTAGAGCTTCTGTCACACTGCTTTGGAAGTTAAAGCAGGTAGTTAGTTGTACATCACTTGTTACAGTTGCTCTAGTGTAGAAAAGTCCTTTCAAGATTTGGAGCCAAACTCAGGGCTTTACTTTGAGGTTCATAGAGGAATGCAGAATTTTCTCATTCAGCATATTTAGCAAATTATTCAGCAGGGAGACTGCTGAGGAGATATTGCTAGAGAAATGAGAAGCTGCAGTTAGGAATATTCTTACTCCTCATTGAGGAAGAGCAGGGAAGTTGCTGCAAGGTAATAAGGCAGGTGTGTCTGTCTTCTTGATAATGAGAAATCTAATTGAAAGGGTTTTTTAACCTAGCATGCTGATCAGTGTCAACCTTTGCAGATTTGAGACAAACTCAATAGTTACAAGGCCCTTGAAAGCTGTGTCTGAATAGGGCCATGTTCTGATGCTCTTTAATGGGTATTGTTCTGCTGTAGTAATTTCAAGGCTGTAAGGACCACTTAAACTACTTAGATTTTTAGTAGATACTTTTTAACTTCTGAGAAACAGAAGTTTCATTTATGCAGAAACCTTAGTGTAGTCTTTATATAAACATGAAATTGTACAGTATTCCATGTTTTCCTAGGACAAGGACGAGACTGAAACTGCTAAACAAGTGCCGGACTCAGAAGCGGGTGCTGGTAACAGAGTGCCTGAAAATACTAGATCTGATGCATCTGATCAAGAGGAAGATGAGGAAAGTGAAAGTGGTCCAGTGGCAATAAGTAAGGAACTTTCATATAGTTGATTACTCAGTGCTTCCACTGTAGTTTTGACCAGCTAATCTTACAACAGGATTTGCATGAGGTAGTGCTATGTTACACCTTCTCTCACAGATTTTATAGTCAGTCGTTTGTCAGTGAAAGTTTTGCAGTACTGTATTTCCTAGTGTTATGTCAAGGGTTAAATATTCCAATTAGAGGAAGTAATCTTTTTCATAATCAGTAGATTTGTAAAAATATATTAGAAGTGGATTCATTAGGTTATATATCCTGTCTTAGTTGAACTCCAAGTTTCTCAGACTTTACCCTGAATGATGTGAAAGCTGTTCAAATTTTATGCAGTTTTTAATTTAAACAATATGGCTTTTTAAAATGTGCTTTTACTTTAAAGTAAAGCTTGCATTTATTTGTTTATTTATTTATTGTCTTGATTTTTGTCTTACATCAACTACTTCTGGCTGGGATTCCTTTATCATTTACATTCTTTGCACCAACTTGTTTAATAACTTTGACATTTCACACCAATGTGGGTGTTTGTTCATAGTATAGCTGATGTGAAACATAGAGATCTTTGCAAGTTGAGTTGTTACTGTATCTTAATCTTAAAGAATGTTTTGAAGTAAGGGATATCATTGCATTAAATTCCCCAACAGGATTTGGCAATTCAAAGGTGGTTTTACATTGATTTGCCTTTAGGTTTATCAAAAGCAGAAACCCAGGCTCTGACTAACTATGGCAGTGGAGAAGATGAGAATGAAGATGAAGAAATAGAATTTGAGGAAGGACCTGTTGATGTGCAAACATCACTACAAGCCAGCAGTGAAACAACTGAAAATGAACAGGTACAGACAAAATTGTAAAAGCAGAACAAACATGTGCCAGTGCACACCTTTTCAGTACATATATCTGTGTGCCTTATTTTTCTTCTTGCACTTTTTTCATACTATTGAAAGTAAAAGAATAATACAAGAAATTGTATGATGCCAGTAGGTGCTACATGCAAAATGCATTCCTCACTTGAGTTTATTACAGCTGATGCTAAAGTAGATGGATGGACAGAGACTAAACTAGTGTTTACATCTGCTATGAGAGAGGAAAAACTGTTAAGCTGCAAGTGAGAAGTTAAACTTTCAAGAAAACATCATTTTAAACCTTTAAGTAGTTCTTTTTCTGTGTTTGCTGAGATCAAGTTCTAATTGGGGGTAATTCACTCTTGTATTCTAGCATGTCTTTTGTTTGTGTTTCATCCCTTTTGTGATAATTATTTCTGGAACAATGGTGAAATGTTATTGGGTATGATTGTCATTTCGCTGTTAGTTAAAATTTTAATATGTGTGACCTTGTTTTGGAGAATTGTCAGTTCTTTATGTATTAAATAAGACTGACAATCTATTGAAACTTTGGTTTGCTCAACATTAGGCAAGGATGTAACTGGAACATTTTACTTTAAAACAGTAGATCTTTTAAGTGGAACCAGAGTTTTCCTGGGAACTGCTGCAGTGAAAAGAAAATGTTCAGATAAAACATGCCTATTAATGTTAGTAGTTTTGTAAACTGTTACTGACCAGCTGGCAAGTAGGACCTGCGATCTTTATTTCAAACTAGTGAAAAGACAAATTCATGGAGCAAGTGAACAGTGTGTTTCTAGTTAGTAAATTAGCCAATAAGCTGTGAAGCTGATCGGTAAAATTTTGTCCTAACTCATTTTTACCTTCCCCAATAGACTTCTAACCAAGAGTTGAGTAAGCCAAAAAGTAGTGAAATTTCATCATCAGAACAAGAGCCTGCTAAAGGTAAGCCCTGTATGCAGTAATACTTTCATATGAATTTGCATATGGTGAGAATTGTCTTGGACAATTCTGTGATGCATGTAACTAAGAGAAAGATGATCAAATTTACTGGACTGTGTTTCATGGAACTGTATCAGTTGCCTGGATGTACCTGTGTTGATACTGACACAGTAAACCTTTTAAAGAGGAAACATGGAACAATCTTACTTAGGTAGATGTGGTTTTTGATGCTTGACATGAGCAAGAATTTTAGCTGCTTGTTGCAGCTCTTGGCACACAATTGTATCAGAATTAATGTGTTAAAATGTTTTGATGTTTAGATTTGTCTTGTACTTGTTTTTTCTGCTAGTACTGTTTTACTAGTTATTGAATTGTCTATTTTAAATTTTTTTTCTATGAGTAATGTTGTAACTGATTAAGAGCAAAGAAATGCTTTCCATCAAAAGAAGGGAACCATTACTGGGCTGTATGAATGTTATTTCTAGTGTAACTGTTATTACCACCTTCCCTGTGCTTTTCTGTTGCAAACATTAGTTTTGTTCTTGGCCTTTTTTTGTAGGCTAAAAATCAATATTAGAGTGGCAAAATATTAAGGTATTTACTGTTCTGTTATATCTCCTCATACCTAGAATGAATATTTTGTAGTAGGTCACTTAGTTCTGGAAGTTGTTTATTGTGGGTTTTAAAAAAACTTTTTTCAGTCAGAAATCAAGTCACATACTCTCATGGGATAAATTGCTTATACTTAAGTGTGTAAGGGTACAAATAACTGATGTTTTACTTCAATCAGCTTTGGGTTGTCTAAGAGACTATAATTTACTTTCATTGCTCATTTGTAGCTTTGGATTATAATTTTTAAAAGAATAATAATTTTTGTACATTCAGAGTATTTTACTGTCTGTCCCTAGTTAAAATGTAATTCTGTGGTTTTAGGTGAACAAGATATGGCTGCAGCTGTGCATCATTACCTCAGTGTCATGGAGAATACACCAGCTTTAACAGCCAATACCCCAGAATCCTTTGTAACAGCCACTGTGAAAACTGAAGGATCAAGCTCATCTTTGGCAGTGAATGAAACTCAAACACCAGATACCACACGTGCAGAAAACAAATCTGGTGCAAGTTCTGAAAGCTCCATGGCTGGCAGCCCTGATACAGAGTCACCTGTGCTAGTGAACGAATATGTGTGTATATTTCAGTTAAGATCCATCCAAGAGAAATTATAAGCTTTTCTTATTTCAGTGTTATTTCTGGTTTGCAGTCTTGTTTTGTTCCCATCTGCAAATTTGATTTTAGTATACTTCAATAGTTTTGGAGTGAAAAGAAAACAAAGTAGCACTTCCTAAATACCACAATTTTTATTAACAGGAACCTGGTTCTGGAAATGTAAGTCAAAAATCTGATGAGGATGACTTTGTGAAAGTTGAAGACTTGCCCCTCAAACTTGCTGTGTATTCAGAGGTATTTTGCTAGTATTTGTGCAATTGTTGTTTAGAAGTGCATGTGTAACTGTAAATGTCTGTGTTACCCAGACAGCAGCAAGAATTATCCAGAATTTTCAGATTTGCTTTTTCTGTTACAAAGGCAGATATAATGAAGAAAATGGAAACAGAGGCCCAAACCAAGAGTTTGTCTGATGAATTACTGGATGGAGGTGGAGCTCAAGATCAAGAATTAATTGGAGATGCCCAAACATTGAAAGAACCTGGTAATTTTTTTCTATATTCTGTACACATATTGGGAAAACACTCAGGAGTGCTAGAATTTAAATATTGCTGATTGAAGTAAGCAGTTACAGTAGTGCAGTAAAAACACTGGGTTTTGTTATCATGCATTTGAAAGTGTTGTATTGATATGAAGGGATTTTATCTTGCTGTCCATCTCCCTTCTATATAATTTTTTAGATTCTGTAGCTGATAAAGTCATAAAAGTTAATATATTTAAAGTGGATGTCACAATATAATGGTTTTGAAACTTATTCAAATGGAGTGGTATTTTTGTTTCTTGTTACACAAGCTTGGGTTTAATAATACTGTAAATTATAATTGCTCTTATCTGATTTAATAACACTCAGTATAAGTTCCTGACAGACTGCTCAGTGCTTTTGTGAACATTCAAGAGTCTTTTCAGAACAGTAAAACTTCTCCTCAGGGAGAAATAAATTTTTTTCATGCGAAGTATACCATGTGGTAGAAAAAAGTTCCAGTGTGTATGATAGCAATAAAATGTTTCACTTCCATGAAATATTATTTATGCAGATACATTGATAATGCAAGTGAGAGAAAATGGTTTTTGTGGGCTTTTTAAAAACTTTTTTCAGTCAGAAATCAAGTCACATACTCTCATGGGATAAATTGCTTACACTTAAGTGTGTAAGGGTACAAATAACTGATGTTTTACTTCAACATTTTGAAGTAAATTGGGGTTTTTCTATAATATTGTCACAGAATTACAGTATTCAAGACTTCTGTTTTATTGATAGACTTGTGATTCTCCAGTGGAGTATACAGTAATGGCATATATAAAGGGCATGAACTGGGGATTCTGATAGTAGCAGTTTTCTGCTAATGTGCTTCCTTCCAATTCCTCAAATAGTATAAGCTGATGAACCTGCTTTTCATTTAATGCATATGCAGTTGTAGCACAGGTTTTTTTCCAGAACAAAGAGTGAGAAAAGGTGCATCTTTCCTTCTGTTTTGGTCACTGCCTGTTCAGCCTTCTGCTTGTCACAACTCTGGCAGCACAGGCCTGTTGTGCCCATTTGGTGGCTGCTGATGCCCAGGGCTGCTGTGGGAGCAGTCTGACCAAGAATGCCTTGCCACACCTAAGTTGTAGCTAGCTCTAAGCCATTCTTAAGCTCTGCAATGGCTGTAGCTGTTCAAGTAAGCTGTGGCTCAAAATGCTTGTGAGGATGAAATAGCAGTTGAAATGTGGTAATGAGCTGTTTGATACCTTGTAGATATTAGACAATGATTTTATTCTTATTTTACAGAAACTTTTGGAGCTCAGATTGCATAAGAATTACCTGAAGATGTCTGCACTAATAAACTCTATGTATACAAATGCATAAAGATCAGTACTAATTTCCCAGAATTCTGGAAGTGTATAAAAATGTAAAATTTTTAACATGCTGCCTCTTAGGATAGGTATGTGATCTTCTGCCTGTGGCAGTTTAAACAGCTGGAACTGAATCCACTTCTATTCAGTTTTGCTGCACTGTTCTTTTTCTGTCTTAATTTTTTATTTTTATTGTGACTTGTTTGGTAATTTTAAAATTGTTCACAATGGTAGTTTTAAATAAAGTTTGGACTTGTCTGTAAGTTTTCTCTTTTGAAAAATTTTCTTTGGCTTACAAACTGGTACGCTGAGTTTGTTGCCGGAAGTTGATTGACTTGTTGGCATGCTTGTAGCAGTTTGCTCTTCTCTTACAAGGAACACTGCTCATTTTCCTGGGACAAGAAATTCTCCAAGTTTCTTGCCCCTTCTCAAATACAAGGTATAGACACAGTACATACCTACATGTTGTCTTTATAGCCTAGAGTATAGCTTGTCTGTAACAAAAAAGTTCCTGCTCATGGCTTGTGGAATTCCTTTCTATCAGCACATTTATCTGAGATGAAGTTGAATACCCCAGGTTTGTAATTTACTGCAGAAACCAGCTGTATTTTTCTGCATTTGCTGAATCCTTTTGATGTTCACAGGATTAAACTTGTCTGAAAATGTTAATATCTTTTCATAGCTAACTTAAAATTGCTGCAATTCACGGTCTGGAGAATCTGTTCTAAAGTGTTTGACTTTAATTGTAGTTTCCTAAATTTCCTTACAACGTCAATGTTTTAAAATGCAGTTGAAGTCAGCACCTCCTGGAGTCTCAAGGTAAAGTAGAATTACAGAAGAGTAGATTGGAAAACTTTGTTCAGTTTTTCAGGTCAGAGTTGCTAATAACATTTAAGTCATAAAATTGAGCTAGAAGAAGCTTATTCAGCACACCTGCTACATTATAAAGATCCTGTTTACCTTAAACACAAGGCTTTTATGAAAGTAGTTAAAAAGCACTGGTTATTTTTAATTCAGGATTGTGTTGCTTTTGAGGCTAGTATGATAATATGGTTATATACTGTGAGAGACAGTATAGTGATGGTGAAGCCTAAATATGCTTGAAGTTTAAATAAAATGAGATTGTAATACTTTTGTGATTTTTTTTTTCTAGTTTGTTTGGAGTGTTTCTAGGTTTTATGAACAAATTTTGAATTGGCAGATTATGGTCACATGCCTCTCATGTGCAAGAATGAAAGTAGATTAGCAAAATGTTTTATGAAGTTTAGTTACTCTGCAGGCTTTACACTGGTGGTACTACTGTAGGCAGAAAAAAGTTAACCATTTTGAGGGCCAAGGAAATATGTTGTGACAAAGGCAAAGCTGCAACACGGAAACAATCAAACTTCTAATTACTAATTAAGCACAAGAATCACTCGGACCTAAAAGAGGACCTTTGCTATAAAGTAGAGTGAGATTTTGTGCAGCTTTGAAATAAGGTCAGTTTATATGTTGAATCAATAAATTCTAAGCTTAAGAAAGAACCTAAGCACCTCCCATTCCTGAATTCTTGTGGTGGAATGATGGATTTAACCCCAGCCAGCAACTGAGCAGCAGGCAGCTGGTTGCTCAGTCCCCTACCAGTGGGCTCAGAGAGAGAAGTAGAAGAGTGAAAACAAGTTCATAGTTGAAAGAAGGATTAATAGGTAAAGCAAAAGCTACACATGCAAACAAAGCAAAATAGCAAGCAGGCATTAAGCCACTTCCAGGAAAACAGGGCTCCGTGATGCATAACAAGGACTTGGGAAGACAAATGCCATTACTCCAACTGTCCCCTGTTCCTTCTTCTTTGGGCTCTATATGCTCATGATGCCCTGTGGTGTGGGATAGCCCTTTGGTCAGTGTGGGGAAGCTGTCCTGGTGCTGTCCCCTCCTAACTGTGCATCCCCAGCCTCCTTGCTGTGGGCATAGGGTCATAAGCAGTCTGGGCTCTGTGCAAGTGCTGCTCAGCGATAAGGGAAACAACTCTAAGGTGTCAACACTTACTTTCCGCAGATTCAAAACAGCCCCACACCAGCTACTGAACAGAAAATTACCTGTCAGAACCAACACTGTGGATACATGAAAAATGCATTGAAATGGTATTTCTTTGGTCATACCTACTCTCTACTGTTTCATCACGGAATGGTCAGCAGGGACCTCTCAAGGTCATCTTGTGCCAGCAGGGCCACTCAGAGCTGTTTGCCCAGGTGGCTTTTGAGTATCTTCCTTCTGGGAGACTACCACCTCTCTGGGCAACTTGTGCCAGTGTTTGTCATCCTTACAGTGAAGTGTTTCCTAACTTTCAGAGAGAACTTCCTGTGTTTTACTTTGTGCCCTTCTAGTCTACTTTCATTATCGCTTGCTCAAGTAGTAGAACTCCTGATGAAGTTGAACTATCACTTATGCCTAATGTCAGCCCTACTTCTGTAATTCATTTCAAGCAGAATTTATTTCTTGCTTAAAAAGAACACTGGGGAGTATGGGAGTGAGATGGGAGAAACAAAGTCTTGTGCCTGATACATTCCTTGCTCCCTTACTGATCTGGACCAAAGTGAAATGCTACATTTTACTGTCCAGTGCCCCTTGCACAGTTCACCATTCCAGACAGTTCTGTAGTGCCCTGAGTAAAAAGAATTGGAAAAATTATTCCTAGGATAAAAGTTCAGATGCCAGAGTTGCTTCTCATCCGTTGCTAATGCAATTTAGTAACAGCTCTTCCCTTGCAAGGAGGTTGCTGTGTGACACCTGCCCTTCACTGTTGTACTGTGAGTGACCTAACCAGTGGAACACACATATGGAATGAAACCAACTCATACTGGATTTGGACTCATTTTCACTACTGGAAGTAACTGTTACTTCTGGGAGAGAGGTGGAATAATTTACTTCTTATTATAGATTGCATCACTACTTTTCAAATGTTATTTTAATCAGATCCAAATGTATCCTGAAATGATTCATGCTCCAAAACTAATTACATCATGCACAAAGTCTAAGCATTACAACAACAAACAATACTTGCTGTGGCTGCAGTGATAATATTTGAACTGTAGTTGCCTACTACAGGATTACCATCTTGCTTAAGAGCAAGTTCAAACAAAACCCTTCAGTGGTAAACTTTGAAAAACATAGGTCAGAAGACTTCATCCATTCTGTACAAGGTTGGATATTCTTACAGTAGTAGTTACTCAAAGACAGACTGGAACATTTCCTGTCCTATTTTTATGTAAGTGTCTCTCTCTTCATTTGTCATGAGAGACACAAGCTCTGGGTTTTCACTAACTTGGCCATATGAGTAGGGCTGGCCAGCTACCATTAAAATAGGATCCAGAGTTTCCTGTTCCTCCTCTTGTTCAAAGTTGCTGCCTGCTACTTTCATTCCTGCTCCTCTTGAGTGCTTGGCATCCTCTTCAAACTCACTGCTATCACTGTGTGATCCATGTAGTTTGCTTTTGACAATAGGAGGCTGATCTGTGCTAGATGATGACTTGGATTCATGGATCAGAAGAGTCTTGATGATTTCATTATCAGGGACAGTTTCTTTAACATTTTCTTCAGTTTCTTCAGAAGCATTTACTCCTAATAAACAACACTTAGTGTTAGAGGGATCAAGTGTTTACAGTTACCACATAAGCATCCTACATAGATTATTTTTTTCTACTCTGGATCTTTTTTACCCACACTAGAATTCTCTTGAAAATAACAGACATTTCTAAGAGCTTTCCTCTGTAAAAATTACCACTTAATTACTGTGTGGCTAAAGCCAGAAGTTTTAGGACACATCTGATCTCTGGCTTTAGGAATATAATGTCAGTCAGTCTTAAAACTAGATTTTGGAAACTAAGGTCTGATAACCACTAACACAGAATTGAAACAGTATCTTCTAAACCAAGCTCACTAGATTTTCAGTGGGAAAGCTGTATTTACACTAAGGCTGCAGAATTAATTGGTGAATTCACTAAACTTACCAACACTATTGATGGTGCCTGTTGCTGCTCCTTCCACAGTGCTCTGTGACAACCAGATAGGTTGCTTTTGAGTTGCTTTTTCTCTTCTTTTCTTCTCTTGCTTTGAGTCTTGGACATCAATAGTTAGATTTTGGGTGTATGCAAGGCCAAAAGCAGAACTTCTGTGTGCCCATTTTTCAGGGCGGCTGCAGGATTCCAGCACACTTGAGCCCAGCTTTGGATCAAAGCTGAATGAGGTGTCACATTTTGAAGAGATAGAATTGAGGCAACAACCCCTTCCCCCCCACCCCAGTTCCCATTTAAAAAAACCTGATCAACAATCACAAACAAGCAATCCTCAAAACCATGTTTTGTTAGCAGGCTAACTTTAACAAGTGCTCTAATAATTTACATTCCCTTTTGCCTCTCAGAGGTAAATGGTTCTGAACCGTTGATTTTTACAAGGTCTCTTCAGTAGTGCATCTCTGGATGAAGCACACTGATAGAGAAATATTACTTCCTTATAGGAAGGGCTATGAACATTAGCTGAAGGAGTAACCTGGTGAATAAATGACTTTAAAAAATGCATCAAAGATTTAAAAAGGTATAGCAATAATTTAGGGTGCCTTAAATATTACAGATTTCTTCATTAAACAGCTGACTGTACTGAACAAAGCAGAATGGAGTACATAGGCTGCAAGTTCAGTATTTCAAAGATTTTACAACTGGTAAGTTGTTGGGGGGATTTGCATTGATCAGAAGTTCTAGGGTGGTGTTCATACCTTTCTGATAATTCTGGTATTTCTGTTGGCTGAGGCTCCAGCAAGTCATAGGGCAGCACAATCTCTTCGGTCTCACGCAGCAGCACAAAGAGAGGCTCGATCTGCTCGTTGAACTTGGCCAGCAGCGCTCGAGCGTCATGCTTCGGAAACGCCGAGCCATCTTCCTCTACCTCGGTGTTGCAGTAAGTGCACCGAAAAGTCTCTGCAACATTTTCCAAAGTGGGAATTCTCATGTTCATAGAATGCAAAAAGATCAGCATGATGTTGGTAAGCAGCCTGGACATCTATGCAGACATTCTGGCTTTATCCATTTGTTCACATTAACTAGGGGAATGTGATTCTACAGGCAAAGTTGAGACAGACTGGTATGATACACTTGTTATGCAAGTGAGAAATGTCTTGGGAGAGAAATTTAAGCTGGATAGACATGTACTATCATCAGTTTATTTTTTTCTTCTCTAGCCTCATTTTAGTTCTTAATGTAACAGAAGGCATTTTCAAGCAAAAGTAGTATTTGGTTTTAGTTGTGTCGTAGTCAAGGCATATGCTAAAACCCATATTTATGTCTTCAGGAAAACAAACAAAACTTCAAGCTTATTCTGTGAAAATATATCACCAGCTTCAATATTTGCATTTCAGTAACTTGACAGAGCCCCTCCATTTAGAAAGAAAGGGATGATTTTGCGAAGTGGCAGGACACAAATTTCACTGTTGGCATTTCAGGTTAGTCATATATAAGGCTCATTGTGCCTGGCTCTGGCATCCATCGCAGATCCCATGACCCAGATGTCAGCACAGTACTGTACTCTGAGTAATGTATTGCACTTGATGCCATATTGACTCATTTTGAAATAATATTCTATTTAGTTTTTTTGATTTTAGAGAAGCAAAATCCACAAGCTCTGACACCACTTCTGCTGTGGGTGGATATGTCATGTTGACCTGTGAGGAGCCTGAACTTTCCAGCCCAGGAGAATAACTCTGCTCTGGTGCCACTGAGCTGCAAGATGCTTATTACAGTAGGCGACTGCAAACGGGTTTACCCATCTTGTCCAACTTGTCAGTCAGAAGGACTGACCACACAAATGGATTAACTAAGAGATTCAAAGCAGAGTATAGACAGTGCTGTGTTCATATTTCCAAATGAGGAAGTGAGACTCACAAGACATGGATTAGTTAAGATTACTCAACCAGGTTCAAAGCAAAGCTGAGGCCTGGAATCTGATTCTCAACCCCAGCTCGTATATTCAAGATTATTCTTCCTTTTTTTGGCATGTTCTACAGAGGCAGTATTTCTCTTTCCCTCACCTCCCAGCATCCCCTGTTTCAGGCCCTCATCCACCAGCAAACAAGAAGCACATTCTAACAAATGTGCTTTTATTGCAAAGTTCACTTAGGAAACAGTTTTGTGCTATCAGGGTTATTCTTTAAGATAACAGCAAATAAGCAATATAAGTAACACACCTGTAAATGCATCAAAGAGCTGATTGACTTCAAGGTCTGTGTACGTGCTAGAGCAAGATGGACATTTAAAAGAGGATCTGGTCGTTGAATCCCGCTCTTCTGCTTCTATTTTGCGGCGTACATGATCCAGTTTGTATTTTACCACATCCACCAGCACCTTGTAGTTGATGTAGTAGTAGTTGTGCCTGGTGCTCTTGCCGTTGGGCCCCGTTTCAGCTCGCACCCACAGCTTCACCAGCTTGTCCGCCCTGAGCGCGTTGAGGGCCGTGCGCAGCTGCTTGCGCTCGTACTTGAGCAGCTGTAACAGGTCCTCCTCCTTCACACAGGGGTAGCGGATCAGCACGTCCAGGGCCAGGGAGCACTCCACACCATAGAAACCCCGCACTGTGCACTTGGCCAGGCGCTTCAGGGCTGCCGGCACCTCGCTGGGAGTGCTGTGCTCCTCCATCAGGAGCTGAGCCACTGCCAGTGGAGAAATGCTGTACAACAAAGAGAAGGGAGGTGAGCTGCAGCAAACCCTTCGTAGCCCTCACAGCCAGGCATAAAACATGTCATTTGCTGTGCTGCACTTTGGCAAGTCTTCACTGAACAGAGGAATATAAAATCCTTAACCTGCATTGGGGATAGGGAAGATATTGATAGGTATCAGAAATTATCTAATCTTAAAATAAAATGCTTACCGCTGAAATATTTATGTCCCCTTGTGTAAAAATCATCTTTGTGTAAAAAAATGTGTAAAAAGAAGATATCTAGAAAAATGTGTTACAGAAAGTTCATAATCCTCCCAGAAGACAGCACATTTAAATTGCATGTCTAGGTCTGCCTGTTTGTATTCACAGCCAGCCAGAGCAGAAGTGAAAGTAAAGCCTTCAAAAATAAAGCTCAGGACAAGAAATCTTAGTTGAAACTGTATCTGCGTTAGTGGCAAAGCCACAGCAGGTATTTGAGCACCTGTTCACATGCTCCTTGTGATATTTTTTTCTTTTGAAAAGATTTTGCAAAGCTGGGGCACAGGATGCTCCAAGTTATCTGGCCCTCAGCACAGGGTAGTCAGCACATTTTATCCCTTAGTGCTCTTCTCATCTAGAAGTAGGACTTCTGGCCATATTCCTAATCTCATTAAGGAGAATGCAACTGATTTTAATCAGTCCAACTGTCGTAATGGTTTCTTATTTGTAAGGAGAGAGAAGAAAAAAATTAAGATGTGTTTCAACAAAGCCAAATGCCAATTCCCTTCTTTGAGGCATGTTAAAATCCTACAGTAGTGTTTGACACTGCTGCCTCTACCAGCTGGTTTTGCAGGGAGCCATGCAATGCACAGCCAGAGTGCTGGTGTAGCCGCTGGGTTAGGAGCTGGGAGGGTGGAGGATGGCACATTATGGCAAAATACATCCAGCCCTGGCACCCACTGCAGAGGGTGGTAAAGCTGCAGCCCAGGTAACTGCATATTGCTATCAGAGCTTCCAGGGAACCTTTATCAGAAATCCTAGTTAAACAAATGCAACCACTTGCACTAGACTAGTACTTGGGCTGTGATTAAACTTGCACTTCACAGGGAACACGTTATGGAAAGCAAAGACAATGGAAACCTGCTGGTCTGAGTCTAGAAAGCCTGAAGGTGATAGCACCACGTTGACCTACATTTCCTACAGGAAAAGTGAGGGAACACTGGAATGGGCTGCCCAGGAAAGAGGTTGAGTCTCTGTACTCCATCAGGACAAGCAGACTGACTTGGCTTTGAGAGTAATTTTGCCATGAGGAAGGGACCAAGTGGCCTCCAGATCCTCCTCCTAACCTAAATTCTTCTGTTCCAAGAGAGTTAAAGTTAACAGCAGTAAGGAGTGAAGCTTTGGCAACATCAGTCTGTTCCTTGGCAATCTTCCTCAGACTAAGAGAAGCATTTCTGTGCTTTTTGACAAAAGCCTTCATGAATAAGCACTTAAAATGTTGTTCTTTTTGTTGTTATTATTACTTTTGTGTTACTCTTTCACTTCTCCTTTGCCCTCATCCTCAAAATGGGCTTAACCTATTTAATCCACAGAAAAATACGATAATTTATGTTTCTGTTTCTTCCTCTTTCTGGCCTAATTTTGAATTTATTTTCTGTGCAGTGCTTTATAGTTAGCAGTAAGGAAAGGATAGACAGTGTCCTCAGGCAGTTCCAGAGAAGAGTAGCATGGCTTTGAGTTTCCTCAGGGAAGTGCTCTGGAGAGCACTGAGCCCTGTCCTTCCACACTGGGCAGAGTCCACAGAATGGTGGCACTGTAGACTCCAGTACAGACCCAAAGGAAAGCAGCCATGGAATTCTGTAACCCAGCCCAGCCCTGCTGAGGAGCACCAGGGGCAGCCCCAGCATCTGTATTGGGATGTTACTGCTCACATGCATTGGTCTGGGATGCATCTCAGAAAGGGCAGGGTGCCCTCTATGTGGGTTTGTGTCATATGACCTCCAGTTGGATTGTGGCAGTATTAAACAAAAAGAACAAAACTGTTTCTTCATCTAGTTCTTGGCTAGTATGTCAGCAGAATGCTGGCACTTAAAGGACTTGTATTAGGTACAGCTCTCCTGACTCCTTTTTCTTACCCTAAGTCAAATACAGAATGAAATTATTTCAAAGGGAGTGTGATGAGTAGGTAACATCACTAGGGAAGAAGTAGGACCTGAACTGTAAGCAGGAGTTTTGCTGACCTAGCAACTCTCTGGATGACTCCTTAGCTCAGGCTGGCTCTGTGTACTTGCATCTCTAAAGCAAGCACTACTCTGAAGAGTTTCTTAGCACTTTGATGTTGAAAGCTTGTCAGGTACAGTCTTACAACCATGTAAAATAGTCATGGGAAAAAATACCAACTAAACACACAGAAACTCCACCATCTCCAGGAAACCCCACCACACTCATACAACAGAGCCTAACCTTGCCCCCTGCCATACCTAAATACATACTTTCAATATCATGAACACAATCTGGGATACAAGTGAGCAGCTTTTTTCAAAAACAAATCGATAGGACCCACTGTCCATTTGCAGGGAAATTTTAAATATGCAAGCCTTTGGTTCAATAGAAAAGGAAATGGCTTTCCTTTACAAAAATGACTGAACTTGACCTGAATAAGAGACATTCATGGAAAAAAACCAACCCCCTCAAGAAATCTTTCTTTTAGGCTACAAAATAATCAAATTTGTGTGTATTTTATAATAAAAATTACTTCAAATAAAAACAGGGGGAAGCTTTTTCTACTGTGCTCTATTTGATGTTTTGTTTCTCCAATCCACTCTGAAAAACCTCTCAATCATTTAATCACCCAATTTGCAATCTCACAGTTCATGAAAACTACTTATTTAAAAAAGTTATTATGTAGTTTTCAGTTGACAGGCAGCAGTTCTCTTTTGAGAGGAGCTGGAGACCACCCTTACCAAGGAAAGGAGTAGGAAGTGTGTAGCCCTCTGAAGTCAGAAGGGCTTTAAACAGAATTCTGCTCTGCAGCTGAGCTACAGTCTATGTTAAGGAGACAGGTATTCTACAACTCACATAGATTTTTCCCTCCTTTTTTACCCTAGCTGATATCACATATAGAGAAGATATTCTAGAAGTCAGAGTTTCAATTTGAACTTCCTCTGCTTTTAAAGTATTAATTTTTATGAGGGTAGGAGCTATCTTCTTAAAATATTTATTTTAAAAAATATTCAGTAACTTAGATGTTTGAGTGACCCAGCTGTTTATAGTTTATATGGAGCCATTCCCATCATCAGAAACTACATTTAGGATGCTCTTTGTGCTGTGGGAAACTTATGCAGAGTTGCTTGTTGTGCCAGCAGGCAACTATTAAAAGCAGAATTTCAAGTCAAGAGGCATCATATAGAGCAAGTTTTGCAAGGTTTCTCTGAAGCCAGTTGCTTAATTAACATTTTTTTGAGCTGTCTGAGAAGACAAAGTACCCATCTCACAACTTAAAAGGCACTAAGCCAGAAAGATTTGATAGGATTTTGCCAGACTTCATATAATCCTACTACTTGCAAATCAGTTAAAAACATTATCATTACCTCTCTTGTATGGGCAGAAAACCTCAGGCTGATGTTGTAGAGAAATTGCTCCTTTCCTAAGAGCTCAAAGCAACTTCAAAACAAGCTTAAGTATTTCCCAGCCTTTTCCTAGACCTATCTGTGATAAGCCCTAATCATCACCCAGCTGGTGCAAGAGTCCCCAAATCACATTTCATTAGCAACTGAGTGAGTTCAGCCTTATATATGTTGTGTCATGATGAAGCTATAAATCTTATTACTCCATGCAATCCACCTACAACAGGCAAGGACTGAAAATGTGACTGCAATTTTTGATTAGTGTTTTCATTAGCATAACTTTAGAAGACTAAAAGTAACATAATCATTAACTCCTTTTGTTGTTGTTGTGAACCAAGTACTTAGGATAGGTAATTTACATAATTTGTTTAGAAGCTTTCAGAACCAAACCCAACTAGAAATTTTAGTATGTTAAAGGAAAAACTGGAATGGTTACTAGTTCCCATATTTTTACTTATTAATCCTTCTAGGTGGATTATGTCTTCAAAAGGAAAGAAAGAGCAATTTTTCACTGTACCTTTCTACAAGACAAAGTTGTGGATACCATTTTATGGATTAGATATCTTTGTTTAAAAACAATGTTGAAATAAGGTTGCTAGACCTTGTACAGTACAGAGTTAAAATACTGATTTCTATTAGGATTGCAAACATCACATTTCATCTCAAATCTGTGCCTCTTTCAGAACTTTTTTTTACACACACAGTGGAGGCTGGTGTTTTGTAGTGACTTACAGCTCCACTCTACGTGTTGCAGCATGTATTGTGCTTTTGTTACTGCTGTTTGTTGCTGCATTTCTGACTCTCTGACTTGCCAGCCACGTGGGTCCACTGAGGACTCAAGGTGTGGGTGTTTGTCTGCATAGGACAGACTGTGGGACTGGCATCTGTAAATGTCACTACAGAAGGTAGTGCCTCTGAGAACTGGTGGATACCAGAAAAAAAAATCCCTCATATTTAGTGTTGTAACCAGGAATTTAGATTCAAAAACTTTAAAGGTTTGAGAGTGCTTCTTAAAAACTGCAAGAAGAAGTGACTATTAAAAAAAAATCCCTGATACTAGCTCTGGTCTTGCTTTGTAATTTATAGTAACAGAGATTGGTTTCATCCCATATGCTGAGAAAAATTCTGCTAGTGCTCTTTGTTTTCCCATTTTTAAGAATCCACTTGGCAGGTACTCAGAGCTGAGAAGTATATTTGGCATGAATCTTCAACTGCAGACATAGAATGTCCACAAGGTAACATTGAACCTCATTCCATATAGTGGTTCTTGAGCATGCTCCTTTGTTGTCATGTTACAGCAGAAAATGCAGGGGAGCAGGACTGCTTGCTGCTACCTGTTGGGTTTAGTCTGTGGGAAATGTTTACAATAAACAATTCCTGTGGGTGTCGTGTAACCTCAGTGCTGTTATTCCTGTTGCAGCCCTCAGCCTGCATGTGGAAGCGTAGAACCAGATGACAACAAAACAGCTTTCTAAATTAAGGAGAGGGATGGTGTGGCTGGTAACACTGCTTTCAGAAACAGGAAACAGCTGTCGCCTGTCATGCTGTGGCTGGCAACTCCTTTGGCAAGGATAGCTAACCCCCATGTAGCAGACAGAGGTGCTGGAACAGCTCTGCAGTCTCAGAGCCAAGCCAAAAAAAAAAAAAAAAAAACCCAAAAAAATAAAGTGTGGCATTTATTAAAAAACCAAGAAGGTGTTTCAGACTGCAGGTAGCCCTGGCACCTGGGCCGTGGGAAGCAGGATTTTTGCTGGTATGTTGTTGTGATATTGTGTAACACAGACATTATTGAAAGTGGGAGCTTGAGACGGGGATAGGCAAAGTCACTTGGCTTTCTTTCAAACCCATTTGAGTGGCTGGGATGTTTATCTGGAATGATATGGGCATGCACTGCACTTGCAGGCTACTTAGGAAGGAGGCAGATAATCAACAGAGCAGCCTCAGGAGGAAGAAATAAATATAGAGTCTGATGAGAGTTGGAGGAGAAAATTAGTGGGTTGCTGCTTTGGAGGGCAAAGGTGTAGGGAAGATCTTCACAAAGCAAATGTGGTATGCTTGACCCATTGGCAGAGCAGAGGCTGGTGCACATGGCATGGTGGGAGGTTGTGGTGCACACGTGGAGTAAATGGGATCTGTGTCAAGTTCTTTTATTGTCTCTCTCTCACAGACACATGGAAGCCCCAGTCTGCTGTGTCTTTCATTCTCATCAATTAAAATCTTGACCTGTCTAGCTCAGACAATTACAAAATAAGAAAACACCAGAATCATAGTAAGTGCTTGTATGTAACCTGCTGCCCTGTGCTTACAGGGCTCTTAATCACACAGTCACATCTCCTGTTTTTCCCTGTGCTGGCCCTTTCACAAAGTCAATGCCTCAGCCAACATGGGGGTGTCTATGTTCAGCATGCTCTGACCCCTGCTTATTTTGTGAACCAAACAAACCTTGCATTGAAGCGATGCATTTTTTTATCAGTTTCCCTATGGTGCTTTCCCTTCCATGATCCTTGAAGACTTGCTGGGATCAAACTAAATCAACTTTCTTTGACAGCTTTAGACTTTTTGCATTAGTTTATCTTCCTGATAATGAGAAAAGTAAGGGAATATTTTGCCTGTGTTACATATGGAGCTCTGATGTACAGAGTTTGAAATCAAGGCTGCTGGATAGTTTTGAGAGACTTAAGTGAGATGTAAAAAAATTAGGATTCACTTTACAGTACTTTATATAGCTCCCACTGTCTTAATTGCCTTTGTGATCAGTACTTCCAAAATACAACCCCTGGTATCACAGACTGGGTACCAGCTAGACACCACAACCTACTGGCTGGGCAGCACCTGGCAGAGCTGGGTGAGAGTTTAGTGGACCCAGTGTGTACTGAGATGTGTCTGGTCTGTAACATCATCCCTTCTCTTGTAAGAGAGATGTCTTGAAAACTGGAACAGGTTTCTCCTTTGTTATGTTGTTCTCATTCTTCACAGGAATGCAGCCCATCGTGTGCAGTGAGCAAAAGAAGGGATCTCTGCAAAGGGAATTTTGGGATCATACAAAGAGAGTGTATCTGATTCAAAAAAAAAAGGGGAATGAATGGCTTCTATGCTTCTGGCCACTTCACAGCCTGAGTATACTTCCAATGTAACTTATCTTGATTTTAAATCTGAAGAACAGTTGCTTGAGATAATAGGTATTTTTGATTTCAATATTCTTTTCTTAAAGAATTAATTTAGATCTACTGTCTCTCAGCATAATTTGAAAATATATGGTAACAGCAGTTCCTGCAGATGAGGAGGCACATTTTAGTTGGGGATTCAGCTGACAGCAAAGGAAGGGTCAGTAGAGGAGCATACTGCAGTTGCTAGATCTTCATAGCCTGCCACTATTGTCTGTCTTCTTGTGCTGTTTTACTTCTCTTTCCTCTGACATTTCCTGACTAGCTCCTGCTCCTTTCACTTTTTTTCCCACTTCCCTGTTTTCTCCTTTCCATCCAGTCACATGTACTTCTTTTTCCCACCTGGTTCTGACAGAAGGCATGAAGGTTCATGGAGCTGGATATGGCTGTCTTAAGAGAACTGTTTCCAGCTCTCAGGGGATGGTGCATGTACACCTCCTGCAGAAATGTATATATAGCATTTTGGAAACTAAGCAGATGCAAATGATATGTAACTACTCAAAGGTTTAAATACTGGTGCAATTCAGATGGTAGGTGTAGCCTGAGAAAAGACTGTCTAATCCACATACCTGAATTGAAGTTCCACTTTAAAAACAAGATGGCAACGCTTTGCTACAACTCAGTGCTTGTGATCTAATCTTTTTTAGTGCAGACAAAAAAAAATTTTTACTGAGATGACCCATTTTCACTGAAATATAAAGAGGAAAAAACTTAGGAATGTTTGTTTTTTTTTTTTTTCTACACTGTGTATCTGCCAAATAGAGAAAACTTAGCAAGTTTAAAAGTCAAGACTAATAGTACAAAACATTAAGCAAAGACTGGAGTTACCTTAAATGCAGAATCTCCAGCATAGGCAGTCTCACTACTGGGATCCTTCTATTGCTCATGTGTAACCCTTGAGCTAGGAGAACAAACTTTGCAAAACAGATTAGACCGAGATTGTCCCATATACAATTAATGTAATTCTGATTCACTGTAGATCAGAAATGTCCTAAGTATAGTGCTTCTTGGTATGTAAACAGGCTAGCTCCTTTTTAATTATTGTCCTCTCCTGTATGGAACTGTGTGGGAGCAGACATAGTTACAAAGGACCTTTAAAATCTTTGATTCTGCCATGTTACAATGGTCTGAAAAACTGGTAGGCAGAACTCAAGGGAAAAACCACATGGTCTGCTTGGTTCTAGATCACAGCCTTTGGCCAACTGGTAGGCTCACTCTTATTTGTCAAAGCCAGCCTCCTACAAAATGCATTATAAATATCTGCAGTTTTCTTCCCAAGGCAAACTGTGGCTTGTGCCAGTTCTTTGATTGAGCATTACTCCTGGCTCATCTTGTTCTTCTGGTCCAAAGGATGAGAGGTTTTTACTGCTCAGAGAGCTTGGGTGTGCCCTTCTCACTAACAGTGCTGGCCCTCCAAAAGCAGAAGAGTTCATCTGATGATCCATGCCATAAGCAGGATCTTGCCATAAGGTGCTGCTGCCAGCCACTGAGGTGAAATCCAGCTTTTTCTTTGCATTTTTCTCCTTGCACCTGTAGCCCAAGGAGCTGCTGTGTGAAAGCAGGACACGAGCTTGTGCTGGGAGGAAGGAGTATTTAATTGTTAGTTGTGGAGCCTTGCCTGAATCTCTCACCTGCTGCTTGTCCATCCACTCTCCATCATGCCTGCTCACTCCACTGAGAATCTTTTATTTACTCTTGCTGCTTTCCTTGCAGGTATTTGCCAGGACATCTATGGGCCCTGCTCTGGAGTTTTGCTTCTAAGCAAAGCCTTGACTTGTAATTGACTCTAAAGCAAATTCACTTGCATGTGTGTCCCAGAACTACTGCTTGATTTTGATTAAGATTCAAATTCCTGCCTTCTCCTGTCCTCATTAACTGCCAAAATTTTGCTTTTTAACATGGGAGATGACATTCTTTTTTCTTCTGAAATGGTATGGGACTTCACTGCATGGTTTCCTAAAACAGTAAAGGTGAAAAATTTTCTTTTCAAACTGACTTTTTATTTTTTTTTTCCATTTAAACAACAGCATCCAAACAGCTTGGTCTCTTCTGCAACACCTTATTTAATTCAGTTTATAGTAAACTGGATTAACTCTTTGCATTTACATAAACAGTAAATCTGCTAGAAGCCAAGACTGAAGGTTGTTTTTCTAGAACTAGGCTATGCAATAATAGTCAAAAATTAAGCATAATTTTCTTGTTGCTCACATATTGACCTTTTTTGCAACAAATTTGTTTTTCACAACTGAATGAGGAAAGCTACATAAATCTCTTACGTAAACTTGAAGAGAAAAATATATATGGATGGTTACTTGACCTGGGAAAAAAACAAACCTAAGGAAAAGTAATCAGACCACTCCCTCAGTGTTTGTGAGGGATCTCAACTATGTGTGCTGCAAATTAATATGAAAAACCACACCCACTGCCATTATATCTTTCTACGTAAAATAAAAGGTAGCTAAACAAAATCCCAACATTGAAGTAGCTGCAAACATTTCTTCAGTGAAATGGTCACTGTGCCTAGAGCAGGAGCAGCAGGGGGAAGGCAATAAACTGATATTAAAAATAGGTATGTCTATCTGTAACAAAAGCAAGTTACACTTGTTGTCTGGCTTGAGAAAACTTTCAGACTTGATAGGTGAAGATTAAATCAATAAACAATCACAATCACTTTTTGTATATTAGGGCAGACACAGTAAGAGTTGTTGGGGGTTTTGCTTTTAAATATCTTTGTTTATTTTAGACAATAGCAGCACAGGCATTCAGGCTCTGGACAGACATCTATGGAATTTAGCTGTCCTTTTGCAATTGTAAAGCAATTTCCAGTGTGGAAATGTGGATTGTCTTGCACAAGGGACATTACTTAACTGTTACTAGTCTACACTGCCTTGTTCTACATATGCTAAAGTGGGACAAGACTAATTAAGCAAGTAAACTGATTTTTAAATTAGGCAGTAATTTGATTATGGACGTTACACAACTTCATGCCACATAAATCCTAACAATCCCCTGGCAGGTTGAGGTGTGCACTCAGAAACAGATGACAGGTTCCTTACAGTACAGACTGTAACATCTGACTTGGTTCAATTGTCTTTTATGAATCAAATGGCCCAGGAGCTGCATTTCACACATGCATTTTTCACTGATTTAAATTGTGTTGTTATATTTGGTTTCAATAGATTCACTATTGGTTTCAACAGATTTCAATATTCATAGTTGAGATTAAAAATGGACCCTGGTAGTACAATCATGCTAACACACTTCTGCTTGCATGCTTCAGTTAAAAAAAGAAATTAGATCTACAACTAGACTGGCCCTTGTTTAATCAGTGGGACATTGATTTCTGTGTGCTCTCAATTTGTCAGTGTTACATCCCCTTAACTGCTTCTGGCTGTGCTACTACAGGCATTGTTCTAAGGCCTAGAGTATCAGTGCTTCATTTTCTTCAACCAGAAGCCATGTTTATTATTCAGCTGCCAAAATTATTTGGTAAATAGCATCCCTGTGTAGAAAACACAGGAGTTGGAACTGTAAGCTAGTCCCAGCAATGCAGCCAGTGGCACAGATAGAATTACTGCCTCTGACATGATCTGCTTCCTAGGATATTAGGGTGCTACTACTTCTCTCTAAACAACTTTCTTTCTTAACTTGAATTGCAGAAAATGGTGTAATCTGACTTGGCTTCTTTTCCCCACCTTCAAAAAAAAACCAACCAAAACAACCCAACTGCCTTATGATAATACTTTTAACTACCAGTTTACAAAATCAGAAGAAATCAGTTTTGCAGACACAGTCTATTTGGAAATGAAAGCACTGTGGTATCTAACATGCATGATGTCTCAGACTGAAGTATGAAATGAGTACACCTTTTGCTTTGGTGACAGAAAGTCAATTTCTTTATTGAATTAGTATTTTTTTGAGACAACAGAAAAATCTGTATTAAAAAACCACATTTGTTAACAGGCCAAGAAAGAGCTTCAGCAAAAGAGTTATAAATCAGCAGCAAGACATTCTTGGCTCAGATCTTGTTTCAGATATTTCCCCAAAACCTTGTTTTTGTGACTATATATGACACTTGATAGGTTATTTTATAAAAGGGCATATCAGACATATCCTCACATTATACCAGAACAATAGCAATTAATTTTAAGTGCTTATGAAAAAATAACAGAATTGTATTGTCCCAGACAGTCTTCTTACACCCAATTCTTTTTGATGCTTGGTAGGTGCCATTATAACTTGTGTTCCTTGGGATTTTAATCTAAATAAACCAAACCAAAAAAACCCAAAAATTAACAAACCCCCAACAAACAACACACCAAGAATACTGCAGGGACTGAAGAGATCTAGAGCTAAGTGCTGAACTCATTTGGCAGAAACAGCTGAAATCACACCAGACCCTTGTGAGGATACATTTCTGGTCAGCAGAACTGCTGGTTACAAAGCAAGAAAGTCTGCTGTGAGACAGGGTCCTTCACTGTTAGCAACACTGCCATTTCTATAGAGCCATTAGATTTCTGAAGAAAGGAGTCAGACTGAGTAATCTCTTCCCAGAAGCATTTTCTCAAGGAGGACACCAATTGGGACAAGCAGCTTCCAGCACGGGGAGGAGCAGGGCTACCAAGGGCTGCAGGGATCTGGGCACTCCCGCAGGTAAGTCTCTGTGTGGCCGTCGTACACCTCCATCAGCGTGGTGCACACCGTCAGCTAATGGGCACAGGGGGGGAGAGGAAAAAAGAAAATCAACCACATTACAGGAATTAGTGAAAAACTCTCTCTGATGCAACTGAACAGTTCTACTAAAACAAGCATTTACCTTCTTCAGTCAGCAACATGCAAGTATGAATTGTCTGTGTTCTCAGTCAAGAATGCTGCTTCTACTTAACACAGGAACTAAACTTCATCATTCAAGAACTCTTAAAAACTATTTCCTTCAGATTTTTTTTCCTAAACGCCAAAATTTCAATTCCAGACTAAAACCTCTTGTGTTGCAAGAGTAATGTGACTCTAGTATGCCTAAATCATGAGGTATATTAACTTGTTTTATGTGAATTACAGAGACATAGATCACACATTAATTCTGGTCAGAAGGGTGCTCAAGATGTCTGCAGAGCAGCTGCTGCCTCAAACCAGGAGCAGCTATTATGAGGAAAGGGCTCAGGCTACTGAGAATTTTAAAGCTGTACAGCCTTTGGAAAATAGCTATTCCAGCAATTACATTTTGCTTTCACAAAGTTATATGAAATTTGTTTTTACACACATATTTTCACCTAAAACCCCCTGAATGTACCAGTGAAGCGTCCTACTTATATGTACAGTAGTTAGTGGTCTACTCCCCACTCTAAACTTCCTGCAAAAATAGAAGCATTACCTTATTGAGCACAGGCTTTGTGGAGAGAACATCATAAATTGCAGGTAGGGAGAGATTCTGAAAGAAAATAATACACTGATATTAAGGGGCATTACCTGTTAATGTAAATGCTGAGAACTAACTTTTTTGCACTTCACTTAAATAACACAATGCAGTTTTAAGAGTACAAGATACCCATAACACTTTGATATCAGAAGAATGTGGGCTGCAAAAATTTGACCAGACCAGATCTTAATAGAGCATGGCACACTTAAGTGTGTTTGCTGCCCCAGAGTGTGTATTTGAATTTCACTGGTAAAACTACCCTAAAAACACCAAAAGTCTTTCTCAAGGTATCCCTGGGTGTACCCTCCTGCATATGCAGCTGCTGGAGATATTTTCAGAAAACCCACCTAGATGAAATGAAAGCCCAAAACAAACCAACCAACCAACCAAACCAAAAAGAATCCCGAAAACCAAATCCCCACTAAAACCACAACTAAAACTCAAACCAAAAAACAATACCCCAAAAAACCCCAAACAAATAAACAAAAACCCCACAAACTTTCCCCATGTAAAGAGGCAGCTTCTTCTAACCCAGAAGCAGAGACAAGTTACCACAAAATCATCAACCACTTGTGTCATTACAGCTGAGCTTGAAAATAACCGGAATGCTCCTGGCTGTGTCAGGTCAGTAGTGCAAGCTGGGAGTTTCAGACCAGCAGGATGTGAGGTATTTGGAGGATGATTACCTCTTGTGTTGTCTGGTTCAGGCATTTCATGGCAGGACCTCTACGATTATCCAGCACCAGTGGAGGCTTCCAGCGATCGTAGTTGGTTTCTACCACATACCATGTGCCCTTCTTGATATCAAGGCTGGAAAAGAGGTCTAAGTTGGTGTTTTGCTTCTCTAAGTATATAGCAAGTACACATATACAATATATACTATATACAGATACATTATATTTTTAGGCTTGCTGTGGTATTTTTCAATGATGTTAAAGAAGTGAGTTCTTCCACAACAGAAGTCACAAGAAAGAGAGCACACAATTATTGGTGCAACTTGTTCTCTTCTGGAAGGCTGAGCCAGGTATCAGGTCAAGCATACTCACTCCCAGATATCCAGAGTGGCTGTCCTGGATCGAGTTATCACACACCCTTCTCCAGAATTTTTTCCTCCCAGAATAAAGTAAGCTGGAGCCAGCAATCTTGTTTTTGCCAGTCTGTCTTTTGCATCCTGGTAACTGCGGGTAAGATAATGTTGGACTATTAAATCCTATAAATGGTTCAAGTACTGAAGAGCAAGTTCCACAGAGCCAGGACAAGTTTGGGTAGTTAAGCCTTTCTTCCCTTTTCACGCACACATAAGGAAACAGGATCATGATAAAGGAACGCATTTAAGCAAAGCTTCTTGTCTCATTTCATACTTAAAGTAAGACTGTTTAGAGGTATTCTCTGCACTTTTTTTACACTTTAAATATGAGTAAAATGATGACATACTGTGTCATATTGAATTGATTTATTGCATACCAGCTTTGTTTCTGCTTACTTCCTACAATGTACTAGTACCTGTTGGATGTGCTTTGATGCAGAATGCTGTTACCCATTTTGATTACCAACAGGCTCATCAGGAAAAAAAGAAGTTTGAGGAAAAATATTTGAGGGATCACGTGTGATGCTTTGCCTCCTGGTCCAGAGTATCAGCAATACCAGAACTATTTAAAGTTAAGGCCACTAGGAAGGTATCTATATCTGGATATTAAGCATACATCTACAGTATTCATGCTCATTGAATGCAAAGCAGACTAAAGAAGCATAATATTTAAAAGGAGAGGGAATACCTTGTAGCATTCTCTAATACAGTTCTTGTAAGAAAGCCCATCCACATACCATCTCTTCTACCAAGAAACCATTCAAAGATTCCTGCAAAATATCAGAATAATTTGTTTTCAGACAGTTCACTCATGCTACTCTAACTTCCACAGCTGGTTTTAAAATAAGCTATGTTTTATCTAACTCATCTGCAATCTTTTCACCATTTGTGTGCCTGTTTATTAAGGTAACTGGTTTGCCCAAGGTCTGGAAAACTTGTGCAGAAATAATGAAAGAAATGAGCATTACTCACCCACATAACCACCATCAAGACTGAAACGCTCATTCATTGTCAGAGTGAACAAGTTCTGAAAAGCATTAAACAAACAAGCCAACCTTCAGCCATTGCCAGCCCACGAGTACCAGTAATAAACAAGAGGCAGCATTGCAATTTAGATGTCAATTGAGCTGCTTGTTAGACTTTTCCCCTTCAAGAAACAGACTGCAAGATCAAGCTCATGTAGAAAAGAACCTAATTTATCAGGGCTTGAATAAGTAGAAATTAGTTTTCTGACCTGGCAGACAATCAGCAAGGCATGCTTTTATGCTGAGCAAGACAAGCCTGTGGCCATTTTTTCCTCTTGGTCTGTGTTATATTGCTGAATTAGCAGTTTTCCTTTCCCTGCTGTATGTCACCTTCTTCTCAGACCTCTGAGTACTATTCTAGTTTGAAGGCAGATTGTTAAGTCCCAGCGCTAAGCACACCCTGCTATATTACTGCTATTTGCATGGGGGCATGCAGCTGCACACGCTGCAGTCCGTGCTAACTGAACACACAATTCAAACTCAAATCTCAGCCTCCTGCAACTAATGTTTCAGACAAAAACTGAATTCAGCTACCCCAGATTTCAGGTGCCTATTAAATGAAAACCCAAGAAAAAAAATCTTAAAATGCAGGACTGCCTTTTCCAAGAAGGATTGGAGAAAGAATTAAATAGCACAAGTGTGCTGTTCCCCCTGTGGGATCACAGCATTAGCTATTAGCCAGCAAGAAACTCTAACCACTTCAGCACTTCGCATTCACTCTTGTTCATATTCAAAATTCAATGCTGTTTTTAAGAACTGTCCAAACAGAAACATTTCATTTAGGCAATCTCCTTTCACAAGGAGGGGTGCAGCATTTTTTTTTTAATCTGTCTTCAAGTAGCTATGCTATGCACCAGAACAACTTAAAGATCATTTACTGGAAAACATCCCAAGGCACAGCATGAAAACAGAAAAATTTAAATATTAAAGGAAAGTCTGAAGCATTTGTAACAAACTGACAAGGCTCCATTCCCATACTTACTGGTTTGACTCCAGACACCATGCCTATGTACCCTGCAAAATTTGTTGACTTGAACACTGTTTTGTTGTTTCTCTGAAAGTCCAAGAGTACCACTAAAGGCTTCAGTTCCCGAGTTAACGTCCAGGAATTATTTTTAACATCCCACCTGCAGGAGACAGTACAGCACTTGAAACTTCCCTCAGTAGTTTTCAAAGCTTCCCTTCACAGCATGCATTCATCCTGTGTATGATGCCTGTCCTCTGATCTAACTCACATCAGCCAAGATCACTGCTCTGTAGTTACCTGAGCAGCACCAGCAAGGAACAACTAAGAAGTCTAAATGCAGAGGCTGGCAGTGAAAAGAACTAAGTTTTGTTTGAACCAGCAGCATATATATTGCTCAGGATTAAACAGCACCACCATCACAGCTGGTTTGTTTTGAACACATAACTTTGTTCTCTACCTGCTGGCAAAGGCAGCTACAGCTCCTGCCTGTGACACCAAACCTCAAATTCTTACTTTTCAAAGGCAGAAGAGAAACCATGTACTATTGGATTTGCTCTACATGAAGGGAAGTACCAATTCTAGTTTGTAAAATTAGCCAGACCAATTTGGAGGCAAAAGGTTGATACAGAGCACTCAGCAGACTGTTAAATTCTCTGGAAATAATCCAGACTCTGGGAGCAGCTTTGAAAGTTTGCGTAATTTTCAGGAAGCATGTTCACAGTATTTCTGGCAAGTCAGAGAAGTCCAACACAAGCTAAACCAAGGGACAGGTGGAGTCACAGTAGACAATGGGTGAGCTTTTAATAGGTAGGTAAGAATTTTAATAAAGATGAGCATTTAAGTTCCAATTGTGCATTGAGCAGCATCAGGATGAATGATGTCACAAACTATACTGGGGTAATAAAAGCAAATGCTGAACTACCTGATCAGGGGCATGAAAGGAGAACTAATGAGTGCTGGGCAACAAACTACAGAGTTTGTGTGGAAATGAAGAATGAGGGGAAGTGTCAGTGGAGCACAGTACAATAACTGGGGGGGAGGAAGCATTAAAGTGCCATGCCCCAATCCAATCTCCGTGTCACTGCACATATTAAAATTGATTCTTCATCCCATCACGTAAACAACAAGATATACTGTGCCTCAGAGATCAGGTTACATGGCCATTCTTTGGTTTGACACAGTTTGAACTGCAGCTGAGAAAATAAGTAGCAAAACACAGCTGTTCCTGATGCATTTGGGGCAGTTTGACATAAGATCAGTAGAACATCCTGATCTTTTAATTTTAGCCTTTTTTTACAACGCACAATGGAGAATTACTTGTCACAGTCTTACAGACATCCAAAGAAGACTCAAAGAATGTATGTAGCTATTTAAAGTTCAACTTGCTTTTTCTTTGAGTTTAAAAAAAAAGTCACAAGTTTAAGTACTTACCCTAGAAAGAGTCCAAAATCCAAGTTTCTGGCATGGTACAGCTTTCCTATACAACAATAAATAATTAAATACAATTTTCCAAACAAATGGACAAATTTCAGCTTAGAAACCCAAGAAATGAGTAAGCAGTCAAATATCTGGGAGAGTGTGCAAAGAAAATAGCATTCTCTTTTCATAACCACAAAGCATTTGCCCTTTTCATAACCACAATATAATGATGGGTTTTTATTGGTCAGAGAAGTGTTTTGCCATAACTGAAATCAAGTCATCTTGCAAACTGCTCTCCATCTCAGCCTCTAATCTTTCCACATTATCTTAACGCAATGGCAACACCTTGAGCTTTCTCTAAAAGTGAGATGTTTGTAAGCCCTCTGAGAATCCCTTAGAAACTTCCTAAGTTGGAACAGGTGCAGACAAGGGCTGCAGAACTAAGCAGGAGAATAAAGAGTCTCTTTTCCCAGAAGAGACTCTCCATTTTCTCTACCAGCATACACGTGCAATATCTAGAAACTAGATGCAAAATCCTGCATGGCACTGAGAAAGTTTCAAGTGTGTTGTGGTGTTTCTTTCCCTTAGAAAAAGAAATACCACCTCTTAAAAAAACCCCAACACTCCAATCACAAAAAACTCATATCCAGCAAAACCAAACCCAAACTATCTTTGAAAGTATTTTTGTCCTTTTTTTTAAACCTAAGACATTTATGAACTTTTATTCCCTTTTCTCAGGAATACCTTTACTTATCAGTCCTTAGGCATTATTATTACCTATTATTAATATACCTGTTATTACCTTTTATTAACAGACCTTATTGGCTGCAGTTGAGGAGGACTGTATTTGCATAACTGAGGGGGACCCTCTTCTACATAAAAGAAAACTGTTAACATGATTTTGGATTGCATTACCTGTTTTATCTTCTGCCACTATTGAAGTACATACAGTAAAAATTTCATAAAAAATGTTAAAAATAACAATTTCCCCTAGAAAATAAAAAAAAGAAACAAAGTTCAATAGTTTGAAACTTGCCATGAACAGAAAAAAATTGTTAGGAAGAAAGCATAGTGCAAATTCATTATTCTGTAATATTTCTGTTAAACATTTCAATTTAAATCTCCTTTGATCTTCAAAATGACTGGTTCAGCAAAATCAAGAGCTTCCTGAAAAGTAAACAGAGGGATCAGAATCCCCTGACTTTCTGCCTCACCATGCACAAAGCTGACAGTCATTGCTACTTCCTCCTCTGAAAAACCCAAAACAAGTTATAAAATTCACTTTAAAGTAGAAAGCTGCTACATGCACCACTACTGCCATGTCAGAGCTGCTGCTAGCAGCAGGGGTAGCGCTCCTGTGTGAGGGAAGCAGGGCAAACAGGCAGTGCTCCTTCCCCGTCTCCGTTCTGGAAGAACTCAGTGCCTGCTCATCTGGAATGGCATTCTTTTGCAGGAGGCACAGAGGGAAGGCAGAAGGACATGGCAAGGGCCACAAGGGAAAGAAAGCTCATCAGGAAACTGAGCCTTGACTTCTCTCTATGTCAGCAGCAGACACAGAGCAGAGTGTAAAACCAATGAGAATACAGGATTCCCTCAAATTCTGGTGCACACAGCTGAGACTTGCTCCACTTCCCAAAACCTAGGAGTGAGAACTTACAGCTCTCCAGAGCAGCCCCAGCCTGATAAAAGGCTTATGTGATTTATTCCATTCTTCTCTAAAACACTGTTCTTGTTTAGGGTGAGGTGTAATTTATTGCTTTAACTACTTAAGCAATGATTTGTTAAAGTCACAGCTAACTGCATATTGGTAAACACATTAATTTTAAATGATTTTAAATGTATTCCTAGCTTTCCACTGTGTTAATCGAGTGTTGGAAACTGTTACCCAAAGGAATCCCAGAGGAATTTGCAATCCCTTGGAGCTCTTCATTGAAAGGATAAGGAAGTGTAGCAGTCAGATGAGCCTGAAAGAAAAGTTTTTTTGTATGATATATGTTTAAATTAACAGTATTTTGTTACTTACAACAAATGTCTCCTCAATAGACACACTTTTCTCCCAGCTATTGAGTGTTTAATTTCTCTGCAACCTGTAGAACTTGAGGATGTTTGCAGAGTACTTGGAAGAGAAGTATACACTTAAGGGAATAAAACTCTTACTTATCAAAACACTGACGTGAGCAATGGACATGAGCTCAGCCTCTCTCTGCAGCAACAGACAGAAAAGTGAAGTAGGACTCGTATATATTAAAGCTCAACTGCAATGGAGCTCAATGCCAGTGTTTATGGGCATCCTTGACTTTCACACATTGGCATGGCAACCTGTAAAAGCTGCATTTATGTCCACTCAGGCACACAGGGATATGCTGTAACTAAAGATGGGGTAGAGATGTGACCTTCGGCTGTCTCTAACCCTACACTGCTTTCTCCTGTTCCATGCCAAAACGTTGCTAATCAGAATCAAATTAATTTTTAAGGTGAGACCTGGTCAAAGTTGTGCCTGTAATCAGACATTTATTACAGTTTTCAAAACCTGATTTTACTCTGCTGTTTAAAAGAAGTGGAACATGATAAAAAATTTCAGTCTGTGTTTTGCTACAGTAACTAAGGCTGTTGCATATTTGTCTAGTGTTACTAATCCAAACTTGAAAAGATCTTAGGAAAAATTAGAGGAGGAAGAGACCTGCATTTTTTTTAATGGTTTCAGTCATTCAGAGTAGACAACAAGGCAAAATTTTAGAGTGACTGTTTGAAATTACATTTTTGTTCTGTTCCTGAAACGGAATTAAGAACTTCTAAATTAATAATTTTGGAAGATCTTAATTGCCAGATTCAGAAGCATTCTAATTCTGTAGTCAGAGCATACAGTAATAAAATAATTAAGCTGAAAATACTTACTATTTTGTTATCCACTATGTCAACAACCTTGCCACTGGGAAAGAAGGTATTTGCTATATCTTTAATATTCTGGACCACAGTCTTCAGCTAAAAAGAGCAAGGATTTTTGTTGAATAGAAGATCTTAAGCATAAGAATTGCTGGAAAACTAACAGAACATTTTGACAGACTTTTGAAAAAAAAAAACAAACCACCTTTGTTGAGAAAAATACATATTTAAATAAAGTGCTAAATGTCACCTTCTTAGTGAGACAAATACCCCCAAGTCCCCACTAGAATCACTCTTCAAGCTTTGTTCAAGTAATTTTCTTGATTAATTCCAATGTGTGCTTCTACCAGAAATAACAAATTACAGGAAAGCCATCCTCATCTTCTGCTCCTTTGAACACATTTTACACTCTGCACTCCTCTATCTTTCAGAATGTTAATTTCAAGCTTTTTGCTTAAGCACTGATGTTACTGAAGACAAAAGCACTCAATAAACTTCTTATGAAAGCACATGCTTTCGATCTGCAACATGTAAATGCCACAAATAAGAGTTCCACTCCATGTGATCAAGCTCCAAAGTACACAGGAGATAAAACTCTTCAGAATTTAAGGCGAAACCTGAAGCTTCCAACGCCTTTTAAAATAAATATCAGCATGTAAGTAGAATTTGTCTGGCTTTCAGAGTGGAAAGTCCAAAGTCAAGGGATAGAGAAAAAAAGCCCTAGCCTTGTTTGAGAAATTAAAAATTACTCAACTCAATTTTCATCCATCTTCACCACAGCTGTTTTGGGCAGTTTGAAATAGGCTCAAATATTAAAAAAAATATTTGTGCTATGTAAACACCAGTGCCACAACCAGCATTCCTGAAAAGGGTAGGAAGCTCTTAATTTCCCCCCTTCCATTTCAACATCTGTCACAGCATTTTGAGAGAAGTAGGGAGGTGCAGAGAGGAAATGCTGCCTCAGTTTCACTTCAGTTTACCAAGGCTGTTCCTTTGGTGTACTGCTCCCTCTCCATTCTGCACCACCTCACCACTAAGGAGATTTGATAAATGGAATGGCACACACTTGTTTATGGCACACTGGTTTTTACACCTCTACATCCCAAACATCAGTGTCTCTACACTTGATGCTGTTACCTTAAGTGTTAAACAGAAAGAAAAAATTACTCAATGTACTATTTTGAACTGGAATCATATTAGAAAAGTCAACAGGAAATATTATCTCTTTCAGATACTTTTAGCACATGTATTCCTTTAAAAACTTATCTCAAAACAAAAGGCTGTGTGCTAGTTTTGTGTCTGCTAAGCTTCAGAGCAGCTCTGCATTTCTCACCTCTGTCTTTTTGTCGCGCATCAAGTCATCCCACCTTCTGCTGGGAGGCAAATCCAGATTTATGACATATGTGGGTATGTTACCTTTGAACCTGAGAGAAAAACACCAGAGATCAAATTTAAAGAAGGCTCTGAAAAAACATTTGACAAAATAGGCGCTTCCCACCTGTAACTAGCATTTTTTAGACCTGCAACAGGGACAAGTTTCAAGAAAAAAACCCTGTTGAGACTTGCAAATCACAACTTCTCTGTAATTTGCTAGACAAGTTGAATCAGATTACTTACGTTGGTCCTGAAGGAGGGTACATTTTACTCCTACACTCTTCTCCATACTGCAAAGACAATGAAACATTTCTATTTAGCTTCTTTGTTAAAACACTATTATTCTAGTAGACTTAGTTTTGAATTAAACCTTTAAGACTAGTCAGTTAATTCAAAGTCTTGGGATTTTGGAAAGAGGAAAATAGAGGAGGAGGGACCAGCAGCGACTTCCCCATGCTGTCTGACAGACCTCTAGACAACTTGTCTAATGTACTCCATGGCCAGCACAAGGGTATGATAAATATACAAATTGTATATATTTTTACTCCACGTGATTTAATGAAGAGCCCTTCAAAAGCATATTCTTTATACAAGTTCAAGAAAGATCTCAGTATGGATCAGTGTGTTCTCTTTCTCCAATTAATAATCCCATTTTATAGTGTCATTCCTAATTATGTTTAGTATTTAGCTGAATGTACAGCTGGAGCAGGGAATGCATAATGAACTTTGGGCAATCCATCAGCTGGTGGAATGAACTGAGGATTCAGTGTGGAGAAGTGCTGCTGAAGTGGGGCCAAACATTACATGGGGTGCAATTCAGGAATGTGACAAAAAAATATACCTTCATTCCTGGGAGTGTGGCAAGTTACAAGTGAAAGTTTGAGAACTATTTCATATGTACTCAAAGTGAATGCAAGGTTGTTTTTCTATCAATTACATAAAGCATGCATATAAATATAATAAACATATGCATATATATGCCACAATTGTAATTCTATGTTCTACCCAGTGACACACAAGCAAATGCCTACTGGCCACCCACACTTGTGCTTCAGGCCAGTTGACACCAGGCCAGGTTTGGTCCCAAAATTATGTGAGAAGTTCAGCAAGCTCCTTAGAGTCTAATATATCTCGCTAAGAAAAAGGAAAGATACATGTGCTGTTCTGGGAGCCCATACAAAAGCTCCCAAAGCACAATTGTTTGGGAGAGAGAACACAAACAAAATATGGAGCAATCCTTCCACCACTACTTCCCTTTCTCCCCACCCTTGATTTCCAGTATTTATTAGGCTGTATTAATTAGATTAGTAGTGTGTCCTTGAAATGCATTCTGGTTCCAGTGAAAACTGTGACAACATCTCCAGCACCTACGTAACTGGGGCAAAGAACTCATGTCAATGTTCTCTTTGGGCTAATCTCATTATCTGTTTTTAATGCATTAATATAGAAAACACAGTGTCGTACACAATGCCACAGACTTGAAACAGCTTAACTTGTTACAACTGGAAACAGCAATTCTAAATTGGGATTGATTTCTCTGTGTTATAATATCATCTCTTTCTACTGTTTCCAGTTGGTGGGAGAAAGCAGGAGATGAATTTTGGGTTTCCAACACTTGAGGTGAAGGTATAGGAGCAGCAGCTTTGTGTTCCTAGATTTCACTGCAGTGCAGTTAACAGCCTTTGCACAGCTGGAACAAGAAGTCAAACACAAAGGGCCATTTAATTTTCAAAGTGAGGAAGCATCAAAACAAGGAGGGTAGGAGGGATATCAGATGACTAGTTAGGCAACAAAAGTCAGAGGTTTTGTGCAAAGCCAGACAAATGCTTAACAGTATTGACGCAACTGTCTTGTGCAATTTTCCATCCTGCAATTCTAAAATCCATCAGAAAGAAGTGACATTACATATACATCCTACTGGAATGGATGTACACATTTGGACCTTCAGGATATATCTCCATCAAAAAATATGTTTCCTTGACAGATAAAGCTTCTAAAAAAAAGTTATCCAAAGTGGATCTGAATTCTGTTGCTCTGTCAGTAGAGCACATGCTCACAGAGGAAACAGCGGCACCTGTGCAAAACTGATTTCAGAGGATTTTAAGCTAAAGGTGCTAAATGTTATGTCACTCCTGGCACCTTCCCCTGATATTTTAATCCTGTGTCTGCACCTATTTTTATCTTCCCAGTGCTTTGCAGCCTAAGCTACAAAAAAAGGTAAGGAATAGAACAGATAAAGGGATAGAGAATAATGTTCCCTCCTTACATGTGGTATTTTTAGATTTCTAACCTATCTATGTATAAAGCAAGGTAAACAAGTCAGTAATTCCTAAAACAACCTGTACATCTTTCAAAACTGATTGAGTTATCTGAAGAAATTAGAGCTAATAATAACTGTTTCTTTATGTTAACTATTACATCATAGAATCACAGAATATCCTGAGTTAGAAGGAACCCACAAAGGATGATCAAGTCCAACTCCTGGCCCTGCAGGGGACAAGTCCAAGAGTCCCATCCTGTCCAAGTGCATCTTGATCCCTGACAGGTGGTGCTCCACCAGCCTCAGTGAAAAACCTTTCCCCAATACCCAATTTAAACCTTCCCTGACACAGCATCAGGCCACTCCCTCAGGTCCTATTGTTGATCAGCAACAAGAAGAGATCAGTGAAGGGATCGGTGTCTGCCCTGTGCTTCCCCTTGTGAGGAGCTGTAGAGTGCAATGAGGTCCCCCCTCAGTCTCTCCTCCAAAGAGAACAAACCAAGTGACTGCAACAGCTCCTGGCACACAGGCAGCAACTTAAAAAGATGTCAAGACAATCAGAAAACTAGAAGTGGGGTGTTTTGTTGTTTTGGTTTTTTTACACAAAGTTCTAACAAGAAATTAAAAAAAAAAGTTATCTTTTGCAACCAGCTAAAGATTATCTGCAAAGCTTTCTGAGAAGGTAAAAAAGAAAAAAAAAAAAAGATACCTAAAGAATTTTCCGGAATCAGCAGAAAATCCATCAAGCACTTTTAAAACCAGAGTGAAATAAGCAGCTATGAAGTTATCACTGTGGTCAGTGGGGCTCTCCTCTCTGCAGAGGCTTGACACTGGAAGAACAACAATAAATGTTGTCCAAGAAAGCCAGGACTGTCCTTCCAGCATGACAGAATTACCTTCAGTTTCCAATGTGACAAGCCAGAGGTCATCCCCTAGAAAAAGCTATTGGCAGCTGGACTCAGACAGCAGATTACCACTATAAATGTGCTTTTCAAACACCCACTGAACCCCCTAAGAGCAATACAGCTACTCTTGAATGGTGATTTAATGCTCCCTTCGTTTTGCTTTTTAAAATGTACTCTTACCAGCAGGTTGCATATCTTGATTATCTTACTTACTGCCAATTTGAAATTGAGATGTATGTAATGACACAAAACCAGACGCGTGACAGCACGGGATCGAAACATTAACAGGAAGATAACGCAGTGGAGGAGAAGTAGAACATGGTATGGGGAAATATGGAAATGAATAGTGGAAGTATCACAGAAGATTTATACTTTGACTGATTGTATAAAAAAGAAAAAGTGGAACAGAAACAAGTAACTTAGCAAGCTGTTGAGATGAATTGGGTGAACTGTAAAAAATATCAAGTAGTAACTGTTATTATTGACTGGAGTACAGAAAATTAATGCATGGTTTAATAACTGCTGAATAAATATTCTGACACCTAGCTTGATTTCATTAATATGAAATAGACTGAATGTAGATTGTCCAGTCTAAGGAATACCAGCACTTCCTTTATTTCTTTATTTTTGAGAGGGACCATCTCTGGCATCCCTTCTTAATATTTATGTATTTTATATTTTTCACCTTCCTATGTAAAAGCAAATAGAAAATTACCTCTTTGAGCTATTAAATATAATTCCAGCTTTTCAGTCAATCTGTTATATTGAGCATCCTTTGGTCTATGAACATTGTGATCTAACACATTTTCCTCTCTGCTCCTCTTCCCTCATGGGATAATGCCAACGCAACATTATTATGCTGCAGGAGTCCCAGTGCTGTTCACCCTTCTGAAGAGAGAGGTTGAGAGTGCTCTTGCCGCAGAAGAAACAGTGACAAGACAACCTAAACTGCAGTTTGGACAAAAAGGTCAGCATGGCTGAGGGAGCCTCAGGGAAGGCTGAAGGGACTGACAGTCTGCCCCTCTGAGATGCAACTCAAGGCAATTTTTCTTCTGTGCTCTTTGTAAATGAGGTGAACCCAGCGGCACTCAGGAAGAATTCTTCAGCATGTGATGCAACCCTGCATCTCAAACAAAAATAAAATATCCAAGCCTAATACCTGGCTGCACAGCAGCACAACCTGGACACACAGCGGATACTGTGCAAGTGCAAGGATGTACCAAGTGAAATCACATGCAAATCAAGCTCTCATGCTACTACTTTGCTGACAGCTGGCACTTTCTCCTACAACCCCACACTCCAGGATACTTTTGGCTAAAATTCTGAAGGCGTTTTAAGCTGGAGATAGCTTATAGCATTAGGAAGTTGCTCTTGGCTGGTAGGATGGGATTGGAAGAAGGGAAGAAGGGGAGAGAGAAAAGCCAAATCCTATGTATTAAAAGACGCTAAGGGAACACTGGCCATCCAGATGTCCATAGTAATTTCCTGCAGCTCTCCCCTTTCACAAAAACCACAATAATTTCCCCAAAATCAATGCAATTTGCTAAAAAAAAAAGACTTGGAGCGAAGTAAAGAATAAAAGAGGTAGTATATTCTTAAAACACTTAAAATAGATTGCAAAAAATATTTTGAAACCCAGAGATATTTAAAACCTGTTCTCTTCATAGAGGACGAATAAATTTAGGAACTTCAAGAGACGAAAGAATGCTTCGCTGCTGCAGGATTACACCAGGAAACAAGAGCAACTGTTTACATGCCCAGGAGATGGAAGCCAGCCTGCTCCAAACGACTATCCCTGCATTCCCAGCTTCCCAATTCTACCAGAAGTTAAATATTTCATTTGTTCAGTTCAAAATGCCCAAACGGCCGACAGAGCAAGAAAGGACGCACCAAGTCCACCTGCTCCACGCTCCTCCCCTCGCTGAGCCACAGCGCACACACTCAGCACATTCACAACCGTGCGCCTTTCCAGCAAGCCCCTCGGAACTTCGCTTCTGGAGATCGCCGCTGCGGTGCAGCAGGGCGACACTGACACTACAGAACCGAGCGCAGCAGCGAGCAAGGGCTCGCACAGCCGCTCCCGCAGGAGCCCTGCCGGGCCCGGGGAGCCCGTGGGAGCAGCGAGGCGCTGCCGCGCACCCACACGCGTGGATCCCGAGCCTCGCCCGGCCTCCCGCCTCGGGAAGGGCGGCGGCCGCATCCCCCCCGCCTGCCCCGGGCCGATCCGCTCCCGCCGGCCCCGCCGACCCCTGGCCGTCCCCCGCCAGGCTCACCGGGTCCGGTGCCCAGGCGGGCTGCGCCAGCACCAGCAGCGCCAGCAGCGCCCGGCCCGCCATGGTCCTGCCCGGCTCCGCTCCGAGCGGCGCTTCCCGGAGCCGCGGCCACATGACAGAGCCCCGCCCGCCGGGGGCGGGAGCGCCGGCACGGCACGGCACTGCCCGACCCAGCCCGGCACGGCACGGCACGGCCCCGCCCGTGCAGTTATGGTGAAGCTCAGCAGTTCATTTTCAGTCGCCCTTCCACAAATGGCAACTTCCGCACAGGAGAGTCTGAAATAGAATCGCCTCTCTTTGGCAACGCTGGGAGAAAACCCGTGGCACCAGTTTTCACTTTGGCAGTAGTGCGGTTTTTAATGACTCTGTGTCCTGTGCGGATTTTAGGTAGGGTGTGTGCTGATGCCTATATAACTCAGGTCAAAGTTACAAGGTGCTTATATAGCTTGCGTTATAAGATAACCTGAATCGTAGCTTTTTATACCTATATAAAGTATAGGTATAAAATTACTTTCTAGACAATGTAATGGCTGGTATATGGTTAAGTAGTTGCTTAATACTGAACAGACAAAAAAAAAATTAAGAAAAAACTCACCAGGTGGATAGGAGGTAAGTATAGTGCTAATAAAAAATTGGCAAATGTAAAGCCAATTAGCCACAAAATAAAGAATTTAGACTGGCTGGGACCAGACAGACAAGGAACACCGTAACTGCGCATGCTCTGAAGACAAAGTTGAAAAGTTCAGATGTGAAGAAGACCTTGGAAGCCTTCATCAAAAACCCCCAACAACCCCTGAATTGGGGAGACGCAAGTGCAGTGCAAAAGAACGATCTAATAAAGTGAGATCAGACTATGTAAATTAGTTCCAGCATGTATATGATGATGTTGTAGTGACATAGCAATACTAAACAATACTTACTGCATAAATACACCACAGCACTTGACATGGGTGGGTGAGTTAGGAGGAGATATTCATCTCACCACCAGCGCTGCAACAAACAAATACCTGCTCTACAGATATCGGTCCATGGGGATTTATTTCCTGCCTATCTTTTGAGCATCAGTGGTAATGAAAGATGCCAGGCAGGCATGTTCTTGAGAAGGATTTTTCTCCATCTTGCAGCTTAGGAGTGCAGGAAGTGGGCAACTGGGGAGACAGACTAATGAGAAACACAGGGTATGAGATGCATCCATCTATAAGTGCCCTGTCTTCTAATTGTTGTTTAAATGGTATCTGTTTCATAGAATTGGAGAATGGTGTGAGTTGGAAGGGACCTTAACGATCATCGAGTTCCAAGCCCCCTGCTATAGGCAGGGCCACCTTCCACTAGACCAGGCTCTTGTAACAAGTAGAAATCAGCATCCAAATTAGGTGTGTACGGTCTTCTTAGTATGGGCATTATCACTGTAGTGTGAGCAAATGAATGCTTCATGAGTGTGTACACTGGCAACAGTTGGTGGAAGCACCATGAAAAAGTACTCAAACCCTTCCAGGATGCCTGTGTTTTAGCCTGTCTCATGTGCTCTGTGCAATGCCTAAGCCATGCCACGTGTTTTTAGGCACACAGAAAAGAAGTGATGCAGTCTCTACATCGTGACTTAACTGCCTGTGCAATTAACTCTCTTACAAAACCAAGTGGGGGTGGCAAGAAAAATAAGGGAAGTCCTTGGCAGACAGTTGATTGGAAAGCTGCATGGAACTGCAAAAATTAAGAAAGAGGAAAGGATAGAAAATGTATTGTAGTGTGGGAAAGCCCTGGGAGGAGAGCATGCAACAGTGTAGTAAGGAGCCAGCTCAGAGCAGAAGCTGGGAATTGCGCAGAGCTCTAGAGACCAAGGCATAAAAACATTTCAGCACAGGTGAAAGAAGATCACAACAGGATCAATCTGTGGATTTGGAAACTGAGGAAAATTACAGTGTAACAGGACAAACCTTGAGATTTTCATGGGAGTGTTCTTTAAAAACAGGACATCAAGCAGTTTCTATAGGGTTTGGAAAATATTTTCAGTTGAAAATAAATACATGTATAACAATAATCCTAATTCCAGATATCTGAATATACTATTATGGGCTATGATAAGAAAGAGTCTGATTAAGTTGGTTCTGCTACTTTCTGAACATCTTTTGGTCATCTTTTATATCTGGGGTGAACAGCTGTTAGGGACTTCATTATCTTTGTTTAGATGCTTTACCATCTTTAGTACGTTTTTAACAGGAGGAAATAAACAATGACTTTAGAAAATTAAAATCTCTTTCTAAATGCTCTGAAGACAAAATTATGTCATTGTCACATTACACAGTGTACTTTTTTGAGGCCTCTTTTTGATTCTGGTATAGTTCTTTCACTGGTAAAGAAATTCTCAGTTTAAGCAACAGTTACCTTCCAGCACCAGTCACCTTCTCTGACTATGGCTGCTCTGCTGTATTCCTATCACAATGCCTTGCCTTCAGGGTCCACACCAGCACCTTAGGCTGGGTTAGTCTAGGTTTCTTCTGTCAGTTTTTAAAAATCCAAGAAGGAAAATGCTTCTTAAGATGTACAGTCAGCCTGCTAACTGTACTAACAGCTGGTCTCACTGAAACTTAGCACTTATGGCCACCCTTCTGCTCTCTCATATTCAGTACATATCCAGTACTGTATTACCACTCTGCAGATCTGTTCCTTCCCCCCTAAGTAGGGGCTGCCCAAATTACTTCCCCCTTTTTTCTGTTTCAGTTAAATTAAAGCTCCTTGTGTTAACACTACTGTCAGGATGTAGTGTCTTCAAGATGACTCCATGAATACCTCCACTGGGAAAACCTCCAAAAAGACTGCTTAGAGCAACAGTTAAATAAATACACTGATCTTCACTGCTTTGTTATACCATTGATTTCACTGTCTTGAGCCTAGATTTCCAGTAAATTCCCCAGATCCCTGTTCTATTGTGCTATCTCAGAACATTTTCTCAAGACTCTAGTGTATCATAGTCCCAACATACAGGGCAACCCCATTGTTACTAAAATACCCTTATTCTCTGCAAGGCTGCCAGTCCCTTGCCAAGTCTAGTACTTCCTCTCCTACCAGGGACAGTCCCATTTCATTTGCTCTGCCACTGCTTTTTACTTCACTTACTCACCTGTGACAAACATAAAAGTTCTGTTATTCCCTTACTATCACTTATAGCTACTTGCAACACATTGTATTCTTCTATTTACACGAATATGAAATGGAAAATCCCTATCAGGGTAATTTTCAGGTTCTTATTCTGCTGCTGAGCAGTCCTTTCAGCACCCTTCCCCACCAGAGCATATACCTCTGCTTCCAGGTGTATCTGAGTAACTGTTTTTGTGGGTTCTATGAGTCTTTATTCAAACAATATATTCTTGAAAGAAATACAGATGCTGTAATATCAATCTACTTCCACCATCAGTGTTCACTTCAGATGTATTTAAGTTTCACAGGGACTGTGGATCAATGAGACATGCACTGAACTTCCAATACATAGTTACTCTGGGCTGCAGCCTGCTCCTTGCAGTGCTGTTTGTTTCCTGGTGTTTCTGAGTGTAATTTTGGCAGCAGGCCACAGCAGCACTGTGATATTCCAATGGCTTGTTGTACATCAGTCACATTTCTAGGGAGGGATATGTAGTGGGGTACCTACAACCCCACTAACAATGGGTTAGGGCTCATTAACAATGACTTAATGAGCCCTAATCCCCAGTCCTAGGCCAAACTAAGGAGTAAAATCAGTAACTTTTTTTCTCCCTCTCTGCCACAGCACACCTCACAGCTATTGCTGCATTTTTATCCAAGAATTCCTGACTCTGGCCAGGAACATCTGCATACAATAATCTATTTATTTCTAAATTTTGTCCTAAAAGCAACTAAAAGTCAGGGAGCTTTCTCTCTGGACTAAATCAGTGCACAGTCTGTCTCCCAGAGCTTAAGTTACATGGCAAATAACTTACCATTATTAATTGATTTACCTTTAATTTTTGTTGGAGCCATTCCCTTCATACAAGCCAAGTATTCACAAATTATACAGTTAACAAGATAACTGGATTATTAATATTTGAGAAAATTTTAATACAATTCCTCAAGATACTTAAAAAATGCTTTAAATAAAAAACACCTATAAAATATTTTACTCTTTTTCAATTTGATGCTGCCATGAAAGTTGCAGAAGAAAATGGGCCAGCTGGATGTCACTTGCAGTATCTATCTGCTTTCACTTTAGCTCTCCTGTATGGGAAAAGTGAATGAAACAAGATTTAGATTAAGACCAAACACAATTACACCTGGGTGTTTTATCTGCCTCAAAGTGTTAAGAATGTATTAAAAGTAATTTTTCTTGAACTTTGCTTCAAAGTACATATAAAGGCCTAACAACACTTTGGATTTGTTAATTTACTTTGTTCTCCTAAGGAGGTAGAACTGCAGTGTTAAGTTAACTGACTAAAGTTAACCTTGACTTTCTCTTCAAATCATCATAATTGCATTTTGTCTCCTCTGAGGAATGGAATTCACATTCAGCATGATCTGAAGCTGACCACCTGTGAGAACCCAGGAGTGTTCTCACATTACTTGTAATTATCAGAAATAGTTTTCTGCATTCCAGCCACTGAATTAATGCAAATATTTATACTATATACTGACATAAAAGGCTTTAAAAATTCAACATGGTTTCTACAGTCTTAGTTTAGCAGGACAAAAAATTCCCACTAGATAACATGAAGACTGTTCTTAATAAACACTATTTCTCTTTAAAATTCAACTTCTGCCTCTCCAAAATATTCTGGTACCATAGGTATTGAAAAATGTTAAAAATTAGCTCAATTTTCACAATTAAAAAGATTAACTAGATTGTTCAGTTTGTTTAGTTCCGAGTTGTTGAGGGATTAAAGATTTTCAAAAGAATTAATTTACAGGTAAATTCAAACCTGCAAGCTTCAGCTAAAGAAGTGAAAATCCAGATTAAAAAAAAAAAAAAAAAAAGGTGGCAAGCCCCAGGACTCAGGGACAACACTCACCAGGGGAAAAATGCTCAGGAACCTATGTCCCTGAAATCCAGCCCTCTTTTGTACCCCAGGATTTACCATATGTGCATCTCCCAATAGTTTTTTAATCAATACATTATTTCTAGCACTTTGAAGTACCTGTCAAGTAGCATTTCATGAAAAGTGCCTTCTTTTCTGGCTTTTCTAAGGGCTTTTGTATCTTCTTTGCTTATTTTAAGCTTTTTGTCTTGAAAACTTTGGAATTTCTTCCTGTAAGGGGGAAGAAGAGAAAAGTAGTAAAGAACTGAAGCTTTTAAATTTTTTTGTTTCCCAACACAACAGCAGCTGTGCTAAGAATCTTAGCTCCTATTAAAGCAGCAGGTAACGGACCTAATAAAACCCAGCAAACCATCCCAGTACTAAGGTTGCACTAAGGCTTCTGTAGGTGAAAACTATTCAGGTTTTGCTTTTTTTGGCAGTCTAAGTAGGAATGAGCCCCTATGTGTCTAGCATGAAGTGGTTACAAATTCTAAAGAGCCCCTTATTTAACTACTAGCATAAGAAATCAGGGAGCAAAAGTGTACTGGATGTAGTTGCAAGGTGCTGACTGCAGGTGTTTTCTCTGTGAGAAAAGGTCAGGGGCTGACCTGCGCTGGACAGAGCTGGCTCTCAAGACATCCACTACAGGACACAGCCAAACCCACCAGCAAAGCAGGTGGCACTCCCATGGAAACAGATTTAAGATAAAGCAAAATGCCACACAGGCAGAGAAGGAAAAAAAACCAAACCTAAAAGTGCAAAATGGCAGCGGGAACATCAAGCACAGAGAAGGAGAGGAAGGAGATGCTGTAGGTACTGGACCAAATATTACCTTCCAGCCCATGAATAAGACCATACCAGAGCAGGGGAAAAGCAGCAAAGGAAGGGAGTGGCTGAAAGAAACCACTGTGTATTGACCTACAGCCCATCTGGCTTAGTGGAGCAGGTAGAAGCTCTGGAGAGAAGCTGAGCTTGAGATAGGAGAAAGAAAGGTGGTGTTTTTAATTTTTGTCTCTCAGAATCTACATGCAATGAAAAGAAAATAAATTTAACTAATCATTCACAGTTAACCCTTGGACAGTATCTGGTACAGCAGCTCTCCTTTATCTCAAGCAATGAGCTACCTCACCCTGTTTTCTTCCCTTGTCCTGCTAATGAAAAGAGAGTGAAAGGCTGGATGGGCTTTGGGCCCAAAGACAGCCCCAGTCAGAAACAAAAAAAGGTACTTGAGCCTGTTACCAGCTTTAAAGTACATACACATAATTGATTTCACACTGTTTAACGTTTCCTTTGTCTTCCTGTGGAACGTCATCTTTCTTCTTAGCTTCTCTTTCAGCACAAGTACGAATCTAATAATTGAAAGAAAAATGAAAAAACAACCAAAACACAACAGAAAACACCTGTATTTTAAAAACAGTAAGTTACAGTTGAAAGATGACTACATATCCTTTGTAACAGAACGAGAGTCGCAGTGACTTCTCAAGTTCACAGTTTTCAAACTGGTTAACCAGAAACAACTGCAAAAGTAAGAGCTGCCTGAAATATGGGAAAGGTTAAGTGCAATCCTTGATATTAGACATAACTGCCTTTATCTCAAAGAAGCACTACTACAGTTCTTAATTTTGGCAGGGACAATTCAGAGATTGACTTAAAATACTGCTGCTCTGACTAGTTAAGACACCTATCTCTACTTGAAAAGTAGAGATATATTTCCCATGCTCAGATAAAGTCAAGATAGTCTTTTCAGATTCTCTTGAAAGATCTCCCCTTCTGGATCATTCTGGTAAACCCTTCTCTGTCCCTGATTTGGTCATAATTCCTTCTTCTGTCCCAAGCTGTTTAGAAGTACCTGGAAGATCACATAGACTCTTTTGTCCTCCTGAGTGGTAAAGTATCTTCTTATCTCTACAGGAGGTACTGAGAATTATTACAGCCCTGGAAATCATTTACCCTTCTTGTGGCCAGATCACTTGACAGCTGATAGGAAGCAATTATAACTGTATTAACAGAAAATCATAGCACACAGACACCTGCTTGTTTGAGTTCGATTCCTGCCAATCCTGTATTAATTGTAGATTGTAGAAGTTATAGATTACCTTTATCATTTCTTCTTCCCCTGCAGTTTTGCTTTTGGCTTCTATGTCCCCCTCCTCATTACACCTGATAAAACGGCTGTTTGCTGCTAGTAATGCCATTTTCCTCTGCAGAAACAATATCACACACTGTAAGTATAATGAGGTTGTATATAATCCTTGATTTGTAACAATTTATCCTCTACAATATGCCAAACATCCATGTAAATAATTCTTTTATGGATGGATACTTCACTAGCTAGCCAGACTTGCTGACTCCTTCATTTTTAAGATGCTTATAGCTGCCAAAATGCAGCAATTGAAGCATTTAAAAAACTTTCAATTACAGTAAATGCATTGCAGTTGGAAAATCATAAGTTACAATATGAAAGAGATTGCAAAAGGCTTTAACTTCATAGTAAAAATACCGATCTCAAAATACAATCAAACACTAGCAACATCAAATAAACCATTGCAAAGAGCTTACATCTTGGAAGACAGGTTCCCACTGCTCTCTTGATCCTATTGCATCGGAACGTCCAACAACGAGCCCGTCTGAGTTTATACCAAGGTATTTGCCATAACCAGACTTGAGAGCAATCCTCAAAGAGAAAACATAGGAAACAAGGAGCGTTTTTAATTAATGCATTCACAAAACCCAAAACATCACCGACACTTTTAGTAAAAGACAATGTATTTCAAAAAGAGTATTAAAATGCCTTTTCACAAAATCCAAAGATAACAAGTATCAAAACTTGAAACATTACAGTAATTACCTTGTATCCGATAACTTAACTGCTGTAAACTGCTCAGGAGGACTAGGGCCTTCATCACCTGAGGAATGAATTTTCCATTAGTTAAGTATGAAGTATAAACATAAAATGTATTAGCCTACTAATACTGCAGTATCAAAAAGAATTGAACATTGACTATTTCTAAATACTATGGAAAATATTTATTTCATTAAAAATTCCTTTTTGAGTACTCACTTTTAAAGAAGCAATGCAGGTGCTCATTTATGCTCATATATTTACAATGCTTAAAACAAGGCACAAAATAAAGATTATCATAAGTTAAAGAAATTTATAATTAAGAATGTTTTGTAATTTTCCTGGTGGCTTTGAGTACTTTAATCTCCTTGTAATGTTATTTCTTTGATAACAAAATGCATTATGGTTCAGCTATGGTAACTCAAGTCAGTATCCTAAAAGCTACTGGATTCTCCATCCCTCAAAACCAAAACAAGAGAATATGGCCATTGTTGCTCTGATCTCTGTTTGGAGATGAAACACACACAGACTGTCAGGGTTCTGGAACAGTCCATGTCAGAGTCACTGCCCTCAAATTCAAAGAACGAGCTAATTATCCCAGCACATTGGTAGTTCTCTTGTGCAGTGACAAAACAAGTATATTATGACAAGGATGCAGCAATAAGCATTAAAACTCATCTACCTTGAATTTCACTCTTCAAGTGACACCATAAACACTTTATAGGTTTTAATAAAAATTATACTGCTTTTTATCCAGCAAGTATGGCCTTTAACAGGTAATCATCTCCAGTGCAGTTCAATTTATTGCACACATAAGCCAGCATGAAACTAGATGAGTGAAACTGATTGGCAGTCATTAGGTTTAAGTCATCTGCATGCTTCAGCTAGAATTACTGCATTTTTTGTAGTAAACTGGTTTTAGCTGTAACACTGCTTGCCTTGAGGTGATGCTAGTTCTGTGCCTTTAGGCACTTCATGATTAAGAATCTATTATTTTCAAATTTCCTGGAACAAACCTTTATGTGGTGCTCCAAGTGTAAACAAGCCATTGTCGAGGGCATGCATGTAAGCTCCTTTATCCATTTCTATAGCTATAGTTCCTGTAATTTCACCAAAATTACTGACAGCCCACCAGTTTCCTGTAATATAAAACCATAACAGTTTATTAACACAGTAACCACAACTTTTGATTACAATAGCCAAAGAGGTTATATTTCTGCGTCTTCTCTGAAATTTTAAATTCAAAAGATAGCTATCTCATAACCTTCGTGCATTATTTTATAGTCCAGAGCCAATTTAATGGCGTTGCTGCTGCTGCCTCAGGAAGTCCAGCTCTTTGACCAGCTGTCATCCCTAGCTCCAAGCTCCTGTGCTTCATCCCTTCTTTGCGTTAGTCCAGAGACCAAGCTGATTCATTCAGCTGATGCAGCAAAGACACACTTCACAAGAAAAAGATTTTTTCCCTCTGGATCTGTCTCCTGCAGTTTTGGAGTCATATCCATTTATAAGATTCTCCGGCACAAGAGAATCAGAGATACTACTTAATCTTGCTGTTAAATATGTAAGTTGTAATCCTTAGACCTCAGTTGTTCAAACCAATCTGGATTTGAACATTTGACTCCTACAGAATTCTACCAAAGTTAAAGCCCTTCCCATGTGCATGACTTAGAATTATGACTTTTACATTTTTTGAACGGTAAAGTTTTCTCTTTGTATACTGTCTTACAAATATTTCCTAGCTCATTAAGATAGTAATGTTTTTTTTTTTTTATTACTTATAAAAAACTGAATCCATTCTATTGGTGTCACAAGTTCTGTGTGGAATCGAGAAAGATTCCAAGACACAAATGACATGTTGTGAGAAAGTTATATATTTCTACAGCAGTTACACTTGCTTTACCAAGTCCGGTAACGACCCCGTTAGCTTCTGGCACATCCCCTACAGTTTCCGCACTGCCACATAACTCCTGGAAAGCAGCTCACCAACAATATCGAGCTGCTCCGCCGCATCCTCTTCCCTTTTCCTTTTCTTTTCCTTGTGCTTTTTCTTGCTGCAAGGGGAGATGCAAAGAAGTGAGAACGAGCCGCTGACCCGGCCCTTGTCCCGCCGGGCCTCACGGCCGGGCCCTGCGGGAGCGCTCCCTGACCCCGGCCGGAACCCTGCGGCGCCCAGCCCGGCCCCAGCCCTGCCGAGCCCCCGGGCCGGAGCGAAGGGAAGGGAAGGGAAGAGCAGGGCCGGCCCGGCCTCATCCCTGCCCGGCCTCCTACACCGGCCCCGCGGCGGTGCGGGCCCCGGCGGCTGCCGCAGCGCGGGGCAGGGGCGGCGCGGCGGGCAGCCCGCTCCTCACCTCTTCTCTTTCGAGCCTTTGAGGACGAGCTTGGTGGATTTGACGCAGGAATACTCCGCCATGTCGGGATCCGGGAAGGGCGGGCGGACGGAGCCGGCTCCGCCCCGGGCCGGGCGGAAGCCCCGAAGCCGGGGCCCGGCCTCCGCCCGGCTGTGGGCGGGCACCGGCGGCGCCGTGCCTCGGTCAGCGCACGTGGAGGGTGCTGGACGCGGAGTTTGAGCGGGAAAATAAAACAAGAAGAGTTTAAAATTACATTTAAACAGTCTGTCCCTGGGCACCTTTCCCGTCTAAGTCTGGCCTGGCTCCATGGGTGCAGTGCCTGCGCTTTGCCAGACTGCAGGCAAAGAATGCTAAGGAATAAAGAACACATGGCTCCTACAGCCCGTGTGTGTGTCTGTTGTAAAACACATGTCATGAACATCAGCAGAGCCCTCGAACATGAGAGCAGCAAGGCCAAGGGCAGCAGGTCTTGCCTCTGGCAGGGTTACATGTGAGCTGGACACCTGGATGTGCTGGTGAAAGAGTAAAAGCTTCCAGGGACACCTATGAAGACCAGTCGGGGAAATGCAGTTTGCAAGTCAGCCAGGTGTACCCCGCTAGGGGTGAAATGAGGTATGACAATTTTTTTCCATCCTGTTAGCTGCTTGGTATTCCACGGAATAAAACATACATCAGACTTCCCCCTTGGCACATAACGGCCTTTTTCTCATATTAACCTAGCACCTTCTAGACAGGTACCAAGACTCTTTCCTTGGGGAACAGCCTTAGTAGCCCATGTGTGATTAGAATCCCAACTACAGTAGTAATTTGTGTTTAGTCTTCAAAAATGTTCTTCCTACTTCTCATTCATGAGAGAGGGGGGTTTGTGCCCAAAAAGTTGCCTGTTGGTTATATTACCTGGTTAAATGAAAATTATTACCCCTACAAGGCTTGTTGTACATGTCTTATGTACAGGTACAGAGATGCTTGCACTAGATTGCTTCTTTTTGGTTTCCAAGTCAATTTCCTATCTATGCTTGTAAGTTTTCAGCACCTCAGAGGTATCTTCTACAAGTAAGAAATGTGAGTCTCATAGGTATTTATGTCAAGGCTTTTAAAGTCACTGAAAGTGACCAGTTGACAAAGCTTGGTGTGTACAGTGTCCCAGTGAATGATCCTGGAGTTGGTGGATGACTGCAGATGTCTTCCACAGATACTTTGGTTGTATCCAGAACCCTGCCTCTTCTCACCAAAATTTCTTTGAATTTCTGTCTGCGTGCCTAAGAGGACACTACCTTGTATTGTAGTTACACTTGCTGTGTAAAATGCAAACAACCGTAATGAACTTCAAGGAGGTTTTGGCAAGTCCCTCATTTTGGAGCTTTAGGGATGTTGTGTTTGTTAGCAAAAGCAATACCTGAATCAAGCTGCTGGTCTGTGTAAATTCAGAATATTTTTGTGTGTGGCTGTGTGTGTTGGCTATGCTACTTTCTGTAGCTGCACAGTTTGTGGTCACTGGGAGTGGGGCTGTGGCTGAGCCTCATCCCCAATGGGTGCAGCTGTGAGCAGCAGGTGAGCAGCACTGACAGCAATGAGCCCTGGAGTGCCCAGGGCAGTGACCAACCACCAAAGGGAGCAGAGGGCACACAGGTGCAGTGCATCAGCATGAGGGTATAAAAGGTGGGGCTAAAGAATAAGAAGGGCAGGTGCTTGAAGCCGTCTGCTGTGTTATGGTGTTATTCTGTGTGGGTTGAAGCTGTCTGAAATTGTATGGTGATACTCTGTGTATCGTGGTTGTCTCAGCTGTGACATGTGCTGTGACAGCTTTTCTGCTGGTAAGTAGGAAAGTACCTGTCCTCTGCATGGTTGTCTTTTATGTTGCAATTTGCCCAGGAGCTGCTTATCTATGCAGACATCCTGACGTTTTTGCCCAACTTCCTCTTTGTTGGGATGCATTGCTCCTAAGCTTAGAGGAGGTGATCCTTGACTAATTAGCCATCCTTCTTGGGTGCCTCTTCCCTCTGGGGCTTTATCTTATGGTACTCTCCCACAGGCTAAAGATCCATGAAGAGATGCAAATCCTCTTGCCTGAAGCTTGGGGAAGCCAGCTTGCTGTTCATTCTCCTGGCTGCCCTAAGGATCTTGAACTCCACCATATTTTGGTCACTGCAGCCAAAGCTGCGATTGTGCTTCACATTCCTCAGCAGCCCCTCCTTGTTGGTGAGAACAAGGTCCAGCATAGCCCCTCTCCTTGTTGGCTCCTCTTTCACTTGGAGGAGAAAGTTGTCAATTTAACCAATATATTCATATGTTTCTAGCCCTTTGGGATTCACTTCAAGACAACTTCAGCAGCGAGCAATTTTAGCGAATACAGTTACAGCTGTATTTGACTCGTATCATTAAATACTTTTTTTCAGGTTCTAAACAGATATTCCTATAGGGCAGATATTTTAGTGAAAGGAATATGAAAGAGGAGAGAGCAATTACGTGAAAGTCAGAACAAAGCATAGGAGAGATGAGTGAAGCGGGAAAAAATGTCTGACTGCTACCCCAGCATGCTAACTTGCCCTTCAGTGGTTATTTTAGGGATCGGAGTTCTTTTTAGTCTTTGATTCTGTTGAGAGAAAACCTGCAGGAATTTGTTTTGTTCTCTTAGCTATAACTTTAAAACTTTATTTATGATAGGTTCTAATTTTTTAACTGCTTAACTGTGCAGACTTTGTGTTTATGAGGTATTTGTACATTTTTGTCAAAGTGGGCCTGTGTTCACTGATAGACTATGACCAGCACTTCATAGTACACAAGCACTTAGCTGAGAGGTCCAATGAGGGAGGAAAAGGTAAGGATAAAAAGCATTTATAAGAGATGTAATAACCTTAAAGTTATTAAGGATTATCTAAACTGGATTTTTTGGTTTTTTTTTTCTTTTTAACTTTAAAAAAAGAAAGAGCAATTAAAGCAATTTATATTTTAAAATACATATATTTTTATCATATGCCAGATGTTCGTTTTACTATTTGTCCACCAGATGCTGCTATAGCCACAAAAAAAAGTGCAGATTGAGAAGTTTGGGGGGGGAAAGGAGGTAGTTTTATTTTCATTACAGATAACCCCTACATAATCATGATCCTGGAAAGAATGATGCATGTGCTTACATTTTGTATAGGGAATAGTCCTGGTGAGTCCAATTAAGCAGCTCATTTAGTGTAAAGTTGATAGTGATTGCAAGCTTTCTTAGGATGTGGCTATATCAATTATGTTTGCTATTTTCTTAATTTGCTGTTCTGTTTCCATTCTTCTGTTTTATGAAGAGAAAGTAGGAAAGACAGAATGATAGAGACAATAAGTATTTTAATAGAAATGTAGATTTTTTTTTTGGTGGGGGGCTCTCATGATGTATTATATATTTTCTTGTTAATGTATACAATTTTACTTAAAATTCACGTATCTTAGGTTTCTTCTTAAATTTAGTGACACCAGCAACAGATAGGCATCATTACAGTTTATGCAGAAGATGATAAAACCTTCTCCTGCAGGGCAAAGTGATGAAATAAATCTGAAAACTGTGTATAAGATGGTACCACTTTAGAGAAGCTATTTAGACTCTAATTTGCCAGTTAGTATTTTTGAAATTAAAACATTTCCAATATGTCTGGGCTGTGGTTGTTTAAAAAAAATATAACAGTTCATTTTCTTTATGGCATTGGAAATAAATGGAGCCTTTGTGTTTGCAATTCTAGAAAACAAATCACTTTTTTAATGACTGGATTTTCCTGCCAGCTTGGAATTTGCCGCATGTGCATTTTATTTTGAAAGCCTAAAGAGTGAAATAATTTGCTGTCGTTCATGTAGATGGGGCAGATTGGCTGAGGTGTCATTTGCAAAATGTGCACTTTCATCATTCAAGTTTGAAGGGGATCATTACAAAAATGTATTAGAAACTCAGGACTGATGGAAGTGAAGGGCTGGGGTTGAGCATCTGTGTCATAGTCTAGTGTCATAAGAGCCTGGACCCAAACTTAGGTGCTTTGGAGTTTTCTTCCATCATGTTTTGTTATGTTAGGAAATACTAAAATACCTCCCCAAACCACAGAAACTTGAGGTAGCTCTCTTGATAGCCAAGTTGACAGATTATGTGGGTTTTTTTTCCTCTTTTGTTTGTACGTGTGGGCCCCTTGTGAAATATCAAATCTCTTGACTAATGTAACAGCCAAGATCGATATAGTTTTGTTTACTCATTTACAGAAGGAGTGAAATCTGATGTGAGTCAGAACCAGAGCAACTATATTTTAATTTTTCCCCAGTGGGACAAAGTACATACTCTGGAATGTTGTGGTTTGTCATAATGTTCAGCAGCAGTTGTGCCAGTGTTGAGGCATCCCCAGAACATGATGGTGCATGACAGATGTAAATAAAAAGCTTTTTTGATTAATAGCATTTTTAAACTGTGTTCTGAAAATGGTTTTGTTATAACTTCCAAATTTTAAATGTGGTCAGCAGTTACCCTTTTTTTATTTTTTAAGCCTAAATGTTAATGTTAGGTTTTTAAGCACAGGTAAACAGATGTTCTCAAAATTGCATTTCTCCTACTTGGGTTATGGCTCAGTACTTGGTGTATTTGGGAAGCAGGAAGGGTTTCTCAGCCTTTCAGGGCAGGATGAAGCTCCAGCTCAGATCCCCCAGTTGTCAGCATTGCTGGTACAGAAATCATGTGTTGGTTCTGGCTTCTCAGCTTCTTCTGTTTTGCCTCATCACGCCATCACTTGTCTCTGCTGTCACTCTGTAAAGTTTTGTAGTGAAGTTTTTCTAGCTGGCCAGACCCTCAATATCTACTTCTCCAGACATGAGATGTTGCTCTAGAGTTTGTCAGGGAGCACTCACCAAAATCCCTTTCTGCTGCACACTGAGGGAATGCAAAAGAAATGAAAAAGTAACTGCAGATGTACAGTGGCTTCATGCTGATGCCAACTCTCTATCATGTTTACTTGAACTCAGACCTTCTAGTTTCTGCTTGTCATCCCAAATGATGCATGTGTACTTCTTCAAATTCTTTCCCACCAAGTGCTCTGCATTTTATCCTGATGTACTAAAGAAAATTTTTATATGCATATAAACACTTCTGTTTCTTTGTCTGTTACTCTGTTTCTTTATAAATATCTTTTTAAAACTGGTCAGATTTAGCCTTTTTAACAGGCACAATAACAACAATGATTGAAATCTGGTGAGTTTTGAAACTCGTCAGATAAGTAGGAAAAAGACCTGTAACTTCCTGGGCAAGGGTAGGGGTTACAACGTAAATTCTCCTCTTACTAGTGATGGGAGAGAACACTCATTCAGAAATCAGTCTATGAGAAAAAAATCTCCTAGTAAATCAAGGGCTCTAATGAGTGAAAAATCAAACTGTGTTGCTTCCAGTGCTTAAAAAAAGCAACCTATTTCTCTGTACTGTAATTTCATTTTTTATGGGATGGAAATTTGATTCTGTAAGTTGAGCATATAATTTTTGACATTTCCTGACAAATAGCTAGCATGTTTGATGCAAATGTAGCTGAAAACTCATTTCCTTGTCTACTGATACTGTATGGAAAATACAGACTAAAATACAGACTGTAAATTAAACACAACAGAATTTTTGTGGCAAGTTACCTGCTTTGTGCTATGTGTTCATATGCAGACTTCTCCCTTTCTGGGACATGTTTTTTTGTCTCCAGTGAGCCTTATTTCCCTTGCTATATGTGGCAGAGTTTGAATCTCATTAGGAAAGCCACAGGATCCATGGGGAAAGATTTTCTATTTCTTGTACGTACATATCACTGTTGTGATTGTTCTTTGTTAGCCCATAATCAAGTTTAATTTAAATACAGTTTCTATGTAGCATATTTAAAAAAAAAAATATTAAATTCAGTGTTTAAAAATGTTTTCTTCCTCTTTGTATTTTGTCTGTGATTTGGTAGGAAATAAACAGGGGGATGTAGCTAGTTGGGCTGGTTGTACTCACCTTCACAGCATTTCTTCTGAGAAGGGACTTACAACAATAACCCACCCCAACCCTAAAATATGCGGCATCCTTTTGGGCTATATATTTTTCCTACTCTGTTTCCTCTAAGACAACATGGGTGTCCTTTAAAATTTCAATGGAGATATGGATTGGCAGGACTTAAAAGAGAATGAACCTGTGGCAGGGTGTTAATTTTCAGTGCTGTTGTCCTTTTTATGGCCATAAAACCGTACCCCTTCTCTTTGTAAATTGTTTCCTCTCTCCCAGGATTGCCATATAGTTTCTTTCAGCATTTTTTTTCCTAACAGAACTTGATCATATACGTGCTATGATTGTTTGCATTGCCCTTTTGAATTTGAAGGGCTATTACAAGTTTTCTTCTCTTATCCTCCATAACTTCTGATTCTGTGTAATTTGTCCTGAATGCAGATGCCCTTCCAGAAGAAGGAAATTTTTACTAATGCAGAGGTAGTGAATATCTTGTTAAAAAAGCTTTTGTGTGGAGTTGGGAATTTTGAGGGTGAGAGAGACCTGTAGAGTATTGCCTATAGAATAGGTATAGTCTAGGTAAAGACAGAAAAAGCTTTTTGCTCTGGAGGGAATTCTGAACTATACATTATTCTGAACTATTCACTTGTCCACTCATTTCCTTCTAAGTTTGTAAAATCTAAGTTACAATGGATACACTTGTGGGTCCCCCCAGGACAAATATAAAAGAGAAATAAGTACACTTAACTCTGGTTCATTTTTGATGGTCTGACTCAGACTGTCTTACTTGTTTATTCATCCAGAGAGCCTCCAAATGTTGACAATATTTATTAGCTTGAGGAAGTTAGAGATGAAAGGAAAATGTAGAACTTTCTAGTCCTTGCCCTCATCAGGACTATCATCAATAACTTGTAATTTTTTATTTTTTTTATTTTGCCCATCGCATATCTACTAAGTCCAGTTTGGCCAGCTTTTTGTCTTGTAGTTTCTAAAAGCAACCCAAGCAGACAAAACAGGTTTACAGTAATCACCTCCTTTTTGACGTGAAGTAAATGAGGTTTCTAACCCATAACACAGCATGGAAACTGCTTTGAAACAGAGCAGCCAGAGATGGCAGCATTCACCATCCTAATGCTGTTTGTTTTTTTAAAGCTTCAGTAACTTTAAGGAATGAATGATGTAAAAATTTTAGCTTCCATTGAAAAAATACAGTGCAAACTAGAATGCCTGTCCCCCATGGATATGAACAGATATAAAACCTGATTGTAAAGGTTTAAAAATTTGAAAGGTAGAACAAAAGAAGAGCACACCTACATTTCTTTTAAACTCTGCTTCTAAAGCCATTGTTTTGAGTTTTGGAGCCTAACTAATGATTTTTGAGTGCTTTGCATTGGGAACATCTGTTGGCTTTTGTCCTGTCACAGTAGGTAAGTGAGTAGAAATTGAAAGTGCTGATCTTTCCATGTTCTGATCCTGAGAGAAAAGGAGAGGGAACATTTCAGTATGCATCAACTATTTTCAGGCTGTTTTCCCCACAGCATACGGTTGGTGTATGTCAGGGCTTTTCTTATTGTCTAGGTTCAGCACAAGATATTTTTTCCCAATTAAGGTTTATTTTTCTGAAGAGGTGGCTACTGCTTCTGGAAATCCCAACTCTAATTTGGCAGAGATAAAAATAGTCTTTTTTGCTGTCACAGCTTCATGAACTATGTTGTGACAAGGCATGACTTGGTTTAGGTCTTAAGAGGTGAAATCTGAGACTGGCTCAGTCTCACAGATTCAGTGCGTCCCAGAGTACTGGGGAATAATCCAGAAGGATTTCTGCCATGTGCAGTAGATGGGGTCTAATTTACGCAATTACCTTCTTAACAGAATACCGAGCCATATCCTTATTGTTCCTTGGCCTTTTTGGAGGGTTGTGAGGTGTATGTGAGGATTTGCTGTAACTGGACCAGAGCACTAGACATTAAATTCTCCCTGACCTGTTCAGGTGTATGGTCCTGTGATGGATCAAAACTGGTCTTAGTTATGGTTATGTTGGGGTCCAGGGGAAAAATTCAACACTGGTAATGTGCATTGATGCTGCTACCTTTGTTGCAGATGGCCAAGATCTAGCTCAGGTTTCATCACTGCCTGAGGTGCCCAAAACTGCCTTTTCTAGGAGGTACAAAATGTCTGCCTCTGCCAGACCCATGAATGGGACATGCCTCCCCCCCCCCTCAATATATAGTGGAAAGCCACAAGTAGTCTAGTTTTAAAAAAAAATAATACCAGACTGCTTTGTGATAGCAACAGTCAATCTGTGTATCTATGGTCAGAGATGTAGGTTATCCACAACATAGCATTGCACTTCATTTTCCCATGGAGACAGGGAGAATGATTCCCTCTATCCTGAGCAAGGCAAATGGTCCAACCCAGTGAGTGCAGAGGCCTCCTCACCCTGGGACAGGATGCAAGAGGGCAACCATTGCACCAGGTTGAAATTAGAGTGAAAACAGAAAATATGTGGTTTTTTCCCCTGCCCTGCCCTACCCCTCCCAGTATAATGGAATTTAGGGAACATGGTCATGTTGTTAAACTAGAGCAAGTTTGTAGTGTAAAAAGAACATCTGCAGTTCTGTGGTATGAGACAAGGAGTGAGTCCTGCAGGCCAGGCCACTTAATAACTCTTCAATGCTTTTCTGCTGTGCTGGGCTATTAAAAAGAAGAGAGAGTATGTATAGGTCAGTCTTCTTCTCAGGGACTGGCAAGAGTGTGTAAAGGACTGTCCTTCTTGGTAGGAGTGTGTAATAGTCAAGATTCACAACCACATGATATTTCCAGATGTTGTTTGAAACACTGTTCATTGCAGTTTACTGCAACATTCTGGAAAGCTTCAACATCAGTTCAGACTCGGTGTGTTCCTATGTCATGCTTGGGTTGTGGCCTGAGACAGACTACACACAGGAAGACAACAAACATAAACACTGATCACTTGATAAAGGCAATGAGAAACAAAAGCTCCCTGTGGAATCCAAATGTCCAAATGAGTCCAAGACATGACATCCATTAAGAAACAGGGGTTTGTAGCAGTGTAAGATCCAGCTCACAGCTACCCACTCCTGCAAGTAGAACCGTTGTCCACCAAATGACAGTGACAAATCTTAAAACACAAAAATTAAGAGTCTTCTGCTGTGTGAAACCCCCTTCCTTGCTTTACCTGGCAGCTGTCCCACCTTTCTAACCTGAAGGTGCTAGGTCTTTTTCTCCCTCCGCTTCTCGGCGTGTGGGTACTGATAAGAGCTGCTAAGAATACTTGCAGGTGGCACCTTTTGTTTCCTCTCCTGCATGTGGAGGCATGTGACAGAGCTCCCCCAGCTTGGTGCCAGTGATGTGTATTTTTAAAAGAGCATCTAAAAAGTATTTATGACTTCAAATGTGATGTGCTGGGTTGAGCAGCAGTCAACCATTTTATTAGTTCTACTCTCTCCAAAAGGTAACTATATAATAAGACAGTGTAAATTCCAAATATTGAATTTACACTGTCTGTGTTAATTCTGAATTTGTCTGTATCAGATTTACTGCTGTGACTACAAATTCCAACAGGTTTACACCTGCTTTTGTACCTCACTCTGCTCTTCTCTGGAGTTGAGGAACTTGACAGGAAATTATGTTTAAGCCTTGGTAGCTGTGATGTGTTCATGGACAGGCCTGTCAGTGTGGGGATGCAATTCAGGTGAAAATAACCTTGAGATGCTGGGGTTTGTTAAAGATCACCTGAGAGTCCCTTGCTAATGGAAGAAGGAGATGCAGCTGGAGAATGCTGGTTTTTTTCTTCATATACCTCCTTGGATATTGGTGACAGAGCACTCATTTTATCTGGATGCATAGTGCTGTCCTATGCCTTCACAAAGCATCTCTCTACAGAAAGGCTGGGGAATAATCCTGGTTGGATTGATGTGGTTTTGGCTGCTGCTGGGATTGTAGCCTGTTCTTGGCATGAGAAAGGCAATGTAGTCATCCTCTAGGCTGATATCTGAAGGGCAGGTCCTTGGTGTTTCCATTCTCCTCCTCTTCCTGAAGTACGGTAAGAGTCTTTACGCAGGCTGCATGCTCTGTGGTGCCTTTATTCATCTCTGAAGCTCCCAAATATTTTGTCTTCTATGTCTTCCCATCTCCCATAAAGCTTTAGACATTTTTTTGTTTGTTTTTAAAATGTTTTAACATTAATTTGGCACAGATTTTAAATCTGTTACAAACCTCAGAATGGAATCAGGCATTTCCTCAACTGGGTGCCAGTTTCTGGAGACTGTGATGTCTGCATCTGACTCAGAGAAAGATCTGTAGTGCTGGGACCATACAATACATCAGGCTACTATCTCAAAATGGTGAAATGGTATTGTGAGCTTTTGAGTTTTTGAGAGATTGTGTACAGCATAGGGTGTGATGGACAAGTGAGGGTGGAATCACTGTCAAAGTGCATCAGCAGCCAGCTCCATCTTGAGGGGAAGATACTGACCCAGACTTTAAATGTTGAAGTCAGTTAAGCAGGTGGAGAAAAGAGTAATGAGAATACTAACGAAGGGATGTTTATAGGGCTGTTTAGGTTCTAGTGAAATACCAGTGATTTAACTAGAACATTACATGGAGAGGATTCAGCCCTTTAATCATGCCAGTAAAAATGACACGGATCTTGAGGCAAAAGCTTTCAACCTAAAATAGAAACAAGGGAAAGGACAGTATGTGATTGGGTTAGTATTGCTCATATTTATGAGTTTCAGTTAGCAGCATCTTGTAGATGTGTTTTCTCTTAAAGAGAGATTGTAAAGGCAAAGAGCTATTTTCTGAAATGTTTTGAGACTTCATTCAGAAGACTCATTTACCTATTGTGTAGGTAACTTTCTAGCTTCTAATTCTGTGTGTCACATCATGACTAAACAGGATGCTGCAGACCTGTGGATCAGCCCTATTTGTCTTTTCCTCTATTTCATTGACTGCACAGAGGGGGTATGTATGCTGGCAAGTTCAGATCGAAAAACTGTTCTGTAGCCTGGCTGGAACACGGCCCTCTAGTAAGCCCTCAGTATTTCACCACAGGTGGTGCATGCAGCTGGTGATTGGCAGGTTGGTTTGTAGTTCTATCATCTTCCATTACCTCCCTTAGAAGACCAGTAAGGGCATTATTCTGTTTTTCCAGTGTTGTGCAAAGCAAAACAATGAATGCCGAATCAATAAAGTAATCCACAGTTTAACTGCTCTAAGGTGAAGAAAAAGCATTTTAAACCTATACATTATTTATTTTTATTAAAACATTTTAGTGGCACCATCTTTTTTTGTTTTACTTGAAATATCAGTTGGACATTTGGATCCCATTTATGTGAAAGGCTTTATTTGAAACTTTTTTTCAGACTTAATCTATTAGTTTTAGTAGTGAGCCAGTTGGAGTTAATCAATGGAGAACAACTGTACAGAGGTTCTCTAAGCTAGGCTGGATTTGAAGGGTTTAATTTTAATCATAGTCTGAGAGCTACAGCTGCTTCATGTTTGTTTAGTAATAGAGTTGATGAGCAGCTAATTTGAAAGGAAAGCTCAAGCACAGGTGTGAAATTCCTCATGGGTGTAAGAGAACTGGCCTTGAATGTAAGAAGATGGTGCTGAATATATTGCTCTACAGTAAGGCAAAGAGATTCTTGTTTAAATATTTCTAAATTAGCACATGTGACATAAATGCCTTGACTCAAACATCCTTCACCTTTTTATCATAGCATTTAAGGGATCATCCGGTATGTCAGAGACCAGGATTTGATACTCTACTCTGTCTGGTTTTGAGTATGTACCTTCAGGTTCCAGGATTTGAGTTCTATTGAGATAGTGCTCTTTAATTTTTTCTGTACGATGCTGTTCAGATTGCCTGTAAAAACGAATAGCAATTTGATTTGAGGAACAGCATTTACTACTGTCCATTCTATATAAATATAGAGGATACAGAGAAATGAATCCTTATCTGGTCTAGTTGTCTTCATGCACCTTGTGGGGAGGGAGGCTGTAACTCCTGCAGAAAGGCAGAGTTGAAAACACCTTCTCTGGCATTCCCTACTCACCAGGTTACAAGCTCTGCGGGCTGTGTGTTTAGTCCTAGCAAACACTACTCTTTGTAAAGGTTCTGATTTGTGATCTGTGTCATACTTGCTGTGATTACTGTGGTGCTCCTGTAGCACTTGCTGCGAGTGATGGCTCAGAGATGAGAATATTGGCTTTGACAGCTGTCACCTTAACATCCTGCAAGTGTGCAGGCTACTGAGTTAGGAGGGCTGAGGAGATAGTGTGATGTGCTCGGTTCCCCAAGCCACAAATTGGTAAGCCATGTAGCAGGTGAAGGGGCTGCCAGTCACAGGTACTGCTGTCAGGGTTGAACACCGCTGCACTTAGTGTTTGGGTGATTTCCATGGAGCAGGATTCCCTAGGATGGCAGGGTGTGTGACAGGTGTTGTAACGCAATTGCTATTGCAATGTTGAAGTTCTAATTTGCATCCAGTCCCAAAGTTACAGTTTACAGCAGGATAACATGGAGGAAAGAGCTGGATGAGATTCAAGAAAATGTCAGGAGAAGTTTAAAATTGTCCTAGAAGATTTTGACCAGAGTGTATGTATAAAAAACAGAGCTGGTTCTCTAGTTCTGCAGTGTAGAGACAAACTCATGTTGGGGAAAGTGTTCTCTGAATTCATGTGACAAGCAGGAAAATACTTAACACATTAGGTATTTTAATAACCTCTGCATTTTCTTGATCAGATCATAAGCAAAAATACTCTCTATTGCTATTGTGGTAAAAATTTCCTGTGTGCTCCAAAATGATGGTCCCAGTCTTGGAGGTTCAATGTAATCACCAGACTGCGGTGATGAAAAATCAGTTCTTTGGCTTCTTTGAATTAATTAAAAAATTAGGTTCTTAAAATAGTTCATTATTAGTGAGGAATGTTAGCAGCATTTCTGTTAGGTAATTAGATGTTAGTGTACATCTTATTGCAGACAGTACATGAAATGGAGGGATGCAGAGATGTACAGATATTTTCAGACTGTGAGTCAGTGATGAGGTGAGGCAGTGATGCAAAAAGTCCTGAATTTAGATTTCTGCGAAGCAATCCATTTCACTGTATTTCCCAGTGCAAAGTAATGCAAATACTTTTGGGGTTCAATGGACATTATTATTAGCTGTATTTGAGATGAAGATCAATGAGGAGAGAGACAGTTTTTCAGGTAGAGGAACTTGCGTTGCTGCTGCTGCTAATTGACTCAGTTAGAAATACTTTCCTGCTCTGTAAAAGAAGCTTCTATGATTTGAAACATGTTTAGATACTTTTATAGATGTGGATTACTAAGGTGAATCATGGATTCCGCACTGCTTTAATATTGTCCAGTTCTGATGGAAGAGGGAGTTTTTTTTTCCAGCTCTCTTGATATTTCTGGTTGTCATGGTTTTTGTACTGTGACAAAATTGATTTCATTTCACAGACTTTTCTTCATTTTACAAAAATGGAGAAACTGATTTTGCTGATATTTTAGTTTTGTAATGCCTGTCTTTGTAAGGAGAAACCAGAGTGTTGTGAAAGGCTTTGGATGCAGTAGTATGAATAACATCCTGTGCCTGGAAGGCATTGTGAGCCACCAGAATCAATCCAAGAACCTTATCAAGTACAAGGAAACAATGAAATGAAACCCATTTATCTGAACCAGCAGTACAAATGGACACTCAATTTAACCCTGCCAATGCCAGCACAGCAGCAGGAGAAAGTTTTAGGCTTCTTCCCTTCTAGTTTCTCTTGTATTCTGTGTGATGCTAGGCTTTTCACAGAGGGAAGGTGTGTGCTTCTCTATGCACAGACGTGCATGTGGATGAACTCTACAAGCCATCTTCTGTTTCAAATAGAAAAATGAAAACTTTGTTTTTAACTAAGGTTTAGAGAACTAATATACCAACATGGAAAAAAAGGTAATTTTTCATGTGGCTTCTGACTCCTGATATAAAAATTAAAACCCAGTCTCTGACACAGTCTTTACCCTGTCTGTATGACTTGCCTTGCAATAGGGAAGATGGAGTTTGTGTTTTGAAGGATTATCTGAAAAGCAGTTTTGGCTTCAAATATGATGTTAGATTGAGCAGCAGTCATCCATTTGATCTGTTCTGCTCTTTCCAGCAGGCAGATACATACTAAGACAATATGGAATTTACATTGTTTGTGTTCTGCGTTTGTCTGTAGTAGGCTTACTGCCATGACTGCAGCTTCTAACAGGTTGACTATCTGAGTATTTGCCTGCTTTTGTGTCTTGCTCTCCTAATGTCTGAGGTTGATAAAACTGAGAGTAAGTTAAGTGTATGTTAGTTTCGATATGACTTGCAGTGACTATGCTCTCATAAAGCCCCAAACATACAGATAGGTTTTTTGACACAGCACAGATGCTTTTCACTGTGCTATTGGTAATTGCTTGGCTAGAGGCTCCAGAATCTGGGAGTTTTTTTAACTATGATTAATACAAAATTAATAAAAGTGAGTTTTATATTAGCTTTTATTAGTACTTGCATTCTAGGATCATTTTGCTGCCTCATAGCACTGCAAGAAGAAGAGATTGTTTTATTTTAACTTGTTTTCATTGAGTAGTTTTCATTTGACTCCACTGTGGTCCTGGCAACTTGCTCTAGTTCACTCTTCTTGAGCATGCAGGTTGAACTTAAGAGATTGGATCTCATGAGATCCATGCAGAACTTAATGAGTCTTGGACTATAAACAAGAGGCCAGAGAAAGTAACTATGGATTATGTTATAATGAGTAAACTTAGTTTAAATTCAATCATAAAATAATAGTGATTTTATCAATTACAGGAGAGAATATGAATGTACTACAGTACATCAATAGATGTATGATCCCAATCATAGAATCATTTGGATTGGAAAGGACCCTTAAGCTCATCAAGATAAACCATAAACCTAATTCTGCCAAGTTCCCTACAAAACCCCAAATGCCACATCTACACCTGCTTTAAATGCCTCTGGGGATCCTAACACAGCCACTTCCCTGGGCAGCCCATTTCAATTCTCACTAATAGTTTCAGTGAAATTTTTCCTAATATCCAATCTAAACATCTCAGCACAACTTTCTGTTGGCATTTCAGCTGATACTTTGGAAAAGAGGCTGTTGCCCACCTTGTTACGACCTCCATTCAAGTAGTCATGGAGAACAATAAGGTTCTGCTGAGCCTCCTTTTGTTCAGGCTAAACAACTCCAGAGCTCAGGAACTTGAATGACGACTTAGGAGAATGTATAGGTGTTCAGCTGGATGAAGCACCTTGGAGAGAATTTAGAAATTCTCTCGACCCTGTCTGTGAGTGTATATGAAATGTAATTAATGTAAGTGGAAATCAGAAGAAAAACTAACATCTTTTAGGAGGCAGTTTGACAAGTTTGTAGAAGGCATTCCTGGGTGGGACACCCATGGTATCAAGGGAATGAACTTAATTACCCTGGGTAAGTCTTTACTCATTTGTGTTCACATATGTGATTCTGATGGGAACGTTGGCAGAGAAATATCTCATTTTGTTTTCCAAATCAGTACCAGTAGGCAAGTAGGCTGTTGGGAATTACAGGTTTGTTCTATCATTTTCACAGTTTAATGAACAATATCATTTTGATCTGGTAACATCTACATCTGTGATTTTAAATGTGACTTCTTTAGAAAGCAAAATAGCTATAGCAAGAATTTAGTTGTCCCAGCTCTAGTAGTTGGTATTTAGAATGGCTTATCTTACTGTGTAATAAATTTTGAATAGACAATGTGAAGATGAGGTTTTCTTATTTTGTTTCTTGGTTATGACCTGATCATAAACACTTGGAATGGGGATTTGGTACAAATAAAACACCTAAAATTTTTGATGCGCATGAGAAAAACACTATAGATCCATAGATGGCCTGGATCCAATTACAAAAATTACTGCAAGATCTGCATGCAATTTCAGATGTTCACTATTTTATCTCCTCAAAGTAAGCACTAAATGCAACAAATGTTTTTGATGATGCAGCCCTGCATAGCATGTGTAAAATTTTAGGTAAAGCTACGTTGGGAAAAAGGGTTGTAATATGATGTAAATCAAGGTAAATGCTGAATATGTTCCAAATGAAAGTGTTTAGGGGAGGAAATACCATGGTGTGTCTGAGGAATACGATGTAAATGCCATTTTTGGGATTGTTCTCTGTTGCTAATATGAAAGAAGGATCCATGATGGTGAAGTGTCCAAAGAAATCTAGCATGTAAATGTACTTTATGACCTATGACAAAGTGATCTTGGGAGACTTCCAGATGCTCTCCCAGCTGCTGTTGCACTCCACCTTCTCAACAGTACCATACTGGTGGCATGGTTTAGTTATGTGTTGGGACACAGGTTGGCCTCCATGATCTTGGAGGTCTCTTCCAACCTAGATTCTGTGATTCAGTACACAGGAATTAAAAAGAGGGAAAAACTTGTGGCTGAGATAAAGATGGGGAACCACTTACCCATTACCATCATGGGCAAAATAGACAGCTTGAAAAAAAGGACAAATATAACACTACCTTCCCCTGTCCCCTCTCTTTGTCAGGCTCAACTTCACTCCATTCTCTTCACCCTTCCCAACCCCCAGAGATGCAGGAGGAAAGGGAATTGGGTTACAATCAGTCCAGCTGTCCTATAGGCTAAGGTTCTTCAGTAACAGATTGCTCCAACCTGGGCCCTTCATGGGCATCAGTTCCTGCCAGTAGCTTGCTCCAGCAGGAGTTCTCCTTGGGCTGCAGTTTTGTTCAGGGCACATCCACCCACTGCAGTGTTGTTCTTCATGTGCTGCGGGGGGCACCTGCTTCACTCTGGTGCTTTCTGTGGTTTGCAGGGAATTTTTACTTTAATGTGGTCTTCTGGCAGATTTCTGCTCTAGCCCCAGAGCATCTTTCCTTCCTTCTTCCTTATCTTTGTGGGATTTTTCTCACTTCTCTGTATTATAATTAATGTGTGATGCTTGTTTTTTTTTTTTTTTTTTTGTCCTTTCTTAAATTGGTTATCACAGAGATGCCCTCAACTTGCCCGATATCCTCAGCTGTGTCCTGCAGTGGGTTTGGAGCTGGCACCTCCCACCCCTTGCCATGTGAAACCAATACTGAACATCTCCTCAAGCCTCTGACATCTGCAATAAAACCGAAGCAACTTGGAATAATAGCCTGAAAAAATTGTTGAAAGGGCAATGCACTGAACTACTGAAGTTTATTAGAAAAATAAGGAAATTAAATGCTTTCTCTGGTCCTTATTGCAGTTTTTTGCATTAATTAATTTCAGTTAGTTTCTAGACTGGCAAAAGTAATAGCTGATTTTATTTGTTTTCATATGCAGGAGTAGTTTTGATGACTTATTTTATGTAACACTCTCAGAAATTCACAATTTGTAGTCTCTTCAAGTCTGGGATATTCTCTCTCTCTAGTGCTGTTAGAGTTTGTGGCACTTGAACATATAGCAATAGTAATAAGATGAAGGACTTGAGTTTTCTTAATTTGAAGGCTGTTACTTTGCAAATGAAGTTCCATTCCCATCCTGGTAACTTGTTTTGTAGATGGGAAGCAGCTGAGACCACTGTAAGAATGGCCACAAACACAAGATGTAGTATGTATTTTCCCAAACATACTGCATATTTTAAAAAAGACTCATCCTTTTGGTAATGTGTGTTTTGATGACAGTTGATTTTAGAAGGCACTTAAAACTAATGCAGGCAAACAGGGAGGATTTCACACTGTCGTTTGGATAAGCTCTGTTTGGCAAGGCAGTTATCATACTTATGTGTTCTAACACTTTGAAACATGGCTTTGGTCTCTTATCTACTTAAAGTAAACTCTAGTTTAAGAATTACTTTTCATGCAGTAGTACTATGTATACAAATTCTTAGCTAAAGGGAGTAGTTGGTATTCTCAGAAGAATTACCCCCAAAAGTTCTTCAAGCTCTGTCCTCTGTTATGACACATCTGTTTTTTTCAGTTGAGGGAATAAACTGAAATGTTTGGGCAACAGTTTATTTTTCAGAATGATTTGTAAACCTGAACTATATGAAAAAAAAACTCTAAAAATCACTGGTTACTTTTCTTTCTGACCTTCAGGTAAATATACTGAAGACATACACAGATATAAGTGGCTTCTAACAGGTATCTTAAAGCACTATTTTGCAGGTTTTCTCTTACCAACAAATCAGTTTCTCCGAACTGAATGATTGAGACAGAGGTATTTCCTTTTCTCTTTTATCTAGGTAGGTGGAAGTGATTAGAGCAAATTCTGTCATCAGTTCCTAGTATTGTGCTTTTATCTGGAGTCTTTAATAGGTTGGTTGTGTCAGCACACACTCTAGGTCAGCCCTTGATCTCTTCAGGCAGCCCTAGGCCACCCATGTGCTCAGAGAGATGACGTGAGGTAGAAAGGTTTTTGAGACTGACAGAGCATTTTGAGCTGTTGCCATGTCTGATATTTCTCCTGAATTTTCATGTTTAGGAGTCATTGCAATCAGAGCTTTAATTTTAATTGAGACTTAAAGACTTCTAGTTCCTGGTCCCAGGTTAATTCCATGTGTTGATATTGCTGCTGACCGTATCAGAGGACCACAGTCCTCCTTTGAGTGCTGAGTCCCACCTTTTCAAAGGTAGAGAATTTGCCATGCTGTCTGTTCAAAACTGTAGATCTCCAGAGAAGAAAGGGTTTCTGAGGGTTTCTGTAGCACTGCAGAGGATCCCTGAAAAGGGAAAAGGTGCCTTGATTCTGTGTAAGATGAAATGTACCTAACAGCTGTATGTACTGCCACATGATGATTCCTGAGCTGGGATCCAGGACTGGAGGAGGTGCATTATCTGCCTTTGTTGTGAATTTTTTCTTTAGTGAATATTAAATCTTGAATATAAGTTAAGAAAAACTCATTAGGTCAGCATATTGCTGAAAGCAATACAAGACAAGAAAAATAAATGTTAGAAAAAAAGGGAGCTTGTGCAAGACTGGTCTTTGAAATAGCATTTACAGTAAAATTCCTGAAGCTCAGTATTCTGCAACTGACTACTCCAGCTTTACCTTTCTATTAACCTACAGGTAACTTCTGTCAGAAAATCAAATGGGGAAGAATGAGTGTTTAGAAATAAATCAATTTTAAAGATTGAATGTTTGTACTCATCACAAGTTAAGTAAATAGACCATCCATTTCCAAGTCAGTCTTTTGGGTACTTGCATTTAGGTAAACATTAGTTACGGGTTATTGATATTAGTAGTTGAAATTCAACGTTGTACAAAATACTTTAGCAAAAAAGTTTCTTTACATGTTTACTGTGTGGATAGAAAGTTTAGATAAGAGGATAAATGAAATATATTGAGAAGCATTGTAAATGAAATTGAAGCATACTGCTTTAGAATTTTATGATTTATTTAGATTATGTCTGGTTCAGCTGTAACTTTTTTCTGTTCAAGGGTGTTGTAAGGTACAGAAAGAAGGGCAGATATTTATGTGAGCTTGAGAAAGATAAATGATAAATATAATGTTGTTCATAACTTTCATCTACTTGCAGCCCACTTTGTCAAATATATATGTATTTGCTGGGCTTCAGCATTCCTGGACCAATTTCAACCCATCTGTGATAGGAGGCAATTTAAACAAATGGAGACAAGTAAGCCACAGCAAACATGGTATAGATACAGCTTCTCTTCCAAGTTTGTGATTTACAGCTAGTACCAGAAGATACCTAAGGTGATAAAGGGAGGAAGGTACAGTCTTCAGTAGAAGTGATCCAGGACTCTAGATGAAGGGTGATTTCCTTTAAAGAAATCTAAATCTAAAAATTTCAGTTCTGAGCTAATTCCTGCAAGGAATGTGAAAAATTCTCTTGTTGCTTTTTATTTCATAAGACTTTTTCTTTTGGAAATGGATTATTCTCAGATCAGCCTTCTTCTAGTGCTGTAGCTATCCTTGGGAGTGCACTTGGAGCTGCTAAAATAAACAAATGTGGATTTTTAAAAGATTTGGTTACTTAAACACTGGCATTTTATTTTCTGCCAGGGAATTGGACAGTCCCATAGCATATGTAACAGAGCATTCCTGTCAGAGTTAAACACTGCCAACATTTGCTTATGCTGGCAATCCCAGCTGTGTGCTTTTAAAATGGAGCACATGGTGGGCCAAATTCTGCTGCCTTTGTTAGATAATCAGCTCTGGGCCAACCGATAGGAATTGATGAAAGGGTTTTCAGAGTTGATTGCATGAACTGCTGCAACTTGATCACCAAGTCACAGTTCTGCTACTGGGGCCTATGTCCATTTGTCTTTGGATGTGATTGATGTGAATTAGGCATAAAAGAGCCTGGAAAATGCACCCTCACAGTTTATTCAGTAGCAGTTATTTGAAACTGTTTTAATAATACAAGCAGGATTTTGTAAAGCATTAACAATTTGAATTAATATATGTTTAAATCTCCCAAGGGTACATAATTAAGCCATTTGAGGAAATTGCATAGACAATGTAATGGGCTGTAGACAATGCAATGGGATGGTCTCTGGACTCTGTGCTTCCACATCTGACTATCTCTGAAAACAAACAAAGGGGAATATTTTGTATGTGTAGGCACACAGACAAGCTGTTAATATTGTAACTTGAGTCTTGTGTAAGACAATTTTATTTTGTCACTAAGTGATCACCTGTGTAGCTTAGATCTTGGGTTCATTATCTTGTGATAATGAACAGGTACTGCATAGCTGCTGTTGCCCACTCTGCACACTAATTTATCCTGTGGTAATTAGAGAATGAACAGTACCTACATAAAGGAAATGGTGTGGATCACAGTCTGATAACAACTAGCTCTGTGAAGACCTCCTTCTCTTTATCCCAAGTCTTCCATACCTCCTTTTGCCTCATTGAAGGTGTTCTGCTGCGTAAACTTCGTGCAGTATAGATTGAGCTTTGTCCCCTGCAATCAAAGAAAACCTATTCAGCTCATTGAAATCTTCAAAAGGTCACTTAAAAAGCAGTGCTTGACAAACTGAGCTCAAGCAGTGGTTGCTTCTGATTTATTAGTTTATTAGCAGTGTGCTGCTACACACTTTTAGTTCTCTTAGGCATAGTTTGTTGCCTGACTCTGGGGCATGAATGGATCGTGAACAGCCCTCCTGAGAAGGATTTGGGGTTGCTGGTGGATGAGAGACTGGACATGACCCAGCCATTTGCACTTGCAGCCCAGTAAGCCAAACATGTTCTGGGCTGCATCCAAAGCAGTGTGAGCAGCAGAGAGAGGGAGGGGGTTCCACCCCTCTGCTTTACTTGCACAGTGAGATGCCACCCAGAGTACTGTGGAATCCTCAGCAAGGGAAGGGTGTGTACCTGTTGGACTGGATTAAGAGGAAGACCGTGAAGATGATCAAAGTGATGGAGCACCTCTTCTATGAAGGCAGTCTGAAAGAGCTGGGCTGTTTTCAGCCTACAGAAGAGAAGGCTTTGGAGGAACCTGATTGCAGCATCTCAGTGCTTGAAGGGGCCTTATAATAAATGAAGAACAAATGTTTTAGCAGGGCTCTTGCAGTATGAAAAAAGGTAATAAACAGAAGAAGGGTTGATTTAGATTAGATCTAAGGAAGAAGGCTTTTACAATGAGGGTGGTGAAACACTGGCACAGGTTGCCCAAAGAGATGCTGGATGCCCCATCTTTAGTAACGTTCAAGGTCAGATTGGGCAGGTCTCTGAGCAGTCTGGTCTACTGGAAGGTGTCCCAACTCAGTGCAGGAGGGTTGGAGTATGTGACTTTTAAAAGTGCTTTCCAGGCCAAACCCATTGTATAATTCTATGTCTCAGAAAGCAAAAGATAAATTCTCTAATTTAGCTTGAGGCACTGCTTTTATAGTATAGTACAGCAATGTGCCTGTACTATACTCTAAAGTCCTGTAAGTATGTGCAGAGCATGACTTGATGCGAACTCTTTACCAATTTAAGATTACACATGAGAATCATGGAGAGGGAGGCAGTTTTATATATTTACTTATTTATCTGGAGCAAAAGGATTTTTTTTTTTTTTGCGTAGAGTAACTTTGTTTGACTTATAAAAGAAAAAGTTGCACAAGGGGAAGTTAGAAAAGGCGAAAAGTATGATGTGGTCTGCTCCTTTAAATATGAATGGAGTGGAATTGAATAGTTCAGTTGGAAGGAACAGCAGTCCTCTGGTCTAACTGCCTGACCGCCTCAGGGATGAACAGAGGTTAAAACACATGGTTTTCCAAACGCATCTTTGGGGCATCAGCCACCTCTCTAGGAAGCATGTTCCGCTCTTTGACTATTATTGGGAAAGAAATGTTTCCTAGTATGTGAAGATTTTCCTTCCTAACATATGAAGAGAAAGGGAAATAATGACTGGATACCCAGTGGTTTCAGTGTTTTTACACAATTGAGAAATCTGATGGTAAAAGTAGTAGATAAAAATATAACACTGGATATGCTTTCAGTTAGGGGATAGTGGGATGTTGCAGAAAAAGAAATCCAAGAACAACTTCTATTTCCCAGTAGTATTCCTAGTTTTCAAAGCAATTTTTACCATTGGTTTCTTAGCTGCTCCCTGACTTGTATTCTGTCCCATGTTTTGTTACTCTCCCCACCTGTTTCTCAATACTTAGAGTGCATAAGGATTGGCAACATATGAGAAGGTGAAAACCCAGCAGGATGTAGGAAAAAAAACAGGTATGAATTATGAGAAATCACAGCTTTTTATTGTTCACTTCCCCATTCTCAATTGTCAGTCCAGTATTCCTGCAACATTCAAAAATCAGTGTTCATCTTTATTTTTGCTTAATAGTCAGTTGTCATACATAGTGAAAGTGCCAACAAGCACACAGCTTAACAAGCTCCTCTGATCTTTAAAAGTAGCAGGGTGATGCCGTGAGGAATCAAAGCAATCTGTCTTTAAACCACAGAGTTTAGTTTTATATGTCAGGGACGCTTAAACAGTTCTCTTTACCCCTTTATCTTCCTTTGAGCAATGCAAACATCCAGATTTCTCATCTATGGTACTTCAAACAAGTCCAAAGCTGTTATCTGGGAGCCCTTGTTGACAAGACCAATTATTCCCACAGTTATAATCTCTCCTGTTTTCCCTTTGGTAAAAGATGATTTTGGAGGGCAAAGGCTTTTATTTACTCTCCTTTCTCCAGCAGATGCCAGAATAGATTGGAAGACTGAAATAGAGATAGCAAAGAAAGTTTCAGATTTAGGTTAATCTCCCATTCTGTGTATTGATGTGCAGGTTTATACGTACAAGATTCTTGTCATTCTACTGTAGGATAATTGTAGTTAATCCTATTTTCCTAGCAAGCAATTTAAGGTAGTTACCTGCAGCTTTAATATCTGCTTGCTCTCTTCCCTGACAACTATCAGAGCAATATAAACCAGAAAGCAGTAGCTACTTTTGGCATTAGATCTGTACTGTAGGCAGCTCATGCAGTAGTGCCAGGAAATTACTTAAGAAGGATGTCCAAGAACTCCCAATATCTAATTTGGGTCTGAGTGCTCCCACATCAGCACTGTACCAGTGGGGACCATAAGCAAGGCAGAGATGACAAAGAGATGTTTGGTGAAGAAAATAACAGCTCAACCCCATGAAATAAAACCGCAGGTCCATAAGCAGCTTAGTGTCACTGTGAAGCTACTCACCATCTTTTCCCCTTTGCACTGGATCAGTCCAAGCTTTGTTTGACACAGCCCCTGTTGCTTGGCATGGTTGGGTGTTTTGTCTCAATGCTTGACGGTGAGGCTGTCTTCACCTGCTGCATCAGCAGCATTATTTTCTAGTTAGCCCAGCATCTACTGTCTGCACTGTGTCCAATTGCAGGTGCTCCAGCTTCTTCTTCCCATAAATAAATGTTGATCCCTGGTTTTGTAATGTGCTCAGAGATAGAAGAGAGCCTTTCTCAAACAGAAGTAAGTTGACTCCACAAGCATTTCTTTGCTGTCTTACAGACCTTGCAGTTGCAATAAGACACTGTGTTATCTCAGAGCTCAGAATCTCTAAACCCCTTGCAATCAGTGCAGTCTTCAAGACACAGGAATTTGAAATGGAGAATAGTTCTGCCTTTTCACTTAGGATGTAAATAACATTACAATATTAATTGGACCAGCAAATATTTACAGGATGTAGAAAATAGTAATAAAATATACACAGAAAATTCCAGGTTTAATTCCTCTGAGTTACCTGTTATGATGTCTGCACTTTAAACTGATCTCTGGGATGGGCTTTAAAATCCTTTGGTTTTTCTCTAAGGTGACAATGTTCTCTGACAATGTTCTTTCCCCTGGGAGAAGTTACTTTGTTGTGCTTCTTTTCTCTTCACTGGTGTTGGACACACAAATCTGTATTTTTGGCCTTTTGGCTTCTGCATAATGAAATATAGATTCTATATATAAAGAACATAATATAACAAATGAAAGATTTATTAGATAACTTTCTAAAGCAATGCTTTTAAAATTTCCAACAAAGGAAATGGTAGAATTACATAGAAATGCTCAATTCCCTTTACCTACAAGGAGCTTTTTTCTCTTCAGGATGCTAGGAGGAACTTTGAAATTCTAGCAAAGATTATCCTGCCTACAGCAGAAAGAGAATTGTATTAATCTCCCACAGAGATATAATTCTTTAGGTACTAATGAACTGCTTTTGTATTATAATGCAAGAAACACGAAGATGGTTTTTCCTTTTGTAAGAGCTGTTTTCAGATTTTCAACCAGTACAGTCAGGTAAGACATATTAGAAACAATCTTAGATATGAATTGAAAAATAAGCCTCTCTCTACAGAAACTGTTAATAAATGCATGCTATGTAGTCCTTTTTTCCATATTTTTTGAAATTTTGAAGCACTAGATGCTGATGGAGTAGAGTGGAGGATATGGTGCCATACTGGACATAAGAAATGGAAGAACTTATGTTTTGGGCAGGAGGCAAATCAAGATCTGTGTACATTCATTTTTGACTTGGCCTGGCAAGCCATGCTGTAGCTGTGGAGTGATGTCTCAGTAAAAGACAACTTGCTAATTCACTGACCCATATCCTGTTCATTATGATGCTTAAATGATTGTCTAGATCAAGACTGTTAATGAGCTTTTGGGAGTTTATCATTATTAACAAAAGAAGAGCAAGTAGTGCTGGTTATCCCCACAGCAGTTGTGTAGTTGTAATATCCAATTATTATTTAAAAAATACTTTAGTCTTGGATATTTGCATAAATAAATTCATATGCATTTGCCAAAAGATAGTTAGCCAGGGAAAGTATTGTTTGTCTGATACTGAGCACAAAAAAGCATAAAGGCCAGACTGATGCTGTCTGAATTTTTCAGTAGTTTGATATGCAGTTTAATAGTTGCTAAGTAAAATACAGTAACAATTAAATACAACAAGATCTAAAAATATGGGGAATTGTCTATCAAAAGGCTGTTAATATGCATTTTACTTTCCAGGCAAATATGCATGGGGAGTTCCTAATACAAGGACAGGAACACGATTCGAGGGCCTTAGTACGGGCTCAGGTGAAAGGATATTGTGAGAATTAATGTGTATTCTGGAACTGAGCCCCTTTGAGCCCTGGGGCATAAGTAATGTGTTTTCTATCCTAAAACTCTGCAGAATACAGATGTTACTGAACAGATGAATGAAAGTGGATTCAGCACTTAACACCATGTCTCAAACAGGACTTTTGAAATAGGAATTATAAGAAGGGATACTTACTTGATGCTTTTTTGCCCTTTCTGCTTTTGTATCTTTTCTGCTGCCCCCCTGAATGGGTATCCCCAATAAGTTTTTTCTTCATTCCTTCTTTGCAATTTAATTTTTTTTGTTATAATTTCTGAAGGAAGGGTCTGCTTCTATCCTTTCCTCTGCCTTTTACTATTCTTAATAATAATATTAATACAGAGGGTTTTGGCAGATATAAATTGGAACCAGCAATGTACAAGGTGCTAAACTCACACCTTGCTCTCTTTACTCCCTTAGGTAAGTAATATGTCTAGAGAGAATAAAATGGCAGATAATTGGGAGTTATTCTTAACAACTATTCACTCTTTATGTATGTCTTTACAAATGTTAGGTAGTACAGACTGTGAGAGAAATTTTTGTTCTCCACAATATTGAGAGACAATGACTAGGAGAGGATTAATTAAACCTGGCTAAGGCTACATTAATTACCATTGATTGCTCTAAAAAGAGTAGCTGAAATCTTTGTGCTTACATTGCTAGGAATTATGTTCCATTCTTATCAATGCTGATTATGATTATGATCTGTTGTGTTGCTGGGAGTGTTGTCTCAAACACCCCTAAGATGTGGTAAGCAAAGAAATAAATTAATTCAGGAACTGTGCATTTGGATGCTTCAGGAGCATTTCTCATGCTCCATAAAGCTTAGACAGTGTATTTGTAATCCTCTATATTTATACACAATTTTGGGGTGAATAGGATCTGGAAGATATTTTCCTGCTTTTGAGGAGCATATTCAGATGCCACAGTGTTGATGTACATTAGTATCTAAAATAGAGAAAAAGCTCTGAGCTTCAGTCAAATTTTAAAACATGCTGTTTGAAAGGCAACAAAGGTCTGTCCCACTCATCCACTGGAAATAAATGGTCTTCATCACTGATACTGAAAGAAGGAAATGTTTGTGGTTACTGTTTGTTTTCTCCTGTGGCAGTTTGCAGTGGGTCTGTTAAAGTGCTTCTCTCTCCAAAAAGAATGATTAAGATTGTAAACTGACCTGTGAGGGAAGCTCAAAACCCACACTTTTTCCTTGTTTTCTATATTGTGAATGTTTCTAGCCTCAATTTTCATGGACACTTCTCATTTTACATCTGGACCTGCACAGCTGTATAAATTAGTCTAACTTGATTTAATTGAGGTATGTATGCTAACAGGCTTTCCACCAGCATTATATGTACCTCTGTACAGTGTGTTATTGTCACAGGTGTGCTAAAAATGACAGGAACCTGATAGAGTCACATCAATCAAATCTGACATCCGTGTGCTTTATTTTTAGAAGTACATAAGCACGTGGTCTTGCCAGCTAGCCTGTTCATTCCTGCATTAACGCAACCAGTACTGCAGTAGAAATACCGTCATGATTTAATGCCAGTATATGTGACCCTGTGCTAAGCCAGAGGGACACACAACGCCCACTGGTGGTTGCTGTGCTCTGTAATTTAATTCTGTAATTCAGTAACGTTGTTAAAAAACAACTAAATAGTTACCACATGGTGGAAAATTAGCAATAGGGGACTCAGATTTTCTTGTGGTATTAAATCTGCACATGGAAAAAGTTAAATATCATCCTCAATGCTATCCATGTGTTTAGTCACATTGAATGAAATGCCTATAAAGCACGACATTATTTAATGTTTATAAGGTTTCCCACAACCAGTAAAATTTATTGCAGTTGCTTTGAAAAGCTTTGTGCAGGTGCCTTTTGACCTGAGCTCACTGAAGTCAGAATATCACACACACTATGTGCAGTTAGTCACTGGATACATAGTATGGTATTTAAGTAATCCCATAGTAAATTGATTTTTAGTAATCCAATAGTTTGGTGGGATCGAGTCTATATAGCTCACATGCAGAAATACTGAAATATAATCTTCAAAAAAGTGTGACATGAGAATTTGCTATGATGAAGAGTCTTTTGACATTGTACAAGGGGGTCTGTGGTTCTCTCTGAGCGCTCCCATTTCCTTATTTCTTTTCTCATCTCATAGTCCAGGGAAATAACTTCAGGAATACCAACATCTGCACAGGAAAGGTACTAGACATTTGCTGACCTGGGTTCAGCCCTACACTGATAAGTGCTGGTACTGATACCTCAGGGATATTAATTTCAAGAGTCAGAAGGGAATCACTTTTTCTCTGTTGGTATTGAACATGTAGTTGAACTTTCCTTTTCTCTCAGTGAAAACTATTTGGTAAATTGAGATAGCATAGTCATTTGCTGAATATCTAAGGCTGGGGTGACATATTAATCAAATTTTGAAATCTGTTTATCATTCCTTCTGTGATGTGCATGATTTCCTTGAGTTTGAATAGCAAGATTCCAGATTTTTTTTTTTCTGTCGCTGCTGTGATTCATCATCATAAAATGATGATGAATCACAGCAACTATCTCTTTTCTGGGTATTTTTGGTACATAGGTAATGTTTGGGAAATTCTTGATTTTCAGGGATTTAGAGTAGGACAGTATGCCTATATATGGGGTGTATTTATTTTGTTCAGAAGTAAGTTGGGATATGTTCCCAAACATTAAGCGAGAGGTGCCTCTGGAGCCTGAAACTCAGTTCCACTGTGATTCATATCTCTACCTCCCTCTAAACAAAATTGATGGTACTTGCTAAGGGAAATTCTGAGGCCATTTTTACCTTTCTGAATCAGTGGCAGAACACTATAGTAAACTGTCCATACGGACAAGAGCGAGGTTCTTCTCTAGCCCTTGGTTGATCAAACTTCCCTACCTGCTGACTAGTGCATACTCAATATTCCAGCTAGGCTTTCCTAGGAAGATGGAAAAATGCACTTTCAGATACCAGTACAAAGGCAAATGAGACTCAGAACCGGCTATTTATCAAACACATGCACAGATGTGTCCCTTCTGTGGCTTAGAGGTGTCCCATCCACCTGTCTTAGATGGTATTGACATGAATGAGCTCCCATAAATGGGATTCCTGCCATGTTAAAATCGTGTCTGGTAATTAAGTGTCAATTCAGTTAAAGGATTTAGGGTCAAGTTGGATAAGTAAGAGGCTGTGGCTGCTCATTGCCCACATCAGGGTCTATTGGCATATGGCCCCACATGCTTGATTCCTTCCGGGTTGCAATCAGTGTGGAGCCCCATGGCAGCAGAACACAGCAGTCACTCAGGCTGGCCCCTGATCTGCGAGGTGGCATAAGCCCAGCCCTTGCGGGTCCAATGGGTGGTGACTACACTACCCACTACATGCTGCTGCCAGTCTTTGTCTGGCCTAACCACCTTGGGGATCAAGGCTTATGCTACTCTCTGTTTATAGATTTTGCCCCTAGTACTCTAAAGATGGTTACTGTGGGAATTGCTATCCTGGTTGCCTCCTAAGTCCCATGGCAGCTATTGACTTTTGGTTAGAATTATCACCTTTGCTTGTGATAGTGAGGACAAACAATATGTTGGTAAGGAAGGGTGTGGCTATTCAAATAGGTGAATGTCTGGTAGACTCTGGTGTCAATTTGCAGTCTATCCTTTGTACTTGGCAAGCATCTGTATGCCTTTCTTAGACACCTAAGGCTAATGTAAGTAAGTTGCTTGTTATTGGAGCAAGCACAGGCAATTTATTTTACATTTTTTATAACAAGCTTATTTTATAATAAACAAATACTTTCCACTGGGGTGGTTACAAGAGAATAGCTGATTAATTTGCAATGTGTGATTTAGCTGACATTTCAGTAATTTTTTTCTCCATCCATTCTCAGAAGGCTGACCTGTCCCCAGTCTCATCTTTGTCCATGGAAATTAGAGCTTGATCAATCTTTCCATTGACATTAGAATGCTTTGGATCAAGATATTGCCCTTTTATCTGTGTTAATGTGAGCCCTTGTTGCTCTGAAAATGAAGTCTGGTGATTGCTTTCCATCAAGTTTTAGGAGCTCTAAATGAATCTTTGTAGAGATTCATCTGCTTGTGGTAGTCAGTTTTTTGTTTTTTTTTTTTTTTTTGTTTGTTTGTTTTTTACGTTTTCTCTAGTATTTACTTGTTATACTAATTCTACTTGTAAAAATAATTCTCTTACTGCACACCCAAAGCTTGGCGAAGGAAGGCCTTCAAAACAAAAAAAAAGAAGTCTTAGTTGGCTAAGAGTCATTAAAAAAAATAAGGACAGATTCTTACAGTTGTCTGTGTATTGAGGAAGAAAATCTGAAGTCTCAGAGGTACAGTTCGATGTGCTGCAGTATGATCAATACCCCTTGCTACTCTTCCAGTGATAATATCTTCTTCCCAGAAACTGCTTTTGGCTGGGAGTGTTTAACCATATATCACCTTCAGACAAGTGGCAGGTGATCAAAGCCTTGAAAAGCTGCTAAATGTAACTACCTAAGTGTCAGTGGTTTGGATATATTTTTTTTCTCAACCACAGCACTTTTTTTCTGAATTTCTTTAGTGTAAAAATAGAGCCAGAGCAGAAATTGTCAGAGAGCTGCACAGTGCAGCCACTGCACTTTTGAAGCTGGTTCTAAGATTTTTGTAATACTTTTTGAAAGTCAAACAACCAGAGTTGTCTTCACAAGCTAGACTATGACAGTTGTTCTTCACAAATAGTGATTCTTTAGTGTACTGCCCTTTTCTGTCATGTAGGCACACACAATGAGGAGGTTATTTCCAGGGGGTCTGAAAATATAACTACATAAATATAATATAAATATGGCTACACTCCATATATAGGCAAATCCCAACTTACTTCTGAACAAAATAACTACACTCTATATAGAGGCATACCATCCTACTCTAAATCCCTGAAAATCAAGAAGTTCCCAAACATCACCTATGTACCAAAAATACCCAGAAGAGAGATAGTGGAGGTTTAATAACAATATTTTTCAGACATTAGAGCTCTCTTTCAGTATTCCTTTTCTACCGTTTGAGAAAAGCTTCCCGAATTAGAATTTCCTATCTGAAAATATAGAAAAAAAACCTGTAAAAAAATGAACACAGTAGTATATGCAAAATATCTAGCTCACCCACCCTTTACTGAAAATGACAGAAATCACAGATTGTCTTTTTTCTTTCTTTTTTAAAATTGAGAGATCCTTCATTAGAGTTTTGGCAGAACAGGAAATAGTGATCTTACAAAATAGACACATGTAATGCAGGTAAAGAAAGATAACATTTGTTAACTATAGTTAATATTATATATATATCTGTTATTGTTAATGTTTACTTGTGCTGTGCATCCTTTGTGAAAGTAACTCAATTCAAATAACTTTGAAGCATTTGAATTCCCCTAAAATCTTATCAAGAAAACAGAAGCAGAGATAATTCAGTTTTGGGGTAAGCATTCTGTTGGACTGATTACCACCATACTTGCTTTATTCATCCTCACTCTGAAGGTTGTGTTTGCACCCTGAAACACATGAGTTCTTTTAAAGAGACAGCATTTTCATGCTGGATTTTTTGGTTGGGAAAAATCTTTCGATTGAAACAAGTGAAAATTAAAACGTTTGTATGACAGCCTGAAGTGATTTGCCTATCCAGGACGTTGTGCTGGGAGGTTTCCTGTGAGAGCCCCAGGACCAGCATTGTTTTGAGCTGAACACTCATTTCACACTGAAGTACAGGCTCAGGATAACTCTTCCATTTGAAGCAAAAGGTAGAAGAGGAAAGCCTGTGGCCCACAGAGGGAACATTGACTGCTGAGGAGGAGGCAGAGCAAGTCTGCTGATCTTTTCCACACGGCTGTGCTTATTAACATCTCTGAATTGCATACTCAGTGGAGGTTCACTGAGTATCTATTTCCTTTCCTCCTCTGCTCTCACACCCCCTCGGGTACTTGAGTGAATAATGATTATGGTATTGATGCATGAATTTGTCTGCAAATCTCTGTGGCAGGTGTTATGGAGGAAGGTGGGTCAGGCTGAAGCTGTATAAATGCCATGTGAAACCTTTTGCTGAAATCAGTGGTTAAAACAATCATTTAGTAGGATTGGAATTTTAGCTCATTCATCTGGGATCTTTGGATTTATATTTTTAACCTTTTATATGTGGAGGAAAAAAATTGTTCTGTGAACTGGCAGACAGATCTTCCTTTGTGACTGAGCACATAAGTAAAACATGACACTCGCACCCTTCACAACTGTTTTCACTTGAGGGGGAAAAAAATACTGTGATTATTTCAAGTGTTTTGTGATTATAATGTCCTATTTCTTTAAGCCATATCTGCTGGAGGGTTATGTTTTGTGAGCGTGGCTCTCCACTGACATAAAAAGTACCCAGATAAAGACACAGGGAAAGAGTCTATACTGCCTAATTCAATTGTTTTAAAGTGAAGTTGTTGTCTTGTTTTGACAGGTCATCTTCTCAGCACCTGAGTAGGAATATTTTATAATGAGACACCTGTTCTGTATAAAAGTAATGCAAAATTGATGATACTTCATTGAATTTGTGCCCACTGAAATCTCCATGGAGCTCCAGGGGGATTCCCCTCCTTTAAATGGCTGCTAGGAGCTATAAAGCCACAAGCCTTTAGTATTGCATGACTGGTTTCTTTGAAGGGAATCTGGTTCTATGAAAAATTTAAGTGATCATTTAGACAAGACATAATTAAGTGAACAGAACTAATGAAACACTGGAGAAGTATCATCAAATATGAAATTCCAAATGCCCCCCAATGGGCATTTCCTTGATGAATGACTGCCCAATAGCGCTGGCCCTATCTTTTGAGAACATGTATTCATTTATTTTATGGTTCTTTAAATAATGGGGCATCCATGATCCCTTTACATATTTCACTAGCACATGTTTCCAGCTCAGAGCTGTTCACTGAAGAATCCAAACCCGAGTCAATTTAGTAGAGATGTGATTTGTTCAGTAACTGAAAATATGCCCTACTATTATGGGCTTTTGTAAAAGCCTTATTTCTGAATATGTAGGCAAGCTGCTTTTGTTCATGTCTTTCCACAGGACAAAACTGGTCACGCGCTATTAGTAGCTGACTAAGCCTCATCTGCTGTAAAGAACCACTTGAAAGTACTCACCTCAACCATACTTCTTGTGGAAATTAATGCTTATTGGTGAATTGTGGCTCTGAATCTGAGGAAACCTGGGAACAACTTTATGTAAGTGACTTTTGCTGCACTTACATAAACATGTCACAGTCTGTTAAATTACAGTGAAATAACTGTAGCCTGGCATTGGAGTGAAGCTTGAGAATAAATTTTTCAGTGTTGTTGTGATGGCTGGATTTTCTAGAGAAGTTGCCTAGAGTTTTTATTTCAATTTATGCACAAGACTAGAAAATACCAACCCTCAGAAAGGGTACAAAGGCAAACCTTAAGCAAGTTTCTGCTTGGGCAACCTTCTTCATAGCAATGGAGTTTTGCACTCATCTATTCATCCTTGATAAAGCTGCTGCCATTCTTATACTTGTTTCATTCTACCAGTATAATTTCTAACAGGCAAACACTTGTTTTAAAAATAAAATCAAATAACCCCCAAAAAACATTTGGCAGATGTTTTTATTTCATGCTCTACCTGTCCATAGAAAGATACAAAAGTATCTGCATACATGAACTGGCACTTGGCATTTTTAGCCTTGAAGGCAAATGCAAGGGATAAAAATATGGAGATGACCCAATTCATGTCACACACCCATATCTATGAATACAACTATTCCAGAAGAGGGAAACAGAGTAACTAATAGCTGAGATGTCCTCGGGCCTTTTTTATCCTGAGTGATAGATCACAAGAGAAGGTAAAGATCATAACAGAAGTAAATTCTCTTTAAAAGAAGTGTTCCCTTTATAAGCATGCAGTACATTTTAAAATATTAATCTTAAATACACCATGTAGGGGTATATGGGGAAGTAACAGGACCATACCAACAATAGCAGTTGAACAGGACAACAGGAGTTGCATGAATTTTTCAGCATAGAAGAAAGCTACCCTCAGTGTTTTGTAGAATACAAAAGTGGCATCAAAAGTGGGGAAATAAAGTATGTTTTTGTAGATGAAGAGCATTTTGTGGAAATTACTTGAGATTCAAGACACATCTCTTGAGTGCTTATTGATGGTTCTTTTCACGCTGTCTTGGTGCAGTTGGAACTACTGTGCTTTCCTTATTCAAGCAGAACTGATATTATTCTGCTGTGGAATTCTACTAACCAAAGGGCACAGAAATCAGAAACAGGAGTTTAAAAATCTGGTCAGTAGAATTTAGCTGAGGAGTATCAAAAGTTGTGAATGATTGTCTTTAAAACTTGCTTTATAAGATCTCAGAGCAACATGTTTAGGAAGGTTAGTGCATATGTGCAAACACACATATACATGAAGACTATATGTAAGTATAAAGCTATTGGAAGTAGCTACTGATAGAGATGTGCTAATGTCTGCCTCCTCTTTTTTTTTTTTTTTTTTCCCTCCCCAGAGTCTTGATTTTAAGGGCTTGTTAGGCAGTCTGTTTTCTCTAGGAGATTTCAGGTTCATTTGGGAAGCCCAGCAGTTTATCAATGATACTTAGCACCAATTAAGAACATAATACAAGAAAAGGAACCTCTCATTTTAAGTCCATCTGGAGCATCAGGGTTTACAAATCCTTCTAGATAGCAGGACTTTTTCTCCTAAATATTAAGGGATGCTTGAGTTTGTTAAATTGTTTGTTCACTAGCCTATGCTTGCTGTTGAAACCAGAGGGATTAATTGCAATCAGCAGTATTTTAGTCTTCTGAAAGACTGAGGAGTTCTTTTCAACACCGCTTTGATGTGAGTGAATTGTTAGTGATACAGTTGACTCAAGGTTCTTATGTGCTAGAACTTTAACTGCAGTAATCAATCTGTGTGTCTGGACTCACCACAAATGTCTTGTCAAATTCTCACTCGTGTGCTCATATAAGCATCATTGTATATGTCAACAAGATACTCAAAATATTTCCTAGAGTATAGATATATACAAAACTGTGAAGAGGGATGAGTATGCCTAATGGCAACCTAGGAATGTTCAGGAAATTGCTGCATTTGATTCAAGCGGAGAATCTTGTTTTTCTTTTGCTGAGCTTAACCCTTGTGTTCATAAAACACAGTAAGTACACCTAAATTTGAACAAGCTGTGAAAATTTTCTTTTTTAGTGCTTTTGACTTTTTTCAAGGAACAAAGGAAGAGCCCAGATATGCCAAGGACTCTTAGATCTTTTTTGCCTCCTTTCCTGCTGCTGTTTTAGGAGTCATATCCATGGCTGAAAACAATGTTTGAAATTATTTTTGCAGATACCAATGGGATTTTGCATGTAATAAATTAAAAAAAATAAGCCTAGTCTTGTCAGCTTTTTAAGGATGCTTGGTATTTCTCTCTGCCTGTGTTTACATTGGAATTCTACACACATACACACATTTCAGTGGATTATCCTTTACAGGGTTTCTAGGCATAAAATGTGTATAACTGAGAATAGCTCTCTCCCCTGCAAAGCAGGAAGCCAGTGTGCACTGTAGAAAACTCTATTAAGTGCATTTTCAGGCTAGTCAGGCTTCAAGAAATAGATATTTTTATTCTGAATATAAGGTAACCAAAGAGCTAGATGGTGGCATTGTATATGAGGACTGATATGATGTCTCTAAAAGTCACTTAGAGTTTCAAATGCTGGTTTCTGGTTGTACTAAAGAAAAGTAGCTCTTTTCCTGCTTAACACAAATCTTCTGGTCCCTTCATAGAAATAAAAGTAATGTAGTGACATAGTTAATTGATTGCTCATTTTCTAGTTCATTATTACTGACATCAGTTGGCATTGAGAAATCCTTTAGGAAATTTGGAGAAAGATCTCTCTTCCTAAGAACCTTAGAAACAAAATTAGATGTGAAGTTGGCTTAGGTAACACTGATGGTTTTCCTTTTATTTAAGTTTAGAAATGCCTGAATGCATAAATCTAATGGAGATGATAAGACAAAGATGAACCTCAAGATATGAATGAGTTGGGAGTATTGTGTATCTTAACATCTGTCCTGACATGATGGAAACTGAGGGTGTGCAAGAGTAAAAACAGAGTCTCAATCATTTTAGCACTCATTTAGCTGAGGAAGAAAGACATTTTTCTTACCATGTTTTCCCCTGAGTGGCAGCAGGAAGCACTTGGTGTTCTTTTGGGAAAAGGCAGATGGGTTTTACAGGAGATTAATCTAGAACAGTGCTTGCCAGAAACGTCACTTAAAGAAGCAGATGGGTTCAGCAACAGGGAATTTGACACCAGCAAGGGAGCAGACATTTCTGTCTTAGGATGTTGGGGTGTTGCAGAATGTCCTGTGCCATATCAAACTGGCAGGCTGAATGATTGGAATAGCAGCTCAATTAAAATGTGAACATGTTAGATTGTATCCTTCCCAATTTTTGCTGTTGGGTCTGAGTACTTGCCTAGATTACATGTGCGGTGTCCTCTGCTTTAGGGGACACATTTAGAATATGTGCTTGCATTTTCTAGAGGCTCAAAGTATCTTACTACTAAGAAGTAGCAAGAGCAGTAAGTGTTGTTCTGTTTTCTGTCCTTTAGAATCTCATGTGGGTAAACCAGTTGAATGTCTCCCAGTATGATGAGTTGGGAAATTTCTCTGCTGACAACACTCTTCAACAACAAAAAGCTTAGCTTTTTTGTTCCACAAATGCAAAATATACTGTCAAAAATGTGTATTTGTCAGAGTTTGTATCAGACTTGTTTGTCAGCCAGGAGATAGCTGCACTAAAGGTTTCTGAAAGTCAAATCAGGAAACTAGAATGTGGACAGTGTAAGATGCCAGAGAAAACTCTGGGAGTTCCTGTGTATGAACAGAGTAGTTGGTCTTGCTAGTGGAACCGCAAACAATTTGATCAAAGAAATACAATATTCCTGAGAAGACAGTCCTTGGAAGGAATGATGACTGATTATTTCAAAGCAGTGGGAAACCAGTAACATTTGAGCCAAGGGCAGTTCTTAAAAGTCATCAGAAAATAGTGCAGTAAGGCATATCTGGTAAGCAGAGAAAGAAGTTACCATTGACATTTAGCTTAGTTGGAAAAAGCAGCAGTGGAAAGTGAAGAGGTGTGAGGTATTAAGGGAGATTTGTTAATGTCAAAGTATGGAAAATTTTCTTTTTTGTTCTCTCTAAAAGCTGCACTGAAGAAAGAGAAGTGTGAAAAGAAAGGCAGTACAGGAGAGGGGCCTAGGAATGTCAGCAGATTAGAGGAGGCGGTAATGTCTTCAGTGTGTTTTCCCATCTTAAGAATGAGGTGTCTACAAGTGTCAAGTTTAACCTTTTGTACAAAACAACTCTTACTTATAAAAATGGTAAAGCATGTGGGCTACAATGATGTTTCTACAATGGTTTGTGATATTAACAAAGAGTGCTTTTGAAATTAAAAATAATAGATATTAGCTGTTTTTTGTGCCATACCCAGCTTTGTTGACTTTAAATGGTCTACATAATGCAAAGGCAAACACTCATCTCTTTTTCTTTCCAGGAGGTGTGGCCAGTAGTGCAGTGATGGCAAGTGAAAAGCTCACCAACAATTTCATTTCTATCAAAGTGGGTAAAATTCTTTCTTTGTCACCTTTAGAATGTTGTACTTTTTATTTTGGCCTGCACATGAGGTCTCAAAAGAATAAATTACACAGCTTATAGTTGAATAATTGGAAGGTTTTGACACCAAAGGGTACTTTAAACTTGAAAAATATCTGTACATAGATTTGCTTCTGTTGCATTTGTGATTTCAGTTTTAAATATTGCCATTAGAGTAATGATAAGTTACCAGAAATGGCAGAGGCACCAGCAGAAGAGGTGGGCAAACAAAGTAAAAGCAGCTACTTGTCCTCAAGATTTAGGATCAACTAAAGATTTTAGACTTTGAATACTGTCTTGTCAAGTGTGCTAATAAATGCATTTGAAGTTAGATCAGGCATCTCTCCATATCACTGTGTAGACATGGCCCCAGAAGCAGGGAAGTCTTAAAATTTAAAGCTTAGAGCTTTTGACATGTTTTTATGTCTGTGTCAGCAAGGAGTTATGGGCTATTGTCAGAGTATGTCTGTCTGCTTCTGAAAACAATTCTTCTTCTTCATTAAATGTTTAGTATCAGTAATTTAGTGAACTAGTAATGTCAATAACCTTTATAGATTAATGGCTTTGAATTCTTCATCCAACAGTTACAGGAAAGCCACATATGCCACTGCTATTGCAGTGTTGAGAACGTGACAGTCTGCCATGATTTTTTGATATGATGCTCCTCAAAATACTAACAGTTTTTCACACAGTTTTGAACTACTACACAGCATTTTTAAAATTCTCTCTTCCTGTGTTGCTTACTTAAAAAGTCCCCTAAACTTTTCTTTGCCTGTCAGAGATTTTCCTGCTTGTGAAGTTTTCCCTTGTGTTCACTTAGTTTGTTTTATGAAGTGGGATTCCTTATACTCCTCTCTCTGTGCCAAATTTCCTGATTAGCTTAGCTCCAAGTGCCAGAAAGAAAATCTTTCTGGGCCTCTTGTGCTTGGACAGGGTCTCAATTGCAGTGTATTGATGTGGCTCTACAGTGACCCTGTGGGTTCAGGAGAGATGAGGATGTTAGGGGAAGGCGCTGCCAATAGAGACCGCCCCATTCTGGCAGATCCTGCCCCCCCGTGAGCTGCAATTACAGTTTGAAGGTTGGTCTCTATGGAAATTCTGTTCTCAGGGAACAGTAGCCTTACCATCCATGTGCCAACCCTGATGTTTGATGGGAAACAAAGGATTTTCCTGTCACTGTCCTACTTAGACTTGTAAGTAAACAAAGTGCTGTCTCAAAAGAAGGTTCAGCAAAGCCTGAATTTTTATACTAAAGAAATACTTAATGGCTGCTGCATAATTTCTTGCCAATTCCCCCTGACTATTCCTCTTCATTTTGGGAAAAAATCCTAAGAAAAAGAAAAAGCTATGAAAACATATTTTGCAATATTTATATAAATGTCATTACCTTGAGGCAAAGCTAATGACTGAGCTAACACATGGTGATGGGGATTAAAAGTAAATGACATTTGGTTTCATATTTAGTATGAACTTTGCTTTTTTTCTTCTTAAACCAAGACTGATTGTGTGAAACAATGTCAATGATAAATTGCACAGTATTTGTTAGAAAGGAAGTGTTCAGGATCTCATAATCTTGATTATAAAGTCTTTCAGCACATGAGTTCTAGCACTACTCTACAATCAACTTCTATGTACATGTTCACATTCCAATTAAATAACACTGCAGAAACATCAAGTAATATGGTGATTATGATATGGTGTTGCAGTACTCAGTGCCAAAGATGTTAAGATCCAGATCTCTGCATGTTTCAATTGTAGAATACAGTATTTCTGCCTCAGCATGTAGATTCTCAACTAGAATAAATTACAGACAAACTTGAAATCACTCTCAGTCTGAGTGTCTGCTATACTAATCACTACAAAGAAAATAACGATGAACAACAAATGAACTTCAAAGACATGGCAACTGTGGGATCTGGTGGAATTGGGACAACTTGATAGAAACAAAAGAACTTGAAGTTGCTTTGATACATTTCAGGTCAACTGTTGGAAAACTTTGGAAAGAAATCAAACTCTCCATTCTAGCCTAATCAAATCAAACAAGGTCCTGTCTGTATCTGCTTGTCTGGCATGTTTCAAAAACTGAATTAAAACAGTGAAAGAGAAATCCAGGCACTATAAGATACATATAAATGCACATGTGGTAATGTCTGTGATGGGTGAGAAGTTTTTTTTTCCCTAGGTAGCCACGTGCTCTCTAGCAAACATAATAAGGTACTATTATTTTTTCATTTTAACCAATTCAGCCTTGTCTGCTAATTTTCTTCCTCAGTCCTCCTTATTTGAGGTACCAAAGTGATGAACATGCTTCAGGAAAAAATAAATAATAAAAAGTACCTGTTTTGAGGAGTCTGACTGCTTGGCATTATTTGTACAAGCTGTATTTGATGGAAATACAGCTATATTTTAATCCATTTAAGTCAGAGGGCATAAGGCTTAGTTCAATATGAAACCAAAGCATGTATTTAATTTTAAGCATGTGATTAAACCTGCTTATGTGCTTAAAATTAAATGCTTTGCAGGTTAATACCTAAAGTAACCAGGTTGAATAGACAGAAATACTAGAAAACACAAATTAAAATACTTGTTTGGTTTTATCCAAATACCTTTGCTTTCTCTAAATCCCTGCTTTCTATGACCTCTTAACCCTTTCCTCCTCCAAACTGTGTCAGAAAAAAAATCTAACTTCCATAAGAATGTGCCATAATCAAAAAGCTGAAGTCTCATGTAGTGCAGGTCAAATCCTTGTCACACTTGTGGCATTACTACTTATGAGCCAACACAACTATTCAGGGTTTATGCTAAGAATGCAGTTATATTTATGATTATTGGAAGAGCATCTGTATTTTTGCTGTTTCCATTTTATGTACATATTAGAAAACAAAATGATAATATATCATGTCTTGCATGGGTATTTCATACCTCATATTCACAGAATTCAAGGGGGGAAGGCCATTTTATACTGGCCAAATCCTCCCCTTGGATTACTGACTTCAGAATCAGTGGACTCAGACTCTACAGGTTGAGATTAAGTAAGATAGCAAGGACAAATTTTTTTAGAACACAGAGAAGAGCAGTCAAAAGGATGACAACAGAAGGGTAACGAGGAACAAGGAAAGGGAAAGTGTTGGAAGACAGATTTAGGTAAAGGAAGGTGGAACAAAAGTAAATCTTAGAATAATCTAAAACTGTGAGCCCAAAACACTGCAAAAAGTCAGTGTAAATGTGGGGTGAATTAAGGAAAGATAAGCAGAAAAGATGGGACATTCTGTTGCCTAAAGTATGGAACTTGGGTGCCAGAATACTGCAATAATGGGAATGAGTGTTGGATGTCAGAAGGTGCAGCTGTGTTAGTAGGGGCTGAATTTTAATCATGGTCCTCTTGAATTTAATGGACAAGTCTCACATGATTTTGCACCAGGCCTCATATACAAAATAGAAGCAAACTATGCACAAGATTTAGTTTGCTGTAACATTTTTATATGGCTGATGTTGGGATTCTAAGACCAAATTCTGAAATGCCACCGAAAAGTAAAAAGTCTTAATGGTTTTCAAGGAAATTAATAAGAATAATCCTGACACTTAAAATATTATAAATATTAAAATACGTTTTTAAAATGAGTCTAGGTTAATTAATGGTTCAGAAATAAGTTGAAATTCAAGAGTTATTTTCTGTCTCCATGAACATACTGTATGAGAGAATAAACAATTCTTTAACAAATATGAGATAACCCCATTTGGAAAAAGTTGAGAATATTAATTAGATCTTAAAGAAATAGAGGGACTTAGGCAGTGGAAAATATAGTATATGGAAGTTTTTGTTTGTAGAAGGAAATGATGCAACATGATTAAAATTAATATGAAATTTTAACTTTGTAAGGGGTGAAAAATCATACATTTACTGAATGTTTGATTCTAGCTTTCTGTCCTTTACAAACACTTCTAAATTGTGGAACAGCTGTTTGATATGAACACTACCATATTTCTGCTGTTCTGAAAAATCTTAAGAGCTTGTTTCACTGTGAATTTCTCAATTACTGCGACAGTGACAGCTTCATATAGTGCATGTTTTATGAAGCCATCAAAAGTTTTTTTTATTTTTGTACACCCATAGATTCACTTTCTTTCATCAGTCTAAATCAAATAGCTTCTTTTAGGCAAAAATCACAGATAAAACAAAATATTTCACAATGGCTCTAAGGACCTGCTGCATTGAAGAGTGTTACACATAACAAACCCAAAATTGTTGCAGCCTGAAGAGGGCAGTAAAGATAAAGCTTTATTTTCCTTAGCATTTTGTTGTTTTCAGTGTATGCTGTATTCTGAAAGTGCATTACTAAACAGCACAAATTTACAGGTGTTACCTGTTTCTGGAGTTTTGCTGCATTTGTTTAGTCTGGAGAAGAGGAAGCTTAGGGGAGACCTTTTCCCTCTACAACTCCCTGAAAGGAGGTTTTAGACAGGTGGGTGTTGGCCTCTTCTCACAGGTAACAAGGGACAGGACAAGAGGAAATGGTTTCAAGCTGCACCAGGGGAGGTTCATGTTGGACATCAGGAAGAATTTCTTCACTGAAAGTGTGGTTAAGCATTACAATGGGCTGACCAGGGAGATGGTGGAGTCACCATCCCTAGAAATGTTCTGGAAGTGACTGGATATGGCACTCAGTGCTAGAGTTTAGTTGGAATGATGGTGTTCAGTCAAAGGTTGGACTCACTGATCTTGAAGGTCTCTCCAACCTGAATAATTCTATGATAAAATACACCATCAGGTGACTGAAATCCTCTGTTGGATTTATCTGAAGTTCTAACTCCTTCATGGGACAGTGCAGAACTGGAAGGTGTCCATCACTTATGAAAGTAGAATGCAGGTAATGAAATCCATGAACCACCCTTGCTTCAACGGAGACATCCCCTTAGAACAAAATAACATTGAGTTCTGGGTTGGGTAAGAAGAATGATTTTGCAGATTGCCAAAAAAATGAAATGTTGTTTTCATGTTTTGTCTTAACCATTTCAAAGAAGCCAAGCTTCCTTCAGAAATGGAACAGTGGGATTTTATAGGAGGAATAAGGTTTTATACTTTGTCCAGTCATCTGTCTTGGGAGCTTCCTGACAGCTGGGCTTGTATTGAAACTTAGGTAATTTTCCTTGTGTTAAGGGGCAGTGAATTTTATATGGTAAAAAATTACGTGTGAGTTGGGAGGAAACTGTAATTGCAGAGCAGCAGATTGCTAAATTGTTCTGAATATTCAGTATGTTGCTTTCTGACTAGGCATTGTTATTCCTCAGGAGCCTGCTATTTGCTTTAAGCTCAGGAAATAACATACCTTTTTAAAGCTGACAGAAATGTATGTTGTTTACATACTTTATTTGTATCCCTACACACATGGCCAGTATTATGAGACTTACTTTTAAGGTGTTTTGTATATACAGATGTAGTGGGCTTGTGTGTATATATATTTCTATATTGCCATATGGCTAGAGTATATTATCCATTCCCATTAGGAAATGTCTTTGGAGAAATTCAGGCAAAAATGGGAAAGGAGCTTGATTTCTCTCTTTGAAGCAGATAACTGACAGAAGATACTGATTTAGTCAATAACTTCTAATCAAACAAATGATGCTGAAATGGATGATATTCTGTTAGTAAAGCAATGTCCAGCCAATATTGGAGTTGACAATGTAGGATTCTTAACGTTTGTTGACATTCTCCCAAACAAGTCTTGTAACTCTTCAAAGCAGAAACAGCTCAGATTGTATTCACATCCCTTCTCTAGATAGCAATGCAAAGACTGCCACGTACCCTCCCCATTTCTGAGTAGAGTTTGTGTCAGCGGTGCACAGGTTCTTTAGAATCGTGGTAAAGAAGTAAGGTAGGAAGAAAATACATTCTGAGCAGACAGTACTGAGAGCTGAGAAAGAAACAATTTTCCATCAGAAAATTCAGAAAAAGCAACTTAGAATGGCATGAACAGGAATTCACTGTTACAGTCTCTTGAAACTTGTAAATAACTGAATTATTCCAAGTTGAAAATTTTAAATATTATTTTCTGAAATGGCAAGAAAAAAACCTTTTGGGAAGAGACAGCATTTTCACTAGTTTGCTCTTTTGACCAAGACTCCCTTCCTGTAGGGCATTTCCCTATGAAATGTAGTTCAGTCATGTTCAAAGACCTCAACAGAATTTTTTTCCTAGATTTTTTAAAGTAAAAAGTCTTCCCAGTCAGATGTTGAAGCAGGTATTGAGCTGATACAAACTGGAGTGACTCTATTGAAATACAAGAATCAGCTGGCTGAGGAAAGAGACCAGTACAGTTAAGCACATTTAATTGTTTGGAATGGCTTCATTTTGCATGAGATTTAGCATTGGAAAAATCATAAGCAGAAGCTGAAAATAGTTCTTTCTCAGACACAGTTCAGTGAAACATTTAAACATGTGCTTCAGTTCATCCTTGTTTAATAATGTACTTAAAGAATGTATTTCACTTTAGTCACATGCTGAACTCTATTTCTTTCCAGGGCTTTTATACAGAACTTTCACTTCTATTTGTATTAAAATGACAGAGTTGTCCACTTGCCAGTATGTAGCTAAATTATATTTCTATTTTTAAAATGAGGTACAAAGACATATGAACCTCACACTTTCTTCTGAGGAAGCATAAAATAGCACTGGAGTAATTTCTCCATAAACCAGAGTTTCCACTGACTGTATTTATTGGCTGTATGTTTCAGGTGCCAATAAACAGAAACAAGTGCAGATTTGCTTGTATTTATTAAATACACATGCACCCTAGTAACCATTACTGAGTCACAGAATCTTTGAATTGTGGAGTGGTTTGGGTTGGAAGTGATCTTAAAGATCATCTTGTTCCATCACCTCTCTGCCATGTACAGGGACACCCTCCACTAGACCAGTTTGCTCAAAGCTCCATCCAGCCTGGTTTTGAACACTCCCAGGAATGGGGCATCCACACATTCTCTGAACAACTTACTCCAATGCCTCACCATCCTCACAGAAAAGAATTTCTTCTTAATGTCTAATCTAAATTTATGGAAAGTATCTCTTCTCATGATATGAGTGTAAGATGTGTTTTGGCCAAATGTCAAAAAAGCACATCTAGATAGATCTATTTCCCCCTGGAAATGGATCAATACCTGGGAACAAGTTGACAAGCATATTTTTTCTAAGTAGTTTTACCTGTATGTTGCAAGGGACCTTCTTGGAGTTCTTTCCTCTTTTCTGAAATCAGAGATAGGAAATTTCATTTTCATTCAGGAAGGGAAATGAAATCTTGCGAAACAGAAAGGCTTACAAACACTCTGGAAAGGAGATATGATCAAATGAAATGCAATTGAAAAAAACCTCAAAAAACCAGAAAACTGGAACATTTAGTGACTACAAGAAAATGGTCTGGGAGGAAATGAGGTGCAGTGCAAAGGACCAAAACAAGCCAAAACTAACTTCACAGATGCTGTAAAAGCGGGGGAAAAATCAAGGAGGAAGACAGAACTTTGAGGGGAAGGTCTGAGTGACATGGCATGAATTCTGGAAAAAAAAAATCTTCACCAAAGTGAAAGCCATCAAAAGGCATGGGATGCCATGAAGCGCAGGGACATGCACCAAAGCTTGCCAAAATTGATCCCCATTGAAATTGCAAGACTTCGTTTCCCTTCCTGAAAGGAAATGAACTCAGTAGAAATGCCCACTGATGATGGCAACACAAGCTGTATGTAATGGAGTGTCCTAACCTTTGCCACATTGCCAAATTAACTAAGAGCCAATTAATCAAGTTGACAGCTCTCTGTCTTGCATGATATGAGCCTGTTGACAATTTCTATGTTTCAGTTGTGCTGTGCATAGCCTGTATCCTTCTGGATGGCATCTGCTATAATCTGGATTTTTACTAGATTGAAAATAAAAGTGGTTATTTTTCTTTTCAGCTGAAGTATTCTGCTGTTGATTGTACTTGACCCTGTCAAACTTTCATTGTAGCACTCTTACACTTATTATATGCCTTGTTGCAAAACACATCCCAATTCTGTTATTTAGATAAGAATTGCAGACATTTGAAGCATAGAAAAAATTATAGAGCCAGTGATGTATTAAATACATTTCCACTTTGCTCTGAAGCCATGCTTCTTATCATTTTGATTTGAAGTAATCTCTATTCAAATTTTTACAGAAAAGTATTTTGATTGTTTCAAAGTATGTATTTTTTGTACTTTATACTTTTATATGCATTTTGTTAGAGCAAACATATGTTCTTATACTACCTTTCAAGAGGATAATTAAAGGTTTGGTTTTTTTTCTTTCTTAGAAGTACAGTTTATACTGCTGTAAACCAAACTGTTCTGTGGTGCAGTTTTCTGTCTCTTGTTGCATTGCTTCCTGTGAGACTTAGACAGGGCTCAGCTGCTGAGTGTATATTATGTTCAAAAGTGTGGACTTTAGCAGCTCACTAGAATGTTTTAAAATAGGACAGTAGGTATTCCTGCAATATGCCACAACCCTACCAGACTTTAGGGAAGTTTTTTTTAAGATTAAAAAATTAGGATTTTTTTAAGCTCTCCTATTAGGAGTGTGATATGTATTTATAGTGCCCTCAGGTTCTGCACAATAAAAATGGTTAAACCTTTAGTTCTTTTAGTAGCTCACAGTTTTATTACTGAAGTTATTTTGTAGATTTTATGCTTGGAGCAAGGTCAGTGTATTGCACTGTATAAATTATTCTAAGTAATTGCTCAGTTATTTTATAGCTTAGTCACAGGATTTTTTTATTATTGAACATAGTCTTTTCTTTAAGGCTAGGAAGAGAAGGTCACTATAAATCACATGGCAGCTTGCCATTTGGGGTTTCAGCTTTACCTGTGATAAGGATTTAATAACAATCTGGCCCAGACACCAGTTCCCTCTCAATTACCTTTCCACATGGGCATTAGTTCACACTGTTTATTAAAAACTCCCCTTGTAGTTGTTTTAATGGAGTGTTTCAGATTAATGGCCCCTATGGAGTTTAACTTCATTGCACTTCATTAAAGCTAGATTGTACAAAAGGTTACTTCAATTAAATCCAGAACTCGACTTTAAATTTGTATGGATTTTTTTAGAAAATGTGGTAAAATTTCTATGCCAATCCTTTGAGATTAACAAGGCAAAATCCTTCTTGGTGATTGAAGTTCAAAATGCATTATATCTGTTCAAATTCTCTTTCAGATTAAGATTCAGATTTCAGGAGATTAGAAAATGAAAGCAACTGAACAGTCTATGATCTGTAAATGAATTGGCTAAGCAGTTTTGTTAGAAATTGGACAGACTAAGGGAACTTGAGCACTGTTTCTTGCCTGTCAAAACATCTGCTGGATGTTTCACAAAACTTCTGTTAGAAAATAACCATTTATCCACAGTGCAGGTGAAAGTGCTTACATAAACAAAACTCTCATATTTTCTCTGAAAACCCCAAATATGACTGCCAAATACCCTGTCTCTTTTGCATGGGTAAACCTTCCAGTGCAAAAGTGTTCAGTGTTCTCAATTGCCCATTTCCTTTCCAAGTGGCCTTGCAATAGCAGGTGTTGGGAGAGGTATCCCATAGCAAGGTGGAAAGAAAGGTTGATGCAGAACTTTGCTGGGAGTGAGGTCAGTTGGTTTAGCAGGGAGAAGAGGAACAGTGGAGTGATGACGGTGTTTTCTTGAAGAAACAGATTAGCTCTCTAGTCTTTCTGAAAAAGACAATGGTTTAGATGTCCTAGAAAGCAGGGCTGAGGTAATGAATTTGGTGGGATGGAGAAATATAGCAATCTAGATTAGGACATTTCAAGAAATATTATCATAGCAGGTTTTTTTTGTTTCCTTTTACTGAAAGTCTAGCTAAGATTTTAAAAGAGGGTGTACATGCAGCCGAGAATATGTGTATGTGTCATGTATTTTGGCAATTTTAGTATTTATAATATTGTTGCTCCCAAAACTTCCATATAGATCTGATTCTTATTTTGCTAAGGATTCTTCAAACTGTGAATCATGTGAGTTCACAGAGTAGTTGAAGACAGTGTGCAACACATGTAAGTAGCAGAGAAGTTGTGTATACAATATTTCTAAATTGTACTATTGAGGAGAAATGGCCCAGCTCATATGAACAATTGGTTATGTTGGGCAATGGATATGGCCTCCATTGCCATAATGGAGGTAAAGTGGGGTAGGCTTGATCCCAGGATCTACTGGGAGGTAAATTAATTTATAAATTTTGAGACAATCCCTTGGATAAATGTGCTTGTTAGACATTTATTTTCTGAATAATGACTTGGCTTAACTAACTAGTTAGTATATATTAAAAAAAAAATCTCTCCTGTAATGATATCAGTCTGGAAGTCTAGTCTATCATATTCCTGTGTATAAAATGAGAATTATTTTATATTATCTAGGGCATTTATAATTAGTATGGGTTTTCTTGAGTATCAGAATATTCAGTGTTGCTTTTAATAACAGTTTTCCCTCTGAAATTCTTGTCACTAAGTTCCCTCAGTTCTTGTCAATAAGTATAGTAATCTCTAGTTTGGCAGAATAGATGATTTTTGTACTAAGAAAGTTGGTAACAATTTCTTGCACAGAGGAGGAAAAAGCAATAGTTCATATTTTATCTAAATGAAAAGTTTAGAGTCTTAGTATTTATTCACGTGTATATACAGAAACAAAGAGCGAAGGCTTATGGAATTCCACAGATTTACACATACATCCTGAAATTCCTGAGATTAAACAAAGATCCAAATATTTAGCATTAGACATTTTGAAGTTATTTTTAGATGCAGTTCTCAAATGTTTTACTTAAAGATATTTGTTTAGGAAAATTTTATACAGATTTATATAAAGCAGCATCTGTCATGATCTTGAGAGCTAGAATTATATATTCTTTGGTAAGGGAAAGTGTATTTCAGATACAAATTATCATTAGATGTAGATGTTGTGCAGCCTGCATCTGGAGTGAGCACAAGAGATCAAAACACATATTCAGGCTTTCTATTTCAAGATCATTAGTATGTAAGATGTTCTTTCCAAGTTGTCGCATCAAACATGTTTTCTCCTAACACTTTTGGGTAGATTTGTGGAACTAAATAGGACAGACTTTTGTCATTAAACGTTTCTAAAGTACTGGGAGATCTCTTAGTCATGATCCACAATCCAGAGTCAGACCATCCTGGTTAGTATTGTGAATTTTCTCCAGTGATTTTAAAAGAAATTTGAAAAATGAACCAATTGGCTTCCATCCCCTGCCCCACTAAGTCCTCTTTAAGCCATTAAATATTGTCTGTCCTTAAAAGAGCTTGTTGAATAAGACATGCTATTTTTAATCAGATAATGTAAAGAGCTGTTTGGAAAATCCCAAATGTTCATCTTTATTCTGAAGCACTTGCCTTTAAATGTGCTGGCTGGACTAAAGGGTGAGTTGGTAGTACAATATGTTAATATAAAATCATAAATGAGATCAATACATAAAGTCAGTAAAGGGGAAAAAAACTCCCATTTCCCTCAGTATAGGAAGTAGAGGACAGTCCATTGACAACATCAAAAGGCAGACTTGGTACATATGAAATTAAGATTCTTTTCCATGGGATGCATAGTTTGGTTTTGCAGTGCACTGAGATAGGACTTCATGAAGAATAAATGCATTTAAATGGAGATTATGCAAATTCGTGGAGGAAAATGTGAAGCAACGTTTTGATGAATCTTTCAACTAATAAAATCTAAAATGTGATTGCTGGAACGTGGAATGGCAAAATGAGGCAAATTTCTTCTTTACTTTCTCTTTTTATGCTCTTTCCTGTAGCTTTTTTTACTCTATTCTACTCTATGCCTCTATGCAAGACAAGCTGCTGCACTAGTTACACTTGTGGCTCTCAAACTCACTTTGAAGTCAGGCCTTGGCTGTGGTTTTGCAGTGGCATTAAGTGACAGCACTGCTAGTATGGAATTCACAGAAAAGGGAGCTGTATAGTTGAGGAATTTTTTGTTATTTTCTTGGGTTTTGTTTTTAATTCTTGAGTTTTGTGTGTGCTTATTACCTTTACTATGTTACTGCTTCTTTCCTTGTAGTTGTGATTACACAAAATGCTGAGGCTGGAGCTGTCATCACATGTAGGTGGTGAAATGGCTGGTGTAGCAGCTGTCTTTCCAGCAGGACTTACAGTTTATGTCTGGCTTGCTTCTGCCAACTCTGGCTTCCTGCTGATTTCTATCTCTGCATGGAAGTCACCTGCCTGGAGCTTAACACAAGCATGTCAAAGAGAGTGCTGGTAAAGCATGGTCCAGTACATCCTCTGCAAAAAGAACCTATTATTGTTTGTCAAAATGCTCTGCAAACTGGGAAATTAATCTTTCAGTTTCAAACACTACACACAGAGCTCACAACAGAATGAGAAATACATTTGTTTAACCTATAGCTGATCAGAAATTGTTTATCAAATAGGAAATCTGTCTTCACTCCCACTGCCTGTTTGAATCTGCAAAAATGAAGGATCGTCTGCCAATCCAGCAAGGCTTTTAAGTGTATGGTTTCCTTCAAGCACAACTTAGGCCTTTGCTGATGATATTGCTCTTCATATACTTACATTAGAGAGTGAGTAAATTCTTTGTGATTTTGTGACCTGGATATATTGGTGTTATGCAAGCTTTTGTCTGTGAGTGCTTATCTCTGGTGAAGACTGAAACAGTTTTCACGTTTTTCAGAATATAACATCCCTCTTCTTTCAATGTGCCAGCCCATTAGGGCATGTCATACTGATACTTGCCTCATGCTTCTGACTCCTCACAGGATGCTTTGTTAAATTCAAGGTCATGGGGTTAATCTTCAAAGTCGTTAACAGAATTGGTACATGTTACCTCAGAGAAACTCTCTTTGTGAGTGCAACCTCTCCTGACAGCTGTGTTCCTCAGGAATTATGAAGCTGTCAACTTCAAGGGTGAAGCCTGAGAGGGCAGAAGACAAGACCTCCTCAGCAACAGAGCCAAAGCTTTGGAAATTATTATCTGAGTAGATAAGAATGACCACAAATCTCTCTGTCTCCTAGGCGAAGTATAAAACTCACTACAACTTAGCTCCCATGGGCACAACTAAAGACAATAAAGATAGAGGATAAAAAGGTTAGCAGTAAGAAAAGGAAGAGCAAGAGACAAGGAAAAAGGAGTGAGGAGAAAAATTGCTCTCACATTGCTTTCTCCAAATAAAAGCCTTGTTTCTGATTTGGGACAAATAGTAGGAAGTACTTCAGATATTACAGAGAAGACATTTAGATTTATTCATTAGACTTTAGTATATAGGCACCCATTTTTGGGCTCCTAGGCTGATCACAGTTTCTTTTTAATGCAATATTAATACATTATTTGTAATGGAGTACATGGCAGAGCAGCTGTATAAGGCAAACAAAAATATAGATAGTTGCTTTTAATTATGAAATAAATGTTTTGTGGCTAATCATATATGTCAGATTCCACTAACTGTCTTACAGTGCAGGAAGATTATGAACTGATACATCAGGGTGAGAATGCTTTATATACTTAGCCACTAACATGTTGTGATCTGCAACCTTTATGAAATAGGACTGATCCTTTATCTTTCTCTGTGTTTTTTCGGGATTGTCTGCCTTTGAATTCAATCAATATGCATAGCTCTTGCAAGAACTGAATGCTCATAAATCTGTAGTGCAACTGTTTGTCACAGAAAGACAAAAGAAAAGGAAGCTTTGGATGTTAATGCTGTGAATATGAGACCTATAGGAAAAAATACCCATAAGTGTTGCTTTTATGCAAGGAGGATCAAGTGGCACTTACCTGCTCTGAATGGCAAAGTCTTAACATTTTAAATGCTATTTACTTTGCAATCAGACACCTACCAATTAAACCCCAGAATCTCATTCTCGCTTTTGGAAAACTGGTACTGAAACCATATATTTAGCCATAAAAATATAAGTACTTTTAAGATATATTCTTGCTAGGCTTTAGCTTATATAAAACCTATGTTTCTGGTAGCTATGCCCTGTCCTTAAGCAATGTTTTACTAAAATAAAGATGGGTAGAATGTCTCCTGATGCTTTACTTCAGCTTTTTTCCAGACATCATCACTGCCATAAAACCTGCAGTTCGTCCTTCTGATTGGTAGCAGTGACAGTGCTATCTCTTGAGGTTCAAGGACATTTGTGCCCATTTGGCATCCCCTCGAAGGCCTATGTATGTTGCCTACTGAGTAGAGTAAGAATGCTGCTGCTGACAGTACTTAGCTTTTAGTTAATGCTGAGCTTGATCCATTGCTAAGGAATAACAGGGATCTATATACATTTAAAAAACCTTTTTATGAGCCCAGTGTAATTTAAGTTCCTTTTCTCTTATGATAAACCATAACAGATTCCGCAAAATTCATATATCTTTTTCCTAAAATAGCTTTACTGTTGACATTATAGCTTCTTGAGAAATTAGCTGCTATCTTCTTTCATCTGAAGGCAAAACACCTGCTACTTGTAAGTGATTGTTAGTTAAATCACTTAAAAGATTGGCACTTGTTTTAAATGGCAATTAAACTACTGCATTAAGTCACATTTGTTTCTACTGTACTAAAAGTTCAATAACCTAGTGTACCTTGATGTGTACCATATTTCATAGTTGCAAGCTACAGGTCAAATGTAAAGACACTGTAATAACAGGTAATAAAACACAGAAATAGCCTGGCCTGTCAAGGCCTAGACATGCAAAGCAGTGCAGGACTGCTGGGCTTGTGGCTCTTGCACTTCTGACAGCACATTGCTGTTTGTTGTAGGTATTAGAGGCAGAGATAGCTGAATAGAAAAACATGTTTGTCACCTGTTCTTCATTTGGCAGAAAGTAAAAACATTTCTGAGTAGTTAGTATAATGACTATTTTTGACTGCTTTCAAAGCTGATTCACAGAAAAAAAATGTACTCATAAATATATAGCTTAGCAAGACCTAGGGAGAATTATTAATCTATTCACAAAGAGCCTTCAACCATCGAAAATTTAGGTTGCTAAAACCCCTCTGTTTCTTTTGGAAAGCTTGGAAGAGAAAGTGGCCTTTGTTGGGATCCCAGCTCTATGTATTCACTGTCATTTTCTATACCTTTTAAAAAGGAACATATCTTGTCCTGTAAAAATGCAAGTGACCTGCTTACCTGAAATATATTGAACAGCTCCAATTCAATTGGAATTGTGGTTTGAAATCCTTTTTGTCAAACACAGTGACTAGTACAGAAATAGTTTACTATTGAAGAGGAAAATACAGTTTACTGTGCTATAGGCATCTGTCATGGCATTAGGTGACATACAATAAGTTCAAGAAATAGATATTGCTTCCATTGGAAAACCAATCAATTTTGGATCTATGTATAACAGAGCATATCTCTTATTGCACTAAAAGGCATCTGTCTTCCAGTCACTGCTTCTTTCAAAATATGCCATAGAAAGATTTCTGTAAAAGGACATAGTATGTGAATTGTCTTGTTGGAGCTGGTCAGGGGTGTAAGGTATTTGTAAAATGCACTTAGTGCTTAAGATACATTCGTTTTGATCAAAGAGGTTTTTCGGACTGACTCACCATGAGGACGCACATCTGTTAAATGTCAGACATTAGGTAGTAGTATGAAACAACTCCCGAAAGAATCACTTTACATTCCCCACAAGTCACTACTTGCATTACATTCAGCTTTCTGTTGCATAAGGATTTGTTCCTAGCAGGTTGTATATATGTGTGAGACAGCAGGGGCAAGAGTGATTATGAGTGTTGCTGTCAAGTCATCATTTTGCTTACTGCCATAAACAGAGGCACACAGCTCTAGCACCTGCCTGCTCCTTTCCTGGAAACAGCTAGGATCACCTGAAATATATCCTGACAACAAGACCTAGATTAATAATTACTTTTGTTATGCATGCAGAGTTGTGCCTTACTTGTCTTTTATGAATGTGGTGCAATAGTGCAACATTCTGTGTTGGCTGGCAGATTTCCTGTAAATGAAAAGAAAAGCCCATCAAATCAAAATTGTAGTCTTTTCTCAATTTGAAGCAACACTGAATGAGCATTCTAGCAGCTGAGGCTTTCAAGGGGGAGCAGACGCCATTGGTTTATTTGCCATTATTTCTGTGTAATGAAGTTTAAATGAAGTTTAAAAATTACTAGATACCTCATTCCAAATTCCTATCTGTGTGAGAGATTCAGGTCTTGTGGCTCTTTTCCCAGTGTGTTTACAGGTGAAATACTCTGGAGTTTTTCTAAATGCTTGTGTTTTGTGACTGCACTGAGCGTATTAGTGGCAAAGGTACATCCTTTCTCATGATAGCGGATCTGTTAAATAGTGACAAAACAGTGGTGAGGAGTTAATCCCTGGGCTTTTAAAAGGTTGAAGTTCTTTACATTTCATTGTGTGATCTCAGAACAAAGGCTTTTATAAACTTAATTACAGAAAGGAAGCAACAAGAAGGACTAGGGAAAATGGACAGTGACAGTCTGTAATTGATTTTTTTTCTTCCGCTGAGTGTAACAGAGGCAGTCCTTGTCATCATTCTGTTTATCAGTCTGTGTTTTCCTGCTCTGAAGAATCTGTTTTCTCTTAAAATTTTTAAAGATGATAATTTTATTTTCATTTAAATGCTGTGATGTAATTCTCAATGTCTTGTTTTTCTGCATGAATATATTGTGAGAAGAAAAACTTGGCAGTTTTTGAGATACAAAGTGTTGCCCATGCGCTTTGGTTGCTGTTAAATATGCAAGCACTGCAGTGGCAAAGAGCATGTTAACTGGTAGGTAGGGTAGCCTTTGTACATTGTGGTTAACTGAAACCCTTGATTTCCATGAATTATCCTCTACTGTAACATTTTAAATCTTTAGAATAATATCTTTAGATTAGAATAAAATCTTTAGAATAAATGCTTTAGAATAAATACTGCTTGTGTACATTTTTTTTGAGAACTACCAAGTTTGTTACATGAAAGATACTTGTGACAGTCTTTAATGAATATTTACTTTGATTTCTTTTTTGTTAATAAAATAATTGACCAAAAATCATGTTTACTGTTTCTTCCAGAGAGAATCCCATGAATGTACTTTGGCAAGCATTTCTGCAGGAAGTAAAGATTTTCTGGTATCCTTTGGGATTAGATCTCTGGATTTGTTCTTCCATGTGGTGCATGTTTTCCATGCCACCTATGATGACTGATGTCAGACTCTATCAGGGTCACATTTTTACTGTTTTTTGTGTTCGGAGAACTCGTGGAGTCCATATGTTAGTCCAATCAAGAAGCATAGTGTTTTTATAGAGTCAGATAATTACCTCCTACAGTTCTGTTTTTACTGGCAGAAAGTAATTTTTAAGCATTACCCGACCTCCCAGTTCTGGTAGATTTTAGGTTTTCCATCAAAACCAGTCTGCTCCCAATCCCTTCTGCTTGTAGTTAATTCCTCAGTTCTAATGACCCACATCTGTCATGATGAATGTGACAGTAATTCAGAAGTGTTATAAGAGGCAGCAGTCACATTACAACTCACTGAAGATAAAGGAACTGTTTCTAAAGTTAGATCAATTTGGTGTTTAACTGTAGCTTTATGTGGGAAATCTTGTTTTTTCAACCTTTAAAATGAAATTTGTTCTCTTAATTTTGCAAGATCTCTTTTATTACTTGGAGCTTAACTGACAGTATGTAGAGCATACAGTGAAGGTTAAGACAAAAAGAAATCTCACTAGATGGAAAAGAGTGCATGAGAGATGACTGAGGAGAACTAGTCATATTCCTTCAATCAGAGATTAAAGGGAGACAGACACAGCAATTTTGTTAACTGTACATATATGCTGGGAGATAGTTTTAGAAAACATTTAAATTTGCACATGTGAAAGTTTTCCTTTTGAATGGAAGGAATGTTTCCTCTCCCAGAAACAGGAAGTGTTGGTGATAGAAAAAAAACCTGAAAAAGATTCCCTTGCTCACCAAACTTTCCCTTTTAAATTGTATTAACTTTAGATGGAGTACATGCTGTCACTTTATAGAATGTTATGAAGTATAAAAGTTAGGAAACCATTGAACTATTGGATAGCAGAAAGAAAGGCTTGACCAATACAGAAAAGATAGATTGAATCTCTGCCTAAAGATATTGAGCATCATAGTCCTTCGTGAGAGATTTTCGGCTATAGATCATACTGATTTATGGGGTAACACATACCACTTAGAGTACCTATATGTCCTTCTTTTGTCTCCTAAGGCATAGCCTTACCATGTAGGTGTGTGGATGTTTGGCAACATGAGACACTAAAGCCTGAAATGTCTAATTTGCCTCTTGCACTGATGCTACTATATCATGGTAGTGGTAGATACCACTACTGATTCTAACCTATTTAAGGTACAAGTGAGAAGTGAATAAAGCTTGGTGACTTCAGGGAAAGTCCATGAGCAAGAGTATTGGGGGATTCAGTTCAGGCCCAGGATTTCTGCAGTGAAAACCGGCATTGCTTATGTTGATTAACAGAAGGGAAGTTAAAGTGCAAATTTGGTAATGTTAATTATCATTCAGTAGGAACATACTAGATTGTACAAACTGTTAACTTTCCTAGCCAGAAAGCACTGCCATTCTTTTCTCTCTTCCTAGGGAAAATGGAAGGCTGATGACTGCTGTAATTTCTTCCCAGCTTATAAAACATGTTTTTAAGATATTTTTACAGAAAGTGATTGTCAGGGGGTGAGATAGGGTTGATGGGGACAAAATGTAGTATGGAGTGTATTCGTTCTTCATTATAACACTATAGTCTCAGTGGTCATTTAGGCAAAAAATTCTCTTCCACAGTAATTTACTTTAGTGTCTGCAAAATGCTCATATTCAGAATGAAAGATAAAAACAGCAGTCCCTTACAATTTAGGAGAGCCTAGGTTTACTGCATGCTAGGTTTTTCTTTTTCATGCTATTTTCTACCTTACCAAACTTGTCTTTTATGGTAGAATCTGACCTGCTGTAAATGAACAGTATTAATAGAGCTCTGACATCCTACATTGGATCCATAGCATCTATCTTTGGCTCACTCTTCTCCCAAGTACATCAGTAATTTTTATATGTACTACTAGTCAATTCATTCATACATTTGCTGAAGGTTTAAATTCTTGTCGATACTGATACTACTTTATCCATTCTCCCAATGCATGGATAAGGCTATATAAAACAGGGATGATGAAGTGGCATTTTGAAAAACATGGCAGATTTGCAGACTTAGGCTTGTAATGTCAAAGTGCAATATAGGCTGTTTAAAGAGCTTGGACTATATGTTTACAGAAGATAGCAAACTCCTAAGTACCACCTGGTAATGGTTTATGGGCTAATACAAAGTTGCATTAAAAAACCTCTGCTTGTTTATTCTTACCTAATAGTGGACAAAAGTGCACTGAGTTTTTATGTCGAAATTTCCTATGAGTCTGAAGTTTTGCTCATTAACAATAGCCTGCCCAGTTTTGCTCATTAACAATAGCCTGCCCAGTAACAGCATGCTCTCCTTTTGTCCCTGGAAGAAGCTTTCCTTTTCTTGGTACGTGCTCTGAATGGGCTCTATTCCTTGGGATCACTGGAGCACAGTGAAGAAGGTTTGCCACATCCTCTTTCTGTGAAGGGTAGCTCAGTGTTTAGAGCTCTTATTGATTAGATCCTGTCATGTCAGACTGGATCAATTCCTTTCCTTGCCTTGAAAGTGTGAAGACAATTTGGGTATGTCTCACGTCACAGAAATGTTTCTTAGGATCTGAGTTTAATCTTTTTGCAGATGGAAATATATTCTCTTTATGAGTCAGCATAGAGAAGAGTCAACTGTCATTTATTTTGCAACCATTAAGTATTGACAATTGTTTTCCCTTTTCTTTTTCCTTGATGAAATGAAAGAATGTAAATATCTTTCAAGCTTTAATCACAAAGAGCAGGTTTTTTCAAACTTGTTTATATTTTTCGTTTTTATTTTTTGGTTTTCTTTTGGACTCTTTCAAACTACTCTGTGTTTATGTTGAAGTCAATTATCTAAGACAAGGCACATTCGTTTTACGTTTGAGCTCAAAACTGTAAGTAAAATGGAAAAATTACTCCTATATTACAGATAAAATTCCAGTTAGTATATTTGAAGACAAATTTCAATATTCTGGACTGAATTTTCCATTGTTATCTGCTTGCTCAGTTTATGGTTGATCAACATCTTCTTCATAGTACCTAATGTAGGCAGATGTTTTGAATATCATAACTGGGTAGTGGATTTCTTCACCCTGTCATAATGAATTTCAGCTTCTGATTTTGAATAATTTCTGGAAATGTTCATAACCATCCTTAAAATAGAGGCAAATTGAAAGTGCTCACAATGTGGTTAAGCTTTGTTACCTGCGAGTTTTTAATTTTCTGTTTTGCTGTTTCCTCACTATCCATGATGCCTGTCATTCAGACCATCAGTGAAAATATTGACTAGAAGTAAAGGGCTTTTTTGGTTGCTGTTGTCTGTTTCAAATCCTTTTTCACTTTGACAGGGAAATGCTGAAGTCTGTACTTGGGAGATTTTTTAGATGGTTCTGCCATGTTACAGGGAATTAATGAAGACCAGATTTTCTTAGCATACTTAAGAGAATTAAAAAAAAAACTCCGTAGAGAATTAAAAAAAAAAGTAATGCTTATGTTTATCACGTGTATTGCTTCCCTGTTATCCATTAGCTTGCAACTCTGTCAAAGAAATAAATTATGCCAATTTGATACAACCTTTTTTCTTGACAAATCCATGTCATATGTTTTTTATCATCTTATTATTCTTGAGGTGCTTATAAATTGCTCAATAATATGTTCCAGAATCTTTTCAGGAATCAGTTAGGCTGTCCCCAATTCCCCAGTCCCTACTTTCTCTCCTACTTAAAGATGGTACCAAGATTATCCTTTTCCAGTCCCCTGAGAGTATCCAGTGAATTTTTGAAAAACCCATTAAAGTTTGAGAGACTGTTTCACTGGGTCCTAAAGACAGAATTCAATCAAGCCTTGCAAACCTGTGTACATACAATTTATCTGAATATTCCTTAACCCATGTTTCCTAACTTGCCCAATTCTTCTGCCCTCTTTAAAAATATCTGCTTACAATTCATCTTATTTTCAAAAATAAAGCTGTTTTATAAATTAACCTTTTTGTTATCATCAGCTCACCTGGCTTCCCTGTGAAACAGTCAACTTGTATTTTCTTCTGGTTTTGCATTTTAGTGTATTTATAGGATCTTTTTCTGTTTGTTAGTTGACTGGTGTCTCAGCCTTTTTTTCAGCTCTGAGTGTTTGTGTTTTATATTCCATAGTTCTTTTTGACTTCCAGAGTTCCTAAAAAGATCTTGAGGTAATCATTAAGGTTGTAATATTTTTCTTCTTATAGAATTAGTTGGAAAATACGATTTTAATGTTGCATCTTTGAGAGATTTTGGTTCCTGTCACTCCAGTTGATGCAGTCCTTGTGAAGGGCCAAACACAGCCTTTGCTTTAAATTCTGCTGTGGAGAAATGTTATTTAGGTGCTTTTGAAAGCTTAAAGCCATGAACTCTGTTATTAAGTGACAGATTGAAACTATCTTCCACTTTCTCCCACCAAAAACCTCTAATTAAGTTTTGATTAGATATGAGCTATTTTTTTCTTCCTTTACATTCTGTATTTAATTTCTATATAAAAAAATCTTGGGTTTAAATAATGACTTCTGTGCCTTTGTTAGCATTCAGGAATATAAAAACATCTTTTTCTCAGTATATGTTAAATAAATCAATGAATTTACTTGGCCTTTACATAGTATCTGGGATCCAGGTTTCACACCTAATTTCCCAGCTTGTACTAAATCAGAAAGTGTTGCTGAGTTGGTGGGTTTGTTTGTTTGTGTTGGGTTTTTGGTGTGTTTTGTTTGTTTGTTTGGGTTTTTGCGTCTGTGTGGGTTGGCTTGGAGATCTATTGCAGAACCCATTCAAGGCTTTTTAACTGGATACCCAATTTGAAGCATGTTGTCTCCAAAGACAAAAGTTTTGGCTGGGGCAGTTCCTACTTGGAAAGTAAAGAAAGTGAAAAATGGAGGTAACATCAACGAATAATAGAATGGTTTGGATTGGAAGGGGCCCTTAGGATGATCTAATTCCAGCTCCCCTGCCTTGGGCTGGTAGGATGGGATTCTCTTGAAGAGCTCTAAATTATGCCCTTGCCTTTCCTGCCGCCAGGAAATTAATTTTTTTAATAGGGAATACAAAAGATGGAAAGGATTCCTCATTGGTTACAGACACAAAGAATTCCCTAAAATACATTCTCTCAAGTGTATCTGCTACCCTATGTCCTGAGTCAAAAAGGGCTCTATAAGTAGAATGGTATAATTTTATTTCCTTTTGGAGATCAACTATTTTAGGCGGCTTTCTTCTTGGCATCTGCCTGGTAAGGGTTTAGCTCAGTGGTAAATATATGTTATTTTCTTGTTATTTTAGATGTGCTGCAATAGATTTCTCTGCAGAAATAACTGCAGCCCAGAGTCAGCCAAGCATATGAGCATGAGTGTGACAGTTGTTTACTATGAATAGATGCTTTTGGGAGCCGAAATTTTTGTGCTCATCTGTGTGCAAACTGAGTCCATAAAAGTGGCGACTCTAAATTGGGTGAATCATGAATTTTCTTTATGATTGCTGCCATTTTATAAATCAAACAATCAATTGTTTCTCTTATTCTTAAGTTTCGTTGTAGGGTTATCATTCTAGACTACAGTTCAATTTTTTTTAGATCTTTAAAAGTGTCTTGAGATTTCTTTCTGTGAAAAAGTGCTGTACATCTTGAACTTGTTGTTGGGAAAACTTTATGACATAAAATGGGGTGGTAGGGGTCAATTGTTTCTAAATATTTAATGCCAAAGGGATTTTTTTGGAAGATAAGATGATACCAATACACAAGATTGTGTTTGGTAAGATTCATCACTGTCAGAATGGCTAAATTTTCTTGGACATGATGATAGATTTATTATATCACCTTTATAGAGATTTCTCTTCCATGCAATCTTAAATTTTAAGTATTCACTTAGGCAACTGTCCTCACTTCCTCTTCACTGCTAGACAGAAAATTGCTGTGCTCATCCCTTTTGTAGCTAAAGAACTATAGGGAAATTGATAACTGTTAGATTAAGTAATTGTATCATGTGCAGTAAAAGTCATCCTGAATAGCATGAGAGTTGGTGCTGATAAGATCCTTTTCTAAAAGACTTTATTTGACACAGCATTAGATGAACTGATATATGTAAATGGAGACAGAGGGAAAGATCTGCCTGGACCTTGAAGGGCTGAGGTCTGTAGTTCAGCAAATCACTGACATTTTGTCTTGTTGATTCACCTTTGCCAAGTCCACAAAAGTCATCACTGATTGATAACCAGCAACACAAGAAATGCCCTTTTCCTAAGATTCTTTTCATAGTTTTGCCAGTGGACACTGGATGATGAAACAAAACAAACAATTCAGTGGAAAAGTTCAGAATGAAGATTCAGATTTTTTTAGTTCATGCATTTCTATTTGGGTCATTACCTAGTAAAGATGAAAATGTCAGGAATAGGAAATGTGCTTTGAATAAACCATCCAACAGGGCAGATGGAGAACTGAGACCATGGTGAACAGCAGGATCTCCCAGCAGTATCAACAGGTATTGTACTCATGTCAGCAATGTTCAGCTTTGATGGGTTTTGCCCATGCTGTTCCTGCCATCAGGGGAGGTTGTCATTGTTGTCTTATGAGAGAAAAATAAGTTTCTTTGTAGAAATGTCAGCCTAACATGTCTCGACACGTCTCTGATTTGCTTGTGCTGAAGTATTAGTGGTTTTGTGTGTTCTGTGTTGATATGCACTGTGGCACTGTGCCCAGCATCTTGCAATTAGCTGTCACTTTGCATCTTCAATTTTGCACCTTAAACTGAAGTAAGAGCAAAAGGAAAGACACTGTTAGTACAACATCTAGATGGATTAAACATAGAGAAAGTGAAGAAAAAGGGGAAAAAGACATTAAATATTTATGAATTCTTGCTTTATACTGCTTATTTTGATGTGTATTCTTTATTCCACATGAGGCCACATACTATCCTAAGAATTTTACTTACTCTGATGTTTTGATTTTCATTTTTTAAAAACATTTTCCTCAACAGCTGGGCTTTGTAATTTTTATACATCTAGGAGAGTGTGTAGTATTAATGTGTGGTTTGTTGGTTTTGGTTTTTTTGGGTTTTTTTAAGAAACAGAAGCAAAAGCAGGTACAGATGTAGTATGCAGAATATTTAAACCATGTGCCTTATTCTACCTTTTATCTGTCAGTTTACTATGCTTCAGATTTTATTTGGGTGGTGCCACCTTGGAGCTGTGTTTTTTTATTTTGCTTCCATGATACATGGGCTAAAGTTGCACATTTTTCAGTCCTATCTGCAGGATAGGCTTTCAACTTCATGTTGTCCTTTGCTTATCCTGGTAAGAAACTGGATGCCATCTTGTCCAACACAAAATATAAAGAGCAGATAAACAAATAGTTATGTAGGCTTTTATTCCCCTCAGTTTGTTGTTAGAGGAAATGCATCACCTAATATGCTCAAAGCTTCCACCAGACCCAGTGCAGGTTGTGTCTAAAGAGGTAGCACTACTCTGTGGATGCTTAAAAATCTGAGCACTGAAGATTACTGGAGAAGGGATGGAAGGCAAAGCTTAGGTATGGCTCAAATCAAGAAATCTGTAGTGATTAGCTTCATCTTCAAACTCCAGCCCTTTTTTACTAGATTTTCACAGAATGTTTTTAAAGCAAATGTAACTTGTTTTTAGTCAGGCCTAATAGTATAAAAACTTACAACTTGTCTTCAGTTTAACCTGAGGTTCTGGAGAGCAGCTGAGCCCACAGATTCCTATTGAACATGCATTAGTTAGTACTGGGTAAACACATCCCATTATGGCATTTGTAGTACTGGAATGAATTAAATAACATGAACTCATTGCATCTTTCTAAGCATTGATTTTCCTTTTGTTGAGAAGAAGATGTTGAATAGCTTACAAGTTGTTGAATAGCTTACCTGATTAAGTAAAAAGAACTGGAATTCCATTTTGAAAGAAATAATTCTGTCAATTATTTCATTGAGAGCTACGTAGAAGATATCTAAGTGGATAGTGGATAAATATTATCCAGTAGTATTCTTGAAAAGCTGGCATACTTTTCTCCATCAAAACAGAAATTATTGCAACAGAAAAAACCTAGAATATTTGTCTTTTCCCCCCTATACCTTCTGGGAAACAGAGCAAATGGTCCGAATTTAACAAAACCAACAAAAGACAAGAAAAAAATTCCTGTAAAATTTCAATAAAAATACCTTCACTTAGAAAGTAGGTATAATATCAACTCTTTATCAATCTCTATATTCATATTTAGAGATCCTAACCTCTTCTGCTTGCTGTAGCTTTTCTCAGTTTCATTCAGTAATGCTTTCTCTTCCTCAAATGGCTGAATCTCTTTCAGGTTATCACTTCCAGGGCCACAGGTCTGTTAACAATATCCCTTTACAGCATACATTTACTGCTTTTCCAAGTGAACAAGGCTGTCCCTAGGGCAGGAACATAATGCAGTCTGACAATTCCCACTAGGTATCTTGGGAAATCTTCTTTTGCTCCACAGATAATGTATGTCTGTTTAAGCAACAGTCTCCACCAGTGAAGCCTGTCTTCCACCTGATAATTCACTTCAGTGGGAGTTGGATGTTCTGAGTAGAATGCAGTAACACATATCACGCTTATAGGTCTGCTACCATACATGCTAGGGCAAGTAATAAAACAAGATAATAATATAGCAGGATAAATCCTCTAATTTTCAGTATCTTTTGGACTGATCTAATAGTGAAAAAATTGTTCTAATGAAGAGCAAGCTGCTGTGAAATTTGAAAGGATGAATTTTCTAATTGTAACAATGCCTTGTGAAAATAAACATGTGGAATGAAGTCAGAGTGCCAGAAGTTCTGTTTTTAACATAAAGAGAGCCCACTCTTGCCTTGAGTTTAACAAGTGGAATTTTATGTGTTCAACAGCTGGCATGCATGTTCTGAGGGGTAAAGAGAAACCCTTGGTAAGAGGAAAGGAACAATGTATTTTTAAGATTTCCTTAGGAATAGGAATTTAGAAGTCCTCCTTAAAAAAACTAATGGTTCCTTCTCCTCCTTCTCCTCCTTCTCCTCCTTCTCCTTCTCCTCCTCCTTCTCCTCCTCCTCCTTCTCCTTCTCCTCCTCCTCCTTCTCCTCCTCCTTCTCCTCCTCCTCCTCTTGGAGCCTTTCAGTGCTGCCTGCAAGGGATGAAATTGTAGCAGAGACTCCCAGCGTTCCTGGGCTGTGGCCCAGCCAGAAGCCTGGCTGCCTGTCAGTGTTGTCTCAGCTGGGAACACATGTATTCATGATGGCTTGTTGTGGTCTCAGCAGAGGGGTGCATGAGGCATCAGAAAACCATACAGTTTGTTAGTTTGAAAAAGCTATGTAATTCTCTAAGGAAATTCTCAACTGGAAAACTTTTTTTCTACCTTTTCATATGTGGGAATATTGTTGTCACCTGCTCTAAAAGAGGTGGACCAGATGAACTCAGAAGGCACAGTAGTTATCACTTTCAGATAAAAGGATGCCTCAAATGAATCAAAATAATATGCCCTCTCTCTTTTTTTCTTCTAGAAGTTGTAGTCCCAGCTTTACCACTAGTTCTCCTTACTCAGCTGTAGTTGCACAATATGCTGAGCAAATGCAAAAGAGGACAGTCTGACCTACTTTAATGAATGGAAAGATTAGGTTCTAATTTTATGTTGGTTTTTGTAATGCTTTTTCAGGGACCAAATCCCTCTACTTTTAGATTATAGGGGTCCCTGTTTCATAGCTCACTTTCACTGGTTTTGCATCTATATTATTGTGACAGTGGGATGAGTTTGAGTGTCTTTATTTTATCATGGGTTATAATTAATTTATTAATCTACCAAATTAATTTCTTTTTCATGCTGGTGGATAGCTTTAGTTCAATACCCTTTATGGTTTAAAGTTTGCTCTGTCTTCTTTGTATTGGGTGTAAATACTGGCAACTGCTCAAGCTGAGATAGATGAAGGAAATTTTAATTACCTTGAGGGAGTGAATATTGCTTTTTCAAACATAATAGACTATCACTTAAACTGGATTATTAGCCTTTTTTATTTTTTTTTTCAGAAGGATCAGCTGTGTTTTTCAGGGATATTCAGTTCTATATTATACCATTATTATTCAGACTTACATTCTGCAGCTTAAATTTTGGCAGCTATTTTGGATTTTTAAAAGTCATTATTTTTTTATTACTTGATATTGCTGAGCTTGATATTTTCTAACAGCTTATGTCAAATACAGACGATAATGCATTTCAGCTTTTTATTATTAAAAGCTTTTCTTTCTTTTCCCTCATCCATGTTATTTTATTCTCTCCCTCTATTTTTCTTTTTTGCAGGTAGGTGTGTGGAAGAAAAACCCTAGCAATTTTCTTGGCAGTATATTAAATATGACAGCAGGAAGGACAAAGATAAAATAATACACACACACCAGTTATTTGAACAATACAAGCAGAGAAACAATGGGTTTGTTTTAGCCACCAGGGACCAATGAATTTGTGTGATTTGACTGCTAGTAATATTTCTGATATAGTCTTGGTTTGGAAACAAAAATCAAGCTTAGTATAAATGCTCAGAGTTTGAGGTTTTTTGTCTTTGTCACTTAAATCAGTATAACCTTTTCTTGGATCAAACAGTGCTAACCATAGACAGTTACAAACATGTTTGGAATAAATTAGCTCATAAACATTTTATTCTCATCCTTTAATGGGGAATGCTTCAGAATGCATTGTCAAATATGATGAGATTTCTCATTTAATAGCTCACTTTATCAACATCCTAGTAATTGCACTTTTAATGGCACAGTGTTTGTGTGAAGCAATGGTGACATTCAGTGCCCAGTTAGGCTACAACGTGATTGATCCTCTGCATACGTTGCTTAAGGGTCTTGTAATTCATATTCTCTTGTTTTACAATGGCAGGTATGAGAGAATCTGAATATGCAATGAGGTATTCTACATCAAATATCAAGTTGCTTGAAATATTGAATGTATTTTCCAAACACATGACCACATAAGAGTGATTTGAAAATACTTTTCCAGCTAACAGTGCTCAGAGCTGCACCTGGGCATATGGGAGTTTATACAGGTTTTGGAAAAAAATCTGGAATAAGCTGCATTATCTGATATAAAAACTCTTTATAAGCTTTTCTAGGTGAAAGGTTAAGTGTAAAAAGCTTTATTGGCAAGAGCTTGAGAGCTATCTTGTCTCTCAAGAATCACACACATGATAAGAGTGCATTATTTGTTAAGCATGATTGTATAGAAATTTTAAGGAAAGCTAGTTTTTAGGGGGAGTCCAGTTCTATTTAAGTGAAACAGAGAAAGCAGTTCAACTCATACCTCTTGAATTAGTCTGCATAGTTTCTTGGAATTAGGAAGGAAAGGTGTCCATCACTTGATGTTACATGCAGTAGTCTTCTAGTGCTTAAGTCCTTCAGTGTTACAGGTAAACCTACCACTGGTTGAAACGACCATTTATGAAGTATAGCTGTGGGTGCTGCCTTTCTAAAATGAAATTAGTGGATGAGGTTTCCTTTTGATTAAGATAGTTGCTCAACATATAGCAGACCAAAGCTCAGTTTTTTTCTGTTGCATTGAGAGTAAGGAGAATCGTTCTGTTCCATTAAATTCAGCAGAAATTAAATCCCCTTGCATTCCAGTTGATGAATTGCCAATTGATTATCACAAAAATAGAAAGAATTTGATTTCTAGCTCTGAGATGTGTGTTTTAAATGCTGTTTTACATTCCTCCTGGGTTATCCTCTCTTCATTAAAACACTTTGCATCCTTCAAGATTGCATACTCAGCAGGGAAGCACCAAGGCTAGAATATATATAACTTGCTAAGACTTTTCCATCAGGTTTACCCATGCCCCCCTGACACCCAGAGCTCGGGATCGAGTGTATGTTTATCACACTCCTCTTCAGCTGTACTGGCTAGTTTGCATTGTTTCTGCTTCCTTTGCTAACTGGGGGCTTTGCCTTAAAGTCATAGTCTGGTCTGTATGCTTGGATGCAAACATCAATAGCCAATTAATCCCAGGTGTATATCAGTTGAAATCAGTAGAGGTAGATTGGTAGGAATAAATTATTCTTTCTTTTACATCTAAGCAGCTCTGCTGATTTCTGTTGGGCACCTGAGGGCAGAATTTATTTCCTGAAGTCTGTTGTAGAGAGATGCAGCTGTGTGAGCTACCAACACCAGATTGCAAGTCGTGGGCTTAACTTTCTTTTTGTGCAATAGCTAAAAGAGAATGGGTCACTGTTCATATTATGTGTCTGCAAGTTTAGTCTGTCACAGAGGACTCTTACTCCTGCTGCTGTGCGCAGTTCTTGTAGTTGCAGAAGGCTTGTGCCACTCACCACCACCTGGACTGCCAGGTCACAGCCACCTGAGAGTCTCACTGTTCAGCTGCATCCCTCCTGTGTAGTCTAATTTCCAGTATAGTCCCTGCCTTTGTGCTCCCCAGACAAATTCACTGACATCTTTCTTCTGACTCCAGCTTATTATCTGGATGCTTGTCCACCCCTGTACCCTAGTTTTGGGTCCCTCATAAAATTGGCTTTATGAGCTGAATGTTTTACCTGGCATAGGTGGGGAGCCTAAGTAGCAGATGCTTTTCTCAGTTTTCTTTGAACTGGTGTTTTATGTTGCACATTTAATTAATATCAGATTAGCTTACTTTATTAGCCTGTGTTGGGATGTGTTGCTGACCCATATCTGTTCTTTTATTTGGTTTATTCTTTAATCTGGTTTTCTACTGAATAGAAACTTACTGAAGCCTGTAGAAGATTATCAACTTCCTCATAATTTATCACATGTCAGTGAGAGAGGTTAATTTTGATGGCAATTAATTTATAGCAAACATAAACAACAATTAAACAGTATTTGTATATTAGTGTTAACAACCATGCTTCAAAGGTAGCAATCATCTAAACTTATAATTAATATAAACAAATTGTAACAGTCGAGAGATGAAAAAAATTAATTCAACCTCTCTCGTTTATTTAATGTAATAAAAATATAATGACTTAATTGATCTTTAGCTGCTATAAGTAAAAGCTAATGACATGAAGTTTAGGTATTGGCTTCAGGGAATGATATTTTTTCATGTAATAAAATATAGTGGGATGCAAATAAGTGAATATTTTATGTTCACCATTAATGGAACTATGTACTTTTCACTGTGGCAGGATAAATACCTATAAACAATTCATGTGGGGAAGTCTGCTTGTTTTTAAAAGCATAATCTCTGGCAGCAAGTGCAATAGGGACATATGTTGCTAAATGAAAGGTTATGGAAAGAACTTGATAGGGGATATTTTGTATCTTGTCCATTAACTCATCCTTCAGGACACAGAATGTCTTCAGTATCACCAAATCAAAACTCTAGTATCTCCTTGTAGTTTGATTACCTGACCTTTAAAAGTCTTAAGGGATTACTATTAATGTGGTCTTTTTTTTTTTTAAAGTTTTGCAATGCTAGCTGTAAGACCATTTTAATTAACTTTAGAAAAATTTTGTTTATGTTCCATTTTCTGTTATTTTTGATGGGAAAAAAAGGTAAGAATTAGGCAAACATCAGAGATTCAGGCAGTAGGAACCATCGTGGGTTATGTTTCATCACCCAGCAGGAAGCTGGGTGCCAAGGGAGATCATTAATTGCCATTAATTTCATATGCATATGCCATGAGATGTATTGACATTTTCAGGAGTGTAAAGGAAAAGCAAATTAATTTATTGAAAACTGTGTGGCATCTAGATAAATTCAGTAATTTTATTTACATTCACAATTCAGGTACAAATTGCTGTCAGAAAATGAAGGGAAAAAAATCACCTCCATTCTTTCTGTGACTTGTAACAAGCAAGTTAAAATTAAATTAAAGTCACTTTGATTTTCATTAAACTGGAAAGAAATGTAAGTATTTTAAGTATTAATCAGATTTGCAATTAAAATTAAATAAATGAGTCAATGAACCAGCAATCATGTTAGACTGAAACACCATCAAGTGAGCAATTTTAACCACTCAGTACTGTGGTTAACCACACTGTGTGGTAATGACATGAAGTCCTTTTTTAAAGTGAAAGCTAACTTATTTTTCTGCAGTCTAACATACCAGAAAAGTACAGCCATTAATGTCACTTAGTGTATTTTTCTTTCATTAGTTTTTTTATTTGGTTTTGAAACCTTTTATTTAATTTTCTCTGTAACATTCTGTGCCAGTTAGTTTCATAGTTTAGTTATGCATTGTGTGATTATTTGATTGATGTTCCTGGTTTTGGTTTCTGTTTTTCCAAAGCCTGGTGGGTATTTAATTGGTGAGAAGACTCATGGAGTCTCCCCTGGATGTCAGAACACTGTTATAATAAAATGGCTGAAGTTTCTCTTTACTCCTGAAAATGTAATTTTAATAGGTTTTCTTTTAATTGAGTTTAGTATAGAAACATTTTTATGAGAATAAAAATTTATTTGTAAAATAGAAAATACTGGTTACTCCTCTAGCTTCTTCAAGTCTTAGCTGTCCATAACATTTGCTTCATTTTTACTGAAAGTAGTGCCAGCTTAGTTGACAGGTTGTTTGCAAACTATACATGTCTGCAAAAGTGAATATTCATCTCTTAGAACAGCCTCCTGTTGTTTTGTTAGCTTATTTTTCAAAGATTAATCAATAATTTTATGAGTATGAGATCTTTCTGTGGCCAAAAATCTTTCATGCAATATGCTTTACTGACTGATATAAATCTCAAAAGGAATCTTTTATTGCAGAAGTGTCTGGTGTAACACTAACACAAGATACATGTGTGGTTGTTTTTTTTTTTCCCACCCAAGGACTGAAAAACAGTATTCAGAACATTGTTGGTTGTGTTCCTTTGGTTTGGTTTCCTTTTGTTAATGTGTATTAATGTACCAGAATGGTCCTGCAAAAAATGTGTTTGGATGAGAGTAAGTATAAAATTAGGTTCAGCCTTTTCTTTATGCTGCTAATGTAGCATTTAGTCCTGTTGAGATGAAGAGATAAGTTGACTGGTTGTTGTTGTATACCAGGAAGCATTGTGTGAAGCTAAATGAAGCCATTAAATTTGGCAGACACCGCCTTTTCAAAGCTAGAAGCTTCAGAAGCTTTTGCCAGATGATGGTGACAATTCTACCGTGCTCTAGTTAGTTTTCTTGTTTCAGTGACAATGTCTCTCTTCTAGGATTGGTTTTGGTCCTGGAAGAGCTATATGTAGCAAAGTACGCACAACAATTAGGATGGGTTAAAACTGAGGGCTCTGCCATGGAGGTACTAGTTGCTGGTTTGAAGCTCTCTGGTGTTGTTCAGTCCAAGTGGCTGGAGAGCTGGAGAGCTTTAGTCCCGATTATTTTTCCTTCTCTTCCTCAGAAACTTCTGTGGATCAACTTTGCTATTGCACAAAATCTGTGAATGGTCATCTGGTGAAAGACTGACTTAGCTATTTTTACCATTTGAGGTTTTCTGTCATCATTTGCTTGTTTATCCCCAAGTATGGCAACAACCATGCTAACATCTGCATTTGTTATCCAACTTCAGCCAATGGTTATCACTTGCAAATAGATGACTTGTCTTCTCAAGAAATCAGGTAAAAAACTGTAGCTAAAACTGCTGCAGTGCTTTTCCTAAAGCCCCTACATGTTCCTCAGAAGACTAACATAAGATGTTGTGCATATAAAGATGTTGTTGCACCTCCTGTGCAAATTCTCCAGAGAACATCTCTGTACATAGCTAAAAGGAAGTGTGTGGATTTATATATTTGAATGGACTTCTTCCTTAATTTGGAATCTGAAAAAAACGTTTGCATTTCTTGTTTCTTTTTGAAGCGTAATATGTGTTTGGCATATTTGATACAGACTTCAAGCCAAATATAGGTGGCCAGAGGTAGATAAAACAGGTCAGAGTGGATAAAGTCACCTTAGATTCAGTGTAACATCAACTTCCAACAATTCAAGCAAATATCCAATAAGCAGGATCTTGGTTTTGTATTCTAGGTAGATTCTTTCTAACTGTCCGGTTGGAACTGCTCCAGTACATATAAATTATATATGTCTTGAAGTTACTATTCTTGTTTCTTATGTCATTATAGTCAATCTTCTTCATTTTGGTCAAAAGAGCATTGAATTAAATTCTATAAAGTGGAAGAGCTCCAGCAAGAAATGTGCAGAGTGACTGCAGAGGCTGTCAAGAAAACATTCATAGAGTTTCATTGAACTCTTTCTTAAAGTTTTCTCTGTTTGCACATAACAGAGGCTAGATATTTTAGCAGAGAGAGTAGGAAGAATACTTCTGTCTAGTCCTAATCCTGAAGAAAAGTGCAGGTATTAGTCAAGTATTCTCAATTTTCCATGCAATACCACAGGAACAGTAAAAATGTCATCACCTAAGTGTAATTGAAACAGAGGAAAATGATGTGACTTCAATAATAGCTAAAAAAACCTCCTATTTGTAGTAACTCTTTGAATTTTTCAGAGAATGTCAACTATTCATTGTTTCTGTGACATTGGCTCCAAGACACTTGGAGACCAGTGCTCTGTAAGTTGGGAGCTGTAGAAATATGTACCATGCAGTATTTCCCTTTTCAGGTGCCACTGAACTATACCTTAGCTGTTCCATGGACCCTTGATGGAGTAAGGAGGGCAGTCCTGCTAAATTAGCAGTAGTGCATGTAATTTCCTCTGTGCTATCTTGTGATTCCCCTGACAACACCCCTTCAGATAATTTCACTGGCCTGTGTCTCATGCAGTGATTGCATCAAACTGTATGTAAGTTGCCACACTATGTACTATTCCCTTCCCCATCCATCTGAGATTTTTTCCTTCATCTTTACACTCACAGTGGTGGGTAACTGCTCAAATGAGATTGCATTTGAAGCCCAAGATCCTTCTCAGTATGTCTCTGTCACTGTATGTTGACATTCTGTAATCATGTCAGGAATCAATGTAGGCTTCTTTTTTTTTTTTTTTTTTTAATTGACAAGAACAAGATGAAATATCAAGTTAAAATCAACTTCCTTGAAACAGTTATTCTTCTTTCAGATTAAATATTGATTGTTGTAGCTCTTGTGCTACTATTAATAGCTGAAAATGAAGTTTGATTTTTGTCAGTTTTGTTAACAAGACCTTAAATACTCTCCAGTTTTGGCAAGCTTTGATCAGTGTTTTCCCTACAAATAAACTGAAGGCTCACTCCTGGGCAAGCTTCCGTCTTTTTTTTATTTCTGTCTCAGCATACCCCTTTTGAAAGCAAATTTCCATTTGATAAACCAAGCTGCTTAGAGCTTATCCCGTTCTTTCTTAGGAAGTTGCCAATTTGCTTCTTATTTGAAAGTCCTTCTTTAAAATTCGTTCTGCTTCTCAGGAATAAGATAGCAGATTTTCCACAGGAGCTTGTTTTTTTAATCCTCCCTTCCCTGTTTTCCAGAAAGTATATTTTAGCTGCTTTAATTTGTCAGTAACCCCCTTATGACTCAGGTCTGCTTTATTTGCTCAAGTTTTCTTTTCTTTAGCATGCAGACTCTCTCTCCCTTTAATTATAATAATGTAGATAATTACTATTCTGCCAACTTTTTGTTGCTTTTCACTATCAAAAGAGTTTCTGAAACTGGGTTGATTTAAATATGTTTTATCTTTTTGTTGCAATTTACTGGGGACTTTTCATTCAACGATTATTAAAAACAGTTAATCATCTGTTACATTCCACTGCCTGCCTTTTGAGTGTGTTTTTGCCACAGCAACTCCATGGAACCGGCAGGTGGGAGTGAGTTTATTGAGCTCATCTGCTGTGAGTCATTTTAACGTGGCAGTGGGCCTTGTTGTGCGTAGGATATGCTAGTTTAGGCCAAATGTCTTGTTAACATCAATAAGTAGCTTTTGAACTGCCTCAGCTCAGTGCCTGGATGAAGAGAACCTCCATCCAAGTGGAGTGAGAGCAACTGCTTGCACCTGTCTTTGGAAATGCTCACTAATTGTTTCAGTGATAGCGCTCAATCACAAGCTCTCTGTTCAGCTTTTCCCTCAACAATTTGAAGCAATTTCTAAGCCATTCTGTTATATTGCATATCTTTGACATTGAGACAGATCTGGCTGGCTTGACAAACATAATTTGTTTAGACCAGGATAATTCTAAAATTATAATTTCATTGAAATTTATAACAAAGCTCAAACACAAGACTTAATGATTTGGATTCCTCTTCAGAGTATGAGAAATACTGGGAGTGCAGCACACCCCACTTTGTCTCATTTGAACTTCATTTTTAGGCTTCTTTACAGAAGAAAACCAAGCTGAATATGAGATTGAGTGTTCTGGGCCTAAAATTCTGGAAGTATATTTAGCCAGCCCATAACAGTCTCATACACTCCATAAGAACACTGAGGAAATTGCTAGCTTTGAATTAAAAGGTGTAGTTTGTGGTCCCTCTTCCTGAAGAATCAAAAATATGTTTTACATTTTAGCAGCAAAACGACCATTTTACAAATAATTAAATGAATTTTTCCTAGAATTTGGAAATCTGGTCTTTACTGGCTTTAGCCAGACTCCCAACTCAGTAGAAATTCTCTCTTTAATTTTAATTAGAATTAGTCCTAATAGATGAATTCATCAACAAGTAAGAATGGGCCAAAACGTGACACGTGATAAAGTAAATTTGAAGTTTTCAGTCATTAGTAATAGAGCTGTTCAGTTTGAGAGATATGAATATGATATCTGGATATCATAGGTGGGATATGAGAGCGCTGTTGGAATCCATTGGAATTGGTCTTAGATTTGCTATTTCTTAAAAACCTTCGGGCAAATGTCAACTACACTGCCCAAGCATTCCTCCAATCTGTTTTCTGTAACACCTGGAAGGAGTGACAATAAAAGTTCTAACTGTGATATAACAGTAGCTTAGCTCAAGTTTCTGTCAGCCCTGCCCAGTAAGTGTGACTGCAGGTTCATGGTACTAGGCTGGAATAAATTATCCAGTGATTACCTGATAGAAATATCTCCTGACAGTTCTGTAACCTTGTTATGGGAGTTACAGTTATCAATAAACACAGGATACCATTATAGCAAGCCTGTGCAATATACATAAATTATGACTTGCATTTTACAACCACATTATGAGTTCAGATATTGAGAGATCAATATTTTTGTATCATTCTGAGTTCTGAAAGCAGCCCTCCCTCTATACCGAACTTGCATCAGAGTTAATTCTGTGGTTTCCTCAGCATTCACTGGGCTTTTTGAAGGAGGGTGAGGGATCTTTGCAGTGAAGGAGAGCATTCCTACTGGTACTAGAAATCTTTTAAGTTTTGTGTGCTGACTCCACACCTGTGGCACATACGTTTTTATTTTCTTGCATACCGATGAATGGGCATGATTTAGCTACCTAATAGAATAAAAGATGTCCTTCCAGCTGATTTTCCTGATTGTCCAGTTTTCCTCATATAAGTCAGAAATATATTTGCAGTTTATTCCAGGCTAACTTAATCCATGTCTATAAATTGCTTTGACATCTTTTTGGAGTGAGCCTCCTAGACCTACTATGTCCTTTTTCTTCATAATTTAATTTTAATTTTCAGAAGCAAGATAAAACACTGCTTTTACAACATTTTTCTACAGTGCTAACATGTGTAGCTAAGGAGAAAGACCTCCATATTTAATCACTATTTCAGGTTTGCTGTGTTTCAAAAAGCAGCTTAACAGCTGAGATTTATCAGTCTTTACCAGAGCAGTGCAGGTTCTGTGAGTGACATTTCTCTGAGGCAGGCTTTCCAGTGCGAGTCTGCAGATTTCACAATGTCTTTTGTTGTTCTAGTGTCAAGGTCATGCAGCCTTCCTAACCAACATGTGAAGAAATTCTGACACATACAAAATCAACATAATAGTTGTCTTTGATGCCTTTAGGCAGTACTAGCAGTTGGGTGTAATTTTACATAGTTGACAGTTGTTTCTTTGTGAAGTCTGTGAAGAAAGACTTCCTTCAGTGCTTCATCCGTCTTACCATTTTTGTTTTAATCTTGTATTATGGTAGATCAGCCTTCTTTTTTACTCCATATAATTATTCTGTTGCCTCTTGATACTGATATTGAGAAGCAATCCATATAAGTACTTCTCCTCCTTGTATGCTCAGGAAGAGAGCATAGTTTTGGACTGTCACTGTATGTTTAAGATTGCATTTTTTATCTGAACAATTACCAATTAGAAAAAAAAATGCCTTCATTTTTGCTGCCAGTGTTAATCCATTCATTAACTGGCAAAGTTGATGAATGAGTGATCTCTCTAGAGTATGAGCACGCTGCTTTCCCAGTGTAGACAAGGTGACCTGATTACAACCTGTGTGATTTGAGTGACAGTTCAGCTTGCTGCTCTAGTTCTAGAGTTGGATCAATGCTAATGAAGAGTGGAATGAAGGAGGGTTATAGACACAATAATGATCTCCCCTGAGGCCTTTCAGGGGGGTAAAGAAAACCATCATTTTACTTTTATCACTGCTCACATTTTGAACTGATAGCTGAGTCACCTTTTCTTTAAACTGAGAATGAACAGGTTCTGTGAGTGTACGGTGTACATTGTCATATTTACAGTCTTAGCCTTAATTGCCTGAAGACCAGCTCTTGAAAACCTGACTAAACCAGCAGTAATCCTCCAAAGTATTATCTTTGTTATGTCCCAGTACAACATCTTTTGTACAATTAATAACCTGAAGTCAAGTCTGAGTTTTGCCATCTTAGAGCATATGTGAAAAGTACATTTGTGACTTGCTATCTAGAATGCTCAGGGGATGGTCTATTTGTGCCCTGAAATGTTGGTAAATCTGTAATAGCTATTGTCAGATCCAGCAGTCTGTAGATGTACACTGATTTTAAAGCAATTATTTATACAACACATGCAACAGAGAAATCTAAGGGCTGCTGTTACAGATCTCACTATGATTACCAGACTAGATCAGGGAGCATTTTTAGGTGTTTTCTGTGCTATTCAAATTATATAACAGCACTTTCAAGGCTGTTATTTCTCCTTATTTTCAAAATGTTTCTATTAATATAGTTTGAATGAGTCGCTGAGATAATATTTTAGCAGAAGCAGTATGGTGGTACTGTGGTAGGTCTTAATTGTCTCTATTAGGTAATTTCCAGTGGGAAATAAGAGAAACATCAATTGGCATAGACTCTAGTAAAACAGATATATGCTATTTCAGTAATTGTTCCAATTTGTAGAGGTTTATAAGGATACATTTATTCTGTGACATTCATACTTATTTCATGTTTGCAGTTTAAAAATAAATAGAATCGAATACAATATCCTATTATAAGCACCCTAATGGATTTAAATAAAAAGGCAAAAAATAGTTTCTAGCATAATTAAATTTAGTGTTGTGGTATTTTACTGAAAATGCTCAGTAGAATTTGAAGCACATAGGAGAAATATGCTAAAAGCACAGCAATTATGCATTAAATCTCTTAAAATATCTACATTATTGATGCAGGGAGAGGGGGAATAAAATAAAACCCCTCTGCCACTGTGAGGCCTGGAAATAATAGCAAGTGTATGCTTCTTTTAAAGCCACTTGAACAGGAATTGGGCATTAGGACACTGTTTTACTGTAGTATGAGTATTACCCATGCTTTTTTATCACTTTTTTCTTATTAGAGAGAAGAGAGTAGCAACTTGTGTGAATGACAGTACACAGAAAGCACTGTTCTGTATATTCAAGAGAAATGCAAGGCTGTGAGGCTGTATTTTTAGAAGTAGTACGATATGTCATTGTACATATGTTGAAGAAATCTCTAATTGAGATAAAGGTGCAATGAAAATAGTTTGTGTTGTTGTAATTAAGGACCATTTATAAGAAGTATTGACTTGAAACCAAATTTAGATTGCCTTGGCAATCTTTATTGTTGCATATCAGCTTCTGAGAGTTGTGTTTTGTCCTTGTGTCTGTGATCTAAAACCAAGCTATGAGAACCCCGTGACAGTGGTGTGTGGAACCAAGCTGCACATCAGGATGAGTGAAGTAGATTCAGCACCTTCAAGGACTAGCAATATAATTATTCTTTTTGGATCAGGCTCTTGAATGTAAGAGTAATAGACACATTCTTTCCTTGGGATTTCAAAAGTATTTCTTCTGAGAGTGATGAAAACTTGTGATGAGACTTGCATTATGTTCCAGGTCCCAGGAAAATTGTACTGTGTTAATTATTCAGCCTTTTTCCTTATCTTTAAAACTGATCCTGCTTGGCTGTGCCTCTTCATGCTGTCATGGAGATTGCTCTTCTGCTTCTCTCCTTTTTGCTTCTGTTTGCATTTCTGCTCCCTCTGCTCTCTCTAGGTCCTGCAGCGAGAGCAGGCTTTGCAAATCAGTGCTGTGAGCAGTGAACCTGTGCTTTTCAGGCATGCTAGGTACCAGGTCTCATTCCGTCCATCAAGTTCCAGTGTAAGCTCTCAGTCTCAAAGAAAAAGAGAATGTAGATTTATTGATAGAATAATTATTACCAAGAAACTATTTTCCTTTTGTTTCTAAAATACACTCCCAGCAAAGGCAAATACACTCGCAATATAGCAGAGGCTTTTGCCAGTGTACCATTTCTCTGCTCTCTTTAATATGTACTTCATTACAAGTTTAAGAGGAATGAAAATAGCATTACTTAATTACCATACCAAGCACTAAACTGAAACTAAGTCTCTTTCAATGTGTTAAGGTTGTCTCTGTTTTATAGTGTGACAGAATTTGGAAGCATTGGCTAGAATAATATGGAAGACATAAAAGTTAGTTATAAAAGAATTGTTTAACTCAATTTGTTTTACCTTTGTATTTAGAAAAGCAATAGAGTAAAATTGCTACTGAAATCCAAGTTTGCTAGCTAGTTAATTTTTAACTCTTTTTACCCATTGGAAAGGAGAAAAATGGAAGGAGGCAAGGAGCATTTTAAATTTAAATTTTATTCAAATGTCTATTTCAACAAAATTGTGACTGTTTGGATGCTTTAGGAATATTATATAATGGACTTTGAGACATTGCAGTGTTTAGTATTAGTACTGGATTTACAGGCCATAGAAGAAAGGGAACAGTGCTTCATTGTGAAGAAAGAAAAATATCATTGTGCCAGATCACCCACCGTTTTGTGTACCTTTTCCTCCACTGTCTCCTACATTAAAAATCTAACAATAGGCCTTGTTAGCAAAAACTGTGATAAAACAAATAAAGCAGATTCATAAATTTATTGCACTAATATCAACTTCTTAAAAGCCATGTAACATGGATTTCTTGAATTTTTAATTTAGTCATCATTCAGGTTTGAACTTTCCATGTGCACATTCATATGATCTGAAAAACTGAAATTAGAATATCTACCAGGAGAGAAGAAAAGAAAAATCTCGGGAGTCTGAACTTTGCCACTCATCTCCTGCTCAAATCTAGATTTAATTGCAATTCAAAGAAGTTTTAATGGTAAACACAAACAGGTGTTTATTACTAAACAACAGGCAGTTAAGGGTTGGACAGGATCACTTTTTGGTCCCAAAGTAGGAAACAGTTGCCAAGATTGAAATACTGAAGTTAGCATGCTTCAGCAGAGCAAGAGGAAGTTCTTTTGAATGCCCTCTCCCCAACTGTTTACCTCTCACACAAATAGAGTACTGGGCACACTTTGTCTTCAGCAAGTATCATCATGATTCATTAGCCATAATGCAGCCAGTCATCAAGCAATATAACCCAAACTTACTTCTCATGAGGTTGTGAAATTCTGAAGGAGAGAATTTATTGTGCTATTTAGAATGTTCCACCTTCCTAAAACTTCTGACCTATTCATTACAAAAGCAATGAAAATGATGTCTCTGCTTTTCTCCCATCTGTTCCACCCAATAGATTTTTGAGTGTTGAGTTCAGTGAAGCCTAGGTAATTACCTGAAATTAGTTGCTACTATTTGTATGTTGTTTTGTGTTTTAAAGAGTACTGTTTTCAAATGGATGTGGTGCCATGCTCACTGAAATATTTGGGGATGTTGAAATATTTAGGTCTATTTAATAATTAATAAATATGATTGAATCACACACATTTCTTGCTTATGTTAATAAGAACAAAACTCAATTTGTAGATTTTGATGTTGATTCTAATGTAGATTTTATTTTCATGAATATTTTTCTCACTTATTAGAGAAAGGGACAGCAAGGAAAGAATGAGTATTTTGGATAAGGAGATTCAGTTTTGTTTTGATTCCTATTTAGAATATAATTTTTATAGAGTCTGGGCATTTGTTTGTGCCATAGGACAAGTCTTAAATGAGGCAAACTAACAGGTTTTCTCTGCCACATCTCATATTTCTTCTGTCTCTACTTCATCTTTAAACTCTAGCTGATGTTGATATGCTAACGTGCTTACACGAGGGAGGAATAGCTAATGCAGGTGGCTCGCTTGCCAAGGAAGCTGTACCATTCTTCCCTGTAAATTCAGTGTCTCCTGATGTCCTGATACAGGTTTTGAGCAGCATGTATGGATCTAAAAATTACAATTTAGGCTAGATTTCCTTCTAGGACGGCATAAAAGCCTCCTTGTACTACTGTGCTTGCTGCTGTGCTCTGGCGGTGTAAACCTCTTGTGCTTGTATCCTGTATTTGTCAAGAAGAATCAACCATTTTTAAAGGGTGGAGGCCTAAGGGATTTGTGTGCTTTGTCTTATACATGCTGCTATTTAAATATTTTGGACAAATCTTGTATTGTTCTTTGGTTGCGTTAAAAATTAAAAATATGTTGTTTTCATGGAAATGAAAGTTTCATTGTGATACTCAGACTGGAGGTGTGCCAGCTCCTTATGCCTGAATCCTTGCTAAAATACATACTTTTCTATTTTTTGCTCTCTCCAAATATATGACATTGACTATAGTGTTGTTTGTTAATTGGTTTTTCTATATTGCTGGCACTGTGTCTTGTGAAACCCTGGCTGCAGATTCTTGCATTGATACACTGGCACCAAGAATACTGACAGCTGGCTGTTTTTCAGGAATATATAATCATGTTTTCTGATCACTTGCTCCTATGACTGTCTTTCAACATGTAAACAGAGGGACAGATTCAAGTCTCAGCTATGCCACTACAAATATGAGACTATCAAAAGAATTAATTTGATCTCAGAAGTGCAAATCAATACTCATTCTGGTCATACAGTTAGTTTTAACATAAGGAGAACAGTCAGAACAATTGCTTTTTAAAAAATAATCCTGCAATAGGTTTATATTATTTCTGATTTAAATGGGTGCTTTTTATGTTGTTATTGGAAATGGGATTGAATATCTGGTTGAGATTTTAAAATATAGCGACAATATCGATTAAAGGAAAAAAGGTTTATCAGGAACTGTGTACCCACTTGTACATTTATTCACACTTTTATCTTTGAATTAACATATAACATCCAATTGGCTGACATATGATAGTGATACAAATAATTTTTAAAATTATCTTTATTATTCTTTAGTATGTTAGCATTTATTTCATTCTCAGTGAATAATGGAAGTGCACCTTTTAGGGGAAAGTCAGAACAAAAAAGACAGTGAGATGAATGCTCTTTGCTTTGTATGAATTTAAGCCATACTTCCAGGAGAGGTTTTTTTTATCCTTACATTCCAGAGCATTGCAACAAAAGTGTCTGTGGTTGTTCTTTAAACATTCTGCCTACAGAATTTGCATATGATATCAAAACCCAGGTTATATAACATATGTAATAAATTTCAGTGGAAAACATTTATGAGAATGGAACTCTCAAAGTAGGTTTTGGGGTACAGTATTTGTTCTAGACCCCTATCTCAGTGCCTCAATTAGATGAATTTTTAGAGCTTCTGAGCAGACCTAATTTGCTTTGAAGTCAAATGAAACTGCAGAATGGTCTTTGCACACAGAAAATTATAAAGCTGAGCACAAAACTAACTTTATTTCCTGCTTTAATTAAATTCTTCAGCCACATAACTGTCCTTTTGTTTGTACTATCACACAGTATTAGGTGGAACTGTTGCATTTAGATTAAAAATGAAAGGTGTTTAGCACTTCTATTATTTGTGATGTTACTTGCTGTGTGTTTTTGTACTTTGCTGTACTTTGCTTGCTTATATATAATGCTGTCTGTGACAGCCGTCCTCATGTGAATATCACTCTTTTTCTGCATGAATTCCCATGCATTTGTAAAGAAAGGATGGACAATATGGGCTTTACTAGTTTAAAATAGTCAGTGTCATAGAATACTGACATTAGAGGAGAGGGAGGTGAGAGAGTTACAGCTAATTCATCAATCTATTAACTGTGGTACAAAATAGATTTAGTACTATATCAAGACTAGCAGAGCATGGCTTTTCTTCATGGAAAAATATAGTTTCTGTGGAAAATATCTCAGTTACTAGTAATCTTATAGGTAGAAATAGATTGTAGTCTGCTGAAATACAAAAATGAGCAAGAGGTATCAAAGTACTTTTAAAAATGAGAATTAGGGTGAAAGGGCATTGGTGATAACCAAGTGGTGTTATGAAACCTGTCTTCACTAGAGACTGGCCCAAGAGTGGCATTTAGCAAATGTTACTGTTCAAGAGTATCCTAATGAACTGATACAATAAAGAACTGATGTTTTATTATCTTTGTGGATTCTTTGTATGGCACTCGGTAATCTAGGGTTAGATAACTTTTGCACTTTTAATCAGAAATTCAATCTCATGCCTACTATAGAGAAAAATTTATATTGTTAAAAATATCAAGTATAATTTTTTTGTATTAGAGAACAACTGCATTAAATTAATTGCATTACTACAGTGAAGTCCACATTTGAAGAGTTACAAAATGTCACATGAAGGCTGCAGGTGCATTTGTGTGCATAATCTCTTCCTTAGGTCTTGCTGCTTGCTTATTAGCTAGAATGTGCATTGTATATAAACATACAGTGCTAGATACAGCTCTCTAAAATTCTCAATCTACATTGAGGTTTAGGGACTTGATTCCTGCTGCAGAAAAAAGGGTTTTGGGTATCTGAAGCTTTAGGAAGCTGGGACCTACACTTGTCACCGAAATGTGGTAATTGTAGAAAGTAACTGTAATGAAAAACACATTGTATTGTTGGACAATATAATATGGAAAGGCTGGGAAATCACAATTTTTTGACAAATTACCAGATGGCTGATTTCTGACAGTAACTACAATTTAAAAAGTCCCCAGAACACCATCTATCATTCATATCTATTTTGAAGCTGGAGTTTTAAAATCTACACTGATTACATAGTTGTAATAGTTTACATTTCAGGTAAAGTCTTTTTTTCTGAGTTTGAAATGTAAGCTAAGCAACATGAACCTGTGAGACTAAACTAATCACATCTTTGCTTATTATGTCTTTTCCATAACAGGCCATGTTATTTAGACTAAAACAGAATGCAGAATAATAACCAGTGGAATTTCAAGCACTAAAACTATTTCAAGCCTTAAAAAAAAGTTATAGACTTTTGCATCATAGGTATCAAAGTGGAATAAAGTCTCAAACTGGAATAAAGATTCATTTCTACTTAATTGAAAACCTGATTATTCTTTTTCTGCCCTTTAATTTCATTTTATTAATATTAAATTTTTTAAAATAATCATAAAATAAGCTAAAATAGAAGCTTGGGATTTGCCTCTGGTTGCTTCATATATATTTGTTCTCACCAGTGAACAATTTTTATTATCCTGTCTGTTGTTTTCATGGTCTCTGAAGTTCATGCCTTGCTACTATACTTTCTATTAATTTTCTGTTCTGTTTCTCATATCCTAGAAAAGTATGTTGCACCACTTTTCCCTTTAGCTAGCCTAACATTTAATTTTATGTCTCCAGTAGATTTTAATTGCTTTTGGTGATATTTGAGTTCATTCCACAAGGGATATTAATTGCAATAAAAAAATCCCAGCGTACCATTTTGACATAATAATCTATAATGTTTGAATGGGCATATAAAGAATACTGAAAATATGAATGCTGGCATGACCTACATCTGAGACAAAAGCTATTCCCTTAGGGAAGGGAGATAATTTGCTTTCATCTCATACATTATACATGTCTTCTTCTACATACTATTTTCATGAAAAATATTTTTTGTTTTGTATCAGAGAGTTGTTAAAGTTGTGAGTAGCGTATTAGGCTCAGTTTTTTTGGGATGTTAACATCCTGAGAGGAATTTGGCACTCTCATTCTTGCTTTCCTATTAACTGTTCACTGTTTGTTTTTGTCCTTAGTGCTTCTCTCCAAGTGAAGTTTTCTCTTTTCTCTTATATTTTTTGAAGAGTGAATGATATCAATTCCTTTTTTTGGGGATGACACAAAGAAATGGCAAACTTTATAAACAAAAAACAAACTGAAAATGTTTCATTGATACAGCCATGCCAGTGATTAATTAGCCACTTTATGTTAAATATGCAACCAACCTCTCCAAAGCCGATGGATTCCTAGAAAGATAGAGAACAGGGCTGGCCCATTCTAAAGTACTGTGCTGTCTCTTCAGACAGGATTTATGAGCACAACTTAGAAGTGAGGGAAGAGTTCAAGGTACTAGGGATATAGAACCCCACAAGAAGAAATCATCTCTGCCACAACACTTAGAGGAATTGTCCCTTTATGGCAACTGAACTTCTAGGGATGGACTTTTCAGCTACTTTATGCTGAGGATAAAATGATGTAGATTAGCACTGTGCTAATTTGTTAGCATCCTCTCTTTTAGCTAGACATGTGTTATGTGTGTTAAATTATAGGGAACTAGGCAGTTTTCTAGATAGGAACCAGATGGAAGCATAGTATAGTAGGTTTCTTGTTTGTCTTTCTGAAGGTACCTATTTATTTCATAAACACTTCTGCTGAGGTACCTCCACCTTAGGTTTTTCATTTGAAACCTCACCTGTATCTCACCACCTAGGATATTGATATGAAAAATAATGTGTGGAAAATAAAATCTTACGTGACAATTTAATAAGCTCTGAGAAGAAATGATGCTCAGATGAGCCAACTCCTCCTGAATGTTTGGATCCAGTTTACTGATTGCTGGACAGTGATATTTTTTTAGATAATTGTGTTTATGGTGTAATTGTTTTTAGGTTATTTATCATTCATCATTTTACAGACAGGATGTGAGTATAACTGGTGTGTATGTAACTGTGGACTACTGAAAGATGTGTGTTTCATTTTCATTCTTGTATTATTTGACAATATTTATAAGGCTCTCTTATTTGCATATTTACATTTCTATATAAATAGGCAAATAATTTTTTCAACTATCAGCTAAAAGAGACATTCATACCACTGTATCCTGTACAATGTTTACAGCATCTAACTTAACAGAAGTACTTACAAAGTATTTTACAGATGTGTTCGGTTTCATCACTATTCAAATCACAGTGTGAAATGTTTTACTGCAAAGGATCCAAATGAGTTGTTATGAGAGTGCCATGGGCTTACATGAATGTTTTAAACTATATTGCCTGTGTATTAACCTTAACATGAGAGGAAACACTGGATCATTGCCTTGCTGTGGGCCTGTCGGCTTGCTGTGTGAAAAGCAGCAGCAGCGTGACATGTGAGGAATGAGTGAAATCAGCAGAGAGTGGCCTGAAAGGCTGTCAGGCTCTGAATAATGTTTGAACAAGTGTGAAGGGGAATATTGTTAGATGATGTATGTGACGCACCAGAGCCTTGGAAATGCTGCTCTTCTATCATATGAGTTACTGTGTGCGTCTAAGCCCTGAATATCTTTCATCTGCTCCACACTGGCTTAACTGTGATGTGCTGTATGTCCTGCCTCAGAAATTCTGCTGAATATTTTATAGGGGTTTTTTTGTTAGCTGAACTTCAGTTTTTACTCTCTCTTTCTTTTTTCTTTTTTTTTTCTTTTTTCTTTTTTTTTTTTTTTGGTATTTTAGGCATTGGATATTCTGGGATTGGGGTTTTGTGAGAAAAGCTATTGGGGAATAGCAGCCACTTTTCCTCTTGAGAGAATAACTGGAGTACTTACAGTGGCTAAACACATTATATTAAAGAAATTATTTTCTTTAAGGGCTAATTGTGATTGGCAGTGTTAGGCATTAACAAGGTGATAAATGTTACAGATTCCTGTTAACTTCAGTGGGAATAGCATTTAAGCCTGTAAATTGCACTGGATGCAGAAAATCTGTGGTGTTTATGATCAGGAAGGTGTATCACTGCTTTGTCCTTTTTACTGCTAAAGGTGGGAATTTCTAGCCAAAGGACGTATCCTGTACTCAAGGGCATCAAGTGTTGTGTTTTTTGAAATAGTAATTTTAACAGTGTGTTTCTAATTTATTTGTCTGTTTGGCTGCAGCATACATTTCCCAATGCTTTTTCACACTTCTCCATATTCTTACATATTATCTTTTATGCTTGCTCTCATTCTTATTACAACCTATTTGCCAATATTATTACAAGTAATATATAACCCAGGTCTATCTTCTTGCTCTTGGCAATTAAAACCCAAAGGGAAGTGACACCCCATTAAAAAAAACCCCAATAAGATATACGATATGATATACTCACTGGACAAGGCATCACCACTAAAAAAAGTATATTCCTCCTAATGTAATCTCTTGTCCTTTTTTATTCCCCATCATGCCTCTTGTGCTTATTTCTGGTTGTTATGAATTTCAAATTCTCTGGCTTCTATCTACATGAAAACCAGAATTTTTCAAGGACACAAATGATGGCTACATGCGCATTTCCTATAGAGAAGATTGAGTTCTGCTCCTTATGGATACAAACAACATGAATATGTCCTCATTGTCGTGACTCATTTTGCTGGTTTGAGACATTAAACTTCCAGAAGATCCCAATAGGAGAGAATGGCCCCCCATGTCTGTGATCAATATCCTTGTTAAAGGCAGTTTGTTACTATAGTTTCCCTATAAATATATGCTGTTTTCTTTATGTAGGTAGTGTGGTTTAACCCCAGCCAGCAACTAAGCACCACACAGCCACTCTCTCCCTCCCAGTGGGATGGGGCAGAGAACTCAAATGATAAAAGTGAGAAAAGTAGTGGTAGAGATAAAGACAGTTTAACAGGGAAGACAAAAGCCACATGCACAACAAGGAATTAGTTCACTGCTTCCCATGGGCAGGCAGGTGTTCAGCCACCTCCAGGAGAACAGGACTCTATCCCATATAACACTTCCCTTGGAAGCCAAACACCGTCACTCCAAACTCCCCAGCTTTCTCGTACTTCCCCCAGTTTTATATGCTGAGCACGATGCCATATGGTCTGGGACTTCCCTTTGGTCACCTGGGATCCCAGCTGTGTCCCCTCCCAGCTACTTGTGCACCCGGAGCCTCCTCGCTGGAGGGGTGGGGTGAGGAGCTGAAGAGGCCTGAGCTTGGTGTAAGCCCTACTCAGCAATAACAAAAATAACCTGGTGTTATCAAGTCTGTTTTCAGAACAAATCCAAAACATAGCCATGTACAAGGTACTATGAAAAAAGTAACTTGATCACAGTGCAAAACAGCACAGTAGGCACTACTGGCAACAGCAGTGTGAGGATAAGAATGCAATGTCTACAACTCTGCTTTTATGAGATATTGCTATTGTATCTCAGTTTTATTTAAGTCAGTGGAACTACTACTCAGATCTATTCTTTCTTTTCTCCAGTATTGTGCAGTAGTCTAATGATTTCTTTGCTGAAATCCTCATTGTGTAAATCTAGTTCTGAACATAAACTCAAATTTATGTTTTGTAATGATTGAGAAGGTTACCTTTGGTCTTGTGAAGCATTGCCTGATGTGAAAGTTAAAATCATAGGCTCTATTCTGTTCAGCTCAGCTTGACTAGCTAAGTATGATTCAGTGCAGATAGGAACAGATTTGGAGAGGTGGAAAGTGGCTTCCAAGTTACAGTTAAGCTGTCCTGACCGGGGATCAGTTAGGGCTGGTTTGCTCCACAGAATTATCTAAAAACAATTCCAATCCACTTTTGCTCATCCTGGTCACAGGATACCTTCTTGGAAAGCCATGGAATTTGTGTCATCAGTATTTTCTTTTCTCCAGTTGAATTAAGTGCAACTGGAAAGAACTCCTGTTAATTTTCAAACGCAGAACTGGGAGGTTTAATTATGTGAGAAGCTGGACAAATGGGAAGAAATTCAGTCACAGAACTCAATGCCAGCACCTTACCTTGAAACAAATGTTTTCATTTGGAGACATCCATGTCCAGAATGAATGTACTTGTAAAAGTTATACAAACAGTATGGTCTATTAATAAGTAGGCAATGTGGAGCTACAGCTTCAGAAAACATTCTGAGGAGCAGTGTTACAACCCTGTGATTAGGTGGGCTTGAAGGCGGGCCACTGCATATATGTGTAAAGAAATGTCAGTGAGGAATAAACACAGATACCACGTAGTTTATTAAAGAGGAGCCTGAAATTATTTGAAGTGTTTGAAACTTTGTCTCAGACTGCATTGACACTAATTAGAAATGATGTGTAGTAATGACTTTATGCTGATTTCTTAAATATATTATTTTTTATCATAATGGTTAAATTAGGCATGCTGTTTTTAACATGCACCTGACAGTGCAGTTATTAGCAGCACGTACAAACTAAATAGGTGGTTATAGTCTAGAGGCAAAATTATGGGTCATTCCAGTTTTGATATGCGTCACTTTTGTGTCTGTTCACAAATGATCTCATAAAAAGGGACTTGTTGTGTTTTTATCCATGTCTAGTACTTCTTATGAAGCAGGGAGAATGGAATTCTAGATTATTGTGAATTTCTATCCAATTCTGACTGAATGAAGAATGGAAAAAACCTTTCCTATGTAAAATACCTTTTAGTATCCTGAGTTGCCAAAGAGTAGCAAAGTAACTTCTGGATAACTCAGTATCTATTGAGTGTCAAAATGCAATCTTGAAAGTTGGACCTTTGAAAGGCAAATTTACTGTGCTTTTGGAATGGTGTGGATTAGAGGAGAGAAGAAATAATACATACTGCAGAAACTGCTTTGATAAGAGTTTTCATAGCTGATATAATTATGTTTCTAGAGCAGGATATTGCTACTTTGTTGATATTCTTAGCTCACTAAAGTGCATTTAGTTCATAGTGATGTAAATCACTATGATTCACAGTTAATCTATGTAATTGATAATAGTAAATCTATGAATTTTCCCGCTGTCTACATTAATATTACACTTTTAAGAAATGGTTCACCAGTGGAACTATGACAGTCACAAACTTGTCACTTTTGAAAAGTCTTAGTCAGGGCCTGAACCTGCCATTTGTAAAACACTAATCTTAGCTCTTTCTTGTATTGCCTTAAAGAATATAACCTGCTCTTCATAGACTTTATTTTACCTTCCCAGCTTTAACAACCATTTGGAGTCTGCTCTTCGACTGCAATGAGAGTATGGTTGTATGTGGGAATATCTTAAGGATAGCGGAACAAGCCATATAATGTCCATTTTAAAGAATCCCCCTTACTTGGACAGTATTCAATATTAAGACTTCTTCCTATCTCCCATGTGGCAAATGTCATCTGCTGAATATATGCCACTGTCAGTCAACTAATTAGGTGTTATTTCCTCCTATTCCTCTGGTAGTCTGAGGTAGCCACAAGCCCGTAATTGGTGAAGATGATGCTGACAACATAAAATATTTAGAAAAATTGTTGTGTTCACATAGGTAGCAAAGATTCAAAATTTGAGACTTTCAATGGTGTTGTATTAGTTCAATTTAGACAAAGAGCTCCACATTTGTTCAAAGTACTTTTTCTACACTATTTGGATACTATTCAGAGGCTTAATTATAATTTTGAAATTACTTTTGTATCCTAGATAGATACTGAAATGCTAGTATCTTTACAACCATATGCTTTGTAGCTCAGGTAGTGTTTTCTAATATTGAACATTTAAAATACAGGGCAGTACTTCTTACAGATGTAAAAAAAGAGAGAATGAAAATACCAGTTCTGCACAGTCTTATTACAGTAATATCTTTTTATATGATCTTGCTCTACTTTGGCAGCAGTATTGTCACACATCCTTTGAGTGTTTAGAGAAGTCATATGAATGAGGCAAAAATTTTGATTGGGGGCCATAACTTCTCTTCTGCAGTTTCAATCACAGGAGAATGACCTGAAAAGAAAAACCTAACCAACCCCTCCCCCAAACAATAACAACACCAATAACAATGATAACAGCAATTACAACAACAATAATAATAGAATATAAACCCTGTGCATTTATGTGTGGTTTTGGGGGAGGAGGAACTGCTTCATAAAATGTGGATTGTGAATCCAGAATATCTGAGGATCATTTTGCATGTGAGCTAAGCGTCTGCAGCAAGACTGGACATCTTTGTGTTTGAAGGAATAACTTTCTACCATCTGAACTGAAAGTTTTGTTTCTCTTGGTCCTGATTCTAGCAGCTTAGGGCTGAATGTAGCTGAGATATAGCTGGACAAGAGGACTTTGAGGCTGTAGTATTGCTCTATGAGAGGAAAGTAGAGGAAATTACATCCATTTTAGGCCTACTATCCTTTCCTGATAAATCTGGCTAGAGGTCCCTCCATAACCGATACATAGTTTTGCACCTAACAAAAAAGCAGAGAGTGCGCCAGTGAATAGTTAGAGGTAATGTAAATAAAGTATTTGTGCATGACTTTGTGTTTCTATGCTTTTGGATCTTAGCACTCTGAATATGAATGTTTTAATGGGCACTGTATCTGAAATTTAAAATCTGATCTGCAGTTGACATGGCCTCTAGCTGTACTTTACAGATTACCTGGCAACTGCACAGAAGACTGATCTCTTTCTTTTAACAAGCCATTAGAATGATTTTTCACACAAATTTTGTGCTAATTCCATTCTTTGGAATTAGGTTATTGGAAATAGTCTGATTTTCTTGCTAATATGTCTTGGTTGAGCTTTACACTTTGATAACAGATGTGCTTCATGAAGTAGCTGGTAGATTGCACTGGAGTTGTGCAGCAACTACACTGTAGTCTGTGATTTTTGAACCTGGCAGCAGTACATCCATATAACTGGCAGGTTTACCATAAGACCAAATGTGAACTGGTTGCATTTGTAGAAATTATTCAATACCATTGTCACAGACATCTTTTCATGAAAAATCCTTTCCTTAGGATTTTTCCTCCTGAGAAGCTGAGAGGCCTCAGGAACAAAATGTAAACAATGGTTATCTGCTGCTGTGGAATGCAACAGGTGGATCTGTGATTGGCCCATCTTGGATGTTTGTAATTAACGGCCAATCACAGCCCAGCTGGCTCAGACAGAGAGTCTGGGACAGCTGCTTTTGTTACCATTCTTCTGATTCTATTCTTAGCCGAGCCTTCTGATGAGAACCTTTTCATCTATTCTTTTAGTGTAGTTTTAATGTAATCTATATCATAAAATAATAAATCAAGCCTTCTGAAACATGGAGTCAGATCTCCATCTCTTCCCTCATCCGAAAACCCCTGTGAACGCTGTCACATACCATAGCAAAATAATATTTCAAAATTTTAACTGGTTACATTCTCAGAGTTTCCTTCTGGTTGCCTTCAGAAGTCCTCTCTGGTTAAAATACAGATATACACAGTTTGGATGAGACATGTTTGTTGTGGGCCATTCAATTTTAAGGCATCTGTGATTTTTTCCAAAAGGAATAGATAGTAGGCCTTCTGAAGGGGAAGAGGTAATCTAAGAGATCCAGGTTGTTCCTTTTAGGCCTTTGTCAGAGCCAGTTAGATCTTAATTGCTGTATTTGTACTGCTTAGCAATTTACTTAGCAGGTCTGTTATCCTGAGTCTTCAAAAGTCTTCAAAAATTTCCACTAATCATAAAAAAAAACCTGATCTGAGTGTATAAGATTCCTACACACATAAACCAGAAAATTTGATGCTCTAATGTTACTTTTGGGGCCGTATTCTAATATTTCTAATATAAATGGCCATATTCTACTGGCCTTCTAATTCTTATTATAAAAATTCTAATTCTTTTATTTCCCAATGAGTATTACCTTACACAAAAATTGTGGTATTTGGAGGTAGAGGAAGCAAGCTCTTGAGATTAGTGAAAGTTATGAACTCTGGCAGAAAATGTATTAAAGTTCTAAGAAATTCAGCTGTTTCATTAACTATTTTTAGCTACTTTGTGACCTGTCCTAAGTAAAACATGCATATTTATTAAACATATTTTGCCAGCTGTGATATTATTTGGCTGTTTAAATATAAATATATCTCGTCCCCTTCAGTGTTGAATGAAAGTTACAGAACAGGAAGACCTGCAGGAACCAGCTTTGCTACAAAGTGGTAAAAAGCATGCCTTCTCCCTAGAAATACATTCTTCTGAATAGACTGTTTTATTGTAAGCCCAGTTGCTTTAGCAAAGGGTGCAAGTTATACTCTGCCTGCTGCCTGGTGTTCTTGCCTGGTTTTCATGGGACCATTCCGCTGAGAGCTGTCAGGTGAGCAGAAGGCTGGGGATAGAGCAGTGAATGTTGGCTTGTGATTCTGACTAGGCAAGGGCAAGAGGAAGGAGGAAGGCAGCATGCAGCAACAGATGTAGCCCATCACAGGAGATTTTGCTGCAAGGTGGCAAAATCTTATGCAAATAATGGAAGTACTGAGCAGAAAAAACCCCCACTTATTTGAAGCTCTCTTGACAGACTTTTCAATAGGCACAGTTTTTTCATGAATTATTGCATACTTCCAGAAGTACATAAAATGACAGAGGGGTTTTGGCTGATTTTTTTTTCTTGTGCTTCCAAATATCTCCTTGGAGAGTCTATGTGGACTTTCTGCTCAGTTCCCATCAGCATTTTTTGCTAATTGGTCCTGATGCTTCTCCATATTGTGAACTTTTTAACGGAAAAGCAGCAGCAGATTGCTGTCCCTAGAGATGAACAAAAATGGCTGTTGATGTGATTTAAAAAGAGAAAGGGTAGAAAATAATACTTACAACAAATGTTTCCAATTCGGTGCATACAGAATGAGTGGTTAAATGACATCAAACAACTTAATAACTCAATGAGATGCCACATTTCTTTAACAGTTTCTCCTCTTAACTTGCCTGGAGTTTTGCTAAAGCTGGGTTATTGTTATGAAATTGCTTACTGGAGAATCTGCTTTTGCAGGGATGCTGACAAATGAACTCTGTTTTGCACTGGTTAGTTCAGTGACAAGCTGTGACTCATAAAACTTTGGTTGGCTTCTCCTATCCATCTGTGCTCAGCCATTTTATCTGTGACAACAGTCTGTCATGAGGGTTGTCACTTGCCTTGGGTGAGTTCAGCTCCTTGTCACATGTTGTCTATCAGGAATAATGGTGTACCAGGAATAATGTTGGACACCATAAATTACAAAAAGTAGTGGTTGTCTCTTCAGAGGGAAAAAAAAAACCAGGGCTGGAATTGTTCAAAGGTCTGAAAGAGGCTGAAAGATTAGTTTCTACAGAACTGCTAAAAGTTTTTATCTGCTAACATTTTGGTATCGATTCATAAAGCAGACATTTTGTATATTTGGAGAACATCAGGTTATACACACTTCTGTAAATCAGCCAAGCATCCAGAACTGAGGAGGCGACTGTTTCACTGCAGCTGAAAGCTGAATGGGATGGAAGTGACCTTTTCATATAGAGGACAAAAAGAGCAAAATTAAAGGACAAATGGAATACTTGTGACACTTTGTGCTAAAATACATCAAGATATCAGGACCTCTAGAAGTCAGGCCTCTGTGTACAAAATTTGTGAAGATTGCTAAGTAAGATTCTGATAGGTGTGGCATTTTGGGTTCCCCCCACCTCTCCCTTATTCGTTAGTGTTTTGAACTGTAGTCTAACAGCACTAGATGGAATTTTTGGATCATATTCCACAATGCTTATTTATCAAGAAGCACCTGATTAGGGGTTTTGGTACCTTTTCTGCAGGCTGCCAAGTGCTTTACTGTATCTAATCCTCCAGTACATGCTCCACCTGTGGCATGTGCTGCAGGTTTGGGGAGCAGCCATTGTACAGTACATGTTACTGTGCAGATAGACCCTCCAGCTGGGTACAAAGCAAACTGCCCTGACCCAGGGCAGGGGATATAGAGCACGATTATGCTCTCACTTCACTTTCACCAGGCAGTTATTTTGAAGTGATTTTCCATCTCAGCCTGCTGAGCAGAACTGTTTGTGCAGCTTTCCTCCTGAACTTTTTGGATAAATTGAGAATTTTTCACTGTAGTCATGTGAAGCCTTTCATGACCCCAAATGATGCAGCCAGTCAGTGGTCACTTGGCCACTGTCTTACATATATGTTCGGGATCTCTTGGAGAGCAACACTCACATATATTTTTCACTTCTCCAGGAATCTTCCTGCGATAGGGTGAGTTGTATTATTTTCCTTGGCTGTGCAAATTTGCCAATTATTATGTCACAAGAAAAATTTTTCATGATGATGTTGCCATCTTTCATTTTTGTGCTAATACTACAATTACGAGTGTCTTTGAAACATGACCTCTCTGGGTCTTATAATTTTTTTTTTTGTCTGTCAGGCATTAAATCATTAATGTTTCAAAATCAGATGTCTCTGAACACAAAAGTGAAGTTGCAAGTTGACTGTTTTCTTAAATTTGTTGAGAAGTATTAGTCCTGTTTTTCTAACCTTCGATGACCTCCAGTTCTACTTCAAACAGGTCTTTAGTGGTTACTTTTGGTGGAAGATTGTTTCTTGTATATATAAGGAACTGCCTTTTATCATTGACATCTTGCTAGATTGTAAGTATTTCTTTCTATTATGGAAAGAGGCACTTTTCACCCCCGACATATTGTGGTTTAGCTTATAGGAATTCTTTATTCGTTGTTTTTCCAAAATCCTGAATATTCTGGCTGCAAAAAATTTCCCTAATCTTCTTTCTTGTTCTCCAAATCATGCCATATATCAGTGCAGTAATTTTCCATAATTAATAATGATTGTCTAACTAAGCCTATATTGATTTTTATTTTTAATCAATTTTTAAATGCAGGGCCTTTAAAAAACTTATCCAAATTGTATTTATAGTTGACTTGCTCATGATAAATAGTTTTGCTCTTTTTATACTGTAAGTATAAAAGTTGCTGCTTTATTCCATGATGATATTCACATATTTTATTAAAATTTTGCTTTCTACATTTACAAAAAGCATTTATTTAGACTGATTATTTGCAGAAGACAGGGAAGAAGTAGAAGGGTGCTCTCTACCTTTGAAAAACCAGAAATACATATCAATAGGAATATTACTGCAATCAGACATTCATGTCCTGTGTGCTCCAATGAGATCTCTTAGTTTATTTATTAAAATGAAATGCCGCATTTCTACCTCTTTTTATTCTACTTCTCACCCATTTTTGTCCATTCCTATTCCCTTCTAACCCTCAAATTTCCTTGTACCCGTAACTCCTTTACCTCTTGCATCTCTTTATTCCTACCAAGTCCTTTTCCTCACTTGACTTCTAGTGTTCATCCATTTGATTATAGTCTCCGAGTTTCTTTTCCTCCCTTCCCTTCCCTTCCCTTCCCTTCCCTTCCCTTCCCTTCCCTTCCCTTCCCTTCCCTTCCCTTCCCTTCCCTTCCCTTCCCTTCCCTTCCCTAGTCCTTGTACTCTCAGCATTTGCTGCCTAGGGCATAGTATGTATCTTTGAATAAGTATACACAGAACTTTTTCTGAAACGCTGACTTGAAGACAACTTTGCTTCGGTGATGAGCAAAATGGAGCTAAACCCAGATGTGATAATGACAAAGTTCAAACTTTGATTTTGGCTAATGACTACGAATATGAATTCATGGCTTCAGTTTGTGAGACAAACACTCTTGGTCTTTCTGCTAGCAGAAGCCTCCCTCTTCCTTCTGTTATAGCTGGGCAATATATAAAGAGCAATTTTCAAGTGGGGGCTGACAGTCTTTCATTCTGGCCAACCAATGCAAGGTGGTGGTCTTTAAATGGTAAACACAAAATATGGAATTCTGATGGTGTTGAAATGAACGACAGCAACATCTACTGACTTTGTCAGAAGACTTGCTAGGGATTGTTGTTGATTCTGACTTCAGGGAATTCAAAACTGGATTCTGGCATAAAGAGGAACACTTGTATACATTGCATGCCTTTCAGACCTTTGAAAAGCCAGAGCTTACTGATGTTATTTTAATTACTGGATGATGTACAGGAGTGTGAACTGAGGTACTGTAGCCCTGGTGGGAAAGATGCTCAGCCAGCTGAAACTGATTTGTGTTGCACTTTGAAAAGGCAGCATTAGAGCCAGCCTGGCTGTTGTTAAATTGCTTTCTAAAGCTGCTATTGTAAGTAGCTGGCTGTTTCAGCTGCAGGAGAATCTGTCTGTAACCAGGGATTCACTTTCATTTTCCTGAAACGGACTCATACAAACCTTTATGATTTCCCTAGAGAAATACTTCATGTTCATATTGTTCATTCCAGGTGCATGGCCACAGCAGTACACCTTACTTCCTCACAACAATTTACTATACACGTCAGCATTGGTTTTGCTGCTGTGACTGAGATAATTTGTGCTTTCTCATGAAAGGAAAGTTAGAATCAAGGATGATGAGAGAATCTCATATTTCACTCTGACTGAAGCCCATAGGGAGAGGTTAATATTATACAATCCTAATTCTCTTTAAAAAAAAAAATCCATATAAATTGTAATTTTCCTCCCACAACAGCATCTTTGAGGTATCTTACAGAAACTGTGCAATTCTCACAGGGAAGAAGAGGAAGGGATGGATTGCTTCTTCTTCTTACTAGCTTTTGTGATTCTCACTAACTTTAGGAATAATAATGGTGATGGAGACAAATCACTAAGCTTTGAAAAGAGACAACTATGCTTCTGTATACAACATGGTGACAACTTTGAAGAAAAACATTTTCCTCATGTTCAGATGGTACATTATGGAAAATCTATTTCTTGTTACTTCTCTTGCCTTGTTAATAGTGGGGTTTTGACACTTGTTTTTTTTTGCATAACTGCGGAAATACCTAAACCTAATAGGCTATCTGCTTGAGTGCACAAGCTTGGACAGAGAAAAGGGAGGGAAGAAGGAGATGGAAAAAGAGGGGGGATTTTAACTGTTTCTGGCTTCTTCAAATTTATTTTACAGCATGATAATAACACTGCTAGTACAGGTTTTGAGAATCAGTATTTCTGCCTTTCAAATAGTTTCTTTTTCCTCAATATTTTTACTTTGTCCAAATTTAGGGTAGATATGCATATATGTGCATCTATATCCAAATTTCCTCTGAATAATAAATAAGGAGGAAACATGTGCTAGACCCTGGAGCTACCAAGTGGGACCATTAAGAGCCAGATTATGCCATCCCTTCTCAAATTTTGCAACAGAAACCCAGAAAGGTGGCTCTGAGCACAGGGAACCATGGACACCAAGATTCCATTTTCCTTGGTCACGTGGCAGTTTAGCTGGGCTATTGTCCTTGGTTTTTAAGTTGTGAAACACTAACATTTAGTCCATCTCTGGTTGGCTGTTGTGACTTCATTTTGAGTCCTGTGGAAGATGACTCAAAATGATCCTCAGAAACCATTTGCCTGCAACATTTCCACAAAATGGTTTGTGCTCAACGAAGTAGCATCTTCTGATCAGGTTTTAAGCTAATCTGGGTCTTAGCATTTAAGCACTACATTTCCTGAAAACTGACTTTTGTGAAAATAATTTATTTCTATCTTCATTAACCTGTGACATATCCATTAAAAGTTCTTGTTCACTGTTTATGTGCAGTGCAAAATGGAGAATAAAACGAAATAATTGTGGGCCCTCTAGTGGTCTTCCTGGAGCTGCATGTTCAGAAAATTACAAGACTGAAATGTATCACCTAGTTTATGTATTCCGATACTTGTTGGTCATACCCAGCAAAATGAAGTTGTTTGGATTCCATTGTGTCCTCTGGTTATTTGTATTAATGAACAAAAATCCTCTACTCCAAAAATTTTGCAGTCTAGATTGAAAAGAAGTGTTGGTCAGGTGTCTCAGTCCATCACCAGTCAGCAGACGTAGTTTAATGATTTCTCACAGCCAGCAATAAGTTGGCACCACTACTGAAAGAAGTCTCAAATTCCCATTTTCCATGGTCAATGTTTTTTATTTTTCTGCCATCGTCTCTGTTGTAGTACAGAGGTAGTACCTCTGCAGGTACCGGGGACTGAACCAGGAGCTAGCAGGAAAAAAGGCCTAATCTGAGTATAATCTTCTCTAATACACATATCTATATAAAGAAAGTACACCAACTGATTAACAAATCAACAGTTTAAAAACTACTGTAAAAATCTGACTAGAGATAACTGGACCTGAGTCACAGTTAACTTAGATATATAATACTTTGTTATGAGATGTATGCTTGCAACCATCCTTTTAGGTAGACACAGCTCTTCTGGCAAAGAATGATGATGTGATTAACCCTGTAGCAGGATTTTTTCATTTGATCACCTGCAAAAAGAATACCTTTCTTCCTATAATATCCCTCCTCCCCTTTTTTTTCCTGATTCTGTTTGTTTTCTCTCCCCTCAAAGAGTTGCTGCCAGAGGAAAGTGCAAGAAAGCCAGCTGTAGTAGAAAATTTGATTATGCAAATGTAGTTTAGAGTTTGTAGAGAGTTACAGAAGATTAACAGTGTGTGATGTGAGAAATGAATGCAGCTTCTTTTTCAGGATGAATAACTGCAAGCTAATGTAGAACTGTGGATGAAACATTCAGATAAAATCAGCAGTTGTGTTCTTCTGCCTTCCTTCTTCTAGTTTGCCTGTTTGTTTTTACCGCATACACTACAAAACTCTGATCTTTCAAGAGTCTGAAGATTGTAGAAGTTTAGAAAAGCACAAGTGTCATAGATATTTGATCAGAGAACAGGACCTGGAAGGGGTGAAATAGTAACTGCAAGTGACAGGTTCACAGCCAGCAGAAAGTTATACTTCATACAGTACAATGTAAAGCTCTAAAAGCTTATTGTCCCAGGATTTTTGGGGATATTCAAGGGTTCAAAAATTCATTAGATATGTTTATGAAAAGAAAACATATGAAGACTGTTGGCTGTGGCTCAGAAAGTCTGGAAGCCACAAATCATGTGAATCAAACAAAAAATATTCTAGAAAACTACTTTTGTATGCTGCTTCTGTTCTTTCATTCCCATCTTCATGTGCTACTGACCACTGTCAGAGACAGGATGCTGGATGGACTTGGCTTGCTGTTCCTGCATCTTTGGAAAAAATCAGGTTGCCTGTTATATTTCAGTTTTGTGTTTCTTTCAGATCCTTGCCTCCAGATGAGACTCAAACCACAAACACTAGGCTATCCACCAAGGATTTCTTAACATCATTTCCATCATAGCTGAAACCAAAAGGAAGCATAAATTTCAAAGATAAGTCTTGCTGAATTCTTTCAGACCAAGTTAAGACAACCAGCTTCCTCCCCAACTCCCTTGCCTTCTGGAAATAACAAACCACTGAATGAAGACAAATACATTTTCATTGGTCCTTGAAGATTTAAACTTCTCCCTGAGTGAAGATAATGGATCTTCCTTAGACAGGATATCTTTAGGTTTGGGTATTCTGGCAGGCTTTAGGCTCTCTTAGGGTATGTGCAGATTGAACTGTCTGTGTCCTTCTTGCTTTCATTAAAATGTTTTGTGCTAAGCACAGTTCTCCACTTCAGTGTCCTTGGGAAGTATTATCTTTATACTCTTGTAAAGAATCAGTATTTCTTTAAGTATCATAGTCTTATTATTTTGTGACAATCTTTGTTCTTTAAACCTTGTTGGCTTTTGCCTTATCTTTTTCCCTTGATAAAAGACATGGCTTGAGTTTGTTTGCTGATTTTATGGAAAAATTGGCAATATTAGGTACCAATATGGCAGGAATGCTATTCATGTGAAAGGTTCTGAATCTTCATAAAATAGGGTTATGGTTTTTCATAATATTATTATTTTTTTCTCAAAATTTGTCAACCAGGTGACAATTGTGAGTTGTAAGAAAAGCAAACATGATTTTTAAGCACTCTGATTAAACCTCTTTGCTTTGATAGCTGTTGAGGTTTCATTTTTTGATGTTTGAGATGTATAAATCTCAGTATTTGTATGAAGAGATAATTCATAAGTACAGTTCTTTTCTTTAGAGTATAAAGTTGTCATGGTTTCACCCCAGGCAGCAGCCAGGCCCCACGCAGCCACTCGCTCACTCTCCCACCAGCAGGGCCAGGGTGGGAATTGGGACGGTGGAAGCTACAAAGCTCGTGGGTTGAGGTAAAGACAGTTTAATAGGGAAAGCAAAAGCCATGCAAGCAAAGCAAAACAAGGAATCAATTCACTGTTTCCCATGGGCAGGCAGGCATTCAGCCATCCCCAGTAGAGCAGGGCCCCATCACTTGTAATGGTGACTTAAGAATACAAAAACCATCACTCCAAACATCCCCCTCTTCCTCCTTCTTCCTACCCCCTCCGCACTTTATACACTAGGCATGATCCCATATGCTCTGGAATATCCCTTTGGTCAGGTGGGGTCACCTGTCCTGGCTGTGTCTCCTCCCAGCCTCCCATGCACCCCCAACTTCCTTCCCAGTGTGGCAGTACAGAAAGCATAAAATTCCTTGGCTCTGTGAAAGCTCTGCTCAGCAAAAATATCTCTACCTGGTCAACCTTGTGTTCAGCACAAATCCAAAACACAGCCTCACACCAGCCACTGGGAAGAAAATCACAGCAGAACTCAGCACAGAGTATTTGTGGTTGACTTAGTTTTCTGCATAAAGAAGTTGCATGATTTAAGGAAGGCAGCCAATGCAGCATGATAAGCATGTGAACTGCTGACAAGAACATTTCTGATTCCTGGTTATTCACAGCTAAATGGCATAGTCCTGAAGAAATGCTTTAATCTCTCAGTGCTTCAGTTCCCATCTGGATAGTAAGGGTTTTGATGGTAATCTCCTTAATGATAGGAGATGCCATGCATGCTGTGCATTCAAGCGCCGCAACGTTTGGTTTCACTGCTTGTGGCAGGTTGCGGTTTTTAGTAACTGAACTGCTCTCTCCATCTTAAAATCTGGTAAAGAGGATTCTAAGGAACAGGCCCAAAATGAAGGAGAAGCTGTTCTATCTGCTTTGTTGGTGGTGGAATGTGGAGTAGAGCTGGATTAGCAATGAGGGAGTTCGGAAAGTGAAAAATGAATAGGCAGTAGCAACAGCAGAAGCAACAACAGGAAGACATTGATGGCAGAATGAGATCAGCAGTAGCTGTAGTTGAAAGAAGCTGTAAGACTCAGGATTCACTGAAGAGGTCTGCAGCTGGAAAGCGTTTAGGAGGAAGGCTACATTAAACCATTAAACAACAACAAAAAAGACAACATATAAATGGTTTACTGTTTTGTCCTTACTTACAAGTGTACTACTTGTGCTGCCCAAAGGATGAAAAGCCTGAGACTTTGCAGAGCAGGTGTACTTCAGGGATACTTTGCTAAAAAAGTGAGATATGAATGCTTGTCCCCACCAGCATAAAACTCTGGAAAATCTCTGTGCTTTAATATCAATACAGTGTAAATTTTTATGAATTTCTTAACTTGAACTTGGAAAGATCTGTTGAAATCCGTTAGAAAGAGTTACTGAATTTTGTTAGCTTGTGACCTAATTAAAGTCTTAAAATAATTTTTTCTTTTTCTTTCTCTGCCTCACTAGGAATATGGCAATCATGCCAAATAACCCTTTGGCACATGGATTGAGCTGTACTTTTAAAAACTGAATTGTACTTGCTCTCACTCATATTTTTGGTCTTCAGTCACTCAAATATAACATCTGCCATTTTTGTGGATCAAAAGCTTTCTGTACCCTGAATTTTGTCTCTGTTGATTTAATTGTTTTATGCTGCATTTTATGGTTTGGGCCTTAGAATACAGATGGTAGATATTTACCATATATATAAAATTATTATTATGCTGCTCACATCACATGCCAGGCCACTGATGTAGTAAAGAAGGAATGCCTTGATCTGCATAAATCTGTTGCATACATTTTCATTCTCTCTTAATGTGTTTTTTTCTCACCCCTTCTTCTGTTCTAGTTTTGTATCATATTTTATAATAACTCACGCTGGATATTCCCTTGTCCAGCTGTTTAATAGAACTTCATTAAATATGTATTGCTTTGACTAGCTGCTTCCCTTGCCAAAGCTACCCCATTTCAAGCAAACTGGGGTAGCTCAATTCTACATTCCAGGATGTTTGGACCAGACGTATCCTGACAGATGTCATCTTGCAAGTATTGAGTACTTTCAAAAGTAAAAATTCAAGCTTTATATAGTTTCAGAAAAAGCTGTTGTAGTTTATGCACTAATCCAATGGCTCAGAGACCCTATGCGCACATTTAGAAGTTCTAGAAGCTGTTAGTGTTGAAGCTTGTGTTCAGTGTGTGTGTTTTGCTTCCAGGTGTGGGAAGTACTGCTATCATGTACAGGTCTGATCCTGCCTTTCTGTTTGAGGATGCCTTGTGCTGCTCCAGTACCTTTCAGCTGTGGTCATAATACACCTTCAGCCTTGAGTGCATGCTAGCAATCATCTTCTCCCATAGTAATGAGGATATGCACATAGGTCTAGCCAGATGTGGAGAGACATCAAACTACTGTAAATGCAGCCAGCCAATACCTCATTATTAGTAGTTTAAAGTAACTAAATGTATTAAGACAAGAAAGGAAAACAATAACAAAATGAAGTTCAGTCCATGTGTTCTTGTTCATAGAGCTAATTTAATCTATAGATAGCATTCCCAAACAACTCTGGTTATAGCTGTCTGCTGGCTGTTAGACTTCTCCAAATGTTCTGTATCTTATTAGTGCTACATGACAGTATCACCAGAGTTATTAAATTTCTGCTCTCCACCACAATATAGGCCTTTGAAAAGCCATCGGGCACATAAAGTGCGCACTTTCGCAGTTCTTTTATTTGTAGGATTTCTGTTTCACTGTGCAGCTTTACAGTTATTAAAAATTATATTTAATCTGTTCAGTTGGCTGTCTCTTGAGTTGCTATTCCTATTTAGTGTTGCAACTTGGTTGAGTTTTAAAGCATTTTTCATTCATGAAGCAGGACCAAAGCATTATGGAGCTAATATGAGGTTATGTGCAATAGAGACTCTTAATAGGTATTCACATTTTGGAAATTTTGTAGCTTGGATAGATTCTTGTGGCCTAATTTTAAACTGGTTTATGTCACATGCTGTTCCATTGACTTGGCAAAATTCAGTTCACTAAATGCAATTATACATGTGTAACTGAAATAGTTTTTCCCCCTTTTGTTCTGTTTTTGTTCCCAGTTACTTGTGCACCCCTCATAGAGCCACAAAATGCAGAAGTAACAAGCCTGTTATTTTTCAAGAATATCAACTTGGTAGCTACATATATATATACTTAAAATTTAATTTTACATTGGTTTCCTGGACATCTGGGGGTCTGTACCAGTTCCTGCTGTAGAAAGAATTTTGCCTGTTAGTTTCATTGCCATGCTTGTACCTCAGCACTTTTCCACTGCATTGTTCTTGATGCTCCTGTGCCCACTCCTACAATATTATACTGGGGTTTAATGACTGGGTGTATTATTCCCAGGATGATTAACAGCTGCCTTTAAGGTAAGACCCACATATATACATATCTATATATACATATGGCAGGAAGCATTTGATAAAAAATGTACTTTCCAGCAAGAAATGCTAATTTCCTAGTTTTTTGTTTGTTTGTTTTTAAATGGGCAGAGATAAAATGGGGCGAGTTGTGCATTATTAAAGTTTCGGCATTAAATCTGAGCACTTTTAGGAAAAAAGTCTTAGGTTTTGTTTCATCAAATAATTCATCAATAAATATGGGAAACATTCTACTTACTCCTTTCTCCTACATTTTCCCCTCACATAATTTTCATTACATCTATCTAAAGTTACAGCAGCTGAACCAGGAAGACAACAGTTTTATAGCTAGAAATTTCTGTTACAGGCATCCAATTGTTAGAAAAGTTCCTGTGCAGAAACCATGTGTGTGTTGTGGGCCTACAAGCATGGCAGCTATTCAGATATTAAAGAGTGGGATAAGTGTTACTTGTATCATGTGCTGAGAGTGTTTCCTATGTTCTAAGTAATATGGATATGTCTACAAGTAATACATAGCTTGAAATCATCAGCAGGTCTGAGCTAAATAGGTTACCCTGGATGGTAGTAGTTTTAGTGTAGGTATGGCCTCAGTAGTCCTTGGAATATGTTGAAAGCCCCGCCAAAAGAATTGGTGTTATTTGGCATCTGACCATGATTACTGCTGGCTGCTTTTAGCAGAGCTGCCTAAGCTCCCTCCTTTGGATCTGTCTGCAGATCTGCAGCACTTGGGATCTGCCTGCATAAGTTGTAGCTGAATGCCTTCAGTGTAACCTTTGCAAGATAGTCACAGTTTATCCTGTGCCTATAGCTGTCCTTTGTGCTTTCCTCATTGCAAATTCACCACTCTGCCACATTACACCATGAGATAATATGTGATTCTTAAAAAAGATGTGGCAAGCATTTACTTTTATTTTTATATGAATAGTGTTAATGGGCAGTCCTGTTCTAAGGTGGAATCATGTCTCTTACTTGAGTAAAACTATCTTGGTGTAACTTAAATTATCAAAACTATCTTGGTGTAACTTAAATTATCAAATTTCATGTGGTACGTGCTGTTAAGACAACAGGATCTTATCACCTTATTTAAATACTTCAGCAGAACTATTTGGTTAACAGAATTGCATAGACAAACAATAATAATTATGATTAATTATGAACTTTTTTTGATGATGACAAAGTAATCATTTTATCATGTATATGTGGTAGATAGTAAAAAAATGGGCAAAAAGAAACATGAAAAAGAAAATGGTGCTAGCAAAAAATACAAAGAAAATGCTCATTATTTAATGTTTTTTCAGTGGTCACTGTTTTGACAGCTCTACAGTGCTGCTACACATTAGCAAAACTCAGAGCAAGTACTCAGTGAATAGTTTTTTTTTGAAATCCGACATGTTGCCTATACAACTTCACTTTCATGTGTAACATGCTTGTGTGCAGTGATTGGAGGCTTTAGGTGACTGCAATGCAGGGAAATTAAACTGATTTGTAAAAGTGGTAATTTCTTATAGCCACACTTACAGTTGTGTATAATCTAATTCATAATGGGAAATCCAGTTTCATAGTTATATATGTGTGTATATATAAAAATGCTTTCCTAATAATTTCTTTAAACATTATTAGGGAATAAATGTTATATCTTAAACTATGTCAGAAAATCTTGTAAAAATTGAAGTAAAATAGCATTTTTAGAGAGAAATGGATCATGTATCAGCATGGCAACAGGAGTTCCATTATATATGATACTGTCCGCATATAATTTCTTTCAAGCCTTTAGCAATTTTCCATGTATGATTTTATTTATTACCTGTTTCTGCAAGTGCAGCAGTAGCTATGCTAATTGTTGGTCCATTTTTTTTCCAAAGTAGAGCTCCTTGTGGAGATCATCTTACATTTAAATTGCAATGATTGAACTATTAAGCAAATTTTATTTAAGGAATCTCCTTTTTTTTCGCTTTGTCACCTTATCTTTCTTTTCTGTTTTAGAGCAACATTATAAACAATTACTATTGTATTATGAATTGCTTCTATAGCCTGATATGAATTTCATAAATAAATAGTTGTCATGGTATGGCATTTTTCTATGAAACAGATCAAAAAATTGAGAAGTAAATTTATGTTCTTTCTTGCTTAGATATGATTCACTATGTAACAACTTGGTGATTGAAGTAAATCCAAGGAATATAATATCTGCAGCCAATGCTCATAAGATAGTCAATGTGTTGAGCCACTTATGTGATCTAATTTAAATGAATTTATTCTTAAGAGACTACAGTGACCATTAATAATTTCTTATTTATGTTCCACTGCTTAATTGTGTTTTATGTAGACTCTTACTCTCCCTCATTTTCCCATTACTACTTTGCAGTAGCTTGTTGTGATGCATATTTTTTAAGAAATAAGCTGGCATTTGTTGCAGAATCTCTGTGGGTATCTCCACCAGGTAGATAAAATCTGTTGTGTGTAATAGTCATGTTTGCAATGACTATGAAATTCATGGCAGCTGCAAGCATTTTACACCCTGAAAAATGAAGCTTAATGTATAGCAGGGAACAGTTGAAAATGTAGTGACCAATTTCTGCATGAGGTTGTTGAGTTTAATATCCTGGAAAAAAAGGAAGGAGCACATGAACTTCTGCAGCAAATGTATGAGAAATAGACTGGCAGCTTAAAGTATTACATGTAGCTTGTCAGGTGTTGAATTAAAAATGCACCTTTTCTTCACTGTACATTTGACTTCATGATCCTTTTCAGAAATGTCTACATAAGGGTATCTGAAATTGCAAATTTAATAAATTACTTAACAAAGGGTAAAAAAGGGTACAGCTTCCCCTATCTTTATGAAGTCTTTTCTTAATGGGATTTACACTATGTGATGAAAGAAGCCAGGTATCCTTTCTTGTGTGCCCAAGTCTGTAAGCAGCTGTCCTTCACTTAGCTGTTAAAGTAGAGCACAAGCAATAGAAACTGACATGCATGAAAAAATATCTTTGTAGTGACGATACAAGGGTTCCTTTAGGCAACTTTACTGTGAACAAATTTTTGCCTGGATCATACTCCAAATAATGTAAAAAACTATTACTGGTCAAATAATAAAGATGTTCACTTGAGATCTGGAATGAATGCCTGAAGAGAAGACTTCTTTAAGAAAGACTCAATCAGGTATCTCTTTGTACTTGCTTCCTTCATCAAAATTTGTTTTGCATGAAGTGTGTTAATGGACACTAATTTGAAGCATAAACAAAATAACTTTGAGATTGGAAAGATCCCACCTTTTTTTTTTATTTGCAGTCTCTCATCTACTAGCCATCTAAAGTTGGTGGTTTCCTTTTTTGTCTGAGGATGTGCAAATAATTTTAATATGATAAAAAAGGAGAAAGACTCCTGAAACCATTCATATTCTGATTGGAAGAAGCATTTTTCATGTGCACTTAATATTATAGTGATAAAATTGAAACTAAAAATATATGTATTTTTCTGAGTTGTAGGGATTAGAAAAAGGAATACAGATTTTGAATTTGGAAGGTGCATGAAAAACTATACATGTCATATTTCTTTTCCCCTTTGCTCAAAAATATAACAAAAGTATGGTAGTGTTCCCATAGAATGGTTTAACGAAGGAAAGGATTTGAATTCCTGTCTGATAAACATTTACAGATGGATGTACAAAGGCAATACTTCAAAATGTAAAAGATAATCAATGTGAATAAAAATTTGGCTTTGAATACTTTACTGCAATGTTATTACTTCCTCTATGTGGTGTGTTTCCAATTTGGAAAAATAAAAACCCAACTGTGAGCAGAAAAAAAATATATCCTTCAATAGTGACTCCATTTGTTGAGAAGATCTAATGGTTTTATTTTCATACTTAATGCCTGTGAAGTTGCACAGACCATAATTTCTAAATCCATCAGGAATACCACTGTAGTACTCTTGCCTTCAAAACTATCTGTAATGGATTGCTTGCTTTTGATTTGTAGAGTGACATGGCAGCCAGGATTAACTTTCACCCCACCCCCCACCCTCGTTCAAACATGTATATATTTTAGACCCCATTAAAAAAATTAAAAGGGGAAGTCATAACTGTTAGGTTAGATCATGGTTTTGAGTTCTGGATTCTAATATCCCTGCACCCAGGCTGTTAAAACTAGGAGATTGATAGTTAATGATGTTTCTTGCCCTTTGTTCCCCCATCTAAGCTATAAAGCAGATTTGACAAGCTCTTTTAAAAAGTGCTAGAAGAAAAGGAGAAGACAAATGAGAGACGGGAGGGATAAAATAGGTTGTTGAGAGAGGCTTTGGCATCTGAAGAGTTGGAGCATAACTTCTGAATTTGGCAACTGCACAAAAAAATCTTGTATTTGACACAGAAAATGTATTCTTATTTTGATTAAAAGATTAGAGCCACATGCATCTTAGGTTTCATACCTAATTGTACACACATCATCTTCTATCAAAACACACATTCTTTAGGTGAAATATTTTAAATCAGTAAATACAGAACACAAAACATCATTTTAGATGTGAGAAAACGTAAATGAAATGAGGTACTAATAAGAAATAATTGTTTCTAAAATAATGAGAAGAGCAGTCCTGAGTTGAAGTACGATGTTTGTGTTTGATGTAACATCTCTTAGCTTATTATATTACAATATGATGTTTAAACCTCATAATAAAAATAGTTGTGGTGCAAAGAAGAGTTAGGATATGGATTAAAGAATTGGAAGCAATTTTTTAGTTGTCTGTGATGTAAAGAAATCAAAAATGCAGTGTTTTCCAGTTTTCATATTAGATATAATGTAGTGGAAGACTCATCAGTTTAGCAATGAAAGTTATAGAAAATCATATGGCTATAATTTGAAATCAGAAAAATTGGGAGTAAACTAAATGCAGATTCATTAGAATTCCTTGCCATGAGCTACTACGCATTCTCTGCCAATAAAAATTCCAAAATGAAAGGGTTTCTTTAGTAATTGTACTTTTTTTCTGATATTGAATTCAAACACAGTTGCTGGACTTTAAATGGACAGTAATTTAGGGCAGCTTGCTTCTTGCTTTATGCAGGATAAAATGAATCGTTGCACAGGTTTCTTCTTGCCTTAGATGTGTGATTTGCAGTTGATTCTTAAATCTGTCTCAGGTTTTTATGCTGGCATATGTTCATCAGAGCAGCTATTTCCTAGGAAGAAAGAAAATAATAGACAAACAGGAAATCAGAAATGCATGATAATCTACTGAAATTATCTTTTGAGTGTGGTCAGGTGGAAGAATAGAGTAAGTAAAAACTTTTCAAATTAAAAGTGCTACTGTCTGAGCAATCTGTCTACCTATACTGAAAAGCCTGTTACCTAAGAATCCTGAAGTGCATTTATAGATTTTTTCTGCCTTTCTGTGTATGAGACAGTACAAGTTCAAGTTTACTGTCAATAGTGCTTTATTCAGAGAGCTTTGGATTTGTGCAATTGTTTCCAGAGTCTTAAATCTGAAAATCATAGGCTTTGTTCATCTCCATCTTGCTTAGTTTCTTCTTTTTCTTTAGTTAGGTCAGAAAGTAGTTCTAAATTGCTAAGTTACGTTTTTTTAAAATTCTGGTCTCCTTAATCTTTTCACTTGTCCCATAGCTACATATCATAGTATTTCTAGGCAATATTCCAAATCTTCAAAATATCATCAAGATACTTTTTGTACCAAAAGCTGATCCAGTTGAAAAAAATCAATGTAATGGATTCACAGTGCAATATAATTGTTTTCCTTATACGTGTGTTTAGCTACATCACAGAATAGTCTGATTTGGAAGGGACCCACAAGGATCAAGTCTAACTCTTAAGTGAATGGCCCATACAGGGGATGAAGCCACAACCTTAGTTTTATTAGTACTCTGCTCTAACTAGCTGAGCTAACCTCAGGTGAGTTTGTGTCTCATCAACTGCAGACTTGAAAAAAATGAAGTAACCTTTTCTATACCATTAATGAGTCATTTTAATACATCAGATAGTTCAAAGTTGCTTTAATAATTTTCAATGGGAATTTACTAATAATTTTGAAAAGGAGAAGAATATCCATCCTTTTTATATGTGTAAAACCTGGGCTACTTGAGTGGCATTTCAGTTTAGCAGTTTAGTCTCTCTGCAGGGCCTTCCTTCCTTGGAGGGAGTCAACAGCTCCTCCCAGCTCTGCATCATCTGTGAACTTGCTCAGTGTCCCTTCCAGTCCTGTGTCCAAGTCATTAATGAAGATGTTGAAGAGCACAGGGCTAAGGATGGAGACCTGTGGCACCCACTAGTGACAGGTCCCCAGTCTGATGTCACCCCATTCATTATAAACCTTTTTGCCCAACCCATCAGCCAGTAGCTCACCCATTGCATGTTGTGTTTATCCAGCTGTGTGCTGGACATGTTGTCCAGAACAATTCTGCTAGAGAAAGTATTGAAAGCTTGATGTTTAGAGGAGGATTATTTCATTTTGCATACTTAGTATAAATCAGTTAAAACATCAAGCTACAATTAAGCATAAATCTACTCGAGATGTGGCATATTACTTCTGCTGGTTTGGTAACAAATATACCTAATTTAGGAACTGCAAACAGCAGCACTTCTTCAGTACCCATTTTTCTGTTTCTGAATTTGTTTCTGTTTCTGAATCTGTTTCATGAACAGACTTGAAATTCAACTTTCTAATCATGCCCAGTCCATATGGGACCTCCTTTAATGATGGTTCTGTAAATTAGCCATCAGGGCTCTTTTTTTTCAGGTTTATGGCTATGTATAATTGAACAAGGACAAAAAGAGTAAGTAGAAGTCTATGAAGGTGAGATTACAAGTAAGCCATGCACCCCATACACTGATTTACTCCTGGAAATATTCTCAGTAATAATTCACGGGTAGTTTTTACTGAAAGTGTTAAAGAGTTATCCAAAGTTGGACTTTTAAAGTCCTATGTGAAAGCCAGAAATATGTTGAAGATTGAAGCCCTGAAAGTGAATCATACCTTTCAATGGCTTTATTTAGAGACAAAACAAACTTAAAATGCTCCCAAGATCTGCTTATTTTATATTTACAAAGAGGATCGATTTTACTGTTTTCTCAGAGATGGCCCCAAAATAAGAGGCTCCTTTGATACATGTTTTAAGAATTCCAGAGATCATCTCTGCTTGTTTCAAGTTTCTTTCCTTGTTTCTTCCAATCTTTTTATTGGAAAAAAAGGTTTTTTTCTCCCCTCTCGTCCTTAGTGTAGAAAAAGTCTTCCTATTAATTTTTTTAAAATTTAAACCAGCTGCCATATTAATGTTCTAAATGAAAAATGCTGCAGCAGTGGCACTATCATGCAGATTGTTAAAATATGTTAAAATTATATTGTGTGTTAGGATCCAAAGGAGTGACAATGGTATGTTGGATCACAGAGTGCTTCTAACTCCCCTCCCAAATCTCACAAAACCCAAACACCCCTCCCCACCCCAGACCCCCAGCTCCATACAGATTTATGTGACTGTCCCAGAGGTCCTGAATTAATAATATGTAGCATGTGCACAAGAATGATAGATGGAAGAGGAATGGCTTATGTCTCTGTTAAATACTGCATTGTAAAAGTTGTACCAATACATGTTTGTGAGACAGGTTCTGTTTCTCTTGCTTTCCTGCGGGTTGCTAATCTCTTGGGCAGATAAGGAAGGGAGTAGCTTCTGAGCTTTTAGATTTAGGAACTCTGTAGTGTACCTCATACTTTGAAGCAAAGCACTAAAGCACCATTAAATTTTAAAATAGAATTCAGAAACATTAAACTTTCTTATACCCTGCAGTTCTTGGTACAAATGACTGAATTTCAGATTAAGGTAAAGGAAAAAAAAACCCCAAACCACGAAGAACTAAACAAGTGCAAACCACCCAGGAGTCTGAATGGGAGATAGGCATTGTAGTGAGTCAGTCTGTATTTTTCTGTAGCTGAAAGTGACAGCTGCCTTGTCCCAAAGGCTATTTTGCATTTAAAAGTGAAGATTATACAGACAACACAGGAACTATCTCCTTTCCACTCCATATTCAGCTCACAGAAAAACTCCTGTAGCTGGAGAGAAACAGTTTGGTGAAGGACTTCAATTTTTTCACATTCCTTCTCATTTCATGTAAGATTAAAAAATGGCAAAATTGTGAATAGTGATATGAGTACAGAACAAATAATTTCATGTTGGCAATCTCCATTTCACCTCTTCAAAACAGTAATTGTACTTGTTCTACGAAGTTACTTCAAATGGAAATGCTCTACAAAATGGGGCAACTGTAATATAATAGAATTGTAGAATGGCAGGGCCTGGAATGGATCTCAAAGATCATCCAGTTCCAACCCCCTGCTTTCTAGGCAGAGACACATTTTGCTACATCAGGTTCCTCAGGCTTCATCCAGCCTGGCCTTGAACACTTCCAGGGATGGGGTATGCACAACTTGTGCAACATGTTCCAGTGCTTCATCACACTCTGAGTAAAGAATTTCTTCCTAATATCTCATCTAAAGCTACCTGAAAAATCTTTCAATTTTAAACCTCTGCCCATTGTCCCAGCACTATCTGCCCATCCCTCTCCCTCCTTTTCATAAGTCCCCTTCAGGTACTGAAATGCCGATCTTTCTAGAGGCTTGTCTTCTCCAGGATGAACAACCCCAGCTCTCTCAATCGGTCTTTGTAGAGAGGTGCTCCATCCCTCTGATCATTTTCATGGCCTTCTCTGGACCCATCTTAGCATGTACATGTCTTTCTTGTGTTGAGGACCCCAGAGCTGGTCATGGTACTCCAGGTGGGGTCATTAGAGTTGCGGAATCACCTCCCTTGACATGCTGTACACTCCTCTTTAATACAGCCCAGGATACAGACCTCCTGGGCTGCAAGGGCACTCTGTTGGCTCATGTCCAGCTTGCCATCTTCAAGAATTCCCCACTCCTTCTCTGCAGAACTGCTCTCAATGACTTATCGTTCCTGTCTGGGATTGTCCTGACCCAGGTGCAGCACATTGCACTTCCTGAACTCCATGAGATTCTCATGGGCTTATGTCTCATGTTTGTCCAGGTCCCTCTGGATGACATCCTATCCTGTTGCTTAGCTTTGTGTCATCTGCAAACTTGCTGAGAGTGCACTTGGTCCCCCTAGATCATGAATGAAGATATTGAAGAACATCAGTCCTAAGATAGAATCCTGAAGGGACACCACTTGTCACTGGCCTCCAACTGGACATAGAGTCATTGGCTACAACTCTGTGGCTGCATCCATCCAGCCAATTCCTTAGTCACTGAGTAGTCCATCCATCAAATCCAGATGTCTCCAATTTGAAGATAAGCATGTCATGTGGGTTCATAAAGAAGGTGCTACAAAAGTCTAAGTAGATGACATCTGTTAGTCTTTTCTTGTCAACCATTATCATCACTTCACCATGGAAAGCAGATTGATCTGGCACAATTTGCCACTCTTAGTAAAGTCATGCAGGCTGCCTTAATGTTTATTTCTAAAATGTCAAAGTGGGATATTTTGACATTGTTACAACAGCCTTTATTCAATATTAAATGCCACTTACACCTCATTATGCAGTAAGGAGAATAAACACAGATCACCTGGGGAACGAGGCAACCTGAAAAGTGTCTTTATCAGGGAAGTATGATAAGAATAACTACCCAACTATTCAATATATTGAAGGTCATTCCTAAATCAGTCATCAGTCTCTGAGACTTAATTTGAATAGAGATTCTCAGGTGCTGCTTCATTGAAACATTTATGTGTGGCGGAAATGGTTCACCAGGACGGAATCGTGTTTGAACAAAAGTTGTGTATTTCAGTTACTGAAATCTGTAGGTTGTCATAGTGTATTTTGGAGAAGTTGGGTATTTTGAGTCATGAGGACCTTCTCTCAGTCAAGCTATCATAGCTGGGAATCTGAAAGCGCAGGGAGCAGAAGGCTTTTGGCTCCTTAGAAGGAAATGTGAAAGCGTAAAAAAGCCCCTCAGCTTAAAGAGGCTGTAGAGCTCCATTCTAAAATCTGTCCAGCACAGTTGAGTGTTATGAACTTGAGTACAGAAGAGCAAAGAAAACTCTGTGAATAAAACTGATCAAACCCAGAAAGGTACAAAATATTTTACAAAACTTGATTAAACCCAAACAAAGTTAGAAGTTGATGCTAAAAAATGGAAATATTTTATTTACTAGTAAAAGAGGAAAAGAGAAAGAAAGAGAAAAGAAACAAAGAAAGAAATAGAAAAAAGAAGTGTCTGTGAGGGGAGCAGGGACAGTGACAGGGGTTAGGTAGAAACATATCACCTTTCTGAGGGTCCTAACAATGTCTCCTTGCTCCCCTCTATCTAGTCTTCTTGGTGGTGAAGGTCCCCCATGCCAAAAAGTATATTGCAATATACTTTTAGTATACACTTTGGGTAGGTGGGAATGCCCAGGTGCCTCCCCTGCAGAGGGCTAGGTTTGACAGTGTCCTTGCAAGACACTGCATTTTTGCATCATTTTGCATTGCATGCAGTGGGTGGGTGCAGGGTCTGGGGACCCCTTTGGGCATGGGGAGGGCCTTTGATGGGCCATGACCCCCCCTCTGCTGTCATTCATGTGGATGTCCCATGGATGTGGCTGTCCTGGGGTGGGGAGCCCCCGCTGCTGGGCTGGTCTGCACGGCGGAGGATGGGCATTCACTGCCCACCAGAGGCTTTTTCACCACACACCTAAAACCTCTCATGCTCCTCTGTTTGGTGTGAGGGTCTGTGCCAGCCTGACAGCAGCCAGCCTGGGGCAGTGGTCCCACCCTGAAGGTGTGAATGTATTCTTCTCCCCCAGCCCAGACCTGAGTCCCTTTCTCTTATCTCCATCATCTTGCAGTTCAGGGCTTCAATCCAGAGGCCCACTCAGGGTGTGGTGGTCTTCCATGTAGCTTTTGTTATACAGTTTTGCTAGAATAGGCAAAAGCCCTTCATAAAAATGTTTAAATCTGTAAACTACAACATTTCAGTCTCTGAGAATGAGTCTTGCTGGAGTCGAACAGTGGAGGGGAATGCATCCCAGTAGTCAGCTGTTATGTTTCCTTGCAGAAAGATTAAATAATTTAAAGAATAATCTTTCTTTCATAGAAAATGTGAAGGAATGTACCAAAACACTGCCTGTTTTGAGACAAAAGCAACGCTTTTTCTGTATGTAGAAGTTAAAATTCTACTTTTCTTTCTTCTGGTATTTGAGCTGAAGTTTTTTCATCAGAGTGACAGTTTTCTGTTAATGTGACAGCTTGATCAGTTCTGTCATTTTGCATCAGTCCACTAATTAAAATATTGATTCTGTTTTTGAGACCAACCTTGAAGAAAAGATGTTTCTGATGGCTTAGGTAATAAGTTGAGATGTACAGGAGCTAGACATGCAGAATAGAGGGATGTCTGCAGCAACAATTTGCAATTTCAATGTAAGTAATACAGAAAGGGAACGTTTTGCACTAGTTCCTCACAGTCCATACTGAATAGCACCTTGTGCTGAGTAAGAACTGCTGGAAACTGGCTGGGAGATTTTTCTTTCCCAGCATGGCCAATCTATTTTTGCTGAAGATCAATATGGGAAAGCAATACCAGCAGGCATTAAAGTGTAAAAGAAAGCAAAACTGAACCACCCTTCAGTCTTGCAGACAATGAAATAGTGCACACTTATACAAACTATTAGTTCTCCTGAGCTCCTTCTTCCACAGCTGAAACTGCGACCTCTGCAACAGCTTGTGTCTTGCTAATCACATTTTTATAGTCTTACACCCTGTATCGCTTTAACTTGAAATTCAGTATTCCCTTTGTTTTCACTTTTCCACCCTATAAACTGTTATGCCCTACACTACAGTAGTACTGGGCTTGCTAGGAGAACTCAACTGCCTGCAGCGGCAGATGGGCTAAATGGCAATGCAAGGAAGATTTGTCAAAGCAGATTTGGGAGGTGACTCCTGATACTACCTGCAGCACTGTCAAGGGAGGAACATTGTCAACAAGCTGTTAAAAATGACTTCTAATGGCTGAGCATAGTAGATGAAACATCAAGAAAATCACTTTGTTCTTTGTTCTTATTGATTGCCTAATTTAATTGGCATAGTTTTATTGAATTTTTTAACAGAACAAAATGAGATTTTAATGTAATCTCACTGAGGTTGGTTCTAATTAGATATATTAATTTATTATGACTTTCTTGGTTAGAAGAACTAAAAGTCATTAATTTCTTTTGATGAAGTTATTTTAGACAAAGTCCCAAACCTTCCAGCTATCTGTACTCTTGCATATAATGGTGTATACTTTGTTGCAAATCTACAGGAGACTGAAGAGACCAAACAATTTTACTTATTATGTTGAAATTCAAATTCTAAAACCAACCAAAAATATTGAAAACTTCTGGTATTTTACAGATACCATTCTGTAAGCTTTTCAGCCATTGATACACCTGTAGTATCAACCTCTGCAGTTGTTGCAGTAAGAGTGAGACAAGGCAAAGTAGGTTTCTTTGTTTGCATAACTTTCTAAGGCCTAATCAGTTTCCAGTTTCATGCTAATTCTTGATGACTTAAAAACCCAGATGGCAAAAGAAGATGTCAGTTTAATTTTCCTGGATTAGACATTGAGTGATTTGCAATACAGTGCAATTTTGCTTTCAAGGAAGTTGCTTGAAATACAGTTCTATACACTTATCTTCATTCTTACAAGACAGTTTGTATCAGGAGTAATCTTGAAATGCTCTTGTATCATTGAAATTTGATAATTTTTTTCCAAGGTTTATGCATTGATCACATGTGAGCTTTATTGGGACCATGAAGAGTAGGGTGGAAGATTATATAGATTCAAAAAGCCATTCTATACTGAGTCTAGGGATTTGCTGCCTGTGTCATTTGTGGGATGGTATGTACTGGTGAGGAAATGCAAAGCTTTGTTTACACTGGACATTTTGGGATTTCCAGTTTAAAGTTAGAAATATCACAGTAGTTTGCTTCACTGACACTCCATTGTAAACCGTATTTTCTCAACAGGAACCTGCATCTTATAGTATGGAATACACTATAATCAGAGTAACTCAAATGCTACTTGAGTAATTCAGATAATTCAAGTGATGTTGACCCACACACCTCTCTGATGATGGGACAAAAAAGCTGTTGAAAGAGAAGAGATGAGAAATTAACTGCTTTCTTATCTTCACTGGAGGGAATGCCACTATCTGAGTGTTAGTGGTATTTCTTTGTTTTACAGAAAAGCTGAATTTTCTATGTGTAAAAATTCTGTAGTTTATACAGCTTTGTTAATTTACAATATACATAAAGTGACATTTTTACTGTCTCTTAGTCTTTTTGAATAGAGAAAAAGGGCTTAAACAGAATTTCAAGTTTGGGTATGTAATTGTTCAGAAACAATATCTTTCTCTAGAAGTTTAATGTAACAGAAGCATAGAAAAGGATTCAGATGTCTCTCCTAAATACCTGCTATGTAATACAATTGCTGGAAATGGGAAATAGACTGATAAAGGAACATTCTCTGACTCTATAAGAGACAATTTAGTGTGATCACGAGTTCTCCGTGTTCTCTTTTGAAATGGCTGTTTCATTGATGCACTCATAGAGAAATTGCTGTTAAACTGATGTCAGTGAGGATGATGGCAAGCTGGGCAGGTGATTAATTTGAAGCAATGTTCAGATGTTTACTTTGACTCATCTGGAGCTGGTGTACAGGCCTCAAGGATGGTTCACAATTCCAATTCCCAAGCATTGTGCTAACTTTCAAATCAGTAAGTGCGTGAATGCTGGTATCCAGCCTGCTGTATCTGCCTAAGCTCTAGCATGCAAATTAGAGAAGTTGGCTCCAGCTTTGAATCCTTTTGGTACTTCTGCAAGTAGCAATAGGCATTGTGTAACACTGAGGTAGCTAAAGGCAGTTTTGTAGATATGGGCGTTCGCTTCTTTTGGATGAATTCCTGAAGTAAAATACCAATAATAATGGGGGGCAAATTCTTAGTTTCATAAATATGTCAGAAAAATATGTTTAATAAGTCTGTGGATTTGCTAAACATATTAGTGTCCTATAAAATGTTACTGATTTTGCAGCAGTGGCCTATTTCCTAATTTTCTTTCTTTGAATCTTAATTGCTTTATTTTTCAGGCTCACATTCATAAGTAGACCATATTATGGTCATAATTTCTCAAATCAGATACCATGCACTTTTGCTGGCAGAACATGTCAGCAGACATGTAAGAAACACAGAAAAATAAGAAATCTTAGAATTTTGTAAGAGAAGGTTATCCATTAACTCTTCAGTGTTTTGTAGCCCTCCAAACAAAACTCAGAAATAACGAAATGCAGTGAAATATGAAGACTAGCTGGCAGTAGCATTTGTAAGTGGTCATTGTTAACATGTCAGGAGTGTGTCTAGATTTCTGCTTTGATATTTTACTATATGGCACAAACCCCAGTTGGGGTTTGCTTTTTCTCCTGCTTATTACTCTCTTTGTTTAACTGGACATTAGTCTTAAAGGGAATTGTTCTTGCTGCTTCCATCTTGCAGTTTTTGAAACACAGGGTAGCCCTTTTTCCCTCACCTTGCATTCTATTAGTGAAATAAGCCATATAGGAAGATGGTATGAGAGAGAGTTTGCTAGGTAGAATTGGGAAAAAAAAACCCCAACTCTTATGGTTAGCTTGAGTTCTTCTTGCATGACACACAGACACCTTTCTGCTAAATCAGACTTGACTGAACACTTGCAACAGGCTGTGAATGCTCTGATGTTTGACAGCTCCTGTTTCAGGTTTCCTTCATGAGAGCATGGTTCACAAGCAACTGATCCACCCCTGAAATTGAATCTTAAAGCTTTCTGCAAGTACTATGCTACACTCCCATCATGCAGGAGGGGAACAGTCTGTTGCTCATTCTGGCTGTGAAATGAGCCAGTGCTATGTGATTACCCTTCAGTTTGACTCTGGGAAGTAACTTGAACCTCATCAGATTGTGCGTTGTTTGGTTTCCCTGTATAGGTGCTCACTCTTTTCACAGGCTTTCTGAAGTGTTGCTGTAATTGTTGATTTGTGTTGATTTTTCTTTTCACATAACACCATATGCTGCAGTTGAGAGATGCATTCATAATTTGTTTTCACACAGACTAAGTCCTGAATCACACACACATTGTCTTGATGCAATTTCCTTTGACAGTCAAGAAAGCCTGCTACAGTTGTGGACGCGTTAAAAGGCAGAAACCAGTAGTGAAAACCAGAAGACAAAAGCTATATAGCCTAAACAAAGGTGGAATAATATAACAAATGTGTAAATGAACTTTTGATAGTTTCCCATTTGTGTCAGTTCACAAAATGAAATAATGGAAGTTCATGCGAAAAAGAAATTAAAAAATGCTTTAGGTTAAATGTTTCAATTTTCTTGGGAAAAGAAGTGATGAAGTTCTGTCACTGGGAGGAAATTATTGCTTCCATGAAAAAAAACCCCAACTCCTAAACATAAAATGTTATCATAAATTTGTAGGAGGGTGACTATTTATGGATAATACAAAAAGTGATAGTTAAGTGTCAGAAAAACAGTATTTGTTCAAAGTTTTAAGTCAATTTCAATCAGTAGGATGAGATTTCTGTGTTTGACTGCTCACTTTGTGTCTGCCTCTGATGGAGATTTAGAGGAAAATGAAGGACATATCCAAGGCTAGGAACTGCCAAAGATGGGACCTGAGGCTAGAATTATATCCATTCTGACAATAGCTACATTTCTAGAGCTCTCCTGCCTTCTACCATTCTCTCCATCATTGGTAGACACAAGCTATTTTCTTTAAGTCAAGTCAATACCTTGGCCATTATCAAAACAACTTGATCAGCTGGAAAGTCATTTTGCACTGCCCTTTCAAACTTAGAGAACTAAATTCAATAAAAACACCTCAGATCTTTTGGGAGAAGTGACAGTCTAATCATTAAGGAACATGTTCATTATGAAACCCGAGAATATATCTCACTGGGAGCAGGAGGAGATGTATTTTGTTATTGAGCTTTCTTTTCTTCACAAATTTTGTCAATACCTGTGTAGGGAGAATGAAAGTGTTCATTATCGGGAGATTACTTTGTAACCAGAATGTGCAGGATAAGGATAAGAATATATTTATCAGTGGAAATTATGCCATACCCTATGATTGCCACAAATGCAGGGATGATTTTTCTTCTTGGTGTTTTAGCTTCCCTAAATTCACAGAAAATTCAATTGATTCTTATTGAGACATGAATAAAAAGCATCATTAGTTTTTTCAGTTATTTATTATAATTACCATGCTTCTTTGATTTGAGTAAGTCACAGTGAGGGAGGTAGACACATTCTGTTCCACTTGGTTGCAACATTGCTTTGCTAGAAATATGCTTGTACTGTTTACTTGTTAGGGTTGTTAAGCCATAATATTTCCCCTTGGAAGGGATGTAAAGCTTGGACTCCAGTTCCCCAAATTCTTGTTACCTGGTGGTCTTTTAATTGCTGAACCTCCATCACATTCTTGTTCCTTACTTTTGGAACAGCTGAAAAGGTCAGTGCCAGTCCGAGTCTCCTCTGCTCCATGCATTTGTAGAGCTTAGGAGTGATCCTTTCTTATTCCCTCTCTGGAGAGAGCCTTTCTTGCATCTCAAGTGCCACAAGGGAGAGAAAGTGCATGCTGTTTTGTAAAAACCTTTTCTGCTTCAACTCTTTTTTTCATTCTGATACAAGGTTAAGCCTCCAGCTTTTGAAATTCTCTGTTAAAAATGAGACTGCTGTCAGTGGCTTGGAATAGGTCACAAGACTGTTTTGGAGATGCATGTCGTGAAGTGTTGGGAAGCTGAGGAGCTGGCAGAGCAATGGGGAAGGCAGGCTCTGAAGAGCACCAGAACTGCCCCTCTGCAGCAGCCTCCTGTGGGGAGGGAAGTGCCTTTTTGGCATTTCCAGTTACTTTACTAGAAAGATGGTGGGTGCTTGGTGTATGAGGGTCAAAGCAAAGGTGACTGAGGATTTTCTCTGCCCCCTCTCCCCTCCTTCACTCCCCTGGGACCTATAGGGAGTGAACACAGATGTCTCAGCTGAAAAGGAGTGGTGATGAAAGATTACCAACTATGATCGGGGAGGAGGCCAGAGACCTGGGGTGAGCTACAGCATGTACTGGCCCCACAACTTTAAAGATTAAAAGCAGTCATATTGCATGCAGGTTGCTCTACATCAGTGCATTTTTATCTCAGCCTAGTGACACTGTTTTCCCAACTGCTGTTTCCTTCTTTTGTAGGCAATATTTATATGGAGAGTACTTTACTTTTTATTAATTGCTTGTGATACTGTCCTGAGATACCTTAAGGTGGAGATAGTGAATGTCTATACTCATTGCTTTGTCCTTTTATTGAATTTTGTGAGGTTAATAATTTAGCAGGAGCAATACATCTAGTCACAATGCTGTTGTTTCTGTTTTTTCTGGTGTTTTCTGGAATAAGATAAAAGTTAGGACCTGGTATCAATTGTTTCCTTAATCCAAAGTCATGCTCAGTTTATTCTTGACTTTTTCAGAAGAAATGCAAGCTTATCACAAGATTAAACAACTGACTTTTAGCTCCCAGAGAAGAATGCTGTTGTACTCTTATATGAGAATCTCATATAATGAAAAGCAGAGCTTAATTGCATACTAATGTCCCAATAAGAAATTCTGATTAAAAATCTTAGAAGTTTAGGTATAGGAAGTGTGGATAAAAGTTGAACTTCTTTCCTCATGGGACTTCTGATTTTTAATGATGCTTTATTTTTTATAGCAAATTCTTCGTCTCTTAGATAATGCATTCAGGGCTTTTCTAGTGCTTGATTTATCAAGGAGACTGGTACTGAATTATTTTGTATTTTAGTCCAAGTACCATGAGAGTAAAAGTGACAAGGCTTCTGTCATTGATTGACTACTGCCAAATCATATTTCATGACTCTGCTCACTGGTTTTGTTGGGTGCTGTTGTTTTGGTGTTGTTTTTGGGTTTTTGTTTTTTTTTTTTTTTTTTTTTGTTTTTTTTTTTCTCCTGGAGTTTTTCTTTTCTTTCTCTCTTTTTTTGTATATTTTGTAACTATTAAGCAGCTCCTTTAGATGAAAGACAACACATTTTCTTCTTGGCTTCCTGTATGACCTCTGGCAGTCACTTAGATCTTCTGTTCCTTGGTTCAATTACATGTAGAAAGGGGAGATAGTTACACCCATTGGCAAATATTTTAAGAATTTTCCCTTTACAAATAAAAAAAAATTACAGGGTTGTTGAGGTAAGTCAGAAGGTTTCCAGCCTGATGATTAATGAAAAAACAAAAACTGGTCCTGCTGGATTGTCAGCTGTACAGCTTCACTTGTGGTTTACCGAGCTCCCATTTTGAGCAGAAGGTCAAGAACAGATGAAACTGTGAGTGAATTCTGAATTGTGTCTCTAATTTTCTCCTTAGCTTCTGCTGAAATGGATATGAAGAATCTTTTCAGTAGTTCCCTCTGTGGTATTTTTAAAATTTGTTACAAATAGGGGACATTGCTGTTTATCCACTTTACAGAAACCAATCAGGAATCATAGTAAAATAGTCTTATAATTTCCTTTTATATTATGTTTAAGTCAGAGAGTTATTCAGTTGGATTAATTTAAGTAACACTTAGAACTCACAATTGTATTTGAGGCTCTAAGATGGTCTAGATTCAACTTTAACGCCGGAACTACTGGCTGTGTAAAATAGAAGAGAAGCTGAAACCAACAATGAGTCTGTAACTTGCTATGCAGTAGCCTTTTGCCTTGTGTACCTGGGCAAAAACAAGACTCAATTTGTGGTTCTGATGCATTTCTGAGAAAGCAGAGAGCTGTTGACTCTGCAGAAATTAGAAGTTTTTTAACATTTAGTTACTACAACTGTCAACACATTGGCAAAATGTAAATGTGAATGATTGTTTTGATCCTGCTAAACATTTTCTTTAGCTGATCTCATGTATTTCATGCTAAAATTGATTTTAAGCGTGCATATAAGCAATCAGCTTCTTCCAGATCACTGCAACCCTTACTGTCTGTAGGCAAAGCATATATGACAAGGGCTAGAAGCAACTGGGTTAAATATTGATTTTTTGACTGTCTTCTTTCCTAATAATCGATCAAGAAGACATGTGTGAAAAATTCTACTTCCAAATTGTTGTTATGAAGTACTTATCTGTACAGCACAAGAAGAAAATACTGAAAAGGTTTTTTTTTTTAATTTTTTATTTTTAAAAGTAGCGTAGAACAGGTGCTTTCAGATACCAACCCAACCTAATAGACTGTTGCCAAGAATAAAATGTGGGGTAAAGGCAATAGTTTGGGTGACTTTTCCAAAATAGGCATCTACTTTTTGAAATGTGAGGTTTAAGGAACAGGTATGGTGTTCAAAATTTTTGAAAGCTATATGACTATATATGTCTAATGTGTTCAGATATTTGAACTTAAATTGCCTCTCTTGCCCTTGCAGAGTAGATACTGCTAGTATTTAATTGGATGTTCTTCCATTTTTTCCCAAGGATGCTGTTTATTTAAGCTAATCAATGATTCCCTAAAGCCATTAGAGATGAGATAGCTTTGCTGTAGTCCTAGGACTTTGTTTAAGATGACTTCTGCAGGAGGTCCTGCTGACTATGCTTATCAGTTCAGTTGTATGTCTGCAAAAGTGATTTGGAAAGTGGAGACCCCTGTTGCTAGTTGATCTAAGAGGTGAGGACAGACTTCAAACTGTCCATGTTTCTTAACATGTAATCAGCCTTGTCTAGGAGAAATCTAGCTAGCACATTTGACAGCTAACTCAATACTCATGGTGTGCAGAGTTTGGTAATCTTCTGGAATTCCTTGAAAACATGTGAGTAGTAAGAGGAAAAAGCCTGCCTAAAAAAATTGCTAGTGTTTAAGGAGGTGAAGGTGAACTACTGGCATTTTCTATTCTGCTTTCCAGAGCACAGAGAGTGGCCTGTGGTTTGAAATGTTTCCAGAAGTGAACAGCTTCTTCCTTGTGCTCCTGAGTGCAGCTGTCAATTTTTGGGTTTCAAGGAGAATTTCAAGAAAAGTCTGTGCTGTGTCTCAGTTGTCTAAGGCTCTGTACATGGCTATGGGGAGAGCTGATGAGAATTTCCATTGCAGTATGCTATGGAGAAATCTGGAGTAAAAGACTCCAGCCTAAAGATAACTGCACGTGATGACTGGGCTGAGGGCAGATCTTCCTTTCTTGATGGCTTGACTGTTGCATCTTGACTAAAAAAGGATATTGGGTGAATGGTGTGGGCAGGATGACTGACCTTTTGACTGGTCATTTTGATGGCTACCATAATGCAGTAGCCACTTAGCTCTCTCTGGGTCAGGCTCTGCACCCTAATCTGTCCAATTGTCTTTAGAGCTGTGTGAGTATTAACACAACATAACCTTTTTTCATCCTTTAGTTGTGCTTCTGAAAGAATTCCCTCCTAACCTCTTCTCTGTGGTATGTTAATCCTTTTGAATCCTGAGCAGCAATTATGATACCTTGCCTCCTGCTGTGACACAGGTTGGTTCACACACAATTAAATGGGTTACACAGAGTGAGGAATGCCATGTTTTAGTGCAAGACTCCTGCTATATTGTCAGACAGACAATGATACAAAATAGTAGCATACAAACTGCAAAAGGATTCTACCAAGCTCAGTAAAGTAATATTGAGTGTAGCTTTCCTGAATAATTTTCATTGAAATGTTGATAATCCACTTGCCATGGTTGGATTTTAATTTGTGATGTCATTGTTCCATACTAATACTGAAATATACCTCTCAGAATAACAAGAAGATGTCTTTGTTTAGATAAATAAAAAATCTGTTTGTCATGTGTTATGATGATTTTGTATTTAACATATTAAAATATTTAAATATAGGATCATTCCTCTGCATTTTTTTAATGCTACTATGATACGCTCTCTGAAACATTTATTTTCTCTTATTTTTAACCTGCACAAGCATTTATAGGATTTTAGTTATACATTTTAGGAAAACACAGCCTGAACTTTAACACTGAAACAAACATACAGTTTCATACAAACATACAATTGATAAATTTAAATTACTTTACTAGTGTGCATTTTATAATGCATCTGCACTGATTTGAAGTAAATTTCATGTGAATTTAGACTTCTAAGCCCCTGTCAGCCACTATATTGTCATGGTTTATTTCCTCATTAATATAGTTACTATTTTAACATTTGTTAAATTTTAATGAACATAAACTTCATTAAAATGCGAGTTTAAATTCCTTAGTGATCACTGTGAATGCCCTCCAAAAAATCAACTGGGTCTTTTCCCTATCCCTCTCCTTTTCTCCAACTCCAACTACGTGGGCTCCAAATATTTGCTGTTTTGTTTTACTTTCCTGCTTTACATAGAGGTTATTTTTCATATCTGTGTGGACTAAGAAGTTACATGTATGATTGAATGTACTGCAGATTTGCCTGTTTGAGTTGTGCTTTGGTTTCCCTGGTGAAATAAAGTGTAGGAATTTTAATGCTTTCATTTTGGGTCTGGGCTTGCAAAATAATGAATCACTTTCCTTTTTTTAGTGGTCTGATGATTTAAGGAGTAGAAAAGCAAAGAAGTCCTAGCTGGTGATGTGTGACACACTTGATTTGGGGAGTCTCTTTCAAAGGCTAAAACAGGAGTTGAGAAAAGTTTCTTTAAATGTTTATCTGTTTATTTTTGTTCATATACCAGGTCCTCAGATCTCTAACTTTCCTTGTGAGCATTGGATTTTTTGCCTCTAGGAGATCAAAAGGCTGATATTTTTAAAGCATTGCAATTGTTGTCTTTGTGAGCAGAAGCTTTCCCTTTTTCACAGCCACGCTTGGCTTTTAAAGCTCATTTAATAAGGAATTCAATGCTGACAGACAGATTTGATGTGAGCTGCTGGCTTTGCTCTGGTTTTGGGAATTCACGTGTGCTTTGCCTGCTTTCCTGCATGGAAAGTGTGACATGACCTTGAGAACTGAAGCATGCCAAGACACTTGCCAAGGAGTGAAGCAGGGCAGACTTGCCATTCAACTATCCCTCTGGAGACAGCCACACTTGGGCTGTGTCACAATCATTACAAAGGCTTAGCTGGGAAGTCTGTGGCTTTTAATGCCATTTCATGGTTGTAAAACTTGTTGTCCCACCAGCTAAAAGAGTGGGTGTTTTAATAGAATAAGCATTTGATTAATGAAACAACGTGTACTGTACAGAAGAAATGATCATAAAAAGCTGCTTTTTAACGGTCTAAAGTACCTTTTGCAGCTTGGAACCTTTTATCACCTTGTAAATCGCCCCTTGAGATGAATAGTTGAAGTTAGACAAGGAACACTTCCATAACCAGCATATCCTCCTTCAGATATTATAGAGCTTGGGCTGCAGCTGCTTCAAAGCTGCCCTTCTCACCAACACATTTTTACATCTTGTTTTCATTATGCCAAGGCGCATTCTGTGTTATTGCAGTGGCTTTGCTTTTAATAATCTTCTTGATGAAAACATTCAGACCTGGGGGAGGTCCACTATTTTTCCTTATCCTTCTCTTACAAGGTGGTGACCATTTTTTGCTACTTTTGTTCTGTTTTATAGATAATGTTCAAAGGTGCTAGTTAACAAGACTTAAACATACTCAGGAGAAGAGGAAAAGGCATAATAAAGCCTACTTTAAAGCGAATTTAGGAGAGAGAATAAAGTTATGTCATTTTCATTATGGAGGATTGAAAACTTCTCATTGCTTTCAGTGGGAGTATAAGCAGGAAAATAAAAAACATGACCCTAACAGCAAACAGATGGCATTCCCTTTTCTGTGATTTTGTACACTTTTGAAGTTGTAGAGGAACCACATAGGCAGTCATGCTTTCAATTATTTTCCCCACTAACAGAGGCAGACACAAAATTTATTCGTTTTTTCTTACTGATTACTCTTCCATTCCAGTCGGTGTGTCTGAGCTCTAAATTATCTTATGTGAAAGAAAGGGAAATAAACTTTAGAAACTTCTTGCACTCAAAACCAAAGGAATTATTTACTAAGTTTAATTTTTTAATTTGCTAGCCTCTCTCTTATTTTGCCCTTCTTAGGAATTAGAATGGAGCTGCAAGGATATGGCTTCAATTTAGTAGAGATGAGCACCCAGAAACTCTACTTTTCCGTAAGAGGCATCTCTCCACAGAATGGATAGAAGACCCTTTCAAGTTCCTTTTTTTTCTCTTTCTCCATTGTTGCTGAGATATACAATGAACATCCAGATTTAATAATTTTCCTTCACAATAATAGTAAGAAATCTGTTATCTCATGTTACTACTAACCTGAAAACAAAACCTTGTGAAAAATGAATATGATAAATCCCATAAAGACTCTAAAATGGAAACACGACACAATGTCAAGGCAATCCAAATTAAAAGAATATATTCCCAGTATGACTTCAAAATAGCTATTGTGTTTCAGTGTAATGATAAGCTTAGAAACAAGAGAATTTTATGTTTCCCTGTACTTTTATGCTAGGGTCCCAAAGCACTTTACAGCTGTAAACTGAGCAGCATTACAGATGGAGGGGGAGAAAGGCAGCAGTTTGCACATGGAGAAACAAAAATTATGTAGGGGACAATGTAATGTTAGGGACATTCCATGGTTAGGGGCAAAAGTAGGAAGACAAGAAGATTTTTTTTGATTCATGTATCTAGATTCTGTGAGCTTACCAGTCATCCCTTCCAAAACGTATTTTTGTGTAGTCAGAAACTGTTCTGCAACTACCAACACTGATATAAATCAATGGTCACAGGAAATGAAATGAGATATTTCTCAAGTTAGATTTCCTACTCTGCTATTGATTTTCTATGTACCTCTATCTTAACATTGGTCTGTAGTTCACTTGTCTTTTGTAAACTCATGCACTGATATCCTTGAAAGAACTAGATAAGTGCAAACAGTTTTTTTTTTTTCTCTACTGAAGATGCCAGCTGATAGCTGCTATATCTCTGTGTGCAGGTTCTTCTCCTTCATCAGGATCCAGAGGTGACAATTAAGAGCTGCATCCTGTAGTTTCAGAGACCAAGTGGGGTTTTTTAGTAACTTTTGTTGTCTTTTCAGACCCTCTGGGTATGAAATAAGAGACAACTATGGATATACTGTACAGGGCTGCTTGTAAAAAATGTCACAGGAAGCCTCCTTGTGGCATACAGAGTGATCTGATTAATTTTTTTCTGGACATGGGGATGGTACTGCATATATTGATGAATACTTTCACATTTTAGCTAGCTGCTATAGGCCTTGGCACAGCACCTGCCTCATGTTTGTGCTAGGATGTCTTGGTATGAGGAATTGTGCTTCTTCAAGTCATGGGACATGAATGACTGTCTGAGATGTAGTCATCTACACTGTCATCTACAACCTAACCTCCAAAGTTAGGTTACTCCAGCCAGCCCTACTTGTGTGGATGGTGTAGCTTCCTTTTGAAAAATTGCTTTATCTATAGTTCTTGGCTGGAGTAGTTAGAATCCCTTTTTTGTCCTTAGTCCAAGTGCAAAATCTTTGATAAAACACGGTAACAGTCCATATCAAACATTGTTTCACACAGAATATGGAGAAAATTAGTTAAATCTGAACCGACTGAATATGCTCCCCATGCTTTATAGTGTTTATAATACTGCATTTTCACCAAACAATGATTTAATAACCCGAGCAGGCCTGTTGGTTTTATTTTTCTAAAGTCAGGCTTTTGTGTGAAGGGCTGCTGAAACCTCCCCTTTTCTTCCCTCTTTTCTTGTTCTATTAATTTCCAGGATATCATGTCCTTGATCACAGAAATATTTCAAGAAAAACAATGTCGCAGAATTCCCTGGAGTGAGTCTTCAGTGATACCTTCCTGTCCTAGTAAACTACAGTTCCTCATTAGAAATAAGAATATCTGTATTGCTTTCATTAATTTTTCATTCCAACACATTTTTTACTCTGGTCTTTATAGATAGTGCCCTCTCTGAACTTTCCTGTTTTGATGAGGACAAACAGTATTTCAGTGAAATGCTGCAATGTTTTTCTGAAATGTATCCCTTTTCCTCAAGGTTCAAAAATAACTCCCCATATGCTTTTAGACATTCTAATGATCAGTTTGCAGCGTTAATGATGTTGGATTTAGAAATGGTCCAAAGAGACAAATATTATGCATGAATGTAATGTAATAAGATTGGAATTTTGAAAGAGAATTTTAATTATTTTATTATCTCCTAAGAGAACTGAGGAATAACGTCTGTGTTAAAGAGATTTTGATAGGAAAAAAGCAGAATGAGTGGATGACTAATGGGTTTCCATTATGGAAACAATGCCTACGTTATAGCGTTTCTTTTCAATGAAGTGAGAATAACTTGGCTCTATCAAGGGGTAAGTTACCTTTAGAAATTTTCTTTGTTGATTTAAAATCCCTTTCATGAAGTACTCAGCATGCTAAGAGCTTCTGGATTTCTCTATTTGAGCAATAAGAACTTAAAAAAAGGGGTAAGGCAGAGTATTTTTATTATGATGCTGTCCAGGTTTTCATAGTTGCAGATAGTAATTTAATATGAAAACATGATAACTGTAATTTAAAAAACCAAGTATCTATCGAGATATGAAAATAATCTTACACATCCAAAAAAGAAAGTATTTTTAGACCTCAAATGAAAGTTTTCCTATTGAATTTAGTGGTCAGTGGATCAGCCATTTTATACATTTTCCCCAGCTTTTTAAAATATACAACATGAATAATCTTTGCTGCTTGGAACTGATGAGGAAAATATTGATCTTATAATGTCAGGATTAACAAGAATAGAGAGGAACTTCCACAGTTGCTGAGAGATTGATGGCCCTGACCTCTGCAGGCTTTGCTGCATCCTGCTTGGGCTAGCTAACCCTTTTTGAAACAGGTCCTTATTTCTGCTTGTTCTTATATGGTTCATTCTTTTTTGCCATTCTGTCATTCTTTTCGGCCCTTTTCTTTTCATGTGAACTTCCCAACATTGTTAGGTGAGAATTTTAAGGGAGTTGGGAGTTAAAAATTCAGAGGGGTTTGAATGCCAAGCTGCTGTGCACATCTCATTTTGTGTTATGTATTCAGCAGGCAATTTGCATGTATTTAAGATGCATAAAATGATAGAATTCAAGTTTCTCTTTTTACTACTTCATGAAATTTGAATGATTTTTAATATAAATGGTCAATAATTGATATATAAAAGCAAAAATAATCCATATTTCAATGTTTGGCCAGTCTATTTAAAAGCAAATTGTAGTAAAAACCTGGCAGACAATGAATTAAGTGCTATGATTTCTTTGGGTTTTCTGAGAACACATATTTTCTTAGTAACTGCCAAATGTTCCTTTCATGCCTTTCTCTAGATCCTATAAGGAAAAAGGGTAAAACCAATTTAAAAATGTATATTACATTTATGTTGACAGCTTGCAGAATAAATTTCAAACTTACTGATTCCCAAATACTTTTAACATCTGTATAATAGAGAATTTGTAGTGGAAACAACCATAGTGCCAGAAATACTGCAGTGATGTTGCTGATAGAACTGTGACTAAATGAAAGATGTAAGATAATGCACTGATACATTATCCTAAAAGTGCAGTGAACTTGTGACAAGGTTGTGTTTGAAAATCTGTTCCTGAATCAAAAAAATAATGGAATGTACATAAAGAGATATTTTTCCTCTTGATCTCCCAGTATTTGGGGATTGCTTTTTTGCTAGAAATGATTGCCCTAGCTTCCTGAGTGTCTACAGAAAACCAGATAAATGAGTATCCAGTAGCCTTAGACTTGCTGCTTTCTCATAAAGAAAGAAGTTGTCTCTGATAGATACACCCCTACCAAGGTTGACTCTAGCAGATTTAATTTGATCTTTCAAGCACGGATTAAAAATAGTGTTCTTGTTTCAGTTAGAACATTACCACTTAAGCTTCAATACAAAAGGAGCTTTTTCATCATCCCAAAGCACACACTCTCAAACATTTTAACTGACAGTGGTTTAGTATTTGCATTATCTTTCCCTGATTGTGCATTTTTCACCAGAGACAGATGATAAAAGTTTATGGGAGAGAATATCTGCTGTAACATCAAGAAAAGGCTTCATATTTTGTATTACTAGGGACTGCAGAAGAAATTGGTGATGGCTAGAAATTGCTTTAAAAATTTTTTGCTTTTTCCATATGTGAGCATTTCTGCATATTTAGCTGATACAGCTGTTTTGCAAGGAGGTAAACAGCATCAGTCTTGTTTTAACATTAGAACCAAGGTTGTAGAGATTCCTTCAGTATTCCTGGACCAAGGAAGATGATTTTTGCATGGATTAATTGTAGAATTAAGAATTCATCCTGTTGCTAAGTAGAAGTAAGTATACAGATGTAAGATCAATGATCTCAAAGAAAATAAGGTATCAAAGACCAAGGCCTAACTTTGTTTGCACTTCAGATAGATTTGCTTATATCCACTTTCATACATTTTCTGTCATGTTTTAATTTGATAAAAGTGGAGCAGCTTTCCCAGGTAAGTGGTTGAGTTACCACTGAAGGTATTTAAAAGCATGGTTTAGTGTGAACTTGCAGTGTTAGGTTTGTGGTTAGACTCAGTGATTTCAAGATTCTTTTCCAACCTAAATTATTCTTGTGAACATGATTTGGGGCTTGAGGACCTCCCATAGCAGTTTTTGCTTCCATGTTGGGTTCATACTGTACTGTACGCTGTATTCTTTTGTCATGCACGATGACTGATCAAACTGTGTTGTTCTGAGCATTTGGCAGAATTCCTCTACTTTTTCTGTGGAATCAGCTGGATGAGTGGGAAATGCATGGAAGTGGTCAGTCTAAGTGAATGGACTGACTAAGGCTTGCATGTTGCAGAGCACTGCTGCATTTCACATAATTTATCAGGAATTAGAATTGCAATATCTCATATTTGTGGAAAATACTGTCCTGAGAGTAAAAACAGCACTTATGAAGACTGTTTCCAGAAAATGAAATGTGACTAATTCACCCCTAATTATGATCTATCCTTTTATCTGTGGATTTAATGTCTAGTCCCGTAATTAAAAATAGTCTATATTAGAACCATCCAACCTGTCATCATCATCATCATCATCATCATCATCATCATCATCATCATCATCAGTGTGATTGTATGATTGAATTTTCAGGTCTGCAGAGAACTTTATCCACACAAGTGTGTTCTTGTAATCTCTTAGCTTTTAAACCCTTGATCCATTGTATTTGATGAAAGAGCCCTCCCAGCCTTCTGCAGAGACTGAAGAGACACTCAGCGTGTTCCTGTTCCTGGCAGAGGTGCCTATGACAATGGATCCCTGTAAAGATTTTTTTTTCTTTTTAGCTGAACAGAAGGTTTTCTGTACACAAATACACACTCAGTGCCCATAGTTTGGTCCAGAGTATTACTCCATGTCCTACCACAACAAGTAGAGCAATGCAATAAGAGCAAGTCTGTAGAGCAGAATAATTGATCTTGAGGATCTGGCATTTATGCTACACACATTTCAAAAGTTTTAGATTAACTTAGGCCTGTTCCATATATGAGAGTGCACTGGGTGTTCTCCCAAACTTCTGTCTCCTAATGTAATTCAAGTGGAAGGGATCCAGGTGCTCTCTGAGACCATTCTGTTGTACAAATAGGGGTATGATACATGGAGAGAGAGGCAGATGCACATGAAATGCACATTCCTGATACAAAACTTGCATTCAGTGTTGGCTTGATTTGAGCAATTTTTTGACTGAAGAAGTAAAGCCTCAAGACCAAAATAATTTCTAAAAAAGGCAGATTTAAAAACTAGCCATTTGATTTTCAGATTATGAAATTTTACTTAGAATTACCAGATAATTATTTCTATAATAGTTTCAAATTCTCTTTTATTAGTGTATTTTACTACAGGTGCTGGCAACATTTATCGTGGCTGTATGTATTTCTATTTAATAGAGAAATCTAAGGATGATTCCAGATAGGAGTGCTCTTTAAGGCATATGAGCAGTGAAATCTGTTAACAAAGGAACTGAGTTTATGTGGATATTGAGAAGTATTTCTTTTGCTGAGATGAAGTTAGTGTCTGTAGTGTGAAGAAGTAGGCTAAGAAATACTCAGTACAAAACTTTATTATGATAGTATTGGTCATACTGTTTAACTTTCTTCCTGACCTAAAAATTATGATCCCATTTCTCTACTTAAGTCTAATCTGACAGTAGTGGAGGTATTTCAAACATTCTAAGTCCCTACGAGTTTGTGAAAATGCCACCCTGTGTAGAAGAAGTACCAGTTGTCTGAGCTGGGGAAAGGCTGCAACTGAGCCCTCACTGGACAACATAGAATCCACACTGGTGGAAACCAGGAACCTAGAACTCAATTAGATACAGGAATAGCCCATCCAAACGTAACAAAATGCTCATCAGTTCTCTTGTTAAGCATGAAAATTTAATTTACATTAGGTTTTTCTTTTCATCTTTAACTGTGAAAAATTAAAATGATGAAGCTGAAGTTGAGAGTTTGTATTACTGGGTATCAGTAGTTAATCTGTTCTCATTGACTGAAATGAAAGCAAGATTGTTGCACTTTACTGTTCTATAACTTTTAGTCTGTTTGTTTTTGGTGATTCACTGAGGCACATAAGCAAGAGAAGACAGTGTAGTTCCTGAAGCCGTGTGTAAAGAACAGTAACAGAAATTAGGGGCTTCAGTGATGTTGTGACTGAAATTTGAGGATGCTGAGAGATGCTGGTTGATGCTATTGCAAGCTTGCTGTTTCTTTTATCCATACATATCAGCAATGTTCATTTGAAAAAAAGTGTTTAATGTCATCAGCAGTCACTTGACAAACTCTGCTCTGCATGAATCTCAGTTTTAGGAACAGCAGGTTAAACGTTCACATTTATACAAGTAAACAGATAGTACCAGTCTTCTAGAACTCATGCAGTTGGAAGATGTTTTCATTCTGCTTCTACATTAAGAATTCCAGCCACCAGAAGTTTCCTGCATTGATTTAATTGGGAAATATCTTATTCAGACATCTTTATCTAATTTCCCTGACAATTGTTGGCTTCTTTCCCTTATGCATGAAAATACAAATTCACCAAAAAATTGGGGCACAGAAATAATGAGAATGACTTTTGGTTGAAATGACATTGTATGTGCAGCTTGATTCATTAAATGCTTTGAAATGTTGATTTGGAAAGCTGAAAAGAAAATCTCCTGAAATAAAGTATGTCCTTACATTATAGGATTAAATGTGTCTGCCCAGTTGGGGAAAATACATTTCTAACAATGCAAGGTTGCTTTCACAAACACATACCTGTATTTTCTATGATAGTACAGGAAGAGATGAAGGGCATGTATTTAATTTTGCTTTCCAGCATAAACCCTCAAGATCTCAACTTTCCTACTCATTTTTTAGAAGTTACCATCTGTAAGGGAATTAATTTTTAAGAGTTGTAATTTTATAATTTCTCAACTACCAGGTGGCTAACATTACAGTTTTTATTTGCTTTCTCTGACTAAAATATGGTTCCTCATTTGAGTACTGGTCTGGGAAAAAAGAATAAATTATACCCAGGTCTGAATAGATGTATAAATATGAGAAAGTTACAACAGTGCCTAATTCTAGGAATTGGCATTAGTTTAGACTGGGTTGGACTGTGCATCATAATGATAACAACCATCTATGGGTCCTGATTCTCATGTACCTTATTCTGGTTTTTACCAGCTCCCTGACTGGAGTATAATTACTTCTGATTTATAGATACCAGATTTATAGCTTCTGTGGATTATCTTAATTTAGTTAAATTAAAATAAAATCAATCAAAACTAGTTTGGAAATGTTTTTTCAGAATACTACAAGCACAGTATTTTTATATATAATAAACAGATACTCTATGGACATTAGAAATTCATTCTGATACAGTGCGTGCACATGAGGACATGCAGCTCAGCTGACTTAGTCTTATGTTGGTTGTAATGAACAAAATTTATCCCATTACTAACAGTTTTCAAAGTTTTATGTATTTAAGCAATTCTCCAGAAACTAGTGATACCATTTTTTTATCAAGGGTTTATTTTATAAAATATCCCATTATCCTTTCAGCAGTTGCAGGCAATGATCATCATCTTCACTTAGAAAACTGATACAGATACAGGAGCAGAGAAGTATCTTCCTTATTGGAAGTCCCTTCTTGATTAAATAATATGAGATGCTGCTAAATGTTCTTATTTGTAGGCTCAGTATGTTTTAAATTTAAATGTTTTTTGGGGATTGTCCTCTGTTTGTAAGCATCAATCCCATCCGTAAATACTAAAGCATAAAACTAAGGGCTGGGTTGTATGGAGTGTCATAAAAAGGTGACTCTCCAAAACTCTGCCTTGGGTGGTTAGATAATGCACAGCACTGGGTGTAATGGTGTCTCCCTATCAAACACCAGAAACATATGGTTTATATGTAGGATTTCACAACAACAGAAGGATAAACTAAGAATGATGAGTAATTTTTGCTCTCCAATGACAGTCATGGCATAGAGTGCTAAATGTACTTAGGAAAATCCGACTGTCTAAAATCCAGTTGCTACATTCTGTAAAATCCTCACTGAAACAGTGGAGGTATTTAGTTGAAAAGGGAGAATGATGGAAAGAGATGAGATTTAGAATAGCTAAAACTTGGTAGTCTTGACAGACTTCTGTTTATGTTTAATCCACAGAAACATAGATTAAAGTATTTTCTTTATATAAATATAAAGAAATATTAAGTATTTTCTTCCAGTTTTAAAAAATCTTGTAGTGCCTGTATAAAGATAATTATGTTCATGTTTTATTCTGTGTCATGGTTTATAATTTACTGGCAGTGGTGGGCCTTTGGTTAAGAAACGTGTCTACAGAATGGATATTTCCAGATCTGATATTGCTTCATTGTCTCAGATCTTTCTATGCCTTATTTCTCCCTAAATCAGTGGAAAAAAAATTTCCAAGTTTTAAGAATGCTAAAAAGTGATACATACTATATGCAGTAAATACTGCAGACCTGTGTCAGATGCTGCTGTCCTTACACCTATTGAATAATTAAGATTTGGAACAGTCATATGCAGATTTTGAGCAATATAACAAGACTTTTTTCACTATAGAATGTGTTTTAAACTAACAATGTCCCACAGTGCTCATTAATTGACCTATTATTTTATTTAGTTTAAATCAAGGGTTTAGACCAGCAAGGCTATTGTGCTTAAATTTTGTGTAATTTAAATGTGAGTCTTTTGTAATTCCACAGAGGTTATTAATGTTGTATGCATGAATAAAAACTTCCTGACAGCAAAGTATTAGTGATTAAAATGTAAATGTTATACTCTAAAATCTTCACTCATAGTGAAACTATGAGTTTTTTTCCTTAGTTGAAGAGGGAGAATGGTAGAGGTAAGATTTAAAGCAGTTAACACTTGAAAGACAGACATCTGTGATTGCTAATCTCTAGATATGAATGCAGATACAAGTTTGCAAGTATAAAGGACAGATAAGCATGTTTTTATCAGTGAATTTTGCTTAATTGCTTTCTGATGGTATCTAATACTACTTCTTAAATTATTATGTTTCTATTAAAAGGTAGGTTGTAATCTCAGGTCTTTATAGTTTGAAGTGTTTTTTTTTTAATTTAAAGAGGAAGAGAGCTATTATCCTTTCTGCTGTGTATTTATTTAAGAATTTCAATTTTTCTTTTCAAAAATATTTACTGGTGCTAATTACTGTTGTGCTAAATACACATTGGCAGAAGTGGAAGAGTTTTGCCATACTTGTCATAATCCAAGAATAAAAAATTGTTATCAAATGGGCAGGATGCTTGCAGAGAATGTGAGAAGACTTTTGAGTCCTCACCTTGTCTATGCTAGTGGCTCAGTGATGAGCCCCATTTGATGTATTCTGGGTGAATGTCTGGAATTTCTAATTTGCATCTATGATGTTCTCTGGTGAAAATGCAAATCACCTAATTTTTGTGCAAAATGAGAATGGGGAAATCTTGGAGGTCTCAGAAAGCTCCCAGAAGGCTTCCAGGCCTCCTGAGCATACAGAGAAGTTCATGGCGTAGTTAATGCCACCCTAATGACTGATCTGCCCATGGAGCCTATTCCTACCATCTTTGCTGCTGTTGTGAAAACTCAGAAGTAAAAGGACTAAAAGAGCAAGAAAGCTTCAAAGGCATGTTGAAATATTTGCTTTTCTCCTTTTCTCCTATCTGCTAAAGCAGAAAGACAAAAAAACTCCCTATTTGTGAAGGCAGTTTATCCCAGTCATTTATTTTTCAAGCAGTGGGGAGATCTTTTTTGCTCCCTTGTATATTTTAAGGTTGAAACACACCCTGTATTTCTAGCAGACCCCAGAATAGTGGGTTTTGATTAAAAGATTCTGGAACTTTATAAGCAAAGTTAACCTACTTCTTTGTATTGCTGTGATTCAGTGAGAAAAGCTAGGACTGCATATGATGAACAAGTAGTTAAAATACCTGCACAAAAAAAAAATTTCTCCATCATTGTTACTCTAGTGTATCAAGATTATCATAAGGAAAAAATAATTGCTTTAAAATCTCAGCTATTACATTTAAGAAGTAATCTTACAACAGAGGAGGAGGAAACAGTAAAGATTTTGTGATGCAGATCCAATTTACTACACAGTTCCTGGAAAACAGATTAGGGTTTTCTTAAATTTATATTGAGACACCTTTTTTCAATCCCACAATAAAATGTAGCATGAGTATAATGCTAACTAACATCCTGGGCATTATAAAATTTGGAATCTGCTTGCCACTGCATAATTTCAAACAGCAAAAGAAAATCAGGAGGGATTAATTCAGTCTCTAAAACTTAAAAGGTTGTTCTAAAGGTCCCCTGTCAGCCAGTCTTATTCCTTACCTATGGGAGATGGCTACAAGAAAAAAACACCTGGCTCCCTTCCTTTCACAAGCCTGTGGACTTTTTCATGTTGCACCAATGTGTGCCCATAAAATAGCTTGTGTTTAGCAAGCAAAATCTAATGTATCAGGATCTGCTATCATGTGTTTTAGGTTATTAATGAGAAACCATGACAAAAAACCCCAAGTTAACCATCCCCTCCATTCTTTGAAAAGTTTGCTGGTAGCAGAGCTTGCTTGTCTGGTTTCTAATGTGAACCAGCAATCTCACACTTACTGTTATTTCATCTACTTAAAACCAGCTGCCACAGACTAATATGAGCTCCATGTAGATTAAAAGGTGTCCAGATTGGTAGAACCCTTACTCTCTGGTTACTTTACTTCTCAGGAAGAATTCTGAGGCACAGAGTTACCTGAAAACACTTTTCACTGAAAAACCACATATTTTGCTAAAACAAAAGGTCTATAGGCCATTATAAGCATTACTTCTACTGCTTAGCTGTGAGCTCTACAGAAGTACTCCTAACAGTCTGCAGTTTTCTTATGCTTTTGGAAATAAGCGATTCTTTAGCTGGTTGTCCTGGCAAGTAGCCACTAAATTCTACATGAGAGTAGGGAAATGAACTCATTTTATATGCATATAATATTCAGGGGTTCTAGATTTACCAAATAGCTTTATGTAAAATCCCCCTTTTCCCCCCAGTATCTATGACAAAGGCAATAAATATTGAAGTCTGTTCTTCATCAATTTTACAGTAAACTCATCTCTGTGTGATAGACTATGCACTCAGCTAGCTAATCAGTGTATCAGAAAACTAATTCAGGCAGAGCAGCAATCCAACAGACCTTGTCTTTTGCATATGCATTTGGTCTGATTACTGAATTTGCAGAAATAACTGAGTTACTGTCTTCATGTGGATAGCAGGAACTCACAGAACATGAATATTGCTATTTATATAGCAATATATATGGGAGTTGCTATATATTGTGCAGCATCTCAATTACACTTGAAAAATGGTTGCACGGTATCAGACAACTTACACTGTTATGCAGAAAATAAAATTAATAAAGGAAACTGGTCTGCCTTAGAGCTGCTGAGTTATTTCAGTTATCCTCTGTTAATTTGGAACTTCACACATCTTTTGCATTTGATTTTTATGTTACTGGAGTACATTGACCTCCCCAGCTAAGATCTAGCCTGTCTGCCATCTGCATAGCAAACATGCTAATACACATTTTCCTCTACAAAGAACACAAAGTAGTTCCATTATTCTCCTTTACTGAAGAAAGCCTGGAGTGTTTCATAGCTCTTCGTGGTTTCTCTGGAAATCTCTTACACAGCTAGAAAGGGAAATCTGGATTTTCTCAGTCATTTCCCCATTCTTTATTGACAGACAGTGGTTTTTTTGCAGACCATTCTGAGTGATGCTCTTCCCTTGTCAGTGTCACTTTGCTTTGCTTTCTTGGTTTTAATAGCACTGGAGCAGATTGACTGTTTGAAGTCTGTGACAGCAAATTTGGAAGCAGAAGATGCTCTCTCTGGAGGTAAAGGTGCCTGTCTTGGGCCATGAGAAAAGACATGCAGATGAGTCTCCATTGGTTATTTGTCCTTGTCTTTTATGAACAAGATTGGATCATTGTTCTTCTGTTTCCTTGATTGTTTTTCCACTGAACTTATGAGAATCTGTCTATCCTTCTTTGGTCTTCAGCTTTGAAAGAAGGACTTGCTTATGAGTGGTGGCTACAAAAAACCAGCAGCTTCTCCAAAAGTAATGAAATAAGACATAATTATTTCCACTGAAAGTAATATTTTGCATTTCACTTCAGATATTTTAATGCAAAGTGTTGTGTGAATACCATATGTTCTCCAGCATTTCTGATTCTGTTCCTGTTTGCCTGGATGATATGACCCTCAGGCAAAAAAGTTAATTGCAAGGGTACACGAAGAACTATAACCTGGGGAAAGGATTATACATTTATTAGTAATATTGGTCATTTTTCTACAGTTTCTCTTAACTTGAACTGATAAAAAACCTGACTAAAAGTAGTACAGTACCAAAAGGAGGTCAAAATTACTCCTCCACGAAAATAGTTTCTTTGTTTTTAGTTAGACATACTTTAAATGCTAATAGTGTCAATTAATTTGATTTACTTTATGCAGTTGGCAGCTAAACAACTACAGAGGCTCCAAACTTCAATTTTCTGCAGACAGACAAGTGGCCAGAGACCATCTTCAGTGTTATTAAAAAGGCATTTTAATTCCTGAAGCAGTTGGGTAGAAATAACTGTAAAATAATAAAAATATTTTTTAACAGGTTGTGGGCACAGGCTTATTGGAAAGGTATTTTTTCAGGTAGTGGAGTTGCCTGTTTGTTTTTTTTTTTTTAATACAATAATTTCCTAGTGTGGACTGCAGATAAAAAACAGTTCTCTTGATGATTTCAAATAAACCATATTCCATAAAGAAGCTTTGTTTTTGCTGTACGTCGTGACAGTTCTTTTACAATGTTTTCTATTACACCCTTAAGCATTGTCACTTGATTCCTGTAATGTTAATTACCTCTGAAAGTTCCCTCCAGTCCTTCTAAAGAATATGAGTAATTGTAAATGCATCAAAATGACTTCCATCTTCTGTGCATTTATTAAAAATAAATAAACTTGACCCAGGAATTAAGCAACAATGAAGTTTATAATAGTGAAGCTAAAAAGCTTTTTTTTTTTCCTTGGGTTAATTGTATATGTTTTACTCACACTGAAACCTTTTTTACAGCAACAGTAGTGTCACACATATGGGGCTAATGATGATGTCTCTTGAGGGAATATAGTAGCTTAGACTGAAGGAGTTTCTTTTCCTCCTAAAGATGGTGTTTGGCTTTACACAGGAATTCAGGTCAGCCCTATGATTGTATAGTACAGGAGTGCAGATCTCCTTCCTGTCTGATTCTCTAAACTGTGTGTAACTGATGGATTTGTGGTATCAAATATATTATTGTGAACTCACTGAAATCAGTGATCATCTACATGTGAAGTCAGTCTTTCTCAATAAGTTGCCAAATGGTCCATGGACATTAGTTCCTATCTTTTGGATAGAAACACTAGAAAGGCCCATCAGGCTCTCTAAGTCTTTCAAGGCACCCTAGACCATTTCTTTGTATGTAATATAGGACCCTCTTTGTGCACATGACTGAGCTGTTTAATGTGGCTCCCGTGGATGCTTCCATGAATATTTTTCTTCAGTGATGTGAGTTCCTGAGAAAAATCCTTTGTCCTTTTTTTCTGCAGGATCTCCCTTACCTGGTTCTCCTCACCTTGGCTGCTGACTCAGGTGTCCTCCTTGTCTCTCCCCCCTGCCTCTGCCCTCATGCCTTGGAGTCATGTGTGGTTTCCTTTCCACCTTGACAGTAATTGATCTGCACTCCCCTTTCCTGTGAGGAAATCTTGCCCTCATGAAGATTTAAGGATATAAAATAATGACTTATTGCCTAATAATTTAGCTTGTAATTGTTTATACTGCTTTCACCAGGACTTCTCTCAGAGCAGAAAATCTTTCCTGCTCAGGATACAAGGTGCTTAAAGGATGGACATAGTATGCACAAGGATCAGGGTTTTTTTGCCTTGCTTAATGTCAATATTTGGTTAGCATTTCACAAAACAAATATATATAAATTAAACATCTGACTTTATTTTCAAGATCACAGTACCTGTGACTTCAGACTTTCACAAATCCTCTCAGTGGGACTGGAATAGACATGCTCCTACTGTAAAAGTTAGGTCTGCCGAATTGAACAGTTCAGACAAAGATTTTAAAGAACCAGGATTTCTCTCCATGAGAAGAAGGGAACAGTACAAAATAATTTTTTTTTAATCCTGGGACTAGGGGAAAAACAAGGGGAAGGAAGCATAAAGCTATTCCTCCAATACTTTTCAATTTAATATTTATATCATAGAAGGGTTTTGAGTTCAATCAGGCCAGCTTTCTGCTATGGACAGATTTTTCTGTTATTTAGACAAAGAAAGTTGGTACCCAAATACCTATGAAGTACAGTGTCTTGACTCTGATTCGTGGAAATGCATCTCTGTATAAAGAAATATGGGTCAGATATTGCTGTTATATTTTTTAATATGGTGATGTGAGAAGATGGATAGTGTTCTTCTCAGTTGCTGAATTCAGAAGCTTTAATAGTACTCCTTTAATTGGTTTACTGGTGAGGTCTCTCAGGATCCTGTAACATTTGCCTATGTCAAATGGCACTCAGAAACATGCCAAAAGGATTAAACACTTGTCCAGTTTCCAGGCTCTGATATTAGTGGTCCCTATTCAAATACGTTATGGCATGGAAATGTTCTGCTTGATAGGAAATTACAGAAAGCAAAAATTAGATAATTTCTTGAAACTGCTGGGGTTTACACTGGGAACGGAGTAGATGGTATATAGGGTGCACAAATTCTATTTGAAATTAAATTACCATTCTACTGAACTCCATCCTGCACGTGCCTCCACAGACATGAGAGACATGTGTGTAAATTGTGGTTTCCAAAAGACATGTGAGATTTGGACCAACTTTGGGCCAGTCCTTGCCCCTTTTAATATGTTGTCTTTTAGGCATACAACAGTCTCAAACATTCTTGCAATGGAAGATTGCATACAGAGTAACAGAAACTCATCCCATTTATTTATATTTTTCTCTCTCAGCACCATTTCCCTTGATTCTCTACTGCCTACAAGATACTGCTTTCTGTAATAATAATTTTGCAGCTTCCAGTAGCAGACACATATGCTATTGCTTCCAATCTCTCATTTTAAAATCACTGACTGACAGGTCTGACAGAAACAAATAGCAGGTGTGTTGATAGATATTGTGTTTATATTTGCTTTTAAGTGCTTTATCCCCCCTTCTCTTCATCTTTTTTTTTTTTTTTCTGGTTCAGCACCTTTTTTTATATAAGATAGTAATTCCAGTTTGCTTGGTGTGTAATCATGGGTCACTATACTAATATTATCACAGCTGTGGGTATAATGTCACGTTATTTCCTTTGGAATATCATGTGCTTTTGCTTTTTAAAAAATATACCTCTGTATCATGTTCCTTTAAGTGCTTTACAAAGAAATTTTTTTCAGTTTTCTTTCCTTACAGTATGGCAAGATGGACCAACAGCATGCCAAATGGCTTCTAGATCTCTTGCTATTTTAATGCTCTTGTCAATACATGCACTTTTGTGGATGCCAGTAGATCCCATCTGCGCCCTGGTTGAAATACTACAGATGACGCAGATGAAAACTACATATTAGCAGAAATACCTGAGGAAACTTGGGCAGATTGCCTTTCATAGTCTGCTGGCTTCTTGTTCCAGCTGGACAAACCACAAGGATCCTTCGCTTCAGAGTTTGCTGCCTCTGTGCCTCGGCTTAGTGTTAAGATTTGGGAACAACACAGGTGTTAGTATTTGTCAACTTATTGCAGATTCTTTGCTTTTCATCACATAAAAGCTTGCTAGAAGCTTAGCAGCCTTATCTCCAGAATAAACATTTTTTTAATATATTTGCTTGTAGCCTTTATTAATGAAGTGTAATTGTATCAGGGGTATTTTACATTGAATTCAAACTCCAAAGGTAGGTAGGTATGTGAGGCATAAACCAGATAGTCTAAGGCTGATCTAGGACAAGGAAATAGGCCTTTTAATTTTTTTTTTTTTTAAGTGCATTTACTAAAATCCATCTGAAATTATAAAAATACGCATAATATAAAATAATTAGTAAGACTGGCATTAGTATTATCTAATTACACAATACTTTTATTGCAAGAGCTGGTGAGAGACCTTATCTGGAATTAAGGATTAGTATCTCCATTTTGAAGAAGGGGGAATTGAGGCAGAGCATTTAACTGGTTTCTTCAAGATGGCAGAATAAAACAATTGTAACAAGTAAATGCAGATACCATCTAACACAGAGGTCTATCTCTATGTTACTGGGATTCCTATCAGAGGAAATCTGCCATAGTATGAAAGTGAAATCTTGTAATTTTTTAATGCTTAGAGGTAATCATTGGCTTAGCACCTTTGTGGGAGACTAAAGAAAGGAACTGGAATGTGCACCTCTATCCAATACGAGAAGATTCTTTTTAAGTATACTGTGTATTAATGGAGAAATTGCAGTTTTCTGATATGAGTGTTCATTTGGGAATCTGTCTCTCATATCTTAATCCTCCTTGTCACACCCTCAGCAAAGAGCAGGAACTGCATGAGGGTCATGTTTGTGAGCTGCTTCAGTTCAAATTGCCATCAATGAGGAAGTTACACTCTTGTGTTTTTCATTGCTATTACACTGATAGATTACCTCCTGCTCACATATGTGAAAAGGTTATTTCAGAAAGAGGCTATTTTTTTTCCTAGATGTATAACAGTACCAATTATACCAGATGTATGCCATACATAACAAAACAAGTATTATTCTTCACCATCATCATCTGTGGATTTTTGATTTGTGAAAGAAATTGGCTTGATTTGTGATTTGAGATAGTAAAATCCTTTCCTGTAGCAGAGCGGAGGCTGCAGGGGAGGTTGAGGAGGCTTGGTGGTTTGTTTTTGTGTCCCTCCTGCTTTTCATCTCTTCTAGGGCCTGGCATGCCTTCGCTTTTTCAATTTTAAGGATCATTTACTACTCAAAGTGTTAGAAGTTTAGTTTTAAAACCTAGAGTAAGAGGCTAAGCAAGTGTAGCAGAGGGTTTATGTTGTCCTGTCAGAATCAGGTGAAGGGGAGATGAAATTGAAGAACCAGAACACTCTTCTAGAGAGTGGAAAGGTTGCTGAAGTGGGAATGTCTGTCTGCCCCATGGCAGCTTCACTGTCCACCTTCTCTCTTTAGGGTGGCAGATCCATGCAGAAATTAGACAGGTCAATGTATGAAAAGGTAACAGGGATTTGAACTATGAAGAAAGGAGGACTGAAAGTTTGTTGATGGTGGGGGGGGGGGGGGGGGGGGGGGAGAAGGAAGCACAAAGTCTAGATAAAGATTAAAGTTTATATACTTTCTCAGTTCTTTGAATTTGCTGAGTTCACTAGCACATCATCTGCCTCCAACTCCTTTGTTTATTTTGAGGAGCTTTCTATGGTATGGATAGAAGTTATGTTAAAAAAGATGGCAGCACTAAACCCTGTGAGCATTCATGAAAAAGAAAATTGACTCTGGGAAGAAGTTGTGGGAAAGTGTTTGGAGTAATTGGCTGTGTTGGGGAGTCAGGGAAGAGAGTATTTCACTTCCAACTTTGAGACTTCTAGGAGGAACAGCTACATTATTAGTAACCCATTCACAAAAATCTGACATTAGAAGGATTTTAATTTAAATTTTTAATTTAAAGCAATTTAAAAATAGCTCTGTATAATAGCATTCTCCCTGAAATAGCAGAGAGGATGTGGAATCAGAAATTCAAAGAAGTGAGATCCTTATGCGATCAAATGTTACTAAGGATATAATGGGCATTTATTTCTTCTTTACAATGACATCTTGCTTTATGTAGTTTAGAAAACTATAAACTATGTGTGTTTTTTTGATGGAGCTGGCATAGTTTGAGTATAGGTATTACTCAAAAAAATTGTTGTTGTCATTAACTCATCATATAGAGTGGTGGATGAACAGAAAGGTGAGATATAAGATGGACATAATGACGGAGACACACCAAGTGTATGTCTGTCCCTTGTAACCACAATCTGCTTTGAAAAGGACATTGGATACTTCCTCTGCCATGCTCTCCAACGCAACAGGAATAGTCAGCTGTTTCTGTCTTGGTTAAGAAAAAGACTGAAGCTGTTTAGTGGTATGCAGACAGCACATAATGGTATGCAGGCAGTAATACTGGATTGGCTGGATTATCACCACATATGCAATACCTTGCTGACCAGAGAATTTCTGCATGTTATTCTAGACTTTTTCATGGTAAGTCACATTAAGGCAGATCTTAGGAGGTCTTTTCTACAATAAGAAGTCCTTTCCACAATAAGGAGATGTGACTCCTTATTGTAGAAAGGACCTTTGATTATTCTATTTATTTATTGAAAAAAAAGAAGGAATTCTCAGACAACACAGATATTCTGGGAATCTTGTTGGAAGGCTTGTTTCCCTGATCATTAGTTTCAGTATTTGAAGGATTGGTATTATAATGAAAAAAATGATTTAAATCGGCTGTGTTGTCATTATATTGTGGTATGCATATACAGATATATACATGTGCACACATATACATATGTGTATGTGTGTACAAGCATTTAAACACATATGTTGAGTTGAGAATATCCTCAGTTAAAATTAATATGCCTTTAAAAAAGTGTTAGTGATTAGTCTTCAATTTTAGCATCCTCTTTTGGCACTGTAAACAAATACTGATGCTGACAGGTTCAAAGGATGGGAAGGACTCTAGGTCATACACCATCAGATTCAATACTGAAATAAAACTTCAAACCTGAAACAATGACATAAAACACTTTATTAATTTTAAGGTACTTTAGCTCCAACAAAACTGTATAGAAGCTCCCCAGAAAAGCACAGGAGTTCTTCCTTTGCTAACAAAGATAAACATTTATATTTAGTTTCTTTGGCATTTTTGCAGGGCAGTTTGGGGCCATCTTATTAACTAAGATTGCAGTCAATTATCTGCTTTATTGAGTATTGGTTTTCATTTGAGTGATCTTTGTACTGTTTGCCCGATAATTTTTCTGTGGTGAGGAAACTCATTAGAGCTCCTTCTCTACCTGCTTGCTATTGTCTTACTCGTCTGAAACTGAAAATTCCAATTAACGTGATCTGAATTGGATTGGAGCTGTAAACAAGTGCAGCTACCTTTGCTTCATTAAAATATGGAAAATCATGTGCTTGTTTTAATTATAATTTATAATTACTTTTTTTTCCCCCCTGCTTGATGCAAATAGGAACTGGCCTTTATTCTGGTATGAAGGTACAGCATCAGATCAGCAACTTTATTTTATTGCATGAAGCAGATGGTGAAGATCACAGATATTTCCAAGAAAAGACAACGTAATTTCAGTGCTAAATTACCCTTGCTCAAGCACCTAACCTCCAGGAGTTGATAGAGAATGCAACTTTATGGTGTATTTCTTGTTCTAGTCTAGGCTTAGCTCACTTGAGGCTAGGAGATAGCTTTGCTTCAAATTGTTGTTTAAATACTTAAAACGAGACCACAGTGTAATCATTGGTAGTTTCAGAGCTGATTTTAGGGGGTTTCATTCACTCAGTGGTTTGTGCAATTTGCTACTGTGTATAAAGTGAAGAAAAAAGGGATCAGATGGAAAATTCCTGAACAGCTGAAACCACTGACAAAGCTTTCCCTGATGCATTGAAGAAGATCCAGGCCTCTTCCATAGTGTCGGGTGACAAATGTTCTGTGTCTTCAAAGGTATTTCTCATTTTAGGAGATAAACAATAGCTGCTTTTCTTCAGGGCCAAACAGGAAAGCAGTGTGTGTACAGCCAAGATTTCATAATATAATGAAAGTCTTTCATCCTGTGAAGTGCCTAGAATCTTGATTTCAGAGTAAATTTTCTTCCCAGGAACAGTATGGTTTTCTGTGAAGCTCTAGAATACTCTTCTTACTGTCAAGTGCTGTGCAGTTTGCAATTCTCACTTTCCCAGGATGTTAATACCTAAACATCTATTCTTTTTAAACTTTCTCTGGTGAGTTACAGAACAAAGGAACCTGCCAATACCCAGACTGGTATAGGTGCCCACCAATCTACCATGTTTGTCAGTAACTAGTAAGAAACTTGGAGATACCACTGCACCCAGTGAAATCAGCCTGTATGCACCCAGATAAAATACTTTTTGCAACAGACTGTGTCTGCAAATATCCTGAGGACAGGACAGGTAGATTTAAAAACTCCTCTGCTGGATTACTGTTTGTGGTTTGTCATGCAGCTTGTCTAATTGAAGTAGCATGCCATTTTCAGTAAGCCGGAAGCAATATTGGGTCATGTAAATATAAATTTAGAATGCTCCAAAGAACTTCCCAGCAGTTGTTTGTGTGTCAGTTGCCCAATTTTTGATGCTATTCCAGCTGATCTTTTTAATCAGAAACCTGCCAGGGCTCCTGCCATTTCACCCACCCAACCTCCTCAGCAGGCTGCCTGCAACCACTTTGGAGCACAGGATTCCAGGTTTCCAGGTCAGTTGTTCTCAGTGGTTTAGCCACCACTTTATGTCGTAATAAATTGCCATAAATTTATAGTCTGACTTAATTGGGACTTTGTGCTTTATGAATAATTTTTTGAAAAAATGTTAAAAATTGCAACTAATTATCGTTAATGTTGGCTTTTAGATGTCTGCTGTGACATTACATTTATTTAAGTACAACACCTTTAAGTGAATTTATATTTCTAGTTTTGAGAATGTGTCCAAGATCTTCTAAACTTAGCTGGAATATATCTAACTTAACTTTGGTAATTTAATTGAGATACCTAATTTAGGAGCATTCTGTATGTGGATCCGTTTCCTCATAACAGAGGAGAATGGAATGAGATTGCCAGAAGTTATGAGGCATAGATCTTTGCCAAAAGTCATGTTCTTCCACTTAAATTTAGATACCTGCTTTTTTAGTTTGATTTTCCACTCTGTTGAGCACCCAGTGATTCATAGGTTGTTCTTCTTTTCTGTCAATAGAACAATTATGTTCATCTATTTGCTTTAATATTTCTGCATCCAAGCTATAAAGAATAAATGGCAGAATTACCACTTTTGAATGTCAGGCCACTGACCTCTTTTTAAAAAGGTTTTAGAGCCTTAGCTATAGTCATGTAACTTGGAAAATTTCTGATAAAGTTGGAGTTAGTGTGTGTGAGGAGGATCAGATTTCGTTCAGGTGTGTATTCTCTCATGTTGAGTTGAGCAATAATTTCTTTAATCATTTCTTTCAGGGATAAGATTTTTTTAAATTAACTGTGAAGTTCTTAAAAATATTTCCATCTTTTGCTTGACTTGATGTGAGGGAAATACAGAGATAGTTTGTAGATATTTCTAATACATGAATTTTTCTCTCTAGTCTTTGTTCACCTGCAAAGTGACAGGGTTGCCAGTTACCACACAAGTAACTAGGCCAGTTTCAGTATCTGTTTATTTGGAGATGGTACGAAATCAACAACAGGACTGTTGTTGGGACTGCAGGCTGCATATATGATTCTGTGTAACATGATCCTGCAATGCCCTTAAATAATATGTAAAGTTTTAGGAAATATAGAATTTATTTAAAACTTCGAAAGCTTTTGTTTTCTAACTGCATGGTTTCAGTGACTGAATGATATTGAGTCTGAATTAATGATAGAGTATGAAAAAGTCTGTCTTAAAACCAGGCAGAAGTACATGTGCAGTTATTATATCATTCCTGTTAGTCAAGGGCAGTTTGCAGTGAATTTCAGAGGGAATTCTTGTGGAATGGAATGTTTAAATTGTAGAAGAATTGCAGCAGTTCTCTGCAAGCTTTTTGCAGATAACAGGATTGCTTCAAGAGTGCTATTTGAAGGATATTGAAGCTTTGCAAAAACTAAAGGCAAGTTTAATGGTAACTTCAGTGGGGTCAGGAGTGGCTATTCCATTCTTTAACTTTTATTACAGTTATTTAGTTTATCGGTGATTGTGATGAAACTAATGAGAGATCAGAATTCTAATTGTGCAAGTTATTTACGTTAATACTGCTCTTTTCTTTCCTCCTTCTGAGGGAAAATGATCATGACAATAGTTTTGAAATTAATGGATCTATGGAGTCACCACAGTTAACCCCAAGGTTTAATGATATAGATTTAAAATGTCTTGTTAAAAAAAAAAATAAAAGAAAAATCCCCTTTTAGACTTTGAAAGAGTCTAATGCCTTGCATTGTAACCAAGTCTAAATACACGTACTTTTATGGGATAATTTCAACAATAAGTACCATCTGCTTAATGTGTTCATAAAACCAAATATTAATTTCCTGGTAAATTAGTTGTAAACCAAAAAATATTATTATCATTGCAATAATTTTTATATAAGATAAATGTCTCAGTGGTTCAGAAGGTTAAAGTTTAGAATAAGAGCTGGCATTTACTTTTCTCTGCAATTTGGCTAAAATTAAATTGCCTGATTGTGAATCCAAGACATATTTTATCTTTCATAAAAATAGAAAAGACCTGGAAACAATCTGTAGACCACCAGGATGTCTGAAATTTATTTTCCAGTTATAAAAATAAACTAGCCTTGAATTTATTCACCATCTGTCAGTCTTCTCTTCCTACCAGGGAGCTGAATTTTCTGACAGGTAACTTGCAGTCGTAAGGAACAGCTGTAGGAAGCAAGGATACCAAGATTGCTTTAATTATATTAAGACACAGAGCGGCTTTTGGAAATTAAGTGTTCAGTTGCAGTGTCTGGGGAGAGGTTTAACATTTTCAGGATTCTCAAAAACACACACACTTCCTACCATTTCAGGACCTCCAAGGGTTCATTCAAATGGAATGGAAATGGGGCAGAGTGACCTTCTGTTACTTAATTTTCCTCTGCATCAGAATCTGTGTGCAGGGCTGGAACCAGTACAGGTGAAGCGAGAGACAGTGTTAAAAATCTTATTAAGGTAAATCTTGATGACCAGAAGGATGTTACCTTTCCATCATAACCTTCGGGGACCTACTGACTTTGATTCTTGTTAGTGGCATGCTATTCTGTTTGAGAAAGAAGAGGAGAAGGTGATTTTTAGTCCACGCATGAAGTGATGATGACTGTAGTTGGGTGAGCTGTGTCCCGTGTGTAGGAAGAGGCTCAGATTTACCAGCAAGCTCTCTCTGACTCCCTTCAGGACACATGTGTAACAAGGTTAAGGTCACCTCTGCTGCAGAGAGAGACGTAATCAACCTGTTTGAATTGTAAGGTTTTTGTTTTCTATTATAATTATTGTAAAGATTTGGCAGCACTCGATAAACATAGGGGTAGCTGCATTTGAAAAAGCCCAAATCTTATTTTGACTGCCTGAGATTGTTACTGGCACAGAGAGATGGTTCAAACGTGGTTTCTCCTCTCAAGTACCTAACAAGAGAAAGCTGAAAGGCACAACAGAATCATCTCTGTCTAGATCCAATAATGGATTTGACTTCAACATAATAACTAATTAATGAATGAAAGGACTTTCAGACCAAAACTATATGACCTTGAACTGTAAGAATGGCAGGTTAGATCTCCTTGGATACCATTAGAAGCATAAATGGAAAGCCTATTCCTGTATCGTAGACTCTGTAACAAACTGAAGAAAATTGCTTTGCAGGATGAATGAAGTGCAAGAATAGTTAAGGAATTATTTGAACAGCATTTCCAGCTTGAAGATAAATGATTTCTGTATGTGTCTTTCATCTTAGTTCCTTTATTTGAACAAAAGCAGCTTAAAATTACCATGACATATTCAGAAAACTGCTGACAGACTTCATGTCTCTCTACACCAGAATATGCAAAGAAAAAAGGAGGCATGAAGTATGAAGCTATGCTGTCTGTCAGACTTTACAGAATGACTGGGCCATGCACCAGATTTATGAAACAATGAAAGTAACTTCCTTACAATAAAACTTGAAGTATGTGTCATTTTTTCCCCAAACTTTGTATGCATGGGTTTTTTTTCCAAAGCCTTGTAGCACAAGGCTGTCAGTTCCACAGTGTCAGCTACTGTGCAGCTGAAAATATATATGAAGAAAGGCTAGATGGCTGGCAAATAATATATTCTCCTAGAGTTCATTTGTGCTAGTGTTACCCACTATGCTTCTGGTATACCTGCTCACAGTAGAGGATTCCTGTGAGTATTGGGGCAGAAAGGCTGAAGAACTGAATGCATGACATTTTATAAAAATCCAAGGAGACAAGTCATTATTAGTACATTAGAACTACATCTCTTTTCTTCAGTCCCTTTGGTATCACTACTTGGCATGGAAATTCTGACCCTATTAACACTGGCTGAATCTGAGGTTTATTTCTGGAAGCTTTTAAAAAACAGCTGGGGAGTACCTTTCACTTTTAGTCATATGCTGTGGCTTCTTTTTCATGTCTAAAGTTGAAAAAAATCCCAGAGCTCTCCCTGGCCTTATGTGACTTTCATATGAATACATCTATGTTCCTAACCTTATCAGCTTTTTGTGGTAGGTAGAAAGGGCCAAGTGGTACCTCTATTTGATAAATTTCAAAAAGCTTTGTTCATATCCCCATTCCTCTTAAACTTCCCTTTTTCAATTCACAGCTTTGCTGGAAAATTAAAATTGTATCCTTAAGCTTCACACTGTGTGCTGTATTTCATCACAAATATGATGCCACAAATAGCTTATTTCTGAGTCTTCAGGTTTTTTATTGTGAAAGTCTTTGGGGCAAGATTATCTGACTTTACAATTATTTGACTACAGAAGTCCACCTTAGAATATTCTGTACTAATCCAAATGATCTTTGCTACTTGCATTTAGGATTTCCTTTGGGAAAGAAATAAACGGCTGTTTTACAACAGCACCTTTCTTTCTGGAGTGTTATAATTCAGGTTCATCCTTTCAACTGCTCTTAAACCTCATCCATATTTGTGTCACCTGTGTTATGTTTTTATTTTTAATGTTAATGTAAAAAATCAAGTTAGATCTGTTCATGTCTTCTTGTTAGCATGACTATCAGGTTTATGAATTTTCAGTTACCATTCTAGTTCCCCTCTTCTGCAGCGCTGCTTCTAAGCTCTTATGCATGACCAGTATATGGGGCATACAAGTCTTTCTTGAAGTATTAAAAAATAAATTTTTCTCTTTTTGGTAGAAATCCAACAATCTTGCTGCAGAAAACTAGTCTCAAAATATTATCAGCTGACTTGTCCTAATCCTAGAAGTTTGAATGACCTTTAGATTTATGATTTGATTGTATGAAGCTTAACTATTAATAATGCATAAGTTTTCTTGGATATACTTTTAGATACATCACTAAATGGGAACTTTTCTTGCTGAAAAGAAATAAATAGAACACTGTGATCTCAAAGGAGCAAAGAATTCCTGGAGCCAGCTTGCTGGGAAGCAGCTGAGTGGTAGCCAAGATTAATTTGTTCTTTAGATCTTGGTAGTCTGAATTTCCTTACTACTCAAGATTGCTTTGGTGATATTTATTATCTTTTTCACACCTATAGCAATTTCAGATGACATTTTTAGAGGTGGTAAAAGAAATGAACTTCTCTAATTTGTAATAGAAGTTATGTGAATAACTTCACCAAGTGAAGTTTTTCAGGAAACAAACTTTATTAAAGCTGTGCAGATTGACCCTTGAATTGTTGGGGTTTTTTTTTTCTCAATAAAAGAATTGATAAAATCTATGTATTTCAGTTCAATTTTGTCAAAATGAGACATATCTACTTTTGTTTCAGAATTCAGCTTAATTTAAAATCATATGCATTTATTTTTTTATAGCACAATGGATAATATAGTCCAGTATCTTCATTTTAATTTTTACAAATGTTTCAGAGTAGTTTGTTTTATTTTATGGAGTCAACCAGAAAGCTCCCCAAAATAATTATTCACATAACTCAAGAAATGGGTGCCCAGGTTACTTAGACTCACTAAAAATGTTCAGCAGTAGCTGCTTTTATTGACAACAAAATTTCTGTGTTATGAAAATAAAGGTACTCGCATAATTACTGAAAAAGAGTAAAGGAGGAGATTTTTTGGTAGAAATGCTGAGATACTGGCCATCTTAATATAAACCTGTAGCAGGATATCTGTAATGAAAATCCACAGAGAGACTGAATTTGCAGTTGGAGAAATCCAGACTGAAATGCTAAATCTGTGATACGGCAATCTAGAAATTATAAAATGAATAAGAGCATCAAGAAAAAAAAATAGAAAAAGGAAGAGACTCTGAACAGTTTTTAAAAATTGTCTCAAGTACCTTTCATTTTTCTTTGTATGATTTTCATCTGATTGAAGGAGCTGGAATTGTTGCTAGTTAGATTAGTAACCAGGCAATTAAATAAGATGAGAAATAATAGACTGAATAAAGATTTTAAGAAAGTTAACATCTCATATTTCAAGAACACAGGTTTATACCATTCTACTGCTTGCATGTGGTATTTACATATTTAATTATTTTAGATATTTCTGAAATATACCTATGCCACTGTTACGTAAACCTTTTTAGAGCTCAAATTAATGTTAAACTCACACAGTTTATTCATTATTTTAGAGTTTCATGTCACTTTTTTACCTGGTGCTCTAATAATGTCTAGTAGCAGTAGATGTTGAAGTGACCATTTCTAGCTTCCTCTACTTTGTTCTTCAGAATTTGAAGCATTCTAGAGTAATGATTTTTACCTGTCCTCTGGGGAACCCAGAGGAGTTGAAGTGGTGACTACGCCCTCTTAGTTAATTGTAAATATCAAGCAGTGAATTAGTGAATAGGCTGGTATTGAACTATTATTCATATTTTGTCAAAGGTTAGACTCAATGATCTTGGAGGTCTTTTCCAACCTTAATGATTCTATATGTTCTGTATATACTCTAGCCAGCACAGAATCCAGCTTTTCAGAATATGTTTACAGAAAGCTTGGCTGACAAAGAAACAGGAAGAAATAAAAGCATGGGTGGCAGTGGTATCCACATGAATGTTCTGAGTATTTTAATCCTCACATTAAACCCACGAAATGAGGATAAAGTTTCCAAGTGCAAGCAAAAGATACATGAATTCTTCTAAAGGACCAATCCTGTGGAGAGCTGATACACATAGGGTGTAAATTCTAGACTGTTCCTGCTCTTTTTCAGTTCAGACACCAAGCTCCTAGCCCAATTGGCAATGGAGAATTGTTGGATAAGGCTTGTTCATAAAACTGATCCTCAGTTAGATGAAAGTAATGCGGATTTACTTAATGTTCTCAATGGATAGCTTAGATCGAGTTAGCCTGCCCTAATTTATGACAACTTTTGTTCTAACAGAATTTGTTGCAGATTCTTTTTTCTACTAGCTCCTTAAAAAAAACCAAAAAAATTGCTGCATCTTTCTTGCACTTAGGTTATACCTATAAGGCCTAGTGAAGCACAATTGAATGATGTTATAATCTACAGTTGAATCTCACTCCAGCAGCCTTTCTGATTTCACTCTGGTACTCCTAAATCTCACAGGTAATAATTTTGATGGAAAATACTGTAAAATGGAAGATGGAAAAAAAGGCTAGAGCTTTATCCACCTTAGTCCCAGATTTATTCTGAGCTGAACCAGGTAGGGTATGATGCCTAGTTTGTATCAAGGATAATTTTATATACCTTGTCAAAAAGTGCTTCCATCAGCAACTTGTGTAGTAGTAAACTCCAAATAATGAGACATTTTGGAAGATTCAGCTTCATGTAATATAGTAATATTTATTTGTTTTGTGGAGAAGTCTGATTTAATGCTTCACTCTCAACTGTGGGTAAAATTCTTTCTGTAGAGTCCTTTATTACTCACTCAATGCCAAGGTCTTTAGTGTTGAGCGAGTAATATCAAGTGAAATCAAAGTCTTTGATGAGTGTGTTGAGAAGCCTAGCCAGAATGGGAGAACACACAAAAGACTGTCATGCTTCTGCAAACAGTAGAGTGGTTCAGTCAGAAAAGGTTGGCCAGCTGTCTTTAAAATGACTGCAGTCCCATAACTGCCTGGGAGAGGCCTGTCATTACTTGGTTGCTTAAAGTGTTGTAGGACAGTGGTCTAAATCAAGGGCATCATAAAGTTTTTATTAAGCTTCTTTTAACCAGACATTGGAAGTCAAGTACTTGTTTTATTGCTCCAGTTACACACTATTGGATCCTGGTCTACTAAAAGTAACAAATTGAGAGTTGTTTTTTTCAGAGGAAGAAATAGCTAATTTTCTTGCTTGTTTCTTCTCGCCATTGTTTTTTTCCTTGGCATCCTTGCTCAGACATTTGGCCTAAGATCAAGAAATTTATGTGGAAGACATTGTTCAAATCAGGCCTTTCATAAAAATGGCTTAAGGAGGAAATATGGTCCTGGTTTGCAACTTACTCTAAGTGTTACAATGTGAAGGAATGATTCACTGATTCGACTAGTTGATTGCAACCTCCATATAACTTCTTCCTGCGCAGAGACAGTTTAACATTTTTCAAAATCAGTACCCCTCATTTGTCTTTCCCGTGACATTCACTGCATGAACTTGCATAAGGAAATCACATTGGCATCTGAAGATGTTACTTTTCCTGACTTTTTTCCTTTTTTAGTATATTTAATAATTCTGAGGTGGAGAAGGAAGACTTCTATGCATTGGAAGTTATGATTCAGGTGTGCAATTTGAAAAAAGAAATCAACAACCTGATTTGGACAGGAAGACAATGAGCAATTATTGAAACACTGCAGGAAATTTAATTAAAACTAGGATTTTTATGAACAGTGTTAATGCTTGCTGCCTCAGCTAACCTGACAATAAAGACTTTCCAAGTGACAGTGACATCTGGCACAGGATCACATGCAGGAATTATGCAGAGGTAATAAAAAGCACTTAATTTGCATTGCAAATAGTATTCCAACATTTAGGAGATGTCTGAAAATTTGCATACAGATACATAATTACGTAATTTGCAGCTGTTGTGTTTGTTCCATAAGACCTTGCCACTTTACTGGTAGAATATGTAAATCAGGAATTAATCCTTTTTAGCACCTACTTTCTCAGTAGTCCATAAATCTGTGGCAAATTACAGGAACTTGCGGACTTTCCCATCTTGGCTCAAAATTCTGTGGAAACAGAACTATATCCCTGGGCTTCACTTAACTCTAAAGATCTTTTAAGAGGTTTGTAAAATGCAGCTCCTTCATGGTCAGTTTTTTTAACCCCATTCAGGTCTAATAACTTAGTTAGTGAGGTCATGCTTCAAATCTCTTTTTGATATATTTTCTTCCAGTTTTAAAGAGAATCTAGTTAATATTTATTCTCCTTAGTACCTTTCTGATACAGGTAATTAACTCATGTTACACGTAAACAGAGAAGGATGGGAGGGAAGGATATCTGACCAAACAATAGTGTTGTCTAGATAGGTAATTAAATTCAAGGTGAAGCTGGGCAGCTCAGATGCCTAAAACCCAAAACTGGACCAAATTAGCAGCTAGTAATTTCTTAATACATGATTTCTCAGTGTAACTTCTTGTAAGGCCCTTGTATGTAAGATTTCTTTGCCTGGATAAGCTTGAACAATTTTCACTTAGGTACCAACAGAAAAAGACATGAAAAATATTTATCCATACCAGCTTTCTTGAGGTATATTTTAATATTAACTTCTGTTTTGTTTCTGCATTGGTATTTTTGTAGCACATTTCTTGTATTTAGCTCTGGGAGGTTTGCAGAGATACAGTCGATTAACAAAAGGTAATTCTGTCTACAGAGTTTGAACGTACCAAAGTAATATAGAGAAGGTGTTCTTTGTTTTTTATTTTATAGCATGTTTTCCCTTGTGTTTTTGAAAGTGCTTTTAGTACAATCATGCCATTGCCCCTTCCATGTAATGGAAGATTCCCCTTATGCCTGGGTCCTGTGAAGAAGAAAGTTCAAAGCATCAAGGGAGTTCAGAGCAGGTTAGGTGGTAAAGCATCTTAGAAAACAGTGATTATGCCACCCACCCCCCCCCCCCCCAGGAGAACTTCATTGTATCCAAGTTTAATTTGTGCTAGGAAATTGACTGGATTGTGGGCTGCTAGTTCCTTTTACATGTTCCATTAGACAAAAGCAGTTTGCAGTAATGTAGCCTAAAGTATATTGTTCTTTATTGACTATATAATACCGTTTTGTTATTTTTTCTTGTAATCTAAGTGACATTTGTGAAATGACAATATGTTTATAGAATAATTATAATTAACAATGAATATATCTTTAAGGATTTTGTTGCTGTTTTTAATGAGGATGAAAATGGGAATTGAAAATGAAATCTTTCTGCCCAGAGTGATTGATCTACCTTATAGGCATTGTCAGCGATAGCTTCTATGGAGAGGGAAGTTGTAGTAACAGAAAGAATAAAATAATGAGCCTTCATAAATGAACTAGACAAAGACAGGAGCAACAGATGTTTCTTTTTCTTTAAACTGAGTGTGTGAGCACAAGGAGAAATGTCCTCTGCTGACTGCTCCAGCAGAATGTTGCTGCTAGTAGCTGCTCTACTGAAAACAGAAAAAATGGAAACAAGGTGTTTCTTTACATTGCTGTAGCTACACCTGGTTTTCTACCGCTGATCTTTACTTTCTAGAGGAGAGTTCACTTGGCCGAGGACGAAATGGGGCAGGCAGTGCAGATGGTTCTGAGCTCTTTCTGCACCTCTGACTGTAGAATGGGAGGTTTTGGGGACTCAAATTCCCAAAAATCCCCCTGACTCCAGCCTGGTGCAGTTTAAATACTGTAGGCTGGCATTTGGCCAGATCATATGGAGAAGGTATCTTAGCCCAGTGTCTATTTTGCTTCTGAGCATAGGCTTCCAAGATAGCATGCTGTCCCACTGAGCCTCAGAGTTACTTTTAAGGTCTTCAATGATTTACACATCTCCAGATGTAGCTGAAACTCAGGCACTGTCACCTCTTCTTTTCTGCTCCACCCACTGTCCCTCCTTACCTGGCTGGAGATCTGCTGCCCTGTGTGTGGATTTCTCATGCTGGGTCTTGAATCATGGGTCATGGGCCAGGGCTCCCTGCCACTGCCAGACACAAAGAAAAGCCAAAACCACTCCTCCATTAATAAATTTGTGTGGCTGAGAGCCTTTCCCTCGTCTCTTGTGAGGTACAAATCTTCCAGCAGCAGATAGAAGATTAGGACTAATGGTGCTTCTCCTTTTGTTTTCTGGTGCTTTTAGCTACAGTTGCTAAAAAGTATACTCACAGAGGATACTTTAAATTGAAGGTCCATGGCGTTTTTTCTCCCAATTAGGCTGTGCATTTTTGAGATGCGCAACACAGTTCTTTCTTTTTAAAAGGCAGGGGAGTTCCCAGTATTTTGATCTGTTTTCTGAACTTTCTTACAGCTTGAAAAAGGTTTTGCTGCAGATTATAACTGATTTATTTTTGTCAGTGCCATGCCACATACCAGTTCTAGGCCAAACCAATTAGAAACACATATCTTTTGTTAGCTGAACAAATCTGATGTAAAATTGTAAGCCTGGAATGACAGACTTTTGCAGGAAGCAGGCTGTCTGGAGGACTCTGATAGAATGTCCTCTGCAGTGCTGAAGCCAGGCAGGAACTCACTCACAGCCTGTGACAACCTGTGTGCCTACAATTCTGAGGGCTTATTTGGAAATTTCAGCTTGTCAGAGGCCTATCCTGATGTAGGACCAAGGCTTTTTATCCCCCTGTATATTCCTTTGCTATTATTAGTAAAGAAAAGAGTACATACAAAGTCACTTTTTATTAAGCTGTTGAAAAGGAGCTGTAGTTATATATGTTTCTGCAACCCCTGGCACAGTCATGGTCTTGTCTGTCATCTCTAGATACTCTTGTTTTATGAAACACTGAAATCACATTGTGCAAGCCAAATAATTTCCTTCTTTTCAGTCAGAAATAGATGGTGGAGAAACTCCACTATCAATTTAATTCATCAGCTTTGCTGGCAGTATTTCAAATTTAATGGTTTTCAAATATATTTCTAATTTGCTGTTAAGAAAATTAAAATAAAATTCCTAAATGTGTTGCCAAAGGCAGCATTCAATACAGACTAATCTACACTTCAGGAAGGCATTCAATTTTTTTTTGTCTGTAACTGCACATTATTAGTGTGTCTGCAATAAGCATGTAATTTTTATTATCTCAGAAAAGTTTGGCAGGGGGAATACATCATTACCTGCACATCTAATAATGTGTAGTGCTACAATTCATTTTCTGAGATGCCATGTGTACTGACAAGAAATATTGACTTTATCTTTCTCTTTGTTTTTTTATAGACATAGCAGAAGCCTAGCAGTCTGAAGCAGATAAAAAATAAGGATGGACAATATGTTGGAAAGACATTTACATAAACAGTGAGCAGTAGTGATCAGCAACAACCAGTCTGAAGATTTAGTGAATAACTGCTTATTTCAAAGACTCAGCGAATGTCAAGCAACAACAAAAAAAAGTTCATTCTATCCAGCAACCTTGAACATGGATCTGTAAGTGGTTTTATGCACATGCAAAATAGCATAAAAAATGGCAGACTACTGGGACATAAATAAACATACCATTCCTTTTTATTGTTGGGCTTTGGGCCACACAAACTACAATCTCTTAAATATACAACTTTACTATGAAATGGGTTTAATTATCTCATTAAATTGTGGACATGAGTGAATGGAATTGTTTAGAAGAAGTAGCTACAGACATGAAGCAGCGCTGAGAGCTGCTCAGAGTTGTGTAGTTCCTTGAGGAAGGAATCTTTGTATAAGCAGTAGGAATCTTTGTATAAGTAGTATGCTGGACAAGGTTGTAAAGAGGACAGTGATGAAGAGGACAAAAGCTCCTCGAGGGGTTGTTTTCTGAGACTATGAGAAGAATTAGGCTAATAATTAGAGTCCCTATCTGTGTGGGCATGATTCTTCAAAACACTGTTTTGAGGCACCAGCAAGCAAGTCCTGCCTTTCCAAGGCACTTCTTGGGGTCAGATTTATTTTTCTTGCAGTCAGTGAAGCCTCAGGTGTGATCCTGAAAGTCCATGTAGACCATGAAGAGCCCCCACATGGAGTCTGCTTGTCAACACTGAGATAGCATGTGGAAGAGCTGGAGGGTGGATGTGTCAGTAAGTACACTGTGAGTATAGCTGTTCCGGCAATCCTTTCAATAGAGCATAATCCACCCTTTGAATTTGATCCGTAGACACCATTTAAGCAGAAAAATGCAATTTAAATTGTTATATTCCTTCTATCTGAATGGAAAACAGGCAACTCTGGTGCAGTTCTTAGTTGGTTTTAATTTCTTCCTCACATTTGCACTGTATATAAAAAAGAGGAAAGAAAAGCCTCTTGAAATAAGAAGTACCAATAGGACAATTCCATGAAAATGAAGTTCTGTAATTAAATAATTGAAAGTAAAAACTAAAAGCTCTTCAGCTGCTAAATGTCCTGTATCAAACTTTAGAGCTGTAAGTCCCTTCTTAAGGTGAAGAAATTCTGTGGCTCCTACTGCAGTCTTGTGAGACCAGTGATGGAAGCTGATCTTCCTTGCTAATGGAAAACTGGGTTTCTGCCACACACCATTTATCTTCTGCAGAATCTAAGGTAATGTTTTTTTTATAAATGTTTATTTTATTAATTGGAATTGCTAAGATAGTTTTTAGACTACAAATCAAATTCCGCAATTATACTACTATGAATGCAGTCAAAAAATGGAATTTTTTCTGTCTCAGTGGATGCTAAAATAATATTTAGTGTTTATAGGTGTGCCAGAAAAAAAAATCAACTAGTAAGTGTATCTTGTCTAGTCACATGAATTGGCCCCTTCCTTCCATGATCTACAATCAGATTACCTTGTGATTTTTCAGAAGTGTAAATGGTCTCATTTTCTCTCAGCACTTCTGAAAGAGAATACACCTACTACTCTGAAACTGTAGAGTGTAATTTTTTTTTGTAGTGCATTGTTTTTGAAAAATCTGATCACATAGCAAAAAATAGCATATACAGTAACGTTTTAAGATAAATATCCTCTTTAGCTGCTTGCATGAAAGCTTTAAAATAAAAGGATGATGAAAAATTTGAGAAAGAAAAACAAATTTTCAGGAAAATATTTTATGCTCAGAAGGAAATATTACCTGATTTTCAGAAATCCTCTGTTGATGTCTGCTGCATTTCTCATTCCCTATTAGAGCTTTCATTCTTTACTTATGTTCAGTTTTTATTGTGGTGATCATTTGAGACAAGTAATACAAAGTAATTTTTTTCTGCAGTTTTTGGAAATATCAATTTTGATGCCTAAGCCACCTGATTTTTACAGACTGAGTATTTTACACTGGAAATGAAAAAAAAATGCAGTATTCACAATAATGAGTTGCTATGTAAAATCATTGCTTTAAGTCCAATTTCTCTTTTCTGTTTTAAATGTTGCTTTTCCTTGTCTTTGACTACAAATGTTTCTCAAGTTTTTTCAGGGACTGAAATTGTGCTGCAGAAGTAACAATATATAGAATGCCGAAGCTATATTTATTAAACAAACAAAAATCTCAGGGAGTTTTGCCATTTCCTTTTTTTTTAATTTTTTTTAAACTTTCTTGGCTAATGCAGTAACACCAAAGACAAGCACAATTTTACCAAAGAAAACCAGTATTGCTGTTTTACTAAGGGAAGTTCCATAACATTACAACTGCTACAAGCTTACCCAGAACTGTTTTTTTTTCTCACATAATTAGCAGCTATTAATGCTTATAAATGGTTATTTATTCATAATTAGATGCTAGATACATTTTGAGGACCCCAGATGATAAACTTTAAATTGAACTCTTGGTTTCATTACCTTTTAGGAGCCCACTACTTTGTGGGTTTGGGCCAAACACGATACTGAAATGAATTGTGTTATTCAGAAACAGTGCCTACTGGTAAAAGCAGTGAAAATTGAAATTCAAGGAACTGTTTAGTGACAAAAATACCAATAAACTACAGAATTAAAGCTCATTCCTCTGAGACTCTGTGCACCAACAGTAAGTCTTAAGTGATTCAATCGTGTCTAATTACATATTACCAGACCTGATCTTTAACACTTCAATCAACCTTTAGTGGTGCTGTTTATACATAATTTGTCTCTGTTTATGGTTTTATGTGATAACTGTGCCAATCTGCATTTCATTAAAATTGACATGGAGGTGGTGGAGGCTTTCTCACATAATTTTTTTTTTTTAGATGCATCTCTTTCTTTGCTCTACCTCTTTGTTTTTGCCCTGCAGTTTCTTTTACTGACTGCCCCATAGTTCAGTGGCTTTTGTTGAGTTGCTGTGAGGGAAAAAGGAGAAACCAAACATATCTGCAGTCCAAACATGACCAATTGCATTGGACAGCCTGGAGTACTGTGAAGTGCTGAAGTGCATGACGTAGATGTCACCAGCAGTAGGGCAATGGACACTGCAGCTATGTCAGCCTTATGCTCTATTTGAGCTTATGCTGTGTGCTGAGAGGCAGGGTTTGAGTATTTTAGCTCAGTGTTACTGTGACAGCTCTTTCTGGGGTCTGGGAAAAGATTACATTGTGCTTCCCTAGCCCTCTGAGACATGCCAGGCTTTTGGAGACTACTCTGGGGTCAGTGGATCATCTTCACTGTGTGCAGGTGCACCCTTCTGCCACCAAATCCAGGGATATGAATTCTACATGTGGAGTCCCCATAGATGTAGATGGGAAGAGCCAGATACCACATAGGGACACCAACAGAAGCCACTAAGAGAAGGGCAGATTTTCAAAAACTGGTAACCCCAAATGCATTATTCATTGGATTCTCTGACTACTAAATCAGAATTATGCACTTTCTTGCAGGTGGGAATCCTTAGATGGGGTTTCCCCTCTTGGAATTAATCTTCTAAAGCATATCTGCTTTTTTTCAATAGCACATGGCCTAGAGACCAAAAATTTATTTCTTCTTGTGGGCAGTATCTCTTTTAGTTCATAATTTGTTTCTCTAGCTTCTGGCTGTGGTTTGTGCAGGTGGTATCCTTTGCATCCTTAATAATGTCACAATTCCACACTTGTTTTGGTGAGGCTGATAGATATCATCTGCTAAATGTGTTTGGAGTATACTGACAAGTTCAGACGTTTTTTGATAAGGTAGCTGTTTCTAGTTCAGTTTAACATTTAGAGGGGCCTCTAGGCTGTCAGTTTAACACAGAATCACACACAGAGAATATTCTGAGTCTGAAGGGACCCACAAGGATCCTTGAGTCTAACTCTTATGAGAATTTACTTGTTCTATGGCATGGCACAGTTTACTTTATGTGGGAAGGGGTGCTTTAAAAACACCAGACAGCAGCAACAGAGTGGTTTAGGTATGTTGGGGTACAGCACTGAGGCAGGAGACACTGGAGCTGCAGTCTTTTGTCTGACTTCATTCACATTTTCTTTCATTTGTGGGTACAAAACTGGCTTTTGTTTATTCTGGACAGAAATTGCTGAGTGGCCTGGTGTGGTGACTGCTTTCGGCTGCATAAAGCTCATAATGCAGGTGTTAAACTTTGCTGTTTAAGCAATTTTGTATTGTGCTCTCTCCCTCTTCATGAACTGGTGTCTTGGATCTCTGCTTGTTTAGGGATCACTGTGCTGCACTCCATTTCGCAGCATAGATGTACTGTCAGGGTTGTCTGTCTGTGAAAGTCCAGCCCAGCACGTCTCTTTAAAACATTGTCCTCGTGTATTTTTTGGGTGAGATCCCTTTTAGAATCAACAGTAGCAACTGTGAATATATCAGCTGCAGGATAAACCCTGGAGTCATGTGCTTCATGTTTCAGTCTGAATTTAAGTTTAATTGTATGTGGGGAAAAAAAAGAAACAAGAAACATTTTCAGTTTTCTGACCACAAAAATAACCTACCACTAGGAGTCAAAACCATGCTCATTAATCCATGTTTATGTACTTGAGTCATTGTTCCTGATTTTAAAATATCTTCTAAATTATCACCTCTAATGAAAATGGTTGGGTATTGAGAATTTCCAGATGTACTCTGCAATGTAGTTTTCTGATGATAGGTCAGATATCCCTTAAAAAAATATAGTCTGTGTTTTTGCTGGTTTTGACTGTGAAATTACAAATTTATTTTTAAAGACATTTCAAGAATTAAAAAAAAAATTAAAGAATGTTCTTGAAGTAAAATGTTACCATATGATTACTGATAAAAACATTTCTGTTAGTGTTGGGGGTAGGATCACAAAATTCTTTCTCCTTGGGAGGAAATCAGTTTCTGAGGTTGTTCTAGAACCAGTGTGTTTGGATCTCATGAGCTGTTTAAGCCCAATGACTCTCAGTTTTGACTTAGTAATGGATAGGAAATTATTTCCTTGTGTAACAAAGGATACAGGATCCTTCAAGCAATGCATTTTGAGATGTTTAAATAATTTCTTAAAAGCAGTAGTTTGTGATTGAGCAGATCTGTCAGCTGCTACTTTTGTGTGAAGAGAGCTTATTTTAGGTTGCTTTCACTTCTGTATCCCTGGCCAAGTCGCTGTGCTGAAGAAATGCCTGAAGCAAATTGTGGTGCTTGATTTCCCAAGAAACTTTTGGACTTTTCTATTGGCCTTTCAAATCATAGCAAAACTGCAGCAGTGCTGCCCTAATTTTTCCTTCAGAATTTTACATTTATTAATACTAGACTGTATGCACATATTTTTAGAAGTAATATGAACTTGGCTGCCAAAGTAGCCTGTTGCTTTTAGAAATACCAGAGATAAGTACTAAATGCCACAGCATACCAATTCTTAATATTTCTTTTTCTTATGCATAACTTACTGAAAGAAGTAGTACATAATCTTTGGATATTAAGCTACATTTTTTTCCTTTAAAAAAGAGATTGTGATACATTTTGCATATATGGGAAAAGAGATACAGCACATTGTAAATAGTCTTCATTAACCTTCATCACAGTCTGTATTAGTTGGTTAGGGTGTCAAGTGATAGAAAAATGCGTTTGTTTAAATTGATTTTAGTTGACTGAAGAAATTCCTCCTGCAGTAAGCAAGTGAATGCCTAGGAACTTATTTTTTCAGGGAAAGTGGGAATCTGTTAGAAATTATCTCTAGATAAGGTGCATGAGCTATGTAATTAAATGCTTTCAATACCAGACAACATTTGTTTTTAATATAAAAGTAGTTGGACATGAGAATTGTCTCCCTAAAGTAGTTCTTGGACAAGTGATTTCCTGCCAGTAAAAATGTTTTCTAAATTTTTATTGAATTAGTTTCCGGTTCCTGCAAACTAGTTATTACAAGATATGAAAATCAATTCTGACATTTCCATTTTTAACATTTACTTTAGTGTCTGTTTTGTAAAGAGGAAACTAGCAAATTGTGCATGTAGATCTCTGAAAATTTGTACCTGGATGTGGTGAGTAGTGGATGCTTAGGAAAATAAATGAGAAGCAAGACAAGTGTGGCTTTGCTTTGGCCTAACACCTTCTGGCAAGCAGGGGGAGATGGCAGGCACACCATTCTTTTGGATAGCCACCAGTAGACATGCTATTCATAAAGTTGTCCTGCCTTTTTTATAATGCATGTCAATATTCATTTTCCACAAAGTTCTTTGGCAATGAGTTTCACTATGGAGTGTGGGTGATGGGTGATGAAATCGTATTTCCACTTATTTCCTTGTCCTTGAGTGCTCTGTATCTTATGCTGAAGAGTGAAAGGTTTTTCTCTATTCACTTTCTGTGTGCTATTCATGGACTTGTAGTCTTTCTTCCTATTCACTCTTCATTAGTTTTCTGTCTAATAAATAAGAACATTAATCATTATGGGAAAAGGAAATGAGAAGACTCAGAGCATGCACTGTAGTGTTTTGAGTTTGGAAAAAAAATTAGAATTTTCTGGTGAGCAGTATAACAAAAAACCCCACAGCTGACCATAAAATCTACTTGTGTTGTCTTTACTGAGGAAAATTTCTTGCCATATTAAATTTGACTGATATTAGTCTGTAATTGTAGTATCATTGTTTTCTTAGTAATTTTAATCGCATAGAAATGATTTGAGAGACTGGTAAATTTGGAAAATTGTCTCTTTTCATGTGAGCCAGAGAGTTTACAGCGCTGAGGTTGCCTGTTTAGAGTGAAGGCATTTAAAAATCTCCAGTAGTTATGTAGCCCACCAGATTTCACTAGAGAAGAATCCTAGGCCGGATCCAAAAATTCCATAATTGCCCCCAGAAGGACACTGAGTTAAAAAAGACCAGGCTCAAACACATTTGCTTCTCAGTCCTGCAGGGACTTATCATGAAAAACTTTCAAAAAGTCTTGCTCAGAACTGAATTAACAAACCTTGAAGTGTTGCAAAATTAAGCACAGAAAAAATGATAATTCAGATAAGGACATTATTTTAATAAATTAATTTGTTACCTAAATTAATCTCCTGCTAGAAGTTTTAAAAAACTAAAATAAAAGATAAAAATCCTCACTCATAAAACTTTGAGATTTTGTATTTAAAGGTAATTTACAAATTTTCTTCTACAATTAATTTATGGCCTATCTTCTAAAACCAGGAGACCTACATGACAGGAAGGAATGTCTTCTCTATTACTAAATTAGTACCTTATGCTGGTGACCTAAGTTGTGTTTGTGCTAGCATCATTCTAAGACATATGTTACAAATCTACTAGGATTTCTTGACCACCAGTCACTTCCTGATGGTTTACAAATAACCCTCCACACAGATACTCAGACTTTTAGACTTACTTTTTGCATTACAACATTCTCTATTTGGATGGTATGTCTTAGAATTTGAATCTTAAGTCTTTGCCAACCTGGAGAGCCGGAACTGTGGTCTAGGTCACTGCCCTAATGTTTAATGAGTGACAGAATATATACTCTGGAGTTAAAGCTTCAAGCGAGGTAGAGACTGACCTTTATCCATGAATGCAAATCAATTAAGTTGGGTTAATTTGTTCACTTAGACATAGCATGCCCTGTGCTGTTCTGCTGTTAGTTCTCCAGCTAGACTCTTCTGGAGATTCAAAATGGAGTTCCAGGTGCTGGGAATCCTTAAGAAAATTACAGGGATAATTACATTTGTAACCAAACAGCAACTTAAAAAAATCTGATAAATAATATTTCCCCTAAAATAATTTGGAAACACATTTTTCAAATAATGATTGGCTCTTGAAAGGGACCCACTGTCACTAGAGACCTCATATACCTAATATCAAGCCCAGAGAAGAGAGAAGTGTTGTTTTCAAGTGTATTTGCCTCCAAATTTCTTGGCAGGAAGACTGGAAAAAGATTCCCAGCTTCCTGATTCTATCAGACATTCATTGTTTTTCTACCAGCTAACCTTGAGGGTTCAATATTGTGTGTGTGTTGAAATCAACACAATATTCAATGCTTATTAGAGAGCTGCTGTTTTGTTTTGTTATATGAATTAATGTCTTTGCAAATAGTGACTTAGTGTTTTGAGTCCTCATGCAGGAGAATGAAAGAATAGCTTGGCAGATGGGTTTCTCAGGGGGTACATTTGACAGATAATCAGTACAATACAATTCCTTTTATCTCTGCACATATACAGAAATATAAAGCACTGTTCTGATAATGTTTCCTCCCTTTCCTCAGCCCAGCAGCTCAATCCAGTGTCCAAACACACAAGCCCTTATGGTGGCAAGTCTTGGATATTTGACCCAGCTATTTTAATGGATTTTTGTACTTGAAATTGAATAATATATAATGATGTTGTTAGAGTGGATAGGAACACAGGAATGGTTTTCATCTCCAAGTAATTGAATCCAGTTTTGTGCTGCTCCAACAATAATATAATCTAATTGTATCTGATTTGAAGGCATTTTTTTTAATCCCCCTTCCTGCTTTTGGAAGTTGTCCTGTCAGCTCAATGCTTAAAGGTAAAAAGACTCTTGCCTTCCCTGAGTCTGATGTGTGGTTTGACCATGGATGGTAGAGGGCCATTGATCCTGACACAGTAGTGCAACTCCTAATTTTTTCCTCAGTTCTCTCTTGGAAATACCTCTCTTACACATTCCACATTTGATTGTTTCCATATCCAAATAATGCCACTTTTTCACAGTCCTCCAATGACTGTATATTATACTCAGGTCGTTTTCTTTCTTGTGTAGTTTCTAATATAAGATTGAAGAGCTTTGAATGAATAAACAGTTCTTATTCATTCAGAACTGTATAGCCTTGCATGTTTTCCTGTTGTATTTAATCCCATATTTTCTTCTCTGGTATTCAGTGTAATTCAGTTCTTCCTTTTTGCCTTTTTGGTGTCTTTTTGCATAAGCAAACTTTCCCTAAGATGTCACCACATCTCCTTGGCAGATTTCTCTCTTATTCCTTTTTGTACCAAATGTATTAGTGAAGTCATGAAATTTGGAGTGATACCCTAATTACTACCCTAATTATTACCCTATCTTGCTGTATTCTTCTAGCCCTATACATCTTATTTTACCACTATTTCCCACCTCAATTTTAATAATTTCAGTTCCTCTCTCTTCCTTCATTATTCTTTTAATCACTCTGTTTTCCTGCTAAATTCATTACTATAAAATTAAATTAATAATCTCCTCTCTCTGAACTTGGCAGGTATTTGACTTCCTGCTTAATTATTAATTAATTGATAGCTCTATGGCATCTCTGATGGGATATGAGTTGACTTATCAAAGACAGTAAATTGTCCACACAAAGCTTTCTGATGAGGATTATGTGATTCATTTTTAATAGATACTTGCTATCTTCAGTTCATCACTTCAATACAGATCTTCCAGATTATGGACAAACAAGGAGAAATGAAGAGATGAAAAGACTTGTAAAAACTGTAGAGACATTATACTGAATTCACCTATTTTGTGTATTATTTAGGAATTGCAAACATTATATTTTCCTCTTTTTTCTAAAAGATATTTCATAGACATTTATAGAATGGTTGGTATGTTCTTACAGAGTCCAGTCAAATAGAAATCTACATATATTTTGCTCATCAAGGTGATACAATTAGTGTGGTTTTCTCCTCTATTACTTTGATTTTAAGACATACCAGCCCGAGTACCTGTGAAGAGTGCAAGTCCTGAAGGTATCACAAGCACAGGATGTTTTCTCAGTAACCTTTAAGTATTGATAGCATTCCTTAGTTTTGGCTTTTCCTTTTTGACCTGCTCCATTTTTTATTTCTGCATAATTATCCTCACATGAAATAATTAGTTTCAGCTGTACTGATCCCTTCTCGTATATGAAAAAATTTCCTGGCTACTGTAAATCTTCATCACCAAGGCTAATTCTCTTACAAGTATGGAGCTTCTGTTTGGATTAAAGCACTGAGCAAGGATTAAACCCACTTATATTTATTCATTCTTTTGACTTCTTTATTCCAGCCCAGAAGGCAGCTTTGGAAGGCTGTGACAGTTTTGATAGACTGCCATTATGTTGTTTTTATCCGCATGTACTTCAATGCTTAATCTGATTATTATTTATATCAAAACCAGTAAATGATCAGCTTTGTGTTCATGCTTTTTGGACAGCTTTTACAGCCTGATAACTCAGTCACTATTCATGATTTCCCTCTGCAGAACAACTTTTCAAGTGTACATATTGAAGGAAAATAAATGTAATGATAATGGTATAATTTCTTCTGAGATAAGGGTTCTGAATGTTTGTTTATTACTTTAAGGTGCTGGACCATGGGACTTGCAAAACTCAAGGAGATTTAAGACAGCTCTCCAAAGAGTCCAACACCTTTCAGTGTTGGAACCTCATTGAGTATTTTTGGCTGGCTGCATTAGGCAACTTATTCTTAAACTTTTTGTGTTCTTCATGATCTTCTTGTGTGGATTATTCCACATTTTGCTCTCATTTATCTTTTTTTTTTTCCTACATAAGCATCTGTGCATCTCAGTAAATAATCTATTGACACAATCATGTTAGCTAAGACTCTGAAATTGTGTAATCTCTGAGGCTAACTGGAACTGTTAGTATAAACGTGTTACAACAGAGGAGAGTTAATTTCACAGATATGTGGGGCTTGTGCTGTGATACAAAGCAGAGTTTTCTTGGCACAGTTACAGTCATGCTGGATGTGCTGTCTTGGTATGGGGTATTGTTGTAATTCCTCACCTGTACATTGCAGTGCAGTCATTGTTCTGATGGTTCTGCCCAAACTAAACAGATTGTCTCCATAATCTGTCAGAAATTACTCTTTCAGTCAAAACAAAAGGCCCAGAGAATTGCACAAGCTTAGCTCCCTGAAAAACACCATCCTTTTAAAGACTCATTGATAAAGACACTGAATGTGGCACATCCCAGAACAGATCCCTGTGGTCCCATTTGTCACTGTCCTCCAGTATGACTCATTAGTCTCTGCCTCATGAATTCTACCTTTCCAAATGTACTCTAAAGTCCATGTACAGAAAAAAATAAATTCTTGTGTAATTGCAGGTTTTCTGGGAGACCTTGTCCAGTTCAGTTACAAAAGTATAGGCTAATAAATAAACAAACGTCAATCCATCATGCGTTCTCCATGGCAGAAAGAAAGGAAAGATGGGAATTACACAATTACACCTACCGTGAAGTTGTTTTGCAGGAATGGGACTTGATTCTGAATAATCAATAATATCCTCAAGTCATTAGTGGAAGTTGTCACTTCATAATGTCTTTACTTTTTGCTACCTACCTTAAAGGGGAATGTAGAAAAGTGGATTTCATCTTCCTTTGGAAATAGTATGTGTTTGTAGCTGAAGGATGTTTCAGAGGACTGCTTGCATTGTTTAGTCATTGACATACATTAGGCTGTTCTCTTCAACTTCTGTTTGCCTTTAGGACCTCAAAAGTCTTAATTCTAATCTTTATTCCAAAACATTCTTTGAAAAAACAGGAATACTTTTGATTTCAATGAACATGTTATTTTTCATTTAGTACAGCAATGGATCCATTCTCCTTGTTGATGATTATTGAAGAGTCTATTAAAAAACATCCATCTGTTCTTTCTTGAGATGACTGACTTTATAACAGCAATTCTATTTGAAACCAGTGCTTGTGTACCATATTCACCATTTTGGTATTTAGTACCACATGTTGATGTAAGTTAGGTAACTAAAAAGCAGGTAATCTATGTGTTCTTTGCATAAGGTTTAAGAGCACACTATAATGATGACACACAGCATGAAAAAAACCCAAGAATTTTGATTAAAGTGCAGCAATTTGAGCTCTGATGCTCAACTGACTCCCATTTTTCAGCTATCCATGGTACCAAAACCCCACAAAGCTTTTGGAAAATATGCACATTGACTGCCATTTTTCTCCTTTCCAAATATTGTCAAGAATTTTTAATTTTGATCTGTGATGAATAATTCATTCAGCTTCTTGTTGGGAGTTGAAAGAAGTTCCTTAGCTGTTCAGAAAGCAATGTTCAGTATTATAAGGAATGACAGTGTAGTGTTGGTATAATTTCCTAATCCTTTAGCTATTCCTTGGATATCTTTTTGTATTTACATAAATACTGCTTTTAGGAAGGAGAATAGGAACTTAAGTGTGTTCAAGAAAGATGAATCGAATCAAATCTGAGACAGGTATGAGGAAGGCTCCTGGGACAAAATGGAGAGCACACCATAAGTAAGTGATGCTGAAGGGTTGCATTAACCTTAAATTAAGGGAGATTAGAAATTATTTTTTATCCGTATACACACATATAATATATAGGCTTTGAACAACAGGAAGACTGAAGAAAAATGTAAGATAAATGACAGTGTTGGCACTGGAGCAACTACATTATTCCTTGGTAGAAATACACACTACTTCTGGAATACTCAGGTGTTCCAATCAGAGTGGCAGATCAAATTAATATTTGATTGGACAGGTCTTCAAAACAGAGTTTACCTTTTTTATATGACGAGGTTGTAAAGCTGTGCATTGGACTCTGCTCTTTTGCATCCTTATACTTGAAAGTTAAAAAGTCAAGAATGTCAAGGGTAGAAAAAAGAAAATTTATGATACCAGGGAAAACAATTCATCTCCCTTCTGTGTTCCATACATGTGGAGAATGCATGAGATTAAAAAAACAAAAGAGGGGAAAAGAAGAAAATCATTGTATTTTCCAAGATTGTGCCATTGTGTATACAGATGAGATGGCCAGGTTAAGTATGTTCAGGCAACCATAAATCATCTGGCAGAAATAATTTTTTGCTCTAAGCCTCTCTTTTTTAATGCAAAATCATCATGCAGTTTTACACTGCTATTTGTAAAATAATAAATAATATCTTCCTGTACTGAACAATAGCTACTTGTCCTATGCACTTGAACTTCATCCCCAGCTGTGAGATAACGAAAGACAATTAGCGTATAAGAAAGGGGATGGGGAGCAGCTCCTTAGTCTGGGAGTTTGGGAGTTTGGTAAAGTTCGTATTTCCCTACTGCCACTTGCATCTTTTCTTCAGAAGCGGTGGCTCTCAGTGACAAAACTGGGCAAGTAATGGGGACACCAAACATGTCTTTAAAATAGTTGTCATAGATTATCAAGATTTTTTTCTAGTCCTGCAAGTGAGGGAAAAGGAAATGGGCACAGATATAAGTATCAGGAATATCACTGGAGGTAAGAAAAGACATTTTCTAAAACCCAGGGAGTTTCGTCCTCCCAAGAAATGGATGCAGATAGACTTTGATGAAGTGTGCAATAAGTAGAATAGTAGGCAACATATGTTTTGGAAATATACTAGCAGTCTAATTCCTATCTCACACACACACACATATTAACTACGTCCACTGAGTGACAAATTTTAGGCCAGTTTGCACTTAAGAATGATAATGAAATATGTCTTATATTTGATGACAAGAATTTTGTAGGCACACAGTTTGTGGTCACTGGGAGTGGGGCTGTGGCTGAGCCTCATCCCCAGTGGGTGCAGCTGTGAGCAGCAGGTGAGCAGCACTGACAGCAATGAGCCCTGGAGTGCCCAGGGCACTGACCAACCACCAAAGGGAGCAGAGGGCACACAGGTGCAGTGCATCAGCATGAGGGTATAAAAGGCTGGGCTGAAGGACAAGGACAGATGCTGGCAGTCTTCTGAAGTGGAGTGGTGTTACTCTGTATGGGTAGGTACCTGAAGCCTTCTGATGTGATATGGTGTTGGTCTGTATGGGTTGCAGCTTTCTGAAATGGTATGGTTATACCTTGTGTATTGTGGTTGTCTTGTCTGTGGTATGTGCTGTGATAAGATTTGATGATAAAGCCACAAAAGGCACCTACGTTATTTACACTTTCTGTCAAGAGAATTTGGTATTCAAAATCCTGAAAGAGTTCATTTTGATGAGACTAAAATGGATACATTTTTGACTCTTTTTTTAATTTCTCCATTTGAAAACTGTTTAATTTGATGGTCTGATATTGGCAGCATATTATTGTCCTGTTGATTTCCTTATTTTCTGTCTTCTTCCCTTTTGATTGCATACCCCATGCTACTTGGGCAAAGCTTGCTTTCTCGGCTGCGTTTGCTGGGGGAGATTATCTGCTGTGGAGCATGTTTAAAATATGCATTACGTTCTTCTTGACATGTTAGCTGATAAGTGTTGTTTAGGATCAAAGGTGTCTTATTTAGAAAAAGTCTTTTTAAGTGCCCTTGACTGTGGGTTAATAGTGCTATCACTTAATGGTACTTGTCAGTGAAGGCAGCCCAAAGGATTTGTAAGAGATGCAACTGACCAAGAATGAAGGCTGGAGCAAAAGAGTGTGCGGCAATACTTGAAAGAGAAACTATCTTTTTGTCATGGGAAAAGAAACAAGCTGTTTAGAAGCAGATTGAATAAATCTTCCTTCATGTCCTGAGAGAGCTTCTAAAATATTTTATTTAGAAAAATACAATAGGTCTGCTCTTTTTGGTTTTCAAGTATAAAGAAAATTAATAATAGGAAGGACATCCTGTTATTGAAAAGAATCTGGGTGTATGGTGCATAGGATTTATGGTCTAAAATAATGGAGATGTATTTAGCTGTTTTAGTCCTTTAATTGTAGTAGCCTATGCAGGGTTCAGCTTGGATAATATGAATCCTGTGGCATAACACTTCTCACTGCTCTCCATGCAGAGTATTTGGATGTGCTGTCCATTGTTGCAAACTATGGCTGTGAGTCACCTGACAATGTGGACCAGCTCTGTCCCTGGAATAACTCTGCTGAAACTAATGCAATTAGCTGTTGAGTGAGCCTTTCCATTGTGTGCAGCCCATACAATTGCTTTAAAGGTCATAAGAGCTTAATTAACTCTCTTTGGATTTTCAGCATTGTTTCCCTTTCACTTACAATGGTTTTCTACTGATTGGTAACATACATAAACATTGACGATGTATTGTCAAACCCTTCTCTTTTTCTCTTTGTTGTGTGGCATCCCTTTTAATTACTAAAGCAGAAAATCATATATCATAGCTAATAATGTGATCACTTTGTCCTTTTGTTCCCTCTCACACAACGCTTTTGGTACATTCTGTCCTCCAACAGAGAAGAATGAGGCATAAGCATCTTCTTTAGCCTTGATAGAAGAACAAGTAATACCATTAACATTAAAAGGATTTCAGCATATGGCTTGAAGTTTCCCCAGAGATACTATATAAATTTAATTGAAGTCATCATTAATAATGATCCTTTCCTTCACCTAAAACCTTGAGTTAAAACAGGACAGCCTTCTCTTTGAATGTATGGTTTCTGCAGATGCGTATATTTCAACTGTCTTTTAATTAATTTCTCCCTGATGAAAAAAGTGTGAGTTGGAGGGAACAGGACAACTTAATTAGTGAAAAAAAATACATATCATACTTTTGAGCTTTTGTGAGGACTGTGTGGCACCCTGGGTAGTCAGCAATTAGACTGGAGGTTTAGCTGCAATGATTTGAAACTTTAATGCTCCCAGTTGTCTGCCCTTCTGCCAGACACCCCTATCTTGTTGGTAGAAGTGGGAGAAGGGGCCATTTGCCTGTGTTTTGGCTATTCCAGATTACAGTTCAGCACTTCATTGCTTGTAGGCACTGTTGGACTGGGATGTGTCCTGGTCATGCTAAGGTACAGTCAATCTGCCTCATCAGAGGGAGTTCAGAGTAGTGTTGCTGGAAGCAAGAATAGCAGAGGGCTCTGCCCTGCTACAGTCTCCTCTCAGACTTCTTTAATGTGCAATTCTGAGAGTAAAGAAAAAGGGCTTTTCTTAATTTGGGTCAGCCAATCTGAGCTATATAACTTGAGCAAAACCAATGGAGTAGATTAAAAAGTTAAAAGTAGAAGTGTTAAAATTGATAGGGGCATTTGGGGAAAAAAAGAGTAGGCTGCTAGCTGAAATTAAAGCCAAGTTGAGCTTTTTTTTTATTGTATTTTTAGCTATTGCTAGTTCACTTGAGTTATTCAGGAATTGAAAACTACTTGGATTCAGACTGAGAAAGATTTTCTTCAGTGTACACCAACATTTGAAGAATTGTATTTTCTTACTTTATGATGCTAAAGTTTTTTGCCTTTCGTGTAAAAAAAAAATCTGACTGCCATTGTTTGGTATCTCTTGGGGTAGAACATGTTTAATACAAGAAAGATCTTTAAAACAGCAGTGAAATGAAAGCTCATTGTAGAAAGCCAAAGCAAAACAATTCAAATTAGCGAAATAACTTTAAAGGAAGGCTGTAACTACAGGAACAAAATTGTGTGAAAACTGATAGATCTTCAGTTTTCATGTCTTGACTCAAAATTGGATGTTGACCTGAGAGATAAATTTTAGTCCAACAGAAGTTATATTTATTCAAGTGTGAGTTGCAGACAACATTTTTCATTAAAATAAGATAGTTGAGTAAAATTTTAAGGCCTAGTATATAGAGAAAGTCATAGCAATCATCTACTGAGTTATTCTGATGTCAGTATCTGTATGTGTGAAACTACTTAGAAAATGGAGCAAAGCAATGAGATAGCAATTACAATTTTATGAAGAAGCACCTCACTTATGTTATGATAAGCCTCTCAATGTATGTGCAGCTGGTCTCTTTCTAAGCTCATTTACACCCATTAAATGAACCTGATTTACCCTCTGGTGAAAAGAGTGAAAACCCTGTTCTTCCCTGCTGATTTTAATAAGCAACTCCTACCCTATTGATGATGTTGATATAATATTGTGTATCAGATAGGCAGGGGGCAATTGATATTAGCAGTTTTCAAGTAACACTTCCAGGAAGACAATTTCAATAAAATGTAGAGAGTTTGCACACCATGATGAAGGCAGAGCAATCAATACTTATACTTGCTTGCTGGTACTTTCCTCTCACTCTTCAATATTTCTGAATTTTCATAAGTCTCTGGCTCATCCAGGATTATACTTATCAGTAGTGCCACCACCCCAGATAGTGTTTCATTTTCAACTTCCCAGGGTTGTTGGAGTTGACATTTTCTATTTCATTTTTACAAAAGGCATATTTTGTCTGATTTCATCCACTGTACCCTGTAGTGTGCTGCTACTGCCTGGCAAAGCATACAGTTGGCTCCTAGATGTGCCCTCTCATCTCCTATGGTGACATTCTTGTCATGGAGTAAACATTCCTCTGTGGACAGATCCTTCTAATTTCAGTTCCAGAGTGTCGCTGGTTGACACATCACAGCTCTGACTTGAGTCCCAGCTGGTGATGAGGCTGGGTACTGAAGCACCCACTTGGCTGTAACTCTTACATAGTGTGTTGTACAGCTGTATAAACTGTACAGCATAGGCTCAGATGGGTAGGATGGTATTTTTTATTTACAAATAATAACCAAGTTTGACTATTTAGTATTTCTAGTGGAGTAGTTGTCTCCCTTCTCCTTGCTTCATTTTTAGTTGGGTTAAGTATGCTAATGAATGTGACACATAATGATTTCTAACTGGTTTGTGTCACATTTTCTGGCCTAAATTTCATGTAAACTTTTAACTGTTTAAGAAAAAAAAAACTATCCTGTTATTACAAAAATTTATGAAAATGATTCTCCTGTTTTCTGAGCGTCTGTCTTGAAAACCTGATGTTCTAGTTTTTATAGCATTGCTTTGTGAACTTATTCTAAAGTTCCTATTAGGGAACATGAAAGATCACAATTACATTTTTTATCAGACAGCTATATCAGAACAAGCAGAAGTCATAGGTGTGCAGAAATATCTATCAGGTGACAAAAGCATGGGCCATGCATCAGGCCAGGATAGGACAGCAGTGTGGATGAACCTTGTTGTGATTGTGGATGTTGGGAAACACTTGCAGGTGAGCTCTGGTCAGTGAAGTCTGTGGAGCTAAGCATGCTGTGATTTTGTGCCTGTTTCTGTTCAAGCTACAAATACAATCTTGTCTGACTGGAGTTTACATTTCTAATTTGGTCCAAAACTTTTTTTACTTTCACTTAGCTTTGTGCTTGAAAGAGAAAAGATGAAAAGGTAAACCTGATGGCACATTTTTGAAAAAAGGGCATTAAATCAGGAAGGAACTGTGCTTTCATTGAATAAAGATATTCTATTTCTGAATCAACAACTAAGTGGAGATGCATCTAGTAACTATTTCAACCTTCCCTGCCTCAGTTTAATGTACAGTAGGATAATTCTTTTGAACAAGTTGTTTTAAAGGATTTTTGCTTATTTTATATGATATAGTGTCTTCTTGTCCATAATGCACGTAAAATAAGTAAAAAATACTGAATGGGAGTTACCTCATCTAAAAGAGACTGGTCTAAATGGTGCAAATGGATCATGGAAACTCTACATTTTTGTCATTAGTGAATTTCAAAAAGCTTTTACAGCAATGAAAGCTGTAGTTTTGGTGCTACTTGCCCAATAGGAAGTGTATTAAAAGGCTGCAATGTTTTGTGTGGCCCCAAAACACTAATTTCAAGAGTGATAACTTTTTTTTCCTCCTTGGATAGTGTCAAGCAGCAATTGAGTTGTGTATTCACCTGTTCATATTACCATGTATCATGGTCCACATCACTATATAATTTAGTAATTAACTTCCTTTTTAGGCAAAATAGAGATGTATTTCTTGACCAAAGGTGTTTCATTTGAACATCTTCAAGGATAGGCTTGTATTGGCTGAGCAGGATTTACCTGTGTCTGTGTAGTAAAAGCTAATTAACCCTTTTCACAAATGCCAGTGCAAGTCTAGTAAGCTAACCCTCCAAAAGAAAAAGTGTATTTTATTAAAGAAGTAAATACCAAGATGTTTTTTATTGCATTTGAGTGGCTGCTTTCCAATACTTTGCTGTTTCTGTGTTGAGCTTTAAGACTATGGATTTTTTCCTCAAAGAGCAAACAGTCCTTAGAGTGACTGGTTTTGTAACAAAATGGCACAAATCATCTTTTAGCTCTTGCTAATTTTTCTGACTTGTTCTGGTGTTGTTGAGATCTGCTGAAGTGCTAATAACTAGTTAGCTGACTTAGCTGCTTTTTCAGCTGCTGCACTCAGTCTTCACCAATGAGCTTCACTCAAAATAAGAACTGTAATAATGAGAAAAAAAAATCAGATTATTTCAACAATTGGTTATAGTGAGTAAAATGGTTTAAAATGTCTGTTCTTGCTTCCTCACACACAGCAATCTCACAGTAGGACTTAATGAATAGATGTGAAAACACACTGTTCTTGCTGCAGGATTAAGTCTGGACAGGCTGCCAAAATTTTGGCAGAAAAAGTCTTAGTCTTTTGTATAGGTCAAAAGTCAATTCTGTTGAACATTGTAACACATTGCGAAAAGCTGCTGTCATTTATAATTTCTATTGAAGGACCCTGTTGCCTTAGATGTTTTAATGGTCCGAATAAGTGAGTAATGGCATAATAATTAATTGCTTCTTATGTAAGGTATTTCAGCCAGAGGTTTCAAAGTCATGGTTGTGTCAGAACCCAAGTACATTAAACCCCAATGTGGATTCTTTCTTTGAGGGGTAAAGTAGGTTGAAATTACCAAGGCTTAAACTAAGAAGGATTGAGCAATAGAGAATCAAGGCCACTTTATTTCTCTCTGAGAGCACTGGGAGAAGGATGCAGTGCATTTTAGCTTGTGCGCTTTAACTGCATACCTGCAGTGAACATATTTTAACACTCCTAAATGCCTTGTGGGACAAAGAAGCAGAATAGTGTCTCAAAGCAGGGACCTTGCTTCTTTTTCATCTGCAGATGGTTCTGTAACAAATTGTAGACAGTGAGCAGTTGCATTCACTTTCAGTAGATTTTCTTTTTTGCACTCTCATAAAGAGGTTCTATGATTTAAGACCCATGAGTTTCAGCATGGTTCTAACAGCTGTAGGCTCACAAGGCTTGCTCATGCTAAATTAATTTAACAGTTATTATTGCTTTTGTAAAATCATTAGCAATGTGATATTAATAAGAAAATACGGAAATGTCATTAATGAGTAAGTGAAACAGAATGGGATACATTATCTATGAAATCAAAAATTTCTGATAAAGTCAAAAGGTGTTCTTTCTTTCACTTCAGTGGTGTTTGCTTTTGTTCAGCTTAGTAATTTAAACGGTGCTAAGTTTTTATGTAATTCCTGTAAAATACCCTAATTAAATAAAGTACTGGGGAAAATCCCTTCTAGCTATTAATGGCTACCATGCTGTCTGATAAGTACCAGCATCAAAATAACACTTTACAACCCATGAGAGGATACATAAATCCATCAAAATTAGGCAAGGATTCCTATCTCATCTCCCTGTCTTCTTTCTACAAGCAGAAATGAGTCAACACAAGAAACTAACCACAGAAACATTATTTAAATGCTGTCCTTTAGAATTTCTGTTGAAGGACGCTGTTGCATTAGATGTTTTAATAGTCTGAATAAGTGTTGATCTAAAATGTTTATTATCTCCAGAACAGAAGTCTCTGAATGTCTGTGGTGAGTTGACCTTGCCTCAATGCCCGCTGCCCACCAAAGCTGCTCTGCCATTGCCCTCTTCAGCTGGACAGGGAAGAGAAAATACAGTGAAAGCATTTGGGTTGGACAAAAAGCGATCACTTGCCAATTGTCATTGTGGATAAAATAGACTTCACTCAGGGAAATGAGTTTAACTGATTCTTAGTCAATCAGATCAGGATAATGAGATATAAGCCCACATCTTGAAAACCTCGTCTCCCACCCCTTTCTGCCTCCTAGGTTTATTTTTACTCTCAAATTGCCTACTTGTTCACCCCTCCAGTGGCACAAGTGGACAGAGAATTTAGATTATTGTCAGTTCATTGTCTCTTCTGTTCCTTCCTCCTAAGAGGAAAGGTTCTTCACACTCTTCCCTTGCTCCAGCACATGGTCTGTCCCATGGGAGACATTCCTCCATGAACTTATCCAACTGGAGTCCTTCATACAGGGTGCAGGTTATATGAACTGTTCCAGTGTGGGTCCCTTCTGTGGGGTCACAAGTCCTGCCAGCAAATCTGCTCCAGTGTGGGCTCCTCTCTCCGCAGGTCCTGCCAGGAGCCTGATGCAGCACTGGCTTCCCATGGGGTCACAGCTTCCTTTAGGCACCCACCTGATCCAGTGTGGGGTCCTGCCTGTGGATCTCTACATTCCTGTGGTCTTCCATGGGCTGCAGGGATGCAGCTGCCTCACCATGTATCTGCACTGGGGGCTGCAGGAAAATTTCTGCTCTGGAGCACATCTTCCCCCTCCTTCTGCACTGACTTTGGTGTCTGCAGAGCTGTTCTGCTCAGTGTTTTAACTCCTCTCTCTGCCTGCTGTTCATGTTTTGTTTTCTTCCCCTCTTGTTAGCTACATTATCCCAGAGGTGCTGCCCCTGTTGCTGATGGGCTCAGCCTTGGCCAGCAGTGGGTCTGTGTTGGAGCCATCTGGCAATGGCTCCATCAGGGAGGCTTCTGAGAGCTTCTCAGAGAAGTCAGGCCTGTAGCACCCTCTCTATCAAAACCTTGCCAAGCAAATTCAATAGAATGCAGAACATGCCTTTTGTAAGGGAAGCATATTTTTGAAGAAAACACATGTTTCTGTGAATACAGGGTTAGCCAAGCTTCCCCTGCATACTGCTGCAAAACAGCATCTCAGCTTTCTCCCTGAAAATTGTCTCCAGCTACTGCCAGTTATCTCTTGGCAGCATTTATGATACTGTGGTGATTTTAAAAGACTGAAACAATATGTAGTATTATGTTTTTCTCTGTCCTACTGTAGAGAGACACAATTTTCATATTTGCAGAGAGGTTTTTAAACTTACACATGGAATGTCTGACTTCCTAAAACAGATTTGGCTTTCTTTCTGTTTAAAACAGAACAATAACATATTAAATCTTTGAGTTTTCTTGAAAGCCAGGCCTCGGTATAATTTGAGCATATTTAAGTAGATACTGATGACTAAAACATAATAGTCCCATCTAAGGTTGGAGGGCTATAGCTTATTTTAAAGGATAAGAAGTCCATCTATTTTGATTTTTTCCATTCTAAAATAATTTCGTTTCAGATGCTAAATATCTGTAAATCCCATTAAGCTTAACTATGGTTATATGGTTCAGAACACCATCTTTGCCAGCATGGGTATCCTTTAGAAATGGAAACCCTGTTTGAAAACAGTTACAGCATGTGTTTTCCCAGCTGGTAATGTGTTAGAAATGCAACCTCCAATATGCAGAGCTATGAGAATTTATGGCAAGTGAATTTGGAAGTGCCTCTAAAAGAATTGCCACAAGGGGCTTCAGATTGGATATTGTTAAAGCCTTTCACTTACTTGTGTGAAGTCTGCAGTACTGAGAAGATGCTGAAGGGATGGGAAGGAAAATTGTATTAATTTGTGTAGTCCCGAATGAAAACTTACCTGAAGACTTTGTAGACAACAGTATTAACAATTTAAAACTACTTACTTTTGCATAGTTTGCATGACTGAATATCTGTTGTTTAGGAGTAGAAATCAGTATTTGTGAGATGTGTTCGCATTCACTCTATTTTGCCATTTAAGAAACCAGCAGCCTCCTATCAATACTGTATGTCTATTTACCTACTTGACTCCATCTCTCGCTCTTCTTTCTATGTGCTTGTAAGGTCGTGGTTGTTCCAGGGCTCATCTTTCCTGACACATACACCAACAGATGGAGTGAATAGAGGAGATAGGGTTACCATTGTGGTAACATCCCTTTATTCCATAAGTATATTCAGAATTATGATATAGAACTTACTGCCAGCACAAATTTCATACTCATGTAGCCTGTCTTCTGAATTATACTTCTATGAAGCAGAGCAGAAAGCAAATTCAGTGGTTTAGCAAAAGGACATTTAATTAAGCATGGATGTTATCTGGTCTCTGTCAGTCTGAATCATGAACAAAACCTTTCCACTACACAGTACAAAGTTGTTCTCAGATTTTTTAAAAAACCTAAGATTGATAGTTTTGTTCTTGTCTTAGAACAAGAAAATGTCAGGGTAGATTGTTTAGGTTACAGGGGAGAAAAAGTACACATGCAGCTCTGTTGTCGTGTGTTTTTAAATTTTTTGTTTTGCCCCCCATTTTATGTATTGTTCCCCCCCCCCCCCCCCCGTTCTTTGTAAAATGGTTCTTCCCCCTCCTGTTTTCCTGCCAGAGAGTTTTTTTACGGTTAAGTTACTATGGTTACCCCTTCCCCCACAGCTGCCTGTCACTTAAGTTATGTAACTTCCCCTCCCCTATCCTCCCTTATAAGTAAGTTTTTCCTCCTCCCTGGGCCCAGTCAATCACCCCCCACTCCTCCCAGGTTTCGAGAACCTTCTTCTCACTGGGGGTTGTGGTTGGCTGGTGTCCCGGGGCCCCTCCTTTACTTCATATTTATTGGATATGTTCTCATGTCAGTTATGTTATGTACCTCCCCACATGTTTTCCTATTGGTTGGCTGGGTTTCCCTCCCTTCTCCACCCCTTCCCTTTAAAACTGTGTCTCTCCCCCTGATCCCTGCCATTTGCTGGGCAGTTCTCTATCTGTTGGTGCCATTTGCTGGTTGGCTTTCCATCTGTTGGTTGCCATCCGCACCTCAATAAACCGACGTTGACCCCCAGCAAGTGGTCGCCTCCTCATTCGTCCTTCTCAGCGTGGTTCCAAGTCCGCGATCCAGCCCAGCCCAAGGCCACGATGCCAAGGGGGGCTGGTTTCCTATGCGTAGGGGTGTCGGCCATTCTCACCCCTTCTGCTAGCCGGCCCTAGGGCCGCGTTCGCCCTCGCGCACAGCTCTTAGTTTTATATTTGTTTCTGCTTTAATTCTTCCTTTTGCAGATATTGTACTGCAATTAAATAGCAAGTATCTGCTGAATTACTGAAGAAGTATTGCAGGCACATCATCTGTGATTTTCTCACAATTTCTTGATATTCTTAAAAGGTTTTTGCAAATGATCTTTGATATATTCTACTAAGTAAAAATTTTGGTGTTTACAAAACAGTTAGGTATCTAACTTCATTGTGGCAGATACTGACTGCTAGACCCATGTTTTGTTACCCTTGTGGAAGAGCATCAAGGTCCTTTTTGTCCTTAATTTTAAAGCACTTAAAACTTTATTCTCCAAGTTCTTCACATTTGAAGAGCACATTCAACAGGTAAGGTTAACAGTAAAATAAAGCCTAAAATCATATTAGCAAATTCAGGATCAAGGGCCTTCTTATAAATTGTTTCTTATTCAGTATACTTCCAGTGAGATCAATGAGAACTAACATTATTGCCTTTACAGTGAAAAAGAAAACGTTTTTCTTTCCTTTGGCTTTCTCAAAGCATCATTGTCAAAGCGCAATCCAGGGAATGATGTGAGACGTATACAGGCTTCTTTTTTGTGTTAACTTTAACTGGAGTGTGTGGCAACCTCGAATGCTGCAATGATGAATGTACTACAAAACATGGATATTAGAGGGCTATAGGTTCCCAGTAAATCAGAGGTCTTTCTAAGCACTGAATTTGTAGCCTTCCTGCTGGGCTGAGTAACAAAAGCATCTGCTAGTGAGCAGAAATCATTTTTGTTTAACCAAAACTAAAGACAGAGTCTGGTTAGGCTAAATCAGGGTCTGAACCAAGTTGTCATGTACTTGCCACACATCAATCAAGAGCTTTTTGTGGTTTTTGAAAGAAGTATTTTTTTTGTTTTTCTCATAAACCATGCCATTGTTATTGGTCTTCTGTATTGTTTTATTTGTATGGATTTCAGAAACCCCAAAATAATATGTATAAGGCTTGACTTGCAATTTTAGTTAGCCTCTGGTAGGAAGCAGTAAAAACTCGATTTAGAGAAAGGGTTCCATCACTTTGATAATTATTAAGGAGCTCTGGTGAAATATGAGAACATCTAGTTGTGCAGGGTACTTAGAGACATTTCAGTCCAGCCTTGGCATTGCAGGTTATTACCTTTATAAAGAAGCCCAGTGAATGTATACATTCTATAGGCATATGTATGATCATGAAGCTATTAGCTAAGAATAAAATAGGAAAATATAAGTGGAGGAGCTGTTGGTTTAGTGAGCAGAATTTGAGGAAAGTTGGAGACCTCTTAGGAACTTCACAAGGGAATTTGAAGGAAAATTAGTTACTGGGCTTCCTCTGCAGGAGGGAAAATAAAAACCCATGAATGGATCATCTGAGTGTAGGCATACAAGGAGCTCTGCAGGCAAGGATGACAAAGTAATTTTTAAAACTCTCAAAATGCCAGGCAATGCAGCTTACCTAGTAGAGCCCTTTGAAAACTTGAGGAGAAAACTGAACAATCAAAGGAAATTAGTAAGTTAGACCTGTAGGAGAGAAGAGGTAATTTCAGAATTGAAGCAGATGATTTCTAATTCCTCTAACCTGTGGTCTAAGTAAGAAGGGTTCTCTTGTAAGCTGTTTTGTGACTGCCAGGAAAAGAAAAAATTTCCTTTGGTGACGATGACTTGTATTAATGTCTGTTTAGAGTTGTGCTGTTGCTCTTATGCTGTTTGTTCAGATCAAACTGGATCTGCAGCCGTTTGTACTTAATTTTAACCTTGTTATCCTTTTGTGTAGAATGGATCCAAGCTAGCTGGCATACTTGACTCACCAAAGAATGGTACAACCTTTCATATTTTTGAAAACTTCTTGAAACATCTTTTTTTTCTTGAAAAACCCTCTTGAACAATAAAATAGTAAATAGGAATCTTGCTTAATTAGAAATAAGGTTGCAAAAAAATCTAGTAGAGTATAGATAAAGTACAACTATTGCTCTCTGATACTTGAATTAATAGGTGAGTTTAGTAATGGCTGCAAATACTGATCACTGTAAACCAGTTTTTGTTGGATTTAAGGTGACAATTATGAACAACTCAAGCTGTGCCAGCTGAAATGAAGACTGAGATATTTCAGATGCATCTTGCATTTAAACTTTGCTAGAAATAGAAATACCAAGAAGAACCAGTTGGGATGTATGACCTGTACATCAGGCATGCCTTGTGGACTTAAGATTTTTTTCTACAAGACCTGCATTTAATTTTCTTTTACTTTGACTTAACTTGTCCATCTCTGTCAAATCCGTCTACCCATTTGACATAACCTTGTCTCTGATGTATTGGAGGAGCAGACACTGCAGGAGATGATGAGAGTTCCAGCCTATCCCCTTAATGCATATCACATTAAAACTCAAGAACTTTTGGGAAACTGCTGAAACTACATGCTTGCCCATGCTGGATCAGAGAGCATATGCAATTTCCTGGCATTGCTCACTCATTCAAAAGAGCAGCACCATTTTCTACTGACAACAGGCTAGGCATCTTTTGCTAATCCATTATTAGTTCATACAAATTGAAGGCTTCAGAGTAAATTGGTAACTGTAAATTTTAAAAAAATCTTAAGCATATTATGTAATAGTACAAACAGAAATAAAATGCTAGTGATTTATATGAATTTATTAGTACAAAAGAAATTGCAACTTGAACCTTATCTTTTAAAAAAATATTAAGAAATCAGTTAGTTTCCCATTGATGATATCCCATTATTTTTCAGTTTTATGGAGCTTTTAATCTGTCTCTAATAAAAACTGTGTTCATAGAAGCTGAAAAATGGCTAGAGAATTTCTATCTCAAATAGGAGGAAGAATATGAAATAATTCTCAAAAGGCTTGTGAAATTTCCAGCTCAATTTTTAAACCTTGCTACTTTCATGTATTTGGATGAACAGTTAGAATTTGGAGTTCCAGATGGGCCAACTATAGTTCTGAACTTTTTTCTGCAGTTCATTTCCAAGGAACTGGTATTTGGCCCATAACGTAAACCATGTTTTAATCTTATAAAAATATGGAAGACAGATTTTTTTTTTTTCCTAGCCTTGAAAAGGAGATCTTCAACCCCAGAAAACCAGAAGGAGATTGAAAGAAATCTTATGTTTTGGGTGGGAGAAGAAATATATGAGGAAGAAAAAGTGGCTTGCAAAGCTGCATTGCGTAAAAAATAAATACATGCTTAAGCAAACAAATAAACCTAAGTGTAATGTTTGCATTTAATATCCACATAATAATGGAAACAGTGGTATTTTTAAAGATGTAGATTTACCATTTTATTCACACATTGTAATGATAATTCCATATCATCAGTTCTACATATCTATGAATATCTCACTTCTATGTTAAAGATAAAATGCTTACACACCATTCATTGGGGAGTTGGTTCCTTATTTACAAAAAAGCTCTTTATAAAACTACAAAAATTATACATAGCATCTCTTCACTACCCAGTGAGATGCTGAGATCTTGATTTCAGCAAGATCTGTTGCTAATTCCTGGCATTCCAAACGTGTTACTGTTCCTGAAGGGTCTTCATCTTACTTTTTTCAATGGGGAATGGTACCCATGAGTGGAAAAATAATATGGTTAAGCTGGCAGTTAATCTATTTTAGTATTCTGAATTTTGGATTTTTTTGCCAGGCAGATATTTCTCATTTAAATGGAGATGGTAGAAAAGTCATATTCTGCCATTCTGTCTTTCACCAAGCAGTATTTATTTGCTTCCTTCTTATTCTCTTTAAAGTGCCCTGCATGTCTCCAAATGTTTTGGAGATCAGGTCATCCTCATTGCCTTCATGCTAGCAATATGGTTTTTGATGAAGGTGCTCTTTAGTCTCAGAGAAGATGACTTCAGTGAGTGGAAGCAGGTCCTTACATCACTGCAGAACAAATAAAAATCATAGCTCAAAAAGTGAAATTGCAATCTGTCTAAGGCTGCAATTGTGGCTATGCCTCACTCTTATTTACAAGCAATACTTTCATTTCCTATATGTTATTTAATAAGATTTTAGTAATCCAAATGTTCTATATGGAACATTACTATGTAATCCATGCTTATGACCTGCTCTATATTTTGTATGTCATAAACAGCTCTACTCCTCTTCTATAAATCAGTGAAACTGCAAATAGTGTGGAAGAAAAATGGGTAGCTTGTCTAATTACAGAACACTAGGAAGATCAGAAGAGAGCAGCTCTTTAAATGAGCAGAGGTAATGCTTAAACCCAGAGTGCAACAACATAGCATGACAGACATTTGCCCTTCCCTCCTGGCAATCATTGTAAAAGGGATGGGAATTTGCAGAACCATCACCAATTCTCATTAAACTGTGTGAACTTCTATCTGCTTTCTGTGAGTGCATTATTCATGTGTGCCTAAAAATCACGACATCAGCCAATTTAATGTTTGAATGCCAAGTTCAGTAAAGAGATATCTTATTTTAATATGACAAGGAGATGATAATTAACAAACAACTTTAAGGATATACATTTTATTTTCCCATTTAAAATCTGATTTTCCCAAGAACAGTCTAAGAATGGTCTGTCATTTTGTAGAGGATTTGCTGTTACAGAAGTGTATGGGAAACTGTAATTCTGTAATATATAGTGCTTAGATAGTGATAAAACAAAGAACAGCAGTTTGAAACTGCACTATTACCCATGCTCAGGAACTTCTTGTGCCCAGAAGTAGCAACCTGAAAATGTGAGGCTGTTCTTGTAAAAACCCTGAGGGTACGCCCCAGGTTGGAACTTCTCTTGCTTCCTTCCCTCTGGAGCAGAGGAATTTGTTTTTTCATTGCAGGAAATCAAGTGATCACTTGTATTCCATGTGGGGCCTCAACAAAATTCTGTATTTTTATAGTCCTGGAATAACACTGGCTTGAAATGCTTTTTTTGTCCAAGTGTAGACCTCTGGCTGCTCTGTATTTGTGAAAAAAGACAAGTGTGGCTGCTCCAGCTGGCTTCCTCTATGTAAGCAATTCAGGTGCTGTTTAAGTGGAGGGGTGCTTAAAAAGGCTTCCAATGTGCAGGTTAAAAAGATTTCTGCAGGCCAATGGTGTAAGCACATGACAAAGATGAAGAAAAATGGGAGAAATAAACAGTGGCAGAGGGAACATATGAGGTGAGTCTGTAGTGCCGTTTTCCTGTCTTACAGGTTAATGGTAATCTTAGGTTCTTATTTCTGATAAAGGTCTAGTTTATTGGCTCATAACTACAACAGAACAAACAGCTTAGACTCTCTCCCTTTGTGGTTCCATTTCTTCTTCCCATCTGTTCAATTGGCTATTGCTTTTTCTGTAATGGATCCTCTGCAGTATTATAGTTCATAGTTATGTGAAGCAAATGAAAGACATTATGAAAATGGCAATGCAATGAACATTTCTCTTGGCTAAAACAGTTTTAGCCTTTCCTACATGACATGAAAAGAACTTGCTTTACTTTAGTCTTTTTTGATGCATTGAACTTTTGGCAATATAGAGGAATTAAATTTTGAAAATAAAGAATAGGAAGATTCTTTGATCAGTGTTGCATTCTGAGTTATGAGTGCTTTGAATATGGTGAAAACCTTAGCAATTTCTATTTTTATGGCATTGTCTAGATATTTATTTCTGAAAATACCACATTCAAAGCCCTCTTTCTTCATGTTGTAAAACAATATTAAAATATTGGGGGCTTAAAAGTAATTCCAAAGTAACAATGTATTTTTCTATGTGAAATAAAGTTTCATTGTGGTAATTCTACAATATTTTACTTTTCAAAACATGTATCTTATCAAGGTAGATTTTATTGAAGAGTAAAGTGTAAAGAATCGTGTTTCTATGTGATTTTTTTCTATGGCAGAACAATTTATCTTATGGTTGTGACACTATGTGTGGGAACAGGAAGTGCCTTGTATTTGCTCTTTGCTACATGTCTGGAGTTAGTCTACTGGTCAGATATTTCTTTCATGTAGGCTAAAAAAGTTATTTTGTATTTGCCATAGACTGGAATAATGCAGCTGACTTTTGAGGGTTCCTTAGGGTGGTTGGGTTGTGTGAGGCTTCAGGACATCCTAATGTTGTATGGCAGCAATCTGTTATGTCAATGATGCCAGACATGTGCGAGTTTCCAGGTCTCCAAGACAAAATAATATAGAAGGAGCACAAGACAGTGCAAGGAAACCTTCAGTAAGATAAGGAGGCAAAACACTAAATGTTGTGATTTATAGATGGGACAATGTCACCTTCACAGAAGTATCTGGCCTTTCCACAGTGCCCTCTTCTTCTCCCTCTGTTCGGTGAATTCACTAAGTTTATGGTCATGCAAACTCCCTCTAATGAAATAAATTGTGCTGCTGTTTACAAAGGGGTACCTGTTTGCATTTAATGCCTTTGCATTTAATACTGCCTCAGTATTGCTTCAAATACTGAGCAGTAGTTGTGATGTATTATAACTACTTAGCAGTTTATCACCATATGCTATAACTATCTGTCCAGGCAAAGGTGAAAATAAAAAAAGGTCCTGCAAATAGATTTTCATATCATATGATGACAAATTGTTTCATTAGAAACCTCTTTTTTGCTTTTTGCCTAAAAATCTTATATGGCAGCCTTTTCTCCAAAACGCCATGTAACTACCACTGTATTCAGTGAAGTGAGGTAGGATAAAGTATCAAGTTGTAACTGACTGATATATTGAAAATATTAACTGAAATGGCACAAAATCAACAGGCTGTTGAGGCAGAGCAATGTACTCCAGTGCTGAGTTACACACTTTAAATTTGCTGTATGGCAATATATTATTAATTGATCATTTATAATAAATGCATGCTATCAAATTTCAGCTAGTCATATAACTGTAACTATGTTTTTGTAGAAGGCATTGTTATGAGTTTAAGTTTTGTGGTTTTCTGTGAGTACTTGTCTCTGTTGGATAAACTTTCAGGTATGGTAACTGGTTTGAGCTGTGCTCCCCTGATGGTAAATTAGTGAATATTTATTTATGGTTTGATTGTTAAGCATAGAGGGTGTGCACTAGCTAAGTCTTCATGCTGATTCAAATAAGAAGCTGTACAAAGAATTCCCAGAAATAAAGTTAGCAGAGATCAGTTTCTCTCTTGCATCTACTCCTGCTGTTATGATTAAGGGTTTTCTTGACAGCTTTGAAGAAGTATGTCTTAACAGTGTTGAATGGAGAAGGAGTTGAAAGATTGACTACGGTTGTCTTCCTTCACTTCTTAGGTACTTGATATTTAGCAGAGAAGATGGGAGATGAGATTTTTTTTTTTTTTTTTTAAGAATTAGAGAGATTCAAGCTCTGCAGATTTTCTGGGCTTGATGGCAAAGCTAAGGCAATTAAATTTCGAAGTTTAAATTTCACATGGCAGAAATGGCAGAAGACAAAAGGAGTTAAACAACAATGCGATGTGGTCTTATCAAAAGGGAAGATAGTCTTAGCAAATTAGCATTTAATTAATTGTAACAGATGTTGCAATGTTGACAAGTCTAAATATTCAAATGCATAAAACTCTTTCCAGATGCCCTCTACAAGTTCCATCTTTGAAATAATAGCAGGTTTCAGAGATTTATTATTTGTGTTCTGATATTTGGACAACCAGAGTCCAAGGTTTCAAACACATATTTATTGGAAATACTTCCAGTAGCTTTGTATGGAATAAATCCTGGTCAGCTACAAGTCCTCATAGTTTCCCTCTTAAACTTCTCAGTGTAAGTATTACTCAGTTTGCTCTGTAGTTTATTCAGTGTTCCTAAAGACCAGAAGTGCCTCTACTTCAAGAGAGGGTCATCTAGATTTATAATCCTTTGCTGTTTACCCTGTTTCAACACTGGAATTTCCAGGCAAGGTGAAACAAAAAGACAGCAGAGAAGTTCATCTAGCTTTATAGCCAGCAAGCAATTTGTAAAGTTTTGAGTACAACAGCATAGTCATAGTACAGAATAGTTCTTGTTGGAAGGGACCTAGAACAGTCATTTAGTCCAACTGCCTGACCACTTCTGGACTGAGAAAAAACCTAAAGCATATTATTAAGGCTGTTGTCCAAATCCCTCTTCAACACTGGCAGGCTTGAAACATCAAACACCTCTCTAGGTAGCCTGTCCCAGTAGCTACAATGCACTGGTTCATAATATCAAGCCTAGTTCCAAATTAGTATATAGAGTCATTTTGTAAATTATTCACATTTGCTTCTGAAGGATAGTAAAACAATAGTATTTTCATTGCTTAAGTCACGTCTCCTGAAGACAAAAGTAGGAAACCATGCTGACACGGAATGCTCATGAGGTCTATTAACAAGAAAACTTACAACATAGGCACAAGGTATAAGGAAGGTATCCACCTACACTTTCTGTTTATGATGATGTAGTCTGGTTTACAGTTGTTTGTTTGCAAAAACTGTCTATCTCAATTTGATGTCATAATCTTTAAATGAAATTAATTTTGTCTCTTTATGTAAAGAAATTGCACAGAACAGTTAATTCTCTCCCATCTTCATTTCCTCAAATCTAAATGTGAAACAACAGCAAAACCATTTCTACAAATTCCAGATTTAATGCATGTATCAAAGGAGTATCCCAGATAATAATTATTTCTTAACTGCTAAAATTATACTTTAAAATCATTGCTGCTTCTGTTTAGATTTGCAGTTTTGAATACATTGGTATGCCCTGAGTAGTTCTGAGATCTATTTGACCTTTAATTTTTCAGTAGAAATGTTAATCAGATTTTGGAAAATGATGCCCAACATTTATCTTCCCCTATTCTTGCCAGTTTTTTTGAACGTACCAGCTGTGCTTTGAACATATCTTTAAGGAGTCATGGAAACCAAGACAAGAGGAAGGAGGGTGGTCTTTAGGCAGCTGTAAACAGCAGACAGATGGAGTACGAGAACCTTGGGGATCATTAGAGAGACTTTGCCAGTCAAGAAGTTTGGCAGTTAGATCAAGATCAAGGAGAGGCTTATAGCACTGTCCCAAGTTAAGATGTTCAGCTCTGATGCACTTAAACACCATTTTTTTTCCCTACTGCTGCCATATTTGCATTTTTTGTGTATTCAGACCGTGGTGCTATGGGACCTTGGGAGGCCTTTGGAACAGAGATATCTGATATTTCCAATCAAATCCCTGATATATAAGGAACTAATTTTCTGCTGCCCTTGTGTCATGTATACCAAAGGGCTTAAGATATTTCAGTGTGATGAAACTTGTGAAAAAAAAAAAAAGGGAGGAATGATAACAGCGTGAGAGAACACCATACCTATATCCAAATGAGATAAACAAGAACGTTAAAGGGGAAACAAACTTAAGAAAATATTGTTTAAGAGTTACAAATCATGTTTTCTAGCATCCTGAATTTTTTTGTTGTTGTTTTGGTTTGTTTTGTGTGTATGATATTTCCCGTTTGTGTGGAAATTATGTCATAAAACCACAACAAGGGTTGGGGAAGTTGCTTACTGCCTTGAATGTAGACACAGAAGTCGCAAGAGAGCATACAGGACCAGATGTTTTAAGCACCTTATTGCTGATTGACAGAAGCATGTAAGAGGAGGAGGACCATGCTGCATTTACTTCATGCTCCTCCCCTGCATGTCTCTACTGTTTACACTGGTGAAGACAGAAGACTGGATTGTTGGGATCTTTCCTATGAGACACTGTCTTGTCTTATGTTATTGAGCAATATATTCCCCATATTTTCACAAAGGCTGACATTTTTTTGGAATAATTTTTAAAGATTGTGAAGAGTAATTTGTACATGGAAGTACTGTAAAAATGCAAAAATGGGGTTTGAAATTACATGATCCTTATTCAAGTCCAGAATGTGCCCTTTTGGTCTGTGTTAGAGACTGTGATGTACCCACTGGTCATAAGAAAAAGAATAATTCTTGAGAGAGATTTCATGAAAACAAAAGGGTACAACTCTGCAAGCCATTCAAGATACTTCCATAAGCTATGGCAAAAAGCTGTGTATTTTCTACAGCTTCAGTGTTCGATGAGGATTTCTTTATGCTTTTAAAACTGAATGATTAGGACTTCATTAGGCCTGGTGTGCAAGGCCAAAAATACTGCAAAATTACACATGAGCTTTACATGCTCATGTCTCTAAAGATATCAATGTCTATTTATTGTTGTCCTTTCTCCATTTTAGGAATGGGAGTACAATCACTGATACAGAGTGAAAACTTCTTTCTGCTTTCTTTGTGGCAAAGGCAAGATAAAATACTGTGACTGAGCTTCTAATCTGGCTTTGGTCAAGCAAAGTGCTGCTGACTTAGTTTTGCCTGAGTAAAGGCTGCATAGTTGTCCTTGGTTATTATATAGCCTCATTCTCTCATTTAAAAACATTTGAGCCTGAAATGGGCTCAGAAGAACAGAATAAATTACTGGAGAAGTGTAGAGTGTCTGAAAAGAAGACTATGCCTTTCTCTAAAAGGAAAGGCAGATACCAGCATGCTCTTTATTAAGACTCGTGTGTTTTCTGCTGGGGGAAGATAAGACACGGGGGAAGAGAGAGTAGAAGTTTAAATTAGAATTGATATCAGATGCAACGATTAAGTATTGAAGATTTTTCAGGCTTTGGAATGGTTCCCATTTGCAGCTGCAAGGCACTGCAGCAGCTTTAGTATTTACGAGCACTCGGTGAGTACTCTGACAGGTTTATTATTTGTTGGCTTTCTCCAGCATTGCACAGTAAAAATTGTTTTCAAGGAGTGTTCAAAAGTATAGCTGGCTGCCACTGTATCAAACCCAATCAATCCGCCAATGTATTTCACATTCTTGATTGATAACTGGCTCAGCAGTTTGGCATTTCAGGGAAGGAGTGGAAGGGGAGCAGGTCTCGACAGTCATTAATCCTTTTTCCCTGAGCCTCCCTTGGGCAGCTGCTTGTGCCATTATCCACATTTCTTAGTGCTGATTTCCACAATCCCATGGCTGCTCGAACCACCACAAATTCACTGCTGTCCCTTTCACTTACTGTGGGCCTTTCATCACACTGGACTCAGCAGTCCTTCTGGCTGACAGTGGTCAGTGCAACATCTCTCTCATTTCTTTTTTAAACCTGGGCCATTAATTTGGTTTCTTACCTCTGTCTCCTTTCCTCCCTCTAAATTTATGTTGTTCCTTTCTGAGCAAGAACATGAGGGTATGAATATACTTCCTTTAAAATATGTTTGTGTGGGTTGGGGTGAGAGATGTCTTATGGTAAATAGAGATTCTGTCCATCTGCTTTTCCATGAAGCTGAATAAACTATGTTAGCTGCTGGGGAGATAAGCTATTTATTTATTTATTTGTTTGTTCATTTATTTATTTAAATGCTGCAAAACAGTGAGCAAGCTCACAGTGTGCTGACTGAAATGTCAGAATTAATTAAGCTAAACTGTTTCCAGTGGCGGGGAAAAAAAGTCATCTTAATTAGGATCTGGAACTGTTAGAGAGAAAGGAAAGAGAGAAAAAGAGAAAAAACCTCACATTTTTCATATTTTTCCTGTGTTGGCTTCATTGTACCAAGGGTATTGAATACTCCAGATGGGTTTAAGAAATACAGATTTGGGCTCCCTGCTGAGATTCAGGATAAAGTCTATCTGTCATTTGCCAGCAATCTGCTGTTATGTGTAGCTGTGCTGCTGGGAGCACTGTCTCATGTGTATTTACTATTATATTAAAGCACAAATGTCTCCTCCACCTGTCCTCTAAAGAGTAATGTGTCCTGGACAAATCTGTTCCATATAATCTATATTTAACTGCCCTTATCTTTGAAGGCAGAATCCATGTTAGGAAGGAGTGAAATACCCAAATGAAGGGAATTAATTGTGTGAAGAAGGGGAATTCAAGTGAGGAAGGCATTATAAAGAATTTAAAGGAGAGGAAACAAGACAAGGAGACAAAGAACCTCACTGGGAAATTATGTAGGAAAGTCAAATATTATGAAAGAGTTGAGCCTGCATAGGTATTCTCCAGTGTCTCTATAAATTGCAAATAAAAACCTTCCCCTGAAAATCTATCAGTCTCCTTTTACCCATGTCAAAGGCTCCTGTGAGCCCACTCTAATGACCATCCCTGAAATTTTGTGTTAATAGTTTACAGGTCTGAGGCCAGCTAACTCATGAGATCCTTATTTAATGTTTTTTGAGGAGAAATTAATAAGGGCAAATACATGAGCTGTTAAAGCATATGGACAAGCGGAGGTTTAATGTTGAGTCTGCGTGCTGCATCAACTTGGGCAAGAAATTAAAAAAGATAATCAGTATTATAGAATACTTCTTCTATTGAAATAATCTTGATCCTGTGCTAAGATAGAGCTTGATTCCCTCTGTTAGCAAAACATCAGACTACATGGGGAAGTGGGCAGGTTTTACCTGAATTTATTCTGGAACTGGAATGCTGCTCCCAAAATAGGTTTGTGTTGGGGCAGTGCTGGTGGGAGATGGCTCTGTACCTCCTGAGCAGCCTTTGCAAGCAGTATTGCTGCAGATATTTGGGGAAGCTTGAAAGAAGCATGGTAAATTTAGCAATTTGCTAAAAAAACCCCACATTTTCTTTGTAAAATGTGTAAACCCCAAATTTTCTTAGCAGTGGAAAGCTTGAAGTTTGGCTTCCTATGGGTTTATATCCCAAAGTAAAACTGTCGTGTATACCCTTTTGTATCCAAAAGGGATGACCTAATTTTGTAGCCTGTCTGCAAGTAGAGGCATTTCAGAGTTTCCATTTCTCTTCCATGCAATTGCATTTTACCAAATTTACAGGGATTTTAACACATTTGGGAGCCTCATCTCAACTTAATTTGAATTGGTGAAAGGGTACCAAAATTGTTGGGGAACAAAAGGTGAGGAAGCTTACAAAACTGGACTAAATTAATGTTTACATAATAATGTGCAAAAAGATCTTCTGGGGATGTCTGTCCTATTGACTGATTTCCCTCTGGTCTTTATCTGGCGTAAACCAATACAGCAAGATGAGACCTCATTTCTTTTTTCCCCTTAGGAAAAAGTAACACAAAAAAGGATCTTGATTCTACATATTGCCCTCCCAAAAAGCCTTTCAGAATTCTGGCCAAGCTGCTCTAATACTCAAATTCCCTTGTTAGAGATTCCTTATTCTCCCGAACAACCCTCTGATCTGAGCTCTGCTCTACTATTAAATAGGCCATGCAGGGAGGAATGATGCAGAAGACCTTGGCTGTTGCCTGGACTGCTTTAGAGAAAAAAGTAGTGCGCTGTATCAGTTTGAATACATTGCAAGATTCTAAAAGTGTTGGATTTAAATTAATCTGTGTCCTTCAATAATAAATTGTATGAAAATGCAGTCCTCTCAACACATGTATGCATCCCAAATATCAGAGTTGGAGAATTGGGCTGTTTTTTGGTCTACACACTAGTAAAGATAGTGAAGAAATTAAATATTTGACTTGGCTGTGAGCACCCAGTGAAAGCTCCCATTGTTACTGTACATTTATTGCTAAATCTTGAGCCTTTAGCAGTGTGTTCTGACTATCAGGATGTGTCAGAATAGTCACAGCTTATTATTGCTAATAATACTGACATGTTCATCAAACTCATCTTCTTCGAGCAAGAGCAATTTATTACAACTTTTTAACCCAAAGGAGTTTATATAATTGATGGATTTAGGTTACATTACAGATAGAAAATAACCTTGAGAGATTTGGTGCTCGCTGCTGGAGCTGAATTTGATAGAGCTGAAGTGCCATTCACCTGGGGCTTCAACAAAACTGATAGCTCTAAGTTCTGTATAACTAATTTAAATTGTTTGACTAAAGTTACATTTTATGTCTTTAATATAGGACATGCTGATTAGATCTGAGGGAGAGGGAGTGGAGAACATGTAACTTAAATAAAACCTCCTAAACCAGTAGAGATTCCTCCCTGAGGATTTTTTTCCTTTTATTTTGAATGTTAAGTGATAATGTTTCTAACATTCAAATAGGATTATCAGAAACCAAACTCAGCATTTCCACAGTAGAGGGCCCTTTATTCTCCAAGATGAATGGAGTCTATGCTGCCATGCATAGGTATAAGCCTTTAGGAGAGCTTTGTGTTAAAATAAAGACTGGATATTATCATAGATGTGGAACAGCTTTTATTGTAAGGTAAAAGATTCCTTTCCAAAGGACAGCTGAGTACTGAGAGGTTGAGTGGTTTGACTAAGCTCCCACAGTATGGCAAAGCTGTGGCTAGGCTCTAGATTGTTGGATCTCTTGCTTATGGCGTTGTGCTGTTTGCAAAACCCATTTCCGTTTTTGCAGCTCTGGTTGTTTCTTAAGTCCTGACTGTGCCTTCTTACACTGGAGTATGTGGCAAAAACTAGGTCCAGAAAATAAAGAAGAAAAATTAAAAATGGAAAGCAAAATGTAATAGCATGGAAAGATAGTCTTATTTTCTGGTTTATTATTGAAGTGGAGTAAATAAATTATGGTGATGTTCGTAGCACAAAAGCAGGTTTCCAAATAATGTGTACAGTGGTGATTATTATTGTTGTTATTTCTGTTATTTTAAAGAAATATATTATTTTAAGTCAGTAAGGGACTGTAGGTGAAAAGTGGGGCAAGAGTTAGATTGAGGAGGTGGAAAGGTGATTTCAAATGTTCTCTGGTTTTGAAGGATGTTTAAGCAGCCAAAGGGGTTCCAGCAGGATAGAGATTGCAAAGTACATGAAGATTGAGGCAGGCATAATCTTGTATGAAAGGGAGTACCCTGCTCAATAGTGTTAAAGATTGGTGGGAGAAAGATGCTGTTGTGTGACTCCTTGTTTCACTAAGTAATCCTTATGCAAGCATTCTCACATCTGCTTATTGTTACTCTCCACTCAGAAAGACCCCACAGATGGGACTCGTAGATCATGACAGAGAAGCAATACTCACTGAGTAGTATTTTCTTTGGGTGTGAACTCAGGTTCTAGATTTCTTGGAGTCTTTTCCTGAAGTGTTTATATTCCTCAACCTTATAATCTAAGACATCTTGAACATATTTTGGAATTGGCTTGAAAAAATAAGAGATGAATGGATTGTTCTGGGTTCCTCTTGTCATTCCATAAAATATAGGTGAAATTTTGAGAAGTAGAGCTCTTTGCAATACTGTAAGAGATCCTGATAGCCAGCAAGATATCCAGGGTATCTTGCTCCATAATAGGGAACAACTGAAGAATTCTCAGATACTTTTATTTTCTTTCTTGGATATTTTTCCCCCATCAGGGTTTTTTTAGGTGGCTCTTATGTTGAGAATTTAAAATCAGTGATGATGATGATGGTAATAATAACAACCCTTTCACTGTGACATTAACTCAAACTTATCTACACAAATATTGGCAAATCTTAAAGAAAAAATCCCAATGTTAGCTTTGAAATGGTCTTGAGTGTAGTTTTTTTGGAGACAGCATTAGATGACTCTCATCAGTATGTCTGTCTGAATATTCTAAGTATAGGTCTATTAAACATAAGACACATTAGCGTGAAACTATATTTTTTGATGGACTGTAGCACTCATCTACAGCTGTACATGCATGTATATTTATATATGTAGATAATGCTAATATTCAAGCTGAACAATCATTTGTTTTCAAAGCTCCCTGATTTACTATAAATGTTATATTGTTATCTCTTTGAGGACTGTGTTTCTAATGTCCAGTCATTTTCCACACTCCTCATCATATTTTTTGCTCTGCTGCCTCTTCTCTGTCTTGTGCATAAAGTAAATATGTCACACCATGTCTTTCACATCTGTTATGGGAGTCTGCTCTGTTAAGTGGCTAGAAACCACAGATTTGTCTCATTTCCTCATCCAAGTAGAAGCAGTCCATAAGGGTGCTTTGCATCCTGCCTTGCTGCCTTGGAACAGCCACCGCTTGCTGCTCTCAGTAAAAGCTTGTGTGGCCAGCCAGGCAAGTGGCTGCTGTTTGCACATCCGCACTCTGATATAATTACAAAGGTCTTTCCCTCTTCTGTGTTCCCTTTACTCCCCTGCAGTCTGTTCTATTGTGTGATTTTTCTTTCAGAAGTCACACAGGTAGTGTAAAGGGAAGCATTTTTCATTCAAAAAAGAGTGTGGTGAAGCTGTGATTCAGCACAAATTCAATGAGATAATGAGATAGAGGCTGTCTGACTGGTAAATATTGTGGAAACGGTGCCAATTTTGTTTCTGGTTTCACCACCTTTTTTTTTTTTTTTTTGCTGTTACTTTCACAGCTGTGGTAGGTTTATGCTAGTTGCTGGTTGTTTTCTTTTTCCTTTTTTTTCTTTGTTTTTTTTTTTTTTTTAGTCTGTGCTAATTATGTCATGGGAAATAGCCTTTGGCTTTTTTTTACTAAGCATGTATTTGAACTTAAGCTTATTGTAGGGTTATATTTGGTTAACATTATCTTTCTTTATTTAGAAAAAAACTAAGTGCTTTCATAAATAAAAGGACACTGATGCTGCATATTGTAAAATTCTGATAAAGCTGTAATTGCCATGCCAATAAACAATTGAGTGCAGCATACTTTTAGCTTTTACCTGCACCAAAGAAGTTTTACAAGTGATGGACTGATGGTCTTGATGTTCTGACCAAATTAGATCTGAGAGTGCTAAGTTTTTCCTGTCAGTGCTCTCCTGTGGCTTCAGTTCAATTTTCTGACAGTTCTGAGCAAATCCAATGGCTTTTGACCTTTTCATTCATATAGGATTTTTTTTATTGCATGAACTGTACTTGAATCATGCTGCTTTTCAGAGAATTGTTGCCCAATATTTTCAAGTGATATGGCTATGAAGCAGTAATTACTTCTTGCTTTGCTCCCTGTCATTTCTGTATGTAGATGCACAAATACAGAGATGGGTAGTATGATTTCCATCAACTTTTTGATAATATGCTTACTAAAGAGAAGGTCTTCCATAAAGATGAAATGAATCTCAATATAGATTGATAGATTTTTTTTCTTTTTGCATTCTTTACAGTACTTGGTTGTCCTGGTACCCTGGTTTATAAAATCTTGTGCAGCTTCATGGCTTAAAGGGCAAGGAAAATATTACTTCTTGTATGACACACAAATGCACACATTTTCACACTCTGTGCACAGCCTTTATCATGCCTTGCTGTTTTAGAAGTCATTTAGCTATCCAGAAAATACCTTTCTTAACCTAGGAAAAAATTCATAAGTATTTTAACAGAAGAGAAAATTCTTACTGACCTAAATGAGCCTTAGACTGAGGCTATAAAAGCAAATCTTAATAGTATCTCTAAACACCATGAATATACTCTAAGTGGATACTGTACACAGACCTACAGAAAAAGAACTGAAGTATTCTTTCATACATTTTTACAGTCGGTTTTGTTGATATTTCTTTGTCCTCTGCTATTTAAATTTGTAGATGAACTTTGAGAACAATGTAAATTATTTGGTTAGCATCTTGTGACTTCCCATCCACTTTGTGGGTAGCATTTTTATTTCCTGGTCTCAAAATGCTATTATTTCTGGTTCCATCTATTACAACTGTAGCCATGTGATCCTTGGAGAGGTCAAACCCACATTTTGGCATTTTACTCCTTCAGCTCTTTTATTCAAGTTTATGGTACTGATGTGTTCATTGTCTTCAGATAATGTACAGTCCTGTCAGCAGAACAATGCACAGTGAATATGTTGTCTAATGTATCATTGAGCTTTTAGTTCTCTGGCTACAGAATTAAATGCTAGGCCCTTAAAAATTAACCTGTATTTCAAAGTCAGTATTTCAATGAAGTCTTTAGATAGTAACTAGTGCTCTGAAATATTGAGAATTATAATAAAGGGGAATTTTGGTTAGCTATTAGAAAGATAACAGTACTGCCTTGATAAGTTGCAGGAAAATTCTGTCACCAAGCCCATACAACTGGGTACTGATTCTGACAGTGTGTTTTGATTTTTCTCCTTAGATAATTCTGTGACTTTTTTGGGAAGTAAAAGACAAAAATAATTACTTACATGCATAAGGTAAAATTGCCACTGTGCCATGAAGTACATGATGTGGCAGGTTCTGTGGCAGTTTTTTTGGGCCTATGTAAGTAAAAGCAGTCAACAAGTGGATTCTAAGCTACTGAATGTCTACACATATGTAATATAGCTGGTGCTGTATCCTCATCTGATTAGTGAAAAAAATCTGTGAGCCCAAGTCACCATTGCTACTGTAATTGTTTCAGGCTGTGAGTTGGAACCAGACTATCAATTTCTTCCTGTCTTCTCTGAATTCTTCACTGTTTTCCAATAAATGGAGCATAGTGAGGGAATTACAGTTCATTCTACAAATTTTAAATGTCAAAATATTCTTATGTGTGGTTAAAAAAATGAAACAGTATTTGTTAGTGTTAAACAGCTATTTCTAGTATCTTTGGAGATACTCACATTTTATTTCTAAATCCCCAATATGGATCTATAATGAAAGAGCTATGCTGTGGTCTATGATATGACTAATTTTTACATGCTTACCATGTTTTTATGTAGCCATATATTTGTCTCTCAGTTCCCTCTCCTTCATAAACAATATAAGAAATTTCTATTAGATCCTGTTGGAATACAGTGAAAAGGAGAACACAGAAAACGTGCTGATCATGTTAGTCTTGGATGGGTATCTGTCCTATATGCTCTGCAGTTGGCCCAGTTCATCCACAGGGTCCCTTTGGAAGAACAACTTAATTGTTTGTGCTGGGCTCCAGTTTGAGAAATCCATTGACTATATGGTCTTGAAAGGGTACAAAAGAAGCTCAGGTAACAATAATATGTGAAAAATGTTTTTAGCATGCTTTAAGCATTGGAGAAGAAGCAGTGTAAACAGAATTGCTCCATGTCAAAATGTCTGCTAATATGAATGAAGAGTGTGATGCTGGGCACTAGATAGAGATGTGCAGAGGGGGATGAAGCAAGAGAACAAGCCCTCTAAACAACTGGTTTACTCTAGGACGTTTCTTTTTCTGAATTACTGGAAGACACTGTTGCTGAGCAGTGTGCTTCATCTGCTACATTTTAAATCCAGTAAATCTCCCTTGCTACAGTCTTTTGTGAGAGAATTTGAGTAATGAGCAGGAAGCGAGAGTTGAACTCTGGTTACTTAATGCAGAAAGAGATGAAAAAGATAATTTTTATCAACTCTAGAGAATTAAGAGGAACATTTAGCAGCCTTCAAGAGGTGCATCCACAGAAGCAGTTTCAAATTTGGAAGTGCAGGCAGTCTTGGCATTCTTACAGAGCAGCTTGCCACTGTACCCTCTGCTAATGAACTTTGCAGTCTGTCTCCAGGGTAATATTGGACAGTTCAGCCTGACAGAAAATAATACACAAGCCTGAGTTCCATGTTAAAAAATGCAAGATGTTTAAGGCATTGATGTCTAATTACTGCAGTCCATAAGCAATGAATCTCTGCAAATAACCTATTTCAAATAACTTTATACTTTGCTCTTCCTGTCAACCTCATTGTTAACATTTCAATTCACATTCCAATTTGTAGCTTGCAGAGCAGCTATGAAATGGAGGGCACTGGGTTAGGACTATTTAAAGAGAGGATAACAGAGGGCTCAGGTAAACTCCAGGCAGAAGTTCCAGCACAGCAGAGATAGTAAGGCAGCTGAAAAGTCTGGGATAGAACTTGATCAATCCTTGGAAATAATTAAGGTCAGAATGTTAATGTGTGAAGCCTGGCATTGATATGGAAAGTATGTTTTGCACGCTGTTTTCTAGTCTTAATTAATTGACTTAGAGATTTTTGTGTGACAATGAAAGTGCCTGACATGAGTATGAATTTGTCCTCATCTAAGGATAAGAATGCATCTGCACATGATGTGATTGGAAGTGGTCATGGTGCTGAACAAATGGAAATGACCCTGCAATGGCAAAGAGCTTTAGGATATTCCACATTTGTGTCCAATTTAGGTATATGAACTACTGCTGTTTGTTTAAGATTAACAAGGTTGGAGACCCAGTAAAAATTTCAAAGGGGGAGGCTGAGCATATATGAGAAGCTGGTCCAAGGAACCAGTTTTCTGATTTGTTGAAAGGGCAGAGAAAACTGATCATAATACTGTATTAGACATAAGAGATGCAGTTGCATGATGCATTACATGTTCCTATCAAATGATCTGAAAGTAAAACTATCACTTGCATAATCTTTTATGAATACTTTTCAAACCTTGGTCTTACCAGCACTACTTCCACCTATGGGTTAACACAAGCCAGTCATTAACAAGTCACTTGATGGGATTGAGTTTAACCTGGCATGACTCACAATGCTTTGACATTCAGAAAGCTTTTTTAGTGAGTTCTGTGGTGGATTCATTGGTAGTGTACTATTTACAGAATAGAAAGTAGTTCCAAGAAGAAAAAAGCCAGGCATTAAGATGCATATATATTCATACTGTAGGCACATGCAGAAAATTTCAGTAGTACAGTGTGCTTTATGAGTGGTGTCTGAGTGTCTGGAGGAGTAATGAAATGATCTGTTATTCTAGTTTTAAAAAGACTAAAGTTCTGTTCATGCGCCTGATACAGTGTAGGCGTAAATAAAGTAGGTTTTCAACATTGTTCTCTCAAATTAAGGAGGTGGCAAAGATAAATTAATCTCTGTGTTCTGTCAAGAAGCTCATGCTTACTCTTTTCATGCCTGCTGTGTATAAGGACTGTGACACAGGCTGACAAAGCCTGTGTCTTTGCAGCTATAAAAAATGGTATCATTTGACTATTTTCTATGAGAATATAGAGAAAATATCTTACAGAATTAGTCTGACTAACCATTTAAAAAATGAACATAGTTCAAGTTTTGGGTTTCACATATGCCAGGCATTTTACTAAGAGTCTGGTGGGACTTCCACTGGTTGGCTCCAGTTCTAAACCAATATTAATTAGAGGGGAAGCCAAGCCATGATATCAAAACACACAGCAAACAGCAAATAATACCAATTTCAGGCCAGCCATGGTAACTGAAGCTATTCTGGCCATGTACATGTGCTCCCCTGAGCATCCACTGCTCATTTGTCTGGATTGAGACCTTCATGGTCAAGAGCAGGACCTCTTCCACTTCTGTGCAGGGGAGTGGGAGCATGGTAGCCCTCTCAGGAAGCAATTATAGATGCCAGATTATTGCAGTGTGTGGATGGCAACCTGCTGAAGTAAAATGTCTATTTTATAAGTTGGACCAATGCAGTCTTCTAAATGAGCTGCCCTGACAGACACATGTCAGAGCTGTGGCAAAAGTAAACCTTTATGGCTTTGACATCTCTATGGAAACACAAAACATATTATAAACAGTGTATGAACACTAAACAGAGTATTATAAACGTAGGGTGCTGTAGGTCACTTTATAAAGCCAAGACTGAGAGGTCTTAGCAGAATGGAGAATAAGAAGGAAAATTAGTAGAGCAAAGCACTGTGCATTATCTTTGATGGGAAGGGTAAGACTGCAGGACTGGATTGAATATGTGTCAATCGTTAAGAAAGTTTTTTTACCCAATTGGAACAAAATGTGAAAAGGCCTTTATATGCTGACAAGTCCAATAACAACCTAGTCAGCAAATAGTTAATTATTTAGGTTGTTGAGATGAACTGATGCAAGTGTTTGGCTTATGAAAGGAAAAGGGGGAAAAGGAAAAACCTTAAAGGGAAATTCACAGTACTGACTTTATCTTCTCACGTTTTCTGTTACTGCTTATTACAATGATGCCTAAATCTTGCTAGATGATGTCTAGCAAAATAGAAGTCTGATTGATAAATAAGATTTCCAAAGCTAATACAGAGATATACTTAGCCTCTGTAGGGAGTAACTCTGTAGCAAATAAAGTGAAATAAATATTTTGTCCTGGTAACAAAGACAGAATACTTTATAAAAAGAATATGTGGGGTGAGCTTAGCTACCCTATTCACTTTTATGCAGTTTCTATTATAGAAGAAAAATTATATCCTCTTAGCACAGACATTCTTTGTTAACTGTTCTAGAATGCTAGTTCATAATAATTTTTATATTAGCTCTTTATTTCCTCTAAATTTAGTTGTAACTATTGTAATTGTACTTCTATCTTAAAAAATAATTCAAAAGTATTTTTTAGCAGATGCTAAGTTGGAATATAGTTTAGGATTCTTTGGGATCTTCCTAGTGAAATTTAGTTTGCATATTAAATACATACTAATAAAAATTATAAGAAGTCTCCACTTAATATAAACCTGCTCTTACTCCTGATATACATCTCTGTATGCAAGTTTGAATCCTTACAAGTTATCTTTGGAAACACGGTTGATCTAGGGGAGAATGGAAGTATGAGGCATCTAGACTACAGCTTCTGTATGATATGGAATCAGTCCAGTTGAAGACAGAGTAAGTGATCTTAGAGGGCAAAGAAGAAATTTTTAATAAATTTCTCTTAAGATGAAGAAACAAATACTGAGCTTGGGTTTTCTTAATAATAATGTGAAAGATAAAATCCATATAAAAGAGATATCCATATCCAGAGGTGTGGGATTTCTGGGCTGTTCAGATGGTCTGGGGAAAAGCCCAAAGATGGCCTTGGGCCCCTGGGTTCGAAAGGACGAGAGGAAGCTTCAGATTTGTTCTTGGTCTTGGTGTTTATTAATTGCTTATCTAAAAGATTTTCTCTTGGCCTGACAGAGTTCTGCTCAGCAGTCAGCCATGGGCACACACTGAAAGCCCCTGGGGCGGTCACCTATCTTTATACCCGGAGTTACGTATACAATATTTATCATTTTTCTCCAATACCCTCTACCCATATTAACCAGTGTTCCCCTAGTAAGGTCCAATCCTGGAGTGCCAACATCACCACAGAAGATGGAGGCCCAGAGGAAGAAGAAGAAGGAGAAGGGCACGCCCCAATCCCTCCATCTTGCCTCTCTAGACCCCCCTGTACAGGGATCTTAAACCCTGTATCTCACACTCCAATTAACTTGTCCCTTCACCATTCACCCCAGTGAAATCCTCCCGTCCTCATACTGATGTCATCTCCCATGTGGGATCAAAGTCCAGCCACCAGACATCTCTGGCAGCATTCCAGGACTCCCGAGCCCCCCAGGGGGGGTCTGGTTCACCCTGCGCCCCAGTTCTGAGAGACTGAGATCCCACACAGAGGAACATGGATATCTCTTTTACAAGGGAAACCTTCAAGGAGCTCTAGCTGTATGTTAGTGAAAAATGAGCTTCTCTGTTGAAGCTGCAGAGACTTATAATGATATTTAATTAAAAAGCATCAAGAGAAAGATCTTTTCTAATTCTTACATAGCTAATGTCAGCAGCATGAAAGAAACCCAACTAATTAAAACAAATTTTTAATTTTATTCTAGGTCCTCTTGATTAGCATCCAGTTTTTACAAATTTTTAGTGACAAAATAATGAGAATGCCATCTACAAAACAACTTGTTGTGTCTGCCATGTTGGCAGACTGCTTGTCAAATTTGCTGCAAATTATTAATAATTACATTATTAAATCAAAAAATTACAGAAGAGTGAATTAATAATAAATTACTAACAATAGTGCCATGTAGACACCTCTTTGTGTTCAAGATTCTGAAGGGAGATTGTCCCAGGTGTTACATAAATAGTAGATAACTGGAAATCTTTATTGATATTTGCTCTTACTGTTTTAAATGTTTTCAGATTTGCCAGTGTAACGATTCCCAATTTCACAGCAAATCAGTATTTTTCAGTGCAGTGAAGCAGAGTGCCTGTCAGCAGCTGAAACCTGTTTTGTGTCCTCTAACTTTTTTTATTTCTGTTTTTCAACTCATCTCCATTGCTGCCTTTATGCTGTCCCTTGTCCTTGAAAGAATTTCCCATGTGCCTTTTTTTTTAGTTCTTTTATTCTTGTCTTTAAATGCCTACTTGTCCATATTCTGTCATTTATAGCAGATCAGTCACAACAAATGATTGGCACCACAGCAGAGTTTGGCACGGACAGAGACTTTTCAGCTAGCATCATGACTCTCAGCTTCAATGCTGTTTAAAATAAATTTTATACCAGACAGCAGATGGGTTTGCTGTCAGGGAGCTAGATCTGGTTAATAGGTTTTTTTAAGTTTTTTGATACAGCAAGTTTATTGGAGGACATGACAGTTTTCTAAGGCATGCTTGTAACTTGTACTCCTGGGGAGCTATGAAGGTAATTACATGTTAGATCTGATGAACTACTGAGTAGGGGTAACAGAAAGGGGAATATCTGAAAATAGGAGAAGTTGCAGTTGGTGTAGCTCAGGGTTAGTTATATCCAGGATGTGTAGCAGACTGCAGCGTTTGAGGCACAGGAAAACCAGTGCCATAGGTACCTTGCTGCAATGCTGAACAGCAAATTTTTAAATATCTTGTGCAGTGGTTTTTCCACAATGGCCAGCGTTCTTCATAGCTTACAGGCTCAAGACTAACAACATTCAGCAAGCAGTGAATAGTAGGTGCTGTTTTACTCCCTGCTCAAACAACTTGATAGCATTATCAGTCACTGACTTTTAGGAAAGGGAATATTATTGCAGGATCATGCACATAACTGAATCTGAACATGGCTTCTAACAGAGAAGTTGTTTGGATCAAATTTAAATGTTTAGGCCATAACTTGTTTTGAGAAAAACACGTAGGGAATTTAGCTCCAAGCTAGTCTGACATTTCATTGGTCACAGGATGCACCCTAGGAGCAACTCTGAAGCTTTGCTGACTGTATCAACTTTGATCATTTTTTTCTTAATTCATTGAGCAAAGATGCTCGACTGTATCCTTGCTGTAAGCTAGCCTTGATACAAAAGTTAAATAAAGAGCCTCTGGTAATATTCCCTACTTCTAATTTCCACTGTTAACACATTCCCACATTTTGTGTTATGGGACAGATGACAAAGCAATTTTACCATGGATCAGCAGGATGCTACCAGTGCTGCTGGCTCCCTGCGGTCTGGTGTCCATCCTGCTGTGCCCAGTGCAGGAATGGGAGTAGAGAGGGACATCCAGGGCAGCCTCAGCCACCACAGCAAGACAAGGCCATGGGGAAGAGGCCAGAGACAGACTGGGCCTCTTGGGGACACAGCAGGGACTTTGGGTGCTTAAAGTGAAAAAAATCCATTCTTTGAATAAAATATACATGTTCAGAAATATATTTTGCATTTTCTGGTTTGCATGTAGTGTGATCCTGGGTTTGTAAATATATGATGCAGATTTTTTTTTTATTTACAGGGAATTATTTCTTCATGCTCTATATATTTTATTTAATTGTATTTTCATGTTGGTAGTCATATGGATTATAAAGTGTTTCCAATAGAGGAAATTTCATTATTCCTGTAAATATTTTCTTTTTCTTTTCAAAAAAGGAGTGAATGTTTTCGCATACCTTGAGTAAGAAAATAGTTTTTTTATACAAAAAGAAAGCACCTAGTGTTTGGAGATATTTACCTGACATCATGCATGGCCATGGTGCATATGTGCTTTGCCTCTTAGGAGGTACTCAGTTCATGCCCTGCAGCTGATCCATGGCAGCAGCACCTTTCAGGAATTGTAGATGTCAGGCCTGACTTCATTTGTTTCATCATTTAGAGATACCTGGTGTTGCTCAGCCCCAGGAAGGTGTGTGCATCATGGGAGAGTGAACTAAAATGAGACGAGAATTGTTTCTTTAGGAGAACGTGGGGTATATTCCAAAATGAAACACTTAGATTTAAAATTGGTTGATATATGTAGCTAATATAACAGATTTTATTTCAACATTCATGATTTAATTCATTCCATTTAAAATATTAGTGCCACTAGAGTTTCTCGGGAAAAATATATGTTTTTCTATTTTTAAGTAGTTCCAACAAAATTATTTCTTTTAAACAACAAGTCTCCCACATACTAATATGAGTAAAAAAGAAGTAGTGATTTATGAAACAATTACTAAATTGTGTGAACAAAATGCTGTGAAAAGGAGAAACAGTGCAAAAAGAATAAACCTAACAACAAAGGCTATCTTTTCAGTGCTAATTTAAGAAAATCTCTAAGTGTGGATATCTGGAGAGCAACAATGAATATCAGTTAGGATTCACAGTCACAGGCATTTTTGGGGAAAGAGAGCCAAGGAAGGTGAGAACAAACAAATGTACCTCTCTAGAAGTATGATGTGGTGGCCTGGAGTTCCTTATTTTAACCTTTAACTGAGATTCTTCTGCAGCAGAATAGACGCCATGTACACAGAGCTCAAAACTAGTTGCAGTGGCTGTATGGAGACATAAGCTAGATAGAGTTCTTCACCTCATCATTTCCTGGAAAATGTTATATACTGGAAAAATCCTCTAAACCAATTTTAATCCTGTCCTTTAATTCTGGTAGGGCTTGTTGCTTTCTAAGCTCTGTTTTCTTGGTGTTGCCCTTTAAGAGCAACATCCTCCTTTGAAGCAGGCGGACATCCATCACACCAACTCCTGTTGTCAATGTCATACCAGTTTTAATTTCAAATGGCTGAAATCCTGATTCCCTAATGGAATAGTTACCACATGAATGAGCAGATGCTGACATGGGGAGCATCTGACGCTTTATAAATGAATGCCATCCAAGCAAAACATCAGCAGGATTGGATATGTTTAGAAAGTTGAACATCTGCAGAGGTGACTTGTTTGCCAATTGTTAAGAATAAAAGCTTGTTAATTGTCAGAGAACCTTGGCATGTGCATGACCACTCTGGGTCTAGTCCTCCTTGGGATTGTGTGTTAGCATCAGAGATGTGTTCTCCCAAACACTTTTGGCAAGGTGAACTCCCTGAAGTTTATGTTCACACAATGGATCTAAGTAGCATCAAAACACATGCTGTGAAAATCTCAGCCTAGACACCTCTAATTGCCAGGAAGTCATTTGAATAGGTTCAGGTCTCCATATTTATACCCCCATGTTCTAGAATGAAGGGATGGTGGAAGTACCCCCTCTATGCAGGACACTGCAATAAGCCTTCCTGATGAATACAAACACTTGTTATAAAGCAAACATTATGTTATGGAAGTAAACATTTGGAAAGTTTGTATGTAGGTTATGTTTCCTGATGACATTATTCTGTGTCTCTCCCTAGACCAACATTATTATTTCTAAGCTGTCATAGACATCTGGAGACCCCTCACACCTCTTCCTGAGTGAGCTGAGACAGACCCCACATAATATATTCTTGTTCAGAAAATAATGGCTATGGGCAGAAACCAGATCTGAGGCTTTTAGATGGGGGCTCTGGCACTGAGGTAAAACAGAAGGCGCTGCAGAATTCTGTTTCTAATAACTACTGAGTAAAAGTTGAAGACATACCAAACTCAAACTGGAGTAATTAACCCAGGAAATTCTCAGTGGGAAGATGGTACACTGACTAATGTGTGAGCAAGCTTTGTAAATAAAAGGCTTTAAAACTGCCTGAGGTTGACTATAAAGAGTGAGGCATTGCCTTTTTGCAAAGGGAACCAATTTGCTGAAGGTTGCTTTGTAAGATTGAAGGGGGGGGGGGGGTGCTTCTTTTAGATTACACATCACAAATTAGAGTTGCCATTTGAGAAATAGAAGGTGTATTGATAGTAAACAGGTGGCTGCTGTTCCAAGGAGATTTGTTTAGTACCATTTTATGACTGAGCTGATGCTGTGACACATTAAGTGGAACTTGTCACTCTCCCATCTGGTCTACACAACTGCTGGAGGCAGAACCCATTTAGGAAGTTGTACATTTCTTGCAGCTGTTCCTGAATGTTTCATAAATAACTAACAGAAACCACTGATTCATTTGGCTTTATTAAACCTATCTTAGGGGAATCATGTCATTGTTCATGGAGAAAATTGTACACGTTGCACGGCATTTAAGGGACTTGTTACCAAATTACAGTGTTTTACAGCCTTACTTAGTGCTAATGGGAAAATTGTGCAGTACAGATCAGAACTTCTTTTGGCCTGATTATAATTTGTCTAAATGACTGCACTTGATAAAGAGTCCTTCATGCTAAGTAAAATGCTTGTTGCCTGTGGAACCCAATGGTGTCTTGTTTTCATCCCCCTATGGAGGCAGTTTATCCTTGGGTCTTATCTGGAAGAAGCAGTTGTTGCAGAATCCTGTGTTCACTTCATACATCATTTAAACTGGTTTTGTTATTGATGAATTGCTTTTTTAACTCACAGATGAAAGTGAACATTATAAACAAGGCATTCCCATATTAGCTTTTCAGTGCTTTGCCCAATGGGCAATTTAATGCGACATCAAACGCGATAATAGCTGAATGACAAAAAGAACCTTCCCCATGCTTGTTGGCTTCTAATAGCTTGATTTCATTTTTAATAGGCTGTTAATCTTCAGCTAGTGTTTTGCTCTGTATCAAACATTTTGCTGCAGTAAGCTGGGTTGTTTGTCTACTTTAGGTTTGTGTTGTGTTCAGTTAACACTCCCTTTGGAAGGCATTTGGCGCACATAAAATGCCTGAGATTGACTTTGCAGTAGGAAATTTTGACTCCCCTTAATGAAATTTTCCTATCTGTCATGATGTGACAGACTAATAAAACCGCTCATGTGCTAAGTTATAATGATATCTAATATGTTGACAATAAAAGAGTATCACCTACTGAATTCAAAGTAAGCAGTGTGCTGCATAGAAAAAGAGACACCATTGGGTGTAAAGGAGGACTTAAAATGTATTGCTGTCTAGCTTTGAGAAAAGTACACGGATGACCTGAAGGAGAGACACTTATTTCAGGTACAGTTACTGTCTCACTAGCCTGTTACATCCACAGTAAGAATGGAAAGGCTCTAAAAACTGTGGAGAGTGTTGTGAAGTTTATGCAAATTCTTTTCCTAAACGAAGGAAGAATGTCACTGATGGGTTTGTGTTACGTTAAAAGATATAATTTTTATTTTTGCTGGTCTGCAGTCTGATTTATTTTGGACACTCACTTGATATCTTTAGATACTAAGCTCAGTTTCCTCTCAGAACTGTCACTAGCCAGAGATACCTGAGTTTGAGCAAGCTCCATTCTGTTATGTCAGTATTTTTTTACTGACAAATGACTGTCAAAAGGATAGCGAAAGTTCTTTGGTACCTCCCGTGCTGCTCAGTGAGAGTCATCAAAGCATCTGGAAATGTTGTCTGGTGTGCCAGTGGGTAGTGTTCTTTTACTTCCTCACCAAGTGCTGCTCTTCTTATTTCCAAGATTACAGGAGAGACACCTGCTGATTTACTGGACCCATCCCCACTCAACTGCATAACTGACAATCATAAACTCATCAATTCCCCTGGACAAGCATGTATTTGGGGTGGAGGGGACAGAAATCAGCTAGTGTCATAAAACTGCTCTAAAATATCTGCTGTCCCCAGCTTCCCTGATGGATAATTTCAAGCCCACTGTTATTAAATTATAGCTTATACCTATTTGTGTCCTCAGGTGAAATAAATCCTCCTTCTGCCTGGTGCTTGCCTAGTTAGTGTTAAGTAATCAATTAATTTGCCCCACCTCAGGCTTTCATAGTGAAATGTGTGAAGTGATCCTCAGCCTGGTGGTCAGCTGAAATGGGAAGGTCACATAAGCTCAGATCTGTGATTAGTTTTGGATGAATTTATTATGTTGCTTTGGACCCAAGCTGAAAACATGAACCAGAGGTACAGATGTTTCTCCAATATATGTCTGTATGGCTGATGTCTTCCATAACCATCCAGTTCCTAGCAGCATTTATTTCTTGAACACTGTTACAACAATATCTACTGCTGGATGATTGTAGGAGACCTCCAGCTCTGCTATGATGGACAGTCTCTTATACTTTTAAAGTTTTGTAAAACAAATCAATTAATCCTGATACATGCTAGTTCTATTTTTTTTCCAATTGAAGCACTCCATTCAGTGTTTTCTTTACCTTTTCTTCCTAATCAATATACCTCCATTCCAGTCCTCTTGTGTTTTTGCTGTCACTACATAGTTGGCTAGCTGTTGGGCATCAGTAACATTTCCAGTTTGTTACAGTCTTTTCGTTGTATAGAAAAGCTTCACATTTCTTTCAAAGATATGACATATTACTGAAACAGATTAGTTGGAATACTTGTTTCAGCTCACTTGCCTAATATTACTGTATTTTTTTTATCCCTTGTTTCTCACCTCTAACATTTCTTTATAATGTGTTCAATCTCTATTTGCCCCGTCTTCTTCTTCTACTATATTTAAAACTTGTGATTATCAGTTACTTCCACCTTTTCTCTTCTTTTTTAGTATAATAACTCTTATCTCTTAACTCTTGTCTCATTATATTTCTACCTTTCACCATGTCTCAACATGGAAGAAGAATTTAAATATCTTCCTCTGGGTCTCATTAATTAGTGCTCTCTTCTAAAAGTGTTTACACAGAAGACAAGTTTCTGTTATGTGGTGGGACTATTGATAAGAAAAATCTACTTTGCTGGATATGAAGATTAATTTTACACATTCATTTTGCAAAGAAGCTACATGAAAGTAGTTACTAATTTTTCTGATGGAATCTTAAGGGACCTTAAAAACTTGTCTTCTTACATAGTTAATCTAATGAAAATAGTTAATCTTACTGAAAAATTGGGGCACATGATCTACCTCAATTTCTGTACAAGCAGCCAATTTATCATTGGTGTCAGAAATAGCAGCTGTTTTTTCCTACTTCTTAGTTCAGAAACTGGTATAATTTCATACGTCCCAAAGTTTTGTGATGAATGGACTAAGTGTAATGATGAAAATGTAGGTATTTAGTCTTCCCTTGGCACTGAGTTAATTCCAGAATCCACATGTCAAACTGCAAAATTTCAATTCTACTTGGGGCCATTTTAGACTTCACTTTAAATCATGTATGGCATTTCAATGGGTCATAAAGAGTAATAGTTTTCCTTGTCAAAGCATCTTTCAAACAAATCTGAAAAAGATAGAAAGCTTGGGAATGGAAAAATGCAGAGCTGATTTACAGATGCTTGAGAAAACACTTACCATAGGCTGAATAAAATCTGCAGTACAGAGACATATATGTTCTCTAGAATATATTAATCACTGATAATTCCTGCTTTATCAATTCAGACTGTTTCCTTGCAAAAGTGCATCTCAATCAATAATTGGTTTCTGTTTGAGGACTAGGCTAAGCATGGTTTTTCACATGTGCTCTGATCAAACGTGTCAGGAACAATTGTTAGTTTTGCGTGTACTTCCCATAATGTTGTTTGAGTATGGGAAGGAACTCAGCAAATGGCTTTCCATACCGTTGTCTGTTTTGATTTCATTGATTTCTGCTAAGTTTGGTTTTCATTCTGCTGTTTAATTATTGTCCCAATGAATGTTCACTTTCTCTTTTTTCACTCATTTCCTAGGTTTTTTTTCTGGTTATTATGATGGACAGTAAATGACAAGTCAGATTTTAAACCAATTACTGACTTTGTACGCAAAAGATAATCACATCATGTCACATCTAAAAATATAGATATATTTTGGTTTTCATCCAATGGATCTGCACTTTTATGTCACTTATGATTTGCTTCGCCAATTTTGGGTTTGTCCTCATCTTCAGTATTTTTCAATATGGAAGCATACACAATGCAATGAAAAATTTAGTATCTGGGAACAAAAATGAAAAAAAGAAACACGTCCTTTCATGTGGTCTCCAATTAAATACATCCTACCTAAATATTATCTGAAATGCTATATAGAAAGCTATTTTTTAAATGGGAAATATTCCCTTTTTATATATCACGTTCTCCCAAAATACAACATACAGAGACATTTCATTTAAGTGAGGTAAGCAACCTTTGTCTATGAGGTGCTAACCTTACAGCTGCAGCAGATTTAAAGGACTATTATTCTTTCCATTAGAATATATTTGCTTTATATTGGTTACATGAAAAAATAATGTATTCATTAGTAGAACCATGGCATCACAAGTAATTCTTGGCTTAAAACCATTAAATATAAACAGAAGGTTAAATCTTCTTTGGCATTCTTCTGAGACTAAACGACTGTCAAAGGGATGTTCTAAAATGATTCCACAAGACTAGATCTTTAAAAATAATTGAGCCAATTTCCTTTCTAAAAGGCTTTATACTATTAAAAGTTTTCCACCACTGTTTATCTTCACTAGGTACAAATATAAAGATGAAAATAGGCAGGGGAACAAGGACTTGGACAACTCTTTTAACAAGTCTGCTGTACTAATTACCTTTGAAATTACATTGAATTTGTATAGCCAAACTTTCATTTGGATACGCTTTTTTCTTCATTACTCAATTTCATTCTTTATCTCACTGATGGTTGAAAATATTACCTAATAGAAGTGTAGGGGTCTGAAAGATACATAACCCAGATGAGGAAATTACATTGGTTGTTTGTTCCATTTGCTATAATATTTTGATTGCTGCCATGGACTATTCCCATTTTTGTCCATACCTCTCCAATGCTGTTCCATGTCTACTTTCACTGTTCCGCTTCCTAGGTAAATATGACTGATAATAAAAGTATAACTGTGCAACATTTGATCTCAGCTAGACAAAGAGCCTAAAGGTATAAAGGTGTAATTTCAGCACAGTTGTCCTGTCTCACTCTGCTGAGCTCATGCCCCAAGGTGCAATTACCTCTGAGTTGAAGAGGGTGGGATCACCTGAGCTTTCAAATACCATGCAGGAAAAGGCACCCTGCAAGCTGGAGTGTTTTGGTGCTCTCATAGACTTGCCTAGCATTTCATCAAGATCTGTACATCCAAAACCTGTTGAACTGTTGTAGATTTGTCACAAAACCAGACGTGCTTAATACTTTAGCATTGCTGAAAGCCTTGCTCAGGCTGCACAGACACAATCTCAAGGGTGTGTGTACTTTCAGCTGGGGGAAGTGAACTGTAATGCAGTGGGTATAAATTTGTGTATATAACACAGCACTGCAAATGCTGTGCTTTTCATCAACCTCATCTTGATGTAGGATATCTATTTCACAATGTGCCCTGCATTTTGGTCTGTGACCACTGATGTTTTCCTGTCTTTTTTGTGAAGAAATTTTCTGAGACTCTATTTATATCTCTTTTCCATTTACAGGAGCCTGGGATTTTTTCGTATAGCCGGGCAGTAAATGTGAATTAGGAATTTCAATGTCCTTGATCCTCTGTTGATATCAATAGAACTGTTTCTCTTTTATGATGATGAGAATGCTATCAGCATCCAATTTTAGACCTCTGTGGTACTCTCCTTTGTCAGTTATCAAATGTGGTCAGACTTTTTAAAGTAAAGTATGTTATCCAAGGACAAAACAAACAAAAATCCCAAAATAAAACAAAAACAATCACCAACAACAAAAACAGACAACCAAAAATCCCAGAGCCAAAACACCCAACCAAACAAAAAAATTAAAAATTCTCAAACTGTATTATTTAAAAGTCCTGTGCTACTAATAATTTTTAATTAACTAAAAAAATGTGTGGAATCTTTAGTTGTGCAGGTTGCTATTTCTTTAATTCTTAGTAGTACCAGAAGGAAATATTTAATGCTGAAGATTTTGGAAAAAAAAAGTAGATAATAGTTGCAGATCAGCTTTGTTCTAGCCTTGGTGCCTAGTTGTCACTGCTGGCTTAAGTGTCAAGGTAGAAAGCACAGTTTCATTTTTGTGATGAAGTCTGTAATATCAAGCAGAAAAATCAAATCCGGTTGCTTGCTGTATAATCCTAAAGGAATAGCTCTGAAGTTACCACACAGTTTCAGTAAAAGCAGTGTTTCTTATCAATGGCACAGCTATTGGAAAAATGTCTGATCTTGCATTAAAGGCATTCCAGAAGCAGAGTCAAGGTAGTTCAGCTAGTTTCCCTCAAGCTGTGTGGATGAATGTTGTGAGCTAGAGTCTGATCTTGTACCAATGTAGATCTGAGTAACTTGTCACAGTTTTGGGAGAGCTCTCTTTGACTGCAATAACATGCTGGTTTCCACACCTGTTCTGTTTCAAGAGATCCCTTGTTCAAGTGGCCTTCATGACGATGACTTTCTCTGGGACCTAATTTTGTTCCTAGACCTCTTTCTAACAATATTATATCCTATCCAGTTACACTTTGCAGGCAACTCTAACTGGTGTGGGAGCGTTGATCTCCTGGAGACTAGAACAGACTGGATTCATGGGCTGAGACCAACAGTATGAGCTTTAACAAGGCAAAGTGCTGGCTCCTGCACTTGGGTCACAAAAAGCCCCTGCAGCGCTACAGGCTGGGTGTGGAGTGGCTGGAAAGCTGCCCAGCAGAAAAGGACCTGGGGATGCTGGTCAATAGCAGCTGAACATGAGCAGTGTGTCCAGGTAGCCAAGAAGGCCAGTGGCATCCTGGCCTGTATAAAAACCAAAGTTGCCAGCATGACTAGAGAAGGGATTTTACCTCTGTGCTTTGGTGAGGCCACACCTCGTTGAGTGCTGTGTTCAGTTGTGTACCACTCACTGCAAGAAAGACATTGAGATCCTGGAGCATGTCCAGAGAAGGGCAATGGAGCTGGTGAAGATCTGGAGAGTCAGGAGCAGCTAAGGGCCCTGTGATTGTTTAGGCTGGAGAAGAGGAGACTTAGGATGACCTTATCATTCTCTCTAACTACCTGAAAGGAGGTTTTCACAGGATGTGGGTCAGCACATCTTGCTACAACCTCCCCAGGCCACTAGAAACAGGACAAGAGGAAGTGGTCTCGAGCTGTGTCAGGGGAGGTTCAAGCTGGGCATCAGGAGGAATTTCTTCACTGAAAGAGTGGTGAAGCACTGGAATGGGCTGCACAGGGAAGTGGAGTCACTATCCCAGGAAGTGTTCAAGAAATGACCAATGTGGCACCTAGTGCTATGGTGTAATTGACAGGCAGTGTTTGGTCAACATCTGACCTTTAGGATCTTGGAGTTCTTTTACCTAGATGTTTCTATGATCCTTTCTGTATGAAACTGGCTGTTTAACATGCTTCAGGCTAGCAGCACTGGATTTTAATTATCAATCAATATGGTCTATATCTCGTAAATATCTTGTATGTGCCCAGGAGTGGAGTAGCTGTTGTTGTACTGTGATACTTTTAGGGGAGGAAGAAATGAATTTTTCTATTCTACTGTTTATCATTCTTTTTTGTAAAGATGTAGTTGATTCTGGAAGATCCACTGCTTTTTTTTTGCTCTCAAATACGATGTTAAGCTGCATAGTATCTTGTTGTGGGTTGGCCCTGGTTGGGTGCCCAGTGCCCACCAAAGCTTCTCTATCAATCTCTTCCTTAAACTGGACAGAAGAAACAATATAATGAAAGGCTCACGAGTTGAGGTGAGGACAGGGAGAGATCACAGACTGATTATTGTCATGGGCAAAACAGCCTAGACATGGGAAAGTTAATTTAATTTATTACCAATCAAAATCAGAGAAGTATAATGAAAAGTAAGCCAAATCTGAAACCACTTTCCCCTCACCTTTCTCGCTGCTCCTTCCCAGCTCTACTTCCTCCTGCTCAGCAGTGCAGAAAGACAGAGTGGAGGCTATGATCAGTTCATCACAGTTTTCTCTTGCAGTTTCCTCCAGGGAGACGAGTCCTTCCCCTACTCTAGCATGGAGTTCTCCCAAAGGAGAAAGCCCTTCATGAACTTATCCAATGTGAGTCCTTCCCATGGACTGCAGTTCCTCAGGAACTACTCCAACATCAGTGCCTCCCATGGGCTGCAGTTCTTCAAGGACAGGCTGCTCCAGTGTGGGATGCCAATGGGGTCACAAGTCCTACCAGGAAAACTATTTCAGCATGGGCTCCTCTCTCCATGGGTCTGCCGGTCCCTAACAGGAATCTTTTCCAGCACTGGCTTACTATGGGACTACAGCCTTGTTTTGGGCATCCACCTGCTCTGGTGTAGGTATCTTCCATGTGGACCTTCATGGGCTGCACAGGCACAGCTGCTTCACCATGATCTGCAGGGGAATCTCAGCTGTGGTGCCTGAAGAACCTTCTTCCTCTCCTTCCTCTCTGTCCTTGGTGTCTACAAAGTTGTTCCTCTTACATATTCTCAGTCCTCTCTTCTTTGGATGATGAATTACTTCTGCACAAGAACTGTTTTTGTTTTTTGTTTTTTTTTTCCTTTCTTAAATATATTATCACGGAGGTGTTACCACCATCTCTAATGGGCTCAGCCTTGGCCAGTGGTGGGTCCACTCTGGAGCAGCCTGGCATTGGCTCTGATGGACATGGGGGAAACTTCTGGGAGTTTCTCACAGAAGCCACCCCTGTAGCCCCTCCCTACACTACCAAACCTGGCCACACAAACCCAATATATGTTTCTTTTAATGTGAGTGCTTTTGGAGGTATGATCTTTGGTACCTTATTCCTGGCATGTTTCATTTTCACAATAGCTTTATAGTTGTAGAGCTGATGATATTATGACCTGCAAGTAGGCATTGATGTGAAATCATGTTTTTTTTCAGTCTTCATCAGATTAAACCCTAGACTTTTCAATTTGCAAGCCAAATTTTAAGGCTCCTAGGTTACAGTGTCAGAAACAAACTGTTGTCATTGCACTTGAACATATCACTAGAATGCTAATGGTCATTGAAATTGTTTGAGCTATTGAAGTTCACAGAGAGCATTTTCAGTCATTATGAATAAGTGTAGGAACAACAGGCTACATTGATCTTTGGCCTAGGTGTCTGCTAGTAGAGACTTTTGTAGAGACCTTTATCACTGTCATATTTCAAAGGAAAGTTTAATGGCACTTATTTTGGTAATATCTCATATGATTTAAGCAGGGCTAATTGTGATGTTCTTGGTTTCCTTTCAGTCACAACTAAGACTGTTTCTTCCAGTTGCTATATCCCATGTGGCTTTTGCCTTCGTGATTATGCATCTTAATGTCTTCCATCATATTGTTCAAATGTCATTAATCACAAGCAGCAATAAAAGTACCTTCATGTGAAAGAATTAAGTTCTAATAACCTGCAGCCTGGCCTCAAATTATTCAAAGCCCAAAGCAAAGTTATTGCAGTTCTGACTATTGTCTGTTCCTTCTGGCATCTGTCTTTTGCATGAGCTACTGTGTTAGCCAGCATCTGAGGAATATTGGCTCTGTTAACACTTTGACCCTTATTTGAGGGCGTAGCTACTCACTGTTCATAGCTGAGTGCATGAGGATATGTTCTGAGTCTCACCTCTTGCAGGGACTAAACTTGCTCAGCCTTTCCACACATCTTGACCTGATACTGTGTTTATCAGGCACATTTAAATATAGAAAATAGCAAACCTTACACTTCGTGATCTGGCAACACTTGGTGGAGTTCAACTATTCAATAAGCAGGGCCCAAAGCTATTAGTCCACAATATATTTTGGATTTCATCTTCATCTTCTAATTGACTATCCTGTGTTTCATCATTTTCACTTAATTACTTTATCCATATTTAAAGCATGTTCTCAGATTCTTGCAATTAGCAGCACCATATGTTTGCTTCCCCCTATACAACTTTAAGTGGTGTTTGACCATTTTTGGGTCTATGTATCCTCACTGTACAATACCACAGCTGCAGTCTGTAGGCATTTGTTAGTCCTTTTGTGCACTACAGACAGTTCATTAGTCTTGTACGCAGCCACTGACCAGTCAGACTAGTGAGTCACTTCAGCTGTGCAGCTACAGCTGTTTGATTTTATCCCAAGAGCTTCAAATGCCCTAATGAGTGTAAGATAGTAAAAAGGAGGATTAGGTTTTACAGAGCAAGATCTGCTTTAATAAGTACCAAACAGAAAGAAAGAAAGAGAAGAAAGAAAAAGCTAGTATTTAACAGTAGACTATTATAAAGCAGAAAGAAATAGAGTGCTCATAAAATCAAACAGAAATTCTGAAGTGGGAAAAAGATCCTCCAGATCTTCCCAGAAGTGCTTTGGGAATACATTTGTCAATGATTAAAGGTTTCAGATTAATAACAGAATGCAATGCATGTGACACTTCATGAATGCAAATGGCTTTACATTCTGTGATGTCTGAAACTTCTTCTTCATGCATCTCTCTTGACTTTGTGATTTTCTGTTTATTCTACGTTGCTTGATGAGCCTCCCTGAGACCAATGGCAGGTGAATATTTTCTTGAACAAGTTTGAGGATCATTAATGACCATGCAGCAGATGGAGAAAGCACTAAGCCTTTCCACCCATCTTTGGTTAACATTAATTAGATACTTTATGCACTTTATGGGATGCTAAAATGTGTGCAGTGGACTGCAGAGCAGTGGGAAGAAAAATGGAAGAGCAACTGTGCGTGAGGATACTCCAATGTGCTGAGAGAGCATGTTCAATGGCTGCTGACAAAGACCTGTCCCGGCTTCAACTGTGATAGAATTAAGTTTTTTTTCCTTAGTAGCTGGTATAGGGCTTTGTTTTGAATTTAGGATGAGAATAATGTTGATAACACACTGATGTTTTAGTGTTGCTAAGTAGTGCTTGTCCTAAGTCAAGGACTTTTCAGAGTGTCCCCCCCCCCACCTTGTCTGCCAGCAAGGATGTGCAGAAGAAGCTGGAAAAAGCCATAGCTGGGTAGCTGACTCCAACTGGGCACGGGGATATTCCATGCCTCTATGGGATGCCCAGTATATAAACTGGGGGGGGTTTGTGTGGGAGCTGATGATCACTGCAGGGGGACAGGCTGGTTATTGTTCAGTGAGTGGATGGTGAGCAGTTGTATTTTGCGTAGTTTATTTCTCTTGGATTTCATTCCAATCTTTCTCTCCTTGTCATGGCTTAACCTCAGGCAGCAACCAAGCACCCCACAGTGGCTTCCTCACTCCAACAGTTTGGAGTGATATGGAAGGGTGAAAGCAAGAAAACTCAGGGGCTGAGATAAAGAGAGTTTAATAGTGAAAGCAAAAGCCATACATACACATTCACAAACCAAAACAAGGAATTTATTCACTGCTTCCCACGGGCTGACAGGTGTTCAGCCATGCAGTGGCATATATTTGGCCTTCTGGAGCAGAGAAGGTCAGAGTCCGGCTAGCTGAGGTTAAGGCCGACACCTCGCTGCATAACCTGCCAGCACCCTCGGCGTCGTAAGGCCTCGGGCTGTGCTGGTTGCGGACTGGATCGCTGCTAAACAACGAGAAGGAAGGAGCTGGACAATCGATGGGGGGGGCTAAACAGGTTTATTGGAAAGCCCACGATGTATCAGTGAATGACCCAGAACAAAGGGTGTTTCAGGGTTATAAAGGGAAGGAGTGGACCCGGGAGGGGTTTACAGAAGACCAATGGGGGGAGAAGAGGGGATGAACTTAAAACAAATGACATAGTGGAGAGCCCAATAGGTACCAGGTATGGGAGGGGTCCCGGGACCACAGCCAACCACAACCCCCAAAGAGGAGAAGCTTCTGGAATACTAGGCGGAGTGAGGGGGTGATTGACTTGGCCCAGGGAGGAGAAAAAGCATACATATAAGGGAAAAAGGGGAGGAGGAATTATATAACCTAACAGACTGACAATAGAACTGGCAGGGCTGTGGCGGGAAAACTGAGGAGGGCAGAACCATTTTACACAAAATGGGAGGGAGCAGATACATAAAATGGGGGAGGAATTAAATGAACTTAACGAACACACTACAACACAGCCATCTCCAGGAAAGCAGGATTCCATCATGCATAATGGTGACTTGGGAAGATAAACACCAGCACTTCAAATGTTCCCCCATTCTTCCTGCTTTCCTCTTCTTTATATGCTGTGCATGATGCTATGTGGTCTGGAATATCCCTTTGTTCAGTTGGGGTCACCTGTTCTGGCTGTGTCCCCTCCCAGCTCCTTCTGCATCCCCAGCCTCCTTGATAGTGAGGTGGGATGAAGAGCAGAATAGTGCTTGACACCGATGCAAGCCCATCTTGGCAGTAAGAACTCTTCATTATAAATCCAAAATACAACCCCACACAACTTACTGTGAGGAAAATTAACTCTAACCCAGCCAAAACCAGCCCAATTCTTCACATCCTGATCACTGTTATTGTCATAATTAGTGTTATTATTACATTTTTATTTATTTCAATTGTTAATCTGTTCTTATCTCAACTCCAGGGTTTTACCATTTTTTTTTCTCTTCTCCTCCCCATCCCACCATAGAGGGAAGGTGAGGGGTGAGAGAGCAAGTAGCTGCATGGTATTTAGTTGCTGGCTAGGGTTAACTAGGACAAGTCCTTAATTCAGAACCTTCACTTGCAGTTGCCCATAAGCTGTGAAAGTGTATTCTGGCCTAATTATCTCATATATTTCGCCTGTAAGACCCCATTAGACCTTTGAACGACAAATTTTGTTCTTAGGAATTTACTGTTGAAAAATGTCTCGTTATGTTTTTATTTGAAGACCCTATGCAATAATGAGACAATAGTTATACCTCAGCATTAGCTTTAACTGCACTATATTTCATGGGCTAAATTCCTAGAAGACCAGATATAACACTGGAGTTCTGGGACTCTTTTGCGTGCTTTTGTGACGTATAGGGAGTCACAAAACATTTTCAGATTATGTTTGTGGGACTTGAGGCTGGCTGATATGAATTGGACACAAGGACAATATCATCTGGATCAAGGTTTCATGACTAGTGGCTGATATGGGCTGGTTTATTTACTGAGTAGGAAGTTCTGACGTACAGACACTAAAATACTGTGAAAGTATTTCTTGATCTGTTCCTCAGGAGTTTTAGAAAGAGGATTAAATCCATGCAGCAGAGAAATCTGCTTTGTTCTTTTCTAGTTATGGAACCTAATCAGTAGAAACAATGACTGTCTCTTCCTAAACAGTTGCTGTATCCCCATGTACACTCTAGGCAAATATGATGGTTCTTAAAAAATGCTATTAGTATATTCATTTGTTGAACATCAGTTTTATGCCAGGAACTAAACTGAAGGGAATTTCTTGATGAAATATGTGACAGAAGGCTTCTCAGTGCTGAATTTTATACGATTATGTGGTTCTGTGGTTGCATAATCAGGTTTCTAGTATATGAGAAACATATATATTTCCCATATATATAAAAGTCTCAGCTGGGGAATTGATTGCACCTTAAATTACAGTTCCTACTGCATTTCAGAAGGCCACAGGTTTAAGTACATTATTCTGCCATGGGTTTGATTTAAGCTAGTGCAATAGCTTTTGCAATTTTCATTATGCTCTTTGCCCTGAAAAAAAGATTTGTCAAGCGAACAGATTCATGTCATGTTAGTTTGTGTCCCTACTACAAATTGTGATAGGAATAAATGACCAGATTTTAACTACCCAATATGTTATATACAGTGTGCCATTTTGGCTTCTATCATGGCTTTTCATTGGATAGACACTTTACTGTCACATACCTATCAATTACTGCTTGAATAAGGATTAATGGAGTGGTTATCAAATCAGAAGGATGCACATTGAAAAGGTTGTGCCATAGAACACAAAATTTTAATTTAGAGAATAGGACTGTATTATCTTTTAACAAGAAGGAAATTACATGATCAATCAGTTTCTCGAAATTAGGCTTGCTTAAAAATTGTGCTGAATGATAATTCATAAGAGAGATGACTAGCTGATGGCAGACTCTTTCCAAAGCTCTTAGCTACTCATGTCTGAATGACTGGGATGAGTAAATTGCTCTGCTATTAATATTCAGAATTAACTATATCATGACTGTGATATAGTCAGAGTGAAAAAGAGGGGCTGAGCAATATGCAGAGGTAACAAGTGAGATAAATTAGAGACCTGAATAGCCAAATGTAGAGACAAACGTGGATATTGGATACTGTTGCTGAGGTCTGGAGCAGAAGAAGTGGGATTATAGTTTGCGTACTGGCTGGCAAGAAATATGGGGGTTCAAATCTGTTTTCTTGGAATATGTGTACATTTTACTTTAGGATTTATAGCTGTCCAGATAAGTCTTTTACCCTACACTGATGCTTTCTGTCAATTTAAGAAATGCATGAATTGTTGGCAGTTGCAAAAGGGTTCAGCTTTAACTGAAATGATGAAATACATTGTACTTCAGGCTATGTCATGCATAGTAAAGAAGATACTTCTCTGGTTTATGCTTGACATAGCTCTATGAGTCTAGATATGAGGAGACCCCTCAGTGGGAGAGTCCTATGATGTTGTATGGCAGATTAAGGTTTAAACTCACGTGGACTGATTGCTGTAACTTATATTGAGCTGCTTTAGGGACCTTAAACTCCAGTGAGGAATTTTGAGGGCATATATGTGTAAAATGAATAAATACAAGTATGCATAGTCTTTGCCTTCTTGATGTCAATAGGCTTACTTTATGGAATTTTTCAGGAGCCCACTTAGAGAATTGAAGTAGAAATGAACAGCTATGCTCTCTAGTTATTTAAAAAGTTATATAAACATTTGTCTGAGCTGCTTCTCCTACCTACCTACTTGTCTCCAAAGGATTAAACTCCTGTTGAGTTTTTTCTGCCTCTTTCTCATCATAGTTGAAATGTACGGGATGTGCTGCCAGTCTCACTGATTCTGTATTACCTGAGATCTGTAGCGTTTGGCATCTGAGATTTGACAGACGAGCTCTTCAGTCTCATATAGATTCATGATGTGTGTGACAGGTTATAATTACTGCCACCTTACACTGTTCTGCTGAAACTGATCCTTCCTGTCTCGCACAGCTCTTGCTCCTAAAGCCTCACCCAAGAAGCCATCTGTGATAAGGTACCACTAAATGGGGAGTGCTCACTTCAGCTCTAGCCACGAACCCATCTGCTTCTCAGGAAGCAGTCAGCGTCTTTTGGGATTTTTAGGTGTGTATATCACTACTGCAAAGTCAGATAGAGAAAAAAGTTAGTGAAGCAGAGTTATTTTATTAACAGAATTATAAAAGCAGAAGTAGATTTTTACTTCTTAGACTTATTTTAAAAGCCTGATGTGTGGGTTCAAATGAAAGGATATGGCCACATTAGTACCTAATGAATAGTAATTGCAGGAGTTATGGTAGTTATTATAACCCAAATGGCTTTTTTGCACACAGCCATTGGTAATTACCACATTTGAAATAAAACAGAGGATATGCAATTATTTGGCCTGCAAATGTATTTTTGGATTTTCCTTATTATTCAGTATCATTGAGATGTTATGAAAGTAAGCTGGAGTATCCTGATGTATTAAGCATAGGTAGGCACAAAAAGGAAACCTGAACTGTAGCATAACTTTCTGAAAATGTGAATTTAAATAATTAGAGAATCATATTAATTTTACAATTTTTAAACTTTACTGTAGATGGAATAGTGCTGAAAAATGCACAGGGAAGAATTAAAAATCAAGTAAAATACGGAATTAATGTTTCTAACTGGATCAGTGAATATCTTGCAAAGTGGAAAAGCCCTACCAGAGGTAATGCCATATAGATATTAATTGCATTAAAAATTTTTAGGTGTTTCTGCTTAATGAAAGGTCTGTTATAGCTGCTAATATCAACATCCATCTGAGACAAGCTTGTATAATTACTGAAAATGGAACAGCCTGAAACGCCTATTTTTGAGTAGTAATGTGGAACCAGTAACAGCAGCGTATATTGGAAAGGAAGCAGTGGGTATTTTAAACCCAAGTTCAGTGTTTGTCTCATTGCAATACATATCTGCAAGATACATGTGAAAAATTCCTTTCAATTTATATCTGTCACTCTCCAATTTATACATATTGAGGGGAAAAGCAACTGCTCTTAGACCTGCACGGAATCTTTTATATGTGAACATCAGAATGAAGTTTATGCAGATAATCTTTCTGTTGATGGTCAAATGCACTTGTTTTAGATCAGAACTTTACCCTATGAGCTAAATAAATCCCTTCATTAAAGAAATAGAATTACATCAGGGGTGTATTTTGCTCTATGCACACTATTCAGGTCTATTTTAGATGAAGTGTGATTTCTAACATGATTCTAACATGAATATGAATGCAGTCTTAAAACTTTTCATAACATGAGATATGAGTCAGAAAGCAGATGCAGATGATTAGATGATGGATCCAAAAGCAATTAAGCTGGCAGCACCTTCAGTGCACTTGGACTGGGTTGGAGTCACCTATGGTCCCATCAGCTGGACTCAAATGATGAGCCTTTTCCTCCTTTACTTCAAGCTTGTAGTGAACATGATGTAGACCCTTAATGGACATATCTCACGTATCCTAATGAATTTCTTAAGCTGCTGTATATGGTTGTAGGATTTACCCTCTTTTTCCCCAGTTAATATGTGGTTCGTCATCGTAAAAACTGCTTGGTTTTATCCTTGATATTAAAAAAAAGCAGCCATGTTGATTTAAACATAGCTGTAGATCAAGATCTACTCATTAGTGAAGAATATTTGCATGGGAAACTGGTATTCTTTTTGATTTTAGAATAGTAGATCAAGGTAAATTTTCTGTCTAAAATAATCCCAGTGTGCATGAAGTAGGAGGCTGCTTTCTGTCACCTTTGGTAACAACCTGCTTTCAGATCCTGGGAAAGGATCTTTATGAACTGATGTACTGAAGTCTTCAGTGTATCAAAGTTGGGATGACATATCTCAACATACTGTAGACCTTGCCCATTAATTCCAGACCCTGGGAAGGAAGAGGAGGGAAATATCTCAGAATTTTTTACAGAAATTGCTTGCCAATTCTTGTGATGTTTTCACTTATCCCTTAATGTTCTCATTTAACTGGCTTAATTTTGTTTTGAATATGTGCTTTTATGTTTATATTTTTGCTCAGTGTGCAGCCTTTCAATTAATTTTAGTGGAAGTTAAATGTGCACAGTCAAAATAAAATTGCAATACCAATCTGGAAGTGTCTAAAGACAGACAAGGTGTTAGCAGCCTTTTCAGCACCAAGCATGTTTTCATGTTAATAAATTGGCTACAAGAAAAAAAAAATCTCATTTCAAGGGAGTCACGCTGTCAAGCAATTAAATCACAGCATAAAATATTAAAGCTGATTCACAAAGATGGGAAAACTTCTATCACTTCTTCTAGGAACTTTGGTAGCGTAAAAGCAGCAAGTAAAGGAGCATCTCAGTCTCTCTCATTTCCTGTTAGCAAGCAAGTCCAGAGTGTTCAAACAGAAGGCTAGATATAACTTTGCAGTAGTAAAACTGGTTTTTTTTACTGTTGACAAAAGAACAAATATTGTGACTGCTTCAAGATTAAAGAGAAAATCTCCAAAGATATACTCAATTTGAAGGAAATGACACTGACTCATAGTGATACTTTGAAAAAAATAATGGCCATGTAATGTGATTTTAATGTGCAAAGTTCAAAGAAAGATGAAGGTGAAACAGCCAAAAAAAGGTAATGGAAATGAAATTTAAATAATTATTGCTTTTGCAGCAATTCTTGCTAGTAGAAAATTTTTATTAGGCATAATTAGTTTCAATTAAATATTTGTCCTCTATAATGTCTACAAAATTTACAGGCATTTTTGGCAGCTTTTATAGAAGGATTCTAAAAATCACCCTGCACACAGCATGCATAGAGATATGTCTTGAATTATCCCTTCTGAATCTACTTGAGGAAGGGAAAATATGTCTGGATCCATCAAGAAGGCAGAGCATGGCTTTCTGGTTTTGTTGCCTGATCCCTAAAGCCCTGGTGCAATTTAGAGTACCTGGAAATACCGGGCAGTATGGAGCCTAAGGAACTGATGCTGTAACATATCAGACCTTTTTTCCCCCTCTTGATGTGATTTTAATTCCACAAACTCATTCTTCTGGGGAGAGAGACTTTGCAAATAGGAGCTGGGCAAAATATTTTGCCGAGTGCTCTGCCCTGCTGCACATGGAGAGAGGAGTTGGTTAAGGAAAAAGAAGAAACATTGTCTCATGCACCATATTTACAGGGTGTGATTTTTTAATTGTTGGGAACTTGTAACATAGTACAGTTGTAGTAAAAACATTTTACATCTCAAAATTATGAGTATTGTTCATCATTTTCCAATTATGATGATATTAAAACATTGATATGTAATTATATCTATGTTTTGTCACTGGCAATGTTGGCCCTAATGGTACATTATCCCAATAAATTACCATGAAATGACAATTTGCAATATTCCCTTTTCAAAAAGGTGTGCACATACTGCATTATTCATAAAATGTATTGTGAAAAACAGCTAAACCTGGGTTAAGCTGTTGGCTCAATATAGCATAAATACATAAAAATGTCAAAGTCCTGGAAAATTTGATTTATGTTTTGCACCTTGGGCAAATACCAGCTAAACATATAGTTTTCAAATTTTTGTCTTTTTCTGCAGGGAATATTTTTCCAGTTGCTAAGGAACTACTAGCTGAGAATATATGGCACTGATGAAGATTTAGCTAGTTCTTATTAGCTCATAAAAGCAATCATGTTATTTTGGTCCTTGTGCTGCAGTGGGAATCTTGAAAACTAGTTAATTTTATTTAAGCAATTATATTGCCAGTTCTATGAAATCTGCACATATTTTTGAAAGAAGAGGGTAGAAATCAGAAAAAACAATCACAAATTTGAATATTTATGAAAGCCTTGAAACTGGTGAGGGTTTATTTTTACAAAAAGGTGTTATGGTACTGTTAAAAAAGTTGATTTTTAGTAATCTACCTACTAAAATCCTTGCTCCAATAAATAGACCAAGTTCATTTTCTGTGTTTCTCTTTCTGAAGTAGCTGCATCTTGAGACAGGGCTGGGAGAGACTCCCTGGGGACTCCGTGCTGGGCACTGTGGGGCCATGGCCAGGGGTCTCCCTCAGCTCACCTCTGCTGGGGTACAACCCTGCACCCAGGCTCACCTGCCACCTCTTTTCTGGGGAGGGAAACTGAGAGATCAATGAGGGGCGGCAGGCAGAAATGTATGAACCTGTGAATGTACTAGGCAGGTCAATTTAAAATTACTTTTCCTATAATACACCAACTGGGGCACAAATACAGTTAGATGGAAAAGGAGTGGTTTTTTTACATTGTGTATATAAATCCTGAAACTCCTTGTCCTAGGATAATAGCTTGAAATATAATCCAGAAAACATCTTAAACAAAAAGGCAGAGATACAGTTTTTGACACTGCATATTTTTGAGTAGTTTTTTAAAGGTAGAGGAAGCAATATTAAGAGAACTATGATTTGAGCTTGCTTTATCATTTTCCAAAGTGGTTGCAGTCAGCCACTTGTAGTCACACAACTGCTGTGGGTCTGCTCAGTATGTTGTTCCTTATGTTCCTACTGTGAGATGACGCTGAAAAGCTAAACATTTAAATGTTTCCCCATATTTTCTATAAAAAGACCAACTATAGTCAAATGGTTTTTTGACATTAGTAAAAAGTCAGGACAGGGAAAATGTCATCCCCTTGAATGGATAAGGGAAGGAGTACTTAAATAATTTGCATATCAGCTCTATTAAGACACCCCAAATTGCACATAAATAAATTGACATAAATAGAAGATAACTGGATTAAGGGGATAAGGTTAGATATTAGAATAAAACTCTTAACATTTAGAAGAACAAACGGATTAGAGTGGTCCACCAGTACCACTGATGACAATAAGAGATCACCATGCCTGGAGGACTTTTAGAATAGTTTAGACAAACATCTGTCAGCACTGACAGAGGGACAGTGGTTTGTGCATTAGGGCAAACAACTGTGTTGATCAGTCAGCCTGTAATCTTTAAAATATGAAAAGCTAGTAAGTGTAATGCTTGTAGCATGACAACAAACTCCATGCAAACCCATCCTATAAAACATGAGTAAACTTAAAAAAAAATCAAAATATGAATAGCAGTCAAATTTTTCCTTTTTTTTTTTCTTCCCACAAATTGAAAAATACAAGATGGTCCATAGATTTATTTTATTCCCCAAAACATTTCACCTGAAAGTGTAATTAGATGAGCTAAATAATGTCTGAAGTCTTTTACAAGTGTGTGATTCTGTAAACAATGCCCCCAGTGTCTGAGTTGATGGACACACATGGTCAAACCCAGCAGAAGATGCAGCCGCCCCCTGACACTTTTGTGACTGTCATTCTCCACTAACTATAAAATGAGACAGAATTAATGGCATTTAGAGCTTTGGCTTGCAGGTACATCTAAGGTTTTCCCACGGGGAGCCTATCAGGAATGCTGTGGGTTGATCTACAGCTTTTTTCATGGATAGTTAGAGGGATCTTGATTTGGATACATTAGATAGCTTGAACAGAATAATTTTTTTCCAAAGAGAAGGAAATCTGTGGGCATTATTATTTATGTTGTATTATGACCATTTTGTTAGTAATTTAAAGCACAAAAATTGCATAGACATCTGATGAAATGGGAGGAATAACTTAGTCAAGGTAATTTAGTAAGCATACCCACTGAAAAGCTGTGTTCTTGGTAAGATTGCAATTTGCAGACAGTTTGCAAAAAGAAAAAGGCAAGCAAAAAGAAAAAGCTAATAGGCAAAAGTGAGAACACTCAGATCTTCCTAGAAAAATAAAAATCCATAAAATATTAATGGTAAAAGAGTTTCTTTTAGCAGCCAATTCCAGTCTTGTGTATGTGAGATGTGAAACAAAAATTCCTATTGGGAGTATAGAGAAAAGCTCCTAGAAAATAAGGGACTTCCTCTTTTCCCTTTTATTCAAGTTACACTTTATTAAAAGCGTAACAACCAATCTGTAAATTTTGTAGGTTCAGTTCATACAATGATAATGACAATAGACATCAACTTTATAAGGGACAGTTGTGAGCTTGTGATTCTGCTAACTGAGAGTTTATGCCACTTCTTAGCTCAGTGCTGGAGTTACTGATGTGCTGTTCCCACCATGGTTTAATTCACAACCCCTTCTAAAGAAGACAAAAGTAGGTTTTGCAAGAGATACAGGTAGAAGAGCATGTAAAATTTCTGGAAAGAGAATTTTGCAAAGGCTTTTAGAAAATTGTGCTGTGTGGCAATGTGGCCTCCAAAAGTCCTGTCCCATTTTTTTCTGTCAGCAAGTTAGGAATTGTTCCCAAACTTCACTCCTGCACTCATCTAGGCTCCTCGGGGCAGACATATGTGGGATGGGCTGTACCAATCCATTAAATCCCCATGCTTGGAAGATTTCCCTCTTAGCCACATCCAGTGTTTGTTTAGTTTTTATACCACGTGACTGAAAAAAAACAGATAATGGAAAACCTGACAGTTTGGCAGTTATGTTTTCATTTTAGATTCAAATCCCTTAAGCTACAATTGGGACTATTAAGTAAAATTTTCACATTCAATTCAAAGACTAAACCAGCAGGCATTCTGGAATATAAAGTGAGTAGTATACTCCATAGCAAAAATAAATGCTTTCATAATGATTTACATGTTTACAATATAACAGTGGCTAATGTGCAGTAAAGTCAAATCACAGTAAAAATTAGTTAATTAAATCTGATTTTAATGCTGAGAAAAAGAAATAAGCATCATGCATGGCTGATATAAATATTAATTGCCAGCAAGATGACATATAAAAGCCTAATATTCTGTTATAATAATGAAGCAAACCCTGAAATGGCAGACTACTGTTCACCACTGCATATACACTGTCTATACACTGTCAGGGCATGGGAGACAGCTGCAGATCTTGTAAATAAGGTCTTATTAACCAAGGGAAAAAGACCCCTTTTCTATTTCACAATTCTAAAATATGTCATAGCACTGAAAATGCCTTTGTAATATACTCTCTGTGGATTTGCTTGTGCATGTGTGGAATGAAAGAAACCAATTTCTCAGCATCTGTATTAAGCCACAAACTTATGGTCATGTTTTTTTTTTTGATAATGAGATAAAAGGATTCTCAAGAAAAAAAGGTTTCTAGAGAAAATATAAAGATTAAATAATTCATTGGTCCTTTCTATCAGACAAATCTTTGTGTGACATAACATCAAGTAAGGGACACATTCTGTGCATTTGTCCTCTTGCAATTTCATTCATATTTCTTTTTATTCAGAATCCTAAAATCAGTACTTTTGCAATATTGCTGAAAAACAAGAACATTACAAAATTAGCTTCAGAATTTCACTGCTTATCTTTATCTGACACAAGTTGACTTTGGTAATTTAAAAATCATAGCATTTCTTTTGACTGGTGCAGTGATCAGCTGGCATGCCTAATGCCATGGGATACTGGGCTAAATCCAAACCACATGCTCTCTCTGTAATACATAGGGAAAGGCCTTTTCTTTTATTGCTCTATACACTTAGTTAAATACTCTTGCTCTGCTTCTCCGCTGATGTAAATTGAAGTTTTGTTGAAGTCAACTTAGTGAATTAGTGAGCTCTGCCAACTCATAACTGCCCATGATTGTGTTCCTAAAATATTTACCAAATTATTGCACCAGCTTTGAAGTTCTAGATGTGGTAGGAATGCCAAACATCAGATGTAGTGGACCAGCTTATTTTCAGAGCAGTTCTACTGATTTCTGAGGCTCTGGTTGAAGAGTAAAGTATTACTGTATGTGAATAAGATAGTCCTGATTCAACTCCTAAGCCATTCGGATAAAAACATAAGTGCATGTCTGCAAAGGAAAAAACATGTAAGTTCTTGGCTATTGGGATTCCTTTACTGATGAACTCCTGCTTCATGCCACTGGTGGATTCTCATGTGCAAATGAAAATGTCAGGTAGGTGATTAAGCAGACTTTCATATGGTGCAGCTCCACAAAACAAATGATACTCCTGCAATTGGATTCCTTAGAAGGTGATTTTTATCCTATTGAAAGCATTAGCTGTGTCTTTGAAACACTAATTTCTTCTGCAAACATGTCCAAATTATTGTTGCATGATGGATCCTTTGTATAGGATATATAATTTTATCACTTGTCTTCCCAGTGATTGCAAACTATAAAATGTTAAACTGATCATAAAAAGCCCTTACTGATAAGGTTAGTTTTAATATTTATAGTTAAAAATGTATTTTAGTTTATCAATCAATCAAATGAAAAATCACACTTTATTAGATGGGATGAAAAAATCTGCTAGAGTATTTTAAGATGGAAAGATTCTAATAAACTACATTTGGATAGGTTTTTTCATAACTAGACAATCTAATACATACATATTATCAGTTTTTGTTGGTTTTTTTTTTTTGTTGTTAATATTCTGGCTTCTTGCTTTTAAGATCATTCCATCTATGAGGGTGTTTTTGCTAGACTTGGGGTCTAGATAGAATTTGCTTAGACTTTTTGATAACCCAGGGATGAGTGAAGCTTTGCTGCTTTTCAGTTTTTCCTAGGTGCTTCATTAGACTGTGACTTGTGCAGATTTCCAAAGGTGTATGTGTGACTTTCATCAACAGAGCACACAAACATGCAAAGTCTATAATATTGATGAGACTGGAATGATTAAATGAGTGCAGGGAAGAGAAGCACATCTGGATGGCTCCCACATTAAACGTCTGAATGACAACAAATACATGATGACAGCAGTAGGAAAAGAAAGTGGAGTGGGTGAGAAAAATCTGGAGGCAAAGAATTAACTTTAAGTGCGCCAGTCTTTCAGACAATGTATCTTCTGCAATATTTTCCCTCTTCTCTTCTTAACCATGTGACAAAGATATAGAGAGTTGCCTTCATCTAATATTGAAATTTGTTAAAATAAGGATATCAGTGTCCTTAGATAAGGATATCTCTGTACCCCCTCCTCCATGCACTCCTCAGCACCATCCTCCCCCCCTGCTCCCCTCCTGGTTTCAAAGCTTAATTCACTGTACAGTCTTTACCCAACACCTTTTCCAACCAAGCCTGGCTTCTGGAGGCAGATAAAAAGCAGCAGCACGCACATACAAGCAAGTCTAATGGGCTTGCCAAAAAGTTGGTTGAAGATAACTAAACTTTGAAGTTGAAGGCACTAGTGCTGGTGTGATTTTGCAGCTCAGGCTCACAGCTAGTCTCACTCTTTGTAAATTCAAAGGCTACTAAAGAAACAGAGAAGGTTTCTGTGAAAAGTAAACATGGTGCAGATATACTGTCTAGTTGACCTATGCCCAAAGACAATCAATGTGTGGCTTTCTTTTTTCCTTTCAATTCATTTATTTTCTAACAGCAGCAATAGAAAGGGTTTCAGATATGCAAATATTTTAGTTTTGTGTATTCTTAGATTAATCAAGAAGGCCTTCTCTGATAGACATGAAAGGTACATAATAGTGAAATAGTAGCAATAAAAATGTTTGTCCTGTCATCTGTTTCAAATCTTAAATATTTGAGAACGAACTGCTTCGAATAAATGTAATAAGCAAGGAGTTAAGTTGGAGGACTGAGGGATCCTGGTAAATGACAACCTCAGTTACTTGAGTTACAGAATATAAACATTCACAAGGAGGTACAGGAACAAACAGGAATCTTTGTGCCAGTGATGGGCTGCTGTTCATTGTACTTCCAGAAATCCCTTTTCAAATGCTGATAAGCTGCAGTCTGCTGCTATTGCTCATGGCATTGGCAGTGCTACACACCAATTACCTGTCAAAGGTATTTTCAAAACAAATGTGCAGCTTCTTGATTTTCGGCTTTATTCCTCCTACAAGCCAGAAAAAGGAAAGTAATAACAGGGTATGTCTGAACCAAAGTGTGGTTTTTTCAAACAAAGAAAGATCATATTTGTTATTTCTCACATTGAACAGAAAGTTTAACTGTGCCTGCTTGAAATGTTTAATCTGCAGCATTTGTACAGGGAGCCAAATGGTTAGAGCATTTGTTCAGCATCCCCCTCACTCCCAAAGAGACATTGGGGACCTGTGCCTCTCCCATGCAGCTGGGTGACAGCAGTATCCTGCCTCTCCTCTTCACTACTTGAGAAATCTGTGGAGAAAAAAATTTGAGCCAAGACTGACAATGTAGCTAACATAAAATGATTATTTTTATTATTGAAGTCAGCTGAAGTCACATTTTTGGATACCATGGCATTCACCAAAAATGCTGTGCCTGGCTCTAACTATCCTGCAGCTGTCACAACTGTTGGTAGCATTTGGCTGTAGAGACAAAGGACCATTCACTTGCCTGTTGCTGTGATGCCCACTTATAATGACAACAGAAATTAGCCAAGAACAAACTGAGTTCCTCTGGATGCTTCAACGGGACAGAGAAAGACAGCATCTCACAGCATCATGGGTGAACAGCCACTGACTTGTGCTGGGTCTATTCCAGCCTCTGCAATGGTGACCATCTTCTGGAAAGAGGGGAAGAACAATGGTGGCCCAATATGCTCAGCTTCTATTCAGGCTGGCCAGATAGAGGTGGAGTAACTTCAGTCTCTACTTCCCTCCAGTTCTCCACGTGCAAAACAGCTAATCATAATCTTCAGGCATGTTATTGAGCCAGGAGGAGAACAAATTAGAATGTTGACATTAGGATCCTAAAGTTGAATTTTGTGTAAAATTTTCCTATGTATGTAATTAATATGCCTCCTGGGGAAATGCAGCTGGAAGTTTCTACATGGAAAACTCTTTTAAGATACACAGAGCTGTGGTGTGCTAATCTAATTCAGGATTTAAAACTGAAATATAGATAAATTGATAATTATAGCTATATAAATAACACAACTTTAATTGTGTGTGCATGTCCTAACTGGCATGTGAGATGCAGACTACTGCCAATTTTTAATTTCCAGTAGAATCAGCTACAGCTATGATTCCTACTGTGAAAATTTGTGTGTTACTGAATATGTATTTTTAATGAACCCAGTAGTCATTCAGTCAACAAAAAGTCAGAAGCTTAATCCTCTTGTTTGAGGTTTGTGAAGAACTAAGTTTGGCATCCTGCTTGTTATGTTAAAGGAAACAACTGAGAGTTTGAAACACTTGTCTGTTTACCATATGACAATTTGGTGGTTTCTGCCTTTTTAGACAGATAATGTGGCAAAAGCTCCAATTCTAGTACCAGACCAATCTGGCTGAATGTGCCTGGTCAAAGAGACTTTGAAGTGTTCCGTGTGCCTTTGCTTAATGTGCTCAGCACAGCACAAACTTACTGCTAAATGGCTGCACTTTGACTTGTTTTCTGACTTCTAGTAGTATATTTTGATATGAATCAGTCCTTGAAAAGGTCTGTAATAAAAATTGGGGGTAAATATATTGTCACATGCAAATTAGATGCCTCTTTCATATGCCTAGTTCCATGTTGGGATAGACAGTTTTGGAAATCCCAATAACCGTGCTTTGATTTGTGTACTTGAGTTTACATATATTGCCCAAAAATTAAGGGAAAAAAATTCAACGTAGTTACTGGGGAATTATTTTTTTTAGCAGAAATGCCTTGAATAAATTCTGTTCTTAGCAGACTGCATGGATTTGCATCACACTGTCCTCTTAGGGAAGTCTACCACATATGGTGGCTGTTATCTAGCCCAAAAATGGTCATTCATCTCGTTTCTCAGAGGCACACACCCCAGTATTCTTGAGGCTGTGACACCCAAGGCATGTATGATGTCTTCTGATGAGCTGAGGAGAAAGAAGTTCTGGGACTGGTGCACAGGCAGAGAATGACAGTGTAACCTCAGGGGCTTCTCTATTTTGGCAGGTTGGCAGCTGGATGTGAACTAGGTTCTAGAGCCCCCAGCCTCTGTAGTCAGAGCTGTCTGTTTTCTCGCCATGTCTAGCAACCTTGGACTGTTTCATCTCTTTTGCTGCTTGCTTGGGGTGCTTTTCTCACAGGAGCTGCACCTGAACTGCCTCACTGTGGCTTCATTTCTTTAAGGTTCAGTTTACCCCTAGTCTTGGGGTCCCTGGAGTATATAATGTAGTCTATGTTGAACATTCTTCCTTCTGCTGCTGTTTTCTGTTTTGCCAGCCCTTTTCACTTGTATTAGCATTATTTTGCCTTCTAACTGGGTATTTTTAGATTTTTTTTTTGCCTCATTTGGACATTAATTGGCTTTAGAGAGAGAAATGTTACAGCAAAACCATTTTATATTAGCTAGCTATTAATGAGGTTTCTTTGCTGAGTTAGTTACAAAATTTTTTATAAAGAGCCCAGACTACAGCAGGAGAAGGGAACAGAAGCACCAATGACATATGTACAGGAATAAAGTGTCAGTGCCCCATAAAAAAGAAATACCTCCTGAAAACTAAAAGGGAAATCATGAAGCTTCAGAGTAAAGGAAATTGTACCAGATTTCCTGAATCATGGCATTTTGTCTATACTGCAGGAAGATGTGAAGTACTTTTTGACCTTAAAAGTCTGCTTCTGAAGCAGCTGTATAACAATGTCATCGTAAAGGGCCCTCTTCATTCACTGCTAATGACTTTCTTATCAAAATTGTGCAGTTTACAATCCAGAGGATGATTTTTGTAGCTGCTTGTACTCCTAACTGCTCTTGGGATCTAGGAATTGAGCTGCTTTTTGTGCCTTTTACATTACCACCAGTAATAAAAAACCTGCAATTCAACACAGCAAAATTCACTCCACTCTGGGAGCCCTTTGCAGTGCTAACTGAGGGAGAAGTCTTGGTTTTATCAGAAAGTTTATAGGATTCTGAGGCTTACAGGGTACTGATGTGCAAGAATGTGTTACTTAAGAACTTGCTTGTTTTAAAATATTTGCATTACCTTTATTTTCCTTCTGTTTATAATTTCTCAGTTGGTTATTTAAGATAACTGCATTCCTTGGAAAGGAAAAAAATGATGTTGTCCTAACCAATAATCCTGCAGCATCTGGATGAAGGAGGCTTTATAGTAGAAATCTTTTCTGTGTGTTGGCTATTTTGTACCAGCTGTTTCTAGTTAGGAACTGTTGCATTTTCATGCATGAACCTGTGTCCTGGATTCAGGACATTACTTGTGTTTCCGTTTCTGAAAGGAAACTTGGGAGGCAGCTATCATTAAAAAAAATATTTTGTGTCTCTGCATCAAATGCATTTATTCAAATGTACGTGTAAGGGCTCCTTTGGCAGTAAAGCCCCTTAGCTTCATATGGAAACCACTTTCAACATAAGACTTCTGATGTTTTCTTGTCTGAGTACATATTCTAAGGATTTAAAAGTTGTATAGGAGATATATGGTTGGGAATAGACAGCACAGCTTGGCTCCAGGGAGTAAGGAGACACCCAGCCTGACCTATATATTGCAATACCCACCTAGATCTTGAGAACATTTCTTCTGACAGAAGGGAAGGACAAACAACTCCCACTGCAAGAATGGAGCAGAGCTACCACAAGAATTATTATGACTGCAGCATTGTTGGGCAATATTGCTATGTAAGATTGCTTTTTTTTTTGTTATTTTTCAGGGGTCTTCCTGGCATCCCATAATTCTGTGCACCATCTTTATGATTCCCATGCTTCAGGAGACACTGTAGTCTTTCAGCAACGGTAAGCTTTGCTCTGTCCTTGCATTGCCACTATGTTATACCTGCAATAAAATGCCATCAGAATGTCTGCATTCTGATGCAGACAGAAGCATCTGACTGCCTTATAAGCAGATAAAATGTATTTTGCAAACAAAGCTAGTGACTTCAGCAGTTGAGGACTAATTGTTCCTAGCTTTCCTGTAAGTTGTCTGATAAACAGAAGTAGATAAAAGGCTTTAGAATTACCCAAGTCATACAAATAAATACATTAATAACATTCTCATATGCCCCACACATCTATTTGGAAGAGGGTTTTCTGATGGCTTTGGTAACCTTCTCATTTCATGATACAGAAATTGATATTACTAAGTGTTTCTGTTGTTTGTGCACTCATAAATCTCAACAAGATAAAAATTCTTGTATGTTCTCACAGGAAAATAATTCTCTTTTGCCTATTGTGAACTATTTATGAAGTCTAAATGTAATGGAAGACATGAAGGTACATATTGTTATTGTCCTCTGGCCTTGCTCACAATATGTTTTGTGCTTTACAACACATCAAGAAGATAAAGACCATATATAAACACGATATATAAACACCAAGTGGTTTTTTATATATATGTAGTCATCGTGAAATTTGTCCAGTGGTAGATTGTGAAATTTAACAGTAAACAGTTAATTTTCTTAGCTGAGGAAAACCAACATTTGATGTGTGTATGAGGAAAGATAATCTGAACTTTAGATAAAAGTTCTGTTCCATCTGCCAGTATTAAAGGTTTTCTCTATCACTGAAAGAAAATTCACTCTTTTTGAAAACGAAAAATGGATTTCACTGTGACTAAAACTATTCTTTCTAGTTAAAGTGAGTACTTTAGAAATATAATTTGGATTTTAAAGGTGTAGTAAGAATTTTTTTCTAAAGTCTCTCCCTCTGGTTCAATTGTGATACTGGCTGGATTTCTCTGTCCAGTTTCTGTTCATGTTTTCTGCTAATAGATGTATCTCCTTTCATAGGTTTATATTAACTATTTTGCTGGCTGGTAAAGGTTGTGTTTGCTTTTACATACTGGGAGGTGATGGCCTGAAGTGATGCCTTGGTGTAATGGGTTCCCTACATTAGAGTCAAGTACCAGAGGCTGTTTTAAGTGTCTGAACCGTAAAGACCTTTTTCTTCAGAATACTTGAGGAGCAGATTTGGAAAAGATAATGTGATGCCTATATAACACCTGTCATTTTGGGGAATGTGAAAGTGCTTTAGAAACTAGTACAGGTCTTGACTTTGATTTACACTCTATGAAATGTAGTTTTCTCAGGGAGGGAATTTGGAGGGAAAAAATAACTGTTTAACAATGCACAGCATTGTTAGACAATGTTTTAGGAAATAACTAAGTTGCACATAATTAAATGTGTGTTGTACTGGCTCAAATGAATATGAACGAGACCATTTTTAATCAGCTTTTTTTTTGCTGGTTGTCCTTTTTATTGTTCCATTTTTATTTTGCCATTTTGAAATGCCCCAGATGAAGTGAGGATAGACCAAACTAATTCCTGAAATGAAGTAATAAAGGACCTACTCACTATTTTGGGCCAGTCTCAACACCATAAATCTTTGGAATATCCTGAGACCTATTGCCATAGTTGCACATTTCTCAGTAAGGTTCAAGGAAGGTGACTGCATGCCCTGTGCCACACACATATGCGTTTGGACTGTGATGCTGTAGAGGCTTCTGTTCATCTGTGCTGCTCATTCCTGGCCATCAGTAAACAAAAACTTACATGCTTTTATACCACTGGCTGTTAAAAATCTGCTGGAGCTGAGCTAAGTCATTCTCCCAGACTGTGACCTTGAGTGTGACAAGGACTTCTAACCCCTCTTAGACACTGCTGTTTACTTGTTCTGTTTTTGACAACCAGATAGAAAATTGCTCCATTGTACTGCTGAAGAACGGATTGGTTTCAAATTACTCTGAAAGGAAGCCAACAGAACAGCTAACACCATGGGGCCAAGTTTTTAATGGCCTTCAGTATGGCTCTTAAGTTTGTGTTCCTAGGTTTGCACTCTCAATCAATTGTAGAAAAAAGTAATTTCAGGCCCAATTAGATGTGACTCTCCATCTATCAGGTTCAGAGAAAATTGAATATATTTATGATTGAAAGGACAGTAGAAAAAGCAGCACTTGAACTTCCCCTAGTGCAATTGGTTTTAGTGTTTTTTCACTCAGGTTGTGTGGTCTTTTCAAGTTACAACAGGACTGAATGCTGGTTGCAGCACTCATCACTGCCTCTTTAATGATGAGAAGCATCAATATGTAATTTAGTAATGGAGCTAACTTTGCCAGAGATTGAGTGTTCCAGAAACTTCCCTGGATATCTGACCATCCAGGAGTAACTCTGTTGGTCACTCTCCACCATCTGAGCTGGGACTGAAGCCCTTTCACTGCAACACACCCCACACTCACAAAGTCAGACCAGGTTTCCTCATTGGCTTTACCCCAGGGTTCCCATAGCAGAGTCTCAGACATCAGGATCCTGTAAATAATTTAATAATGGTGCAGCAACAGAATAAGTGCTTGAAATGATGCCTCTGAGTAGGGACCCTGAACAAAGGAATCCCTGGGTTTTTGTACCCTCCCAGTCTAAGCATGGGAAAATCTGAGGGTCCTTGGCCTATGCCGTGTCTCTGAGTGTCCAGTGCCCTGGCTGGCACCACAGGTCCCCGTGCCCTTGGCTGTGCAAAGGTTGGTTGCAGTTCATGGCCTCTTCTCTGGGGCTCTCACCACCAGAGCTGAATTCAGAGCTGGCTCTGCAGCTGCTCACAGAGCTACCAGCACTGAGTGTGGTGCCCAGCATGAGCATGTTTCTTCCTTGTCTACATCTGGAGTTATACCAGGGGTTGAAAAGACACAGATGTTAGTGTCTCCAGGTAATCTGCCATTTACTTGAGCCAGGACTTGAATTCCAGAGAGTGTAGATGGGAAAATGTTGGGTGTGTCACAAAAAATTCAGTATCAATTGTCAGAACAGCTGTTAGAATCCTGCTTCATTCTGCAGGATGCTTCAGGAGTGGGACCAGAGAACAACATGCCAGCGAGAGAAACTATTTGGTCCAGAGTGCAACTAGTTTAGTTTCAGGATTTTGTGATTCTTTGGCAACAGCAAGATTAATTTTCTTGCCCTTTTCTGTGCATGTCAAGATCTTGCAGCCTCTTCCCCCTGAAGAAGAGAAAAAGACTGAGCACAGAAGGAATTGAAAACAGCATGATTTTCAATACAGTCTGTCACCTAAAATAATTTTCATCCTGGGATCAATACTGTCGTAATTAAGGTTATCTTAAGGACTGATGTTCTTGGCAAATTTCCTTTTATAAAGACAGCTTTCTTAAATGCACTTTTTCATGAATCTGTTTTGTCATGAGTACCAGTACTGAATTTCTCACTTTCTACTATGAAAACAACTATGGAAACTTGTGCTTTCTGTTAGAATAAATGTACAAATAAAACTAGTATACTCTACAAGTGATCAAGCTGAAATTTCATATAGCAAAAAGTGCTTGGGAAGTGCTGTATGTATCTTCTTTTCTTTCTTGACACACCATTGCTTATAGTGAATCAATATCTCATGTGAGGAAATGACATTTGCTCAACGTCAGGAAAAGGAAGTTGCAGTCTGATATTTTGCTGGTCCCCAGAAAATCATGTGAAAGTTATCCAGAAAAGCTTTCAGTGCATTGTACAGGAGTTGTTAAATTCATTTTGGAACAGGTTGGCTTCAAATCATGCTGTCTTGATGGCTGCTGTGAAAAGAAAGACATGACTGAAACCTTGAAGGTAGAAATCACATGCTTGGCTTTGTATTTCTACCCCTCATCTGTGGAAAGGGACAAATGTACTTTGCATGGAGCAGCTGGCTGCCTTCTTAAACTGCAGCATTCCAAAACAGGTTGATGCTAGTAGAGGAGACTGCTTTCTCCCTATCTTTCTCATAAAACTGCAATCAGAGGCTGCCCTCAGGAAACTTGACCACTGTTTTCTTAAAATACACCTGAATCTTTAATTATTTGTGGCACAGGGCATTTAATTTGTGAGAAACATTCTTTATTTGTTTTTTGGTTTTCTTCTGTACAAGTTTCTTAGGATTTATAACAAATCAGCAAGCAAAGAAAAGCATTTCCTTTCTTAGAGAACCAATTTTTTCCCATTGGAGGAAATGTACCACCAGCTTACTGTAAAATGAAGAAAAAGGATATAGAGAGTAAAGTTTACCTTTGACACCTTTCTTTATGCTGTCGGTTCAAAAGGGTGTGATCTGCATTTAATGCATCCCTAATGTTCATAATGAGAGGTTTCTGTACTGTAATGTTCTATGTTTGAGGTCTTTCAGTCTCTCACAGTCATTATCTTAAAGTATACAAAACAAATGAGCTTCTTTCATGGGGGGTGAGATGTTTTTGCACAAGACAATGATTGCTCTCACATTCCCAGTGCAAAGTCTTAATTACAGCATCAGGAAACACTTCAAGTAGCCTATAAACATCTCTGCATCCTGAGTTTGGCAGGAGCTTTTTTGGCAGAGGCTGCTGGTGGCCTTACATTGATCACTTCAGTCCTGAGCTGCTATTTGACAGATGTGCTGGAGGGAACAGCATCAGGCTGTTCATGCTCTTGGTCTCTGTGGTAGGCTTTCATCTACTAGATGTGTGATGGAACTCACAATCTCTTTAAATCAGAAGAGCCTAATAAATAAAGATGAAGTTCCTCCAGTCTCTGATTAGTTTACTATATAGGGGCAAGTAGAAAACAAGCATTTTGTGTGGTGATATTTAAGGTGTGAAAGAACAGTTCAAAGCAGGCTTACATAAACATAAAGTAGATAAAATTTGGAGCTCTGTGGAACTCTCATGGGAAGGAAAAGAAATACCCTTCCTCTTAAATATAGCTCCCTTAGGTTGCTTTTGGTCAGTCCTGCACTGCAGCTGTAAAGGATTCCAGCTTCCCAGCTCCAAGATGCAATTACTCACAGCTCAAGAGCCACACAGCACACAAGACTGAGCCATGTCCCCATATCCAGGACACATTAGGGGAATGCAGTTAACCTTGGCTCCCTAGACAAGGCAGAAACAATCCTGTAATTGTATCTGGGGACAGGCAGGTTGGACTTGCAGTTCCCTGACCCAATTATAGTTGTAACTCTGACAAAGCTTAGCTCTCAAAGCAGGTTAATAAGCTAAAGGGACAGATTCATGTTATGTGCAGAGCATGAAAGTTTCTTTGAAGCTGTTCCACAGTGCTCTAACCCGAAGTTCAACAGGCACTGCGCCAGTCTCTCTGCTGTGTCCCATGTGAACTTCACATTGCTTTGCTTAGTAGTGACATTCAGAATGCTTGATGTATTTTTCATCATTCTTACAGCCTTGTGGATTAATGTAAGTCATATAGTCCCTTTCTTTAGCAGAGGCTGCTTTTCCCAATTTTTAAAAACCATTTACAAAATCCTTTACTTTTACCAGTGAAGCCTAAACTTTCTTTTGTAACAAATAAGTTCAGTTTTTCCTGTTTACTTATCTGTCTACTGCTTATTCCATTTTAATGGGAAATTGCTCCCCATGAGCAATTCCAATGAGTCAAAGCCAAATCTTTTGAAGATATACAATGTTGAAGGAGAGGATCTAGGACTAAAGTGTGGAATAGATCTGTCTGTTAAAGACTCAATCACCCCATCATAGGAAAACATTTGGGATCTGCTTCAGGAACATTTCTGTAAGTAGGCACATGTACACCTAATATTTTGCAGTTGAGGGGAGCAGGTATTGAATTTTCAAATTACAGGGCTCTAATGGTTCCTTATAAGCCCTATGTTTCCTTTAGTCTTCATCATGTGAAACTTCCAACTAGTCCTAGAATGGCACCTCAGGTTTCCTTAGGAGGATTTTGGGCTCCACTGATGTTAATAAAATTTTGCCTTTGTCTTCAGTGTAACAATTACACACCTGCAGCTCAATAGCCTGACTTTGTCCCATATTTTCATGCAAAGCTGTGTGGAGATGTTAATGTCACTTCAGTGAAACCACTTCTGTTTTCCAATTTTAAAAAGTGTTAAGTTTTTTAATAATATGGATTTATTTAATGTCCTTAATAATATGCACTCATACAATTAAAATAAGTGAAATGTGGGTAGACTGGAGACAGGTACTGGGTACTCAATGAAAATACTATGACTTGCACGAAAGATCTCCTAAGAACATGCTTAATTCCAGATGCTGTCATTGATACTGCACATTGCTAGTGAAAAACAAAGCCAAATGGACCTAAAGGAAAAGGCCAGCATGGTAAGAGCACCCTAAGGCATGTTTTGAATGAAAACTTGGGACACTGCAGTCATGAGTATGCTTATGGCTGGTCTGACTTATGGGCTGTATTTAAACTGATATAGCTAGCTTGTGTGTCAGTTACAACAAAAATATGAGCTTTAGGGGACTGCCAAAACCTCTGGATACATGGACCACTCACCTGTTGTTTGGGCTAATGCACTGTAATTGCTATCTGAGCTAAACAGGTTAAAGACAGATAGCATCTATGTAAGAGATGGCACTGTTGTGTGCAGGTAGCTAAACCATCAAAAAATAACTGACAGTGGTCTGGAAACAGCCTTGGAATGTTATATAGAACTCAGGGTGGGCTAACTTAAAGGACTAGGAAAAAAACCACGTGGCAGTTGAGAAAATAGAAAGCAGTGGGGAAAAAAGCAACGTCCTAGCACATAGCTGAAATCTTGCAGAGATCTCGGTGTGCTAAGGTAAGGGGCTAGGAAAAGAATACATGTTGGTGGAGAAAATGAAAAATAGTGGGGAAACAAAGTGTAACTAGCACATGACTGAAATCTTATAGAAAGGAGTGAGAAAAAAGTAAAAAAGAGAACAAAAGAAAAAGAAGCAAAGATTGAAAAGAAGAATTGTTTCTACAAGAAACAAAACCCGGGAACTAAAAAATCCTGAAGTTATCAGAAATGTGCTATAGAACTATTATTGAAATGGAGGAAAGAGAATAGATGGCAAAAAGTGAGAAACATGGAAATATCACACAGAACGAAAGAAAACAAGGAGATTTCCAGAACCTTAAGAATAGCATTTTCTTGTGACTGTGCTTTTCTGCAGGATCTCAATTTTGTAACTTATTTTCTGCCTCTGTTGCAGAAAGGAGCCAAAGCTTAAGGGCAGGAAAACAGGAAAGCATTCCATTGAAATCAAATCTAAATCCAGACACGAGCCTGGTTTTCAACTTACAGCCTAACTCTAAATCCCTTTAAAGTTTTCTTGTCACTTAATTGCACTACAAAGCCTTGGCAGCTTCCTCACATCACAATTCTAAGCTGTCAAAGTAAGTAAAAGTAGATATAAAGCCCGTCTAGTGTCTGTCAACTTTTAGAAACCATTTTCTAGCTGCAATTATGTACCAAGCAATAAGTTTATTGTGTCTGGTCGTAAGGCCCAACCTACAAATTTTGGTTCATCAAACTTAGTTGGGCCTTGCTTTATTAGGTGGCCTTCCTGAAACAATAAAATCCACCTTTATCATACCTGGAACTGCAGTCTTTGATCTCAGGTTTTACATATTGCATGTTTGTTTGAACTGCCATGCAAAGAAGAAAGATAAAACAACTAAAAATGCTCTCACTTCACTGTTAAGTGGTAGAAATGCTCTCAATTACATGCATAGGCAGTGAAAAACTTTATAACTGGGGTAATTCCTAGGCACTTCTGGGGCATATATATAGCAACATGTAGCATTATGATAGCCTCACCTCACCCTTCTGACAAGCTATTGTAACCACTGGGCCTCATGAAGAGAAATATTTTCAGGCCCCAGTTATCTCCTATGACAGTCCATGGAATATCATAGCCTATGTTACCTTGTGGATGTAGTGCTTCCCTGTATAACAACTGCACAAAACCTCAAAGCTATTTTGTAGCATAAAATTGAAATTTTGTAGCATAAACAATGCTTAGATCCTTTTCTGTTAATTAAGGAGGCACTATAAGAGCTAAGAGCAGGGATTAAAAGAAGTAAAGTTTTTGTAGTTTTGGTAAAAATGGAATTAAGGGTTGGGCTGGTCACATCAATGCCACATACGTATAAAATGTGGATTCAAATAGAAGTGTTTAATCAATCATCACTGTAATTAGTGAATAGCAGAGTGGACTGATTCAGGTTTCTCATACTTGCACTAGTATCAACAGCACTCAACTTATTTTCATGACAATACTTCTGCTTTGGACTGCTGCTAATGGGACTTGCACTATGACATTTACCCACACCTAACATAAAGTACACTTGCACCACAAACCAGTCAGTAGCCTTAAAAGCATATGTTATCAGTTTGCTGAGAATGGACAATTGTGAGCATGTGTGCTCATAAGGAGCACAGGTCTGATTGTTATAGTGGGAAGAGAGCACAGTTCAGTTGGATTTCTAGCTGAGTTATTTTTAAAGGGTAGTGTTTTGAACATGGAGAAATGCAGTGCTGCAAATAAGAATTTATATGTAAAATCTTAATGTTTTTTGTAGAAATAGTGGTTTTCTTTCCTATGTGCTTTTGGAAAGAAATATTTGCAGGTATTTATATGGGTTGTGTGTTGCTATGGCAATGTCAGGGAGGGGTAAACAAAGAGGAACAATTTTGTTCATAAAGAAATCAGAAAAGAGATGAGAGGAAGAAAATATAATTATCCCCATTTTACAGCTGAGAAATTTGAACACAACAAAGACAAAGAGCCCAATTCTTATAGAAATCTATCAACCCTTTTAGGTTCACCTGTCATTTGGGCATTGTTCTGCCTGCAGGGTGCTCCCAGAACACCAACAAATCATTATGCTCCCCTCACACTGTACCTTTTGCCTGCTTCTGCATTCAGATGCAACCTTTTATCATAGCTGTCAAAACTGTATTTTGTAAAAGGACCCAAGTCACCCCACCACCCCAGCTTCTAAAGAAATATTGGCAAGACCCAGTGATCAATAAGAGAGCTCAGAATAGAAATAAAAGAACCTGGCACTGCCAGCAATGAGACACTGCTTTCTGTCCCACTGAATGTCATAGTATGGATGTAGGTCCTCTATTCATAACATATCACACTAACTTTGGAGTCTGATCATTTTCTTTTGTTTCAGAACTGACATTGGAGGAAGTGGGTGGGTTTTTCAGTAGTCTGTTCAGTAAGTTCTGCAGTCTTGACAGTAAGTTTTGCACTCTCTGATTGTGAATGGTGAGGGCCAGAAACATCCCCAAGCCACCAAGAAGAGGTTATAACTGAAAACAGGTTCAAATTTAAATAAGCAAACAATCTCAGTGACCACAGCCTTCCCACTCCTTCCTTCTGTTGGGCATTTCTGATCCTTGCACTCTGCAACTGATTGAGCATGAGTTCAGGCTGCTTTTCAGAGTCCGAAGAAGCTGGCTTAGAGACAGCAAAGAAATGCACCAGGAGACGTGGAGGAGAGACAGGAGAATGTGACCAGCCCCAGTCAAGTACTTAAAGGTAGTTTGATCCCACAGTTCTTTGTTGGAGCAAGGAGCCTGAGAAATAAAATCCCACAAAAAACTGTCTGTGTTAGAATCCAGTCCCAGCAGGTAAACAAGAAAATTTTTCCTCAAGATCAGAGTAAAAGGAACAGAAATTGTTCCTCAAGAACAATTGAGTAGAAGAGGACCTTCTGCACCTGCATTTTTTTAGCTGCTTTGCCAGAGAGCCTGTACTGAGCCTGAGAGAGAGTTCAAGCTGAAGAATGTATACTCTGATCCAGAATTTGGTACATGTATCTGTGGCCATAAAAACTGTAACTTTGGCATAAAAAAGCCATGCCATAACTATGTCTTCATATCCTCCTCTGAACTTTTAGAGTATTAGCTCCTGGTGAAAAAGTTGGTGGGGAAAAACCACCTGACTGAGGATCTTGGACTCATGCTAGAAAATGGGCTGCTTCTCTCTTTGGTCACAAATCTGGGTGTCAAGAAATGTCTAGGAAGAAAGTCACTCTGACTCCTCAAATAATAGCTGATTTTCATGCATCACACTTCCACACCTCCACAAGACAGTCAACCAGCACCTGATATTCTTGGATATCAACTCTGAACTCTGTTATTCTCTAGATGTTGTATATTTCTTTAAAAATAAATATTTTCTTATTCTTGAGCTTCACTCTGTCTGTGCATGTCTTTCTGACTAGAGTTGTGTTCATCTTAGGTGAAAGATGCAATAGTCATCTAGTGGAAGGAATTGCCCAGAAAATGAAGCCAGGTATCATTTAAATAACCCAGACTGTGTCACAGATTCAGCCTGGACTGAGACCAAAAGAATACTTAAAGCCTTTTTCACCTGAAACTTGAGGCATGTGTGGCTTTTTACATTTTCAATAAGAAGTGCATCACAGAAAAAATATCTCTGTTCATATGTGAAGTCTAGGAAGCTGGAGCTGGTAGAAGGTTTTTGCTTTTCCCCCAGAACTTGTTAGGTGACATACTTCACTAGTGTATGGGCTTGTCTCAGCAGCCTGTCTCTCATCTTTTGCTACACTTGTGGATACAAATCCACACTACTGTCATATTCCCTGTTCCAGTTCTGCCCCCACTAAAATCAGAAATCACCACTGCTTCCTTTCTAAGTCATAAAACTATCTATAGCCTTGCTTTGACTCATAGTCACCTACAACTTTTGCCATCCATTCCTATCCTTAGAGCCACTCCATGCTAATCTCATCTGGAAAAATCCTGCACTTGTTAGATCGTGTCTCTCACTCTTTACTAATCTATATCAGCCAAGACAAGACCTGGAGGATTCAGTGCTGTCATCTGGTGCTCGAGGCTCTTCGTCTATTGTCTGCTTCAAGCTTCCACCCCGCTTTGCTTCAGGAATGTTGGCTCTAACCTTGTAGGCTGGAGTAACAGTAATCATGTACAATGAAACTGAGGACTTCAAGAACAGCAGTGGAGAAATATCTTGAAAGTAGGGGAAAGACCATGATAGGGCTTGAACACAAACCTGAGTTGTGAAGGTTGTCAGAGTTTTATGAGCTGAGCATGTGTACAGGGTCATCTAAGAGATGCAAGGAACTTTAGACTTCTAAATGTAAATGACAACATAAAATAAATGCCAAATGTCTGGTAGGAGTATATGAGCATGTGGGCATGGAGGCAAAGAAAATGTAGATGCCAGCATGAACTGAGATGTGTAACAGGCTAAATCTCACTTGAGATGAAAAACCTGTAATGTCCCCAAGAACTGAATCTCGTGAATTCTTTCATCTTCTACAGCTGCAGCCTAACCCTACTTCAAAGTCATCTTTAGACTGTAAAGCCTCTTAAGCCACTCCAGCTGATAATTTCTAACAAATCCTAGTCTCAGACTGTTACTTCAAACAGCTGCTTATGTGATACCTTTTTCCAGTGTTATCCTTGAAAAAAAATATTTCAGCAATAGAGCATATCTATCCAACAAGGTGTAGCCTGTTTAATTTTCTGATTCAGATTAAAAAAATTTGTCCTTGGAACTGTTGTAACGTTGTTGTGTTGGCTTAGAGCCTGTCTGTTCTGTTGTGAGAGGCAGGAGCAAGCAGCTCAGGCTGCAGCAGGGTGGCTTCTGAGCTTGCTTGAGTGATGTGCAGGCAGCAGGTGTGCATGTCTGCCTACACCTGAATAAATAGTCTAGCATCACTGAAAGAAAGGCTCCAAGGCTTTGGAGAATAAATCTTGAAAGCGGGTCTGACTCCTAATTCAAAATCTAATTTTCTCCCTGTGCAAAATTCAGATTCTTACCTCCAAATACTCCATAATACTGAAGTTAATTATGGGGGCTGCAGTTTACATACTTGCTCTAAGAGTACAGTAATTTAAAATCCAGTTGGAAAATTTCAGGATGTTTATAATTATTTTCCAAACTCTTGTGTGTGTTACGCCTTCTGGTTATTTCAAGATAGAGAAGAAAAGAATGAAAAATAAAAAATTATGAATAATACCTTGAAAATAATTCTAAAATATTCTAGAATGTAAAAAAAAAAAATAAAATCAATATTTTATTACATTTCATAGGCAATACAAACAACATACTGCTGAGTATTTCAGCTACATACAGAGTTTTCCAGGTTCTGGCAATCACAGAATTTAGGAAGAAATATTGTCTTGTGATACTTTTTCCTTTTGAGATTGTTGATAAAATGCAGGGACTGGTCCAACATCACCAATTTGTTAACATCACTAGGAACTGTAATATGAAACAACTGCTTGAACAACTAATGCTGCAATCACTATAGCAGATGATAGAAAATGGAGTAATCTTGGAAGTATACCTGTGTATGTGTATGTGTTTCCACATCTGGATAAGGGAGTCAGAATGCAAATAAACTAGGCAGAAGAGGGGAGATGGCTCATCTCAGATTTGTTGCAGGAAGAAGTGTTCTAACTATGATGTTTACTTTAGTTTTGGGCAACACAGGGGATCTTGACAGTTAGGAATCTTTGATCTTTGGAGCTTGTGAGAAATATCAGTAAATCAGTAAGAGCCGCTAGACATACCAGGGCTAGTGACAGACGTAGGTCTATCTGTATGAATGTAAGTGCTTTGTTTGCAGAAATGGTACACACTGCTTTGCACTATGACTAAAAAAAGATGTGGCTCCTTTGGAAAAGCTTACCTGGGGTTAGTTCTACTCTCTGAGGGAAAACCCAGATAGAGTAGGAGTTTTTCTGCTAACTCTGGGTACCAAGGTCTGCTAAGGAGAGAGGAACTTTGGGGTTCTTCACACAAGAAAAATTGAGGATCAGATCTGCTATGCTTGTATTCAAAGGAAAAGAAGTCAGGTACAGGAATCTACTTTGACTTTAGATCTGAGGAAAGAAAATAAAGGAGGATATAAAGTAAAATAAATAAATAAAATAAAGGAGAAAATAAAGTAAAATAAAAAAATTATATGGCCATGGCTGCTTACAGATAAAAAAATCCTGCTTTTCATCCACCCCCTCCTCTTTGTTATCATTATCTGTGACATACAAGCAAAGACTGCCAGTTAAAGGAAGTATCTCTGTAAAAGCACGGGGAGTACAGATATGAGTATTTTCTTTTCTACAGCAAAGGAGAAAGGAACCCAGTTCTAATATTAAAACAGAGAGCAAGGAAATAAATATTTTACTTAGATATTTGCTGAGAGGAGAGAAAAGGCTCCTTTTTAGCATTAGCTCAATTCAGGGAACTTGAAAGGTTAAATAAACATAAATTCCTGAGAGGTAACAGTGTGATATGGGTTTAGAGAGAGGATAGCAACATGAAGCTAGAGTATTCTCAGCAGTGCTGTTATAGAGCATTTGCTGTGCTAACATTACCTCATACTATAAATTGATGTATCTTTTGCTGTATTTTACTAGGCATTATAGTTTGTATTTTTGTTGTATGCTTCCTCTGTGTTTTCCTATTGTATATTATAATAAGATACATAATTCTGCCACAACAAAAGCAGATGAAATAAAGCTTGACTGATTGATGCTGCTTGTATATTTTAGACTGTAGTTTGAAATCAGCCTGAATTTCCAAGTTGACAGTAAATGAATATTGATACAAAACTATTCATGTAACACAAAGCTTTTTACTCTATGTTCTAAGTGTTTTCTTCCTTGACTGTCTGGGTTTGAGATGTCTTTTAACATATCTAACTGGGAGAATAGGACTAAACATATTTTTAGTTCTGAAAGTTGCATGATACAATGATTCTGATTGATTAAAAATAGAACAAGCACAGGAAAAAGTATTCTTTGGAAGTTAGATCTTTTTGCTGCTTCTGCTTTATGTCCTTTTGATATCCAATGCTACAAGCAAATTCTACCTGACTAGAGAAGACAGAAATTTTCTGGAAAATAAATACTTCATTCTCTTTTGCATCTGAGGGAGAGAGGAGTGGATTCTACCGAGTTTTGAAAAGTGTCTGTGGGGGGGGGGGGCATAGATTGTTTCCTGTTAATAGCAACTGCCTTTGGAACTGCTGTGCTTCTCTTCCTTTCCTGCCCATGTAGAACCTTTCATCAGTTGAGTGCTGAATGAGTAAAATGACTGAAATAAAAAGTACCCCATGTTGTACCAGATTTCCGGTTCTTAGAAAAAAAAGTGGACCAGAGATACAGATAATATTCTTTAAAAGCATACAGTCTAAAAGTCATTGCTAACACTGTTGTGCTCTCTATCAGTAACAGATCTGTGAATAAAAAGATTGGCTATTACTGAAAAGGGTTCAGTTACTTCTACAGATGATATAGCTAAAACTAGCACAGTTGTAACAGTTCTTCTTCATTTATGACTTGAAAGAAATATATTTACTTTCTCCTTCCTAAATTAGAAATTAACTAAACAGTTTCAGGAAAATATTGCAGTATTTGAAAAGAAAAAGAAAAATGGCATAAGATGCATTCAAGAAGAATAGGTGAAGATCCACAGAGCACTGCATCCACTTTTGGAGATCTTTTGAGCACTTCTAGGTTGCATATCTTGCTCATGCCTCAATTTCGTATCAGGTAGAGGCCCACCAACGTGCTAATCTCACACTTTCTGCATGAAAACCAGACGTTGATGGGACACATGCCTGTGATACCTTTATAGACTGTATATGCCCATTAGGCCCTCATGTTTTGTTGGACCAGCCATACATGTTATGCCCCAGTTGCTTATTTAAGCAGTTAAAGAGATAGAGAGAGTTTGGACATGTTTTATCTTTCCAAAAACTATAATTTTGCTCAAGGACCGAGAGGAATAGCAAGAGAGGCTCAATAATCCTACCCAGATATTTCCTTAAAAATGACAGAAAGTGGAAAGAGTTTATAATTGATGAAATCACAGTCCAGACATCCAATAATTGAAGAAAATATAGTTAATTTCTGGCACCTGAAAGGGAAGGAATGGGAGACTGTGTTCTGATGCTGGTGGCCATGATATGTCAGAAGGTGACCGATTTTCTTAGTTAGCTTCTTTCATGGTTGGTAGCAAGAAGAGATTCCTAAATAAGTATTAAAATGAATACTCATACTTTGATTCTTATAAGCTATTTGCAAATTATGTTGAAAGATGGAAATACTAGATAATCTAAAGTACCACACTTGTCTCTCTCTTATAAAAAAAAGAAAAACAAAAACAAACAAAACCCAAAAAAGAAGAACCAGAAGAAGAAGGTTGCTAATTTCCTTTAAGCATGATATGATATCAAATGCACGCTCATCTAGTAAAATATTTTTATTGGAGAAAAGCAATCATTGATAACTTCATAAATTTTAATGGGGCACTTACTTACACACTGGTCAATAATGCTACATGTAATTATTTCTCTTTCACCAACACTTTAGTGTTGTCAGTTGACCTTTAATAGAGATTCAGTGATGTAAAACAGCTCTCTCATAGAATTCAAAGTAATGACACTGGCCCTTCTGAAAACTCAAATGACATCCTCAAGTTCAGCTTATTATAAATGATCCTGAATTATCTAGGATCATGTAAATATCAGAAGAGATTTTTTTTTTTTTTTTTTTTGCCTACAAAAACCTTTGCTGTTTTCTGTGATTGGCAGTTTCCAATCAGTACTGTCCTTTTTAATTATCCTCAGGTTTTCTTGTAGCAAAATGGAGCCAAGAAAATATTTGAAGTCTCAACAGTGTCCCCAACTGCCATGGTAGGAATAATAGACCTATTAGATGCTATCAAGATAGAGATTTACAAACTCGATTTTTCACAATGAAGTGAAGAAGCTAATGTGAAGACTGATAAGTGTGGGGACAAGGATGTGGGCTGTATTTTAATGTTCCTTATCTCATTTACTGTGCTGCCTTAATGCTGCCAAGCTAAGTTCTTGACCAAGTTACATATGGTTTATGTCTCATTATAGGGAACGTTAAACTGAAAAATTACCTCAGGATAGGGTATCCTCCTCATGCAAGGTGGTCTCTATATGCCTAGACCCTGGAGTGAGCTCCAGCTCACTCCCCAGTTCACATAATAGAGAGTGAAGCTGCGTTTTTGCAGCTCAGTTTATGCAACTAATGGCAAACATAGCTTGCTTTACGTATAATGACACACTTTTGAGTGGCCTGTGAGTGGCTGAATGCTGGGTTGTTCTGTGGTATGTTGTCTCTTTCTTCTTAACTATTGCTTCATGATTTACCTTTTGAGGTAAAAAGAGGCCAGAACTGCACAGGACTGTGTCCCATTGACAGGCAGCAGGCCCTGCTATGATAACTTGAGATATCTGCAGGAATTGTTAGAGCGCTGTAGAGATCTTCAGACACCATCTGCAGAATATGTGACAGTTTTACAATATTGCAACTGAGTGAATGACAGACACATGTCAGACTGCAGGGTTCTGCCCTGCTTTTGCACTATGTGGATTACTTCTTCCTCAGGATGTTAGCTAAGACTTTGATACATGGGAAAAATGGCTTTGAGAAAAATAAAATTGTTATCCACATAGGATAAGGCAATGTTTTTACCATCTGTGGTCCATTTAATTATAAAAGTTACATTAGAAAGAAGAAGCAGATATATAGAGGGAATAGTTGTCCTGGTGTCCGCATGGTCTGTGTCACTCAGGACTAGCTTTTGTCTGAATCAGTAGACTGAGCCTCTTCAGCAGGAGCAATGCTTTGCTCCTAATCACCCTCTACTTTATCTTCATCATGGGTGAATTTGATCTGGAAGGATTCTGTGATGCCACAAGTATGACAAGTTGGAGTTAGTGGAGAGAGTTGCTTCTAAACTACTGATTACCATGCATCTGAGATCATAAGAAAAGTAGATATGATCCCATTAAGTTCTTGAATGATTACAGGACAGTTGAATTCAAATCTAAGTCAAAACATCTGTGGACATTGAGTTAATAATAAATGTTGTTCATTTTAAAAGAATAAAAACTATGAAATGATTTTTTTTTTAAGGATGTAAGGACTTAGGGGATTGAACCAAGTATTTTTGCAATAAAATGTTTACTAGCTACAATTCTGCATATATTTTACTTAGCAACCAAATGTGAGGAAAGCACATGGGCTGTTGAATGAGTGTATACACTATATTATGAGAAAAATTTAAGCAAATTAAACTTTCAGTTTTCTTCTTTAAAGGAAAAAGAATATTTTCTTAACTTCAGGATAAAGAATACTTCTCAACTTGATATCACAATATTGTGATCATTATTATGCATAATGTTTTGTTAACACTGCTTTTGCTACAGCACATACTTCTAAAGCAATACTTGTTCTCAGAGTTGTGGAGACAGCTCTGATTAATCGTAAGGTTTTTTCCATGTGTGGCAGGGAAATGATGTGGCTTTCTGACTTTAGTCGCTAATCAGAACTCTCACTTTCTCTCCACATTAGGCACATTTAATTTTGTTTTGGAAAAAAATGAACAATCCCCCTCTATTTATATCCTGTCCTGTCTGCTAACTGATGGAAGATTGGTGATTTGTCTTATTTTAAAAAATGTCTTCAATCAAACTGCTAGGCATGGTGAAGTTTGGCACCAGAAGGACCAGGAATATACCTCTGAGGTTGTAAGGGACTGTCAGCAGAACCTACATTGCAATATAAATTAGCAAGTTTCAGTGGCACCAGTCAAGTTAGGCCAATGTGCTTCAACTGAGCATCCACAATGGAAAAAAACATTGTGTGCTTTGTACTGGGGTTGTCTGATGTGAAATTTTTGTTGCACTCTGACTTTTTTGCCGATAGTAACACATGAGCCCATTGAAATCTTTTGCAATGGTGAGTTTTTAGAAGGTTTCTAGGGGAACCATTTTAAATCATTAGATTGGTTCTCCCCCATAGTGAGTTTGCATATGATGAAAAGACACTGAAAGCTCAGAATATTCTGGATTTTTATAGTGGAATGAATAAAAAGAATGTATAGAAATTAGGGTTTCTGTAAAAGCAGATGTTGTAACACCAGCTAACAGCTGTAAATAAATATGAAGCACTTTTTGCTAGAAATGTTTTAATTTTTCCAGTTACAGGAACACAATATTACAGAGCATAACACTGCTGTGAATTTACATTGGCTTTTGCTATCTTTGAAGAATAGTATTACATATGAGCTGTGACAGAGAGCTAGTGGTTGTTGTATTTTTATATACTTATTACACTTTTGGTTTAATGAAGAGACATTGATATCATACATCCCAGTATTCTATAGAGAGTTAAAATGGTTTTGCTTAGGAACCACAGGATCCTATAATAGTAAGTCTGTTTGGTTCTGAAGGAAGAATTTTCTTTGTACTGGGTCATGATTAGTGACTGAAAATATGTTAGGGTTGTGCTGCAAGAAAGAGATCAAATTGCTCAACACAATTTCTTTCAAGGTTCTACTTAGACATTGTATGTCTTTATATAGACATTTTCTGTTGATTTGGGAAAGAAACTGCTGCAAACCTTTACTGGACCTGTCTTTGTGTGCCAAAAATGGCTTACTTGGATTTATCTTTTACTGGTGTTTCTAATGCTAACTTCCATCCTGCTATCATAGCCAGCTTTCCTCTTTGGAGACATGTTACTCAATTATATGATAAATTCCTCAAAGCTGTGAAACTAATCCCTGCCAGAGGACAGTAAGCTGCAATTTTCGTTGTCCTTCAGAAAGTATTACTGCCAGCATTCCAGTTCCCCCATTGTTTATTATTACAGTAATACTCATCTATTTACAGACAGGCTGGATACAAATGCTGTGGCTTGGCCAGCCTTCCAAAGTGGTTTCTGACTTCGACACGTCACTGGAAACCCAGGGAACGGATTAGGCCTCTAAAACGCTTTCCTGTTGTATTTTGACTGGACTGAAGTAAAGGATTTGTGAAGTATCTGAACGTTGCTGATAGAAATGGCCTCTTTCTAGTTTGTTACTCATTTAGCCACAGTTTAAATTATTTCATTTTGGACATTTGGTTATGTGATTCCTGGGTGATTCTCTAAAATTTCTAATTTTTTTTTTTAAATAAAATTGATCTCCTCTAGAATAAATAGTCTTTCCACTTAATATAATGGGGAAAAAAAAAGCCATAATAAATTTTCTAAGACCAAACTACACCTAACCCCATGCCACCTTGCAAGCCCCATAGAGGAAGTAATTTTGCTATTTCAGGAGTCATACTTTGGAGCATCCTATACAGCCCTGGAACAGAAGTGCTAAGTTGAAGGATTAACCTTACAGATTCCCAGTCTTTCCAACTTCTTCCACCCCTACTATGCAAGATAGAGGCTTGCTTGTTTACTATGGCTGTAGCAAGATTATTTAAGATATCAGCTTCCTTTCTTACTGAACAACCTGTCTTGGAATGGCTTAGAAAAGCTGTCATGGCCCTTTGAAAGGTAAGATTGGGAACCTGTGAGTATGAAGGCAAGTTACAACTTGGATGTATGTCAGAGTTTGCTCAGGTCTAGATTTTCAAGTGTCCTAGGGTAAAGAAGACATCTACAGCTTTTGTGGTGTTTGGTTTTTGTTTCTTGGGGTTTTTTTATGCCTTGGTGTTTGTGATGTGTTGGAGGGTTTTTGTGTATTTTGGGTTTTTTGGGGAGGCTAGTGAGGCAGGACGCTGGGCTGGTATGCTGTTATTTGGCTTATTCTCTGATATCCTGAAAAAAGTTCCTGTAGCCATATTTGGAGTTTAGTCAGCTCCTCTGATTTGGGTGTTGAAGATTTCTGTGAATCACATTGACAGCTCCTGCCAGGTACCCTCAGTAAATGACTTCATAAAGTATATAAAGTAAGGCAAAATTAAAATCTTGTCAAGTTATTTCCTTTCTATGTAGTCTGGAAGAGAAATTAAGCAGTTAAAAATGAAGAATAGAAAGTACTGCTACCCCATAGGAGTGCCCAGCTTTTATATACTGAACTACTTAGAATAGGAAAAGGAGCCTGGCAGTTCCCTGACAACACTAGCACTGATTTTCTTGCTTTCTGATGGCCTTGATATTCAATCTTTTACAGAAGGTAGAAAAGCCTCAGGGAGAACCATTTGCTAGTTAGATGACACTGCTGAGTGATTAGTACAAGCCACTTTTTTCTTTTTTTAATGAGGTAAGTAGTTAACTATGGGTGAAGACTCACACTGTATGAAAGATTTTGAGGTCTTCCCCCCACCATCCCAGTTCAGCATCAAATATGCAACTCTTTCTCAGGACCTCCAACATCTAGTTTTTTGAGGGACTTCTACAGAGAAAGAGTGGGTATACTTAAAACAGGTCTGGAAATCATGGAATTTCTCTGAAATTGTCCTCAAAGCATTTTCGTCTGAAAATTGTGTAGGAGTTAGTCCTTTTGTGTAAGTGGCAGCAGACTCTTCCTAGCTACAGCACTCAGTCTTGGCTGTAGGAGGCCTTCGTGTCCCAAAGGAAGTCCCAATCAACTGGCTCCTGTCAGCTCTCAGCTGTGTTGAGCCCATGCCAGTTTGCATTAGGTTTCAATATTTATTAGGAGTGTGAAAGCACTAGACAATATTCCAGTAAATACAATCAGTCACATGGAATTCAAAAATTTATGCTTAAATTCCTATTTCAGAGGCTTTTTATATGTTTTATATTCTATAGTTGCTAGATATGTATACAGCACATAACTAGTCCTTGGCACAGGGTCAGAACTCCGGTGTTTGTCCAAATTTAAAGCAGTGGGCTCATATGTATATTTCTGGTCTACCTTAATGAAAGTTGAAGTCTCTTCTATGAAAATGTCCTACACTAACAGAAAGAGAAAAATGTTCCCAGGTTCTCTTTTGGTTCCCAAATGTCTACAGTTCACAGTAGCTAGATCGTAAGGGAAGATGGGATTAAATGTCACTAGAGATCTGGGTCAAGATAACAGTGTATGTGGAGGTTTTTACATTTGGGGTGAGGCTGTTAACACCTTTTCCCCTCTCTACCATAATTTTTGGATGCCTATTCCAATTATCATGTACTCCTTTCATATGCTTCTTAATTTGAGCACTTTGATTCATTCTAACTTCAAAATTTATTCAATTTCTCACACATTTCGATGCTGACTTTTCATTATGTATGTCAGAACTTAAGAAACACTTGAAGAATTAAAGACTGACATAGATTGCAATGAAATGTGTTTACAAGGAAGGAACATGAAGTGGTTTTCTGAGAAACAGTTTATTTGTGAGTTATTTGCTCGTCCTTGATTTTGGTCTGCCTCAAGTATTGCATTATGCATTTTATGCCTTTGAGCGTAGGGTGCTGGGAACAGTTGTATGTGTGTGCATGAACACATCTTCAAATGAGAGTCATACTCTGTAGAAACCAAGATTACAAAAATTTATAAAACATCCTGTCTGATTCAGAGTGGATGACAACAGTTGTTTGACAGTGCACAAGAGAAGATAACAAGTTTTAAGGGCAGAAAGATACTTGTGTTTGATAGGATATATTTTGGTTTTGCTATGTATAACTTGCACTGCCTCCTTCAGTGCTAGATGTCAAAAATATATTTTAAGTCTTTAATCTTTAAATTAAGTAGCACAAACCACTTGTTGCACTTCTCTAAAAAAAATTGTTTAGAAATTACTAGTAGCAAAAATAAGGTTGAAGATTTTATTGTAAAGTGTAGGGTTAAAATTACTTTGGAAATGTTTTGCCCCTGTGATAATTTAACTGGTAAGACAATGGCTCCCAGTGATATTTACCACTGTTATGGTAATAGCATTTATCAGAATATTGCCAAAGTTGTGTCTGTGTAAGCATTTCCTAGGAAATGACATGAGGGAGGATTTTGTTCAGGCTTTGGTCTGTAGAAGACCTAAAGCTCATAAATCAGAAGGACAGTGTTCTTTTGCACTACTGTTGAAGCAACAGTGACCCAGTGATATTCAAGAACTGCTCCAAGGGGAACAGTTTCCATTTTAATCTTCCATACATGTTATTCATGCTTGGAATAAAACTTCTCACAAATAATGATAGATTGAAGAAAAGCAAAAAAATAGCTACCTAACTATTTATTGTTGGTCAGTGAGTGCACAATACAAACACAATTCAATTTTGGGCAAGCACCAGTTCCTGCAAAATTCCAAAGGCTATGGGTAGCCCTTGGGCTGTCATTAAGCTGATCCCTTGGTCACATTAATGAACTACAGAGATATGTCATTCAGTAGCATATATTTTTAAACAAGACACGGTTCAGTACCCTGATACTCTCATGATATACTTCTATCCATTTTGAATGAAAAATATGTTCGAAATTAGACAAGAGGCCATAATAAAAATGAAATTGAAATAAAACTTTCCCACATAATTTGCAATAAAAATCCCCACATGGTATTGATGTACTTCTCACAGGATCTAGAAAATAAGCATTATTGTTGTTTCATTATTAACTACTTGTTAGTTATCAAAATAGGATCATCGTGCTATTTATTTCAGACCTAGTACAGGTGTGTAATGTAAGCAGTTAATATTAGTCCCACTAAAAACACCACAGTACCTATACAGGTTTTCATCCTTAAAACGTCTGTCTAGCAATTGTTATTCTAGAAAGCTGCCCAAATTCTAAAGGTTAGTTTTGAGGAATCTTAGCACTTCTCTGAAGCTATGAGTCATAAAATCATAGAATGGTTTCCAATGGTTTCTGTTGGGAGGGACCTTAAAGCTCATCTTGTTCCGGCCTGTTGTCATGGGCACCAGGTCAGGTTGCTCAGACTCCCATTTCACCTGGCCTTGAACACTTCCAGGGATGGGACATCTGAGCAACTTGTGCTAGTGTCTGACCGCTCTCACAATAAACAGTTTCTTCCTAACATCTAAACTTGACCTTTGTGCCAAGGAGAGTGTCAAAACACTGTGCAGTTGCTCAACATGATGTGGAGAAGTAGAGGCTGAATACAGCAGCCTGAGTATTGTGTCTGCAGTGCTACAGCTACACAAAATATTGCTGTTCACAAAGACCATGCCTCTCCATGTCTCCTGTTTCATTTTGGATTAGCAGTAAACCTCTAAGTGCATAATGAGAGAAAGACAAAAGAAGGATTAGGAAAGAGGAGTGAAAGGCAATGATTATTTGTGCAGTTTAATTGTCAGAACATGTGAGCTACAGGTTTACAAATCAAGTGGAATAGGCTATCAGGCTTATTACCTATAAATGCATGCTGTTCTAATGGGAATCTTATTTAGATAATAAACACATGTTCCTAGAACTATGTTTTTCTTCCTGAAAAGGGATATTCTGGTTTAGGAGAGTAATCCTAGGAGAGAGTTCAATATTGAAAATCTTACAGATTTAATTTCTTTATTACATCTGGGTGATGAGATAATTTTTTTTGAATTTTCATTCCTAGATGGTGGTTTGAAATTCAGCTTGTTGAACACTTTGAGTATTGCTGCTGGGTGCCTAATTTTCTAGGTGTTTAAAAATTAAACATGGCAGAACTAGTGTCTCTTTCATAATTTTTCCTTATATGCTCCTAAGAAGTACTGCTGTTCCACATTAACTAAAATTCAGTTATAAATACTTTTAAAAGAAATGTCTGACTTCTGCCTGTACTTCTACTTTCTTTCCTTCAATAGCACATTGGGCTTATGAATACTGGTTAGAATTCATCTCTACATGTATTTTTAATATCAGCTTCAAGTTTTTTCACTGAAGCCAGAGTTATAAGTGCATATTTCAAGATTATACGTCAGGCAAGCAATCTGCATATATAAATGACTCACTTGGCAATTTGAATGACTTCTCAGTTTCTGAACAATTCCTGTCTCTAGCCCTTTTCTATAAATGGTTTTTAACTGATCTGGCTTAGAACTTTTCATTTATGCTTTTACTTTTTTGTTGTATGTATGTAGAAGAAATTACATTGGTGCTTTTTCCTGGAAATGTGCTATCTGCAGAGATTAGGGGACTGCAGTTTATTTGCACTTTCAGCCATTTCTTTCCTTGTCTGCTACATATTTTCATAACTGATAAAAAGACTTGCTGACTAATCTAATTCAATACAAACACACAGAGAAATTCAGGGATATCTAAGACTTTCTCTTACCAAATAGGATACTTAAGGTTGGGAGGCTTGACTGGAAAAAAAGAGAAAACACTTAATCCATAATAAGAGAAAACCCCACAGAACATATGTTTGAGTTCCTTGCAGTGGGAAAGGAATATGGGTCCTGGGCCCTGTTTGGACATTGCTGTTTATTTTTTTATTTTCCTCCTGAATGTTTCTTTTCTGGGTAGTGTCCTCTTCCTGCAGTTGAGAGACTGGCCTTCTGTTTCCGAAGTCAAATGCCTTCATAACATTTCTTTGTAGTCTTGGTTTATTTTTTTTTTCTTGATTTACTATATGGTTTTGCTTATGAAGGAGAAGAAGCTATCATCAGACAAAAGTTTCTTCAGCCGTAGCATATTTTGCTTGGCACAGCTGGACTGTGCCAGCATTGTTTTTGTATCTCACACTTCCATTGCCATTTCACTCTGAACGGAGCCCAGTTTGGAGGAGTTACAAATGCATTTTGTTACTACTAATACTTTAAATTTTTGGAATTCAGAAGACTTTCAGAGCAAATAGGCCATTTTTGCCATAACAAACAATTATCAGGAAATCTTAAATGTTGTTCTTGCAGTGGTCTTAGATACAGCATAAAGCATGAATTTAGCAGCGGTGGCCAATTTCTTGATCTGAATTATGTCGCATGAAAAGAACTAAAGAAAAAAAAGGCTATGTTACTTTACCTCTTATTTTCTTTTATAAAGATAAAACTCTGCAAACAATCTTCTGAGATAATGTTCACACTAATGTAATTTGTTTTTAGTGAAATAAAGGCAGTGGCAGAATTCTTTTCTGTATTCAACTTGTTTGATTCTGCTAAGCTGTGGTGTAAAAAAGGACTATGGTTCCTCATGAGCCACTGTATGTACAGAATTTTGAACTAAACTGCTTGGACTGATGTATCTGCATGGCCGCTCATGGTCTTTTGTCTTGTTAAGCAGACAGTGATTCACAGTCCTCTAAAACTAAACTTCCATTGATTTTTTATGATACCATGGTTAAATCTTTTCTATTTCATAGTACAGTGTCTCTTTTTTTTAATTGCCTCCTGTTGGTTTTTTTTCATCTACTCTAAAATCCCTACAATTTCTGTAACATGATAAGAAGCTGGTCTTGCTCTTACCTTCACTGTAAGCATTGCAGGAGAGTAGGAAAATAATCACTACTTTAGATAGAAATCCTAAAATCTATACTATGGTCATTCCTTTTCTTGGAAGGAGTCACAGGACCTACTAGGCCATCTTGCTAAACTGGTGAGAAAAAGAAAAGTTAAAGATGAAAGAAAAATTGTACAAGATATTAAAATATATATAGACTCCTGAATCAGAAAGAAACAGGAAATCACTGAAGTAGAAAATAGATCTTTTAAAAATTAAAGGAAAAAAAAATGCATTGATGCCATGGGGAGATATTGCTAAAAGTGAAATTAATTCTAGGGAAGATGCCAGTAACATACACCACTTCATGAGAAGAATAAATAATCCTGGAGAACATAATGATTTCCTGGAACAAGTGACCAGTAAATTAGGAAAATCATAAGTTTGATAAGACTAGGAACAGACGGGAGAGAGCCAAGAAATGTAAAGAAAAATGTATTTCTGATGTAACTATTCATATTTAAAATGCACAGCATCTAGGGGGCTGACAATAGACAATGGGCAAACTGTCTTAGTACTGTAAGGATTCCTGAGCACTTAGGGACATTCAGGGTGCCATAATGGGTTTTGTTTTGTCAGGAAAAGTATGAATTAAATGAGAACCTATTTTTGTTGTAAGTCTGACTTTCTATGAACATGGGTTCCAACTTCTAGATTGCTAGCAATGATCTCTGGGTGTTGCATCAATGTGGCTGCTAAAGCCTGGGAAACAGAGAGTTGATTTAATTCAGTGCTTGTCCTGTTGGCTAGCCTAACACCGTGAACATTTTGTGATGGTTATAAGGTTTTCTATTTAGAAGTAATTACAAAGCTTCAACTAGTAAGCACACAGTGCACTGGATAACACCTGACCGATTTGTCAAAACCTGCAACTTATTCTGTGTAGTCTCAAATATTTTAATAACACAGACAACTTTACATTCTGTCTGCTCCCTCATTCCCTTTTATTCCATTAAAATGAGCCTAAAAGAATAGATAGAAGATACCAGAAACCTCAGTGTGTATGAACTGGGTATTTTGTTCATGAACTTCCTCCCATTACGCTAATTTCACTGATTTCTACTGATAAAAAAAAGTGGAGCTCTGCTTGAGAAAATGCTCCTTGATGAAGCTCTGCTCATTCATATTAAAACAGAAGGGAATGGAAGTAGAAACTTCCTAGTACTCTATGAATCAGGTCTTACTGTCCAAGAACTTTTTAGCATCTACTTTTCTGTATCAAATCCGATTGAATTTGGCATTTAGCTCTTCATATAATGACTGAATGTTTGGTCCTGTGGATTGAAATAAATGGGGCAGGAATTCCTTGGACCAACAGAATATTTAGCAATTTATGTCTAATGAAGCAGGTATATATCGCTAAAACAAAGAATCACAGAATCAGTTAGGCTGGAAAAGACCATTGAGCCCAACCATTAACCTGCTGCCAAGTCTACCACTGAACCATGTCCTTAAGTGCCACATCTACACATTTGAAATACCTCCAGGGATGATGACTCAGCTACTTCCCTGGGCAGCCTGTTCCAGTGCTTGACAACCCTTTCCATGAAGAATTTTTTCCTAATATCCAATCTAAACCTCCCCTGGCAAAACTTGAGGCCATTTCCCCTCATGCTATTTCTTGTTACCAGGGAAGAGAGACCAGCACACTCCAGTGTCTCAGTGTTTTAATTGTAGTGAGGGGCCCAATACCTTTAATTTTTCTTAATATAAGCCTTAAAAAAACCCCAAACCTCCTTATCTCTTACATTACTGACATAATCTGCCAGCACTTTTTAGTCACAAACTTTTACATCTCCATCTTATGTGACTTAATTAATAACAGTATCTCTGCTGATTGTTCACCATATCAATGTGATGAACAGATTTTTAATTATCTGAAAGTAGTCTGAATTAAATGTATTCTAAAATTTGCATTAGAGACGGAATAAAAAAGCACTAAAGGCAGAACTACTAAAGGCAATAGAAAGTTCATTCCATGTGAGTAATGAACCAATAGTCTTCAGTGGTTTTGCTATAGTCCTTTACAATCCAACAGTAAACAAGCAGATTCTACAGCAAACCAAATAATTTTAGGATTTATTAAAAGCATTTTGGAATATTATGTTGTTTACAGAAGAGTCAGGTCATTTCAACTATATTGATTTGTGTTTGAATCATTTTCACAGTGTCACAACCGATTCATGTCTGTTGGCATTTCCATTTATAAATCCTTATTTTTTTAAAAAGTGTCTAGACCTTTCTATCTGCAAATAATTCACAATTACTTCCACACATGTCCTGAATATAAAACAGCAATGAGTAGATTTTCCATTTGTGTGCCATTACTTAATTTGACAAATGCCTCCACAGGACTGTTCCGTAGTCCCTAAAAATTGTTCACAAAAATTATGGAATGTTTTTCCTAATGCCAAGATTTATTTTAATGCATTTTAAGGAAAATTCAAGCTTAGAAATTCAAGTAATCTGCTTTCTGAATCTTGAAATACAAACACTTTAGAATGCATATTAGGTTATCAGGTCTTGTTATACACATCTTAGAAGTCCTCCAAAACCAGGACAGTCATCAGTTAAGAGCAATAGATCTTCACTTAGACTGTTGTGCTGTAATAGTTAATTAAAATTTTATTATGGCTCTCTCTTTCACTAACCTTTAAGGAGTGTAAATACAGCTCTAACTAGTTTCCCTGGTGGATTTGTTGGGCTACTTTTTTCTGATTTTGAAAAATATCTGTTCATGGAATAATGTAAAAAAAAAAATTAGTAAAGTGTTTCTTTACGGCAACAGTTAAATCCCAAAAACTACAGAGTAATGAAAGATCAATAAAATAATGTATGACCAGAGAAGCATCCATGCAAACAGTGACCAAAAATAGGATGGTATAGATATAAACCTTAGCAGTATTTTAAAATTCCATGTGAATATATTTGAAGACTTCACATATTTCAGCTTTTATAATTCATAGCTTTTCCATCCAGATATTGTATGGACATTATTTGCCTTCAGTGGATAGGCATGAATGTTAGAACAAACATTTGCCCTTGTCATAGTCATAGCAAGAACTGAGTATTTTCAACTTCTTGACATATAGTATTTTACTGAGATACAGACTATAAATTAAGTCCCCTTTTATTATCAGCAAATATTTCATATTTTAAAGATTCTTTTTTGAACATTCATCTTAATTCATATTCTGTTCTTGTTTATCCTTAAAATATATGACAGTAATACCACTGCAGTGACCCAACTTCTAAAATTTATCAAGTAAAACAAATCTTCTCTATGTAATTATTGTCAAAATAGCCAGAAAAAATCTCTTTGAAAGAAATGTTTGAATATCTTTTTCTTTTCATAGTCTTAGGTTTAGCAGAGGTTTCACAAAATGAGGCCTCCTAATTTTATTTGGCTGATTAGTAGTTGGACTAAGATTTCTGTCTCTTTCACTGCATTAAAAAATAAAAATGTAATTCTATTCACTTGAAGGATGTTTTTCTAGCACAACATTTTTCATCCAGTGGTGGCCATAAAAAAAAAAAGTAGGAAAAGCATGTGTGCTTTCTTCTGTCTGCCTCTCTCTTCTTTCCAGATAGTCTGTGCCTCCAAAAGTTTTTATCTTGCATTTCTTGAATACATTAGTGCTTGGTTACTGCTTCACATTATTTGCCTAATCTTTCCTAGAATCCATGCAACCTTTTTTCTTCTCTCTAATATGTTACAAGATCATCTAGAACAGCATAGATTCCATTGTAGCAGGTGTTATGTGACCCCAGACAGAGGAGGATATCCTATTGATATTTGCTATACTGAAATGTTCTGTGACCCCAGTCATAAAATTTCATCAATTTTATTCAGTACTTCAAAAATAAAAGAAATATGTCTGTTAATACTGTCTTGATTTGCTAGAAGTTTGTAAGTAAATTAGGCTCCACTGAGATGCTCTTTCCTTTTCTGTGGTTGGTTGCAAAGTTGTCTTTCTGCAAATATCTTAATTACTTTGGAAAAAATGTGAAGGATATTTGACATTTGCACTAATTTTCAATGACACTTCAGAGCACAGTATTAGACTGATTTGTTTCCAAATTCTCCTCTCCATCATGGGCTTTAGCATGATTAGATAACCATTGCCTTCTGAGGCTGGAAATCTCACAGGAGTCCTGATGTCTTAGAGCCCTTTGAAAAGTGCAGATTTAGACCCAAAGGCAAGTACAGGTGCTTTTTCTTTGTATTTATGGTAACTGATATGGCATGCTGCTCAGATGAGAAAACAATTTTGCAGTTACAACTGGCTTATATTTGTACAAGGCCTGTTGATAGACAGAAAGATAATAACAGGAAACTATAATTCCCTCTGGCAAAATTATTTGACTCATTAAAGAAAATATACTGGCATTAAGAATGGTTTGATGTATGTCATAGAAAAACAAACTGAAGGTCACTTTCACTTTATCTGAACTGATTGTATAGGATTTTTTGTTCTATTCTTGAATTAAAAATACAATGGATATGACTGTGGTATATTAAAAAAAAAAAAAAGCCAAACTTTTGTATTTATAGTGCTGCCCCACAGAATGCTTGATGCTTGTTGTCTGCTTTGTGAGGAATCAACATCTATTATGTATCAGTCCAGGGACACAAACCATTTTCTAGACGTTTGCTATTCAATCCAGAAAGCAGTTCTGCAGAATTCAGCAAAAAGAAATATTTCATAATCAAATAATTGAATTTTCAAAGAACTTTTCAATGCCCTAGGCACAGATGGTACACATCAAGAGGCTTGCTGATCACATTACCCAATAGATGAACAGTATGTTATGATCTTCTGATCTATTGAAATTTTGCTTGGCAATATAATTTCTCCACAAAAATATTTGCCAAAGGAAAGGACTCTTTCTTTTATAAAGAACTCAGAGCCTGCCCATCATGTTTTCAAAATTCCAGCAGTTACTTTTGCATTAACATTTTTTGCATCAAGTTTTCTGCCTACATTTACAGTGGATGCACATAATATCAGGTTGTTAGTCCATTACCTGCCCTCATCTACACAGGCATTTAAAAAGTTGCAGCCAGTGACAGGGCAGCCCATTGTGGTATCCAAGGATTAGAAGCAACCTCAATTGTAATTTAATCCACCTCCTTGTTCTAGGGCAAGATCTAATGTGCCTGTGTCCTCTTGTCAAATGCATGTGAAGATTTAACTTAACATTCATGAAATCCAGTACTTGTACTCATTTGCTGTGGAGCACCAGGGAAAATCTCGTAATTGCTACTCCATTTTCTCTTTCCTCAGCTGTGAAGATGATTGCTTTTGAAGAATGTTAGAGAACTACAGCTTTTTAAAGAGTCTGTGTGTCTGTTTAATTAGAGAATATTATTTGCCTCTTATTTTACAGATGAAGAGATTCATACATTGAACAGCCTGACCCATTATGCACTGAATGGGTCTGTCCTGAAATAAAGTATTGCCTTATATTTACATGAAAAAAAACATTTTTGGGAGGTGGATTTCAGTCTGCCTGGCTAAAGCCTCATTGGCAGGGGGGAGCAGTGCTGAGAACCAGTGCTCAGCTTTTCACTTAACAGAGGAAATATTTGTTTCAGGGTGAGTTTCTGTGTTTCCATCTTCTTTTTGTACTAATGGAAAACAAAAAAGGCTAAAGTTATCTTAGTTAAAAATTTATAACAAAATGTACAAAATTTCACGGTAGATTAATGTTCTAATTTACTTGTAGAACCTGGAAGGGAATGTAGGAATGGGTTATAGTGCAGACTGAATTTTTGGCACACAGGATTTACTGTGATGAGAGGTATAGAAACATCTATAAATAATGAGCCATATCCATTAAAGAACCCAAAATCTGGACTTAAACTCCTGCTTCTAAACCTTAACATAATTAAGACTTTCATCAAAAGAGGTTCTAACTGCAGATGTAATTCTAAATGAAGATGTCAGATTAAAAGTAAATGAGATGTAGAAGATGAAAAAATAGATGGCTAACAATCTCTTTAATAGTTAAAAAAGCATCTAGCAGTCATATAACACTAACTGCTGAATGAGGTTCTGGTGTTAGCAATGTTTCTAACCTATAACATTTAAATCAAGCTTGTTATTTGGTTTAGATTTAGTTCAATTCTGAAGTATGCCATTTTCCCTCTCCATTTCCCCCCAAATTCCCATGGCATATGTTGTTAAAAAAATGCAAAAGTGCTCAGGATTAGTAAATATTATATGCACAGTATCACTGTGATGATACTTGTCTTGAATAACAAACCTTAGACTTTCTAGTGTATTTGGTCAACATAAATAAATAATGACTTCTCTTTGATTTAAATACTACATTTTCTACTGTATAAAGAAATAATTGGGACAGTGGGATAACTTTTAGGTCCAACCATGTAATGTGTTGGCAGGAAAAATTAGAATGTAGGACTTGGTTGTAGTGTAACCCATTTCTCTGTGCTGAGGCCTGACTATATCTGCTGTCGTAACTAAAATATTTTTTAAGAACCTGGCTTTGTTTTTAAAATTTTTCCTAACAGTGTAGCATTCAAAAGCAGAAAAAATTGCAGTGTATAATTCAAGAGCAGACTTGTGATAATAAATGAAGAACTTTCCCATACTGCAAGATAGATGAGCAGGTTGCGAGTTTCATTTGTCTGGAATAATTGATTTACATCAGTTCTGCAGAGCTTTTGGAAATTGCTATTTCAAATCAATTTGATCCTGTTTTAAAGTACAAGACACTTTAACTTATTTTAACTGTTATTTGTGAGATGGATATAAGGATACTTAATAATCTTTGAAATTTTAATTCACTAAATTGTGATAGTATACATCTATTTTAATTATACAATGCAATCTACTGATATGCTGATTGGGGTCTCAATAGCTAAATTATATTTTATATATTTTGCTGCCACAAATAAAGTAGCATGAATCAACAGAATGTGAAAGGTGACTTAGGGAATTTAAAACTTTTTCTAAGATTATGGGAGCAATTATCAGTTGAACATCTCTCTAAAAAGGCATAGATAAAAAATTAGCAGATTTGCAAAATAAAGTTGCTTAAAACTTTTAGCTTTTTGAAAAAGTATAAAATGTAATGTAATTTTAAGAAATTCTTTTCTATGTCTAAATTATTTATTTTATTTTTTTATTTTAAGAGAAGATTAAAAATATAAAGGAAGTGCATAAAACATGGTTTCTACAGCAGAATCTCATCACTTTTTTAACAGTCTGCTGTGTTACATTACAGATCTTTGAGCCTGTTTTTCTTCATTCTTTTTGTGCTCAGACTGTTTCTGGGTAAAATGAATGATGGCAATAAATAATTTTGGAGAAATTCCTGGCAACTCATAAAACCATATTTGCCCTATTATGTGAAACAGAAGGTCAAAGTTTGAAGTAAGATTTAAAAGGAGAGGTCAGCAATGACTTCCTACTCTCCTCTTTTAAAATCCCCAAAGCTGCTGAGTTTGCCTGCAATATGCCAGTCCAGCACTAATAGTTAATAACTACTTCTGCAAATGAACTCTCCCTAGGAGAGTCTCCAGGCTTTAGGTGGTTTAACTTAATCTCATATCTGTCAGGTAAGTAAGTACTACTAACCCTCTTTAACACATAGCAAAACTTAGTCTCTGAGAGACCAGCAACAAGGTTATGCAGGAAGTGTACGGCAGAAGGAGAAATAAAAAGCTTGATTTCCTTATCCTCATGAGCCTTAGTTATGCTGTGTTTCTTCTATCCATCACCAGCAACGAGTCAAGTGCTGGCTTTCAAAGGCTGCAGCAATCTTTGTTTCTCCACCCCTATAGCAGCCACCCCTCTGTGAACTGCAGCCTTTGTGCTACAGTGGCCACAGGTCTCTTGGTGAGGTGGGTGAATTGTGAATTGTGTGCTTTCTGTGCTGTATCAGTGGTGCTAGATTAGCCTCTCTTACACACACACCCCCCCACACCCCTACCGTTATTTATATGTAAATATTTAATGTCTTTCCATCGCAGTTTGTCCTGTTTACACATGGATGTGTGTATGGATTTATATGTGTATGAGGACAGGAAGGGTAGGCAAACTGGTTTGGGTTTAAAGAGATTAGACTGGAATAGTCCCCTCTGCTCCTATCTTCCTTTCTCCAGAAGGAAGAGAAACAATGACTCTGCCAACACTTAAACTAGCTTGATTAATGAGCTCTGTTCTGCCAGCCTTCCTGTAATCTCTTCTGAAGTTTTAGGTTTGGTTTAATACAGTCTAGTCTGGGGTGAGAAGTTGGCTGGGTTTAATTGTGTCTGGATCATTAAACTAGAATCTAATTGGCACTCATAATTGAGGGGGAAGAGTCCTTCCCCTTTGAACTGACTCAGATAACAACCAACAAAAATTAGCTAGATGCACAGAAAAGGAGCTGACAGCAGTGTATTCTGCTTTATTCAGATGTGCATGAGATTTGCATTTGGACATGTGATACAGCCAAATGCAGCATCCAGAATTCATCTTTTGTAGTGACTTGTGATGCTTGTGATCAGTAAGCATTAGCAGATGAAAAGATCTGAGTATTTCTGTGAATCTTGATGTCAGCTCTTGCTCTTTACTGAGGGATTGTTTTAACTAGAAGTTCCAGGATTTAACATTTGAGATGCTTTCTTACTTTCCTTCACACTGAGTTGACTCCACTCTGATCCCTGTCTGTAGGTGGCACTGATCCTTCACTGTAACAGTGGCAGGGAAATTATGAATGCAGTTAATTGCAAAAAGAAATCTTATTCTTTAAAAATATAAGATATGTGTGTGTGGTTGTGAATCTGGTAGTAACATGAAGCATCTATGAGCCTGCAAAGCTCATAACACTGTAACAGTGAAAGAGGCATCTTCTTGTCTTTAATTTAACCCGTAGTGAATATTTTTATTTAATGTTAGTCTGTATGTTTTCCTTTCAGTTTTATTTTCTCAAAAGCATTAGAACTTGAAGCAAACAAAAACTGAAAATCTGACCAGAACCTCATGCATGCTTGATTTACTTGGAGTCAAAAACTGATTTTACTTTTTTTTTTGGTTGAATAATTCCTGGAGTGATGTAATTCTGCTAGGAATGGTGCAGGATTCCAAATAGCATACAGCAAGGTTTCTGAATATCTAGTATAAACCTAGTTTTACTTTACTGTATTTATGGATGAATACAACAAATCTCTGGTCACTAATATCCATCCTAACCAAAACAGGAATGGGTAAATTCAGAAAATTATTTAGGTGCTGTAACATTGAAAATACTAAAGCCTTGGGCTGGGCATCCTTATCTGCAATAAGATCCTCTTGTCTGGAGACAATTAGTTGCCCAAGACAAAAACCACAGAAATAAGAAAGCTGAATAACGTAAACTAGACAGAAAGAAACACTGAAGATAGTAATGGGGCCTATGACCATTTACTCAAAGACAGCTAAGAAATTAGTTCCACCAGAGAAGCTGAGCTCTGGAGTCTGCTCCCATGTAGTATTCTCTTTAAAACACATTTTCTTGCCATCTTCATCCCATTCTAAGACAGTAAGAATTAGTTTACGTTGGTTCACTGTCACAGTAAGCCTGGAGGAATGTCATAACTGTCAGGCAAGGTGTTCTGAAGCAAGCACCCATTGTTCTCCAAGCTGTTCAAATGCTATAGATTAATAAATATTTATTGAAGCAGGGATTTGAACTGACCTTTCCCACAGGAGTATCCTGACCAATTCTGTAAGCCTTTGTGTCAGTTTATGACCTGTCCCTCCTCCCTCTAGCCTATAAATAGGTATTTATTTGTAGACTGCAGAGCATCTCTAAAAGTTCTTTCTGGAAGAATCATCAATGTCTACATTGTTAGGTCCTTCTGCTTACATAAAGGTGTGCTGGATTGAAGTTGAAAATGAAGAATTTGTTAAAAGGAAAATTCAGAACTGCTTTAATCACTGGGCTGCTGAATGTACTGGGAGCTGTGTGCTTCCTGAATCTCCTATCACAAAGAGATACTTGCATGTTATCATTGAGAGTGAAACTGGCAAAGAAGGTGTGAAGAGGAACACCTAGCCTGAGGATAAACACCTTGTCAACAGTAGCTCTAAGGTGACAATGCTAAGTAATCTCAGCTGAAAAATCAGATTTCTAGATTTTGCTTCTAGGAAATTTAGGATTTTGTATGTACATTTCTTAAATCTAGAAATCTACTCGGAAGATTTCCTGAAGATTTTGGATGCCTCAGTTCTAGTTCTCATTCTAGGGTGCTTGTATTATGAAGTGTGTCTGAAATTACTTCCAAGCTGTTTCCAATCAGAAGGTAAACTTTCCCTCCAAGTCAGAGCAGCAGGGTTCATCACAGTGAATCCAAAATGTTGCCTCGAGTCTGACTGGTGTGCCTTAAGATTTCCCTCCATTTAACTGTAGTAAAATTTATTCCAGCATACACACATGTTTCCTTAAATGCGGATTTGGCACTGAGGAAGCTTAGCATTTGGGTTGAATACATTTTTTATAGTCTGTTTCTTATTCCAAGCCTATTACCTTTCTTTTGGAGAGGAAAGCAACTGCAAACTGTAAAAAAGTGGGAGGGGAAAACTGCAACTTGGATTGGGTTATTTCTTTCCCTAGTTTCTTGATCCAGAAATATTTGGGAGAGTTTTTCATCCTCTGGGGCCTAAAGCTTCATTCAGACCAACTCTCCAGAAGAAAAAAAAACCTAGGTCTGCTCAGGTGAAAGGGAATTAGTAGGTGTTGTGCCTAGAAAAGTTGTCTTTGGGAGCAAAGGGTTCCTGCAAATAATAGCTCTGTCAAAAATGGAAAGGGGGAATCTGAAGCCCACAGGGGGTTCTAACAGTTCTCCCTAAATGGTCTTCACAATTGTAACCTAGGACGTTTTTTTTCCCTGTGCTCAGATATTTACTCCATTTCCTTTCCTCTTTGTTTGCTTTAGCTGTGCTCTTGCTTTCCTTTTCTTTCCTGTCCTTTCCCAATACTAATTTTCCCATTAACTTGTGTAGGTCCTTGGCAGAATCTGCCAAGGACACTTCACATCTTGTGCATGATGTGGTCTTCAAGTATGGTGAAAGGATAATTTTTAGTTAAGATTCACTAGGGAGAAGGAACAGGTAGATACAGTCTGAGAGACTCCAAAGTGTTAATATTGGTTAGTGTGATAATGGTGATCTCATCTTCAGAACTGTGTAGGTCAGTTCTGAAGTTTTCACAGACAAAGCAATTCAAAAGGAGTATTGGAAGGACAACAAATAAGCTTTTATTCTATCTTGCTTAGAAAGTTTTCTGAGTGGAAGAGGTTGCAAGGAAAGTTTGGGGGACCCATAAGCAGGTAAGGGAACCTGGCAGAGAGGATGCAGGAAGTGAGAGATTGGTAAGATGTAGGAGATGCAGCATCACACTATGTCTTGACAAATGTGAAAGGGAAAAATAATAATATCCAGATTCTACATACGTAATTGCAGGGCACTGTGAATTTTAATAATGCTGTGCCACATTGCTGAAATTTTCTTTTTAAGAGTGTGGACGAGGCCAGGAAGTAATTTAAAAATACTTGGATTTTTCCTCAAAACAGTTAATGAAGACTTCAATTTATTTGATTTTTATTTGCACAGTTTGCATTAGAGCATGTCTTACCTGGTGTGACTGACAGCAGGATTAAGGGACATGGTCAGTGGAATAAGGGTAGACTGGCCCATATCTAAGAAAGGGTGGTCTCACCTCATATTTTAGTATAAATGCATATGCTGAGAGAACATGACAGGATTAATAAAGGAGGCTTTTAAAAACATTTTAGTGAAGGGATGACCCACTCTCTCTGAACAGCAAACTCAGGGTCTCACAGAATAGAAGATATACTGGCTGCAAAAGCCAGAATACGAAGAAGTCTTAAAGAGCAGATCAAGAGTAACAAACCTTTAATCAGCCTAAGTATCCTCTCATTGCCCCAGTTCTCTGCCTTCAGGAGCTGAGGATGCTACAGAGGTGATTCTCACTCCCACTGTTGTGGTCACTTACTGAAAGGTACCTTGCAGCCCTGTGCAGTTTGTATCCAATACAATAAAAAGCACTCTCAAAAGAATTTTTTTTTCCCCCAAAAGATTGCCTTTTACCAGTTGGTTATGGCTGTTTATTAACAGCCATATAATTTGTGACTAATTTATTTTTCCCTGAAGCAATGGCAGCAAAGTCCCTTCACAGCTGAGAAGTGAGCAGCTGAATTGCGCCTTATGTTTGCACATCAGGCAAAGTCATATGGAGAAAAACTGAAGCATATTTTTCTTCACAGTCAAGAATGACTGTGGAAGCGCAGCCTTTCAGAGACAGTTGTTTTAGACTCAAATGTATGGTGAATGAAGACTACTTATCTACATAAAATGCATATTTGTGAGGATAAACCCTGAATGCAAGTAGTCTCATCTTATTCCTACCCCAATTATTTTTTTTAATCTGAAAGCATAATTCTCTTATATCACTATTAGGCCTAGTAAATTTTAAAAATATTGAATTTAAATGAAATAATAAAAATTTGGTTTTGTTTTTCAAATTAGCATTAATTTCATCTAGTGTAAATGTTTCTGCAATTTGTGATAGTACTCTACCAAGATACACATAAAATTAAGTGTTTGAAAGTTTCAGCAATTTCAGCAGATAACTACACACATTATGTATTTGTTGATTTAGGTACCTGAAAATATTACTTCAGCGCACTGGCTTGCTGAAAAAAGTATTAATAAATTGTATCTATAACCTGGACCTTCATTTTTAGTTTTGTCTCAAGTCTACACAGCTACCTAACTGCTCCTGATTTCACCATACCCTCTCTCTTCAATTAATTTTGATGTCAGTGAACTGAAGTTAGTAATTTACTTGTGTGTGAGCTTCTCACAGAGACTTAATGAAAAGAGGTGATCTGCTTTTGTGGTGATATGATCTAAAAACCTGAAATTTCCTTTACCGCTTGAAGGTTGAAGCTAATAGGGAACCATATGCATTTGTAAACTACTAATTCTGTTAAATGTACCAGAGAGAATCACCTTTTCATGAACTTGATCGTTAATGTCCAGTTAAGTGCATTTGCATACCACATGCATGACAGTAAATTAGCTAAGGGAAAATGAAACACTAAACACACAGATGGTTGAACCCTTGTTTTCCCATTCAATTCAAAAGTCTTCTTTGAGCTGGTAGAGAACAATCAGAACATACAACAGAACTAGTTAGCACCAATCTGTTACTATTTTGAGTGAATTAATTGAATAATTATCCCCAAGTTCATCTCTCATTTGACACCTCCCTTGCTTCGAGTTAAAAGATGAAAGGGAAGAAGTACCTGACAAGGGTAATGATTTCCCATTACAGGTGTGCAGAAAATGAAGATTTGTGCCAGCTTTAATCTCTGTGGATCTCTAGGTACAACTTGTCTATTTTGAGCAAATATGATGAGATAAAGTTATGTCTTCAGAACTGCTAAGGTTTGAAGACATAAATAGTGGCCATACCAAATTTCAGGTTAGCCAGACTCAGAATTATTAGTTGGAAACATGGACATAGTCCTGGAAAATATAAAATACTAGCTTACAGTAGTGAAAAAAATAAGAAAATTTTATTTTCTTATTTTTAAGGCTATTGGTTCTGTTATTTAGAGCTGTCTTTGAGTGCTGTGTCCCCAGAAAAAGAGATTCTACTATTCACAACTTAAATAGAACTCAGAGAAGAAGGGAAGCAGAGAGAACTATTGCTGGGACATGGGGAAGGCATGGATTATGCTTTCATTTATATTGAAGCTGTTAATGGCAAAAACCAGTAGGTGTCTAACTTATGGAATTCTGTGGCTGCCCGTATGTGAAGAACAGTTACCACATTATGTAGAAGGAATGGTGTAGGAATGTGTGTATTGGGAACATGTGTATGCATACCTGTGTTTTCCCTCAAGGCTTTCTCCCATCTACACGTTAGTCTATGAAGGCACAATTAGAACTAGAAAACCTGGCTTAAAACTTTCTGGAGTGCTATTCAAAGAAAAGAGACCTCATAGGAAAAGGAGGGATTTCTCTGAGAGAATGGTGTTCAACCTTAGTGAACATGAAAAAGTCCAGTGTAAGATTTAAGCAAGACTTAAAGAATACTTACTAGGCAGTGATTTAATATACAAAGCTCTGTTGAGGAAACTATGCTGGTTTTAACAAGGTGTTATTTTGAAAAATAAGTCAATTCTTGTATAATGCTTTACAAATAAAAAAAAAAATGTTACCATCATTATTATTGGTCACAAATCTTTGCCAGAAAGGTGCTACTTTATTCTGGAACAAGCTATTAAAAAAGTTCTGACTGGATAGTAAGTGCCCAGGCTGTGTCACCTGGACATATATATGCACATGTTGCTTCCTAATGTCTTTTTGTCTCCTCTAGAATCTCATTTTGTTCTCTAGTGCAAATATGACTATATCTTCAAAAACCATTTTGATGGAGTCAATGAATTTTGGAATATATTTGTGATAATTTGGAGCCATATTATTTGCCTGAAACTGTCCCCTCCTCAGGCTGCACTGTAAGATAAAACCACATAGTGGCTGAGAACCTGTGCAGATGCCCTCTTTGCAAATCAATGATCCTTAGAATTTGTCTTCTTTTGTTTGCTTTTGCCTTTTGGTTTCTCTGTAGTAATAGACTGAGGCTTCTCTCTCCACTAAAGGATGCTGCAAAATATTTCCAGAAAAGCTCTGTATTTCTGACTATTTTTCTTTATTTTTGATCAAGATAAATAAATTATGACTGTGGTAGCATAATGTGTAGATATATCAGTTGAAAGAGGGGTGTTTTTAAATTCAATAAAAATAAAAAAAATCCTTAATTTTCATGTAAAAAATTTGTGTACTTGTATGAACAAATAGATGCTTGACTGTTCAAAAAGTAAACTATAAGTAGCAGTCTTTTATTGCAAAAATAATTATGCATTTCTTATTTTAATGTGTCTGCTAGCTATTTACATTGTGAACACCTATTTTTCAAAAACTTGGTTCTCAAGTATTTTTTTCCTCTAATTAAACTGAATTTTAAAGCTTAATTAGAAGAAATATCCTTGAAGAACAATGCAAATATGTCATTAGCTGTTTTTCTGTAATGGTGGGTTCTCTCATCTGGAACATAAAACTTGAAATTCATTAATAGTTTTATATTTAATTGCATGTTGTCTAGTGAGTTTTTGCTAGGCTTTTCTTCATTATGTTTATTAGAACTGGTTGACATATTCATCGTTAATATTCCTAGCAGTTTGTCCTGGCATTTTTCACTTACAAATAATTTCTGATTTCAGAATAACTTGTTTCTGTCTTTAACAGGCTGGATCCAGTCCCAGGAAAGTAGATATGATTTCTAGCTCTAACAGCACTTCTGTTTGAAAGATTGGCTGATATAACCTAGAGCTCAGGCATGAATGATTTGACTCAGTTTTGTGGAAGTTAGGTATTGAAAAGAGATAAACATAAATCTTGCAAAACCAAATCCATACTCACTGTATTTCAGAAGTTTAGATTAGACATATAAAGTAGGAATCTTAGTTTTGTAGGCACCCTCTGTAGAGAGTAAAGAAATACATGTTCTGTGGGGGAGTAAATCCAATCACTCAAAAATTAATCTACTTGTACAGTGTAGCCTGTCTCTCTGGGTGCACTATAGCAGGAATACTGAGTGACTTTGTTCCTCACTTGGACATTTATACATACCATAAAGTTATGAAGTTGAGCCTGGATCTAAGTATAAAATACTGTAAATAGTCAGTAGGGAATTCAGAAGGATGTGTTTAAGTGCTGTCTTCTCTGATGCACAGTTTATGATTCACAGTAGTACTTCTGTCCATTTCTGGCTCACAGCTGTAAAATTATCTTGGAGTAAGTTATCACTCATCCCTTTTCTCACAAAATTCTATTGAACCTGGAAGATTGCCTTTTCTCTGGCAGATTACTGCTGAAGATCTTTTCTGAGGTGAAAGAAAGAGATTGTTCTCTGTGTGAGGAGATTTGAACCCATTTTTAACATTCAGGAGTGATGGAGTGGGCAGAAAGAAAAGAAACTTGCCATGTCCTCATGAAGTGATGCTTTGTTAAGAAAGTAGTTGGAGCCCAGTTCTTCAGCTCCAGGGAGATTTCCTAGTTCCCAGCTGACTGAAATGGCAACACCACATTTCCTTCTTGCACCTTCTGTTCTCTCTTTGGAAGAATTTTACAAGAAGTCTTATTTCATCGGAATGGTTTTAGGAAAGATACCAAACATGATCCTATAGTTAATTAGTCAGGTAAGGGAAAGCATCATGTTTAAAATGAGATATTTAAGCAGTAAGGACATCAGTCCTCCAGGAAATCCAAGTGTCTATGAAGTCAAAGATGGGGTAATCTATAATTTAGTCAATTAACAGTCTCAAATATGTACTTAGCTCTAAATGAATGGTTCCTTATCTATAAAATATTTTTTAAGTTTTATCTTGTAAATTAGCTAGGGCACACTTTTTCTATGTTCTGTTTAAAAAGTCATCACTTCTATTATGGGAGTGGGAAAACTATACTTAAGAAGACCCTAGAATCATTCTTGTCTCTCATGGCATTATTATTGCTATTATCATAATTATTTTCTCACTAGAGAGTGAGCAATAGTAAATTAATAGAGCATGAGTATGGAACACATTTATATTGCATGAAAATGTGGATGAAAGGTGATTTCTGTGAAAAAAAGGAAAAGTGGTTTTTGTGGGATTGTAGTGCTCGAAGCTCATGTGTGTGTGTTCTAGTTGGTACGAACACGTGTACATCCCTTCATGTGAGACAGCAGGAGCCAAGTGGATCTGAAATACAGGGATCCCCGAATTCTTTGTAGCCTGAGGGCTGTGGAGTGCATGGGCAGACTGTGTGGTTGGCCTCCCTTTTCCTCTGTCAAGTCCTAGTGCATAGAGCTTGTGGGCTGTGATGGCTCTGAAGAGTCCCATGTGACATACACAGGGATCTTAAATCTGCTTTCTTCACATCAAGTTACAACTCAGAATAAAAATTGGTATCCCTGCTTTTCAGTTCCATTTATTTTCATGGTATTCTGAGTATTTGGCCCTGATAAATAATTATAATGCTGATGAAATCCAAAACAGACTTACACTAAGTTCAATAGCCAAGAAAAGTATAAAGATTTAGGGAAGTGTTCCCAACCATATGACAGGCTCACTTTTTGGCTATATGTTTCTAAGCAATGCTGGGGGGTTGTCCCAGAATTTTATTCTTCTAAAAGAAGGTATCTATTGTAGAAAAGAAATCTAGGATTCCTCTTTAGCTGAAGGGGAAAGGTAAACCTTTTTTGTATGTATTCAATCCTGTGCTAAATGAGGATGGCAAATCTTGTGACATGCCCTTTGCAGGTGACAGTTTCTTTCAGTGTACCAGGAAGCCGATTAGGTGACAACCTTAGTTTAGATGTGGACCTTTTATACGACAATGCATATCTGAAAAAAAAAGCTGAACACAAAATACTTGGCCAAGGAAATAGATAAAACAGATACTTCTGTATGTTTATACAGACCTGCACATGCACACACATGTATATATTTAGGTGGCATCTTTACCACTCAGGAAAATTCAGCTTCTACCAAAACTGTCAGATTATTAAAAATTGAAACGTTCATTCATTTACCTTTTTAATTCAGCTTGCATGTACAAAACTATTATCTCAGCAATTGAGTGAGCCCTGCTTGTCAGTAGTTTAAGTAATTAAAGGGTTCAGTGGTTAAATATTGCTACAAGTAGTTCAAAAATAAATTGTTATTTTTAAAGACAGTTTGGGAGAGAAGAGCAGATGAATAATAAATATGTGGTTACATGCATAGATCTGTAGCTGGAAAAACAGCTGCTGACAGCTCACTATTTTTCATCACTTTTCTTCATTAAAAAAGGCAATTGGTGAAATTATGGTTGAGGGTGGGAAATATGAAGGAATGAAGTGTTAATGACAGTTTCCATTTTGAAATTCAGCAATGATCCTCAGAGCAAAAAAAAATCGATGCAAACATCACACTTGCAGACCAAAACTAATCATGTCTGTTCCATTTGTCAAGCGTTGAATCAAAGAGCTGGAATATTTCAATGAGCTATTTTGTCAAGCTAGTCTTTCTGAGATTATCCACTTACAAAGAATATTAAACTTAAGACCATCTATCTTGAGATAGGAAATGATTTTGTTTACAACCATCCTTACCTTGCCTGCCTTCCTCACCTTCTAATTTTTTAATTTTTTAATCAATAATCTTGTTAGTGAATTATGATTGAAATTAATGAACACCTGTCTCCTGAGGGATTAGTCACAGCCACAGTCTCTAGCTAACATGCTAACCCAAGGAGCACTAATATACATCACAATATTAGAATATTCCACTCTCTGCATGTTTACGTTATCAAATGTCAGCAGCTGTCCTTACTGTGGGTGATTTTGAAGTCCTTCAGGGAAATGGCTGTCACACACTGCTGTAGACAGTGGGATACATGGAAAATGACAATTTAATGACCAAAACATTTGTTCTGCATCTCATTTTCTCTGTCCTCTTTTCTGATGAATTCACAACTTGAAACACAAAGATATATAGGAACTCAGAGACCTTTAAAAAGCTATAGCATTAACAGAATCTAGTCATAGTCAAAGGCCTTTAAAATGTTCTTCAGTGTAATTTAAAAGTACATATGTGTATCTGTAGTGACCCCATCTTCCAATGTCATTTGAAAAAGCAAACTATCTTTAAGTTTAGTTTGCTACAGCAAGGTGGTGTCCATGGCAAGTATTCAGCATTAAAATGTGAAACTTGTAATAAGCAATTTCTGTGGTTGCTGTATGGAACGCAACGTACTTAATCATCCTTACTAAAGGATAAATAATGTGGCTGTATTAGACTTAAAAGTACATCACAGGCTCAGACCAGTTCATATGAAGCCTACTATTTCAAGAATTTCATTATGTATAGGTATTTTAAATTACTATTTTTTCGCCCTGTAGCATAATGCTTTTGCTTTCTCTGTCTCACAAATATTAGGACTCAACAACTATACTTTAAAATGTTTTACATATAATTGTATTATAGTATGGCTATTTATCTTTGAAAGATACATTGCTGTCCTATTAGTTTCTGCAATGGGTAAATGTAATATTTAGTAAAGAATGAGTGGACATTATTTAAGTTGTTACTGAAATCTTTTCTACTGCTGTTGACCTTGGAATTTATTTTTAATTCTGTAGCTGTTGTTACATCTCAAGGCTTCAAATAGATATTGTCCAAGGGACCCTACCAAGTTCAAATGCAGATTTTTTTGATAAAAAATGTAGAGCTCTATACTGTGATAATTTCAAATGTTACAAATGCTAGCTTTCAATATTGTTTGTCACATTATTTTTTTCCTGGAAATGAGTCCTACTCCCACTTGGAGGGAAAAAAGTAGCAGCACAGGAACAAGGCAAATTCTGGAAATTTAATTTCTTATATGAGAAACCAGATTTAAAGAAATCAGAACATACATTTACAAAACAAAACAAAATATATTCACTTTGTATACTAAATATTCATCCCCCTCAATTCAATTTTTAAAACATTTGGCTTTCACTTAGAACAAAACTGATGATGTATAGAGAGGTGTAATAGTTTTATGTCAGTGATGTTCACTTATACTACAATGGCTGCTGGACAGGGAAAAGGGAAGAAAACCAGTGGAAGTGTGTTGGGTCTGGCTGAGCAGGGGTTCATTTTCCCACAGCAGCTCTCACAGGGCTGTGCCCTGCACTGGTAGCTGGAAATGTGCTGCTATCACCCCAGTGCTTTGGCTGCTGCTGGGCAGTGCTGGCACAGCACCAGTGCTGTCTCCCCATCAGTAGGCTGGGGGTGGGCAAGGACTGTGGAGGGGACACAGCTGGCACAGCTGACCCACACTGACCAAAGGACATTCCACACCATATGGCGTCTGGTCAACAATGAAAGCTAAAAGAAAGGAGCAAAGGGGAGAGCAAGGGGAATTTGTTACTTCTGATTTCTGCCTTCTGGAGCAACTACTAACCTGCCCTGATGCCTGGCTTCTGTGGAAGGGGCTGGGCATTGCTTACTGTTGGGAAGTAAAGAATAAATCTTTTGTTTTACTTTGCTTTCAAGCATGACCTTTGCCTTTGCTTTATTAAACTGCCTTTATCTTGACCATCTCTTTTCCATTCTCTCCCCAGCTTTTTTTTCCTCTTCTCCTAATGGTAAACAATGACTTCTTTTTTTCCCTCTATTTTTTTGTCCCCATTTGACCAGGATCTGAATAAACATACCAGAATAGCTGAAGTTGTTTCAGCACAATAAGTGGAAGAGGAAAGTGTACAATGCTTTCATATTAAAAACCTCTCTATGCTCATCTTTCCAGCTTTTACACCTCTTTATGAGAAATTTAGAAGTAGGAGGGGAAAGCAGAAGTGTTGATGGTCCTTTTCTTGCGATACCATTTCTCTCCCTCAAAAAAGTGTCTGAAAATTTGACCCTGCTTGAGCAGGGAGGTTTGTACAAGATGACCTCCAGAGCTTCCCTCCAACCCCAACCATTCTGTAGTTCCCTGAATTGATTTTGTTGCGTCTCAAAGGAATGCATTTTCTAAGAGAGCCAGTTAGCCAAGATGCTAACTGAGGTGCCAGTGACCCCTGCTCTCTGGGCATTCCCTGACAGTCACTGCATAGAGAATGTTTCTACTTTGTTTTGAAACTGGGAGAGTATTCCCTGGTGACTATATACTGCCTGCTACCTACTGCCTCCCATATACTAATTATTTCTATGCAAGGGGACACCTAAATTATATTGTCATATTTAGCTAATACCATACTTAGGTTTTCATACTAAAGTACACCTTAAATTTTCTTAGGCTTAATCTCTCCTTTGCTACGTTAAATTCTTGTAAAATGTAAAATTTTGTCTGCATCAGATAATACATATTACCACCATCTTATTGGATAAAATAGCACAAACTTATTTATCTGAAATACTAATCTTTAATACTAGTTGCATTATATTTAAAGCAAAGTTCATATTAAAGGAAGACTCAAGGAGTTGTTCTTAGCCCTGATGAAACTAAGTAGTAAAAATTAGTCCTGTTTTGGTTAAGTGAAAATCTAATTCATTTTGCTTAATCAAAATGTCCACAACTAAAATTTTCCAGTCTAACAATTAATCAGAGAACAGGCTGCAGTTTAAATTTGAACTGTAATGCATTCAAAAGGCAGATTCATAATCTTAGCTCATACAAGCCCTTAGGATAATGGAATAACCTGTCCCTATTCCTTATATACCCACCTGAGAATTAAAATATGGGTATGAGTTAATTGCAAGGACAGATACCTGCTAGAAAAATACCTATTAATTGCAGTTACTATTCAATAGCTGTTGGTACAAAAATGGCTTCTGCATATTAATAATCAAGACTGGATTCAAAAGAAACCTTGAGGGTGCATCTTCTTCCTCTCTCCTCCAAGGTTATGGATTGAAGTAAGAGTGTAAGTACTATAAGCGTGAACTTACTGAGTCATCCACTTACAGCCACCAGGAGTTAAATTTCAGTGTTAAGAGGGAACAACTGAAAAATTCTCCTTAGTAGATAAAAACAAGTAAAGAGAATTTTTTGAATTTTAAATTTAGCAGTAACTGCACGTGACTTGACTGTAAATGCAGATCTGTGGAAAGTGCTGCTGAAGCTGTGTTTGCAGCTGTAGTGAGCTGGAATGCTGATGTAATAATCTAGAAAATGTCCCATATGAACTTTTATTGGTGGATTCTGATAGAATGACACTGTTTTCATACTGAGAAGACAAAAAAGTGACCTTAAAACTGTGGTCCAAATCAGAGCAGAAAAAACCCCCCAAAATCTCAGTATGCTAAAACTGATTAATGTTTTCCACAATTGCAATTTATTCTTTTTGTTTATGCTTCCTTTTAAAGGCTGTCAATCCAAGCAAAAAAAAATTTCAAGTGCCAGCATAAATCATAACTTAAAATTTTTGATACTGCAGGATAGAAGATAGAAGATGAGTGGATAGAAGATCAGTACAGTGCCTGCAATCTTTGCCAACAGTGGTGCTGGCTTTGAAGATTGTACTGGCTCTGGATGGGAGAGAGTTAAATTGTTTTTGTAGCAGTCAGTGTGCTGCTGTGTTTTGGATTTGTGGCTAAACCAGTGTTGATAAACATTCCTGGGCTAACCTCTGAGCAGTGGTTGGCACAGTGGCAAGGCATTCTTTGTATTCTCTCTCTGTTCTGCCTAATTGAAAATGCTGGGCATGGGCAAAAGACTGGGAGGAGACATAGCCAGGACTACTGACCTAAACCAAAAATATATTCTGTACCATATAATCCCATTTTGTGGCAATAAAAGCTGGGGGTTAGGGAGGTTATGAGTGATTTGCTGTGCATGATCTCTTTTTTTTCCCCCCCCTCCTTTTGTCTTCACTGATTAATCTGTCTTTATTTTGACCCATGAGTTTTCTTGCTTTTGCTCTTTGTATTCTTTCTCCCAGCCTGCTGGGTAGGGTGAGGGAGAGCAGCAATGTGGATGGTTGGCTGCTGCCTGGGGTTACCCATCACACTGGTAAACTAATTTTTAAGTCAATAATCCATCACTGCTGCAGCCTAAAGTTAGTACAACTCAGTTTATCTCCAAAATATAATAGTATCCAGGGTATGAGAAGTGGTTAATATTGCCAACTTATGTAGCATGACTACTTAAAAGATAACCAAAATCTCCCTTTAAAACTGGCTTCATACACAAAGCAGCTGAAGAAAATACAATACAAAAAGCCTAGCAAAGCCTCATGTCTCCACAAGAAGTAATTAACATTAAAGTAGTCATGGTATTTCTTCCATGACAGGGCAAGTCTAAACCTTGCTAATGGAATCAGTGGAGGAGTATATTTTAGGAGATCTTATGTTTGAGAATTTCTTAAATTTTCTTTGACTAAAAATCTGATTTTTCAAAGCTGTATTTTAGTACCATCAAATATACAGTCAAGTTAGAAAAATGAAAGGTAAAACTTGGATTTTTATTATGTTTACATTACTGTTCTAACCACAAGGATGTTGTGACATGCATCCATATAAAATGATTTTGATGTTTCACCAGTACAATATCATATTAAAGATACAAATTGGCATTCTGTCGATGTAATGCATCCCTGAGGTCCTTCAGGAATTACTACTGAATTTCATTTTTCATTTAGCTGCTACATGCCATACATTTATTAACAAAATGGAACTTTGGTAGATCTGCAGTGAACTGTGTTCACCCTGCAGGCAAACAAGCCCCACAAAGCTCAGGAGTTTTAGCTCAAAAGCTGTCTGCATATCTTGCAAGTTTGCTTCTGTCTGCAAACCTAAAAGCATTCAACAGGCTGATGTGGAAGGGATTGCCTAGAGGAAAAGTGAATATTTCAACAGTGAACCACTGGGAAGCTTCCACAGTCGAAAAGAAAGATATAGAATAATCCTTTTCAGATCTGTCTTGGAAGGAAATCACTAATCATGATATTTAAATTACTTTTAGGAGAAAAGTATAAATGAAGATGAGGTACAGGTTAGTGGGTGGAACAAAAATATTGTAAATGAGAAGTAAGAGAAGAACAAGGGTGGAATACAAAGGGTAGACATTGAAAACACTGGGTCTAATTCTCCAGAGAGACTGAATTGGAGGAAAACCTTCAATTAATAAAAAGACATTCAAGCAGCCCCAGTCACAAAATTCTTGAGCTGGACTTTGTAAAAAGTGTTTAGATCAACCAATAATTGGCATTTCATAGATGCTGGAAGAAAATAGTAATGATTTAGTTAGCACCAATGTGCTAACTAATACAGTGTGGAATTTTCAATTACAGAAAGATTCTCATTCTGGGAGTTGAGGATTCTGATGCAGAACTCATTTGGGTACTAAAGTCATATTCTTAAGGCATATTAAATGAATGTTGCATGACCTGGTACCCTAATTTTGGCCAAGGCATTTAGGAGCCATGTGGGCGTGCAGGTTGTTGTTCTATACCCTTCACACCATCTCTAGGGGCAGAAGTAAGGTATTCTCACTTTGAAGAAGGGGCCATGGCTTGGGGTGGAGAAAAAAAGTGGGGTATGGAGCATCTGCTGGCACTTAGTCCTTTTTCTTGGACAGAGGAGAGGCTGCATGTGGCTTAATGCCCAGCTGAGCCAGGGATGACTAGATTTAAATCTTGGTTTTTCATATATCAGTAAATCTGTATCTGTTGGCTGTGTTCATCAAAAAGTTATCAGGAAGTTATGGAAAGATTTGTGTGCCTTCTGCCAGAATAGAATCTGTGTTTCTTCAGAGCTACTACCCTCAGGATTCCCTATTTCTTGTGGCCTGAAGAGCTCACAAGAATAATACAAAAGCAGCATCAGCTAATGTAGGAGGACAGATATTAGGAGATAGAAGTTTGAGAAAGATACCTATGAAATCGCATCACACAGGTTATTAGGTCAGGAGGAGAAGATTTCATTGCAATCCTTTAAAGAACAGATAGGGAAGACAGTGGCTGAAGTCAGCAGGAGGGGAAGACTATGATCAGTTTAAAACATCCTTAGGTATTGAGAGTGAGATGAAAATGATGGGAAAAGGGGTGAGGGGAGTAAAGTTATTAATTTAGTCACAAAAATGAAGGTGTGAATATTTCTGACAAGACTGAAATAATGATCTTATCTCACTTTTCCTACTTAGAACTGCATCAGTAATAACTGTCATTTAGCAAACCTTTATCTAGTCAGTTTTAAAGAACTCTCCCCAAACAAAGAATTTCAGAATTAAATCATTCAGTAACAGGTTCTACAACCTACAGGTATGCTTTTTAATGTTTACTCATCATGGTGAAATTGTTTTTTCTGCCTAAGAATCTCTCCTTAAGTGCCCCCTTGCAAGAGCTGGGCCTCATTAAGCTTCAGCTCATTCAGATGTAGAAACAATTCAGGACTTCCTTTAAAACTCATCTGGCTTGCTTAGGAATGTAGCACAATAAATCTTTTACCTATATGTATTTTCAACTTCAAAAGAAAAGAAAGAGGAGATTCCAGAGCAATGTTTTTAAATGCCTCTTCATGATTTCTTGCTGTACTTAAGGGGATCAAAAAGACTCTTTTAAAAAGACTTCTCAAAAGTTAAGGAGAGCATGAAAGATTAAGGTTCCTGTTGGAACACACTGATGGGTAAGACTGTGATGTTTTTATTGTTTTCTTTCTTTCTCTTTGTTGTTGGTGTTGTTACATGGAGAAAAAAATGCACTTAAAGTTCCACAAGAACATTAAAATTTTATGTTCACCATAATGGCTTAAAACTGATATTATTGTCTTCCCCGGGATAGTAATGAAAAGATCAGAGATGCAGATTTTCTGAAACTGGGAGATTTAGATTGCAGACACTCACATCTCTGTGTCTCCTTCTCTTTTGGTCATTTTGATATTAATATATTTTGCCAGACTTTCTATTGCATAGAAAACAGCAGTATGCACAGCGCAGTTGATTTTTCTCTCTCAAATTCTATGCTGGTCTGTTAACCATTCAGGAGTATAGTAGATGCATATTACATAGATTTTGCAAATAAATTGTACTGGTGACAAACTGCAGCAGGTTTCCTTATAATTCATTTGCTTGGCAGAATCACTATATAAGCCAAAAGCCCTTTTTTTTTTTTTAATTGCTGTAGTTTGTATCCTGCTGTGTAAGCAATCTCCTGCCTTAAAGTTATATCTTCCTTCATAGAAGCCATTCTCTTCAAAGTATTTAGACTGTAATTTTCAGAGAAGGGGTAACAAAGCAATTTTCTCATTTATTTCTTACAACAATTAACTACAATGAAATTCAAGTGAATTACATGTTCAGCTCCAACCAGCTGTCTAGGTCTCATTCATATCCTGCTGATCTCATGTCCCAGCCTCTTATACATGCAGTGGTGCCTTGAGAATTACTTCCAATGATTGCATTCATTTTAAGATCTACTTTGCAGCATTTGTTTCATGTATGATCTGATAAATCCTATAGTTGTAACATTTCCATGTTTTCTCTGCATCTTGCCTTCCTGATTATGTTTTCACTAGCTGAACCAAAAATTGCTGTTATTTAACTATCAATTTATTCTGAGTTACTAATTAAAATTAAGTGTACTGTTACACCTTTCATTTCAGTTGTGTAAGGAGTTACATCTGGGCAGTGTAGTGAAGATCTCACTTTAAGGAACTTTGCTTTTGGCAGACTTTAACCTGCACCACTCACTCATGAAGTATAGCTTAGCTGAATAATTTACTAAATCGAGCAACTAGATAGTATTGATTGTGTAGAGGACCAGGCATAAGCTTGTTCTGTCTCAGCCATCCTGACTGCTGTGACAGGAAAGCAGTGATGGAAAGGGAGGGTCCCATGGAGCTGGGGCAGTGCTGTTCTGAGCCATCTTCCTTTTCCACCTTCAGACTCGTGCTCAGTGCTCCTGTTGCAACTTCCCCATCTCTGCCAATAAGTTCATGGGGGGCTGCCACAAATGCTTACCCGCTAGGGATGGAGCAAGACCCACTGCTGTGTTGTGTAATACTTAGAATTCGGTCTTGAAGTGTCTAGAGGTATAAAAAATAGCAGAAAAAATGGGGAAATAATAATTCTTTATAGCATTGAAATATTTTCTAGAACTTTCTGTGTCAGTCAAATGAATAGGACAGGGCTCTCTTGTTTTAAAGACGGAAAATAGGCAGGGATGTTGGCATATTTAAGTGCAACATTTTCCATCTTAGAAGAATACAGGTCTCATAAGAAAGTAAAATGGTGAGTTTTCTGCTTTGGTGATTCATCATATAATTTTAGGCCTGCAGCTAGAACCGAAACCCCCACATCCTCTTGACTGTGAGTCTTTCACCCTTACTATCTAATTGAAACCTTCTGCATCTAAAAATAAATCACAAAGATGTCCTATCCATATTATGAGATCCTGAAACCTTCCAAAACTATTTGGCCTTCTGCTGGGAAACATATAAAAATAAGAATGCTAAGATTTTCCGGCAATGTTTTGGTAAGCCTGTAAATTGGCTTTGAGGGGTGGTGTAATCTCCTATTATGCATTATTAGTGGGTTTGGAAGTAGAAACTAAATGACTTAGAAAGGGATATTATTTGACTGGAGAAAATTATAAGGGAGTATTGCCAAATAAAAATGCAATTATACAAAGAAGGGAGTGAAATGAAAAAAAATAGAAAAGATAAAATGCAATTGGAGTTTAATCTGTTTGAGAAAAATTGAACAAAAGACTCAAACCATTAAATCTTAATTTAAACTTTCTTGGATAATGCCCAGATTTATTATGTTTTCTTGAAGAATAATCTCTGGCTTTTCCAAAGTAGAAGTGATTCCAGTCATTAGAAGTTAAAACTGGTATTCTTACTCTAAATAATTGGAAATTTCAAATGTCATTTTTAGTAGCAAAGATATTGACAGTGGTTGTGTTTCTATAGCTTCAGTTAAAATGAATCATCACTTAAAAATCCAAATATAAGTCACCCTGGAAACCTTTTCCAAATTTTCTTACTCATTCAGTCATATGGCATCAGGTGATACCAGAGTATTGCTTAAAGAAGGACAGATTATTTGAATTGTTGCTCTTATGTGTTTCTTACAGCATTAAACACAAACTTCAGAATATTTACCAAGCATTAAGTCTTTAAATAGTCTCAGTACTTGTACAGTGAAAGCATTCAAGATGGTGTAGGTTACTCCTCTCTGTATCTTTCCCACGTCAGAGGTAGGGAGAAAGGAAGAGAGGATGTGCCTTGTTTATCTTCCTCCACTTTTGAGACTTTACGTTTTACAGAATTTATATTGTGCACAGCTCAGAACTTGCAGACATTCACAGACCTTCCTGCTTTATAATATTTATTTTGGTCAGGATGAACATCCTGACTAAGTCTTCAGAGCTACGCAACAATTTGGAAAATCCTCAGGTCTGCAGGTCCTGATTCTTGTGGGGGAGTTCAGAAAGCAACACAGTGGTGCACAAGCAGTTTGAGAGGTTTTGTAGTGTTTTGTGAGTCCTAATGCAGCTACTGTGCTGCTCACAAGGAGGAGTGCTCTGATGAGCTGATTGTTTGCGAATAAGGAAGAAGCTTTGAGCTTTTGAGCAAGTGTTGTAGAATGAGGTTGGCAAATTAGTCAAAAATGACAGAGAAAAGGACAGAACATCACTCTTTTTACAGTCTTCATAGGTAAGGTCAGCCTAGATCTATGCCAAGAAGAAAAGATGAAGCACACCACTAACAGAATGGTTACAGTGATGTCTATAGACATATGTTGTTGGCAATTTAAAGGGTGCATCTGAGGCTGATAATGGGGAATGTTGAATGTTTGTCATTGCAAAGCCACTCCATTCATTTTTGAAAGGTTATGGAGGTCAAGAAAAATTCCACATGTGAGGAAGAGTGACTGGAATGTATCATTACCTTCTACATGAAAGGCAAAAAAAGAAGATTCAGGAAACTAGACTAATTGACTAGCTACAAACTGGCTAATAACTGAGCATCTGGTTTTTTTTCCAGATTTCTTGCTTTGTTTCTGATGAATGGAAACAGAACAGAAGTTATCATTTATTGGATAGTATAGCATATTTATGAGCAGTGTTTTTGTGCAAAAATAGTTGTGATGAAGCCAGACCAAACTGTTTACTCTGCTACCTGAAGACCTACTGAAACTGAATAAAAGGCTGCAACAAAGAAGAAATTTTCTAAGTGAATTCATCAGAGCAATTATAAATGTTTAGGAGACACAAGTGATTCTTTTCAAATCTACCAATAAAGCCTTTATTTAGATAATAAAAAAATTGAATTTACATGTCAGCAGCCCTCAGGAAGGGTTAAGCTCATCAGTAATTTCTCAGATACCAAAACCAGACTGTAATGCAGAATATTTCCTCCATTTTTATTTTTCACTGAGGAAGAAAAATACCCTGTCAGTAAATCACATCATACTGACAAATTGGTTTTCCACTTCATTGGTCTTATATTTAATGTATAGCCTGTGGCAACATATTTATACAGGTGCATCAATTGAACAATTTCATAGTTAAAGATTTAAAATGCATTAGCTACTCTCATAACTTACAGAGTGCTTAAATGCAATTTTCTGTGCTGTTCATTTTCAGTACTATAGCAGTTTCAAAGAAAGTCTGACTAAATATGTGAAAGTCTCCTTGCCAAACCATCCTTTGATTCTATGACGTGGAAGAGGGTAGAAGAATGAAAGATCCGTTGTCATCAATCCCTGCCAGCCAAACATAAACCTGCTTTAGCCCAGTAGTGGCAATAGTGTTTGCTCCAGTCTTGTCTGCTGGTAGGACAGCTCACAGCAATGGAAAAGTAAGCACATATTTTTTTCTGCCTGTCTCTGTGGGCATTCTCAAATTTGAATTGATTGTTTGTAGTTGCTACTGCCTCTTTTTAAAAGGGCACAGTATTAAAACATGTCACTGAATCAGACAATATCAGACAATGAATCAGACAATGTTGTAAGGAAACAAGGAGGCTTCTCGTACAACCTCCCATTCAGGCAGGGTCAGCTGCAGGAGCACACCACGTTTCCCAGGGCCATATCCAGATGGATATTTAAATACATTCAAGGATGGAGTGCACAATCTCCCAGGACAAACTACTCCACTGTACTTGCATAGAGTAAAAAAGTTTCCCCTATGTCCAGTCTGATATTTTTCCATCTTATCACTACTGCCTTGTCTTCTTCCCACTCAGTGCTTTCAATGGCATGGCTCCATCTTCTCAGTATGGTTCCTCAGTGGTTTTTTAGGTTTCCCTGAAGCCTTCTTTCCTCCACACTCACAAGACCTGGTCCTTCAGCCTCTCCTTTCAGGGTGAACAACACTCTTTATGACTCTGGTAGCCTTCCCCTGAATCCTGCCTTTGATGTAGTGGTGTAGGCGGGGGCAGGTCCAAAACTGGATACAATATTCTAGATGTGGTCTAGTGATTGCAAAGCAGAAGGTGACTATCCCTTCCCTTGACTGCTCCATTTGTCATAGTTGGCTAGTTGAACAGTCCCTCTGATCAGCCTGCCATTTTAAATCATATTCCTGGCACCCCACCCATTCCAAGGCCTGCTAAACTAAGCTAAGGAATCGGATGTGCAGACCTTCATTCACAATATTTCTAGGACTATGATGAACTGATGTTGACAAATTAAGACCTTGATTGAGCAAAACAAAATCATGTAGCACATGATTTACTTTTTGCTTTACTGAACAATTTTTGAGATGCTTGATGTTTTGGAGATGTCTCTGACATTGTGGTGCCACACAGACTTCTAGGGCAGAAAGAAATGCGAGTCAGATTCTCTGGGGGTCGAAGCTTTGCCACGTGGCACTTTGCTCTATTTTGTTTGAATAGGAATCTCCTTATATGTGTTATTATTGCTTAAAGATGGCTTGTTTTATTCCAGTTGCTGACTACATACTAATTTTGCAACTAAACCAGAATTTAAGGTAATGGGGTACCATTATGACTAGTGATTATAATTTAAAATAAAATTGCTACTAATTTGTGTTTTGGATGTTTAAGTGTTTATGCAGTAAGAAAGAGAATATCAGAGCATCCTTTACATGTTCTTGCAATTCCAAAGCACTGAAGTAGTTCCATGATTACAACCAATATTTAATGATACACAGCAGTACAGTACATTAAGGAGACTTTATTGACTTCAATTATAGGTAAACTAATCAGCAGATAATGACAGAAAGGAAAGTGAATGTAGTCAAACACTTAACTTGAAACACATATTGCAAATCAGTAATGTTTCAAATTAAACACTTAGAGACTAAGCATTCAATGATCATAAAAAGTACACAACTTACAATTAATTCACTTGCTGAAAAATATACAAAATATGTTCATACCACTAAATTATTATAGTCTTTGCAGTTACTGGCTTGTAACTGTACTGTTTACATACAAAAATGTTTAAAGTGTGTTCAAAGTGTAATTTAAGTCCAGTAAATATTATACAATTTGAGTACATAACAACTTTGCCCTCCTCCACCAGAATTGCCAGGAAAAGAAGGAATATATTTATAAGTTCCCTTTGTTGCAGTTCAATAATACACAATGATGCAGTATTCTTTTTAAATTATAAATAGCTAACTCCTTGCCAACACATGAATGTGGAGTCTGAAGCAGTTCAGGAGAATATTTTTTTTTTTCTTTTCTGCATTTTAAGATTTCCTTTTTATTTTAGTGTCACTAGAAATGTGTAACTTCTTTCAGGTCTTCAGTTTAGAGACATCAGAAAAAGAACCCCAACTATGTTGGTCTGGGGTTCAAAAATATCTGGGGCATAGTATCTTGAGTACTTTATGCTGGCAGACATCTTGTTGGTCTTTAGCAGCTGAAAAGTGCTTCATTTTGTGACCTTCTTTCTTCAGTGCCTCTGTAAGATCCTCAGAGTCTACCTCCTTTTAGTGAGCTCAAGGTCATTTTTGGAAACTGCAATTTTCTTTCTTTGTGCTGTCTACCATTAGGGTAAAACAGTGGCCTGGAAGACACCACCATGTGTTTTCAGTGCCTAAATAGTATGGGAATTATCCAGTTCTTAAAAATAGAGCCTATCCTTCAGGATTTCTAATCCCAGTTAATCAGTAAATATCTATCTCAGATTAAAGGATTCTAAATTTCCATGTCTTCTTTTGCAGTTATTATGATTTTCCTACCTTACCCTTTCTAGGATTTTTGGCCACATTTTCAAGTGTATCTCAACAGCTCTGAAAGTTGGAAACCTGAGTTGAAAACTTGTCTGTTACATAATCCTTTCACTGTACCATTCAGGGTGTCTCTATAATGGGTGTATGGCAAATGAGTGTTGTGAGACTCAGGTTAACAGCACAAGGAGAAACTAGCATGAACTTGCAACTTGCATTTACCAGAATGATATGTCTAAATATTTTTTAGTTGTTTTGCTCTGTTTGGTTTGCCTAAAAACACAAAACCAGGTCAGGTAAAATTATACAGGGAAATGCTACTTAACTGTGCCTGATAAAATGTGATTTTATAAAATGACCTTACAAATGCAGGGAAAAAGAAACACAAGGCAGAGGAATAGTGCCATTCAGATACCTTCCTTCTTCTCTCTCTTTTTTTTCTCTCTTCCCCCCTTCCATTTGCATTTTACCAAGTCAACATCCTTTTTCTTTTTTCAAATTAAGAGAGGATGCAGTAGACATTTACAAGAGTTATATTCTTCAATCTACATAATAATAACAAACCTCATTGTGGGCAGGAAGAGCAGTAGTTTGTTATAGAATGTTTTCTGATAGTCTCTAGAACTGTTTTTGTTTATTATTGTGGATCTTCAAGAGAAGGTTCCTTTTAAAGGAAAAGGTAACCATCTGTGCCTGAGCACACATCCTGTTTCTAAAACATAGCAACTTGTTTTGTTGGGTGTTTGCAAATGTTTGTTTTTGCCATATGGCATAAAATTAATTTCTTAGTGTATTCCTCTCAATAAATTTGGAAAAATATAACCTTTAATGTTATAACCTATAAATGCTATAACCTATACATTTTTATGGCATTTGATTAGTTACAGATTACAAGACATGGGGACCAAAGGCTATTTCTTACTGCCATAAAAAAATCCTGCTCATTAAGAGGGTCCTTGAGCAAAACTCCCAATATCATAAAACATTCAATAGCAAAAAGGTTTGAATTTTAGAATGAAGTGGGCTTTCAACTTTGCAGTTAATTCATGGGGCCAGAACAGTTGCACTTTTGCCACAGGAGATTTGCATTCACAAAGGCTTTGCTTTAGTTTATGCAGGCTGTGCCAGATGCTGCTGGTGCTCCAAAAGGTTTCTTATGTTCTTCTTACAAGGCACAGCACTGAGGAACTCAAATGCTAAGGGATTTAATGTAGCTGCATATTGTCTCCCACTTGTATTTCCTTTGATAGTCCTGTGACAGTACATACCACATTAAAACACAGTTCCTCTTTCTTCGTGCATGAGTAGATGCACTGACTCACTCACTGAATAATGTCATCAGATCACATTCTCTCAATTGTCAGTGTCTGACTCTGTGCAGTTTCTGTCTGCTGCAGAAAAACATCCTTGTGAAAACCCTGGTGTTCTGTAGTAGAATATAATACAATTAAAAGTAACACATTCCTGTTTTAACAAGGCCAAAATCATGGCCATGACTGCCCAGTTGGAGAGCAGACAATGATCTCTAAAATTTCAACTGTGTATGTAATTTGGCAGAGAAAAAATTTGCTGCTGCAGGAAATATTTAACTTCAAAATGAATTTCCATATCACCAGAAAATTATGACTGTATTGTTTTGGCAAATCGAGCCAATTCAAAATTATATGTGGCAGGTGGAAGAAAAGAAAATAGTTTCTTTATCAATATTGAAAAAATATAGTGCAAAGAGAACAAAAAATTGTGGAGGAGGAGGAGGGTTAAGAAATAGAGCTGGATGCCCTATTGATGGAAATGAAATTATTTCACTAATTTGGATGAGGTCTTGCTGATTACTTCAGCAGTGGAACCTGCTCTTGAGTGGAGATCGTTGCTTGGTTCCTGGCACCATACAGAATTATTGCTAGGGAATCTCCAAGTATCTCTATCAAAAACACTGAAATTAGCAAAAAGGAAAAATTTGCATATTCTATCTTATCTCTAGTCTAATATAGATTTGTCATCATGATATAGTTTCTAAGTGTTTGTCCAGATCTACTGGACACTGTACTTTATTTAACATCAGTTTCTTCTGAGACTTGAAAATTATGCCAGGCAAGAAATTATGGATTACTGGCAGTATGATTCCTTCCCAGTACAAAGTACATATATAGAGACAACCATTTACATCCCTTAGCATATTTTTCTCTGTCTTTCTGCATTTCCTGAAATATTGAATTCCTGAAGACCAGTACTTTTCTTCTAATTCAAAGGCAATTGTAGGTATTTTGAACAATGGGGTATTTGAGCAGTACAGTGAGAGAAACTTTGCCAACTTTCCAGAAGTTTTCATCCTTTTGTGAAGCAAAGGATGCTTCAAGCATCCTGCCTTAAGCCTAAACTGGCTGCATACAGAAGATGGTGCCCCACTCCGAATTGTGTTGCTGTCACCTCCTCATTACAATTCCTTTGGTATCTTGTATGCCCTTGTGCACAGACACTGTTGCAGAATCTTTGTGCCTCTCAGGCACAAAGATTTAGCTCAGGATTTGCTTCCTAATCTTTAATCCCAGGTTAAAAGCAAACTATAATCAATTGCTCATTAATCATTCTTGACAAATATTCAGCTAATTAGAAAAGCAAAGTTGGTAGAGAGAATCTTTTATTGTTGAAGGTAAGCTGTGGATAGGTTGTAGTTTTAACTTTTTACCTTTATACATGTCTCTATTTAATCACTAAAGTCTCTATATTAGTACCTTTCCTTTAATAGTATAATGTATTTTTTCCTAGAGACATGGATGTACACAACCCAATGAACATGCCTATGTGATTGTTTTAAATACCATGATCAACTATGTCAAACTTTGAACTTGCATTTGAAATTATACATGTCCAATGACACTGTAAAATGGAGAACCTAAGTCTTTGCTTCATTTCCCTTCTGAAAAAAAATTCTGCTTGTTCTGTTTTTTCATTCCTTCCTATTCCTTTGTCAACTGTTCCACTTGTGCTGAGTAAGCTCTCATAAGATGATATTTGGTTCCCCTTTGAAGACAGGCATTTTGAAGTTCTGTGGGCTCTAAGTCATGAGAAGGAGTTGAAAAGCCACAAAGATCTGTGAGAGCAGTCACCATCTCCCAAAGGACATAGTGCAGTCTGGTCTCCCTCATGCCTGTCAATATGGCTCAGTGACTGTGAAACAAAATTATCAGGTGTAGTCTAGCATGCCTTTTGGAGTTAGGCTTAAAAAACCTCAAAGCCCAGAGCTCAAGGAGCACTGCAGCTACAAATGGCATGCCAAGGGGAGCAAGGCACTGCCCCAGAACATTGCTCCCCCACTCCTTTTGCCTGGCACCAGCTGTGTGCTGGATTCCTCAGCTTCAGCAAAAGGCGGCTTTTACTGCTCTGCTTGGGGTTCTGCTTTGGGCTGGGGTTGAGGCTTCACAGAGTAGTTAAAATGAACAAAAGTTTGATGTTCCCAACAGTGCTGTTTGCACTGCATGAAGAGCTTGGCTCAGAGTTACAGGGGTCCCATTTTTGTGTCTAGATGGAAGCATGACTGTAACATAATCCAATCCTGGCTCTGTTTTTGCATCACACTCTGATTCACTTTTGCTGGAACGAGAAAATACCCACTTTGCTTGCAATGAGTATTCCTTAAGTATGTGTGTTTGCAGTATGTGTGTAAGCAGTCAGTATTGTGGTAATGTAATTAAAGTGCTCCTAATGCTCTTCATTCTTTTATGTTGTGGAAAATGACAATACCTAGACACTTCCTCTGGGACATCTTGCTTACTTATCCCTGGGTTTATACACATTGCTGTTTATCAGCGTCTTTTGTTTGCATTCCACTTGGAATCTTACTTCACATGGCAGTGCTTACTGAGCTAATGTAAGATCTTTTTGTAAGCCTATTTAAGATCTTGATGTAGTTTGGCTACTGTTTCCCCTCACCTATTCCACTTCTGCTTGTAAAATCAAAACGCAGTTCTATTTGCCACTATTACTTGTATTTAAAGTTTTATTTTCTGAGTTTTAAGATTTTGTTATTCTCCAGATGTCTGCCTATTTTTAACTCACAGTGCTGGCTGTGTTTTTTAATAAGGATGCAAAGAAAACCAGATTATTTATGCTTCAGTATACCAAATACAAGTTGTTGCTTCCCTTTCCTCATATTCCTACCTGAAATGTCCAGCTATCCAATAGTCTTTCAAATGTATTGGTGGATTTAGTAAGTTTGTTAATTAGTGTTCTTAAACCTCAAATACTCTCAGCTAGTATGATTTTCAGATAACTTTTGTTTCCTTCCGTGTTCTACCTGTGGTACCTACCCACTTAACCTGTTTACACCCTTGCTGATTTAAGGTGTTACTTTTTCCTGTGATCTCTGGTTTTGATAACTTCTCTATAACATTACTGTCAATAGCAATTCTTCCATGTCTTTGTTTCATTGTTCTTCTTCCTCTTCCTAAACTTCTGACCTTTCCTGTTCCTTTCAAACAGATCGAACACAAGTATCTAATTTCTAAATTATATAAGATTTTTAAATTCATATAGGAGCAACCCATATCTGTCACAAAAGCACACTCAGAGCACCTTCTGATTTGTAAAGTGGGTTTTAAACACCAAACAGCAAAAGCACCTGTACACTCACACCTCAGAGTTACAAAATAACTTTGCTGGTCACAGTCCAGGCAAACTGAATTCCTCTCATTCCAGAGCAATGTCTCATAGCTGAGCTACATCACTGGTCTCTAGTGAGTCTGACCAAGGCTCAGTGAAATCAAATCTGACTTCAAGCTTCTTACCTACATTCCTTTAAAGACAGTGCTAATACTGTCCACCATGTCTTCCTTTTAATCTGATCAGTGGGCAGTGCTAATTTGAGTAACCTTAAGTGATCCCATCCCTCTCTGCTGTCTCCAGTTAGGCACTGGTACTCATATTTGCAATGATCCTTTTCTTGCCTTCAGTTTCTAATTTATGGTATTTCAAAGGAATAGGGTGATGTTTAGCATAAGCTTTGGCTCCTGTGTGTTTATATGGTTTGCCTCATACAGTGGTAGAACAATAGTTTCACTCATCCATGAAGAGTTATTTCAATATCCATAATATTTGGAAAAGTACAAATGATGTGTGACTTATGTGACAATGATGAGTACCAGTCTACATGTTAGTAACTGAAATCAAGACAGTCTCATTATCAGAGAAAAAGGTAATGAGATATGTAGCTCTGTGATTTCTGTCTTGATTTCTTATTTCCATTACACATTTTATAGTTATGAACACCTAAAATACACATATGTACTTGGGAAAATAATAAAAATATAGTAAAAAATAGATTAAAAATGTTTCATTCAAAGGTAGGAAATCAAAAGCTGTAACAAAGCTATAACTTACCTTTAAAGTCATTAGATGTAAGAAATAGTTGCTTGAGAGAGCTCAGTAAAATAGTTGGCAAATTTATTCCTAATGTTTTGAAGATGGTATTTCATTACTAAAGCTTTTAGCTATTTTTGCTTGTAGAATGGAATATGAAATATATTTATCTCTAAAACTATTGTTTGTAGAGATATATATCCCATACAAGTCAATATTCGATCTCAACCAACAATGAAGACAGAAAAATTATTCTCAGCACAATGACATTAAAATTATTCTGCATAATGCTATATTTATTAGCTACAATATTATTTCAACATATTAAAATGGCTTGACGCTTTTCAGGGAGCAAAATCCAAGACAGGCATGCGTTGCCTGAAACAGACATTCTCAGGGTTGCTTCACTGATTGGATTTTTGGGGGAGTAGGGCTCATGTGGGCAAGAGGATAGGTATTTTTCAATAAATGTATGGATTCCAGATATCTTCCCTAAGGATTACATTTCTGTAGTTTGAGGCCTCTCTTTGAGCCCCAGAGGAAGCATGGCTGTCCTCTGCCCTATAGAGAGATATTTATTCATTTGATGCAAACTGCTCATGGGAGTCATTACTGTGAGTGGAGAAAATGTTGATTCTTGTCATCTGTGGACTGATTTTAACCTGATTATACACAAAATCAGAATATGCTTTTTTTCTCTTTGTCTGAATAAAGAATAAAATATTCCACTGGAGACATTCGATAATAATGACATATTGCATAGCAATAAATACTTACTAAGGATATAATTATTTACTATTAATACATATATCTTGTCTCGACCAATCTCTTTAGTTACTTAAACCAGAATATATGTGACTTAATGTTGGCTCTTAGTAAACAGGTTGCAATGAACCACTAAATCCTGGGGTACATTAATTTGTTTTATTTCATTTACCTTAATCAGATAATGATAAATGTATATTTAGAATTGGAGTTTCAAGGGAGAAGATAAAGCTATTAGGAAAACTCTAACCCAGCAGTTTTAGAATGACCAAGGCCTTGTTAAAAGCCTAAAAACATATAATGTATTTTATTTTACAGGGAAAGTTGGAAATCTAAAGTATCATTTCAAAGGCTGTTTATGCAATATATATATCTCTCTATATATCTATCTATATCTATATCTATCTATATCTATATCTATATCTATATCTATATATCACTGATAAAGCAAATAAGCAATGAATCTTCCAGCCTAGAGAGTTAATTAGGGTAATCAAATAATTTAGATAGAGGAAAAGAAACAAGTTATTTTTTATCTTTAATCCTCATAGGTTTGTTAGGATTAATATTAAAAATCCTGGCTAAAAATAAAGCTATAGCAGTGGGATTTGATGATCTGGTAGTCAGTCATTAGGAGGGTTTCCCTAATTTCAGCTATAAAATAAATTTAGGCATTGTGTCTGCTCCGCTGGAATCTAAGCCTTACAGCTCAAAAATGGCTGTGAACATTAATGAGTACCAGCAGATACAGAGCAGTGATGTCCCCTGATTGCAATCAGAATCATGAATTAGAAATTGATACATGGCAGAATATAAAAGTAGGTGTTCAATAGTAAACCACATGAGAGGAAGTCTTTGATGACTGTAGTGATTAACTTGATTTTTTTCCCTGGCTCTTAGATTATAAATCGCTGCATTTTACCAGACAGATACATTTTCAAATAGGTACCTCATATTTGGCTAAATTTAGGATAGTAAGGAGGCTTGCTTTGCTCTTAGATTTTTTGGTTTGTTTATGTGTTTGAAATCTCCCTACTTTTGGATTCAGATCAGTCAAGTGAAAGAGAAATCTGAGGTTACTTGCCAAAAGAAAGCAGAAAAGCTGCTTAGTAGATATTTGTTTTTGTAAAGCATTGCAACCATACACTGACATTTCCAAATTGAGAAGGGTTATTGAGTTAGAATAGGAAATATGCTTAGCAAAAGCTCCTCGGAATCACATATTAATGTAGAAATCTAAATATAGGTGGTAAAATTTCTTTGTGATCAGAGTCACATTTTAAATAGTTATTTTCTTGGGAAAAAAAAAGAAAGTCTGCCTATTGGGAGAAAATAAAATGGCTGCAGAAGGGGAAACCAGTGCTCCCTGGTCATGCAAGAGTTCAAATGTCCAAATGGGGTTAGTACCATCAGCTTCCATCCTTCTTCAGCAGGAGTGACAGGGCTCTTGTGGCAGTGACAGTGTGACAGTCTATGTAGCAGTGGTGGTAGTGACAGCTCTTGTGGCACTGCAGTAGTGACCATGGCTCTTGTGGCAGAGCAGAGGGAGTGACAGAGCACTTCTGCAGCCAGTTTAGCATATACATTGGGGCAGCTCTCAATCATTTTTGTTCAATGGCTAAGTTGCTGGGGAAAAAAAGTGATGAAATTTCAATGTCATATCACCTGAAACTGGGTTGATAAACTCCTGAATTGTAATAGCTTGATTCATTTGGACTTAACAGGGATACACTTTCAGCAACAGACAATTTGCCCTCTGTGTCTCATGAGAACATTTAGTCAGGATGGCAGTCCTCAAGAAATCCACTTCAAAAGATGAGAGGTGTGATATAGACCTATTTGATTAAATTCAAGTCTATCTACTGTACAAATACCTCAGCTTCTATTCTCCATGGTTCCTTTATTGCTGTCTATAAAGAAAATTTAAAAATTACTTTTCTTCCATAATATTGTGTGGTGGATTTACATTAGAATGCTTTCACCTTTTAAAATTCTTGTAAATACTAACAGAGTCTAAGGGACTAGCAAGAGGCCTTATGTCTGCAAGTAGATTTATTATTTGACAGCATACATTTGTGCTTCAAATTTCAGGTGAGTATGGTTTTATAATGTCATTGTTATCTACAGTGCCTTTATTACTACCCTAAGAAGTGATGCTGAGTGCGCATGCACACAAATGCTGAACTCTTCTATTTCTGGAGTTCTCTAAACAAGACAATAATTTTCTGTGGCCATCTTCATCATGGAATGATTACACTGACATAAAAGGTCAGCATAAATTCTCCAAGTCTCTCTTGAATCAATGTTCAAATACTAAAACTCTGCTGCTAGATGAAATTAATTACTGCACAGAGTGTTTGTCATGAGGTCTATAGTGGTTTAGGTCTCATTTTCATGTTGTATAATTATACAGATATGAAATATAAATAGCAGCTATTCAAAACAACTCAAAATAGCCCATGCAGCCAATTTCTTCCTTGTAGGAGAAATGTTAAGTAGTAGATATGTATATTTTAAGTCTTATTTTTTTATCATTTGTTGTAGTTATATTTGCATTTTGCTGGAATGTGCTTGTGACAGCTTTTGATGGGGGAGGCATATCAGCATTATAAGGATATCAGCATAAAACAGGCTGTCTAATAATTCAAAAGTAAAGATCAAATTTAATATTAAATGAGTTTTGCTTTATTGCAAAACATTGTAGGACAATTCTGCGAGAGCCAGAACTCAACTTCTTACCAACATAATATAACACACGTTAAAAATAAAAAAGCACATTTCTGTTGATGTGACAGCTTAACACTGATCTGTGGCATACTAAATAAAGAGTTACTTTATAAATCCAGTCCAAAAAACCACCACCAAGCAATTTTAATTTAGGCACTACACATTTGTTGTAACCCTCAGCTGAAACACTTAGCACTAGGAAAACATGAGTTAACACTATAAAAGTATTGAAAAAAAATAGCAGGATAAAATAAATTCTAAACAACTGAACACCAACTACATCTTCATCAAAATTAGCCTTAAAATATGGGAAGAATTTTCAAATAGAAAAACTATTTTTTGCTATGTCTAAGTGAACTGAAAGGGTGCATCAACCAAATAACAAATTTCTTAATCTGTCCTATTATCCAAGGGATATCCTTGGGTTTCTTCTGTAGTCACAAATGTGTCTCATAATCTTTCAGCATAGCCCTCATAAACATACATTTGAGTAAGTGATTGAAACCTTAAATTCCATTTGGTGAAAGACTTTTGTTTGATACTCCCAAAGAAAAATGAGTTTCTGTTTATTTTGGTGAGCTTCTGAAGTTTTGAAAATTGTTAAATACTGGAGTTCTGGTATGCATGCATGTAGAACTGTGGACTGTTAGTTAAAAAGATTAACACAAACACTGTTATATGAATAATTTTGTTCTTACAGTTTGTGTTTACATACTGCAAATTCTTCAAAAATATTGATAATGCATTTGTTAGCATTTCAAAGCCTACCACTGATTTTGAGAATGATAACTTGTAGCTGTTTAACAATCATGAAGTGAAATTCTCACTCTGTTCAAATGAATAATGTTCCTTTATTAACTACACCTTGATCTGGGTTTTACTTTTACACTTTAAATTAAATTTGACATTTTTCAGAAGGTGAAGTAAAAGTAATACTCATTGTATTGCATACTTTCTCACTCATTGTTCAAAGTTTGGAGTTTATAAACTATCAGTATGGGAAACATAAAACCTGTGTACACTGGAACATAATGAAAAAAGTGCAGAAGCTTGCAACTGCCAGAAAGTTATTGAACACATAGACAATTCATTTGAGCTGCATTCTGAGCCATTCTTACTTAGCATTACCTAGAGAATTACCATCAGAAGGGACCTAAAATTTATTTTGCTTTTTCAAAAATAGCTTTTTAAAATAACCTTGTATGGCTATGAGTGTATACTTTACTTTTTATAGTCATTAATAACTTGGAAAGATGATTATACTTTAAATAAAAAGAAAACAACTGAGTTTTGCCTTTAATCATATCTTATTTTATGCTTTTCATGAAGCATTCCTCATTGCAATCTAAAACTACTTAAAAATTAAGGCACAGAAGACAAGCCCAATGAAAACAGCAGATTTTTTGCAATGTGAAGAATGAACCCAGTGAGGCCTGCTCAAGCTCAAGGGCTGCTACATGGTGCAGCAGTGTGCTCTGCTGTGTGACCTGAATTTGTATTCTGAATGAGATGATGCTGGTTCCAGCAGCAAGTGGCCCAGCAATGCCATTTTTGCAGGCTGCATGACCCTGCTTTTCTTGCTAGAAGAATGAAGCAGGATGCCTTGCTGAGGCATCTCTGCTAATCCAGTGCGCAGGTGGCTTCCCTCAAAAACCAGCCTGGGTACCAACTTGTGGCACAAATGTGTGCTCTTTTAACATATCTTGAGTGCACTGTAGAGAAAATACATCTAGTCCTTCATGTAGTTTCAATTCTTTCTTAGGGAACACTTTAATTGAAATATTTACAGATTGTGTGTTTAAATCACAGCTGACTTACCTATAATTTCCTATACTGGGCTCTATTGCTTCCCTGTCTACTTGAGACAAATGGAGATAAATAAATAGATTCTGAGTTTTTCTTCACTTTAAATAGGAAGACCTTATATTAGTGTTGAAATTGAAATAATTAACCAAAATAATTTTCTGACTTGAAAATAAAATTGGAAAAATGTCTTTGACTTCATGGGAATAGATTTCAAGTCAGATATAGAACCAAAACACTAACATTCTAAAATGCATGTACCAATCTGTGTGACTGTTACATGTACATTTGATGAATTTGATCTATTTCTCTCTGTATATGAATATATTTCATCAAATTAATTCTATAACATTTTATTTCTGTCCTTGATTCATGACAGAATTCATAAGGACACACATTGCATGGAATGTTTGGCAGACATTAATATAGAGATAGTGAGATAAAAACAGCCAACTAGTTATAATTTTGTGTTTAACTATAGATTGCAATGCGTAATCAGATAAGTGTTAATTTTCTTGCATATTCTTATTTGTCCTTAATTTGATACTGGTAATGAAAGAATGAACTTTTTATAGCAACAGATTTTTTTAGCATTTCAATCAGACAGGATTGTTCCTATTATAAGCCTTACCTACTGAATTTTTACATTAAAAAAAAAAAGCCTTAGCAAAAATATTTCTTGACTGACCCTCACATGAAATAGATATATGCATTCAATGCCTGTCTGTCTTTACTTTTTCCATCTCCCTTTTTACCATCCTCTCCAGATGCAGTTAAGCAAAGCACTCAAGTGCAGTTGGATGGTGAAAACCCTATGAGTAATGGAAGTTCTGTAAAGACGACTTTTTACATAACATCAGGATCATGAGTGTGTCTGTGCGTGGTCAGGACTGGATCTTCCCAGTCTTTACAACATGCTGTCTGATAAAATAATAACATAAAAATACAATGGCCTTCATGAGAGGGTTTTATTAAGAGGAGAAACAGATATATCTATGTTTAAAGATGGTCTTAAATAGACTGAAATATTAGGAGCACTTTTTATGCTGAGTATAAATAGTATAAATACTGTGATGTGAGTAACGCTTTGAAGATCACCTATTTTACTTTTTCAGTGTTGTATACTTCAGAAGTTTCATCTATTTCACAAATAAACAGAAGTTTCACCTTGTAACATGAAATAAACAGAGGTTTTAGTTAGAATAGTTGATTTTACACGCCATTGCAGAATCTCCTGTTAGAGTTGTTATAGCCAAGGATACGTCAACATTTCCATTTCTAAGGGTTTATAATCAGGCTGTAAAAATAGGCTTTAGACTGAAACTGACAGCTTAAGTCTCAACTCAAAACCAAGTTGTTTTAAAAGAGCACATTTCCATAGCTATATTCTCTCTTCTGTATTAAAATTGAATGGCTTAGTTTAGCTTCTGTAATGAGCTCATCTGATATTTTGTTAACACAACAGCAGCTCTGGGTTGCTAAAAAGAACACTGTCCTCAAAATACCAGTGGGAACACATCATAATATGAGAGGGTGGAAATTTTTTCAGTTTCCCAAGTAGCACAACAGATATGCATATACTTTTTTCCTGCTTCTGAATCAGTAGAGGCTGAAGAGACCTCAGTTTGACCCAAAAGACCCAGTGCAATATCAGAATACCCATACTGGAAAATCAGACGGCTGAGCTGGGTCTCAGTTGCACGAAATGTTGCCTCAGCTGATGCATTTTGTGCCAAATCTATGCTGCTTCTGAATTTAAGTTGTTGTTGTTTTGGGGGTATTCTTGGGGGTTTTTTGGGGGAGGTGGTGGTAGTGATTTTTAATTGAACAAATCTGGCTTTAATCATCCCAAGACAATGTAAAATTTATGCTACTCAATTAAATCCTTAGCCACTGTCTACACTGATTTTCTTCCCCAGAGGAACAGCCAGTTTTCATCTGCATTATCACCTCATGCCAGGTAGATACCAGGTGATCTTCTGGTAAATACTTATCAGGTTACCTCAATAGGGTGAAAGAAATACAGAATAAATCTTATGGTGGAAAGGAAAGATATTCTGTCTTATACATGATATGCTTTTCTGAAATATTCTAGGTAAGTAAAATAATGGACTGATTATGGCATTATGTTGAACATAAAATGAAGTGTGGTATTTCAGGGAGGGATGTTTCTTTCAGTTCTTTTATGTAAGTGGAAGCAACAAAGACTTTTTGGAATTTCTTGACACATTTATATTGTCCATGTATCTATTTGATAAGTTCATTTGTCAAGGATGTCATACAGTTTGCCCATCAAAACTAAGCAGAGATAGTTTTACATGGCATGCAAAGCTTTGTGAGAGTGAATCGGTATGAGATATGTGAAAACCTGGTATAAGGATACGTGTCTAATAGTTCATTATATTGCTTATTCAATAGTACATATTATAAAATCATTCAGACAGTAGCCTCTAGAGCATTACTCTAACAAATCTTATATTTCCTGTTAATACTGCAGTTATTTTCCTGCAATTGGTTGTTTATTATTCTCCATATGACCCTGAAGAGCCCAGCTCACAGTCTTTCATTGCATGTCATTTTCCTCTCTCTGTGATGTTGAAAAAGAGCATCAGACCTGGTGGATTTTAATGGTCATGACATAAACGGTTTCTAGAAGTATGGGGGAGAATAGGGCATTGGGATATGTGTCTCAAAGGTGAGGATAAAACACTTTATGTGTACAGACCCTACACATATATGTCTGTATGAGGTTTTTCTGTGCTAACACAGTATTGTACACTGGACTCCAGAAGAAGTTACTGTTGGTATTTTTCCCTGGACTGCAGGCATTTACACATTGCAGGTATGTAAGACTGGTTTTGCATGCTCAAGGTGTATTGCATTGTCTGAACAGAAGCTATTCCAAATGGTTCACAATAAAGGATGATAACCAAAGCTGCCATACAAGAGTTGTGCTGTCCTGTGATGGCCATACCCTTTTCTTTGACAATGCCTTAATGCTTTCAATGCTTTCAAACTGGGAATCAAAACTGTGTTCTTATGAACCAGCTTTTAAACAAAGCAGACCTAAGAACCCCTTTAGATGCAGCAACGTGTTTTTTGCTTTACACAGCTGTTTCTGAGTGCTGAAAAGGTCCCAGTACAGAGGGGGCAAACAGGCTCTGGACTCTTGTGTAGGGTTTATAATTTTTCATTATGCTGTGGCTTTCCTGGATTGAAAGCTCACAAAGAACTCGGTCAGAGTTCACTGTCTGACTTTTATGTGTAACACTCTTGAAGACTTTTTGCAAGTAACTCCTGAAAGAAATGAAGCACATGGCAGAGCAAGTCATAGGTTCTGAAATGCACACAAGAACTTGGAAGAGTTCTGGCACAGAGAATACAGCAACCAATAAAAATCAATATTTTCAATGGTCAAAAAGTATAAAATTTTAACAATGTTATATAGCCGTGTAATATAATGCATACATTGCAGAATGACTCTATATTGATAATAATGTTGTGAAGATTAATTTCTTGGGAAAGCATGCAGATGATAGGAAACTGAAATGTCAGTAGATATTTCTATTTAATGAAAAAAACATAATTTCTAATAAAAAACTGTTTAGTTTCTTTCATAAGTACCTAACTTCTGAGTTTATATTTCATAGAAGATTATATGATATCGTAAAAATGTAGAAGGAATGTAGTAAAAAGTGTTTGAAATAGCAGCTACCAGCTTCTGTGGTGATGAATTTGCTGGATGTATCATAGCTCAGAGAACAGTGAAGATGTGGGGCTATGCAAAATGCATACACTCCCATAATGTTCTTTCTCGCAATAAACCATAACTTCCTTTTAAAAATTGGTAATATTATAGGAGGATCTGTCTATATTAAAAAAATCAAAATCTGTCATAATATGGATATGATTTTGTAAGTCATTGACTCATCTGAAAAGCAATTGAACTGAATGTCTTGGCTCATGAAATGTTTACATGTTAAGTTTATGGATGTACTGTAATTTTATACTTCACTGCCTATGATCTATGAATAGCACAACATGATTCTTTCTTTGAAGCTTTGAGTAATGGGTGAGATGATGTTCAGTTTATAATTTCATAAAGTCTTTATGCTCATAATCAAGTAGATGTCCTTATTCTCACTGGCTTTGAAAGCTAAATTCTGTATTGTTAGGGATAGCTTAACTCACACATGCAAGTCAAAAAGCCTGTGACAGAGACTTTTATTGCAGCATTAATGAAGATAATGTGGCTATCAGAGAACAGGTGTCTAGTGTAAGCTAGTTGTCTAAACTCCACAGATCAAGGACAGCAGAAATGACAGATTATCTCAGTTAGCATTCCAATTTTAGGTGTTCACCCAAGTAGTGTGTGCACAGGTTTGGTTAGCAGACACATGATTTTATATTTCTGAAACACTGAAAATTATGATTTGTCTAAGGTCTAGACTTTACCTGTGTTTTACTGATTATGTTTCCTGCAAGGAAGCAAAATTATTTCTGCATTTAGGGCAATTTTACAATTCTGTCTTCTTTGGAAAATGTCATAAAGGGCTTCATGATTGTCATGTGAAAGGGGGTTTTCTTGTAATCTTTGTGTTTAATTGGTCTGTCAGTGCCCCAGGAAAGCCAAGCCCCTTGTGCGTCACCAGTCTGTCAGTGTCCTGTTATGTGGACTCCACTGAACAGTTTTGTGTCAGAGGGCAGTTCAAATGTTGTTAGGGACATGCTGCAACAGCATATTGGAGTCAAATCTCTTACTACAAACCAGAAAGGAGTACCCACTCCCAGATCTCAGTTTCATTGAGTATGTTATCTGCTGCTGTTGACTGCTATTGCCCTTGAGGGACTCATGCTAAACTGTTCACAGAGTAACAGACTTTAATAACAAACACACTGATAGAAAATTGTGATGGGGTAATGTTTGTGATGGTTTGCTGATGATGGTAACTGACTGCAAAAGTAAATTTTAAGCAATATACAGGCAAGTTCCAATCACCAATGAAAGCCAGCTCAAGTTAATAATTCAGTGCTCATAGAGGAAGGTTCTTACCAAAAGATGTCCCTAGGGAAGAGAAGAGAGGTTCAGCCAGTCAGCTGATCCCAGAAGGTGCTATGGAGTCTTTCCTAACTTCTCTCCATTCTTAACTCACTTTTATATTAATTCATTATATTTAGGTGGAACTGATTTTCTCCCATCATACATTTGTTACTGATTGGTGTAAAATTCTCTTGCCTTGCTGTTGCAGATACAGCCAATAAAATAGAGTACATGGTTAGTGAAAGGTGGTCATACCACGGGGGCAGGTATCTTGGGGGCAGGTAATTTTGGGATGGAGGTGTGAGTTGGTATTACAATAAGATAATAATGAACTGATTTCATCTGAAGAGACCAACATCCCACAGTTTCTGGTTCTGCAGCAAGACATGCCCTGGGCTGACAGACACATGGAACCATCACGGTCTCAGCCCTGCAAGGATTACAGCAGAGCCTGGCTGTGGTGTTTCTGCTCTGCTCCAACCTCTGTTTCATTTTCATCCCTCAGTGTGTGCTTAAGATTGCAGGCTGTGGGGAATGTATGTTAGGAATCATCGTGGAATAGATTTTGTGCCTGGCCACTGGATTCCATCCAGGAAGTAGCAACTGAATTTCCCTTTATAATTTCTGTGCTGTTATAATTTCTGTTAGAATATGAATATAACTTACTGGTTTTCACTCATTTTACCCCCAGCCACCTCCCACAATGGTAGAGAAGAGAAGCTTCTTCAAGCATGGCTCATAGGTCAGTGTGAGACAGTATACCTCCTACAATATTACTGCACATGTGTTCAGTGTTGGCTAAACTCCACCAGGACTCTGTATGCTCAGTCATGTACTGAGCAGAATTCCAGCTGGCTGAGTTGATGAAGGGCAAGTTTGTATTTTGAAGCTATGCGTACAGAATTGTGAAAACCCGCTTTATCTATATTGGTAGTGTCAGTCTGGTCTGGCCCATCAAAGCTCTAAGGATATTTCTAAGGATATCTAAGAGGATATTTGCAGCATCCTCTTAGAATTTGGAAGCTGAACAAACAAAAGAGAAACAGCACAAAGGTTAACACCATACTAAGAGTACGTGAAAGGGAATAGAGAAGTAGCAGCTCAGCAGTTGAACTCTACCCTCATGGCCTTTGCAAAGGGTGGAAGGTTGCCTGGGACAGAGTGGTCCCAGATGAGCACTGATATTTTCCAGACTGAGTACCAGAATTCTGCCTGTTACATAGAAGGAAAGAATACAGTGTGTCCAATTCAGCATCTGAAGTGAGAAATTGGAATGACTTAAACTATTTTGTCATATCTAGTCTTATAACTGATATTTCTCTTGCATATCCTGCATTAGCTTAAAATAGAGACGCCAGAGGGAAAGATTACTTAAGATGGACTAAAGTCGGCCATCAAAGGCTATGTCATAACCTTGCATTGTCCTTTCATTCCCTAGTATCCACATTCTTTGGAATGTAAATGTTGTGATGATATATATATTCTCTGTGCAGAGAGAATAAACCTATAAACCTATAATATGCCTAAACTCTACTGCATCTTTATGGTGTCAATATTGTGCCTAGGAAGAAGTTCAAAAATCAAGATCACTCTGTCTATTTTAAAACACTTTGCCTTTCACAGTAAGAAAACTCAGTGCTTGTACCTAATACTATTTATTCCACTGAAGCTTTGCCTCATTCTGCATTCCTCATTTTACAGAAACTCTAATGATATGTCATCAGGGAAATGTACCAGTTAAAGTAAAACACCACCCCTAATGGTATTTTCTAACTTACCTGGCTTTAAAAAAGCTTTAACTTGTCAGAGACTTCTTAGTTAAATGGGGAGACAAATTTTATTTTCATATTCCACAAGTTTATATCAAAAAACTCTGAAACTGCTGTAACATGTAATTAGACAGCTAATGATATTACAGTTTATATAAATATGAATTTACATGTTTTTGTTGAATTCCATTTGACAAATATTTTTCACAAAACTTAGTTCAACAGGATACCTTTGAAATTTCTGACTTCAGTGAAAATGAATGCATAATTTCAAATTAACATAAAGCAGATAAATCAAAGCAGATCATAACAATCAGTTCAATGCATTGCCAACAACAGTGGTAAATACCAAATGTGAATCTTTACTGAAAGCAAATGAATAGCATCAGAGGAGTGATTTGGGACACTGAGGAGCCAAAGCTTCTCAAAATGCTCTCCCTGAGTCTATAATCATGTTTTGGAAGATCACTAAGGCAGAGGTGGTGTCTTTACATTTGTAGTACTTCACAGGCTAGTTAATGAAGGAAAAATCTGACATTTAGTATCTACAGATGCGTTGCAATGAGGAATTGCTGAACTTAGGTACCTGACTTTAAAAAAAAAAAAAAGTCCTATTTTGGAGGTTTTTTGAGCCTGTTGATTGATGATTTTGCTGTAAGACAGTGAACAAACTTTACCTATTCATCATTCCAATGCTATTCACATACCTCCCTTTCGTAGTTCCAGTACTGAGAAGTCCTACATTTCAGTTACTCTTTGCATGGAGATCTTTCTCTACTTTGAATCAGCCTTGCTTTTCTCCAGTTTTTTTCCTGTTTTCTTGAACAGCACAAGGTGTAAATGAACAATGGCAGACTTCAGTTCATTTTCTATCCCTTCTAATAATACCTGGTGTCCTATTTTTGTTATCAAATGCTTCTGAACTGTTGCCTAATGTTTCTATTAGAATCCCTTATTGTAAATTTTTAATTTCCCAGCAGCTTACATCACAACACTGTGTATTTAAAGCTGGAATTGTTTTAATCTAGATGCATTTCTTTTTGTTTATCTGTATTTTCTTTTGCCGGACATTTTCTTAGAAGGACTTTCTGCACTAATCCACAATTGGCTTTTGGGAATTCTCTCCTGAATTACTTAGTACCACCATGCACCCATCTCTCACCTGTCCAGACTACATCGTGCAGCCCAGGTCCTCTTACACCTCACTTCCAGAGGCAACCTACCCCCAATATGAAAGTAGAAAATTTTTTTCCAGTGTATGTTTCATACTTTCTACTGCTTCTTTAATAGATGAAGAAACTGTTATGTAAAAATTTTTCAAGTTTAATTATCCTGACCAAAATTAAGGTAATTCATTTAAGGCTGGAGCAGAGTTGTGTGTTTGTTAGAGACTGGACTGTTAGTGAGTAATGACTCAAACATTCAACCACTTGCAGTAGTCACCCAGGAGCTGTAGGAGATTGGATGGTTGGTGCCCATGGCTTAAACAGTGGGCTGGCTGCTTTGCCCTGATGCTCAGAGTGGCTTCCCAGGTGCAGATGGGCAGGCACACCTGAGCCTACAAAGAGGTTTCTCAGATAAGGGAAGAGGCTGATAAGAGGAAAATCCTGTAAATTCTTCCTATAATGTCAATGTACTCCCATGAAAAATGACTCAGCTGTGGGACCTTCCCTCTGAAGTACAGGGACATTCACATGTGGGATGGAGGTATTATTCATTTCAGCTGGTAGGCCATGATCTATTCAACTAGCCCTGACATAAGAGACAGCTGCAACATCTTAGAAGGTGTCAAAGACTCACAAAATGTCCCTTGATATCCAGTATTATATCATCCAGAGGAGTTTTTCCACTCAGCCTCAGCATAATGTAAATCCCATGGGCTTGGTGTTCTGTGGACTCTTTCCTCCCAGCACTTGATGGATACAGTCTGCAACCCCTGAGAAGAGAACCCTTAGGATGTAGTTGTAATCTATGGAGTCATGGTATTCTTTCTACTTAATCTGTTTCTCTGTTGCACTTTTTCTCTCCCTCCCTCGCACTTCCCTATCTCCCTCTCTACTTCACATTTAGTATTAAATAAAATCCAGATTATTGACTCTGGCATATGGTCTCATTTGCACCTTGATTTGGACAGAGGCATCTCTAGATTTTAAATAATTAGATCCTAAGACTGTTATAGATATAGAGTTTAATGAAGTTACAGAATATTTCTAAATGAACATTTACTTTGGGTGTTTCAATATTTTCTACTAGGTTTAAATTTTTGCCTCCAACAACTTTTTAATATCACAAAATCTACATTATTTTCCAGGTAGATTTTTGTTTTCCAGCATTCACTGGGGGTATTCCATGAGGACACAGTTCACTGTTTTTTTGACAGACTGTTCTAGTTCAAAATGCAACAGTCAAGCTTTCTAGTTGTTTTTAGACAGACAGACAGATTAACCCACCCAGATACACAGAAGTAGAATTAACAGTCATGTACTACATATCTTTGCTCCATTTGTTATTTCTTTCAGCCATATACTAATTGTCCAATGCAGACTGTTCTACTTACAATAAACTCTAATGATATTTCTTAGAATAATATAGGTCCCTTTTATTTTCCAAATTTCCTTAACTAGATCTGGCAATTTTATCGAGCAGTAATTGCCTCTGTAATGCTTTGGCTTCCTTAAAATTGTGTGTGCATATGAATAAAACCTGAAAACTGTAGATATGGTTCCACAAATTGTATTGCTAATGTACAGTATATTTTACTCATGCACTTTAGGAAAAACAGAAGTTCAGCATTACAGCCAAACTTTCATTTAAGTTCTGCATGAAATACTTTCAGATAAGCAATTAGCATCTGATATCTTTGTTTCCCCAAAGTAATAATTTTATGTTGAGATATTTGGTTTATATCTTCATTGCAAAGGCCAAATCAGAGACTGATTGAGACCATCTTGTCCAATCATGGTTACCCATGTATTCAAGTAGAATTAAGTTCTAGTAAATCCACTTAGATGTCTGGCAGCCTGCTTTATTTCCCTGTCAGAAATATGTTTTACCATAGATTGCTATTTTAATCTTTGACCAGAAATTTATTTTAAGATATTTCCAAGTTTATGAAGACATAGGAAATTATCCTCTTCAGAAGAAATATTTTTAGAGGAATCTTTAAGAAGAAAATCTCATAAATTTGAGGCCAAGAACTTGTTTTTAGGGAGTGAATATTTTGTTTGTGTGGGGTGATAGCTGTTTTCATCAGTGGTGTCACTAAAGTGATTGAAAATTAATGTTTCAAGCTCAGATTCTCTTCTATGCAAATTAATGGGAATTGCGCAGATGGCTTCTAAAATCTAGTTTTGAATAGGATAACTGCATTACAAAATCGATAATTTTTGAATGGCTTGAATAGTACTAACACCACTTAGAAATAACCTGAACTATTCATCTTTTAAAAGAAACACATATTTCATTCACCTTGGGTTTCCTCCATAGAAGCTTTCCTCGAGGTCTTCCCACTTGCAAGCTTTGTTCAGGAGTTTTATTTCTAATATGAGTAAATCTGAAAACCATAAACAAATACTTCTGTTTAAGGAGAACAACATTTTAATACTAAATAAAGGCAGTCTTGGATTTTGATAATTTAAACTTGGGCTTGTGTGCTAGATATAATGTTTCTAACTGGCCTTCAAATTTGGTTAGTATATATAAACATGCAATTAAGGTGAAAGATTGTTCTGCAATACATATTTCCCCTTTTACTGTAAATCCCACTACATACAATTTACATACAAATCAAATTTTGATTTGACATGTAACCGACTAACAAGAACTTTAAAATTACGTATTTTAAAAAGCTGAAAAATGCTTTTACTTTACTAAGGGTAATTTAATACTCAGAAACAGTGGATTCAGTGCAATTTAGAGCAGAATAGTCTCTAAAACAGATACATTCTTAAGAGAAGTTACTTTTTATGTTTTACTTATGACTCAACATTATGATTGCTATGGATTTTTCCCCATTTTTTCCCAGATCCTCTGTTAGATCCTTAGAAGAAAATAATTTTCATATCCATCTTTCATATCCATCTTATTTCCATTATGAAAATAATTTTCATATCCATCTTTTGCTACCAGAATATCTGGTAGCAAAATCCAGCTATAGAGGCCAGTAATTTAAGGCACAATTTAAATCTCCCACCAGTGGAATGAGAAGATCCATTCCTACTTTTAAAATTAAAATTTAAAGTTTATTGTTATCAAGAGGATAGATACTTTTTTCCTTAGGGGATGGGGAATGGGTGTGATGCTGCAGATTCTCCTGTTTATTTCATACACATGCAAACTTCACATACCAAGGTAATTGGTTTCTGGATGATGGTTACACCTTGAATAGCAATAGGAAGATACTCTGTTTCCCTGAGTTTGTGTTTTAGCTTTTTCAGCTCTAGTTTACACAGCCTAATTTACAGCAATATCATGTCTCAACAGAGTAAAAATATTCTACTAATAGTTCCATTATTTTCTCCGTGACAGAATTTAACAACATCTTCATTTAAATGCTAATTTTTTTCAGTTAACTGCAGAAATAACATGCTTGAAGACGAATATAACACTTCATGCATTATAAAAAATATACCAAAATTCATGCAAATCGTACAAATCAGTCAGTAACTTTCCAAGGCAGGAGAAACATATCAGAAGTGAGTAGACAGTGAGAAACACACTGCTGCTTTATCGCAGAAACATCACTGCTGACTTAGAGATGATGCAGGATGGAGGGAGTTTTTTGTGCCTTTTTTCCCCTGTTTTTTAACTGTAGTGCAGAAAGTAACAGAGTATAAACATATCAGCTTGGTATCTTCACAACAGACCTATGTGTTGTATTCTCAAATTCAGATGCAGCTAATTTTCATTTCCTGGCTTTTCCCCTGCCACACTAGCTAACCAGTGGCATGTCGTTTAATCCATCAGGGTTTATGGAATTATCTTTCTTACTCTCCATGTCTGTGAAGACTTCAAGCATTAGGTAGACAGACAAGCTATTGCCTTTTTTTGAGCTTCATCTACAAGTGTGGTTTGTTGTAATCCTGTCAAATCTGGGGCAAGGTAAAATCATCATCCTGTCTCTGAATTTTATACTTTGAGCCCTTTTTTTATTTTTTAAAGGATTTATATGGACAGAAGAAACAATATTATGAAATTGAAAACTAATTTGTTCGTGAACTAAGACAAGGACAAGCTTTAAAATCATATATTTAAATATGGTATATATCAGATATGCCATATTTAAGTCCACATTTATTAAGAAAACCATCAGCAATAGTATAAGAATCATTTTTTTCCCAGATAATATAAAAGCTATTTTAAAGGAAATTTGTGCCATCAATGTGGTTCATTATTATACCAGGGCCTTAATCCTTCAATATTCATAATTAAAACTAGATTAAGATTTGTGCTGGGTCCCCTATAGATTTGTCCAAGGTGACAGCTGTAGGTATTGCTCTATATTTGACAGTACTGATAGTATTATAAGTTTGAATGAGGCTTTTGAAAATACATAATAAACAGTTTTTAAAAAATTATATTTCATTAAAGAGACTACCATCTGAAAAATGGTACTAGTCACTATGGCCCAAGTAGAACCAGTGAAATCTCTGAGGCCATGGCCATGCTTTTCCCCCTTACCTTATAATGTATTCTAGCACTTGATCTGGCTATCTTTTTTACCAAGTAAAGGGAAGCTCTGTCGAAAAAAACCCTGCCAAAATGCATGTCTCAATGCTTTTCAAAGACTCATATCTCTTTCTTTTATTGATAGTTAGTTCTGTGTGCAAAGGTCTTGGAGCTGCTTGAAGTAAGGTACTGGTTCTTTTTACTTACTTTAACTCCTATAAATGTAAAATGTAAAAGAAAAAAGAGAAGAAAAGAAAAAAAAAAGAAAAAAGAGAAAAGATGAGGAAATTTGCATGCTGAAAGGATGGAGGCTTATTGAAATCCAAGAAATAAAATTTAAAAAAGAAACTACCAAGAGAAATGCATGCAATTTTACCAATCACTACAGCCATTTAATTCTCATAAGAAAATATTTCTTCTCCCATTTTAACATGAAGTACCATTTGTAACCCAAATTGGAGCAATGTGAAATCAGCACCGCAGTAAATGTAACTTGTTTAGCAAACTCCCACAATATTTTGGGATGCAATCAGGATAGCTGGATGATTTTCCCTGCTGGGAGCACTGTTCACACTATACCTGCTTTCTGTAAATCCATGCAGGCTGGGAAATGCACTTTGTTGTTTCAGTTAATTAGACAATGGTCCCTTGATGCAGAATGAAGACAGATCCAATACCTGATATGTGGAGCCCTGAAAGTTTGTAAGTTGTTGCTGGTTTTGGCATGTTTCAACAAAAAAAAAATACACTTATATTTCTATAAATATGTCATTGCTACATTGTGTTGGTCAGTTATTGCTTTTAAGCAGCTGAGTTCTGATTTACGGGCTAAACCTGCAGAAGTGATACGAACATGTTACATCTAGTAAAAAGCACAGGTCACTCTTTAACAGATATCATTGTTCCCCAGTTTAGGACAAAAAAAATTTTCTAAGTTATAGCTCCCCTTTTTTGCTAGGGTAATAGCCTTAAAATATATGTCTGGCAGGTAGGATCAGACTCCTTTTCAAAATTTATGATCCTTAACAAAGATGAGTCACTTGATAATGTATGAAACTCTAATAAAATTTTTATTAAAATGCAAACATACTAGTCTGAGACACTGTATACTGGTTTTTAACTGTGGTATTAAGGAAAAAAAAAAATTTTGCCCTGCCCCCCGCATTTTCTTGAAATCTAGGGGAGGAAAACAGGGAAGAGACATCCAAACTTGTTTACAATGAGAAAGAGATGTGAGTAATTATGGAGTGTTACTGCTTTATTAATAGCAGTTTGGTATCTGCATTATTTCAGGTACGTGTTTCCCAGGTATATTTAGAACACAGAAAGCTTGGGAGTTCTGCAAGTATTATAGTAAACCTCTGGCTATTTTTCATGGAGATGTCATGGCTAGGATTGCAAGCTGGTGGTATAGGTAGGAGACAGAAACAGGTCTCTAGGCAGCTGCTCTGCTTAGGTGGAAGGGAAAGGGAAGGATTTCCAATGAACCAAAATCACAGAGAGCTGAGAAATAACTGAGTAGTGACATTCTGATATTGCATTATATTTGCCTTCTGGTGCAATTGCTGTGCTTGCGTGCACTCCTGCCTGAGCATTGTGACCAAGGTGTGAGACAGCACCACAATGTGCAGTCAGGGCATCAATTTGCACTTATGTTGCTGCTGTCCAGCTCCATCAGGTAAAGTATTTTGCATGTCTCTCTTACAGAGGTCACTGACCTAAAACATGCATGTACCAACAGAAAGCTTTTGTGGTGGTAGTTTAGAAATCAAGTGTCGGAATTGTAAGCAATAGGTCATCTCTACATTGCAAAATAAATTTAGGAGAACACAGTCTGAATCCATGCATCAAAAAACAACTTTCAAATGCACTTGAGCATTTGGTAAAGAATGCATGGCAGAATAATTTCATATGTGACCAAGTAAATACAAGTCTGATGATGGAAAAACTGCACCTATGAGTTCTGAATTATCAACAATGTGGATATGTGGTGATACTGAATACTAGTAGATATATCAAGTATCTACATTATTAACGGGAAGCTAATTTAAATGTATAATTTTAATGTATAATGAACAGGAATCTAATCTAATCTAATTCTGAATTTCCATGTATCACTAATAAATTGGAAGACTAATTAATCAAATATTGCTGCAATATTAAATAGCTAATTTTCCAAGCAAATTGTTTTTGAACTCTTATGTGAAGCTGCCTGTGGCTATGTCAGATGATGCTGCATAAGTTATGTACTGAAGTTTATTTTGACTTCCTGAATACTCTAGTGTAGACCACAACACTACAAATTCATGTATGCTGCTGCTAATATAACCCCCGAAAAGCTGACACATTTCTTCTGCAGAATACTTACTCTCTTTCATGTAAAACAAAATTTTACAGATAAAAAAAATGAAGATATTGCTTTTAAAGGTTTGAGGTAACATATCACCCAATCTTAGTTTAGTTTCATTTAATTGGAATGTCATTTAGAAATAAGAACTACTAAATAAGAAGCTGGCCAAAGAAACGGTGAAAGTATAATAATCGGTTTAAATATCAAGCTTCAAATTTGGATTTTGAAATTCTCAGTAGGAATGGGATAGAAATTTAATCCTTGTCCCAGACTAAGGAATATTTTAAAAGCTTGATTGTAGAAAGTGTTGACTGCAATTCTTGAGTAATACACAGTATCTTTGAACAGTGAGGAAACAATGATCAATGAAATATGAATTATATTCTGAACTGGGGTATAAAACTGCTCCTACATGCAATGTGTATGGACATAGTTGTAAAACAAAGTAGTATCATTAGATAACACATGAGAGAACTCTTTAAATGAATATATAAGTGTTTTGTTGCCATACTTAGAGACTTGCTCAGGTAATACTTTCTTTATCATGTATAATATTTGAGGGGGAATCTTCACCAATCAGGAAGTCTAAATGATCTCCTTGCATTGGAAGTAGAAGTGAGCCCAGAACAGCTGCTCTTTCAGCGCTGCTGTAGGTATTTCCAGAACTCCATGGTTCAGAGGTGCTAAGTACAGCAATCAGATTTCACCTAGACTTCTCCATGATTTAATGGTCTTACACTTAAGTAAGCCATAAAGTTTAATGGTGATATTTGTGTTTAAAGCCAGAAACATTATACTTTTCTGGACCAAGACCATTAACACCATCATTGAAATATCTGAACAACACAAATGAGGCAATAAATGGAACATTTTGCGGAGGCAAGCTCCTATTTGTATTACCATCCCATTGATCCAAGGACAAGGGAGGAGGAGACTGCAGATTTTTTTCCCCTTTCACAAATAGGGATGATGCTTTGCTCCACAAGTAGTTCCAAAGGAATCACAGGGGAGCATGCTTTAGCTCACCATGATTAAACAAACTATGATAGTTTGGCTGGAAAGGCTATTCAGAAAACACACAGGAAGTTTGTGTCAGATCCTGCATTATCTGACTCTTAGCCAATGCTTTAACTACAAGACAATCTGAATTACCTTAGTTTCCAATCTCCTTTTCCAGAAGGTTAGTTTTTATTTCTTTCCCTCATATGTTATGTGTTTCAATAATTACATCAAGAAGATGTTAGCAAGAGGAGGTGTGGAGGGAAGGATAAAATTAGTTTCAGTGTAATAGAGGCTCACGATTTTTAAGATTGAAAGTTCCTTAGCCTACTCACAAACTTCTTAATTATTGCTTTACTTTTTATTCGTAAAGTATGAATTTTTAATCTGGTAGTTGAAAAATGGGCAGGTGAAATCAGGTGTCATAGTAGACTATATTGATTTTGAAGAGCTAAACTCAAACAAAACAACTTAAGTCTGAGATTATTACTGCCATCTCAAAATTAATAGACATGTCTATATTTCATTTAAAAAAAAAAGATGAGTTTTTTTAAGTTCTAATTACCTTGTTTGGTGGGACATTGACATAAAAATTGTCAGTTTATTTGTAGTTGCTGTCCAGCACTTGAAATCTGAAAATTCTTACTTTTAATTTAATCAGAAACATGCAAGAGGACGGTTTGTGACCTCATGAGAGGTCCTAATGCCAGGATCATGTTGGAGCATTGGCATCACAGGAATCCATTCCCCACTCCCAGTGAGAAGGGAAGCAGTTGGCTGCTCATTTGTGGTCACAGCCAGTTACAACCACACATTCCCCAGTGACATATTGCAAGATGAGAACTTGATTAAATCTGCTTACCAATGAAGCCATAGAGCAGAACTGAAAACTTTTCTTCTCAGAGCCTGAGTCATGGTTAGCAGGATAATTGGAATTTATCAAAGACCTCATTATGCTATGGACTCAGCTGCCCCAATATTCAAAAGCTTACATGCTTTCACCATGAAAGACTTTAAAATTTATTTAGCATACAGGTAGCATTAATCAGTAAAATAAAGGAAAGTATAGTCTTTCAGAGTGTATTATGATCAGCTAGGAAATTAGGACTGGTTGTAAGGAATTCTATTTTGATTTTTGGATAATTGGCAGGCAGACAGCAACTACTGGAATCAAAATTTATGATGGGCACACATCCATAACCCTTGCAAGGTCCTTGACAAACTCTGTAAAGTACAGTATGGAAAGTGCAGAGGTCTCCTTGAATTTCCTTGTTTGCAGATTATCTGTCCCTGTCCCAGTGGGAGCAGCTCTGTGTGGCTCTAGCTTTGAATGGAGAGTGGTGTAATGGAGCAGCACTCCGCCAGCTCACAGCTCAGTTTTCCTGTGCTTTTCCTCCCACAGTGACACTTGGCTGAGTTAAGCTGAAGAGGCTGTGATGGGCACGACCCACACTGCTTCCTCCAGCAGCAAGGAACTCGCCTTGCCAGGAGGAGCTCTTCTCCCCATACAACTGTTCAAACTGGGACAGATCTCTGCCTGGTAGTGTATCAGCTGCAAAGGAGCTGAGCATATCAGCAGGTGGGTGACCCACTTTCTATGTCAGAGGAACAAGACTCTTAGTCACCTTTTGTTTTATGAATAATCTTACATAGATTCCTCAAAGCTATATCCCAAAAGAAATTAAATACGAAAGAACTGATGAGCAGAAGCAGACTTGTCTGCCTTCTTTTAGGTTTCTGAACCACTTTGTTCAGATAAAACATCTGGTTAAGTACCAGTTTGTTACATCATTATGATGATTTTTTTTTCTGAAATTTTTTCATCATGAGAAAGAATTCTAAACTTGGTAGTCCACTGTGGGTGTTCTCACTTGAGCCAAATGTATAGTACTACCAAAGCTAGTCATGAAAAGACATTATTTCTAATGGGTGGTTCAGGTCTGTATGAAAACAATATTATTTTTTATCTGGTCATGATGTCACATCTGTTTTATGTCTTGATTGGAACAGCAGAAGTACTATTTTATATTGAATTTCCAGTTTTGCTACTTTATCCTGTTTCTCTTCTGTATTGTTCATGTGATAAGCTCTGTCTTGTTTGAGGAAAACTTTTATTTAGTCAGGAGGGTGTGCTAGCAATCTATCTTTCAACTGGCAGAATCAAATATTAGTGTACACTATAAAAATGACAATCAAGCATCATCTGAGAAGACAGAAGCATGTCTATTTCTTTGCCTATCCAGAGAAGAAAACTGTTACCTTGTTTATAAGAAAAAGTTGGGTTTTTTACAAAGAAAGTTTTGTATGTTTTCTCAGGGAACCTTTTTATATTTTTCAAGACATAAGTAATGCCATGCTGTAGTCTTGGACATGCCAAATTGCAGTTGCAATATCATAACTACTTCCTAGTCAGGCCAACGATGTCATCTCTCCTCTTTACAACTGATGTCCTTAAGCCTTCAAAATAAAAACTGCCCCGTGTTAGTAGGACTTAGTTTTGGTTTAAATGCTTCAGGGTCATAGAGAAAAGTGTACACTGTGGGCTCAGTGAAGGAAGTTGAAAAATTAGGAATCTGCGGTGTTTCCTTGATCTTCCCCTACCCATATGCATTTTCTCTTGGGATCTTTGTGATGCCTCATTTTAAATCTTACAGCATATCATTAAGTAATTTTACATTTTTTTCAAATTCCATATGTAAGCATAGGAACAAGTAGGGTTTGCATAAAGATGAGTGAAATATGGACATCAGGCCAGATAATAAGTGATATTTTGTAGTAAGGAAAATCTAAAAGTCTGAAAAATGTCTTCAGTTGTATTCAGGGACATACCCTACACAGGTATATCCCTGAAATAGGGACAGCTTTTATCAGGTTAGCTGTCACCGCCTGCGAATCAATGTAAGTGTAAGAATATGTAAGTGTAGTCTATAAAGTAGTAGTTTTGAGTGTTGTTTAAGCCAGGTAACTGTACTTTGGACCACAGCACAAAAGAACTCTTGGTAGATTGCTTTGTTTTTTTAATCTCAGAATTATCACTACTTGCTGCTTTTACAAATTAAGTTCAAGTCTACAACTATATGTAAGATAGCTAAAATTGTATATGCCACTAAAGTTTTTTTGTGAAGTCCTGTGAGGCTCTAAATACCTCTTTCAGAAATCCAAATATTGATTGAAATAATAATAGTTTCTCTTTTGTTGTCACCACCCTGTATTTATACACAGATTACAAATGAATGGGAATAAAGAGCAAGATGTGAGTAACCACAAAGTTCCATATTTCTACTTCAGTCAAGCCCACATATAATTTTTCATTTCTGCTCTCCAGTACTTGATCTAGTTCACTAGCTATTCTTAGTTTCAGATGTAAAAACAGGAAAAGGAAAAGAAAGAATAAAAAAGGGTATAATGAAGGATAGCACATAGTTACCAGTAACCACGATTTCCTTGTGTTACTAAAGACAGGAAGGATTTATGTGAATATAACAAGAATATATATTGGAGGCAATCTCCATGTGTTCCACAGTTTTGAAATCAGGTCATCTAAATACATGTTGCTGTTTCTAAAAGGTTTGTCTACCATTTAATAACAATAAAGTATTAAGAAATAATTCTTACCCATTGCTAGAGAATTCAGTGTGGTCATTAATTGCCTCATAATCAACCACAAGAACAACAGTCTTTTATTTTAAAAATTAATTCAACACTTTATCTTTTTAAAGTGATGCATGACAAAGGCTCTTAGAGTTCAAGCATGAAATAAAGCTGTGATTTTGCCCTATAGTTTATTTTCCTTTGTTGGGTGATTTCCTAAATCAGCTTAAAAGCTGCTTGCAAATCTTTCAAATGCTATTAGATATTATTCTAGGAAAAATGTTATTTAAACTGGTCTGAAGCTGATATTCCTTTTAAGTTTGAAACACTTCTTTCCAAACAGAAAAGAGACAAATACATTTAAAAAGTAAGAGAAAAACTTAGCAGGAAAAGCAGCAGCCTGTTGCTTATCCATGCCCGAGCCGCACCACTGGAGCAAATCAGCACAGCACACAGTCTCATTAGCTGCTCTGAGACCTGCTACATGTCTATGAATCCCAGGCTGCTGGGGATTTGCTTTTGGCTGCCTCCTGGGTTTCAGACTCATGAGAGTGCTGTAAGATATAGAACCCTGAGGGATGTTAACCTGGTTATGCAGAGCAGCAGCTGGACCAGAAAACGATACAATTATGGCAGAAAGGCTTAGGATATGTAAAAATCAGAAGGGCATCTTCTAAATGTTTTCTGGATTACATATGAAGCTGGGGAGGAAGGAATGATTTTTTCTGTCTCTGCTCAGTACGCGATTTGACTCAGGATCAGAAGTTACAATTATTGAGAATCTGAAGCAATAGCAATGTCATAGCTGACACAGGCAGATATGTATCAACCCATATAAAACTGCAAGGCTAATTCGTGGCAGCTGTTTGCAGGTGACAGCTCTTTTTATTATTATAATTATTATTATTTATTTTCTGCAGTGAATTAATGCATATTTTTAATATTAGCAGCCATTTAAAACAGAAATTACATTGGTAAAATTATCACAATCAAAATAAGTTTAAACCTGTTTTCATGCTGGTTGGTGATTTTAGCAGAACCTTAAAAAACTCACCTGTCAGCTTTAACCTAAATCAACCATTTTCAGCTGTGCTCCTAAGTGACTTTCATGCAGTAAATAGACCCAGCCTTATTTATTTACCTTCCACTGAAAACAAGTTCAAAATACTGTAAAGAAATTTGTATTAGAAGTACAGCCTTGTGAGGGATATGTGAGAAGAGTAAGGGGAATATAAGAACTATTCAAAGATCTCGCTTTAAAAAAAAGAAATGAAAACTCAGCAAGACAGCTGGAATACAACAGCGACATTATGCACCTGTTTAGTCCTGAGCATGAAGAAATTAGGATCTGTTTTAAATTATTAATGAACTAAATTAATAAGCAGGATGAAAATCCATTTAACTTCCCAGGGAGGAAGGGCTTTATACATGTATAGACAATTGTTCTCTCCAGCCTACTGAATGACTCAGAGGTTTGTGGAAATGTCCTTAAGACAGGACATAAAATAAGTGATAGGAAACTTGGGAATTACTTTCCAGGAATGTTTTTTTTTCCTTTATTTGGTCTTGTCAAATTAAAATAGTCAATAGTATGTAGTATTGCCAAGTGGTTACCATGAACGTAAGCAAGCTTTATTTTGAGTCATTTAAGCACCAAATTTCCTTAGAAATGAACAACTCTAAGAGTCAGTACTTTTTGTTTGAAGACTCTAGACTTCCCTTTGAAAGAGTTACCATTTGATTCTAATTGATCCTGATGTGTCAAGTGTGACTTTCCTATTGGGCTATATCTGGTATAACTGCAGATAATCACCTTTTAATTCTCCCCACACTGTAGAAGTTCATACTAAATCTGGTCTGTTGCCTTAAATTGGCAGTGGCTGTGTCTATACTCAAGGAAGTTATACTCATGAGTAAATTAGATTACTGTTTTAAGATATACCAGTAATTCTCTTTCTAAGTATAGAATGGCATTGGTTAAAAGAAGCACTGTAAATCTTATTTCCAATTAGCTTAAGCCCTATAAACATTCACTGAAACCCTACTAAATCTGCTTAAATTCAAAGGCTGTCCGCAATTTGCCAGCTGGTTGTTCCTGTCTGGAGATTTAGCAACGGATATCTGTGGGATGGGAAAAAGCTGATTAGAGATGAATAATGAAGAAAGACCAAAACCCCATTAGGCAGGTCTGAAAGCAGAGTCTAACAAATGACCCCAAGAGATATTTAATAGTGCCCAGTTAGGCAAAAAGCAGTAGGCAGTTGAACTTGTTTCTTATGAAGGAGATTGCAGAACTGAGCTTATTCAGCTTGTTTTGAGCTTCCCGTGGATTCAGTGACTTTTTATAGTAGGAATAAACCCCTCATGCTTCATCAAACTGATAAACAATTATTTTGTTTATGGAGTTACATCAGTGAATGACAATCTGGGTTTTCATTACATGGATGTGGGTTATAATTAAAATTATGAGTTTCACAAACAGCAATAAAAAAAAAAGAAGTTACCCCCTCAAAATGGGAAGGAGAGTTTAAGTAATATGTTCACACTGGACAAAAAATATTAAAAGAGAAAGGTAAATCCTTACATTTCCTCTTATGTTCACCATGCTGTCTGTGAAAAAAAAAATAAATCACTGAGGGCTTTGCCAATCTCTCTTTTTCTGGGAATAAATTAAAAAATGTATTGAAGTCAAGAAGGGTCTCCTAGGTCCTCGTGTCAGAACTATTCTGCTTTTGCTGTAGCAAATTTCTCTACCAATGCTCTTAGGCAGAACAACGTCCCCAGATGACAAAGAGCATCAGTCATCCTCTGAGATAAATCTTCTCTTTGATGTGTGTGACATTGGGAAGCTGAGTAATATGTTAGTATTCAAACTTACTCTGTTCAAGTCATTGTGTCTTGCTCAGTATTTAGACCCTTCTGCTCAGGATGCTTTGTTAAAAACATCAACGCCACATTTATTTTGCTATTTGAAAAACCTGTGGATGTATTTCATATGAATGTGTATGTTCAAAGCAAAATTAATCTTTACCTGAATAAAAATCCATAGTTTTTTCTTGTTCTAGGATTATATTCTGAAAGAAGGGGCTCAGTGTTGTAATGTAGTGGATTTCATACTCCTAAGATAGATGACAAAGTGAAATATCATCTCCTTTTCTGACTCTTCTGTCTAGACGCTTTTTGTATAGTGGGCAGTTGGGAATTATGAGATTAGAATTCCACTGAGGTGTTCTGCTGACATCATAAGCCATACAACTGAAGCTCAAGTGGTTTACATTGTCATTAGACTCCCAAGATAGAAATGTAAAACTACATAATTCATGGCGTGCCTGTTTGTTTTATATAATAATGCACTCTCTGAGTTCCTGATTCAGTTCTTAATCCCACTGAGACCACTCCTCCTTTTCCCAAAACAGCATTCTGACAGCACAATTGAAACAACATTTTGTTATAAAACAAAAGGTATTTTTTTAATTGAAAGAAAAGACTGAGGATTTCTTGAGAGGAGAATACAGAATTTTTTTATCTCTATGTGAGTAGAGTTAAAAACGATAACTTTGGGATTGAAATACTGTTCATCAAAGCTGGATCAACACATGGGTTACTAAAGCAGTGGAATGTGACAGCTTGGAAGGAGCAAGCATCTTAGGTGAAGGTACAGATAAAGCTGAACAGCTGGTATGAGGGATATGTAGTTTCAAGAGATTTCAATTATTTGAAAATAAGGCAAGATATTTTCTGATTTGACAAACAATTGTTCTGGAAAAAAAATCAAATTTGGGATTTGTGGAAAAAAGCTTTCAAGATTTGAAATGTTTTAAATGGTGAGATGTGCTTTTTTTGCTATGCAAGCTGGCATTGGAAAGAGTCATTCTTCCAACATGTCTTCCAATCTTCTTGACACAAATTTCTCTATTATATAACCTTTAGTGCTAAATTAATTTTAAGAAAAAATCTTCCTGTTTGCTTATGTGAAACTGAAAGTATGGACAATTTTAAATACCTATGATTTTCTTTTTTACTCTCCATGCCAATTGTCACAATTCTGTGGCATTAGGTAGCACAACAGATTTCACTTTTCTAAGTGTTGGATATGGTTCTTATGCATATTGGAGCAAGGAAGGGAAGGTGTCTGAAAATATGAAGCAATCAAGAGAGAAATGGGCATGTGCTCAGGTAGATGTTAAGATAGGCAATTTAAATAGATAACAATATGCAGTGATAATTTAATTACTGTGTAGTCTTCTTCCAATTCTCTGAACAATGCAACACAAATCTATGATCTCACCCCAGGAGAAGATATTTTTCATTAAAAACCAAACAACAGAGTAGCTCATAGCTGCCACAGAAGCTGCTTCAGCATATCAAATTATTTTAGAAGGTAACAGGATTTTATGCTTTCAAACATGTTGGTCATGATAAGAATCCTTTTGAAATCCTTATTTTAAAGGAACAATATCAGCAAACAGAAAACAGAATAATTTTACATTCTGAAATTATACTCTTGTTTGTTTAAATCTATTTTCCTTTTGAAACAGAACTTAGGCAGATGCTACAGATTCTTCTCTAGTTTAAGTAGTGTGCTTAGATTGTTGGGAAATTGATAACACCCAATCTCAGTAGTGATATAACTCAAAGAAAAGAAAAGCAGAGAAAAAATGAAAGAGTCTTTTTTATGAAGTGGCACCAGACAATCTTTCTTAAGGGAATATATAAAATAGGTGTGTTTATTTCTGATAGGCTTGCATGCCTGATAACAGTAAGCAGATTAAGTATATACAGAAGATCTTTTATGCCTGCTTCACTTGAGTGAAAGGTATTATGTTTGTAAATCAAAGTCTAAGTGCTGGCAAAGGGGACACACTGCATAATCCTTTATCTTTAAAAAGCATCTTAACATAACTGTAACTTGACCATTCCTCTAGTTCAGCTTCAGAAGCAGATAGAGGAAGACATGCTTCCCAATAACAAATCAGTCACATCTCCTAAAAATGAGGGGTTTTATCAAAATCAATGTATTTTTACCATTATTTTCACAAACTACAATATGTGTTTATAAGAAAGATTTACATCTGTAAGTTCAGATTTTAGCTACAATAAACCTTCAACCTTAAATGTGCAGAGTTATGATAAAATAAGTAAAAGGTGGTGTTTTTTTTAAGACAGAAGGATACATATAATCTTCTATCTTGAAAAACTCTAGATCCAGCCAAAATCCTCAAGAATTTTGAGCAGAGAAAATATTGCTTGGAAATATTTGTTGGACTGCATATTATCATTTTTTGTATGTGCATTTGATTTTGGTTTTTTGTTTCTTTTTCTCTTAAAATTGTAAAGATCTGTTCAGATTGGAGCAGTGGAAAAACCCCCTAAACTAGATTGCTGACATGACTGCAAATAAAGTTACCAAAGTGTCTGGCTTTAAGATGCACTCTCTAGTCCCAAAATATGAAAAAAAAATTATTTTTGATTAACTCTACTGGAACAAATAAGAGCTTAAGAAATTTCTTTTTTTTTTAATCCTAAATTTCTTGCTTATTTTAAAAAAAATCAGTAGTAACGTATAAAACCTTTAGAGAAAAGATTAAAGAAGTCTTGAGTTTGAATAGAATAGTGGAGAGAACAGGAAGAACGGAGAGGACAGAGAAGAACTGCAATTTTTGAGGAGGAGAGCAAAAGGCTGGAAATTTCTCCTGGAAATCTGATAGAGAGATGCCTAAAGAGAAAGATCTGATTCTAAAGGCCAAGACTATGTGTTGCAGTGTGGTGAGAAACAAGTTCTGACTAGAAACTAATCTGGAACAAGGAATAAATGCAGATGCAAGCTAGAATCAGCCTGGTTGTGGGCAATAAATTGGAATAGAAGAGATTTGGCCAGGGACATCAAGACTTTCTGTCCAAAATACATCTGAGCCTTTAGAGAGAGACTGAAATAGGAAAACTAAGCCTTAAAAGTAAGATATAATGAAGGCCAAGTGTGAGAAAACAGATGGTACTTCAATAGAGAAAGACTGGACTGAGTAGAATATAAAATAGCAAACACAAAGACTTAGGATCAGTGGAACACATTCCTTTACAAGAACTAATGTGGAATCCAGTCTCTTAATTTAATCTAGGAAATATAGTGGCAAGTGTCTCAGGACCATGAATACAGGTGTATTTTGGTAAGCCTGTTGAAATGAAAATGTTTGGAGTCAGATGAATCCTGCATGCATTTATACACAAGTTAAACAATCTCAAATGTTTTCACATGATCAAGGCTACAGTCAATAATTAAACTGTGGAATAAGAAAATATTTAGACAGAAAAATTCAGGCTTATCCATTTCAAACTTATCTCTGAGTTCTGTAGAGGTATTTTCCCAGCAGCTGTTTACAACAGCTTCCAAAAATATTTTTGTCTAAGAAAGTTCTGATTATTACAAATAGATGGATAATTAGTGTGGGGCCGCAATTAATCATCAGGGACCAAAAAAAGATTGAAAAGTGAGAAGATGGCAGGATTATTTTCGTTCATTTTGGTCATAGACATCTCTGGGATTTATACAGTTGTAACATAAGCAGCCAGGCTCTTTACTGTACAAATTTTCCTGAATTTTGCAAGTTCTAAAACCCTCTGCTCTGCTTTTCCTTTCAAGTCTAATTTGTGGAACTGTCATTTATAAATTTACAGTCCAAACAGAAGATGGTTTTGGACAGTGTGTATGGAATGTGTTGTTATCTCATTCTAAATAGACTGGAATGGAAACTTGGATCCTACATCAGTTGTAGAAGATTGATGAAATGGAGTTTTTTTCTCAATGTGTCACTCAGTTTAGTATGAAATGGGATTTTTATGACATTAGTTTGGGATGCAAACCAAGTTTTAGTGAGTGCTACAACTCTAACCTTAACAAATTATTAACTGTGTTAGGTGACAGTGATTACTGTAGCTTTGACAATCACAGACAATCACAAAAGATGACCCAAGGAAGAACACTAACCAACTTGAAATGTTGATTTAACCTGTATAATGACAACAACAACAAAAAGAAAGTAGCAGTTCTATTAAATCAGATGCTGAAAATCAGTTGTATCTCCCTCCCTGATCTAAGGAGGGCTACATTCCACTGAAATAACATACACAATTGCTGGAACTTAATTATGACCACCAACTTTCAGGTTTCTTTAAGCAGTCAAATTTTCTGTAGAAACCTTCTGAAAGAATAAGACAAGTATTCAGTGGCTGAGGCAATAAGCAGAAAGGATGGCTGTATCCTTAGCAGCATTGTCACTAGATAAACACTTAGCAGAGCTGAGTCCTGAAACACATCTTCAGACAATCTGACACTTGGACTTAAACCTGCTGGAGTGAATTTCCACTCCATTACACTTAAGTACATTTCCCTTTGATACAATGGTGTCAGCTATCTCTGTGGTATTGAAGAGTTTGGATAAGGGCATGAGAAGCTAAGCTTACAAGTTTTCAGCAACTGCTGCCCAAGAACATCCTGTAAAGTCAAGGATGCCTGAACAGCTTGTGATGGTACATGTAATGTACTTAGCTGTGATGCCAAGGTGAAAGCCTGCTGCAATTCTGACCCATGCCTTGCTAAACTGGTTTGAGTTTACACCTTTTCTGTTTTTTAACACCTGCAGTTATTCCATGATGATTGGGTTAAATTTTACGACAAATTTTAAAGACAAAGGGGGAATCCTCCCCTTGGCACACAAAACTATAAAACAGAACTGTGGAAGGATTTGTATAAAACCAAAAAATAAAACCAGTATTTCTTCTGAGGTAGTATACTTCTGGACACAGAGATTTCTAGGTACCTTTATTGAAGATGTGATATATCTTGAAAAACAAATATGGTAGGAAATAAGGATCGACAGGTAGCTTTAAAAAATATTCAAACAGTAGAGTAAAAGCAAATGATGATTATGCTGAAAAAGAGAAAACTGAATATAAAACCTACTGTTAATAAATATTTTCTGCCTCAAGCTGTTTATACTTCTTTTCTCCAAACACACAACAGGTATTTAAATTTGAGTTTGAGAAATATAACTTTAGGACAGTAAGACTAGTAATATCACAAAATGAAAGAAATAACCATACAATTACATAATTCATAGTATGTTTTCTGTATTATCACTGTGCACTAACCTAGCAAAAACTTCCCGTCGTTTCATTTTTCTCCTGTCTACATTTATTTTTCCTCCATCTCATATTTGCATATGCTCCCTACCTTTTAGGGATTCCTCCGCACATCTGACACAAATGGAGTGGAAGGGTGAAGAAGGTCAGTAGAATAGATCAGCTTTCAAGTGGACTTAAGGTGCTTCAAGTGCTTTTAAAGGTCACAAAGATGAGAGCAAACAAACAGTGAATGAGTGTTGCCATATTTTTGTCAGGCCCAGCAATACATCTGCTCCCATTGCTTATCAAAGTGCTGACATGATAGTTGAGATAATACTTGAAAAAAATGACATGGATACCAGTTGTTATTTCTTTTGTCAGTGTCATAAAGTTATAATGTTCAACTGTAAATGAGGACCAAAGTAGATGTTCTGGCAACCGTATATTGGAGAGTAGCAGAGAAGTTCACTGGGCTGGAGCAGGATTTTTAAATTATCCATTCTCTGAATTTATGGATGGGAACAAGATCAGTGAATAAATATTAAATAAGCAGACACTTGGAGAATTTGACTGTGTGGTCCCTGATGAAACAGTTTACAAGACAAATTAGCTATTTTATTGTATTAATACCTTAATCCTGTTGTTTCCCTGTGGTAAATGCAAGTGTAAAACTTGCCCTTCATTTTGTCAAGCTTTAGATTAGCTAAAAGTGAGATAGATCCTCAGGCACCAATGCTTGAAAATTTTGAGTCTACTCAATGTACCTTTGTTGAGCAGATTCTTACCCAGATTCATTCCTCAGCTTGCACAACATTTATATTGCTAAGCCTGCAGAGAAGAATGCCTTGTTAAATGGCTTTTACAACTGACTGAATTGAACAGTTTTTTATATATATGGCTCAAATAGGAAGCTTCTAAAATTTAATATTTAAAACTTGGGAAAATCTCAAATGCACAAGAAGTTTAAAAATATTAAAAGCTTTAAAAACAATGTTTAAAAAGTCAGGAACACTTTGCTTTAATGACAAATAAGAGCTCCAGTGGCTTGGAATTTACCCCTTAATTATACCCATATCAATTAACTTCCTTTTTCTAGAGGCATCCAACCCATACATTCCAGTGTTACAAGAAAATCTGTTTGTATTTGAGAACCTTCATAACACTTAAAACTGACTTCATGCACACCCCCTGGTATTTTACCAACCTTTGTGTTGGCACTGAATGCTACTAAGCAATAAAGAGTGGAGTGGAATTTTTCATTTCAGCTCCAATATTTGGAAAGTCAGCAAATGCTCATAACTCCAGATGAAGTGAAAGGAACATGTAGATCTTTAACACCCATAAAATTCAGCACAGAAAAGCACTTATAATGGCTGATGGCTGTGAGGATGGAAAGGGACAGCACTGTTATTCTGACCTTGCAACCACAAGTAGATTTAGAGCCAGAGATAATCAGGAAATGTATTTCCCCTGTTCTTTATCACTTATATTTTAAAATATTTCCCTCCTCCCATCAGGGTAAACATTAAAATTGTGTGGTAATATAAAGTTTTAAAGGACAGGAACAGAGAGATCTGGTTCAAAACTCCTTGTGTGTTCAGCAGAGGTTTGAGAATCAGCCTTCTGCCTCCTGCCCCTGCCTGGATTACAGCAGAAACCAAAACACAGTCTCTATTCAGCAACAGCTAGAGCAGGAAAAGAAGTCTGAGCCCAGGCTCAACTCAATTATACCATCTCTTCCAGGTTTTCATCTCCAGTTTTGGAAATGGTTTTCTGAACAAAAGCTTACTGCAAAAATATAGTCTTTCCAAAGTATCAATAAAACCAACAAAATTAACAAACAATATCCCCCCCCCCCCAACCAATATCAAACCAAGATAGAAAAAAAGAAAATTTCAAAAGCAAGAGCTGGGGGATATACAAGCTAAGAATGTGATGTTTTAGACAAAGCCATGACATTTTTCTTGTCTTGAATCTAAAAAAAAAAAGGAAGAAAGATGAAAATTTGGCCTATTAAATTTAACTAGATTTTTATTAGTTGTAGAAAGCATTTGCACTTTTGCAGGTGACATTTTGGTGTCTTTAAAGATTTCATTTGCTAGGGATGAAACTGCCATCTTAATCACACTTATAACATCAGCTGCTTCTATTTATTACTGGTTTGCTCATATTGATTATCTTTATTCTTCTTTATAAAAATATAATAATTTTATTGCAATAGTAATTGCAGCAGATTAATCTGTACTAAATATCACTTGTTACCTACAGAATCAGCAAGGTTATTCCACGTTGTTTGGGATCACTGGGATAAAGATAACAGGCACTTCTCTAGAGCCTAATCATCCATGAAACAAAGAGTGATAATAAGTACAAATTGAAATCCTTGGCATGCCTAAGGCATTTATCTTTGCTGACAACATTTAGAGTACATTGCTCTAAGAAGATGTTCAGGCAGTGAAACCACTCATCAAAGTAGTGTCACCCCGTCTCAAAAATAGCATCAGAAATGTCAGGTCTTTTTGGATCCCTGTTGGCTTTAATACATCAAACACATTATGTTCATATAAGATTTTGCTCTTCAATCATTATTTAAAAGAAGAGAAAATAAAATTTCAGACACTTGTACCTTTTTTTTCCCTCTCATTTTTGCTGTTCTCTATGCAATCGACTCCTGAAAATATCAATGAAATTTCATTTACTATTAATTTCCATTTTTCTTTGATGAACAAGGCACTGAATCGGCAAAACAGGGCTGGGTTCAATTAAACTGGTCCCTTTGTCTATTATTTCACTGAGTTTTGGTGATTTAGAAAAACCCCTCAAATGCACTTTTTTCAGTGAAGCATAAAAAAGCTGTAGAAATCATACTGTTTTTAAAAGATAACCTTACTAGATGTGAGCATGTAATTATCACACTACAAGAAGGTCCGAATATATCCATGTAATTATTTTTTAGCCATTTCAGTTTCTTGATCTTCCCATGAACTTACCTGAGAAGTCTAAGATTCCACCTCTAAGTAAACCTCAATCACAGTACACTTTCACAAGAGACTATTTTCTTAGCAGCACTTTTGATGACTGTGTCAAGAGGCATTTTCCCCATCCTCCCTTCAAGCTGACATGGATCCAAATTGCCAAGATTTGCAGGTGTTGAGCTTTAGCTCTAAAGCGTTTGATCTGCCCACCCACAAAGAATTCCCCTGGAAACATGTATAGATATTGCAGCAATTCTCCAGCCAGCTCTTGAATATAACAGCCACTCAGGGTCACTTCATGGTAACAAAGCCAGAAAGGAATCCTGAGGAAGTCCAGATTACCTTATAGAACCTATTATAAATTAAATAGCCCCCTTTTTAGTCTGTTCAATGGCTTCAAACTTCTGGCTCTGTTATAATGTGAATAAAGCTAATTAGGACTGGTTTGTATTTCAAATAGAGTTTTAAAGATATCTGCACTGAATTAAGCAGAGTAATTTGTGGAAGTGTTTGAAAGAGGATTTATTACAAAAATCTCACGTTTGTTAATTTGCACCCAGGAACAGCATCTAAATTGTAATTTAACAGTCAGTATCTGCTGCATAGCTGGATCCCTTGTGTCAGCCTATACCCACAAAGATTTTTTTGTGGGCGGCAGAGCACAGAAATAGGTTGAAATCAGTAATTGTGACTTTTGATAACAAAACCAATACATATGTGATCTTTTTACTCCTGCAGTTATCAGTGCAGTCAAGTAACTCTTGGTTGGTTCAGGCAGGTGTCACAAAAATAAACAAGACCTTCAGCTTAGGGTATGCTTTTTATTTCTCATTATTACTTCTCTTAATTCCCTTGGGCTCTGACTTCTCATACACTACTGTCTTTTTCTGCAATTAAGACCTTTGTTGTGTTTCAACTAAATGAAGATGGTCTCTCTGTGTCTCCTGGGTCCTCACTTACACAGCCTCAGCCTGACTTAACCTAAATGTGCCTCCTTCACCTGTGATAAATGACAGCCCTCCCCTCCTTCTGAGGCTGGGAGGCAGACTGAGCCTCAGGTCTGGTTGGGAATGAGGGTTGTTCAATCATGAAGACTCTTGAGGTTTTCCTGCTTTCTCTGGCGTCCCAGAACCCACTTGCACAGAAAAGGTAGACAAGAGCTGCAAGAATACCTACAGTACTTGGATATTTTGATGAATGAACTTGTGTACATAATTTTCAATTTTCTATGTCAAACTTGTAGGAATAGTTATTTACATATTGCTATATCTTATAGATGGCTGCATCTGATAGATCAAAATTATATGTCATTCTAATATTTAATGGATTTCTATTTCAATCTAAAAAACCCATGGAACCCTTTCTTCTTTGAAATGTTTAAGTACAGCTTTGCCTTCTCCCCAATATATGTGAGAAAACTGTCTAAGGAACAGTAATTAAGAAATTCAAATCACCATTAAACAATCAGGAGTTCACATTACTATTAATTTTTCAAAAGTCTCCTCCTCCACAGTAAGATCAACATAATGTTTCAACATCTCTTTAAAATACTTAATGAACTGGTAGAGTTTATCTTTTATAACCAAACATTTGGAAAGCTTCTCTTCCAAATGTAAATAGTCTGTTACATGAAGCTGGTTGTATAGCATATGTTTTAAAACATCTTAAAGGTAGAAGGAATTTATTTATTCATTTTCCAGTGAAATGTAGAGTCCACATCTTCACGTTTTAATAATTAGCATCATATATGGAAGGGTGACTGTTTCACACACAAACTAAATTTTTTAATCACTGCCCAGTGGATAACATGTGAATCTTAATTTCAGTCATTTTTGAGAGAAAATTTTCCTCCTCTCCTGTTTCTTCTGTGTAAGCAGATTGCAGGAAAAAAGCTAAAAGTTTGAGTAAAGATCAGGCAGGTCCACTGAGTGGATGGAGAGTGAAAGGCATTTTCCATGCTTTCTAAAGTCTTATTTACCACCTGTTTCTCAATGAAAAATTCGTTTTACTCTGTATAGTGTTAAGAAGGGAAGTTGCAGGGAGAACACGTCTGCTGTATTAAAAGAAGAAGGTCTCCAAACCTAAAACCCAAACAACTTTGCGTTTTATGTGGGGCTTGTTTAACTTCTCTAGCCAGTTTAATGAACACTTTGGCAAAAGCAGTGTTTGTTGAAAAGTTCACATTTGAGATGAGCTAGGACACCTCACATTCTTGTTCTTTCATACTTCAAAGAAGTAATCCTGCAAGCCAAATCCCACATTGATATTCATTGTATTGTAAAGGTCAAAAACAAGCAGGAAAAAAAGTCAAAAACCATTTCAGAACTTGTTTACATATGAGAGAAAAAGCAGAAACAGGAAGGCAGTACAATTTGTTTATCTTTACAAGTCACTTTTCACTAATTTGATGTGCTGCATACCATCAAAATCAGAGAGTTTCTAAGGTTAATAGTCTATCAGTCAGATTGCATTCAAGAATCTTTAAAAATACGGTTTGTGTTAATAAATGAAGTCTGGGATGATTACTTTCTTACTATATTCAGTGCTTGCTTTATTCAGAAGCAAAATGACAGCATTTCATGAATAGCAAGTGGTAGTTGGATAGTAGTCAAAAAATAGCATAAGAGGAAACTCAGAGGTTACAAAGCTAATTAAAATACAGTAGTGAAAGGAGAACTAAAGAAATGTTCAGACATCTGCTTTTGAAGTTTACTAAAAGTATTAGGACTTGTTCTAAACAAAATACAGTTTATTTTGTCTCTTTATTTTCAAATGATCAATTTTTGGTCAATGGAGAAAAGCTAAGCATCCATTAAAGCACAAAACATTGCAGTTGATGTATTTAGATTATTTTACATCTACAGAATTTATGAAAGCCAGTTTGCTGTTCTAATTAAAGATGGATTTTATTGCATTGTTATTTTGCTACCACTGGCAGTTACACAGTTAATTTCTTTTGTTGTTCTTGCACCTGAGCAATTTTGCAATAATCAGCAGCAGAGAAGAAAAAAATCTATTGTATGATTATTGCTAATCATTGATTTTTGCTCCCAAAAGTTTTAAATATGTGTGTGCAGGCTGAAAATCTGTGAAAACAGGCTGTTTGAAAACAGTAGACACAGAAAAGACATGGATTATTTTCTACACTATGTGGTAGTTTCCATGGTATCTCTACCACAAAGTACATTTACTCCCCTCAGATATTACCAGAATAATCTCTTCCTACTCTGGCATTTCCTTCCCACTCCTCCCCATCAAACTGTTTTACTGAGAATTGCTAAAGGATCGTAAAATTTCAGTATCAAGCTAACGAAGCCTCAGGGCATAGATTTCCTAGTAAGTAAAATAATGATCTGAGAGACAAGGTCAAATCTAAAAAGAAAAACCCCACAACCCTAAAAGCTTTATTCATTTCATCAGACTGGGAGATCTGGGGCTCTCGGGTTTCAGCAGAGCTGCTAGCAAAGGTTATCACAGAGTTATTTCACAATACTATGCAATATATGTATTAGCTAAGGCAGTAAATGTGTCTTTGTTGAAGGGAAGAGAACCTCCACCCCAACAACAGAGTCAACAGGGATCAATAGTCTTTCAGTTGCTTTCACCTTGTACAAGGTAACTAATCCAAGAACAAAGGCTTTTTGGAATAATGTTCTAAGGAGGAAGAACCCTTGGTATAGAATTCTCTTTGTTTAGGATTTCATCTTTATTCAAGGATTTGTCTGGATGGCAAAACATGGGAGAATGCTCAAGTCAAGTTTTTATTAAATTTCACTTTCAGTCTAAGAAAAAAAAATCTGACTTGAATGCATTTCAATTATAATGCACTATTTGGAGCACCCCTAGGCTCCATGGAATCAGAGGAGGGGAAGAGGAAAATAAGGAAAAAGGAAGCAAATCACACCCCAAATAAAAACTGAGGCTAGTTCCATGTTAAAGATAAAACATTCATTTCAGCCAATAGTGAAACAGATTTCAAGGGGAGAAGATAAGCCTACAACATCTTACAGCACAACAGATAATGGGAATGACAAGTGTGAGCTCAGGTGTTTCAGGGCAAGATGAAGGGGGCAAAGTTAGATAAGTGTAGAAACTCACTGTTAGAAGTAACAGTTGTCATTAGTAGGTTACTGTGAAAGAAAAACGAAATGATTTGGCCAAGCTGGCAGTCTGCACTGCCCAGTACAGCAGCCTGTTCACTTCCCCTGGGTGTTCTGTGCTGGAGGAGTATGGACATTGTAACTGAGGGAAAAGGACTGACTGTGTCTTACTAGTAGAACAAGTAAAATATTTTCAGAGCTACTTGAATAAAATGGTGAATTTTCAGCTCATCTGCTGCTGGTTGCTTCTGTTTCCTTATCTAATAAGTAGAGTCAATAAGTAATAAAGTCATAGTCAGAATTCATTGTGATTGCCTGCAGATTTTAGGAATGTAAATGGTATTCCTGTGACTTTTTTTTTTTAATCACTCTGTAGACTGCCATCACAGTTTCTCTTCATTCAGGGCATGCAGTTAATAATAAAGTGTTATCTTCCCTTTCTGTTCATTAATTAGGACAGAAATTAAAATTATTCCTAATGCCAATCTTTTTCATATTAAGATTGACAGCTGGGGTTCAGTCCTAAGCAGCTGTGTGATGAAGACTTCAACATCTTTTCATACTAGCATTCAGCTCTAAACAGATACACTAAATCTCTCTCTATACTGTTTTCCATAGGCATTCAGTCTGTGTAATAGGAGCCCTCCTTCTAGTTTTGAATTGGAATAGTTTAAAGGGTTATCACCCATAAAAATTTCAATAAAAGTCCAAAGTTTTTTGTCCCTGTTTAAGTACAGAAATGTGCTTTAAGTTCTTCCTGGAACCTTCTCTTCTCCAAGTCTTTCAGCCTGTCTTCATGCTCCAGCCTTCTGATCAGTTTTGTAGCCTCTGGACTGGTTCCATCAGTTCCACATGCACCCTGTGTTGGTTATTTATGATTTTACCAATTTTATGACACAGGGAGCATGCTGCACTGTCAAGTATCATTTGGGATTTCACAAAATGAGTTCGACTTTGATTTTGCTCATCACCTCTCTCACAGCACATCATCATCCCAATAAGAAAAGTCACAGCTATAGGTTTAGTATTGTTATAGGACCGTGGAAATGTTTTTGGCTTACAGGAATTGTGAAGATAGTTTGTAAGCTCATACATCTGTTGAACAGACAAGGAGTGAGGATCCATCTCTGCAGCACTAATCTCTTTTCCTGCTCATGATTTAGAGTGTACATGATGCATGACTCAGCTCCTGGAAAGCTAAAAACCTACTTCTCTTTTTTCATCTTAATGGATCCATTTCTACCTTATTTTTGCTTGAACTGGTTCAATCTGTCAAGTGTATGGATCTCAAGTTGGACAACAAAAGAAAAGTTCAAATAGTTACTTAGAACTTAATTAAGCGTAAAGACTAGAGTTTAAACTTGCAATATGAAGTCAAGAAAGAAAATAAAGGATTTTGTACGGTACAGGAGAGGAAATTCCCTCCTAAACCTAAAAATACGTGATTTTCAAGAGACTGAGGTATTTAAGTTTTGTGATTTCCACTGCACATAAAATCCCATAAGGTAACTGATTCTGGTGAGAAGGTAAGTTCTAGAGAAAGCAAGCTGGAAAATCAGTTGCCCCACTGCACCATCTTGCAAGCCACTTGGTGTAATTAGGATGAGAAACAAATATTTTCTTCCTGTGAATAGCTATAACTTAATGTCTACATGGCAAAACCCAAATCCCTTTCTAATTCCATTAAACTTCTGCCTACCACCACACAGGTATGATGCTTTTGCTGTACCATTTGCACAGAAACTGGATACTTTCTTCAAAACAGTGTTCTGCAATGCAGTATCACATGACTGGTTAGTGCATTATTCTATACAAAAGTAATATAGTCTATGGGTATCTGAATTGTCATTAATTGCACTTCAAAGCTATAAATAAATACAATTTTTTGAAGGCCTAGTACCACTTTTTGCTATTTTTAAAAGTTTACTAAGGGTTTTCCTTTTTCTCCTTTCCATCCTAAAATTCTGACTTCCCAGGGGTATGTCTGTGTTTGAAGAGGAATGATTGTTTCACTCTGTAAGAATAGATTTTCTATTAAAAGAAAAGGTGTGCTTCCTTGTCTACCTCTGTGAAACTTTTATGGAGATAAGTACTTGAGAATGGCAAATAATGCAAGTCTTCAGTTTCTTGCAAGCTGTTTTGATCTTGAAATCTAACTTCTTGGTTAAATTTCACAAATATATTGCAGTAATTCAAATGCTTTTATCTCACAAAATTTACAAAACCCAGTGGTTCTGTAATTTTGTTTATCCTTCAGAAAGATGATTTATCTCTTGGTGTTTAACAAAAAAGAGTATTATCCATTATGACGTTCTTCCCCGATATATATACTTTGTCTATGTATCGTTTTAGACTTTTAATAAGAATTTCATGAATTTCACAAGCGTGGATATTTATCTATTTGCAAATTGTATGTCTGAATCATCTTTCATGTCCTGTCTTCACACAGAAGAAACTGCACTGGTTTCTGGGGGATTGTTTATTATTTATACTATAGCTGCAGGCAAAATTACTTTCTTGAAATCTGTTGCACTTTGTGAAAGCACAACGAAAATCAATGGCATGTGACTCAGTTTCATTTTCTGTATACAACGTTCTGAAGAGGTCTGACATTGGTGTAAGATATCCTCCCATTTCCTTTGGGGTTTTCTGTATATAAAAAACCCCAAACAAAGCCACAAACAAGCAACAAAAACACCATCACCCTAAACAAACAAAATTCCCCCAAACAAACACAATGAAAAACAAACCCAAAAAGCCTCTCCCCCCGCAAAAAAAAAAAAAAATAAAAAAAACAGCCAAACAACAAAAAACCCCAAAACAAATAAGAAAAACCCCGAAAAACCAAACCTGAAAAAAATCAAACAAATTAAATTAAACAAAAAGCCTTAACTATAATCCCCAAACAGAATAACCTCTCAGAAAAGTTAAATTTTTAAATTATAAATGTGGAAAACATTTTTTTATATATACATAATTTATATATAATATTATGACATCAAGATTTTATTCCTCTTGTTTATACTCTCTCAAATGTCTACATTGGGATATGCCTATCCTCAGGGATTCCTTGGTAACACGGTGCTGAGCTGAAAGGCAGGAGGAACTATTGCACCTCCTTTCATATATCCTTGAATAGCAGGAAAATTCATCATATTTCTTGCAGCATAGAACTTGGAGAGGAAGTATCAAGCAGCACATCTTGAAGTAAATCTCAAAGTATTGCAGTGTTTCTTGTGTATCAGGTCTCTGAAAAAAACCTTGTCATTACACTGTCTTTCCAACAGAGTGTACGTGATTAAATATGCTGCAGTATATATGAATTTGTTATATTCCACATTAACTTACATGTTTATATCTTTCCAAGGATGCATTCTCATAGGCTCACTCTGTGAGGCTTTGTTTAAAGCTAGTGCACTCTAAACAAACAGGTGTTGAATTGAAGAGACAGTCCAATACCTTTGCACTGCAGTTCAAGATCTCCAGACTCTTGATTCAATCTTTGAATACAGAAACATACAATTGTATAATTACTAAGTAGGCTTCTTTCTGCTTATGTTCACTTTTTCTTATTTTATTTGACCACTTCCAATATCTTTAAATGCAGTTTTGAATTGCAGAGTATCAAACACATGCTGAGAAAAATGCTTTTTCTTACTAACTTATGTATCAGTTACAGGTAATATCCTCCTTTAACAGCTATCAAAGCTGTATAATGTGTATTCATACACCACTCTCACCCCCAAAATTCCTCTCCTCAATCTCTCCTACAAAATTTCAAAAACAAAGCATGAAAGCCTTTTATCGTCTTTCATGTGGAATTCCTTTGAACGTGTTATCTTCTATATGTATATTTTTTCAGGATTTCTGTACCTTTGCAAGGGTAACTTCTTTAACCTCACGGTTCTGTAATAATTTCCAAAATGTAGCTATGCCCTTGATTAAATAAAAGTATTAGTGATCCCATTACCAGACTGAAAACACATGCATCATAAAGTGTTTGAGAAAGAAATTGTTCTGTCTCTGTCTAGATGGCTCTTTAATAAGTCAATAACAGTAACGAATAAATATACTTGAACAAAAAAAGATACATTTCTAAATCCACTGGAACTTCAGCTGTCTGGAAGCAGGTTCACTGAATATTCACCAGAATAAAATTGAAATGAAATGAAATTTCAGAATGAAATTTCTCAGACCTCATGACTACGGTCAAGGCTCATTAAAATACAAATTCTAGGGATTTTTTCCATGGAATCAATGTGTGCTTAATTTTATATATTTTTAAAGGATCTCTAACAAACCTTTTAATATTCCAGGGACTGACTTGTGTCCTTTGGAATAATAAGGTTATAGTATTAAATATGAAATAGTAACATTTTCTGTGCTTCCTGGATCCATTCTGGTTAGATGAAATGGGGAAAAACCCCAGCAGGCTCTTCCCACTATCATAACACTTTTGTTTCCAATGAAAGTTAGTAAATTTAAGTATTAATTAAATAATATAAAGTTGATTATAAAAAATATGAGTTTGAAATGGTATAAAAATAAAGTGTAACTCTTTTACACTCAATGTTTATTTCTATTGGAACAGAGATGTTGGTTAATTATGAATGGTAATATTCATCCCTACACAGGAAAAAGGGCAAAGTACAAGGACCATTGAACATTGCATTTTTCCAATGTTACCTAATTATAAGAACACCTGTGCTGAATAACTTTCAGCTGATCTATTTGCAGAGTGTTTAATAGTCCTTGAAATTCCTCATTTATTAGCAGTAATGGGCCAGCAATGTTTGCACATTAAGTTGTGTAAGAAGTACCTTGGCAGAAACTGCTCAAAATACTTGTTTTCCTACATTATATTTAATCAGTAGTTCCTAGCGGGGTGCTTACTTGAGCTTTATGCCAATAGTACATTAAATTTTCATGGATATTCTGGGTCATTTTTGTTAAGAGTGAGGTGTTTTGTCTCTGCTACAAAGAACTCATTCTAGAGAAAAACCCAGTGACTCACCTGTTCTCCTCAGAGAGATTATTTGCATGCCAAAGAGAATATACACTTCTAAAATGTTAAAATAGAAAGTCTTTATCTTTTTCTCCCTCTCTCCCTTGTTATTGCTGGCTTTTTCTTTTTTTCTTTAGTTGTATGGTACTCCTCACCACTCAGTATACTGGGAAAATTTAAACATCTTCAATATCAAACCCAGTAGGTTCTTCATTACTATTATTTCTAGAGAAATCTGGAAATAAATATTTCTGGATTCTGAGTATTTAAGTGTATACAGAAAAATTGATCCTTTTTCCCCCCAAGGCTTAGCAGTGAGTGATCATTACAAATGCAGACATAAATGTTTATAGTAGCTCTGGAACAGTCACACTAATGGCTATTAATCATCTTTGGATTGCTCATATCTGTTAAATTTCTCTGAAGTGAAATAAAAAACTAGTTCTAGCAGTTAATTAGATGAAAGTCTGGGAGAGGAAAGGGAGTCAGGAAATGCTTTTAAAGTTGTTTAACTGCCACAATTCCACAAAAAAAAATTCTTTTGGTTTGGATAACTCTGCAGTTTATGCTGCCAAATCAAGAACTTAGCAGAGGACAACTGTGAAGGATGTTGTGTCCTTTTTTTAAGTGTGTGTGTGAGGAGGAGTGTAGGTAAAATGTTGCAGTGCAGACAGATGTTGTGAATTCAGAGATAAAGTTATTTGTAGAAGTTTCTGCAACCTGCATTATAGAAAAGGTTATGCTATGACCATAATGATCCATTCTGAATTTAAGCTACATAATTTGAACTCTATTTTCCTCTCATCTTGGAATTTCTTTGACTGCTACTGGAAGCATCTGCATTCCTCCTTTGAATGTGTGGCTATGTCCTAGGCTATTCCTACCCATAATCTGTTTTCTTCAGTGGTTTAATGAGATCATGGGTGATCCAGGTTTCTCTGACTGTAAAACTGATGTTTTTCTATTTGGATCAGAATATTTCCATGGCAAGGAAAGGCCTCTGTGGAAACAGTAGCTTAATTACAGGAAACTCTATGTGTTCCTTTATCTTTGTGTTTTTAAAGTCAGACTCAAAAAGAAAGCCAAGATGTATCTGTGTTAGAAAAAAACCAATTCTAGCATCTTAAACAAATATAAAAATCTGTTATGTAAAATAAAATTATATAAGTTCATAATAATTAAATGTTTAGGAGGTTCTTTAGTTTCATTTGTTTGAAAGAAAAATGTGAGTGGATCTAGATTTCAAATTAGAATCTTATAAACTGGAATTCATTGTTGCTCAGGTTCTAATATAGACTGGACCATAAACAGATTTTTTAATGCCTGGAATTTCCTACAGTTACCCTTGATAAAAAACTCAAAAAGGTAAAACTTTCACTGGACAACTGCAGTGTATTTTAGAGGGGAATAGCAAATCTGAATTTGACTTTTAATACAATTTGTACTATATTGATAAATTAGGGAGAACTTCTGATAGCCTAATTTAATTACCTAATTTCTCAAAAAGATAATTTAAAATTTTTATTTTCTGTCATTGTGACATAGTAGTAGCTCTTTCTGTGGCTTGACATTCTTAGATGAAATGTAATTTTTCATATATGATTCACAATACTTGGGAAATCTTTATTAATCTTATTGCCTTTTAAGCAAGTGATACCTGTAATAGGCTTAATCTTATTTATTGATTACCAGTCCTCTTGCTATAATAATTGTTTTTAGAACTGTTACTTGCATAGAATAAATGTGTAATTTTTTTCAAGATAGTTATAACCTGACAGCTTGATTTCTTTCTAAAACTGAAGCCGCTGGTCATATCCTTTCCCCCTTTACTCCAAATTCATATCTAAATGTCCCCTATGCAGATATTCATATACTCTAGCCCTTGAAAAGTTGTGTGTTTTCTGCTAAATCAGCCTTACTGATGGACCTAAACCAAATGGCAGCTTGAGAAAAAGCATATGGGAAAGGGAGCGTTATGTGCACCATGTATGTGTGTGCTATGTGTTTTTAAAGACATGTGCCAGACTGCTGCAGATGTAAGAGGTATAAGAAAACATTTAGTATCAAGCAGCTCTTCTGGAATTTTTCACTCTTGTAGGTAGTGGAAAATATTCACTTTGTATATATCAACTGTACTTCTTTAATTCAATATAGACAAGAAAATTTCTTGTCTTTTTTTTTTTGGTCTTTTTTTTAAATTATTTTTTCTTTTCTTTCTGTATCATGAGTGTTTACCTTCTGCTAGTTTTCATTTCTTGATTTGAGCTTATCCAGCCATATTCCTAGAGCAAGTGAGACATTCCCAGAGTTGTGACTAACATAGCAGCTATACTCATTCTGGACATTATCCACTCAACTAAGTACTCCCCTTCCCATGTAAGATTTTTCTTTGACTCTGTCAATTACAACATTTTTGCACAGTTCCAGTGAAAGAAAGCTGGTGGTCATGCTGAATACCCTTCAGATGGGCACTTTTCCCAGGTAAAATTTTAACAGATGTCTCTTCTGTCACATGTGTACATGCTCAGTTCATGTTGGAGAAAATAGTCATTTACCTTAGTTCAGTCTTACTTCTTTTCAGTTTAGGTAGCACTGTTCTGGCAACTTGTAGCCTTGCATTCTTGTTGCCAGCTTCAATTCAGTATTTGCTTTTCCTTAAGACTGATGCTGCCTCCAAGGTAATAATGCCCATCATTCCCCAAGAAGAATTTTTCTCACTATAGTAATTTTCCTTCCAGATTTTTCAAACCTGATGGGTGTTTTTGAACACTGTAAAGTAATAATATACACTGTCAATCTTATCTCTTTCCCTAAATACTCCTTCTTCTCTTGCCTTTCTTGTAGTGTAGAGACTTTTTTCTATCTGTTCTGACTTTGAGAAGAATTTCAGATAGCATTTTAGATTCTTTGTTGTGTTTCTTCTTGTCTATCATGGTTACAGAGCAAAACTGACCTATTCACATCAGTTTAATTTTGAGTTGGATGTTCTCCCACATTTGGCCTTTTTTTACTACATTGTTAAGCACAAACTGTGAGCTTTCCATTCCTCAGGATCTGGGAACAACCATTGTCCCATTGCAGCTTAGATCCTGAAATGGTGTTCTATGTCCCTTTCTTGAAGTGCCTCAAAAAATACTGTGTTTTCATAAAATAATTTGTACTCATTTCTGTTTTTACACTTCAGTAGGGGGATAGAGTATAAGTAAATAAAGGTAGTATAGAATGTAATCTTACCCCCTAAAGAGTTGCAGCTGAGCCAGTTATTAAGGATTAGGAGCAGGCCTGACGTTAGCAGGCCACAGCTGTAGCCAATGAGAGGAGTGTTTTAAAAGAGTGAATTGATGGGGAACTGCAGTCAGTTGGCTGCTGTGAGGATGAGGAAGATTAGGTGCCTAGAGGAGCTGCCTGTGGGAAACATCAACGAGGTACAAAACTCTAGCAATATGGAACCTTTGCAATATAATGATAATAGAACTCTTGCAATATAATGATACATTTCTCATTTTTTGTGCTAAGACTATCCCTGTCAGAACTCAATAGGGACTGGTTAAAAATAAAGATGTAAAATATGGAGGAGATCTTGGAAATGACAGAGTGTTTTAGGTGTTGTTTTTCTCCCTAAGTGTATCTGACAATTTAAATGGCCAAACCGGAGTATTGGGGAAAATAATTAAGAGAGAGACTTGGCCATTAAGTCTGTGTGTCAGGGCAGGATGTTTCTGTGAACCTGGTCTCACCCTTAGTTACAGCTTTGTGGTCAAGTGCTCTGTTTAGGTATCATTTTAAGATTCCCTTTTCCTAGTATTTTTTATGTGAATAGTTCTGCTTTGGGGCAGGAAGAGTCATTACTCCTCAGATGAGTAATGTTAGTTTAGTCCCAGAAGACCTTGGCAGATATATTTCCCTGTTTATTTTTTTTTTTTTTGTTTTTCTCAGTAGAGATCTCTTACTTTTCTTGGTTGGATTCTATTGGAAGTGTTGATACATAGCCCGTTTCTCTTTTAGGTGCTATACTATAAACTTTCATGTGTCTCTGTGCAATGTTCTTGAAATAAAAAAGAGAAGTTTCTTTGGACTTTTTATAGTGAGGTGTGATTGAGCTGTCCTTGTATTCTTTCAAAGCGCCTATTTCAAACTAGTGGCTTAAAAATACTTGCAATATTCTTTTGATTCTGCTTCAGTTGATAATGTATAATTTTTTTTTTCTATTTGGATACGGATTCCACTGAAAAACCTCAAGGCAGAGCTTCACCTGTAGCAAATTTTGGCATTGCCCATTTCTTACCTATTTCTTCTTTTTTAATTCTCTCAAGCTGTCTTCTTGCACCGCTGCCTTGTAAGAATTATATATCTAAGACAAGCTTAGAAGATGGGGTGTTGAAGAAAAGTCAAAGAAAAAGTACAGATTAATTAGATTAGCTTAATTAATTAAAGCTCCATTAATTAGCGATTCATCTTTTTCCCTACACACTAATTTCATACTTGTTCTACAGCAGTGTATGTTGATTTAGAAAAATAGTATTCTTATGTGGAATTGTGAATAAATGCTGAGAAGTGTCTTTAAATCTCACACCTCAAAATAAGTGTTTTGTGCCAGGAGGTGCTAGTGAGTTATGATGTCAAATAAGGAAGGAAATCAGACTCTGTAAAATCTGTATCATTTAAAATGCTATTTTTGAGAACAAGCACAATGATGAGACAATAGTATAGATATTTATAGAATCATTTAGGTTGGGATTATTGATTCTCTCTCAAGCAACTGTTAACCTAGCACTAACAACTTCCTCGCTAAACCACCTCCCTATGCAGCACATCTTGACTATTTGTGAACACTTCTAGGGATGTGTGTCCAGAGATGCAATTGCACCACTTCCCTGGACAGCCTCTTCCAACTGACCACCTATTCAGTAAAAATTTTTTTCCTAATATACAATCTAAACCTCCCCTAGTGCAACTTGAGATCATTTCTTATCATCCTGTTTTTCCTTGGGAGAAAAGTCCCACCTCCTCCTTGCTGCAACCACCTTTCAGGTAGCTTCTCGTAAATCTTGTTCTTTCACCAGCTTTATTGTCTTTCTTATAATCCTTTATCCCTTCAGATGCTGGGAACCCTGAGCTGTGCAGCACCAAATGTGCCTGCCACCAGCCTGCAGCACGTCATTCAGGCCCTGTTTGTGGGAAAGGTTACCCCATTTTGGTCATTTGAGCTGTTATTCAATTCCCTCACTAGAAAACAGTTCTGTTCATAATTTTTACAGTTGAACAGAGAGGACATTTACAAGAGAAGTTCTTGCTGCACTTTAAGATAGAGGCAAGATGATGTAGGAGGTGTAATTGCTGGGACCAAAGGGGAGTTACCTGCAGAATTCTCACCCATGATGAGCAGGCTGAGGTTACCCTGCAGGCAGGAGATTTGTCCAGCACACACTGACCTGGAGCCTGGACTCTTTGTGTGGCAAAGCACCACTTTGCACCGCACAGGTCTCATCCTACTCAGGTTAAGTGTTTTGTGGCTCACAAAGTCTTCTGTATACAAATTGTCTTCTACTCAGGATCACTACAAACCATTATTTTTAGAAACTGTAGACAATTCTGTATGTTCACCATCTTTCTTGCTAAGAAGATTGAAAATCACACTGGTTTGCAAGATAAAATGTCCTTTTGACTACTGAGTGGCTCCCTCCAGGTGAGGGTTAAGGCACAGAAAAGGAAGAGTGAAAAGTCTTAGCCTCATCCCTTGCCTGTGGTGTTCTTGTTTGGGGAATAAAAAATTCAAGTCATTATGTTGTCAATCTGTCAGCTTCTCTGTGCATGAAGGAAGGATTTTGAGACTGCCTAAGTAGATGTGAACATGTAAGAAGATCAGGTTCTTTCTAAAATCCCAGAACAAATTAAAATCATTTTGATGGATGTCAACATTTTCTCCCTGCTTTTATGGGGAAAAAAACCCCCAAAAAGGTTTATTTCTGCCTTTTTTTTTTTTTTGGTGGAGCAAAGTATCACTGTTGTAGATAAGCTTATCTATTTTCCTGACCCATGAGTTCCTTAACAGTGTTAACTGAGGGAAATTTACATTCTGAAATATGTCCATCTCAGAACTAGACATCCCTGACCTACTTTGATGATATGTTGCAGGATGACAGCAGGCATTTTAGCGGTGCAGTCCTGTAAGACATCTTCAGACTAAGAGCTAACAGTAGTGCATAAACTTGTTTCTTAATTGCTGTTATTCTGTGCTTTGGGCTTAGGAAACTGGTTTAAATATGCTGTCACAGCACAGTGTTATGATATCACTATTAATAAAACAGTAACATTTATCTTGCTAGGTAGCATTAGAGCTCAAGTAGTTTCAGAAAATCTAGAAATCAGAAGACTGAGTGAAGAGGAAAGAAAAACTAATTTTAACCCCTTCAAAAAATCCCAGTTTGCTTCTTCCCTAGCATTTCTTAAAATTGAATAGTTGAACTTGGAAAGAGAATTTTATTTGCACGGGGGTGTTTTCAAGTCACTTTGCTTATGAAAAGCTTGGGAAATAACTAGTGCCACTATATAGTATCAGCAGAGTTTCCCAGCCATTCTCTAGGAAAGGCATTGTAGGCAATAGATGCTGCTTCTGAATTAAGATGTATTTGGTCAACTGCTGCCCTTGACTATGGCAGTGGAATTTCCAAGACATCAAAGTCCATGAAATGCCTGATTTGCAGTGGTATAATTGAGGACAGATTTTGTCCTACTGTTAGTGGACTACATAGGCAGTTTAAGAAAAACACAAAGTCTTTTGATCTGCTTATAACCTCTGGTAGAAGTACGTGGAATCATCTGGCAGAATGAAGCTCTTCTGCAGATTATTTCTGCACTCTCAGTTATGAGATCAGTGTCCAGCAGATTCTTTAATTCATTATGGCTTGTTCTACATTATTATATTTCATATTGTAGCCCTGAGATCATGTGTCCTCGTAACCCTTAGAGTGGTTTTAATCTAGGAATTATTTTCCCAGCGAGGATGCACTGAAAAGGTGTAGAGACTAATAATTAAATGAAAAAAATGTCCTCACATGTTTTGGTTTTTCTGGGTTTTTTGGTTTTGTTTTGGAGGGGGAGTGGTTTAAGTTTTATTTTGGGTTTTTGTGGCAGTTTTTTGTTTGTTTGTTTGTTTTTATGGGAGGGGGTTTATGTTAAGTGATTAAAGTATTTTTGGATCTTTATATCATGTTGACATTTTAAATTTGCAGACATTTGGGAAATTTATGGAAACATAAAAGTTGCTTTTAGTGTTCTTAGCAGAAAAATTCATCACTGACTATGACTCTTTCTTTGTATTAAAATCTCAATAATTCTTCCAGGAGTTAGATAGCAATGTTTTGTTGAATCTTAAAGGCAGACTGTCTCTCAAGCAGAATTCTTGTGTTGAGCTTTACTTTGTAGTCCGCAGCAGGGGCATGGTAGTCAAATCCATTCTGGTAACCCAAAATAATGTCAGGAAGAAATCACCTGATTAAGCAATTACTCCAGTCAGTCCTGAAAACCATGGAGTCGGTGGAGAAATGTTCTTACCCATGAAGCACTGCTGGAAGTTCTCTCTCCTCTTGTGTCTGTGCTATGATTCTGTGGCTCTTTGCCAAAAGTTTTATAGACTTGAGAATGCTGCCCCTCCCTTTCTTGCACCTTCATCTTGTACTGCAGATTTCCATCAAGTGTTTTGATGTGCACTGGACTACTAACATGGCTGGTATTAAAGTGCCCTTAGTGCTTCCTGGGTGAGCATCATTGGGATCAAGTGGGAATTAATTTAGCACAGATATTGTTTCAAGTTTTATGACTGGTTCATCAAACATATTGCGTATGTAAGTCTTGCTTCTTGTTTTTAATATTTTCCTTCTATCTGAAGGAGACAGATGTGTTTCAAAATTCTAAATAAATCTGTAGGGCCCTTTCACTGTCAATATACTTCAATAAATGCTGCCCTTTACATATATTCATCTCAGAGTTTGGTGGGCAAGCCACAAACTGTCCTCAGTTTGGGTTTGTTTCATATTAATAGCAATGTACGGGTTGGAGACACCTGAGACTTAGTGGAAAGAAAACAAATGAAAACTTTCCCATGTGAACTCTTGCATTCAGCCTCTGGTCTCAGAAGGAAATAGGGCAGCAGGAGTTTCCTTCATGTCATCAGGTTTTCTGGCAGGCAAATTTTCAACAATTTCCGAACAATTTAGAAGCTCAGTGAAGTATATTATTAAGTGGAGATAATGGCTTCTCCAACTATTTGAGGAACTCTTTGGATTTATTGCCTTTCAAATGCATATCTGTTGTTCTAAAAAACTATGTCAGAAATTATTCTTACTGTCATTACTCCATTATCTCAACCTCTAAGGATTTATTTGGGTTTTGTTTCTGTTTTTGCCTGTGTGGATTGTTTGTTTGTTTGCTCTGGTTTTTCTTTTGGTTGATTAGTTTTAATAGATTTTTCAGGCTGGAGAGTTGATTAAAGTTTGCTTGTAACTCATCCTAAGTATTTTGTGACAGAAAAGTTTGCCCAAGTTACCTCCCAAGTACATGTGTGTAATAAGAATTACACACAATTCATCAGTCCTTGGAAATTATTTTCATTAGTATGGTTCTTGTAAAATAGGACTGTGATAAAGTAGGCTTTGACACTATAAAGGCATGCAAGTGTGCCTATATCTATGTGGAGATACATTAGAAATGCTTCAGAGTCTGGGCTGTCTTTTCCATGACAGATTGGTGTCTTCATGCCTTTAGAGTAAAAAGAAACATAAAACTTTGTGGGATCTCAGCCTCTCAGGACTGGGGTGCAGGGTGACCAAGACCACCCCTGGGGGGCTTGGGAGTCCTGGAATGCTGCCAGAAATGTCTGGTGGCTGGACTTTGATCCCACATGGGAGATGACATCAGTATGAGGATAGGAGGATTTCACTGGGGTGAATGGTGAAGGGATAAGTTAATTGGAGTGTGAGATACAGGGTTTAAGATTTCTGTACAGGGGGGTCTAGAGAGGTAAGATGGAGGAATTGGGGCGTGCCCTTCTCCTTCTTCTTCTTCTTGGCCTCCATCTTCTGTGGTGATGTTGGCACTCCGGGATTGGACCTTACTAGGGAAACACTGGTTAAGAAGGGTAGAGGGTATTGGAGAAAAATGATAAATATTGTATACGTAACTCCGGGTATAAAGATAGGTGACCGCCCCAGGGGCTCTCAGTGTGTGCCCATGGCTGACTGCTGAGCAGAACTCTGTCAGCCCAAGAGAAAATCTTTTAGATAAGCAATTAATAAACACCGAGACCGAGAAAAGATCTGAAGTCCCTTCTCGTCCTTTGGGGCGCGGGCTGCCCAAGGCCATCCCGGGCCTTTCCAGACCATCTAAAACAGCTGAAAATCCGACAAAACTTAATTGACACAAATACTTGGAATTCATCCAACGAACTAGCATGGGCGGGGGTTTCAGCATTTCAGAATAAAAACTTCCTAAAACATTTTGGATTTTATTGGTTAGAACCATTGTACAGTAACATGAACCAGACCATGACATAAGTAACAAAGTGATTTGATTTCTGTCCTGGAAAATGCTGTGAAATTTTGTTCAGCTTTATCGGTGATAATTTAATTTAATTTTAGGAGATCTTAAAACTGAACTATTTCTCTGTCTAGATGGTACCCAGACAAAAGGAACCAATTCCAGTAGTGACCTATTCATCTAGCATTTCAGAAAATGAAGTAACAAGTGAAATAGTGAGATCTGAAGGATTGACTTGGAGTGAGTGCTGCTTAGAAATGAGAATATTTGTGATTTGAATAAATCTGAATAGCTTAACATTGTGGAAATCAACTCTGAGATGCAGGGAAATACCAGTTCCGTATTAAAAATGGGTGGGAAAAAACAATTTTCAATGAGAAATCAGTAAGATTCCCAACTTTTAAAATAAATTTCTTTTTTTCTGGAAGTTCTTTAGAGTGTCTACAAACTGTAAATACCTACAAGCGTGTTTGTCTGTTTGGCACAAAACTGGTAGTTTGTGCTTTCTGCCAGCCTTTATGCCATTATTTCAGCAATTTTTTCAGTTTTTATCAAACTCTTTCACTTTTCTAAGACACAGTCTTTGTATTTGAATGCTATGGACCCCTCAGGAAATATTTGATGGAGGGAGCTGGTGCTGTTCAGTTACTCAGCTGAGGAAGGAAGTCTTTCCTACAGAGACTATTTTCTACCTTAAATTAAATTCTTAAACAGATCTGCATGTGTTGCACAATATCTATGTGGTAATTAATAGTATCTGAGAAAGACTATTGATAGCAGAAATATAATTTGGCACCATTTAATTCTGTACTTCATTAAGTAAAGTTTTTGCAAGTTATATTTCCCTGTGTTTATGTGAAAACGCACTAAAAATCTTCATTTTCAGAGTGTTTAACATACTTTTTATGCTTGACAAAACTTAACGTTATCTCAGTAGGTATCTCAATACCTGCCCCTCTCTTTCCTTCTGTCAGTTCCACCCCCTGCTCCCAATTTCAGATGTAGTTTCTCTGAACAGGTCTTTAACTGCAGCAGGCATGTTCAATCTGTAAGAATAGCACTGAGAGAGAGTCCTTTCTATTCCTGGCTGGGTTTTCAGTGAGGACAGCACGTGTACTGCAAACTGATATGGGATGTAAGGGAACTTACTGCACACAGAGAGTCAGATTGCTAAAGTCTGAATATGTGCATACCCTGTCTTTTCAACAGTTTGCAAGTCAGTCAAAAAAGCAGACTGAGTTTTCTGAGGAAAAACAGGCTGGGCTACTTAAGAGCTGATCTCAGGCAAAGAAATTCACAACCCTGCTTACAAACAGTTAAATAGTGAAACACTGAAAGTATTCTTTGTCAAAATGTCAAGTTTGAGATTTAACATCATAAAAATGTAATTTCCCCAGCCTAATTTTTTCAATATCCATTCTGACTGTGTTTTCCTCAAAAGCTTGATGCAGCCATCCACCATAGAGAATAGCAGCTCAAGTAGTTACACTTTAGGAAAGTTTTTATAAAACAAATGGAAATGGCTTCTTTCAGAGGGAAAAGATGGGCTTTCTGAAAGGAGGCCAGATGAACAACCTGCTTCTGAAAAAGAAATGACCTACCACAGTAGAAGGAGTGCTCAATAACTAACTGCATCATTAGCAGGTAGAACTCAAATAGCCTAATCAGGATTTATGTATATATTGCTGCAAATGTTCTTTAACATGAGTAGATGGTTCAGAAAAAAACACTGTGCTAAGGCAAAAGTAAATAAATCATATCAGGGTATGATTTTTTTATCTTTAATCCATAAAAGTCCTGTATTATTAATAAAAATCTTTATTGAACTGGCATACAAAGGAGAGAATAAGCTGTTCTGTATCTATCAGGACCATAATTACTCTACTAGGCAATACAGGGGTTAACTGTTTGTTGTTCTCATTAACAGTTGCAGAAGGAAATCGTCCTTCACTAATTGGCTTAACAAAACAAGGCTGGCCTGGGACACATAACAGCACATGTTAGATAATCGGAGAAATTAAGGGAAAATGTGTATATGATGGTAATACAGATGTTACTCATTTCAAATCAAGAGGTCAAAACTCAAAGTGATGGAAAGGGATGAATCTAAATTTCCTGGGGTTCATCCCTATTTCTGATGACTTCTGTGCATTTGCAGATAGAATGAGAGAAATTGAAAATAGTGCCTGTATTCACTTAGTGAATGGCATTTTTCATTTAGTCATGTGGAAGGATAAGGGATTTTTTGTTTCCTAGATGGAAGGAAGAGAAAGGAAAAATGTAAGTTTGATTGTGTCAACAAATCTTTCTCAAATAGAAAGTAAAATAAAGTATATTAGTGAATTCACCTCAGACATATGAAATGGAATCAGTGTTACATTGTATCTGGTCTGCTGAATGTAGACAAGGATTTGGATATTGAAAACAGTGGAACAGTATAGTTAATAGCCTTGGTATTATCCAAAACAGTGTATTGGGTTCTGAAGTTTTTGGAACCTTTGCTTCTAAAGTTTGTTTTCTGCTACAAAAACGGTATAGTATTAATGCCAGAAACACAATAGATCATCCAGGAGACTACAAAAACTTCTGAGATTGTTACAAAACTATTTATTACAATAAGACATTAAAGTTCAGACAGGAAAGTGTGGTACAGTTTGGTAAAAATGGTCAGGCAGATAATACAGAATAATTTAAAAGATCAGGAGATGCCTCTCAAGAAAAGATGGTATGTTGTGTAAAATTAGTAATATTTAACAGGTACTGATACGATGCAAGATGAAGAACAAACATCTGCATGACATAATGCATCAGAAACATTTTGGTTCTGGTAATTTCTTAGGTTGATTTAGTTGAGGATAGAATAAGAGAAATCAGTTCATGTCGACTGCATGGTTATCACCCCACAAACTATGAATCTCTCCACAGACTTGGATTTAACAGCCAGCAGACTTCACTGTGTGGTATTTCTCTGTCAGGCGCATGCCCTGCTGACTCTGCAGGTGAGGTGAAACCCTCAGCTGTGTGAGCCTCGAGGTTCATGTTTATTCCAGCTGGCTGCAAATGGTAGAAGGAAAATATTTCTGCTGCTAATATTCCTGGGACATTGCATAGTATGCTTTCTGAGAGGAAACACAAGCAGGGGCTATTTCACCTCAGTTTTCTCTGAGGAATTGTAAATTACCCTCATGAGATACTCAGTAACACACACAAGATCAGCTGTTTATCAGGCTGTTTCAGAAGGGTTAGTGTAATGGATTGTACAGAAATTTTCACTCCTTGTAATTTAAAATATGGCTCCAGGAGCACCAATATATGAGATTCTGTGCAGCAGACTTTAAAGAAGAAAGGAGTTTTACCAGCCAGCAGGGGAGGAAAGGGCAGAACCTTTTCCCTTTAAGTTGCAAGGTTTAGCTAGATTAGAGAATTACATTTTTACCATCAATCTGGGCAGGAGCTGTTGGAATAGGTAATAAAGATGGTGATAGTGAGACAGGAGGAAGGGGATCCTTCCTCTGGCTTCATCTATACAGAAGTCGAGAGGGTTTCAGTACAAACATCAGTCTTTCATGACTTTGGCTTCCTTGTTTGAGATTGCTTGGAAATTTCTTCCCCATTACTTCTCAGTCTTGTGCAGCCAGAATAAGAATGAAGTCTGATGCTTTTCTGTCTCACATGTGTCAACCTTTCTTTTTATGACTGAGAGTATTCCTTGTCATGTTATTGGCTGTTGTGATTTTCACCCATAGGTAAGGTATTTGGTAAGTATAAAATTGCAGGCAGGCATCCCTGAATGGGGTTTCAGCCCTCTTAATGGTGCCTGGGAGTGATTTTAGACAGCAGGCAGCAGCAGAGGTGAGAATATACTGAGCTCCTACAGCCATGTGAAAGGCATTGATTTTCAACCCCATCAGTGTGTCATGCTATGGGAGAAAAGCAGAGTACAAACAACCATCTGGCACCAAATTAAAAGATGGTTGTGCTGGTAGTACTTGCCTGGAATAATCAAATGAAAATTATGCTTTTCTAAAGTCTAGTTCAATACACTACTATAGTCTCAGGCAAGTCAGCAAATATGTAGATTAATTCAGCCTCACTTCTTGCTTTTTTTTCTTCCTTGCCTACTTTGAGACAGATTATATTTATTGCATAGGCCAGCAGTACACCAAACTACAGCAGGTTCATTCCTTAAATGTCAGTTGATTTCATGAGCTCACATTTAACAAAAGAAGATGCAGAGTAAGGGAGTCTCAGGTATTTATGTGTAACCCAAACTTTTGTTGAAAATTACAGAGGTAAAGCAGAATATATAATACCTTTCAAAGTACTGGGTTGAGATAAAAGGGAAAAAATAATAAAGGAGGATACTGATTAGCTGTTGTTCCAGATTCAGGGAGAGAAAAAGGAGATGTTAGCAGAACACATACAAAGCCAGGTACACTCAGTAGCAGCATGCAAGGCTGCAAGTATATGCAGGCAAACTGAAGAAATTCCAAAAGTATGTGTTGGCAGACCTGGGAAAGGACAGATGCTTAGCAGATGTATTCTGAATGCTTCCTTTATTTTTTTTGTCCCATCCACTATGTAGTTAACTGTTGAGCTGTTTTTTTTGTTGTTTGTGAATCCACCATATAAATGGTAAACCAAAAATTTGATAGTTTCTCTTGTGCAACAATCAAAAATCTCTTCCTTATGTGATGCTGGGAGAACTGATCTGTGCCTTAAGATTTCAGTGGTATGGTGTTATTAAAAAGGACATTTGTCTGAGTCTCTGAGTTCCATTATGGGAGCAAGCCTTATCTTTCTATTAGTAGCATTAGACAGAAAATCACTTTTCTTCTGATATGATGATGCGTCCAAGACAAATTTCTGCTGCAGCGAGAGTCATGCCAATGTGCTGCCTGCAGGGTAGAATTCTCATTAATGTCTTGGAGCAACACTCTCTTCCAGAAAGATTCTGTGTTTCAGACCTTGCTTAATGTGGGTGCTTTACTACAGAGCTAGTTTCAATGAAAGGGCTGCCTTAAGAGAAGTATGTCTACTGTTACAGAGATTTAATGGGCATTTTCTGGCAAAACCTCCTTTTTAAAAATAATTTTAGGTTTGACTTCAGAGAAGAAAATTCAAATTTTTCACATCAGTATTAATTATCATTATAAATTATTACTTAATGATGGGAAAAAGTGATGAAAGAGAACACAGATATATATATATATATATAAAGATTTTTGTAAACCCAGTGAAACTCAAGACAAATTTGAGCACTGAGAGAAGATTATTTTTCTCATTTGTATTTTTTCTGTTATGATGAAATCTAACCCAAGGGTAGGATTTTTATAATCACCATTGATGCCGAGATAAAATTTGAATTGTTCCTTTAAAAGTTGGCCTTAATCCTCTCCAAACTCCTAGCAGAACTCAGTTAAAGGCTTTCTAATACAATAATATTTAACACAACCACTGAAATAAGTAGGTGAAGTGTCTTATATATTTTTTTAGTATTAGGAAATGGAAAGGACTATTATCACCACATTGCCATAATAGAACTTCTAGATAATGTAACCTATAGATAATGTTTTTACAAAGATTTTTTTTTTCTCTGTACTGAATTAAACTGGAATGTGTCTATAATATGAGGTGTTCTTTGAGCATGGAGCAAATAGGCATTTTACACTAGTGCACTCAAAGGAAACCCTGAAAGATTTCTCCTGCTCCTGAGATTGAGCTGCATTTCTGCTCTCTTTGGCAGGGTTGCTTTGCGCACACACACAGCACCTGCACTGAGCAAGGACAGCTCCACCTACACCATGGCAGATGACCTGTCAGGCCTGGTGCCATATGGTGACAGCCCACAGCAGTGACAGGTCAGGATTCAGCATTCCGTGGGGTGGCAGAAGCAATGTGTCCTTTTCCAAGTCTGCTCAGCACCAGCTAGCTCATCCCTGGATGGCTGCTGTTCTGGGCTGTCTGCCCAGAAGTCCTCCCAAGAAAGTCTAAACCCTGACAGCCAGAGGAATCATCGTCCATCTGCCTCTCTGTGGGGACAGCAGAAGACTCAGCTGCAAAACTGTGCTCAGTGCAATTCTCTGCAGTGAGAACACACCTGTAAACATGACAAAATGGCCATGTCCCTGAAGTACAGCAGGAACATCTGCTGAACTCAGGTGGCTGATCATGCCAAGCAGTGATGTGCACGAGGAGTGAGAAAGGGAAGAGTAGGAAAGACCAGTAATGTGCAAAACAGAAGCTGGGTATTTATTTTTTCACAGTAGAATTTTCATTTTTGTGCCACTATTGATAAACTGTTACCATGCCTAATAAACTCAGCCACACAATTGATACAGTTTTGTTAGGTTTTTTTAAGGGTGAAGAAGACTGACTTTGGATGTCTCACACAATGGTGTCATGGCTGGGGTAATTAGGTCTTTTGTTCTTGTAGCAGAACTTCAGTTTTATATGTTTGCTTCCCCAGTTACTTGCTAGCTTGTAATAAAGGGGAAGTTTTATCACCGAAAGCTTAGGAAGAACTAGCATGTAGATATAACTCTTGGGTGATATGATTTTCATTAATGTGCTGTGTAGATTATAGGTAATGGAATGGAAACTCCAGTTAATTTTTTTGTGAAAGGCATGTGAAGAAGAAAACTGTCATGTTGGAAAGTGTTGTAAAGGGATCAGAATCTCCTCATTTGAATCTGGTGCTACCTGTGTGCTGAGGAAAAAAAAAAGTTTAATGTAGATTTTTCAAGAGAATATACTTAAAACTGCAGAATTATTTCCACTAATATTCCATTTTGAATACCGGTAACAGCCACTGCAACATAATTTTGTATTTGTTCTGCAGAACATAAAGTACTGAAAGGAAATGGCTGAATTAATACTGTAAGGACTGAATTTATATCAAATGCATCATTGTTCTCTGGTCTACATAAGTAATTAAAACTGGAAAATAGGATTGCAAATAAACCTTTTGATATGACATCAGCCAATCCACTGTAACCAAAGGATGACAGGCTGAACCATGCCTTTCACTAATCTGATTGTGAATGTGATTTACATCCACAATTGTACAGTGAAACTTACTTTTAAATAAATTATAATCTTTATGGAGTAGAATAGTTTTTTTACAGAGGCATATTTTATGTACATCAATCAATGATGGCTTAAAGCAGTGACTCACAAAACTGATTTTATATGAACATGTATTTTGCACATCATGAAGGAAGGAACAAAAAAAACCATGTAGGGTTATATATGAAATTACATGAAGTGTATCCACACTACTGCAAGATATTTTTTCTTTTAGGGAGGTGGTAGTGTTCTGCACATTTATATTTCAATACTTTTTGTGATCTTGGAAGGATATATTGCCATACTGCACAGCCCCCATGGGGTTATGGTTTCAACCCGAGATCTTGCCTTTCCTGGCTAGTGAGCAATTAACTTGTGATGTTGCTTGCATTTTAATACCTTTGGACTGATCCTGTCACTATTAAAGAGAACGTCAAACTGGCACTTGTTACGAAAATTGGTGCCATGTTATGTAACAAATATAATTGTATTTCATATCATAATTCTTAATGATTTTATGCTTTCTAGGCTGCTCCAATACCAGGTTTTGGGGTTTTCTTTTGATCTTTCTTGTTTATGTTTAGCATGCTATGCCATTTAATTAGGAAGAAGAGATTGAGCAGCATTATTAATGGACAAATTAAATGTCAATTAGCACTTACTATGTAACAACAGACTTTTAATCCACAACAGAAATTTGGTTTGGCATACTAATCCATGCTTACTTGTTTCTATTTGTAACCTTAATATTTATCCACAAATTCAATAATGCATATGGAAAATTTTTAGGTTAAAAGTTCTGTAATTTTTGGAAGAGTCTAGGGTCTTCATAAAATACATTCCTTGAAAATGTCATATTCTACAAGCATGATCTCAACAGTATTTTTTATTTTCTTGCCACAAATGCCATGGACTTCCTTAGAAAATAAATAAAACCAACAGTTTTTTAGCAGCCCTCTTAGGTACATTCCATTTATATCTAACACATTTATTTGTAGTTTTAAATCTCTTTGTAAACTTACAATTTGCCAACATTTCCACTAAGGCAAAGTAGTAGCATTAAGATCAGTATATGACTTAAAGAAACAGGAAAATTCAGTGTTTGTTATAATAAATCAATTTTCTAAAAATGGAAAACTATCACGCACTATTTATACAGCATTATCTCTAAAGTAACTGTTTTTTTAAGCAGAAAACCTAGAGTTCTGAACACTGAATAGTAATTATGTATTGAAAAAATTCCAAATGGTTTGCTGATGTTTAATAATTGACTTGCAAATTGGTGAGTCTCATACTTGAGATTTTTCTTTCCCTGACTTGCTTCAAATCTAAATTCCTTCCTGAAGCTTGGAAAACATCAGGTTCCTGCTTGTTCTTTTTCTCACTTTAACAATGTGTCATGAATGTAGCAACCAAAAAATATAATTAGTTTAACTTAAGTGTCTCAATATACTTCATGGATATCATAATGCTCACATTCTCGTTCATAAATATATGCATAATTAATAATATAAGTATCCAAAAAACATATGTCTCTGCCAGTAAAGAAACTGGAACTGTGAAAAATAGAAAGAAAAATGCAGGGACTTCAATGTCTCTGAAATGCTCAGGTAGGGAAAGAGCACTCATGCATCTGATCTGAAACATGACTCAATGGATGATTCCATGTTGAAATACCTCAGAATATGCTTCAAAATCAGCCAACCTGAAACTGACCAACATGCCAGTGTTTTAAATCAGCATGCTGTTCTTCTTCCATCTTTTACACCTGCTTTGGAATAAGCACTTCTAGAAGGAGGGACAAAGTGTAAAACTCGCTCACTTAGGTAAGCAGATAATGCTGGCTTTCCTTATAAACACAGTTGTCACAGCTGCACTTTTAGCACAAACTTGCATATTGTTTTTGGGAAGGCAGAGGGCTGAAATAATTAAGATATTAAATTAAAACAGGGCTAAAGTACTAGGATAAAAAAATTCCCTCAATCTTTATTATGACTAATATATACAATAAGTCAAGTTATGATTGCACAGTATGTCTCTGATATCAATAGGCAATAAGGATTGTGTTTGAAGAATTAGGGGTCTGTAAAGATGCCATTGAACTGGACAGACACAATGCTAAGCACTGAAGTCCCACATGAAGCACTTCAGGAATTTAATAAGAAAAAAAAAAAGTCGTAAGAGTGTGTTTTACAGATTTTTAACATTTACAAAGTGGGACATAACTGACTTGGAATAACAGGACTACTTAATTCATCTGTTCTCTCTGTACATTTAGCTTGCAATTAGAAAAGCACCACACTAGGAGCAGGCATATATGGGACTTTTCTATATGGGACTTTGATCTAGAAATATATGTCCAGAAATCTGTTTCCCTTTTCTCACCAGCTTGGTAAAATTTTCACTTGTTTACTATTTTGTTTAGATATATTTATGTTTGATTTGTTAAATATATTTTTTTTCATGAGAAGGTATTTTAAAATTTAATGTCTCTGGTTCTGGTATACCCTGACAAACAACAGTAGCTTGGGTGACTTGACATGCAGATTTTTACCACAGCAAAAAATCAGTCTGAGGAGAAAACGTACCATATTTATATCAGGATATGGTGTGTCATATTTAATTCAAGATCATTCTTCAATATTTGAGATACAGCTGTTAGTTTATTAAAGTGTATTATGAATGACAAGAAAGTAATGAATATTAATAAATATTGTGTCAAACATGTTCTGTCACTTTGGCAAGTACCTTTAAAGCTAGAAAAGCCTTTGTACTTGGATAATGGTAAAAAGACTGATCAAGAAATATGTATGGTATGCATTAGGGACCACCTGCTCTGGGAGTTAGTTTTGTCTGGTTTGGTGACTATATCATGATCTGTCCTCCATTTTGAGTAAAAACCAGTCATAATTTATTGCATCTTCATATTTCCAAGTAGTGGAATGGAATGAGTTATATTTCTCAAGTGGTGGTCATTTAAAGATAGTTAGCATTCATAGACCATCTGGAAGAATTGGTATAGTTAGAAATTGTATATGAGATGAGCGAAATGATTGAAGAGCTAAGCTTGTCACTATGTAATTGGTATATATCTTTGTAATGATCCTTGCATTTAGCAAGAAAATTTTCCCTTCTTTATTTGGTGTATAGTTTAAATGAGTATTGCATCATAACTTGCAATTTTCATGTTATGGTCAATGAATTATATAATTTGTGATGAGTACTTCTGTTCAGTGTTTAAAAAATACATTGGTTGATCTGCATTCTGCTGTTATTGATGATAATGATCACAGCTGAAAGTTGTGCAAGCAACACAGTGAAGAGAAAGGCCCTTAGAGAACATGTAAGCTTTTTTATGATAAAGGTAGCTAGTTTTATTTCTGTAATGACAAATACGTGAAAGAAATCCACAGATAATGTTAATTCATTTCATTCAAGAAGTATTTGACTGCAAGTTGTTTGCTCTTTCAACACCTCTGTCCGTATTTTGTGAGCACTCAGTGAAACCAGCCACATTTCCAGCAGAGGGGACAGAAGATGGCTTTTAGGTTATCACACTTAGGGTTAAGTGCTTCAACAATATGAGTGGCTGGTATGTATTTTAAGAGCTTGTTAGGAGGTGGTTTGCTTTTCACAAAGTGAGAAAAGGAGGAAGGGCTGAATATAAATCTACCCTTTCATCTGCTGTGAATTGTTTTACAGATACAAATAATAGCTTTTATTTTCCCTGAGGGTTCTTGTGTTCACTAGGAACCTGACCCTATAACTCTAACATCCAAACTGTTTCCTTTGTAATTTTTCTTGTTTTTCCCAACCAAAAACAACACTGTTTATTTAGCATTTTAAATTATATCTTACGATTTTCAGAGAACCACCTTATTTCCTTCTTTTTTTTTTTTTTCTTTCTGTATGTCAGCGTTTGTCCTGGAGTTTCAAAAAGGTGGCCTTTTTTTCCTTTAATAAATGTATTTTGATATGTGTAAAAAATACTCAACAAAGCTAAAATGTTCTTTTCAATTCCCCAGCCTCATCATTCTGCTTCGGGATAGTATAAATATAGTGTGTGGTGAACTAACTGAAGGTACTGTATTAATTGAAAATGATGCTGTATAAAATATATGTATTTTCTGTCCACAGTCGAATAAGGGGAATGGTATTTCCTATGACTGTATTGAATTTCTTCAAAGGGTCATGCTTGTATTTAAACCTTACCATAAAACTATAGAATCCACACCTTCTTAGTTACATATAAAAACACTTCAGATATAACAAGTCCTAATTGAATATGTACATGGCTTTAAAAACAAAAACCTTAAGACTGTAATTCTTATTAGATATCAGAGGCTTTTATTTTCTTTGCAGACCAGAGTTTTTGTTTGCACTTGTAACTGTATCATCTTGAAAAGGATTATTTTTCTTTTAGGAATAAAATACCACCCCCCCAAAATTGCAGTGGTTTTCCCCAGAAATGTTTGGGTTTCTTATTATTACACTCTTCCTTTAAAATACTTACCCATTGTTTCCTGTAAGGGAAAATTCTCTTCAGTATTATTTTACTTTCATTTGATGGAAGTTGTTTTATTTTATAAACAAAGGTCTATTTAAATGAGTTTAATGTCCCTCACAAGCCTCACTGAGCAGTGGATGAAGTTAAAGAATCATTCTGCTCTTTTGTTCCTTCTGGTTGTTTTTCTGCTCAGTTCGCCTGGCTACTTCATGAAGCAGCTGCAGAAATTCATCTTGAAGCTAGAAACAGTTTAATAGAAAAAAAGACCCACAGAGGAGGAGGAGGAGCAGGATCTGCCTTAGACAATGCTTGGCTTTATCTTTTATATCATCTGTGGCTGGGACTCACAGAACAGCTCAGACCTGTCCGAAAATAAGGCTGATGAACTCCTGTGTTGCTTGTGTTGATACTGGAATGACACACCAAAATTAAGAACTATTTCAGGGAGCTGATTGGGCTGAGAACCCTTCCTACCAAAAGCTTGCTGCACAAGCATGCAGATGAGAGGGAAGCAACAGCTTGCTAAACAGCAGGTCTTTCTAAAATCCCACAAATAACAAGGAGACAAACCTGAAAACCACTAATTTGCTTTAAAGAATAGATGGCCTAGAATTTTAATAAGTTGCCACATTGTGTGTTTGGACATGATTATGGGAAGGAAATCCATGGCTCTTTATATCAGAACTTTCATTGATTTTAAGCAACACATTTTAATTTCAAATTATTTATTCTTCCATCAAGGTGTCTAACTGGGGAGTTTAGCTAGCAACACGTGCAGAACTTTAAACTTGTTTCTAAGCTCAGCAATATGGTAAAAAACCACCTTAATCATATGAAAAATTCTTCTGGTTCATAGAAATTTTACAGGTTCAATTGAAAATGTACTTCTTTTCTGGCAAAACCAGCTGCAATTTTTTTCGAATTTTATCATAGGGAATTAACATGTTCTGAGAATTGTGTTAATATTATGAACCTCTAGTGTCAAGAGTATATAATTTTGTAATACATTTATATATTTATCATATGGAGAAATGCCAAAGCTAAAAGAGATATAAAAAAATAATAATCTAATGCTCCTTGGCATGCCTGTCAGTAGACTGATAGGGTGCGTAATTATGAGTACCTGTGAATGGGATTTAAGACAGAGTAGAAGCCGATTTCCCTTTAATCATGTTGTTCTTGATGCCCACAGAGGTCAGGCACCCAGATGGGCACAGGGGATTTTTGACTGAAGAAGTTTCAGCATTAAGAGCTGGGTGAAACTGTGAAATACAGAGTGATATAAGTTATACAGGCAGTAAATGTGTTTGTATAAAGTCCTCTTTAACAGGAAAAAAATCATGAGCAACAGAAAACTGAATATATTTTAAAAAAACACCTTTTCTTACCTTATACCTTCCTGCTATTTTTACCCTTCCAAAGGATCACAATTCTGTTTCTTAGAGAATAATTTCCACCTAGCTGTCCTTGTTCCTTCCTTAAAACCTCTTATCATAAAAGCATTCCTTGCTTAGTGGGTAACTTAAATATCATTCATCGACTAATTGCCAGAAGGGGAAAACAAAACTCCGTGGTTCTGTTAACCTTTAATGAAGATGGTTTATTGATGGAGGAACTGATTACTTGTAGGAAGTCAGAAATCCAACGGCTTGTTCATTAGTAATTTTCCACACTTTTGTCTGCAAAGTCAGGAAAGAAGAGTCTGAAGTGAATCTATATGTAAACGCAATCAGTTTGCAGTTGTCTTGCTAGTTGACTTTTGATAATACAGTATTTACTTCACTTATGTCCAGAACTCTAATGTTTTGTTTTTTTTTTTTATTTTGATGAATTGGCAGAGACTTGCAGATGAAGGAAATCATATACATACTGCAAATGGTGCTGTTCTTCTTGGACTGTGATAGATCAATGCCCTTTAAAAAATCATAGAAAGGTAATTTGAAACCTAAAATAGATCACAAATTTTATCTACTTTAGGAATTGCCCTCACTTACCTCTGCTTTGGTTCACATCTTGGGGCATTTGAGTTTTATCCCTTTTTGGTGAAAGTAGACTAGGAGGTTTGCTCCAGGACCTTACATGTGTGAGTGAGCATTCGTCAGTCAGATTAATTCTACTCCCAAGTAAAGATTCTTCAAAATGCATATATGGATAATAGTTCCCCAACAACAACCTGCTCTGTTCTATAAATACACTCAGACTTTGCTGCTTACGAAGGAAGAATAGATCCTGTGCAGTAACAATGCATTATGTAATACTGAGATATCACTTGCTCATGGCCTAGATTTATGCCTACAAGAAAGTGCATTCATGCATTGTCCAGCTGGGCCACCTTCACTGCAATCGTAATTTTAAGTGTGTGGTAGATTTGCATCATATGTTGCTGGTTGGGTGAATGCACTCAGATCATTATGGTCAAAGGTATGTTGAAGACTAATTTAAATAAACTCTAGAGTAAATAAGACTGCACCAGTCTCTTTCCATTCTGATTTTTTTAATTTCTTCAAAAAATTCTAAATTCATTCAACTGTGCAAAATGGAAATTTCCAAGGCACAGGAGAACTGAGTTCTAGAAAAAGTTCAGATGGTATAACATGATAAAATTTTGTTTTGGAGCCCGATTGTGCAGACTTTCATTCACTCTGTAAGTTTGTCAGTCTGAGAAAAATAGGTTCTCCTATAGGAAACAGAATGATGTATCCTAGAAGATGTTTCATGCGAGTTCCTTCTTTGCTCAGAGTAGGTCTTACATGGACTTGCACATACTTGAGAGGTTGACTATTTGTTTGGCAACTTTTTCACTTTAGTAGATGGACATGGAGGCACAATAATGTTAACACATACAATTATTCAGAAATCTTTAAAGAGATACTAGAATTGTGTCTCTTGGAAATTGTGCTTCCTTGTTCTCATAAACTGGATATATGTATGCCTCCAAGGAGAAAGGAAATACCTGAAGAAAAAGGATGCAGTGAAAATAGACTCTGCCTCAGACAGATTTATTGGATGGGATTACATTCACAAGCAGAACAAATAGGTTAATTTATTTTTATCCGTAAGTCAGCTAACTGCATGTGAAGTAGGTAATCTAAGTTGAAAGAGACAAAAAATAGTGTTAATTAGATTTTTAAAGGCTATCTCACCCCAGCTGAACTTCTAAACAGAGTTTCTTAAACTTGGAATGAGCAATACATGTGCTTTGAGGTTTACAAACAATTAGACTGCTGGATACATAACTAGTGAGATGAAATGTACTCTATTAATGATTGTATCTGTTGGCAATTCATAATTATATAGAGTTCTATTTTTTCCCAATATTTGTAGCCATAAAATTAGAGGCTAAGGGATTAAAATAACAGGGAACTGACATGGTAAAGTGAGTCCAAACTCATGAGTTCGAACATTTCTTGATTAGTTTTCCCTGGCAATTATTAACTATGAGATTTTTGAGAGATACAGTACCAACATTTTTTTGAAGGATGAATTGATTATATCTTGATATTTTGTCTCTGAAGTCCTTTTTTACTTTCCATGTGATGCAAAAGGCAATTGAGTGCTTTTTGAATAACTAATTTTAGAATTAGTCAGTTAGCTTCACCTTTCTAGCTCTTTTTAGATGAAGTTTTCTTAGAATCATAGTCTTCTTACAGCTCAGTGCTGCAGCTATTTCCTGTCTCTAAGGCTTTGAAGTTGTGATGTTACAGCAGAAACATAGGGCTTTTTTTGGCATTATAGAGTTTTTGCATGTTCACTGCGTGGCACATGCACAGGAAGAGTATCTGAGTGTGGTAGGAAAAGAGAATGTGGGAGAGTGGGTAAGAGAGCTTCACTTTCCTGTGTGAGTGAAGTGAGGAGAATTCTGTCTTTTTTAGTTAGTGTTGTGCTGAATAGACTCGAGATCCATGGTGTCAGTTTTGGACCCACTTATTTTCCTTCCGTTCTTCTTTTCTACTTCTCTTTCTCTCTATCTTGCTACATGCAGACCCCATATAGGCACAAACCACTTAAATGGATTGTCATGGAATCTTCTTATGTTTAAATGTTTTGCCAAAATAGGATTTTAAATTAGAAGCTCTGTTTAGGGCATCAGGGCAAAGAAGAAAAGATTGTTAATCCTGGCCTCAGTAGGGGAGGGGTGGATGACTTCTTCTGGCAACAGTCAGAAGAAATAAATGCCACACAGTGCGGAACTAAAAAAATTTGAAATTATTTAAGTAATATTAATTTCAATTGTACTATCCTGTTCTTAAAGTATAAGTTATCTATGCATTCATAAGTCTGTCCTGTTGTTGTTGTTGTTGGATTGTTGCATGGCATAGTGATGTAATTGGATTTTTTTCCTCTACCTTGTCTATTTCTCCCTTCTGGAGGAACTGATATTCATTATCCTGTTTCTCACTGAAAATGAAAAAAAAAAAAAAACCAAAAACCTTGACAATACTGCTGTTTCTGAGACAAAAGCTATGTTTTCTGTTCCCCAGTGCTGCCCAAAGAATGAGTCTGAATCATCTAGCCTTTGCCTTGGACTTGGTTTTAGAGTGTTCTGCTAGAAAGGTATTGCAGGGGCAAAGGTCTCACTCGCTCATTGCATTATAAAGATGCTACCAACTCAGCTACTCTTAAAATCATTGGGGATGTACAATTTGTCTCAGTTTTGCATCACTTGGTTGAAGAGTTCATTGAAAAAAGTTAGATAAGGATGAAGGCAATATTTTCTGGTTATGGAGTGTTCTCAGAAGAGGCTGTGTTTGGGGATGATTAAATTACTGTATTTTTTCCTAATGCTGGGGCCTGTATGCCTCTTTCTTGCATGTGAAGTGGTCAAACTGAGCTTGGGGTTTTCGTGTATATGTTTCTATTTCCATAGAATATGTAGAAACAATAATTTTCAGGGACTAAAGATATTGCAAAAAATCTGTTACAAATACTGTGACATTCAAGCTGTCAGGATGAAAATTTATTGACATTAGACTCCAATGCAAAAATAAAATAACATCCTACATTTAAATTTACAATGGCTAATGAAAACTGCTAACTGTATAAGTGTGATTGTTGTATTTTCCATGAACTCCATTAACTGTTTCCATGAAGATAATTGAAATCGTTTTCTCCTAATGAAAAGTGAAAAAATGATTCCACAAATGTCGAGAAAGATCTGAGTTTTCATAAAGATGTCATGTTACAGTTACTGGATGTTTTTACTTGAGCATTTTAAATGCCTTAAAAAAATGCTTTCATTGGCAACATTTGCATTTTTGTTTGCCTTCATTTGACTCATTTTTTTCTTTCTTTTGGCTTTAGAAACAGAGTAGATTGCATTTCTTTCAAATTTAGTTATCAAGAAATTAAATTGAGTAGTAGAAGCTTTGTACTCAAGCAGTTAATAAACTAGATACCCCGTCTAAAATGGGTGCATCTAAAATGGGTGTGTGGAATATAATTAGTCATGTCAATAACTGATAGCAATATTCTCTGAAAAATGCAGTGAGAATGTCACAGAAGTAAACAGAAGACTTTCTTCCCCTCACTTGTCAGTTGAGTACCTTCATGAGTATTGACTAATTTAAACTAGTGTTTCTTTTACCCCTGAAAAGAGCAAAGTAAAACAAGCAATCATAAGATGAATTTAGCTAGTTATCCTTTTGACAGGTGATGTGCTGAAAAAGTCGTGCACTTTGTGTACCTGAAGTGCATTTTTCTATCTGTCAAATGCTCGCTGTTGTGTGATGCTTACTTATCTGTGAATGAAAAATTTGTTACAGCAAATGTATTTCAGAATATGAATCTTTAAACTACAGTGCACATTGCTCAGGATGTGTCAGAGCTGAAACCATTCCAATCATAAAGCCCCATGGTACTTCTTATCTGTATTTGCTGAACATATTTAAGCAGACTGCTAAAAAATAGCTTTAGGGAGATAGATTGTGTATGTTTTTCAGAACATAAAAAATAAACAAGGGTACAGCAGACATATACTGCACAGAAATCTACCTCCTTTTTCTGCCTTTTCTCATTACTATCAGAAGCTGATACTAGAACAGTCATTCCACTTTACAATTACTGACAATTTCTCAGAGAAATCAAAACTTAGAAGCATTTATTTTCTACCTCCTCCCTATTTACAAACAGATTGAATTATTAAAAGCAATATAGAAGTGGTTTTTTTTAAAGAGAGCAGTTTAAAATTGCTTTTACAAAATTATTTTTCTACAACAATAGAATGAGAATTATATAAACACTGCCAACAGGAAGGACCAGAGAATGTAAAACACTCCTTTGAGATTGTCCATTGTTGGAAGGCTGGTATATGGAAATGTTTCAGAAATTTGAACTGTGAATAATTTTCTGAAAATCAGATGTGGCATACTGTATCTTAAAAATCCATAAATAACAGCAACTTTGTTCAGCACACCTTCTTGTGAATTTGTGTTTTTTAAATAAATAAATTTCTCTAGAGAAAATAACTTTCAAATATGAAAGTTCACATGGATATAGCCGAAGGCAACATAAAGCTACCTGTGTTCCTGTTAAGACCCTTATCCCCAAACAATCCTATTATAGTAAGAAAACCAAACTAGCTGTCCAAACCAAAAAGGCTGTATTTGTCAGTAATTAAACTAATATTACACAGAACATTTAATTCTTTAAAGATAGACCAGAAGGTTATATTTGGAAAAGGGGAGAATAACTGACTTTGTTTGAAATATTCTATCTATGAAGAAAGGGAAGACTAATCTGGAAAGGCATAATGGAAAAAGTGGGTGCTGCAATTAAGTTTATTCAGGTGGAAATGGCATTTCCTGTAGTTCAAACCCAAAAGTAATGACTTCTCTACTCAGATTACCATGGAGAAAATAAGAGGGGTTTTTTGCTTAGTCATCACAGCAATGGAGCACTGTGTTACTACACAGTGCAGATCTGATCCTAAAAGGGCTTAGTGCAAAAACAATTGTACTAAACTACTCTTCTAAGGAGCAGAGAAGACAGTTCTTCAGTAAGTGTGAAGCCTTCTGTCAAAGTGTTCCTTTATCATACGATTCAGTCTGTGCTATGGTTTAGTTGAGGTGTTAGGGAATGGGTTGGACTTGATGATCTTGAAGGTCTCTCCCAACCTAGTGATTCTGTGTGTGATTTACACATGAAAGGCATGCTGCTGTTTTATCTTTAAGGTGGGAGCTCAAATTAACAAGACACTTGCTGTTTTAGACTGAAAGCTGTGTTGAAGCAGAAATAAATGTTGTGTTATAGCCAATTTCAAGCACAGTGGGGTTGCTGCAGGGTGTAGGGATGAGACATTTTCCTAGCTGGAAACTCAGACTCAGTGTGGAATTATCTTCCTGTGAGAGGTTGTGTAGGTGTCCAATCCTTCAATTAGTCTTTTGGGCATGAGCTTGTCAAAACTCTGGCAACACCCAAAATGTCTACTCAGGGAATCTGTTTCTTTTTTCCATTGTCAGCTTTACTCCTTCCATCGCATTAAATTTAGCATACTTCCACCTGTTAGCCTGAGATTTTCCATGTATTATTCAAAATATGGATTAGGTATTTCACATGTCATTTGTTTAAAATATTTTTATATTTTTTAATGATTTACCAAAGAAACCCTAACTAATAAGAACCCATATGAGCAAGGCCCATAGGAAAGAAAAAAGAGGTAATAAACAAACTCAGAATCACCACATATATTACAGCATTGAACACTGAACAAGCAAGTCTTTCAACCACAGCATGTATTCAAAGACCTTCACTCTAGTGAAATTCAAATGTTCAAACCAATCCTTTTTCCAATATATGTAGTCCAAATAGACGTCTCTAAATTCCAAACTTCTCTAAAACTAGTCTCTCTGTTTTTGTCATGGCATACATAGAAATGAAGTCCTAGCAGTTCTTCAAACAAGATTCTCATGTTGAAACATGTTGGATTAATGTGAGCTCAGGTTTTTGCCATTCCTTCTTGTACTGTTGAATCTTGGAACCAGAGGGGAGGAAAAAAAGAAGAAAAAGAGGAGGTAGCATGACTGGGGTTTTATCAATTCATCTATGTTAGATTCCTATTTCATAATGATTCTTATGTGATGTCATATGGATATACTCTTCTGTTTCCCTTGCATTAATAGGGGATGAGTTCCTCACCCAGCCTAGACAGTTTGACTGACCCCTGTTTTCAGTGTGATATAAGCAAAAAACATTAATTTGATTTCTTATGATTCTGTTGAACAAATGATGCTGTTTCACTCCTTCAGGTATGCATGCATTCAGAGCCTTCTGTAATGCCAGGGAATGGCAGACCTGATTTTCTTCAAAGGCAAGAAGGCAGTTATGCAGATGATTAATGATTCCCTGCTGCAGGAATACCGTCCACTGGTGGATGCACTCCGCTAACTAACTTCAGATTTCTCTGGCAGCATGATCTATAGCAAGTCAGCATTTGTATTCAGTATGCACCTCTCACTTTATATTCAGTCTAAAAGTAAAAGGTGGCTTGTTCATAGCCTTAGCCTTTAGTTCTATTATATGTTCAGAGGAATTAGAAGAATTTCTTTGCTTAGGGTAAAACAGAGGTTCTCTCTGTCCTTCTCATAACTTAGCTTTTACACTGCACTGTACCATTTTATTTTTTACCACTTTGAATGTAATTGTTTCATTTCTGTTATCTAAGTTCTTTGCTATTTCTGTTTCCACTCTTCTTCTATTTGCACTGCCAAAAACATATGCAAACATGGTTTGAGACCTTAACTCAAGAGTTGAGCTAGTTTTTATACTACATCCACTGCATTTCTGCTGCATTTTAATCGAGGAAGGTAAGATTTTTCTCTTCACTCAGGAAACTGAAAATATAGTACAGACAATAAAGAATAAAAACTACTATGTCAAAAACTCCAAAAATACAAGTCTTAAATTGTCAGATCTGAACTACTCAGCTGGAGTTCCTCACTGGCACATTTCCTCAGTCTCCTTTTTCTTAGTTTAGGAAATTTTTGAGTAATTATTGCATTTAAAATTTAGATAATAATTTTACCTGTTAAAAGACACTGAAATAAAACTTGCACACTTCCTGCAAAGGAAGTTTTATGGTTAAAACATAAACCTAGATTGTTTCTTTCTGTAATGTGGTCAGAACCTTAACTTTATCTGCCTGTCTGCTTCCTTTGACAATTTTATTGTTCTTGTCCTAAAACTGAGTACTCTAATTGTCCTAAAACTGAATACTTTAAGTCACAAATGATTCTAACAATTAAAACAAACCTATAGTTTACGTGGTTTTAAGGAACATGTAAGTTTCAACAAAGTTATTATGAATATTTTTTCTTAGCTCTGGGGTGGAAAGGACAGTTCATGTTATCACAGAAAAGGGTATGAGAACAGAATTGAGTACAATAACGTTGTTTGTATTCAACAGTGCTGGTTTTGGCTGGGGTAGAGTTAATTTTCTTTACAGTATCTAGGGTGAGGGGTATGTTTTGAATTGTGCTGAGAACAGAGTAAATAATACAGGGATGTTTTCATTACTGCTGAGCAGCCTGTACACAGAGTCAGGGCCTTTTCTGCTTCTTGCAGTTGCCAGCAAGGAGGCTGGGAGTGCACAAGAAATTGAGAGGGAATGCAGCAGAGACAGCTGATCCCAATGGACTCAAGCAATATTCTATACCATATGGTATCATGCTCAGCATAAAAAGCTGAAGGAAGGGGAGCACATTCAGGGTGATGCTGTTCTGCCTTCCCAAGTCACTGTTAAATGTGATGGAGCCCTGTGCTACCGGGGATGGCTGAGCATCTGCCTGCCCATGGGGTAATATTTTCCTTTGCCTGTGCATGCAGCTTTTACTGTATTTATTAAGCTAATTCATCTTAGTTAGTGAGTTTTCTCTCTTTTACCTTTCCAGTTGTCTCCCTCATCCCATTAGGGGGGAGGGAGTGGGAGGATGCCTGGTGCTTAATTTCTTGTTGGGGTTAAACCACAATATCACCTATATTGTGCAAGACACAAGCTTTAACCCTACAGCAACAGTTTTAGACAACATGACTTTATCATGGATTTTCTATAACCTCTGAGCTTAGTCTGGGTTCATGGTTCTGTACTGCATAAGCCTTTATTTGCAGCTCAAAGACCCTGAGAAAATTTAAGAAAAAAGAATGATAGAGAGCACTGTGGGTTGAGAAAACAATTTTCTCTCTGATCTCAAACTTCTTTACTTACGCAGTATTATATTTGTAGTCTTTTTGAGGTGATTGTCACCAGTGTCCAAAGAAGAGAAGAGTAGTTTTGTTCTTATCTTTTTATTTAAGAAATATAAAATAGTGATGCAGGTAATAGTGAATAGTGCATTTCCCTAGGGGCGAATCAAACATGGCATTGGGAAAATTCTTTCAGTAGAGAAATGGATGGACTTTATATTTTAGTTAGAGGTCTTATGCAGTAAGTGTAGAAAACCCCATGGCATATGATGGAATTAAAGCAGGAAGAACGCTGTTTTGGGGATGTTTTTAGGCAGGTGGAGAAAATGGAGGCTGGTGAGGACATGGTCATTACATACTAGTGCCAAAAGTTTCAGCAGTTATTACAGGCTGAAAATCACACTGAAGGAGTTTGTGAGGAAAGGCAATTTTCAGAGGCAGAAACAAATATGCTTACTGACCCTTGGCATGAAAACTGGGGTTTGCTTTCTTTTTGTATCTTAGCAGAAGTAAGGCTGGTTTTTACTAAACTTGAATTATGAATGTTTTGTGATAACAAGTTGCTTCAGGCCTACTTCTTCAGGCTCTTCCCATTTCATACTACAGTAACAACTGCCAATGTAAGGTTCTAAACAACTGAGATTTTAATATTTAACTTACATTCGAATGCGTTTGAATGTTCGTGATATGCTATATTTGTGCTGAATCTTGTGACAGAAAATTTTTTCATAATGACCATTCGAATGAGATAAAAATGGCATGAAAAATAACAAGAGTTTGTATTGTGAATTGAGTGAAAGGAATATATGTACAGCTGCTCACCCATACACCACAATATAGAAATTTTGCAGAAATGTTTCCCTTATGGCATTTGCAGGGTTCTCCCCCGCCAAAAAACCCATCCACTGGACATGATGTTTTATGAGTAGAGTTCAAATTCTTCTAACATTTATGCAGAATTCAGAAGTAACCAAGGGACCTTGGGATCACCTTATTTGAGATATCTCAAAGAGAAATTCCTTTCAAAGGAAAGCATTTGTGCTTAATGCTAAACAGACACTCCACATGCCAACAGTTGTAAGAATGCCAAAAATACAGGAATTGCGCAGTATAAATGTTTCTGCATAAAAGAAATAAATAAATTATAAGATGATAAATATTCATTTTTGTCCTTGTGCTGTATGCAATAGGGAGAGAAGGATGTGGAGCATAAGCATCATTGTTTTCCCAGGTGTGTGTCAGGACTGGACAAGGACCAAAGTATTGAATAGTTACAGCAAATTGTTCAGACCTCTGGCCTCACTTCTGGTTAACATAGTAGAGATGAGGGTGATTGGCATGCCTGGAGAGAGGTGGTCTCAATATCATTTTGAACTGTCAGTAAGGACTAAACTCTTCTTTCTCATCTTTAGCCTTAACATCAGTCACTAGACGGGAACAAGCTGACATTTATGTGGCACTGCTTTCCTGCTAATGCAGCTGCAAGCTTTGCTGTACCCCTTTGCAGCTCATCCTTTTTCATCTTGTGCTTAAACAAGCAATACTCAGCACCTCTGATGTGTAGGATTAAACCCTTAAAGCTGGTAGATTATATTTGTAAAACATTGTAAAACATATTCTGCAAAGCAGGATATTTGGTCTGTGGTAAGCTTATCCCGCCGTCTTTAGTTAATTCACATGTATCCACATAGGAGCCTTCAGATTAATATGTCTGTAGGGGTTATCTTTAGAGATATGAGCAACCAGCTCAATCTCGCATCTTCTGTATTTCAGCACAATTAGGTGTGAGTGACAGTCAGAGTGAGAATTAGAGTGCACATGTTCAACACTTCATCCAAAGCAGAAGAAAGCAAAAAGTAGGAAAGGAAACAGGAGAAATTCCTGGCACGTTTGCTAAGCAATAGTGTCAAAGTTGAAATATCACTTCTGACCTCTCTACATTATTTGTATTATTAGTAAGTAACAATGGCAGGCATGCCTGAAGCTCTTGAATTTCAAGTTCTAATTTTGTTTCAGTAATTGTATCTTTAATGTGATTTTTTTCTTCCTTTTTTTTTTTTTTTTAAGGAGTTGGGCTCCAATCAGGTATATTGGGTGGGTGGGTTCTACCAATAGAAAACAATAAAAACCTTTTGAGTCTGAAAAGCTTTACTTATGATGCGAATACAACTTTGTGTTCTGTTCTTGGTCTTGTGTTCTGGGAAGCATTCTCAGGGCATAAATTGACAGCATGCAGGGTGTAACATTACCTACATTTTATATTCAAATTGAGACCCAGAAGTGGTTTTTTTAAAAGAAATTACAAAAGGGGAAGATCTTAGACTGTTTAAAAGATGAATTAAGTTGCACATGAATGGTGGGGATATTTACTCAGTGATTTATATCTGACATGCTTCCCGAAGCTAATACTCAGCAGGTATCTTGTTTGCATTTAAAAAAATAACACAGTGTAAGGATGTGTGTAAATCCTTTGTCAACAGCAATTATTCATAACTAGGTTAGGCTGTGTAAAAATGTGTAAGGAGACTTTCATAAAGCTTCTAATGGAAGTTAACTTAAATCCAAGTAGTCTGATTCACATGCACATGAAATTAAAAAAAAAAATTAATTAACAAAACCAACAAATTTCGCTGTTGGAAATCTTGACATTTGAATTAAAATCTTGTTAACTACTCTGATTAATTCATTTACACACACTAAAGAGAGTTGCAAACACTTCTAAATAATTTGTATATCATATACAGTAGGAAAAATTATAAATATTTCAGTGTGTCCATTGTGTATGAGCAATTGTTCTTTTTAAACTTTTTCTTTCTATGCCATTCCATTGCTGAACACATGTGCAGGAAATGGCTGAGAGTTATTTTACAGATGATCACTGATCCTTGTGAATTTTAGAGAAGTCTCCAGATCTATTTTTTATCATTATACTTCTATGTGGTTGCCATGTGCATGCAAAAGGGCTCCTCATCAGCAATTAACTGTTGCTGCAGGACTTCAGTGTCAGGAAAAAAATTATCATCTTTCTACACTTTCCTTTTCAGAAAGTCCCAAATTTATTTGCTCCTGGTTAGCATTTTTCACCAACACTTACTCTCCCTGCCCTTTCACAGTCTGTGTGGCAGAGTTGAGCTCTCCTCTGTCTTCCCACCTCAGTTATCTCAGAACTCATCTCGCATCATATTCCATGCACTTTTATACTGCTCTCTTTTTCACCTCTCTGATAGGCATTTCTGCTCTTAAAGCCTTTGCTCTCTAATTTCTCTCTCTATTTAGCTTAAAACTCAGTCTCTGCAAATTATGTGTGGCCCAGGATGTCATTATATGAACATAATGTTCTGCTCTGTAGATGCTTGTGCTGTATCCATCAGCATGTCATCACGAGCATTGTTTGATGTAATCTCCTCTTATTTTTCATTATTGTTCCGTGTATTTAGGTTTTCTATTAACTGATTTAATTTTACTTTCACTTCCTTCTTTAATTATACTCAGAAGAAAAAAAGTGTACCAAAGAATATCCAAAATATGAAGAGAAGAAAGCAGAATTAATACTTGGGGAAATTTTTATCGTTTAAAATATTTAAGATACTTTTAAAAAATCACCAAAAGATTAATTTTGAAATACTGAGATTCTTGTAATATTTTTAGCTAAGGAGACTACCAAAGCTGTCTACAAAGGAGGAAAAAAGTCATTAAAGAAACTCACAGAACATTGTCATATTTATATTCCATATAACTTAATTCTGGAGTTAGAAGGACACAGGTGTCTCAATCAGTTATATGTGCATTTCTTTATTAAAAAAAAATTCAAAGCAGCAGATGGGTGAGACCCACTGTTTTTGAAATATAGTGAGGAAGATATAGTGATGTATTGAAATGGTTTCTGGCTTGGTCTGACAGCAGCTCTGTGATTTAGTGTCTGATCCTGCATTCTGACCTCAAGCAAAACCCTGTTGGTGCCAATGGGAGTCTTATTTCTCTAGGAATTGCAATATCTGATTCTTCACTATATGGTAAAATTCTGTGGTATTTTGGATCTATAAATGTTAACACTTATGATTTGTACATTTCAGAGCAGGTCTGTGCCCATATTTGCTGGAACAGATGACTGTTCAGTAAATCTTTTTGTACTTGCTGTTGTATGAAAACAATAGATTTTTTCAGTCTTCAGCTAAACCAAATTTGGAATGGGAAATTAAAGGGTAGAATAAATATGTAAATAAAATAGACACTCCTTTTCATTGCACTCTACTGGAGGCCCTGCTGCCTCCATCTGCATGGTCTCAGTCCTTCCATTTCAGAGGAAGATGTGAGACTGACACACCACTGACACACCCTATTTCTACATTCTTCCTGCTTCCTGTTGCTCATTTCAGCACTGCTGAACAAATTTTAGGGTTCTTGCCTTCCATCTTTATCTCACCTGTGCCTAGCTCTGAAATGTATACCAACATTTGCCATGGTTCAAATTTGTTGTTTTTATGATAAAAAATGTTGGGGTGTCCCTAAGCACAAGATTAGGACTATAAAATGTTTAGTTTATGAAAACTTTGACCAGGAAAATGAGATAATAACCCAAAACAACCAAAAAGGAAATATTGATACCTCATTCTGCTTATGATCAATATATGGAATTTTGTAAATTTTCTTTATTTACTTTACAGTTTAAAAAACAACTCAGTTATATAATGTCAGTCTACATTTGTTGCACAGCTTCACAAACCACATTTCCCATGGTTTTTATCACTCTCTGTGTATGGTTAGGTAAATGATCAGAGTGTGACTGAGATCCACAGAGATCTGCCCAAAGAAGAAATTTAGATTGCATTTAAAATTAAAAAAAAACCAAAACCAAAAAAGCAACAACAAAAAACTAAGTCGTTTGGATTCTATTCCTTGGGCCAGGATCCCTCTTCTTCCTACATTCTTTGGTAAAATATTTTAGCTCAGAGATTCTGGATAAATCTGTTGACTTTGGACTTGTAATTTTGGCCCCCTTACACAGGCAACTTACTTATATATGGTTACATTCTTGATTTGACATCATTAAATTGTAAATGTTAAATAGATGTTTAAATGTTTGATTGAAAACTGATTAGTTTGGCTCTTTTCTATGAGGCTAACTCATGGAAGGGAGTCTTACAATGTCCTAGAATTACTGACTATACTAAAGAATCCCAAGGAGGGAGTGATATTCATGTCCTGGGAGAGTCAGGGAGGCAAGCATCTTGTGCAAATTTTGTTACTATTATTGGATATTTCATCTTAAAGAAACAATGAAAAAATCTAAAGGTACAGCAAAGGTCAAGGAAAAATATTTTTGTTTTATTTAATTCATCAGACTAATATTTATTTATCAAGTTCTTTATTTCTGCCACAAATAAGAAGGAAAGAAAATTAGAAGGTAGAAATAAATAGACTATGAAAGAAAATCAATTTTAAAATAAAACAATTTACATCAGGGATAGAAAACAGTCAGCAAATGGTGGATCAAGGACATATACTGTAATTACAGCATTAGTGTCAATAATGATTACAAATTATGATAAATAAAAAGTTTTTTTGAAGATACAAAATGAGGGATTCTCAAAATGTCATATTATCATTTCTTTGCTCCTACTACCAATGTACTGAGGCACACACAAGCACACACAAACCCACAGATACATGCAGAGAAATCAACTTTTGCTTTGTTCATATATTGAAGAAAAAATGGATTAAAAAGCCTTGGCAACTAAGGTGCTTATTCAGCTGCTTTGAAACAGCCAGAGGCCCTGCTAACGTGTAGCTTTGTACATGGATATTAATTCACCTTCCAGCCATTTTCCATAGAGAGATTTACTGTTGTTTACAAGTAACAATGCTTCTGTCATCAGAGTGTGAGTTCTGATACAACATATGTACTCACTGATGATTAAAATGCTCTTTCATTTTAGTTGTTGTATTTTTCAATTACTTTTTCAAGGCTGCAATTTAAAACTATGTGATGTTGAACAAAAGTTTTGCAAACTAACAACCTTTTGCCTTTTTTCCGCTTTCCTGAGAATATTTTTCACATTCATTGCTTTCAAATAAGAAGCTGTGTGAATTCACTGAAATCAGAAAGCCTTTAGAAATAGAAATGTATATTGCACACAATGTATGTCAGGATGTTTTAGAAGATGATGAGGTGAAGGCAATGCACTTTCTTGTGGACCTTCACAAGAAAATTGTTTAATTAAAAGACAACTACATTGAATTTTCTAAGCCCTTATTTTGTATGATACAGCAACGCACAATATAGGAGTACTCCATTCTTCCACGTGGGTACAGGCAGAGCAGAGCAGCCTGCTTTGGTTTCTGCACCTAGCCACTTTCTTTCCATTGACTGGGTATTTATGGCCATGAGTGGCTGGGTAACCTCCCCCAGAGCACACTGAGATCTAAAAAATGCTTGTTAAGCTTTGGCCTTGGTGAACATCACCTGGGCAGGGCTGGGCTCCTCTTGAGCTTATCAGAAGCTGTCTGCTCCAAGGAACTAGTGCTGTCTAATGATCTCCTGTTTTTTAAGAGCTTGGAAACTTATTTTGAAGAGCTTGGAAACTTATTATGAAGAGCCTTGGAAACTTATTTTTCTTGCATGAATAACAACCCTAGTGGAAAAATGTTTATATCTCATCAAAATTTGAAAGAGAGTTACCTACCCAAATTGTAGCCGGGATGAAAAATTATTGTGACTAAAGCCCACTCTCTTCAAGCAGAATAAGAAGCAGTCCAAAGTGAGACCCTTTGAGCCCTCCTGGACCTGACAGGCTGCAAACAGCAATCTCACTCTGAATGGACACCTCTCAGAACAAGCCAACCCTCACGTTTGCTGCACTTGGAGAGCCAATATCAAGCACCACTGATGAAGCCTGGACTGATACCTTCACTCCTCAAAGCTCAACTGTTTGCTGTTGAGAAGATGCAAAAGCATCCAGTGTGAGTAAGTCACTGAATCTGAGGGGAATTTTTCACAGGTGTGTCTTGTACATATTCCTTACATGCAAGTGTGATTACTCTATAGCAAATGAGTATTCCTCTCCTAGATTCTTAAGTATTTTAGTTTTATTATTAAGTTTGGCTATGAGATATTGTTGTGCTATAGTAAATTCTATATGAACATTTTGTTAAACTGTGTAACATGAGCTATTGATTAAGTGTTATTTGGTGCTGTTGAAACTTTAAGCACAAGGAGTTAATCAAGTCTGGAGCTCAGTTTAGAAAGGGGAGGATCTTTCTTATTCCTTTTAATCCTTAACTTCCCCATCCCATTCTCCTTCCCCCTTCCCCCAGCCTCCACAGAGGTTGAATTTTGGTTTAGATTGATTGATTTTAGATTTTATGCTGTGTTTCCTTTGTGTAATTTAAGTATCTCTTAAGTAGTAGAGAGAACCCTTTCAATGAACTTTGTCATGCTTTCACTTTAATATTAAACTTCCTTTTGCTGATAACTTTGAGATGATTCTTTAAGTGACCTTGAAACACTCATTTGTGGCACCACTGAGGATGGAATATATGTGAAAATTCCTCAAATATAACAGAATACATATAACCAAAGATTGTTACTTGTGTGCATAAAAAGAAAGTTACAAAATTCCTTTGGGATAATGTAAGGAGCAAGTACTATTATGTGACAAAAAAAAATTGTATAGTTTAGCCAAAGACACATGGGGAAAGTTGCATATTTTATAAATTATTAACTTGAGGCTGATTGCGTGTTTTTCCTGAAAATCTCTCATTGATATTTGGTTCTAGCATGCTGATGCAAAATTTTAAATGAAAATGGCTTTTTTGTGTCTACAAGGTATTTATTATGGTAGTTCCTCTGTTCTGTTGCTAATGTGGATCATATAAACTTCTTGTGAATTGTACATTTGTTGTACTTGCTCTTGGCTTTGCTCTGGGGCATGAGGGTTTGAAGTAGTGGGCTGTAACAGTGACTAATAGCAGTATACATCCTCCTCTGATCTTGAATAAAGGACAGTTAGCTGGTTCTGTTGTAGTTAAACATATTCCCCAAAGCAAAGGAGGTTTTTGCTGAGTTGATCAATATCATGCATCAACTATTACAACAAAACTGATCAGATATAGTTACCAGTAATAAAAGATACTGTGACTCAAAAAATAAAAATCAAGACAGAATATATATTTTTTTCACACCTATTAGGCACAGTTATACTAGCAGTTTAAACAAAAGCTTATGAATGGCTTGCTATTTATAGAAGCTCAAGACATTTCTGTGCTAAAAAATGAAAAAAAAAGCTGCAAAAGTTTTGACAGAAATTTGTCTTTCCTTTACATAAAGTTATTTGGATTACTGAGTTCTGTTATGGACCATGGATTCCCTCCATCTTCCAAATCTTTGATTCGCAGCTTTCTTCTGTAAGCATTTAGCTGACACACTTAGATATATTTTTCAGGATTTATCTTTACATTCCAGTGGAATTCAAGAAAAGAAGGGAAAAGGAGGTGTTGGCTGGAGGGCATTGAATTGAAATATATTTCTTTTTGGACAGAGACTAATCACTGCATAGCTGTCTATCCTATCTACACATCTATCTATTTATACGTAAATGGTCACCACCTACCCCTTTGTGTTTATAGTTTATATACATATTTGTGTGTATATATATATACACACACCTCAGTCTCAGCTCAGTTTAAATGCACTTGGATCCATGATGATTTATAACACTGTTTTTTGCACTTAAATATAAATTGTTTTTCACTTGATTGGTGAGAGAATATCTATATATAGAAATTTTCCCCACAGATATCTGTAGAGAGAGAGACTCTAGCCAATTTCAGCTCCTTGGATTTTACCTGCTAGTCCCCAGCTCATCATCTCTTCTTCTCAACTCTCCTTATTTCCTTGGCCTGATTTAACGTCCCTCACATGTGAGGCAGCACGTATTTACTTCTTCTTCCAGAGAGCATCATTGTTCTCCTATTCTAGACTGGGTCTTCCCACAAGTGCCCATGATAGGTTCAGCAGGGCCCAACATCTGAGATTCTGCACTTCAGAAATCTTTGGCAATGATTCTATTCTTAAAATTTAAGAAAAAAAAGTTTTTTAAATGATGTGAACACAATGCTTGACAGAAGTAATTTTTCATGATTTGTCTGGGTGTCTCTCTCCCTCTTTGCAAGGGAGGAGGAGGGAATGCATAAGTCAATCACCCACTGTCCAAGAATGTCATAGTGACTGTCAGCAGATACTGGAGAACATATGACAAAACAGAAGCCTGGTAGAACTTCCTCCTTGACCTATAATTTGTATTATCATATGTAACAGACTATGAAAACCTTTATTTTGTGAATGTCTCCAAACATTTTTTGAATCTACTTATGGTTCAGACTTCCATAATTTCTCAAGGAGATCAGAGAGTTCAGTAATACCTTTTTTGCTTTGTGAAAGGTATCTTATATTTGTTTTAAAATAGTGACAATAATTTCTTTGCCTAAAATTTGAAAAATTATGAATAAGTATTCCTTTTAAGCTTCTCTTATAGTTGTTAATTTAGTTCATTTCTGTCCATCACCATAACTGAACATTAAAAAGTACAGTATATTTAAAAGAGTAGCAGTGCTTCTCTTTGGTCATTGCTCCTTTTTAGCTTTTACCAGCATCCATTTCCTTTTCACCATCACATCATAGGCAGACACTTGCAATGAACCATTCATGATCTCTGTCTTGAATTCAGAGTCCTCTCTACTTTCTATCCTCACCAATTACTTTTTTGAATGTAATTGTTTCTCTATCCTTAGCCTCTTCACCACTGATTTCCCTTTGTGCTGCCTGCAGTACCTACAAACACTTCTACTGGTATTAAAAATCTCTGTTTCCTCAAAGCTCTCCAGACTCCTCTGAATTCTCATCCTTCTCAACCTAATGCTCTTAGCTGATCAGAGCCTCCTACTGGCAACCTATTTTCATGAATTTATGCTGTCCTATTTCTTTGGTTTGTGCTTCTTTACCATCTTATTCACCTACTGTCTTGGCATCCTGTGAATTTCTCTCTGCCTTCAAACTCATTATAATCCTCTCAATGGGCACTAAATTGTAAGACATTCCCTTACCTACCACAAGATCTTGGTAGCCTTGTATAGAAGAGGCTCTTACATAAAGAGAATTATCTCTATGGGTTCTGTCCATAAAATTTCCCCTGAATCATCTGCTGTATTTGCCCTTGTCCATTTTCACTCCAAAACACTTTATAGGCCTGTGCTTGGCCCAATCCACAGTCTCAATGTAAACTACTTACCACATGACCTCTTTACATTTCTGTGAAACTATGTGAGAAAACCCAGTGTTATGCTACAAGCTCAATGCTATTAAAAATCTGTAATGCATGAGTTGTCTCAGTAATTTCACTTAAGCCCTTCTTCTTTATTTGCAGAAGTGCACATTTTTCTTAGACTAATATTTAAATGTTAATATTTACTTCTAGATTTTTTTTTTGGTGAATCCAACAGATAGGATTATAGGCAGTTCAGTAGAACATGAAAGCAGCACAAAATTCATATATATATGTATCATGCAGTCATGTTTTTATCCATGTGTGCTATAGGTAACACTTTTCAGTAGAACTGTAGATACATAGGGAAATGTATGCATATGGTCTTCTGGTAATAACAAATATCATCATAGTATGCAGAATTTAGTATGCAGTTTATAAGTAAGCACAAACTTATTTTTCCCCTTGAAATATAAAATAGCCTTAAAAAACTTAAATAGCTTCCTTGGGTAACTTGAAATTTAAATGGAAGTTTTATCAAAGGGTTGGCAGAATATATTTAAAAATATCTTCTCAGAGACCTCAGGAAATTACTTTTTCTTATGGCTCTGATTAAATATTTTGTGGCAGTACATGCTTATTTATTTGTACTTGCTGTGTCAAGATAAAAAAAAATCAAACAAACAAGCTCCTCTTATTGTAGTAAATACACTTATTTTGAATATGGTCCCTGTCAAAACCAGAAGACCTGACCCAGGCAGACTGCTGAGTCTGCAGGGTGAGTTGTCTCATGCTGAAAATGAACATGCAGGGCCATTCCTCACTGACAGCTTTGGGAGCTGGTTTGTTAATTTAACACTTGAAGAAACACATCGAAGACCACAGGCAATTTTTTGTACTGAAAGTAACAGGAAGCATGTCTAACTTCAGAGCTTCAGATTGGTAGAGAATCAACAGTAGATAACACAAGCTGTTGTCTTTCCCATCTTTAAAATTAATGACCCCATCCTTTTTCTTGAATAGATGTTGCAATATATCTTTCATGTGTGCATTTTTGATTACTAGATCTCCTGTAATTAAACACTGATGAACAAATCTTGCCAAAGGCTTAAGTCCATTCTACCAGGCAGTGTATGGCTACCACAGTCAGTATCCCTTTTTTCATATCCTTTCTCCTCAAATGCTATTATTTTATTATTATTTATCTTATGAGTCTGCTCCTTAACACTCTTAAATCTGGAGTTATTTTTTCCCATATGTTTGAGTCATAACATAAAAAAATATTTTTGCATAAAAGAAAACTAGAATTCAAATCTTCATCTTCATATCTGGTGGAAAAAGGTCATGGTAGAGTCTGCAAATTTCATTAAAAATGAGCTTAAAGGGACAAGATTTTTTCAGTTTTCTAAAATATGTAAGCTTTATATGTTATGTTATTTCTGGTTGTTAGTCATTTTAGTGATTTGGTTGTGTTAGTGATTTTGATCCTAAATATATTGGCTTCTGTGTTGTACAGTCATATGCTGAGAGAAAAAACACCTGAAAGATCTTTAAAACATGTCTGATGCTGTTGACATGCAAATAATCATATGCCTTTTTATAACCCCACGTGAAATCACTTCTCATAACTGCTCCTGTTGGGACCAGCTCTGGCTCTGCGTTAGGGTAGATGGGATTACCAATTTCAGCTTCCCTCTATAAACTTTCTAAATCCTCAGTAACGTACTAAGAGAAAGCAATTAATCACCCCTGCCAGTTTTAACAGGAAACAATTTTTGTTGACAAATCGTAAATGTTTCACATTAACAAATTTGCAATTTTTTGGCACTTGCAGCCTCCCGGAAGTTTAAAGGCATTCTCTGCCTGCTTTTAACTGGATGAGCAAGGGGTTTTTCCAAGTGTGTGAGATTTGGGAAAATAAAAAAATGTATAGAAATTGGTGTAAGAAAGAGAAATTTTGCATTCAAAACTTATAAACAGTATTAATTTCCAGCAAATGAATTTGGTCTTCATCCAGTGAAATTCACATGCAACTCTACATTATTATCCATAAATTATGGTTTCTCTTTTAACTTCAATTTTTAGGCTCTTACTGAGTATTAATAAAATTTTCCCCTCTTTTTTTTCATTTCACAGATGACAGTTAATGTTGGCTAAACCTTTGCAGCTGGCCGTTAAAGAAAACAAATTTTATGAAATGGACTATTAAACCTTAAAACAATGATAACAATAAAAGTATGCACAGTTTTATTAAACAATACTTTTTTTAAAAAAAAATGTTCTTCTTGTGCTTTATGCTTATGTTCACCAAAGTAAAGCAATAGATCAGTGGACATAAAAAGGTGAGCAAGCCTTTAAAAATCAAAGCTAAGCAGAAAAAAAAGATAATATTAAGTTGTTTTACTGAAGTTAATAAACCCTACATTCTGAGACAAATATCCTCAAGCCGTTTGTTTAAACAAGCATTAAGTTTAGCAGTACTACACCATAACGTGATACTCCAAATTAAACTTGTGCATCTCAAGTGACCTTTATTGGAGTTTTATAGTTCATAAATCCTTTACAATGATGCTCTGTGGAGTAGTTTTAATAAATCTTGATTGTGCTGTAAATGTTACAGCACGCACTTAAAATGGCATCTCCAGTCCTAACAAACACAAGTGTGGAATGATTCGCCTATTCCACATGGAGAGTTTTGGTTCAGCATTCATGAAATATTGGAAAACATTCCAGTAATGAGGCAAAAAGTACCAAAAGTTATCCAATCATACTGGAGAAGATAAACATCACTGATAAACATATCTATCAAAGTAGATGGAAAGCATACTGATTTCTCACATACCAATAGGAAAATTTTCTGCCATTTACAGAGCTCCTAAAGTACTCCAGGGTTGCTGGATAGAGACAGGATTATGTTTTCCATTTTCTCTTGAAAGCCTTGATTTCCTGGCACAGTGTCAGATACACAGAGCTGTAAACTATATGGTCAGTTTCACTTGCCCTAGTACACTGGGAAAAGTGCACCTTGATATAGAGTCTGCTTAATCTCATTTGTCTGTTTAACAGGATTTTTTTTTCATGGAAGGTGTCATTAAATAATATAGTAAATGCATCCTGGTAATGTGTTAAACCACCTACTTTGATATTTATTTTTTTTTCCTGATGTATATGCTCCACCCTTTAATCCAGCTATTTATTTGCTTATTGGATTCTTAACATCTTTTAATATATTGTAGTTACATTTGATAGAAAAATAAACTGTGAACCATCATTTTGAGGCAGTCATGAAATCCTCTATCTTAACAACTTCCATCTACTTGAGAGTTTATTTACAAGTGTGTTTTCTCATTTGTAAACATATAATTTAGTTTCTTGCACACATCTGAGAGCCTTTTCCAGTGTTCATAATTTTCACAATTTCTCTTTCTTGATCTCAGCACAAATTTTTATCCTCACTGTATTTTTGTCTTTTCTTTCTTTTCCCCAGATACGAGAAGATGAAAAAAATTGTCCTTTCTCCCTCATATAGTCTGTTAAAGGTATTTCTTCTCAGATAAATTTAAGCAATTGAAAGGAAAAGTTTTCAAACGTTGCTTTCTCTGTAGATGTTGCTATTGAAAATAAGCCAAGTTTGAAAAAACTTCCACATTTCCATGAATGTTAAATTATAGATTTTGAAGTCAGAACTCTAAGCTCTTACTTCTTTTAAGGATCTTATTCATAAAAAATGCACAAGTTAATGATGAATTAGTTAAAAGATAAGTGCTGCCATGGATGTTCTGGTCCTTCCCTAAAATAAGCAAAATCTGCAAGATCTGTAAAGTTCTGTCGCTTTAAGGATGAATAGTGTGGCTTTGAGAAAATGTCGTTACTTATCAATTAATTTGCTTATATTGAACAATATTTATAATGCTTTGTGATGAAATAGATAATATATTGGATAGAGAGATACAATCAAACTCAAATCATAAATGTTAAGGTGTGGTATAAATTATTATTACAGAAAATCTATAAGAAAAAGATTTTTATAAGTGGTCCTGTAAGAAAATGTATAATGCCATATTAATTAATCTGAGTTACAGAACCATTATTAGTATGGTTTCTTTTAGCAACAGTTATATGTTGATCCTTGAAGACTGTTTAATAATGAAGGACAGATTAAAAATATGGTCTATTTTTCCTGAGGATAGAAATATGCAGATCAAGGTATCTGAGCAATTTAAAGAAGACAGAGGTTAATAGTCTCTATAATTTCCAGAACCTGTGATGAGTACTTAAAGCAAACAATCAAGTTGCAATATAGGGCATCTATAAATCACACCATGGCATTAGGAGTGGGATTTGTTCTACTACATTGTTTGGATAATATTGCCTATGAATACAGAATGTGGGTTTTTTTTTTTTCCGTCTCTGTCTAACACTTTAATTATACTCTGTAAACAGCTAAATGCATCTGAAAGGATTGTGGACAGCAGAACATGATATTTAGTGAAAGTGAGACAATCAAACTATCCTTATTTTGTTTTCTAGATGCATTTATAGGTTTTTTTGAGTTTTGTAGGGGGAATTATTGATATTTGACAGTTTTTGGTGTTGTGCCTTTGATTTTAGGTTATGTTGAGCAAAAGTTTTAGGTGTATCATCCTAGGAATTTAGTATATTATACATGATGATAATGAATGCTAATTCATTGGTCTCAAGCATTTGATTAGTACTTTCTGAAGCAAAGATTGTATTGGATTTGGAAGTTAGAGGAAACTTTTTAACTCAGCCATCCTTGTTTTTATTATTTAGAGGACATCATTCATGGAAAGCTCAAGTGATACTGGATTCTGAATGTGCAAAGGGCTATAGCAAAAGTTCTGGAAATCTCTTCAATCCTGAAACGGGGAGACAGAAGTGGGAATGGAGGCATGAAGAAGCATTTTTGTATGGACCATAAGTATCAGTTGAGCTTTCTGCTTAATCAGGGCAAAAGTTAGTCAACTAGAGATTAACTGTTGCACCACTACAGTGATCAAGCTGGTTGGCCAAACCACTCCAGAGCTCAGACTCTGAGAAGTTCAGCCTTGTGCAAATTTGTATGGTTATGAACCAGTTCTAAAATAATCTCTGAATTAGGAACACCCATGATACAGCATTTTTCGTTGTGAATACCTTTCAGACAGAAAAGCAAAACTCAAGTTGCACTGAGGAGGGTTTTCTATGAAAAATTGTGCTGTTATCCACTTTGCATGCTGACCCGCAAAGTGGATAACGTGCAGTTAAGTCATCCTGTTCTCATTTATAACCATCACCTGAAAAACATACGTTCCAAATCACATGCAAAAATTTATAACAAAATAGATCACATAGAACAATATATATTAGGCTTAAATATAAGCTATTTCCAGCTTGAGTGACAGCCTGTTTTTCCTGCCTAATAATGTGGAACTTGAAGTGTGCAGAATAGCAGATTTTACCTGGTTAATAGTAAATAATTGTTCCATTTCATATGGAAAAATGTTTTGGAACAGGTTGTTATGAACTTATCTTCTTAGTAACAAGAAGAAGAAAATGGTTTAATCTTCAGTCAGTAGAGAAATAGGTCACGGAAGAGTCATCTGAGTGTTCAAATAGAACTGTTCCTAAGCAATATGAACATAGCTTTCTGAAAAATAATGGCAATGTCAATAAAAGAAGAAAAAAAAAGGTCCAGTTCCAGTCTAGTTTTCTACTTCTTGCTTCTATCTTATAAATTGGATGCAGCATCATGTCCTTCCTTAAAGAGACTATCTCTTGTTTGCTTTTAAAATTATTTTGGCACATATTTTAAAATAAAAAATAAGAAAGAAACCAATGAATTTCAAATAAATATTTTCTGACTTTTGCATGTCAATGGAATTTGGTTAGTAGAAATTCCTCCCATGTGAAAAATATCAGACACTGGAAAACTGGGCTGTAACTCTTACTTTCCTAAGTTAAACAAGGAGATGCACATCCATGAGCAGCAACAGAGAAGTCAATTATCTATGAATAATTTCATTCGTGTATAGATGTTCCACTAGAGACTGAGGTTACATAACTCCATGAAATCTGTCCAGGTTTGACACGCATTCCAAAACACATGCTATATCCCTCACTTCATCATAAAATTTGCAGAAGTCCACTGGAGCTACACATAAATATTGCATTGCTGTGTTTTAACTGAGTACTCCATATTCATTGTGACAAGGGGATAATGCAACTTGCTCTGCATAAAAAACTGCTCCTGGCTACATTTCAAGCTTCCTTTTTTCTTTTGCCCTAACAGACTTCCAAAACTCAGTTCTTGCAAGCACAATCTTCATTCAGAGCTCAGTTTCTGGGAGCTCAGGATAGGCTTGTGCTTACTTCTCTTGCAATTTTTGAGCACTCAAAAGCTAGATGTGCTGAAAAGGCTTGCATCGTGGTAAAAGTCATAGTGGTCTTGAAGTAGAGAAAAGATTGCTGCAGTAAGGAAAGGGATAAACTGCTTTCCATATCTGAAATGTGTGTGGAAAAAAATAAATTAAAGCTAGGTAGATTAAGGCTGAAATACCTCAGAAAACTTTCTATCTTTAAGGACCATATTGCTTTGGGAAAGTGTGGAAGCACCATGATGGGATGTTAGACAGTATCTGTCAGGTATGAACGAGGTGCACTTGATTTTGGCTTGAGGAAAGAAATGGAGTAGATAATTTCCTAATGTTCCTCCTGCCAGCTGTGTTTTCTATTATTCTCAGTGACTAGACATTAGAAAGAAATCATGTGTGATTTATCTATGTGCCAATGGATACACTAGTTTCTTTCCATTTCAGTGATTAACTGTTCTAATGCAAGGCTCCCAAAACTTTATACTAAAGCTGGTGAGACTTTTGCACAGCCAAGAAGTTGTTAAAATTTGATATCTAATTCCACTTTAAAACAAGTTTCAATCAAATGCTTCTAATGAAACTTTTTCAAGATTCTCACACAAACTAATTAACAAATAACATTTGATTATTTTTTGGATATGTGCAATAAATCCTTCATTTAAATGACAAATTCCATTTTATGTTTCCTTTCAGATTTCAAAAAAAGAAAGTTTAGTTATGAATGCTACTGTCACTGTTGAAAACATCATCTCAAGAGACTGATACTAACAAACATGTACAAGTATAGTAAAATACTGTATCTCATTTATGAGTGATTAGATAAGATTGTTGACTCAAGATGGCACAGGGCTAATTTTCTAAATAAGATTGTATAACAAGGTCACTAGTTTTGTAATGTTTTAGATTTTATTGAAGCTTTTGAATATATTTTTTCCTGATACAACAAAACTCATATTTTCATTTATTCATTTGTAGAACTTGCACAGCATAATAGTTTGTGTGAAAGTAGCATACATTTACCTGGATAATTAATTTGCAAAAGGGAGGATCTGGTCCAACAAGCAAATTAAAAAAAGAGGTAAACCTAAGTAATTCTGGAAGGGATGGAAGGAGGGAAATGAGTGATAATTCAAATTTGCAAGACAAATTCGTGGCAAATGACAACTGAAGGTTAGGTAACCTTGAAGAAAATTACACATACAAACATATACTATAAGGATATTTTTCTTGCATTTTTCCCTTTCAAATAGTGGGAATGTTCTGAACATTTTTGAAAACTGTTTCTGTGGACAGTACAAGGGAAGCCTATATATAGGTTCTGGTAGGCCCCCTTTGAAGTGTTGGGGGTACCAACACAAATTTGTTTTTTGTTCAAATTCTGATCTTCATTTTTTTATCTTCTAGACTTGAACATCCAGTACAGAATGAGTCTTTTATTACTGTTGATTTATTCCTAAGTCATAGCAATAAGAACTACATTGATGTTAAGTGTAATTGCATCACTTCCTGGAAGAAAGACACTTCCTGTGTCTCTAAAGAACCTTGCATTTTCCAACAAGGAAAACTGGATGTTGCAGCTGATCAGAGAGATGTGAAGACTGTACCATTTCTGTTGCTCATTCTTTATGCAGGAGTAGTGTATTAATGGCTGTGAGATGCAGAGTTGTTCTGCAGGAGGAACAAGTAGGCTGTAGGAACTGCTAACATAGAATTTAGTTCACAAGCTGGATCTTTGTATTGGGTTTGTGTGACAAGGTTTTGGTAGTGGGGGGATACAGGAGTGTCCCTTCTGAGAAGCTGAAAGAAGCTTTGCCCATGTCCAACAGAGCCAATCTCTGGTGGCTCCAGGATGGTCCCACTGATCACCAAGGCTGGCCCTTCAGCTTTGGTAATAGTGTGATAGCATCCATGAGAGCATGTTGAAGAAGGAAAGAAGAAGTTATTGCACAGATGTAATTGCATCCAGAGAAGAGAGGAGTGAGAATTTGTGAGGGCAATAGCTCTGCAGACACCAAGGTCAGTGCAAAAGGAAGGGAAGAGGTGCTACAGGCACGAGAGCAGACATTCCTCTGCAGCCCCAGGTTAACAGCGTGGTGAGGCAGCTGTGCCCCTGCCACCTGTGGAGGTCCATTAGGAAGCACCTGTAACCTGAAGAGACCAATGCAGGAGCAGTTGGATGCACAATCGAGGCTGTGCCCCTTTGGGAAGCCCACTCTGGAGCAGGCTTCTGGTAGGACCCATGGAGCCATGGAGAGAGGGTTCCACACTGGAGCAGGTTTGCTGTGAGACTTGTGATCCAGCAGGGGACCCGCACTGGAGCGCTGTGCCTGCAGGACTGCAGCCCATGGAAAGGACCACACTGGAGAAGCTGGTGGAGACTGGACTGTGTCCTGTGTGAGTTTCCCCCACGCTGGAGCCAGGAAAGAGTGTGAGGAGTCCTTCCCCTGAGGGGGAAGGAATGGCAGATACAATATGTGATGAACATTGCTTTCGTTCCCCGTGTTCCTGCACCACTTGGAGCGTGGCACAGAATTCTGCACTGACGTTTAGCTTAGGAAGGAAGGAATGGAGGAAAGATGTTTTAAGATTTGAGGTTTTTTCCTATTATGTTATTCTGTTTTTATTGGCAATGCATTCAATTAATTTCTCCAAACTCAGTCTGTTTTGCACATGATGGTAACTGGTGAGTGATCCCTTCCTGCCCTTATCCTTGTCCCAGGAGCTTTCATTCTGTTTTCTCTCCCCTGTCCAACTGAGGAGAGGAGTGACAGAGCAGCTTTGGTAGGCATGTGGCATCCAACCAAGGTCAACCCACCACAGTCCCTCACTACTTAAAAACTAAAGGTCTAGAGAATACAGCTTAATTTGTGACAGAAGGTCTTAATGAATTCAATCCTTTCCCAGAGTATGTATAAAAATCCTGTTTCTCAAGTAATTATAGGACTTTGGAAGTGAGACATTCCATGTAATTTATTATTTTCCTTTAATTTCCATTGAACTTATACAATGGGCTAGAAAAAATAATGTGCAATAAAAAAAGATAAAATTTTCAGCTTGAAATAGTATTTTAATATTCAACTTGAATAGTATTTTTTTTGTAACTGGAAAAATCAAAGTGATAATTTAAGATGTGGAATGCATTAACTTATTTATATCTACAAGGTCACTTAAAAGTGGTGTAATTCTAATTTAAGACTGTAAAATTCTTCTGGCTAAAAGTAATAAGAATTTCAAAAGACTGCCAGTTCTTCCTGTGCTTATTTGAGCTGGAAGAACAACCTGTCTTCCAAAAGAAGGACTCATAGATGTTTAAAACAAAAAATAAATTAAAAAAAATTAAAAGATAAAATAATTATGTATTTCTGATATTTAGGGAATATCAGAAAAATATTCTAGAAAATTTTAATTTCTTCAGAAAGTTTGATTTAGGCATTTTGAATTGACTCTTACATTCCTTTGGGCGGGAGAACACCAACAGAGGTGTGCATGCAGAAACTTCAGGGGTAAGTCCTTTGGGATGGTATCTCCAGGAGCACAATTCTCACACCAGAAGCTCTGAAACATGACACACCTAGACACTGATTTGTTCTCAAGTATGACAGAAGGTTTTCAGTCAGTGGATGGCAGCTTTTTCCAGCTGTCTCTGTGTTAAACTAATGACTTTGCTGTCTCCTGCAGTACAGATTTATAGCCCTTTGACTGGTACTAGATGTATCAAACAAAACTGTCCTCACCTCTAAAAAGAGCCCTGCAGTAGCAAAAAGCCGGAGAAAGTGGACCTGGCTAGAAGAGGAACAGCAACAGATAGTTGTTTCTTTTATCTTGTGTTTTTCTGAAGAGAAGTATAGTGTCTCCCTTTGAGAGACAAAAGATCAGCATGCAACTTGTGCCAGATGCAGCCTGAGCTATTTAGAGGTAGATTAGAATTAGTTGGGGAACAGGACCATATCCACTGTATTTGAGCTGGTTTCACATTGCTGGACTGGGGGAAAATAAAAGAAAGTATTGAGCAATTAATTAGCTGGTAATCCTCATCCAGCAGAGACTGTCTTGTTGTTGCCTAACGTGCAAAAGTGTTAATATGGAGTTTCAGAAGACTTCATTGTTGTAAAGATGGAGTTCTACCGACTGTCATGCAGTGAATTATTCTGCACTGCATGTATTCCAGACTCAAAATTTTCCTTGCTTAAACTATTGTCTCTGTTCTATGCATAAACTTGCCCTAGTTTTCGCATGCTCAATGATAATATTTTTAAAGGTAGTAAATTTTAATCCTATATAAAACATCACCTTAAATTATTATTCTCATTTTTATCCAGTTGCAGAGAAAATGATGAGAAGAATAAATCAATGTCTGATAATATGCTATAAATCTTGGGGAATTTCTGGTGGGTTTAAGAGTGTCCTTGTAAAATAATGTTCTGATTGCACAGAGAAGTGTCAGCCTGGGTAAATTATCTGAATAAAAGTGGCCAATAGACGTTAAGATAGTTATTCTTGAGGTCACCTTGAAAGCTGTACTGGAAATAGGCTCAGTCCCAGTCTCACATTAAAACCCAAGAAAGTAGAGGTATTTAAACATGCCTCCCTTCTGTTTCTTGGGAATTTTTTTGTGGGCTTTTTTGGGGGGTTTTGTTTTTTGGTTGGTTAGGGTTTTTTTGGTGTTTCTTTTTGTTTTGGTTTTTTGGTTTTGTTTGTTTGTTTGTTCTGGGGTGGGTTATTATTTGGGAAGAAGTTTGGTATGGTTATTTTTGGTTTTCTTTGGCTGGTCTTTTTTTTCATTTTTTGAGGTTATTTTTGTAATAGGGAAACAATGAAGGGTGGATTTTGACTTCAACATGTCCTGTAAATTATAGATACTTTTCTAGTGTAACCTTAGGCCTCTCAGTCAGACAGAATTGCTGCTTCAGGCCCAAAGGTAAAAACAGTCCTTCTGTGAAGGACTTGAAATATGCAAATAAAAAGTACCAGATCAAAATATTAGCAGTGTGAAACAGGGAACAGTGGCAGAATACTGTTGGTGTTAGGTGAATGCAGGTAACTTATCATGAAGGCCAAAAATGCAAAATTTTGGTGCCCAGCTATGGAATAAGGATTCAGGTCTCCTTTCTTTGCCTCTGCAGCACCTGTGCTGTTGTGGATTTATCTAAACATGAGTCAAACCAACCTCTATTTCTGAGCCGCTAAGTATGTAACTGATGGTGAAAAAAATGAAAATCCTTAGTATTTCTACTCAAGTATCCTTATCAAATCAGAACCTCTTTCACTAATCTTAAGATATCATGCCTACAGAGATGAAATCTTCCTACCATTTTCCCCAGCAAATATGTTCTTTGGAGTAGTTTCAGAACAAATCTGAGTGCTCTCTTTGTGCATAAGGTTCTTCAATCAGTTAAAAAATTACAGAGCAATTTTAAGAAATATTTTTACACTTTTCAGTATGAAAATGTACAAACCCTTTTGTTATTCTCTGTTCAAATTATAGATCTATATAAATTTCTTTATATGGCCACATAAATAAATATGTTTTATTTATATGTAACCATTGTAGTTCCATAATAGGCATGTAAGATGAGGAAGATTTACGTGATTCCTCCACCACAGTCTTATTGTTTCCATTGAGCCTTAAAAAGTGAAGATATAACAGTGCAAAATAAAAAGATGACTAATGCTGCAAGAGAAAATGTGACCTTTCCTCACTGCACAAAGAATATTTATGGTATTGAGTGACAGAAACAGAGGAGTAGATGTGGCCAAAATAAGATGTAGCCCACCTTCATACACTGAGATATGATCGAGCAGATGTAGACCGTCACCATCTATTGTTGATAACATGATTTACCAAAACAGAAAATTACAATAAAATATCAAAACATTTGAACAGTGTCCACAGAAAGTTCTTTCTGTCCTGGAGATTTTTCTTTCCTAGAATCCAAATTAAAAATATTTTTTATACTTTGAGAAAGTTGATCTACTCTCTGGCTCTATGTTTTAACTAAACGATCATCTGTAATCCATCCACCTGGATGCCACCGCCTTTTGTTAACCAAATACTGGCAGTTGTGTCTCAGGCCTTGTGTCTCAGCTCTCACCCAAAGCTCAAACTGCAGCTTGCAAACAGAGCTGCCTGCACCAGATGTACGGCTCAGCACAGGGAACTGGCCTAAGAGAATGAAATAAATATGATCAGCTCTTAGGAAAAACAAGAAGCTGCTACTATCTAAACTTCTAGATATTTTAGAATTCAAATATTCTATTGAGGAAATGGAGAACAATCAATATGTGCATTTAAGTGAATAGTTATGTGAATGGAAACAACTATAATTTTGTTCTAATTATTTTTTTCTTTATAATGCAAGGTTTGCTTTTATTTTGGACATTACAGGCAAATTTGAGGGAATAGTTCTGTTTAGTTAGAGATCAGGAACTAATAAAGCTTATGTTTTGTAGAGTTGTTTTTTTAGTGAAAAATCAGTTACTTTATTTTCATATTCTTAAATTTTTTTTCCTCTACACTGTTATTTCCTGGTTAAAAATTAATTTATAAAAGATTTTACTCCAGAGAGCTTCTACAGTTGCAATTTTGTTTCTTTGTTATCAGAAAGACTTGAGAACAGATACTATTGAATACTTCAATCTTTTTTGAGTCTTTCTTAATCTTCTCCACTGTTAAGCAGCTAGCCTGTGTTTTGATTTTTTCTTTCTGCATTTAGTGAACCTTATCTTGTTTCCTTTTATGTCACTGTGCTTTTTGATCTTATCCCTAAGGGTCTTGAGCTGTTCCTTTATATTCACGTTAAAACCTATAATCTTCTTTCCACTTTTTGTTTGATTCTTTTTGAATTTTCAGGTCACTGGAGAAATTCTGATGTCTCTACAATAGTATCTTACTATTCTGCCATTCCTTTCTTCATTTGCAAGTTACCTACCACTCTGCATTAAATACCTTCTCATTCAGTAACTTCCAGCAGTGCTGCACTCTTGTGCCCTTTAACTTTTTTCTCTTCCCAATAGGCTGTCTCCTGTACCCCGGGAAAAAGTGGAGTTTGCCTTCCCCCTCAGCCATCACTTTCCTGCATTTTTACCTTCACACTTCATCACTTCTCTCATCTTTTCTGTAATCTTTCGCAATTTTATTTTCTGATTGTACCTTTGGTTTACATGTTCTATCATTGTAGTTAGTTGAAAGACAATCTTAAAAAGGAACAACCTTTAATCTCCAAAACAAAAATGGCCCACAAAATATTCTGTGCACTAACTATGTCATCCTACTTTGCCATTAGGTATCTTTGAAAAGTTACAATCTCCTTTTGTTACAAGGCTTTGATTAAAGAAAAAAAAGTTAACCATTTTGTCTTCTAGCTTATGTGGAATATGTGAATTCTATGCAGTTATGATCCTTCTATAAAACAAAAACAATCTAGCAAAATTCTCTGCTTTCCATGAACTTGTGAAAAATACACCTTTAATACGTGGTACACCTTTCTCTCTTTTTCCTGCACCTGTCATTCCTAAGGAGATTGCATCTCTATATCAGTAACAAACCTCTGTGGTTTAGCTCAGCAGCTTTCCAGGATGACATTTTCATAGTGTTTTGGCTGTATTTTAACAAATAGTTCTCTCTACATACTCCCATACTGGGACAGCTGTGTAGTAGCACCCCAAGGGCTGATCTCTTAATTGACCCTCTCATAACTGTGATTCACCTCTGCCTAAATTTAGGCAGAAAATGGGCTTTTGTGTTTGATTTCTTTTCCTCTCTCTTCACTTCTGAGATTTTATTACAGAACTAGGGTATTTTGAAATCTCCTTCCCTGTGTGCACTCGAAGATCTTCCTTTCACAGCCCCTATAAACCATTTTTTGCTCCCTCCTTTGTGTAATGCCAGATGTCATGACATCTATATACTTTCATTAGTTGCTGGAAATATTAATCTCCAAATGATCTGTCTCCATGATCTTTATCACACTGATGTCTTCTGTTCCACCACTCTGCTGTCAGATTAGTGGAGTCTCTTTTATACTGCACAGGATTCAGTGTAACAGTAGCAGGTGCATCTAAGTGGCATGGTGGAGTAATCCAGAGGGATCGGGAAAACTTGCTTGTCTTTCTGAAATACCCTTTTATTATGGGTACAAGCAGGAGCACGTTCCTGAAGCAATGTGCTGTCTGCACTTTAAGGTAGCCGAGGTCAGGACCTTCAAAAAGACCTCTAGGTAATGATTTTTCCTTGCAAATGATCTTAGGTGGCAGTACAGGCAAGAAGTGTTCTAGGATTGATGTTCCTATTTTAGACTGTTCCACATGTGGGCACATTTTCTTTCAAGAAGAGGTAATAATAGAAAACTAAGAATAGAATGAGTCAGAACAAAATTAAAATGTAACCTTGACTTTCTTGCCTCTTAGTCCTTCAGGAAATCACATGTGGATTGTACAGATTGCTGGGTATTTTGTATGTTCATTTACTTTGAGTCCTTTTTGGGAAGCAGAAGTCATTATGTATTTTCTGTTGCAGAGAGAGGCAGCTGACTCCAACCCTGGAAGCACTGGAATAAGCAGAAACTCAGGAGAGAATATACCTCTGGGAAAAAATAATTACAGGATTTGTAATATGCCTTTCTCTCCTTTCTGTATTCAGTTTCTGTTTATCACAGTGTTTGGCCACTGGTCTTCTAGAACCATGTCCTGGAAAAGACAAATGTGGGCCAAGAAGAGCATAATTTTAAAATGCATAATTCTGCAGCTGTACAAATTTCTCAGTTTCTTATGTTTTGGTTAGGATTTTTTTTTTTTTTTTTTTAACAGAGTGTGCTACATTATTATATTTTAAATTGCAATGAATAAGATTTTATCTTTTTTCTAATGTATAGTGCAATATTTGATTAGGCATTGTATTTGGCAATGTTTACCTTACTGTGGTCATGTGTTATTCTGACTGTTAAAGTTATGTCAGCAAACTCAGTACTTTCAGTCTTAATTTCATAAGCCCCATTTTTTGGCAGATGTGTAACCAGATCAAAATACTTTTCTTCAGGCAAGAAGTTCTCTAACATTCTCACCACAAAACCTTTTATTTATTTTAGTGAAAATAAAACATCAATTTAATTTTTTAAATGTTTTTATATTAACCACACCAAACCAGAGATAAATTATCCTTGCTTTCTTTGAAGCTTTGGACCTTTCCCACAGGTCAGTAAAGTGGTTCCAATGAGTAGTTTAAACATATTCAACAGATATTTTAACATTTGCCATTACTTCCATGTTTATAATGCATGATCTCATGCAAATTGGACTATTTTACATCAAAATTAATCTTTTTAATATATTATGATACTGCTATTCATGCTGATTTTGATGATATAATTTGACCCATACAGGAACCAACCTTTCTAGGGCATTTCAAAAGTTGTCACAGCTGTCTAAAAGAACTGTGCAGTTTAAGATGAGTATATTCAAGAATCAGACCCTGGAAACATCCATTCAGACTGGGGCCCCACTCTTCAGCTGCACACCTGAGACTCCTACGAGAGAGAATTCTGACTCTATATTCTGTTCCTAACTGCCTGGTGCATGACAGTGGCAGAGCAATCCCTCTGAGCAGCACCTGGGGTAGAATTTGCCTCTGTTACTTGCCCTAAGTGTAATCTGCTCACAGAGAAACCCTGTTCCCTGAAAGTTGACAGTGTCTGGTTCCCAATTGCCAGTAATGCCTTAGCTCCTTGTGCTTGTTTCCAACCCAGATGCACTCAACATTACTGCCAGTGTTAGAAGTATTATAAAATCTCCACTATAATTCCTCTTTAATTAGCATCCTATTATCTTAAATTGCTTCAACATTTTTTTTCTCTAAATTTTCTCCATTCTTTCAGTAATACCCTTTTTTTTTGTAAAATTGCCTCCGTACTTCCCCACTGGTTGGATCTACTACAGTTTTTTTTACTTTGTCTTTTAATAGCTTATTCAAAAGGATAGAAAGGCTCAATGGGCTCCTAGTAGAGTGCAGTAATATCAGTGTTTGTGTTCTCAGGGTTTTTCTTTCTCTGGAGCATAATGGTTGAACTAAGTCTTGTGGTGAAGAGCAAACCCACTGGGCTAATGGCAATAAACTTGAAAACAGTTGTTCACTGAGGTTCAATGTGTGAATAGCTCTGCACAGCTCTAATTAGGACCCCGCTTCTCAATAGGTAATTAAATATCATTTTGGTTACCCAAGTGAAGGGATTAAGGTGAAAATGTACCATTCACATTTATAGTACAATAAAAAGTCCTGCTTTTCTGCTGGTTGACTGGCATTTTAGTGAACTCTGTCAGAAATACCTTTAACTGTGCCGTTGTGAGGCAGAAAACTGAAATGTAGCACACTGCCTGCAAGGAATCTCTCATGGCAGTGACGTGGTCACTGAATAAGCTAAGGCTGACATTTTGTCTTTTAGGAAGGTATCCCTGGGCCTCTGGAAAAATGAGCATTATTTTGTATCAATAAAAATAAAATTAGTGCCATTATTTCAGTTGGTACTTTGTTTTGACTTCCCTCCCTAACTCCCTTACCCTCAGTTGTCTCATGGATAGTTGAATGCACACTGCAATATGGGACATATATATCTGTACTTTAAGGACTGTTGTTCAGATAGAAAGGAGTGTTTAATTTTAGTAATCTAATCACCTAAAGCAGATACCTTGGATTCGCATATTTTATGAGGTTTTAAACCTGTGAAATACCTTGGGCTATACCCACAAATTTCTTTGAAGTTTCACTGCTTTCCAAGGCTAAACCCCAGTTGATCTTTCCCTCTTCACATAAATATTTCAGCATTTAAAAATCTTTAAAAATCTTTTTAGGCACCTCATTTGTATTACTGCTTTGTGACAATCCTCATATTGACATAGGAATATAGAAATATAGTTCAGACAAAGATTGCAGAATATAATGCTAGCAAGGTCCAGAAAAAAAAAAATTCAAACTTGAGGATCATTTTCAGAATTTTAGAATTATACAGTAGCAAGTATTTCTAACTATTCTCCAAAGCAGGATTTCATATATTATTTAAAGGATAGAGAGCTGTTTGTGCCCTATGCCAGAATAAAGGTTTAATGATTGTCCTGGTTTTGCTGAAGATTAGGAAGGAGAATGGAATTTCATAGATGCCAAAAAGTGATTGCTAAGGACAGAGGAAAACCTGAAACAGGCCGTTGCCTCAGGCAGTACATGCTGATGTGCCCTTACTTTTGCTCTTCCCACTTGTCTGTATGAAAAGCAAACACTATGTTTCTACAGAACCTTTCGTTTTCTTCCAGTCCCTTAAAAAGATTCAGTTAAAAGAAATCTCACCTTTTTTTTTACTTCTACACCAGTATGTAGGCTAGATGAGACAGTATATGTTTTCCCCCCAAGTTTTCAAGATCTAGACTTCATTAATTTCAAGAACAGGAACAGTTATTGTAACCTAACCTGTTTTCTTTGTTACACTGGTATTCCTATTTCCAAGTTCATTCAATAATTCATCCTAAAGGGTGACTAACTTTGTAAAAAGTCCCCTACTGAAATTATGCCTGCCTGCCTCCTAATCCCTTGCAACTTCTCTTTAAAGATTTCTGTACATATTCTACTGTAAGCTAAAATTAATTAACAAATATTTTCAATAGTGTTTTCTCTGTAAGCATAAAGCTGTGTAAGTATTGAGTATAGAATTTTTCTATATGATTAAAAAGTAATGAAGTATGTGATTTTTTGTATATTCCTTAAGAGAGAAATTTTACTATAAGTCTTACCCTCTTTTGTGAGCTGATCATGTCAAACTTCTAGATTGAGTGGTCCTATTCCTACAATTTCTAATTCCTACAAGCTTCTAATAGACCACAATTACCAATTATTTCATTATTTTGTAACATACACTGTTAAAATGATTACTTCATCAATCACATGCCACATAATTAATCAAATGTAATTGACCAAATTAATTCACATTTAATTAATTTGAAACAGAAGGTACTGCTTGAAAAATGATCTTTTAATACAGACTGGAATAGGACCTCCTGGCTTTTCACCATAGTTTGGTACTGTTCGTATCTGAATTATTTAGAAAAAACTGTGAAGCTTCACCTTACAGGTGAACATCAACAGCTGAGATAATGTGATGAAGTCACCCTAAAATCCAACAGAAGAAAACCCTGCCTGTGTTGTCCAAACAAAATTTGGAAATATAGATAATGGTGTCTGAATTTGGGTAATTTGCAGATGACTTTGGTGCATCTAGTTTTAATATCAAGCTAGACCTTTGATGTGAGCATTGGGACAGGTGATTAAGGGCTCATCACCAAGAACACAGAGGAGCACAGCTGGTAGGGAAACCCCAATTGCACAGGCCCTGCTCCACCTCCACCTCCCAGGGAGCCTCAGTCCCAAGGCCCAGGGTGATACCCACGAAGAGGAGTTATCAGAAAACCTCTCTGGGTGGCCTTTTGGATGGAGAGTGTTAGCAGTCTTTGGATAGAGGTATGGCACTGACTATGGGATGTGGGAAAAACCATCTTGGAACCGTAGGAGATTTCTTATAGGGTATTTAGGGGAAGCATTAAAGGTGGAAAAGGGAGGGATAAAGATGGTTTGAAATGGAAATGTAAGGAAAAAAGAAAGGGAAAAAGAAGATAAAATTGCATTTAAGCAGATTGCCAGTCAATACACCTGTGTGGTTGTGTTCTGCACCGATCCCTCCACACTGTTATGTCTTCTCATTTAGTGTCATTTCTAGCTGATATTCTGGTAACAGGACTCTGTTCTGTGTGTGTATGGATGTCCAAGTGCCAGCAATGGGAGTGGGGCTGCTGGTCACAGCCCTGAGTGCCAGCCCCTGGAGGCTCCAGCGTTCATGCATGGTGTGTGGGCAGGCATTCCAGGGTGTGATCACAGCCTACATCCAGCTAGACTAGCTAGCAAATGGGGAAGGAGATTTTGGAGTCCAGTGTTGCAGGTACCACAAGTCCAGGCCAGAAGGTGGAGGGATTAAAGAGTCTTGAGTCCACTACTGGAGGAGCAAGGAGGTTCAGACCAGCAACTGGAGAGTCCATGATCTTTGGGGGATGGCTGCTGGTAAGTTTATGAATCTGGACCAGCTACCAGGGATATTTCTGTTTCTCTGTGCAAGACAGCTGAGAGACTGGGGGACCCAGGAGCCAGCTATATAATCTGTTGGGTGTCTGTGGGAGACTGGAGGAAATGACTGTCTCAAAACATTTTGTGTGCCCCTGTGAAAGAAGGGGAAGGATGGGTCTTGCCTTTGGTGTGACCCTAAATACCCTCCTGCTCCCTGGGGCCTGTAACCCAACCTTGCAGGGGCTGCAAATCCATGTCACACCAGAGGCCGTGCTCCACACCTGCCCCTGCAGCCCCTAACCCAGCTCCTGGGGGGTTAGATGACTGAAAGTCCCACCTGGGGAAGGGCCCAGGAAGGCCAAAGGGTACTTAAGCAAAGCATGAGGTGTGAGCATGTGTCTTGACTGTACTTGCTCTTAAAATTTATGTTTTCTGCAACAATAATGAAACTAGGAGTGGTGGGTATATTTGTTCTTTTCTTTATCACTCTCTTTTTTTTCTTCTTCTGATTCCCTCTTCTCAAATTCTGAGTGACTTAAAATCAAATGGGCTTGGATTATGCTTAAGATGAATGGGCTAAGTTAACCCTTTATGAAATTATTTATGTTGATTGAACATGCATCAAACTTTTGCCAAAGTTCCCTGATTTTCTGATTTTCAGTAAAAGTTCTGTTGTTTTCTCTTGAAGAATATATTTTTGGTATTTCTCTCTTGCTTCTGACTCAAGATACATTATCAAAAAGTAAGCTTGTTTAAGAGACTCCTCAAGTGAGTTCTGGGCCCTACAGTGCCCAAGACCAGGTGCTGGGCAGGTCCACAGTGTGGGTACCTGTGTGTGTAGGTCTGAGCACCTGCATGTGGAGTGGGGCTGCATCCTCAGGCTCACATGTCCAGGCACGTATAACTGGGAAGACTGGGGCTCCAGGGTAGGTTATGTGTCATTGGCCAGGTGCCTGAGGGACTTATACTTTAATGGTCTTTCTACCTGATCAGCCAGAAAATGTAACAGGATGAGGTTGTTAGTGCTGGTCTGGCTAGTGCTGACTGTGTGTGTCTGTGGTGACCTGTGCAGCTGGCTGTGCTTGTGCATACATTTTTTACTGTTGGATTCGATAATCTTAAAGCTCTTTTCCAACCTAAATTATTCTATATGAATGTGTGTGTATGTGCATGTCTATTAGGAATTCAGTCTTGCTACTTGCTGGAGTAGGCTGTGGCAGCCTGGCCTCCATCAGGGTATTGGATTTGGCGGCTCCTAACAAATAAGATTCCTTTTTGAGGGAAAGTTGTCTTTCAATTTTCTGCTCATTACATTTCATAATTCCACATTCCTAGTCTTGTGACTTTTGTACCAGTACCAGCAATGTTCTTCCACTAAATAGCCTTCTGTAGTTCTTTGCAGAAGTCCAGAGGGAACAGCTTTGTTAATGAGGCACTTAAACCACGTGTTAGATTAATCAGGGGAGGATGCCGTACTTGGTCTACTGAATAAGACTATTACCTTAATTTCACCTATTCCAGATTTTAGAATGAATATTCCTCTTTGCAGTAACTCTGTCCTGAGCCCCAAGCCACTGACTTCCATTGATGCCTTTGAAAGAAAGGCCAAATCTAAAGTCTCAAAGAGCAATGTGTGCAGCTCATATATGTTGTCTATTGTTAAGGTACCCCAGTTACCCAAGAACCATTGAGCTTCAGTTATTTCAGGAGGTAACCAGATTACTGAAAAAGTGTAAGTGTTACATAATTATGCTGTTTGCTTGCATGAAAGATACACCTGAATGAAATATGGATTTTTAAAAAAAACTAAAGGATGGAAATGGGGATGGGGGAGAAGATGGGGCAGGCTAGTTTAGTTGTATCCTATTAAATACTGGAAACAATCAACTGGACCAAGACACATCCCTTAGTTGTTTCTTCTGTTCCTGTTTAAGACTAATCACAGAAAAGACACATTCCCTTCCTCTTCACGTTACTTGAAATAAGTGACTCTAAATCAGACAAATGCAGGCTCTGTGGCTCAGCAGGCAGTAATTGAACCCTTACAGATTAGAAGTGCTCTTGTACCCTTTTGCTCTGGGCACATTTCAGAATTAGGTTTTTTTTCACAATTTAAAAAACCCAACTTGTGTTACAAGCTGACCATGTAATTTGAAATTACATATGATGGATGCAAAATGGAATCTGATTAAATATGAAGAACATGAGTTCAGCTGAGGAGTAGTAATAGTGAAGAGACTAAAACTGAAGTGGAAACTCAGAAGGCATAAACTAAAAAACACGGTGTGAACCTGAATCTCATCCCCAAAATGAGACAAAAATTGGCTAAGAGATACTTGTAGACAAGTGAATATGTCCGAATAAAATAATAGCAATGCTCCACTATGCCTAGAACCTCTCTATCTCTGCCCAGTTCACCATAGCTTGAATTTTATCTACCTGCTCTTTCTGACAGGCTTTGCCTGCTTCTCTTTTTCTTCATTACAGTACTTTCAAATTTTATGCTTTTCACTCTTCAACTACAAATGTGAACTATTATTTCTAATACTCTCTCTGTAATTCTACTGAAGAAAAGGGAACTTAATATCTAAGAATTGTTGCATTCTTATACACAGATATTGCTGATCTGTAAAAAGGGTAAACAAAAACAGCTTTATTATTAGTTTGCACAAGAGTTTCAGTGTAGTTCCAATCAGGTTTTGTTATTAGCACATTCAGAACATTTTGCATTCAAATGGTTGTTTTGAATTCTTTTTATATTAAAAGTCAAGCAGAAAAACCATCTGTGTCAAAGGAAGCTGTGCAGAACAGAGAAAATTGTTACTAGACTTACAGAGTAAGTCACTTGCTGAGCTCTTTTGCTATCTTTATGGACTGGATTTTTTTCTCCTTCATCTCTGAGACACAATGAATATAATGCAAATTTCTGTTTTATGTGGCCTGCTGAGAAGATCTGAGCCAACTGCTTTATTTGCTGTTTTCCAGTAGTGAAATATCAACCCTAATTTGTCAGATTTTTGATAGAATAGCTGAGCATGTGATTATGTATATAATGGCCTGGATCTAATGAGACTCATTCAGTGCTTCAGAGTGCAATCATTCACTCCTTGATTGGCATATAACTATCTTGAGTTGAAAATCTGAAGCATCATTACATGATTTCCCAAATTATGCACTTAAATGTACCTCTGCTGTGCATATTCTGTGCCACATGAATAATTTCTATATGTGCCAATGAGTGTTTTGGCTACACTTATCCAAACAATATATAGGCTACCTCTAGGCTCCTATGATATGAAACAGCTTTATCCGTAGGAAGAAGCATGAGCAGAATTACTCCTTTTCTATTTCTCCACACAGACCACACAGGCTGGCTTTCATTGTATTAGATGCAACTTTTTTTCCTCTTCCCCCCCCCCCCCCCCCCCCCACCAAAGAAACTAGGATGCAGACCCTTTGCCTCTGAAAAGAACTCCATAAAATCTAATATTGGCCTCCTGGGGAAAAACCCATCAAGCTCTTCCTGCTAGGCAGAAATGAATGCCAGAGCACAACTTCCTATCTCACAAGTGACATGACAAAGGCACAGAATTGGGCCAGAGAGCTTTGTCATTCAGAAACTGCCATTAGGAGAGACAGATTGACCACTTCTGCTCATGCTTTGAACTTTATAGCTAGATTGCATATTTTTTATTTTAATTGGTAAGGAAGAGCTTTTGATATGATGAAGTTAGTCATAGAAGCCAAGTTAAAGATTTCGTGTGCATTGTCAAAAAACTCTTTTATCAACATTGAAAGAGGTCTTTTACCTGAAAGCTTATGTATGCCATGAGTTTCTAAATGGATAGTCCTCAAGCACTTCACAGTGAGTCAGGTGAAACAAAAGCAAGGCATCAGGTCAGTTGGAAGAGTGAGTGAACACATTTTGTCTACTGTAATGAATCTGTCCAAAGCCATTGGTCACCAGGACCATGGAGCTATGCTACAGAAGGTATTGCCATCATTAATATGAAAAAAACCCCCACAATAAAATAGTATCATTTTTACTGGTTTTGTGTCCAGAAAGATCTGGGCTCTGTCATTTATTTCCATGGTAGTCAACAGCCAGAGACAATTGTTTTCCAAAGAGGCAAATATGTTTTCCAGAGGCATTTCTTTTAGGATAAAAGAGACAATCCCTATAAAGTGAATCCTTGCCATGAAAAGATGGTGTGGTCCTAATTTAAAGGAACAGAATGGAAAAATCCTGTTATTAATCTGCAGGAAATCTGCCAGGCTGAAGGGTGGCTTTGTGTTGATCTTAATCTACTCAAGATTAAAACATACAATGTTTTTTACCAGTGACTGTGCAGTCCAAATTCCTGATAGGTCTACAGAATTTTTATTCTTTTGCCTAGGGATCTTTAGGATCTTGCCATCTTTTACCATCTTCTCTGTGGATTTGAAAAATTCAACTTAGATTGTTGCAATACTGTCCACCCCCTTCTCTTGACAGCGTGCTCAGCATTATTGCCCTTGAATCATTTCACTGGTGAATGAAGCAGCATCATCTGTCTTGGCATGAAGGACTCCTCATACATACTGTGGACTTCCCTGAAAAATAATTTCCAACCTCAGATTCGCACGAAATATCCTTGCTGCTGGAAGATAAATCACACTTTTGGTCTTTGAATCAGTGCAATGGCCAGCATGATGTCTCTGGCTGATAAAAATTAAATTGCTCTTGGTGTTGCTAAGGTTATATTCCATGCAGCTCTTTCTCTTTCTCGCTATAGACATTTCCATCATTCATTTTGTTTCCAAACATCTCTAATTTCTAATTGCAGATCAGATGCTCTGGTCTCAGCATGTCCTTTTTTCTCTCTTTTCTCAGGGTTCTGAGAGCACCACCAGTCCTCAGTAGTCCTCACTAACCTCCCCAGGCCACACACTGCCCATGGCTCCATACCCCATTCCTGCCCAGCCATGTCCCAGAGATGCGGGAGGAGTGCAGTCTCCATGCCTCTCCCTCTGTGACCTGAACAGACCTTGGCTGTGCTCTGAGGGGGAAGCTTGTGTCCTGGATGGCCACTTTCAATGTACATTGTGTCTTGTCTTCACTCCTGCCTTTTTTCCCTTCCCGGTTTGTTCCTGACCTGGGTGGACTCTGACCACATTTGGCAAACATAATTGAAAGAGGTGACCACAACCAAAGGAAATTTTTTTTTTTTCCAGCAAGAGCTATGAGGAGGCCATTTTCATTGCTTTTTTTATATGTGTTTATAAAAAACGGTTATTTATGCTTTCATGGTGATAGTTTACTTTTTTTGGTGACCTTACTTATTCTTGAACCATTACTTTTTTACACCTGTATTTGTTTGTCTTTCTGTTACAAGGAGTCAGTAGCAATATGTTCAGTGAAAGTCACTCAGCCTGAGCTATCTCAGGCCTTGCTATCATATAGCTGCCATTTGGATTTCATTAACTTAGGCAAATGGGTTCATTATCTATTTGGACAAGACAGACCACAGCTTGGTCTTTCCTTCAGATGTTAAAAGTCCTTTTTTGACCCTTGCTGTGACTTGTCAGCTAGTTGTAATTTCGTTATTTGTCATAAAGGGTGTTGTTTACAGGCTTATTACACATTTTCTTAGCCATTTATTTGCTCTCTAAAGAATTATGAAATGTTCTTTAATGTTTTAAACAAAATTAATTTTGTTGCCCATTTTTTAATGTATTTATAATCTAGTGGATTTTAGAACAAATGTTGAGCCTAGGGGGAAACAGATAAAATAATATCAAGTGTATTAATAAAGCTCCAATTACATATATGATTAAAAGATGTTTCTCACTGTGTAAGTATTTATTTGTATAGCAAATAAACCTACCCAAACTTGCAATTGAAAGAAATGAAAGGAAAAAAAGATAGAAGAGGGCTAAAGGGGGCTTACCTGAATTAATTAAAACTTTAAGAAAGCCTTTAAAATAAAAACTGAGATGAAAAACAAGTAAGCCTCTTGTAGTTTTAGGCTACATTTACTTGGAGTGGCATGGGAACTTAAAAAGTCTTCAGTGGTAAAAGTGGAAAAGGATTAAGGGAAGGAACAGTCATCTTTGTGTAGTGAGAATAGGGTACAATATAAATATTTAACAAATAATATTAGGTCTTTGTGCCTTGAAATGAAATATGGTTAATAATCCTGGAAGGGAGAGGGATGGAGTGTTATCACACCAAGATGGAAACAAAACCAAGGTGGATGTCCCCAGCTTGGGCACAACAGTGAACTGATGCTCCAAAACTGTGAAAGACTTGTGCATAAACCTGAAGATGAATAAGAGCAGTTGTAGATCAAGTTGAAAACTAAGGAAGTGCAGTGCCTGTGGTTCTGGAATAAAATTTGGAAAAAGATGTTACCTGGTGACTATGCAGACATTTAAACATCTTTTTTGAAAGAATTATTACTATGAACTTTAACAGAAGATCAGAGACATTTGAACTGTAATTTACAAAAATTCAAATTAACCTGTTATATTTTTATATGAATTTTGAATTTAGAAAAGGTAACATCCTTTTATAAAGATGAAAAAGGACATTTGATAGCTATAGGGCACACTGGTACAGTGATTCCTGCACTATTCTTGTGAAACTACTCCTAAGCTAATAAAGATTGTCCTTAGTACCAGTGAGAGGTAGTTGGAGTAAGTATCTAGTCAGCTTTGGATAAACCATCTAGAAACTGTATTTTTTATGAAGTTGCCATACCTCATCTGAGCTGCTTTTCATCTGGCTCATTAGCTTTGACATAGTACCATGGTTCATGAAACAGAGATGCCTCACTCTGAACTGCTAAAAAACTGTTGGAGCAGCACATTAATCAGTCATTCAAGCATCTCTACTTTGCTGTAATCAGAGTGAAAAGAAAAATAGCACTATTTTTATTCCTTATATTTCAAAGCAATTAATGCCACAAGCTGAGTTTCTCTGAATGAAACTGATAAAACTCAGATATGGTAAAATTAAGCTAGCTTAATTTTGAAGGGAAATTGATTTAACCTGTGTGTGTTTCACATTTAGATCCATCTTCTTGATTGCATTAGTATAAATGAAAAGCAAAGTGAGCCCAAAGTCCTATATCAGAATAGAATCAATTTACTTCTATTCTGCATTTCTATTAGCTAAAAATAAAGCTAAAGACACAATTTAAAGCCAAGGAATTATAATATACACGACAATAGAGAATTAAGTTTTTGTTTTTCATTATTTTCCATTGGATCATACCTTGGAGGTAGTTTGCTTTCAGCAAGATTACAGAAAATACTATCTAAAGAAAAGCTTCCTTTAGGAGCAGACATACTGCATTGCAGATGATTAGGAAGCTACCAAAACTACCAAATTTGGGTAGAAACCAAGTGTTTACTTACTATTTATCACTATGGGGTTTTTTTGTCTTTACAGCATTAACAGTAATACTCCTTTTTCTTTTCTTTTCTTTTCTTTTCTTTTCTTTTCTTTTCTTTTCTTTTCTTTTCTTTTCTTTTCTTTTCTTTTCTTTTCTTTTCTTTTCTTTTCTTTTCTTTTCTTTTCTTTTCTTTTCTTTTCTTTTCTTTTTTCTTTCCTGGGGAGAGATCTGCAGTGATATCTGGGTGTTTAGAATGTCCCTATCTGTGGAGAACAGTTTGAGAATAAAGGTTTGATCTTTTTTTTTTGGTGCTCCTTAAGTAATTGAAGGTTTCCTATTGCTAGTATGTGTGTTGTTTTTCAAGGAATGTAATGGAAGAAACCCTACCTATATTAAGAAAAAAATATTTAAAATAAAAAGAAAATAGAAAATTAGGCTTACACTTTTTCCTTACCTATCAGCTTGGATAGTGGCAGAACCAAGGATAAATTGTCATAAACTGAAATTTTCATAAAACCATTGTCGTTTTCTAAAATGATCATCTTAACCTAAACTTTTACCAAGATAGTCACATCTCAGCTCAAATAATGGACCATAAATATTTTTAATGTGAGGCACAATGTAACTGATTAGGGTATTGCACACTGCAAAAAACACTGCCTTCAGTGGCCTGGAATGACCAGATAATTTCCTGATTTTTGAAATTTGAGGTTGTTTTCTACCTTATCTTCTTTCTTAGTTCAAAATCTGGAAGGTAATTGGCCTAACTCTGATCTCTACTAGCCAAATAAAGCCTAATAAGAATGAATCCTTGTGATGTTGCACATCAATTTAAGGGCATAGAAAAATCACTAAACATTCTTTCTTCCTACAATCAAGTTATCGAGGCTCTTCAATATCTATAATGGCAAAAATCTATGTCACTAGAATAAATATAGTGTTTTGCTGTAACTATGGGAAACAATCATATGAAAGAAAATAAGTACTGATTTTTTAGGGCAAATAGTAGCTTTCAGCTATCTTCTGTTTCTCTCCAGCAGGGGAAATTATTGAATCTAGAAACTGCACCTTGCTTTCTGGTGCAGTCTGCAGAAGAATAAAAATATTGGTGGGACCTTGCTCCACAGAATAGGATTTTACCTACAATAGCTATGAACCCAGTACTTCACAGTTCTTGCTGGACTCATAAGGGATATTAATGTCAGTTTGGTTGTAGTTTTCTCTCAGAAATTAAACATGGGTTAATAGCTATGTTTCCACCACAAAGTTGTTCAGGGAAAGCTTTTTGTTTATAAAAAAATTACCTATGAATGCTTTCTAGAAAAATATAAAGGTCACAATTTTTCATATGTTGTTGTTTTACATTGCAAGAAAGAAGGTTCTGGTCAGTGTTTTACCACCTAACTCAATCAAAATTAATTCCTCAGCCTGGAGTACATCATTCCATACACAGTTGAAGTTTAAAACTCTGGTTTAAAATATTATGGTTCCACTCATAATATTTATAGTCTTATTCTTGTCATCTTCATATTTATTTGTAGGATTTGATTTTGAAAGCCATTTAACTGGGGTGTAAAGGAAAGAAGGGGTGAAGAGTTTGATGGAATTGTTGGTACCAGTACTTTCCACCAGACAATGTCCAATTGCTGTTGCAGATGAGTCACATGTGCCAGACACAGGCAGATGTTTGTAAGCATCAGTTTCAGTATTGATGTGGTTCAGTTTAAATTTCTTTTGTTTGTGTGTCCCAAACACATCTCCTGTAACAAAATAATTTTAAAAAATACTCTATCAAATGTCTGCAACATTTCCTTGCTGTACCTACCCCCAAGGGTAGGTGGTCCTTCACTGAGAGTGCCTTTGTCAAGTAGTTATGTGTTCATAGCTCCACTGACTCGTATTATCCTTTTCTTTCAGAATTCTCTTCTGCTGGTATGCTTTTATTTCTTTTTAGCTTTAAAATATATTATGGCTGCTTTAATATAGTGGCAGTAAGGCTGGCATTTTCTGGGGGTGAGAAATACAAAGAGAGAAATACAAAGCATCTGCTGTAACTTTAGTTGTATTATGTTTATGCATGAGAATAGAAACCAGTGCATTTTAGACTATCCTACTATTCTACTTCCTACACTATGAAAGGACAAATACCTTTATTTTAAAGGCTGTAAGTTAAAAAGTATATGGATGTGAATAAGCAGTGATGTATTGTTACAGCATTAAATGTAGAAAATTCATGGTAGTTATGGCAGTAATAATTTATCAGATTATATTAATCATAGTATTTTGATACTTAGATTAATTAATTCTCCTTATACATATTGCTGTAGTTATTTGACTGCATTTGCATTATTACTGCTTTGCTATACATAAGAAATAGCTTCACAAAAACAGCAATGAATTTTGTTCTGTGGTACATGTAGACTATATATTCTAGCTTAGTCACTCCAGCCATGGCCCTTTCTGTGCCTAAGGTCAGACTTGCACCTTATAACAGCATTTGCCAACCTCTTTGCATTGTTTTTATGCATTTTTTGAGGCAAGACAAGAATTGCTATGTGAGATGAACTCTGCCAAGTCATGGCATCAGTGTCTGAGTACAGAAGTGAATTGTGTATTACAGGAACACATGGAGGCCTTACAAGGAGCAGTGCAAGTGCAGCAGTAACCTGACCTGAGCTGCCTTTGGTCCCTTCCTGTCCCAAGTGATCACCTGAACAGATGGAGCCCTAAGTCATGGACTAAATGAACTCTGCTGTCATTGTGTAGACACTGGTGAGCATTTTACAGCCATTTTACTGGGGTGGCCCACAGAGTAGGGGGATGATCTCTGGATATTCTATCAAAGGATGAGAGGAAGGGTTGAATATCTTCAGATTTATGAGTGAATGTCCTGGTACTTCTTTGGAGGGAATTTTTCACACCCAGGCCACTGTATGAGAACATTAGTATAAAAAATACACTATCTCACCTTGCAGTATCTGTTTCTTATATGCCTCTTCCCTTATCTTGTTCAACTCCCAGCTTGTGGCATCCACAGGTGGGTATGCACCCCTCTGCCCTGGGCTCTTACTGTGTGCCTAGTCACCCACTGGCATTGCAAAAGGCTTTGTCTGTGAACCATTGACATTCCACTCTCAGGCCTTTACCGAGGGGGTCTTGGATAATGTTGGATCTGAGCATGATGTGAATGCTATGGAACAAGGGGTGGAGAATGTGCTTGTTTCAGGTGGGATAAATTAATTTTCTTCAGAGCAGCTGCATAGGGCAATGCTTTGGATTTTTGCTGAAAGCAGGGAAGTTTTCATTATAGTTGAGCAGTGCTTACTGCATCAAGGCCTTTTCTGCTTCTCACCCCACCCACCTGCAAGGAGGCTGTGGGGGAAGAGCTGGGAGGGGACACAGCCAGGACAGCTGACCCAAGGGATATTCCAGCTCATATGACATAATGTTCAGCATATAAAGAAGAAGAAGAAGAAAGCAGAGGATGTTCTGAGCAATGATGCTTTTCTTCCCTAGTCATGGCAAAGCTTTGCTTTCTCTACCCATGAAAAAGCTCTGCTTTCCTGGGAATGGCTGAACATCTGCCTGCCATCAGAAGCTGTGAATTTATTCCTTGTTTTGCTTTCGTTTCACATCCTTTGCTTTACCTATTAAACTGTCTTTATCTCAACCCACAAGCTTTCTCCCTTTTACTCTTCTGCTTCTCTCCCCATTCCATTGTGGTGGGTTCCTGAGCAGTTGCATGAGTGCTGAGTTGCCATCTGGGTTCTTTAAATGAGATAAATAAGAGTGATCACAGGAACTGTTTAAACAGAAAGCTTATGTGGAGAAGAATATGTCCCATAGATTACATAAATTTGAAGTTTATTTGGTTAGACAAGGAGTATAATATGAAGCTAACCAGGTTAGCCTGTTCTAAGTGGCTTTTTTTCCAATTTGAATTTTCTTAACCAGCAAAATTATTTTTAACAGTGTCTCAACCAATTTAGGGTAATAATCTCTTTTCTTTTTTAAGTTTTGCATAAATAATGGGCAACTTAATGACCCAAGAAAGTTTTTACATTTCAAAGGACCAAAGACAGAGTAGTATGTATGAATGGTTTTTTGTTATTATTGGTGGTTTTGTTGATACAGTTACAAAGATATTGGACTTGCAGTTTGTTGTTCCTATTCAGCTTACCTTAGAAAACAAGTGCTGCAAGTGCTATTGCCAAGATCTGGAATATGGGAATTTTTAACACTACTTCATATATATGAGAATATTAAGAAAATCAACTTTTAACAGTATTTTCCCTCTTTTCTGTCATGAAAACCTCTAAATTCCCACCAAGTAAATCTATTTTATATATTTTTTTCCTGAAGATTAAGAACACTTATTAAGATGGAACTAAGATAACTCTAGAATCACAAAAGGAAAGAATGCTTTATTTTTGGCTGACTTCCCTCAGAATTCAGTAAGAATTCTCGTTTATGATGTATCTAGCATAGACTGTGGTACTCTTCTCTTGCTCTGTACAAAGTGTGCTGAACATGTAATTGAAGTAAAATACACATATTCTTTGTTTCTGTGAGCTAAAGTATCTTTAACATGAGCTTGGATGTCTCTTTCCTGCAGGCTGAAGGCAATGAATTACTGACAGTGAGAATGCAAAGAGAATTAGATCTCACAAAACTATGACAATTACTTTAGGTAATGCCTCAGAAGTGACTGTGGTATATGTTGATGGCCCTGGGCCAGCTTTAAATTGTCCCTTGTACAGGCTAATTCACACTGAATAAGGGAAAATTTTTGAGCTGATATTATTAGAAACTTAATTTTCAGTCTTGAAGGATATCAGGAACTATATAGTCCATGCATGAAATCCTTGAACTATTCAATTTTATTAGAAAAATGCCATTTATTTTAGATTAACTGGAATTTTCTTTGCATACTAAACTTGAATATATTTATGTAATGTGTAATTGTACTTTGTGGCACTGTAGTGGAAGTAATCCAGTTATATTAGTTGGGGTATTGCAATAACACAGCTATACTACTTTTGGCACTTGTGCCTGCCTAGATATCTCTACAAAGCATTATACTGGGTATAATGGCAGTCTACTGCAAAAGAGATATGACAGCTGCATGAAGAATGCTTGCTCTCATGCTAATCCTGACTTTTTGAACTTTTAGTGTGGTGAATTGGGAGAGAAAGGAGAAATCATATTCATTAGGATAGTTTAGTAGAGATTTGAATTACAGTTTTGGAGTATTCCAATGAACTGAACTATGGATTTAAAAATAGAGATTAAAAATACCATTTCCTTGAACTAAATTTTTAAAAGCAACTGTACATGAGTACTTGGGACTTCTACAATGCCCTTTCACGCCTAAGTTACTTCAGTCAAATGTAAAATCATGTTTAAATACTCTGCAATGATTTGGTTAAATGAATGAGCTCTCATTCATTGAACAAGATTTTAAAATATCTAGAGTAAAATATATATTTCAAGAAATTCAAGGTGTAACGGTAGTAGAAACAGATAGAAAAAACTCCCATGAAATTCTGGTGATATTCTAATTGAATTTCAGTCTGCCACTCAGAAAATTCTCTGGATACCACAGCGTTTCAGAGAAACTAGATGTATTTTTTTTTTTTCTGTTACTGGTTACAGAGTAAGTATAGTTCAGATCAAAGTTATGCAGTAATATCAGTGAAGTTATGCAGTGCAGTCACCCCCTGTGGAACCAGAGTCCATGTGGCATCAAGTGAATCTGTAAGGGTCTAATCACAGCAAGCATAGCATGGCAAGCAGGCTCATACCCAACCCTTTCAACTAACAGGGAGACAGACTACAGCCTGTCTGGTGAAGTCTGGGCTTTTTTGTATGATAATGTGCAGGACATGTTAACAAACAATACCATAATTGCCCAGAGATTGCCTTACTAACCTTTCATCTGTGTGCAAGTTTGGAGGTCACAAAACTCATTATTTTAGTCCCCACATGCCATTAAGAAAAATATCTAAATTTTAGTATGATTAGACTTCTTTGCCAAGTGGATTCATGTGATGGTCTTTTTAACTACATAATTCTTGATCTCACTGTTTGCCAAATACATGGCCCATAAATCAGCTGTGAAATCCCCAGAGTAGAAGAAAAACTCATATCCAATTATTTTACATTTGATCAGGCAGATATTACTTCAGTGCTACACTCACCAATATTATTTTATTGCATTTTTTAGGTACTAGTAGCAATGTTTATAAGCACTTGTTTATTGCACTATGATAGAGGATTGGGCTTCCCCCATTTACTGTATATTTGTATTTACTTATTAATTTCAGTTTTAGTTGTACCGAAAGTACATTATGGCTAAACATGGTGGATCACTATGAGCCTAATCTCTTGTGTACAAGCAGATAAACTTTCTACTGGGCAGATAATAGTTTCTGTAATTTCCAAAAACATGGTAGTGTGGAATACAGTAGATTATTTCAATAGAAGCATTCTTTTATACAGGTGCTGGCATTCCTAGCATTTTTTAGAATTAGCATAATACTTTATGCTCTTCAGTACTGACTGTGGCTTTGTTTCAAACAGGGTTCTGTTAGTAAAGGAATAATTGTCAAATTTCACAGTAAAACAAACTTTCAGAGTCAGGACTGAAATACTGTTGAAACAACATTCAAAACTAAATTGTCAATGTTGTATTACATTTACCATACCTGAAATATATATTGGAAGTTCTTACACAGCAGGATTACAAAGGATGCAGTCCCGAAGAAAGGCCAATAAAACCAAAGGAAAGAAGATGGCTTAAATGTGATGTCTCATATTGCTTACTTATAAATGAATTGCTTATATATAAATAAAGCAAGCCTCAAATTGCTTACTTCAAGAGATTTATGTGTAACAAGAAGATTAATAAGAATTTATAAGGTGCATGAAATTTTGAAACAACATAAAAATATATATTTAGGGTATTTTGGTGAGTAAATAGTTTTACTAAAATTGCATACAATGTAGAAAAAGCTTGGTAGATTTCAATATATAAGCTTTGAAGAATTTCTTGACTAAGGGAACCCAAAAAAGAGTGAATGTTTATATGTGGGTTTGGATTTATTTTTTGATGTTATAGATCTGTATTATTTTGCTGTGTTTTGATTCCACTTGTTCCAAACTTAACATAAGAATAAAAAAAAGAATGTCTTGTAAGCTGTTACAGGAGCAGTCTAATTCTGCAGCCTTTGCCTCTGCAAATACATAGACTGACAAATAACTTCCACATGAGAAGGCATATTAATGACATTTTTTGACTAGCCAAAGACTGGTACATTGTATATGATTCTACTGATGTTTGATATTTGTTAGCTAAAAATTTCCAGTTTTCCTATGAAAGAGCTTAGAGCTGAAAGGCAGAAAAAACAGATCGTGTGCCTGCCCTGTGAGGTGCATGATTAAAGATGTTAGATTTTACAAGCTACTCAAATGATACTACATAGAATTTTTTCCAGTATTAAACATAATTGCACATGCTCAAAGGTGACAGAATGACAGAACAAAACTTATATATAAGGGATATAAAAACAGATATAGCACAGAAGTCTCTAGTTTTCAAATCCGAGACTGCAATGAGGAATAGAATCTTCTTGCTGCAATGTCTGAGTTTGAAGGATGTTATCAAGATGGAAGGAATTTTTCAATGTTCAACATCACTGTAGTGCTAAGAGAAATTACAAAGTCCTCTTGTGGCTAACACAATAAATAATATTCTTTGGAGTGGAAGGGGAAATTAAAGAAACTGTCTTCTGTATAGTGATTTTTTTCAATGTGCTAGCAAACAAAAAAAAGTCTGTCTTGAAAAAATGTTCTTATAAATGCAATCTGTGTCCCTTGGAAATAGTTATGCTTTGCAGAGAGCAGGGTTCAATTTACTTTACAGGTAAGTATGACTGAATATGGTTTAAACTGACTACTCTTTCTCTGGGAAAACTATGAATGACTGATTGCTTTTTCCAGTGAATGGGAAAAATAAAATGGGCAAACTGCTTTTGAAGTGAACAAGAAATGCTTTCCTTCAAGATGCAGAGACAAAATGAAGAATAGGGCTTACTGCCTAAATGGCATTATCAGTGTCTCCTAATCTCTTCTGGAAGCATTCAGGTTTACGTATGGGAAAGCTGCAGAGTGTGTACAGTTAGGTACTGGAATCAGTTGGCAACATTGCATCTGTGAATTAAAGATCATGCAGACAAGTGGATAGACATTAAGATTCTTACCTTATTTGCCTCATTTACCTTATATCACCATGCAAAAGACCTTTAATAAAAACTATGTACTATTTTTACCTAATGGATTTCATGCAGATAAGAGAACTCAAACTGAACCTGTAAAAAGCACATTCATTCTCTCTCTTATTGCAATAATTCCTTTGTATATTTGCAGTATGCATTCTGCCTTCCTTCTGAGGAACATACAATATTTAGAAATATTTATTTAATTATAAATCTACTCCATTAACATGATCCTTGCATTCACATTTCTTTACATGTGAAGTGAGACTTCTCTAAGCCTTAATTTTCACTTTAGTTGTCTGTCTAAATGACACCCCTCAGAGACATGTAAAATATTCTAGTCTACTCAGCCTACCTGAAGCCATTTGGTTATGATAGTGGGATATTCAAGGGGTAAAGGTAGTCAATACTGTCAAACTTGGAGTTGTTTGGACCTTAGGCAGTGTGTTGCATATACAAACTGTATTTAACTTGACTGAGGAAACCATACCATGGTGCTGAATGCTTTCCTTTAGCATGGTTTGATTATATTCAACCTTAATGTTTGTCTAACTGATCTTATTAGGCAGCTAATAGCCCCAACTTTGGTAGATTTTTATGAATTAAAATTCATCTACTGGAGTAATTGGCTGTTTTAGCAATTCTTCAGGAGAAAGCAGTCTGTGACTTAGTTTGACAGTATTTTTATAACTCTTATTGCCTTCCTCTTATTATTTTTTCTTTTTTCTGTCCAACTTTCTATTTAGCTGTACTTCCATTACCCAATGAATATATTCTATTATCATTCTGTTCTGGAATTTCAGAGCCTGGCATGCAAATTTATACCAGAATAGGTACTGTGGAATAAATCCAGGCTTTTGTTACTTATGGTAATGGGGAATCTCAGTTCCCTATATAACCTGAACAAAGAAATAAGGCTTTTGAAACAATGAAATAATTCTTATTAGCAGTAATACATTTCCCAGGTCACTAGAGTTGGAGAGAGAATTTTTTTAATAAATACTTGTGCATCTTTAGAAATACTGTTCAAGAAAAACATACCATTTTATTTCAATATCTATGACTCAGATATCTAACACAGCAACTTATTCATACAGCACTTTTGACCCTCTGACAATCCTTGAATACTTTCCAAAGCAAAACCCTCCTACCTAAAGTATTGACATTATTAAACTGCTTTTGATACTTGGACAGTATTCACTGTCCATGTAGGTAGTGAACATAAAGGGTCTTACTGGACCAGTTAAGGTACTCACAAGTTTAAAATCAATTATATATGGAAATGAAAGGGAAAATATAGAGAAAAGAAAATAAAACGAATCCAAAAAGCCCAAACAAATCTCATCTGCAGGGTGAAGTGCAGATCAATCTAATTCAGACAGAGCAAAGACAGAAATGAGCAATATCAGTTGGGCAGTGTACAAACAGTGATCAACAAGCCTTTGGTGAAAGGCTTTTCTCCCCAAAAAGTGTTCAGATGTTGAAAAATTATACAACACCTGCAAAATTTGAGCAACTTTTCCTGTTTCAAATGAGTTGCAATGTGAATCACACTACATAAGTGTGAAATGAAAGAGACACCTTTAAGGACTGTAAGGGCACGTGAATAATTGTCATGTCTATTCATGGGCATATAAATCAAGTTCTTCTGCCAAAATAGCAATAAGGTATCTTTCATTCCATAGGAAAAGTTATGTTCATTTCCATTTATTTCAAACTGAAAAATAGTATATGCACTGACACTTTAATGTGCATTCTGTCTCTTGTTGTTCCTCTTGGTTGATCAAAGCTAATTTATAGCTCTGTCTTTTTCATAACTCCCAGCAAAGCATGGAGTTATCAATAAGGAATGAAAATATCCTTTTTTCATAGAGATGATATGAGCTAAAATCTCATCCACCATAGGGTTTACTTACTGAATTATAGCTGATTGGTGGCACTCAGTATGACAGTCCTCAGTCATTTGTAAAACTTGCAGTAACAAAGAATCACTCCTTCAAAAAATGTAAATTTCAGAGTTCAGAATAAGAAATTGCTGTGGAGATTCAATTTTAACAAAATAAAATGGCAACATCCCATAATTCAGACCATCAATGACATTGATTATGCATCTCAATATTGAAATATATGTTTGTCTCTTTTCTGGAGATAACATAAATTCAGAGTTTACAGTATAGTGTGTGTATGCATGTATATGAATGTATAAATGTGTATATACTCAACAATAGAGACAAAAACCAATCAGTTTCTAGAAATACTCATATGAAAGTCCTGTTCAGCCTCATTTAAAACATAGTTCAAACTCTGTTCAGCTCTTTTGGGAACACCCTTTATGCCATCATTGGCCTTTTTGTGCACACAAAATTTTCCCATAAAATGTTAAGGAAAATCATAATATTCACCTTCCTTCCCCTCAAATGAGTGAGATCCTCATGAAACAAGCAAATAAGCAACTTGATAGCCTGGTTTGTCAGTGCCGCAATCACCTTGCAGCCTGTGTGTGGGTCAGAGCAGCTGCCCTGTCATGAGCAGCTTGGTGTGCAGCATTGGGGGGAGTGCTGTGGACAGTCTGTGTGAGCTCAGGGGTGCTTCCTTTCAGACTTGTGGCTGATGGGTTGTGAGGAGCAGCACAGGCACTCACAAAGCATCTGCCCTTGTTTCTGACTGGAGGTTTGTGAGACATGGGGACCTGCACTCTAGAGAGGTGAGAGGGTGTTTGTAGCTGTGTGAATGACTTTTTTAGCAGGGTGTTGAGAAGGTTGTGGATGTTTATTAACATTTTGTAAGCGTGCAAGGTTGTCATTTATGTATATTTTGCTTCTCATATTGATCCTGACTATGTAGTTCACTGATTATGAGTTAATTAGTGTCATTTTGGGATCAATAATCCTGATTTAAAATATGTGAAGTGAGCAGTTGTTCCTTGAGGCTATATTTCAGTTCAAATTTTTTGGAAACAAAATGTGTAAGTGAGCCAAAAATGCGGTGTGTGAGACTAAGTTGTCACTAGCCTATTTTACCCATGAAGGATTATGATTTTGCAGTAAGTAATGACAGTACTTTATACTAGAGCATCCCTGTCTAGAAAGAGTATACACCAGGCAAGTATTATACATATATATGCATAAGACCCAAAAGAAAAAACACTCTTTAAAATATCAGTCTATTTCTGCCTATTGTCATTGGGATAAATCCCTTTCTCTCTCTCTCTCTGCCTTTCTCCCCAAATACTATCCAGAACATTATTATCTAATCTGCATATTTGCCTGAAAAACAGCTGCTAAATCTTACAATTGCTTCTATATCTACAATAATAAATTTCCAGATTGCCTTGAGCAGCAATCCAGCTAGGGCTGCACGATGTTATTAATCTCAGTCCAATTCATTGTTGAAGATCAAGCTTTAAAAGTGGCTGTAGCTCTGTTTCTGGAGCACTGAACCTTTGTGGCAAATACCTGCGAACTTTTCTTTGGTGGGAGAGTTTTTCATTTTCAACACACAGAGTTTGGCTTCAGCAGCTTTTGATGAAGTTTGGGTAGATAACTTTAGGTGCCCTATATCACACATTGGAGGCATCTCTTCTCCACTGAGTAGGATAAATGATGCTTGACATCTAATGGCAGGGATGTGTCAAGAGGCAGCCAGACCCAATCACATCTGAGATAAGGGAAGCAGGGCAGCAAGGAACACCATCATTTTACTGATCTTCAGAAACATGATTTCTTTTCAAAAGCCTAATTTAGGGTGAAAGACTCATACCATTTTTACTAGGAATTGTTTCACTAAATTTTTTCTAATACTTTCGATAACATACTTTTCTGTCATGTGATGTTAAACATTAGTCTTTTACTTTTCCAAAAGGATAATATATTAAAAAAGTAAAATTAATTATTGTTAGTATTTTTGTTTTTTCCATTTAATAAAAAATTTTTTCAGATCAAAATGTGTATAAGATATTTAATGTTGTCTTTATAGAAAGTTAAAAGTAGAGGAAAATCATGTTTTATGGAATTTATAAAAATTGTCCTTTTTAAGGGCTGTCTTTATTAATTGTCTCCATATTGGAAAGTGATTAAGAGTTAATAGCAAGTAACCTGATTGCGAGAGAGTGTGAGACTAGTTTTCCAGAGGCTGGAAAGAGCTTTATTTTGAGTCAAAGTCTAGTTCAGTCCCTGAATTCCTCCTTTCTTGCAGGGAAAAACAGCACGAGGGAGTTCATTAACTGCTGCAGAATTACTTCAACTTTTTGTAGGTGGCAGACCAGGTTGTAGTGACCTAAGCAGTGGGGATTGTTCTGAGTACCAGCCACTGTCTTGTGTGGAAAGGAGAGTAGTGAGGTTAGAACTGCTGTGGATAGAGGTCTTGTACATGTGACAAAAACATCTTCTCTGTTTTGCACACAAACCCCATTTTCTTTTGCCTTTTAGGACTTATATGAAGAAAAGTTAAACATTTTATACTTGAATTGGTTGTCAGGAATGATAAACCTACTTTTCATAAAGTTTTTCTGTTTTGAAACTATAAACTTCTTAATAAAGAAACGGAAGTACTTTTCCATCTCTGAAAGCTGAGTTGAGCTCCACAAGTGGTTTAAAGTTGAAAGAGACAGTGACTTGTAGCTTTTATTTTTTCTCTAGAGACTAGTAACCCATGTGAAGGAAATCTGGGTTAAGTGCTGTAGAATTTCCTCTGGGAGAAGCTTTACAATACTACAATTTCTTTAGCTTTGCAACACAGCATAGTCTTTGGAAGTCTCAGAAATAAGCTCAACAAACAATGAATTCAGCTGAATACTAAAGATGAGAGTTTTACTTATTGAGCATGGGCTTACAGAGGATTGTAAATTTAATCTTTAGTGGTCTGGGTTAATGCAGCAAGATATCTTAGATCCACAAGAATATGTAATTTATATATGTCATTTTCTCACACCAGAGTAGATAGTTGTATTATATTTGTGTTTTCCATATTTCTCATATTTCTTCTGATCCTTTCTGTGACTGACAGTAAAAACCAATAATTTATATCTACTTGTTTAAGTTCCTTCTGCAGTCTAGATTAAATGTCCATCAATATGGCAAAACAATGCCCCCATCCATGCAGCACTGATATCAACAAATCAAAATCTTATATTCTGACAAGAACAACATTTCATTTTATACAATACCTTTCTGGAACAAAGTCACCTCATTTTCTTATACAGACATTTATCAGATTTTCTTTATGCTGTAGCTTTTCCCTTTGAAATAAAACTCATTATACTATTTAAAAGAATTACCATTTTTCTTTTAATCTGTTTCTTTGAATTAATCTTTAAAAGATGGTTTCATAATATGAAAAATATAATGGAAAAAATACATATCCTTGTACAATATCTTTACATGTGGGAACCGAGGACATTGATTTATACAGCTTTAATTCTTATAAGAAGTGATTTATCTTCTCAGTGACAGCAAAGCATTTCTTTCATTAGGTAACCATGAAAGAAACTTGATAGCAGAACTGAACACGGTCTTGCAAAAATTTTTCACATGGTAGCTTATGGAAGGCAGTTGAACAGAAAGCAGGAAACAAAGGTTCCACAGAACTTACAGATAAGCTGGTCTGCATCAAATAATTAGGACAGAACAGCCCTATACTTGCTAATATCAAAATCATTTGATCTTGTTACAGCTTCGGAGATTTTTCATATTCCAGCCAAAGAATATGTTTTTTGTCAATTAGACAAGGAAAGTACTCCTTGACATTTATGAAGCAACTGTAATTATCTACAGGTAAATCTGTCTCTGAAACAGATTTATATTTCTGGAACCTTAAATAGTAATGAGGAGAAAGAATGCCAAAATATCTGTATATCAAAAAATGACCCAATTAGCTATTGGTAGGTTCAGTTCTCTTCAGTCTAAGAGGAGTTAATAAGAAAAGATCAAAAAGTGTACTGTGACTGCTTTTTAACACAAATATGTGGAAAAGGCTTAAAACAGGTTCTGTCCCTGTGGTAGGGAAGCAGTAGAACTAGGAAAGGGCTGTGACTAGAGTTAAGACAGGATACTCACTATTGTTATCTATCCATATGCCCTTTAAAAGCTCTTCTGATGTCCACCTCTGTATTCCCACCACATTGTGTATTCCCACCACATTGCCTAAACACCAAGTTTGGTTAAATCATTCTGAAGTGCTTAATGAGCCCGAAAACTTTTAGAATTTAATAGAATTTGCAGTTGTTATCACCTCATTGCTCAACATTTTCATGTCATTAATAAACACACTAAGTACTGGTTCTTCTTTTCAGATGATTAGTTCCTTCATCTTAGAACTGGCCTTTTTCTCTGTGTCTTGCAGCTAAAAAACAGATGAAGTTAATCCAATCTTTGATCTTAGGGTTTGGGTTTTTTAGAATTAAACCAGAGTGAAATTTTGTACAAGGAAAGGGAATCAGGCAATTGAGGGACATTCCATAGTGTTCACATTAAATGCGCAGAATGGCAAATAAGTGGTTCACATTCTTACAGATGTGCTTCTAAACTTAACATTGGGATGCCTTTTCCAGGTCAAAGTATTGCTTTGTTCTGAGGCAGTGATAGATTGTTTGACTTGAGCTTGACAATACTGACAAATCACAGGCAAGGTTTCTTTCTAGGCATGGCTAGGTCATTTTGATTCTCTTTTTTCTTAAAGAAAGGTAAAAGCTGAGAAAATTGAGGGAATTGAAGGTTTGTGAGTAAGTGGTTAAGAATACTTTTTGGTATCTTATAGGTGATTTCCATTGTGGGTAGCTTTTCAGATTTGTTAGTTAGTAAAATGGACTGATATTTTCAGTAAAAGAAATATTTTCTTCTTGTCTTCAGATCCAAGTATAATTGAATTTCAGTTTCTTACTTGTAGCATCAGAAAATACCAAAAAAGTTATGTAGAGTCTCTCATTTTGTTGTATCTGCCTGTAAACAGTGCAAGAGAGTTTCTCAGTAGATATTTCTTTAAAAATTTTTTGATAATGCTGTAGCAGCCTATGAATCTTCCATAATAAAAATCTCTGATGAGACAGCGAATACATTATTGAAAATTGTTACTATAGTATAAATATCACAAAAATTCTATAAGCAATTTGAATGCCAAGCTGTACTCTAGTTATTCAAATACATCTTTGAGGAGATAAACATGATAAAAATGAATGTCATATGCCATAGATTTTTGTTGTATGACTTTTCCATTTCCACATTTGAGCCTTCTGCGGGTAAAACAATGTAATTTTAGTGGTAAAAAGCTTTTCTATGTGTTTTAATAAATTTTATGTAAATATTGTACTACAGAAAACACAGAGCATTTCCTTGAATAATTTTCAGTTCCTAACCTATTATTTATGTGAATTGTAAAAAGACCCCATATCTTGTTTTAAGAATCTAAATTTCATAAGAAGCCAAATTCTTAACAGAAAATGAAACTGAAAATTGTCAAGACGTAAAACTTAGCTTAATACAATTGAAATTTAAAAGGAAAAAAACTTCTTTGTCTATTAAGTTGTAGATATGATATACAACTGTTAGAAAAGTAATGTGAAAACAAATGGACAATGGGACTTAAAGCCTCTAACTGGTTGCAGAACATGTTAAGCTACTTTGAGAGTATTACCCAGATCTATCAATCAGCTCAGGAATTGTCCTCCAAGTGCAACATCTCTGCATCTCTGCATCTTCTAGGGTCACATTACTGACTTTGAAAAGACTTTGCTATCATGGCTCTGATCTTGGGAAGCTGCACTGAAGCACCCACTGCGGAAGTAGGAGCTGGAATGTCAAATATCATGAGCCACTTAACATCTTCAACTAACCAAAAGCCACCAATTTCCTCTCAAAAAAATTAACAGTAATTAAAGCTGATCTCATCAACACTTTGATTTGTTTCAAGTTATTGTCAGAGTTTTTAGATAAGGTATTTTAATACATTAAACATTGAAAATATGTTCTTTGACCACTTCATATTTTGTTCTTATATAGCAGCTGATGCCTTATCAGATTTTATGAGTCAGTAGAAAACCACTGTAGATTCCTTATAAATTGGAATGTAAAGGGCATTTAAAAATTATTTTTGAAGTTTCTTGGGTTTTTTTCAGTATTGAATTTGAGCATTTTAAAAATAGATCAAATTCCTTGAAATTTTACTTATATATAAGGCCCAGCTTGCTACTTGTGGCCTTTTGAATTGCAAATATTGGAATTTTGATTTAGAAATGAATTTTCAGAATATCTTTTCTTGTATCATTCACATAGTAAATGATTTTTTAAAGCGAAAAAAAGCAGACTTCAAGTAAGTTAATGTTTTCTAAGGAAAGCAATCCAATTTTTGATTAATCCAAAATTAATTTGATTGGAACAGATTCCAGACAATACATTTACGCCTGCTTGTTTAAGGCTTTTTTGTTCAATTTATTGCTATGCTCCCTTCCTCCTGAGCCCCCTTCTAATAGCAGCCTTTCTTAATTCTCAAAAGGTTTGGTGTCCAGAACTCGAGTAATAGAAATGAAAGGGTCTTCCTGAATTGACTTCAGTGAAGCTATGCCAATTTATACCAGCTGTTTCTTTGGCCTTGTACCTCTTTATTTGGATAAACCCAGTTGATTTTCTGTATCCCTGCTCCCAAATTGTTTCCAAATAAGCATCCCACATTCCAAGGGCCATCTGCTGTTGGTTCTGAGTTAATGGGTGTGCTTTAGTGCTAATGCCCTTGGAAGGAGATGTTGTGCTGTCACTCTGTGAAACTGGGCTCTTGTTTTCTTATGAAATTAAATTTCTAACCCTAATGAATTAACAAGTTTAAATATTTGGGTTTTGCCCCACCATGCTCACAGATGCGAATCATAAGGGCACAGAGAATGCTATACAGATCCACAGTACGGTCTGGTGATCTAGGTTTAATGAGCCTTTTTCAAACAAGGATACAGACCCATTAGCAGGGGGCATATCTGTTCAATGCTCAGACTTTGAGTGCACTGAAAAGAAAAGCTCTTTTGTCTAGGACAGGTTATGGGGAACCAATGTCTTCACCAAAGCGAAGAAATCATATTCATAGAACTATTTGTAGTAAGGCCCATGTAAGTATTGTAAATATCTCCTGGAATTTCAAATACAAACTTTTCTTCCAAATATTCTAAAAAATATCCTTTTGTTTGATTTTTCAAATACATATACTTCCTATTTACCTCAATTGTATGATTTGTCTTTAAAGACAGTAATTCTTGAAGAGAAAGCTGCCCATAAGAACCTCTTAGGTTATCTTGTGCATTAGGTCTATATTTAGACTACTGTGTTTAGTCACTGTCCTCTGAAATCTGCAAGGATGATGTCAATAATGGGTCTTCTGCCTTTCTATTGACCAAAGTGAAAGAACCATCAGGGCTGTTCACTAGAAAAGTAGCACTTTGTACTTGCAAGTGTAGAGATGGTCCTTTTGTGTAGAGATGATCTTGACATAACCATAGTTTATGCTGAAATAACCATAGTATAAGGCTAGCTTTAGTTATGAGATTTCTCAGATAAGGTTATGATTCATGATTATTCTTTTGAAAATAAATTTTCTTGAGTCAGAGCTGGGATTTGGGCTGGAAAACACCAGTATGCCATTATTAAACAGCAAAATAAATCCCCCAGGTGATGGGGGGTAAAAATGCACAAATCCTCTGGACACACGATCTAGAGCACCCAGCATATTCTACCATTTAGAATTAGTTTCTCTTAGGGGTTAGCTACATTTTGACCTGTCAGACATCACTCTGGAAATAACAGTGCCACTCCAACAGGGACAAAACTAGAATGATAGCCTAAATTTAATCAAAATTTCATAAGGTGTCTTGGCCAATAAAATAAATAATTCCATACCTGCTCTAGAGCAAATGTATGCCTTTGGGCAAGGTGTTTTTGCATAGGCTTGGTAAAATCAGCTGAAACCCACTGTTTCAGCAATACTTACAGTTCAGGGCAAAAATCCAAGCAAAAAGAGTGCCTTAATTTGAAAAGAAGGAAGAGGGAACTGCCTCCTGATATCCTACTTGTTTTGCAATTAGGTGCTTCTCAGAACAAAAAGTCCCAGATATAAAAGTCGTTTTCCTTCCATCTTCTTATTCTTATGGAAGGCATTTTTCTTTTCCAGTTTGTAATCTCAACCTTTACACACTCACAGCTCTTACCCTGATGACTAGCACTTCATAAATTTTATTGGAGGATGTAGCTTATTTCAGTAGACTATGCAGTTAATGGAGTTCTCCTTCATACACAGGAAGGAATGGAGCTTGAATGACCCCACATGCCTATATTTTGTGCTATATTAGTTCTGCCTAGAATATTCTAATGAAAAAAATTAAATACTATGAACACTTTTGCAGACTGTACTCCACAGAAGGATTCAGAAGTGTAAGAAGCTTTGGAAGGAAATGCAGTTAATGAATCATGATTACGTAAGCTACTTATCTCAAGAATAATTTATTTTGATATTTCTGTAACTGCCAGATTTTCTGCTAGTAATGGAATAAAAGATACAGATGAGGAGAAGGCCTTTTAAGTTATCTTAATTACTGCAAGTCAAAAATTGCCCTTTTGAAGATATGTGTTATTAAAAGTGTATATTTTATTGTGAATATCAGAAGGTCAATTAAGTTAAGTTGTGATGTTCAATGTTATTTTTTATTTTAAATTAATTTATTTCAAGGCACTCTGCTGCTTGCTGTAGAAGCAAGAGAAAATATTTGCTGGAGAATAAAACTGCTACATGCTACATATTATGTGTAGTGCTTAACCTCATTTCATACTCTTTGTGGTCTACTTACTCTAGAGTCTGTCAAATTTTCTAGGAGACCAATATAAGAATAGAAATGATGCTAATTTATGTACTTATATTAATATAAACAACAATCTGTCAGTAAGAGAAGGACAATATTTAGGTGCAATGTAAGGTTCCATTTGCATTAAGGCATTTTATTATTGCTAAATGAAGGTAAGAGTTGTTCAAGTCCATTTGTATATTAGTAGAATTACTCTCAATGGTGATAGGTGTAAAAGAGCCATGACAGCCATGTCTTGCTTTCTCTTAGTTGGTTAAAACAAAACTTGATTTATTTCTGTATGTGAGATCAAAAGAGAAAAAACAAAAATCCCATTTATTCTCTTTTTCTGCCAAACTTTCTAATGGAAGCCTACAGTGAACCATCCTTTAATCTAGGCATTAAAAATGCATCTGAAACTTTAAACACTAGGAGTTGCATAACTTAGAAAAAAAATACTCTATCTTAAAATGTATCTTTTCTCCTGTTTTACATAATTTTGCATGGGGATTAGTGGAAATTCACATGTATTTTTCACTTCTTCAAGTGTTAAGGTAGATTACATAACAGAGTAATTAACTAGCAGGGAAAACATCTATACATTCTCCTTTTTTGTATTCTGTTAACTACATAAAGCAAAACTATTTCTTGGAATTGGATTGATATTATACATCAAAATTCAATTAAGTTTTGAACTTAGAGAAAATGAACAAATTTTTCCTTGAAAAAACTAGCAAAATGTAAAATGTAAGTAAAAAGAATCTAGTGGAAAACTTCAAAATATCGGAAAATTTTGATATTAACAGGATATGAGGAGTATTCAGAACTTCAAGCATTGAACATGAGAAAGGAAGGAAAAAGTATATTTAACCAAACTGGAAATTCATCATCAGGAGTAAGTTAAATTTGTTGCTTTAATGCTTAGATGGACTACGAGGCTCAGATAAGAAGAAGAGTGCATCTAATAATTTTTTTTACAAAAGTGCATGAACTAAATGAAACATCAGAATGACATGCCTTTTCTTCATTTGGTAGCAGCCCTTCAGAATGAAATTTTGTTTGTTTTTCTTTCACAAAAGAAGCATTAAACCTTAAATTTCCATTTTCATATATTTCTGTTGTATTTCAGACATAACAGAGGAGGAAAACATTTTACCTAAAAACCCCAGAAGGCTTGCAAACTGGATTCATTGAAATGAATGATGAAATATCCAGTTAACTCTATAAATAAAATGTAAAAAAGATAAAAAAAAAAAGAAGAAAACCACTATGACTTTGTATTTTTCCTCTAAAGAGGGCAAGACTTTCTGAGACAGAATTCCAGAATCATTACTTTGAAACCATCAGTGCATTCCTTTTGTATCATTCAGTTCAATGAAAGCACTCTTTCTTGAACTTTGTATCTTCCATATTTTCTCCAGTAAAAATTTGCCAGTTCATAAACTACCAGAAAGAAGAAGTATAATGCACCTGCACTAAGTTAATCTGAGTCAAAAGTATTTTCTTGAACCTAGTAAATTCAGTGGAGTCACAAGAAGCAGTTTATTGATCAAATGTTGAATGAGTCTCTGAGCTGACTGATGGCGAGTTACATCCTTAGACTTCCTCACTCTTATTCATGTCCAGGGTCTTAGAGCAAACAGTGGTGAATGGAAAACATTAAAATCATGTTATTCACAGGTGGAAGAAGATTAGATACTGAGATTCAATCTTCTATAAATTTCACATGATAAAAGCAATATTGCCTCTCAGAAAAAGGAGGGCATTTTCCCACCTCTTTAGTTATTTAATACCAGTTAAAAAAATACATCAAAAGCTATCTCAGTAGCAGCTCTGCAACTAACAACCTGCATGCAATAAACTGGAGTATTATTTGTTCCCATTTGGAACATCTCCAGATATTTGATCAAAACCCCCATAGGCTGGAAATATTAATCTCTGAGGTCAGAATGCTTCAAACCATTTTTTGTGTGCACCACAATGTGTGTAGTTCCTGCCAGCAGTGCAGTTAGAGCTCCACAGGTTTCAGTGTGTACTGCTTCACAGGTACTTAACTGAAGTAGCCCTTCTGGGCTAGCTTGAGCATGGTGTAAATTGTAATTATGTTTGTGTATTACAGATGTGCAAACAAGAGGACAGAAGTGCTGAAGGCAGAACAGGATGTAATTTCCTGTTGTAACTTCGGAGATGTCAGAAGGCAGATGCATTTTCAGACAGCAGAGTTGACTATTTTTATTTTCAACAGGTAGGATCCATTGTATTTTTAAATAGAGGCCCATAGAATTCCAAGATTTGTATAAAGAGCAGTTAATTTCCATGGAAATTGTATATAAAACCTCTGTTCTAAGCTACTATTAATTATGAGGATGTTTATTATATACATATCATGCAATACCGATGTAGAAAAGTAACATCAGAAAATACTATGCACTCTTTTTGCTGTCACAAAAACTCCATTGGGATAATAAATATATTTCATGCATACATATATACAGACATACATATGAAAAAATACTAAAACTATCAAAAATCTGTCAGATTATACCAGATATTAAGAACTCAGAACAAAGTAATGAATCTTTGCTGAATATTTTTCAATGACCTAAATTTTCAGCTCATTTGCTTTGCAGATAAATGATTCATCCCATGTATTGCACCTTTGGAACGCTCTCTTACTTGTGTGTGCCAAGATAAATTAGGAAGGCTAATGAATTCAGAAGTGCTTCTGAGTAGAGAAAACTTCCACTATATGTGTTCAGGAAATGTGTGTTTGGTATAACATGTACCCTAAGAATGAGGAACCTAAATCTTGTAGAAAACAGTATGGCTTTGATGGCCCAAATAGACATTCTAAGATATGAATTTTCAAGATCATAATGTGTGTTGCTAGTATGTTACCACGTGAAGGACCCTTAATAAAATCCAGTTTATAGCTGTGCACTTGCAATGTATGCTGAGAAATCCAAGTGTACCAAGAAACAGCAAAATGAACCGAACAAAAGATGGGTTCCATGATCTTCCACTTCCCATCCAGTGACATGGTGTTTCTAAGTCATGTAGAAACAGGTAAATGTGAGTCCTTCATACTACTGCCTACATTATGTACAAAATATGTGGGAAAATTATTAATATTATATTATTGAAGAAAAAGTAAGCTCAGGTAATAGAAGTATTGGAAAGGTATTTGTAGTTCATGTTTGTGTTTGAATCTTTAGCCTTAATAGTGGTGGAAGTGTTATAATTAAGCACCTACTTCTACTTCACAATGTAGCTTTTGAGAAAGAATTAGGTCATTATTTTATTTGAAGTCTGGATTTATGCATTGCATTTTTACTTCATTGTTGGATGAATCGACTTTATCTTATGTAATAACCCTTTGAAATCTCTGAAAGATAGAGATGGAACTTATTAGACAGTTTCTATTCTAGTGGTATTTGAAATCAAAGGATACTTTAAAGAAATTTTAATAACACAGTAATTAAGAATATTTAGCATTAGTGACAGTCAAACCTCATAAGTATTGTTCTTTGAGCTATAATTAGAATGCAGCAGCACCTTAGTGGGTATCTCATGAGATGTGGCTTGCTTTCCGTGACATTTCCAGCTGTTCTGGATTTTGAAGATTGTCATTTTTCATGTTATTTAAACAATTCTCTTATTAACTGTTTCACAGCTCTATTCAGAGCTGCTCTTACCAAAACACAGAAGTTCAAAGGCAGACAAAAATTTTTTTGCCTAAAACAGGTAATAGATTTCTCTTCAACTCATCCATATCCTCCTATGACAATGCTTCAGAGTCATCTTCTGCATCTTCTGCACACAGTTTTTCAACTGTACAGCAAGGGAAAAGATACTTTACCATAAAAAATCCACAAAGTGTTTTGCCTCTTAAAGATACCTTTCTTACTGATCTAAAACAGTGCACACACACAAATTCTCATGGTATTAAGAGCAATTCAAATTTATCCAAAGACAGCATGCTTATTCCAAGTCTTCCTGGCATTCTACTCTCTCTGCAGCTGGAATCCTGTATATTTTTTAATGCAGCAGAGTCCTTTTCTAATGGAAAAAAGTAGAAAACTCCATGCATTAACATGGCCATCCTGACAACACCAGTGGTGAGTGTGGGCAGAAAAAGCTCACTGCTGCTTTATTTTGTAGGTAGCCACCAATGTTCCTTCCCAACAGCCCTCCAGTCATCTCTGTTGGTGATCAGCTGGTCTTGCCTCTTCCTTTTCATGATGCTAATGACCTGAATGAGACAACATGATTTTTCACATCATGGTAGTGCAACCTTGCCTGTCACCTGCCTTCCAGGAAGCATGTGCTTACAAAAATTACTTGAGGATTTTATTTCTGATGCAGGCTTGAAGCCAAACCCTATCACTTGTGAGCTGTTGTTAAGTTGCAGAGACAAGCTAAGGCCAAGCATTATTTGAGCCTCCAGTTCTGCATTTATTTGGCTGTTTTTCTCCTTAGGTTCTCATCAGCCTTTTTTTTTTTCCCTCAAAAACATTGTGATATGTCTTTTTAGCAGATGGGACATTGATATAAATTTTTCCACACTGGGTGTCATATCATGACCTAACCGACAGAAGTTCTGTCCTTTTTCCTACCACTCCCTTTTTTAAACTAAACCTTCCCAATTGCCTTGAATTTTATTTAATACCCCTTCAAAATCAAATTCTTCATGGTATTGCATAATATATATTCTAAATCCAAATGGATATATACTCACATCCTGTTACTTTTACTGTCTTTTATTAAGCTTGGACTGAAAGTGCTAAAAAATTCTGACTTCCTTTACATGCCTGCAGTATAAGTAAAGCATGAAATAATTAATCATTGTGCTGTTGGGGAAAACTAGTGTCTGAGAAACACACTGACAGGAAGGCATTCCACAAAATATAGTAATATTGTGGACTCCATTCAAGTCAAGGAGGAAATTTAATACTGTGTATGACTCCAGAGGTGAACTGAAAATAATTTGCTTTCCCTAAATCAGAGAATAGTGTTTGGCTACAGATTAAAGCAGAAAATGAATGGAAATACTGATGCAAATTGCAGCTACAGGTGAGATTTACTGCATCTACAGAAAGCCTTAATCTTTTGGCTGCATGTGAAAAGTTGGATAGGTCAAATACATCTCCTGCTGAGAAAGTTGCTGCTAAACCCTAACTAAGCAGCAATTCATCTCTGTGGGCTGAAGTGCACTGTGAATGAAGGGTCCATGTGGAAGCAGATAGATAAGATGCCAGCAGTTATCATGCAGTAACAGGTAACTAAGTCCTTGTGCTTGGCAGTGACAATATGACCTGTTATGAACTCCAGAGACTTGGCTCTGTCCATTTCTCTACTGCTCCTCACTCTGCCTTCCCACTTGTGAACCTATTTCTCAATGCATTTGCATCTTCCCTCATGCTGTTCATAAGCACTGCCAAGGCCAAATGGAAATTTCCTTCTAAGATTGTTCCTTGTTTATGCCTTTCTAATGTCCTTTATTATTTAGCACTCCTAGATTGTCTAAATCATAGTATGATAATGTTCTTCCATGGAATAGCATTATTGTACTATAATGCTGTTGTAATGAAATAACCAATTATGTAGGAATGAGATAAACTATTTTAATGGGAAAGAAAAGAAGAAAAGAGTTGTTCTCTTTTGCTTTAAATTGAGAGTGAACTTAGAGAGCTTTTTTTCTCCCTCTTCATCAGGCAGGAATTCACTTTTAAGCTTCCTAAGCCTTGTCTTTACCTATTTTTCATTAGTTTGCATCAAAAATAAGGCAAATTGGTCCATTAACCTGGCAGAGACTTAGAGTATCACTTCTTGTCCTTAGTTTTTGCGTTCAGGGGGGCAGCTACCTTTTTCTTCAGCTGAATCTTTGGACGACAATCAACAAACCAGAAAATTATTAACAGAAGCCCAAGATCTTAGAATGTGCAGAACACCTATTCTACCATTTTAGGAATAAGTTTGGACTTCATCTTTACACTTTAACTCCTAATCTTTCTGTAGTTGCTTAGTTTTAATCTTTTACATAAATTAGCATAAGCATCTTTGTTCATATCCATTTTGGCAGAGCTGGTAGTATGTGATATCTGCCCAGAATTTGCTTTGTCAGTGGTTTCAGTATCTGTGCTTTGTCAGAACTGTTTAATTTACAGTTATGAAGAGAGAAGCCTAGATTTAATTCATGCTGCAATTTTTTTGCATTTGCCAAAAGAGCTGGAAGGCAGAGTTATTACTAGATGCAATGACTGCTTTCATATCTTATTTCAACTAATAATTTTAGACTCAGACATCACATAGTTATCTAAAAAGAAAATTAGTTGAAGGAAAAAAAAAGCACAAAAGAAAAACAGCATTCACCCAGCTATTCCTCTGTGTAACACTCATATATGGTGTGAATTCATACTAGTTACTGATGCCTGAGAATCAAAACAGTTTTGTCTAGCATAAACCACATAACTTGAAGGATCATTTATGATAATGCTCCCAGAAGAAAAACTGAAGGCCTTTTTCTATATAAAAATTCATATTTAGCTAAATTTAACTCTAATTTTGGACTTGTTGGACATTGATCATTTACTTATTGATCCTTAGGGAAAGGTTCTCAAAATTGATATCTTAAAGGAAGATTAAAATGCATTCTTAATACAAAATTATATTTTGCTTTGGACACTCACCTGTCCTTTTGCTTTTCTTTCTGTTTCACTGCTTTGATCTGAGAAATACTACGCTCAGCTCAGCAAAATAGGTTTTTAGAATTTCTCCATTATGTCTAGTGAACTCCTTAATCATTCATCTACTCAGTACTCTTTAACAGTTTCTTTCAAGAATAATTTTGAAATTTTCTTTTTTTGGCCAAAGATACAGAATTCTTGGAGGAAAGGAATTACTGTTATTCAGCTGCATTTGAAAGCTTCAGAAATTCTAGAATGTCCAAAAAATTTCTTAGATGAGCATGCTGAAGATACATTCAGTCTGGTATTGAGTGTTTTCTTATTTTACTCTCAGGGCTCTACATACTGTATGTAGTTTTACTCTGGAGCACAGTTTTGTACTACTCATAAGGTACAGACTTGTTGCTATCTCCTCTCCAGAGCTAAAGATTCTTTCTGATATCCATACACAAAGACTGGATTTGGCCATTTAGGTGGCTTCCCATGCAGAGAGAAACACTAAGCTAACAAACGCTTTGAGTCCTCTTTACATTAAATGCTGCATGCTCATTTTACTAAATGCTGTCACATATTGAGAAATCTTACATCTTTCAAAGGTGATATTGTTGTTCTCTGGCATATTTTATCTGACAGATTCTCTGCTACTGCTTGCTTTATAATCCCCCCATGTCTTGATATACAGAGAATCACCTAGAAGCACGATTTTGAATTTGTTTTAGTCTATCCATGTGGAAAATTATAGTGCAGTATTATCTGAGGATATCTGATGCTTTAATTTTTCGATATGATAACACTAATAAAAATCCCAAAGAGAATGCCTGAGAAACAGGACTGAAAGTTTTATGTGAATGGTACAGTACAAAGCATCTTGCTTTGGGCTGCTTTTTTCCAATGTCTTGATGAATTAAGAAGAAACTCTTGTCCTGAGTTAACTGACTGTTTAAAAATATTCTTTCTACGGTGTAAACTTATTTCAAAGGAATTTTGTAAAGGAGAGAGTTATTTCTGATTTTTCCTGGAAGTCATGCTTTAGGATGTATCCAAAGCTTTCCTCCTCAAGCTAGATCACTATGGAAAGCTCTTTAGAAAACAAACCTAAATATGTCAATTGCACTAAAGATGTCATTTGTTAAGATTTCAGAATTGATAGTTAAATGTCATCTACAATGTGTTTCAGTCATTTCAGTGAAGGAATTTGTTTACATCCATAGGCTAAAGTCTTGTGGAAAAGTTGTTTTCCCCCTTTCCTTCTCATCAGTTAAAACATAATGGCATATGCTGATGCCTGGGGTAAAGATTCTTTCGTGAAATGAATTTCTATTACTGCATCTCACATAAATGCAATATTAAAATATTGTCACTAATATTTAGCATTTTTGATGATATAATCTGCCTCCTAGGTTCAATTAATTTGGCCTTGAGCACTTCTGAGTGTTCCAAGGACATCCACAACTTCTATGAGCAACCTGTTCCAATGTCTCACCACCCTCACAGCAAAGAATTTCTCCCTAATATCCAATCTAAACCTAAACTCTTTCACTTTTTAGCCAATCCCCCTTGTCTTGTCATTACACACTATTGTTAATAGTCTCCACCTGTCTTTCCTATAGAATGTTCAAGATTTTTAAAAACATTTTCTAGAATGAGATCAGTTGTTTATAACCTATCATTCTGAATGTGAAAGCTTTTATATTCAAAAAGACATAAAGAAATTACTCAATTTTGATATCTTTTTAAGCCATTCTCAAGCTGCAAGGACTCCTTGGGCTAGGCAGTACTGTGAGATAAGATAAACCCCACACAAACATGGATATGCTGGTGCTAAAGGTAGCGGTTTTTTATTTATTTATTTTTTTAATAGGTAGAATGTCTCTGTGCTTCAGAGACATTTCAGTTATTTTGCTTGGAAGGCCACCAAGTCCAGGCAGATTTATTATCTCTAGACATGCCAACTACACAGATCCAGTGATCCTCAGCTGCAGGTGGGTTATCAGGCCAGCTTAGCCCTGTGGGAACCTCAGGCCCAGGCTACTTCTCTGCTCAGCCTAATAAGCTCTGCTGCTGGAGTACTCAGGGGCAGAGCAGGCATCCTCACTGAGGTTTCAGAGCAGCCACAGTGAGCACAGCAAGGGAAGTGCTGAGCCACAGTTAATAAGCTCAGCTGACCCTGAACTAACTCATTATGGAGAACTGGAAAGTTTCTGCAGTGACCTCCATACCTTCATCATTTGGGGTCAGGAGTATCTCAGCTCACTGAATAATGAAGAGCTGAATACATGCATGAGGTCTTGATTCTCTGTGTATTTTCCTTTCAATACTCTAAGTCATATTTTGGACTTCTTTACAGAACTCCTAGGATTTGAAATTACATTTTTCAGACTTAATTTTTTCTATCTTTCTCCCTCTTCTTTTTTTTTATTTATTTCTCACCTGAGAAGCAATTTCCTTTGTTTGTTTGTTCTGTTACAGTTCAGCAAGTTGAAATACTGCTAAGGAGTCCAGTGCAACAAAAAAGAACGTTCCACATTTCCCACTTAAAAGTGGCAGTCTAAAGTAAAAATGTGGATTTTCATCACTTCTTGTGTATCTATTGGTTTTATTAATGTTCATTTTCTGTCACTGGTCTTAAGATGTTATTTTCAGAATAGTATGAAACTGTTTGCTGAAAGTTCAAACATTATAAATATGATGCCATAATTCAATACACCCTGCTAATGACATAATCTGATTTGGAGCAAAGGGTCTTTTACAAAATTGCCAGATGCATTAACCCATTGCAATCAGCACACACAACTTGCTGCTCTAATATGTATTTTCATAGGTGCCAGGACAGGGCTTGAGCACCAGCTGACAGAAAAAAGAGGCAAAGAGATTGTGAGTAGAGGGAAATAAAGGTTTTTTGAAGGAAAGAAAATAGCAAAAGAAAGTAATGGTTCCTGTCTCTTCAAATTACCAGTAGCATGGGTTTGCTGCAGCTGGGTTTCTGCAGCTCTCACAATACATCAGCCTTACCTCAGCAGCTGTAAGGTCAGCTTACCTCAGCATCACCTTGCACCAGACTCTACGTTCTGTAGCAAAGAGCATTTCCCTTTGGACAATTTAGTCCTCACAAAGTCTCCAGCTAAGCTTTTGTTTCACAGTCTAGAATCTTCATAGATTTGGTATAGATGTGCACTAATTCAATTTTTTACCTTCTTACAGCAACTTAAGAAAAACTTGTTTTCATTTTTTTCCTGTCCCTCAGAGATACTGAAAACTAGAAATGAACATGTACAACAAGAATAAATACTGAAGCTCCCCACCCTCTTCATTATTTTTCTTCCTTCACTGTTTTGGAGCAGATTTTAAAATGTACCATGAGAAGGTTTATGTATCATGGAAAGCTTACCATGAAAATCTTATGTATCAAATGATTTGTCCTACTTTCTTCAATATGTTTACATTGTTGATATTGGATTGATAGTGGTAGATAAATATGTAGGAACGTATTTTAAGCTAATTTATCTGTTATATGGCTATTTTCAAAATTCTGTCTCAAGGTTTGAAAAAAAAAATGTTACCATGAGCCTACTAAAGAGTAGGTGCATGTGGGAAGTTTTCAAAAGCTTACAATTACTATGCCTACTATCATTGCCATATGTGCTGGTAAAATTTGCCTCAAACACTCAGAATCATTTCAAGGGTGAGATTGTGCACCACAGCTATAACTTCAGTCTTTAGCCTACATATTGTATGAAGCAGAAACTTTTGCCCTTTGGACATTTTTTCTTATAACTGATAAATATTAGACATATATCAGGACATCCATACCAATTTATAGATCAAAGCAGGCCAAACTAAGTTCAAATAAAACTACAAATAAAGTGATGAGAAAATCTAAGAACTTGTGAGCCTGAGTCTGAGATGTTCTGTTCAGTAATCATGATCTACACACTAATGTGTGCTAAGAGAGAATTTAACAACAACAATAAAAGGTAACCATAAAAAACAACCAAAACAATCCTTTTGTTTTCTGTTGAAGGGAATGTCACAAGGGAATCAGAAACTTTTAATTGAGTTTTGAAACATTGCCTTTGATTTTTTTAATTCTGTAGCAAATAGGTCACTGTCTGATTAAGCCTTGTTAACAACTCCCTGTCCAGGGAATGGAAATTAGTATGTGAAATAAGATTTTAAAAACAAATCCAGGTATTTTTTAGCTATAATTTTAGACAGAAAAATAATGCAAAGAATTAAAAGGAATTATGTAGACCAAGGTCGTAATTTTAGAATACATTAGGTCAATATGTTATGAATTTTTTTAATTTTTATCTAACATAGCTCTTGTTTTTTCATTGTATGTTTTTTTATTCTTTGCTCCCACCCATTGCAGCTGCCACCTTAACCTATGCCAGCAGCCCTTATTCTGACATAGTGCCTGGGGAAGACAGGGATGTGGGTGAAGCAGGACTAGATGAGATTTTTAGCATGAAATATTTTAGTTTTTTCTTCTCTTGTAATCCTATTAGATATTGGAATGGTTAATTGTTATGGTTAATTCCTACTTATTGATACCAGTTATTTCTTTCTGAATTTAGATGTGTACATGAGCAGAAAAATGAATAAGAAGATATGACTCAAACTCAGATTATCACACATTCTTGCAGAATTTGAAGCATTTCTGTAAAACCCCACCCAATAATCAGCCAGACTCCCCTGTCAAGCAAATTTAGGACCAAACTCGGCTTTTCTGTGCATGTGGAATATGTGCTATGTCCCTTAGCACCAGAAAATGTCATATTATTGAGATAATATTTTGTTGTATTTGGAATAAATTCTAGAATCAAAAAACTTGAAATTTTTATAACAAAAATTAAAGCCAAGGCAGGATACTTAACAAAAATACTAAAAGGGAAAACAAAAAAGGAAATTAACTCATAAAAACAGGAGATTACATCAGATATTTGTCATAGCCAGTAATAAGGTCTCTTTTACAATAGCAGAGGATGGAATCTTGGTGTCAGAGCTTTTCATCTGAGTTATCTTGTGGCTTTCAACACTTTTCTTTCAGACTTCAGGGACCTTGAAAGTGCCAGAGGAGGTTCAGACATAAAATGATTTCTAGTCTAGATATCCAGAGATAAAAACCCCACAACTTTTAATGATCTCTTGTGTAGATTTTAGAGCTCCATAGGCACGTTCCTTACTCCCAGAAGTCCTAACACCCAAGATTTTCATTAGTTGGCACCCAGCTCAAGTCCCTAAGAATACTAGAAAATAATTCTGTTAGATCTGTTAGATTTTTCTTTGTACATTTTGACAACAGGGATAATGCCTATTACAGGTACATGCATGTATATGTAGGCAAATACATATAATTAATGAAATGGTTACTTGGTTATAATTCATTAGTGAGTGAAAGAAAATCCAAATAAAAATTGAATATGAGAATAAATATTAAAATAGCATTTGACCAAATAACTTGAGAAAAAACAGATGCATAAGAACAGAAAGAAAATAGGCTGAGGAGCATCAAAGTGAAAAAAGACAAAAGAAAAAATTATCAGTTTCCATCTCTGTTCCAATCTACCTTTCTAATCAAAAACTGTAATTGAAAATTTTGACATTGAAAGGGCCATCAGACTCATTGGCTTTGACAGTGAGGGGAAGCACAAGTACAGTGAGTATATTAATGGAAGGGATTATGCCTCTCCACGTGGCACTTTTGAGAGAACCACTGGAGTGTTGTGTCTAGTTTTGTGCCCTACGGTATGGGTAGTTCGTATGGACCATACAAGAGTCATGATCAAAAGATGAACAGGAGAGAATCAGACTGGATATAAATTTTTTCCACCGTGAGGACAGTATAGCAGTGGGTAACTTTGTTTGAAGAAGATGTGCAATTCCCATCTTTGGAGGTTTTTTGTGATCTCACCTGATAAGGCCTGAGCAACCTTGTCTGATGCCACCACTTAAACAGGAAATCAGACAATGCAGTCTCTTGAATTCTCTTGAGTTATCCCATGATCTTACATGCACTGCTGTTGCTCAAAGACTTCAGATTTAATCAGTAACACAGGTTTAAAATCAATAACCCATGATACAAACTATCAGCTCAAATTGGTATTCAATATTGAAGCAAATTTTGATGCTTTATTAAATATCCAGTCAAAGGAAGACTGCACTGTTCTGTTAGGTCAATAACTTCAGTGGATCAATAGAACTCACTGGGTCAAATTCATGCCTAAATTTATTCTATTGATTTTGGAGATTTACCACTGGAAATACTATATCAAGTATTTTCTTTAAGTATTTATGATTCATAGAGAGCAAAGAAACTCCATAACTGAAAAAAGAGAATAAACTTGCTTGTAGAAGAGTTTCTTCCATAACCCAGGCAATTAGTGCTGGGTATGAGACATAAAATACATGTCTGTATAGCCATCATTTGCCTTCACTCTACATAAATAATAGTGAAAGTTTTCCTCATCTTCATGTATTTCTAATCCTCAGACAGTGTTGAGGAGTACACCTGGTGCAGGTGGCTCTGTTAGAGGTGCAGTTTGAGGGTGGGAGCCTGAGACAAAAGGCCATGAGCTGCCAACATTTGGTTAACAAGAGGCAAGAAAAATGGTGGTGCCAGCCGAGTGGATGGATGCTGGGAGGCACAGAAGGAGCAGAGGACTCAGGAGGAAGAGTGAGACTTTAGCACCCTCAGACTGTGTAGGTGTGACAGCCTGTGGATTCCTTTGTTGGGGGCCCCCCTTGGAGGCAGCAGCTCAGAGTCTCTCTGTGTTACTGTGCTGTGAATAAATTGTTTAAGGAACAAGGCTTCTGTGGGAAACCTGGTCTGACTGGGTGAGTGGGGTGTGTGGGGCCCCTCTGGCCTCTGGAGCAGCCTGCCGTGAAGGGACTTTGGTCACAGCAGTGGAAGTCTGTGGCATTGGAAGTGTGACCATCAGAGATCCTCCTGAATGCTCAGACTGGGAAGTTTGCTAAAAAATAGTTATACTAAAGCCTTAACTTCAATAACATATTTTAAGAAATTGATGACAAGCTTTCCAAGATTAAGTGTGGATCTATTTTCATGGCCAATGAACACCACATACAGTTCAATTTATAATTTAAGTTGAGCTTTTTAGTTAAATTATTGTAATAGGAAATTGTTAAATAGGAAATTAGGCATATAAATCACCATATGAGTTGTGAAGCATGAACTTGGTACAAAATTAATTTATATTTACTTTTAAGACTTAGCAGTATTTCTTCTGTCATAATCTATTTAATCTATAGATCTCAGTGATGGAAATCACCTCTGAGTAGAGATTATCAGCAAAAAGACTTTCAAAATAATTTTTCCAAGAGTTATGTTCAATGTAGCATTGTGAAGTACTTTACATGAAACTGGAATAATTTCTTTTTGCTCATGATTCAAAATATTAAAAATTGTGAATTATTGCCTCATGCTATCAGAGCCATCCTGTGATTTGGACTAGTTCTTGTTGTCCTCCTGGTTTAGAATCCAGAGGCAGATTTATACATCTAATTTTATTTAGATCAATTCCACATGTATTCACAGAGTTCTTCTTTCAGTTCCAGCACTTTCCAAAAACCTTCAGAGGTGCATTCTGCATTTTCAAGGTTATGAGTTTAATTAAGTTTATTGAAAACAGTGTCTTTATTTCTGTGTCTTCCAAAGCTTAAAACAAGAAATCTTGGCAGATGATAAACCTGAATATTTTCTCCAACAAAAAATTTACATTCATAAGTGCCTGCAGTTAGCAAGACTTGCATTGTGAAATGCTTTTTGAATATTTTCACATACCTTCTTTCATGAACTTTTTGGTAGATTTTTACAATTAACTAAATTTTAAGGAAAGTTATGTGATGGCTGACTTGAATACACATGAATGCACATGATTCAGGACACACATGAAGCACACAGCTAGTGTTCTGGTAGAACAATGAAAAACATTCTTATTTTCCTAACCCTTCAGGCTCTTACACCATTAAGCTTTTTAAATCTGGTAGTCATAGATCAAAAAGCCAATTATTAACAAGAGATAAAGAAGATTGTGTGAACATAAGAAAATGAATACTTAAATACTTTATATGCTTACTATAGGATAAATGTAGTCATATCTTGTCTTATTTACCAATCATGGTTCAGTGCCCTAAATCCAGTTCCAACACCCTGCAATTATTTGAATTCACAGGGAATTCCTAAAGCTTTAAGCCAGTATGACCAACCTGATGCATTTTTGTCTGTAATGTCCAGTAGTTATTTTGAAACATTAGGATGATGTATAAGGATCATATGACTGCATCAGAAAAGCCATGTAAATTCATCTGTTTCAGTGCTTCTTAAATGGAATCAGGAAAAGAATGCTAATATTTGAAAGAAAAAAAAGCATCAAAATGAGTGTGGGATGCAGCCTACTAAACAATTAAATAGATAAAAAATTTGGTAGGTGGGTAGGCAAGTTTTTATACATATTTCCTTTCCTCCTTAGTGTTGGTGAAGACAAGTCCTCAATTCTCTAGAGAAAATTGAAGATATTTGTTAAAAATTCATGGGATCAAACAATCATTTATGCCTTCATGTCTATCACTCAGAATTAAATCAGCAATATCTTACAATGTATCTATTTCTGTCTTTCAGTGCTATAAATGGTTTGTAATGAAAGTATAAGACCATCAATAATTATACTGAATGAGATGCAGTATGAAAAGCATTGGACCTCTAGAGCTAAAATCATAATATGAAATTCTGACAATATAAAATACAGCATTTTGGTAAAACTTAAGGTGGCTCTCAGTAGTGATAGTACTGCACAGCTCCTTGCTCAGCGGTCACATTAATATAGCACAATGAAAAGATTATAAGTTTCCATGTCATATATGGTCTTCCACACCTCTTCTCTGAAAAGAAAGGACTTCTGTATTTACTTATTTTAAAATTTTAAAATTTTTTGGTTGTCCCTAAAGGAAATATTTCATAGAAAATTGTTTTATAGTGCAATCGTGAAAAGCATATGTCAACTCTATATGAAGCCATAAAGATATAGATTATGAATAATCAGGTATTTGAATGCAAATTTAATATTCTAGAGTGTAGACCTCTACTGATATTCAAATGTTAATATGACTTTGAAAGGAAAAACTTATCCTGGTTTTGTTATGAATTATTATTGATCTGTGTTGTTTTCTGACAAGATTATTTTTTACTTTACTCTAGTCTTTGTAAAACACAACACAAAGAGGTAACCCAAAAAAGAAACCAAGGAGATAGCAGGTTTATTGTTATTGTTACTGCCACTAAAATAGTCTTTGGCAATTTCAGTTTAAGGCTACTTATTAACTTTTCCAAACCTTGCCTATATTACCCTGTATTGTAATTAGTATAAGAGATAGTACCTGCAACATGCAGCTTCTTTTGTTCTTTTAGGATTACAGTTAACAGCACTCAAACTCTCTTATCTTTGAACAAATGAGCTAAATGAATTCACCTACACAGGAGGCAACCATAATTTGTCTGGGTGTGTGCCCAGAGCCCAAACAGGAGGTGGGAGGGCAGGAACACTTAGCTGAAGTTCTCCTCAATAGTGTAGCTAATTTTCTTGATCTGGAGCATGTTGTGGTTATACACACATAGTCATTTACATGCACATAAAGTTAAAGGACTGTATTTTTTGGTTTTGTTTGCCCTTTGTGGATCTGCATGATACTGTTCCTGTTGAGCATCTGCAATTCATACACTGTATCTTGAGCCTGAACCTGCAGATTTGTAATCCTAAGAATTTACATAAACCAAGAAGGGCATTTTAGTATCTAAAATTCACTGTTTTCTCTTATCTCTTTCTGAAGGAACCAGACTTAAGTTTCTTGGCAATCCATTAATTATTACAGATATTATGTTGCCTCTAAATGCTAGTTCATGTGACTGGCCATTTGGCCAGCTCCCTGCTATAATCATGTACTATGGGTAAGAGCTGGTGGGTTTTTAAACAAGGCTTTCTGAAAAATCAGTGCCTAGGTTTTTCTTTCAATTAAAGTTCTCAAACAGAGCAAAACTGTGTTCTCAGAATGTTTCATGCAATTTCATTAATCTCACGATAAAAGCAGACATGTTCTTGAATTCAGAAATCAAAAACCAGGGCTACTTTCTCCTAGATCAGGGCCTCTAAATTCCACAACACAGAATGGTAACTCCTCTGCCTTTTATTTTTACTTTCCCATAAATCTGATATTGATGGCACAAGACAGCTTCACAAAGAATAGAAAGGCTCCTACTTTATTGTCACTATATCCTTCTCAGACTGCTCTCACCAGGAGCTGCAGTAGCAGGTCTGAACAGCATGAACAGGGAGTCAAGACTTTCTCCTGCCTGGGGCAAGTGGAGGGGAAGAGGAATCATATAGTACAAAACTGTGATGTGAACAGCAGGCAGATCTTTCTGCCACTTCTAGTCTGCCTAGCTTGTCCTGGATGCAGAGTGGTTATGCATGTGCAGAGATTATTGCGTGTTCTCAACAGCGGTGGCAGCTTGGGATCCTCTGATATCTCTCTGACATCTCTCTGACATCTCTCTGACATCTCTCTGATATCTCTCTGATCTCTCCCTGACTCAGGGCAACATCACAGTAGAAGTTCAGCAGGGTGAAAGATTTGAGGTCTAGCTCCTGAAACTGTGCACTGTGCATGAACATGCAAATTTACTTGTCTGGGCAGCGCAAAAGTAGATATCAAAATAAAATTGATAATTACATGTAAAACATGCACTTCTTTGACTCTGTTCTAATTTAATTTCATGTATCAAAGCTGATTCTCCAGGTCTGACCCTAGATTTTTCTTGCTGTTGCCACAATAGTAACACCATTTCATTGCAGTTTCAACACAGCCTTCATGGAAGGCTGTAACATTTTAAATCTGGAAGCCATAGATCAAAAAGCCAATCATTAACAAGAGATACAGTAAATGTCACCTGTGCTGATCTTTCTCCATGAATTCTGAATACAAAACAATTGGGAACTGTGAAGAATTTGCTAACACTTTTGAATTTTTAATGATAATGACTGTAGCAAGTACAAATTTCACATTTCCTTTTTTTTCCTTAGGGCTCTATAAGAAAAACTGAAGATGACCCAAAGCAATGAGTATAATATTTTAAGGCCACAGAACACTTAAAATATTGGTTATGTCACATTGTGATGATCTAGATTAAAAGGGAAAGAATAAGAATTACCTTTTAGACTTATATTCACTCAGAACTTTCCATATAGTCTTTTGTCTCTGTACATAGCTGCAAGAATCAAAACATTTTTGAACTTATATTTTCACAATAAACTGCATCTAAGTGAAATACAAAATAATAGTATGTTTCATAAATAATCTTAAAGAATCTGTTTTTGTTACCTACATATGTGATTTTCATCAGAAACTTGCAATAATTTTCATTTTACAAATATGTTTTTATTATGTTTTTCAGGTTTTGTATTATTGTGATGGAATTTAAAAAGTAATATCATTGCCCTATACCTGCCTAAAAAAAAAAAACTAACAAATAGATTTATCCTGGAATTGGTGTTCTAGAGTTTAAAAAACCAAATCTGTGTGTATTTTGAAAAGGAAACATAAAATTAATAATCTAAAATGTAAAATGACCTTCACTAGAAATATTACAACTGCATTTATTCTTTTCTATGAGTCTGATTTTTGGATGTTTTTCTAATGCATGTCAAAAATAAATTCCAAACCTCTTCACTTGAAAGTGTCTTCATGTTTTATGAAGACCTGTTTCCTTTCCTGTTATCTCTCTCACATTCAAGAACCCTGGTTTTTGATGGGCGGGCATGCCAAATGCCATATTAATCCATATTTATTGTTGCTGGCTTCAAATTAATAATTATCTTAATTTCTCTTTGTAATTCAGACTATTTTTCTGAATTCAAAAATATACATATTAAATTTACTAAGCACTATTACTCTAAGGTCCATTAAAAAATCTAGGTCCATTCTGGTGATATGCAACATTCAGTGAGGCAGTGACTCACCAGCTCACATAGATAAATGCTTTTCAAGAGGTCTTAGAATGCAGAGGGACCTATGGTAGATTTTATATTACTGCAGAAGTTGTTTCATTGTCATTACCAGACAATTCAAATAGATTTAATTGCATATTTTCACATCTCATGTGTTTTCAGAGCTATTTGCAGCACCAGTATTTCTCATGTCAAAAATAAAACATAAGCTATGAATATCTTTTTGTTGCTACTTGCTTTTGAGAAAATCAATGGTACATGACTCCTTTTGACTTCAGTAAAACTGAAAAAGCTCTTTTTTTAAACCATATTCCCTATTTAAGTAGTATGAATAATGTTTTCATCTGAAATTATTTTCTAAAAAGAAAAGCATGTGAAATATATCAGAATGATTTTTTTGGTGATAGCAGCAGTTACTGAGGTGACATTTTAGATGTGAAAGGCTCATTCTCATTTTTTGCCTTCACTCCAAACAAAGAGGGATGAAAGGGAAGGAAGTTACCCTAAAAGGCTTGTGTGCAACTGGGAGACTTCTGAGGATGTGTTTTGAGGGGAAGGGAAAGGAAGAGAAGGAGCAGGGATTTATTTTAATTAGATTGCCTGGTTATTTTTCCAAAGCCATAAAGAAAAGATCTGTTTTCTAATAATTCTACTATCCACTCTGCCATCCTAAGGAGTCAGTCATAGTTTTAGAAGGCAACACAAAGTTAACTCTTTGGTCTAGTCCCATGATACTTTGTCTCTCCAGAAATATTTCTTGCAGGTATTACTCTGTTTTGTTCTTTCCCACTTAGCATTGTCTCTATTCTACAATGTGCTGGAAACTGGGTAGGCTGACAGATCAAAGTTTTGGCAGTTGCATGAGCTAAATGGGAAACAGGTCCAAATCAAGCCTAAAACCAATGAATGGAACAAAAATAATCTGGATGAGCTCCCTCATCTCATCCATCAATTCTCTGCTGAGAGCTGTGGCAGCAGAGCTGAAGAAGAGACTCAGCCAGGTCTGGAGCTGGAGTACAAGAGCCAGCAGCAAGAGTTTCTCTTCCTGAGCATTTTTAAGCTGATACTGTTAGCAAACAAGTTTTATCATTGGAGTGGAGATGGAGGGAGAGGGGAGGGAGGAAATGGTTGGGAGAGGCAAGAGCTGCTCCATGTTTGCCATGAGTCATGCCTCCCTGTGAGCTACACAGCATGAACACCAATGTTATGCAGCAGGAGTCTGGTAAAGGTTCGTTTTCCACAGAGGCAAAGGCAGTGTAAGACAGCAATGGAATTGTGGCATTGAGAAACCTGGAAAGAATATCTTAAGTGAGATATATTTTTTTCCCAGGCTGGATCCCAGGATTATAGATATGATTTAAATATCCTGTAATTTTGTTCCACAATTTTCACAACACGTATGTGTGTTCCTATATTTTTCAAAATCAGGGATGATTATATCTGCCTATATATTTAACATTTTATTTCTTGTATCCTGTTCATAAGCAGATGAATTTGATATGGCTACAGTATTTCCCTGTTGTTTATTGGATAAATTTTATTTTTCCATTTAAGTTGTGAATGTTGTATCCCCTGGAAGTATTCCAGGCCATGTTGTCCAGAGCTCTGAGCAACCCGGTCTAGTGAAAGTGTCCCTTTCCAAGGCAGGTGGGGCTGGAAGTGGATGGTCTTTAAGGTCCCTTCTAACCCAGACCATTCTATGACTCTCTGATTCCATGATTTTTCCTCAAACGGAATCACATCAAATGCAAATCCTCATTCTTTACCTATTGTCTTTAAAACTCTGAGGTACCTCTCCTCAGAGAAATAATTAAACAGTTACTGAAACTGAATGTACCTCTCAAATTTGGTTCAAAACAACTTTGATTATTTCTCAGAAATAACTACATTTCTTTCTCTTGTAGTAATCAGTTGGGTGTAGCAGTCCACATGCACTAATGCTGAAAACACAAATAAAGGGTAGATTTACTGCATGTGTTCATCTTTGAAGATTGGTTTTTGGCCCCCTCAAAAAATGATATCTTTCACATTCAGGAAGTACATTTCCATTATAATTACTTGGAAAAATTAATCATTATATTTGAAATTACAAAACATATGTCAGTTTCTATTCAAACTGAATTGTAGTAGGATGAACATATAGCTACCTCTGAAATAAGTGGCATCATTTTCATTTATTGAACAGAAAAATTTGTGTTTGAGGGAAAACAGTAAATAAAGTTAGGATCTAAATATTCCAAATATTTAGCAAAAATATTATTTTTTATATAAATGCTACCTTCATTTTATAATCTAAGGATTTTAAGGAATGGATATTGATGATGCAAATGTCTGTCTACCCATGTATTCAGGATAATCCTCTGCTCTAACATATGGTGAATATATAGCCTTTCAGATAATTCAAATCACTGGCTTTAGAAGTAGACAGACAATTGTTAGACACTTTCCCAAATGTAGCCATCTTTTGTATTTAATAAAAAATATTGATTTTATAGAGAGATTTGGGAGCAGAGCTCTGTAAAGCATCCAAGTAAATGGGATACTGGGTGCTGAGGCTCCGAACTGAAAGTAGATCAGAAGGACATTCATTTGGTTTTCAGAAGAGCATAATGAATCAAATCAGAGAAAAGACCTTCCTCTCCCTTCCCCTCAATTTATTGGCAGACTGTAGCTCCAGTTGAAAGATGTGTGGGTTGCCTTGGTCCCTAGTTGTGTTTAAGGAGGTGTAAAAGGACTGTGGGCAGAGGAAATGGCTGAGGATGATGAGGGGTGAGGCCCAGTTCAGTCCAGGTGCGCTTGGATGCTAGTGAGGCTATTCCAGGTCTGCAGAGGGCAGATGGATCAAGGCATACAGCAGAGTGCACTCAAGCACATCAGAGATGTGCTTGAAGTAGCTAAATAAAGATGTGGACTTGCTGAAGGTTGAGTATTACAGTAGTGTGTAATAGCAGGCGGTCATCATCCTTACAGGAAATATGAGCATCCTGAGACCACAAGTGCAGCCCATTAATTCCAAAGGCAGCATGAATAACTACCTGCAAAAAAGTAAAGCACTTCACTTCAGAGACATACTCATAACCTGTAGTAAAAAGATCAATGGTTTTGATTTTTCTTGCACTATTTCCTTATTTTTTTTTAAATGCAGTCTTTTGAGAGAATTATCATGTAATATTGAAATAATTAAACTGGAGGTTGTATTTGTGGCAATAATAGGAGATTTATGAGACAATTTAGGACATAGAATTTGCCCTTGAAGTTCGGGTCATCCCACCAAAGCTATGAGAAGCTCTGAAAAGGCATTAGGGATAATATGACCTTCAGAAGTCTCCTGTTGCTTCTGTAAAGAGGCAGAAGTCTCTCTCAGTTTTGTCATTTTTATATAACAGATGGTGTAGAAACTACAGATATGCTTGAATGTTTAAAATAGTCCCTCAGGTTATATCATACATGAAACACTAATTTTTGATATTCCATTAGTTCTTTAAAAATTGCTGTGAATGAGTGCCCAATCCCTGACAGTAGCCAGCACCAGACCCTTCAGGGTAAGATGCACGAGTGTCTGATCTGAACAACTACAGAATAAAGTGCTCAAAAGAAAAAAAAGTTTTTTGAGCTTTTATATGCTGGGTTTTTTTTTTTTTTTTTCCCTTAACAGAATTTTCCTCTCCGATGCTTTGCCTATCCTCCAGGGCACTGCCTCCTTATCAGCAGTAACAACAAAAGACTATCCTTGTATACAGGACATACTTATCTGAGCAACAGCTGGATTTTTCAGGCCAAAGGGTTACATTTTTATCCAATGGAAGCACTGAGCCTTGAGCTGTCTATGTAAGATAACGAATTATCAAAAGACAGTGTGTTTGACTCGAAGAATTTTTAGAATCTTAAGTTCACCAGTCATTGCCATCTAAAGTATGCTGCATGTAATGACCTACGGATGTGCCAGAAGGTGTATTTCTTAATCCAAGATAGTTCTAATCCTGAGCTACCATGAGAAAGAGATTTCAAGGTCTGAAATCTTATAATGTTTTTTGTTGCTGACTGGTATACTACTGTTAGTTTTGGTTTTCAGACTTAAAATTTTTCTAGAAAGTCCTTTTTCCTCTTAGTAATTGCAAGTTACTGATAATATGCTGTGAGAAATGTCTCATCAGTTTCTGAATATTTTCCTAAAGTACTGAGCTATGTACTGCCCTGGGACAGTATGTTTCACACCTGTGATATGTGACAGAAACAGTACTTTGTGCACATTAACTCCTGGTAATAAACACCATTTTAAGGATTGAATATTTCAGTTAGAAGTGTGAACAATTTATTATCCCACAGCTGTGGAACACATATTGCTGAAACCTGGAGATGTGTTTCCTGATGTTTTGTTAATTACAATTTGAATTTTTTACAGCAACCCCTTAGGAGAAATTGAAGTAGCAGAGTAAAATTTCCCTTTAATTTCCTGAAAAAGAAGTTCCTTGACAGAAATCTATTGCAACAATTTTTGTGCTAAAGATGAATGCAAAGGAATAATTTAGAGTCAAGCTATAAAGCCATACAGGGTGCATTGTTTTACACTGAGCATCCATACTGCTATGGGCAACTTGGGCATTACTCAACTTCCACTCCTTCCCTCATTTTCCCAGGTGTTTTCAGATTCCTGCCAAAGCACTGCTCCTGGCTAGGCTCCTATCCCTATTTTAATCTCACTATACCCCTAGAAGGAGCTGTTCTCACAAAGGTGAAAGTGGGATGTATGCTTGGCAGTGCAAGAAGAGGAAGAGTGGACAATGGAAGTGGATATTTGGCATTTTTTAACAATTTTATCTGAAGCTGACTGTAAAATTGGTGGATCTACTACTTCAGTCCTTCCCATCATCTCACTGGAGCCAAAACAGCTGTTCACACAATGAACCAAGACAAGAGGTGTTCCAGGGTCCTGGATCTATCCCTAAATAAAATGTTTGGCTCTCTGTTCACCCTAAAGAGATGAATTTGTTAATCCAAGTGACTATGGAGCCACACAAATATATATGCTGGCACAACAGGGAGGGAAGCCTGACATTGGAAGGGATTCAGGAAAAAGCAGGAGTATGGTCTCCTAGGAAAGAATGTGTCATACATCCTCAGCTTCAGGTGAACTAGTGAATATTCATTCCCATGGGTAGTACGGCTAATTTCAGAAGACTGGCCACAGAGTAAGCAATTTGCAGTGTAACCCTTGGTTTCTCTATAGCAATTTGTCCTTAATTACACCCTTTGTTTCTGTTGCCTCATAGACTTCTACATGTGCACTGTTGCCAATGTGTTAATCATTTGCATTGGCACAATGAGGAGGGTTTGTTGTTAGGGGTTTTTTCATTACTATTTTTGTAGAAAGAATTTTTAACATAGTTAAAGGATTTGGTCCTGTGAAGTGCTGGGTCTCAGAGGCTCACTAATTTCATTTGGAGTGGTGTCTGCTGTGCATCTCTCAGGGCACTCAGCCTCTTAAAGGATTAGACCATTTTGTAATGCCATCCATTTGTGTCAATATTTTATCAGTAATACAGAGATTATGCATGAGGTTGTCTCTTAGCCTGATTAACTGCTGTACTGGAAAGGGATGTTGCATCTTTATGTCCTTAATAATCTAGAATTCAGTTTGATTTACACAGTATTAAACCACACAGAATAAACAAGGACACTCAAAATTCTGAGAATTAATGTTGTCTGGATATCCTCTACTCATGCAATAGATACAATCTACCTTTGAGGGTCTGCTGGAGTGAGTGTCTGACAGGGTGGACAGGAGTAGGACAGAAGTTTCCCTCCAGCAGACCAGATGTGTACCCAGGATCTGAGATATTCTGTTGCCCTACCAGATACTGTGGATGAAGCCAGAAAGGCAAATGGGGAGAACAGAAGGAGAAGCACAGTTGCTGCTTGTGGCTACTGCACTCTTCAGTGAAGGGAGATGAAAATTTTGATCTTGAGGAACTGGAAAGGATCATTCAATTTTACGGCTATGATGTCAAGCAGAGAAGGAAAGATGTGCAGCTATCTATTCCTACAGGCCAGTTCTTTGAAATGACAGAAGTACAAAGAGGTGACATACTACAGAATAAATTTTGTCATTGGTTCTTGCATACTGGAATAATATCTACATTTGATGTGACATGAAATCACTGACAATCTTTTCCTACCAGGAAATGGTTTCTTCTGCTTTTTTGTATCTTAGTATTCATTCTTGTGGGTTTTTTTCCCCTGTCCTTCTATCCCCCCTGTTATTCCTCCCTCTTTTTTTTTTTTTCCCCAGACCTTCCCTCTGCAACACTGCATTCTCCAGTGCCCCTGCCTTGATATTACTCCTTTCCCAGCCACCAGACATCCTCAGTGGAGGAGCTGCCCAGTTTTCCTTTTTACTCCTTCAAAACCCTTTGCCAGGAGATACTGGAGCTGTGACTGACATGTGGTGAGCCTGCTCAGTCTGCTCCCAAAGGGACAGTACGGCAGTGCTGCCTGGAGAGATCCCAGAGTGACAGCAGAGCAGTGCTGCCTGGAGAGATCCCAAAGTGACAGCAGTGCAGTCCTGCCTGGAGAGATCCCAAAGTGACAGCAGTGCAGTCCTGCCCAGAGAGATCCCAAAGTGACAGCAATGCAGTCCTGCCCAGAGAGATCCCAGAGTGACAGCAATGCAGTCCTGCCCAGAGAGATCCCAGAGTGACAGCAGAGCAGTCCTGCCTGGAGAGAAGCTCTGTGCTGAGAGGATGGAGTGACCTGGCTGTGCAGGGGAGGCAATGGGCAGCAAGACAGAGCAAATGGTGGGAGTTGCAGTACACAAGGAACTCCAAAGGGAATTTGATGTTGGTTCACAAGAAGAGATGGAAAAAGTATTTCTAACTCACTTTGAGGAGCAGAGTGTAGCAGAATGACTCGGGCAGCACAAGCTGGGGCACATGTGCCTTGGGGCAGTGTTCCAACCTGATCAGAAGACATAGGAGCATTCTGTATGGGATAGAAAAGTGGAAAATATTGCAATATGTTTTGGTGAGAAAGAGAATACATCTTGAAGAGCAGAAAAGTATAGATAACAGAGAACTAGTGGATGCAGCCATTTCTGATCTTTAATATATTTTAATAATGGAATATAGAATAAACTGAGTATTTACACCTAGATGTCACATTATTTACTGTTTCTTCATTGAGCACAACAAATAATAGAAAAACTTACACAGAAGACAATATAATTTGATTTATAATGATTGTGTATTTTATTATAACTTTATTTTCTTGTATGATTCATTTCTAGCTACAGTAATGTCTGTTTATGATGCTGTTTTAAAGTAATCATAATGTCATTTTCACTATCTCTTTTGGAATATTTGCTATCTTAGACATATGTTGGGTGACATTTAAATGAATATTTTATTTATGTGTGGTATGTACATAGGAAAAAACTGTAAAACAGATTTTTAATATGCAAATAAACATTATACTATGGCAGTGATGGGAGGTATTTCAAGGTTATACAATGCGTTGATACCATCAGGGCAAACAGATTTTCAATATAGAACAATTTTATATCAGCATTTTTTCTAAAGAAAGATACAGAAAATTGAATGCTATACAGTGTACACTCTTTAAAGATAAGGAAGATTTAATATTATTCCATGTAAAAGTTATCTACTGTATTCAGAGAAGGATTTGTGGATGCTCAGACATATTAAAACTCTATTTCTTTTGAATATGAAAATGTTGAAACAGTAGAGGTGCTACTGCTTTTGAGTAAGCCCTGACAAATGCTGAAGACTTGCTGATCTCGTTTCACACTTTGAAATTCACAGTGTCTACCAGGATGTACTGCTGTCAGTTCAGAGGGTGAAGTTTGCCAAAATGAGCCACATAATTCTTCATCTTCACTGCAAGAAGTTCTCACAGAGCTACACCCTAACTTTAGAAGGTTTTTGTTCCATGTAAACAGATGAATTCAGAGTCAGTTCAATGGTAGCTGATTGCCTGGATGATAAAAATATACACAATATGATAAATAGAAAGTATTTTCCTTAGCACATGGATTGGTTATCAGGACAAGAACATCTTGGGGTGGAAAAAACCTGCAATATTTACTGTCTGGGTTGCAGGAGTCACAGGAACATGAGGTAGATGGGAGACACAGTGGTACCTGGGGGAGCACAGTGAAAAGGGAATGCTTCACCAAGAAGGTAAAACAGCTAATGATGGGAGAGAAGTAAGACATGCAAGGGCAAATGCAGTCTTTTATTAAAGTAATTGAGAGGTAGAACAATCTTTCTATCTAGATATCTATCAATATTTAGAGCAATACATATTTAATTTCTTAAAGAGAAATTAAATATTTAATTTTTTAAAGAGATATGTTAATTGGTCAAATATGAGAATAGGATGATCAGCACTTCTAAAGGGGATAGGGATTTCCTTAAGTGTATTAGTTAATCATTGAATAAAAAATTATTATTCAAAACTGACTTGATGATCTGTCCACTTTTTCTTTAAAAACCCACTAAAGGCTTTCTACTCCTTAAGCTTACCCCTCCCTTTGCATCATTAGAACTTTCTCCCAAGCTTGCTTGCCATGTATTGCATGGTGATTCTCTGGGTGTGAAAAACTCTGCTCAGTCTCCTGAACACCTTGGAAAATATTCTTATGGCCATCTCTGGGGCTATAAAATCCATCCACTGGAAGACAGACCTCTACCCCTCACAAGTTTCCGGGTTTTGTTCAGGCAGAACCAGCTGCGTTGTTCAGTGGGTAATTTTTACTACTTTGGGCTTTTCCAGTTATTCCTAGGAGGAACAGTTCTTTTTCCTCTGCTTTGTGAAACTTTTTATCCAAAATAAATTTTCAGAATGAGAATAGAGGCTACTATCTTTCCACTCGTCCTCTCAATAACTCTCTTTAACAAAATACATCATAACTTGTAGAAATTACATAAAGAATTCATACAGACATATGATTCCTTGGTAATTCTAGAACTTTAGGAGGATGAGCTGTGCCATCATGTATGAAGGCACAAAGACACAGTGTTCTGTCACTTAACTCATGGGAAGAATCCTAAGACAGAATCACATTTGATTATTCCTTCCACTTATTTCATTAATACATTTATAATTCACAAATTCCTTATGGCTAACTGGAGCAGAATTCCATTTCTACTTTTCCAAAAGAAAATGGCTTTTTCATTCAAATAATAGAAATTCTTTTTCTTTCATTAGAATGAGAGATGCTTTTAATGCTGTGAAAATATTTTGTTTCAGTGTTTTGTAAAAAGAGATAAAGTTGATCACAGTTGTTTCAAAGCTTCAAACTGCTTTATGCCATTTCCATGTGATGGTCCCACTACTGAAATTTTGACTCATCTGGTCTGTGAACTATCTTGTTCACCACTGGATTATGAATTTTTCTGACTTCTTTCTCTTGTTTTAGTGAGGAAATCCATCCTGGATCTAAGCAAAGCTTGTTAAGACAAATGGTTCTGATTTTAATGAGTTAGCACATCTGATGCAGAGGTTTTGTCAACAATTTTCCCAAGAGCTAATTGTAATTTCATTCATGATTCAGATAGATTGCAGTTGTACTAGTTCCTTGTGTCCCTTCAGTTTAGCTGTCATGTTAAAGTGCCCTTCTCACAGCTTCTTGCTTGTGAAGAACAGCGCGATTTGCATCTCTGTCATACACTAAATTCAGCTAAAAGAGACACTTGGGCAACATGCTGTTACTGGTCTTTGGTTTGTTTATGACAATCTGACAAGTCTCTTTGTAAAACACCAAATTGCACACAGTTCAAATATGCATAAAAGTAATGTATTATTTGTTTTTGTTGGACTGCAAGTTCCCTCTGCATCAATGTTGCAGTAAGAGTACCATGAGATAACTTCCTGAGTGCCCCTTTTGCCCATCAGCTCTGGGCCAAGTCAGCTGGCTACAGGCAAGAAAAGTCATTTTAGTTCCAAAATGCAAACATTTTTCAAAATGTCATCCAGTTCCAAAAAAAATAATACTTGCAGAGATTGGGCAACTACTCCATTTTCAATCTCTATTACTTTAGCCATTCGTTTGGAATAGACCTATTATGGCAGGTCATATTACAATGTCAGCTATTTTAAACTCACTATAGTGAAGAGTTGACAGCATTTTATTGGAAGTGTTTTCTGTAATACCTGCAAGATCCTTTATGCTGTCCACGAATATTATTTCTTAATAAACTACTCATTAGTGCTTTATCAATCTTTTGTTCTCAGAGCATGACATAATGTGTTGAATGTAAGCTTGGAAAAATTTAAATGCAACGGAAAACTATTAATACTTATAGGAGTAAGAAGGATTGCTGGCTATTTCAAATGTATAACATCAATCTTTTATAATTTCAAAAAAGTCTTTTTCACTCCCTCTTGTAACCTTGTAGTCAAAACATATCTAGAAGTGTAACAATAATTGCTTTTCATACATGTTAAGAATTAAAACTGAACAGAAACAAAAAGATTTAATAGCAAGAGAAATTATGTCCTTGTATGAATGACACCTATTCCCATATTTATCTTATTTGACAGTCCATAAGAGGAAATGAGAAATGCTTCTGGATGTCAAGTCTTGAAATCTGAGTTCAGAAATGCTACAATAGTGAAGCAAATCAGTAGAAATTTTTGTTAGCTGGTACACATTGACTGGTTCTAGCATAAATTAAAGCAGAGACCAAAATGTTTCACCTTCTGATGCATCCCTTCTTAATAATCTAAAAGCTATGCAAGTGATGAGTTGGAAATTTTTTTCTTTGTAGTATTTAGGATCCTAGAAATTGAGTCAGAAGCTTCTACAACTTCTCTGAAAGCAGTCCTGTGAAGATATTATGCAAAAAGATACCCCAAAACTTCTTATACTAGAAGAGAAACATTTACATGCACGCAGTGTTTCTCTGGCATGAAGGCCACATAAACAATATGATATTATTATTCAGTACTGTAAACTTTTCCATGTCCTCTGGACCTCCAAAAAGGAGAAGACACATTGATGGCTGGATATAATTTTACTTGTCTGCTTTGCTTGGGGGTCACATAGTATTGAATTGAAGTTTAGACAGTGAGCCTCTTGATCTTTAGTTTTATTCATGGCCAAGATATCCAGAGCAAATGGCCAGAATCTCTTTTTCTAGAAAAATTCCATCCATGTAATGAATAGTTTTATACTCTGAGGTAAGAAAACTTAGAATCTGTGTCCCCCACTCCTTCCCCTTACTCCTGATCTATCTCTGAATCTGTACCTGCTCTATATTAAACAGTAGAGTCATTATTAAGTTTCAGCAAAATTCAGATATAGTTTCTCTATGTTCATGATTCTGCAGGCTCAGACAGCTGTAGAGATACTGCAAAGCTGAAAAACTGCTTGCTCCTCTAAACAGCAAAAGAAAAAATTACATGGACTTATTTCCAACACGACAGGCCATCTGCAATTTCCACAGCAGCTTTCCAACCAGAAAATGGGCAGTAAATAAGCACATTGCAAATATCGACCAACACATGCAGTGAGTAATTACAGCATCAAGGTATCAGTGATCTAAGTGGCAAAAGTTATTGTAGTTAACCCACAGGGCAAAAAGAACTGTGCCTTTCCATTAACACTGCTTGGTACATTATCTGGTTACATTTAGAAACATGACTCCAGTTAGATCTGGGATCTGTCCCATTTGTTGCAGTACATCTGAGATATAATGTTCTTTCTGCTACATTGACCTATTCAAAGCCATTTTGTTATCTGAGTTTTGTCACCTCAGATGTGACCTTGCTGTGGTCTGAGCTCATCATTGGACAAGTTTTTCCCCTTGGCATTTTGGTTGTGGGAGATACTGTACCTCAGCTACAGGGGGATAAAATTTTCTCTCTTTTTTTTTTTTTTTCTTTCTTACTTGTGGAGATGTTGAAATTTTAAGAAACAGGCACACAGCAATTTAGTTTCTTATCTCGACTTGTTCAGATTTCTTCTTTTCTATCATATGCATTGAAAGGTGCTCAATGGGTTGCTTTGTTTTCCTTCTCTTTAGAGGAAAATAAGAACTTGCTGTTCAAGAAATGTATCTGAATTTCCAAGTAGTTTTGTAACTCTCCTTAGGTTTTCTTCTTTAATAAATTGCCCATTTGCTGGGGTTTTTTTCTGCAATAAAATGTTACCATCACTGCTGATCCTAAAAGAGATGTAAAATGAAAACGGAGTTTGAAAGTAGGATCATAATTCTGTTTTGGGTTCTAGTTTTACATATATTTTCTTTTCTATGTGAAAAATTCCGTAGGTCTCACAGATCAGAAAAATTAAGAAAATAATCCTGGATTACACCAACTAAATTTGAATAGGTTAGAGAGAGATCACATTAATAAAACCTTTAAAGGTAATGTGGATATGAAAGCTTACTGAATGCTTTGCTATGGCCATAGACCTTTGCAAGAAAATTAAATATGTTGCCAGCTGGAATAACATATTTGGCAGATATTTGGCCCATGTCTGAATTATTAGATAAAATGCAGGCAAGTTAAAATTGAGGTTTTTTCTGTGGTTTGCATTTTGTTAAATATGGAATATATATTCTGTGGGAAACTTAATGTCCCTCAGATTCAACTCTAGTACCATTTTTATTCTACTCTTCATAAAGTAGGTATATTAACAGCGTTTTTGAGAACAAAAATAGTGATACTTAAAGAAGAATTAAATTTTTCTATTTCTTGCAATGATTTTTTGACCATTTTTAATTTTGAACATGTTATGTAAAAGACAATGAGAAAAAACTCATATTATTATATGAAAATATTTATATATTTATATTTATATAATGAGTATATATAGTAAGAATTAAAAGGAGTGCACACTCTGGTTAGCCTACTGCCAAACATGTGAGATCATGCATAAACATAAAAATAATCTTACAAATAATTACAGTAGGAAACAAAGTTTGTTTTCAAACATATTCCATGCATATGGAGAACCACTTATCAAAAATTTTTAAGTTTAGATTAAGATTTTTTTGGGGGGAGAATCATGAACGGCTATGCTTTGGAAAAATTGCTATCTTTGGCTACAGGAATTTTCTTAGTTCTGCTGGTTTGGGCTGGGATAGAGTTAATTTTCTTCACAGTAGTTGGTATGGGGCTGTGTTTTGGTTTTGTGCTGAAAACAGTCTTGTTAACACAGAAATTTTTTTGTTAGTGCTTATCAGGACTTACACAGAGTCAAGGACTTTCCTGTTCCTCACCTGGCCCGACCAGTGAGGAGGCTGTGGGTGCATAAGTGGAGGAATGTATTGCAATGTTAAACATTATAAAATGGTCCAAAGGGACCAGGGTGGAAACTGTAATGGAAATACCTTTAAATTGTTCTAATCCAATATTTGAGTTGCATGTTACAGGTATTACTGTAGGAGGAGCCACCTGAATTGATGGAGGGGGAGCCTTACAAGAAGCAGTGCAAGTGCAGCAGTGACTGGACCTGAGCTGCCTCTGGTGCTCAGGAATGTCACACAGCACCTCCTGTCCCCTGTCCCAAGTGACCACCAGAACAGATGGAGCCCAAGTCTTGGACCAAATGAATTTAGTGGATATTTATGGGTATTTGTGGACATGTTGCAGACATTTTACAGTGGCAGTCCATAACCTAGGGGAATGTTTAGTATGGAGGCTTTTGCTTGGGGATTGATTGACTGTGCTAAGTTGCTTAGTCACTTTCACTTGCATCGCTTGACTTTCTCATGTTTTATTTCTTACTTCTCTCTTATTTTCCTTTGCATGGTAAATTTTTATTAGTTTTATTATTATAAATGATAAAAATATTTATAATGATTATTTATTTGATGTCATTATTGGAATTAATATTATTATTTTAGTTCTATGATTAAACTATTCTTATCTCAACCTGTGAATTTTCTTACATTTACCCTTTCGATTCTCTTTCCCCAGTCTGGCTGGAGAGGGAGTGAGTGAACAGCTATGTGGTGTTATTGACACCTGGGCTTGAACCATAACATGGCTAAATGCCTGAGAGTAGCAGTTATGTAGAAGAATTTCTATTATTTTTACAAGTAACAATCCACTTAATTTTTTATTATTTCAAACATCTTTTCAAATAAGAATTGTGCATGTATTTTCAAGGGATTTTTAGTAAGTTTTGTAGAAACTGTAAGGAATACCAAACTATCATTTCAAGCGGCAAAATGAGCACTTTTTTTAAGCTTTTCAACAGTTTGAAAAATACATATAATTTCTCACTGAAAGAAGAAAATATGCCTAACATTTTAAAGATCCCCTTTTTATCCAGAGTTGAAAGGTCTCTAAAAGAAAATTCATGAACCTAGTGCTGTCTGTACAGTTAAATGCAGATACTAACATGCATTCATGCTCAGGTGTAGAGTTCATTGAAAATTTTCTCATATTTTCAGTAGATTATTCTAAAATAGTTATTGAATATAGGTTTTTAAGGTGGGTTATCAGAAATGATTCTTGGGAACTGCAGTGGCCAGATCCAGTATATTGGAAAGCCATAGCAAATATGCACACAGATGGGCAATTAGAGCTCTAGAACATCATCCAAAGAATGTAGAAGTCAAAAGAAATCTTTGGACTGACATTAATGGGAGTTGGATGAAACATCCAGCTAAATTGTCAGAGAGGCAAAGTTAACGTTCGTAGAGCACAAATACTACCCAGTTATGTTAAACAATTTAACAAAAATTTACAGAGTGGTCTCACATAAATTAAATCAAAGTTCATCTGGAATCAGTGCTGAATTAGCAAATCTGAATGTTTTGGACAAGGCAGCCTGAACAATGCTGCTCACTCAGATCTAGGATGTCTGGCCTGTGTTCTGCTTTGACTCATGAGAATTTCACTGAGAAGAATGCAATAATAATACTAGGTTTGAAGCCTTCTGAAAATGGAGTGTTGCTTTGTATTGTGACCATCTCAACTATGACAAAATATGAGATTTTAGGGTTTGAGATTTGTGTATTTTGAATCTGAGCCTGTTTTTTGGTGACAAAAAAGATATATGACAGGAACTGGGCAGTTCACTTGTCTCTCTGCCACAACCTCACTGCAGCACTGTAGGAGAAGTTGTTTTCCAGCTAAAGCTGACATAAGGCTGTGATAACGTCGTGTCAGCCTAGTTAAAGAAAAACCAGAGAAGGGAAATAGAAATGAGGAGGAATTATGCAGGGAAATAAAAAGACGTAGGGAGCCTAACAGGAGGCATAAATGCTTCAGTTGGTGCTGAAGCTCAGAGTTCAGCCCATGGCTATGTAAACAAGGAGAGTGCAATAGACCAAAGCTGGAGAATCTAAAGATGTTTTTGCATTACTACAGGAGAGATATTAAATTGATTAATCAGTTGGAAATTAAAAGTTGACATAACTTTGAGACTAGTGGGACTATAAATACTCGAAATCCGTGTCTCTAGACTTTTTTCAGTTGTCAGCTCATGTTGAAATAATGGTTATGAATAACCATTCATAACTTTCTCCAACCTTTAGGCTTAGACTTCTTTTATGGTTGGTTTCTGCCTGAAGGTGAATTTATCCATTCATGGAGGGAAGGTTATTTAGTATGGATGAAGTGAGAGATCACTCTAGACATTATGAATAATAGACATATGAGATAGTGATTTTCATGTTAATGTCATATCCGACTTACATTCTTGTTTTACATAAAATTGTCAAAATGCTCTGGGTCATAAACCAATCACCAAATACTTTTCTAAACTATTCTGTCTTGGTGGAGCTGTGTAGCTTCTGCAGATTCAAAGACATACTGCAGTTTTCTTTGGCATCAGAGCTAAATTGATCACTGAGGCTTCCAACCGGTGTTAAGAATAAAAATATATTTGTATTGAACTTTGGGCCTGGGATTACATTTACCCTCTAATGATAGAGGGCTAGGAATATCTCCTGTTTGCAGCTTCCCAACACATATTGTGTGTGTAGACTCATGAGAATCTCTCTGCACAGATTCTCATATTTAGTTATTCTGCAATCAGCAAATCCTCATCACTAATGAATATACCTCATTTGCATTAAAAACACATTTTAGTCTCTGATCATCATCTGTCTTTCAATTCTGAGTTAACCATTAATTATGAGAGAAACTTAAAAGTTATGTATTTTGATTTCATTTAAATCAGGGGGAAAAAATATAGATCACATTGCCCTTAACAGTGCTTTAAATAGGGAGCTAGGACAAAGGAACACATTTTTAGTGGAGAGTTTCTTTTGTCTAATTCACGAGTGTACCACAACTGCTGTCCATGTGATGTCCACATAATCAACACATTTTCTAGGAGAGAATTGCACTAAAAAGGGATGATGGGGACAGAATAGATGGGCAGAGCAGAATTTTTCGCATAAATAGGAGAAATTCTAGACCATTATTTTTCACAGGAAGGCCACAGACAAGCTCAAGCCCCTTTCTCTTAACCCTTTTCATTGGGAGCTCTTACTGAAATACACTATGAATTTCTCCAAAACGATTCCCTGCTTGAGACAGGATTTAGGCTGCCCTTTTCAAGAACCACTTTCAGAGATGGCTTGAGTAAGGTTAGCAGTGCTGGCAGGGAGCAGAATCAGAGGGATTTTCTCATAAATACTTATTTTAGGGTGAGTTAGTCACCTTTATTTACAAAACTAAGAGGGTGGAAGGAGAAAAATGACAAGGAAGCAAGGTTTCAAATGGAAATAAAATCAAGAAGACATAAAATCAGATCATCATGTACTGGAAAAAAAGATGAGTTAGAATGCCAACTTTCTTTTTGCACTTTGAACCCTCAGCGCAGTGAACTGTTTGTTGCATTATTAAGCTGCCTGACAAACCCTTTGAAGAAACTCAGAAGATGAAGTCAGAAAATAAAGGGAATGCATTTGAAAATGTCACTGTTATTGAGGACTTGACAGTTATATGCAATGGAGTATTTCCAGTGTATTTAGAATTGTTTTCTCTTCTCAAAAGTGGTTTGCATTTTTTGTTATCATGCTATTTCTATTTTTTAAACATAGGCGTTAATGCAAAACAGTGTTTTAAAGATGTCTGACTTAAAAAACAGCAAGGTTGCTCTGTAGTGAGAAATCTCTCCTCAGCTGTTTCTATCCCTCTCAGGTAGCATCTAGCTCCTAAGCAACAAATTTTCATGGTGTAACTTTGCTGTCCTGCCCTCATATCTTCTGTATGTGTTGATATATTTCAGTCAAATATGACAAAAGTTTAAAAGCCACAGAGTTGTGCAGTTTCTTCCAGCTTTGTGACAGGAGGCAAACAAAGGGGAAAACTATGTGTGATGCCATCCTTATTAAAGAGTGGGAAATTCCGAGTCTCCACAAACCCAAACTTCATCAACTCAGTTGCAATATATTTAGAGAATTATGGATGCATACATAATAACTGAAGAAAGGATAGGTTTTATGTGAATCAATAACCTTGATAAGAGTGAGACCTTTGGCCATACACTGCCTTTCACTAAAGTATTTCCTGGTTATTTTATTCCTATTTGTTTTATTTGGGAAACAGTTTAACAGAACTGGGAAACTATTTATGAGAGTCTTATGAGATCAAAATGATACTTACTCTTCTGATGCCTCTTTTTAAACTACAGTGAAGTTTCTGACTCCCTCATTCTCTCTGTCTCTGAAGAGTAGTGTGCAGAACTGAATGTCGGCAAGCATTTCTAGAGAAGACCAAAAAAACTTGTGAACAGAGCTATATTCACATCTTTACCTAAATAGTTCCTCAAAACACAGTCCTCACTAAGCACAGGAAAGGGAAGTTTCTTTATATTCGAGTTCTGTAAATGTGAATGCACTCTGCTTCACCATGTTGTAATGCTGCTCCAGTTTATATGTATACCACAATTTAAGGCCAGATTGAAAAGCTTGACTCTGATTCACAATAAATTCAATTAATGATACTAATCTTAAAATAAGGAACTTTTCAACATAGTAGATGATGATACAATCTAACAGTGAAGTTTCAATCTAAAGTACATGCTCACATAGCAAAGTCAACTTAGAGACATAGATCACTCTGGAAATATGTAGTGCACTCAGTGCTCTAAATTGGGCAAGAGATTCCTGTGACTGTCAAATTAACACCCCATCATGAAAACGTGTGTAAGCACTCTAAGTTTTGCAATGAGTCTTCCTTCTGAGATTCTAGGGAATGTAATTCATTAAAGCTGTAAGAATTTTCTTGAAAGACTGAACAACTCTCACAGCTCCTGTGATGGAGAACAAGATCTGTTGTTCAATTTAAAGTAATCTAAATATGCTTGGCTCTTCTTTTTATGCTTTTTAGAATGGTCTATATCCATAAGATATTGTTTATATATTCAAATTATTAAGCATTCTAAGCTCACCAATGTCTTGAGGAAACAAGGAAAAGCAGCACATGTTTGGAAGAGATTTTGAATTTTAAAATATAGTCCCAAATCAAGTGTGTTTTATCACCATAAAAAATATTCTATCCCTAAGTTTATTTAATAAATTAAATTATCAGTTCTGTCAGCAAAATAGAAGAGAAATGATGGAAAGAAAGCCAAGTATAAATTAAAGGAGTCCATAAGCCAGGGATAGGGACCAATGAAGTATATTTACAATGCAGAATATAACTTTATATAATATAAGGTGAAAAGTGTAACTACTCCTGGGTTTATTTTTTGTATTATGGAAATCAATACTGAGAAGATATTCCTTATACCTAGAGAGGAGAAACTGGTTTAATCATAGAGTTATGAGAGTTCCATGATTGTGCTGAATGTTAAGACTGTGCTACAGCACACTATGAATATTTTAGTGGTGTATATCAGTATCATTACTTAGACGTGCTGTTCTCAAATGAGGCTTAAGAATTACTGTTCTGTCTTGATGCAGTGCTTTCACATGTGTGGAAGGTAAACACCAGATGATCATTTAAGTACACAGAGATGCTGCAATGCAAATATTTGAACAGACTGATGGAGTGTAAAAGAGCAAGGTAAATGTATTTTTTACTCAGATCAACCAGAAGTCTATTAAAGATTAATCTATTAATATAAACCAGCAAATACTGATGACAATACAAAGTAGACTACTAGCTGCTGTACAAATATTTTTATTACACATTAGTACTGAGCAATTATCATAAATTGGTTACTGTAACTACTCCACTCTCTCACCAGTGCTGTTATACCATCATGGAAATGAATATAAAATTTAAACTTGGTTCCTCCAACATGAGGCAAACAAACAGTTTATAGTGGAATGAGAAAGAGACATAAAAGTGAGTTTAAAAAAACATTCTCTCATGCAGTAAGTTTTATTAAAAACTTTTTGAAATGGCATTTGACTACGCAGTGAATCAAGGTGTTACAGATATGGAGACTGATTGATAGAAATGCACTCTTTTTATCATAAAACTAGCTCAAATCAATTATCTTGAAGTAGAAAGAGAATGTTAAGTATCTTGTTAAATTAGATAAGATACCACAAATAAGTCAAAAGGCAACAGTAGCAATGATGTGAGGGAACTGGAATAAGGTTGTAAATCCGTAGGAGGTAGAAAGCAAGGAAGAAAACATAGCATAAACCTGAGCTGAGTAATGAAGAAGTAAAGAATGGGTCTCATGTGTAATCTGTGCAGTGTAAGACACTTTCTCCCCAAAATATATATTTATATATAAGCTGGAATATATGAGATTGTGTTTGGGCAAAGAAAATTTACAGCACTCTATATTACAGTTTTTTCTGTGGTTTTTCTTCTTCCAGTCTGGCATGCCTGACACCTTAGAGAATGCAGCAGGTCAGGAGTGTGAGGAGCTGTGCCTGAATTGCAGTCCCAATGGCAGTCCCTGCAGCATGAGTGCTCCCAGGAGATTTCTTCTGAGGTGCTCTAGGGAATACATTTTCCTTCTCTCTCCTTCCAAAAATTGAAAGAAAAACAATGTGCTTATTGCACAGGAGGATGTTCATACGAAGTCTCACATCTTCCCAACGTGTGAGGGAAGCCAGTTACTTTTATTTTTTGTGCTTTATTTTGTCCTGTAGACCTTAACAATGGAAATATGCATACTGTGGCAGAGAAAAATCTGCTGCATCTCCAGTCTCTGATAAAAAAGATTGAACCCTCCGCATGTTCTCTCATCTTTTCTTTCTTCCACATGTAATTCTCTCCCTCCTTTAACTGACTGTGTCTTTGTGATATGGGCATTTTCTGCTTTATCTCTGTAAGTGCAGAAATACAGGCAGAAACTTACCCCAGCTGCTCAATTCTGTCAGCTCCATAGTTTCAAACTTCCTGCTGATGCAGAACCAAGATCTTGACAGTAGTACCAATTTGTCAGAAGCACAGATGTATTTGGTCTCAGAGTTCAGCAAACCACAAGCAGTTTGTTATTTTTGGGGTTTTTTTGGCAGGGGTGGGGGGGTCTGTTGTGGATGCTGTTTTCAATTTTGTTGTCTGGAAAAACAGCTGATTTCCCCATGCAAAAGCTGGTAGTCCTGCTTTCAGGGCTAATGGCTCAGGCAGCCAACTTTAAAACTATCTGTGAAAAAGGTAAAATTGCATATTAAAATTATTTTAAAACCTTAATTCTCTACTGGTTTTAAGATATCTTTTTCATATTAAAATTTCAGAAACTGATGCTAAAGGAAATCTATAGATTAGAACTAAGAGTCCTCGTCTCTCTATTCCATGAACTGTTTAAATACATTCTTCATTCCTCAAAAGGCATATTTTCCAATGGCTGAATTTTATTTAGTTTTATTTATTCTAGTAAATCTCAGGCCGCCTTTACAAGTGTTGTCTAACCTTTCCCTGGTGAGTGTGTCAGCTTCTTGGTGAGACTGTGGCAGGGGGTGTTGGTAGGGGAAAGCAGGGCAAGCCAGGTGGAGAAGAGCCACGGGGACTGCTTACAGCTCCTGATGTAATAAAGGAGAAATTTAATTAAAATACGCCTGCTGTATGTAGTCTGCCAGAATTTAATTATACTAAGTGGCCAATTCTTATGGATGAGAATGGCTATTCTCCTTATTTTTGACTTGGTAAAGCACAGTCATTCAAACCTCTCCATTGTCCTTTAAAGTTTAGAGCCTCGCCATTTATCACACCTTTGGTAAAAGTGTTGTGTCAGAGCACACAGCATTGAGGGAGCTTGATTTAGACCCTTTGTTTTAAGGAGATTCTCACATCCTAAAGTACAGACAGGCTAAACTAACGTCCATGTCTTGCAAACAGGATGAATGAGAAGGCTGTTTGACTATTCTGAACATGTAATCAGTAGCTTCCATAAAAGAAATCCAAGGATGAATTCATTATTTGACTTTTCCTTTCATAATGCCACACACTTTTCTTACTTGTCTATCTATTCCCTGGAGGTCTGCTGCCTCTGCTGTTTAGGTCAGGCTCTGCAAGTCTGGTGTTGCTTTTAACACTTTTGGTGCTTAAGATTACCCTTGGCTAAATTCAGTGTGGCAGTGATAATCAATGCATGTGATAAACTCCAATTTGGCAGATATGACAGATGCTGAAGTAAAGACCTTTAAAGCACAAAGGATAAGGAGTGAACAGGGACTGGATATGACTTTAAAGCATTGTTCGCAATCCTCTCCTTCTTAGTGATTTTTCTACCAAATCCTATTGACATCAAAACCAGGAATGAAAATCTTTGGAGTACGACCCATTTCAAGGTTATTTCTTTCTAGTATGTCAGAAGATGAGAAAACTCAGAAAAGGTGATGTATAATAGAAGGTGGCACTAAAGGAGATACCAAAAACCCCTTTGATACCTGGTAATTGATATTACTTTACATATAAACTTACCTAGCATAATGCAGAATATGCTAATATATTTCTTCTACAGTTGAATAAGCACTTCTTCAGCAGGTTATGTACCTTTGAAAGTAATAAATATCAATTTAAATAGCTAACATTTATATCTGAAAAAAACTAGAGAAGAGAAAAATGCAGTTTGACAGTGGTAATGTGTTAGTAAAGTATAAATGAATTGTCAGGGTATCACACATACAATGCCAATGAAGCAGAGTACGTCTTGCTGTAATACTGGTGGAGTCTAAACATCTTTTACATTAGCATATCAACTGTCACCTCACTCCAGTATTTATGTCTACACAAACCTCAGTCTATAGGTGATGAATACTTTGCTCAGTCCCTTAATACCTGCTGGAAAAAGCTTAGCTGCTGGAAAAAGCTATGATGGAAGTAACTATGCCCTACATCCTCCGTGTCTCCTTATAGCAGTGTAAGTCTCTAAAAGTGTTATGTACTTTAAAAAAAAAAAAAAACCCCAAATGACCCATTCAGATAATACAAATAATGAAATTTTTATATGGTTTCCAGTGCCAAGTAAGATTCAAGTATCATATTCTTGCCTCCTGCCTCACCTACATACCTGGTAGACCTGTCTAACTCAGGTTAGACTTGCAAGCTTCCCTGTAAGTAACACAAAGAAGTGGTATATTTTCTTCTATAGAGTCTAGGTGTAATATTTTCCATCCCACACAGAACTGAAATCTCCTTAGGGTGACAGTTTATCCATTGAATGAATCGAAACCTCTTGTGTGCTAAATTACGTTTTAAATCAACTCTCCTTTGCTTAGCAATCCATGACTACTCACCACTCCTTGGCCTCAGCAGCCAGTGCAACCCAAGGGCTAGATCTTGTCATTAAAAGTGACTAACAGTTATTGTTACACTTGTACTTGGTTCCACTCAGCAACTAATATATCTAGATTTAAATTTAAACTTCTTGATTTGCAATGTTCTGATACCAGGAAAATCTCAGACTAATCTGGTCTCTAAGGATCCTTCAATGAGATGAACAGATAATAATGTAAAGAAGTGGAAAGAAAATAATACACTCTAAATTAAATCTTGATACAAGCTCAGCTGTTTACAAAACAAATCCTTTCTAAATCATATTATTTAGTTACTTTTGTGTTTTCTGTATGGTGGCATTATCTCAACACAAAGTACTCCTCTGCAGTTATTACTTTTGTTCAATTATTTTCCTACAGGCAAAAATCTGCTGGTAACAGGAAAGGCACCCAATGATGTAAACAGCAATGCCCTTATTGCTCTTAACAGCAAGTTAAATCCCAAACCTGAGAAATAAAATGCAGTGCAAGAGATTTCCATGCTCAAATCTCACCCAGCATCCTCTCTTCATAGACAAGTCTCCAAAAGACCAGTTGGAAACATGAGGCTCTGTGGAGGAGTTAAACCAATATATTTACTGTGCAGGAGTCTAGCAGTCAAGGATTGTTAGGAAAGGAAGAGAACCCAGGCTTCACTTTCATTTTCCTGTTTTGACATGTATCTCCTTTAAGCTTCAGAAAATAGACAGAAAAAACAGGCTCGCTACTTTCCAGTTGCAACATTTAAAAATTCATCTCCATATGATGCTGAAATTTCATTCAGAGAGTATATAAAACACAATATAATTTTAATGTGAAAAGCCTAACTATGCATATTAGGATTATGACAAGAAGATACTACAGCAGTTGTGGACATGAGAGGGACATGCATGGTGATTATTATCTCCCTTTCCCCACTAGAATAAGAATTAGGGCAATTCTGGCAATCCCTTGTGTGATCAAGACTCCTAAATGTGAGGTATGGGCAGATCTAGCAGTCAGATTTTTCTTCCTGTGTTCACTGGAATTGGAAAATGCCACTGGAAGCTTTGTTTTCAATGGCACATTGCTGAAAAAACAGGAGTTTCAGGACAAACTCCAAAATGTTTGTTATAGGCTTAATTTTATGAAAGGTTTTGATCATCTCTTGATTGTCTTAACTGAAATCAGACCTTTGATTAATGCTTACTGAATATTTCAAATGTCTAATGCAAGGTTGAGAGGTGCTAGCAAAGCTTGTCTCCTAGTCGTTCTTAGAGAAGATGTGATTTGAAGTGAATTGCCAGGCTACTTCTCCCAGTCCTGGTACTTTGTAGGTGTTCCCTTCTGCAGCCATCACAGAAACATTCCTGTCTGATTTGTGTGTGTCTGGGTACTCTCAGATGTTACTTTGTTCTGGTGCCTGAGTTCCAGAGGGCATTCCTCAAGAATTCCTCTGAAAGGCACAGAACCAGGCTGTCCCTATGCACCAAAGGATGGGTTAATGGGGAAGGAACTGGCCTGGCTGAAAAGAGAACTTTGGCTGGAACTCAGGGCAAATGGTGACAGTTCATCACCTTTGAAAAAAGGGCCAGGTAAGCCAGGAGGACCTCAAGGATGTCACAAGCTTGAGCAGAGAGAAAATTAGAAGGGTCAAAGGCCTCTCAACAACCTTAATGTTTCTATGATTGCACTGAACATATAAAACTATTGCTATACCTGTGCACAAAAAGATAAACAGAATGCTTGCTGTCGTGAGGACCAGGACTGGGGAGAACATGCTGAGGACATCAGAGATTCCTCTGAACTGTAGGCCCTGAACTGAGTGACAAATATGGAGTTTTGTGTGTCACATACAGATGGTATCAGTCACCCTGTGCAAGCAGCAGTCATCAGGTTTTTAATAGAGGGTGGCAAGGTGAATGCTGCATCTGAAAGTAAATAGGGATGAACAAAACTCATAATGATAGAGAGAACTGTCTCTGAAGAAAGATTAGGTAGAATTTGACCCCAAGTAATAAATGATTGACAAAAATGTACAAATTTGAGTGGAATATGCCATTTGAAACTGTTTCTTTAATTCAGTGCGGTACTTATTATTCATACTTTCTAACATTCAAAATAGTAACTTAATTTATAGCCTGATCTATATTAATAAAAACAGAATCTTTAAACAGTTCTTTTCTCTTCTCAGAAGAAAACTTTCATATGCCTTTATTATCAGAGATAGGAAATTTCATTTCCTGAGCTGGCCAGAAATCTCTGTTGAATTTTCTGCAGCTGATAACTTGAAACCATTCTTTTCACTGCAATAAGCTTCTTCTTCATGTCTGAGGATTTTTTTTTGCCTGTGTTCAGTTGTGTCCTGATGATTTATTTGATAGAAGATCCCCTTTGTTTCTTGAACATATTTGGTACAAGGCTCTTGCAGATTAGCTTTTGTAAAAGTGTATTTAAAAATTCAGTTTCCACAGAAAATAAATCCAAAGCTTCCATCTATGAAGTTTATTAAAATAGTCTCCCTTCTCTCCTTCATCCAGAAAAAGAGGTTTTGACTGAGTTTTCAAGTTTTTTGCTTTTATGTTCCAGGGCCTGTGCTTTCAAAATGCAAGAAATTATTGATGATATTAAAAAAAAGTCTAATAGTATTGCCTTCCCTTTGTCAATATACTGCTATGTCTCCCTATGCTTTGCATATTTATAATGCTTTACAAAATGTGATGAGAGAGTAATCTGAAATATATTTTTCTTCTTGCTGTATAAAAAAGCATCCAAACATATGTCTGATGCAAACAAGAGAAGAGTTTGGGCAAAATAATAAGAAATTATCAGTTAGACTCATAGTGAAAAATTATTTATTGAAGGAAAACCAGCGTACAAATATTTTCTCAGAGTGATAGTTCCATGCATGCTCTTTTCCAGGGAAAACATATGTGCATATTCTCTCCTATTCAGAGCAGATTTAGTCATCGAAGACTACAATTAAAATGTCAGAAGGAGAAGAAAACAATATGTATTGAAATTGATTATTTGGTACTTAGGGCTGAAGATATAAGGCACACTGGAAATCACTAATATTATTTAAAATACATAATGAACATTTTTGTGTTTTTCTTACCTGTGAAAGAAGTTTCATAGAAAGGAATAGTTTGATGGATCGCCAGTTGGACCTTACGATCATGAGGGTTTTTCCAATGTAAATGACTCTATAATTCTGTTTTATGGTTCTGTGTGCTTATATCTTGTGTTTCAGACTCTCTTCATTTTAGCCTCCTAAAAGTATGAGAAAATTAGCCTGAGACATCTGTCTTCAAATTGGAGCTGTTTTAGTAGTTGGATTCTAAAGAAATTGTATTACGAATGATGCTTAAAAAGAAAAATCAGCTGCTTTAACAACGCTGACTTATTTTTATGATATTGATGCACATCCTGAGAAATCTTCTTAGATTGGACTCAGAAAGGACTATTTAACTATTGAAAAGTAACAATAGTCCAACCCATATGCTTTCCACCACGGCAGAAAAGCAGCAAGAAAACCAGAATGGACTCTATCTTACATTTAGCAAATCTTCTAAAGACACCCTCCCATTTTGCCTTGGTGGCTGGGAGGTAAACTAAGAATTAGGTAATGACTGCTTTGGGAGATCCTTGCCTCTCACATTAATTGAAGAGGGTGAATAATCACTGCTTGGCAATGTACAGCTGTGGCATCAAGTGTGTATATATATATATATATATATATATATATATATATATGAGAAAGAATATATTTCCAAGCAAGATATTTGGATTACACTGAAAATGACAAATACTTCATGTGGAGCTTTCAAATTGGTTTTCTCTTTTAAAGATCAGCCTTGCTTTAAAGCTTTGGACAGAATTTTTCCTTGTCCCCTTACATAAATCCTTTTACTGAACTGGAAATAAAAAGATCATTAGAACCCTATAGCCCATGCTTTCTTACAAACCAGATTTTCAACTACAGAAAGAGAGCTGTAGCTCTCTTTTAACTGAAAAAATGGTAAATTATATATAAAAATAAGAAAAACTTTGTAATTTCTTGTTCGTATCCTTAAAGATCAGTGTGGGCAATTAGCTAAGTGTCTGCAAAACATATATAATGGTTAATCACATATAGGACATGATCCTTATTAATGTCTTGTTTGTGCTATGACAAAGAAACCTGCCTTATCCAGGGCTTGAAGTGACAGTATTTTCTTATATATATTAAAAAAAAAAAGCATTCTCCTCTCAGATTTTACAACTCAGCTCTACAGGAACTGAAGGCACATTCTCAAGTGAGCAGACTTTTAGCACAACAACAGCCTTTTACAAACTATTAAATTCCCACTTATATAATGTGGCAAATTTTTCACTTTTTACCCAAACATTTTGCGAAAACACCTCATGAATGTGTAAAAGTTCCTTTTGGGCTGAGCAGAGCTAAATAATTTCTTTTATAGTAATGGATGCCTTTATAATAGAATACAGGGAAGAGAACAGAAGGGTTTTTGCAGCAATAGAAGTAAAACAAAATGTACCTATTGAGCCATTAAACAAGGGCAGTTGGTGTCAGAACTGCTAAAAGCCTGAAATTACAATGGAAGCAACTAATTATTTTATTTTAATTAATGTTCCTGAGAAAAACTTCTAGAAAAAAATACAGAGCTTAGTGAATAAGAAAAAATTTTCTGAATTTTTGTATTAGTATTTTATCTATTATGTGGTAATGAATTTTCATTCTCCCTAAATAAAATCATTGTAATAGTGATACATTTTAAAATTTAGTTTAAAAAATTACAAGATTTCAGTTACTATTTAATTTTCAGTTACAATTTAATTTTCCTCTTTTTCCCTCTCTTGAACAACTGAAAAGAGTTCCCACTAGCTTTTATATAGATCTTTTATTTGATCATCTGTGCCTGAGTTTTATGGATTACATTATAGTCCACACTGTGGTCCAGTCATCCAAACTCAACAAGTTCACATTTCTTTATATTTCCCGAAAATTAAGGATTTGTGAACTCTCTAAAACCATTTGAGAATTCTCGACCTATTCTGAAGCTCAAAAAGTTATGCCTTTCCCAAAACTTGTCCTATTTTCACTCCTACACTATGGAGTAATACGTTATACAACATCAAAAATTTGTTTCAACCTCCACTTGGCCTTGCTACCTTCCTACCTTTAGTGCATTTTTATGGTCCCTGGGCTTCCTACAAATGAAGGCAACTATCATTTAATATTGATAAATTTATCAAAAATCAACCTATTTTGGTGTCCATTTCCCTTGTTCCCTTCCCTAGCATGATGCCTTTCCACGAAGGACTTTCCTGAGAAATTATTCCTATCATTTATATTGGTTTATTTTTTTTATTAAGGATGAGGAGCAGAAAACAAATCCCCTTAAACACCATTATTCTGCTATGGAGCATGACAAGGACCACATCCTGGCTTGCACTGTGCACGGGAGGCTCTCCCAGCAGTGTCTCAGCTGCCCTCCTTTGGCAGGGAGAGTCGCTATTGACGGCGCTCCTCTCTGTTAGCGCACGCTGTTATTGGGGAAGGCAGCTCTGGGGAGGGTGAGCTGCACTCTGAAACTGGTGCAGAGCTAGGAGGGAGCAGAGAGAGAGATCCCTGGTGGAACTCTAACTTCTGCATGAGCACTAATGAGCCAGGCTGTCTGTCCTTCTGCTCACCCACAGTGACTCTTCTCACAGAAAACAAACTCTGTTCTTAAATCCAAGTGCTTAGGGATAAAACACATACAAGTCAAACGCTGAAAGGCTTGTTTACTTTTTTCTTGTCTTCCGCATAAAATACTGTGTTCTGAAGTTCTGCTTTTGTGGGAAATTCAATAGAATGTTTGAAGAAATGTGATTTTGGTTGAGTAACCAAAAGGGTGAAGTCATGAAGCACTTGATTGAAAAGGCTCCTTAAAGTGCCAACCTCTTTTAAAAAATGTTAAAAGAAGGGAAGTAGGTGTGAGAGAAAAACAATAAAGGTACATAACATTGAATTTCTAAGAGGGCAGTAGAAAATAATTTAAAATAATAATGTAAACTAAGGACAGGTAAATGAAACATTCAAATAATTCCCTTTCGATCATTTTATGACTAGCAAAGCGTCTCACACAGTGAATGAAATTGCTACCATCTCAATGAGAATATCACTGAAAATGACAATGGTGAAGAATATAAACAAAATATATATACATATATGTGTGTGTATATATATAAATACATATACATTTATGTACATACATCTTTGTATGTACAAAGACATAATATGCATTAATGACTTTCAAAAGTTTTTACATGTTATAGTGTAACATATTTGCTCTTTTTTGAACCTCTTCCACATTGGCTCAGTCCTCAGCTATGAATGTTGGAACACCAATTTTATTCATGTGACATAAAACAATACTTAATTGTAAGACTGAAAAATTTTAAGTCTTTGCTTCTCCTGGCTCTTTTTGCATAGATTATGTTCAAAATTACAGCATTTCTTTGTAACATTCAGTAACAGTCAAAAAGTTGTTTTGTTTTTGGTCGCAAACTGTTGGTCTCATTGTTCAGAAATAGTTTTGGTTTCCTGAAATGGTTGAAAAAATTTACATTTTTTTTCCAATTCTACTTGCAGCACATCACAGAAGTTTATTAAGGTTTTTTGCAGGGGGAATTTAATCAAAATTAACACGGTCATAATGGATTTTATGCAAGTTTATATGTTAGCCCTCCATTTCATTTCATAACAAGTTAGAACACCTTTTGACTTTATTTTTTCCTTGTTTTTCACCATATAAAATATTTTGAACTGTATGAATATCTAACTTGTACATTTGGCATTTTTATATGAAGCATTTTTAGTGAAGAAGCACTTTAGAGTTTGTCTTATCTTTGTCTTTGAATGTAGACTTACTGTATCTCCATTTGTATGCTCTCTACAACATATTGAATCCTTTTTTTTATGTTGCAATGGTTTAAATTGAATATATGCAATAATAAAAATCAATAAAATGAGAACTCTTAGTCACTTTTCCCTTATTTTAATCTTTCTGCAAAAAAAACCAATTTGTTTTCCAATTTTTTTTTAATGCTTTAAAACCACTTGCTTCTGTTCTTGCTTTCGTTCTCAGTCACTGCCTTTGGTTTTTGTTCTCCTCTCGTTCCACCTTTGTTGTATTCCTTTTCAGGTTTCTCCATGTTCCAGCCAGTGAGTGACTCACTGTATCTTTGTCCCTGGAAGAAAAATTGTGAGGAGCATTGTATAAAACAAGCTGTCTTTGCAATGACCTATTTGCTTTCCTCTTCCCTGTTGAAAGGGTATAAAGGGGAACTTTATTGAATTGAGTAACTTGGCTTAAGTAGTCTCTTTAGTAGACAAATTAAGGTTATTCTCATTTTCCCCTGCATTCTGCTGAGGATATTTTTCTGAAAAACTTTTCTAAAGAACTTTCTGAAAATGTTCTGAGCTCAAGTTTGTTCTATAAAAGAGTACTCTAGTCCATGCTTAGGAAGAATGTAATTACATCAGAACAGTACCTTTTCAGCTCACATTTCATTAGGACCAGTCCCAGTTTTTAAATACATTCACCATATCTTTCCAGTTACTTAGTTTGTGTTCCTTTATAACTTGTAGGGGTTTTTCAGGAGATGTGAACATTGTCTGGCAAATGGCTATTGCATATGTGCAAGACTGTTCAAATAATGAACTTCTGGATATCTACTGATTATCTGTATTGATTGTGAAGATAACTGCCTACAATTTGGGGGTTTTCTTTGAAACCTGAGCTGTTTGGTGACCAAAAAGTCTTGGATGTTATATAAGCAAGAGGAGATTTTCTAAATAAAAGCTACAGCTGGTATTATATACTTATAACATGGAAGAATGAGAATGCTATATATTGTTTACTATGATCCTCAGAGTAGTATATGACACTGTTACAATACAGCAAACAGCTATTTTCCTCTAAAATTTGAGTAGAATCATAGCAGTCAAGAATTTTCTGGGATCTTATTCTCTAACCTTTATATAACTCACTGGTTTGGATTAGAGGAAACACTCTCTGCCGTAAGTAACATTAACCAGAACTTACTACAACCTCATGAAAAAAACCCTTACGACCAAACTAATGGAAAAGACATGTTGGTTGTAGCTTTCCAGGAGCACAAGTGGCCATTTGTGCAGTTGTGTGAGTACTCTGTTAGAAACATATTAAACAGGCCCCATCCCCAGAAAATCTGGATTTCTAGCAAACCTTAAAGCCGAACACTTGTGCTGCAGGTCACTAATGAATTGTGAGAATTGAAAACTTAGGAAACTATAACTCTATTCATTGTAGAAAAGTGCCTTTCCTTTTTTACCCTGAACACAGGATTTAGCGTCAGGATATGCAGTTAGAATATTCATAGAGAAATAACATTAATATGATGGTTTGAAAAGCAGGACTTGCCTTAGAAAAATTCTATCCAACTTGTTCTCTCAGGAATCCTGCTGGAATATAGTTGATATAAAATCTTAAAGTACTAGGAAAAATCCCCATCAAGTCCCCATTTATTCATATTGGGTGAAAGCCAGTACTAAAGGCAATGGAACTATTATTCCAGAGCTGGATTTGGCCCAGATGTCCTGTTTACACATGTGAAAACTTATTAAACTTATGGTGCTTGCAGTGGTATAATTTGAGGTAAAATCATTGTTCTTGTTGAGGATCTTAAATTGAACTTAATGTAAAATTTGACTATAGTATTAATGTAGGGATAAATCCTATTCAGACAACATATAGTGTGTCAGTACATCTGAGCAGGAAATCTTATAAGTGCTTTACATTTTATTATGTTCTGAGTTTACAGATGGATGGATTCATGCACAGGGCATAATGATTGGGTTAAAATCACAAATGTGTCAGAGTTGTAATATACTATTCTCTTATGTGTGAGTGTATGAGACAAGAGATACAGAAAGGATTTAGAGGAAAATGACAGGATGATGAAAAAAGATTATGCTAGAAAGACTTTAATTTTGGTTTACTGAGGAAATCAGATTGCAAGAATGACAGTCATGTAGAATGAGTTTATGTTCATTCAGAGAGGTGAGGGTCAGAGCTTAGGCAAGAAACTGGCAATGCAGACCACAGTGAAAATTCAGATTGTGGGGCTTCTTTGCCATGTAGTTGACATGTTGGATAATTGGTTAAAGAAGATATCATGTTTCTGATGTTCTGTTTTAGAAATTATAATAGAAACTGCATAATTAAAATAACACATATAGAAAAAAAATTACTATTTTAGCCACTATATACTGGTAATAGGGGGGGAAATCCAGAGTTTCTTTGTTCAATCTATGCTCATCGTGCAAACTTTTATTACACATAAAATAAGAATATATTATTCCTGTCTGCAGAGAATCTACCAAAGTTCTATTTTATCTGAGCAGGTTAGCCTTAAGTGCCACTTGATAAAGAAAACTTTGTGAAGCTTTCTCAGTTGAAACAAGACCAGGCAGGCTGTAAAGGTCTGAATATAATCCACAAATAGTACAATATTTCTTTTCCTAACTTTCTGAATATAAACTTGAAAAAGATGATGGCTATCTGTGGTGAAATTTCTTTTGGTGGGAAGAGCTTCTCTGACATCATATGGATTTGCTATAAACAGACTTCTACAAAAAGCTTTTCGTGACTTGTTGTAAATAAATCCCTGTTTTGTTTCTGGAGGTGGAACTGGCATGATATAAATGGCTGTGGCAGAAGTCCCTAAAAGGACACATCTTCTGTAGTGTAGACAAGACTGATGACCTCTGCTGACTTGCTGGTGGGAGCATCTGCTCTCACATCAGGGGCTCCTCATTACCTGTCCCCACATAGACCAGTAATGGTTTTCACAGGAAATGAAGCTGAGAACAAAAGTAATCTCCCAGAAATGAAACCATTAAGACTAGATAGTGGTAATAACAGCTGATTTCAAGGAGATTAGAAAGATAAAACTCATTTAGAAATGAGCTGATTTTCACTGGAAGTGGTATTAGGAGAGAAGGTACCTCAGATTGTTTTAATCTGAAACTGAAGTTTTCTCTTCCCTCTCTTCCACTCTCCTCTGCAGAAATAACCCTCCAGGCAAGCAAATACTTTGGCTTGGGGGAAGTTTGAGCATTTTTGAATACTGTAAATAATCATGTTCATGTCACTTTGGAATTGATTTGAGACTAGTTCTCTCCCAAAATTCTGTCATGCCTCCCTGCTATCCTGGTTTCCTCATCCTGTTAGTCCTGTTCTCCACTGCTACCATGCTAAAGGAACTGGCTGCACAGAAACTCCTGCAAATGCAGATAATGGGAGCCATGCTAAAAGAAATTTCAATTCTTTCTTCAATACTTTTCTGCTAATAAATTTCTTTCCAAAGCAATATCCATCTAACACATTTGTTTCATATGGTAGCTTTTTGAGCAGTGAGAGACTCCAACATTTGTAAATGTTTTGTTGAGTCAGAAAAACATCTATATCTTCTGAGAGCACTATGAGAATTCTTTCCTATAATTGGAATTTTTATATATAGTATTATTTTCAGAAAAATCTTGGAAGATTGTAATTTGTGACATTTTCCTAGTTTAAAGTAGTTTTGTAGATTGCTTGTCATTCTCCATATGTACAATGAGAGTATTCTCTTCTAACAAGATAAATTTGCTGCAAGTCTTGAAATGTCGGTCCTTTGTGGAAAAAAATTGCACCTGACAGTAGAGGTTATTTTCTCTTTGCAAAGAATTATATCTGACTCTGACTCATTAAATTATATATGGTTCTTAATGTTTTTAAATGATTTAAATGATTTTCAATAATTAAGATAATAATCTTTAAGGTAATAAGATTACCTAATAGGTATTTATTTGAAAGAATGTAATGGTCCAGTTTCTGAGTATGTACAGTACCACAGCTGAAGGTATAATGTGGCAAAATGAAGCAGTGCTTATTTTTTCTCTGATTTTATAATTTTAATGGATAGAAAGAACAGAAATAGTGAGGTTAAATTGGTTTAAAATTTGAAGAATCTATTATTTAATAGAATAGTCAGGTTTTCACATCATTAGAGACAGTCATTCTCTCCTTTCTTTAAATCAGTGCTACATTTTCATTAAATGTCTAAAAAATCGCGTTGTATTTTGTGGTTGTCATCTATCAAACCTTCCTCATTTTTTAAAATGTCTTAAATATATTTGAGTTACTTAGAGGTTAAAAGCATGTCTCATTGAAGTGCATAGCAAGAATTACATTGAAATCAATAGGCCTTTTACGAGATCTACTGTACTGCTAGATGAAATGAAACTTGGCTTCTGCCAAGATTTTTGAAAAGAAAAAAAAGTTATTAAAATGTTTTATTTATTTAATCCTATAACCTGATTATTTTCCGCTCTGTTCCTCAGCTTGCTATATTTTTTCTACATTTGTGTCAATTTAATTTAATTTTTATACATTGATTTGAGGTGCAAAGGAATTTAAAACTACAAACTCTCTGTTTATTTTCTATATTCACATTTCTTTTTTTTTCATATTCTCTTTGTAGCTATTCTTTTATTTTGTATCTTTTTCAAGCCACAGCTGATGGCAAATTAAGATATCAGGTATGGAGTATGTAAAATTTGAAATATTGGTTTAACAGTCACTTAAAAAAGACCTAAATTATGCATTTGATTATTTTTTCTTCCTCTGCTGTTCAATATTAAAATCACTATGAATAAAAGAAGATTAGAAGTTTAGGATTCATATAAACATTTTTGTACTGTGATATATCTGTTCTTGTCATAGGTATAAATCTGATTCTGGAGATCTTTTCTGTGAAATGTCATTTCATATCAGAAAATAAAATGCTGGTATGTTTTATTTTAACAAACATAAAGAACACCCTTCTCCCTGTTCTTATTTTATAAAACAAGCAAACTCTGATGTTGGGGTATTTTCATTTGAAGTCCTTGCAATGGATGGGATGGTTTGCAGCAACCAGCCCTTAACCAGTGCACCCCACTGTTTACAGAGAATGCATTGTTTAGGGTGGTTTCAGTTTAACTGTGGTTTCAACACTGCTCTGGAGTCAGAAAACATATTGGCATGAGAATGGCTGTGGTTTGAATGCAGCTTTAGTCTGAATGCCTGCAATTACAGAAGCTCCCTGGACTCAGAGCAATTGCCGAGGGAACACAATTCCACTGCAGACTGAATTAGTAGACATCAGGTATCAGGCACAGAATTGCAATTCCAAAATGGATTCTATTCAGAGGAACTGTGAAAACTTTCATTTTATTTTTCATTTCAGGAAAACCAACAACTAAAAACATTCAAGTAAAATTTGGTGTGCTGATAATATTTGCATGGAAAGCATGGAAATTGTTGAAAAAGTTTTCTTTAGATAAATGTCAAGGCCTAAAAATATTTTAAAAACCCCAAATAATCAAGTTAAATGTTGTAATTTACCTCTGAGCATGTATGTGTATGTGTGTACCTGGACATGCATATATGTGTGTAGGGGGCTTTGAGCTGGTCCATCCCACCTCAACTCTTCTATCTCTGTGGCTTCTGTCTCCCACTACTGTTTTTCCTAGCATTCAGAGGAATGTTTCACATGAAAGGCCACTCTTTCCAAGAATAATAGATAAAGCTATATGAAATAAACAGCATGTGCTAACAAATAATGTTATTTCCAGATTTTTCTGCTTGCATATTATCCATAATTTTAAAAAATTTAAACAATTCATCAGTCTTACATGCTTCTAGGCCTGTTTCTCAATAGTAATTTACTGTTGTCTATTGCAACATTTATTCAGTTTATATTAATATGAATATTAATTATTCAGTATAATATGTATTCTAAAGCAACTTAGAAAGCAACAGGGACTCTAGAGAAATCCTGAAAAAATAAATATTAAGATTTGCTACCATTAAGGTCAGTTCCCTTATGTCTTACAGGGTCCCCTTTTCAGGAATAAACTCTTTACAGTTGGCATAGAAGACAACCAAATATCCCACATTTTGAATTCCTCTTTTCCTAATAGGTATAACAGAAATATGGATATCAAAATTCTCTTGTGTTTGACTGTTCAGAATTGTAAAAAAAGAAGAATGTAATATATTAAGGAATTATGCCAGTTTAAAATGCAATATCTTTGGAAAGTTTTAAATGCAATGTCTTTGAACAATGAAATGTGTGTAACTTAAAAAGGAAAAAACTATTATACAATTTTTATAATTAATGAAGAAAATAAGTCTAATTACACAGCCAGCTTGAAAAATCATATTGAGGAAAATACACAAATATGGATTTATGTATTATGGGGTATTACATACCCCAGCAACTACAGATGTAGAAATCTATGAAGTATGACATGGTACACTGACAAATTAAATGGCTTGTCAGTTTCATAAAATCTATGTTGCAAAGTCTATGACTACTGATCATTCATAAGTCTTTGACTGAAATGCTAATTACCTTAATTTCTTTATTTTCTATTCAGGTAGTCCTGATAGTCCTGATATTTTGGTAGTCCCGGAGATGGCTGCACACCATGTTTCATGCATAGAGAATATGAGGTTAAACAATGGAGAGTACTAGTAATGAAAAAAAATACACTAACAATGTATAATACAGTTACAAAAAGACTGCATAAGTATAGATACTTTTTCTTAGTACAGTATAATTTTTGGTGATTTTACATGAAAATAAAGAACTAATTTCTCATGAAAATTTCCCTGTAAGATTAAAAGGAAATCTTTAACATTTTAAATTAAACTGTGGTTATTCTAACATTCTGTAGTTTTTGGGGAACTGCTTTGGATAATCCGAAGATTTTCTCCTTATGTTATAGACTATTTTAATGAATATTTAATCTAAAACTCACTGTAATTTCTAGAAAGACGGTTGTTGTGAAACTCCCTTGCATCTGAAATTCTCATTTTTAAGTTCATTTTACTGCTACAGGTAGAAAACTTCAGAATTAGTTGTGGACTTCAAATTTCAGTTCCACCCACTTGTGCCCTGGTCTGCTGCCTCTCCTTCATATGTCTTGTTTATTACAGGGTTAAGAGTACAGAGTGCAACGTTGTCATCCTCCATGAAGCAGGTGCAGGAAATCACTGAAAGAACTCCAATAAAGGTAGATGTCATTATTGCCACAAAGCTGGACCACACTCAGGACTTTCACTGCTGCTCTACATTATTGTCCCATACATCTGTGTAAGTATTAAACAGGAGCTTGGCTCAAAAACTGCAGTTTGCAGGACGAAGCAGTTCTGTCTGAGGCTTCCACACTTACAATGTATGGCTCTGGCATTTTTACCTTCAGCTATAGCCCAGTCCCTGGACTGAGCATCTTCTCTAATAATGTATTTCAAAGCTGCTGAAAACTCTCCTTTAGCTTGCACACTTATATTCCCACCAGTCATGAGGCATGTGCTATGCATTTCAATAAAGCAAGAGGACATGATATTAGTTTAATATCTCTTGAGGTAATCCTAGTTTAAGTGTAGCAGTGCAGCTGAAAAAAAAAAGAGACTAAAAAGAAAGAATTATTAGATTTTTGGTTTTTTTAATCAAAAATTTGTATGATTCAGAGACTATATGTCATCCCATTATATCTGACTTCTAGTGGAGGACACCAGTGTGTGGTAATGGATCTATGGCTGAAACATTATGAGCAGTACAGTCAGTAGTTTTTTCAGAAGTAGTACAATTAAGGGTTTCCTTTTAAACAGTTTGAGGTCCATGATGAGATTTAAAAATACCTTCAATTAGTTTTAAATGCACTCAGTGATCCCTTTCACCATATGAGTTAGAATTTAACTGTTATGGTGGTTCAGTTTTAAAGGCAAATCTTCTTGGGTTGAAGCTGTTAGAAAAGTAATAAAGAAGTTAAGGAAGGGCCATAGAAGAGAGGAACATCATATGGTGGAGATTTCTTTATATCAAACTTTGATTACTTACATCAAAGACAAGCAAAAAATAGAAATTATGAAAGTATGAGATAGAACATTCAGCATTCCTGGAGTGAGTACATTTTCCTGCTGTATACTGCTTGAATTATGCTTCCATGTCTTTATATTTCCCACTTCACTTGTTAGAGCTTCATTAGAACTATCTTCTTGTGATTTATCATATACAGCAAAACAATACAAAAGATATGAAATCTTAGAGAAGAGCTTTCTAATATAAGACACCAAAAGGGTTGAGATTGTTATTTAGGTAGCTGGGAAATAGCTAATACTGCTTTGTCTTCCAAGAAGACCTCTCCAAAGGAATCTGTGCTTCCAAATCTGATACTGATTTCTTGTGCAATTTTGGGGCAAATAGTTTCATCTGGTGGGAAAATACAAATGTCACTTCCTCATTTCTGCCACTTTATTTCCAGATCTTTTTTAAGTGGTGTAAGAGAATGAGATCAGTTTAAAAAAACATTACAAAAAGATAAAAAGAAAATAAGAAAAAAGACAAAATCCGTATTGGAATATATTTTTTAAAAATGTTTTCAATCTGTAATTATAGTCAAATATTGACTTCTTTTTCAACAGCAAAACTTTAGTTTATGTGTGTTGTGACTACATCCCGCAGTCTGCTGTTTCTTATCTCGTAGCATGTATCACAACCAATGGAAAAAATTGTACACTTACATGTCATAATACTGTAAAGACGCTGAAATTAATACCTTTATGATTGTTTTTGCAAGACTGCACCTCAAGTGGAAATTATCTTCTGAGTCCCAATTGCATTACTGATATAACTCATTCTCAGTAAGTGTCCCTAAACAGACTCCCTAAACAGACTCCCTAAACGGACTATGCAATTAAAATAGATGAACCTGATGGCTCTTAAGTTTTCCATATTTTTTAAAAATTTAAAGTAGTCTCTGACAAGCAATTTAATAGCCTGCATAACCTGTCATTAATATTTTTGTGAACTTCATTTTCTTTTATATAAAAAAATCCTAGAAAGGATATTAAATTAGCTTTTGGAGTGCCCTTAGACACTTGAAGGTTTTCATTTACTTACTGAGTAGGAATAATGATATAACATTGTAATAAGAACAAGAAGAGAAAACCCGCTCTAAACTGAATTGCATCAGTCGGCATAGCAGTCCCCCAAAAAATCCTTGTTTGGACTGTTTACAGCTCACAAGCCATCAAAGAAAAAATGACTTAGCGAATACCTTGCAATCCTGTTGGGCTGGATCACTCACAATAGTACCACCAGGAGAAATCTCTCTTACAGGTTTTGGCCTTAAAAATAAGCAGAGGTATAACTTGGTGCTAGAAACAATTTCATCAATGTAAGTATCATGCAGGCAATGGAATTAATGAAGGCTGCTGTTCCTTGAGAAGATTGATTGAACGTTCAGACTGATTTGGTTGTAGTTTTCTCTTTTTGCATTCTCTGGTCTCAAACAAGACAAAATTTCATGCTGTTTCTTTTACATCTTGGAATGCACCTGGAAAAGCCACTCTCAAAGTCTTTCTCTGAAACATCCTGCCACTCCTTTTCACTGCAGGAACCTAACTCCTGATACCTATTTCTGTGTAAGGTCTGGCTGATGTATGACAGCGGGTTCAAAAGCTGTGAGAAAGATTTCATTAAGCTCATTTCCATAGACAGCTAGGCTTGGAATGAATGCATCTTTTCACAAATCATTAGAAATGACAGTAGAAATGATGTGCTTCTTTTGATATGCTTACTGAATACAACCAGATGCAGGGAGACAGTAAATGAAGAGAAAGCAAAACCCAAACAAATTATGGTTACAGCTACCAAAGTTTGCCTTTATATTGAGCTATTTTAAGTATGAGACAAGCTGATATTAGAGAAATATTTCTATTTTTGAAAAACAACTATTTCTTTAATATTGCATATTTAATCGTGTTATCCTTTGCCATACTTGCAAACTCATTTCATCAAGGACTCTCAGATTTTGCTGTACACAGATAATCTTTGAGAGCATCTTTATTTCAGTCAGATATATTGATACATGTCTTTGCACAGATACTTAATGAAATGGGCAAACTGACTTCTGGAAATAAAAGCAACAAAGACATTTTGCTGTTCATTTATCTTTTTGTGGTCACACAAGATTGAAGAGTTGCTTGCTGTAACATTTCTATGCAAGCAAAATATGTCTGTAACTGACTTTGCACTTATCTTTTGCAAGACACATCAATAAGTAAGAAATAGCTTTTGTATAGATTTGGTGTATATAGAATCCCCCACCCCTGGCAACTGCATTTAAAAAGTGATAAATCACAATTCCTGAGTCACTATGGCATAAAGCACTACTGTTGGTTGCTGTAAAAAGCAGTAGATGTAAAATGTTTCAAACAGTAATTGAATGTAATTTCCCTCTGCTGTACATATGGGTCTTTACAGCTCTTCTTAAATAAATTCACTGGGTGAGTTCACCAGAAGAAAACAGTATTGCCCAGCAGGGTAATTAGGAGGAGACAGAAGGGGTTCATAAGGTTGCAAAAATGTTATTATTATCATGTTGCCAATTTTAGGGTTGGTGCCAGAGCAGCCCAGATGGTTTTTTTTCCCCTTGCTTTCAGTTATCCTAAAGGGCCTAGAAACAGAAAAGCCTAAGCTGTACTGGATTGTCCCATATCCAAAACCAGGAAAGAATGGGACAAAAAAATCATCACATAAAACTTCTCCCCTAAAGTTTGTTTATTTTGGAACATGTCCTTAGCATATTTCTAATCAGATTTCTTTCAGTGTGAGCGCAAAAAGACCCCAGTATGTGAGAGAATCTGCCTCATAGTAGTTGTTTCAGTGAATTTATTATGATACTTTAGAAAACTGGCAAAATTTAAAGCAGCACTTGATAATGATGTCATTTATCTGTCTGCAGATACTCTGGTTTGCATGAAGAAAGCACTTCATGTGGCAAATTGTAATAGAAGGACTGAGACAGTCTGACTGTAGAAAGAAGAAGAAGGTTTGAGTGTGGGAAGGAACAGAAGGGCACAGCAGGGACAGCAGTCTCAGCACTGCCTGCGTCACTGGCAGCCACATTAGCATCCAGATCCCACCCCATGTACCTGCAGCTTCACAGGACAGCTGACACTGGAGACAAGGACTAGGAAAGAGCCCTGATGATTCAGGGCTGGGACACAGTGGAGATACAGGTCACCCAAGAGGGATCAAACAAGGCATACCTAAAAGCTGCATAAGGTTGCCAGCCTAAGAATAGCATGAGAGGGTGAGCAGGACTTGTCAGGTAGTTACTCTCATTGTCCAGGGCACTGCAAAGGACCTAACAGCAGGACAAAAGCACTGCAGAACCCTATGGCAGGCACAACACTTGAACACCCACCCCTGCCCTGGTGTGTGACAGGTGGACAGACGTGAGCACCACACTTTTCAGGTGCTTGTGACAGTGAGACTGTGAGAAAGCAATGTGCAAAATCCATTTTATTTAAATTTTGCTTCAAATAAAAACATCTTCCCCTTCCATAAGTTCCCTTTCCCCCCTGGTTCTGGATGCATTGCTGATCTAACATTGGAGCAGGACATACTGCATACAAATTTAAGAATTTTTTTTTGTATTTTTAACACTTTCTCCCAACTTTTTATATGCTAGTTTTATTTTAAGAAGGCTATATGAAACTTAATGATTGAAATTATTTTCATAAGTTGCTCAGTTCATAGAAATTTCTTTTATATTGATTTTTTACATTGTTTTCTATCCATATACAAAAACAATGACATATCTGAATTCTTTCTGGTAAAATTCAATAATTATCTAGACTTTATGAGGCATTGAAGTTTTCCACATTCAATTTAAGCTAGACTTATCAATCACCTACAAAGTATGTCTTTATTGTTTGAAAACAAACAAGCAGTCTATTATTTGTTATTTATAATTAATTTAAGCTATCATGAATGGGCATTTTCTTAGCATTCTGGAAATTATCCCTCCAACTGATGGTAAACCTCCATCCCTCAGTTAAAAACCACGATTGTTATCTTTTGGCTTTGAATGAAACATTCAGGAAGTGTTTATTGTTCATGTTAATCCATGCTGTAGCTGACTTTGCTGTTTCTGTCATCAAACCCAGTTAACAAATAATGCCATTGTCTGAAAAAAATAAAGAAAAGATAAAACGTCTCTTGTTATCTCATGTCGCTCTGTAATAAATGGCAATAAAATCATTATGCCATGCAAAGCTATGAATCAGTTTAACAAGCAAGTTCTGTTGAAACTGCTGATTATGTTTGTTGTAAGGGCACTGGTCATCTGTTTTTTCTTGTAAACAAGTGTATAACTCCAGCTACTGTGCCTGTAGACTTCCATGTTTTCCCTTTTTTTCCTGTCCTTTTTGTTGAAAAAATGAAGAGAAGTTTTAGTTTTGATATATGTGACACAGAAATTTCTTTATCATTATTTTTATAAGGTGATGGCATTCAGGATGATGGATAATATGATATCGACTTTCAGTACTTGGGGATACAAAACTGGTGTGGGGGAGAATGCAAAGATGTAACAGTGTGAAAGAGAAACAAATTAGAGTTGAGATTTTTCTATAAGCCCTCTGAGCTTTCTGATTTTTTCTGCTCAGATAGAACTCTAGTAAAGCCTACTGTCAAATGTTTTTGTCCTGTTTTCCTTACTGTGTCCTTCCCCTGTGTTTCCTTCCCTGTGCAGTGAGCATATGGTCTCCTTCCTGTGGTTCCTTGGCAGTGCACCACATAGGATTGCAAGATGCAAGACACAGTGTTTGATTTTGTAGGGTCAAATTCCACACCAAATTCTACATTCCACTCTGCAATATTTGCAGTGGCTTTTCCAGATGCCTGCAGAGTTACTGTGCACATAAAGCAATATCACAGGCACTCTGCTGGTCTACGTAGGAGCAAAGAGACTCCACATCACGGTGGAGTTTACTGCTCCCTGCTGAGCGTTTGTCAAAGCCTATGCCCATGATTTCCTCTCTCTATTTCAATGCTAAGAATTTGGCAGTAAATAGACATGTATATTACATACATTTTTTTAAATTTTATGTATAAAAATAGATTTCTGAATATTTTCTTGGTTTTGCTGAAACAGGAGTGGCTCTCTCTATCCTTTCACACCAAAAGTCTGGTACATTTGCAGCTCTTCCTTTTCTTGGAACATTTCAAACTGTGAGCGCTCAAGTGGTGGCAAGGAAAGAGAAGGGAAAGGAGGGCAGCAGATTGCTTCCTGAAAGCTGTGTGGAGAAGTCAGTGTACAGACTCTGAGGGTGCTCCATCCCACTTATGTTAACAGACTGTTCATGCACTTGCTGGCCATCTCAAACAGAGCAAGTGCATGAGCTCTACCTGTGCATTGACCGTTCCAACCTTCTGCTGACATACTGCGGGATTTATATTCTAATTCCAAGGCCTAGAATGGCTGCCAAGTTTCCAGTTCATCCATGCAAGATAGGAATCCCTAATTAATAGCAATGCAAGCTACTGGCTTTCCCAAGTTTATTCCATATCCCGTGAAATTATCTCTTTCTACGGTGGATTTTCAAGATAAAAATCATTGATTAGTACTCATTCCTGCAAAGTATTTTAAGTCTGGAGTTAGAGTGATACATGAATAATAATTGAATTTTGCTCTTAGTCCTTACAAAATGTATGAAGGGTTGCACATAGGGAAATTAAGGAGAATAAAAGGGGGATCGGAGCTTTTGAAAATGATAACAAGGGAGCACTTTAACATAATATAATGTAATTCCAGAGTGGATGCTTAACAAATGCTGGGTTTTCTGGGATTCACAGCAGAAGTAGTTCTTAAAGACAGATTTGAAGAAAGGTGAGCAAACATAATGATTTAAAGATTCTGTTGTAAACCCAGGCTTTAGAAAAATTGCATATGGGAGAAATAGATATGTAGAAATCATTACAGGTTATTACATCTGAAATTCTTAGAGTACTCTAAGCACCTTTGTGTGAAAGGTAACAGCTTAGTCACAGTGTAAGAGGAGCATACTGCTGTCTTATAGAAACAGTCCAAACCAAAGTACTTTGTTATTGGTTTATAAATCTACTCCAGTTAATAAAATCAGATTTGACATGTTTTTCTTCCTGAAAACATGGCACTGCAAAAAGAAAGGCCAGTTTTGACACTCTTGTGTCCCCATCAGGGAGCCTATTAGAGGAAACATTGACATCATTCTAATGAGGCAAAAAATTTTAAGATACTGAAAACTACAGAGGTTTTCATGAATCAAAACAGATATTCTCTGAGTTTGGAGAATGTTTTCTGTTTTCATCAATTAACAGGTTTTTCTGACTATAAAAATTGAATTAAAATTACAGAGAAGCTATGCTAGTATATTAATATATTTATGTATATCTCATTCCTTCTCAGATACATGAGGAATTTTGCTAGTAATTGCACCTCTAACTAGTCAGGGTGACTAGTCATAGAGCTGACTAGAAGTACTTGATCCAATTCTAGCTATGTTAACCCATACATCTGTGATATGACAGCTGTGTTTGCACAAGCTAAAAGGAACTGCTACTCAGCAAGGCTAATGAGGGTGATCCACCTATCCTATTACCATGACTGCAATATTTTTTGGTGGTAGAGGCAGCTTGTACAGGTAATGTTATACATCACTGCACTGGGTCATGCAGACATAGCTCTTGAAAGTGCAACAGCCTTGATGACATGAAAGACTTGGAGAGACATGAAGTCTGAATGACATGCTAGCTGGTCTCTTTTTATAGCCCAGGGAGCAGCAGAATTTTTATTTTTTTTTAACCTGCTTCCTCTTACTGGTTCACTTTTGTTCATTTAAACTTTTACTGCCTTGGGCAGGCACAATAGGTGTAATGGTGCTGCAAGCTGGAGTAATGCAGCCTGGCTGCTTAAGAATCTGCAGGAGACTGAGCAGAGTCCTGCAGGACCAGCTGAGTGATGGCGCTGAGGGGCTTGCTTGTCAGCATGTTGCCTGGTGTGGCTGCAGAGCCGAGCACAGCTGCTCAGAAAAGAGCTGTGCTGAGCAGTGTGGGCTTGTCCTGGGCTGGCAGAACCTGCCCAGAGCCTTTGTGCTGTGCCCTGCCAGCTGATCCAGGCATTGCTCTGTGCCTTGTGCAACAGCACAGCTCTGAGCACAGTCCCACTGCTTTGATAATAATGAATGTAGATATTATTCTTTAAGACTGTGTTTCACTTTTTCTTTTCTCTTTGATAGGAATGAAAGCAGATGTGCTTTTGAGATTCCATAAACTTGACAAGGTAGGTAAAAAGAGGAAAACACAAACAAAATGGAAGACTAGATGAAAGAATGCACAGTAGGGAATTAGAATTTTCAGCGCTTAACATCTAGTTTCAGATCAGCTACTGCTTGTCACCATGTTCCTTCCTGTACTATTAAACACTCAAGAGCAACATCACATTTTCAGTCTACTCCACAGGGGTTTGAGCTGTGCAGCATTTGAAATCAAGTGGTCAAACACAGTGCCTTGCTGCAGAAAACAACCCAGACCTCCAGTCATTTGTTGTACTAAGGAAGTTTCCAATTAAATACATTTGAATAGAATCTGTCTCAGCTTTGTGGGATGTCAGCATATAGAGAAGCTGACAGCTATAGCTTTATCATCTGGGGAGCACTCACTAATAACTTTCCTGTACTTTGGTGCTATGGAGATTGGTACATTTCACAAAATGAATTGTGGTTACTTGAATTATTTAGACAAAATGCAGCTAAGTATTATTAGCTGAGTCACCATAAATGTAGACTAATCTGCTTTTGCAAATTAACTGAGTCACTCAGATTTTATGCTGGTACAGCATCCACTGCACAGAAGGTGACTGTGGAGCAAGGTAAAATGCTGATTTCGCAAGGAAAACCACAATACTACCAAACTAGAATATTTCATACATATTCAATTATCCTCTGTATCAGGAAATGTGAATGTATGTGAATGGTTTCTCTTGATTTTCTGGCTACCCCTGAAAAATACAGAAAGACCAGAAAAGGAAGATAAAGAACTTGACAGACTGTGTACACTTTAGTGTCCGTCTGGTAAAGCCTGTCATTTGTCACTGTCAAGTAGCTGACCAGGATGACCAGGCATGTCGGGTTCTTGTGGTCCTGATTGTCTTGACCCACCCAGACCATTCTGCAACTTTCTTGAAGGTCTTTTCTAGAGCTTGAGTGACATGCAGGTGAGGAAGGGGGAGGATGATGATGGCTCCTGGTGCCAGCTGTAAGGACCTGAAAAGCACACTGCATCTAGATGATTTAGGCCTAGGGTGTGTTGGCATGAAGGAATAAGTGCAGATAGGTGATGTGTTGACACAGAGGGATGTGGTATGCCAGCTACAGGAGAAAAATAATTTCCCACATAAGTTAGTCTTTAGTCCCAGACATCTCTTGAGATTCTCCTCAGTGATTATATTAGCTCCTCAGTTATTTTATTAGCTTTCCAATATAGGAAAGCTGGGACAATTACATGTCTAATTATGTGACGGTGTGATGGTTTTGACTGGTGTAGAGTTAATTTCTTACTGAAATTAGCTGATATGGGGCTGTGTTTTGGATTTGTGCTGGAACTGGCGTTAAGAATGCAGGGATGTTTTCATTATTGCTAAGAAGTGCTTACACAATCAGGGACTTTTCTGCTTCTCCCACCACTCTATCAGTGTGGAGACTGGGAATCCACAAGAAAGTGAGAGGGGACACAGCTGGGACAGCTGACCTTAATTGCCTGTATGGGTATTCCACACCATATGGCCATGTTCAGCATATAAAGCTGGGGGAAATTTCCTTTTGTATCTATTCTAAGTTATTGAAAAGCTAGTCTTGAAGTAAAATGCCAAATAGGTTCTACAATTGCTGATGAATAACTAGTGATTGTACATATGTGCTTTAACTTGACTAGAGTGGTGCTTTCTCATTTTCAATTATTACAATGTATTTATTTTGCTTTAAAGGGTATTTTAAAAGTGGCAAAACCAAAGAAGTCAGTTTGACTTGATATATTAGGAGAGTGTTGCATATAGTTATTAACCATAGGTCTCTATGAAACGGATCTGTCTTGTAGAAAAAAATCTGGTTTTTTTTAAATGCTTTTAGACAGTAGTACACCTAACAGAACCCCCAAAAATAAATTTGAAAAATGAATTATTAATAGATGCATTTTACAGGATTTATTTTATATAAAGGGAACTTGTCTTTATTAGCAATTTAGAAAACCTATCTATAAATTCATGGCTTCAACCAGCCTATTCTGTGTGTTGTGTACAAAAGCACCAGTTCTGTAGCAGCCTGCAGCTCTGAAAATAAGTGTTGTATAACCAGAATGATGTATTTGATGGGAGCTGGTTTCTTTGTTGCACAAGATACATTACTGAGTAAGAGATAAACATCCAAAGTGTGATTGTAGTAGAGCCCCTTTTAAAAAGTTCCACATTATCTGCAGTGCCCTTCCATGGGTAAACAAGTGTCTAGCTACAAAAGCTCAGCTCTCTTTATTTGCTTTGTACAGCATAAGCCCATCTTAGATAGCTATGAACCAAAGTGGTATGATTTGACAATTACAAATTCATACATCCTGGTCCTGGCTCTCATACTATTCAAATCACCGGTATTTTGAAGTGCAGATGCATTAGGCTTCAATGTGTAAAATTGTCTTAATGCTACATTTTCATAGCTATAATGATAAATATGTCTATTTTACAGGAGGGTGGAATAGAAATAAGCTCTATTTCTTTATGAAAGTGCAACATCTGTCAGGCTCTGATCAAAGATCCAACTGCTTAGTAGGAGTTCAACACTATGTCTCCAATTGAGTAAAATTACTTGCAAAGATAATGCTCGATACAACTAGTTTTTTTAGACTCACCATTGAGCAACATTTCATAATGCTTAAAAGATTTAATTTAAAAAATGATTTAATAATAAAGTAATAACAGTAGAAGATGAATTTTTCTTTCCGGATGAAGTTCATGAAAACTCTAATGGTATTTATGCAGAACTTATATTTCTATTTATATTAATATATCAACAATAATGTATAAATACAATATATTTAATATATATATAATTTATAATATATATTGAATATATAAATATATATTTAATATATGTATGATAGAAATATGTCAATATAAAGTCAACCAATTTCAGTGTAAGGTATATATAATTTTTCTTTTTAACAGAGGAAATGTTAAAACACATTTGAAAAACACGTGGCTTTTTCTCACATAATAGAACTGATCAATTCTTTTTCAGTTTTGTACCTGCTTATATTGACATCTTTTGAGCCACAATAATTAAACAGTGCACAAGTTTGACAGTGTTAAGATTTAGTGGCAGAACCCATTGCCTATGCTGTTAACTAACACTGACTTCCTGTTTCTTTGCATTACCCACCACCGCATTCATCTGCTTAGCTTACATTTGCTATGCAGATTCATGTTTAGTGTGTTTCTGACACAATTCACATTAGTATCAATGAACACGTCTCTCAGAGTTTCAGTGCTTGACAGAAATAGGATAGTTGCAAGGTCTAAGCAGCCTTTCACTTAAAGAAGGTTATTAACATCACAGAATCAAAAAAAATAGGACGACCATGTTGGGATAGACCTTCAAGATCATTGAGTCCAACCCATGACCAACACCTCAACTAAACCAGGGCATTGGGTGCCACATCCAGTCCTTTTAAACACACCCAGGGATGGTGACTCCACCACCTCCCCAGGCAGACCATTCCAGCACTTTATCACTCTTTCTGTAAAAGCCTTTTCCTAATATCCAACCTATAATTCCCTTGGTGTAGCTGAAGTCTGTGTCCTCTGGCTCTGTCAGTTGCTGCCTGGAGAAAGAAACCAACCCCACCTGACTACAGCCGCCTCTCAGGGAGTTGTAGAGATTCATGAGGACACCTCTGAGTCTCCTTTTCTCCTGGCCAAACACCCCCAGCTCCCTCAGTCATTCCTCATAAACTTGTGTTCTTATCCCAACCCGAGGGAAAATCTCTTTATTTTCAGTCTTGCTGAAGGTAAAGGGTAGCTAGTAACCAGTAGTAGAGGTAGAAAACACACAAAATGTAATCAAACACCAGGTTCAAACAAATCATAGTGCTAGGCATTATACAAATGTAGAAATACTGTCCTAGACATGAGGACTTTAACAGCAGCTCTGAATAACAGTAATCTAGCTGTAAAAGATCTTTATGATAAAGAATTTTATTTTTAATATTTTCTATAATTTTTTGTCCTCTCCTTTTATGTGTCAATTTAGTCATGAGAATGTGCTATAGGTATATTGATAACAGTGAAGAAATGGGTTTATTCCTTAAGTTATCAAACAATGTTTGTAACATAGAAAAGCATGAATTAAAATCTTCAATACTGCGAAACCCCACAAAACCCCCACCACCATGGCTGTATTTTCTGTATCTGTGCTTTGGTGGTTTTTTTTAGCTACTTGGGTTCATATGCACAAAGGAGAGGATGCATGGTGATTTCAGTGTATGTACACTGACCAGAACTGGCTGGCTCAATTCCCATGACACAAAGGAGAGGAAGTTAAAACTTAGGAATGGATTCCCTAAAAGCCAAGGCAGCAGATCCATGACACCAAAGAATAGTGCACAGGGGATGCCTGAAGGAAGGCATGCCTGAAGCCCACTTCCAACTCGATTTTGCCGCTTTGTAGAATTGTTGGATAGTGGCTTATCCCAGCATGAACAGCTTGTTTCTTCAGAGGCAAAACCTGCCTTTTAAGAATCCTACTTGCATTCAGGATGCTGTGTTTTCCCCTTGGAATATGGTGATTTAGTGCTGTTCAGCATTTAAGTACGTTGATGTGACACAGTGCTCCTCTATAAAGAGTGGTATAGTGCTTAGGTAAGACTGAAGATAGAACATGTGATACATGATATTCTGCATTTTTTGGTACCATGGTATTTGTATTATTTTATTCTGTTAAAACATGGTTGGAGAGGGAGGGCTTTATTATCTGTAAAAGGCAAACATTTGATGTTGAGATCCAAAAAGCTGGGTTACTGACTTGATCAATTTCCTCAGCAAGGTAATTAAACCCATTTCTCTCTCTTTCCAAGCTATAAAAAGAGAAAGGCAATTCCTGCTGCATTGTTTTCTATGCAACTTTGAAGAGCAAGAAGAAAATAAATCAGAAAACATTTGTTACTCTCTTTTGAACAAAATTCTGAGAATGTAAGAGTTCTAGATTTTGGTCCATGTTCCTAGAAGCAGTTACATTAATTTAATAAATGAGTTGGCTAAAAAAAAGGATGTGGGAGGCTTATACCTTCCCCATTGGACTATGTATTTCTACTCCACCTCAGATTTACTTAATGGATTACATTTAAAATTTCTGTTATAGTGTTATAATGAAACAGGCAAGAATAATTTTTCCAGCCTAAGAAATCTTATAAACCTGAATCTTGGTTGGATCTTGTGGTCAGGAAGGCAAATTGAAGTGTATTTGTTGGTTGTGTCCTGTAAGAGAAGTGATGTATTTTTCTGCTGTGCAATATCAGCAGTGAAATACTTTTAAATTTGAGGCTTATCTGTATCCTAAAGAAGACTTGAAAGACTAAAGTTTTGTTAGACATTACTTTTTTTTTTTGTCTATGTAATCTGATAGATGTGATAGCACACAGCAAAAATAGCTGATATTTTGTAGATTATTGACTGATCCAGACGGAAACCACACAGTTTGAGTTTTAAGGGAGAGTTAGTTGTAAAGAGTAAAAAAAAAATCTCTGCTTAACTGCATGGTCAGAAAGCTGATGGCCAACCTGTTCCTGCAGACATGTGAATCTAGAGCAACAGCTCTCCGGGGCTTAGCAGGCAAACAAGCATTCTGTTTTAGCAGCATGCTCCGAGTGAGAAGCCAAGGGAAATAGAGACAAGACATCTGTCTCTTGGTAACTGAGCTAGACAGAGTGGAACTCCCTGTTCAACCAGAAAGGTTGTTACACTTTTCACGGTACCAGAGCAAACCAGCTGCTCCCTAAAAAAACCTTTGTGAAACAGTGGATTTAAATTTCCCTGTAGCTTTAAACTAAGGCATGAAACAGCAGATACTTGTTAAAACCTAAGGCACAGCTCCTGGATCAAAGTTACCAGCCAGTCTTGAAAAGTTATTTAATTGCTCACTGCGTTATCTCCATTTATACTTGATGCAAAATCACTCCTAAAGATTGCATTGAATCATAAAAATGTTGTTGGCAATATTATTGTTTCTATATGAAGAAATCAGTGCAAACCTGCATGCCTTTCTGGGAAAAAATAAAGATAAAAATTACAGGAATGTTTCTGTACAAATAATATCTTTTTTCATGCTCATTGTAGTCTTCAGCTCACCACTAGAGCATATTTTCAGAAGGGCAACAAGTAACAGAACTTAGTTCATAATTACAGAAATTCCTACTCTAGCAGAAAACACAATGCTGAATTTGTGTTCTTATTTTACATGTTTGTCTGGCAAATATTTTCTAGATAATTAAAGAATAGTCATATTGTTTCTTAAAATGAACATTATTGATCAAAATTTCAACATCACCAGAATATTTTACACATATTTTTTTCCTTATTGTGGTTCCAGATATACAAATTTATTTGCCACTGGCTTCTATTCTCTGACTTAAAATTTCTCAAAGAACAGTATTGGACAATTGGCCAGCTAAGAAATGTACCACAAAGAGTCCATAGACTGTTAAAACAATGAACTCTTTTTCATAAGTTAGTAAATGTTTTACAGTTGAGAATAATTGCACGTGGACTTGTGTCGGAAAAGAGAAACAACAGTCAACAAATACTCACATGATTAATTTAAACAAACTTGATTAACCCGACAAAGACACCAAATTTTTATGGGTGTACAGTCTGTTAAATATCATAACCTCTCTTTGAGTGTACTTTCTGCATAGCTATGGACACGTTTATTATGCTACTCGAATTGAGATTAAACCCAGAAAATCAGAAATTTTACAGCAGATTAATTATTCTGTGCATCTCAAGCAGCTTTGGTATAATTTTTTTTCTGTATCTCAGTTTTGCCAAATATATTTAAAAAAGACATCTGAGTGAAAATAAGTAAAAGTAAAAAAATGGTGCAATATCAAAAGTTTTTTGTTCTCAAATATCTAACTCTTTTAATGCTGAAGTGTGCAGCAAATTCATCAATCATGCTGGAGGAAGGTTGGGGCAGAAAAAGCACAGCAAATGAATGAGGGCAAAATAAGGTAAAAAAAAGATTGATACAGTGCATCCTATGATAGTAGAATAAAGAACAGGGTGGCAATATTTTTAATTTGAAGAAAAATTTGCAATACAGTTAAATTTTGCTTTCCCATTATGTTAAGTCTGCAGGAAGTTCAGAATAAATCTGGTGATATGTGTGAGGGAAAGAGATGTTGACTAATAAGGGAATATTACAAAAGTAAGTATATGCACTTGTGATAGATGATAATTAGAGAAGGTAAAAGAGAAATAACACCTGGAAGGTACAAAGAGCAAAAAAATACAGTTATATTTACATTGTGACACAGGAATAATGCTCAGTGAAATAGATAGGAATAATAAAATAAGACCTGACAGTTAGGCAACCCATTTTCAAAAAAATAACATATATATGGGATAAAGTCTTACCCATTTTCAAGCTAAAATTGTGTTAGTAATTATTACAGTCCAGAAGTAAAAACCTGGCTCCCCTAGAACCACTGGCATAGAGCCCACTGACTTGACAGGAGTCATTTACCCAAAGCTTTGCTGACAGCAGGGTGTTCTAGAGGTAGATCCTACTTTTTGTGCCCAAGATCTGTGCTGCAGATACTAGTAATTGCAGTGTCTGTAAAAATGCTAATAAAATTTTGAGTTCAGCCAGGAGAAGCCTGATGAAGTCAATGAAATGGTTCTGAATGAATGTTCATGAGAATTACACTAAAACTTAACTCTCAGTTTCTCGTACTCTTGAGTCTGCTTCAGAAAATCCTAAAGTAAGGCTAAATGGTGCCTTATAACTAAGAAAACTATAAAATCCAAAGGTTCCTGGAACAGTAAGTTCACAGTCAACATTTTTATCTGAGGCATCCAGCATATGGATAACAGCATGGGGCTTCCAGGAACAGCTTTGAGCAAGACTCATTATGCTGGGTTAAAGCTTGCTTGCTAACAAGAATACATTTCCCAGAGAAGACATTTTCCTGTCCTGGTACATTGCAGATTGCTTATGTTTGTAATTAGTGGGAAGCAATGTTCACCACGTGATTACTGTTCTCTTTCATATTTACACTTTGATCATATTTCTTCCTACCTAGTATTGGTAAGGGACACTGTGTCTGGAGAATACTCCTTTCCTCCAGTATTCTGCTGCTTCATTATTAATATCAATCCAAAGGTCTCATTCTGTGTTTATGTGGATAGGGTGGCAGAAACAAGAAACCCACAGAATAAGATCAATGTTACTACAAATCACTGAAGTTGTCAGGCAGACTCCTGTGTGAAGAAATCAGAGCAAGATTTCTATTACAAGGCCATAAGCCGTGCAATGCCAACCAACATGTGACTCTGCCATCTTCCTTCCAAAATACTTTAAATGAACCTAGAAAAGCCTCTTAGAGTAAGTCTAAACTCACAATATATAAATAAATATGATAATTTGAAATACTGCTCATTTTGTGAGTAATACCTGAGTACCCCTGCTTTTCAATTTATTTTATTCAAATTAGTTCCATTCTTTTACTTCATGCACAAGTCAAGAAATTTTTGAGATCTTTTACCTGTAGGAAAAAAACAAGGCAAAAAACCAACTTCAATAGGTCTGTATTTTAGAAGTTACTATGACTTCATATTTTTTAAGGATTAGACCAAGAATATGAAAACTATGTCCAGTCTCTCTCTTCACTAGACCATTATTATTTGAACTTGGACAGGTTACTTGATTTTGTGAACTCTAACTCCTAGTATCTAAAGAATTTTAGAATTCCTTTTCTTGAACCATTTGTCTGCTTTACTTATTTGGACTACAGTACTCTGGGGCTGAGGAATGGTACTTATTTCTTGCAGAGTGCTTCAGTAATGAAATATCAGTCACTTTTAAGTATTTTCAGGTTTCGCTTGCTAGATCTCCAAATCACAGGTTTCTATCCTTGCCATCCATTGCCACTGCAAAATGAAAAACATTAATTTGTTTTCTGCAAATTAATTCCCACGAACACTGTCTGCCTTTCTGTGGGGTAACTTGAAAACCACCTGGAGCTCCCCTTACAAATGATCTTTGCTGTCTGCTTGGGGCAGTCACCACAAGGACAACTGGAATTCATGCAAGTTACAAACCTATACCCCAACCAGCTTGTGAAGTATGCTTAAAACAAAATTGTGGGCATCTGAGCTTTTTCCAGGGAGTACTCAGTATGGAAAAGTAGCTATTTTAGCACTGAAACTGCCATGGAAAGAGTTCCACGCCACAGTGCAAACACTGATTTGAATCTTTCAGCTATTAAGGTTCTGTTTTAATACCTGAAGCTGTATGAAACTGCATTTCTGTTTTGTTCTAAAAAACTCAGACAAACAAACCAACCCAAAACCCCCCCTTGATATCCTAAAGGTGTTTTTTTGTTGCCAAAGATATGATTCCTCAAAAAATGATAAAATATATTTCCCAAGCACAGAAACTGTAGGTTTTAAAATAATTAGCAAGCCCTTTGAACAGAATTAGATTTCCTCAGATGAATTTTATCTAGCTTATTTAGATATTCATGATGCTATGAAATACTCAGTTTGTGATTGAAAACATATTCCTCTCTTGCTATTAAAATCTTTGACTGCATAATTGAAGGTACAATACCCATGTTTGGATTCTAAGCAAAGGATTGAGATTGTTATCCTATTAAAGTGTATGATGGGAAATGATCACATATCCTAGGAAAAGTCCCAGAGATTTCATTTTTCTTGTTAATAAAATTTTTTTCTATGTTTGGATGTTTTAATAGCCCTGCAGAATATTTATGCACTTGGATAGCTGAGTGGGTTTTCAGAAAATTCCTTGAAGTATGGCATAAAATGGTAGTATTGGTGATTCACAGGGGAACAGGGTTGATTTAGAAATATAACCCAAATTATAACACCAAGATTTGTATTTTTTCAGATAGGTTTTCAGCAGAGATGAAACAGTTTGTAAATTTTTCTTCCTTTTAAATACTTCATGAAAACAAAGTGGTAAAGAACACCTGTCATGCTATTTGTTTTTTTTGTTTATTTAACTGAAAGAAAGCTAAACTCATTTGGTTTACAACCTGCTCATTAATATGTACTGGTAAAGAAAATAATCAAAAATTTCCAAAAATAGCCCAAGTATTTTTCTGCAGTATTTCTAATGGTAACAATTGAGTGTAAGGACTCAGACAGAAAAGCAAAAGGTAACTGTTCTTAAAATCCATAATTTTAGTGGTAATCTGCCAGGGAAAACGTATAGCATCTAATCCTGATATCTTAAAATTAAATAAAGCATGCAAATGTTAAGTTCTTCTGGGTCTTAATGTCTAAAAATTCCAGAGGCAGTTTGTGTTGTTTTTATTAGCTCTTGGCTTAAGGTCCTATTTGGCTGCACAGAATTGTCTCAAGTAAGTAGCCTGAGATTTGTGGCACCTGCTTTTCCTTTTCTGATATCCTTGCTCTTCAATAGCAGTTTGGAATTAGAGCCAGAAGGACAACTCTGTCTTTTTACAAAGAATCAGTAAGTGTTCTTCCATGAGTGCAATTGTGAGGAGCAAAATCTCACATCATCTCATAAAAATGTGCACAAGTCTGTAAAGACCCTGAAACCACATCTATGGTGTAACATATTTTAATTTAACCATTTAATTGTGGAAGATAACACTAACTAATGTTTCTTGACACCAGCACTTTAATAAACATTGTATAAAAATTAACTATTAATTCCATAATGTACCTTTGAAGATAGTTACTTTTGAACAGCGGGCACTGGCTTCAATTACCTAAATGTCCTGCTTGATATGGTAAATTTTAATTCTTTGATTTGAATTACTCAAAGCACTAGGGAAATGCATTTCATTAATGCAACTTTTTCAGCCAAAAATTAGGCCAGTTGGAATGGAAGTTTTGTGTAGGTCACTTCTCTTTGCACAAAGCTCAGTCTACATTTTTCCATTTTTAGATTGGATTATACTGTTTTAGAGACAGTCATTGCATTCTCTAATGGTGTAATAGTCAAACAGTTAAGGGGATTTTATTAATTCTGCAAGGTTGTATAAGTGCGCCTCAAAAAGAACATTTCTGTGTAACAAAAAGAAGTATTTGCTTTTGACTTTAAATTGGCTTAAAAATGGAACTTTTCAGGGCAGTCACTACGAAGTTAGCTCATGTTTTACCATCTTTTCCCTTTCATTTTATTTTTTCCTCCCTTATGCTGACTTAGAAACATTAATAACTCTGTGACAAAGGAGTGAAGGATTTCAAAGCAACACTTCCATAAGTTATCCATGCAAACACTTTTGAATTATTGAATAATATATGGTTGTTTGAAAGCAATATGTTTTAAATAAAGGAGTGAATATGTGAGAATATTAGGTAACCTCTGGAAAGCCAAACTGAAGATGAGTTAGAAAAGACAAAATGGAAAGCTGATAAAGACTTTAATCAAACACTGAAGGGCAACACATGGATGTTGTGTCAATTGTTTTTATAGATGTATTCATTTCTAGTTTATATTTATAATGTCTGTTGAGTGCTAAGCCTCAACCTATATTAGAGGTTAACTTATTTTCCATTAACATATATTTTTAATAACAGATTCACATATTGGAAAAAAAATAGAGAAGTCAAAAATTACAAAAAAAAATTGAAGGAATCTCCTAGTAGTGTCAATTTTAGTGTGTAGGTGTTCAGAGTGTTGTAACATTTTATCTTTTGCAGCTTACAGGGGCTAGGGATGAAGTCTGTAAAAGAATGACCTTTCCAGGAGAAGGAAGGGAGTATTTATGAACATATGCCCATGGTCCTACAATGTCAGTCATATTGTCCAGATGAAAAGATAAATTCTTGATGTTTGCATGCCAAAGCTGTGCTGATGTTCAAAGTAGACTTTGCAATGGATAAACATCCAGAGAGTGTTTTCAGAAACAAGGTGTGAAATTTATTAGGCATGGCCAGCGGGGTCTGGCCAGCAGGGAGCTGCTGTGTGTGGGAGGCGGCTGTTTCCTCCTCTGTGCCACCATCAGCCATCTCTGACATGGATGGAGTGACCCAGTGCATACCAAAACTACCATCACCCAGAGAAGCACCTTATATTCCTGCTTAAACAATTTTCAGACAGCGCAGTAGATATATATGGAGAGGCACAAAGGACACATGTGGAAGGGGATGTTGTGGGGAAAAGGATGGAGGTGTAATCATGGGAAAAAAAAATGCACAAATGCACTCTGTTGGGGGACTGCATCCCCTGAAGGTCCCATGTCAGAGCAGGGGAGCAGTGAGAAGCAAGGATCAATGGAAGAAAATGAGCAAGGAACAAGAAAAGGAAGGAAAAAAATCATTATGTAATAATCTCAAACTCCTACACTGCCTCCCACCTCACCAAGGGAATTGGGAGGGATGAAGAGTAACTTTTGATGGACAAGTGAAACTGAGACGTGGAAGAGAAGAAAAAAAAATGTCTACAGGATAGATTATTTGATTTAACCACATAATTGTTGTACATCATATTAAAATTCTCAGACTTTGTTGCAATCCAACTCACAGCCCAAAACATTACAGCAGTTTTAATATTCATTTATCACAAAGTAAAAAGTTTCCATATCCACAAGGCTATCATCTCCTCTGCTGAAGCAGCAGGATTGGGCCATTGCTTATTAAGTCCCCCCAGTAGATGATTGCAGAGCCCTCTTAGCTTGCACAGGGCCCCAAACTCCCCAGAGTAAAATTTTCTTGAGCCAGCAGTTATAACCCAGTATCTCATGTTTCCCTGTGATCCACAGCCATTGTGTGGGCATCTTTGGGCAGTGCCTGTAGGCAGCCTCCTTTTAATTAATGCCACCTGCAATAAAAGATCACTGCATGATGCTTTGTAACTCTGTGAAATTAAATTTCATAGGTATCATATCACACTTTCTATGAAATTGCTGGGTAGAAGAATTATTTTAGGTCCAGATATATTTCTGTTTCTTACCACAAACTAGGAAAAGAAGAAAGAGGAAATATCATTTTAAAGACAAAGAGATTCAAATCCTAGGCTCTATTTAAAAAGAAACATGTTAATTATGCTTTTAATTGTTTAGGCTCTTTTAATACAAAGCTAATATTAGAAAGAAAGCTGTCAGTTTTAGCTTATCAGTGACTTTAACTATAAAGCACAGAGTTGCATTCAGCTATTAAAATCGCTATTTGTGATGAACATAACTGATGCTCTAATTAAAAAAAAAAATCTATAGTGTAGAAAAAAAATTAAAATTGGTTGATATTGAAAAAAAGAAGCCCCAGCTTCAAATGCTCACATAATCTGCCATTTGAAAATGAAAGTCTTGAAAAAATAGCACTGTTTTGCAAAGTTGCCTGTGGGCTGTGTGTTTTAATACGACCTTACAAAGCAGTAGCATCTAAGTGGTCTAGAAAGATACTTAGTTTTATTTACTCTCAGGCTGTACCTCATAGTTTACTCCAGAGTATGTGGTCTGGTAATAAAAGAGAAAATGGATGATGCCAGAAACTTCTGTTTCAATATTTATTAGATGCTTTAATGGAAGCTGATTATTGAGGAGGATGCTTGGAGAGTGCTTACAAAAAAACTCTCAACAACAGCAATAAAAAAAGCAGAGTTGATGCTTCCAGAGTAAGAAAAAGATATTTTTTTGTCACCAAAAAAAAGCCATGTGAAATGTCATTAACTTGTCAGGTTCAGAAATCAGTTTGAAAATTACTTAGCAGTACTACGTTAAAGGCTATAAAAGCACCTCTTTGGTGAATGTGGGAAATGAGCCTTACTTCAGCTGTGCAGCTGAGCTGAGCTGCAAATATTGGATCATACAAGATCTCACGGAAAATGAAACTGCTGGCGGTTCTTGCTTCACCAGTGTCACATACTGTGGCATTTTCTTTAACATGAGCTCCAGAGCTATACCTCACTCTGACAGAATTTTGTTTTGTAAACAGTTCAGCAATAAATTTAGCTCCCTTTGCACTTTGAAATCATATTCATGAATTTCCTTCTGACAAGGTAGGTATGTTTTTGTGCTGGGACAAGAGAAGGTGTTCACATATCAAGAACAATTTTCATCCACCTAATATATTAAGAAAGGCTTTTTATATCCTTCTTATTTTTCTCTTTTGATGCAGGCAAACAAGTCATTTTATTTACCTCAGCTGCTTCAATGTACTAATTTTTTTGCCACTGCCAGTCAATGGACAGTATTGTAAAGATATGATAAATTGTAATAAATTAAATTATACTAATCATGACAAAAGATTGGGAATGGCTAAAATGGAGGAGTTGTACAAAAGGATATGTATAGGTCAAAAAAAAGGGAAAAATCTAGGAATATTCTACTCTTCCAATTAAAACAAGGTCAAGGATACAGAAATTATTTTAACATGATCATTTTTCAGTGACAGGAATAGAAAACAAGGAAGAAATAAGCATTTTGCAGTGTCTGAGTCAAAATATATGTCATTATGGCTTTATTAAATTTCAGAGAATTTTTTTCTTGAAAATATGTGCCTAATAGATTAACCACTTAGAAACCTTTATGGTTAGCTGAACTGATTTGGAGAAATAATCACTATTGAATGAAAGCTTAGATTTGGAAAAAATTTGTGAAGCCACCTCTTTCCTCACTGAACTCCGACTTATTTTTCTGCTCTCTCTGTTGGAGTGCCAAGCCCACACCGCAGATTTGACAGACTTGTGGTGGTAGTTAGTCTTGAAAATTTACCTGCTCAGGCACTTGCACTATATCATAGGTTTGAATGCCGACAGTCGACAGCCTTCTCTTCCATGAAATATACCATAAAGGAAGCAAATGTAATGGCTTTGGTCATGATAATAAAAGCAATATACACTGATTATTTTGCTAATAAAAGAAAAAAAAATTCATCTTTTTAATAATTCTGACATCTAATGATTTTTTCTTAAAAATAGGCAGACAAAAGTCAATGATTTAAAATGGAGTAAAAGTTGATTACACTATATGACTATACATTATTATTGATAAAAATATATTCTCTAGACAGCATTTGTATATTGCACATTTTATTACCAAGGAACTTCAGTGATATTAAGAAACATACTATTACATTCTTTTGCAATACATATATTTTACTAATATTTTATTGAAACAGAAAGAGAAAAAAAGGATTCAACATTGTCAGTTGCAACATCTTATCCAGTAAAACTCAGTGGGGATATATTGAATTTATGCCACAAAGTTACTGAATATCTGCATGTCCACAGCCTAATTTTTGGTTAACCTTAGGCTCCAGATGTTTAGCATGACAGGAATTTAAAAGCATCCTAGGTTCATGCTCTGGTTCAGAGACTTCCTATAACTACCTTTTTTCCTGGGTGATTTAATGTCAGTGAAAAATATTATCCAAGGCAGAGTGGTTTGATTTCCTGCATGTTACATTTTATGTAGAAAGCACCAATAGGTCAAAAAATCATCATTATGTGTTCATGATAAAAAATCTAAATTACTGGAAAATTCACAAGTTTCTTAAAGAGTTTCCTAAAAACTCCAACCATATCCTTTGTAGCCAGTTAAATCTTTCTCTGATCCAGAATCTATGATCTGATGAGATGAAAATATGTCTGTTACTAAAAATGAGTAGAAAGTAGCATATAAGTAAAAGTGCAATGAAAGGAGATAAATTCCTTAATTAACCTGCTAGAGCTAATTCACATGATATAAACACATCTAACACTGAGGCATGGGGAGAAGATCTTTATCTTAGGTGTCTGAATGACCTTAAAATATCATGACTGGGAAAAACCTCTCAGATGTTCTGAACACAATTTTTGCCTGCCTCTTTTCATATTTTCAACAAATCTTTCTTCAAAGGCCTAATAACTCTGTGCTCTCTTTTCTGGTATTTGTCATGTGAAAAGTAGCAGCTGCTGTATGAAAGATAAGCTAGTTCATATGGGTTTATTACAATGTAAATGAAATTCTTTAAAAGAAGTACTAGGTAATTTTTCTTCTTGTTGTTTAACCTCACAAAATTCCTGGCAGAACTTAGTGTGAATTTGCAAGCAACATATTTTTTTTCCAATGAGATATTTGAACTTAAAAGAATGTGCTCTTTCTGCTCTCACAATAGTATGGCAGTGGTCATTTTGTAGGTAGTGAATGAGTTAGGTGTGTCAAGTACAATAAAATAGCAGATCAGATGCTAATTGCCAGCAAAAAGATTAATTTCCACTAATAAGAAGACATGATCTTGTCACTCAGGTCATAAAGCTGTGCAGTTTGTTTTTTCTAATTTGATGCTCTGGAGAATCTTAGCTTCAGCTTTTGCTTGCCTTGTCCCTAAAGTTTTGGGATCTCAATATTGCATCAAAATAAAATCAAAGGCATGAATGCAAGTAAATTGGTGCAATATTAAACAAATTTCAGTGAATGCAAGATATTTTGGATTATTCAATTAAGAATCAATAAAAGTGACAGAAAAATGTTAAAAGAGTTGAATTACAAGTAATTCAATTTATTAGGCAATATCTCAGGTTTAATAAATTTAATTGAGTGAACTTTACTTGAATCTCCTTGGCATATAAATGAACATAAGAAATAGTTCTGATGTAGATTTAAGCTGTGCTTGACTTCTTTTTGATATCAGTATTCAATATGTTTCTATATGTTGACTTTCTACTCTATAAATCACAGTCTATAAAAAACCCCACATTTAGCTGGTTTTTTTGTTTATGAGTAGAAAGGGTTTAGGAATGATTTTTATTTTTCATGATAGCTTTCAGGTTTAAAAGTTTGTTTAGCTCGTTGGTTTCCTTTCCTTCCTTCATTCTTTTTTCTTTTTGGCTGGGAGGCCACCTGTGACTTCACAGACCTTCACCTTAAAGTCTTACTTTATATGTATATTTTTGACTTTGCTGGAACAGGGTAGTGGCTGATAATAAGCCCAACCCATTTCTGACTGGAAGCTCCCAACCTCAGAATCTAAAGCCATCTCCCAAACTGAACTATGTGTCCAAATACATATGATTACAGTACCCAGGAGGATGAGTAAATTTAAAAAAGAGGATTAATAATCAATCTTTTAAAAACCTGTTTACAATTACCTTTCCTTTTTTTAAAATTTTTGAATTTTATTTTAATATTTTCCTGTATAGTGTTTCAGACAACCCTGACGCCAAAGATAATCTGGAGTAAAAAAAGTAAGATTTATTAACAAATTGAGGCCATAGTTCCACTAAAATGATAATGACTTTTACATCCTCTTAGTCCATGGTGGTGAGCCAAGTGAAACCACCAAACTGTGTCATTCCAGACTAAAAATAAAAGAGGTTTTATTCTTCGTAATATCCCACACACTTTGGCTCTGTTCAGATAACGTCATAAGGATGACACTAAAGAATGAGTTTATTTTTAGGAAGCACTGTTTTTCGCTTTAATATCAAGACCTTAATATTACACTAGTAAAAATAATTATACAGTGGAAAACACTTAAATATATATGAATAATTATTTTATTGGTATGAGTAGTATAGCAATGTACTGGTATTTCCATAGAAATGCACTTTTAAAGGTACTGACAGAATAGCTATTAAATTGTCTGTGTGAAAGGTTGAAATAAAATATTCTTTTTCCACATTCTGTGAACTGAGGTTTAAAATAACTTATAAGAGGTTTTTTCAGAATATGTTTCTTGCCTACATCATAAGAGTTTAGGGATCTTTAAAGGTAGTGATTATGTATAACAGGAAGGGTTAATGCTCAAATACTCCTGAGTCCATGGAAAGAAAAATGTTCTGTACTGCTCAGATATGGGCTTCTGTCAAGGCCTACCTCAAAGCTCAGTGAACTTTGTATAGTTAATTCAACTGGCTTTTCAGGATGTAAATCAATGAAGATGAACAAAATAAAAAAGGGAGATTTTGATTGTACTTATTTGGTAAAAATTACTCTGAAGTTGATGCTTTGGAAGAAGCAACAGAACTTTACTTTGGAAATGGAGGACAGACAAAAATTCTCATGCCATTTGATCTCAAGCTAAAAAGGAAGTAAATTGTAATTTAGCCCTTTATTAGTCTGAAAGAGTGGTTTCTTGCTCTTCTGGATATTGTGACTTCAAAGTTTAGTCCTGTAAGGGGCACTGAAAATTAAAGTAGTCTGATTATTTGCCACACTGCTTCCAGATCCAGTAGAGATTTTCTGTTTTAGAAATCCTGCAGCAGTTTCTGTATTTGCTCATTGATATTGGATTTAAGGTAGCTGTTTCAGTAATTTATCTACAGCAGAGCATCCTGGCATCTCTCAGATCCATCTTGAACCCTATATTCTACTCTTGAAAACTCTAAGTCTCAGATGCGTTTGCTCAAAAACAAATGCAAAGCCTGAAAAAAAATACTACCATGCTGATAACTACCAAGATTTTAAGTATCTTGCTGCAGTTCTTTGGTTCCGCTTGGGCAAAAAGGAAACATGAGATGATATTTTGCAAATATTTTGTATGCCAATATTAATGGTGTCTTTGAAGTGCCTGTTTCCAAAAATCTGCTGTGAAGATCTCAGTTCAAAACCATTTCAGGTTTAAGAACTGCATTCCTTATTTCTTACCCAGATGTCTGTGTCAGGGAATTGGCAAGGCTTTCACAGTTCTTATTCTGATGGGCGAATAACACCCATAGCAATTTATTAGTACTTACTAAGTTTCAATCTCTTTATTTCCTCCTCTGTTAAAAATAATTTTGTAATAATGATTTTTTCCTTCCTTACTTTCATTTCTTCTCATGGGTTTATTAGTGTATAGCTTCAGAAGGCTTATCTGCCCTGTATGCTGACATCTCCTTAATATATCTTTAAGCTGCTTTAATGCTTTGCCTGCCTGCTATTCTCAATACACTTATTATCAATGATAGGTGTAATAGAAACAGTGTTACTTTTGAAAAATGGCCGGACATTTCATTACTGACATTTCACTGAGAAATAGGAGGATTTTTTAATGCATATGAAAAATACTAGCAGAAATAAAAGATCAAAAGGGATAAAAAATCAAAGCAGTTTTTCTTCTTTTCAGATGCCAGATTCAGAGTTCTCAGTGTACTTTAAACAATGATTTATTAGCCTTTTGAGATTAGAGAAGTTTGTGTCTTCCTAAGCATGAAGTTTTCTTATCCTCAAAATAAAGGACAATAGCATAATGTACTAATTATTAATGGCATTTTTATATTAATATATTTCTATATAGAATTTCTTTTCATAGCTGTTAATAATTCCATGTATATTAATGAAATAGTTGTAATCCAAATAGCAGAGTAAATTCAACTACAAACAGAGCAAAAACCCCTCATTTTTTAATGAGAAGAAATGTATTTTTATCTTAGCAACAAAAATACTGTTTTACCATATAATATTCTAATATTCCATTTAATTCACTATTTCATTTTTTATCGGTACCCATCAGATTAGGCTTCATTCTTGGGAAAATGTCCTGCAAGACAAGATAACATCCACCACATAACAAATACTGAAATAATTCACTGCTCTTTTTGTGTCCAGGGAGCTCAGCCACCCCATTTCTGTCATATAATTAACCCTTGACTGGGTCTTCCATGATTTTGGGTTGGTTTTTTAAGTTGGAGGGGTTTTTTTTGTGGATTTTTTCCCCTCTATCTTTTCTTAGTTATCTCTTTCTCAGAGAGGCAAAGAGTGAGACAATACTTGAAATTTTTTCAATAGCACAAAATGCTCATTAATATGTAGCTAAAACACTAACCAGACAATGACCATTGCCGGTCATTGAAGTCTGAAAACTGCTAGAAACAGAAGGCTTCTTTTTGTTTGGATTTATTATCAAAGAAGAAATAATATAAAAATGAAGAATGAGAATATGAGCAGGAAAAAACCAGAACATTCCAGTCAATCAGTTTCCTTAACTTACCTTTTACTTCACAAAAGCTTCTATGTCTGTTTTACTAATGTTGCCTGTTTTCTAACAACCTTTTTTTGGAAATTTTATTCTATTAAGGCCTTTTCTGCTGACTATTTCTGTCCATAAAGAACAGAGACATTTGTTATTGAATTCGTACAAGTTCATCTTTTGATATTATCATTGTGAAATAGGAGACAGACACCATTTTTTATGAATTTTGAATTGAAGTATTTGTCTGTGGATCATATATCAAGAACATTCTGAAATGAAAAGAAGATAAGAGATTCAAGTAAACTCTTGAAAAGCAGAATGTGATCTCGTCTCTGCAGACTGAACATCAGTAATTATTGGAGAAACCATAGGGCCAGAACCTTAGCAGCTGTAAATCAGTAAAACTTCACTAAACCCAACAGAACTACCTTAATTTCCAGAAGCTGACTACAGCAATATAGTTTTAGAAGATTTTATTTGCAAGACATGCTCTGCCAAACAGCAGGTGCGAGGTACTTTCTACTGTTTAAGCTATTTGTGAGGAAAAAGACAGACTGACTAGGAGGAAAGGATTTTGTCTAGTTCATGTGAAAAATATGGTGATTAATTTAAATGTACTTTAAAAATCTGCAGAGCCCTTGAAAAGAACAATGACTTTTCAATTGCCAGTTGTGTGAGGGGCAGCTCATTCCATACTAGAAACAGAACTTCAATTTATATAAATGTTTCAGTGGTTTTACTTGTATAATGCTCCATCAGGTCCTTTCATGCTTGTGCTCAGTATTGCATTACACTCCAAATTCTGCAACAGATACAGAAACATTATGTACTAACCCAAGCATACCACCAAGTAAGGATTTTGGAGTCTTTGCATGAGCAGTGTTTCATGACATTTTGCTTGAATTTTCAGACAATCCAGGCATGGAACCACAAAATAGCTCTGCAGAGATGCCTGTCTGTTAGCAGCCTCAAATGTAACCCAAACTAAGATGCCATGTTGCACTCACAGCCTTATGTGAAAACAAAAATGTACCATTAAATAATATATACTCATCATAAGGAACAATATTGTTTCATTCAAAAGTATAGCATTTAGTGTGATATCAAACATTAACTATAAACTATGTATATTTTAAATCAGATAATGATACAAAAGACCTTTAAAACTACAATATTATAGTTTAAAACTACTATCTGGTAAATTATTTCTCCATACATGGTACTATTATATCAAATGGGGGATCACTTTTTCTATGGTTCCCTATGTATAACAATCTGTGGGAAAATAATTTATAGAACAGAAATTTGAGTTGGTACTATAATAAAATATTAATTCCCCAGCTGATGACACACATTAAAAAACCTCCACATTTCCTTCTTATTCTGAACTTTCCTTGAAAATTCTAGAGCAATGACTGGATTTTCTTTATAGTTTAGTAGAAATCCATTTTAAATTTAAGTCCCTTTAGCTTCCCTTTAGTCACCTAAAACAACGAGTGTACTTTTTCTTCCTTAGGAAGAACTATAACTTTTCTTCTTTTGTCTTCTCATGTAGCTTTTAGCTTGACACTGCAGATCTTGTCTTTTTTACATGGTTTTGAAAGTTTAAGTGAAGGTGTTGTCAGCTGCATATAATTACCTGGAGGTGTCAAAATTTAATTCTTTAGTCTTTTTATCAGGTATATGAATTTCAGGGAAAGATATACATTGTCATACATAAAGGGTAGAATAGTATCTCTCTGAGAATATTTTTCAAGCTTTTTCAATCATTGCACTAAATCTCTGATCTCTTATTTTTTGCGCTTCTTCTCCATCACAATATTGGAGGACCTGGGGTTGAGTTCCTGTAATTATTACATAAAATAAAATGTAACACAGTCTTCTTGTAGACTTGGGTTAAAAAGAATGTTGGTTTTTTTTTCCAGTTGTTCAGTTAGGTACTTACCCATAAGGAAGGGTAAGTATTATGTATTTTGTACTTCTGAGCCATAAAAATAGCTTTGATAAGATTTCATAGATTCCATGTCCCATATGAGTTATGGAAAACAATATTCCATTGTAATAACATTATTTCACTTCTTCCCTTGTCAAAATTGGATTCTTTTGCTTAAGAATGGAAAGCTATCTCTCCAAATACAATTTAAAATTACTTTTACTGCAATGGTTTTTGCTGCATAGCAGTGGAACCTCTTCTATTAAATATTTCACTTTGTTCCTTAGTTTTACTTTATTTCTTATGAAAAGTGTTGTGTTCTTACAAGCAATTTGCCATGTCTCATTTCTTTCTTGTCAGTGACCTCTTTTTAACCAGCATTGTTGGTATGAAATGGCCACAGATAAATGAGCATGAAAAATCTTTTCTTACAGTAAATTCAAAGAGAAGCATCCACTTTATCTAGTGTGGAAGACTTAGAAAAAAAAAAATCACAATGCTTTTAAAATGTTTCCCAGTTTTTAAAGATCCACATTACTGAGAATGATATTTTGTATGTCAGATTTGAAATATATATTAAAAAAATCAAGCACTTAATTTTTTCCCCAGAATGAATGAATTCTTTTGACACCAAGAAAAGAGTAAAACTAATATCTGTAGTTATTTCATTTATACCACAGTCTTTATGCATCCTTTCTTCAAATGGCTTCATGAAACAGAAAGTCATGATGAAAAATTTTCTAATGATTAATAGTAGATAAAACAATGTAAATAAAGGTAAGAGCCATGTCTGAAAATACTGAACCTGAAGCTCTGTTAATTTTCACCACTCTTATTCATTGAGACTCAAGTGTTCCAAGTCTGGTAATAGATGCCAGAAAAACTGTGTGTACTGTCTGATCTCACACCATTTGGGTTTCAGTGGTACATCAGAAAGCAGTTCTACCAAGGATACAGTAATTATCCAGAATACTTTTGGAATGCCATCTGTTTATAAATGTGTCACAAAGAGTGACTCTTAATGTGAATTATAGCACTTTAGTCCTTCCCAAGGTGACCATGACATAGGTATAACAGTAGAGTTACTCCAGCTGAAGTAACAAACTTGGACAGAGTTTCAAAGGGAAGAATAGGTCGATAGGGAACATGATGTGATTTATCTATGACTAAAAATAGTCCTTTGAAACTCAAATCTTATTTATAAGTGAGTGGTTACATTCAGTTAATGATGATGTAGAATAATATTACATTGATCAGCCTTAAAGTTAATGACATAAATACATGAAAAACATGGTTCACGTGTGATGTATTAAAAATCCTATGTTCATTATATATGGCCTATTGCCATTTTTTCAGATTTATTCAATACATGTTGAAATGTTTAGAAACTATATGCCAGCTCATAGCGCTGCAAACCTTCTGTAATTGTTGCTTTTCTTCAGTGAAGAAACATGATCAACTGAGGAATTGATTTTAGAGTGACAAGCAAAAATAAACCAACAAATTAATTTGATGGAATTGATTTTAGAGTGACAAGCAAAAATAAACCAACAAATAATATTATTCAACAAAGTTTGAATAATGTTATTTAAGAATTGTTCATATTTTAAAGTATTTTGGTGTTTTGGTGATTTGGTGCTTTAAGTCATACTTTATAAAAACCAATAACCAGAATTGTTGTCTTAAGAAACAGACTGAAGAAAATAACTATGATTATTTTAGTTCTATTGAACTATTGAAATTTCTTATTTACTGAATGATTAGGAATTCAATATTTTACATCCTGAAAAAATCAAGTCTATAATTTATGGATCTTTACATATGTACATGTTTACATGATCCTGATTCAGGGATAATCTCTCTAATGATCATCACATGAAGAATATAGATTCACAGAAATCAGAGGTAGAAAAGAAAGACCATTGAGATCATTGCATTTATTCCCTTGCTAGTGCAGCAAGATGGATTAGGAAGACACCAGTAAATTACATATGGAGAGTTTTCAGGCACATAGGATTTACCACTTCTCATTAATAATTGAGTTTCCAGAGTGTTCCTGCTAGAGGGCTCAGAAGACATTCCCTTTTGTTAAGGAGAGACTCTGTTGTCTGATCCAAATTTGGCTTTTTGAGTAACCATGGGAAAATAAAATTTTCTTTACTTATTTGTTTATTTCAGTCCCTTTTGATATTTTTAAGGTAGGCTCTTTGTTTCTTTTCGTGGAAGCACCTCAGGTCATCAGTCTTTCATACAAACAGTGACCTAAAGGACTGAGAAAGGGTTGCCTGAAAACCAGCACTGTTTACAGACCATCTCTCTTCCCCTTTTACATTTTGTTTGGTTTCCTGTGAGTATATGCATGTTTAGAACATTTAGCCATTAATCAGACATTGTATCACCATACACCACAACAACTTAGAATACATTATTTCCTTTAAAAAAACATTTTCAGTGATTTTCTGAGATGAACATGGTGTCTGCACTTAAGTCTATACAGAACAGTGGTTATTTTTTCTTTAACCTTTTCCCTTCAACAATACATGTTAAAATACTTGTCTGAAAATTTGCTTTGGTTTAGATTTCAGCAAACAACACGGGTTCGAAAGTGCTGAGGCTTAGACATATTTTAGACACATCAGATTCACTGTGCATGTATAAAGCATCTGTGAGCAACATGTGCTCTCTCAGACATGATGGGTCATGAATGAACAAATGAGGTGGTTATTTGTTTGGGATCCCTTGAAATTCTGAACAAATCAGCCAAGGGACTATTTCCTGCATAGACAAATGAAAAAAGGAGATGGATATACTGGAAGCTGTGCTCAAGATGCATGCAAAGAATGAATGCTTTGTTTCCTTGAAGTCACATTTCTGGCTGGCTGCCATTGATTGCCTACCTGTTGTAAAGTACTTATAAGGAAAGATGAGAATAAAGTCACCCTAAGGGGTGGAAAAAACTCATAATCCTTCAGTTATCAGGAAAGATTTAAGTGTAAAGAAAACAGTAAGATGACAGTCATGGTTCTTAATACATCTTACTAGATTTCAATAATAATAGATGTTGAAAGTTGTGACCAATAAAGATAAAAAAATCAAAATTGTACACAAATATTAAGAAAGCTACGCTATAGTTGTGAATAATGTAGCCTTCATATTTACTAATTTGTAATAAAGTATTTTTAGTACTTAATAATAAAGACATTCAGACAATTGGAAGGAATTCGGGAAGTAATAGTCAATCTATGAAAGGTAAAGCAGGGATCCATTTTTCCATTAAGTAGAAGCTCTGGAAGGCAGTGTTTTGGTCTTCCTCTAATCCTTTTCTCTGTACTATTCCTTAAAAGAGTTATATAATAATAAATGGCTCTGATTTGAGATGTTATCACTCTACATAAATTGAGAGGTTTATAACTGGAAGATGGAAATATATTGTGAAAGATGGCCACAGTCTCTTTAGAATAATATTTTTTAAAAAGAGTGTAAAGATCCTTTATCCAAGACACCTGCTCAGAAAAAAAATGATCATCAATTCCCTCAAACACGAATGCATAGTAATAGAACAATCAGTAATAGAAACTAATCAGAAGATTTCAATTAAGGAAAAAATTCTAATTAAAGGGGGCATATTTTTAGTTGCAAAAAGAAGTACATGTTATCATAGCATATGGTAAGTCTAGTCGCAAGGTACTTTACAATTCAAAGTATTGTAATTTGGAAGCCCAAAAAGGTTTTATAGGTTTAGCAAACACTGGCTACATATACTTCAGAATACTTTAAATTATATCTGCTTCGTATTTCCTTTCATTTCCTGTCATCTTCCTCTTTGAAATGCCTGTGATTAAATACAAAAAACCTTCAAGTCATTTATGTTCAATACAGTGAAGTCATCTGATGCTACAGGTGGTTTAAAAAATATTGAGAAAAATTTGTGAGCACAGAATTTATATTAATTGCTGAATTAACACATCTGGTAACTCCAGTAAGAAAATTGAAAGAGACAATCAGAGGAAAAAAGATCAGCAATATTTATAATAAATTCTGAAGTTTGAATAATATTATTTCAGAATTGTTCATATTTTAAAGTATTTTGGTGTTTTGGTGATTTGGTGCTTTAAGTTATACGTTATAAAAACCAATAACCAGAATGTTTGCCTTAAGAAACAGACTGAAGAAAAAAGAATAATAATAAAAAAAATTAGGCAGCAGTCAACTTAAAGATGCTCTGAGAAATTCCAATTAAAAGGCTTAAAACAATTAGAGGTATGAGGCAAGGCATTAAGTAAGGTGATATGATCTGAAGATGCTATTACAACCAACTGATAAAAAGTACAAGGACAATAAAGGAAAAAAGTCTTGCTTTTCCTGTTAATGGAAAGGAGCTATAACAACTGTATAAACAATGTTTTCTTTCAGCTCTTCCTTTATATACCAAATATCACAGTTACTCAGATTTACCTCTGCACCAAAAATAGCAAAAACTACAGGCACATTACAGCATAAACGATTAAGAAATTTTTCAATTCAACATTTGAATCTCACAGTAATTAACTACAAATACATAAACTAAGAAGAAGTAAATGCGAAATTATTGTTAAAGAATTCAACCTAAGTGTTTTCAGTGGTTACTTGAATCTAGGATTACTTGAGTATAGGAGTCTTGCACTGTGATTTAAACCATGTAATCTTTTAGATCTGAAAGAAAATGATAGATTTCATACAAAAATGTGGTGAGCGTACGCTCCATTACAGGTTTCAGGGAAATGAGTATCTACCAAAAATTTCTCTATGACAATTTTGTCTCTAGTTCTCTACTAGTCCTTCTCTGCTTCAGTCCCCTGGCTAATCTCTTCTCCATCCAGAGATGCCTTCTAATTTTTCACTCAATTTCTTCCCTGTCCCACTTCACAATTCTCACATTTCCATTGACTCCTGTCCATTTTAAGATGCTTCACTGCAGCCAGGCTCTTCATATTTGATGTGAAACAGGGGAGAGCTGGAGGTTTTGATCAAGATTATTGTGTGTGTTTTTTGGTGCTTTCACTTCTTTCCTCTTCTCAGTGGTAAGAATGTAAATACATCTCTTGTCATACCATCAGAACTGTTCAACCTGTTTGTGGTGCAATAAAAAATACTGACAAGTGTTATAAGAGAAAGCTTCTACCAAAACCTTCACTTTTACAATATTATAGTTAACTAAAATGGTCTTGTAATGGAAAGCCTCAAGCAACATAAACTGTAGGTGGCACTACTGGCTGTGTCTATTAAAAAAAAAAAAAAAAAGGGGGAAGCCTTCTAAAGGGCCTCATCCTACAAACCTGGCAAGTACAGCTCAAATTCTATTGAGCATTCTCAAGAGTAAGGATATACAGCCAAATATTCTTTTAAGTGCTTTAATTCTATATCCTATACTTACAAAAGTGAGTGAATTACCTTTTTGATTATTGAGGAAATAAAAGATATACAAAATAATGTGCATTCATATCTCTACAAAATGAGTTAGAATGGAGCAGATGATCAGATTTAGATGAACTCTTCATACTTTCTTTCCCTAAAAACTTTGATCTTTCCCTCTCAATTTAAATTATCAATTTCAGATAGAAATAAGTCTAAAAATTTTTTAGTAAATAGTTTTATATTCAAATGGGGTTTCTTTCCTTTTTTACATATAATAGTTCCAGAAAGAATGAAAAAGAGACAAAAAGAGATGAAAATACAAAGTTAAAATGGATGCACTTTGCTCCTCTCAGTTTGAATCAGAATCTTAATCCTATTGCGTATTTGGTCTGGTTTTTCATCTAAGCTAATTCTAATCTAATGCAAAAAGGTACAGGAAGAACTTTACCAAATTTTGTATTGGATATGTATTTTCAGCAAGTACCAATATTACCATTTTTTAGTGCTAAAATGTTTGTTAGATAATTCAACGCTCTGCTCTGCTTGCATCTGCTTCTGCTTTATGTATTGACATAAAATAAACAATGTCTGGTATGTAAAAAGTAGCTTGCTGCCTGATTTTTAGCAACAAAGTGAGCAGATTGTTAAATCTTTTTTCAAGACTTACTAGGTAGGAAAAAGATCAGGCCAACCCAGGTCACACAACATTAAGATCTGTTCCAGATCAGCAAAGCCTTTTTATTCAATTTAGTCTCATGTTAGAAATAGTCATTACATTTTACATTATGCATTTCTAATTTCAAAGCTCATGCCATATACTTATTCTGTATAATCAAACCTAACTGCTGTTTTTTCACACCAAGCTAGTGAATGAATGTTCTGTCAGTGAAGCCAGTATTAAAGTATTTATTTGAGAAATGTTCAGACCCATAATTTTAGAAATTTGATAAATCTGTAATTACAGTGTGTTATTGTATGTATATGTCATTAGCATTTATGAGCAAGAGCAAAAAAAACCCCAATACACATCAAGCAACAAAAGGGAATTCTGAAAGAGAATGGCATGTTCTGACAAGTTACTGTTTAGTTTTGACCAGAATGTCAAGTCTAATCTACTTCCAGTTTGGTTATAAATAAGATTATTAGTCCATGCTCTCAGAATCTTCACTTTCCATGCAGTAAACCTTTATCTCATTTGATATTTTATTTTATTTTATTTCATTTTTCAAAAACCAGCAGCACCCAGAAAGTCCTAAGCATTATTTGAGCTCCTGCAGTGGGATTTTCATGGGATTCCATATCTTCCTTGTTTTATTTTTAACTACCATAACCAGAAATTAATTTAACTCCATCTATACTCTATTTTGAAACTGCCATATAATCAGTTTTTCTGTTTAAAGATCTAGAAAATCAATTCTGAAATACATATAGAAAACATTTCTTAAGAATGCAATTTTTAAAATTCAGAAAATGATGCCATCATATATTACAGAATTTTCAAGAGACAGAGAAATATATTTTTGTGCTAAAAAAATGATCATAACCTTTTATTTCAAATGTCAGGATAAGGATAATCTGGTTTTCTTCATGATCTTTTTTTTTTTAGTAATAACACATAAGCATTACATGTATCTTCTCTGATTTTCTAAATGGCGTAAGAATTCATAGCCTACATACAGATTTTGACGAATTGCAAGGAAATGTGAAAAAAGCTGAGAGATGATTGGAGAAGTTTTAACAAATTCAGTGGACATAGTCATTTGCCAAAGGACATCTGTGGGTGTTTTAATAATCCACATGTTAAAAAAAGAAGTAAGCAAAAGAATTGGAAACAAACTGTCAAAACCCCAAACAAAACCTGGTTGCTGTTATGTTAATGTTTCATAGTCCATCTTGGAACTTGACACATTCTTTTTCTACAACAAGCTTTTCTACAAAAAATATTTGTTTTTTTCTAGTTGAAATTCATGGTACCAAAATTGCTAATTAACAGTCAGACATGTCCTCTCTTTTCAGTATATAAACATGGTTTTAATACTTTTTTCCAAAGCAAACCTAATTTAAGAAAACTGGTGGTATTCCATCTTTCAACAGGAAAAAACCTCAGTTTATATTAATTATTCAAGAAAGCAGTATTTTGCTTTGGTCAGGGATCTAAATTCCTCTATATTTCTTCCACAAGTTCCAAAAATTAAAATTCTACTGGAAACCTTGATACCTCCTATGCATACAAATATGAGGTAGCTACCTTCTCTCAATATTTTGAATACAGGGATGTATTCCAGGGCTCCTTCTATCCTGCAGATAACCTTTACCTTGCCACAATACAGTAGGTTGCTTATGCTTGGTTTTCCAAAGGGGGAGGGATAGGAAGAGGAGTGGATGAATGGGCTTGAGGGACAAAATATATGCTGGGAGACAGGGCATGAGGTGCTGCAATGGTTCAGGGAGTGAATTTTTCTGTGGGAGTCTTCTCCCTGTTCTCACTGAGACTTTTAATTTGCATCAGTGTGAAATGAGTGTGCAATAGGTACAGAACTTAGCTACAGAAATTTTCTGAAGGAATATTTGCTCCTTATCTTTTCCCCATGGAGAATATGAATTACAGTACTGTAAATGAATACTATGTTTTATATATATTATCAGCTTGAATCTGTGCTTTGTAATTCTGGTTTTATATTATATAATTGCACTGTATTAACAGTCCTGCCACCAAGCAGGAACTAAACAGCCAAGTGCTGAATACCTTGCTAGGCTAGAACAGATGTATTTATGTCCAGCAATGTCTTCCCTTGCACAGATACAACAGTGTTTAACGTTTACTCTTTTTAGGAGGCAATGTGAGCTACTGTCAAGCCATCAATTATTTATCAGTGGATTAAGAATTAAAGGACTATTCTTTCTGCAAACAATGCAAACAAATTATCGAGCTACCTTAAAACATCCTCATTTTTCTAATTTGTTTTATTAGTACACAGCACAGAAAAGCATGCTGGAAGTTGGCATGGGCTGGCTCAGGAAAATGGTAGACAAATCAAGGTCTGTTACAGCAACCTACTCTATAAATCTGATAGTGGACCATTGGGGAAGTTTTAAAATGTGTTTGTAAAGAACACCCAGAAATTAATTCACAGGAATGTCTTAGTTCAAATTTATCTGTTTATATTAATATTACAACATGTGAATTTGATTATATCTGTAGCATATAGGAAAAGTTTGTAGAAGAATTATGCTGAGTATTATAAGGAGAGATGTGTCTAGGCAAAGTATAATAAAAATGCATTTGAACCAATGATCCTGGAGTCTGTTTGAATATTCAATCACTTTTTACATCTATGGGATTATTTTTTCCCAGAATCAATCCTTTGTCTTACCAAATAGCAATCACCGGATACCCTCTAAACTTTCTCCTCCATGCATGTTTCTCTTCCTGCCTTTCATACATCTCCACTAGAGCTCTTCTGAGGCGTGCTGAGCTTCCATGGTGTCAGGCAGAGCTTGAGGTACATCCATGTTGGCATTTTGGTAGGAAAGACAATAGTCGTGGGCTCACTCCTCTGCTAAAACTTTCATCACTTTGGCTTTGCCATAAGCAATTCCTCATATTTTCCTGCACAAGTATTGCTGTTATAAAATACCTTTGTTTCTTCCTGAAACAAATAATACAAGTGGGGAAAATTAATCTGTTTTGTGCTGTCTTTGATTCAGGAGTATCAAACATGCTAGACAATATCTGCTCCCTTCTGTGTGCATATATCCGTATATCCTTTTCATTTTTTTAGAAAGGACATCACAGAGCAGTTATGGAATATGAATCTGATAACATTTTTACAAGAGATATTTTACCTCAGTGAACCAGAATACTGGAAGATGTATAATAATATACAAGTGTATTCCCTGGCGAAGTGCTAAACTAGGGACCATCCATTTTATTCAGATGCCACTGCATGCAAGCAGAAACAAAATTGGGAAAGAATAGTAATGAAGTTCAGGTGATGACTTAAATTTGTGCATCTGACTACTTGTTAAGACTTGAATTTCAAGTGAAGTCCAGAAAGTAACTTAATTTTTATTGAATTTTAACACTGTCAATAAAGTTTGTGAACTCTACAGTTAAAAACCTATAAAACTGAGATTTATATTCAACATTTTGGATAATTCTTTTCTTCCTAATCTGAATAGCTGGGATGGTCATGCTCAATATTAAAACTTCAACTGATTTTCAGAAAGAAACAGCAAAGAACTTTGCACCATCACATGAAAAAGGTTTGTATTTAAGTAAGATACCTAAAATTGGTACGTGCAAAAGATAAACTCTGACCACATACCAGGGAGGTCCGCAGTCCCAGATAGGATCACAGCAGGAAGTTAGTGATTAATGATCTAGGGTAATTTAGAGCGAAGTTTGTTACAAACTCAATAAATCTTAAAGCCAGGGGCATCTTATCTAAGACTGATAAAATTGAGAAGAAACATTGGCAGACCAATGGCAGGAAGCTTTAAGAACACACCACAAATGAGGAAAGCTATGTGACAATACTTAGATTATAATTCTGTAACAATCAAAATATCGTTGCAGAGCAGGAAATGTATATAGTCTGAGTGAACAAAGGAAAATGATGTTACACATATTGAGATATCAGTGTAGATATTCAACCTTTTATTTAAAATATAATTAATTTTTCACGTGTAAGAGAACTGGATAAAAAAAATAGCTAAACCCAATATAAAGCCTAAACCAGTAGCTAGTGCAAACCTCTTTGACTTTAAGAAGCAATTATTCCCTTTGATATTATGAAATCATTTCTATAAGTCACTTCTGGAAATTCACAGGGTGATTTAAAGTCAAATCTAGACTTAGAACATTGAATAACTTGTCTGTAGGACCTGTTGGACCACTAAGCTATTCATTTTTCTGAGAGCTCACAGCATTAGCTTCTCTAAAGAAAACGTACCATAACTGAGGGAATCAAACTGTTTAAATAAATTCTGAAAATAGCCAGGTTTTGTTTTTCAAAATAATTCCTGCATTTAAAAAACATGCTTCAATTTTTTTTTCTATTTAAGTCAAATCGTGGTGATGCTTGAAATATGAAATGGAGAGGTAGAGGGTTTTACTATTATGCAGTGATTTTTTTTTCTGCACCAACAGACTTTCAAAATCATCATATTTACTGTATCATGCACCTTCCACTTGTACTTTAGTAGGAGTGTTTTCTCACCCATCAGCCCCTACTTGGTTAAAGTAAAAAACCTGGCTAAATTAAATCCCAAGAAGCATGCTGGCTGTTGAATTTCATCAGCATCATGTATGGTATGTTGGCCAAGTAAGAGATTTGTATGCAATAAATTCAAATGTTCCCCATATTACCCACAAATCTTACAATAACAGATTAGAGATTATCCACTTATCTCTACTGGATCAAAGTTTTCTTACACTTCTGGAAGTGGGAGAATGCAACTGAAAAGTGATTGAAAAATAACTATCAGCTATTGTCACTTAAATAACATGACTTTTTTTTCTATAAAGTGAAGTAAAAGTTCGAGTTTGTTATATTCTGAAAGAATCTTTTACCTTCTTATCCTTTCATATGTTTTTTTTTTATATAAAAGCTTCTGTCTTGTTTCAAGTTTGTTGTGTTTGTTGTGTTAATCAATTGATAACCTAAGTAATACAGCTTTTCTTACACAGATTCAGACTGCATAGGGTCTTACATGGGATACTTGAAGCTAGCCCGGATTTCAGAGACAGAATAGCCTTGCACAGTGCACTAGACTGGAAATGAAGAGTGCCAGGACTGGAACCCAAAGCACCTGCAGACCTGCTTTACTACATATTACTTCAGTATCCATTCTTCAGTTCCATAAACTGCTCCTTTGTACGTGTTCGAATCACAATATCTGATGGAAACCTTCCTGCATCCAACAGCAGGATGCAAGCATTGTGTCAGTCCTAGAAATGTTTACAGTTTCTGTCCTCATTTTACTGATTTATACTAACTGCTAATTTTTTCCTGCTGCAAGGAAAGGGTATGAAGAAGCAGCACTTGCTTCCCTATTAGAAGAAAGTCTTGGCTAATGGAGCAGCATATTTGAATATTTTATAGATAATTTATGAAACTCCTTAAAGCTTATTTGTGGGAAATATTCCCTTTTGTCAGTCTGCACACTCAAACTCACTCGTTGTAACTGAGGTATAGTCACACTGTCCTGCCTTAAGACAGGAAAGCTTTTTCCTTTTTTCTTAAAATCTAATCAGTGCTGCTGTGGTATGAGAATGCCCTGCAGCTGGCCACAGGTCCCTAACAGCTGCTGAAGTAGCAAACCAGTTGTAATGTGAAACTTTGCTATCTGTATCAGCAGAATAGAAAAACACTGATGCTCAAATTTAACAACTGAGCCCAGACACCAGAAAGAAATTAAGGAAGTTCTTAGACTAATGTTTTTAAAGCATCAAGGAGAAATAACACTCCTGTCAGCATTTTGGAAACAAGTTCCCAATTCCCTTTGTCTATCTTGAAAAATTAACTGTGGGTGAATCGGTTACCTGAAGACAAGCCCAGACACTCAGTGTTTTGTAAAATGTTGTTTTTTAGCTTGCCAATGCAGCAGAAGATCAATATGCAAATTCTCAGTGACAACCACACATAGTAGACATAGAAAACTACAGAGAAATGCGCTTCCTGTACTCTTCAAAGACAAAATTCCCTACATAATTAATCATGAAAGGGTTTTTCACTGTAGACAAGATACTAATGTAAAAAGGAAGATTTGCCTGTCTTTTTATGCCTTTTTTCCATATCTTCTCTGTTTTTTTTTTTTTTTTAAAAAAACCTTGAACAGAAAAATAAAATTCAGGGCTAAGAAGAAAACCAGAATTATGGTAAACAATGGCTCAGAGCTGTGTATCATATATATATACACAAAAAATTAAAACAGTGTATCAAGTCCATGTACAAATGAAAACACTAAATACCCCAAGAGTGCAGATACCATAAAAGAACAAATTCTCCAATGAATGGCACTGTAGAGAGGATAATGTCTATAACAATAGTGTTTTTGAAGACCCTGGTTACAAGCCATCTGTATGAAAAATAAGGCCTCTTCCAGTGAGTACTAAAAAGTTGTTAAGCTTATTCTGAATATTATCTATAGCAAATATTTTCTGTTATTTTTAAAACAAATACGAGAGTTCAAGAACCAGCGTACATTATTGATATTACCTATTAGTCCACAAAATGCTCCATCAAGCACTAAAGGAAGAGGAAAACAAAATAAAATGAGTATTATTTTAATCACCAGCAACACTTTTCAGCCCTTTTTTTTTTTTGCAATCCAAGTCCTACTTCACTTAGGCTGCAGTTAACTCTATTTCCTTGCTTTTCCTGGTTCTCCTGATGAATTTCTGTCTCTGTGGGAATAGCATTAATGATTATCTGCTGAATGACTTCTCTTCCTCAAGTATTGATTCAGCAGTTCAACTCTGTTCACCATATTTAAATTATAGTATTTCCTACAAAAACAAGGAAGATAACTAAGAAATGAAGGTGGTTTTGCTATCCTTAGATAATGCTTATATTAATGTTACATGAATCTTTAAGCAAGAAGTAGAGATACTGCCTGAAATGACAGGTAACTTTTAGTTGAAGTAACCTAGTTCAAAAAGCTAAGTCACATATTAAAATATCATCTTGCTTGTTTATTGTCCTGTGAGTTTTATTTGTTGGTTTTGTTGTTGTTGCTTTTCTTTGTTTTATTTTGTTTTTAATTGTTATTGCTATTTTTAAGGACAAAAGCTGCTCACCTCTTATTTTTCAGAGAGAAAAATTATTAAGTAATACCAGAATTTCCAATGTGGTAAATATTCAAAGCAGACAGCTTTTAACTAAAGGACCCTAAGAAAAATATGGAGCAATACATACAGTATTGCAATTTATGAATAACATACTTTTACAATGTTAACAGAAAAACTTGTTTTTTGAACTCAGAATCAAATTTGTGTGTTCTCCTTTGACTTTACAAAACCAAAAGCTATTAGAAACATTTTATCAGTTTAAGGAAAGAGGAAATTTGGCTACTGAATCTGAAAAATTCCATAAGTGTAAGGTGAATTTAAAAATTTTATCAAAGTGCATGATCACATTCTTGGAAGGATTATTTTTGAGTGTTTAGAAGAGTTCTGCTATTATTCTTCTGTTTGCCTATGAAATTAAAAAGAAATATAATGACATAGATTATTTTTACAGTAATAGAATGTGGAGGGATCTACATTTCAGTAATTCCTGTTAAAATGACAGGGTTCACAGTATGAAAAGAAACTTTTTTAAACTGAATTCACACATTCATCAATTTTTTAGTCAGATCCATCAATCTTATTTGGGGAAATGAAGTATGAAATTGTTCTCCACTGTTGATTTTCAAGCTCCTTAAAATGATAAAACTAAGCTTTGAGGAAAGAGATTGCTATTTGTTTGGATTTTGCAAGAATATACTGACAGTAAAATGATCTTTAAAGAGATTGTCTGGAAGCATTGTTCTTAAGCTACTTAAGTGTCAAACAACTGACATTTAAACATAAATCTTCCACTACTTGATATAAATTTTTATACTCTAGCTTCACTTTCTTGATTTGTATTGAAGTAGTTATTCAACAATACCTTGTCTCTGCTGAAAATTTCCTAAAGAATATTAACTAATTTTTAGGCACAAAGAATATTTTTATAAGAATGAATCTATTTTAGTATTCAGAATTCTTGTGCGCTATACATAATTTGGAAAGTGATGCAGCTAATCCCCATTAATTGTGTATTTTTAAAATTAGTCTTTCAGAAAACCAGAAATGAGATATATTTTCTGATGATTGAGTAAACACACTTCTGCTTGAAAAAAATTATTTCCTTGCTGTCAAAATAAGTCTTTCTTTTTCTTCACTGTCTCTACAATGCCTGCTGTGTTTTAAAATATTTGAGCCCAAATAATTTACTAAAGTACTTGAAAAAAAAATTTGCCTTCTGCAGAGCTGTATCTACTCAGAACAGTCTAAAATATAGCTGGGTTCTGGATGCCATTTGTATCTAATTCAGGCAGATATTATCCATCCATATGTTTCTTAGTGGAAAAGTGAACTCTTAAAATTAGTTTAATATAATTTTCCTATAGTAATATAGAAAGCGGTTTACAGACAAAAATTATTTTACTTGAAGGGAATGTGTTTGAGGTCACATCAGACCCAGATGTTGGAACAGCATAAGAGCTATGTGAAGTTGCAATGAAATGAACTTTCTGGCTATGACTCAATGCCAACAGTGTACCCTGATGCAGAAATACCCCAGTTAGTGCCGTTTTATTCACTTCACCTGTACCCACATTGTGTGGCAACACCAGATGCACAATTTCACTGGTTCCATATATTCAAGATCAGAACATATTGTGCAAATGAGTCACAGTGTAGGTAAAGACTACAAAGAGTGTGCTAAAACCAGTAAGCAGTTCCTAGTGTCTGTAGGAAAAGAGGATGCCTGTTATCTCATCTTCCAGGGCCAATCTTAAAGGACTAGACTCTTAGTGAAAATTAGGAACCCCATTAATCTTGTATAGCAATGATTCATGAATTTCCAGATTTCTACAATATCCCTTATCCAGCGTCAATTCACTCTTAAGAACTGTAACGTGCTGCTGTCCTTCATCATTTATCCTCATCAATGAGCATGTGATGGTTTATGCATAGAATATAGGGAATGGTATTCAGTCCCATTGAAGCATAGGTGAAATTTTCTGAAGCTCTGCACTGTCTTGCACATGAAAAAAGAAATAAAAAAAATATAGTGATGATTTAATTTCTGTACTACTACTCACAGAGAGGGAATTTAAGTTCATTATTTAAATATGTATGTAGCTCTCGTTCCCTACATGCATACAACTAGTTCCCTACACTCAGCAAAAATTAATACAGTGTGAAACATATGTACGAAATGATTGACTGAAGGAACAGGAGAGATTGAGAAAATTTCTAACACTGATCTTAGTGATATTAAAACTGAAGTGACAACTAAAATAATTGCTGTCAGTAACCTCAATGAGAAGGAAAGCGCTAGGGAGGAACCCAAAGAATATTGCTGGTGTGATAGGTAATGAGTATAGATGACCATAAAAAATTAAGAATACCAATACAAAGCTTAGCTGTTTTTGGGGAGTGAATATGATATTGATGTCTCTACATAGTGTTGGGTGGATTTATTAAATGAATACTTACGCAGAATATTAGGCAATTCCATTCAGTCATCCAAGTAACTTTTTAGTTCTATTATCCCATTTCCTGCTAAAAATTATTTATCCACTGAAAGCTTTGATTTTCTTGTGCTTTTCTTCCACTAGAAGAGTGTACATCAGTGGTCTGAAACTGGACATTAGCACACCATTTTTATCTAAGCAGACCATTGGTTTTGCATTAAAGAACACATTAGAAATCTTGAATATGGAGAAGATCACTTCTCCAAGAGTTTAGAGAATATAATCAATTCTAATACACTAGGAAACTGAATATGGTGTCTGACAAGATCATTGTCCTTAATGTAATTTGACAATATTATATACAGACCAATTGTTCCTTCTGATCCTATGACTTGAATTGTGGCATTGACATGAACTATGGCATTTACCCATTTAGTCCAAATGATTTACAATCCACTTTGCCAGAGAAACCTCACTGATTTATAGTATCATATACAAACCAAACGTGTTACTTAAAAAAATTTTCTTACCCTTACTTCTGTTAATTTCCAGTTAAATATTCGGAATTACACATCTATGGATTCCTTAAATGCTATGTCAGTCTGACAGTTACCCCTTTGATAGAAAAATGATAAGGTCAATTTTGAGATGAACACCAATAAAGTGTTGATCCTGCAGATTTTAACACCTACTTGATTTGAAGGTGGTGATGTGTTTGCTCTCAGAATTCTCTACAGAGGACACATTTTCAGTTTTGAAAATCAGGAAATAAAATTTATAGGTTTTCAAAATCCCTAGATTTCCTGGCTTGATTCCACATTCTCCCATTCTCTTAAAACTGGCCAAAAAAAAAAATTCTGCTTTGTTTAATTCAGTTGTTTTAAAGAAAAAAAAATCCCAAATATGTAAATCTAGTGAGGAACAGAGGTGCTTTTTTGGTTTCTTTATCTCAAATCTGCCTGTGTACAGTGAAATTTTCAGATGATTTTGGTCTCTCTTGCTTTGCAAACAGGGTACCCATGCTGTGCTTCTGTTATAGAATAGTAGTGTCTGTTTTCAGTGGAACTTTCTGAAGTGAAAACCTTACCAGCATGCTGCTTCTAGGGCTGGTCTCTGCTCACAGACTGGATACACATGGCTAATAATCCTTTTTCATGCAGGTTGCAAATCTGGTATGTTCTATAGTTTCTAATGTGACCTTTGTAAAAATGTTTATGGGCTCATGAGCACACGGCAAGCATCTTAGCTTTTGAAATGCTTAGCTGTTCTTCTGATTCAGCTGGGATGTGGGATACAGCAGTTAATTGTGTCCCTACTTCTCTGCTTCTGGCCAGGGTTAAGTTGCATATCAATGTTCTGTTTTCAGTTCAAATTTTTTGCTGGGATAATAACACTCTTCTTTTGGAAGACTGAATAAGACTGCCTAATTGATTTCAAATGTTTGTACAAGAAACAGAATTATCTTGCTTTACTTTAAAAATGAAGGATTGTAATTTCTTTTCATATGCTTCCCTTATTTATGCTTCTGTTTGTAGAACTTTCCCCTACTTTAGTATGCTGTAATGGTCTCTTGAAAATAATTGCTTTTTGAACCTTTATTCATTAGAATGTCACTGATCAATAACATTTAATTGTAAAAACTGGCTTGAAGATTTTTCGGAAATGAGGCTTGTTTAGAAAATGTCTTAAAAATTATTCTTTTTGCTAGCTGCATAATTTAGATGAGAAACTAGATCTGGATTGTGTTCATAAATGAAGATCTTTGATTTTAAATAATGTTTGTTTTCTATGTGTATTTGGGATCCTATAAGAACAGGAAACTTTTTTACTTTATAACCATATCAAAACCCAGAAGAGCCAGACTATATTAACATAGCAGAAAGAAGAGGGTCAAAATAAGCCTCTGATGTGCACCTGAAATTACTGGCCTGTTGCACTGAAGTTGAATCTGGAATGAAAATTGCAACTTATGAAAATGCTTTAGATTACTAAAGCAGTACTTACATTTAAGCTGTATTGAAGTGTTGCTCTTGCAGCTTCAGTGTTCTTTAACCAGTGTGGGCATGCACAGAGAGGACATGCATGAACATTCTGCTCTTAGTGTGGATGCTGCAAAATCAGCCCTTCAGTGACTTGCCACTGAGACAAAGAAGTTGATATGCAACTATCCCAAGTTATGGGTTTTCTGGAAAACCAATTTCATGCATGGTGGAGTTCTAATCCCAACACCGGGTTTTGAGCCCTTTGCTTCTGTTTGTATCAGGAGTAATGTAGCTTCTGATTTCTACTGCAAGACTCGATGTTGCCTGACTAATTGGCAAAATTTTGGGGAAAAAAAGGTCAAATGTATCAGCACTTTAGTTTAGCTCTTGATGAGGGTATCCTTTTCCAAAGCTTTATTAAAAGTTAAATTCCATGCTGTATTTTAAGGTTTGGATTTAGGAAATGTTGGTTTGCTTTTTTTTTTCAAGAGGCATCTCTGAAATTGAACTCGACAGTAGCAAGAAAAAACAGCAGCACACTTACAATCATTTATGAAAGGAGCAATAGCAGGTTTCTGGCACAATGGGTATTAGAGCTGAATTGTTTCCATTTCCTCCAGAATTCCATTTGTGTGGCTTTTCAAGTTGGTCTCCTTGAAGAAGGATGACCTAGATGGAGGTGACTTACTGTGTAATAGACAGAAGACCGTAGAAGGGAATCGCTTCGAAAATTCCCATGCACTACTAGGTTTTTAATTAACTGTATCTGAGCAAAGTTTGAGTGAACCAAGTGATGCTCTAGTGGTGTGCGTTTTCATCTTTTCTGGGAAAAAGGACCAGATTCTCGCATAGAGAAAAAGCCAGCTTGGTACTTGAAGTGTGAAATATTATATCTTCAGAAGTTTACTTTTCTTGTAACCTTAAATTGAGAAAATTAATATCTCAGGCCATTAAAAATATTTAATACCTCTAATATTCTTGCAAGGTAATAAATGCTTAAATCAAAGTTCTCTGTCTGCATTCTTTTCCCAGATTTCATTTGGATATAATTAACTATGTTGGGAAATCTGCCACTGGCTACCCACCTCCACCTTAGCAGATATTTTCTTTCTCACACCCTCTCATTAAAAAATGGACATTAACATTTTAATGAAGTGACATCCTGGCACAGACAGAATATTTCATCAATGTTTTGTGTGTGTGTAGGTGGGAGGGGGTTGTAATCCTGGAGAATGTTTCAACAGTTACTTCCTGGTGACTTACAAATGTTTTTAATGGATAAATCTTGGATGAAGAGTATGAGGCAACAGAAGTGGAAGAAGAAGAAAAATGCAGATTAGAAATATTAGCATTTTGCCTGAAACTGGTTGAACCCCTATGTTTTTACCTATATCTATTGGGATAGATACCTCATGATTTTCTTCTGGTTCTGTTGGTGAGGGTGAGGTAAAAGATGCAAATTCCATCAGCTTAGTATTAGATTTTATGCTAAGTAATAAGAAGTAGCAAGAAACACATATTTCCAGTTAAAGGAAGAGAAGATCAAGAAGACAGTAGAGGTGATCAATTTCTGTCACTCTCAGTAAATATTTTTCCCTCAGCAATGCATGACAATGAAGAAATTTTCACAGGTGTTTTTTGGCTGGTATTCTCTTCATTGCAAGTCTATACTTCTGGCTGCAGCCTCCACTGCTGTAAGGGCTCAGCCTTCCTTTAAGGCAGTCATGCACTGAGATCCAGAGCAGAGCTTGACTTTTAACAGCGTGCGATTTTAATATGCTAAATGACAAATTCCTTTGCCTGCACAGAGTCTATATTATTGCATTTTGGCTTGAGTCAGCACATTAGAAACAATGTCCAGGAAAAGGAGTGTATATTGTGTCTGGAAGTATGAAAGCGAAGATCAGTATAGGTGCTTCTTCAGTGTGGGGTTTGTACATCAAAAATATTTCACTGGGCTATCCTAGTTTAATTTCAGTCAGTTCTGTGTCAGCCACAGAATGAAAGAATGGCTGAGGTTGGGAGAGACTTCTGGAAATCAGGTAGTTCATCTCCTCCTGTTAATACAGATTCACCTACACAAGGTTGCACAGAGTTGCATACAGGTGAGTTTTAAATATTTCCAGAGAAGGAAATTCCATTGCTTCTTTGGGCAGCCTGTCAATCCATTGAGGACTGTGAAAGTTTAAAATTTTCTGTCCAGAAAACACAAGAAAGGAAAATACCTGTGAAATCTGGGCAACACACTTTAGAGATAAGTTTCAAATTTTAAAGTCAGCAGAGCTCCTGGTGGGATTTTTATGGAGAAGTCAGTAGGCTCTCAGAGGTGTTTTCGAGTCTGCAGTTGACACAGCCACTGGGGCTGTTGAAATGTTCTTCACTCATTCAGTACTCTTATACAATCTTGGAGTACACAAACACCTTTTTGTGTGCGCTGTCAGGAAATTTGTTTCCATGATTTTCAAGTTAGGGATTTGGGTTGCTGGGATAATTTGAAGCAGTTTTCCTGCCATGTCTGTTAGAAATTATATAAAGAATTAATTTTGCTGTACTAATTTTATCATATGGTCTTGAAAAAATAATGAAAATAGAAGAGAATATATATATTGAAGACTTTTACATTTTCAGTTCTGATGCTGATTTGTATTGTCAAGGTGACAGTTCCTTTTATGGCCTGCATCCTTTTGTTGTATCTGACTTTTTTTGGCTTTTCTAGAATAGCTCTAGCTCCTGGTGAAGATATTTCTAAGCATAAAAGCTCTTTATTCTTTGTATCTGATTTTTGAGAGCTACCTAGTTCATGTTAGTCCTCAACAGTTAAAAAGATAGGAATACTGTTTAATTCATTGCCACTGAAGACATTTAACCAAATGTTCATAAAAAGTAGCTGGGAATTTAAATAGGAAATGTATCACTTTATTGTATAATTCAGCTGAATCAGAAATTTTAAGATGATTTACAGCTCCAAGGTATTTAGTTAGTCTCATCATTATCATATTTGAATGGCCCTTTAAAGTAATGAGAGTGGAAATAGAGCAATTAATTGTTCCAGTGCAGCAAAATATGTATGAAAAAGTCACTGAATTTCTTTACTCGTGCATGTCCCCTTTGAAATGTCCCTTTAAATTGTTTTTAATTTTCCAAATTACATTAAATGTACAGCTTTTTTTTTTTAATACAGAGAAAATTAATATTCTAGCTTATTTCACATGTAAATATAGCAGCAGTAGACTCATTAGACTGAAGTTTACTAGAATTTAGATCCAATTCTATTGTTTCATGTACTTTTTCCTGCCTAAGAAATGCACTTATTCTGAGTGAACCACTAGAGTCCCACACTGGTTTTGTTTCTTCTACTGTCAGAAATGCTGTTAGTCTAATGCCAAAACAAGGAACAGTCAAAATAGGCTGTGACTTACATCTGTATGGTGCAGCAGGAGTTGGATAGCACTGAATTATCCTCATTTTTACCTTCAGTCAGCACAGTGTCCTTTGGGAATGAAAACTTTTGAAAGTATAAAATTGAAGACCATTACAGATTAAACATTTGTTTCAGTATGGTTCATGATTTCAAAGGATCCACTTGGATCCTTTCTCTTTCAATGTCTCCAAGCACAAATAATAAAATGAAATAAAAAAGCATAATAACAATCTTCTACCATGAATAGACATTCACTTTGTTTCTATATTTAATTGAGTCAAATTTAAGTATTGTGTGATTCATTTGAAGAGAAATTGTCTTTAGATGACCAGCTACTAGGAAAAACAAAAAATGAAAATTTAAAATCACTTCATTAACTTCTTGCATTAAAAATAAAATTCCTGACTGATTACATATGCTGAAAGGATTGAAAAATCATAGACATAAATAGAAGATTTCATTTATTTGGCTTTAATTTCAAGAAAAGTTTCCAAGGAAAAAAGTTTTTCAATACAAAGATATATATGAGGTTAGGTTTTAGAAGCATCTGACAGAAGATTTCAGTGAAATAAAAGTGTCTGCTGGTGTCAAATGGGACCATATAAAAATTGACATAAAAATTGTGAAGGGACCAATATATTCTCTAAACCTGTATGGAACAGGAATCTCAAAAGCCAATGGCAAAATTGTTGTTGATGTCCTATGTGGAAAAGACTTGATGAATGTTTCAGCTGGTGAATCAGTAAGTTTGCTCATAAATAAGCAAACAGGGAGGTAGGGGAAGACATAGTAGTTATGGTTGTGTTGTAAAAGTTTTGAGAAATATTTGTGGCCAAGGTAGAACAGGGACTGAAACAAATCAGAGAAGATGCTTCTACAGCAAGGTTTTCCAGGTACCATTTTCATGGCACCAATGGAAAAGTGAGAAAAAAAAAAGTCAGCATTATGTAGGAGTGGCTACCAGCAGGTGATGGCTATGACAGCTGTGTGTCACATCATTTATTTTGCTATAGGAAGAAGAAAGAAAGTAAATGGACTTATTATTTTTTTTAAGCTGAATAAGGGAAAAGCAAAAAACCACCCAAACGACCAAAGAAAACTAAAGAAAACATAGTGTACCCCACTTGTATTTTTTTTTAAGAATCATTATAAGTACCCTATTTTCTGTCATTTGCATGAAATTACAACGTTATTAATGAGAACATCTTTGGAATATTTTGGACAAACAACAAAAAAATAGATGTTGAGAATCAATCACAATATTTTCAGGAAAAGGAAAAAACTGTAGACTGGGTTTTCACATCAGTAAAATCAAGGTGTTAAGTCTGATCCATTTAAAAAAACAGAATATTCTTGATCAAAGGACAAGTGATAATACTAGGCAAAATTTAATTAGTTCCAAATAAGGCAGACTAAGCCTCTTTGCCACTATACTAATAAAAGTTTTTACAGCAATTGTCGATTCAAAAAAATTTTCTCATAAGGTGCTAAATGCACACACACACACGCACACAGACAAACCCCATTATGATAAAGAGTTCAGATTAAATTAATGATTCACTCTTATTTTACAAAAATAGGAATAATCATACATGTTTCAAGGTTTTGTATAGGTTAAATTGCACTATAATGATGACAACACAAGTTATTAAGTGTCAATTTATATACTCGGATTACACTATTGTTATTTATCTAGTAGTATTTTGAAATCAAAGCCTTATTTTATATTTTTGAGAGTTTTAAGACTGCTTTAAGTAATTTTATTCATATAAAGCTGTCCATTTCCTCAGACACAAATGAAGAACTGAAGTGAAATATTCCTGCCATGCTGATCAGAGCAATTTTCCAGGAGACATTCAGGCCAAAAGAGACACTGAATTTAGGTTTCTCACAGAAAGAACTTCCATTCCTAAGTGGTTAAAGGGTACACACAATCTTACTGGTTTCACGTTTAATCAGCTGCTGCTGTGATTGCTGCCAAGCCAATTTTACAGCTGTAAAATGTTTTGAAAAACACTTGTTAAACACACATGAGAACATAAGCAGCATTATGACTCCTTCTGCAGTCCAGATAAGCCTTTTGCATGGAATGTGGGCACTTGCTCAGGGTGGGTGAGTTTTACACCTGTAAACATTCAGAGCTCTGAGTTTTCATGGCACTGTCTAAAAGAGAGATGCCCTATGAGAGAAGGCCGTGTTGGAAGCTCAAGGGGAAGAGATGTGCTTTTGTGACATAATGTTGGGTAAGGTCACAAATTCAGATTGATGTGCTTCAGTTTTATTTAAACTTTGCTTAGATGCCTAAGCATGCTAGGGTGATTGGCTGCAATCACCTTAGTCCCACTCTGGAAAATTTCCATATGCAACTAGAGAGCTTTGAGGATGTGCTATCTTTGTTCCTTTTTGAAAAAGACAAAATGCTTATTTGATATAAATAGCACAAACAATATGGCTCAGACCATAAAAGTCAGAGAGAGCTGTGCAATTAGTAGCCATATAACAATAAATGCAAATGCTGCTGGTACTAACCTACATATATCACAGTAATTAACAAGAGTCCTTTCTTTGAGTAATAAATGTAAAAAAAAGTGGAAACTTACAAATTTGTGAGTTTCTTTTGTTTGGAAGATAACCACATTCAATACATAGTTGGGTGTATTCAGATTTATAATGCTCATTCCACTAGAGTTAAGTTTCTACTTCATACATATAATTACAGCATTATAATCTCATTGTGCCCACATTGTCATGAAAACCTGAGGCTGCTTTTACTGCTGCCTTGTATGGCCATAAAACAGGCCAAAACCTACCAAATTTTTACTTTCATAAACACTAAATCTTCAAAATCACGTATTTGTCATGACACATATTAGATTGCTAAAAATATATCGACAGCAGAAAATGAAAATGCACTACTGTTAAATTGGTAAAATGAATTTATATAGGGGAAATTATTTTCTAATGTTATAATGTGTGGTATATGCCAGGATTTATTCCTGGATATGCCAGAATATAATTTATTTGTGACATATTGTTATTCTATCTTTGATGCACAAAAGATAAATGAAAATATGGACACCACATTGCTCAGACTTCTTTTGAATGAAATTGAACTTTTTGTTTTTCTGATAAAGTGACAATGTGAAGGAATTCAAATAGTTTTCAGTCTTACAGACTCTAAAATAATCGTAATCATACATATTAAAAATTTCAACTTACTTTAAATTTTATAATGACTACTGTTCACCCTTGTGATACAGGAGTTTAAAAAAGCTGGAAAAAAGGTCAAAACTGTGATTTTCAGCATCATGCCATGAGATAAAAAAGGGGAAATTTCCAGAATTAAAGCACTTAATAAATCCAATTTCCTATAATGTTTCTATATATTTATTATTACTGAATATGTATTTTCCAGCTGAGCTATTTTGAATATACTTAGTGTTAAAGGACTTAACAGAAGAGAAACTAAACGTAAAGACTTCCTTGAGGTTTTTCTCAAAGTGCAAAGAACACTAGCAACCTTGAGCGGGATATTTCATTTTAGAGTCTGTTAATGAAGAAGTCCATATGCTCCTCTCATGAACTGGTCATGGCTTTCTGTTCCTTTGTCTGAAAGTGTTTCCATGCTCATCTTTTTGAAGAACACAACCAGCCTGGAATTGGCTGGATGAGCATTTGCTTATCAATGGGCATCATGTACAACAAATTAAACCAGTTTCAAGTTTTACTTTAATTTCACAGTCCTGGACACAGACAACATGAGTTTAGTTTAGGTAATTCCCAGAGTAAACTGAAACTACGATTACTGTCAGTGATAGCATACTTTGAGTGTCCCTGCTTGTTGGTACCAATAGCCAGACACTCTCTGCTATACTGTGATTTGAGAATAAATTTTGTTTAAATGGACAAAACCCCTTGGAAAGTGGTGCTGATTTATTTAATTTTTAGACTTAGTTTCTCTTCTGCACTACTTAGAAAGTTTCCAACTTCTGGAAAACAAGTTATAAGTTGCCACAGAAGTTTAAATTCTCAGGTAGACACATTTTATTCTATCAAGGACTGCACTCTAACTACCAGGTGCCTGAAAGTGTGTCTGTCAATAGACTTGAGTAGGCCTTTTCCATCTGGCCACACACACAGTTGTACTTTTAGGTAAATGCTTTCAAGACAATATATTTGTAAGGAATATTTGTTTTTCTTCTTCCTGCCCCTCAGCTAAAGGCTCTCAGAAGCTGTTAAAAAACCACAAGTACTCTGACTTCATCCTAATCAACTTCAAATACAAGTGACTGAGGCTACAGACTTTTTCAAGCAGAAAGCACAGAAAATTGCTACAAAACCCCCTTCTGCTCTTTCAGCAATACCACTGAATAAAAAAAGAATTAATTGCATGGATGTTAAACAAACTTTGCAGAACATTTTATTTATTTGTACAGTACAGTACTCTCTAGACAATTTAGAGTTCTCATTTGTGTAATTAACTTATTGATCCACACCAAAAAAAATTACACAAACAATAAATATCTCTTAAAAGTGACCTATTTCAATGAATGTGAATATTGATTTCATTGTTTGAAGTGCTGCACAAAAAATGTCTAAAAAAGAAATAAATAATTATATATGCCAATCATTCAGGAAATCCTTCTCTCTTGTCCTTTTATTAGCTCCCACCCCTCTTCAATTTTTAATCAAACTTTGATTTTGACAGATTTTGGTGATCAAAAGCCTAAACCATAGATACAGATCCAAAACATTTTACTTATGGAATGTCTCTCCAGTCTTTATGCCAGCACCATGCCTTTGAAGTTTTCAGGCTTATCAAAAAATTGGTCTTTGAGATGGCACAGGTTGTTTTACAGCTGTTGTCCTTAAAAATTGATTTTTATGTTCCTTTTTGAGAAGGTAGTAAAATCAGAGACATTTTGGCTACACATGCATTTTTGTACATCGTAGTTCATAATTTTCGAAGCTGTTAAAAATTTACTTCGCTGTTACTAAAAATTTTCTTGTTGCATGATTCTGAAGCAACTCTTCTGACAATCAAGAAAACAAAGTTGCTGACAGCTTTAGCTTATTGTCTCCTGGCTGTGGGCTAACTGCTAGCTGGCTCTGACATCTGCTCTTCAGTGCTTGTGCAGTGTTCCATGCACTCTTCTGGGGGACAGCTTGATTTCTACTTTCAGACATGATAAAAGCAATATTTCTGCCTCTGTATGGCTGGAAATCCACCATCCAAGACAGCAATGACACTTGAAGGTAAGACATTCATGCTTTTGCTGGTCCTCCTGTCCTATGAAATGGATATACCATTTCTGAGATGACTGGTTATCTTGGATTGAGATAATTATAGCATTTATGACATGTATGTGCTCTTAGATAGCCCTAATGCAAAAAGGTTAAGTAAATGAAGTTATGTGATGACAGATGCACTCTCGTTAATTGATTGACTACTTTAGAGAAATTTGCAGCACTAAGTTGCTAAAATTGTTCTGCATGTTGCTATCAGAACTACTAGCCCTTAACTAATGAAAGAGCTTAGCAGAATGGTTCTCAATTATTTTTTTTCCACGTGGACTGCAATTTACTAAAAGCTACACTCTCAGAGATCCCCTGTTCTCTTGTTAATAACATTTCTCTAAATTGCTTGCAAAACCTGCTTACATAGGAGGAAAAAATGGAAAGCAATTTTCTTCTTATTTCTTTTTGTTACTGCTAAACCCCATGTAAAATCAAAGACTAAGACCTGGGAAGAATGAAGCTTTTAATCCAACTTTGAAGCAGAATTTTGTGCCCAAAGAGGCATGAACTTGCTTATCTCACTAGTCATAGTAGTTTGAAGATGTTGGCATCAATGCCATGGGGTTTTAAAAGTTTTTAATAACATTGTATTTCATAAATGTTAAAGTAATACTTGATCAATGCTGGAAATGAAGTATGAAACTTTCATACTGTGGTTGAAACCTTCATTCCTGAATTTTAATTGTCAGGCTGTAGTCATTCTGAGTGAGGTAAATGCTGCTTTGTACTCCCTGCCACAGCTATGAGAGAAATGCCGCAGCACAGAGTTGCTTGTGGAAGCAGTGTGTTCATAGATCCCTGTATATGGTCTTTCTGTGAAGGGTGGGAATTACTATGCCTACAAAGGAAACAGTGCTATTCCTAGCCCATGTCCACCATTGCTCAGCTCCAGGTATCTGTTGATATTGGGGAAGGAAGTGGCTGGCATATCTCTGCCCTTTTGCCACCACTTTCACAGTCAGAGAGGTCAGAATGAATTGCAACATATCTGGCCTGTGATACAGCCCTACAAATTGCTGGGTTTGTTACAAACACTGTGACAGAAACACTTTTTGTTAGAAACAAGAAGTGAAACTACACAGTTTGATTCCCAGGTCATATATGAACTTCCTAGATTTGGCAAACTATTCCCTTTTGTTAGCTGGCAAGTGAGGCTGGTGCTTGTAACAAGTTTAATAAAGATAGTTGCCTGTACTTGTGAAATTTCTTCTTCTTCTCTAATAAAAGATCCACAAAATAAATGCAAATTTACATATATGTATATATATCTAAACAGATTTCTGTAGAGGAAGTTACACAAAGCTTGAACTTACAGTGGCTTTTTAGGCTGTGCAATTGCTTTAAATATGGCAGCTGGTGCTTTATAAACAGTGTTTAAATAACTAGACCTCTGGAAATTGTCTTTCAGAGGGAGGGATTATTTAACAGAGAGAAATGACCGATAATTTCTAATGCAAGTTTTAACCCACCCTCTGGGGAAGACAGGTTGCATTTTGGGCAAGTGATTTTACCTGCCAGTCATACAGATGTCATTCAAAAAGTGATACTCCTCCTCAACCCCTAAAATACCATGGGAATCATCATTTTCTGTCTGGTCAAAGCAGAGATATAAAACTCTACTGACTCTATAAAAAAGCTGACTCTGTGGTGGGGGAGGAATGACTAGAATGTAAGGGAAGGAGTTTGTGCTTGAAAAGGCCTCAACATTTAAATTATACAAAGAATGATAATAAAAAAAAAAGCAAACAGGAAAAAACTATATGTGAAACAATTTATCAAGTTGTCAGTCTGCTATCTCTGTCACCTCTTGAAAGAGCAGCAAACGAAGAACTATTTTTCCTTGGCTCTTCACAGCAGCAGAGTCCAAACTGGGCCCTTATCTGGTCTAGCAGAATACAGTTTTACAGGATTATTTCAGTACACCTTAAAACCTACTTTGACTTTGCCTTTCCTTTGCTGGACATTGCAGAGGCTCTGAATATTTAAAATCTGAGTTTCACAGGACTATGTTTTAGGGGAAAAAGAAGGCTCTGTGGTTATAAATTTGCATGAAATGTAAAGAAAAACTATGTGTACAAGGACTTGTGCTGATGCAAATGTGAGAACTTAATGTGGAAAGGGACCCAGCCAAGGCAAACAGAATGGCACTGCCAGCTCCTGCCCCTTCTTTATGTGATGCATGTGCATCCTTTTAGCCTGCAGATAGAAACTAGAATTCAGTTGCCCTCTTATATATTCACAATCACGTTCATCTACGCATAATAAATTTCTCACCATTTTTAAATCCTAAGTACACATACTTTATCTTCTTTGGCCCTGACTGACATAAATTTTCTATAAACAACTAAGAAAATGCTAAATTATATTAACCTGATAAAGCAGTAAGCAAAAACAATAAAATGAAACAAAATATAAACAATAGAACTCATGGAGTATATAATCTTAAAGTTGGGATATTAGAAAAAATCTTGTTTTGTTTGTTCAGTAATGTCATGAAATGGAATAATGTGCCATTTAATTAATGTTACCTAATACAAAAACACATACAATTGTCAAGGTCCACAAATTTCATCAGCATCACAAAATTTCTATGAGTTAAGATTCTATATTAAACTTCACTAGTGCTTTTTGTTTAAAGCATTGAAACTATAATTACATGTAGACATTACCTTAAAATATAAAATAATGAAGACTTGGATAAATTTTCCCGGGTATTTTTCTGCCTACACTATTGTAATGCTTTTGTTTTTTTGGAACAAATACCCTTTACTTAAATATGGTAGCTCTGTGTAATTTTACAGAAGTTCATTTTTTTTTGTCTTTAATCTTTCCTGAGGGTATATTTATCTTTTCCACAGAGAAGCAAAAGCATATTTTCACTATGTTACAAAACATAGAAAGAAACAAGTTGGTGAAAAATAAATCTCCTAAGAGGATAATTTTCAGACGTGATTATAGTTCATATTTAAAGAAAACATCATATGGAAAAGTCTAATTTAAAGGAATGAAAGATAATTATGAAGATGAACAACACACTAGACAGTACAAGCAGCCACAAAGGTTGACAGATTCAAAGGACTGATGTCTCCATAGCCTTCTCAAAGGATGCAGAGCAAGACTGGTTGTCATTTGCTGTCACTGTGATGGAGGACTATCTTTTAAAGTAGAAGGAGAGCATAACAAGAAGGGATTAAGACATAATTCTAATTTAACTATATCTTCCCTTCTTACACACATGATTCATGTTCCTAATTAACGCCAATTAGAGCTGAACTCAGTACTATACAGTGATTAATTCTTTTTTTTGGCATTGCAAAGAGTGCACATAAGGACATAACTACTACTTATGAATAGCGCTATGCTAAAAGGTAATTTTTTAATGTCAGTGTCAGCATTTCCTTCCCTTACTGAATTTTCAGAAGGAACACATCAGAGTCTTTCTACAATCACACTAGTTCAGATCTTAAGCAAGAGGATTAATATTTTTACTTAACCTTGAATATTTTTTTCATACAGTGATGTTCATCTTCACACAGTGAAGCTTTTAAGATTTCTGACTCTTCATAATCTGCGAATCTTCACAAGAAAGCCTTTATCAAAATTACTCATCTATGGGTCAAATTTGAGGTCACTTTCTGTAATTTCTGCACTAATCCATAGTTTGGATACAATATTTAAACTTGACTGAACTTTCATTTTCAGGAAAGCACTTAGAACTAAAATGAGGGTGGAAGTTCTCTCTTCACAGGAAGCCATAGGAAAAGCAAGAGTCAAGAGGAACAAGGTACAGCATAGAGGTTTCAAAAGTAATCATGAGAAAGGAATTTTTTACAGAGAAAGCAGTCATTTATTTGAACAACCTTCCCACAGACATGGCAGAATCCCCATCACAGGAAGCTTTAAAGATGGGATTGGACATAGTGCTAGTCTCCCTTTCCATTAAAGGTTGGACCAGAAGATCTTTTGAGGTCCCTTCCAACCTAGGCTATAATCTTATTAATACTTACAGAGTAGGTTGCTTTCATCTTGGGCTGTTGCTGGAAGTCTTTACGACTCTTTTCCCCTTGATATGTTGTGTCCAGTGTACCATCACCACGCCAGTCTGGTTAAAACAACATGGTATTTGGTAGACAGGGATGAGCAATGCCCTGAATCAGCCACAAGATTGGCTAGGCTCAAGCCTGTAAATCTTGCTGGACTGCTGCTACACACCCAGTTTTGATCAGCTCATATTTGAGACAGATCAGTCATATCAGTCTGGAAAATATCACATAGACAAGTTCTCTGAGTGCTTGCAATATGCATGAGGGAAAGAGAGCTGTATTTTGTACAATGACACAAATGGAGATTTGAGGTGATAAACACCAAGATGAGAGATTTCACCACCTGGATGGCAATAAGGCAAACATCACAGTTTTAAAAACTTCTTGGATATGATAACTGGGAGAGAATCTTGAATTTCAGACTAAACTTTGCATAGATGGAAGATGTTATCTGTAAAAGTAAAAAATGAGAAAATGTGCATCAGTTAGGAATACATCGATTGTTTTGTCCTCTGCCGAAAGGTGGCAGGAGCCATAATATTTATGTAAGAAGAATAAAACTGGTGAGATAACAATTCAACTGCTTAAAAGCTTTGAATGATGAATAACAAGATAATGCTCAAAAGATTGGGCAGGAGATAATGTCCAAAAATGATAAGGGGTGTTCAAAAGCAATTAAGGGCCACAAACTTTGGTGAGTGGATAATCAGATTTCAGGAAGAGAACCATTGCCAAAGGCAACTGACTTAATGAGAAGTATGGTGCTGAGTTTTGTGCTACTAAAGGTTATTACAGACTGGATCAAGAAAGGTTATTACAGCCTGGTAAAGTACAAGGGGTAAAACTGTCCTGAAAATAGTCTAAATGGACTGAAAGAGAGAAAAACTATCTATTGCTACAACAGACTACTTTTTGTTTATACATTAGTGAGAAAAGTAGTAGGAGAAAAATGAAGATTAATGAGAAGAACTGAGTAGCCAGCAGTGTTACTCCACACCTCTCCTGAAATCACAGAGTGTGTCCCAATGGTGTAAATTATCATACCACCACTAGCTTTAATATTGTCTTCATTTTTCTCATGTTAAGGATTTATAAACCCATGAAGGCTTATGGCTGTATAGGAAGCTGACTTTATTTTTCATGTCTATTTTGGTCTTAGCTGAATACTGGAAATCAAGGAGTAAACAAGAATGGTCATCAATACCATGACTAGTATTCCTATATGTCGAATAAGGAATTTATTACATTCTGTGGGGGTTTTTGCTTGTTTGTTTGGGGGGTTTTTGTTTGTTTGGGGTTTATTTTTGAGGGTTTTTTTTTTCCTAGCATGATTCATTATTTACTTCAGTGAATTAAAGAAAAAAATCCCATCAAAACACAAACCATGCAAAAATAAATCCTTCAAAGAAATGTGTTTTCTGGAAATCCAGTTGCACTGGATAAAGTCAATTTTCAGCACATACTTATTGCCAAAAACAAGATAGTAAGACTTCATATGATTTAGATAGCACATTAAGAATATAATTTTATGGAGGATTCAGTAGCAAATTGGCATATGTAAAGAAAAATAGCAACCACTGTTCATATGCTGACAGTTAATGATGAAAAACAGTTTGAGATGGAAAGCCTTAGGAGTATACAGACTTTCAGCTTCGAGAGAAACCTCACAGCAATACAGGTGTTTCCTGAGTATTTTCCCTTGTCAAAGAAGCCATGCCTCCTCTTTCTTTCTATATCCACCACTTCTTCCTTTCCTTGTACACCACTTCTTCCTCTACACAGAACTCTATTTGCTATGATTTTCTATTTTTATGCTTGTTCTGAATAAAGATTTTTCAGTTTCCTCTGTAACTTTATACGTATGCTAAAAGAGGGAAAAAATAGCTTTGGTGAAATAAAAACAGTAGTCCTGCCACCATGCACCAGTGTGTACAACCTGACCTGGTCTTCCCAGTAGCTGCCCTGTCAGGGCTGAGGGGCTGGTTTTATATCTCCCATATATGTGAGATATAGCTTATATCTTCTATGGAAGATATCCACAAGATTTATGTTGTATATACTGTACACTTTGTTTTAAGGATACACTCATTTAAAAGAAATTGTGATAGACTCTTGATTTAACTAAGTCTCATTTTTTTTTTGGAAAAGATATAGGATACACTTTATAGGAAAAAATATTTCTAAAGATATATATATATATCCTGATTCTTCAGGCAAGGGGTGCTACTACATGTATGGGAGGTCTGACTTCGGTGTCAGAATGGTATTTTAAATTTTTGAAAGTTAAGTAAATGTATGTGCATGCTATATATATGTATATATATATATATTTAGGTATATGTGTAGACCTCTTCTATTCATCACAGATGAAATTACTGACTTGTCACTTTGATATCTGTGTTCAACTTTTATTAATTCAAATCTTTTAGACAGAGAAGGAATACAGTGCTCTGTATTACATAGTTTGCTTATAAACAAAGACTCCAAAGACTTTTCATCACAGAATATAAAATGAAGGAAACTAGCAGATAAAACACCTTACATTAGAGTGCATTTGAGGATATACAGGTAGCAGTTCAGGCACAGATGATCAGTGTATCTGCACAGATGCCCATCCTCAAAGGCAAATCAGCAGGGTGCCACCTTTGGTGGCACTGTTTTCAAAAACACAGCTTCTGGACAATGACATGACCTATTTCACAGTCCATGACATGAGTCATTTATCCTTTTATGTTCATGGCATAGAGCTATATATGCCTCATGTGTGACAAATCGAAATAAATTCTTTTTCTGAAAACAATTTCACAGTCAGTCCAGTATCTGTGTTAAGAAACATGGTTTCTTGCAAGAGTTAGTTTACACAGAATTTTTTCAAACAAGTCTTGCCTCAAAGTGGAAAGAGAGGAGATGAACGAAAACCAGAAAGATTCTGAGGAGTAGAAAGAGATAAAAGGAGAGATATAGGCAGAAATAATGTTTAAAGTATGGAAAAGAGTGAAAGAGACCTCTGAACTTCTTACAGAAAAAATAATAAGAGAAGTAGCACACAGAGGAAAGACCAGGGCTTCTACAGATAATTAGCGAGGTAAAGAAGACCTTCACAGATAAACCATAAGAAAACAAAGCCATATTCTTCTGACAATCATGCTTTAGGACTATTTTTTAGCTTTTGATTCTTTTCTCCTTATTTGTTAAATCTGTTAACACAAACCTAACCCAGTTGTGCTATTTATCAACGTTTCTTGCTTGAACAGAGGGATTTGAAAGCCACAAGGTCTCTACTGCCTTATGCCTGTAATAATATGTTGCTTTGTCTCCAGAATACGAAATCGCTGAAACATTTAATCTAGGCAATATTCTTTCTAGATATATGTGCTCTGTGTTTCATATAATTCACTGTATTACACACTGTATCAGAAATTATTAATAACTAATAAATGACATGCATATAAATAAAACATTATTTAATGCCGTTAAGATGTGTTAGTGTGATCTTATCTTCACACGTTTCACTTAGCTGAGAGATGAAAATAAAAAGAAAAAAGACAGTGTGCCTCTTACCTAAACTTGCTTGCTTGATGATCCTTTTCATCCTTTTGGCTGATAGCAAAATTAGTTCTCCCTCCATGTCATCAAAACATCCAGTGTCAAAGTCCTCGCTTAGAACATGAAGGATTGAAAAGGAGCTGCATAGCTTTACCCTAAAACTTTGCTTCCACTGGAAAGTTATCTTTGGAAATGTTAAGTGAGGCAAACTCATCTCCAGGATTGAGAGTTTATTGCTGATTTTTCCCCTAAAGCTACCCAACAGATAGCAATCTGAAGCTGAATCACCTCAGAAGTTGAATAGATGGAGTGGTGCCTGGCTGGAAGCAACAGCAGCTTGATAGCGTGAGACTGTGATTTAGGGAAGTAAAGAAAAAACTAATCCCCTCCCTAACACTGACTTTTACAGTCTAACTTTTTCAGACTGAATATTAGAAGTTATGTACATAAATCCAAGAAACCTTGGAGTAAGTGCCTCCTCCCACCTTCTTTTCCATCAAGATAGAAAGCTGTGTAGTGGCAGCACTTTATTGTCAAAAGCTGTTTCAGTTGGCCTAGTGTACCACCTTATTGTGGGCATCTGCAAGGGCTCTTCTGTGAGCTCCTTGATGTTCCAATATGCACACTATCAGTCCTGTCCATCCCTTTGACCTGATAGAAAGAATGATATAATTTGCAATGTTAGTTTTCTCCAAAAGGAAAGCTTTACATTGTTGCTTTGTGAATTCAGATCCACTCTAAAATAAATATTCAATAGCATGAATATCATGTAATGTTACATGTGCTATTTGCACTTAGAAATATTATACGTCCACAATTGCTGAATTACTGACTGTGATAATGTTTCTCAAAATTACTTATAAAACAGCCATAAAGCAAGAGTAAAGAAAAATAAAATCCCAAACCCTCAGTTACCTATCCTTACTAACTTTATTTTGTTAGCTCTGCTCTACAATGCAACATTTAGTACAGATCCTCTTCTCAAAAGAGAGATTTAGAAATAATGTGCTGAGACTTCATAGTGTGCCTCATCAACCCAGTACATGGCAAGAGACTTAGAGATTTGCTGTGGTCTTTCTTCAGTACATGTAAGATATTGGCAATATGCCCAGCTAATTTGAACCTGATTACTGGCATAAATTCACTTGGCCGGCAGAACCTTTTAATAAAGTAGTTCAGGTTCATTTAAGCCAAAAAGATGCTGATTTTTTTTCCCACATTTCAAAGCACATGAAAAGAAGTGTATTTGAACAGAGTTTACCTGTGTGGGCAGCACATTGCCTGCACTGAACTTGCCTTATCCACTGTTAATCTTCTTCTGCCTGATACTCGCTTCAGTGTAAAAAGATTGTCTTGTATGTTATTGAGAGGTGGACTCTGAACTGATCCTGATTGCATGTTTTATTGCTGGCCCAGAGAGGACAGAATGTATGAATTTCCCAGGATTTATTTAAAATGAACTGTAGGCCGTAAAACTCAAAAGAGGTCTTACCTCTTCTAAGATATAAATATTCCTTAGATCTTTACAGATTAATGGATGTAATGTTTTGCTGTCTAAGTAACATTCCCATTCTTTGCTGCCTTTTTCAAGTGCATACCCCAAAGTGTTAATCTAGTCATTCCACTTTGCAAATATAGCAAAGAATATTTATCGAAGACTTCTACTGGCATCACTCATCAATTTTACCAGATCTTTCTTTCCTAGGACAATGGTTACTGCTCAAAATCTTTAACTTCTAATTGACATACAAAAAGTACCTCTTTTCCTTAGCCTTATCCCAAGCAGAGTTTCCTTTGATAGGCTTAGCATCTCTAATCATTTCAGTGCATGACACAAAATTATATGAATTGCAATGCATTTCCCCATTACTACATGCAGCTGCTTTCAAAATAGCTGTCTTGGATTCATCTCAGAAATAGGATAGACGCTTAATTAAAGTGGTGTCCTTTCTTAATTGTGAATCTGTACCTTTTCTGTTGTGAGCATAATATCATACACTCCAAAACAAATATAATAAAAATATATCTTATCTCGTATTTAATTTCTCCTTACTGCATAGTAATAAATCAACTACAATAGGACAAATTGCACCTTTCACATTTGTTGCATTATAGAAAGTGCACATTAATTTTTATATGAATCTTCCACTACTATATTAATGATAGATTGAATATATTGGTACTCTCAAATGAGCAACCCATAAACTTGCACTTTCTTAATCTAAGTTGGGAAGTACTTTGCTTACAAGGTAAACTGCCAGGGCTTTATTGGAAAATGGTTAGAACTCTGGAATATGAATTGTCTAAAGATCTTTAACAGCACAAATGACTCAACTGTATGGCCAAGGATAATTATGTCCATTTTGAAACACCAGCTTCTATATCCTCATCATCAATAAAATCAATTATCATACCAATACAGCTTCCTGAAATATTATCTACTTGTCTTCTGGGCTATTGTAGGCTATATAATCTTGAGAGATATTGCCCGATGAGAACATTAAGTGAAAAATTTTCTAGGGGCACTGTTTCCCATTGCTTATTCTCACATTGCTAATCAGATGTATCCCAAGTAGTTCGAATGTCACGGCATAGGATACAACAGAGTCTATCTCATGTCCATTCATGTGAAAAAAATCAGTATATATTTTGGTAAGAAAAAACTTAAGACATAAATTACAAACGCCTATATAATTTAATTTGTTCTCAAGTCAAGGTGTTACTCATTGTTTCCTTGGCTTTTCCTCTACTGAATATTTTTTTCCTTTTTGATGCAGTGTGTATCAATCAGATAGCTCTCTTGGTTCTCAGCTACTGTAATAAATTTGTCTAATGTCTACTCTACTTATGCATATATTTGCATATGAAACCCAAAGCAGAAATATAATTTAAAAGAATCCAGACTCAAAAGTCTTGGTGTGTAATTAAATGCAGTTTAACAAATTTTTGAGAGATTAGCTATAACGGTGCAATAGGACATTTGCTAACTATACTCAAAATACATTTTAGAAATCACACAATATAATTCCCCTAATAAATTGCTTTGCTATGATGTGATTCAGTCATTTCTCATTCAAATCTGAACCTATTCTTTTCCCATCCTTCCACTATCAGGAGTTTTTTAATTCAGGAACAGAGAAAATGAAAGATGTGTGTAGAGCTTTTCAAAAGCAGAGGAGTGACAGTGATAATCTACTGGCAAAGACAGTGAAAGAGCACATAGTTTTTGCTAACATGATAACCGCCAAGCTGCAGAGATGATTTTTATTCAGAATATAAAAATAACCATGTGTTGCATGTTGCTTCTTGGAATCACTCACCTAGACACCCTCTGAGCAGTGTGCAGCACAGGAGGCCTGGATGTGCATTTCCAAATGGATTCCCAGGCTCCAGCTGGTGAGATGGGTTGATCCAGCCTGATGGATGCAAGATCACCAATGGGCTACAGTGCCCCAGAAATGCGGCTGAACTCTGGTTTCTGCCCTGATGAAGTTTTGGTGTCCACTAAGCCAGGATATGGCATTACATTGAAAAGGAGATTAGAAGCAAATATAAGAAAAAGACAAAAGTTTATGCAAGAGTTTCAGGCTACCAGATCTATTTACAAACTAGTAAAATATTTAAATGCAATTATAATTATGACAAGGAATAGGCTTAAAATATTATTTTACAGGGAATGACATGCAATTCTATGTAAATTCTCATAGCAGATTATAGCCATCTGCATGTGAAATAATTTTGACTTTTCATTAAAAAAAATCCTAGTTCTCTCTTTGTGCATAAATATTAAAAACATCCAGTGATGTTTTCCAATAAAATATGAACTTAGATTCCTCCAGGAGTTAGTTATGTCTCTAATCAGTGCTAACTGTAATTTTTATAAACAAAAATGTTGTTAGTTTTAATAACTCTTACATCATCTATTATACTAGAAGATTGACAGATAAAGGAAAATGCACATAGATAATTAATGTTTCTGAAAGGTTTAAAAAGACTAAGTGTGAAATTTTTGGTCTAAATTATATAAACTGATATTTTTAGATACACATATGAACTTAAATGCATTTATTGTTTACTGAACTGCATATTCAATATAAAAGTTATTTTAAAAGAAATATATAATCTAGCATACCCATTAAAAAAGTCTGAGATGTGGCAATTATGTCCCAGCTGACACAAGTTAATTCAATAAAATAATCAGTTTTGCAAGTAACACTAGTATTACACAGTGCAATATGTGAACCTCAAAATCTATATGAACTGCTTGTTTTTCAGAGCGAAAAACCCCTTTAGTCTAAGGACTAAAAGTAAAAATGCATTTTTCATACTTTGCTTTGAATCCTATCTCATTGGTTTGTTAAGCTATTATGAGTTTGTTTAATTGAAATACAAGTATAATTTAAATATTTTGAAAAATGTGTTTTCTTCTACTAATGCATTGCTTATGTACCATTCTTTATAGAGATATAAAATAAAAAATACTGAAAAAAATGCTTTAATCTCTTCACATCACACAAGTGAATCTGTCAGCTCCATTTCATCATGCAGTTATAAAAGGTACAACTCCTTAATGGGGTTAATATCCAGACATCTTTGCGGGCCAATGGCTATTATTTACGCTGGTTCACATATTATAGTAAGAGATTTTTTGTTTGGCTGAGGAATGCAAGTCAAAAAAACTTGCATAACAGCCTGCATTCACTGGCAATGTTACAGCTAATATCATGCTTGGTATGTGCTCGTTAAGTTCGTCACTTTGAGTGGCACCTTGACGTTTACAGCCTCTGGAGGTGAGCTGGATGAGGTTATTTGCCCAAGACAGGAGTTTATACCAATGTCATTTTTCTGTGTGGAAGAAGCAAGCCTCAAGCAGTTGAACAGAAGGAAGCACCAGGGACAAAACTGTTGAAGAAAATTAATTTTGTCTGCATTTCAGTCTTCAGTGTGATGAAGTCAGTGGAATGTTAAGGAGCTTAGTAACTAAGTCATTTGGTGAGTCTCTCATTAAAAAACTGACCTATAAAGGTATATGGGCACATGCTGGTTTCAGTCACTTAAATGTTACAATCTGACAGTTAAACCTGTTTGCTACACTAAGGGGTGAGCTGAGGAATTGCAAAAGACTGTGCATTAAAGCATACAAAGCTATTCATAGTTGCACACGGACCGCTTCTGATCTATCACTGATTTCTATTTGCAAGACTGTATCTAACCATTGAAGGCAAAACGGTTTGAAAGACTCATTTATTCATTAATCAATGTGTTAATGATTGCCCAATTGAATATGTCCTATATATACAATCTGTGCCAACATTTGTTTAGTATTGCGAAACAAAATGACAACAAACAGTGCCTTTCTATAGTTTTTGCTTTATAATAGATTTTATTGCAAAGGCAAATATGAAGCTCTAGATAACATCTGCACTTTTCTTAAGTCTTTCCTAATTTAGTGAGGTGTAGCTTCCTAATTTACTGAGGTGTAGCTAAAACAGTCTTCCAAGGTATTTAAATTCCTCTGAAGTTAAATGTGGTTCCTCAGTATGTCCTCTGTCATAACACAAATGAAATAAATTGGAGTTAAATGTCACGCAAGCATCAAATTGTTAAGAGATCACACATGCCCTTTTGATCACTAGATAGAGCAGGGTCTCAATAGTCCCTCTGAGGATGATTATGCTGAAGGAAAACACACACATGGAACACCCATGCCCATGAAGTAACAGAATACCCACTTCTCTGTGCCACCAGGTGCTCACTTTCTGCTTTCTTTTAATTTCTTCTGATTGAAATTTCATTTATGTAAAACATTAAGAACTACAGGCTATTGTGACAGCATAAAACCACCCCAACCTGAAGCAGATTAGCAGACTATGTAATAAATAAAACCCCCTTTTTTATCTTTCTCCTCAACAATCATTTATTTATTTGTTTACAGGAACAAATAAAAAAACTCAAACTGATTGTGTCCACCCTCATCTTTTTCATGTAATTTTAGAGGATTATGTGTTCTTAGGATAAACATTCACATAGTAATCAGTTAATGTCCTGGAAAGAACTGTTTCTAATAATAAACAAATGCATAATAAATTTTATTATTTAGAATTTGGTCACCAATATGTGCATGTTTCCAAGGTTTTTTGATTCATTTTGAGTTTTTTTTATATACAGAAGGAAAGCAACAGAGGAAAGAGAGAAGAAGTACCATTCCTGTCAGTCAGAATGTATTGTGGACACACACATTGGTAAACATGAAAATGTCTGTGCTGGAATTGTAAGATCTGCCATAGAGTAATTTTCTTGAAATACACCAGTAAAAGGGACATTGACCCATTTTATCTGTGCAAAGGGCCACCTAAAGAGTTTCTTCATCCACTCATCATTTCCCATCATCTTCTCTCTTGCATTTGCACATTGCACTGAGTAGCAGCATTTTCCTTGGTAGCCAGTACAAAATCATGGTCTTCAGAAGTGTTCCTTTCTCTGATATCTCTTTATCTGCATTAACACTTCTAGAAAGATCAGGAAATAGGGAGCTGTCAGAAAAAAAAGAATTAAAAAACCCCAATGGAAAATTACTACTAAAAGCACAAAAAAGCTTTGTGAAAACTATTAACAATCTCTTTCTGTTTTCTTTTGTGCCCAAGTTCTTCTCTTAACGTTGTTCAGTCATGGAATTATACATTATTACTGCTTGCTCAAAGGGCCTTATGTTTAAGGCACTTTCCTTCTGAAACCCATCTATTTGATTTAGTTTATACTGTTATAACTGCAAGTGTGTGACTCAGAAAAGGGCTAAATGGAAATCAGTATTACATTTTCTATTTAAATAACTTTTTCTCCTGGCTAATCAGAAGTATTTAATTCCAAAGAATTCCTTTATGGTGTGAAAATTCACCAAAAGAAATGTATTGCACACATACTCTACCTTCTGAGTAATTTTTGTTTAATTTACTGAAAAAAGAACAAGTTTTACTATGTCCAGTCCTTAGAGTCAATAAATCCATATATTATTTCACCTCATTCATCTTGATGAAAAGAACTAGAAGGTAAATTCTTACTCAATTACCAAATCCTCTTTGAAAGGATTTGTCACTCTAAGAAATCAAGCAGTGTCTTATTATTTGATTACTATTCTACAGTATTTGTCCTGAGTATGTGGAGAATGTAATTTATTGGCCCAATGACATCTTCTACCTCAAAAAAGTGTGACATTATTGTATTTGATGACTATCATGATGATATGGGATTTGGTTGGTTTTCTTAGCAGACTTTATATTGCTTTAAATTTTTAAATGTGTTGACTATGAGCAAATGTTTGCCCAAGAATTGTATTATTCAGAAAGAAAATAAAAGGTTACTTGTGAAAGAAAATGACTGATGTGAGAAATATTTTTTCTTTTTTTTCTATATCTTCTCAATGAGCTTTGATAGCTCTTCTTTTTTTTTTTTCTTTTTTTTTTTTTTTTGCTATTGAAGTTCTGCTTAAACAGTGTACGCTAGAAACATGATATGTACAAAGTACAACATTCAGGAATTAGTTTTTCCTCTGAGGCAGAGGTGCATTTTCAAATTTGTCACTACTGAGACTATTGAAATGAGTAGAACAGCACAAAATGTGCTTTTAAGTTTATTTAACAAAGACTTCTTTGTTCTTGCTGTTTGTAAATAAGGTCAGCTAATGTAAGAACCTATTTCCCAGTCTTGCAAGAGTAGAGCCATGCTGATATAATGTGCTGGTCAATTACAGCTACCCCTCAAGTTTCTTGAAAACCCATTGTATTAGTGAGAGCCCTAATAAGCTGCCTAAATTGCAATCCTCTGTTCACCTATAGCAACTGATGGAAGGAAGGAGATAACAACTTTCTAAAAAGTTCTCAGAAGCTGAAATTCTGTCTGATGTCAAATTAGGGCATAGAAGTTACCAAGAACACCCAAAAATGGGGTTTTGTGCCAGTTGTATGAGTTTAGTTATTTTGCTAGGTTGCCAGCCCTTCTGTAGGAATTAGGAGTGGCTCACCTTATAGCTCAGAAAGGTTACTGCAGCAGAAATTTGCGCTTATGTTAAGAATAACATAATGGTACTCAGTTAGAATTATTATTACTATTTCGTTATTTTAATTTTGAAGAAATTTTCCACCATTTTCGCATGACTTTATGCAGAAAGACAGGAGTATATACAAACTTCCAAAAAATCCTGGAAAATCAGATCTTGGGAAAAACTTCAAAATTATTATACTGTTATTTTTAATTTAACATTCTTCTAAAGGAAATAATGTTTTGAAAGTCCTAGTAAAAGCTAGGACAGAATTATCAAAAATGTAGCTAATGGGCTGTTGCAAATAGATACTTCATTCATATCCAGAGTACTGAGACCAGTTTTGTATTCGTGGGTATGAGGTATTTTGTCACACAGTGTGCATCTTGTTTATTGGTGGTACTCATGGTACATATTTTTTGATGCGCACTCCTTTATGCAGTCCAATTTACACAGAATCTGTTCTTTACATAGTTTGGGGTGTTTTTTGGCTTTTTTTTATTTTGGATTTGTTTTCAGATACTGTCTGTAGCAAATGATAAAAATTTGTGATGTATATGACGACGCAGGTAACATGTACTGTAAATAACTTAAAGTTATATAAAACATGCAGCTTATGGACTAGCATCAAATTTGTTGTCCAACATTTAACATAACCATGCATATTTATGTCTGAAAAGTAGTTGTAACTATTCCTCTGATTTCAACATAAATCCCTTGTAATTTGCAATAAAACAAGTGAATAAGTTTTAGTAAGTTCTATATGTTTGGAATATGCTTACCTGGACATAAAACCTTTCTCTGTATGTGCCATACAAGATTAATGCATTGGCCTTTAAAACTGTACTGCCAGCACTAAATATTAGGCACTATAAAAAAATATGTAAAGTATTTTAGTCTGTGATCTTCATATTTTTGTCCATGATCTGTAGTCAAGATCAGTTTTCTAGATGAATCTCTAATATTTTGTCCGGTTGAAAATATCTCAAATGATGGTGTAGTTATTGCTTGTACTCTGTACAGTAATAAAATAATTTGATGGGATATTTTCCTTATACTCCATTGCTTATTTGCTTCACTGAGGCTGCTACAGGTTTGTAGCTTTTCAAAAATTAGATGATTTCAGGATATGCTATAAAAAATAAATTCATGCATATCTATCAACATACCCATATTTTTGTTGCTGCTATTCTTTCTTTCTTTTTTTTTTCCTTCCCAAAATGTGCACACATTGACCTGTGCATGAAATGACTTTTCCTTCCTGAGAGAACAATGCCGAGTTTTTAAGGGGGCTGAAGAAGTACTATAGCATGGAAACACTACCAACTCTCCCTTTCTGCGCACAAGCAGATTAGATATATTAGTTTTGCAGTTGTTTTTAGAGATATCAAAGGTGCTCCAAGTGTTTGGAATAATAGCTTTACCTCTTTATTTTCCTCTCCTTTTCTTTGACTCATTGAGAAAAATCTGAGTCTCTCCAAATGAAGGCAAAAAATGAAGGCTTCATCTACACAAATATTCTATTTGCATAATGTCAAAGAGCATTTTAGAATAACTTTGTTCTTTTCTTTCTTATGTTTATAAGCAGGTTTCCCATTCTAGAAAAATTGTTTAGCCTTCTTCTTGATTAGGAATTTGGGACCTATACTCTGTTTTGTGTGGTTTTCCCTGTAAGCTTTTTTGCTATTTCCAATTTTAGGTAGGGAAACTATGTCTATATAGTCCTAGATATAGTCTGAGTATTCTGCAGCTAATTCTGTAAATGAAATTCCTAATTTCTACCCTAGTTTTTGTTGACCAAGTCTTATCATCAGTGTATAAAATTCTATTTATTTTGTATTCCAAATTATTAATATTTCCTTTAAAAAAGGAAATAGACTGCGTTTCTACTGCTATGGAATTAGAGCTCTTTAAGTCTCCTCCTTTTCTAATCAATCTGTGAGCTTTATACCATCTTCCCTCACTGCTGAATCACTACTTTGTCACAGTCAAAAGTTGCTTTTTACTTGGCAGTGGTGAGACTTTGGCTTGGACTACTGTGTCAAGTTTTCTTTGGAAGATTCATAAAACAAACAAGCAAACAAATAACAAACAAACAGTGACAGGGATCCAGAACAGAACAAATCAGAATGCTTAGAGTTTTAGAAATCATTATGTTGTATATTCAGCTGAAAGAGGCAATTGTTCATACAAAAGACCCTGAAAAAAAGATATAATGATCTGCCACTACAAAGATAAAAAAGGACAAGTCTTCTATTTCTACTGAAAAAAATCTTTAAATGAATAAGGAAAAAATACATTATACAGGGTGAATTTGTCATAAAGAAGGCTTTCACTGGAAAACTAAAGTAGACTTTCTGTTTATAAATATATATATTTGTTTTGAGCATGTTAAATAGAAGAAAATCAAGGAAGAGATTGTTCGGGAGGTACTGAAAAACACTTGGAGGACAATTCAATCATTGGTCACAGTCAATGTGGCTTCACGATAGGAAAATCCTGTTTGTCAAGCCTTATTTCCTTCAACAACACAGTAACCCAGCTAGGAAAGCTAGTAGATGTAATATTTTTGGACTTCTGCAAAGATTTTTATAAGGTCTCACAGAGTGTTTTTCTGGACAAAGTACCCAGCACAGAACCGGGCAATGGTGTTACGCGGTGGGTGAGCAATGGCGTTACATGGTGGAGCACAAAGGGTTACAGCGAGGGGGTGACATCAGGATGGCAACTGCCACTAGTGGGGCTCTGCAGGGATCCATCTTAGGCCCAGCTCTCCTCAGCACCTTCATTAGCACCTGGGGCACAGGACACAAATGAATATTAGGTTTCCACAGCACTGTGGAAAGGGACCGGAGGGTCCTGGTTGATGGCAAGGTGAACCCTGGCAGCCAGGAGGGCCATCTCTGTCCTGGGGGGCATCAGGCACAGCATCACCATCAGGGCAAGGGAGGTGAAACAGGGTAGATAGGTATCCTTCTGCTTCAGGGACATGTTATTTTGCTACCTTATAGGCCATTAGAAGTACCAAGGTAGTAAACTCAAAGACTTTTACATATGTATATTTAGTGCTCTGCTGAGGATATTTTGTAAACAACTGATGGCAGTTTTGCACTGCAGGGTCAAAGAAATAGGAAAAAATCTGTCAGTTTTTAGGGTAGTAGAAAATATGAAGTGTTATAGAATTACTAGACCATATACAAAATGAATTGCAGCCTAATATGAAGAGAAGAAATGAAACAAAAATAGTTGACCCAGTGTGATACCTTGAAAGACAGTATTCAATTTATTTACTTTAAATTGTTTTTTTAATTTGAGAGAAATATTTGGGAGGATTAGACTTGAGAAAAACTATAATTTAGCATTTAACAAATGCTACAGAGTTATCCTGAGACTTAGAGACATTATATCAATCAATTTGACAAGTACTTGCACTTTCAATTTCAGTGCAAAAAAATGATAAACTGTGAATGAATTCACAAAGATGTTTCCTGATATTTCGTTAACTAAAAAGCTACAAACAAAACAAAAAACCTCTGCAAGCCTGATTTCTACTACTGCCACGTCTTGCTGGTAATTATATTATTTGTGAGTGCTACATACACATGTATGAGCTACACAAATATTAAATAAAATCATCTTTAACCATACTTTCAGATAGAATCAGTACATAAATGTTTGTACACTTTTCTTTAAATTAACTAAAATTTCTAAATGCTTTTGTAAAATCAAATAGAAACTCATGAAACTCAGGGCTATCACTATCATTAGAGTTCCTTTGAAAACATCTCCGTTTAATCTTCTTAAATATCTAGTCACTGTCATGCTTTTGTTTTGTATCTACTTATTTGTTGGACTGACCTCTGAAGTGCTTTGAGATAAGTTTGTGCAATGCACTATACAAAAGAGCCTGAAGAATCATGTTGCTCCTTAATAGAGGCAGATAGGGCATAGAAAATTGGCAAATTGCTGAAATTTCCCCAGGCACATGGTTTGCAGTAAGATGTTTTATGACTCTGTAAACATCAATCACAGGCATAAGAAGCTGGGGCTTTCCCCCTTGTACCCCAGATTTTTCTAATTCTAAAGCTGTCTACCAAGAATAAACACAACATTATGTATATCCTTCAGTTTTTCCACATTTTTGGTTTTGGTACTTCTCCAATTTTTTTTTTTTTTTTTGTTTAAGGCTAGAGCATAGCCTTTATTGAACATTAGAAAAAAATGTAGGGGTTCTAAAGTTCAGCTGAAGTGAATCAATCAGATAAATATTAGGGGAAAATAATTGTAAACCTAGGAATAATACATCACTTGTAACCATATAGGTTTTAATGACAATTTTAAAACTTTTGCTTAAAATTAAAACAAATTTATTCTTTCAGATTAGTAGCAGATGATTAAGGTAATTAAATTGGATTAAAAATGCCATTTAAAAAAAAGTAATTGGCCAGATTCAGGATCAAAACAGGTTTCTTCATATCCTTAAGATATGATTTGAACCTGTAGACAAGCCCTTGTTTTGTTTTAAGCTTTTCTTTCTGACACCTGTGCTGGTCTCAAAAGAAATTAATGGCATTTAGTTTTCAACCAAACTGAAGCAAAGCTATCAGTAGCTGATGTTTTCATCAAAAGCACAAGGTCTAGAGGTTTCATTCTGCATAAGGTGTGCCTGAAACTTTGAAATCACATCATGCAGAGAGTAGAATGTGCTCTGAATCAGGCTTTACCTCATTAGATTCACTGCAGTGGAAGCAGAGGCTTCTAACACAGTCAGTGTGAGTACTTCACCCTAGATTTAGATCTCTTCTTACTGGAGTTGTCTTCTTATTTAGAGGACTTCAGTGGTTAAGATTTACTCTTCTCTGCTTCCACAAGTATATGTAAATGATACATACAGTTTTTTGAGGCAGATTTAAATTTACCCGTGTGCAGTGTGTATCTGTTTGGGCTCAGAGAAGCTGTTTCTCCCAAACAATCTTCTACTTGTGCCTTTTATCTTCCAAGGAGGGAACACTTTTCTGCTGCACTGACTTTCTTTCCTGAGCAAACACAGCTGGCCACTGTCCTGAGGCAGGACAGTTGTTCTGGGCTGGCTCTGCTTCCCTGGCTGGTCTGCCCACCCACTTGGGCAGCCAGGTAGCACAACAGGAGAGTAACATTTGCTAGTAATTGCTCCTCATGTGCTGAGATACCTGGGCAGACTTACACATAAAAGGTTTATACTGACTCTTAGTGCTAATTTGTATTCCCAAATAAAAGCACAGTACACATCAAAATATCTTTAAAATAATAGTGAAGCTGCTTTCTAATTACAAACATATCAGTATTACTGTTGTTTCTAACTCTGAAGTACTCAATTTATTCTCTGAGAGTATTGCTCTTATTTCTCCAAGATCTCCTTTTATCTTTGTGTATTTTGCCCCCTAAAGAAATCTTCCTTCTCACTTCATGCCTTTAGCACTTGCACAGTTCAAAATCCAGTGTTACAAATGTGAGATTATGCCTCCAGGACAGATGCAAAGGACAAGATTCATGCAACATAATGAAATGAAAAGATATTTCTCCTGTAGAACATGAGAGAAAAGAGTTTTATCCACTCATGTATTAATGAATAAATGTGTGTCTCTGCTATATAAAATTATTACGGATTTCAACTATATATAATTATTACATATTTCTGCATTCATGCATATAGGCTCTTTTTCCCTAAATATTTTTTCTGCAATTTCATGATAAGACATTTTTAATCGTTCATTCTGTGAAATTTTGGTATTTTAGAATAAATTAATTTAGAGCAGTTTGGGGTTTTTTTGTTTGTTTGTTTTTTTTTTTTCTGGAATATTTAATTTTCTTCCTCTGGAGAAAAACAAAGAGGGTTGTTTTTTTTTAAAGGTGGAGATTACAAACCTTTGCTCCTGTAGATTAATATACATTAGGCAGTAGATACTACAGAACTGAGAGACAAAACAGCTGCTACTACTGGGAGGGACACAGAGAGCATGGAAGCAAACAGATGCTTAAATAAGGCGAGAAGGAATTTAAAATAGGACCCATCTGAACTTTCAGTGGCACTGCTTGAAGCTGTGATGTAGTTCAGCTGTGATGGGAATGTGTGTGAGCACAAAGCAGCTTGCAAGACAAATTATTTTCTTTACTGCAGAGAAAAAACCTCTGGTCCAGTGAATCGCGTGCATATGTTTAATCTATTAGCTCCTTTAAAATGAAGCAACAATTTATCTCCCTAATTATTCTTTATTTGTTGTTAGGGTTTATTTTCATCTGATTATTTCATTTTACTGCAAATAGTTTATGGAATATGAACATGTGTCATTCTAGAAAATAGGACTTATGGTCCTATTTTTATGACTTTCTTACAGTATTATAACTAAGGAAAGCGCTTCTTTCTGTGAGGTGTACAGATTGTACACTACTCACTGAGTAGCTGACTAAAAGTTTTTTGTAAATCAAACTTATTAGCTTATTGACATAGAGTCTTTCCTTAAGGGAATGTGTTTGTATATAACTTATTGATATGCTTAAAAGCTTGGCACCTTCCATCCGTTCATGTTAATGAAAACCATATGCTTTACCTATGGTCTACCATTTCCAGAGGGAGAGATGCTGTTTAGCATATTCTGAGTATCAGCCCTTAATGGATTTAAAAATTTAAAATATTGAAAGAAATATAAAATATAAAATATAAAATATAAAATATAAAATATAAAATATAAAATTTCTTTCTAAAACAAACAAAAAATGAAATAAACAAACAAAAACCAAATTAATCTGGAATAATAGGGAAGATGGAAATAAATAGGAATAAAGAAAATTTACCTTGAATTGTGGAAAGTGGAAAGCTTGAGAAATAAAAGGTTCTTGATATATGAGAAATATTTTCAACAAAACATCTAAACTGGGATTAATTTTTTTATTTATAGCTCATGTATTAAAGTACTGCATGGTCTTTATCCTTATAAGATCCTATGAGTATAGTAAAGAAAAATTTGTTTCAGGAAATTTCTTTCACTGAAAATATGCTCTGAGATTTCCAAGTAAATACAATATCAATGACAGTGTTCCAGCTTTTTAGCAGAACATTTCAATTAAATATTAAGGTTTAGTAATGACCAGGGGAGGAAAACCCCACAATACCACAAAAAACTCTTAATCATAGTCCCTTAAACTGTTGAAGGACCACGGCAAGAATAAAGGCCGATCAAAAATATAGAGTAGATAGTACAGAATGAATGGCATTTATTAAACCTATTTTTAATTACAAAACACCCTCTTTTATAAAATATTCTGTTAGCTAATCCAATTCTTGAAAATGTTGTGTGTGATGCTTCATTATTCCTTTGCAAGATAGTGACATTTTGAGTTTGTGTGCTTAGAAGACATTAGAACTTTAACATCCCAGTCTTTGTCAAAAATCTTCTCTATATATATATAAATGATAATTGATTTTTTTAAATCAAAACCCCAACAACCCAAATCAGCATGAAAATACAGGAACAATCCATACTTTTTTATTTTTAAATAAATATTTTTCATATTTTTTAATTGTTCATTTATATACCAGTTTCTATGCATTTATATTTTTACTGGGTCATGGTTTGAACCCTCAGTCCTTGAATGTTGTGGTTCATCTCTGTGGTCATTAATCCTAGCAATCCCATGATAATGTGAAACAGCAACTCAATTTAAATTGAGATAGTACAGATTATTGTTTCCTTATAGCTTCTCCAAATGCCTTGTTTTCTTCATAAGAATTTTAGACAGCATAATTAGTATTTCCCAGACACTTATCATACAGGTCTGTAGAGCTTTAACTAAACAAAAGCAGTATGAGAAAGCTCTGCAGAGATGGAGTTATGATTTACACATACATGCACATCTGGTGTGTCTACATGGGCATGGGCAGAGGACACTCTCTGCCAATCAGGAGGCTGTTTTAGTCAGTCATTCCTTCTTTTCTAGGTCCTCTTCTTGTTGTGCAAACTCGAGAAACTTGAGCTCTCAAGACATTAAGTAAGAGTAGTTTCTGTAAATGTACAAGGAGTAAATACACTAGAAGCCTATTTCTTGTTGGGGATTTAACTGGACATTGTTTTTTAAGTTTAAGTAACCATAAGAAGTGGAGAGACTTATGAAACTCTTGATTTCATGTAGAGTTAAAATTTCTCAACCAGATGTTTTAGCCCCAGAGCTTTTGTTATGCACAAAAATATTAATTTCCTTTTAGATAATGTCACTAGAATTCATTTGAAAAAAAAATCTTCCCCAAATGAAATGGTTCATTCATCTCATACTCTGAAGGGACATTTATGGCAAAATAAGTGCAGAAATGAAAAGTGATATGAGACATGGAAAACTTGATTTATGCAGGGAAAAAGAATCCTCCAAGAGGCTCCACTTTAAGGATTTACCTATAGATGCCTGGCCCATGCCCTAGAAAAAAGAGGCAGAAAAAACCAAACACTTTTCTGTAATAGGAAGAAAAAAATGGCTACAATTCAGTGAAAGGTTTTTGCCTAGATGGTCAAAGACAATTAATCACAGAAATAGAGGTGTCAGCATAGTGTGTAACTTAAGATATTTTATACTGAATGACATAGCTACACTCAGGGTACAGAAAAGCTTTCAGTGAACTCTATTTTAACTGAAATGAGTATTTCTTTGTGTGTGTGTGTGTGTGTGTGTGTCTGCACGTACAAAGGGGAGAAGCAAGGTTACATCTACAGGTGTAGAGAATGAAATGTTCTTCCATTGGAAACCCATGAAGGAATAGGACTAAATAATGCAACTAGCTCAAATTTATCATTTAGACTCATAGCACCTTAGTTTTCCTTTCAATACATAGATGGTACACTATGGGTCTCCCAGAGAAATTACAGGAGTTTCACGATGTGCACGAGTCAGCTGCCGGTTTCTGAGTTTTCTGTGGTCGACTGACTTAGCAGAATAATGGAGACATTTTATTGCACTTTCAATAAAATGCAAATCATAGAAATTTGAGTAGTTTTACCTCAGACACCCACCAAATGAGGCTGAATAGGTTACTGATGATTCATCCAGATAGACAGTGATATTTTTTCAGTGTGTCAGAGAGAAGTAGTGCTACCATCAATAGGTTATCAAAAATGCTTAAGATGCATGAAATATACAAATGTTTGGGCCAATTTAATAAAAATAATGACCTTTTTTCCTAAAGATTTTTTAAGTGAAATTGTAAGCTAACATATCTCTTTTAAAATTATGAAGAAGTCCTTTTTACTCAAAATAATCCAGGTGTTTTCTTCAGTGCTCATCCTTTTTTTCTGATTTCTTCCTTAAGTCAGATGTCTTCATTACTGGTGATTTTTATTTGGACATGAAAATAATTTTTAGTCTTGAAATATGTTCTACTACATTCTGCGCCTAAATTGAGATCCCACTTCTAAATACCTTCTTCTGTTTTGTTATGATAAATTATTATTTCCTTTAATGTATCCAGCTTTGTAGCTCTTATTTTAAACATATAGATCTGTTTTCCTTAAACATATTTTCCTCTTTTGGATATTTTCAAAATGTTGCTTGGCTGGTCAGTCTCATTCTTTGATTAGTCACACAAATCACATGCTACTGGTATCTTATAGGTGTCCAGGTAATATGTCGACTACTGCATGCTGTAGTGTTTGGTGTTAATAAAGCAGAGGACTACTGTATTTCTCTACAGACATTACTTCTTTTTAATCAGGTCCAGAATGAGAAATGTTATTAAATGTTTGACATGCATAATTTTATATTTTTCCAATTTAAGAAGATAAATGTCAACAGGTTATATCAAAAGAGGTCTTTACATTGGAGTTTTAAGTGTAAGCCAGTGGCAATTGTCATGTTGCCTTTCTAGTGACCTCATAGCCTGTTTTAGGAGACATATATTTTTAAAGAGACATAGGGATCTTTTCTCTTTTTAGTTATTTCTTTTCCCCTGGAGTCATTTTATGGTAAATAGAAGTTCAACTGTCTAGCTGTTCAGTCTTTTCTTGTCAAGCAGTGTTCTTTCAGGTACTTTAATGCTTTTTGCTAAGAGAGAGAGAGAGAGAGAGTGTGTGAAAGAGTAAAAGAAAAGAGCTTAGTTGGAATTTCCCTCAGTTTCTACTATCTGATTGACTTATGTCTCAAATGTAATGCCTACACCAGCACTATTCATTTGCATTGTGCTTATTTATTTCTTTGACCCCCCCGCAAAGGATGGGTGCTGTGTTTTGTGATGCTTTAGTGGTGAGGCTATCACTGACGCTGTGTTAAGCTGAGTTCGAGAAACTCTTTCATCTGACTGATTGTGCTGGCCATACAGAGCCAAAGTGCTTGTGTGACAGCAAAATACTATCCAAGCTTTTGTAGTACCTTTCATGCAAGCTCATGCTTCCTCTAACTTGTGAAGAAGTGCCACTGACAAAATCACTCTGCCAGCTTGAGCTAGGGTTAATTAGAGTTAAAAAAAAAAGAAAGGGAAAAAAGAAAAGAAAGAAAATGGAGTTCAGGTTTTTGTTTTCCTAATTTTCAAGTTTATTGAACCAGCAATGAATGCTGTCTCTGAATGAATTCCCAACTAACATGGAAGTGAAACACAAATTAAAAGTAGAGGTGCGATACCACTTTGTAGTATAGAACATAAAACTCTTTCCCTGTGAATAGGAAAATCTGGGGTCAGTGAGTCATATAAACATGTTTCAGAATATGCTGGAAGCTATTGCAATTATAAAATGTAATAAGTGTTTGACAATAGGTATTGAACTAACTCCCCAAAGACTATCAGATTAAATTGAGGCTGCTTAGTGTGGCTTAAAATGCTTTCAACACCTTTTTGTGTTAGTAGGTGCACAGACAGCACAATAAAATAAAGCTTTTTGGTAGTCTAACCCAGATGTCAAAAAGGGATGGAATGAAGTTATCAGCATCAAACCACAGAAGCTATGACTGAATTATGCTTGGTGACTTTACATATGAAGTTCCAGCAGTGGACATGAAGCACATTGGGTGGCCTTGAAAAAAGGTAGAAAGGACTCTAAAGACAAATTTAAACACAAGTTCTTCCTGTTTAATTTTAGCCCAGAAAGTCTAGGCTTAAATTTCCAGAATATCAAGCTTCTAGAAATGGCTATAAAATCATTCTGAAATTCATTAAGGTCTGTATCTATGATATCTATCTATCTATCTATCTATCTGTCTATCTATCTATCTATCTATCGATCTATCAATCTATCTATCTATCTATTTCTATTTCTGTGTCTCTATATGTATCTATCTGAACTATTGAAGAGGTTGTTTAAAACACACCCTAAATATTTCTTAAGATTCAAGAAGAAAGCTGTAATAGCAATAGACCAAAATTAAACTTTTAACTGCTTCTCTGATTACCAGTTCCAAATTGAAGCGGAGAGCAGACTTTGTGTTAAAGCTAGTTAGTATCACAGATGATGCCCTTCCAGATGGTTATTGTCAGCTATGAACTGAAAAAAGCTCATTTGCACTTAAAATTGTGTTTCAGCTATACTCCATACCACCTGATACTTTAATGTTTTTTAGTATAGGTACCATTTCAACAGGTTTTGAGCTGATGTAGCTGATATAACTTTGTAAGCTTCCAGTTTATCTTCAGGAAGCTTGATTAGGAGAAAATAGTAGATGTCACTCTAAGTTTTAGATTTAGGTTATATATTATTTAGTTTTAGATTATATATTATTTAATTTCCCATGGAAAATGTGAAGATTTGGAACTGGATGAAGTAGTTTGATAAATGAAGTCTGATCCTCAGAAGTTTAGAGCTAAAGCTTTTGAAACTACTCTTGTTTACCACTGCTGAAGATAGTGATGAAACTCTTGCTGAATAAAAATTGCCCTCAGATTTTTGGTTTAGATGTTCATTCATGTGCTTGACTATGCATTCCAAGTGTATTAAAACCTTTCAAATATCTCTTGTTTAAAAATAGAATGGAAATATTAGGCTTTACTCCAGAATTTCCTTTACAGCTTATTTTCAGAAAAAGATTCAACTGCAGCCCCTTTTAGATTTAATACATTGTGTCAGCTCTTTGAGGCATTGTTGTTGTCTTTTCTCACTGACAAGTGTTCAGGGGCCATAATGACCCTTCTGTTATTGTTACCTATTTTTGTCTGTGCCCAAATTTTTAAGAATCCCCAAGATTAATCATTAAAATTTATAGAGATGGTGTATTTTATGTTATTTCATATATTCTATTTTAATTTTAGTCCTTGCTAGAGATGAGAACTTGGTTGTCTTAGAAGACAATAAAAAAATTGAATGCAAAGACTCCCTTACCTGGATTTTCTCTCTTGTTTTAATTTCTGTGTATTTTATGTATTGCTCTATTCATTAATTTTTATTGAAACTTTGATTCTGTAAATTCAAGCCTAACTGTAGATATTAGAATACAGTATTCTTTTTTTCTCAGAGAATAAAATATGACCTCAAATGCAACTCAAATACAGGATAAATTATTAGTAGCATGGGAATTTGACCACTTATTTTAACAGTGATTTACTTCTCAAGCATTGGTAAGTGTATCAGCAACTCCCAGTTATATTATTTATAATATATTCAGAGCTAAAATGTGGTTCTGATATTGAATGGCTGTTTCAGGAAAAATACAAGTGTCATATAATTTTCTGTTTGTGTCTGTGAAAGGAAAAACTTATTTTTATCTGAAGTGGCATTGTCAAGTTTGCAAAGGAATTTGTCAACCCAATGTGCAGTTTAAAAAAAAAAACTCACTATAATAAAAGAAAATATTTATTAACCTTATCATCTCCCCATTAGCATCACTGATGTGAGATGGGAGCATTACTAAAATGTCTCATTTGCATTTTGCATATCAAACAAAAGCAGATTACTTTGTTTAAATTACAGCTAATATCATTGTAGTGGTGTTATATATTAGAAATTGATTACCTTGTTTCTTCTTCTGTAATGGTCTCATTATATTTGATTTTTATGCCTCATTTTTTCCTTATTGAAATAATGAATGCACAACAGTGAGATTATTAATATTTTATACACATTACTTGCTTCCACCTAATATTTCAAATGAAATGCATTAACTAGTCTGACAAGAAATAAAGGAAATTTGACTCCAAGAATTGTCTGTCTGTGAATAAAATAAACCTGAGATTGTGACAGCTCAGCTTGTTACAAAGAGAAAAAAACTAGTATCCTCTATATTTTCAGAAAACAGTAAACCTATTGGCTGTGTGTATAGAAAGGAAAAATTCAGAGTAATGAACAGGGTCCATGATATTTGCAAAGAAACTATGAATGAGTATAAAACCAGAAAACTGAGTAAAGGAGAATCTGAGAGCAGGATACAGTACAAACTACAGAACCAGAACAGTGAAGTACACTGCTCTTCATTATGAGAAGGCTCCCTTTGGTCAGTTTAAGAGGTCTTTTTTTGAGTTGCGATATTTTGCTTTGGGCTGGTTTGTTTGTTTCTTACAAGTTAACTGGGATCATCAAAAGATTTTTTGGTGTTCGGAGGTCTATTCTTTCTTTTTTTTCTATGGCATATGCAATTACAATTTTTTATATGTGTTAAGATCAATTCTACTTCTGCTGCTTCCTGTGAAGTGTCTTACTCTGAGAACAACATTGATCTGAGTGACATGAGCAAGGATTTCATCCTTTTCAAACAGTTATCAATCTTTATTCTTCTGTACTAGCTTAGTAAGATTTATGAATGTAGCATTTATAGGATATTCATACCACTATCTTTACTGCGTATTTGCTCAAATATACTGTAAGGCTTTCTAGTCACTTAACCATTTCCTCCAATTTCTTGACAAGCTTCTTCTATTGAGGTGCCCCAAAGTGTGCATCATATTGCAAATGTGTTGAATTAGTGCTATACAGGAAAGGATCTTTATCTCCTTTTCAATGATGCAAAGCCACTGTGTATTTCACTGTCAGGATTTTTATATAGGAGGACAAAATATGCTGGTTTTGTTTGTACTGTACAACCTTTCAAGATCACATTTCTTTTTCCTGCCAAAATTGTGCCTGTTTTCTACAATTTAACCTCCTTTAAAGCGTTCCCTTCTGTTAAGTATAAGAAAACATTTAGAATTCATAAAAACATTACATTTTTAGGATAGATTTCTTTGATTCCTTTTTTCCTGTGATACTTTGTTGATATTCCTCTGGTGCCTGCAGCTTTTTCAACATCTAGTACTTCTTAAGGCTTCCATTAATTCATTTGTTTTTAACTTTGTATGTATTTTTTTTCAGTTTCATAGGAATCAGAAAAAAAAAGAATTGAGATTTGCCGTGATCCTGTGATTTAAATGGGTTTTATCTAAAATTAGATTTTCATTACATAAACCCAAGCTTACAATTATCATTTATACACCTTTATTTACATAGATAATCAAAAAGGCATTGGTCCTTTAATTGGCTTTAGTGGCACCTCATATACAAACCAACTAGAATTACTTTAGCTATCTTATTTTCATGGTAATGTGCATCATTTATTAAAATCAAAGGAATTCAAAAAGCAATTTGAAGTTGGAATATTCTGTCAAGGGATGTATTGGGATATATATTGTGTATATCTATCAAGATATCTTTTGTGGGTATCTATCAAGATAAAAAACCACTCTTGAAAGAGGTAATACAATTAGTGGGCTCTACACAATAGGAAAAAAATATTCTCTAGCTAGAGAAGTACAGAAGATAGAACTATATGACTCTAAATATTGGATTTACCCCCAGATTTCCTTGTGGTTTTGAACAAAGGAAACTATAAAAGGATTTTGTGAAACTGAAATTTCAGTAGAACTGAGATCAAATATATAGCACAAATTTTTCTATGTTAGCCAAGCCATTTGATAGTTCTCATTGAAAACTGATTGAACAATGCCGTTAGGTTAGACAAGATAGCATTTTCATGATTAAAATTATTTGTGAATCTTCAGTTCTTGAGAAACTAAAACATTTTTAAAATTTAGATTATGATCAAATCTACTCCAATTGGTCCTTCAGTCCCTTTGAAATTATGTTCAAAAATCTCCGCAATGGTTAAAGTTTTCAGGCATTTTGCAAAACTGCTTACATCTTGATGCTACACAGCCACAGTTAGGCAGTTACAGTGAAATGGTTCCCAGAGCTTTTCATACCTATGACAGAGCTGAGAAAATTGTCAGTGTTGTTTTACACTAAGTTCATGTTCTCAGCCTTTCCTCTGTGAGTTCATGAACACTAACGTGCAGTCTGTCTAAAGCTGGGCTTAGACACACCTGAGGCAGCTGTGGACAATGGCAGGAAAAGTAAGGCTCAACTTGACCCATTTCATGAGGGACCTATGGGTTCCTCAGACATGTCCTTATCTGATTAGGATGAGTATAAGGGCGGGGGCTTTAAAAATTAAAATATATTTATATGTTTGTGTGTGTTTGTATGGATTTATATTTCATCTGTTATGTATCTAAACTTTTATATATCCATATATAATATACAAGTAATACCGTCGCATATGGGCCATGCAGAGTTCAAAAGATAATTAATTTGATTCTTGTGCCAGACAAAACATTAACTCACAGATCATATAGGTGGATATTCAGGTACTGCTTAGACCTGAATCACAACACTTAGAGGCATCAGGACTATTATTTTACTGTACCTCAAATGTTAGAAATTGCTGGTTATAGTCACCTTTATAAACTCCTTTGGATGCTGAGAAAAAAAAAAAAAAAAACTGCATTAACAGCATCTGGTGTATTTCCCCTAAAATCAAACTTGAGAGGTTTTTGTCTTGTCTTCCCACACAGTTTGCTGGGAGTTCTTTGCCAGAGACTGCCTCTTCCCATAACTTACAGCTCAAGCTGTTTTCATTAGAAAGAACCATTTCACGAACATTTGCATCATCTTTAATAAGTTACATGTTCTCTGAAATCTCTCCCATAGTCCTGGCATTTATTCTTACTTTCTTTCTGCAATTTCTTTTCTTCTTGTCAAAGATGTAGTTTTATCCTATTAGCTGTGGTCAGCTAACCAGAAAGGTAGACTCGTAGTGGTAGCTGAATACAGGGGAAGTGATGGAACCCATCTGTGAGAGCAAGCAAGGGAAAAGGAGTGTAGGACCAGCCCAGCTGCCAGCAGACAGGTATTAGCTCATCACAATTAAGATAGCAAACCAAATCCTTGTCATTCAGACTCCTGTTACACAATCTTTTTTCTACTGAATCTAGTATTTTACATTGGGGTGAACAGTAATAAACTCTTTTTATACATACTGTTAATTAGGATAAAAAAATAAACACATCTTACCATTAAAATCTCACATTAATAACTTTGGGATGATAATGGATGTGACCACTGCTTTTCAAAATCTTTATTCTAAATATAATGCATGCATTACTAGTGCATATCTTTGAATATATGCATGCATATATGTAGTATTTACTGCGGCCATAGCAAGTACATATGTTTAGTATACTAAAAATATTTCCATAGAATGATTAAGAGCATTATTACTTACTATTAGTATGTTTACTTTCAGCATTTAAAAAATAATTTTTGAAACCAGACTTTCTGGATAATTTTCTCTTTTTTCTCTCTGAATTAATATTCATCAAAGTATAGAGTATGTGTATGCAAATATGTAAACATGTTTTATTAATTGCTCTAACACATGCAACTACAATTTATAGATAGATGGAACCACTGAGAGAATTGCAAACTATATTTCTTTTAACCTATACCTGTAGAGTATTTGTATTATTAATATTTCAGTGGCAGATAGGAAGAAAAGTTTGTTGGGTTTTTTCTGATTGACTGGGATGATTCACACTAGAGTCCGGTTTTGCAGATTTTCCCCCTAGCATTGGAAAAGTTTTGCAGTAAAAACATTATGCAGTAAAAGCTGAAATAAGCAGAATGATGATGAGTGGTGGACTTATGAGTTAAACATACATGTGGGGTTTTTTCTTCTTTTTTTCCTGCTATGTAAAACACATATTTTTCAGAAGAGTAAGGAAAATTTCCCTTTATCTGTTGTTACAGAAATACCAAAATAATCTACAGGTAGGGAGTGTAAGCAAGGTTAAATTTTACAGGAAGTTCCATAGACACATTTTCTTACAGCTAATGAAAATGTAAGGCTTTAAGTATCCTCTTTTCTTTCACCAGAATTTCTCCTTTACACTGAAATATTTATTTCAGAATTCTTTCTCAGGACTTTCATCCATAATGAAATTAAATTCCTTTCATGTCCATTGATTTAGAACATAAACTATTCAATATGTACCTACTGAGAGGAATCACAATAATGATAATAAATATTCTTGATGCTGGCATTACGTTTTATGTTGTACATAGTAGAAAACAAAAACATTTCTGTTTTAAGACACGGAACTAGAGAACAAGAAAATGCCAAATGCACTTGTATACTTACAAGAGAGGGGCAAGTATTTCTGTAGTTGTTTTTCTCTTTTAAAGCAAATCTCGTTTTATAAAGAAGAGAATTCCTCCCTCACCCAGCTGAGACTACCAGAGTGTGTCTTACTGAAGCCTGCTACTCCTGGGTTGCAGGAGATCAACATTTATCTTTTGCACACAGACATCAAAGGGTCTTCAAATGCAGGCAGTAGGTAAAGAGAAGGAAAGGTAAAATAGCTGCCAATTCAGGACAGGTTTATTGAGAAGGAGAAAAAGCCAGGCACTGTAAGGAGCATGTTCAGGTGGGAGAGACAGCAAACCAGAATGAAGTACACAAAACAGGCCCGAGTGTCTGCAGTTATTTTTTGCTTACACTGGAGTAACAACACCACAGAAATACATTGATGAACTGGGGCTCAGCTGGTCAGTCTGGTTCCAGGGAATTTACATTTTCAATTCCAGAGGAATGGAGGTTTAATTCTAAGCTCTATGCCACGCAGTGATTTGCACTGTTCAGTTTTTTTCCCTTTTGAGAGATTTAATACAGTCCTTTTCAGTGGCGCTCAGCTCCAAAAGAAAATGAAAGGTTTTCCTCACTCAATTTTTCATGTTTATATATATAAATATATATATCTGTTTGTTTTATTCCCGAGAACAAATCTGCCTAACTTGTGAGAGGTGAACAGAGCTTCATTGAAGACACTGAGGGAAAACTGCAGGCATACTAAGATCTTTGACTTACTACCAGCAAATATGACTTGATAGGCACAGTAATTGTTCAAAACATTCAGCAGTTCCTTCAACATTGATTCCTTTTACATACTTTCAGGTTACTCTTTTACATTTAGAGATTTAAAATGCCGAATTATGCAAAACTTCTACTTAAAGACTTTCAAAGAAACCTTCCTTCTTTCTTCTTTTCTGAGTTGTTATTTCCATGTTTTTTTCTGCTCAGTCAAACAAAAAGAACAGGCAGTGGAAGAAAAGGGAAGAGAAGATGAAAATTGAAAAGAAGTAATTGGATTTTCCTGCATGCGCATATCAGGAAAACCACAAAATAATGTAAAGAAATTATTTTAAAGTCCATAACTTCAATTAAAAACAAATTAGCACATTTCACATTCCAGTTACTTGTAGATTCCTTATGCAGGAGATAAATGTATATTGCTTGATCAAATGTGAAAGATTCTTCTGCTTTTCCAAAGACTGCTTGGTAAGAATTTTATCTTAGTGGACAAAATACCACTTTCATAGAACAAAGTAGCATGTTCTAAATCTATGCAAAATCTAACGTTCAGTTTTATAACACAAAGATATGGTCTGTCCTTCACTGCTAGTGATGTCTCCATTGTTTGTTGGTGATCATTGAAAAGCTAGAGTCTTATTTTTCTTAGATTGCTTCTTGTTATTTTGAGCTTTTCTGAAAGAGCCCAACCCTATACTCAGAGCACAGAAAGAGGAGTCAATATAGATGTCAGCGTTACACAATAAAAAGAGAGTTTTCTGTAGCAACAGAAATGAGTACTAGACTCATAGCACTAGTTAATATTTGGGGAGGATATTTATATAAAAATGTATATTACAATAACAAAGTTCTCTAGAGTTTACAAAAGTAAATTACTTGACTACCAAGAGTAAGAGAATTCAAGGGAAGTCTTGAATCCTTTAAAATTGATGAGTTTTACCTGAATTAAATCTAATAGGATCGGTGTTGGTCTCTTTAAAATCTGTTGCTCCCTAATCTCCTGCCAAACCCACATAATCATGGATTATTGATGATTTGGAAGATGTTTTATGTATTTCTGTACAGACTAAAAGAATAGAAGACAAAATATTGATTCTGTTTTTTTCCTGGTAGGTTTTCTTTTCCCCCCAAAAGTCCAGTTTTATGCGTAGGCTTGAGAGGACATGGTTGTTTGCCTTTAGCTACCAATAAAGAATGTTGCAGACACCAGCTAAGGGATTCAAATTGCAAGCAGAAATTGCATTACCATGATTGTATTTTATGCAGAATTAGCCATGTGCCAGTGTCCAGTAACACATAATTCCAGCATAGCTGTAGGGTGATTGAAGATACTGATTCTTTCTGCAGCGTTAGCTCCTGACTCATGGATGCCCATAAGTTTTTAGTGATGTATCAGTGGCCTGCAAACCTATTTCCATATGATTCTTTCCTGAAACCCGGAGTTTAACTATCACACAGCAATAGATACATAAGATGCTGTTACATTTTATATTATTTAAACCGTGTATGCTTTCTGTCTGTCTGGGACCTCCCCCCAAGGGTGCTGAAATGTGGTTTTAGTCCAGTTTTACTCTCCTATGAAATTACTTCTGGTTTCACTAAAATATCAAGGAGTAGAATCCTCACATTTAATTTATCCATGCATAGCAATGTGTCTTCTGCTGGTCCTAGCTCATAAGGCATGTTTTTCCATATCCTGTTGTCCATTCCCCCAGAATTTTCGCTTTTACAAAAGAACAAGGAAGGGGTGATGATTTTTATGGATTTTTATGATTTTTATTCATTCTCTGATGCTGTACAAGCAGCAAGGGGCTAGCAGGCATATATTTAAGTTCCTGAATGAAGCTTGGTTTGCTTTGGCTTTTTTCCTTTTCTGTTTTCCTCCTTTTCCTTAAAAGAGAAGCAAAGCCTTGCTTACAGACTATGCATCCAAGAATAGGAAATAAGGCACATAACTAAGGATTCTGGACCTTCAATCAGTCCTGAAAAAGTGGAACGTAATGAGATCATAGTGGTCATTGTATTTGGATTGAACTCGAAAAACAGGCATAGTCTTCATACTTTAAAATACTTCTGTGTTCTATTGATATTATACAACTGATAAATAGTTTTCACTTGAGCTATGAAACATTTTCTCTTACCAGTGTGGAATCCTTAGCTTTTCCTCTTCATGTATTTTATATTTCAAGTTGTGTAGTATAATTCACTGTTTTAAATACTATGAAGCAAAATGCTTTATAGATTTCAGCTTGTAGAAGATGCAATCAGAAACCATCATAAAGATTCAGATTTTTAACCTATTTCTTTTTATAGTAACAGCCTCATTCAATTTTGTATTTTACACAAAGTAAGTAAATGGGCTAGCTTGATTTGGCAATGCAGTTTTCTGATCTTTGTTGTTTTATGTAGTTGGCTCCTTTATCTGAAACTCCCTAATAGATATAAACTAAGGTTATGTAAACCAGAGGTTTTGCCCATATTTTTTAAATTTTGTTTCCTTTTGAGTTTCAAAGAAGAAACAAGGGACACTCCAAAGTCTCTGAAGTATATCTGCACATTTTCACAGACATTAATGAAAGAAATTATTTGGGAGATAAAAATATTTTGCTTGCAGCTCATTTGCCATATCAGTAATAGAGACATTTTAAGTAGTTTTATTATGCTGCCCTAGATTTAACCTTGATTTTTCCCACATATAATTGTGCTATTTCTCCCAACAAGAAAGAGTTGTGAAATGTGTTCAGGTGTGATGACAATTCATGCTGAGGGAACGACATGTTTCCAAATATCTGTAACAGACTCAAAATTATAGCACAATTAGCACCAGGACACTCCACTCTTTTAATCTACATATTTTCTTGTTCATAATGCAGATAAAAATTCCATCGTTTACTTCTCATTTCACAGTGGTATGGACAGACAAAGATTTGGTTTTCCTGTGCAAGCAGACAGTTTCTCTTTGCTTTCTTTGCACAAACTGTGGGGTCCAGGCACCTCTAGAGCCTTATTTCCAAATCAGCCCCACAACTGCAGAAGAGTCACAGGCTGTGGGGAAGGCTATGGAAGGGATGCCTTGCACATTCTCATCTGTCTGCTAGCATAATGAATGCAATTTATTCTCTGAAACTCATATACATTAGGTTCTTGGATGGATAAATTACAGATATCCTTGCCAGACATACAATGATATCCTTGTACAGAAAGTACATTACCTTAGTCAAAAATTGGCATTTAGGCAGGCAAGATTCATGACATGGGACTGCTGAGAGCGTGCCTAGGCAGGCCTCATGGAATTATACAGCAAAACAGGAAGAGCTGCCACAACTGAACTTATTATTTATTTCTTTATTCTGAGATAAATTTCTTTATTCTTTATTCTAACTTTATTCTAAGTAAAAGAACCGCATAAAGCACAGTAAGCAATGCAAAAACAACAAGGTTTTCACAACTGCTTTAAGAGAAAGCGCATTGTGAGTCTGCCCCCTGCCATGAAACCAAAATTATGTATTGATGTACACATCCCTGATTTTGCAGAAGTAGGATTCTGATGAGATAAAAACAACAGTAGCAGTGACCTGTTTAGGTAGGATGACAGTGTGTTATTTTTAAATTCTTCTCAGTAAACAACTGCATATGGTCACCTGTGTTGCATATGTGAAAAAAACATACTCATGTCTAAGATATAAAGCAAAACTTCTGTGGAAGTAGCAGGTTAATCAGGGTTATATAACCTATTTCTAAAAAGCTAAATTGCTTTTTTATTTACAGGGTGAGAGGGCAATAATAGATCTCACAAACTGCTACTTTTTAAAATCAAGTGGAATGGTTTTTTAAAATTTGTATTAATTCCAGATTGAAATCCCATATATCCAATTTTAGCCTACTGCACATTTTTACAGCTGACTGTACAGCTGGAACTTCTGGAAATGAGAGCTTTTATTATGGAAATGCTGGCATAGTTTTAGCTGGGGTCGGCACATGCAGCATACCATAATGTGCTTTAAAACTTGAGATGGAGACCAGAAGTCTGAGGCTCAACAGTAGCAAACCCTGTATGCATGAAACACAAGCCTCCCCAAAAAAAGTCACACAAGACTGGTGCTCCTGGCATAACTCTCATTGATTTAAATGTCAAAATGAACCTCACAGTGTTTGTTTAAAAAAAAAGATGATAATGATGTGCTTTTCACACACAAGCTGAAATACTTGGAATAATAAAAGATAGAGAAGAGCATAAGAAAACTCTGATATGTATGAAACTAAGTGATCAGTTAAAAAAAGTTGTGTTAAATTAGTTAGCATTTTGAAATCATATTAATTTTTTTTTTGGTTACTGATGATCAGAAGTATATTCCTCAGCCAAAAAGTGAATACTGGAGTGTCAAATCACTTTAGTTTATCCATCTGTATAATTTAAAGTAACAGGTGAGATAGAGGCAGTGCTATACCAGACTGATCAGTACGAAACAGTAGACTGATACTGCAGCAAATGATGTGAGAAAATGACTTCTCTTGGCAAGGTCCATAAGGCAAGGGTAAAACAGCCTGATCATCTCTCTAATGTGGATTTAAAATGAGAGTTAAGGATTATGAGTATAAAAAGTGTTGATTATCAGATAAACGGAGTCAGATGGACAATGACGTCCTTCCTAATTTTTACTCTGCCCAATGGCAAGAGACTTGGCACACGTTTAGTACACATGAGTACAGTTCTTTCATTTTCTAGCCTTTCTTATTTTTCACTTTATTCCTTACCTTCCTATTTTTCATTTACCTTCTCCTATGCTTTTGAGCTTAATACAGCTATTCAATACATCTCATGCTCCCAGTCACCTCAGACAGGATAATTCACACTCTAAGCTGTGCATTAACCTGCCATCTCCAGACACACAAATGCTTGCCTAGCTGGGGCTGTGCAAAACACTAGTGTGTGGACTAAATTTAAGAGGATAATCCTTGATCTCTTCCCACAGCTGTTACTGATGGAGAGACACATTTTCTCATTATTTTGATGATGTTTGTTGCAACTGATTATTGCACAGAACCGTGGAGTGTCTGCTTCCAAATTCAGACAATGGCATTATGAAAATATGAAAAGAAATACAGAATAATGTTTGGGGAATGCTCTCATGTGTGCTAAGAGATATGTTCAGACTGAGAAGCCAGTTACCATCCACTTCGGTAATTTATCTCTATCCTTATTCTACCCAAGTTTCATCCTGTTCTCAAGATGTTTGTGATTGTCCATGTGGGGAAATTCAGGTGCTTAGCATTCTCCCAGTGATGTCTTTCTTTTATTCCTCCCTTTGGTCTTTGAATCATTCTTTTTTTTTTTTGTCTATTTGTTCATTCCTTTTTTTCTTGGCCATGTAAACTGCTAGTTCACCTTTCATTAACAAAATAAATTTGAAATGCATTCAGCATTTTCCCTGATTTCTTGCTAAGAATATAACCACTGCCCTTAATTAGGAATGGATTAAAGGGAGTCATCCAGAATATCTAAAGGATTTAAAAGTTTTCTAAAGGGTGCTGATGATTTTCTGTATGCTACATCTTCTTAGAAAGTATTTTTTTGATACTTTCTTTAAACTAAGTGTGATGATGTGGTCATCGTCAAAATCAAGAGTAGTATCATTAACGTTCAAGCCATTTGTGCTCTCTAAGAGGACATATGCATTTTAGGAGGTTATAAGTTTCCTAGGTAGACTAAAGCGCCTTGAAATTTTAATATCTGAAAAAGAATATTTAATTACTGTTAAAGAAGAAGATTTAGAAATAATTTTGTATCACAGGTTTTTGAATCACAGATTCTAAAAGCATAAAAAATGAAGGCTGTCAATCACTTGTTCAATTAATACTGGTGTCCCTGTTGGATGACCACATGCAGAGAACCCTAAACAGATTAAGATAAAGGAGAGAAAGACAATGTTTTCCTTTTCCTTTGATGGCTCACAATTAAATGGAAAGTCTTTCTTCAGAATAGAAAATAAAACCAAACCCATCTTGAATGAACTAATGACATAAAACATTCAGAAGTTTTGGCCTAACAGTTTGAATCTTTTTCATTCTACTACACTGTTTTTTGGAAACAAATCACCGCTCAGTAATTGGACATGACTCTGAGAAACCTGGGTGACTGAAGATGTCCCTGCTCATTATAGGAGGGTTGGACGAGGGCATCTTTGGAGGTCCCTTCTACCCCAAAGTATTCTATGGTTCTATGATTCTATGTTTCTGTGATTCCATTAATCAATGTTTCGTCAGTTTTGACTCTAATTTGGATTTCTTTCTATCAGCACTTGCAATATTGTCTTCTCCTAATTCTTAATTACAGAATACATTTTAAAGTTCTATTGAATTTTCTGAAATTATTTAAAAATAAAAATCTCAAAGCATTCTTAAAGGAAAATAAGGTGTCTTCACCCAATATTGTTGCTTTCTTTGTAAAATAAAGGTATGTTGATGAGGTTCTTTTTCTCCCTCTAAATTATACTTAGAAATAGTGAGCAAATCACTAGAAGGCAGATGGAGAAAAAACTCAGCACTTATCAGTAGATCTAACAACAGCCAAAACTCTGTCAAGGTTGGATGTACTTAATGCAAAATTTAATTCTGTACCACTGGTAAGTTTGGGGTTCTCTGCATACGGCCATCCAATGGGGACACCAGTATTAACTGAATAAGTGGTTGATAACCTTCATTTTCCACCCTGCCAGAATCTGTGATGCAAAAACACTACAGTTCTGTTGTCAACCTTCTTTTTCCAAGTCCCCTCACAAGAAGCACAATTTTGGTTCTGAATTGATCAGTTATTTCTTCAATGACACTCATCTCTTTGTTCAGAGCATTTTATACCAACATATATGTGCCTGTGCATGTTCTGCATTTCAAGTTCTGTAATGTGTAATTTAGAACTCAGAAATGTATATAGTATATTTCAGACATCAGTTATGTTCAAATCTCAAAGTTCTCTGGGCTTTCATAATATTTTTATTTGTGATTAACTGTATGCTGAGTTTTATCTATTTTTCTACTGGTTTCAAAGTACAGCACCTGTGGCAGGTACTGTGAGGGCCTGGAACAGATACTATTTGGAATTATTTCTGCTACAAATGAGCCTCTTTCATTGATTTATACACTCCCTTTTTGATCAATACTTCCCAGAATCTCCCAGCAAATATGAAATGCCATTTTAAAATAAGTAGTTAAAATGAATAAATAATTAATTTATTTATATTAGAAAGAATTATAAAAATAATTATGTTTATAAATAAATAATTATATTTATAAGTATTTATTTAAAATAAAGAAATAGTTATGAAATACTGATGCTAAAATGAAGGTTATGTTTGTATAGAAATTACTAATACTGAAATGATGAAGTGCATAGATTTTGATGTTGCCGTTGAAACTCAGTATGAATCAGTATGAACAAAGAATGGAAGCCCACTATTGTGCACTGTAGCATAAGTTCTTGCTAGGCAATATTCTAACAGTAAAAAAAAACCAGCAAAACTCCTTCCAACATCCTAAACCAGCATTTTTTTAAAGTGTATAAAATTAGTATTATTTCTACAGGTTTAAAAATAAAAAGTATGGTATCTTTATTGTGTCTTTATTATATCTCAAGAGAGATGGACAGCAAAAAGTTCATGAGTAATTTGTTCTGTGGGGAGAAATATTTTTAAACAGTGGAGTTTTTACATAGGCAGAATGAAAATAAGGAAAAGGATATGAAGCTGAATTTTAAATATAGTTTTATATAATACACCAGTAAAATCAAAAGTATTTGGCAAAGGTATGTATGTGCGCATGTGATTGGCATAAATATATGGTCAGGTATTTGGGTGAAAAGTCTCATTTGTGCTTGCCAAAAGCTACACCAATCCCAGCTCAGGTAGGTGATGAGGATGGGGGAGCCAGATTTTCTAAGCCAGAAAAGTGGGGCTTATTTTAGCCTGGCATAATTTCAAAAGTGACACTACATCAGTGCAAAAAGTATGCTAAAGCAATATGGCTAGAGTCAGCATCTCATCTTGGTTATTTCCAGTTGAAAAGTGCATTGATAACAAAGAAAGGGGAAATTACTTACTAATTACCAGATTTTGTGAGCTGTCTAGTACACATTAATTTTTGTAAGTGATCTGGTACCAAAGTTCTTGAAGACAGACTTCTTTTTTTCATGCTTTTGCAACATCTGGAAATATTACATATTTTCCAGTCTTTTCACTTATTTCATTGTCATGCATAAAAGGTATGCATGCAAGGTCTTCATGCTATCATGTACAGCTTCCACAAAATAGAAGGCAAGGTGACTTGACAGTGAATGGATGAATCTCAGAAGAACCCCTAGCGCTGTAACTAAGCCTCCTTTGAGTGCTTACTCCATGTGCATGCATGTAACTGGTAATTCCTGCAGGTTTGCAGGAAGGTATTTAGACTCCCCAGTAAAGACTGGCCCAGTTTCTGGAAATCTGTTCATAGTATTAGTCCAAGAGTTCGAAACTGCTCCCCAGACTGCTTTGAAGACAGTGAGCCAGATACATAGCTGAATGTATGCAGGTCTGCAGATTTTGCATGATTGCACTTCCTCTTTGAATCAATAACCTAAAATTAATGTTTTATGTTCCTCAAGAATTCAGAAAATCAGATAGATTTTAAGCCCAGCTCTTATTTATTTAGAATCTCATTTATCATATCTGAAGTTAATTCCACTATTTTTTTTTCAGTCGCTAAGGAAAAAAAAATTACTCACATAGGTAAGAACTGAGGCATATTCATTTATTTTCAAATTTTAAATGTGGTCAGTTTATCTTCAAATGTAAAGATATTTACATTCATTATATAAAATATTTGTTAAACAGAAGAGATGGACTTGTCCTTGTAGTTAATTGAGAAGTATTTATCATGCATTTTTAATAAATGTATAGGAAGCCTGTTGAGTAATAAAATAGAAATGCTTCTACAATACCAGGCTTCTGAGCAGCTTTTAAATCATAATTTATTTAAGCTACTAAAGTGCTACTTCACCATCTGGAATCCCGTGATCTCAGTTATCTTGAGCACAAGGGAGACTATTCAATCACAGGTTGATATTAACAGAAAGCTCAAGAACTGACATTTTATCAACTATCAGTGGTAAAAAATGGTTTGATTACATTTTGTAAGCAGTAGTCCCTCTTGCCTTTAGAATTTATTCAAATATCAGAACTTAATATCAGAGTATAAAAACTCTCTTAGAGCCCCTTGAGCAGTTCCTAAAATTCATGCTTACATGTGTGGTGTCTGTGTTTAAGACATTTCATTTTATTTTATGTTTTTTAAGTTCAGACCTCCTGTAGTTTGGTTCCAAGGAATGAACGTCTGCTTGCAGCTGGAGTGCATTATGTGACTCCTGGAGTCCATCTTCTACTTCAGTTTTATTTTAAAATTGTTGAAAAATTTGGTTTCTAGTTTTTCAGAAAGCTTCACAAGGAAGACTAGAGCACAGTAAATGGGAATCTTGCTTAAACTGCATTGAAACTTCTGTCTCTAAAACTTCTCAGGTACACAGAATACGACTTTTCAGAGAGTTCTTCCCCTTTGCAGAGTAAATCCATATTAATTTAAATCTGTTATGCATATTTTAATTGTTAGTCTGATTTATACATTCATGTAGGAGGACTTTCTTTTAGGGTAAGCCATTTTTGAGTTTTGCACCAATGGTCTGTTGTTTCCAAGTTATCCATATTTCTATATAGGTATGTTCTTCACTATGTTGCTAGCTGTGTGTAGTGGGTTGACTGTCTGGGAGCCAAAGCTGCTCTCACTCCCCTCTTTCAGATGAACAGGGGAGAAAAAATACAACAAAGGGTTCATGAGCTGAGATATGGAACAGAAGAGATCACTCACCAAATACCATCACAGGCAAAACAGGCTCTAATCAGAGACTTAAACTGAATTTATTGCTGACAAAATCAAAACAGGATGAGAAGTAAGATAAAACTTCCAAAACAGCTTCCCTCAACCCATCCTCCTTCCCAGCTCTACCTCCTTCCCCAGTGGCACAGGGAGACAGGGAATGGGGGTTCTGGTCAGTTCATCACACATTGTTTCTCCTGCTGCTCAGGTAGAGGAGTCCTTCCTGTTCTTCACTATGGAGTCCTCTCCCATGGGAGATAGCTCTCCATGAACTTCTGTAACGTGAGTCCATCTCATGAGCAATAGCTCTCTGTGAACTGCTGCAATGTGAGTCCATCCCATGGACTACAGTTCTCCCCAAACTGCTGCAGCATGGGTCACTTCTCCACGGAGCCCAGCCCTTCATGGACAGGCTGATCCAGAGTGGGGTCCTCTCTCCCCAGGTCTCCCATGGGGTCACAGCCTCCTCTCAGGCATTCACCCACTCCAGCATGGATCTCTGCATCCCCATGGCTCTCCATGGGCTGCAGGGGCAGCTGCCCCACCATGGTCTGCCCCAGGGGCTGCAGGGGAATCTCAGCTCTGGCACCAGGAGCAGCTCCTGCCCCTCCTTCTCCATTGACCTCAGGGTCTGCTGAGCTGCTCCTCTCACTTATTCTCATCTTGCTCTTCTCTGGCTGCAATTACATCTGTGCAATACAGTGTTTTTATTCTTCTTAAATATGCTATCACAGAGGCATTGCCACTGTTTCTAACTGGCCCAGCCTTGACCAGCACATCCATCTTTGGAGCTGCCAGGGATTGGCTCTGATGGACTCTCCTCTGATGGAGGAAACTTCTGGCACCTTTTCATAGAAGCCACCCCTGTAGTCTCCCTATTTAACAAAGCTTGGCCAAGCAAAACCAGTATAATTGTGGCACTCAGTGATATATAAGGAACTGGAAAGGAGGGGTCTAGTGCTAAGGTTAAGTCCTAAAAGTCATTGGAAAGCATTGTGTAGATAGAATAATATCTTTACTAGAAACAGCATTTCTTTTTTTACCTTTATTTTAGGCAGTGTGAAAAGTGTTCATTTTAATTGTAGTTAAAAGGTACAAACTTTCCTTGAATGAAATAATTCTTTTATTGATAGCATCCGAACTGGTATACGTCTGAAAGAAATATATGCCAGAAAAAGTTTAGCCACTTTTCAGGAGTGAAACACATTCCTTCTAAAGGTCAACCAAGATTACATCATTTTTTTTCAATGGGCTGTAGTTAGTCCTATGAGAGGAAAAGGTCTGCAGCAAATAGCCAGTATCCCAGATTACAGATCAAATCTGATTAGCTCTGAGCTCTTTCAATTACTTTGAAATCCTTCTTGGGTTTTTTCCATTTTGGAAACAGTTTTCATTTGATTTTGACTAGCTATTATTTATAAAAAAGAAAAAGAGGTGATTTTAATGGAAATGAACTTTGCTTTAGACTGGAAAGTAAACTGGAAGATGCCCAGTTTGTCAGTAGTGCTCACTATAAGAGAATAATTATCAACATCACCTTTCTTCCTCCATACTCCCATTATCTGAATATGAATATTAGGAAATATTGTGTGCATTCCTTTTATTTACAATGACATAAAAGTAAAAATTACTTAGATTTTCAGTATTTATCTTAAATGTTAAATATTTCTCACATTATTGTCCTCAATTTGGAGAGCCACCTATAGGCAGCTCTTGCCTTTTGCAATGACACAAAAACATCCCACGAACTACAAAGTGTCTATTTCAAACACGTGAGCTTTCCACAAACATACAATCCAGCCCCTTAGTCAGTCCTCAGCCTGATATTCTAAGGCATCTAAGATACTTTTGGATGCTAGTGGCCAGCAGCTGAATACAGTCCTTAGAGGTCAATGCAGATATGGTGGCCAGCAACTCTAAGTCCTCTGCAGATACAAGCAGAATTTTTTTTTAATCTACCAGACTACATAGAAAAATTGTCCTGTATATGTTTGGAATTTGAACCTACAGCCTTTACTTGAGTAAAATCCTTATCAAATTATGAATATAAATATTCTTCTTTATGTTCTTTACCCCATTTTATTGACATGGGCCAGATAAATCCCTGACATGAATACAGACTGGTGAAACTCATTGTGAGCAGGCAGCCCTGCAGAGAAGGATTCGGAGATGAGAGGCTGGACATGAATCAGCAATGTGCACTTTCGCCCCAAAAAGACAATCTCACACTGAATTGCACGGACAGAGGGAGGTGAGTCTGACTCTGAGCTGCTCTCATAAGACTCCACTGTGTCCAGCTTTGGAGTTCCCAGCACAAGAAAGATGTGGGCCTGTTGGAGTCGGTCCAGAGGAGAGCCATGGAAATGTTCAGAGGACTGGAACACCTCTCTCATGAACACAGGCTGAGAGCTCTGGGATTGCTCAGTGTGAAAAAGAGAAGGCTCCAGGGTGACCTCATTAAGACCTTCCAGTACTTTAAAAGGGCTTATAAAAATAAGTCACTATAAAAATATATAAAATATAGTGACTTTTTACCCAGGCAGTTAGTGATAGGATAAGAAGAAATCACTTTAAACTAAAAAGGAGAGATTTAGATTAAATGCTGAAAAGAAATTCTTTATTGTGAGGACAGTGAGGCACTGGAACAAGTTGTTCAGAGAAGCTGTGGATGTTCTATTCCTTGAGGTGTTTAGGGACAGGTTGGATGGATTTGAGTAACCTGGACCAGTGAAAGGTGTGCTTTGCACATGGGGCAGGGCAGTTGTAACAAGATTATTTTTGAGGTCTCTTCCAACCATTCTATAATTCTGCAATTCTATAACATCAGTAGATATACTTTGAGGTTATACCTCTATTCACAGAAGGAAAGTTTGGACCTCTCCACTGTGCAATAATATCCTACCTTGTGCTGCACTGTGTTATTTAGTGCTTTCGGTTGCCATGTATGAGCACTGCCTATGGAAAATTTTTAAGTATATATGTCATACATTTATTGCAATATTAAGCAAATAGAATGCCTATTACTTTTAAGAATAGTTTGATGTTTGCAAAAGGAAATTAATAGCCATGATAGTTTGATTCAATAAGTGATAAGCAACGGTACAAGGAATAAGAGCTATAATTCCAGTAAAAATTAATAGTGACTAAGGAATCTTTTTCCTTTTCTTGTTAAACCCATGTTCTTCAATTTTTAAGAAAAAGCTACAGATTTTTTTTTTTTGCTTCTGTGGAATGTAATAAAAATGAATTATCATAATGAAATAATTTTTTTTGGTTAATTCAAATTCTGTGTTAAAATCAAATTAATATTAAAAAATAACAAAAATAATATAAAAGACTCCAAGAAAGACAAGAAAGAGCTTCACAACTCTTGGAATATTTTTTTTATAAGTTTGTTTTTGAGAAGTGCTTCAATCAATTTCTCTGCTCCTAACATATCTTCAGAAGATATAAAAAAGAAATTAAAATAATTTTTCTCATAAGACAAAATCTCCTAGGAAAAAATATTGATAAAATACATATTTGCTTTTACTTCTTTTTTCCAGCCAGCAAAATGACATTCTGTGTTCTTTATTTAGAAATGCTCATATTGTTATTTTTACAGAAATATGATTTGCCTGGTGAAAACTATGTGACATAAAGCAGACTATTATACTGCTAGTTTTCCAGCCACTATGATGTGTGCTTCATACACAAACACTGAAGAGCATATTCATTGCTTCCTGTTGGTGTAAATTTTCTTACATCTGATGATGCTGTTAGGATGCCAGTTTCTACCTGTTGGGGCTTTGCACAGTGTTCACCCATCTTCCAATACCATATGAACAGGCTTTAGCTCAAAATTTCCTGAGCTTATGTGAGACTCGGTAGAATTCAATCACAGAAGAGGCAATCCTTTGGAACAGTAAAACAGGTGAGAGTGCCATTATGATATCTGGATAATCTGCTGAGGATTTGTCTACCATTGTGAGTTCATTCCTTTGATATTCATAATTTTTATTATGTTTTCTTTCTTGAAAAAACTTACATTTATTTTATGACCTTTTGGAAATGTGGCATTAATAACAGTTGAAATGGTGCCACCATAATATGGTAATGGTTTGATTGCTGTTGAAATTCCATTTATTTTTAGTTCCTTTCTTCTAGAACTATTAAAGTCTTATGTGCATAAACTTTGCATAAATGAAAGTTAAGCTGATTGTCATCATGTGGCTATAAATACCATCAGATAAATTTTTTGTTTATTTTTATATTTATTTTTTTAGAGAAGAAAATGTGCCCTTTTCAAAACAAAGCTGTTAACATTAAGGTGTAAAGAATTCAAGTAACTGGGTGAGCAAAGCATATTTTGAAAATAAGTTAGACAATAAAGATTTAAAATGGCTTGGCTTTCCTCACTTCCTACTTACATGTTATTCAGGAAATTATAGAATTTGCTTATTATCTAGGAGTTATTTTAACCCTCCTGTTATTGAAGTTCTATAAAATATTTTCAATTGGCTAGTATTGTAGTCACAATGAATATAATTTCAAATAATTTACCTTTTAAAGACATATTCTTCATTAAATTATTAAGCAGGAATCCTGAGTCTTAGCACATTTTCTGTACTCTTGAATGTTTACAAACTGACTTAAAACTGCAGTAACAAAAGAGAAATAGACCCAAAATAAAAGTAAATCAGAACAGTGATGGTCTAGTGAAGGCGGTGGCTTACACAGAAATCATGGTTGGATTGGCTGTCTCACATCTCAAAGTGAAGTCATTGCAAAGGGAGCTCAAGTCATAGAATATCCAGAGCTGAATGGGACTCACAAGGATCACTGAATTCAGGACAGGCCCCCAAGAGCCACACCATGTGCCTGGGAGCACTCCAAACTTTCTTTAGTCTCTGTCAGGCTTGTGCTGTGATCGCCTTCTCGGGGAGCTCTGGAATCTGCTCTGTTGAGCACCACAGGGCCCAGTGACAGGGGAACACAACAAAAATGAGCAAATGAAGAAGTGTACACATGCACACATGCACCTGCACACAAACATAGACACAGACATAGTTCGATTTTCCCTCAAATCTGCCCAGAGGTAATGGCAAAATTGGACCAACTGCGATACAATCACATCCTGAAATAAAATCTGGCTACATTTTTAAGTCCTTGCAAATATCTCCTCTCTCACAAACTAGAACAAAAACCTACATCAAAATGCTGTGCAACCAGAACATTCAGAGGCAGTTCTGTACTTGAACTTTCCTGTCCATGCAATGAATATCAGTTCATATCAAGGAGTTGCTAAGAATTTTATCATCAAGTCCGGTTGAAAGCAATTTTGCTCACAAAAATAGTTTCATTTAAGTACTTGGGATGAATAAACGCTGCAGAATCAGACTCCTAAAATGTGAACTTTTGCATTACTAAGCTCATTGAGAAGGATATAATATTCTTTTGATCACAATGGTAACTGTTTTCCTTTTTTTCCTCAACAATATAATGAAGTTCTTGTGTCTGTCATAATGTACCCAGTCTTTTAAGCACTCTTTTTGAGTAAAGGGCAGTGGCACTAGCTCAGAGCAGGAATGCTTTAGAGGATTTTTCCAGATAGTGGAAAATGGTTGCAGTGCAGCTAATAAGAATGTTAATTTAAGGGGAGAATCAAAAGATGTACACACACTTGCTTACTTCACATGATTCTTACTAGCTTCTCCATGCAGGAACAAATATACTTATGGTGAATATTTACTTATCTTCCTTTACCACGTGAAATATTTGTCTGCCCTTGGCCTTGACTTCATTTTGGGGCAGAATTGTGTTAAGCAAAACAAAAAAGATAAGATAATATTCATCTCTGCTTGGCAACAGCAGAAAAGCTAGTGAAAAATGCATTCATCTTTGTCCATAGAGCAGTAGCAAGAACAAAATATATTTAAGTTTCTTCCTATGTACGTTAATAAGCCCAGGATAACTAAAAAAAAGGTCTTTGTCCCTGATTCTACAGATGGCAAGGGGAAAAATTACAGAAACCTCATTGATAAAGATTAAGATCTGTATAAGAATTGCAATTATAAGGCATGACAAAAATTGTGAAGGTGGAAAATTTTGGCATAACTAGGTTTGGACATTTGAGAATATTTTTTCTCTTACCACCAAACTATTGCAAAGATTATATTTCCCTGTCAAACATCATGATATTGGCTTGACAGTCTGGAGATCTTGTTTTTCTAGCCTTCTGGAGATGTTCTGAGGGTATATTTCTTAAATTCAGTCTGAAGAGCCTTATTTTCCCTGTCAGATGCAGTCAAGGACTAATTTACCACAGTTAATGAAAGACATCTCTGTTTTTCTATTTTTCTTTGTAACTTCTTTTATGGACAAGTGTTAGACAAGAAGGCTGAAACCTACTGCTTATGAAAAATACAGATTTTTTTTTTACTTTGTGCAGTCATTTTGATTTTTCCTTGCAGCTGTACAAAACAGCTGTAGAGAGAATGCAGAGGAAATCCAGTGCTTTTAGGAAGTAACACACTCTGCCATCGGTGTGGCAGCAGCACAGCCACTTCAGTGGAGCTATAACTGTTTCCAGGTTTCTGAGAATCACACACTATTTTATATATTCCTACAATTTTCCAGGAGAAATTGCACAAACACAAAGTCCACAGAAATTTTGATCTGTGAACGCACTAAATCAATGGGGGAGGACAGCACATAGTGATGGATGTGACCCAGTTCTAACTATGGGAAGGTGGTGTATATTTTTTCTTCAGATTTTAAACCAGTATTCAATATAGATTCCATTAAATCTAGAATTGGAAATATAACTAGATTTTCTTTGTTTTATGTTTCACTTTACTGCTTCTCTAGAGCGCACAAATGATTGTCTATGATCTTTAATAAAAAGGGGGCAAAATATTATTCTGATTGTGATCTATATTACAAATATTTCAAACTTCCAAAGATTAACTTTTGTTTGTTTGGGGTTTTTTGTTTGGTTTTTGGTTGGTTTGGGTTTTTTTTGTTTTCAGTTGGAACAAGCACTTAAACCAGAGAACTGCTCCCATTTCTTGCTGATTGAATAAAAGTGTAGAATTGGAGACATACATAACATAGAAAAATTGTGATGGTTTATATTCTAATATTGGAATATTTTGTCCTAATGTGATAGGTGAAAATGATACTCCAAAAACTTTTTGCAATTTTATGTAGTATTTTTCTTTGGTGTTGTTCTTGATTTTTTTGGATTTATTTTGGGTCTTGTATTTCTTTTAGTTATTAACACCTCTAAGAATATTATTGTCTTTGGTAAAATCATACTACTGAATATTTGTTAGAAAAACGAAAATAGTCGATTGCACAAATATCTTCCTCAGTCTATTATCTAGATTTTCTTTTTTGTTTTCACTAATTTTTATTTAAAATAATGGACTTTATAAAGAAATTTTTATAATTTTAAGCCTTTGTACATAAAACAGAAATGGTGACACAATGTAATTAACAGTGATAAAGAGGTGCAATAATAATAAAATTACAAAGTTATCTGAAATAATGTCATATTTAACAAAGACACCTTGTATGACACGGAGAACACTTTGAGTCTTAGTATATATAGCTAAGTTTTTTCTCTGCATTTAATTTCTTAAGGAAAATATATTTTCTGTTTCTTACATTAAAACCAATGTAAATCAGCATTGCTATAAATTTAAGAGGCAAAGTAAGTGTTGAAGATTATGCATAGTATTTCCAATGTCTCTGAAATCTTCTGAAACTTCTAAATTGAAAATACTGTCAAGCCTCAAGGCAGAAAACACCTCAGTTAATAAAATTTGTAGAATCAAATTCATCAAACAAGATGATAATTTGATTATGAATACAAAAGATTTATGTCATGATTAATGAATAGGAAGTCTTTGCTGGCTGTTATAAGGACAATTTGTTCTTAGGACTCTTGTTCTTGACTCTTGGCAACTTTATCAGGACAACTTTTTCACAAACAAAAATACTGAACAAATATGAACCAATTATGAACCCATTTGAGCATGTGTGTGAATGAGAGACTTTGAAACTGCTTAGAAATTTAAGGATGAATTTATCCTTCTGCACATAACTACAGATGGAGTTTACCGTAGCACAGTGAATCTTTGCTTTAATATTTGTGAGGATGATTCAATGCTTTGAAGTCAGTTTTACTGAAGGTGTTTTCCTTCTGCTTTCTTCTTTATTTACTATCTGCATCTGCTAGCTGGACCCAGATGGTACAAAAGTAAATTGGCTGGTTGAAAGCTACTTCAAGAACAATTTAAACACCAAGATTGAGCATTATCTAAACCTAAAGAATGAAAATGCAATGCTGCTTTAAAAACTATACCTGAGGTTACTGTGTTCTTGTTGCTCCAGATAGGTAAGTTGCTAGCATAATAAGAAGTGAAACGATAATAAATTCAGGCAGGGCATTGAGAAACATTCAGTTGCTGAATTATGAATGTGAGAAGTCCCTCAGGGCAAAGTTGTGAACTCAGAAAACACTAGGGTCATTCAAATAATGATTGTATATGTCTTGGGAAAATAATACACAAGAAAAGGATGAACCTTAGTGTGCTGCATGGCCTTTTTCACTCTCAGTATTCAAGCATCACAGCTGTCATGCTGCAAGGTATATTAAAAAGGAGAGATTACATGCTGCTGATTGAGATCTCTTCATCCAAAACCCAGCTCCATGCATGTGTGGTTGAAGAGCTTCTGTTATGTGGCGCCCACTGGGCCTAGCTGCAATTTAGCCTTTCCAGGAACTTCATTACCTAGCTCATTATTTGCTTTTAGTAAAATAGAAATAGCAACACATTGCACAAGAGATTCCAGTATAAGTGTAGGCCAAGTATCTTTAGGACAAAGGTGGCATGCTGTCACCAGTTCTGAATGGCTGCAGGCTGTAGGAAGGCGACATTACTAAAGCAGGAGTGATCTGCATGATTGGCTTGCCTTTGAACAAAGTGGTGAAAAGAGCATGCTAGAAACCCTTCTGTGATTAACATTCTTGTGGGCACACAAAGAACTTTTCACCTTATAGCCTGCGCCTGATGATTTACAAGATATTAGCTTTCAATCCTCAGACAGGATCTCAAGCTCAGAAGTAGAAGAAGGTTATTTAGCCCATCTAAGAACTTAGAAACCCTTTACACTCTAAGGTGCTTCACTGAAGCTACTCGAAGGAATGTGAAAGAGGAGTAGTTGTCTTTACATCACTGAAAGTACATTTTTGAAAATCCCTTTCTCTTAGGATTTGTTGCTTAACTGGGATTGAAATTGCTTCAAAACCAAAGTCAGTTTTGTTGAAAATAATACCAGAAATTAAAAACAACCCAAAAAGCTCTTCCTTGTAAAAGTTATAATAATGTTCAGATATTGTTCAGATACCTGGTGTAGAGGCTTTTCAGCATTTGTTTTGAATTTTTTCAGTTTTGAAACTGGTATCTATTTGAAGTATATTTATTTTCCCCACCACTCTGAGATGTTATAGTACTGTATTACCAAATAGAAATGACAAAACTGATATATGACAGTTCATTGAAATTAAGATGTTTTACAAATTCATTGAGCTTTTACAAGCTGTCCTATTTCTATCCCAAAGGATGTTTTCTCTTCTCTGCATTTAACTTCATCTGGGTTTAGGAGAAAGATTTTGTTCTCTTCAATAGCAATTAAATTGAAATTGTATTTTTTATTCATTTGTGCTAAGAAGTAGTGGATTTGAGGGCATAATTTGTGGAGAAAGGAACACAAATCAAGATGAAATTTTGATTTACTATAAATATATGTTAGCTACTTGAAGCATTGGAATACCCCATACAGAATATTCTGAGTTTAAAGGGACCCAAAAGGATCATCAAACCCATATCCAAAGAGAATGGCCTGTACAGGCATCAAACTCACAACCTGGGCTTTATTAGCCCTGAGCCCATTATTACCCAACCCTGATAATATCTTATTTCACTACATGAATAGAGTTCAAACCACAAAGTGTTTGATATTGTATGTATGCATATTAGTATTTCATGATTGACCTTATGAGAAAACTCTTTCAGAGGTAAATATTTGGCGACGTGGGGCACAAAAATTTAGGTAATCTAATAGCAAAGTACAGTTTGTGTGAGCACTTGTTCAAAAAATTGTTGGTTGTGCTGATCAAACATTTATTCATCCATTTTCATTTGTTTTGCAAAGGCTTACAGGTTTATGTGCACTCAAATGTTTAGGAAATTACTGATTACTGGGTTTTGTAGGTTCACACATGTTCATATGCTAGCTGGCTGTGCAGAAATGACAGAACTTGCTTGTATTTACTAAGAATTTTTCCATTAGGGAAAGACTGGCTTATAGACTGGCAACATAAAAAGAGCTAGGTCTCTCTGTACCTAGTCAGAAGTGGCCACATAAGACTTTGAAACAGTGGTGAATGGTGTATAAGGATCATTCCAGACAGTTTATGCATTATACAGCTAGCATGATAATTGAATATTGGAATAACAGGGTTAACCTTATTTGACTATGGTATTCAGTACGTGGATGCCTGGCAAAGCTGGAATCAAGATGTTTTCTGAGGAATTTTTCTTTGTCTTCTTATCAGTTTTGGACCTTCTACTACAGTCTAATATGATTTCAGATAAAATTTATGGTGGGGGTTATTTCTTTTTCTTTTTTGAATAGAGAATATTTTGGTAACAAATGCATGCGGGCCAAATAAATTATTTCATACTTGTCTTATATTCAGGGATGTTTTTTACTAATATGCCATTAATGACAGAGCTAGTTGGAATACCAGTAAGCAGTAAATTGTCTGAAATGCGCTATTTTACAGGATGCAGCCATTGGCAAGTTTCTCAGAAACAAGAGATGTTGTCTCAGAAAGAAGTGGTACCTGAAATCTGTCCTACAGTGTAATAGCTGGAGCATTGAGTCTGTGAGAAGGATAACACAGTTGCTCTGAAAAAAATATAAGAGAAAAAGATCTCTTGACCTGAAAAAATTGGACTTTTAAAAGATATGAATATAAAATGAAAAGGTTTTGTGTTTACAACTTGAAAGAAAGATTTTGTTTATTTTTATTTAAAATACAGACTCTAGCTGTCCTTTTGATTTTCTGGTCGTTTCTGAGATGGCTTCTAAAGCATTTGTAAGAGCAGTAAGGGAATGGTCTGGAAATGATGATATTTTAATCTTACCATACATATTTTATAGAACCTTGAAATTTAATTGTCTATGAAATGTCTTCCTTGCAAGTTATATAAAAAGCTTTTTGCATCTGAATTAATCTGCCCAAATCAGACTAAATGGAACAGGTTTTCAGCATTAAATGCCTGCCTTAATTTAGCTTTGCAGAGTGGGACCTCTGAGGGCTGTATAATTATTTGTCTGGTATGATCAGTGTAATGGTTGTTTTCTGTATTACACTCATATATTATTATGTTTTTGTTTCAAATTTTAGGAGGTTTTTTTTAACTTGGTTGAACAGCTAGAATACTTCTTCAGGTAATGATATATTTGGTCTGTGATTTGCTTTTTACATTGGATTCAGATTTTTGGCATGGCTACATTGCTTAGACTCTAAACAGTTTTCTCATACAAGTCTAAATCAGCTAACTTTCTGTGTTTTACTGTGGTTTTAGAAAAATAAAATACAGTTAGCTCATCCTCAAAGTATATATGTTATATATATACTTGGAAATGTGTAGTACACTTTCATGTATATATTTTGGATAAATATTTAGATCACATCTTAGCCCTTCAGAAAAAATATTAAGCTTACAGCCTTTTTTACATCAACATTAAACATGTTGATGAAAGATCGTAGGAGAGTAATTTGACTTGCTCTCTAGTAAAGAGTTAATGGGTTTTGGCGTGATCTTTATAGAGTTTTTCTGTATCAGTGGTAGGTTCTAGACCCTGGCAATTCTTCATTGACCACATAGTATCATTTATTGCAGGCATTTTTCTGACAGGCCGCTACTCTGCTACTATTTTTTGCTCACTAGAGACATTGATAGCCCTCAGTAGTCCCAAAGATATAAAACTTCCTTCTTTCCTCTCAGTGTTGCACAGAATTTCTTTTAGTCCCTAGTCCTAACATGCCGTCTTGAATAATCTACAAGCAACGCCCCTACATCTTTACCTACACTTAATCCATAGTACTGAAACTTCAAGTCTTGCTAAATTTTGTCCTTGTTACTTTAAGTGAATTTCAGAATATTTGGGTTAGGAGCGGTCTACTAAAAAGAAAAAAAAGCTTGCATTCTCAAGAATGAATGTTGCCTGATTTCCAGAAAAACATTTCACATCCAACAGACATGCGCGGACCAAGCAAACTTTGAAAGAAATCAGCCACAAGTAATGATGTTTAAACAAACTAGCTCAAGGAAATGACTGATTTGATACTCAGCCAGCTCTCGTTGTTTCAGGGTTGAAACAGGACATCTATTGCCCTACCTTGGATCTGCAGTGAAGGAAGCTGGTAACATAACCTCAGGTGAGATCATGTAGCCCTAGCCAGGAAAACAGAAGTTTGCTATCTGTGTAGAAGCACAAAGATAAGGCAGCTGCCCAGAAGATATTTTCTTCAAAGCCAGAGAAAACCAACTAAAAAAAAAAATGCAGTTTACAGAATTGAATATGGTACTGAATATTATTTGTACAGTCTGAAGTCCTTGACATTTACTACAAGTTTTTATCCAGCTGAGTAAAATAATATTCCAGGAACAATTAATGTTATTTAATTTATAAACATATTAGTGGCTATTAAGAATAGCTTTAACCACGTATATCTATGACACTGAAAAATACTAACCATTTTAAGGCTGTCAGCAACAGGATTTCTAGCAAAGTAGGTGGATTACAGGTAACTGTCATGTGTTTTGAGAAAATAAATGTACTTTTTAAAGTCCATTTTTCTCACTCCATTGCAATTTATGTTCCATGTAGCCTGTAGGCGCAAGAACTTCATTGTTCTATTGAAAACTTGCTTGCCATATAATCTTTTTTTTTTCCTAAATGAAAGTAATTGACCATATTTAATGTAGCTTTTGGCCACAAATGTTGCCATAAATATCTTTCACTTTTGCACTACAGGACTATAACACATTTCATCTACTAGGTCCCACCAAAGAAAACAAATACAGATATTGAGAAAAGAACATAAAAGTTCTGTGCAACAGCTGTGAGCACTATCTTCCTCTGTGGAATAGAGTTTCTCTTTAAAGTTCACAGTAGATTTATATTTGTCACTTACTAGTATTTTCTCACAACAGATTTCTAAAGATTTTTTTTCCCTAAAAGAAATGCACAACATTATCTAAGAAGTCTTTGTTTTTAGACATATTTAATAACAATTTATTAAAGTTTAATTGTTGAACCCCTGTGTACTTTGGTAACATCAGTTATGTGGTGATTCTTGTTATATTTCAAGGTTTGTTTATTTGTTTTATTTTTTTCACACAATTTTTAGAGCTTGCTATTTTTTTGGACCAAATGGCTCTACTCATCTTTCTAAAGGTCTTGGGTTTTGTAATTTGATTTATGTGGTAACCTTGAAACAAGGAGAGGCACTAATAAACTGTTCTGTTTTAATGAATGGCTTGTCAGGTACTGGTTGACTACTTCGGTGGCCAGGAACTCTCTTCCTCCAGGCACTGTTTAGAAGGGCAAGGCTTCAGGCGCTCTGTCATGTCTGTGCCCAGCCTTATTTAATATTTAACAGCTGTCAAGAATAGCATTGGTTTGAAGGACTTACTTGATTAGTAATGGCTTTGATATTTCTTTACTTCTCTTAAATTTGGTTTTAACTTTGTAGATTCAAGGAAGAAGATCTGGCATAGTTAGGAAATATTGAAACTGTCTAAATGCATGCTGTCAGCTCTCTAGGTCAGAAATACATGAGATGCATGGAGGCATAGGAATAACATACTCAGGTCCTTCAAAGACAAATGTCGCCTTACCTTTTTGATAATTCCTGAAATAATGCTTTCTTTTATCCAGACTTTTCATTGATGATGTCTTTCTCCTTCTGACTTGGCTCCCAGGAGGTAGGGGGACATTGTGAGTGGCATCTGCATAGCTCACATCACCTCCTGTTTTGTTGTAAACCACAAGACTACACACACTGTTAGGACAAACAAACCTGCCCAAAAATCCAGTACTTCTACTTTCACCTCCTTCTGTGGATTGGGTCACAAAGCAAGCTTAGGGTGTGTAACCTCAAGTTACACATCTGCAACAGCTGTGTGTAAAGCAGAATCATTCCCTGAGCACCCCTCCCCTCAAGTAATGCAGTGAGACTTTAAGCCACTTAAAAATCCAGATTTGAGTTGAGTGTCATCAATAATCATGGATTCATTTTCCTTAATTTTATGACTACCTATCACTAGTCTACTTTTTTTTGATGGCGCTTTTTGGGATTTACTTGGGGCTTTTATTTCTCCCTACAGGAGCTAAAAGCTACAGTGCTCATTATATCCAGTTGCAGAAGGCAGTGATACAGCTCTGGCTGCAGCATCTAAACATTTAAAAAAATAGCATCTAAATATTTCTATTTTTCAATTTTGTACTTACTGGAATCATTGACAATAGACAAAACCACAAAAACCCTGGAATTCTTGCTCACATCAGTATTGCTTATCTGCACTTATGGGCTCACTCTTAACCTTGTGGTCATTGATGCATGAAATGTTTCTGATCCCATTTTTGACAATTGTAATTTCTTTGCTCTTTTTCTGCTAATTTGAATATCTGATTTTTATTCAACAATTCTGTTTCCAAGGCCATCTGCCTGGTGGATTTGTTCTGAAGAGAAAATTGATTTGCATTTCTCATGTATTCGTTTGTAGTATCTGCTCTTTTTTTTTTCCAAAGCATTCTGAGAAATATGAGCTCCATGCATGCACAAAATATTAAATGCAGAGACAATTGAATATAGAGAGCTGTCACTGAAATAAATAGGAAATTTTACTCCTGTGGTAAGACAAAAGTGAGCTGAGTTTTAGTAACCTGAAACTGGGTCCCTATTAACGGCTTCTGCTTACTCTGCAGGTTTTCATGAGTTTCTTTTAGTGTCATGCATCGTCAAAAGATCCTTTCATTTTTATTATTATTGTTGCTTTTGCAGTTATTATTTTATTATGGTTCCACTCTAACAGATTTCAAAGACATGTACGTGGAGTTAGTATAAATTGGAGTTCTACTTTGTTTTAGATTTGAGATTAAATTCAGTCAAATACACATTGGATGATAGTTGTGGCAGTGGAAGAAGATCTCAAATTGCACAGAAATGTAATCTGAGATGGAGGAGCTGGATTTAATAAAATGGCCATTGCTTGGGAAGTAAGCAGTAGTGATTTATACAGAAATTTCTCTGAGCTGTAGGTTTTTTCAGATAATCTCAAAAAATTTGGAAAAGAACATCTGTTGTGGCATAGGAGCTTCTCATCAGAGCAAAGAGCAAGGAAGAGCTGGAACAATCTCAGTGCAGCACATATGACAAATACTTTCACAGAACTACCCTTCTTACTAGGTTCTATGGTCAAACCAAGATAACTAAATCCTGGTGATAGTGCTCTACTATTACTTGCACACAATTATTTTGTTTGACACAATTATTGTGTTTGAAATTTTATATTATGTCAGACACTGTAATAACCAAGCAAATCACCAAATATATGATTAACAATTCTGGGGAAAGCTTCTAATATTTCTGTGATTTGTTCAATTTCTACGTCTTTTGACTTTGGCTATCTGATATTTTCACAAACAAAGAATTAAAAGATGGGGGAAAAGTAACTTTTTTACAACAAAAATAATGCTTTTAAAACTAATGGCAGGCTGTTTCTGTCTCATATTTCTCTTCAGCATGTTAGGTTTTTCATTTTACTAATTGATATGCTTTAGGTGTTGCTCAGATTCTGTCTCCTATTCAGAATGTTCAATTATGTGACTGATCTACTAATTTATATGGCCTATATTAAGCTGATCTGTTCTTAGAATACCTTCTTGTGTAGAATACCTAGCTTGTGTTCTTTTAGTATAACGAAAAAATATGCATATTTCTGTTAATCATAGATTTAAGACCACGATCCTTTTCCTTGGAAATCCCCTTAAATGACTTGTTTTGAATAAGATTTTTCTACCATCAGCTACAATATTTTCATGCTACATGATTTTTGGTTTTGATTAAATTTTAGAGTCTAGGAATCCAAAGTATTAGAATTAACAAGCAAAAGTTTTTATGTTTCTTCTCAGCTCTTCTACCCTGAGCTTTGACTTTGCCTTTCTACCAGTATGGACTATGATTTGATATCAAATTGTTTTCACCGTCTGTAATTCCACATGGAATAGAAAATAGATATGGAAATTCAGAACAGTCTATCTTGCTATTGAATTTTGTTAACTGACCTAATAAAAAGCACCATCAGATCGAGAGAAAAACCTAAGATGTGTGTCTCTCTCTATATACACAGATTGATATATATCTATAGTTCCAAACATGTGTAACCAGAGGGATATAGTGGTGCATTCATTCAAGCTGGCAGTAATAAGTGAACTGGGAGCAGACAGGGATTGTTAAGTGTACTTTGGGACACATTGTGCTGAAGGAGATAAGAATCATTAGGAAAAAGGGAAGCTGGGGACAGTCTGTTTTACAACCAAGTAGCATGGATCTGAAAAATAGGTGATGGCTGTCAGGTTCATAGTTCTGTGGGGATTTTTGGAATGTGTGTGTATATATATATCTCTATATATCTATATATATATATATATACATCTTCTAACAAATCTATACAGAATAAGGTTTGATACTATGAAGTAGTCTTTGAGCAAAACTGCAGTGAAAGCCATAAATAGTAATAAAACAGTAAAATACCACGACGTGGCTGAGATCAACATTGCTCAGTTCTTTTGTTGTTCTGCTGTGATTTTCAATATCCAGCTGAGTGTGATTGATTCTTCGCTGGGGATTGAAGTTTACACATACTACCAAAATAACACAGACCTGAGTTAGTGAGCATTTACACCCTGTTTCCAAGTGTACCTTGATAATACAACTGAGATGGAAGGACACTACAACACTCTGTCTCTCTTCTGGGATTCCTGATTGCTTCTTCACATTCACATTAAAAAAGAAGCTTTTCAGGAGAATGTCCAGAAGTACTGAGGCAGAAGAAACAGTCTAGAGACAGATGCTTTCCCTCTTTGCTTCTATGGACAGAGGGAAATAAATAAGAGGCCTGAAAAATGAATGAAATGGGGAAGGAACACAGATTTTTGCATCTTGATGTTTCATTTCATCCCTGTAATCTAGCAGGAAAAAAACCAAAATGGTGCTCCGGAGACATTGTTTTTTTTCAGAGAGCAAGTATTTGAGTTAAAAAATGGCCATCCACTGATCACAATAATTCAGCCCTTTTCATGATTCCCACATTTAGTTAAAAATAGTAGAATATTCAATAATTATGAATCATGAAACAAATAAATTGATTAATTTTGTAGTTCATTTCATGCAACAGGAAAGATCATGATACACTGTGATGTATTGTGATTAAATGTAAGTCAAGGAAAACCAAATGGTGAGGAATCTTTAGATCTGGTTTTCCAGATATGAAGATAATGAAGATAATGTGGTTTCAGCTTTTAGTTAAAACTTCTGCTTTTCTAGCTAGATTTCATACCCCTCCTTAGTCTGAGTCAGTTAGATAGCATTGACTGTACTCATGCCAGTAGCATTGACTGTGCCCAGCAGCAACAGCACAGAATCAGAGAATCACAGAATCATTAAGGTTGGGAAAGACCTCTAAGATCATTGAAGATGACCATTAATTTAACATACCCATCTCCACCACTAGGCCATATCCCCAAGTCCATTTCTATACATTTTTGAATACTTGCAGGGATGGTTATTCCTTCACTTCCCTGGGACTCTTTTTCCAGTGTCTGACCATTTCAGTGAAGACATTTTCCCTAATAACTAATCTAAAGCTTCCCTGTCACAATCTTCCCTGGCCTGTGAGGCCATTTCCTGTGGTCCTGTCACTTGTAACACAGGAAAAGAGGTTGGCACCCAGCTCTCTATAACCTCCTTTCAGGTAGCTGTTGAGAATTATAAGGTCCCCTCTGAATCTCTTTTTCTTCAGGCAAAACAACCCCAGCTCTCTCAATAACCCCACTCCTCATAATAACTAGCCCTTTCACTAGGGCTAGCCATTTGCTAGTAGCCATTTGCTAGTCCTTTCACTATCTTTGCTGCCCTTGGTCTTAAATATTGCCTAAGGTATGGCATAATATGAAATTTTTCCCTAATTCCATAGCAAAGATTTGCCTAGGCCTCTCATGCATAGGCACAAAAAGAATTCACATATGCTTGTACAAAAAATCTTACAGTCTTAGGGCTGGAGTGAATCAACCAACTTTTCAGGAAGAACCCTGAACACATACATTTACAGAAGTCCCCCCACAATTCTGGCATGCATGCCCTCTAGAAGTTATTTGACCAAATCGGATCCAGTAGGGTTAATGGAAGGCATCATCTATAAACTGAATGAGGTAATGACATAATGTGTCCCAGAGCTTGTTGGTACCAATATGGCACCATACAAGTGGGCTTGTATGCATATTGAGTGATGTTTTCCATGTCTGGTCACAAATCTGGAGGATCACCTCATGTGATCTCAAGTAATGAGATGTGACTCTAAGGACACGTAAATGTGTCTAAGAGCAACTGTAGAAGGTTTTACTCAGGTAAATGCTAATTTTTCCTTCAATAGAAATTCTTATCTAGGTGAAATCATCATAATTTGCTGAAAAAAGATTTGGCAGACATATCCCAGAAATATGACTGAGATGTTACATGTAATGTGGATGATACATAATGAATAAAAAAGACAGAAAAAACCCAGTATGAATAAATTTAATCTTCTGTGCATGGCTCTGAGTTCCCAAGCCTAGTGATTTATTTGCAATTCCTGCTAGGTTGATACATTGCTCTTACATTTTTTTTGTTAAAACGTGTGGTTTATAATGCTGTTACTGATATCTTCATTTTGCATTCAGCAGAAGGCATGTGCTTGTTCAGAGCTTCACTGGCATTGGGCATATTATGTAAGTCACTTGGGAAGTATTTCATGCACTCATTACACTTTATCAGCACGAAAGGAAGCACAGAGAATCAAAACAAAAGATTTCACACAGAGCAATAGAAAACAAGATGTGCTCTGTAGAATATTCATGAAAGGCTTGCAGTATAGCTGGGAGGTATCTGAAGATGGAAGATTTTGTGATAGCATACACATTTCTCAGTCTTTAAAATTGCATAAGCCCCCAGGTACAATTATTCATAGCATTGCACATCCTAATTCAGTAGTCTTGAAGCATTAAACACTTGTTTATAAAAGACAGAATTCCCTGGGCTTCACTGATTGTTCTTATGATGCCTTGAAGACAGTGTTAACCATTTACATTAGTAATACTTGGAACTCTGTACAAGACAGCTGCATATTTTCTGTGACACACAGCTGTAGGAAACAAAATATCATTGAGGAAAACAAGTTAGAAGAACAAAGAGTTGATTGTAGCCCACATGATGGCTTCAGCTTTGATTCAACAGTGTTTGAGACACAGGAGAACAATTTTATGAGCTTGAGCAGAGCCAAAGTGCAATGGTGGAAATTGCTGTAGGAGTCTTTTATGTGTCTTATTTCATTGCCATCAAAAGTAGCTAAAAATGAAAAAATAGGAGAAGGTTATAATAAAATGCACATGTTAATATTCACTTACTAAATTCTGTTAAAGTCTTGTAATCTCAAAGCTAATTTAATCCAATTGCCTTTTAGCTACAATGTCTTGCTCCAACTTCCAAATATAATGACTTTTTAATATAACTTGCACTGCTCTGTATCCAAAGTTGGATTTAGTCATGCAATTTATTCAATCAGAACCAACATATTTTGTAATTAAGCCTTACACCTGCACGATCTCTATACTAATATATAAATAAATCTATCTTAAGCCTAGAGGAAAGACAGTTTTAGATGCAACCCTAAACTGCAATTATATTGTGTAAACCATACTATAGATATGCAATTATATTGTGTAAATAACAGTATAGGTGTGCCACACCACTGCATTCCATTATTTTGGTATTTCATCGTAGGCTGGGCTGTTGTTTTTAGTTTTTATTCATATAGTGTTCTACTATCAAAGACAAAACTGAAGGCCAAATGTTGAAATAAAACTTGTGGAAAATTAGTGTGCATTATTTAGTATATCTGCGACATAGACATTAAAAATTTACCTGAAGAACACATTTTAAAAGCATTAAATACATCAAAGCAGAAATGTCACTTTTGTCACTGGTTATTTAATTGATAATTCTAATGTGTACATTCTAAACCAAAGATTTTTTGCATAATTAATGGTGATTTTTAATAGACACTATTAATAGAAATAAAATTGAATGTTTTTGGACATTGGGAGAGTGAGAATTTACTCTTAAAAATTATGTAGGAGCTTAATTACTCTCTAAGTATTCAATTTTTTTAGCTCTCATTTTTAGATAACATTCTCCTGCCTACTGGACAAGGGGCTGCAGAAAGGCTTAATTTAACATTTCCTTCTTAATTGACAGCATTTTCTCACTGCTTTACCATCCACTATAAAGTTATATGCATAGGAACTGCTGATTCTTAACCACATTCAATGCACATTGGTGTAAACATCCTGTTTTTCATCTCCATGGGCTTTTTTACAGACCAGAAATGTTTTGGGCTTTCTGACAGCCAAAAAAGTAATTTAATGGTGTAGGAAATACTTGAAAATGCAGCCAACCCATTAAATATATGGACTTTCTCTGATTTGAAAAAAAAAATATTGTAAACATTTGTGTGTACTTTGGCACACCAGTAATTTTTCCTGCTTGATTGCTCATTGCTCTCCTTAATTTTATACCTCATTTTGCTTTTGAAATGTGTCTTTGGAGTATGGGAGAATATTCATGTTTTCTGAATCCATTTGATAAGTCTGCAAGAACCTATGGAAGGCCAAGTTCTCACAATTTCTAAACTTGCCACTAATGAGACAAAGGTGGATCCCAAGCAGCATATTGCTTGGAAATCAGAACAGAAAGCACCTGATACACTTTCTCTTTGAAAACAACAATTTAAAACTTGAAACCTGGTTTGTGGTTGACTGTACGCATCTCTAAATGCCTGTGTGGTAAATGCCTCCTAGTAAAAGTCTCTGTGTGGCTTATATCGTAACTTGATATTTTATCTGGTCATGCAAAAAACAGTTTCTATAGTTCTGCTTTGTGTCTGAGAAAGAAAATGTATCCCTAATGGTACTGAGATAAAATCACAGATCTTTAGCATTAAGCCACTTCATCTGTGTCCCTTTTAGCAGGATGAGAGAATTGGAAAAATACTTAAGAAAATTTCATGCACAAATGAGCATTGTAGAAATTGTATAGTAAGAGAAATGTGGAGACTAAAGGAACTCAGAAAGTCAGGATTGAGTTAAAATATAAACCAGGACTACTCTCTAACACACAAATTTTATGTTCTGAATTTATGCTACAACTGTGAAGGATTTGAGTTAAAAGAAAATCATGAGGAAGGATAAAAAAGCTATAATACTGATATGAGGAGAAAGGGAAAAAATTACAGTGATCACAGGGAGTCAGAAGGGGGTGTTTACTGTGGAGAAAATAGGCAGGAGAATAAGAAAGAGACACCAAAAGAAAAGCCTGTTCAAAAAGAGAAAACCACAAATTGAAGAAATTAGGTGTCCTGACATGTTGTGTCCTAGGACAGCTTTCCAAGAGTTTCCTATACTCCTTTAGTTGTCTCCCACTTCTGGCTTTCTTTCGAAAGTGAAGGGAAGCCTGACTGCCTTGATGGCTTCACCCCTTAAATATTTCCCTTCCTTATTAGAAATTGATGGGAAGGTATGTAAACAGAATTTGATATCCCAGAAAAATGTCCATATCCTTCCCATGGTAAATCTAAAGAAGTAAAGGATAAATCAAATTTTTTTCTGCTCCAGATAGAGTGTGTAGGTTCACACTGTCTAAGTAATTGTTTCTTAGAAGAAGACACTCTTCCTTGAATGTGAAATTAAAAAAAAAAATGTCCTCCAGAAAATGGAAATTATTATTCTTCAAGACTAAGATTCCTTTCATTTGTATATGACCTGCTCATTTTATCTTAATACCTTTTGTTGAGAGGAAAGGGTTTGAACTGGAAGATTCAGTGAGGAATAAACAGTTTTACTCAAAGTGACCTTGCAGCTGGGAATCCTAACAATGTTGGTGTGGGACAACTCCATTTACTATGCCTACTGTTGCTCATCCTCTGTCTGTTTTGAGAAGTAGAATTCCTGTGTAGAGATAACACATGGACATGCCTGAACCTCCTGTTAGTGGGAGAGAGAGATCATAAAAGCACAGCCTTGTGACAAACTGCACGTGCGATTGATCTCTTGGGGCAGCAGTGACAGGATGAACTAAGCTTGAGGAAACCTGTGTTCTCTGCCACCCTGCATTGTTGGTGTGGTAATTACATAAATCTACTCTGCATTTCAGCTGGGGTTTGGTGGTTGCCCTGCTTACCTGTATGTGTCCATTCAGATGCTTGTATTTCTAAAGCCTGGTCTGAGGGAGGAAAAACAACCGGTGTGCAAACATCTTTGTAAGGGTGTAAAAATGTTCATATCGTTTTAGCATAAAATATTTGAGTGTGTTTTTCAATTATTTTTCTTAAATATGGGTTCTTTAGGATATATAACACACAATGTAAAGGGGGGATTTACAAAAAAGCTTTTAAATGCTTATTGATTACACATGGAACTTGCAAATATACAACCAACTGTCAGTTGCAGAAGTAAAAATTCAATTACCTTGGACAATGTGCCCATAACCAGTTTACCAATGTCATAGACTGTATTTTTTCTGCATGACCTTAAAATATCACTGTTTCTGTTATTGTAAATTAATATTCACGGCTAGGAAATGCCCTTGTCATTTATTCACCTATCAGACAAGATTGTTTTTCAGAAGGAAAAGAATTAATAATACAAGACTCCTGCTGCTCCTCAGTATAAAAACTTCTCAAACTTTGCACAGAAAGGACTCTACATTTAGCTGTTCAGTGTTCTTGAGGATTTTACTTTAACAAGGAATGATCACAATAATAGAAAATAGGGATGAAGCTAATATAATAAACAGACAAGACTTTTATTTATACCTATTAATGCCATATTTTGATTCAAAATATTTAATGAACTCAGTCTTATTTTAGTAACACAAACTATGAAATGTGTTAATTTTTGTGAATAGTAAAATTATATATGTTGTAGAATGGTTGTTCTCAAATGGTGATCATCAGGTCTCTGACAGTGACACAGAGTTCTTCCCAAAACCATGTTTCCATATGGTATTATGGTTTAAAGTTTTAAAAATAAAAATATATTTGGTGCCCCCAAAATGTTCATGGTAGTTATGTCATAGCGGTTTGCATAACTTGGTATGGGATGAATTAATGACTTTACAGTTTTCTAATGTGTATAGAAATTGTAACAAACACCCTGCTTTCAGGTTATTTTCAAATCTGATCTTCCATTTTTTAGGGGTTTTTTCTTCAATAAAAGGATTTAGAGGTTTGAAATCTAACTAGGAATTTTCTAGCAAATTGTATTGATTGACCTTCATGAAAATAGAGTGACATTAAGTATTTCTTGTACATCAAACAATCTAGCTGTCTAATCTAATGGGATCTCATATGCCAATTTGTACAAGATGCAGGTACAATAAAAATGTGGCTTAGGAATCAAAAGGATGTCAATATAATTGACAATGTTATTGAATTCCAGTTTGCCAAGCTGCTAAAATATCATAAAGTTATAAAATAATAAACTGAGGATGATACATAAGATCCCATAATCTTTAACAGAGTGAAAAAAAGATAGAAAAGGGTTATATGTATGTTATTTGTACAATTTTTTTCCCCCAGAAACTGTGTCTTACTTTAACTGCTTGTTACCGGTCAGAGAACATTACACAAGCAATATTAACTTCATTGCCTAATTTCTCTTTACTGTTAGACAGAGCTTGTTGAAACTGTTTACTTGTCTTCAGGGCTGAGGTGTTTTTTGGAGTTCCACCAGAAAACCAAGTAAAAGACAGCCATAAGTGAGGTATGTGTTTAAAATAATTGTTGGTATATGTTATTGGAAGTAAAATATTAAGCTTATGTATTTGGCAAATTACACATTTGCAATGTTCTTTCCTTGATGCCTGAATGACAGAAAATCTGATGATATTATCTAAAAGTGAAGCTTTTGTGCAATAGTACTGGTTCCACTGCTGTGGGTATAGCACAGTGAATATAAAGATCTAAGGCAATCAGTGTTTCATCATGAGACCTGCGATGTTAATGAAGGTGAAGATGATGCCATTCCTCACTGGGCACAAAGTATCAGAGAGGCCAGGAAAGAGTGGAATATAAGCAGGTGGTCTGATGTGTTTTCTTGCATTACTGTAGGATTATACTGTAAGGCTATGAAAATGCACGGGGAAATAAAGCCTCAGATCAATGCTAAGCTGCATCACTTAATGGACTAAAGCAAAAATGTTTTTAGAGACCAAACTAAGGTACCTTGCTGAGCTCAGATAGTGAAAAAACCCCAGTTTCCAGAAAATGTGCTTTCACTGTTATCTTAGAGACCTCATTTTCAAAAAAGCAATTTGATGCCTTCAGCCTGAACAAGTAATTCATTTTGCTGAAGACATTTAAGAAGATGATGCATAGGCCCCGTTTCAGAAACTTGCTACCTTGCTTTCTCCAGGACTCAGACTGTGTAGACAGCCCATCACTGGATTTTGCTGCTGTTGCTGGCAAGATACAGGTAGCAGGGAAAAAACTTCCTAAAATAAAAGTGCAGTTTTAACCCCATCCACGTGCAGTTCAGATGAGATTTTCACTCTCTGAATCATCCTTCAGGTTTTACTCTTTTAAGCTCTAAAGCTCAGGACAGAATATTTGCATGCTACGAAGAAGATATGTTCTACCAAATACTATGAAGATATTATCAGGGAATGCGCGACCTTTATTACTGCAAAACTTTCCTCATTTTTTTAATCCCAGATATAATTCTAATTTGAAAATGCATATTGTTCTCAAATGCCAGAATCTATATAACATAATGGTTTTCCTATTGTTTTTGGTTTTTTTTTCCTGAACAGGGCCACTATGTAGAAATAATAATTGGAGTACAATTTCTGATCTAGAAACAGATTGTGAACTTTCAATATACCTGGAGAATCTAGTGAGCATCCTTTTAAGATTTTCAGTGTTGAAGTAGTTCATTCACACCACAAATTAGATTACAGTAAAACAATACATTACTAGGCACTCCTGAAAGGAACTAAAAAATCTGTGCAGGGCTTGTGCCAACCTGTAGAAATCAGTAACAAAACAGAAGAGTTTTCTGTGATTTTTCTACTTCACAGACTGCAGATACTATTCCTCACTTAGGAAGGTAGGAGGAATTTCTGAGAACATCTGAAGGAGATTTGTGTCTCACCAATTTTCTAATGAAAATGAATGAGAAACTTGCAAGTTTTCACAAACTTCTCTTGAGTCTCTGCCAGTTTTCAGAACACAGCACTATAGTAATTGCACTGAGCACCAAGATTGATGTCAGGATTAAAGGTTATAAGCTATGAGGGCAGGCTGAAAGTTTAGATCCATAATGTCTGAGAACGCAGGCTGTAGAAATGCTGTATTGAATGCTAACCTGAAGTTTTGGAAAGAGAACTAGGGTTTTTTTCCCCAGCATTACTGTGCTAATTGGACACGTGGGTGTGAATAGTTATTATAGGAAAAGCAATTTAGGGTAGGTACCAGAAATCATTTTTCCATACAGATAACCTGCAGGTATGGACTGTTACAAGGATGAACAAAAAATAGAATCATTAAAAAAATACAATGCACACAGAAAACTGATGTCATACAGAACTGGACTATTCTATTGCTTATTCATTAGCTGTGGATGTGGGGCCAATTGTTAGTCTAAGCCAAGTTTGCCATATATTGCTTTAGCAGTTCTAAGCAGAATTATACCTGTTCTGACTAACTGGGGAGTTATCCCACATGGGAGAAATCTCTGAGCAGTGTAAAGCTGTCATTGCAGCATCTTGGCAAAGGAAATGCTTATTGGAAATGTGCTGGAGCAGGAAGGACTATACTTGGAGCATACCATGCTTCAGTCATCCCTGCCAATGTAATTGCCTCTAAGGGGTTCTGCCATCTGGTGCAAGTTACAGACAGCCTGAGGCTATTTTAACTTGTACTGGGATTTAACCTATGAACAGGAGAGGGTTTAACTGGCTTTAGGCCAATTTCACCTTTTTCTCTTCTGAATTAAGCAGACTATTTCTATAATTATAAACTCTGCTTAAAATCCATTGAAGTTCAATTAGTTAATGTGGAATTGATTCTGACTTCAGGTGGGAAATAGATCTTGGAAACAAATGAACTTCTGTGTTCCATGTTTTTCATGCAAATACTCCTAATAAGAAGAAAAACAGGCAAATGTCAAATGCACAAGCAAAGCATTCTCAGAACAGATTTTTTTTTTTAAGAATGTTTCCATTAAGTCAATTAGAAACTCTAACTTGCTGAAACAAGTCCAAGAGTAATAACGAAAATACCTAAATAAATAAAAGGTGCACATAAGCAATTCAATAGGAATGGTGTATGAATCCAGACCTGTCATCACTCCCTCACTATATAATTTTGCCTATTCCACACCTGTGGCATATAGTAGCAGTGAAAGAGATAACCAGGTTTAATGTTACAGCTGTATATATTTGTGTCCTTTGGAACCCTTTTTGGACTTGCAATTATTATTCTTCAATCAATGCTCCTGCAAAACTGTAATGTTGTTAATTTTTAATTTGACTTATTGCTTGTGTTTCTTATTTCAGTCATGCTCCTGAGACAGTTTTTATTTTTGTTTGGTGGTTTTTTTGTTTGTTGGTTTTTTGGGGTTTTTTGGGTTTCTTTTGTGGGTGAGTATTTTTTGTTGTTTTCTTTCAGGTTGGCTTTTTTGTTTATTTGGGGTTTGTTTGTTTTTTGGCGATGGATAAAACAGATATGCAAACCTTTCTGGAGTAACTTATCTTCATGATTCTCTGTGACTGTGAGAACTTGATTCCCTTAGTGGCCCTTGATGTTACTATGAGCTGACCACTGCAGCTCACTGTACAACTCTCAAGAAAAAGATACTTGGACAATGATTTAAACTCTTCAAATTGTGTGGGTACCATACTTATATCACTAGCTACAATCAGAATTTGTATTGTTAATGATTATCAGTGTAATTTTTTTCCCCAATAAGTCTCATTTATTAGAGACTAAATCTATGCTTTGTGGAGCACCATTCCAATCAGGATACTTCAGAGATTTCTTGCCATTGCAGGAAACAGGTCTTTAGAGCTGCTTGTGTGACTTAACACCTACAGTCCCTCTGGCAAAAGTAGTTTTCTTGGTTTATTTTAAAGTATTGCAATTTTTTCTTACACACAGTTTTCCACAAGAAGCACTGGCTATATATGAACATAAAAAGAGTAAACTAACAATGGTTATACAGAGAAGATACTCAAGTTTAACAAATTGAATTTTTGAGACATTATTAAAGAACTAAAATAAAAATGAGAATTTCATTATATAATTCATGATTTTACACATTTGTGTTCCTCTTGTGTCATTTTTATCATAATGTGAACATCTATTGTTAGAAGAAATGAGCATAAAACTTCATTTTATTGGAAAGATTTTTTTTCCCAAGTCCCAGCCAATTTAAGAACAGAAACTATCCCTAAATTAAGTAGAATAGGCAATAGAAAGGTTAGATTGTGCCACTGGGAACTGTAAAAACATCAGGATTTAATTAAGACTAAAAATATTGTTGAAGACTGTTAGCAAGTACATAGTGGAAGCTCAGAGGTGAGTATGTGTTTTGTGAGCCTGCACAATATCTGAGGTATCAGCATCAAATTCTAGTAAGCAACAAAAATGTGTGAGTGAAGGTCATAGGTATATTTATTGATCTCATCTATGTATTGACCTACTATTCATGGAATTTGAAAAGGCAATCTCTAGACTCACCAAAGCATATCGGGCCCATGAAATCTGGATTTCTTGCCTAGAAAAAAAATAAGGCAGGATAACAGTTTGGAGTGATCCACTTAAGTGATCCACTTAAAAATAACTGTAAAAATGAGGAGGACAGAAGAGGAGACAAACAGCAAAAATGAGATGGGTATTTAGTACAAAATGAACACGCTCTCTCTGCCGATAGGTCACCAGCTAACTGACAGTCATAGGTTTACCCAGTAAACACATGAGTTTTCATGGCCACCTAGGGCTAGTGGCTGAAGATTGTGTCCTCTTTTCACCCCATAGAAAAGGAAACTGCATAGTGGTCATCATAAATTAGCATAATAGTGCATAAAGCAATATGTGCTTTTATGTTCAGACAAGTCATTAGCATTGAAGGTCTACTGGCATGACATGTCATAAAATCACTGCCAAAGTCAGCAAACAGCCCAGCGTGTGCCTGTCAAATGCTAAATCACTCTGCTCTCACAGGGCTGCCCAGGGTCTTATCCCATGAGTGTCTTGTTGCCCCTGTATGATCCAGTAGCAGTTTCCTACATTTGCTGGTTGGGCAGCCTAGTACCTTCTTTCACAGGATAGCTTTGGTTCCCATAAGCAGCATTTTGTCACGATTTGCAATATTTAGAGAAATAAAAATACATCTCAAATAACTGGCAGTCTAAACAGAACATAAAAATCAGCATGATTATATTTATGAATACTGAAAACTTAATTGTCATCTTTACATCATCACATAGAATGCCATTTTTAGATTGGTTTATTCCCAGCTGATTCACTGTTCCCCATACATTGTACTCTTGCCAAGTATTCAATGATGTACACATTCTGAACAACTTTGTAGAATTCAGAAGTAACGTTCTTAATGCACAGTTGCAAATGAAAAAGATTAGATTATTTTAACTCACAGAAATGAACCCTAAGTAGGGCTAAACAAGCAGTATGTTTGCTGATGTTTATCAGAAATCATAGTTAGAACTGAAAGTGATGTTTAACTACCATTTCAATTAATTTAATATTTTAATTGCTGATTTTGAGCTTTCCTACATTAGGAGAAATTTCATAAAAGTGATTTCAAATACACTTCTGCAATATTTCTCTCGAAATCGCTTTTTCATGCTGGATTTTTTTCTTTAAAAAACCCAAATAATTCAATGCAATAAAAATTAATTTGCGGACATTTTCTTGCTCTGAAACTTTTGTTTTCTTTCCCATTGAAATCTCTTTCAAATTATACTCCAGTTTTTAGCACCAATTTATTGACTTTCTCTCAATTCTATAATTTTATCTATATCTGTATCTTCTATGTATCTATATATGTATGTATGTATGTATGTATCTATCTATCTATCTATCTATCTATCTATCTATATCTCCTTTTAGCTATATGTGAATTCCTTCCATCTCTGCTGTTTGTCTGCATTTAACAAAGTCAGAGGAGTGACCGCAACACAAACAATTCCACAGACTGTACAGGTGTCTTGTACTCTAGAAGTAGCACAGAGGCATTCAGCCCAGCACCCACAGATCTGCTGTCTTGCCAAGCTGTTTGCAGTGCAGAGGCTCTGGTCTCATTTGTGGACACCCTGCTGCCAGGTTAGTTAAGACTCTGCAAAACTGAACTAATGAACTTGCTTTCAGTGAGGTTAATTGACTTAGATGCAGGCCCAGACATGTATAAATATGCTGCTTTCCTTCTTCTGCCAGCCTGATCCTGGCTAATTACAAGCAATCTGTACAGGGTATTTCATCATGATACCCCAAAGTAGCGAATCAAGATTCTTTTTTTCACTTCTGTATATATTAGACTTTTTTCCCCACGTATACTTTTCCTCTATTTCCTGGTACATTCATGTTGTTTTTTAAAAAGTAATCAGTCCCATGACTGATTTTGTGGTCAAAAAATAAATTTTACAATGCAGCAGTCCTTTCTACAGCACAAGAAACACTTTACATATCAGAAAATGGAATTGGCTTAATCATCACCTGAGTTTTTTAATGTGGGATTTTAGATTGTAAGAAATGGATCTTTAAAATCATAATTTTATGGAGGAACAAAAACTTTAATTAATGATAAACTAATCTCACATCGTGTGATAGTGCAGTATTAGAATTTAATTGATATGTCCAGTTCCTTGGCTTTTCATGTTAAGAGCATGATATAATTACAAATTTGAGCACTGTCTCTCCAAATAATTCAGTAACATATACTTTGCACAACTGAATTAAATTTGCACAATATGTATAAAGCAGAAAATGTGGTACAATAAGGTGGCATCGTGTATTACTTCCACTTACATTTTAATTTATCATCAGCCTCAAGTTTTCTTAAGGAATCACCCAAGAAATTTTTTAAGTCCCCTCTCAAATCTTCTGTGTCTGTAACAATTTCTCTTGGAGACCTTGGCACCCTAGCAGAGTGCTGAAACACTGCCAGTTTCTCATTAATAGGTTTTATGGTTATATCTTCTGTCTGTCCAACTCAGCAGCCTTCTATTTTTTTCAGGATTCTCCTGGGAAATGGTATTTATGGGATCAAAAGGGTTTTCCCTTATGGCTCTGACTCTCATAAACACAGTTTAGGAGAGATCACACAGCCTCTGTGCTCTTCTAAAGTGCACTTTCTTTCTTTAGTCGTACAGTTTTCCTGTGTGCTTTTACAGGTTTTTCCCCAAACACAGAATGATGCACAACATTTTCTTACCAAATCCCACCTGCAGTTATCTTGTCTTGGTTTTAAAAATCCCTTATTTGTAAGAGAATAGCTTTCTTATTTTGTTTTATCTGTCATGTAATACTAAAGCTGCAAAACTGTTTGTTCAGGTGTCTTTCTGTCACTAAGACCAGTTAAAGGGATCGGTAAAACACTACTATAAATCTATGATGCTGCTGAACAAAATGTGTGTACTATACTGACAAATGGTCAGTGTATTCATACAAGTGAATGCAAGATTTGTTTGACTAGCTTTTCTTTTCTTTGCTTACTTTAACCTAAATATTTAATGTTCTGGGATTTGTAGATATGGGGCTCAGTGCCAAGTTTAGCAATGCAGAAACTGTGGATAAGAATTATTACAGAGGCATGGAGAGCTCTGTATATAAAACAATGTCAAGATCAGTTGCAGTAATCAATGTATTTTTTTTCTTTTTTGCTTTAGTACTCAGGCATCTGCTCTATCCCCTAACAGAGGATTGTTTTCTTGAAGATGATCACTATGTGTTCAGTGTTATTTGAAAATCTATACTACTGCATCCATTTGTGTGTTTATATGCAATTGGGTTAAGTTACTATGTCTCCTTCCTCCAGCTGGCTTACTTCAAATTGCAAAAACTACTAGCATTCATTGTGGTTGCTAAAAAACCTGTACATGAAGCTAAAATAATTTTTAAAAACCACCTCCTTCTGAGTCATAAAACTAATATGTTTCTACGGGACATATTAGAGTTCTTCATGAAGAAAATTGCCTATAGACTTGTGCAAGAATCATAGAATGGAAAAACTTCCCTCCTGCTTCTATCTGCTCACTTGACATTTGTTTTCACAATCTTCCTTGTACTTTTTGATCTTCACAATTTGCAGAGAAAGCAGCCTAGCTTAGAAACTGCTAATGCATTACCAGATTTCTGTGCAAAGTAGACTCCTAATGTGACTTTTACCTTCAGAAAACCTCTGAAAAGAAGAATCAGACAAACAGTAGAACTTAGAAGGAAAAGGGAACTCTGAAATAAAATTATTCTTCCACAAAAAGAAGCAAGATTTACAATACAAAATATAATATATGTGCAAATATTAGTTATCATAGTGGCTTCATGTTCTGTGCTATCAAATTAGAGATTCCTCTCTCCTCATTCTTGGGTCTGCTGTAAAGCTGACAGGTAGTGAACACAGAAGGGCACTGTAGAAAGCTGTATTAGCTATAGTAGATCTCTGACTGAATTATCTTTGTTTTTGGAATATCTCCAAAACAGATATGTTTGCACATCATTTCTGGAACTTAATCTCATTCCTATGGAAGAAAAAGATACAAATTCTGCTGAACTCAAAAAAAAAATTTTAATTGTTAAACGTTATTTTTTTTTCCCTTTCTGCATTGGAAATATTTTCAAACTTTTGAAACTTGATTCAGACTTTGTATAGTTTTATCATTATATAGAAAAAAACATTAAAATTATTTCCTATTAAAAATATATCAAAATATTTTACAAGAAAAATAGGGGGCTTTTGTTTGTTTGTTTGTTTGTTTGTTTTCTTTATTTCTCAGGTACTCTTAATCCTAGAATTATACCAGGAAAGCTGTTAAGGATAGTCCATCAAGAGTATCAAAGTCTTCATGACTATATTGTAGAAGATATGAGCAGAAAAGTCCTTGTCCCAACAACAGCTCCTTCCATTTACAGAAATAGTTTTAATAATACTGGCAAAATGAATACATTTACAATGGTAATTCAACTAATTCACAAATGCAATATTGATGAAGCCTTTTAAATTCTAGCAATTCTTTAGTCATAAGTTACCACAGAATCACAGATATTAAACCATCTCTATTTATTAAAACTCCCTTCCAATGGCTTAACATTGTGCCATTTTCTATTCCTTTTACAGATGTTATGGAAATGAAAAAGGAACACACCTGAGCATCAGATATTGGATATGGTGCAGACAGCATTGTGCAATTCTGGTTGTATTAGTATTTGGAATTTTGACCTCCATTCTGGAGGTGCCTACCATCTCCAGCATCCCATTTTCATGGAAAGGAGAAACACATCAAATCATCACTAGAAATAGTTAATGATCAGTGTGACCTGGCTTTTGTGGTATCCTGTTCCACAAGGAACCAGGCTATGCACATTCTCCAAATTCTTAAGAATTCAGTTTGCTGTCTGTTTATGAAATCAGAAAATTCTTGAAGTAAATCCAGCTGTACCTATATATACATTACAATACAAAAGTAGGAAGTTTATCAAGTTTATTCCCTCATATTACAATCAAATACACTGTTTATTCTTTTTTAAATTTTACTTTTAAGTAAAGAGATTTTCTGCTTTTTTGTGGCTTTTAAAACACTCTTACAGATTCAACCCTTTGGAGGTAATAATTTTACTACTTATCAACTTTTTCTACTGGTTAAGGTCAGCTTATACCTACTTGATCTTTTGACAGATTTTAGATCAAGTATAGTTCTCATATGCTTGTCTTTCTTCTGGATGAATTAAACGACTCCCTGGAGCTCAAGCAAAGGCAAGTAGTACACATACTCACAATCAAAACAGAGAATTTTGCATAGTATAATGTCATACCACTGTCTTGCTACAGCCAATGTCATCAGCTTGAAGTATCGTAATATTTTGTCTTTGATATTCAGTGAAGGATTTTCATTTGCAGTCCATGACTTTTTAATTTTTTTGGCTTTACAGGCAAATCCTTGACTCCGTTTTTTAAGGGAGGTTAAGAAAACAACTTAAGTGTACTAAAAGTCTGCAGGCATCTATAATCTGCAGTCATCTTTTGGTATTCCCCCATCTTGGCTGAGAAGGGCTCACACAAAGGATTATGAGAGGGACCTGTAGTCTTCGGAGTCTTGTTGTGTTGCTGTCTCATATTATTTATCGGTAACCAATAAGTTTTACTAACCAATGTATATTGGTTATATAATATATAACCAGCCAGCCATATTAACCAAAATCAATTATTGGTTAATACACAGATAGTTCCCTCTTCTGTTGTAGTCAGTGAATTCAAAGTCAATACTAGGCTGGAGCTGCTAATAAAGACTAGCTCATGTCTTACTGTCAGCTTAGACCATGAATTTGATATGATTATTTTAATCCTGTTTCTATTTCCTTGTTCCTTAGTCACCCTCATCTTCCTGTCAAATATTCTGACTATTCAGTACTAACGACATCTTCCAACTTTTTGTCAATGGTAAAATTAAGTAAGGTATTTTTTCTGCTTCTACGAACTTTGCTAACGAATTTGTTCAATAGCAATCAACCTACACCAGATCATTAAGAAAAAGGTATGTTAATTTCTCTTGACACATTATCAGCTTTCAATACAGCCAGCTGACTTGTCTCCTCTTTTCAAAGTCTCAGCTGAACCTCATTATCACCAATCTAATTTCCAAACTTCCCAGTTCCAGTACTGGAGATTCAGATAAAATACAGTTTTAGACAAACGAAATGTAACAAATTCTATTTTTCCAGAAAAAGAAATTATCAGGATGCAGGTCTGCTATGGAATATCCACGGTGAATACTTTATATTTTCATTCCTTATCTTGTGTATCTCCAAAATAAAATCAGCATTTGCATGATACCACTGTCATGTGAATAGTAGTATTTAAAATAGTCACTAGTGAGACCATGACTTTATTGCCAGTTCATTAAGTAGTTTGGCATAGAAAACAGCTATATATCCTCTTTCATTAGTATCAGGCCCATTCCTTCTTCTCCCTTCCTGGTTTAAGCCAAGAGAAATCACTTGACAAACTCTGAAAGAGCATTTTCAAGGATTTATCATGTTGACTTTAGCGCAGCCATGCTAGAAACTAATAACGATTTTTAATCTGACTTTTTATCTGTCTTCCTTTCATCCATTCCTGCACATTGACTTCCAATATCTTCTTATCTTCCTTTCAATAAATTTGTTTCTGCACTTTCTTCCTTCTGCATGCTTTTTAGCTTTTCATTTACTCTACTCTTGCAGTATCAAATAGTCTGAAGTGACGACTGAAAAAGAATCGTGGCACTCTTTAGATGTGCAAGTAGAGGCAAAAATGGAAGCAAAGTTTTCACTTTTCAGATTTGAAATATAATTCCAAAAAAGCATATCAGTGTTCCTGAAAATTTTTACAGATAAGGAAAATACATTCCTTTTCAGATACAGCTTAAATCTGAGTATCTTTTTTCAGTCTATATTCTTTCACTACCTGGTTATTTGCTATCTGTGGGGAATTTTTTTCTCCAAAAAGGAAAAAAAAAATATTTTCTGTCTCACTTTTTTTTTTTTTTTTTTGTCTCCCAGCTTTTCCACATAATCTCTTTTCTTTTTCAGCTTAAATATTCCAGTTTGAAAGGATTCCTTATAAATAAATAAAGAGTGTTAAAGATGTTATGCACATATTGCATGCTGATTTTTTTTCCCAGGTTCCCATTCGAAAGACTTGCCATAAAAACCTTGTAGCAATCCAGAACTTCGAATTTGGAAGCCATTTAACACAGCTGAATGGATGATAGGAATATGACAAAGACATGACAACTCTGATGCATATATTTTTCTCCAAATGTGAGGGAATGTAATCTGCTGAGGGAGAGTTAGGGGCAGTATCACTATCACTTTTAACTAGAGAATTATGAAGAATTCATTTACCAAAGTATACCTGAGAATTTCTTCAGAAAATTCAAGAAAAAATTTTAAAATAGCAGCTAAAATTGCTTGCACCAGAAGTCCGTTTTCAATCATGTTCACTTGATCAGGAGTTATTGAGACAGTAAGATAATTTAAAACCACATGAAAAAAGAAGATTCTCTGCTCTAGACCAATACAGTGAGAAGGGTCTAACTCATCTTCTATTGATCCAGGAAGTTTAATTCAGTCCTATCTCATATATCCCTGATGAATACATATTAATCTACTGATTTATCACCTCTGAAATAATTTCCACATCATCCAGTGAATTAATCAGGAGATGAATTAAATATTTAATAGCATATGTCTAGTACAGGTAGAATGATTTCTCCTTCTAATTATAATATCTAATTTTCTTCTTACTATTCTTCAGCAGCTGTAGTTTTGGTCATGTTAGGTTTTTTAAATTTAATTTTCTTTCTTATATGCAACCTCCTCACCCTAAAATGATCTTTTATCTCCCATAAAAACAGACGACAAGATTATTTTTCAGTTCAGAACTTTTTCATAATTACATTTTTGGCCTCAAGGGAAAAGCTGTATACATTATCAAATCCCTTGGTTTTGCAACTGAGTAGCTTTAACAGTCTTGCACACTGCCTGTAGCTATTGTAATTTATTTTGAATATTAGAAAATCCTCAAATTATAAGTTCTAACAAGGTAGAGTCCTGTTCAAATTGAAACACATTATGTTTCTTACTGCCTTGTAAACTGATCCTGCAGATTTCTTACAGTTGTTTATTTCTCTTCCACGCCTTACAGTAACTACTAACCATTCATACCGTGATGGATCTAACAATTTTTATTCATCAATATAAAAACCACTGGCCTTTTGCCATTTACATCTACAGAAGCACTACAGTGCAATTCAGGAATATTCCTGAGCAGTGCAGAGCTGATTGTGAAAGCGTGAAATGCTACCTGAAACTAAGCTCAAACTCTCTGAAATAATCCCAGAATCAAAGAATGGGTAATAGTACTGGAAGGGATCATGGTGGGTCATCTGGTCCAGCCTTTGTGCTCCAGCGGGATTATCCTGGAGCACACGGCACAGGGTTGCATCCAGACCGTTCTGGAGTATCTCCAGTGAGGGAGGTTCCACAGCCTCTCCGGGCAACGTGCTCCACATTTCACTCAGATTTCACCCACACGGTAAAGAACTTCCTCATAATCAGGTGGAACATCCTGTGCAATGGTTTGTACCCATTGCCTCTTGTCCTATTGCTCAGCATCAGCAAGAAGAGACTGGATCTATCCTCTGACACCTTCCCTTCAAATGCTTATGGACATTTATGAGATTCCCTCTCAGTTCTCTTTTCTTTAGGCTGAACAGGCCCAGTTCCCTCAGCCTTCCCTTGTAAGAGAGATACTCCAGTCCCCTGGTGTATATTTGTTGATCTCCACATCTCCCTTGTACTGAGGAGCCCAGACCTGGACACCACTCCTGATGTGGCCTCACCAGAGCTGAGCAGAGGGGCAGGGTCACCTCCCTTGACTTGCTGGCAATGTTTTTCCTAGAGCCCCACAGGATCCCATTGGCTTTCTTGGCCACCAGGACGTGCTGCTGGCTCATGGACAGCTTGTTGTCCACCAGGTCCCCCAGTTCCTTCTCTGCAGAGCTGCTTTCCAGCAGGTCAATCCCCAGCCTGTGCTGGTGCATGGGGCTAGTCCTCCCCAGCTGCAGGACCCTGCATTCACCTTTGGTGAATTTCAGACAGCTTTCCTCTGCCCTACTAGAAAATACTTCTGAAGCAGAAGCATACCAGTAGGTTATAGAATTTGGGGTTTTTTTGGAGTTAAGCACCAAGAAGAATTATAAAGCTTGAAGAGTCATCATATAATTTATCCATTTGTTAATAATTTTAGGTTAACCAGAACACAGCCCAGTATCATCCTCTCCTGTTTAAGTGACTTAGAGAGTCCAGGGCTCCCTCAAAGTTTTTGGATTTTGTTGGGCTTTACAGATGCTTGTCTGAAAATCAGAGTTTTAGAAAAAGGAAAGGAGCTCTGGACCTATAGTCAGGAGGCAACTGAAAATATGATCTGCCCAAATACCTTGCTTATTTACAGTTCACAAATAGAGATGCCAAGAATAACTGCTGTAAATTGAAAACTATGCACTGATCAGCAGAGAAATTTCTGCTTAAATATCTATAGAAGTTAGTCCAGTATTTATGAAATTCATAGTAAAATTGTCACAATGGTTAAGGTGACAATAACAGCTGTTTACATACCTGATTCTCTATTTTCTTATTTCAAAGTTATACTATTAATAATTAGCAATTATCTTTCAACTGACATCCTTAGGAATACAGAATTGTTTTCTAGTAAAAGAAAAGTGAGTTCTCCCTCAGGTCTCTTAGAACAACCTTTCATACCCAGAGGTTTAAAAGTATTTTTGAATGCTTTAACTTAACTATGCATGTTTATCACTTACTCAGAGAAAAGGTAATTATGCATAGAGCAATTGAAACAAAATCTCAGTAACACTTGCCCAATTTTTATAATTTTACCTTAATATCTGTTTTCTGACATAGAAAAGAAACACTAGTACTGGTTTCAAGTCAAACTCTTTTAATAAGTGTTACCAATGAACGCAGAGAAATAAATCCATGTGAGCCCTCACCACCACTGTAAGATCTTCACCAGCCTGTGTGCTCACTTCGTCAAGTCCTCCTTACTTGATAAAGGATCGCCTGACTATACATCTGGCATTATAACTATTTCTGGAAGTTTCTTACTGAGGTCCTTCCCTGATTGGCTTGATCTGCTTGAAAGTCTTTGATTAGTTAATTAGCACCCGGGAGCTAAATAACAGTGAATTGTGCGGTAGCTCTCAGAACATGCAATTTTTTTCTATCGCTTTTTTAGGTATTTCATATCACATATGCAAATGTTTCATTTTGATTTTTCTTTCTTTTTTTTTTTTTTTTTTGTTCTAATTAAGATAAGCTCAGAAACTAGATAGAGATAGTAATTGCAATCCTAAATTTTTTGTCTGGGTGATTGATTTGAGAATGGTTGTACATCGCAATAAGGTCTGTCCTTGCCAGGCTGTGTCAGCTCAGAGCTTTTCTATTTTTTTTTTTTTCATTTTAAATCTTGCTGCAATATTAAACAAGCAAGATAGGTTGTTTGTGCAGTTACTTTTTTCCTTTACTTGTGCAATACTTTTTTGCTAGAGTGAATGGCGCTGAGACCTATGACAATTCTGAGAGCTATTTTTGAATTTGTAGTCATTGAAGGAATTCTGTCTGGGTCGTCCTATCTGTTGCAGTTTCACTGGAGGTTGGAAGATGGAACACATTGAGTCTAATATTTTCAAACTGCTCCTGTTGATCCAGCTGTGCTTTCTCTCTGACACATGGGGCAGACTTTCTCAGTAAAGTTATTTGAAAATATAAGAAAGAAACTCAAACTGAGACAGTACAATGAAACAGCTTGAGGTAAAAGTATGAATAGCTATCTGTTTTATTAAATGCTTTATTTCTGCTTGTGGAAGTCCAGAAAATACGCTAGAGTATAAAAAGTCGCCTATTTTTGCAGATGTAGGAAAAAACAAACAAACAAGCAAACAAAAAACAACCCCTCCCCCCAAAAAAACCCAAAACACCAAGTCCAAAATAAATGAAAAACCATCAAAACACCCCAAAATAAAATGAAATTTAAAAAAACCCAACTAAACAAACAACATCAACAAAAACCTCCAGGAATAACTACTCACACCATAATTTATTATTATAAGCACTATTTCTTTGACTTTGTTCTAGCCCCAGATTATTTCAGCTTCATACAAAACAGCTTTCTTTGGGTAGTTTCAAATGTGATTGCTACTTCATGGAATTTTAAAAATACATCCACAAAATCTATTACAGTAAAGCTGGTTAAGGCTTATTAAGGTTTTGCTTCATAAATAAGAAGTACACCATAAACACTTGAAATGGAGTAGAATCCTACTTACTAGTAAAAAACTATGTTTATTTTGGTATAATGTGGAGTGGTTCACATTCTAAATGTGTATCTTTTCCTTGGCAGCCCAGGGAAATCACTGTATATGTTTCCAAGAAATATAGAATACAGGCTTACATTTTCCAGTCTCTCATCTGTCCCAAGGACTACTGTCATGCAATAAAAAGACAAGATTGTAAATCTCTTACATTTTCTTTCATTTCTCAGCAATAAATTCCTATGGAAGTGAAAACTAAACACATTTTATGCTTCTTGTGCTGTCCTGTATTTTTACTAAATATTTTACTGATACTGTCCAGAAAAGAGTCACGAACAGAAGACTAAAAGTCCAAAACATACATACCCACTAGCAATCCACATAATGGGAGAATGATGTATTGCAAATCCAGCATGCCCCTGAATACCATTCAAAAGATAAATGAAGAGTTTTCAAGTAATTAAATGTGAAAGAGTCTCACAACATCAGTATGAAAAAGTAAATATAATGTTATAGCAGCTAAAAGACACAGATGCAAATAAACTTCTGTTGAAAATATTTTATATAATTATAGAATTTTTTTATGGTTTTCATAATAAACAAATCCAATTTAGGAAAATCTACAGTTGCTTCAGATGTATCTGTGATATAGTAATGACAGCTATGAGCCACTGCATCTGGGGCTCCCCTTACTGAGCAAAAGTCCTGCATGAAAATAACTCTGCATTCCATTTAAATGGAAGTGAACTGGAACTTTTCCATTTAAATGGAAGTGGCTAGAAAACTTTCTTTATTCTTTGACAGAAGCAATAAACTGAAGCTGGAGTAAAAAACTAAGGGAGGGAAAGGTGCTCAAGTGCGTAAGCTTCCCTATTCTTCAGGGAATTAGAAAAAAAATAAAAAAAGGAAAGAAGACACAAGGAATTACTAAATGTGCCTGTAGGCAAATGGGGAAAAGTGTGACTCAGAAGGGAATTTTCCCATGCTGGTATACAGATAAGGAGGTGGAAGTTTCAAAGCTTTCAGGAGAAACACATGGAAATGTAGGGATTCGTTTTTGCACCTAGCCAGCTGCTTTCATTGAAATCAATGAGATCTGAGTTATGGTGTTTGAAACTTTAATGAGTTCACAAAAGTTTCGATTTTCTCTCTGTAGAGTGTCAAAATAATAGCTAAATGTTATATGGGGCTGAGTTTAGTCCCAATTTGCGCCTTTTCAAGTGTTATTTGAGCTTTTTTAGGTCTTCCCAGTAGATTCACTTCATTCTTCATCTCTAAGTGTAAATGAAACAAGTCTGGTTTTGTAGTTACCCTAGGATTTTACAATGACAATATTTTCTTAACTGTTTGGTCTTGTTAGTTTCTGAATATTTTGAAGAAACAAATGCATTTCTATGAAAAGATTTTAAGTACCACCATATGTTCAAAACAGACTGAGCACATTAGCTGTTCTAACTAAAATGTATGAAAAATAATATTGAAAATGGCTCTTATTGCCTTTTAGAAGCAAAGATATTCTAACCCATTTGGTTTTCAAAAAGGTATTTTTGTGCATAGTTGCTGTTTTTCAGTCTGCAGGCTGTGCTACTATAATGATCTCCTATTGCATGTGAGCAGTGTTTTAAGTTGTTTCACCAACAAAAATATTCCTGACTTGTTTCCTTAATGTAGTCTAAAAGTAGAGGTATTAATATTGTAGCACTTCTAATATTTATTTTTCATTTCAGTGCAAAATACATACTTGAAGCCTGTTAATAATCATGTCAGTAAATTGCTAAATAAAATTTCATTTAGGACTATTATAGGTTTCTGTAGTTTTAAAGGCTATCTATTTTTTTATTGCCTTTATTTTGGGAAAGAGGCATAGCAGATAGACCTAGGATTTCTGAGGTAAAATTCTCAATAATTTTATAAAAATATATTTCTCTCTCAAAATAATATCAGGTTTCACTGAAACAAAGGATTGATTTCTTTAAAAATATATTAAGAGAATTCCACATGGTCAGTGCCCCATCCTATAGAACCAAGCAGTACTGCAGCAGTCTTAGACTTCTGGAAGAACAGTCAATAATTCCAAAGATTATATGTAATTATTTCAGGGGAACTTGTCCTCCATAACAAGTTTTCAGTTCTTTCACCACACTTTTAAATGCATTTAAATTACTTTATTTCTTACCACAATGTACATTAGGTACTTAAAGGAAGCATCGACTTGTACAATGACAATTTGACAAAAGCATAATACAAATACAATAGGGGATTGAAAAACAAAAGTCAAATCTAATTCCCTGTTCTGGTTACCAGTACCCACAGCACATTTTACAGTAGCATCACTTCAATCCAGACATTCCACCTGCTGGAGGCAAGAATGGCACAGAGCCGGAATAACTCTAGCATTGCTTTCAGAAATAGTGATTAGACCTTGATTTTGGATTCTTTCAGAGAATGGATATTGCAGTTAGAGAAAGAATTCACCACAGTCTTGGAAAACAGAGGCATGATTGAACACAAAATCTCTTTTCAGCTTTGACCTAATTGTATCTCTCAATTGCTGTTAAGGTAGCCAGGTTTACCTTTGTGGATGTATGGAAGATCTGCAACAGGGTTTTCAGACTTAGATACAAGAATTTCTTAGTGAAATTACATCTACTGAATGTTATAGGACTCGTATAGATGAGTCATGTAATTAATTCATACATAAGTGCTTACCACTGTGTGAGCTTAATTAACCTAATGATTTTTCTCCCTACTGTTTTAAACTGTGAATTCATAATAATGGGAATTTCAGGTCTAGGTTACAGTAACTGTCTTACTTAACTGAAATTTCCCATTCTAGACTTTATCTATGTAGTACAAATGTAAAATTAAAATGTTATACTTTAAGGAAAATGTTCGAAACCATTTTCATGTTAGTACTATACAACTATGTCATCATGTAGCCTAAAATATCCTCTCTAAAATTAGCTGACAAATTGCAGAAAATTGTTCTCTGGGTTGGCAGAAATGAATTCTATTAAAGCTAATGAAAATTGCACATCTGTGGCATAAGACCATATGTCCAGAAGGGAAGCAGTATGAGGAATAACCTTCTTTCAAATTTAAACCAAATCACTGAAGTTTTTCCATCAGAGAGTCACCAGATTTATGAGACCTATGAAAAATCCTACTCTGACAAATTTTGAATCAGTAGTCTACATAAAATAGTGATTAAATCAAATTAACTAAAGTATTAGATTATTTTAACATGTCTGGTGTCTGCCAAATCCTTCACATATATATGTTTAATTTAATATAATCTGAAAAAATACAATACATGCACATGAAATAGTAGAGTGTAATTGTAAAAAGGGATAAGGAACCCTTTGGTACTATTAAGTTCTGGGCTTTAAATAAGAAAGTGTAATTTTGGTACAATAGAAGATAGATTTACCAGCAGAGCTGAGCCAAACATCTGCTTTTCACTACATTACATTTTTTTGGTTCCCTTTTCCAAATTGGAAAAACAGGAACTAGTAGAACGGGTGAAGAACATTAAACTCTTCCATTCAAATTTGGCTAGCTAGCTTTTTTTCTTGACAATGATTCTTTTCTTTTCAAGGAAGAAAAAGCCAGTAATGTCTATAGTATAACCATTACTTTTGTGATTTTTTTTTTAATACAAAAGGTTTCTTGTCATTCCCTGGGAGCTCTTCCTGGCAAGTATAATTATCTTACAAAAATATGCTTCTCCCTACCCTATCTACTCATTATATATACAATATATGTATTATAACATTTATCCTCCTATACTCCAGGGTTAACTCAGAAGTCTTTGAAATGGCTGAAGCATGTTTTAGCCAGATAAAGGAACAAACTTAGACCCTATGATTGGACCTTGAATTAACTTCTGGATTTATGAGGAAGAAATATACAACTCTTGGAGATTAATCTTAGTTTAAGATGACTTGTAAAATTAATTAAATCAGTATATTTTTTCACAATTATATATAAATGTTCCTTTTTAAGCATCAACAAATACAGAGCTTATGACAAATGGCACAAAAAACCATCTTCCTTACACTGCCTAGTAACAACATTCTGAAAATGGGATTTCTTTATTACTGTCTCTTTTCTACATTCATGATTACCCCATCTGTAATTTTCCTAGTTTGGTATCCTCTTAGGAACAAATATACTAATTTTGGAAGAGGCCAAAAGTGACAGTCAACACTGAATATTCCCTCCTTAAAGATTTCCATAGCCAAGGTTTCCCACAAGCTGTATTTTCAGCAAAAATTCTGTAGCACCTTTCCTTGAATAACACAAGTGAACCACTTGAAAGACATTTCTTTTGCTTTCTGTCACTATCTTTGATTTTTCATCCCATGCCTATAAGATTGTGGTGATTTGACCTGGGCAGGATGCCAGATCTGCACCAAAGGTGCTCTACCACTCTCCCTGGGAACAGAAAATAGAGTGAAAGTCTCATGGGTTGAGACAAGGGCAGGGAGAGACCGCTACCAGTTATCATCACAGGCAAAACCAACTCAGCCTGGGGAAATCAACTGAATTTATGGCCAATCAAATCAGAAAAGAATAATGAGTAGTATAAAATCTTTAAATACATCTTCCTCCCACACCTCCCCTCTCTCAGGCTTAATTTTATCCCCAAATGTCTACCTACTTGACCCTATCCATAGTAACAAATGCTGATGGGGAATGGGGGCTGTTCCTTGCATGTCTCTTCCACTCCTTAGAGAGAAGATTCACACTCTCCCCCTGCTCCAGAACATGGTCATGATATATGACAGATGTTAGGGTCCCAACATGACAGATAATCCCACACAATCTTCTCAAACGTAAGCCATTCCCACAGGCTGCAGTTCTTTTTTTACCTCATTTTTCATTTTTCCCCTTAAATTTGTTATTCCCAAGGTGCTGCCACCATCACTGAAGGGATTGTCTTTGACCAGCTGTGGGTCTGTCTTAAGAGGAGACAGCTGGTACGGGCCATAAAGGAGGCTTCTGGCAGCTTCTCAGAGAGGCCTCCACTGTAGCTCACACCCTACCAAAACCTTGCCACACAAACCCCATGCAAGATACATGCCTAATTAAGTGCAGAAACAGTGTCTGGAGTCATTCTTCACATCACTCATTTTTACTCTGTTAGCAATCACTTTTGGCGCCCTAATATGAGTACCTAGCTGCAAAAAGTGCAATTATCAAATCACAAGATATCACATCTGCATAATTTGCATGAAAATATTTGTAGTGGCTTTGACTGGGGTAGAGTTAATTTTCTTCACAGTGGCTTCTATGGAGCTGTGTTTTGAAATTGTTCTGGAAACAATAACTGATGGTCCTGTTGATGACATGGGGATGTTTCTGTTATTGCTGAGCAGCCCTTGCACACTCAGGAATGTTTGTGCTCCTCACCCCACGTCCCCAGACAAGAGGCTGGGATGCATAAGAGGTTGGGAGAGGACACACCTGGGACAGCTCCTGATTTAGGACCTGTTCCAGGCCATGTGGCATCATGCTCGGTATCTAACGTGGGGGAAGGAAGGAGGGAGGGAAGGAAGGAAGGAAGGAAGGAAGGAAGGAAGGAAGGAAGGAAGGAAGGAAGGATGTTTTGAGTAATGGCATTTGTTTTCCCAGGTCACCTTTACATGTGATGCAGCCTTGCTTTCCTGGAGGTGGCTGAAAACCTGCTTGCCCATGGCACGTGGTGAATGAATTTTGTGTTTTGTTGTGCCTGCTGCTGTGGCTCTTGCTTTCCTGATTAAGCTGCCTTTATCTCAATTCATGAGACTTTTTAGCTTTTAGTCATCTGATTCTCCCCCCGCCCCATCCCACTGAAAGGGGAGTTATCAAGGGGCTGCCTGGGGCTTAGTGGCCAGCTGGGGTTAAACCAGAACAATAGCAAGTATTCTGTTTCATAAAGAGAAGACTGAAATATAAAGAAAAGAAAATAGATATAAAACATACAGAACTTATATTTTTTCATAGCAGCCTTTTATCTTTCCTTTCTCCTATGACTTTTCTGTTCATCTAATGAGACAACTTTAATGACATTGTATTAGTTTCTATAGTCAGTCATTTAGGAACTGGTTTTAAATAGTGGGAAAACAGAAACAAGAGGTATCATTTGACAGGCGTGGTAGAGCTGCTTTTTTTCCTTGCAATTGTTGTTTTTGTTACTGGTGTATTTTGTGTTATTCAGTTCTGAGAAATCTGGTAGAATTTTTAAGAGCAATCATAAGGAGCAGTCTCAATTTTGTTAAAGATGATTTAAGGTTGTACATTTTCAAATCACATTTGATCTAGAACTGAGACTCCAAAGTCCTGGAAATATTTTACTGCTTGCCTCCTCTGCAATATTAAACAACTTGAAACAAAAGAATTCCATAATGCATTCATTAGCAATCTAGTTAAATATTTTCAGTCATTAAAAAAATCAAATTTTCCTAATAACATTTAAACTTATATCAGAACAATGGTTAAACAGGTACTTGGACATTCTGAAAACTAATTGTTTTAAATTTGAAAGCAAGTACCACTGATTCTCATTCATGATAATTTGAGGACTGCTTTGTCATCATAATGTCCTCTAGGTATGGAAAAGCTAGATGCAAGAAGGCATGTCTCCAAAGGAAACATGTAGGGTGGAATTAAAATCTTGGAGGCTGAATGCTTCAGAAAATCAGCTCTGCCTCTCATACTGCCCTGAATAATACCATTGGTCATGTTTTTCAAAAATCTTGTGCCTTCCTATTTGAACACAGGAAACTACACAGATGTACTTTATGATATAATGTATAGAAAGGGATAATGGATAAAAAATCATAAATAATAAAGAATATGAAGTAGTATATAATTCTAGTTTATAGAACATAGCGTACAGTATGGCTATATAGTATAAAATATGGAGAGTTTAGGATTTATGTAGTACATAACATACATGTGGCTTTTATAGAAATATCTTTTAATAGCTACATTTAATATATATAATATAATAACTAACATTCAGATTCATCCCTTAAGAATACATTTAAGTTAATGGTTTCACAACAACCTCAAAAATAATTCACATCAGCCTCACAAATAAATACAGACAATATACATATTATACCAGGCAAATAACATCAATTAGTGGAAAAAGTTTACTTCAACAGAGTCTTTAGCAACTATTTTTTCACCTTTTAGTTTAGTTTTAACTCCTGTAATGTCAGAGTTGCAACTAAACAACTAGGAAAAATGTGGTTTTCATTGAAAAATATTGATCTGGTTACATCAGTTTTGTATTGTTTTTTTAATATTATATATATATATATATATATATATATATATATATATATATTACATCATTTATAATATATATTACATCATTTATAATATATATTACATACATTTTAATAAATTATATATATCTATTACATCAATTTAATATTGTTGAACCTTGTGCTCAAGTAAGAGAAAAGAAATTGAATTATCTGGAGAAAAGTTATAGCACTAAATTTCGGATTTGTGTAATGCGCTGTGGCTGTTCTCTGGGTGACAACAGAACACAGAAGTACCAATAAAGTTGAAATCTCAGTAAAATAGACAAGTTCTTTTTAGTGTTCTTTCATCATATGTTTTCACCAGTATAGTATTTCATAATAAAAACTTCTGGATGTGTTGCTTTACTGAAGACTACATATGGTTAGTAAGGCAGGGATTCAAATCCATTGTATTGAATGGAGAACAAAGTGCACATTGTTTAAATGCTCAGCTAAGTGAAAAAGAATATACAGAAACCCTGTCTCTAAATATGCAGTTTTTCATAAGGTCTTACTTGTGTATCCAAGTGAAATCTCTGATTGTTCAAACAAGAGAGTAGTAGTACACTGATTTATCTTTTACTCATTGCCATAGGTTTCTTGCTCTTGGTGTTCTTTGTACTGTACCAGTCCTTCATGAAATATTGTTATGCCAGACTTTGAGGGCTTTAATTACATTCCTTATTCTTGGCATGAAGTTAGATGAAAGGAAAAATTTTACCTTATAATTTATCTTTTTATAGCAGGGAATTTTTTTACTCCTGTGAAAAATACCTGAATAATATTGAAAATACTTAAAAATCCCAAATCTTGAATCATAAACTCTCATCTTGTTTTATGTTTTCTTTCACCCATGTCAAATATATAGACATTATTATTATGAGATAAATATTATATCTGCTAGAACTATTTTTAACAGGTGGAGAGAAATTGTGTTCTTAGCTGTAATAGATTGTTGGCAACTACTGAATTGGGTAAAATTTATCTCACGGGGTTTACCAAAGCTATAATCAGTGGGGATTTTTTTGATGGAATAATTATATTTCAGGCTTGGTTTATTTATGCCAACAATTTATATTTATCACTTACTATTAAAAAAAAAAAAAGACTGTGTCTATAGAAATCAATACAAGTTTAGCTATTACCTTCCAAAGGAGAAGAATAATGGCTTCAATATTCCAGTTTCTGTTCTCAGTGGCTTGTTATAAATCAAAAGTAACTTGAAGTAAATTTCCTGTAATTAGAATATGCATATGGTGCTATGTGCTTTAACATCTTTGATGCTGAGGACTCTCTTCCAGAGCTCCTTCTGAGCTATGGTTTTGTTGTCTGTGGGGGTTCTGACTGGTTTTATACCTAATATGATCAAATTACTCTGAAACAGCTAAAGATTTTTTAGAAGGGGTTAAGCAGGCCAACATTTATAGGAAATACATCTGATGCTAAGTACCATCCTTTGGTTTTTATGAAGGCTTTACTAACTTTCCAGAGACTTGCCTGGAACTTTTCACTTATAGGCATTTCTGGGGTTTAGGAGGCACAGAACAACCTAAGCTACCTAAAGAAACTCTGTGTCTTTATTGAACCTTCTTCTCTCTACAAGTTGTGAGTAGTGCAGATGGACCACCAGATGCAGTCAGTATACAAAGAAAAAAAAGGCTCTTCACCATTAGTCAGCGCGAGGAATCTGAAGTTTTAGGAGGCCTCTGTTCAAAGTGTTTGAACATTTTTTAAAATAGGCAGAGGAAGAGGAACAAAAAAGTGTCTGTATTCTAGAATTTTGGCAGCTCATCAGAAGCTGATGTTCTTATGCAATGTGAGTTCCATAAGAATATTTTGGAGTATTTCTTCTTTAGTCCTCTTATACTGCAAAGCTTTGCCACAGACTTTAAAATACCCTTGTTCTTCTTTGATATCTTTTAGTGTTAATTTTGTTGCTTTTTGCTTATTCTTAAACTTTCTAAATCCCACTACTTTTCTTTGTAGGTTTTGATATCATTCAATGGAAGAGAACCCTTACACACTTTGCAGTGCCTCATGATAAATAAAAATATCCAAGGCTACACAAAGCTCATAATTATGGTCAAAGGACATTAGGGAAGATTTCTTTGCATTATTTTTGAAATAGTGAAAATGTTGAGTTCTGTCCTTCCTAATCAATTTAAAATATTATAAACTTGTAAAAGAATAAGTGTGATATCCTGTTTCATTTGTGACAAGGTTACTTTTCTTCTTGTCATTGCTCCAATACTTGGGGGCATTTGGTAGATAATGATGAAGAACAGGGAAATCTGGTGTGTGCCTTAAGGGGATTTGATTTCTGGTGATAATAGCCAATGAATAATATTGCATACTGTTGCTTGCCATATAACACTGGGTCATATCACTTCTATGGCCTGACACCACACTGACTCACAGTGTCTGTTTTTACCACTCTGGATCCAAGGATCAGAACCAGACTGCTCATTGATTGCCACATCAGTGAAGAATGAACTTTGATGAAACCAAAGAAATGAAGACTTTGACTGAGAGTGTCCTCATCAAACTCTGTATCGGAAGGGAAGGTGCTAAGAGAATGAAGTCAGGCTCTTGGTGCCACCAAGCAATAGGACAAGGTGCAACAGACAGAAATTTATGCACAGAAAGTTCTACCTGAATATGAGGAGGAACTTCTTTATTGTGCAGGCGCCTTGAGCACTGGAACAGATTGTCCAGAGATGTTGTAGAGTCTCCCTCACTGGAGATATTCATGACCCATCTGGATGCACTCCTGAGCAATATGCTCTAGAATGACTCTGCTTGAGCAGAGGTGGGACCTGATGACCCACTCTAATCCCATCCAGCCCTGCCCATTCTGTGATTCTGCAACTCCCTAGAAGGTCATAGGGTACTGGGAAGTGTGGAATCTGGCATGATGTAAATGATTTAGAATAAGGGCTGGATGCTATGTTAGTTTTGGCTGGGACAGAGTTTCTTTTCTTCTTAGTAGCTGCTACAGTTTTGAATTCAGCATGAGAATATGTTGATGTTTGGCTGTTGCTACACAGTGCCTACCTCAAGTCGAAGACTTTTCAGTGTCCTAGGCCAGTGAGGAAGTGCACATGAAGCTGTGAGGGACCATGGCCAGGACAGCTTGCCTGAACTGGCCAAAGAGATATTCCATAGCATGGAATGTCATGCTCAGGATGCATGACAAACTGGTTGCTATGAGAGGGAGTGAGGGGGAAGGAGTGAGCCACTGCACGGTATTTAGCTGCCAGCTGGGGCTAAACTACAACACATGGGAATGGGAGGAACAGAGAGACACTGCTGAGAGTAGTGATGAACATTAACTTACTTGAAAAGTAATATGGGCTTTACCTGAAGCACAACTCAAGAGTATTTATATCTGGTTCTAAATATCTTTTGCAAACTTCTTTCCACTGTATATTTTTTTCCCGTCATTATATCTCTTCTTGCTTTTGATCCTTATAACTTCTCTTATTATTTTTGCCTCAGGATTTCCCCCACCCTTTTTCCAGGGTTTTGACATCTCCACTAGAAGATTCTGTGAGAAAAGCTGCTCTTAAAAACACCTTTTTATATTACTCTGAATTTTTACAACTTGTCAAGCAATTCAGGCCATTTTTTGCTGATAGTGTATAAATGACTGCCAAAAACATTCTTTGTGGGTTGGGCAATGATAAATTTGGATTCCAGTATTTCAAACTCAAATACATGCTAAAAATAAGCAGAGTGAACATCTGTGACAAGCAGGTAATTTTTAATAATATCAGACAGTTCCTTTCTGTGGAGAATTACTACTCTCTCATCTCTAATCAACCTCTGCTGTAACAGCAGCTGCCAATTAGGGATGTTGTCTCTTGACAAAATGCTCAGCCCATGTTTAATTTATTTTAAATGTATTGTGGTTTTCCATGGAAGGTGAGGGGTGTTTTTCCAGAATTTTATGCCATCACAGGCTCATGTCAGTTATACAAAGTGGTGAGATATGCAGATCACAGTGGAGCACCTACAGATTCAAGCAGATTCTCAGGGGACAATTCCTCTCATCTCCTGATGGTGTTAGAGAAGGAGGAATACTTAATTTTAATTTTTTTCTATATATACAGCAAAACCCACATTCCTTTCTGTTGAGACACCTTTACTGATTTCCATGAGAATTTTCTCTTTGAAATTACTAAACTTATTGATCTAAAAGATAACTAGTTGTGTTAGCTACCTACAATATTACAAAAAATTAGAGAATTCTGTGGAGAATCTCCCTAATTTAAACTACAAGGTTTAAGAGTGAATCTATTAATGTAAATACACCTTATATTGCTGTTGTTAAATTTTAGCTGTGTATTTTAGAGTATAAGAAAACCTACTTGTATCATATTTGTATTGCATTTTATTAAATATCTTCCTTTTACCTATACCTTTATTTTTCCTCATCCAATCACATATATACAGGTTCATCATAATAAATTTCAAGTAACCATTGAATCTTTGGTGATTTGATTCAAATGTGAATAAATATTACTGAAAGAAATTTTAAGACCTTATCTTATGTTGATCAGATATTAAAATTGCTGGAAAGAAGGAAACTCACCACCTTATTTGTCATTCTTCTTCATTCAGTTATTCTTTTATTCCTAAATGGCAGCTAAGGCATATTGAATATCTTCATAACCAGACAGGCAGAGACTGGCAAAGATTTTCCTTTTTTTTTTGTGAAACAATTTCCAAGTTTCCTTGAGTGATGTGAGAAACTGAATGGTTAAATAACAATTCTTGCAACCTGCAAAACAAGACATATAAATTAGCCTGTAAATCAGGCAGTATGCTCCTAATCTTCACAAAGTATAAGCTTGGAAAGACCACCAACTAATACTTAGAGACACTGTACAGTTCTCATGCTATTTTGATTCTAGACTTTTGTTTGGCTTAAGAACCACATTCATGGCTGCAAGAATGTCTGGATAATTAAGAGACTTGGAAAAAAAATCTCATCTCCTGGGACTTTAAACAGTATTTAACTTGTTTTATTTTGTTGATGAGCAAGGCTTTTTCGACAAAGAGCAAAAGAAAAATACCCATGGCCAGAATAGTATAAAAATTGATATATTTAAGCCCTCAAAAGACTAATTTATGGTTTGAACTTCAATTTAGAAAACAAAGAATTTGTCATTTTGTTTTTTAGGGTTTTTTTAAATTAAGTTTGATTCGTTCTATTTCTAATTGATGGATTGCTAGATTTGCTGCACAATGTGAGGAATCCGCAGCCTGTCAAACCATACAATAAAACATTTTTTAGGTTGAAATGACTATATATAAGCATGGGCAAACATACATGTATACATGAAGGGTATTTGAATTCCCCTTTCCCTAAAAAAGTGAAACAAAACCGAAGCTCTACAGAATCTTTCTGGAGTTCATAAAAAAGCTTCAAAGAGTTTGTGCAGTATTCTCATTTCTGTCTGTATCAGACAATTCAGTGTGTGTGTAGTTTATGAAATTAGTATGTCTGTGCTTTTTTCAATATATTCTAAAGAGAAACAAATAGAACAAAAAATGAGAGACGAACAATGAGAAATAACTGAATATGAAGAATCAAAATAAAGAGGAAACACAAAGGGAAAAAAATGGGAAGGGGAAAGCTGAGAAAAAATTGAAAATTTTGTCTTTTAAGAAAATGATGGATAAATATTAAACCAGTATCTCTTCAAGCTCTATCACTTCCTGGAAATACCACAAAACATAGGCATAGTTATCAAGATGATAGATCTCTTCTTCCCTTAGGCTTGAAGCAAGAACATTTTATTTTACAGGATACAGTGAACTTTTGGAATTTCACTGTGGTTTTTGATGTTTCTTTTTCTATTTAGTAATGACTTAGATTTTTATCAAGCAGTCTTGCTCCTTGAAAATAGTTTCTTCTATTGGTTCATTATTTGTATTTTAATAATGGCCTTCCTGCTTAATTCTTCCAAGAGCAATAAACACTTCGAAAAATTCAATTCTTCGTCTTCAGAACTCCTATAAGACTGTATCCCTGGGAAATCTTTTACTTCATGTGGGACACATCTTCATGATGACTTATTGTTGTTATTTTATTGTTTCACTCAGCCTTTCCCAACGATATCATTTCTTTTGTCTTGAGCATAGAACTTTACTTTGTTTGGCATACCTGGATTTTTCCTCAGTTGGCATCCATCAAAATCAATCATCAATCAAAAGTTATTAGAGATAACTTTTGGTAGATAAATAAGCAAAAGCAAGCTCATATAAAATAACATGTTTTATCTTGTAATCCTTTTAATGCTGTTTTGTATCAAACCAACTCTTTTCATTAATACTGTTTTATATATATATTCTGTTAGTAGAGTGTAATATACACTTTTTACTAGCTTTTGCAAGGGTATGTTTTAGTATTATCATAGCGTTGGGAGACATGAGGAATTCAAAATTTTCTCTCACCAAATAATTCCTATTTAACATAGTATCAAAAGGAAAATGTCCCTCTTGGCCTTGGTTGCAAAAGTCACAAGTTCCTGTTAAAAATAGTGGAAAATAATGCAGTGCATATGTGTGCACACACTCACAGACAAATATACTATATACAATGTGTTTGACCTTCATCCATTTATCTGATTCTAGAATTCAAAGAAAAAAAAGAGCTATTGTCTTTCTGCTTCAATCCATGTCAGGAAACAACATTTGAAATTTCAAAAATACCAATGTGATAGAGACAGATAATTTCCCTCTCAGCTCCAGATTTTCATCTTTGTCCTTTCTTTTCTTAATTGTTCTACCTTTTGTGCACTGATCTCACAAAAATTGCAGTGACCTGTAGTTTCTGTGTGTTTGACCTTCTCTTTGCACTTTTGCAAGAATGTTATTAAATAGAAATACAGTTCAGTACCTAGTGATGTTTCTAGCAGATTCCTCCTTAAGAGTATTTGAGATAAAACCAACCATTTCCAAAAATGAGAAATATTTTTCCAGTAATGCTCAGCAACTTTTCCTGCTGGACTCATTATATAACTGAAATTTCCAGGTTGTCACCCAGTTCATTTCAACAGTCCAATGGTGCTCTTAGAGAGATTAGAACAGAAAATAGGTTATCAATAAAAACAAGATTTTTTCCCCCTTTTAATGTACCTACATTCATCATTTGTTTAAATGCTGCACACATTCAGAAAGATAATTTTTGAGGGCAAAAAACTGTTGCATCTATATTTTTAGAAGTAAGTCAAAGCTTTGATAGAGCCATAGAGATGAGATAAACCCACAGGAACTCAGCTTTATGCCAACAGGTTTTTTGCTGAAATATACCAGCTGTAAAGTCTGTGGCCACACACAGCATCTACAGACTTAAAGGTAATTTTTCTTTTGGTCATGTGCTGATTCCGTAATCCAAACCTATCTTGGAGGGAGGCTGTCCCTACATGTTTAAAAAAAAAGTATTCAGTATATAATAATAGCACCTTTGAGTTCAGCAAAGTATCTGTCTCTGTCCTTGTAATCCCTTTTTTCCCCCTGTAGTTGTTATAATTTATCAAAATTTAGCTGCTAAAAATTGCTGGATGCTTTTTATAAACTGGGCAAGTTTCAGAGTTACAGAGAAAAATCCTTGTAAAGAGCATGCAACACATTCGTTCCACAGGATGAAAACAGACTGGGCAACGGATTAGACCCAATCCATTGAGATTAACAGGACTATCTCCATTTTCCTTATACAAATTCTTATTCAAATTCATAATTTCCAGTTTTCTATAATGAAAATGGAAAATGTTCTTTTATGGATGCTGGATTGCAGCTAATTGATTTTTTCTGAAAATTTTTAGTACTTAAAATGATTCTCTTAACTTTTTCACCCAACTCCAAATTCAGTAAATAAACAGGCAAATAAAAAATATCAATAAAAGAAAAATATATATGTTTGTGGCACTTCATTTCACACTGCAGTCACCAGGCAACCCCTTCCTTCAGATAGTGGGATTAGAATTTGCAGTTTGGCACCAAAATATAGGCTGCTAACCAGAAGGGGAGACATCTGTCTGTGTAAGATGAACTAGTCAAAGAAAACAAAGAAAAATATTCTGTATGAGGTAGTCTGACATGGGTGTACTAAAGTAAAGGGTAGTGGTCCACATTCATCCATCATATAAAAGTCAGCCTTCATGAGTCAGGCTCAATGATTGAGAAAGGATCTTTTTTTATGCCTCACAAAGTTTTCATTTAAGCTTTATAGCTTTTACTTCTCACCTTTTCTGTATGAACTTATCTCTTTCATGGCAGGTAAATCATTGAAGAATAATAGATGTGTAGTTGCCCATGGACATGGCATTTTGTGACTTATATCCAGTGAAACAGCCTGCATATAATTTGATTAAAATAACTCCACAGTTTTTTTGCAGCTTTTAATTACATTTAAAAGTTCATACATACTACCTTTAGCTTCCCTGAGCTGTGATTAAGGCCTGCAAAAGCAGATGCCACCTCCTCTTCCACCATGCATTAGAAAGCTTACTGGAAGTCCTGCAAATAGTAATAAATTACTGGAAGTGGCCACCTCAAAACAGACAAAATGCTGTCCACACTCATTGGATTTTGTATTTTATAATGTTGCCATGAACAAGAAGAAAACTTCTTGAGTACTTCTGAAAACTTGCTTTAGAAAGTTTCTCAGTTTTATTAGGGGTGATACCATTGTAAGTTAGTAGAGCTAACATCACAAATTTTGTTATATTTGTTATATATGACTGTAGTACAAGGGAATTTATGAGTCAGGAGTTCAAAAAATATCTGCCTCCTATCTTTGTGAGCCAAAAAAGCTTAAAAGGCACTTTTGATTAATTGTTTACTTATGAAGTAAATAACGAGATCTCCAGTGGAGATGTGCTGGTATCAGAATTGTTCCTGGAAATGAAAAGCAGTTCAAGTCTTGGCAGAGTTTTCTGATCAGGTTACTCTTTAGTGGCTCAAAGTTTAACTGCATGAACCAAATACACAAGTCCCTTTTCCTACTCAGAATAACTTTGTTCTCTTCAAGTGCAGTTCTGATGAATAGTAAAGACGTCTTTGGTCCACAAGGGCCAGTTATGTGTTTATGTTCAACAGTGCAGTAGCATGTTCAACAAAGCCCCAGACTGCTATACTTAACGGTTGTGCATAATGGTTCAAAACACTGATATGTTTCTAATTCCTCTGTTAGGTTTCTTACTGCCTCTTCATGTTCTAGATTTCATTTCCGTGGTTTTCTGTTTCATAAAAGTGAGTACAGCAGGCGAGCAATAATAAAACATCTATGCACAAATTTTCTCCAGTATCTTAAAGTTCACATTACCTCTTTTAATTCTTTCCTACATGGAGTTACCTGCAGCTGTTTGATTTTTCTTAAGGTATCTGGAGGAATCAGCATGTGGTCTGCTATAAATCAAGTATCCAAAACCAGTAGTCTTTGTCTTGATGTTTCTCAGGTGGGATCTCAACTTCTGTTTTATGGAGTGCATGCCACACTGCTGTAACTGCTCCCCCCACCTTTTCAGGGGACTCTCCTTGAATTATTTAACCTATTAATCAATATTTATCATCTTGATAAAATTTCACGTCTTGAGGGAGTGAGACCTTCCTTCTGTAAAAATTCAGCAAGCACAGCATGAGCGGTCGCAGGTGAGTGGTTATACCCCTGTGGGAATCTGGTAATTGTATACTATATACCTTCACAAGGCAAAGCAAATTTCTTTTTATCTTTATCATGTAAGGGGACCATAAAGGACATATCTTTTATAACTAGCACTGCCCTACGTGGGGGTGCAAGTGCTTGTAGTGTGGCTGTTAGGTTTGCAATATTGGGTATTGCAGCTGTTAATGGGGCTCTGTTGGCACTTAAGCACTGCTAGCTGCCATCTTCTGTCCAGTTTTTGGACTGGCCAAACCGGTGAATTTGGGGAATGGGTTCTGGAAATGATTTCACATTCACATATTTCTTATGCTAATTAATAACAGTGCGAACTTCCACTGCATAGTCAAAACACTATGAGCAGCTGCCTGTCTCCTTGCAGCGTTCAGTTCCCTGACCAATTAATCAGAACTTTACAATAAGGAGGAAATGCATGTGAAGGAAAGAGATTGCTGAATCCTTCAGAGAATAAAGCAGAATGCTTAGAAGAGAGTTATGCAATATGAGTGAGGATAAATAGATATTTATTTAGGGCAATTCAAGTCTTTTCAGTTCCTCTGTACCATGTAGTTGCCTGCTCATTTAGGCCTTAGGGAGAAGTTCTGTAGTCCATTAACAGGGTTTATTGACAAGCTTGAAATTTTACCTTTTTCTTTTATCTGATTTCTGTTGGCAAACTGTAGTTACTTAGAACTGGAGTTATGAGGGGAGCAGCTGGTGTTTGAGAAATTCCAGCAGGAATTTACTTCTCCATATCTGTTTGGCACACGAATACATGCACACTGCGGGAGAAAAAAAGCAAAGCTGTCCCAAAACCTGTTTGTGTTAATGTACATACACTGAAGATTATAGAGAAATAAGGATGTGTGAAAACCACCACATTATGATTTTCATGTAAGTTATTTAGACTAAGACTGAATCCTCAATTAAATAATACACGGTTGCATAAATAGAAAATTTTAAACAGAGGAGTCTTGTCCTCCCCACTGAAGGGAAATTCAAATTCACAATCTCTCCTAAAGATACTTGGCTCTTACTTCTTCTTAAATGTGCAAATTTTTACATCAAGCATCTCTACTGCTTGAATTATAAAGGGAGAAATACCTCAGGCAATACTATACAGATTAGCATTTAAACATGTCCTTAACCCAGAGCAAGCCTATGTCAATTCTGTCCTTGTGAAAGCAACTCTTTTGTATCCCTTTTAAGTGTCTTTTCACTCACAAGGTTCTCATCAATTCATGGATTTTTAATACTAGGGAGACGCATCTAATATGTGCTTTTAAGTTGTGGAAGTGACACCGCTACATGATTCACTTGTGATGTTGAAAAATAATGTGCAGTTATACAGAAATGCCTTATTACCTGCGAAAGCCTTCTCTGTGTGAGGGGAATGCACTATCTTGGCACAGAAATATAATTATGCCCTTTCTTTCCTACTCTGCACTTCAACAGAATTTGCTGGAGAGTGGCTGTTTTCAGCTGTCATGTCTTTCTTGGAAGTCATATCATTACATATTTTCAGGCATTTCAAAAAAAGCCCACAGCAGGGATTACAATTCAGCCAGTGGTATTTAATGAACACTAAAAATGCCAAATCAAATGTGTAATGAGACTTCTCAATTCAAGCCCCCTTATATCTGTTTTGCCTCTGATTTTTACAACCTAGAGTGAAGACTGGCCTTTCAAATACCCTTTCTGTATGCATCCTATGATACAGCGCTGCCCCGATTTAGTGAAGTATAGTCTGCTAAATTGCACTAAATGACAGAAATTTCACTTCAGTGCATTTTTTCCTTTCTACAGAACATCTTAGTGTTGATTACCCTGTTGTGCTATTCTCTTAGAGTTATGAAACTATGAAGGTGAATTCTTTCACATAGTCCCATCACTCTCCCATTTCTTTAATTCCTAAACTGCAAGAACAGTCCTTAGGAAGGGAGAGTCCTAGACCACTGTTGTTGTATTTTTCTCCAGCAGAGCAGCATTTCACCCAGCTATAAAAGCAAAACACTGTCCCAAATCAACCTCAAACTTAGTTCAACCTCAAACTGGAAAGGAGGCTGAATAATAATCTCTTACGTGTTCTGTCCTTTTTATATGCTGATATTGCCAGATTGGCTGCAAGACTTAGGTTGTGAGCAGCAGTAGCAGAAGAGCATGTTCCACCCTGCAAGGAAAATCATACCAAAGGAAACATGAGAGGGACATCGGCTCATTGAACATAAGCTAATAGGGAGGAAGAAGCAAAAGGGATAGAACGGCAGCCGGGGATATCCCAAAAGTGAGGGGTTTTTTGTGATAAAAAGTTGTAAGATTTGAAAAAAAGGATCACATTTTACAGTAAAACATGGGTCTCATTTGTATAATCTAATGCTTGACTTTACCGTGTTACCCTGAATATTTTCCTCTCCTGGTCGTTCAACCACTTTTCTCCCTGTTCAAATATTTTTGCTGGCTGGCTCTAGCTTTCCACAACGCTGTAAATCTCCTGGGACTTGTCTATGGCTTGGTACAACTTCACGCTCTGTACAACTCCAAATGCACATTTTCCCCATCTCTTCTGTTTTCCTCTGTAGAGATGATTGGATATAGTTGCTAATAATTTATTTGACTATTCAGAAGACTTTAACATAAAAGATATTAACATTGTTGATCAAATAGAGAGAGAAGCATTGTTGATCAATGCAAAAGAAGGTGAAGAATTATCTAAATTGATTAAACAGACTAGAGTATCTCTTCATTACTCCAGCTCCCTGCTTAGCTCTGCCTTTTTTGTTGTTGTTGTTGTTTTAGTTTTTTATAATTCATGGACAAACTCCACGATAATCCTTATGAGTAAAATGACAATGTATTTGCTACCTTTCTGCTTAAAGCTTAGTACTTCTGCAAAAATTATCAACAACTCCACAGGATAATCATCGCAAGGTAAATTCACTTGCAGTGAACCTTATGGCTGAAATGCAACCAGTACAAAATAAGAGTAATTTACAGCTGGATTAGGTATCTTAAAGTTACTGCGCACTCACTGAGACTTTATCACATCCCCACTTTTCTCAATGGGAAACAAAATCCTATAAGGCTTGTCTGTCCCTTTTATTTTATGGTGACCTTTATGAGCCAGACTTTTTCTACATCCTTAGATCTTTTTTTTTTACTCTTGCACAACCAGCCTAGTTGTAAAAACAATGTAAATCGGTAAGTGATGGTTACACCAGCTGAGGTGAAGGTTAGCTCTCTTTAAGCTTTATCAGCCTTTGCACTACTCCTCTCAGGTCCTTGACCTCCCTTTTTAGTTTCAGGGGGTGTCTTCATGTTTTTACAATCTTCACACCATCTGCTGTTTGTGGAAGGATTCATTGATGACATCTTTCTAAATTCCAAAGCAGGAAGCCTTCTCTCAAAAGCATAAGCACCACATTTTCTGTATGTCAAACCTTCTCTGCAGAGCCCTCTACTATTGAGATAGTGTTAGCACTAGTCTGTGCTAATCTGCAGAACTTTTGTCTTCACCCACACCAATCTGCTGTGCAGTGGCACTGGAGCTGAACTGATTGCTCTGGTGTTTACAATACTTCGCAGTTATGATTTTTACAATGAGTCAAAAGAAGAGCAGTTATCTTAGCCCACTCCAGAGTTCGTGATAAAATTGGGGCCTCTGCTGAATATGACAATATTGGTAATTTTATGCAGACATATTTCTGATTGTCCAGTGGTATCTTTACAAAAATAAAATGAAATCTTTCATTTCTTTATTTGAACTCTCAAAGTGAATCTTCCAAAAGAAAGAGCGTGTGTTTCTTATGATAAAATTGAAAGAGAGAATTACATAGAAGCCAAGAATATATTAGGTGAGATTTTGCCAGTAGCAAATGCTTGCTTGCAAATAATAAACCCTGCACAAAGGAAAACTGTAATGAATTTGCTGGAAAAGTTCCATATTTCCATGGACATGTTTTAAGTGCTATTGTGAAATAAGATCAGTTATTTAACAAATTAAGGTACAGAAATGCAAGTCTAATTTACTGAACAAAATATGTGTTTGGCTCTTTGTCAAAATTAAATGTTTAAGGAAGATGGAAGATGCATTTAACATATGACATACCAACACTAGCAATTAGAAAAAATTATCAGTGTGTAACTAAATTTGACAGTGTTTCAGAATTTGTGGTTCTTAAATATCATGCATTTAAAATGACCAGGAAGAGTAATAGCTTCCTCATACAAAAAGGTCTATTGGGAAATTGGGACAAACCAGGCAGAACAACTAAATTCTGTCCAGGTAAACTCAGTATCTTTATTCCAACAAAAAAGGGTGTGCAATCACTGTTAAATTTATGGTTAGAAAAAATGCAACTAAATGAAAATGATTTAGTGGTTTTGAGACAACAGCAAATTGCATAAAATGAAGTGGACTGCAACTTTTTCTTTTTCTTTTTTTTTTTTTTATTGCCTGGGTATAAGATTTGAGAGTCATATCATCGTGTGTGTTTGTATAATCCCTATGACAATGTGTGTCACTAGTCTTCACTAGTGACTGTGGTTTCTGGAAAGTCTTTTTTTAAATGTATAATACTAATATCAGTACTTAGACATTTCAGGAGAGAAAACTGCATTATGAAGGAAATTTAGTAAGATATCTCCTACTGATTTAAAAGGGAATATGAAGCTCAAACCCATACTAAAAATATTGTGCAATGCTGTGGAAAAAAGGGAACCTGCTAAGGGTATTTAGACAGGGACATATCATAACTCCCTGTTGCTATTTTCATTATAGTGATTTTAGAGGGAAAATGCTTTCTATTCACCAATGTTTTGATAATATGGAAGTCTTGACCATTTCTTTAGAAATGGTGAGAAGTAAGGCAAGTTCCTAATAGAAGGGAAATAAGAAAGCTGTGCTGCCAGTAGCAATTTGAAAATGTTCCCACAAATCTTTGAGATAAACCTACAAATGACATCCCATTTGCTTTATGTGCCAGTTGACATTATAGGCCAAATCTTGCCCTGTCCATAAAATATGGCTCAATGCAATAAGGCAGGAATAATTTGTGGCAAGATTTCAACTTAAAACATAAAATGGATGAAAGAGTAAATGAGGAGCAGCACATGGTGCTTAACAACAGAACATAGAGACAAAGGAAGCTAAGAGAATTTTTGAACCAGAAAAGTAAATTTCATGCCAGGCAAAATAGTAAGTGCCTACTCACAAGTTTGAGAATATTTGATTATATTTATTTGTCATTGACTTTCCTCCTGAGAAATACATGCACAGATGGTAAGTTACTCAGTTGAAAAATATTATATTAAAACTAATATATCTAAACTCAAGATGAGTGGGGAGTTTGTCAGTCTCATATAATTTTTTTGATTGAATTATTGACTTTCATAGAAAATTACAGTTTAAGCAGGCAAGAATCAGACACAGAATTTATGTTTGTTTGGTACTGTGACTATGGAATCAAAGGGTATTAGTGCTCTGCTTATATTCCAGAGGGCATTATTATTTTTCAGGGTAAATTTCCCTAACTGAAAGGCCATAATACAAAAACACAGCAACTGTTTTGTTCAATTTGTTTTACTGGCAGAGAGTGCAACTCAGCTCACTTCCTCCTATGATGCAGAATTTCCAGTTAGTCCATGGCTGTTTCATAGTGAACCTCTGCAAATCTGTAGAGATAACCAGAGCTTAATAGCATTTGGCAGTTTCATGGAGCTCTATATTTTTTTTTTGTTTGTTTTAGCTTGTGGTATCTCAAATAAAAATGCACTAGAAACTTAAAATTAAGTACAATTCTAACACTGGATACAAACTTTCTTGAAGGAAAAATTTTAAATTAATCTGGTAAAAAGCCAAAGCATATTTCTTTGTGCAGTGCAATTTTGGTGGGCTAACTTTTGAATGGAGACTTGTTGTGTTTGTTTATTTTTAGCATCTCATTTACATATGCAATCCAGCTAATGCTGTGTGGAAATGTCTGTCAGAATGTGTTTTTGCAAACATGCATTTTTTCAAGACCCATAGATATAAGCATTAACTAAAATAGTGTCTGTTTTTGCCTGCAATGCTTGCAGTCAGACTTCTATAGCAGTCATATTGTCAGAATATTTTTCTTCTAAGTAATTATGGAAAGAAAAATAGAAAGTTCCAACTCTTTAGCAGAATTAAAATTGGAATAAAAAGACCCAAGAGGGATTAGGTAAAAAACTATTAAAATATTCTTTGCCAGTTTGCTCCTATAAATGAGACCCTTAGTGAAACTTAAAGGCCTACAATTTGCCAGCTGTAAGAAAATTCACAGAAAGGTAATCTGTTGCTATTTTTGTCATTAGCATTTCTTAAGACTAATTATAAAATTCCTGAGGTTAACCTTGTCTGAACAACAAAGATTGAGTAAGGCATTCTTTGAAAGCAGATTTGCTGAAAGGATGTATCTATGCTGAAGTCACACATGTAACTTGCAGGATAAGTAATTTCTCTGCTGCTGTACCTGGGCTGTTGCTCAGAGCTAAGCCTGGCTCAATGAGGCCCAGCTTTGGCATCTCTATTGCACACTTCCATTTATTGCTGTGACTATGCACAAGCTGTCAGTACTGCAGTTCAGATTTTTTTTTTTTTTAGATAAGAGCAGAAATCCATCTAACCTCCATCGTTTTCCCATATCTTTGTGGACTGATGCCTGGAGCCTTCTGATCTGCAGGTTTTAACAGCTGTCCTTTGAGCCTGTCCATAGCACAAGGTGAGAGCCAGGAAGACGACATGCTTGGAAATGATCTTACCCATATGAACTAAGCGTTGAACAAGCTATATAAAAATACTACTTTAAATTGCTGGCAATTTGGGGAATTATATAACAAATACAACCGTTCTGTATGAGAACAGATGAGATTTCCTACAGCTTGTACAAGGATAAAAATAATTATATGAAGGTAAAAAAGTAAAAAAACCAGTTTTTTTACCTTTCAGTCATTTCCACTTGCGACATTAAGCAGAAATTATTGGCAAAGGCTGAGAGGTATATGGAGCCATAGTTTCCTTAGGCTGACTTGATGTACACCAATGACTCCCTATGCAGATCCTGTTGCTGTCATGTGATGCAGAAAGCCTGTGTGTTGCACAGTCCTGGAAATGGTGCAGCTGTATATATGCCTGGTATCCCAAACTAAGTAAGTACATTAAGCATCTCCTGAGCATATCAGTTGTAAAGGCATGTCTATTGTAAAGGCAAAAAATAGTACAATCCATTTTAGTAGATAAAAAACCCCTTTTTGTTTGTTTGTTTTTTCACAATACTTTAACAAAAAGATTCTGGAATTAAGCTGAAAAGATGGTATTTGGTTTAGGAACAAAAGCAGTGCTTCAGCTCACTCTCTGGTCACAACATAGCTCTTCACAGAGCTCCATTTTCCAGCACAAAGAATAGCTCTGGCTAAAAAACACAGTTCTGGAACTGAATGGTATATTGAGTGGGTGGCTTTTCTTTTTTCTTTGGGTAAGTTCAGTCTCTTTGTTTTATCTGGCAGAAGGAAATTGATATCTGGAAACAGTATCACAATATGACATAATGTCTTGAATGCTAAAATTCCAGGAGATGTTTACATGCACTGAAAGATTTTTACTAAGAAGGGGCCAGATCTATGCTGCTAAGCAAAGAGAATCACTTTTAAATGCCTTTTGCTCAGACAGATTCCAGTACATTACACAACTAGAACATCTTGAACTCCAGAACCCAAGTCTTATTAAAAAGTTTGTTTGGTTCAATGTTTCTACATAGGTGTATGTTTTTGCATACACATACAGACACTGGCCTGCTGTGCTTAAAATTAGTAACTGAATGTCAAATACATTCTGAAAGTCATAGACGGCCCAGACTTGCATCGTAAGTAGTACAATTATAGACCTATTCATCATTAATTTATTCTCTCCCAGCAACTGCATTTGTTATGTGTTTCTATAAAGTTTGGGATATGAAGGAGACGAAGGGCTTGAAGGCTGAAAGTAGAGTTTTACAAATTGCTTGACTGACAGTAGGTAGACCCAGGAAATTATATATATACTAAGAGACTCTACATTAAAGGAATCCTTTTGCTTTTTAAATACTATTTACTTATTCAAATATATTCCCATAGTCTGTGTCTCAGCTTGCCATGCTTTAATAGGGTTAATGCTCCTCTCAAGCAAAGTATTTCAATAATTCAATTCATGTGTTTAAAATTTATTAAAAGCCTTTTGAAAGCATTTAAAAACAAGACTGAAAAAAAGGTAATTACCTATGGTCGCTGCTTCTAGTACAGTCTTGTTTTCATGTTGACTTTGTCTTGATTTATCTGTCTTTTGCCTATTTGTTCACATGTTTATATGCAAAGAAGCTCATATTTATTAATGAGTACTTTTCTGGGGGGTCAATGAAAATGCTACAGATGTATATGTAGTATAAATTAGATGCATTAGAAACAAGTAGAATTTCCCCTTGCTCTATGTACTATCATTAGAGTTCTTTTTATTTACAAAATAAGAAAGGAAAGTGGTGCAGAGTTGAGAGTATTTATGAATGCTTGTGCAGACCATGATTCAATATCCTAATTAGATCTTTGGGAAAGAAAACAAAATTGATATCACACCTTGTCTTCCCAATAAAAAAGAACATTCAGAACCTGTTCTTTACATCTGGATAACCTGACAAAATATTCCTCGTTATTCTTTTTGGTCAGTATACATATACATTAAGGGCAGCATAAACAGTTTAAATGACTTTCTTGAGTAATGCAACATCCTGAACATTGTTTCTACATCCTAAAAAATTAACCTGACCAACATGCTAAGTCCAAAACTTGTATGCCGTTGTTAGCATGACAAAGAAAATAATTTTAAAGTTTAATGCTAACTAAAGGATATGTTCAGAGATAATAATTACTCAGTGTTCTGCATTGAGATACAGAACAGATCCTGTGAATTTAAATTATCAGAATTCTGGTGACCAATTCTACTTCAGCACAAAGAAGTTTACTGTACTTTTCTTATATAATAACTTTAAAGTTTATCTCATTTGATTGGCCATTGATTATTTTTCAGTTTCTTCAGTGTTCCTTACACCTCGAGACATGTTTAGATTCCATTTAGATAAGTATTAAACTGGATATGTGTTTTCGTATAGGAAATGCACAATTTTGTAAAAAGTTCAAAGTTTGCAAAAAAGAAAATACAACTTCAGCTTTTGGACAACTTTTAGGAGATGCAGAAAGAGACTGAAGACAGTCAAGTTTTATTCCTGTCTTCCATTTAGTATTCTGATATGGGCTTTTCTGAATTGTTATTCAAGTGTCATCATGAAACATTATGCTACCTCTTTGTGGGGATTTTTTGAGGTAATAAGTACTTATACTTTCATTAATTTTAGCTAACATTGGTCAACAATTGTTAATGTACATTTTTATAGCTGCTTTAAATGCCATATTGCAAAATCAGTTAATATATTTAGTTATAAATAGATGATTTACCAAAATAAAATATTACCCATACTTTGAGCTATTTATTTTAGGTAACAGAGAGACCTTTTATAATACTGCTATAATAGTTGAAAAAAACCCCAGACACTTATTCTATGTGTACTTCAAATTGTAGTATAGAATCCCTGGTACTAATAATATTTTACCTTTTTTGAGATCAAACAAGTCCAGTGTTGAGCATGTCTTAAAAGTTATCTGAAAGAGGACCATTTTCAGAGTCATTTGGTAAGTGTATCATCCCTCTAATAATTTTACAACTTGAAATCTTGAGCTACTGTTCTGTAATTACCTCCTTTTATAAATGTGCATACAGGACAAACTATTGGCTATATTACAGGTTATTCTATTCTAGTATGGCTCCACATCCTAATAAAAAGTTCACAGACAAAATGTGCATTGTTTGCTACCCTCTTTATTCTGATTTTTGAAAACATTTTGAAGATATGCAAAAAAAGACATAATTTTTGAAAGAAAATTTTATGATCCATTTATAAACATTTTGCAGAATAAAGAAAAAAAAAAACAGACAAGCAAGACATGAAAATTATCTGCTGAGTTATACTTTTTGCCTAAAGGTTTTGTTCCCTTATATCTTTCCTGAATTGTAAAATAACTGTTACATTTTTTTCTTACTTGAAAAGTCCAATTTTTGTTCTCTGGTGTGAATTCAAAGGATATTCAGTATACTATTCCCTTAAATAATGATCCCTATGCTATATGAAACATACATCCTTGAAAATAATAATATTAATAATGATAATAATAATTAATAGTATTACTTCCATGAATTCTATTTGCTGTCATTATTCTTCAGACAATGCACAAAACCAACTCATTAACGCACAGTGAAAACCAAGAAGGTCATATATAAGCAGTTCACTCCTTAGACTCATTCATTTTTGCCAATTGCAGGAATAAGAGTTAAAATATAAAGGACAAATCCTAATTCACCTGAGTGAAGGAGCATGCTGTCCTTCAAGGACCAAACTAGAATCATTGCTTTTAAGCACAAAGATTAAACATGTTGGAATCTAAGCAGGATAGCTTTTGGTGATACGACAAAAAATATGGTGGAGGTACCCTGGCATCTGCGTGGAGGAGCAGTGGCACAGTAGCATCCCTGGGGATGAATATTGCTCTGCGTCTGTGAGCATCCCCACAGAAATCTCTAGGAAACAAAGGAGGAAGTGGGTACAAGTCTGGGTCAAGAAGCAACAGCACAAGTTTTAGGCAGCTATCACATTTTTTAACCTTCCAAGTGGACAGGATAATGGGAACCTCCAGTATTCCCTGAAATAAATAGCAAAGAAGAAACAGTGTTAAAAGTCTTGGTTCTATTTCCATGTCTGTAAAATGTAACGCTTAACAGATGCAAGCTGGAGGACAAGAGAGGAAGAGGTCAGATTCCATCTTCTAACAAATCTGCAGAACTTTCTACTTTACAGGAGTGAAATATTTCTTTATGTTTACAACATACTCTGTAAGGATGGCTGGGTTTCTGCTTATCCTTTCAACATATTTTCTCCTGAAAAATGTTGTTTCAGCTTGCTGCTATTGGCAGTACTCCTTCCCCTTTCCTCTCAGATGTTATGTGATGTTGAAGACTCAAGTGACTAATAGCTACTAGGTCTTTGTGGATGTGGTTGGCAATGGAGTTTCACATAATTTGGTAGAGCTCAGATAGCAGTGCTTCACAGTGTGTTGCTTCTCCAATTTCCTGGTCTCCTGAGATCCCAAAATCTCCAGCAAGGGCCAGTAGCAGCAGATAAGATGGCGTAAATGCATATGTCTATCACAGCTTCCCCTGGGATAATTTGGGTTTTGACTGTAGAATGAAAGAGACACTAAAAACTTTATTTCTTTCTGAAATTGAACTGGCTTGAACCAGACAATAAGTAGATGTTTACAGTCCTCACACAATAGAACAGCAGCAATAACTTGGGAATGTGTGCTTACTGCTGTGCTTCCCCCACTGAATCTTAAACCCCTAAACATTAAACCATTAAACAATGGTTTAAGCTTGATAAGAACAGAGTAGTGTCTGGTTTTGCCATTAAATTACAGTGAAGCTGATTCTACCTCTCTGTGGGAGAATAAGAAGGGATTAGTATCTAATCTAATAGATAGATAAGAAAGTGAAATATTTTGAATTATCCATACTGCACAGGTGAGAACATAATACATCAGATATGAACACTGATTCAAGAGCAGATATGGTTCTAAATATTCTCTACAATATAACAGCAAAACAAAAATGTCTTTGAGGAGAAAGCACTTTTCGTCTCAGAATCACATGACAGTCGTGACTAGGATGTGTCTTGAACTAAACTGTCAAGTGTTGCTTCAATCCAGTGTGGGGGAAAAAACCAAAAAGTAAGAAAATATTTAAAAAAAGAAAAAAGACACAAACAAAGGAAAAAAAAAGATCCACAGGCAGTTTTTCTCACATTTCATGCAACTTTAAACTTTTAATTACTCTGTAGTATGTGGGAAATGGCAAGAGAATGCTTAATGACAATTGCCATGAGTTGGAGATTAGAGAAAAATTTGAAAATAAAGAAGCTGTAGATCAGTAACTCTCTCAAACAAGAACTTAGAAGTAACTATTTTCTGCAGAAATATTATGTATAATGAAAGATTGGACAAAGGAATATGTACCTTCAACATGATGTCAAAATATATTAAAGGCGTAAATTTATGATATGTCCTGTTTAACAGTGGTACTTATCAGCTCAGAAACCATCCAAAGATCTTTTAAATAGTCAAGCCGCCCATCTCAACATAAATTTGATGTATTTTAATTTGTAAATATCTCTTATTGTCCTTTCTTTTTTTTCCTTTATCTCTATTAAAGGTTTTCATTTGAATCACTAATATATGAAGATTCTTATGTACTGTCATACTAAGAACCTTGCTTGCAAAAATCAATTTTTATGGGGAGGAGGTTTGTAATCACCAGGAATACATAGAAGGTTCCTTAATATGCCAGACATAGAGGTACAGAAACAGCAGAAATGTGCCTTGATTTGTTGATGTCTTGTTTTCACAGCATAGAGAAATGTCAGATTACCCTTAGGTAAAGTTGTTGAGAAATACTGGAAGATAGAGACAGCAGATTTCAGAAAGTACTTCCATCATCTCTGATAAGGAAACAGAGTAGATGATAATCTCTTTCTAGAACCCTTTCTAGAGAATGGCTCATGTTCAAAAACCATATGCAATCTCCCCTGCAAATACAAAGTTCTTTATTGTCAAAACTGTTAAACTGTCTTCACTATTTCAGGTTCTAAAAATGAAAAAGTCTTTGGAGAAGAATCCTTCACACAAACATAAATGGTACTTATATAAGTAAACAAAAATAAAAAACAAACAAACAAACAAAACCCAAGATGGACAGTATTGAAAGTTAATACAGTCATGCAGTAACTTCGGAAGATGCAAGTTTTAAGTTCATCTATAACACAAAAAGATCAAATAACTGAAAAACTTTTCAGGACTTCTCTCTTCTTGTGTTTCTGTTGTCTTATCTTTCCCTTTCTTTTATAAAACTTACTATGTTTTGGGCATCTGCAATAAATGTTCTCTGAAAATTGTCTGTAATAGATACACAGCTTAGGGATAGACGTATTTTGAGTAATCAGTTTTCTGCTACATCAGGCAAGCAATCAGGAGATAGGAGCTCCCGAAGATGAAGACAATATACAAATATCATATTCATTTGCCACTGGGTGGATTTTTCTCCATTAATTTATTTCTTATTGTAAATACCTCTATTTTCATCTTCACAATGCCATGTGCCAACATGTTCATAATTTATTAACAATTACTAAAAACAATCCCACCATTTACAGAGAGTTTTTCTTTCTGTTCATTTTCTTTTCTTGATATTCCTTACATTCTTGGCTATTCAGAGAATTATTGTGCTAAGCTAATGGCAAACCATTTTATCACATGAGTGAATCCTGGTGAGCCCATCATTCTGGAGCACAGTGTTATTCAGCTCTGCAGAGCTGACTACTTTGGCCTTGTGTAGTTTTAGAATAAAGCTGCGGGTCCCTCTTTCCTATTAACTATGGGGGGTAGATGTCTGGTGATCAAAGTAGCAGAGAGGACACACCATTCTGTTTGCCCTTCCTAGTAGGACTTTAGGTCTCACACTTCATGGTCTCTGTTGCCTTTGCAGATTTAGTTTTTCTTGTTTGTTTCCTCTGCTCACTTTATTTTCTACCTGGCATTTCCTGGGAATTCCTCTTTTTCACACACTGTGACTATAACATTGCCTTCTTTACTTTATGAGCTGAAACAACCACTAACAAGTACTCAGCTTGTTGTCAAAAGCTGTAATTAACAACAAACTTCATACACTTACAGAAGGTACTCGAGGTTTTCCTACATCCCCACAGTGAAAAAATCCAAAGCTGAGAATGCTATAGTGGCTCCAGTGAAGCTAATTGCAACCTTCCATAGATTTCAATTAGAGGGCAATTTATCCCTCTCTGTTCAGCTGCGCACAATGATTTGCATGGTATCTAATACACAGTGTGCCTGGAAAGTGTTGAGTTAAGCAGTTTAAAATTTGAATGTGTAGCAACACAGGAATCCTAGAGGATTTCTTTTGACCACAGATCTAAATTTGTGAATGTTTCAACACAGGTAGTTTAGACAGCTATTTATTTATGCCTAGCCCAAACAGAGCTGGGAGATCTTAGACCTTTCCTATATATGTTGTATCAAGTTGTATCTTTTTGCTATACAAATGCACAGACTCAAAAAATACACAAAAATACACAAAAGCAAAACCCACTAATCCAGAAAGATTGGAGACTTTGAAAAAATTATAGGTAATAAGATAATTTGTTAGAATGCCTCTGGTCTCCATTTAATGTTTTATATGTTCTTTTTAGGTCATTTTAATTAAGAGGGGAAAATAGCAATAAATGTTAACAATCTGATTTAGTTTTATTAGAGAAGAACTGAACGCAATTAAATTTCTTAAAATAGTTTTAAGCTGAAGCCTGTATAAAGGTCCCAAAAAGTATTCCTATTTGAAATCTGATTGAGGGCAACGTGCTTTTAGAGTGGCCAGGATTTGGGATAAATTTTATATAAGTGGCAACAAAAACAAACCACAAAATTTTTAAGTTTAAAACTTCTACTGAATTGCTACTATTAAGGACCTCGAGTTAAACATACTTCCCAGCATGTTTTTGGACTGTGAAGGAAGTTAAGCAGGAGCTTAGCTCAGCTTCTCCCAGAGCCAAAAACATTGTTTCTTAAGCAGCTCTAAAGTCTAAAATAAGTACTGGGACACCTTCACAGCTAAGTAACTCTTATCACATGAGATTTCAGTCTCTTCTATTGCTGTTAAATATTTAATATCTGGTTACCCCACTTTATGCCCTATTGTGAGAGTACTATATTACTCATATATCAAGTTCCCATTTCAATGGAATTAGTGTGGTTGGGTGCTATTTTGAAAACACTCCCAGCTCAGCTCTGTAAGTGTTCACATATTTCTGTAAATTACTCTAAAATTTATTTTAAGCACGTTAATGGGAGTGTCACTGAATACATTCTAGTAGAGATAAGGATTTGAAGATATTTAGCCACAAGTAGTGTAATCATAAATGATTTTGATGCATGAAATCAACTAACAAAGACTGCACCATCACTGTCTCTCCATTGACAGAAGTCTCCAGAGGTCTTCATTTTCCAACCATTCAGATCACAGATGACCAAATAGGGTGTATCATTCCATTTTGGTTTGCTCATATGACTTGCTGGCATTTCTCCATGACATTGGCTAGCAGCAGAATATTTTAAATTTGGTTAGTTTTTTGACATGAAACGTCTACTATGTCTAAATAGGTATGGTCACTCTCCTTTCTTATATTGAACTTTATTTTAAATTTTTAATCTTTTTTTGAATTATGCTGGGAAAGTAAAATTTTATCAGTTCTTGCTTCCCTCTAACCACTATATATTAATAAAATAAAGATTATTTCATTCTTTCAAGGCACAGACTTCATACATGGATAGATAATTAAAATTTAGGCATAGCACACAAACCTCTGAATCATACATCTCTTTTCTCAGTTCAATATTTCCCTTTTTCTAACTGTGCACATTTCAGCCTAGTTTTATGTTAAGTTCATTGTATGGCATTGGTCAAGAATGTTATATATTATAATGATAAATTTTTTGTAATAACTCTATATAGGAGAATAACTCTTCACAAATTTTAAATTATGATTTTTCACACTATTTCTAAAGCTAGGAAAATTCTGTAAATTATAGTGATTATTTATGATTTTCATAAATGGAGATGTCTCATCTTCAATAAAATCAATACAGCAAAAAATTATCCCATATTTTCTCTTTGTTGGATGTACATGATTATATTAAATACTACTGAGGTGTACTTCATCAGTGTGCACTATCCCAGGGCATATTAACCTGGAATGTTACTGCATGGATGCAGTACCCATGCATATTAATGCATGGATGTCTTGAATTTATTCGATCTGTTCTTATTCTCTTCTGATTTTTTCAGCTTATTTTTTGCTTTCCCAATGACTACCTTCTTATACTTTTCTGTGAATGAAACTTTGAAGAGATAAGAAGAGGTAGTAGAAATGGAAAAAGATTCCTTCAGCAAATAAGCTTACTATTACCTCTTCTTTGATGAATTGTAGTTATCATCAAGTACAAACCACTTTAATGCATAGAAGTTTCTACCCACTGCCACTGTGTCCTAGTTTTGATGTATGTCTTCCTATATTTTCTCTGCATCAGAAATCTCCTCTATTTAGTTTGAAGTATGAAATTATGTACTGGAAAATATTCTGCAGGTTTTTATTCATTACTGGTCCATCCACACTGAAAAAAGGATTTGAAGCTATCTTGAATGTGGTCCTGTGCTGTGCAAGTTATATTCACAATATTTCACTACAGTTCCCTCCTCATGTCTCCCAACCTGCCCCAAATCTTAATGTCTTGGTTTTATCTCTAAAAAGAAAATCTATTTTCTTTCTAAAATGGAAGCCCTAAGATGTAGGCAAGAAATATATTAAGCTATACAGACAAAGAATGGAAAAAACTTATGATAGTAGGTTGCACTCATTATCTGAATTTTGGTACTAGATGATTATTACATTTCTGTCCTAGAGGTCAGACCACTGGCCCCGTGCCACTCTTCAACAAAACAACCCTAAAAAACTGAACAAAAAACCAGCAAAACAATATGTTCTCTTGATCAGTCAACAAAGCATGCAGAATAGAATGACTGAAATTTCTGCTAAAACAAAGAATTTAAGCTCTAATATTTACTTAAAAATTAACTTTTCCCCAGAGACACGAGCAATCCTGGCATACTGGTGGCCTTTCTTGCCACTTAATCTAAACTGCTAAGGCCTATTGTAGTTCTTTATTCCCAGCTAACAATGACCTACTTTAAGCTGCAGATTTTGGTTAAGTAAAAACCCATTAAAAGGAAAAAAAGTTCCCTCCAGGCCATCTGTTGTTTATTTTTCTATTAGCAGCAAACTGTTCTCTTGGAGAGCAAGGGTCAGGCAGCTCCACAAGAAATGGGAACATTTTGCCCTTTCATTTGCAGCTTTGTAAATAGTAGCAGGTATTACTTTTCCCTCAAAATGTTTAAACAGGTAGAAATGGGTAATGTGATAATGCAGTCTTTGCAACTATTCGTATTTGAATTCACTATAACACATCAGCTGAATGTGGATTTATGAACTCCTACTCCATGACATTTCTTTTGAAAAAGGTTGCAATTTTCTGATTAAAAATTTGCTTTCATTGAATGTTTAAGCTTCTGACAAGATAATGGCATGACACATATTATCCTACTGGCATTTCTAATATTTGTATTCTTTCTTTAGTTTAACTCCTTTTTTTTTTTTTTGTCTAAGAATATATTTTCTTGTATAAATCAAAAATACCACAATTAAGGTAAAAATGAGCTCTTCAGGTATTGTTTTTCCTTCTGAAGACTCACAGCTATTAGCCAGCTGTGGAGAAAAGGGTGAGGAACCTTATCCCATGCATTTTCTGTAGCATTTAGAGGAAGAAAATAAGTAGAAATATGCCGAATTTGTGATGATAATTATATACACTGCAGATATGAATGGATTTATTTTTTAAGTAACTGAAATACAAATATGTACATATCCAACTCTTTTTACAAAATCATCTTTTGCAGCCTCTAAAGTTAAGGAAGGACACAGCAATAGGTGGTATTGGAAGATAAGGACAGGGAATCATATAGTTGCAGTGAGTAAAATGTTGAGCTTTTAATGGGACATAAATAATTGGCAACACGGACAATAAGATCCTTTCCCCCTCATTTTCATTTTCTAAAATTGGAATTGTGTGATGAGCAATAAATTTTTCTTTTCATTTATTGTCATGATTAATAGTAAATTATCTTTATAATGTTCTTCTATCTATTTAGAAGCTAGACATGAGTCATAATTCTTGAGGCAAGGAAGAAAGATAGACGAAAAATGCATTATATCTTTTGGTTGCACTCCTCATAATTGTGTTGATTCACTTTAACTTCATTAAAAGCGAGGCCACATTTCTTTAATTCACACGATGTAATCCAAGTTGAACAATGCATAAGATGAAAAATATTCTTTAGAAATGAAATAGGAGACTCTGACAGCAATCATTTGTAATTCTATTCATTTCCATAAGCATTTTGTGATGAGCATACTTATATAAAAACTTGGGGAGGTTTGGGGATTTTGGTGGTTAATTGATTCTACCAGCCAGTCTATGTTCTTGCTGATTATAGAGAAGATTGTCTCCTCTGAGAAACAGACATTATTTTGAAGGAATTATGAAACTGCTCTCAGTCAAGCTTTACAGTTTTGCTATCTATTTTAGTGCCAATACTAACTGATACGCTGTGTAAGTGAAGTATTCAAACTATCATTTCCATTCTACCGAATTACTGTCCCAGTAAGGATTTGCTTGTTCTGGTTATGTTTTATCACATTTTGCTTTTGCAGGATAAACTGGAACCATAATGTGACCGTTTCAGATTATTTTACTACACTGATGCCAGCACAATTTATTTAAGCTACTTTTTTGCATCTGTTCCATAAGACATGCTTCAAAATATTCATCATACTGAAATATGGAAAGCAGAAAGGTCATTGCTTTTGTTTTGATTTCCTCAGCTTCCCTGCCAAAATGTAAAATCAAACCACATGGATTCTAGAGAATCATAAACCTATTTCATGAATTTTGATGCAGGATTATAACTGGTGCTACAATGAGCGGATTTGAAATAAAGAAACCTTGTTTTAGGAAAGGCATGCATATAGGTCAGAGAAAAACCTTTCTGTTTGAACATGTGCTACCACTATTTTTCTTAATATAAAACTTTATTGAATATAAAAATTGTGAAAATGTAGCCTAATAGTGTAGAAAAATACCAGTCACCTCCCTATATGCCTTCATTCACCTTGCTCAGGTCTGATGAGCATTCTAGCCTTACATTGTTGCACCTCTGATGAGGCAAGGAGGAAAGGCTCTCTCCTGGCTGGAACTGCTCAGAGACCACCCTGAATGGAATCCTTCCCCTGCTGGAACCAGAAGGTGTGTTTGCAAGTTTTTCACTGCAAGCAGGCTTAAAACAGTGCTATGGGTTAAAGTTTACAATCTATTTATAAAATATCATGGTAATTTTTTTGGTATTATTCTGAAACCTTTCTTTATTCATACTTGGATACTGTTTGCTTTGACCTCCACTGCGTTTTAAGCATAGCTTTTCACAGATCTCCACTAATGGCATTCATGTCACCTTATTTTTTTTTCTCATGTGAGTTAACACGTAAATTAACGGGAATCATCATGGTAAGGAAAAAATGTGGTGTTATGAAAGAAAGACAGTCAGTGAAAGTAAGAAGAAGAAAAATATTTTTGATTTTTCCTTAGTAATGTAAACAACAAGAAATAATAATGGATATTCTGTTTATCAAAATTATAGGTAAATGGATCTGTTCACTCTAGGATGCTATCAAAGACAGATGAAGAACGTTAACAGTTCATCTGTGACAGCACTTCAAATTATTATCCATAAAAAGAAGTAGGACTTCTAAAATTCTGTAATAATTATTGGAAGTATCTTTCTTTATTTTTATCAGAGAAAATAAAAAAATATAATAAAATATTTTAAAATTTAGGCTTATATATCTTGCAGCCATATAACAAAGGCAACAATTTTTCAATGGAAAATGTCTTTAAGGCCAAAGCTACAAACTGGAATTTTCAAGCAGACACTGGAAAACTGAATACTGATTTATTTATATTGTTGATTGTTTGCCCCTTCCCTTCCGTCCCCTTCCTGGCTGTCCTAGAGTATGTCTAGCATGCACTTTTTCACATAATTGAAAATCCACAAAAGACTTTGACTTTTGACTAAAACAGGAGATATTTTCAGAGATATTCTCAGTAGGCCTTTTTGGAAGACACAATTTTTTAAAAATTTTTTTGAATTTGATATAGAAATATAGATTTTCTATAACTTACGGGCTAAAAGACAAGAGATCTAGAAGATGTTATTCACAGGATCAAAATTATGATTAAATGTTAATTATGTATAATTTTGGCAATTTGTTACTTAAGTTGCAACTTAATTTTTTACTTTAGCTCAATGAAATAGAAAACAAAACAGTGTATGATTTTAGCATTAAATAAAATTTTTAATCAGAGCCATAATTGTTAGACACAAAAGTACAGTGAAAGAAAAAAAGAAGTGAGCGGTTTTTAGAAAATCCTGCTATTACTGTCCTTCCAATATCACTAAACAGATTCAAAACAAGTGGCTGTAGTTGCAGTGCCTTTATGATTGCATTAGAATTCTTTACTCAGACTCAGCATAAAGGTCAGTCAGCTGTATTTCTCATCTTTCATAGCAGGTAGTACATGAATGAATAGTGTTTGACCTATTTTTTTTTAACTCAAAACACTGAAAAAACTCAAGCTAAGATGAAATGCTGGAAAATGTAAAGCAAGCACTGTTCAAATGGGGGTAGGTGAGAAATTTTTATTTTGAACTTTCCATCCTTGGATTTCATCACATTAATTAAAGGTATCAGATAAACATTTCAGATATGAATCAAAATTTGTATTTACTTTTAAATTACTTCTAAAAGCAACTTCAGATATCCTTTTCCATAAGTACTCTCAGAACAGCTAGCTACTGCTTCAAATTTATGTAATTCCTCCTTGGAGAGTATAAGAAATGTTCCAGTCTTTACACAGGATGGTGTTTGTAGAGATCTTCAAAGGCATGCAGTTTCCTTCTAAATGCAATGCACCATTTCTGATACTGCTAGCTCCCACTGTCAAAGCTAGCTTTAAGCAAAGCCACACATGTGGATGACCATGCCACAGGTTTTCAGTTCAAGTGGTAATTGCTTCTTGCATAGGAAATGTTAAACTATACCTATATTGGTTCGCTGGGTGCTTCTCATTTCCAGAGTATCTGGTATTTTGTTTTAGGGAATGTTTTATTCCCCATTAATTCTTTTGCTTCTTGAGTACTCTACCCAATTTTAAGCATTTTATATATTATAACTTTAAATATTACTCCACTTTCAATGCTCTGGAAATGCAGTCAATGACAATCAATCTCCTTTCTTAACCTTTCTTTTCATGATATAATCCATTTGTAATAAAAAGTGTCAAAACACTTCTGAAAACAAACAATATTGTGATTCCCATGGAATGAGGAAGATTTCTACTGACTTCAACTCATCAAAGACAATAAGATGAAATGAGAAGGGCTTTTACCATGAGGACCATCACAAAAAGAAGAGAGTGGTGCTGTTGGGTCAATACTTGGGCTACAAAACAGTAGGGTTTTCTCTTTTTGGATGCCAGGACTCCCCTAGGAAATCTTTTGTTTCAGCTGAAGTGGCACGAATTCAGTCATAAAGAACAACATATCAGAGTTTGATCCATCAATTCAAAGAAATCCTCAGTGGGATTGTAGTACCTTTCATTCCATATCTGTTTGGTTTTGGGTTTAATTAGAGATGATATTATTGTAGATTTTCATAATATAAGGGGAGTGAGATTTCTCAGTTCTGATGATATTAATCTCTGTTTATATGGGAGGATAAACTTGTAAGAACAGACCCCCAGTGGGATAGAACAATAAAAATCTTTTATTAAAAAAAGCAACAATTCAATTGTAAGTTCTGGCCAGGAGGTGACTGGATCATTGGAAAAAGTGTGGAAGTTATCCAGCCACAAAGTCCTTCTGTCATGTTCAGTTTCATTAATGCCTCGACCTTGGTTCTCAATAACCACTGCCCAGGCACAGGGAGAGCAAGCCTGTCCTGCTCTTGGCAGGACTGTTTGTGCCAAGTGCTCCAAATCCAGCCAATAGACATTCTGAGGGGTTTGTTAACCCAGTAACAGCTGATCCTATAAAATGAGAATCCATTAGCAACTGGAGAATATTAATTGGAAAATATGAAGCACACCTTCTTGGTTATTGCACTGCTAGAAACCTGGGTCATGAGAGAGTTCCACCACGTAAATACCTTGTGGTAAATGAGAATAAAAAGGATCCATTTCAAAATAGATTCCTTATCAAAAATCAAATCCTAATGCAGGTACATGCTGTGAGTGTCCTTATTTGGAAGTAACTTAATTTTTTTCTCTTTATATAGAATTAAAACCAAAAAATTAGACCACCTAATAACTGCAAGTATATATTTCTTTCAGTCATTTACTTGCTACTGGAGACTTGAAAAATAGTTCTGGAAACAGAAAATAGTTTTCACAAGAAGTAAACTTCTCTTTTATGAAATGTTGTGCTATTCAGTCATAGATGATGGTTGTAAAATATGTCATTGACCTAATCCTAAATAAAACATACACCCTGGATTTTCATCTTTTTCACTACATAAAAAAGTGTAAAAAGCCCTGTAACATATTGATTTACTGACTGAACTCTTATGTCACTAGTTGTTTAAAGCAAAAAAGTTAAGAAAAAAACTTGCTAACAAAGTAGAAAACACAAGTGATCACAATGACCAATGTCACTCAACTTAAGTCACAAGTCCATGATCCTTTTAATATTGTTTGTAAAATCTATTCTTTGGATCTTGTAATAATCTCTTCCTATCTAACAAATACTTAGAGAAACTTGAACTTGATATTTGAAATAATAGATGTGCACTGAAGGTTCATTATCAGTGATGCAGTTTCTAAATTTAGTTTGGGTGCCATTGTTGCCTCAGTGATGACATTGATTCTCTTGCAGAGGGAGTCCTGGAGATACCACTCACACTATAGTGATACATCTAGCTGCTCTACCCTGAGGGTGGATATTTTAATCTCCAAGGCATTTATTGATTTTTCCCAGAGTAAAGAATCTTTGGGCTGTGAATTCAGCCCTACAGAACTGATTGCCACCTCTGTGTTGATACTATTGATTCCCCTGAAGAGTTTACTGATGCAGTTCATCTGATGACCAGTGATTGCTCCTGTGAACATGAGGAAAAATTCTATTCCAAGCAAGATCACCTTTCACCCATGGCAAGTTTTAATGCTACGTGAATGTAGGGCAACTCAAAAAAGTGTTTTTAGACCAAAAGCACTTTTTTCCAAGCTTAAACACTAGCCCAGGTCCATGTGGTGTTGCCACTGTTGGGCACAATTTTGTGCTAGCAAAGCCACCTAAGTCACCTAATGTGGAGATCACCTCTGACTTGTGATTAGTTTCAACTTCATTTTGCGCTATAGTGTAGTGATTATTCTACAAAACCTGATGGTCAGTAAAGATAAGTAATCTTTGCATGGCTTAATCTACAAACAGAGCAGTGTTTGCATCAGATTTCTGGAAAGCGTTTGAAAGTTGATAAATGAAACAAAGTGGAAGAGCATCCATGTACCCAAATAAATGTCCCATTGACAGAGTTCTCCTGTTGAGGATGGCTTCCCCAGCACCTGGGAGTAGAGGAGCTCTCAGCTTCAGCCCCTGCCTTTTCTGAGCCTATGAGCCAAACAGCAGAGAAGAGGGCAGATGTTTTTGCTAAAAGCAATTGTGCTTCAAGTAAAGAACTATAAGGCTTGATACTGCAATCATTTTTGTACTAACAGACAATAATAAATTATTGGACAGATATGGACTATGTAGTTAAATAAAGGTTTCAGTTTTCCACCTATAATGATATTGCAGCTTGCAGGAAATCTATTTTAGCTTATCAGGTTCAACTTTTAAGTGATGAAATAAATTAAACTTGTAAATCATTTGTACTTAAATGACAGTAAAAAATATTTAATATTCCTTCTGTCAATATTAATAATCAACTAGCTTAAAAATAAAAGATGAGATATGATTTCCAATTTGTTAAATGGAAAATGGTTCATAAAAAGAAAAATATCTTCAAAAATCCCTAACATCTGAGTTCCTAATAATGAAGCCCAAAACACCCTGGGTAACTTCAAAATCCTTTCATGTTGATTAGGAAGACAAAGGAACTTGATTTTCTTTTAACTAAAATTATTAAAATTATATTAATATAGTTCTCAAAATATTTATTTTATGTTCAAACACATTTTTAGCTATTTATATCAATGTATATGTGTGTACATGTATAAGAAAGGATACAAGTAAGACTAAAATTCCTCTTTGCAAATGCTAAAGTGGTTGTTTGCTGAAACTAGAAGGAAGCTAACTAAACTGACATGTTAGAAAAAGCAAACATGGCATATTTACATATTAAAAATATAATTTATTATATATTTAATATGTAAATATTAAATTATAGCTGTCCTGTCTAACTGAATGTTAGACAGAACAATTAGAATTCCACCTTAATGGTAAGATAATTAGTGAGATCAGGATACCAATAGTTTAGACTTGAGTCTTGTGACTAACTGAAAAGATCTTATCTAATTTCTTTCAACTGAGAAATAGGCAGAAATTTTAAAACTATTTTGGGATTCTTTACATGTGCTATAAAATTACAAATTAATGGCCTAAGGTATTTCTGGTATAATAAGCTTTAAGTGTTGTAAAACTCTAATGAATTAATGAACTGGAAATTAAAAAATGGAGAATTCATTCCAAGTCCTTCCATAAGTGCCCAGGTTGTTTTGGGACAAAAAATAATCACAGTTCTTCTGTACATTTGTGAGCAATGAGAACTAGACTTTCACATTTCCTTGTGCCCTTTGGATGTCAAAAGCCAAAGCTTTCAGCAAATTTCAATTTCTAAAGGTTAATTTAATTCATTAGAAGGAATCTGCAGGAGTAAGTATCCCAGCTTACTTGCTTTTCTACCCTTCTCTCCTGGCAGAGTAACACATCAAGAAAAGACAAACGAAAAGGGGAAATGTAGTTGAAGAGCACATGGCCATTGCAATCCTGTCTTTTAGGGAACACTGTGCATATTTAAACTGATGTTACGAGTCTTTGAAATTCAGTGATCTCTTAAGAACCACAAGGTTGTACCTGATATGGTTTTGCTCCTTTGAATCTTGCCCATTAATGTTTACATATATAAAGGAGAAATTGTGATTACTTTCAAGTATTTAAGGCCAAATGAGGTCAGTTTTCTCACCCTCTAAACTATGAAATCAGTGCATTAAGTCCTGCTTAAAGCTCTAGGTAGAGACAACCATCTCAATCTTCAGGATGCTAAACTCTGGGGCTACAGAAGGAAAAGAATACAATCTAAGTCCTGCCATTAGTCTTAGCTTATAGAAGTCTTAGGAAATTAATTTCTCACATAAACTCAAGTGGTCTTATTTTGTCAATCCTCATTATAATCTCCAGAGTGAAAAAAAATATTATGTAGATACCTCAATAGTGTAAGGAAGGAAAATATCCCCTGAACATTTAATGAAATATGTTGATATTGCTATAAGAAAAGTACCTAAGAAAGATTTAAGTGGTTTTAAATTTTTCATCAAAACTTGTTCTGCTCAATATAGTATTCCCTGTCTATATAAAAAAGAAATTGAGGAAAGAGGGGAGAACAGAAAATAAGAAAGAAAACATTCAGCCACCTTTATTTCATAGGTAAAAACAACAACAACAACAAAAATTATTGCAAACTTTAGGAAAGATAGTGTCCAAACACACTACATTCAACAGAAGCCAGTGTGTGGATACTTCTCCATACTGAGAGTAATGTAAACGATTCCCTCTTTTACTTGTCCATTCAAACTAAAATTGTGGATGGACTTTCTCTGGGTGGGACCTTGAATTTACAGAGCATATAATTCTATCCCATTCTATCCCACTATTCCCATAATATTGGTCATCTTTTTTTCCCAAATCTGGGAAACAGCATATTTACAAAGTATGCTGTAGAATATGCCACTGTGTGTTATGAGGCATCATGGTAAGAAGTGTGTATACCACATCAGTTCAACTTTTTTAACTGCTTTTGCTGACACGTTATCTTTAGACTGCATTAGACTGAGTATAACAACCAAATACTGCATTTTACATTTTCTTTTTAAATTTGGAAATAGTTGCCTTATTGACTAGTTTTATTAATATCCATGCTGTAAGTTACAGAAGTTTTCAAAGTTTGAAACTATTTCAACTCTAATTTGATAAGCCAAATTGCTTGAAATGGATGAGTGCTTATTTTTTATTCCTTTAATTGCTTTGTGTGGTACCTTAAGGTTTTTCAAGTGTACAGGTATCTTTTGTGAAATGTGATCTTCAAACCTGGAGTATTTTCTTAGCCAGCAATGCTCACAACACTACCAGTAGAGTCAGGATAGCTTTCATATTTCAAATGGATGTTCCCCATTTTATTTAACTAAGAAATGCATCAAGCATTTTTACTGGAGCACTGCATACAAAGGTCATGTAGAGATGATTGCTCAGGGTGACCTCCTATCTCTTTCTGAATCACTGCTCCACCATCTGGTACATGCTCCAGATATATGTCCCTGTGCATTTCTTTAGTAATTTTGGATTATAATTACTATGATTTGCTGAATATTTTGTGTATTGTTAAATTCTGAAAGAGAAACATTGAATGTACTCTGCAGATTATTCTCTTGGACAATTCATTACTAAATATTTACCCAATATTCTAAACATTTAAACTTTAAAAACTGTAGACATTTCCCTTTTTAGCCTGTTAGTGTATTTTCAGATGGCAACCAGTCAGTGTAGTGGTATTAATAAATTCATTGCTTTCTGAGAAATTTGACTGTGAATATTGGAGATAATTCCATTGATGTTAATACAATTAAATAGATTAAACAAAATCAAACAAAAAGAATATTATGCTACAGATCACTTGTATGATCTTTCCCTTGTATTTTCAGTACTGGAATTTATGGGTTTCCCTTAATGTTCTCAAGACTTAGAAGTGCCTATCAATGGAAATCGGAATTTGGATCTGAGACAGGTATGCATTTTCTTTCATATAATCACTGAACAGCAAAGAAGCTCTGGAGGTCTTGAAGGGAGTATCCATCACTAAATTTAAACATGCTGACTGTTTTCAGTAAATTGAAGGAAAAGCAGAAATTAATTTTCTCTTCATCTTTCTTCTCTTGACATTTCACTTCTTTGGAGGAAATGTGTAAATAAAGAATGCTAACACTGTCTCTGTTGCTGTACTTGAGTAATTTTTATCCTCATGCACTTCTTCATCATGTTGGATTACAAAATAAGTCACATGCAGACTCTAGCATTTTTAATGCATGGACAAATAGGTAAATGTTAAGAATTGCAAGAATTATAACTGTGCTAAACTGTGTTCTAGGCACTTCTGGATTTCAGGGCCATGTTTATAGTAAGCTTAGTAGTGAATATCTCTGAAATTAAAAAAATAACAGTAAGAAACATATTCCTGAAAATATTGAAAATTTACATTTCACCTGATGTTCAGGAAAAGTTAAATGAGAGTCCATCTGCACTGTAGCTTGAGACAAATTTTCCACCAAGAGCCAGAAATAAAACATTTTCTATATGATAAGGCAGCTCTAAAGTACTAGCCCTGAAGAGTAGAAACGTGCTCATGTTAATACACCAAAAACTGAATTACAAAGTAGAACAATAGGGAACAAGTAGTCTTTTGAGATTAGAGAGTAATTGCTGCTGTTAGTATGGAAAACAATTTTGAATAACAAGCAGTGGATTTTTCCCCTCTTATCAGCTCCTAATATGTTTTTCTTTTCTCTTTTTATATATTATTCTTTATAATCAATCATCTCTGCTGAAAAAATATTTTCTGAAACCTTGTCCTTAGAATTTTTCAGATCAGTTGACTTATACTCTTCCACAAAATCAATGTGAAACAAATAATCAAAAATTCTGATTTCCAACTCATCAGTCTCTGTTCTCAAACATTGACCTATGTATTTGGTATTTTATATATAGTGAATACATTATCATCTTGATAATTATGGTTGTCTGTAGGGACTTCATGCCACTCAGTAAAAATCCACTCAAATACACTTTATATGGGCATGAATTTTAAATAACACAGAATGAAGAAATAAACAGAAATATGAAAATTCACAACACTGATTTCTTTAATTTACATAAGCTGTAGTAAATTTGTATGTGCTATGCAAATTATATGTAGGGAGAGGAAGTAATATCTCCAGCTAATTTTACAAACACTTTCAAATATTTGCTTCAGGCTTTTCCAAAGCCCCCAAAAGCTTCCTTCACTCTGTTTCAACTATTTCTTTGATACTTCCTAGCACATCAGACATTTCACTGGAAAACCTTATCACATACTATTTTCCCATTTAATTTTCTGTTGTCACACAGTAAAGAAATACAGCAAGTGGTGCAATGAAGTGAATTCTATTTTTCCTCCTTTTCCTTTCACTTTGTACAGAGGTATGAGCAAAGTACCATTCATACTTTTTTTTCCAGTTATGTAACATAGGTATATAACTGATAGAGCTTCTTTGTATAACACTGGTGAGTTTTTTGCTAATCTAGGCAACTGAAATTACTTGTCACACTTCAGTACTCTTCCTTTGATCATAAAGATTTGCTGTTATAAAGTATCACAGAGATAGAAGTAAATATGTTTTGTAAGAAAAAAACCTGTTCTTTTTGTTATGACAAATAAAATATTTTGGACTATATGATTTTATATGGATTTTATATCACAGAGAAAATTCAATGCATATTAAACTTTCCTTTGTTTCTCCTGCCTTTCTTTTCCCATTTTACTTGCACTACAATGTATTCATTAAACCAGCAAACGTGTTCACAGAGCTGTGACTGAAACTCTGTTAAACCATTCAGTGAGTTTTATCTAACCAATTCTTCCAGCACCTTGTGAAACCTTGCTAAACCTTGCTAAAGGCCTTGCTAAAGACTTTTGCATGTTAATTGTATGATGAAGCTGCAAGGATAGTTATACAGCTGGAATTAAGTATATGCTTTCAGACTTTGCTCAAAGGTACATTTTAATTGTTAAATCTTTATTTCTGCAACCTCATCCATTTTTATATTTTAAGTAGTCATTCCTCTGGACCCATCTTAAATTAAATTTTGTGTCTTCAATCATACTAGCTGGTTGATTATCTATCTTCAGCTTATTATTTTAGGTATTTTGACAGCTAAAAGTAATTGTGTGCATTTCATAAATTTATCTCTGCTTTTCAGTAGCATAAGTGCATTTTAATTATCTTGCTTAGGAAGTGTTAAATTGCAAGTCCCTGTCAAAATAAAGGGAATTTTCTATCATTCCAGCTCATTCTGAGGTGAAATTCATTGAGTTGGCTTAAAACACATGTAAACCCAAGCGTATTTCCATATACAATGCCCCAGGGCCTATAGGACCTAATGTGAATGATTGAGTGTTTTTATCTTCTGGTAGCACAGGGCTTCCATATAACCAACTCTGTGCTGTACAGGGAAGAAGGCTGGAATTTGAGTGTGGTTAAGCACTGAAAAAAAAGGGGTTGGATTTTGTCCATGAGCTCAGCACTGCTGCCCAGTGACTGATACTGCACATCCTGGGATAACCAACAGCAGCATGTCATTGGCACTGTGGATGGCTTCCATTTAAATCCCTTCATTTGGATTTTATTAGAATGGTACTAAAATGGGAAAGCTGTTTCGTTTTAGGAGCATTAGTGCCTGCATTTTTAGCCACAGAACTGATAATAACTCTAATGGGAATGGTAAATCCCTTGCATTTTGTTACAAATACCCTTTAGTGATTTCCCGTGACTGCTACTCATGTTTAATATCCATTCACTCTGTTTATTTTCAGATTAGTGTGGTTTGAGGTCTGACATTGATACAGAGACAGTGAACACACTCTGCAAACAGAGAACATGCTCTGTTGCATGAGAGCTCTGCGGTAAATGCCAGCCCTGCTCCCAGAGCTGGCCAAGTTGAGTCATGTATGGTGCTGTTCAGCACCTCCTGTATCTGATGACACACGAGGGACAGACTTGGACAGGTTTTGGGAGTGCAAACCTCTTGCTGGTGCCACAGTGAAGTCATGGGGTCATGGAGGGGAAGGGAAAGATTGGACTGAAATTGTAAGTGAAGGATATTAAACCCCTACTAGTGCTATGATGATAGGAGCAGTGTCTACAGAAATGTTTCTGCTGATTATTTTCAGCAGACATCTGGATTCTGTTTTTAGCACAAAGATGCATTTCTTGTGTGACCTTGAAAAAGACATCTCATAGAGTTGTTGCCATATTTGAGCTGACTGTAAAACGTCCATTCATTTCAATGAGTTATGCTGTGGATAAGGAGAGCTGCAGCCTGCCCTGATTAGCTCATGTGCTGCACTGACATAATTCCAGCGGGCAAGACAGAGTTAGTATAGCACTAATGTACCATTATAGATGTTGACAAATATAATAACTTTAGCTGGTGAACAGCAGCTCAGTGTGACTGCAATATTTTTGTTCATTGCATAATAGCTGACATTTCTCCAATACCGTTTCCTCAACAGCCCCTCTATGAATCCATTGTTATGACATTAAAATAATTGTCCATAACTGAGGCCTTTTTGCTCATGGGATTATGAAATCTGTATGTAAAATACAGGCTAATTAAATACCATTTTGTACCTGTAATTTTGCTGAGTGAACATTTTCATAATGAATATCTTCATGTTGCAATCAAAGATGATGATGTCTACAACTTGAGAGAGAGAAACAGTTGATTGAGAAAGGCCACAGGTTTTCAAGGCAAAATAACCCCAAACCCATAACTTGCCAGAATGCACAAAATTTTGGTAGAGAACAGGGAAGGAAACACCAAAATTTATAGAAACTTTGAAGGGATGGATAATGCTGAAATAAATGCTTGAGCTTGATGGTAGCAGTGAAATCACGATCTATGCCTTTACTATAATGATGTAGAAGTGGAGTAGCTGCCTCGCAGCATCCCCACTGAGGGCCCTAGTGGTGAATTCCTGAAGTCACACTTCCTGCTTTCCTTGTATCTCATGACAATTCAGGGAGCACACACTTCAAGAAGCAAGGTATTCCTTGGTTTCTTAGGGTAGGTAGATATAGGTAAAATGTAATGTTGAATAGTGTCCTTTAGAACAGTAAAAATAATATCTTGTTCTTAATTTTCCTTGGAAAGAAGTCAAAACAGCAAATACAGTAATTTGTATCAGATTTCCCTACTGAAAGCAGCCCTGTAGTCTGCGTGTCTGCTTTTCTGCACTAACATCATAACATCCTTTCTCCTTTTGTTTTCTTCAAAGAATTCATGCATTCTGTGAAAACTTGCTGGAGAAAGCAGGTTTTCAAACAGTCTGAGCTGCTCAGACAGTCTGTCTTTTCTGCAGATGTAACAGTGTTAGCTCAAAAATAAAACAGTGCAATCTCCCAGTCTGAGCAAGGTGTTAAAAGAAATACCTGCAGACACAGCCATCAATTAAAATGTTGAACCCCTCAAAATCAAACCATGGGATAATTTGTGTCTCAATGCAGAGTTGGGGATTCCATTCCTGTTTCCAAAAGATATTTTCTGACCTTTTTGACAGGGGTAGTAAGTCTAGTTTCTTTTGCTTTCCTGGAACATATTGCTTCTTTCAATGAGCATCATCTGAAAAAAACCCAAACAAACCAACTACAAAATCACCTCATTGAACACCTTCTTTCTGAAACATGAAGTATTTCTTCTAGATTAATATTTAGTGATTATAAGTCAGCCTCTACTTTTCTTTGTCTCCTCCCACAACTAACCACATAACATTTTCTTATAAAAAATAGAAGCATGCTAAAATAAGTAACAAATTTTAAACAAAAGAATGGGATTATCCTACCCATTAGACAGAACATCTGTGCACAGGTTCTTTGGAAGGTCAAATGCTGAGTTAAATACTGTGAAGGACTGTTTCTGTCATGCTAGCTAGATAGACGCACATCTAAAAAAGCAGGAATAATCAAATTTCATACTTTAACAAGGAGATTACATATGAAGGTTAGGAAATAATTTTATAGGGGAAATATTTCAATTTGCTAGAGTGGGTTCTAAATGAAACCAGCACAGAAAAATCGTATGATATTGTGTTTATTCCCTCAGTAAAACTGTTTTGAGCTTCATAAGTTCACAGTCAATAGCCTGGTCAGTCTTAACATTTGTTTGAACTCAACAGCTACACATTATTACTTCTGTATGCGTAGTAGGAAAACCCTTCACTTTAATTTAAGGATTACATTTTTCTTCCAGCAGTCCTCTGCTTGGACATCAAGCTGGAGTGTTCGAGGGGTATGGGCAAAGAAGGTGTTCTCTGACATTTTAATGAAATTTACTGGGATGGTGAACCAAAGGCACTTGAGGAGGCATTGATGCCTGCCGAAGCCCTGTGGGGAGACAGCAGTTTGTGCCAATGCCAGCTGCCAGCAGGGAGGGCACAGTGCCCTGCAGGGCCCAGGGAACCCGCACCCAGGCTGGATGGGGACACCCAGGGGCTCCTCTGGCCGCCTCTGAGAAGGGAAGAACCGACCGGCCACTGCAAGGGGATCCTCCTGCAGGGAACTGCAGCTACAAAACACAGCGTCCTCAGCGGGTAGGAGGAGCAGCCTAATGGGTAAAAAAGTCTTCTAGGATTTTTGTTGCTGGTAGTGATGGTAGTCTCTTTTGCTGGCCTTTGGGGTTGGTTTGTTTGGGGTTTTTTTGTTCTTTTTTGTTGTGTGTGTGTGGGTTTTGTGTTTTTTTGGTTTTTTTTTCAATCTCATTGGTAGCTCTGGATATTTACCAAGACTTTCAATAAAAAAAGTAAGGTTTTTTTTTTCTTTAACTGACATCTCTATACTAAAAAATACCTACTCAAAATGAAATAAAGGCATGAATCTGGAAAAAACCTCTTTTCCTACTTATTCTTGCTCACAATGATTTTCAACCCATCTAGTGTTTTTGTTATCATAGAGTAATTGGAACTTCAGTTTACTGAAACTTCAAAAAGAAGGCAGGTTTAGATGCGTGAAATATTTCCTGATTATTATCGTTATTTTTATACTCACTGCATTTTAGAGTCACCTGTGCAATATTCAATCAGAAAAGTTAGCTCCAGAAGGCTACTCATCTATATCCTCAAATAATCTTATCAAGAAACGTGAAGTAGGTGATGGGCCAATCTCCATGCCTCAAGAGGGAAAAAGGACAATGAAATATTTTAAGGCTTTTGTGAAAGCATATTTCCCAGGAATCTTTATGGAGTTACTTCTATACAAAGTCTACAAACCTAGATTTAGAAAATCAGAACCAACCAGATATTCTACAGTCAGATGAATATCAGTTTCTTGTTTGCAATCTATCAGTGTGAGATCCCACTGATGACGTTATAAAACTTAAAACTTAATTTCTTCATCTTCAAGAAATTAAAGACAATTTATGATATGCTAGGATACAAGAATTTGCTCTGAGACCTATGTACAGTTTAATCAATTAAAAAATGGTAATTTATTATTATTTTTAAATATAATCTAACCACACTATTTATACTGTTTATTAATATATAATTTATGAAAATTTGTATCAAGTCATTATTAATGAAACATTTATGTTTGACTGTATATATACATACATCTATGTAATTCCACATCTAGAAAAAGTATGTTGTTGGTATAATTAGCATTTGCTACTCCTGCAGTTGAAGCTGGTGATTTGCTTACTTGTCTGCCTGTAATTCCTCCATCTATTGCTCATTTGACAGCATATTTCAGCTAATTTCAGTTTTATCTGCTCAACTTTGGCTGCTTGTTCCAATGTATTATATTTTCAATGACAGTTAAATGACTCTTTTCTCAAGATGCAGTTTAGTATGCAGGATGATGATTTGGCAGTTAAATAGTACACTGAGATATGTAGCAGTCCTGATGAAAGTTTTAGTATGAATTATGCTATGGAGTAAAATTTACCCTAATTACATATCCAAAAGCTGTGGAAAATACAATGTGAATGTTTAGATGTAGGGGCTGGGAGGTTTCAGCTTTGCTTTTTTTCTGACAAATGAATAAATATCTGCTGTCCTTTTGTTTGTTTATTTATTTATCTCCTGCAAAATAGAGTTGAATTTTGCTCCATGGGAAATTAGAGATAGTAGATCATACATGGCTTTTAAAAGGTTATTACTCTATATGTTCATTAGAGCATAAAATTAAAGTTACAAGAATAGCTTATCAAGGGCCATGTTGCTCAGCTTAAGTACAGCACTCCTAAATCTTCCCCAAACTCTCTTTAAAGGTTTATATTTCATCTCAGCTTTTCCCAGGCTGCTACTTGAATTCATTTTCTACACAGATCAGCTTCTACAGAAAGTATCTGATTCTAAATCAAACAAGAGGTATTTTATGTATAAGAGCTGCAGAACTGTATTGTTTGTCAAGTGGATCAGAACCTCTCTTAATCCAATAAGCAGTCTTTAAAGACCAGTAGGCAACCCATGTCCCTTTATTGCTGTTTAAAGACTAATTTAAATGGTGGTGATTGCTACTATTCTTTAGATGTAATCAATAAAATTGCAACAATTATTTGTTGTGAAATTTACATTTCCATTTTCAGGTTACAAAACACTTCCAGGGCCTCAACCAATATTCTTTCTAACTCCCTGATTGCTTTCTTAACATCATATTTTATTGTGATTTTTCCATGTAATTCAAATGTAGATGATAATTTTTTTAATGTTCATTATAATGAAAAGATAATTTTCCTTGTACAAATTATGACTACTAAGAAAAGAATGGCTCTTTTGAAAATATGATTCAAAATGGAGTTAAATAGAAACCTGCAAAACATCACCATAAATCTGGTTTTCAAAATAGATATTCACATGTAAAAGTAAGGGTTTTTTAAAGATCTATTTCAATTTTTCTTATCATCTTTATGAATTAATATAATTTTAGGAATAGCAAGTAACAGTTAAAGGCTGTCCTGTCTGACAGTAATCTCCAGAGGTTAATTTCCTTTTAAGGCTAGCAGTAAAAAAAGCAATCAGCTTTAACAATTGGACATTTAATTTCTTTTTTTTTTGAACAGCAATAATTTACTAATAATTAATGATTTCCAAATTTATACCAGATAGCTAAGAATCATCTCTCCAAACAGAAAACCTTTTCTACCATCCTGTCAAGTGCCCACCAGTATTGAAGCATACCATCTATTTGCAGTTTTTCTTTTTCAGTTTAAATGCATAATTCCATTTAAATTACTAACATTTCTGTAATGCTCTGGTCTTAAACCACCACATGTAACAATTAAAAAGACCTCCTCTACCCACCAATACAGACTACCATGTTTCTAAGATGACAAAGGGCATCCTGAGGAAAGAAGTGCATAAGCACAGCAACACAACTATCAGCAATGTCCAATAAAGTTACAGGTTGTTTCTTATGATTACTCACGACAGTGAGTTTGAAATACATATGTATATACACACACAGAAACACACACACATATATATGTATGTATGTATATGTGTATGTATGCATGTATGTATGTATGTATGTGTGTATGTATAAATATATATCTATATAAAGGCCAAACAAACATTTGGCATGGCTCTGAATAAAAATGTTGATGGAAAAATATAATATTTAAATTTTACCACTGACAAAAATGGGATTGCAGATGAATTTTCGATATATTGACTCAGTGTTGCTGCCTTGTAGCTTTGGAGCTATGGGGCAAGGCAGTTTATTGTCAGGATTAGGATGTAAGAGGTAGGAAACAAGATGTGTTGGAAAACCAGAATTATTTTAATTTGTGAGGTAACAGCAAGGTAGGATGCAATTAAAGCAGTAAATCTGTGCCACCATTATTTTAATTGTTGTGCCATTAACTGTAAAATGCTGTATAGCATACACAGGTGCGAAGTTGAATGAGGAATAATTTCTGCTCAAGACTGTTACTGAGCAGTAAATATATTACTATATTGAATTGGTTCTATGATCACAGTTGACTGTGGAGAGAGACTCTTTACAAGAGCATGTAGTGACCGGACAAAGGGGAATGCCTTCAGACTGAAACAAAGTAGGTTTGTATTAGATATTAATGAATTTTTTTTCACTCACAGGTCAAATAGGATAGCAAAGACAAACTATTGACAATAATGCTGAGCTCAGGATCAAGAACTTGTGATCACAAAGTGGTCCAACAGAAACTGGAATAATTTTCTATTATGCCAAGCATGATCTGCCATCCTTTTTTAATTTTGGTGCTAAGACAGCAGTGGGATTAAAGACATGGAGAAAATAAAGCAATAAATGTAGTGCTAGAGAAAGATCAGCCTTTATCAGTGGGACAAACTAAGCTGATATTTAGGGGTGGGTGTTATGGGTGTTCGCTGTGATGCTCAGTCAGATAAACTTGACACCTTAATATATTTTTCCATTTTGATGCTGAGAAAATGTTAAGTATAGATAATGATAAGGATAAAACAAATTTTTAGATACTTTTACTGAGTATAGTTCTACAACTATGTGTTAGAGAAGTTTTACTGTTAAAAACTGGATTGCTTACAAATATTCATAGTAGTAGAGTTATTTTTGAGAAAAGATATGTTTTTTTTAGATTCACCTACTTTCCCATGCCAGTGGCAGTTTTACAGAGAATAAAAGAACCTAATATGTACATAGCAGACTGCCAGCAGTATTGTTACTAGCTATTTTCTAATGTTTAGATTGAGGTCTACACTGAAGCATGAGGGGAAAGTGCTGTGTTGTTACAAGACAAATTCTAATGCTCTGAAAATGATCAGAAGATTGCTGCTCTTTGCCTTTTCATTCATAAAGCAGGCAGAACTCACCATGAGTTTACAAGTTGAAAGTTACTGAACAGCAGTCAGAATATAAAACATGCCCTTAGATAGCTGTCTGCAGGAAGTCACAAATATTATGCATATGTCACAAACAAGTGTCTTGACTTCTCCTGCAGTGGGTAAGGGTAATGTGCTCTTTGGAGTTGGAGCTTGGTAAGCAAGAATGGAAGTGTGTTCACTCTTTTTATGAGTTTCCAAATTCCTGTTGCATTTGCAGGTAAGTTCAGCATAAATGCCCAGATGCTTATAAGTTTTTTTCTTGAGATCTGCAACCAATTTTCTTTCCCTTTTCTTTCTTTTAAAAAATTAAAAAAAAAAAAAAAAACCCAACAAAAACCTCCCAAACACCAACAACAAAATGCCTACCAAAAAAGAAAACAAACCAAAAACAAAAAAAAAAATCCCAGTAAAAACCTTTGGCCCATTGCTTACCATAATTCAAAGTTTAGATCACCTAGCTGTTACACTGCTGTGTTTTGAATGTGCCAGTACTAGCACACATAAATGTGCTATGTGTATATATCCAAAAATAGCTAGTAGGGTTTTACATTTACACTGACTTTCCTTAACTCCCTGGCTGGAATTTTGAAAGCAAGCATTATCCTGCAAGAGACTGATCACTTTGCAAGGCAAAGCTGGTCTTTCATATGTATGTGTATGTGTACTGTTCATGTCTTAAGACATTCAACAGCCACTGTGTTTATTCCCTCAATTTTCGTGGAAAATGAAAACGGGTACAAGTCTGGTCCAACAGTGTCACATATCTGGCCAGAAAGTTTGCATGCCTTCCTATTTTTGTATGAATTCCATTAATCTCTGCAGATGGCTGCCAAATAACTGCTAAATTTACATTAACAATGGCCTTATTTGTAATGTAGCAGAGCAGGCAATGTGAAGGCTGAGGGAGCCTGTCACTGTTGGGCGACAAGGGTGCAAGTTTTCAAGCCATGGAAAAGGATATGATTTTGGGAATGGAATGCAGACTATGTGAAGCAGGGTTGTATACACTCTGAGGACTCCAGCTCTGGAAAGACCATGAGAGATGGACAGTGGTTCCTCCAGATGCACTGGAATTAATTAGTAAAAAACTAACATGGAGTATGGATGCAAAATGGCCATGGCCTGGAAAGCTGTGCTCAGTAAAGCACTAGATGAATAATGCCAGCCTTATATTTTGTGGAAAATTTTCTGAGTTGCTTACCACCTTATTAATATGGCATCAGAAAAGGGTGGATATCATTATGATAACAGGAGTATTTTAAACAGCAAAACCTGAAATTATTCAGAATTTTTCAGAATAAAGCAGCACTTTGAGTAGATCATAAATTCCTGGAAGTAAGAAATAGTTTGATGCATAACATGAAAGACTGCAGCCATCTGGACAGGAGAGATGAAATATGGATATGAAATGAAAATATGGATAAAACAATAAGCATAGGCATTGTAAGGACACCTCAATAGTGGTTACCTCCAAATCTGTAACATCTGTGAATTTGGGGAAGTATCTCTTCATCCTTTTTTTCATTCTAAGAAGTTTTCAATAAGGCTGTGTTACTTGCTGTTTCATCTGCAGGAGAACCTGCTTTGCGCTTTTCTTCAAGATTTCCTTGAAGTCTTTCTAAAAATGGCTTTGATGTAATGGCCCAGACCCACTCTGGCCCAGACCAGTACAGAGGTTAAGACAAATTCCATCTAAGAAAGTGGCTGAGATTTCAGAATACTTAAGTAAAGGCCATGTATTATGTCATCAAAATGCTTTGATTATGGCAGACTTTTCTTTAGGTAGTATTAATTTTAATTAGGGGGAGGGGAGGTTGCTGATTTTGGTTTTTTTGGTTGGTTTGTTGGATTGGAGTTTTTTGTTTGTTTGTTTAGACCACTGTATTTTCAGCAGTTAAGTTTGGGCTTTCACCTTTATTTAGTTTTGATGTGGCTATACCTAAGCACATCTGTGGGATTATTTACAGTTTCTAGTAACCCCAAACCTTTGGAGACGTGTTGTAAAGTGGGAAAATAACTTAAAATATCCCTTAAGATTGAATTTGGAAAATAGCTTTTGAATTACAAAAACTCATTTCAAGGCTTGGAATTTTGTGGTATTTTCCCCATCAGTAATGTGCTTTAATTGGTTTAAACTCAAAAACATCCCAAGAAGACTTTTGAGAATTATTAGTAAGAGTGCAACCAAAGCAGCTTTGAACAATTTAGCAAGTCCTTTACATAGAAAGGTAACCGTAAGACACAAATTTTCCTATCTTGTGTTACTTTGTTGATAAATTCATGTGCTAAAGAGCAACTGGCAAAAATAGAGAAGGTTAGTTGCTTTACTTTTTTTTTTTTTGACAATCACATTTATACGCATAATATATATGTGGATTTGTTATCAACACCTTTCTTATTAAATTTAACTACTAAGGCAAAAATAAATTTTTATTTTTCATGCTGCTTGATTTTTTCTGACCTTTACAGCTTGTACAGTGAAAGGCAGACTGCTCTCCTCTTAAAAATAATATTTATAGTGAGTTTATTTTACATTTTTTTGTATGTTCACTCACTGATGTATAGCCTAAATTGTACATATTTGTGAATGTGTGAAGTCTTGTAACAGACCAAATCACCACATGCAGGATGTGCATTCCAGTGGCTTTAGGAGCCTTAACAGTTCTCAACAACTGTTGAGTATGTCTTGGTCTTTTCCCTGCTGACAGTGAGGGTATCTTAAAGAGGTGATTGAAATAACTCTTGCAAGGAGCCATTTTCCTCCTCTCTCTCATAACTTCTGCCATCTGACCTTGGTATCAAAGCATAGACAGACAGGACTGCCTTTAAATAAAACTGAGTTCTTGCATTGGAATAAAGACATAGGACTGTATGAGGTAGCTTAGTAGCGGGATGAGGATAGGTAAGTTCAAGTACTTAAAAATATTTTCCATTTAAAACATCTAAAGCAGATGGTCAGTAACCTGCCCAGGAAAGCTGAAGGACTCTTTGGACCCTCTCATGCAACACTCTTTGTGCACAAAGAGTGTGGAGACACATTAGGCACTGAGGTGAAGAGACTTTAAAAAAATGAGCTTCTAGATTCAGTGCTGTATCATGTCCACTTGAATTGTCATGGTTTGCTTGAGAACAGTCAAGCATGCCTCTTTTCCATTTAGCATCCCTGTCTGCCCTTACATGTCCCTCTGTAAGGATTTCCATGAAGTGGAGAGGTCCAGAAAGCCGGAAGAATGGAATTGCAAAAAACCACATTGCAATTGCTCAGAGCAAAGGTCAGAAAGATTAACATCTCCAGTGCTACAGGCAAGGCCACGGCAAGCTAGGTAAATCCTTTCTATAATGTCAGTTTGGCTATTAACTGCAGACATATTGAGTAGGACTCCTGGGAAGCAAAAATCAAATTTGGAAAAAGAAGTCACTTTTCAATGATTTAGATTAATAGGTTACAGAGCCAGAAAACACCACTGTGATCACTGAATGAATCAGTTGCATAATGCTGCACAAAATTTCTTTTAAATGTTGTTTGGTTTGGTTTTTATTTTTGGTGGTTTGTTTTTTTGGTTTTTTTTTTTTTTTTTTTTGTGTAAGAAATGTATTTTAAAGCAATTGTCAAGTCTCATTTTCTAATATGTTTGTAATGGAAAACTCTACCGTACTTCAAAAGTCTGCACTGAGATCAAGTTTAAAACCTTTGAACTTTTCCAAGAAAAGCAATAATAGACAACCAATCACTTTTCAAAATCAAGTAGTTTGACAGGCAAAGCTCTGTTAACTGGACTGTAGATATGATGGATTCAAAGTTGCTCAGTAAACAGAGAAAAACCAGAAACCTTTGTTCATACATTCTTTGTCAAAACTGTAAGGTATATATAAATTTTTCCTGTAAATTACTATTTGGAAAATGAGCAATTGCCTTGATTAATACCCTTTCTAAATATTGCAGGCGTCCAGAAATTTCCGTGTATGCAGGGATGAATGCCAAATATTAGATATGTATGGTAAAAAGAATTAATCTGTTAAAAGTTAAATGTTCTGGTAATTAGCCATTCACCAATCTTCATTGCTAAGGGAGATGTTCTTTTCCTTCTCTGATTAATGAGTTATATAAATATTTAAATATATCCTTTTTTTGGCACGAATTGTACCTAATCTGCTAAAATAATGTAATTCCATATAAATAAAATATGTAGTTCCTCTTTTGAAATATTTTACAATATTTTAGACTTCTGCGCATTTTTTATGAATTTCAATACATAAAATATTCTACATTGTGTAGTTTTAATGCTTCATAGGTGTTGGAGTGTAAAAATCCATCGTATTCTTTAAAAAGGCTGGTATTTGATGATTGCTTTCCTGCTGCCACCAGCATAGCATTACTCAATTGCTAATATGTCAAGATTCTAGTTTTCTAATGACATTATTTTATTTGAACAGCAAACATCACCAAATCTCAGCCACACCAGCCTCCTTTGCAAAATGTCAGTTGTATTTGTTTAACACTTCACACCCAGCACCCAAAGGGAGCTGATCCCAGTGCCAGAGAGTCCCCCAGAACTCTGCACCTCACTTGGCACACTGTTTTCAGACCCTATTGGGAAAACAAGGAGAAGAATATTTTATTAGGCTACTTGAACAGTACTTTGCAAGAAGATAGTTTGGATGTTCAGAGGATTCAGTCACACTGGAACATAAGCCAGTGTCTTGCGGCCCCACGGCACTGGTGGCAGGCGAAAAAGGTCATCAGCAAAGATCACCACTGGAAAAGCCTCTCTGCATCAGGTACAGGCCAACTGGAATGTCTCTCTTAAAATTGTTAGCACACAATAAGAAATTATCTGGCTATATTTTTTCTTTTAATGAATGATTTCTGGGCAACATCAAGCTCTCTTCCCAGTTAATAAAGAGTATCATTATTTGATACCATCAATGTGCAGTGAGGTGCATCCTGAAAGAAGATGGAGCTTCTTCTGCCTGTAAGGGTTTTTTTCTTTTCCACATCAGATTGAAAAGCATAAAGCTGGGGAAGATGGCTCAGGAAAATATATTCATTTTGTAGTGTATGTAGGGGGCTTTCTACATGTCAGTTAGGCTTTCATTCTTTGAGTAAAGGTTTTTAAGGAAAAAAACCCTTCACTTATAAAAAAAAATCTCTTTTAAAATTAACTGAAAATTGTATGCAAATTTGAAATTAGCATCACTTTAAATAATGGTGTTTATGAAGCTATGGCTAAGTTCATTAGTTCACTCTAAACCATTTGCCATTCACATTATAGTATATATTTTTTGTTTCAAGTAGGTAGAACAGCCTATATTTATCATGTTGATTCTATTAGTATAGCCAAAGGGAATATTTTTTTTTCAAAACAAAAGCTGGTTTTGACATTAGATTGTTTCTTTTAGCAGTATATTTAGCTGAAATGACATGATTTGGCACTGTCAATGATTTTGACTCATGATGTAGGATGAAGCATTTTGAAAATAATCTCTTCTCTCACTAATATATTTAGAAAAAAATCAAACAGTATCTGAACCTAATTTTTAAGTGCTTAAAACAGCGGTAAACCTTAGAGAAATTAGGCACTGTTAAACTGTGTTTGCTAGTAACAAACTGCTGAACTTGTAGTATATGAGGGACAAATAGAGTAGATTTGGACAACTTATTTACATGGCTTCTTGTGATTCACACAAACCCTGAACTGCATATTTCTTTTGGCAAGGGCTGCTGAAGTCACAATTCCTATTACAGCTGTGCATGTACTAGTGTCAGCACAAAAATGGGGGCAAGAATAAATAGGTCATGGTGAAACAGAGGATGAGATCTCCTTTGCCATTGAATTCATGTAGAAGTGAAGTTGTCCAGGTTTCTATCTGGTCAATGTAAAAAATAATCTACAGGGAAATAAAGCAGCAGTCACAAAACAAACTATGTATGTTCCTAACACTTCTTTTTTAATTTCCATTTTCTAGACCCTTCTACCTCTCTGCTTTATAATATAAGAGGTCTTTCCCAGGCCCATAGAAGCAGTCTGCTACCATTTGAAGTTCTGAAGTGAAGATAAAATTTTTGAAAATACAAAGGCAGGAATAAATAATGAGCAAATTTAGACACAAAAGGTGAAAGTACTGTCAAAGACAGTATTTTCTGCACTGAATCAGGAAACATTTTGCAACCTTTTTGAATCACTGCCTCTGAGGGCTCATCTGCCTTTAGGAAAAAGAGCTCTATGCTCTAGGAAAAACAGACACAGCATTTCATAGCATAATAAATTTTTATTAATATTATTACAGAAAATGTTGACATTTTGAACACTTGAAAATGTTTAATCTCTGAAGACTGCAAATTATTACCTTTGATAATTTCATGTTGTTTTCCTTAAGAATGTTACTGTACCTTGCCTGGTTTGGCAGGGAGTGTGAAGAGGACCTCAGCCTGCTCATCCACAGTGCTGGACTCATGTCCAAGGAAAGCAATGGAATTGTGACCCCCCTTTAATCTTCCCTCACACCTTTGCACAAGCAGATATCCATATGTTCTTGTCTAAGCTCTTGAAAATGCAAAGTGACATGAAGATAAATTTTGTCCATCTGCAACACAGGGTCTTCACTTTGAATATTGCTCTCCCTAGAACAGGAAGTTGAGTCAAAGCACTCTATTCTGGTTTGTAAAACTGGTTTATCACTGCTTAAGTGCCAGATTTCCGGAGCAACAAAATGTCTACACAGCAAACACTTCAGCATAACCGACAAAAATTACTGATATATTACTCATGGGTAAATATTTGCACAGTATTCAAATATACCATGCATGTGTAGCTCCAAATAGCTGGCCCTGAAATGATCCATATTTCAAGGAAACTTCTCCCAAATGTTCTAATGTAATTTCCAGGCAATATAAATGCTCGTTATATTGGGCAGCTTTCCCAATCCTGGAGAAGAAAGAAGTGTTTCTTCAGTGAGCCCTCATAACTCCTAAATGCTGATTCCTTTTTCTTCTGGAGTAAGAATTCCCCTTTCTGCTCATCACAGTCTTTCTTTTGTCCACTATAGGTGTTGAAGGGGAAGCAGTTCAAAGAGAAGATATGTATTTCAGAAGTGACAGCATTTGCTGTCAGACTGAAGTAGATATATTTATCTTTTAATGATTACAGAAGTTCCTGCCTCCTTTAAGATGTAAACATATGATATCTATACTGCTTTGTCCTTTCTTAGGGAAGCTGCGTGAAAATACCTCAAATGAGAAGGGAAGATGGAAGGGAGAAGTGAAAGATAAGTAGGATAACTCAACCAAAAATCTATGGTTGAGTTCATATGTTTCAAATGCTAATTGCACCTATGCAACTTTTCTTTGCCAAAGACTTTCTGAAATAGAAAAACTTCTTTAGCCTACTAGAATAGAGCAATTTTATAAAATTAGTAGATATTAACATGACATCATGAATAATTTTGTTGTCTTATTTTCTCTCATGTCTTGTTGGCTGCTTGGTTCAACACAGATAGCTGGGGCAACAGAAAAGTCTACTTTGCAGTAAAAACTGTAAAGCATCTAAAGGCCCTTATAAACAGAATTTACTGATATTGTTATTGTTTGAACCAAAGTAGTGTCTAATGGCTGCTGTATTTTTAGTGTCCTTGTTGTGTTCTGTACTGCACAAATACTCTCTATATGCTTTGTATTCTAGGTAAAGATCACAGATGGCTATAGGAATAAAGACAAACTAAGCAAAGAAAGAAAAGCAAGTAGAAGGTCACAAATGTTATCACATAAACATTCTGATAGTAACATAAGGTTGTCATTTTTGTTAGTGTTTCTTCCATTGTCATATGAGAGCAAGCAATTAGTTTTTCTGTTTTGGCAATTGGACTTTCTTCATTAATGCTGTTGGTGGGAGAAAGAAAACTACAATCCACTGTGAAGTCAAAAGAAACAAAAGAAAGGGAACTGAGGCTAAATGAAAAGTCTTGCAAAGGAAGCCAAATTGTTGTATTAACAGTTCAATTAATGTAAAAGTTTGCATATGTTATATTTCACAGCAGAGCAGAAAATACAATTTAAAAGATGAAATTACCTTTTTTTAAAAATTTATCTTTAACTAGGCTTGCCACTGATGTTTTCCTTTTTGCCCTAGATGTATGTGAGAATTAACAAAATATGTTAGAAAACTTTAATCAATAGGTAGCATCAGAGGTGCTGTTTACTGCCCGAAATTCCAGACATAAGTCTACCTTTTTCTTAGTTCATGTTCTAGAAAAGTCTAGATAACTAGATAACTAGCAATATTAATATAAATAATTTTTTCTAAGCTTCATTTTTAGGGTACTTAGTCTTATTTAAATTTTTCAGGGGTATTTTCTCTATGTGTGAAACTGTCATTGTTCTTGTGCAATAGCCTCACTAACACTGAAAACAAGATATTCTGGAGTTTTGAAAATAGCTTCACATGCCTATTTTGATTAAGCTTTAGGATGGTTTTAAGGTTGCATTAATATGGCAGAGTGAACTCCGTTTGACTTGGTGTGGTGCTTACTCTAACGATTTCTAACTTCAAAAGTCTTGTTCTGCAATAAAGTCCTCGTACCTCCACTTCTGCATTTAAAGCAGCATTGCTTTATAACCTACAGTAGTGTGCACAGTTGACCGATAAAAATCTAAAGCAATACAATAAAGATTATAGAACGTTCATGGTCTGCTTTTACTGATCCTCCATATCATTCAGAATCCAAGTTGGCATTTTCCAAATCTGAGATGATATCCAAAGAGAGCAGATTGACCTATAGACTCTGCCCTGCGGTGTTTTGGGCCAGGTTGCTTTTCAAAGTGTGCTCTTTCTGCCCCGTGTACCATCCGAGCAGGTGTTCCACTGAAGTTTGAATGATGGCCAGCTAGCTCAAAACCATATAGGGAGCAGAGGTGAAGGGAATCAAGGGACTGAAGGCAGAAATATGGATAGGAGTAAATGAAAAACAGAAAGGAAAAGGTTACACTGAAGTAGATATGGGTGAATAAGTATAAACAAAGCTTGGGAAGAGACAAGGTAGAAAATATTGCAAGTAGAAAAGAAAGACACAGAAAGCGAGAAAATATAAGAATAAAGAAATAAATAAGAATGAAAGGAAAAAAAGACAGAAAAAGGACAAAAAATATGGAACAATGAGAACAGGACCTTTACCTTTCTATAAAGCTAGAAAAAGGATGATGAAATCATCTATTATTGTCTGCAATGGTGAGAGGCTCTTTGTGACTGAAGTATTTCCATTAGTTATATGGATATGGATTATAGCGGTGATTTTACTAAAATAATCCATATAATCCCCATTTAAACCAATACAGATTAGGATGTATATCACTTAAGATAAAATCACACTCTCTATATTGAATATTATCTCTTTTTTTATATGTATAAGACATACATTGAAATAACTGCAAAGATGAAGGTATTGAGGTAACTGGAGCGAAAGACTGAACATGGATAAAATAATAACAAACGTGAACAACAAATTAAGAACTATTTTAACTAAGACATATCACAGTCATATTTATCCAAGCAGCTCAAAACATTTAAATCTAAGTTGGAAGAATTGTTTTGAAATTAATGTACACTCTTTGCACACTCAATAAACAGAAAGTAAGTAAATGCAGCACCTTTGAGTAATTTATAGAAAAAGGTAAAGTCTGGAGCTGCTAATCAACGTTTAAGTCTAGAGAAAAGAGAAATTAAGCTAACTTTACTCATTTTAAGACACAAGACTTTGTCTAAATTATAGTTAGTTTCGAATTACCCTTGAAACATTTATAAATTGCATGATAAAACTCTGGGTGCATATAACTATGTGGCTGGATCTTAGGTTTAGTGGAACAATACAGCTCTGATTGGAAGGAAATACATTTCCTCTTCTAAAACTTTTTTATGTCATTTCTGGTCCAAAATATAAAATAGTATTCAACCAGCTTTCACCAAATGAAGAAAACACAGGAAAGTACAGGATTCTGCCAGGAATTCACAGTGTCTGGATCTCACCTCTTATGTAACAAGAGAATACTTACCTTAGGGAAGCTAATTTTCCCTTGTAAAATTGGACTATAATTGTGAAAGCCAAAAATGTAAAATAAGTGAGACAGTTCCCACTAACAGAAAGAAATATAGGAAATCACATTGCCAGGATCAGTCAGACATGGAGGCAACAGGATTTTTCCCCCACCTCATTTTTATAGCTAGGAACTTAACTAAAATAGTACCATTACTCAGGGATCCTAAGAAATAGTGTTTTGTTTGTTTTTTTTTTATGTATTCTTCTAGGATGAACATTTTGATAACATGTCAAATTCTGTGATAGAGGTGCACAGGAGGGACAGCAGGTGACTTGCCTTAGATGTACTACCCATAGAAAGCTAGATTTGTTGTGTTCTCTTTGAGCAGAGGGCTCATTCTCTTCTTAAATAGCCTTCTATTGCTTTCTCCAGTTCACAGTGTAGTTTGTACAGTTTCTTGGGTTTTTCCTTACAAGTCCATAAGACAGAAAGTTTCAATAGATAGGCTGGTCATTTTTGATATTCTCTATAAAAAACCGAACCCCCTTAGAATGAAATCAAAAGGTTTTTATTGAAAGATTTTTAAGAATAATGTTGGATATTACATTACCATCATATATTTGGATTCCTAAATATTAATAAAACCATATTAGGCTCTCTATACAGGTTCACCATAAATATAAAGCCTGATTGATTTTTTTTGTTGTTTCTGTTTTTAATGTAACTTGTTCCCTTGCTCCAGGATACTTTCATCCTTCATCGAGTATCTTATGAAAGGCACTGATGTGATACTAAAAGATGCAAAGTGACTGAAACTGGACAGAATATTAGTGCATTATATGTGCATACCTAGTTCAAGAAGACATTTGCAAAGCAACTTTCCTTTCAAGCAGCTACCAGAGTGTATGATCCCAGTTGTATTTCAACTTGCTCTTTGCCCCAGGAAAGATAAAACTTTCAGCTTTCTAAATATTAATTCTTTCAGAAAGACAGAATCCTTAAGGAAGGCCAGAATACAGCAGTAAATTCAAGTCTCCCTCCCAAAAGCCATCATATGACTTACAATGGATGCTACTAATAAATAAAAATTCTGTCTGTTTTTCAGAAGATGACTGGCAGTCCCATTATAGTTCCAAACTAGCATTTAAATGCACATCACATATCTTGCTTCTATGGCAGGCATGATTTAAAACAAATTACAGAACTCTTCTTGTAAGATATTACTTTATGCTATTAAAGCAGAAATCTGATTAATTAACTCTTAACTTAGGAGAAAATTACAAAAACCTGTAAAAATATAAACCTCATGACTGGTATTTACACAGATCCCAGAATTAAAAATAACTGCCCTTCCATTTAGTTACTCTGGCTATTAGTTTGTTAGAGTTTCTGCACATTTTTCAATTATAAATATAACAGCTAGACAACATAGTTTGAAAGCCATGACAGCCAGATTTGGCAGTCAGTTCATCCATTCTGCTTTCCCTTACCATTAATCTAGTCCTGAGTCTATCTTGGAAAAATAAACCAATATTTCTAGTGATTTCGTTTGTCTGGTATATGGGTTTTACTAATTTGAGTAAATATGAGGAAAACTATTTGAATAACATTTTTATGTTTTGTTTGAATAATAATTTTTACCAACAAATAAAATTAATAATTCATTGTCTTGAATTATTAACTATTAAAATATTAATGTAATATTCTAGCTACTTTTTCAGGTTTATATTATGACTTTTGTTTTAAAGATGGAAAATATTCAAATAATGGAGCTTGGGATTCCTTTAAAATCTTTTTTTATTATATAATATCTTAAAGTTTGATCACAGTGAGCTTGCTTTATTGTGGTTTTTTTCAGACTTGCTTAAGATCAAAGGATTAGCTAGTACTAGATTTTCTAGCAATGAAATATACTCTGATATGCATATGTATTTTAGAACTTCAGTTAAAAATATCAAGTCAAATGCCACATCTTAGCATTTGCTTGTTAAGACCATCCAGAAAGCAGGTGACAGCGTAAAAAAAATAATTCAGATTTTTCTTTACTTTCTTCACTTCAGCTTCACCATCTACATCAGATATTGTATACATTCCTACAAATGTAAAGAGATTAAATAACTAAAAGATTTAAACTAAGATGTCTAGGGCAAAAAAGAGATTGAAATATTATCCTAAAACATATGCTCTTTTTTTGAAAGATTCATGCTATTTTGTGGAGTTTCAACAAAATATTCCTGAGTTGTGCTCCTGGAAATGAGAGTCTGAAAAATAGACTTTAGTTTTAAATTAGCTACATTTCTATAGGCACAAAGTTAACTGTTTTAAAGATATTTTTGAGAATCAAGAGCAAGGTAAACTTTTCATTCAAAGTCCTGCAAGTGATCAGGATTAATTTTATGCCATTAAAAAGAGCAATATAAATACACTCATTCAAGTTCTTTTGTCAAATGTCTTTCACAAATAATAGCAGGAGATAAAGGGCTTATTAAAAACATAACATAATAAAAATAAAGAGGTTTTTTTGCCACTAAGGCAAACTGGAGACACCAAGTTAAGTCTAGGAAACCATCACATGGTGCTAAACCATCCTTTTAAGCAGGAATGAAAAAGAACATTGCATCAATCTCTTTCACTCTAATGTCACAATATTCTGTCCTCCACAATATTTTCATTAAAATTTAGGCTTACATTTTCCTACATTGCACCGGGTAGAAGAGTTTTGACCTTGTCATATTTTTTTAATTTTGACTGGCTGTCTCTGCTAACTTTTGCTTCCACCACCCTGATAAAATGTAAAAAGGGATAAAATTGCCAGCCTACTAAAATACAGAAGACCTGAAAGGTTAACACAGTACATCAGTGAATAATATATTGTACACGAAAATTTTAATGTCTTATTCACAGTGCAGGAATTAGTAATAAGGACAGTGAATTACAGAAAATTATTTAGTCCTCATGATAATGCTTGTAATAAGAACAGAAAGTGCTACTGAAAAAAAAAAGTTTTGAAGTGCATGGTTGAAATTGCAATCCAGAGCTTAAATTGTGAGAGTAGATGATGGATATCAAACGAAAAACAGGTGCAAGAGAAAACAAAACCAAGGAAAAATTAAAATTTTTGATAAATGTTTATTATAAGTTATGAAACTTTTGAAGAGCTTGGCTTATGGGGATAATCTATGATTTTAAAGAAATCACAGATCACATAAAGAATTTTTATTTTTTAGGTACTTTTTCTTTATAGCTAATCATTACAAAATCACTGTATCTATGTATGAAGAACCATTTTCAAGCAGAAAAGCAGAATAAAGAGTAGAATTTTCTGTTATTTTTTCAGAATTTGAGTATATGCAGCTGCTGTTCTGAAACATATATATTTTTTAGAAATCGTCAATTCTGATTATTCAAGCAAAGAATAGAATGTTAGAATTGCTTCAAAAGGCAATTTTGTGCCTGGTCAAAGTATTTAGTAGTAGTCTTATCTTAAAATAGTGATTGTCTTCTCTGACCTGAAGGTAGAATACTCTACCAAAACTTAACTATCTCATTATTTTTTTCTTCAGCCTTATTTCCTAAGTAGCTTAGGCTAAAACTGGAAACTAGTAACAGGGAGAGAAAGTTGAATCTTGTCCAGCTCATTAATTGAACTGAAAGTTCTGTAAAATGAAGCACTTTTCCTGTGCCTGAATTCAATGGAAAACCACAGTGCATGTGAAAAACTTAGTCACTAGTTTGTTTCAGGCATTAAAAAACTTCATCAAATACTTCCATGGTAACTTCTTATGACACTCTACTCCCAACGGAGAAATAAAGTGATACTCTGTTCAAGGCTGAACATTCAATTTAGCTTGTGACTTATGAACGTCATTATGCCAGTTTAACAGTGGGCTCTCAGACTTTCTCACGAAGTGACTGACAGTGGGAACAATTTAGCTGCTACTTGGCCAAAAAAAGAAAAGGGGGAAAAAAAAATAAAAAGAACAGTCCTGTGTTACTCGGATATTTGCCTACATCTGCTTTAGTGAGCAGTTGAGTTGATGGTGAGGTTGTGACTCAAAGACTCAGAGAACCCATTTTATCATATCATCCTCCTTCTTTTCTTCACCCTCCACAGCAGATGAATCCTAGCTGTGTTCCATCGACTGAATGCCCATTTGCAAGCAGAGTGCATCTGCTTGATAATACAAGCACATCTTCTAGATTACATTAATGAAAAAAGAATCCAGTTCATGCACTCCAAGACCACTCTAATACATTAATATTATTTCAGCTCTATCTTCAAAAGAGAAACCACAGTAGCAATAACTGAAAAATCGTCTTCATAGATATCATGGAAGTTATTTAAAATTAAGTTTCCACCTATCACTAATAGTGGTTATAGCTGTTCTGTATCAATTTCAAAATGATGACAATTTTTAAAACTAATGCACCACAAAAAAAAAATTTTGATCTTGGCATATTAACATCTTCACAAATTAGACTGTGATAATTTTGAAATTACCCAGTTCAATTAAAAATACATAGAATTATATAGAATATGTATAATTTTTCTGGTGAAAATTATATTAAAGGAGTATGCAAATAATTCTATAATAATTTTCCTATAAATAGTGGTTGGTTAATGCATTTTTAAAATTGTTTAATAATGCAATATAAGACAGGAAGAATTTATCTAGCTTCTGGATGAAAAATATTTGTCAGTGTTATCTGCCTCCTGCCAGTACATTCTGAGGAAAGGATCAAAATAAATATTGTGTGTCCAGGTTTCTTTCAAACTGTTAATCAGAGAGTTAAAGAATATTCTTAAATAAGAATAAAGAAGAGTGATTGTTTTTTCACCATTCTGGCCTTGAGTGGGAAATGGATTGAATTACCAAAGTGGAAATAAGAAATCAGAACAAATGTAATTTGCCTGTCTTACCACTCAAGTCCTGCTGCAAAATCACTTTAGCTGCCTTGAGGCAAGAGAGAAGATACAAGCAGTTAACTGTTCCTGCAATTCAAGGGAAGACAGAATCTCCTGTTGTTAAACAAAACTGAAGAAGTTCCTCTAAATTTACAGTTCCAAGCAACTAGTTTAAATGTGTAAATGAGGCTGAATATTACTCTTGTCATACATACTTCGTATAAACCTAATGGCAAAATGAAATCTATTCTATTTCCCAAGTTTCTGTAACTTTATATAAATTACCTACATGTCTCCTTTTTATACAGTTTTGACAAAATGTCTACAGAGTTTCTACAGTAATTTTGACTCCTTTTGAAAAGTCAGCTTAAAGTCACCATGTGACTTTAGACAGAAAATGGCCTGACACATACTGGGGATGTCACTGTTACTAAATGACTCAGGATATTAAAGTGTATTGGCCACATAACATAAAAAAAATCCTATGGTGGATACAAAATGCTGGTGTGATCCATTAATAAATAATGGTCATTTTTTTTTACCCTGTGGATCTGCGATATGTTGAACAAAAGGAAAAAAACCCATGTGAATTAGGTCTTGAAACTGCAAGTTATAATTCAAAATTCCAAGTGTGTGAAAATGGAGAAGTGCTATGGTCTCCATATTTGATGAGTACATTGAGGTATATATTCAGGAGAAGTTTGATTTGTATACAATTTTCTTTGCACTATTGCTTCAATGGTAGTTTGCAGTCACAGCAGCTGCCCACCTACACTTTGACTCGTTTTAAAGCCAGCATTAGATACTATCTGAAGGACATGATATTGTAGCACACATGTGCTCTGCTACTTATTGTCTGAGTATCTGCTTAGTGTTCACTTCAAAAACCTGAGAGTAGAAGAGAGGGGTCTTTAAACTGTCCTAGGCCTGTTCTTCAAATTTTGCTAAGAATAGTGCCTACAGGTTCTGCCTGCCTCTGGTTACTGTTCACAGATGCTCTAGGGCTGTTGAAAGATCTTTTTAAAAAAAAAGAAACAATCAGAGAGCTTAGAGTATGACTCTGGAGTGAAGAGAAACCCTTTCCCCAAGCCCTCTGTAGATTAAGGGACTTACTGGGCAGCAGGTTGGTTTTCATAAATTCAGGATGACCAGTTCTGCCTGGAAACATTTTTGCCCCTCCCTTGGAACAGGAGGTTGAAAGATGTATGAAAGTCACCCATTTTTGGATATAGCACATGTGTAAATAGGGCAACCTTCCTGTGAAGTTTTATAGGAAATATATTTAGGAGCCTCAAAGGTTCACCAAGAGAGCTTCAAATGGAAGCATGTTAGAGTAACCCATGATTACTCAGACTGACTAATGCTCCTGAAGGCAAAAAACCAACCAAACAAAAAAAAACTGCCATAAAGTATACAAGAACTTATGTGCCTACGTTGGTGCTTATCAGTCAAGACTTCAATTATTCATGGCAGTCATGTTACTGTAAGAAAAAAATTTAAATGCAAACCAGTCTACAGCTCCCTGAAGCCGCTTCTTTCAGTTTCTTCAACATTTTTTGTTTTCCACTGTTATTTTAGGTTACTATTTCAGCTGGACACTATGCTTGAATTCCAAAGTGCTGTTTTCTTTAGTACACAAAAGGAGGAATGAATGGAGTTCAAATAGCAAAACATACCTGCAGCAATCAACACTGTACATGTGCTTGCCATTGTCAGGCTCTCTTTCCTTTGAGCCCTAAATGAATGGAGTTTGCAACTGTATATTGACTTTAACTAATCTCAATTACTTCTTTAAAATGTGTATGAAGCCAGTTGGAGGCAATGAAGAAAAACACTGAAACAAAAAAAAAAGAAACTCTTGCTGAAATGTCCTGCGTTTTTACAAAATGACACCATTCTTTCCTTTCAAACAAACATGTCATGCCTTCTTAATTCCAGGCAGGATATTTAATTTTAACACTGACATCTAACAATGGAGCTTCTGCTGATCTTTGAATGAAAAACCAATGTATAATGGAGATTTCCCAGGCTCATAAAGTTTACATTATGAGCAGGTTGAAAAAATTAGACTTTAATTTTTTTTTTAAATGGGAATAATTTATTGATCTTATTGTCAATTGGAATCAATATTTTCTTATTCTTGAATCCACATGCCTCTGACAAAGAGGAATAGGCTTTTAAAAATTATGTTTCCTCCCACAATTCTTTATATAGTCTGCATTCTGCATGCTTTTACTGTTGCTGCTTTCACTTTCAGCTTGTCTCTCTTTTTGCACTCCACCTTGTGCTGCCTGTTAAAGGTGCTCCGAATTTTAATACTCAGTTTTGATACTGAAATTTTATCATTGGTATTTTAAGCTCAGATACCACTGAGATTAATGGGATAAAGGTGAGATTTTGGTTAAGACTGCCAGTTATAAAATATTTGCAAAAGTGCCCATGAATAAAACTGTTAAAAAGTAAGATATTCAGAGCAAACTTAACAGATTATGTGATCAATTTAAGTATATTTATGGATTATATTTTTGTCACTTGCCTTAGGATTCATGTATTGAAGTCATTAATCTGATGGTTCACACAATTATAAACTAATAAACAATAGCAAAACAAAAATCTCAGTGAATGACTGATCATTTCTCAGCAACATTATTATTTCTATATTTTGCAACCACCAACCATTACAACCTGACAAACTAGTACACATGTTCTTTATTCCCTTTAATGTCCTTACTGTTTCACAATTTTTATCCAGAAATCAATTTCAGACTAAAATCTTCAAGTAAATAATTAATTTTTCTTGCTATGAGAAGCCTATGATGTTCTTTAGAAGCCATCTGCTTTCCTACTCTCAGTTTCTAGCATCTGCTAGGGCTCTTGGCATAAAGATTAAATGTTACTTCAGACATCTAATTTCTGAAGTATTCTTTCTAATATTCTAATTTTCCACTCAGTTGATACTCCTCTGTCTGTAAGGACTATGCATCTATAAATACTTTCAAAAAGCTATAGTATTAAGCATTTTTTTCCTGACTTTTGCACAATTAGGTGCTGAGTTATTTATGACCAGTGATGCTAAGTGCTGCTTTGTAGTAAAGTTGGCCCTTGTGTGACAAACTCCATTTTCACAAAATACATTTTCCCAAGGTAACCAGTAAACTTTCATCTAAATTTTAGGTTCGACCTTGGGGAAGCAAACTAACACAGGCATGTTTTTCATTGAAATAAAGCTTTTTTTTGCTGTATATAAATTTGAGTCCTTTGTCATTTAACATTCGCAGAAAAAAATGGCTCAATTTTAGCCACATTTCTCTTATTGACACTAATGGGAATTGTACAAGTAGTAAAGTTTACAACCCATTAAATATCCAGAGGAAAACATAAAACACTACTGCTTCCTACTGCTGTACCCTAATTCAATAAAATTTGCTGAACTTTTGCAATGCTGATGTCAGTGGGAGTGGTGTCAGAGGGGATGAATTTTACTCGTCATATCAATTACCTTTATAGAAACATTTGCTATGTTTTTGGTGAGTTGTTTAGCTCCTTAAACAGGAACAAACTGAACCTGCAGACTTTTGGACCAGGTGGACCATGAGCTAACCCAGCTGTATGGAGGCAAACTCAGCCTTGATTCTTTGGCAAGAAAAGGTTCAGCATGGACATGTGGGTGGTACTGTTGGAAGGTACAGCAAGTCCAAGGCATGGTGCAAGCAGAGAAGAAAATAATTTCTTCTTAAATAATTTTGAAGTCAACCTAAATCACTCCAAACCTCAGAAGAAGATACATTTTGGAGGAAAAATGTATGTATTTGTGAAATGAAGATGATCATCAGATATGATGCATTTTAAAATGCATGTATTATCAGTTTAAACGCAAAAATAAGTCCTTCATCACCTTTTCTCCTTTCAGAAGACAAGGCTTGTTCACACATCAATATATGAGGTACACTTGAGGTACGCAATGAAATTTCAGATTTCTGTAAGAAAAACATTACATGACAGATAACCTCCTCAAAGAGTATCATAAAATATTATATAGTTATTGTATTACTAACCATAGCTCATAAATCATTCACTCTGTTTGTCATCATATGCACATGACTAACAAATAACCAGAGAAAATCAAAGGTTAGAGATTAGATGGATCTCAAATGAAATTTTATAATCTAATAAAAACAATACTGTGCATTTCACACAGTGTTATTATGATTATCCTGGAATACATTTGATGTTGATAAAGTTTGGATTGATTTGAAATAAAAAACAAGAGCTGCAAATGTTGGAATATTTCAGCAATTTTCCCAATTTATAAACTGGTGTGTCAGATAATTTATTAACCAACTTAGGTAGTGGCTGTTTGATGAATTATTGGGATATTTTTATTCTTTTCCTCCAAGTAAATGTTTTTCTCTCTTTGGACAGCATTAATTTTTATTTTTTATTCTGTGATATTTTCCTCCTGAGTCAAAGCTAAAATTTAGGTGAAACACATTGGAGAAGAGAACCTTGGAAGCGTTTAGAAATATAATCCAAAGACATTTTAGTTGCAGAATAGAAAAAAAATTAAAATATTTTTTCTGTAATATCATGCTTATTTTTTTTAATATAAAGTCATATTTTGAAAGATTTTGTCCTAGAGAAAGCCTGAGATTGTATTGGTTTTGTGCTAGGTCACAGTACTGAATGCATATTCTGCCTTTCATAGCAGTGCCAGAGGAATAAAGGGAAAAAAATTAACAAGAAATATTTCTGTTGCAGGCAAGTTTATTGACTTTGTTTTTAAATCAGCCTGGTGATCCATGGAAAATATACCTACTTTAACATTCACATTCTCCACTGGAGCTACAGTGAAATGTCAAAACTGGAGAAAACTTTGCAATAACACCTCACCTTCAAAACAAACACCAGAAACATCTTTTTTTCATTGCTTCCAGTATTTTCTCCAAAGGGGAGATTTAAGAGGCCTGTGAGGCATTTGTCACGGCAGGCATTTGTCACTGCAGGGCTTGGTGAGGCCAATGATTGGTACCAGGCAGTGGCAGCTCCACTGGCTGTGTGTCCCTCTGCCAGCTCAAGGGCATGAGCACAGAGAGCCCGGGTCAGGTTTATTTTGCCCCTTTGCTCCACACCCAAAAGAGAGCAAAGGGTTGGGATATCTTACTTATAATCATCAGATATGGGGACTGTAATAAGGCAGATAAAAGAGGGAAAATTATTCTTTTTGCTTATATTTAAGAGTATCTCTGTGAAAAAAAAAAAAAAGAAAGCAAAGCAGAGCTTATGTTATGGACTGCCCTTGCTTTTACGACTGTATGCATATCCTCTGACATAGAAATACAATACTGATGCCACTAAGTGAAAATTGTAATAAAGAAAGGTTTTTAAAATATTTACATATTATTTACATAAGACACTTGCAAGATTCAGCACTGCAGAAAACCATAAATGTTCAAATGTCTATCAGCCTCTGTACAAATGTAGAAATTTTCTGTCTGTATAGCACCTTTAACCATTATGTAGACACCAGCCAAGACTGAAAGTAGTATTAATTTTTGTCTTTTTCTCAGTTCTTATTTCTTTTGACAGAAAGAAAGTGTATATTCCAATACAGTATGTGTATTTCAAATCCATTCTGTTTCTGTAACAGGCGCACAATAATAGATCAAACGTGTTTTTTATTTACCCCAGATGAATTCAGTGAAGTTACCTAAAATTCAGTATCTAAATAACAATACCTGAATAATTGAATTTTAAAGCCTATTTTGCCTTATGGGATAATTTGAATTATTCAAGAATACTCAAGTAGTATAAAATCATATTGAAATATTTGTGTTCTTGTCTTTCTAAAAGCTAAATATGTTCACACATACCAATGATTCCTTCATTTGCCGATGCTTTCCTGTAAAAAATATACATGCACAGTTATAGAGTGTGAATTATTCCTAACTACAGGTACACTGGCAATAAAGATACACACAATTACCTCATGTACTACCTTCCTATTTATATATTTCTCTAATCCATATTTTTATTTTGTACATGTATATTAATGAGCATGTATACGCATTCGGAAAGAAGTTATCAATCTGTAAAACCACATTCATATAAACATTGTCTAACAGTTAAGAAGATCTTTGTAATTGCAAGAAAACTGCCTATTGGCATTTCCTAAGTAGTTTGGACTGCCTCCTTTGCATTTCTGTAGAACTGACAAGCTGGAATTACCACCTAGGTTTTGGGTTTAAGTGTAAATAAATATAGCCTTAGCTTATCACTTACCAGATCATTCTGAATCTCTTAAAAGTTAAATTATTCTGTAACCAAGGCTCACATCTTAAAACAATTTATACAAGTGCATACATATTGTTTTCAAAGATGAAATAGAAACAATAAAAATTTGTGGTTTTCTTTGTTTACTATTATTTTGCTTCTTGAAGACATATCCTGGCATTTATTTATATTTTGTATCCTTCCACTTGAGTTTATGGTTGAAAATTTCCAAACATGCAGAACTCTCAGGAGAATGGCTTCATCTGAAGAAACGAGGCCCAATCTGCAAACAGCACAAACAATAATCACTCCTTCCCCATATAGGAGCAAATTCAGCAATTTTGACTACAACTCAGTGACAATGAATGGTGCCAAGGTCGTACACTGCTTCACAGAGGAATCACAGCTATTGAAGCAGCAGTTTCCTGTCACTAAGTTTGTTTGGCTGTTGGGAGTAACATTAGAAACTGAACTCTTTCCTGAAAATGCCTGTGCTTAGCAACTAACTCTATTAAACTCTGCATGGCCTGCATTTTCCACATACCTTTCATATTTTTCCCTTTCAATATGTTCTGCAGCTAAGAAAAGTCTCATCCGCTCAGCCCACAGCTACAAGCTACTAGTCTGGAACCAAGATCAAATCTAAAAAATGTCAAATATAATGAAAACGAGCAGAGGATGACACTGGATAGCTTAGTGGAATGGAAATGGTTTATGAAGTCTCTCACCTCTAACTCACTGCTCTGAATCTTCTGCCGTCAATAGTTACTGGAACTTTGGAGTATTTCACAATTGTTCAGTGACCTATGCTAAAGAAGTTGTTAGTCTCGGCTGAGCTCCTTGTGACTGCTGTCCACATCCCAGGAAACACTTAGCATCTGATATTGAGAGAATTTTACATTGTTATTTAGCAAAGAACTAAAAGGTCAGAGAATGATGTATATTTGTCCAAAAGGAATTTGTACATCCATTTCTCTAGGATGTTATTAGCAATTGCTGAACATTATTGATATTATTTAGATATCCTTTTCTGCTATTAGTAAATATTCTTTAAAAAGAGCCAGCACCCATTTTGCATTTCATAAGAATTCAAGAGTTATAGAAGACTGTGAAACTATATTTTTTCCTCTGACTGTCTTCGTAATCTCAAAGAAGACACCAAGATAGAGGTGGCCATTATCCAGAATTTCTGCAATGTAAAGTTCAATTTGTGTAAAAAGATTTATATGAGGGAAATGAAAATATTTGCCATCATTTACCATTTAACAGCTATTAAAATTATTTACACCATTTGCTTCAGATAAGGATGCAACATTCTGAAAAATTCCCTGACTCTACCTTTTCCAATTTCATCCCTTATCACTTAATAAGCATTATTGTTGCAAATGGGAGAATAGATTCTTCAGCGTCAAAAGTAACACATTGCAAAGTTAGCATAAACAGGAATTTTAAAGTTTTTCATTATCCCTTGATACTTTCAGTTATCTCAAGTTATCCCTTGATTCTAAAGAAATTTGTGTTTCATTTAGCTAGATTAAGGAACAGTAGAGAAGACCAACACAATCATAATATTTTTTTTATAATATTTTCAACAAATTTCCAAATACATAAGGTGTGCAAATATTACATACCTCTTTCTATATTAGTGCCAGTACTTCTGCCTTCTCTCCTCCTCCTCCTTGTGTTCTCTTTCCTTTTTTGGTTGCTCTCTTAAAATATTAAAACTAATCACTTTTTAAAGATTTATAGCTCAGTTTACATTGGCAAGGAAGTTCTTCTAATTGTTTGCCATTGGCCCAGGTAAATTTCTTTATTTACTCTGTACTTTCAAGAGGAAGCATGTAGCAAGTCTGTAGCATACAAACAGGAAACATTTCATCAGCCAGTAAGTAGAGTACTTTGATTAAGAGGATAATGGAAATAATTTTTTCACTCATATTTTAACAAAAATATACTGTGTGCATTCATCTGCTGTAAAAACTAATTTTTCAGTAATTGAAATAGATGTCTGGATGTTATGATAAGTACAGAGGCCCTCTTAAGGAAATTAACCTTTAAATTGCAGTTCTATTATGTTTTGCTGTCACATCTGGTGCGTCAAAGAAAGCAGGAAAATAAATGCAATTTTCTTATTTGTTGACGGTTTCATTTTCACTTAGTTTCTTTGTGATAGATTCAGCTCGTGTAGGTGAGAAATACCTGAAGGTCAGAAGCCAAAAGTAGTACAAGCAACTACAAAAAAAAAAAAATTGATTAAATTAAATTACATTAAATTAAATACATTATTTAAATATTTATATTTGCATGCCTTTTACTAGGATATGTTCTAATGTAAAAGCTCATAATGTCAGCAAATATGCAAAGCATTGAACTATGCTAATATGCCTAATTGGTCTCCAGAGGGAAGGATTTTATATTAAAGGATTTTTCCTGGGGAAAATACCATGACAAACATAGGCTATCATAACACCTAGAAAGACATCATCATTAAAAAACATCATGTCCCAAATCTAACAAAGATTCACAAGCACTAATAAAGTATATCACATTTCTATCACATAAGATAGCTTGTGTAGTTGTCATTTCACAGTTTGCTAAAGCAACACAGATATCTGAAATATTCATAGTCCTGAGGTCTACAAAAGTGATACAGGTGGGTAGCACAGGTAATGTGTCACTTCAGAATTAAAACTGAAGTCTTGTGTTTAATCCACAATCCCCATTTTTATTTTTATTTTTAAACTTTTTTCGGTAGATACAGGGTGCAGCACTGCTTTTCTTACTCATCCATGGCTCAGCTGAAGGGGCAGGTGCCCTCTCAGCACACTCACTGCTGACACAAAGCTGTGAGGAGTGGCCAATGCCCCAGAGGGCTCTGTAGCCCTTCAGAAGGACCTCAACAAGCTGGAGATGGGCAGAGAAGAGCCATCTGAAATTCAAAAAGGGCAAAAGCAGGGTCCTGCAGCTGGGGAGGACTAGCCCCATGCACCAGTACAGGCTGGGGACTGACCTGCTGGGAAACAGCTCTGCAGAGAGAGACCCGGGGGACCTGGTGGACAACAAGCTGTCCATGAGCCAGCAGCACGTCCTGGTGGCCCAGGACACCAATGGGTCCTGTGGGGCTTTAGGAAGAGCATTGTCTGCAGGCTGAGGGAGGTGATCCTCCCCTCTACTCAACCCTGCTGAGGTCACATCAGGAGTGGTGGGTTCAGCTCTGGGCTCTTCAGGACAAGAGAGATGTGGAGCTCATGGAGATGGTCCAGAGGAGAACTATGAAGATGATTAAGGAAATGAGGCATCTCTCTTATGAGGAAAAGCTTAGAGAGATGGGTCTGTTCAGTCTCAAGAAGGCTGAGGAGGGATCTTATCAATTCCTCTAAGTACTTAAAAGGAGGTTGTCAAGGGATTGGAGCCATGCTCTTGGTGGTGGTGGCAACCACAGGCAACAGACATGAACTGGAACACCTGAACATGAGGGAGAACTTTACTGAGAGGATGACTGAGCATGGAAACAGATTGTCTGGAGAGTTTGTGGAGTCTCCTTCTCCAGAGATACTCAAAAGGTGCCAGGACACAATCCTGAGCAACGTATTTATGGGACTCTGCTTAAGCAGTGAGGTGAAACTGGATGACTTCCAGTGATCCCTTCCAATTTGTGACTCATTTCAGGATTTTCCTTCCTTGTCTTTTCCATTCTGGCTTTCCTTTCCATTTTCCCTTCTTCTTCCCTTCTGTTGACACATTCAACTCCACATTAAACCAAAAATTGGTAATGGAGAACATCTCCCTGTACCCTGCAACTTTCTCTCAAGATTATCACCCTTGCTCAATTCTGCTGAATCTTTGAGTTACATTGTGTTAATTATTTGTGGAATTTTTTTGTTTTGATTTACTTGCTTTTTTAAAATTTCTTCATGTTTTCCCTCCTCTTTTTTCCTTTAGAAGAGCTGTAGTTTCATATCTGCACAACCACCACGGGCATCACATTATTTTATGGTCTATTGTTAAAAAAAAAAGGAGTTGACCCTTGAATAAGTAGAGAAATGGAAAGCATCTATCAAAGAACAGCTCTGGAGGACCTAGCCCAGAAGCAGTAGGAAATACGAGATATAATGATGATGAAATACTGAAAAAGAGACAGAACTTTTTTCTCAACCTGAAGAATACTATGCAGGTGAGTCTTGAGCCTTGAGACAACAAACACAACTCATTGGGCAGTTGGTGTTGCTGATGTGCTTTTTCTGTTCTTGATGGTCTGCAGTTTTGTATTTTTTGCACATTGTATTATATTTCCTATTATAATGTTTATATGTATAATTATAGATTATTTACACTCATCAGGTACTTAACAGTATGAATAATCTGACCTAAAAAAATCTCTGGTTTACAAAGAACTCTGTTTAGAAAGTGGAGTAGAAAGGATGAGGTACCATCAATCATAATTCCAGATACATATGTTCACGTGTGTGAATTTGTGATATTTTTAGACTAGTAAATGACATTTAAATCATAACTTATGTCATTCTTTTCTGTGTTTCTTGACTAAAACTTATAATTTGTAGAAAATATTTGACTAAGTTTCATTAGGTAGAATCTTCAAGAGTCAACATGTCAGCTTTGATGCTATTTGTGAAATGAAGCAGAAGATTCCTTTTTGAAAGAAAAATATTATCAACATTAACAATCAACTCATCATTTCCTATTCCTTGTATTCTGCACTACCTCATCACTCCTTTGTGCCGTCAAAAGGTTCAGAGGTTATCTCAGTCTTTTGAGCTGGAGCATTCAAATAAAATACAGGATATTTTGCGTGCAGTAAACAGAATGTTATTGACAAGACAGGTGTATTACCTTGCACTAGAGGTGCAAGGTGTTACCTTGCACTAGAGCTAGCATTCAGCATCCAGCTAGGAGCAAAATAAACCCTGAACCCACACCAACCAGCTCAACCTTGTAATGCCTTGTTATATAAAAATGGATTGTTGCACGTTTAAGATGTTTTATATGCATCTAGTAGTCAATTTTCAAGTCATGGGTTTCAAGCTGATGTATTAGAACCATCCATGCTACAGCACCTAAGAGAAGGAAAAAATTGAAATTCTACTTCAGTGCTGGGTAAACACTTCCGTGTGGCCTGACTCCAACATCAGCACTTCATTTTAATGATAACGACAGCTCTGGTGTTCATTCTAAAATCCTTAAATGTACTTAACAACCTGTTTATGCTTGGAGGGCAGTGAGTTTATGAGGACAGCCAAATGAAACAGATAAGAGTATTATGTAAAACCATATTCTGAAATGTTTATTCTAGCAGTTAGTATGCATCTGGAGTAAATTTGTAGACTGTTATCCTCAGGTTTCATGCATTTTAAATAGAGCATATTTATTTTAATTCAGAAGCAGACAATTATGGGGGAAACAGAAAGGTTTTGACAGCACAACCACAAATTAGGCATTGTTTGAAAAGGCATAGTCATCTTAGAATCATCATTAATATTTCATGTACCTGAATTTCTCCCACATGCAGGTTGTATGCTGTTTCAGCCATGGATCAGCAGCTGCAGCTAATAAAGCTTTATTTTCATTCAGATATTAAAACTGTTTTTTTAACATAACAGCATCATTTCCCCCCTTATCCCAAAAACCAGTTTCTGCAATGAAATCAATGAATCAGTCTGACTTATACTGGATGTGCATGTGTAGCAAGGGATTTATTTATCCTTTTTCCACCATTAGCACTTAAAAAATGTCTATCACCATCACCATTCTACTTGAAAATATTCTTTTTAAATGGCTACTCACTATGAAAAGCACTGTCAGTTTGATTTTTAAAGCTATGAAATTATTTCTACACAGTTTCTAATAATCTTTTGCAACCTCAGAAACAAAATTACTTTTCTCTGTAAATACTTTCTCCCTACAACATATTTACTACATGTGGATTTAGTGGATATGAGAACTCTGCTCCTTTTAGTACCAGTTTAATTGTAAAAAGTACCTAGATTTTTACCAAAGAGTTTTATAAAGAGATGTAAGGACAGGGAGTGGTAGTATTTGTAATACCTTTTTTCCTAGATTTAAATAATTTATTTGAAGAAAAATAATTAAGTTTAAGTAAGTTAACTTAGGTAAGTTAGTTCTTTTTCTATTAAATCAGGAGATTTCAGCCTATATTTTGAGATGAATAAAGACTGATCTGTATCTTTTGACTTAAACAGCAGATTAAAACCCAGAAGTATTCACAGGTAAAACCAAATCAGTCCCATGTTTCTCATTTCCATCACATTCTATCCACACTTACTACTCTCATGTCTAAAAGTGTCCTTATAGAATAAGCTAAAACTAGCAGAACTTTAAAACTGAGTTAGAATATTATGCACTTTATATACTGTTATAAAATCACTAATCTTTTGTCAATATATGCTGTCCTGGTCCTGAAGCAAGCAGAAGGAATTTTTTGACTAGACATTTTTTTCTACAGGAAACAGATTTATGACCTTGAATGGGGCCTCTGAGAAATCCAAAGAAAGTATGAATGAAGGTATGCTACCAGGGGCATATATTTTTTCATGGTAAGTATCTTCAGGAAAACACCCATATCTACTACACAAGCAGCCAGTAGAAAGAACCATGACTACACAATTTTTGCTTCAAAACTTTTATTTCCCAATCACGAGAAAATTGTTTCAAGGCAGAACTCAACTTCTCTTCAACATTTTCTCTCTCTGAAGAACACAGCTTGATTTTATGCTACAGAAGCTGTGACTTTTACCCCTAAGGCACAAAACAACTTTGATAGATGAGAAAAATGAATACTTAAGGGACAGAACAACTAGTTCCCTTTCATTAAGAAACTGCCTTGCATATAATGGAAATCTCCTGTGGGTTTGCATGCATCTTGTTCTCAATAAGAAAATAGTGTGCAAGCCTCTTTAAATGAGGAAAAGAATCAGAAAACAGCATCTGAGGGCAATGGGTAGCAGCTATGGCTCATCAGCCATCATAAATGACAAGACAAATTCAGAAATTTGTATCAGCCTGATTTTCTCTTCCAACTGTCAATACAGGATTGATGCTACTCACCACCCAATTCTACAATACTGAAAGGAAGGAGAAAAAGAGGGAGACTTACAGTCCTATATGTATATATATATATATATATATATATATATATATATATATATATACCTTTAGCCTTCATTTGCAAATCAACCACAGATTTCACTATTTTCATAGATTTTAACAGTAAGGTCGCTGTTAAAATAAAGTAGCACCATATGGGAATGAGAGCAGCTTAAACCGTCCCAAGGCTAAAAGCAGAACCCAAGCCTCTTCAGAATAAAAAATGCTTAGTGAAGCAGAATATGAAGTAGATTTGTATTTTAGCTACAGGTATATAAAACAATTTAGGTGTTCTAATTTAAGAATTTGAATCACAAATCAATATCTAACCTTAAGGAAAATCATGGAGTGGAATTTTTGAGACTATATCCCCATGGAGGTTTTTACACCAGGCATTATTATTTTGCTAGTCTACTTAGTTTAAATAATTAAAATTCAGGTCTTCTTTTAACAATTGTGGAGAGGGGATGTCAGCTAAGCATAAAAGTTTCAAAAAGGTCTGAAAACCAATGCTCTTTAATGTTCACTGTTTTCCAAATGTCACAGAGTTTAGAACATCTTTTATGAAGTCACAAGATGAGTCCAAATTCAGTGAATCCTTTCTTCCATGAATAATTCCCTTGTTGCTTTCTGGAGACCTTGAATTACAAGACATGGTTTTCCACCTGGGGAAGTACCTGTTATGAAAACAATGAAGAATAGCAAGAAATAAAATTTTGTATGCTGTTGTTGTTCTTTCCAGAAATATAAAAATCCCCAGCTATTCACCAGTTACCTAAGAGACAAACGAGCCACTAAACCACCAGGGAAATTAATTATCCACTTGTAGAAATTAAGTTCTGGGGGAAGATGTACTACAGTATTTCCAGTGGTTAAGACAAATCTACCTGCTTCATTACAGGAAAAATAAATTATTTTCTAGGTATTACAATGTTTATATATGATGGGATATTATCTTTCTGCAATAAGGCCAGGAGAAAAGGCCTGATTTTACCCAGAAGATTTTTACTGTGATTTCCTCTTACCAATTATCTGTATTGGGGCCACAGTTTCACCCAAACATAGTTTCTTATGCAAACTAGAAGTAGAATCTCAAAGAACAAGGGAACATCATACTGGTCCAGAGTATATTTACCTGCCCTGATATAGAGGAAAACTCACTTGAGCATGCAAGTCACAGAAGAAAAAAAATTAATTGGCAATTTAACAGTCACCAAGAAAGCAAAACACCAACAATGGAGATGGTAAGCCTGGTGGAAATTACTGACATGAATCAAACATGATTAGCAAGTACTTCTGTGATTTTAACCAAATGCTAGGAAATTAGAATGGTCTAATGTTATTTTTCAAATTTGAATTTTGAATTTTTGAAAGTAGGGCACACTTGAGGCACAGAAGGTCAAAATTGAAGACAAGTATATTTGTAGAGCATTAAAATTTTAAAGGAATTATCTTTATCTACATTTTCACAGCACTAGAAGGAAGTAGGTTACATTTAAACTAAATTCAAAAAAACTTTCTATTTTTTTGCTGTTTCTGCTAAGGTTTTTTTCCTGCAGTCCTTATACTTTGTTTTGAATTACTCAGAGAAAACCAACTGATTTAAATTATGAAAACAGGGAGCCACAAGACTGACCTTTTCCCTTAAAAATCTTTGCTTGTTAACTGAGCTAGGAGAAACACTTTGAAAAGTGCAATTGCTTGAGCCCATGACTGTATTTGTAATTTCTTGTGCAAGCTTTTCAATGTTTCTAAATAGTCATGGACAGGGCTGCAACTTCAACGCCTCGCAATGGTGCTGCCCTTGGACTTAGCAAAATAGGTGTTTGCATAGAACAACATCCCATGGGGGAGCTGTCCTCTACTCCCATTCCCTTATTTTTGTGATGCAAGAAGTTATATAGACTAGTTAATTTGAAAACAGACAGTTTGGGTAGTGGGGAGGGCAATGAGTAGATGATAGAGGGGAGATAGAAAGGATGTGTGGCCTAAGGGTTTGGGCCTTGGTTTTTTGATTTTTTGGTTTTTTGGGCTTTTTTTTTTTTTTTTTTTTTTTTTTTTTTGTGGGAAGACGGGGGTTGGACCTTTTGGGTTGCTCGTTTGGGGGTTTTTTTTCAGTAGAAATTACTTTTATTTCTCTCATCTTTCCCAAGAACAGTCTGATTGCCCACATGATATCCAGCTGCATAGTGCTGGAAGGCCTTCAGTAAAGGGAGCCTGAACCTAGAGACCAGACCAGTTTAGCATGGGGGATGTAAGGATGTATTCACTCAAAATACAGACCTCCCACTCTGTCTCTCAGTTTTCAAATAAAACTTCTTTTCCCCCTCATTAAGCATCAAGCTCTCCCAGTCCCTCTCCCAGTCCCAAACTATCTGATTTTTCTGAGTCTACCTAGAGGCACTCTTCCATCATAGCTCCATTCTCCATCTCAGATCACTTACTTTCGTAAAATTAATTCTTGCCAATCCATGGGCATATAATTTTTTCTTGACTTCTGGGATAATGGAATTCAAATTTGGTTACTGGGGACAAGCTTGAAACCCGCTGTGGTTAGAAAATGCCAAATGACACACTGCATTTGGCAGCAAAATGCATACAGTTAACATGAGCAGAGATGCCCCATGAGTGAAACTGGAATTCATTAGACAGGAAAGATGGGCCCTGTTCTTTGTGAATATCAGAGAAGTTGAGCTTACCAGGGACGAGTGAGCTGTAAGGATGTGAGCAGTCACATCTTTGCCCAACAAAACTGATTTTGTATCAGCTGATATTGGACTTTACTGCTGGTGGATCAGACTATGAATCTTTATTTTAAATGTGCTGGCTGAGTATAAGACTATTTGCACCTCAATACAATAAACCAAAAGCATGCTGAGCTTAATGAGCTCCAAATTTTCTGCTATTCTTTATATTATTCATGACTCTGATACCACTAAGGGTAGTGAATGCACAAACTCTTCTTAATACACCTACCTAAGATTTATAAACAGACACTATCCCCGTTTGCTGTCAGAGGTGACACACAAAAGCTGAATCACAGCCAGAGGATTCATGTTATGGTCCATCAATTTGTCTGCATGAAATGTTCTGTCAAGTTCAGTGTTCTAAATTCAAAACACTGGACTAGTTGGCAAGCGAGATGTCTGCACACGATTGTGTTGGAGTAGCTGAGCCAAGACAGAGTGAATAGGAGCTGACAGTCTGAAAGCTAGCTAGTGTCAGCCTTATTCAGCTAGGCTTCTCTGAAGTTCTTTAGGTAAACTCTCATGGATTTTTTCATTTGCCTAATATGTTTTTAAAATATTCTGAGTACAAATGTTATGTGTTCCAGAAGCTAATCTCTCTTTTGTCTTATATCACCATGAAAAGTAAAGGACATGGTCTTGAACTCAATGGATGATTTTGCCTATTCAACAGGAACATGAAACAGGCCAAATTCCTTGCTGTTTTAGTTTTTTTCAGAGGAAAAAACCCCCAAGAAGTAATAAAAAGATAATCTAGTGTTCCAAATAAAATACTGTAAAACAACCTTCAGTCCCTGAGTCATTGGAAAACATTGCTTACAGTACAGAACACAAAACATCCTGAAGTGGCCATCTATCATTACTCCAGATTGCTGGAGGAAATAGAAATAAAATGAGAAAACAGCACGAATTTATATTAATTGCAACTCCAAAATGGTCTTACCACAATCAAAATAAGACCAGTGTGATGGAATTTATAGATAGGTAATATTGAAAACATATTTTGCGCTTCATTTGATGTCAAGGTACAGAAATCAGATCAATGGTGTAATAAAATGGTACAAAGTAGCTGATGAAAGCTAACTTGGTTCCAACACAGGAATTCATCATGATAAACATATCTCTCATTTCCACATCTGTCATCCATTTTTAAAACCAATAAATCATTTAAATATGGATTTAACTGTTCCTACAACTTGTTACAGTGTTATGCACTGCACTGAAAGAGACCTTTAACAATAATTCACTTTTCTGAATTCAAAAGTATAAAAAATGCATTAGAAGGTTAAGGTCTGCTCACATAAATGCTGTGCCCAAACACAACTTACAGTAAAAGAGCTAGGCTTTTTCTGGCTTGCATGTCTGTGTTCCCTGGTCCTGCATTCACCTAATAGACCCTTCTTTTGCACGGGAATGAGTGAATAGTTCAGATTAAAGCCTGCCTGAGCAAGCAAAATGATGGAATCCGAGGACAGAACGTAGATATCTGTGAGCTGGATTGGACTGCCACTCAGATGCTGAGAGCAAGGCTGAGGCTTGTTTCATCCTAAGCACAGCTTGAGCCCTGCAGGGCATGGAAGGAATGTGGGCTGCAAGGCCTTTAATGAGAGCTAAAAAATGCCCTGTGGAATGGTCTTAAAGGCCTGGCCAAACCCCCCATGTGAAAACATCTACAAATGTTGGGCTGATCTGCTGATTTTCTCCTTTTTTGTGATGAAGTGGTTGGGTGACAAAGAAAGGGCTTTGGAGGAAAGCAAAAAGAGGGAGTAATGTCAAAAGGATTATATAATTTTCATCCTTGATCATACTGAAGGAAAGTCTGGCAACGTCGAAAGGATCACAAGTCCCAGCAAACAGAATCAGATTCTGATTTCATTATCAAGCTTTGCACAACCTTGATAAGAGAGATGATTAGAGTTTCAGTGATAAACTCATTTTATGGATATGTATTTCAGAATTCATTTACTCTAGTAAACATTAACCTTTGCTTCAATATATGTATTTCTAAGAGAAGTTTCTAAGAAATTCTTCAACTCATTCAGAATTATGCTAAAATTAAAAAATATTGTGATAGAGATTATAAAAGTGCTTATATATAGGCTTTAACATGCATACATAAAATTTGGCAGTACACTAACCGTAATTAAATCACTTTTAATTTTGCAATTATTGCATTTTAACTGTTTCATGTGCTTTTCTCACATTAGGATCATGAAGTCAGTCCAACACTGCAGACAGTATTTGCAGACAGTATTCACCACTGTAAGAGCTAGTGGAAAAAATCCTACAATCTCTCTAGTTGTTACAATAATGATGTTAGTTTCCTTTCACTACAAGAGTAATTAATGAAGAATTTGGCTGAACTGCACATACCAGGCAGCTAAGGTAATACTTTATGTACACATTTCACTAGAGCCTAACACATAATACAGGGCTTGCTTTCTTATTTCTTATTTTTAAAATCAATTAGGTTATTAGACAACTAAAATTGCAGGCTATAACTATTAGTACTTTGCTGAATCTGTGTGTAATTTCATTAATTCTTCTGCTAGTGTTGTCCATCTGAGAAAGTAAAAATTTCATTAATCACTGAATACAGTTCATGCATAACTGTATGGTTATGGTTATGCATATGGTTAAAAGATATTTCAAGCTTCAGCCTTCTACAGTGCCAGAATCAGTAATACACGGAGACTGGCTAATCCGGAAATTAAGACTCTCCACTTCAGCAGACTGATAGGTAATGTTGTATCATTCGCATATTTTTAAGGAGACTGGAAAAAGTGGAATGGAATAAGGAGATAGTAGATTCATGTTCCTCCTTCTGAAAATCATTGAGTTTTTTTTAATAAGTACACTATCAACAAGTAAAGCTTCCAATTATTTCCAGTATCTGGCACCACATGGATTTACAACAAATTAACCAGTCTCCAAAAGTGCTCACCCACAGGATCTAATCAACCATCTTCTCAGAGAGCAGAAAAAACAGGGATGTACTAAGGGAAGGAAGATCCACTTACCACAGACTTATAACTATGTTATAAACATTAGTTAGAAACATTTATAAACTACTTCAAAACACATCTGCTGGAGTGCAGAACAAATCAAATCGATGTTATGTAGATGAGCCTGAACAGTCTACTAGCAGAATTCACTCAAAATATTGAAATAATAGCTAAGACTGCATAATGTTTGAGTTCAATCATGCATATACATTTCCAGTACAACAAATTTAAAATATGTGCATCTAGAAGAGAATGAAAGATACAAGCAAATCTTCTTAGTGCAAAACACCATTAAACTCTTTCCATGTAAAATTTTTGTTTGTCATATGTGCACTCTGGTTAAAGTTCCTCAGGCTGTAAAACTGGTCCTCATGAGCTACTTGCCATTAATGTCCCACTTCTCACATTTTTTAGGATGGGTCAAATACAAAATGTGCCTTAAATTAAAAAAAGTATACCTTCATTTTATATCCCAGTTAAAAACCACAAGAAAAATACCATATAAGGTTCTTCAATATCATAAAAGAAAATTACTTTTTAAGGAGTTGTTGATGATAGGATAGCTCTACATATACATATGTTATACCATTGTGCCAAAACTAGCAGCTCATTTAATTTTCAACCCTTTTGAACTGTAAATGCAATTTACAATACAAAAACAATTACAAGATCAACTAAGGGGTCTGTGAACTATCCATCCAAAATCAAGCAACACCACTTCACGTAAAATGATTCCATTTACTTGTGATAGAATGCACATTTTGCTCAGCAGTGGAGAAGCTCCCTCTTTCCTCTCCTTACTTCCCTTTGCAAAATCTTATCCTTCCACCTTCTGGGAGGAAGGTTTTGTCCATGGTGAATAGAACAATTGTCACACAGCAAAGTAGGTACTTGGGACAACATCTGGCAGAAGGACCCTGCCCCTTGCTGCTACTCAGCAAAGATAACAGAGGCTCCTCTGCTAGGGAACAAAGATTCTTCATGCAGGAAGACTTTTTTCTAGGTGGATATATGAGGGATGCAGTGTTGCAAGAGGCATTCAAAGGTCTGAAGGGAAGTCATATTGGTAGAGGAGGTGCTTCTGGAAATTTAGCCTACCTGCTTTAGTCTGCCACTTGCTCAGATTCATTGCTATTCCATAAAATAGTAGGCAGAATGCCTTTAAATTCATCAAAATTGGTTCATCAAAATTATTTATATATTATTTTACCACTTATATTATAAAACCTACAATGAAGTTGTCATCTTCAGCCTTCAGACCAAATATTCCCTGAGGGGCATTGAGTTCTATGATTGTGATTGCCAAAGGGTATGTGATGAATTCACTTAGTGCTTGATTGTAATATTGGGGACCTAATTTTAGTTTAGTTCTAATTTTCAGAAATTAATTAGGGTATCCTGTGAGCTTCTGCTAAGGACAGTTTCTATCACCACTGTCACCACCACTATTTTCTGGAAAAGATAGCATGAAACACTTTCTTGTAGCAGTAATTTATTTCAGGAAACAAGGAAGGGATAGCCTGTTCTCTATATTTTACTTTTCTGCTGAAGTGAGGATGGGAAGAAAATGCTGTCTATTTGAACACATTTCACATTTAAGGGAGAAGAGATGAAAAGTTCATTATGTTTATAAAATAAAATGGTGAAAGTGGCATTCTGCAGCAGGAAAAGCCTGACAACTGACAGCCCTGAACTATGCTGTCTGCTCTGCATTAGTTCAAGCATACAGCTGGTAGATGGGATCAGGGAAAAGGAACACAGACCACTTAGGCGATATAAAGGGAAACAATTCCTCATAACAAGAAAATTAATGCAACTAAAGAAATTTTGTTGTTCATATCTGGGAATAGTGGGCAGGCAGATTTGAAACATTTAATCAAAAAACTTGTTGTAGTTAAAGATGTAAGCGATTCCCTACATCTTCAAAATTCCCACTGACTTTGACAGGAACTTTGCATGATCAAGTGATGCAAGCCAAGACCTGAATTTACATGCTTAGTGTAAACACAAGAGTGTGGGAAAACCACACTTTGTGTGTGTTGTTGTTCTTGCAAGGCAAAGCAGCCAGTGAGTCACAGTTCCCATATTTACTGTGAGCCTCCTCCCTATCGTTAAGAATCAGTTTGCTCTGAAGGAAGAGTTTGGACATAGCTGCATTTCCCCCTGCATTTCTCAGACCACCATCAATTTGTCCCAGCAAGAAAGGACACCACATGTATATCTCTTCCAATTACTTGGTAATATGTGGTGAAATGAGTGCAATATTCAGTGGGTAATGTAGCTTCTCGTGACTCCTTTTTATTCTACACTATTTTGCATGCTGTGAATACAAATTTGAAGTTATGGTCTCTAACATGCAATTTTAATCAACTGATAATCACTTTTATAAAATGTGGGGTTAGTAAAGTTTTAGCTGCATATAGTCTATGCATTTATAAAACCCTGTATAAAACACAGCACCATTACTTCTTTCAGCTGTAACAATTTTGGACGATGAAGTGCTCATACTTTTTCCTATCTAGATTCCCATCCCAAAGGTACTTGAGGGCTGTTATTTTTGTTGTATTCCTCCAAAAATTAAATTGAAGGTGCTCCAAACAGATCAAATGCAAATAATATATGCAAATAATATATTTGTCTATGTATATGATGTGATATTTAATTGCCTACTACAGGGAATTGAAAGAGTTTCTTTCTAGAGGGGAAAATTCCTATGCCTTCCATATTCATTCTGTGCCATTTGCTATAAGAAGTGCTCTAGGATCCACAGACTGTAGGACAATAATTCCTTTGTACTACCTAATCTTACTTTTAAACCTTTTGGTAATAAATTTTATATATTGCATTTTAAACTCTACTGATGAGAAAATAAACATATCTATGTATTTGTGATTAGTTCATTTTTTTTCAACTCCCTTACTGATGCAAATGCTTTGTTTTGTTTATGATTCTGATGTTAAATTTTTCTTGTAGTAAGATTCCCTAGTTTTACAACTTCAGTTGACCTAGTCTCATCAGTAATTTTTCACACAGTTCCCCTATTTGATCAGTCCAGTTGAAAACATCTACCACTTAGGGTTGAAGCCAACTTGCTAAGTCATCCACCAAACATTTTCCATGCTATTTTTTATAAACATAGGAAACTGGTGTGAAAGTGTTGCGATATAATTTGCAAATTAGTGGTAATGTGCTAATTTATTAAATTTTCTTAAGGAAAAACCAACTCTCTCCCCATCCATCAAAGGTAATTTTGTGCAGAGAGAGACTGAAGTTTTAAATGCAAAGAGGACCTCTGGATAGGAGTTACTGAGTCATATTATGTATATATCTAAGTTAAGAAGAAATTGCTGGTTTATGAACAAGGAAAAAGGCTATTTAAAAAAAGATGCAAGCAAACAATTTTTGAAAGATTCAGGTTGCAGACCTGTTGGTTGGAGATTCTACCCCAGGGTCGAACATCTTGAAGTGATAATATTCGGCATGAACCTCTGCTGGATTCCCACAAATTGAGTCACAAAGCACAGAAAAAAACACAGCTGGGCCAGCAGCATGCCACCTGTGAGAGCTAAAGGCTCTGAGCTGGCTGCTTCTACCAGGGACAGTGTGCTTTTTAGCTAGTGCTGAAGAAACCAATGAAAGCCAGAAATGGACTGGTAGCTATGCTCATAAATGTTCCCTGACACTTTCCATTATAAAATGCTGATTTTAGACCTTTTCAGTTTGCCAATTGGTAGACATTTGGGCTAAAATGTTCCTTAGTGTCTGCTCTGAGGTTTTAAAATATGTGTTAGAATGCCTTTTTTGCCAAAACAATCCAGTCATTTCTGAGAATGAGGCAAAAGATATGTTAACACATTATAGAAATTCAAAAAGGAGTGGGGAGGGTGGAAGATGATAAGGAAAGAAGTTATTTAAATAGTTAATATAATTTAAAGCTGCAGACTGATATTTGGCAGCTGGGGATAACAATGTGGGATGAAAACTGAAATTTGGCTTTCATTGCCACTTTAAATTATAAGGCTTTGAAAAACAAATTCAGGCTCAGCAAAGATTTCTTATGTCCTGTGCAAAGAATATTAGTTGGGCAAGGAGTTGTGGGGTTCATCTTGTGGCTATGTAACATTTTTCTTATACATGCAGCTCTGTGATGTTTTAAAGCTAGAGGCACCAGCAGATAAAGTGAACAGGGTGTGCTGAGTTCAGTAGTATTAACATCTACTTCAGCCATGAAGTGGCAGAGGAGCTGCAGAGAAAAGCTGCAAAGGGATCAGGCACTGGGAGACTAGGACTCTATCATGTAAAAAGAGGATAAAAAGTAAGATTTTTGTTGGGGAATGTAAAGGAATGTCAGGAATTTAAAGAATAAAGATTGCACTTGATGTGATGTAGAAACGGGGCTAAGGTAAGAACCTAAATCTTCACAAGATGATAAGGTCAGTGCGTAAAGTCTTTGAAGAATTGACAGGACAGTCTGTGACAATAAAAATCTACTGTCCCATTGGAACTTAGAGGGAACCCCAGCAGCCCTGAACTGCTCCATGACTATATTAGCTGAAGTTATTAGTAGTCTGTAAAATGATTCAGTATTTCCATTGGTAGATATCAGTATTCTTAATAAATGCGTGGGACACTTTTCTGGTGGCATATTGCAATTAGTTATGGTGGAACTCCAAATTTGATAATACTTGAGTAAAAGTTGCTTAAGCCATCTTAATTGTACAATTCCTATGAGCATACACTAAGAAAAAACAATTATTGCATAACAATATATTTTTTTTCTTTCAGGAGCATGCCTCCTAGGGGACCAAAACAAGAATGTACAGTACAGATGCTTGCTGTGGCCTGGATCCCCCCATTTACAGCAGAAGCTGGAGCTTCTGTGGTTGTGGTTGTGTGGTTGAAGCAAAGATGGAGGGGCGAAGATGGAAAGAATGGTTTAATTAGTTCAGTCAAGGCCACCTTGGAGAACAGACTAATTAAATCCTCTGCTAACTTTTTATAGGTGGCCACAAGCTATGTGTTCACCAGTCTCCCATTGCCGGACTTGAGACTGTGGCCTGCTTTGCAGAAGTACTTTTGAACCCATCCAGTGGCAGCTGAAGGTAATAGTGGAAGATATTTAAATATAGAGGGAGCTGTACAATGACAGTTCTAAAAAAATATGCCTTACTTGTCTTAGGAAAGCATAGCTGAAACTTCTGCCTCAAAGAAAACCCTCAGTCCATCAGTCCTTTTCCTATTTGCTCTGTGGCCAGACAAGGTTATTGGAGTAACTTAGTTTATAACTGTGAAGAACTCAGAGGTCAATTTTATAGCCTGTAGATTTTCTGTACTATGATTAGCCAGAGAACATCAAGCAAAGTGACAGATATATCCAGTATTCTTCCTTTATCTTCCTAGAAGAAAGAACATCTGAGGTGTTTTATTTTAAATTTTTAAACATGATTGATTCGTAATGTATATGGTTATTTGCTTTAGAGAAAAAAATAATTGAATAGCAGAAAGGGGAGAGCTAGAGATTTCTTCAGTTTGTACAGGGTCTTATGCAAAGCTTAGGGCAGGTCTGCCCCAGTTTAAAGACATTTCTGTTCTCTAAAAAGAATGGACTCAATTTGAAGCGACAACATTTAACATCTTGTCCATATCTTCACCTAGAACTTCATGGTCTATTTTATCAGTACACTATGTATGGTGGCATGCATCAAGTACTGATATTCCTTCTCCTCTTTCTTCTCTGGCTAGATTGCCATGGGTCTTACACAGTCATGTTTCTTTCATATCTAAAATTTAGAGAGAAGGAGATTTAGCTTGATGATGAAAAGGAATCAGACTTAGCTTAAAAGGCTTCTTTCCTGAAGAGATACACTGCAGGGGTCACATATATTTGAAAATCCCAGATGCTGTGGACATTGAGGCCACATAAATGGCAATAATAGAGTTCAACTGAGACAAACAGGAGATGATTATTCCAGAACAGAGAAAATACTCAACTATGTAATGTTGACTTATATTCTACAGGAAAAAAAAAAAGAAAAGAGACAAAGTGAGAGAGATAAATAAAATCTGGTGCTAGAAGGAAAGTTTAGACAAGTTTGTCATTTGGAAAATATTCTACTGTTGGATTGCTTTTCATGTCAGTATAAATTTTCTTTGGTTATTGCCAACACAAGTAATATCAGAATGGTGAGACCAAAAATCATTGAGAATTTTGGAACAATATAACATCCATCATTTTTATTATAGAGTTTTAAATAGGATAAATAAATCTAAAACTCTGACCAGACATTTGCTAATTAGTTAATCTAGTTAATTAATTGTCATCACTAGAAACGAAAGCAGTTTTTAAATAGTTAAATTTAAATACGTTACAAATAAATTAATGGATGTCTCTACAAAAAAGTGAAATATATAAATTCCAGCTTAAGAAATGATGACATGAAGAACTTAGGATAGTGATGTAGGCTATCAGCTGGATAGAAAAAGGGTAATGGAAATGCAGAGGAAAAAAACCCAGAAGACTCATATAGGCCCTGTAAAGCAGGCAGTTTTGTCACATAGAAGAGTAAGACTGTGAGAGCAATGCCATAACTTTGAAATGTGATAGCCTTAAAGATGTAAGCAGGAATTGCCTACGAATTTTCATGCTGATCTTTTAAAATGATGGCAAATATTACATGTATTTGAGGGGAAAGGGTAAAAATATTAATGGGGTCCACTATAGAATCGTTAGTTCATGTTTGCACATAGAAAGACATCTGGAAATACTATCAGAAATGTCGCTAAGAGTAATTTGAACTTCCCAGAGATATACTGCAGAACAAATGCTAAAATGAAATTAGGGTTTGTATTGTCTTGGACTCAGTAACCAACAAATTTATACACCAGAAAGAAACATACTTTGTTATTGAAGATTTTGGTAGCTAACAAGCATGTTGCATAGAACAGAACTTTGTAAAAAAATAATGAAATAATTCACTTTAAATGAAATAGAAGGAAAACCACAAACTAGTCTTTAAAGCTTCTGATTTAAAGTGTAGACTTAACGAAATAATCTTCTGTTAAGTCAAGCTAAGCAGGGTGAAACTCTGCTTTTCATTCACAGTTCATGATAGAAGGTACCTTAATACTTAAAAATTATCAATCAACAAAAAACCAAAAATGAAAGAAGTTGTAGAAATCAAAAGGAACAAAATAAAATAAAAATTAATTAATGTAGAAATAAATAAAAAATGCATGGGCATAATCAATGAAGAATGGAAAGTCTAAAGGAATTTAAATGAGACCTAATTAGAAAATTATCATTTAAAGATTATTACTTTTAGGATAAGTGATCAAGTTTTTGTGTGTTTTGTTGTTTTTTTTTTTTTTAATTAAACATAATGATACTTCTATAAATAAAGGAGAATTCAGATGAAGGGAAAACAGTGTCTAGGAAAGAGGGGATAAGGATTAAGAAAGGTCTATGCTGAAGTTTACTTTTTAGTGAAGCCACAGGCATGATATGGAACACAAATGACAATTTGCTTTTGAGGAAAACACACTTACTGCTTCATATATAAAAACTGAGATGGAATGCTTTTGTCCCAGAATCAATAGAATGCTCAATGTTGCAGGTCCACTAGCAGAGGAGCAAAGTCCATCAATTTCCTTTAAATGCTAAAACAGAGAAAAAATATTAAATGTTGCACATATTTTAAAATAGGGTTATAATTTTATTTACATATATTTTAAAATAGGGTTATCATTACAAGTTTGGCTCTGTCTGGGTAATATTTTACAACAGGAAATAATGAAGGCACAGAGGTACAGCAAAAATGTTATAAAATGGAGCCTCACTTTGACAAAGACAAATTGTGCCAGACTAATCTGATAGCCTTCATTGGGAAGATAATTGCTTTTCTAGACAAGGGAAATAGTTCTAATCTAGATATAATCTGCTCGGAAGATGGGAAAATATTTGATGCTTAATAGGAAATTATTAGTTAAACTAGAGAAGGTGATTATTAGGGTAGGAACTGAGAAGTGGATAAATAGAAAGCTGACACATCATTGACAACAGATCAGCACAGAGAAGCTACCGTGGAATGCATGATCAGTCCTTAGACTGATATTAGTATTTTCAGCTGTGATCTTCACTTAAAAATGGAAAAAAATGCTGATGAATTCCTCTAAAGGCAGGAGTCTGAGAAGCTTCACAAGTCCTAAAGAAGAAATAGTCTCAGGTACAGGAGGGTTAGAGATAGCCTGTTGTATTTCCAGAGGAATTTCAGAGATTCAGAGATCTAAAGAGTTACCTGTGCTGAAACCTGCAATGGTTTTGGTGTTGTACCTCCATGAATTTGTGCTTTTTACATCAGTCACCCCCATTAACATTGAAAAAAATTGCACCTATAGAAACTAATTACAGAGTAACAGAAGTGGAATTCTGATTACAGAAATTGTCATTAAATAGTTCACAGTTAGGCACATTAGCAATTGCATTTCATTCCAATTCAGTTTAATTATGTGCTTTCTGCTTTTTAGATTGCTTTTACTGTAAGACATTTTCTGCCTTGTTTTGGGCTTCCTGTACTGTAAGAAATAGCTTCCCTATCCCTTTTTCTTTTTACCTATATTTGAATTGACACAAATTCTTAAACCAAGAAGACAGGCCAGTAGCTAACTCAAAAGCAGAAAACAATTAACAAAAATATAGGAAATATAACATGATGCTAATAAAAAGTGCAATAGTTATTCATACCTTTGGAATCTGATTTTATCATCAGTAATTTGGCAATATGCAAAATCTCCCAGTAGGAGTGAAGCAGGAAGCTGCTGTTGGCTCGAAACAGGACTGTAATTGCACCTGAAGAAACTTCAGTTTCAACAGACCAGCAATTTATGCACACTCTTTAATTTTACCCCAAATATAATTTTTAAATAGTTTCTATTTAATATTACCTGAGATGAGTTTAAATAAATGATCTGCTTTCATCTGGCCACTTTGTATGTTTTCTTGTTTCTAGCAATACTATTCCTTATACACTTCTGTTGACTGTGAGATGATTTCATAGCAACAATACTGTCATTACAAAGTTGTAATCAAATCAAAAAAAGTCATTCTGGGAAATGTTATGATTCATTATGAATTTAAATAAAATCAAGCTTACCATTGAACTATATATTAAGTGCACAAGAGTGTTTTATCTAAACAGGTGTTATATTTATTTTGATCCATCTCATAATTCAGATCCCCTCAGAATGAAAATAATATCCTTTTTTTTCCAAATTTTAAAGTTTTCACATATCTAGCTTTCAAAGACTTTAACATTTCTAATCCCTTAAAAATACTTAGCAGTCATCTCTTTTTTTGGTATAAGCATGTGAATGAGAGTCAGATTAAAATCCAATGTTAGCTTGAAAGTATTACAATGAAACCACATGCTACTCGAACAAGTGACATTTAGAACAAATCAGCATGGTTCACAAATTTGATTAGATTTTAAATAGTGTGTATAAACAACTATAGCTGAAGTAACTCACCTGATATATATGTATATATATATATATGTATATATATATTTATATATATATATATATATATATAGTTTTAATATGGTGCAGCATCCATAGGAAATGCTAGAGCATTTCTATGATTTGTCAATGACAAACAACTTTTTCAAATGAAAGGTTACTGTATAAATATTTTTGAGATGCTTAAACAATATATAGATGGATTTAGATAAAGATGCCAATATTATTAAAAGTTAGGATATCACAGACTCCTTGCTGCAGAAAGAAAAAATGATAACTTCTCAGGTATTCTATGGAATCAATTGTTTGTTCAGTATAGTGATCTAGTCCACATTACAAATAAATTCCAGATATTTAAGAATATTTCTTAAAAAAATAAATCAAAAATTGTTAACAGGATAGAAAAGCCATTTTATGGATCAGTTTTACTGAATTCTATGATAATTTTTTTTTTTCATATTCCACCCTTGTTTTAAATTAGAGAATACTTTCCTGCAGGAAAACGGCCCTTATCAAGCAATAAAATTGAAAAACATTTCTTTGTTATGGAAGATAAGACACATGCATACAGATTCATGGAGGTGTAATGTAACTGACTGTCATAAACAGGTCACTCATTTATATACACTGTAGTAGTGACTTCCGAAGCACCCCAGTAAAGCTAGATGCCCAGTTAATTTTAATGAGTATTAGGCTTCCAGATCCCTTAGGCAGCTTTGAAAATGTCAGCCTATAATTACAAACAGCTTGGACGAAAACCCATTGAATTTAATGGAAAGTCTCCCATTGATTTCAATGAGCTTTTGGATCATTGACTTTCCTCTTTCCACAAATATTTCTAAAGGGCTTGGATAGTAAATACCACATACTTTAGAAACACTACAATGCATACAATATCTTCACTTTTCAGTATATTGAACTGTTTGCAAAGTAAAAAAAACAACCAAAAACCAAAAAACCAAACCAAACCAAAAAAAACTATGAGAAGCCATAAAACTGCAGAACTATTATAAAATTTGATGGGAAATGTAAGGAAACATAATATTAAAAATAGAGAAAAGCAATTCCACTTCTGAGTTGCTCAGGACTGTTTTACAGAATTGTGTAAGCTGACAAAAGCAAATGAACCAAAACAGAGACTTTTGCAAGGAATGACTGACTTTGAGGAATGCAACTGTTGGTAAGGAATGTGTTTTAAGGTTCTGAAATTTTAAGACTTGTTCCTTTCAACATTTTCTAAGTAATGAATATTTGTTTCAGTTTCTTCTACTTGGGACTTTATTCTAATTGTAGCAACATGGGTTATTAAAAGGAATTTTTTGAAATTTTTGAAACAAAAGTGAACAGAAAGTGTAAAGTTTAATTTAGCATGAGAGAGGAAAATTCCCCTTACATAGCACTCATCAAAAGTTTATCTGTCTCTATCACTAAGCTATATTTTAGCTGCTTACACATCTACCTTTCCATACCTAGATATTGAGGAGTAATTTTGCTACAGACACTAAAAGCCTTAGGCAGGAATAGTTGGTTAAGCCACAAACAGTACAAACAAAGGTTACTATACTGTGGAGGTTCTCCTGAGATAGCAATCCAAGCAGGTGGCTCAGCCCCTGGAACACAAAATGAGGCAATGACACCTGGTTTATCACCATGCTATAATAAAATGCTGGTAGCCAAAAGCAGAGTCCCAAACAGAGAGATCACATGAGGGAGCAGGGAGGGCCTTAATTACTTTGGGGGAAGAAAAAGGAGTTTAAAAAGCAGGACATAGGGTGAAAACACCACAAATAATAGTTAAATGTAAGTAATATATAAATAAGCTATATGAGAAGTTTCATATAGCTTATTTCAAATTTCACCTACTCACAGTTAGAAACCACTCATTTGGAAATTAGCTTATATTAGGGGACATAGTGCATATTAGTGGGAGGGAGGTATGGAGAGACAATCTTCTGCGTCTATTCCCTTGACACTGGTAATTCTGAAAGCTGATAATAATTTAAATAATGTAACAGACAAATCTGATCACTGTTGCTAAAACTTAGCCTTGTGATTAGCTTTGCCTTACAAGTAGCTCATGCAAATGTACACACACATGCACACTAACACACACACACATGCACAACACACACAAACAGTTGAAACTGCATTAAAACAGAATTAATGCAATGACACAAGTTGAGCTGCCAAACCTCAGGGATTTAACCAGTGTTTGTCATTTAACATAGATGCAAGAGGCTCTGAAGATATAGTTCTACTCTACACAAAATGAAATGCAGATCTCTTAAGAAACTGAAAATCTGGACTCGAGTTTGCTGTGCAGTGTGGAGTGTTCCAGAAGTGCAGGAGCAGATAAGGCTGAACCAAAACTTCTCCCTGGGGTGTGCAAAATGAGATTGAACTGCAAGTGGGCCTTTAGTCCTGGCGACCAGAAGAAAGCCAGTGCAAAATCATAGGCAGCTGGATGATGGCTTCTCCACACCAGCTCTTTCAGTCTCTAGACTAGCTCCTGCTATGTCACTCCACTTGCTAGTGTAGGCATGGACTTGGAAATCCATCCAAAAAACTTTTAATCTGATTGGCAATGAATATACACTATTGCACAGTGCTCAGTATGAACGTCAATGAAATACTTTCTCTCCTGAACAGAGGTGCTGGAATTGGCTTTCAGTTTAATGTTTCCACAACGTGTTCATAGTGGCTTTACATCAAGAAGAATAAAAGGGAAGAAATAATCTACTTTTACATTGCTGCATTTTACCATTCACTTAAATAAATGAGAGATAAATTCTGAACACTTAGTTCAAATACAAATTAATTGCAATTTTAACATTTCTCTTATTTAATCATCTAAGTCTTGGTTCTGATGTTTCTGTCTCTTCCAAATGTAAAAAAACAAGTTGCTTTGTCTGCACTCTGTTTATGTTTATGAGTGAGAAAGAGAAAGATAAATTTTCCAAATGATTATTTTCCATTGTTTAGGCAAAGACAGGGGAAACACCAAACTCAGATTTGTTCCTTAATTTCTACTTCAGTCAAGTATCTTCACTTCTACTATACAGTCAAGATTATTTTCCCAATAGACAGCAGATTTCTACCTAATTAAAAATTGCTGAGGAAAATAATTATAAAATCATCATGACAGATTTGAAAGTCTTCCATCTATTTACAATAAATCACAGGGAGAGAAGTGAAGGCAGTTTACTAGAGATTATTTTTCTTCTGAGATAGAAAGTTCTATGTTCACATAATTACTTCTTTACAGTAAACTGTCAATTTTGACATATTTTTGTTCAGAACAAGTATAAAATCAGGAGTTCCAAACATAATAAAATAATTCTGTTACATTTCTATTAAAAAGCTGTTTCAAAATTTAAAACAGATAGTGATAATAAAAGTAAAATACACAAGTCAGTGATGAAATTTTATTTACATAAAAATGTAACATATGGCTACTTAAAAGATATTTTCCCCCAAATGATTCATTAGGAGAAATTGTTCTATTTATTGCCAGATCAGAGTGAAATTATACATAATAGAGTTTTCTACAATAGAGAAATTCCAGATTCCTTCAGGCATATATTTTAATTGCTTTCCATTTAAGAATGCGTTGTTTTAAAACACTTACATGTGAATTTTTTTGGTGTGCCTCATAATTATTTAAAGTTTATGTATCAGCATATTCATTCTAGATGCAAAATAGCAGCTGCTGATCATGGCTTCTAAAAAGTTCCTTTGTTCTAATTTTTTTCTGTTCACTTTGTTCATAGGCCAGAGTGCATAGAGTCTTTTTGCAACAATTTTCTTGCCACTAAATTCCTTTTTACCTACTTTTTCCAGTTTAATGATTAATGTTTTCATGAAGTAAAAGAGATTATATTGGACACACCATCCTGCAAGAAACAGACATTGGCGGTGGTCTAACTGTCCATACAGATGATAGAATGTAAAAAAGTGATTCAACATCATGTCTTTCCTGGCTCTTGACATTATTATGTAAAACCAAGCAGAATCCCAATGTTCCACATATTATTTTTGATCTAACAATCTTATGGAATGTTATTTGAATGGGTATTGTCATGCAAATCAAGTTATTCAATTTATGCAGCTTTCCTTTTCACTCTCAACTATAGAGAGTCGCGTACTCATTTTGGACCTTATCTTGTTCCTTATTTTACATGTCATTCTCAAATGTGATTTTATTTTGGTCATTGTCCGCTCACTTTTGCTTTAAAATATCCTCTTTTTATTGCAGCTACATGCCATGCCCAGTGTTACAGAGAGGAAAAGACCCTCAGGAAAACCTATAACCCAGCTGATTATTGTTCCCAATATGTTGGAATTCCAGGGTCAGCCTATGCCCCTTATGGTACAGTAAATCCTGAGCATGTAGATTTCAAAGAGCTTATTTGGCACTAACTCAGAGATAATTTAAGTTAAAAGGCCAGCTCTGCTCTCAGTTATACCTGTTAAACAGAAGAGACTCACAGCTCTGAGGTAGTCTTACAACATGAACCAACCAATATCAAAATCCTTGGATTTAGTTTTGGGTTTATCTGAGGAGCTTTTTTTATAGTCTAGGATAAATCTACTTTCACAAGAATGTAGCAGATCTTCTGTGAAATTAATTTTCAGTTCCGTCATTAAGAAATTATCAGTTAAGAAAATACCTATTGGTATTTCTAGGCCTCAATTTGGTACAAAAACATAACTTCATCTTTATTTTCCATTTGACTTTGATGGGAATAATCCCATGAACACAGCATGTGCCCAAGTGTCGTTCTGGGTTTCATCTGGGCCAAAAATCATTCAAAGCAACTGGATCCTTTTCACTGAGGTAAAATAGATTTTGAACCGAGATCTACTTATGTCAACAGGTATTGTGAAAGGTCAAATAGCATGTGTGAAATTTGGTTGAAAGTCAAATCTCCATGTCACCTGATCACCTATATTTTGCCCTGGGTAACTGGATATTAGGAAAATTAGGTATGTCATCAGTGAGAGTTTGGTTTAGTTCTGGAACAAGGTCCCCAGAGGAAGTGGTCATGGCTCCAAGCCTGACAGTGTTTCAGAATACAAGAAGACAGGTATAAAATGAGAGTAGGCTTGTAGCATGGAGTTAGAATTTTCTGAGACAAACAAATGTATCAGTTGCTAAGGTTAATGCAACCATTCTTTACTTTTTGTTTTGGAAACTTACAGGGGCTTAGGCCTGAAATATCTGACAATAAAGGAAAGGAAGATAGAGAGTAGCTGCTTAACCACATGAAATACCATTTCATCCTTTCTTACTCACAGGATCAGTCAGAAGCAAAAGAAAATAATGTGGCTGAACAAACAGAACTTTGTATTTGTGTGCTCACAGCATGGTACTTACTGTTATATACGACAGGACAGGGGTCACTTTTTTTAAAAAATCTTGCTTATTTTTGTTTCATAGTTGGGGATAAACTAGATCATTTTTTGAGCTAAATTTACTAAATGGGGAAAAATTTCAGACATACCAATCTTTGGAGTTCTCAATCCTGCTATGTGGTTGCAGTCTTCATTTTATGAATTAATAATTTTGTTATCTAAGGCCCAAGAGAGTGTTACCCACTGGATTAAATATCATTAGCATTCATTGAAGACTACTTCCTCAACCTGCTGAACATGACTTTGTTGTTCTCACAATCATACTATTGTGTGGCTCCTGTGAATTGCTGTAGAGACTAGAGGTACAGCCCTGTTTCCATCTGCTTTCCCACAAACACTCATTTTTACAAAATGGGCTTCAGACTCGAGGATTTGTACCCTACAGGGAATTTTCAGATGTTTGTGAATATTCTCTATTCCTTTTGTGAGAAACAGTGAGTGAAGTAAAATGGTCTGGAAGTAAAAATCATACAAGAACAGATGGGCACCACTCTTATTGTTTTCTTACTTACAAAGAAGTGTGGGAAATCACTTACAAAGCAATGAAAACTACGATGTTAATAGGGATTTGAATAATGGTTATGATATAGGTTTTCAAATTTGCATGCAATGAAATTCACACATTGACAATTTAAATTGTAAATGCAAACCTTTTCCAGGATGTATACAGCTCATGGAGAATAAACACAAACACACAGCAATCTGTAGCGGGTATGATTTACACTGGCAGCTTCTCACAGAAAATATCATCTGTCCACTGGGACTTTTGCCATTTTATTGCTCAGACTATTCTCATATCATATAACTTCTGCAAAAAGAAATACGTTTTTCTCTGGGGGACAGATATGCTAAGATGTTTGCTTATTTTATTTTATTGACAGTTTATGTGTACATTTTGTCAATAGGAAACTGTTGGGCCTCTTTTTAAAAGATGGTGTTAAACTAGGACCATGTTACATCTGCTGACAACTTTGCTTTTTCCTTCACACTGATTACTTACACCTAAGCCATTTTTTACCTGAATGAACATCTTTCCTAGAAACTTTTGTGTCCTGATTTTTTGCTAGCATAATCCTTGAACTTTTCATGCTGCAGAAATTGTGGAAACTGCATTTATTATTTGAGAGAGTAGAGAATTTTAATATACACTTTTAATAGAGAATTATAGAATTTAATATATGGTTGGGTAAAGATGACTTGATATTACAGGCACTCATGATTTCAATTTCATAACCAAAGAGTATTAGAAGCTGAAATGTAATACATCTGCTTGGATATACTGCAATAATTACAAGGCACACAGTTCATACTTGCTTTATTTTTGATTGTTAAATATATAATGGAATCATATACCTAAAGGTAGTTCTAAGTCAATTTTATCCTTGGACAGTTGCATATTTTTAATATCTATGAATCTTAAAATCTTCCTTTCTTTTCCTTTCATCTATGGGTTTGTAGCGTAATGCTACAATGATGTGCAATAATATAATGGAGTAACCCTCCTGCCTGTGAAGGACATCATTGACCTCAATGGTCCTACTTGGATAAGAACTTACCTGCTGGGACCTCATTATGAAACTAGTACCATAAACTTCTTGAAGAGATATTACTAACTGATTATTAACTACTCATTAACAAGCAAATGACATTAATAGATGTGATTAACTAGTTCCATTAACAGCCTGAATGATTCCATGAGGCACATTCTACTATGACATTCTTGTGTAATAATGACAACCTATGGGACCTATAAATTAGAATTATTTTATAGTTATCCATTAAGGAGTTATGGTGCTAATCAAAGTGATAGTCATTATTAGACCTACAAAAAATTACCCAAGACCATCACTGGTAAAGAATTCTACTCCTTGCCCACAAGATTTGTACCTATACCTAAAAAATTCACTCATGAATGGGAGGACATAAAACTATTAGTGCTATCAAAAAAATTAATAAGGAGAAGATGTGTCAATAGTCTAGAATGACAGTGCTTCAGAGACCTGGCAAAAGTTAGCTTCTAAAAGACTGGGGTAAACTTAACTTGCAAATCTGGGCAAGTGTTTGCTCTCAGTTACAATAAATTCTAGAATAAAACTAGTAAACATTCCCACTATTTCTTTAAACATTTGATACAGTTAAAAAATACTTTCTGACACATGTTCTTAAAGGATTATGTTTGCCTGTGATTTTTGTTATTTTCTTGTTGCATTGGTGAAATGGCAAGCCTTTATAGTTTCATTTTTATATATGATACACTCCTGGGTGTAAGAGAAGCAAGAGACACTTGGTAATGAAATGTGAAGTGTTTGAAAAAGCAAATTCCTCATAGGCAGAAACTACAGTGCAGTTTGAATAACAAAAAGTGTAACCAGAAATCAAAACATTTCTTAATTGTTTATTTATTATACAAATGTTAATTGCCTTGTGCCTTACACAGGCTGTACAATAGGACAGGTTAATTAGGCTGAGAAATGGCTAGCTCTAAAGGTGCAAGCTCAGAATAATTAAAAGTCCTGCATCATGTTAACACAACTCTCCTGTCATTTGGGCTCCAAGGATACTGCTTTGCATTTTCTTTTCTTTTCTTCGTGTTAAATGGTGATTTCTAAATGAAGAAATCCAAGGACAGAGCTTTGGCTGACTACGGATATCATGTGAGACAGATTTTCATGTGGATTTGACTGCATTGTGGGGAATGAAAGGACTACATAAGTCTGAATGACTTACAGTGATCCTTTAAAAGCCTTATTTGCATCTGCCAGTACTAAACCAAACAGCAGGAGCCCTTAATACTGCCAGGAAATAAAGTGGCCTCTAATTGCTTGTATGTTGATTGCAAGCTTTTCAGAAACAAATCCATCACATAAAATGTCTCCTAGGTGCTGAGCAGTGCAATGGTCACATGCCTTCTTTAAAGAAGGTCAGCTGAAGAGAAAGATGAGGGCTTACCAGGGGGAGGCTGGGCTGAAAAGAAATAATTTTAAAATTGGAATCTAATTATCACTGATTCTCATTCATACCAAGGCTTCTCAGAACACCAGCAGCACAAAAATATATAAGGCAGGTGTAAATTACAGTTATAACTATAGTATGACAATCCAGTGGTGTCAAAGCAGCATAAAAGAGCTTTATTGCAGGCAAAGGTTTGATGACTGCTGTTCTTGTAGTTGTACCTGAGTAACCCTGGAGCCACCTGCAGTAAAATAGAGCTCAGGGAGGTTAACACTGGCCACTTCCCAGGCAGCACTTTGCTAATGCTTTGCAATAGCTCACCTCCTACTAACTCTGGCAAGTTTGTTTAAAACCAATAGAAACTGCGTTGCATAAGCTCTAGTAAATGATTTTTCCAAAAGTGGATTGTTCTCATTGTGCATCAAGACCAGGTCCATTAAGTGACAAAAGATATTTGAGCTGAAGAGGCATGAAGAAGAAAATCGAACAGAACATTGGATTGGGATCAAAACATAAACAAAGAATAAAAAGAATTAGTTTAAAGGAGTGAAATGCAATTCTCACGAGGAGCTGTAGGTAAGTCAAGTGTTTCACACAGGACTCTATCTCCAATGGAGATACATTCACCTTGATGGGAGTGCCTGTGGGCCTCTGGACGTATCACTCTCTCAGAATGTGAATGGAGACAACTCCAAGAGATAGGATGGCATAAGGAATAAATTAGGAGATATTAAACATTTCCTGTCCCACTTTTCCACAAGACAGAGCACTGTATTCTGGTTTAACATAAATTAGAAATATCTTCATTCTGGTAAAAATAGAGAGGGAAGCCAGATTTACATGTGGTTGAGAAAACTACATTTTCTCTAGTCACATTAAGATTAGGAGAAATGTATTGTATTCACAAGTATTTATTCTTTCCTGGTACTAAAGGACACAGTTACATAGAGTTTTATAGATAATTTTGTTAATTAGCTCACTTTTTTCCCTATTTCTTCTCAAAACATGAAACACTGTGAGGAACCACTAAGTCTAGTGTACACTTTTGTAGATAGTAATATTCCATACAAAAAGCTATGCATTTGCTGATCTGGTTTCTTGATTGTATGCAGAATAATAAATTTCTTTGGTTTATGTTCACATATTACTGGGCTTAAAAATGAAGATAATGTTCAAGCATTTTCATTTACAACTTCTGATCAAAGCTGCTTTCTGGAGATGTTCAGAGCTCTTTCTGAACACTGTTCTTCTCAGTATGTGTCATTTTGTGATCATTCAAAGCTTATCATTATTTTATGCAAAGAATTTCAAGTACACAATCAAAAGTGTAGTCCCCAGACATCCCCTCGGGTTCCAACTCAGTAAAAATGGGAGATTTTTACTGAGGTACACATTTTCATCAGTTTACTTGGGCTTGTATCTCTTCTCCATTCCTGTACAAATTTGTGGAATAACCATCTTCAGGTGTGTCTATGACGTGCTCTTTATGAAGACCATTTCAGACTTCCCATACTATCATCAACTAGATTAAAGAAGAACTTTTTCTTGTTAATTTTCTTAGTTCTGCAGAGAGGAGTTGTCTTCACATGAAAATCAAAATACAGGAGAAAGAATGCTGTTTGGCTGCTTTTTTCCCAGCATAGCATTGTGATCAGGCCAGTGTTTTTACTTTTGGAAACACTAATACTCTGTAGAGTTAGATCCTAAAAATAAACTCGGGTAACTCTGGCAAACTTCAGTATGAAATATCAATATTGAAGTTCTGGGACTTGTTGGTGGCTCCTCTTCTACTCAAGTTTCAAAACCTTTTGGAAGAAAAACATCTTTTCCTGCACATACTTGTGGTCACTGGGAGGTTTAAGTAGAAACGCAGGTATTTTATGTGCATTTTCAATGTAGCATCCAATTCCTGTCTGTTTTGACTGGTCAATTAGACAAAGACTTCTTAGGCAAAGACTGTTGAGCATTGCAGCAGCTACAAACTTTTGTCTCTGTCGGTAGAAAATGTGAGCTGCTCATTTCCTCAGAAGCTCCAGACAGTCTGTTAAAGAAATAGCATAGATGGTGACATCAAATCATATGGCACACACAGATATTCCAGAAAGGCAGATTTTCTTGTGCACGTAGGTCTAATTCCAGGGGAAGAGAATTTCTTGAATATGAAAAGCTGAAAAACTCATCTGCTCATGTGGAGAAGACTGTCCTGATTAAAAAAAAAAAAAATAATAAGGCTGTCAGTTTTTCTACATTAATACTGGATTTTCATTTTTAATCATTCTGTAATCAAGCAGAACACTTGGTGCTTGTTTATACTTTGGTGCTTGTTTACATTTTTTTCCTGGATTCCTGTAACTTAGCTGTTCCCTGCTCAGCCACTTTCAACACATATTTCCCAGCACAGAGACTGTAAAATAGAGCAGGGAATATCTCTCTTACCAGTCATGGGTATAAAAAAGAAAAAAAAAAAACATGCTTTCATGAAAATATCCTCAAGAACAGAATTTAAATGAATGACAATGCATTTTGTCTATTTTGAAATAATGAGGGTTTTTCCTGTTCATTTCATACCAGTACCTATTTTTGAAATAAAATGTGAAATGAGCTAGTTAATACATGTTTGTAAAATGCTGAATTTAGAAATTTCAAATTAGAACCATAACAAATAATTTCAAATTTATGTAACTCTTGACTTTTAAAGTATTACTTGACCTCATTTCTTTTGGTGTACTCTTACAGAAACAAGATAATACTGCAGAGCTTAGAGAATTGAATAACAAGAACTTGATATTAAGTACCACTCCTTCAGCAGACATACTCCCTTACTAGGAAAATCCATGTTGTGCTTTGGATTTCTGAAGTAGTTGCTTAAACATACCTGTATGAGATTTCACTGGATTTGCTGTTTGTCTTGCTTTAATGCAGTCAGCCGTGGAAATGAATTACACATTTGCTTCAAGAAACTTAATATTTTGTTCCAGTGTATCTAAGTGAACAATCTGCATGGAAAGCCCCTGACTTCTGCTGTTACATCACTATGCAGCAGACACAAGAAGAGCAGAAATAAATTTTGTGATTTCTCAGCACTGGTAACATTTAATTAACATTTTACTGTGTGAACTACAGTGCATCTGCACGCATGCAGCCATCTCATTATTTCCATTATCTAGCATTAATTTAGGCTGCACAACATAGCATACAAGCATTACAATGCTAATTTTTAAATGAAACCCAAAGGCAAATTTAATTTTAAACAGCATTAATTTACACGGTGAAAAACTTCAGTGGCTTGTCTTATGCATGAATGTTGATATTAAATTTGCTATTTAATAAAGACTGATGAACAAATGGAGGGAAGTTTGTCAATGAGGATTTGTCAGTTTTGCTTCCTTTCCTCACAAGTTAATGACATTTGCTTCACAGACCATCCCTAATGAGGCAAGGGAGATCTGGCATTGTACAATGCTGCTGTCTTAGTTCAGCAGTATTAGTCAATCATACAAGTGTAGCACATTAGAAAGAGATGAGCAAGACTTATTGAACTAAAATACAAAGTTGTCAATTTTTTAAATTAAAAAAAATTAAATTATGCCTATGTGATTTTCTTTTATCTTATTTTCTTTTCTTTCTTTTTTTTTTTTTTTTTGTGCACAGTCACACTTCAGGAAGGATTCTGCATTACAGAGAAAAAAATAAACACTCCCAATGGGAAAAACATGGAAGCAAAGCACTCCACATCAGTTGAATGTGAAAGACCATAAAGGGTGTGTCTATGCCAGTCTATTCTAGTCATAATAGCCCCAAAATGTATATTTTGGGTTAAAATCTCAGTCATGAAAAATCCCCTTTGGCTTTTTCAGTTTAAGCCTTTGACAAGATCAATGATACAAAGGCTATATTGAGGTTAGTTTGCTTTAGCTGGACCTAAAAAAAACCTCCAACCATACTTAGGTCCTATACAAAAAAGGAAAAAGAAGGTGTTTTCTTATTTTCTCTCACATTATATTCCTCCAAATCAACCATCTATGGGGAAAAATAATTATAACTGTTCCCATATGAGCTTAATCCTAGACAGCTGAGATCTCATAGGAATTTATTCATTGATTATGTCTAGTTTTAGCCATAACTTCATAAAGAATAATTGTGAGTCTCTGATGCTCCCAAATACAATGTAAAACCATATTCCTAATGTCTCTTGGGACAGATTGTAAGCTAACTTGGGAACTCATTTGATTGATCTCCAATTAAGCCAATTAATCTCCAATTAATATTCTGCCTGTATGTACTATATATACTTTGATCTACATTACCCTCTCTGTGTAGGTAAGATAAGACATCACAGTAAGATAAGACATCACAGAAATCCTTTGAATTGAAAATGTTTTGTAAATAAATTTTATTTTTTCAACTACTCTACTAGGAGGGCCTGCTATACACCACATCTCATACCAGACCCATTGCTGTGGTTAAGCCCACCACACACACACTCCCCTCCTGTGTGATGGGGGAGAAACAAAAGTGGGAAGTAAAGACAGTTTAAGAGATAAAGAAAAAGTTGTGCAAGCTAAGCAAAAAAAGGAAACCTCTTCCCATGGGCAGGCAGGTGTTTAGCCTGCTCCAGCAGAACAGGGCTCTATCACACATCACGCTGCCTTGGGAAGACAAACACCGTCACTCCGAATGTTCCTCCCTCTCCTCCTCCTTCATCTCCAGCTTTTTATGTGGAGCACGATGCAATATGGCATGGAACATCCCTTTGATCCAGTGGGGGTCAGCGGTTCCAGCTGTGTTCCCTCCCAATTCCTTGTGCATCCTCAATCTCCTGGCAGAGCAGAGAAGTCCTTGGCTCTGTGCAAGTGCTGCTCAGCAATAACAAAAACATCCCTGTATCATCAACATTGATTTCAGATCCCACATGGCTTCTCGCTTTATTAGAATTAAATTTACAGGACTCCTCTGTCTCCCTTGTGGACAAAACCTCTGACATCATGGATTAATTTTCCTGACAAGTACAAATAAAAATTACAGCCCCATACCAGATACTGTGAAGTAAATTAACTCTACCCAAGCCAAATCCAGCACATCCGAAAACAGATGGAAAGGTATTACAAACACTTCAAGGGGCATTACAGGATAATATTTTGGCCCTTAAAAAGTAATTTTCCCACAGATACAATTGAAGTTTCACCAATGACAGTGGGAACTCTTCACTGATATGGATGCCTGGAGTGTTGCTGATTGCTAATATGATAATTGCTTTTGTATTGCTTCCAAAAATGAAGGAGATATTGCAGTTTTTTCTATCAGTCTTTAATATATGCTAACTTATTATTTTTCTTTAAATTAACCTTGTTACTCTAATCATTTTAATTGCCCCTGTAAGGCTTTTTGTAATATTTTTTTAAAGAGACAGTCACTAGTTAAACTCAGAGGCCCTGTAAAGAAGTTACCATATGGCAGTTTCCTTCTGCAAGGGTGTTTATGACCATGTCATAAGACCAAAATAAACAAAACCTCTCATCTGAAATGATAGAAATGTTGATGTTTGTTCTCCAGACTTTATTTATATTACACACAATCAACTCAATCCAGCCATTTGGTGATATGCTCTTTTAAGATCTTTACAGAATTATGTTCAAGTGATTAAGAAGAAAATAGACCAATTTGTTCTTGTTTAGACTATTCTCATGCTACTGGAACCTCATATATTTAGTGAATGTGAGATAGATAGGTAGGGCACATGGGCTGAGATAATGGCTGTGTGCTGGAAGTCTGGAATGAGAGCAGCACTTTAAGCTGTTGGGTGGCATAGATAAAAACCAGACAGGTCTTAGGCATTGTAGTGCTATGGAGGTATAATGTCACAGGACTTGTGCACAACTTTTGAATAACAGGACATTAAGTTATGCAGATACCTTGCATAAAGAAAACGAAAGAAAGATGAATAGGTGAAAGGAAGCTTAAAAATAGGAAATCTGACTTTTTTTCCCCTTTCTGTATGAAAGGAAAGCTCCCTGATGCTGAGGTTATTCATTGCACCAGGACAGAAGCAATTTATTCAACTACAGCTCAGGCAGTGTCAGCAGTTTCATTAAATCCACTTCTAAGAGGTCCAAAGCCTGACTGCAATAATTTTCTCAGGCCTGAAACATTTCCTTAAAGGTCTTTCCCAGTGCACCAAAAAATATCATAGACTTATGTGCAACGGTTTCTCTCATTTTCTGGTTAAAATAAATCCATTTTAATGATAGCACTTTGCAACATCTAGGAAGTTTCCTTCACTTATTCTTTTAAACTTGTTTTAGATGACACAAGTTTTTCCTTACTGGGTTTCCCAGTGGCTTTTTTTTTTCAAGCAAAGAACTCTTAGAAGCAGAAAGCTGCAGTGGAATTTATCTCTACCCTGCTTTCCACTTTTCCTCCTTTGCCACACAAGCTTAGCTTCTTGCAAGGAGGTAGCTTACAGTGATCTTTTACCTCTCTGATGTGTGTGGTCACTTAGCATCTGCTTTTAACAATTCATAAGCATCTGAGTTATTTTTTTCAAATAGACTGTAGTTTCCTGAGGTTAATAATCAAAATTATGCTTGCAAAACTCACAGTATATATTGTTCTGTCTTCCATGCCACTCTTATCTCAAAGATACGAGATTTTGGTAGTGGAGGTTGAAATTTTATCCTACATGTTAATATTTAAAGCATCTAACACCTTTCTTGTATTATCCTTGCAGACCTAGAATAATTCAGAATTTTGTACACGTGAAAAATTGAAAGATACTATTCTTAAACTTATATTGCACTTTTCTTCCTTCTACAGCTTTTTTCTCTAAAATATTCCCCAGACAATTTTGAAATTTGAGCTTGACACATATGTTTAAAGAAGCCTTAAACAAAGTTTTAGCATCCTCTCTGGTAACTGTGTGATCCATGGGTAACAGCAGGTTGTTGGTTTTTAAACTGAGGGAGATTTATGCATATATTCTATTTCCCATTGCTTTGCTGAAAAGCAGACATAATACAGTGTGCAATTTCACAGCATAACAGAACACTAACAAAAAGCATGCATCAGGGTAAAGAGTAGTCTTAAAAATGTTCTGTCGGCATAGCAGCCAAGTGGACTATTGCTTTATCTTGCTCTAGCTCCTGTGACAGGTGAGTCCTACATTATAGTATTGTCACTTAAATTCTCTGCAGTACCTATCCCATTTCTAGTGACCTCTTCCTCTATTTTGGCCTCATATGCTTTCTTTCTATTTTCATAGCTATGTCAGCTAATGGAAATTGAGATTATGGGCATTAATGGGACACATATTTGATGATGTTAAAAGTGTAGGTATTGCTTTCTGGAACTTTAAATTAAATTTTTTTTCCATTGCAATTACCTTCAACAGATTATTACTTTAACTCATCTAGTAGTCAGATTTATACTTAATTAGTTCCCAAGAAACTCAGAAATTAGTGTGGGATTTTTCAGTCAATGAAGTAAAATGGCACAGACACATGATGTATTTAAGCAAAGACAATCTATCTAAAGTTACTTAAATGGTGGAACCACTCAGCATCATTTGATACTTCAGGAGAATATGTTATTCACTCTTTCATAGAAATGTTAACATTAAAATAAATTTCATCTTTACAAATATCCCATGTAGAAGTAATTGGTCATTAGCATCTGTTTATAGCATTGGACAGAACAGAATGGTAGAGAAAAAGTTTAGATTATTTACCACAGGATTTTTACTTGAAATTAGTATGAGATGCCTGATGTAATTAGTTTCTTCCTCTAAGAGTCACAAAACAGCAGCAAGCTGGACTGTCACACCACACATACTGAGAGATGCTGAGTGTACTGCAGTATCTTCTGAAAATGCTGACCCCAAAATGCTTTTTCAATGAATTAGATCTCTCTTCTTGTTTCAAACTCCCTGAGGCTCACACATCGCTCAAAAATTAGTTTCTTTACTTTGTAAACTGATTTTATTCTGAAAGGTCATTAAAAAGCAGTGTTGTGCCTCCTTCTGCAGTTCATAAAAATCTTATGCTGTGCCTCAGAAGCAAGCAAAACTTGTGAGCAATTAAGTCCCTCCTTCCTGTTTTTAACTGATGGTATTTTAAAATAAAACTCCAGAGGCATGAACTGTCAGTTGCTGATACATTGAAGGATTTGGCTGGTGTGTAGATTACCTCCACTGCATTAAAATCCATTTGCACTGCCAAGTATAGCATTAGAAAATTCCAGTGTGGGATCAGATTAGGATTCCTGACTTCTCCCGTCTGGGAACTGAAGGCCAGGTGCATTTTTTTCTTTGCTTGTCTTCATAAAAGACAGCTCTTAAGAATTGTTACAAAATCATGGGTGACATATTTCTGTGATTTTCCAGGTGCTTTTCAGCAGCTACCCAGTTATTAGTAGAAAAGTGGTGTAGTTGGTAAAGTGAATACAAACAACTTTGTGAATTTCAGAAAATTCTTCAGAAACCAATTTCAGAAATTTCTTTCAGAAAATTCTGCTGACTTTCATTTCCCTGCTAAACCATGAACCTGTTCTGCAGTCTCCATTCATGGAGGACTTTGCCTTGGAGTGAGCTGGATTTAGTGACACAAAACACACAGCTGAAGTGACCGTCTCTCACCTCCTCTGTGTATTGAAAACTTGTAAAGCTGTGAATGTCTGGTGATTTTGAAACTTTATCTTCAGCGAACACAATCTGGGATTCAAGCTTACCAGAGAGCACAGAGGAGTCTGATTGCTTCAAGTCTGCATACAACTGCTGCTCTGTGTGCAGACACTGAACTAGATTCTCTGTGTCAGTTATTTCTGTCAGCCAGTCCCAGCAGTAACTGTGTGCTGTGCTCCTTTAGGTTACCCACTTCCTCCTGGGAAAAATCTAACTCCTTTATCTCCCTGCTCAGATGCTAGTGTACTGCTTTAACACATTCTCATGAAGCCAAAAGCAAATGTTTAGCTTGTTGGGGTGTTGGCTTGTTTGTTACAAGGCAGAAGAGGGACTAGAGATTACTGATCGTTATGTTTGGAGGAAGGGAAGCAGTGAGTGCTGCCAAATTTTTATCAAGTCACAACATTTTATCACACTGGAACATTTTATCATCTTATCCATGACAAACTTTCCATTGCCATACAAGGGCAACCCTGAACTAGTGAATACATGAGTGACAACGGTCTGTTGAAATACCTTTCAGATTACTCTCTTTCTCCTCCTGTGACAGCCATCTCATTGTCTGAGTTCATTATTATAAAGGACATGTGTCTCTATGAAACAGTGGCATTCATCCTAATAGTTTAAATACTTGTTTTACTATATGATTTTTAAAATTTTAATAAAAATCCAGCATATGTGCAAAATAGAGAAGAAAAAAAGTCTGTGTCATAATCTGTTAAGATAGAAGAAGGGACTTCTGCAATTCATAGTCCAACATACTCTGACTAATAGTAATTCTGAGAATGGGAAAGGTCAACTGGAAGTCACTATCTTCATTTGTATCTCTTGTAACAGTTTACAGCTGTAAATGAGACCCAGTTTTAACATTCCTTCAATTATTTCTCTGCCTCATTTCCATTGCCTCTTTTTGGCCTGTCATTCTGTCAATGCCTTTTCCTTCACAAACTAGTTAAAGAGTGCATTAATTTAAAGTGGCCAACAGCTGGGTTAAATAGCAATAGGCAGCAATTGTTAGGTAACAATATTGTAGATGCAGACCGGAAAATGAAGAAAACATATTATGTGTCTTGGGGTGGGAACATATCAAAATTACCCTCATACGTGAAATAATACAATCTTACCGATTTATATAAACTTAAAACTTAGAAACTACTTCTCTTTCTCAACGTGGAGAAGACCAATAGATGGTCTACCTTGGGGTGATGCAAAGAGAGAGGCAAGGGGACAGAAAATGCTTGGAAAACATTACATACATGAACAACAATCTTTTTAAAGGGTCTTAATTAGTTCAAGGGGACAAAGGGTGCAGAAAACTTTGAATACTCAAAAGACTACTGGTGATCAACCATCTCATCTACCTGTCTGTGATGATGGGGGACAAGAACAGCTTTAAACCCCTATTTGGGGATGGTCTTTGCTGATCTTTTCAACAGAAAGGCAATGGAAACTCAATTTCATTGTCTGAGAGAATTACAGAGTCAGTATTACTAAGTACAAAAAAGCATCAAGAAAACAGATGTCTGTCAGGGAGCAGAGAAGAGAAATTGCTCTCCACAGGCAGATCAACCAAATGACCTCAGACCTTCCTTCCCCTCTGCCAGCACTGTTGTTCCTGTATTTCCAAGGTGCTTTAGGGCCTTTGCTAGCTTCACAGCAGTTGAGAAGAAGTGCTTGTGGTCATTTTCGTGCCTCATGACTGAGGAGTTCTCAGGAGACCACTGGTCAGGGGACTCCTCTCTGTCACTTGGTACTTCCTTATTCTGGCAAAAGCATTTCCTTCTTTCTTACTATGTCCTCGCTGGATCTCATCCTTCTCCTAGAAATGTGTTTGAGCTGTTTCTATGGTTGTTTTTTGGTTTTTGGGGGGTTTTTTGGGGGCTGGGTTGTTTGGTTGCTTGGTTGGTTGACTGGTTTTTGGGCTTTTTTGTTTTGTTCTTTGTTTTCTTTTGTTTTTTTTAGTTGGTTTCTTTTTGCTATAAGCCTCAGCAGAAGCATTCTTTCAACTTTAAAATGAGGGTCTTGTTTCTTGGTGCTGGTGGTTGGCTGAAGCGTATAAGAAATGTTGTCTTCCTTATAGTATAACATTCATTAGCTATATGGCGGTGTTAGTAGAATAATTCCAACTAGTTCACTCTCAATAATCAATGAAGCCTAAGAATAATCAATCCAACCTAAATGAAACTAAATGACTGATAAATCAGAAATACAGGTTGCCTGGAGTGGATGATATTTTCCTCATGGTTTTATTGAACACTCTGGGATAGCAGAGAGGTTGCCATACATATGCACGCTGTCATCTCTGTACAGACATTTTGCTAAATCTTCCCTATGGTGTTATTAAGCCAGTCTTGTTATTTTGTCTCCTGCAACAAATAATGACACTTTTCCTATCCTAGGGTAGTAACAGTATTGAGAATCACAAACCACTGAAAATAAGGAATTATATCTTCATAAATCATTAGTTTGATTTGTATTACAGAAATTATTTTAAAACTACTCATGATTAAGGTTTTCCTGTTGATTTTGTGATTGTTTTTTGGTCGTCATTCATGCGATTAATTTTCAAACTTTGATTTCTTATAACAAAAAAAGTACAAACTTGGCCTTTTGGTCAACTTGGCCTTTTTAATGAAGGCTGGGATTTATGCCAAATGCCAAGGTTGTAGCAGCACAGATTTTAAAAGAAATAACCCGAAACACATAGCTATCACAAAAGTTGGAACATTTGTATCACTATTTTTTCCAATAAAAATATTATGATACTGTAGAGAATTCCTCTAAACAGATTTTGTGTTGGCTGAAGTTGGTATTTTTTTCCACATATTCAAGCCACATGGATCCGATTGTCATTTGTACTTAAGGCCCCCTTTAGATCTCTTGAGAGGAGTGTACAAAGGCCTGTATGTGAATAGATAATTATTTTATGATCAGTTTAATTTTTTTTTTCTTTTTCAGGATGAGATAAAGGGTTTAAAAGGGGGATTTCAGTTCCCAAAGAAGAAAGTAAATTATTTGTAGCACTAAAATAATTTTTTAGTTGTTACATTGGCTTGGGGAAAATGTGGAATTTGTGGGACTTCCCTGCTAGTTTTCCCTTCCAGAAATGGTTTGTCCTGAGTGGCTTTCTGGGATCTTTATTTATTTTGTTTATTTGTTTGTTTCCCAAAAGAAGAAAGCAAATAAAGATTTATCCAAACATAGAAGAGATGATTCTCCTTTTTCCTTAGATTCTCTGCATCTTCTTTTGTGGGCTTTTGTGGTTTTATTTTGTTTTAAAATTTGGATTGATTCCTGCTCTTTCTCAAAATTTTATTTTCCGTCATACTACTTTATAAATTGTATGTTGTAAGATGGACATCTGAAGCAACATATCTTCTTTCCTATTTTTTACTTTTCCATGGGAACTGGAGAAAAAATGCATGCCACATTAATTAGTAAATGTGACAGACGTGACATTTAGGATGCTTTTCTAAGTCTACATGCTTTCATTTTATGTCTTATTTTAGTCTGATTCTATTTCTGGTTTTACAGCAGAATAATTAAAGTTTCTGGATTAAAATTTTATAACTGTTAGTTTAAGCTTCTTAATAGTACCCAAACTATTTGCAGACCTTAAGATGAAAGGATTTATTATTAGTACTTTTTTTTTTTAGTTTCAGTTTAGATCGACAGAAGTTATTACATCCAGGACTGGAAAATTAGAATTTATTTCAGTTTTATCTCCTGTAAAGTTAATATTTTGAGTTTCTCAGTGTTACCTAAGCACTTCAATTTTTCTATTCCATGTTTAAATGTGTAAGTTCTGCAAAACAATGAAACACATCTCTCTTTTGGCTTTTGCTAAGGACTTTAGAGCCCATGACACAGTGATGACTGCGGAGCTGCTTTGTCAAAGAGAGGTGACAAATTGTGTTAATTATAACAAATGTCAGTTGTTGAAGTGATTTATTGCAAGAACAAGGATAGGCTGGTTGTACACTGTGGAGTAAAGGCCATGAAAGACTTTTTCATATGTATGTAAGCACATTCTATTCACAGTCCCAGAAACAGAGAGCTACAGTAGCTTTGCAGGCCAATTAATAAAGCAGTGTAGGTAACTAATTAAGGTACTGCAAATATAAGTATCATATTAAGGTAAAGTAAGTGGGATTCATAGTGACATATGACTGTGGCCATAAATAATTTTCAGGTTTTGAATACACATGATTACTGTGCTTCATTCCAGTGCAAGAAACTGACATTTAACATGCTTTGTATGTCTTAAAACCTACATATGTATATGTAAAAAGGTACTTAAAAATCAGTAAGTACATATTTAATTCTTTTATTTTTTTTTACCTTAAACTAAATTCTTTTTCAAATGAAAATTACTTATTTGATGGGCTTTTCAATGGTATTAATAATGTATTTTACTTAGAAAAAAAGAACAAGTATTTAAAGTGCATTTGAAGCTATTGCCTTTACTATTGTTTGAGGTTCATCTTATTTTCTTGAAGACAAAACATGATAAAATTACATACATACAGAAAGAACTAGATGTAGCTCTGTTGTTTTGATTTTGGGGGTTTTTGTGTGTATTTGGATTTTGTTGGTTTGGTTTTGGGCTTTTTTTGGACTTAGCATACAGCCTTGCTAGTGAGGAAAAACGGAATTTAGATGTTGTCAAACTCTCCAAGGCCTGTCACATTTGCACCAATATGAGAGTTCCTAAAACATTTTTTTAGCTATCTTTTCACTCTTAATCTCTCAGAGATGTTGTGAAAATGAATTGTTAACTAGGCAAGCAAGTCATTTCTAACAGAAGACTAGGAATTTAGAGATTGGAAAAAAAATTAAAAGTGAGGAAGGGAAAGTAAAATGGAAATTGGAATAAGGATGTAAGAAGAAGCAAATGTGCATTAGCACCCAAAATTGTTTCTCAGAAAAAAAATGAAGAATTTTTCATTAATTTTATGCAGAACACCTGCAGAAAGGAAATGACAAATGCCCAGTTACATCCAGATGGATATTAGTGCCTCATGTGATTTAGGGCATGACATGTATAAGAAACTTACTGTTTCAATTCATTTCAACTTTCAGTACCAATATCACAGTGATATTATGATGTGAGATCTCTTCCATTATTTTACTAGTTAGCCAGGTGTAATTCACAGCTCCTAGTGCCTATACAAACATCAGAATGCAGGACATATGTGATGCCATGGTAGCATTTATATGTATCCAGATGCTTCTCAAGAATGACATCGACTTTCTGCAGGTCCTGCATCAAATCATGGAAGATGGAAACACCAGATAGCTCTAAAATGGCACTATAGTCCTCTGGTGTGATATGTGAATGTGTCCCATAATTTCCATTCCTTCAGGAGGGTAAGTGCTGTACTGTCTTCCAGCTGGATTAGTGGCACTTTTGATTCAGCAGAGTCAGGTTTTCCATCTCCATCTTTTCTTTGATTTCTATGAGCGGCACTTTACAAGGTGAGTTGGGCCTTATTTGGAGTGAAAAATGTTGTAAAATTTTTCCTTTTCTCTGAATTATAGCACCACAGGTTTTTAAATAAGCTCAGAATGACATGTTGGAGAGTATTTACAAAGTGTAAACCTGTATATGACCTTCACCTGCAGGGTATACTTTTCACTATATTTCATTCCTAGAACAGGCAACACAGGACCAGGATCTTTGTGAACTAGTTTAGGATCTTAAAAAGAGAGAAATATGATGAATAAGCTAGGGGTTTTATCCACATACTTTATTATAATGAAGCTGATTAATTTCTCTGTTCATACAAATGTAAAGGTACAGGTTCAATTCCTGTGGCTGACATTAAACATGATTTTTCCCGTTTTCTTAATCTTACAGAAATCTCTTCAAACATTGTTTTGGGAGAGGAACTTGAGAGAAGGGATCAGAAAAAAAGAAATCTATCTTATTGACAGCCTGGAACATAGAGAATTTATTTTAGTCTTGTCAGTTATGCCCTCTTTCCTTTGTGAATATTGGAGTAGACAAAGAGAGCAGGCCAGAACCTTTTGGGTTGCCAGATGGGTTACTTACAATTAATATTCACACTTGGCTGGACGTAGTGGAAGCAAAGGAAGTTTTGACCTGAATTAAGTATTTTCTGAATATTGATGTGACTTAAAATGATCCTTATTTTTGTAGGGCTCAAGATAATACAGGGATATGATCTAGTTTTTCACTTTTTTCCACAATGCCAATGTTGACACATGAAAAATCATTTGCACCTGGTGGATTAATGTAATGATTATTCTTTAAAAACCTACTGGCCTATGGATGGAACTGCACAATGCCTATTCAGTAGGAAGAAAGCAACCAGCCCAGTTCTGCCAGCTTTTACCAGTTCACCAGATGGTCAGGAATGATTTTGGGATTGGCCACCTCCAGGGACCACCAAAGAGACCCTCAGGACAGAAGAACATATCGATAAAGAGGAGGGAATATATGGTAATGATTTGAGGAAAATTACTATCATAAATATATGTTTATTCTGTGAAAATCAATAAACATGTATCTAAAATATAGCATATACATTAGTGTTAAGGACTTTTCATTTTTACCAATTTTTGGTAACACCAGGAATACTTAGAATAAATAAGTGGGAAAAAATATTGCTCCAACACTCAAATTACCAGTTGCCCTTTGTTTTAAAAAATGCCATTAGCATTTCATGAAACTCACCCTCTGTGCTGAGATTATTTATTTCTTATTAGAATTGTAACTCACTCTAATTAAGATAAACTGTTTCTATTTAATTGAAACCTGGCATTTTTAGACTAAATTCTAAATGTCTGCAAAGAGCACAGGAATCAGAGTCAGATAAGTGATATTGATTTTGCAAGTGTCTGATTTATTTTCCTGGATATGCATTACTCATATGCACATCTATGTAAAAAGGCTCCAGAAATCTATCAGAAAGTGAAAAAAATCACTTGCTAACTATTAGTGAAGCTGAAAACTTGGATTAGTGGGACTACACACTAAAGAGGGCTATCAGTTATTTGAACAAGCTTCAGGAAGATTAATTTTCAGTTGATGATGGTTATTTATTTGACTGTAAGAGGACACAGCTATTGTCACATACAGAAAAAAGTCACAATAAATGGATGGAGCTCATGTTAAAATAAACTCTTACTATCTTCCCTTTGACCATTCGAAGCTTGATGTGGTAATTCAAGCTGAAGAGCATTTTTATGGTCTGCCAGGGATATTTATTATAACTCAAATTTATCCAAGTAATATCTCATACGACAGGGCACTCATCAGAGTGCCCTGTCATGGAATTAAGATTCACAAACCCCAACCCCTAAAATTAACACTCTCCAGGGCAGGGCTTGGAGAACGAGAGTTTTGCTCAGAAACTAACGGTTATTCAGTATTTACCTTGCACATATCATTGTGACAACAAAAGGATATACAATCTTTCAAATTCTACAGCTAATCTATTTCAGACTGTGAGATGACAGTAGGGAAGGAGGGTGTCTTACTCAGGGGTACTATTTTTCTCACCAGGCAAAGTAGAGATGGGAATTAATCAGCAGCGTGCCTGTTGACTCATTCGCTTTCAAAAGTTGGAAAATAAACAATAAATGCTTAGCAACCAAAGTCATGCACAGTGCCTCTGACTCATGAAAATATATACCCCAGCTGTAGCCCTCACTGTTTTCCTCCCACTGCTAGTTTCAGTAACCTATTCCATGTTCTTTTTCAGGAATTAATGGCTCCAACACTGCCATTGAAGATGAGTCTAGAGATATGCTTTATATGATTATAGTAACCTAGATGAAAAATGGTAGGTTTAGTGATGTTCATTAACCTAAAACACCTTACAGTGTCACTCAACACCTTTTTATCCATATTTCTTAATATCTTTTCCCCTAGCTTACCTGGTGAACTAAAACCATCAAGCCCTCCAATAATTCAGATTGATAGGGCTAAGAAAACACAAGCAAAAAGCAAGCTTGGATTCAAAAAATCAGCCCCAACTTCATTTTCTGAAGTGAAGAGTTAAAGACAAACATTTGCCTGTTTGTGATACAGTTCCCTCTCTGGCTCTTTCCTGAGGCACACACAAGCAGCTGAATCCATGATGATATTTAAGTTCTCTTTGAACTTGGCCTCAAGTCTGTAAATGCCATTTCTCTGCTGCAGTGCCTACTTTTGCAACCTGCCAGCAATCTGCACCATCCCTAGAGAGCAGTGAGGTGGCCAAATTGACCCTGCAGGCACCAAGGTCCCAAGGATGCTGCATGTTTGAGAAAATCCCCGGGCTTGCGTGCCTCAAGCACAGGCGGCTCTCTGGTGACATTGTCCAGGGCCACAGGTCCTCCCTTATCTTCCTCCCTGCTACTCCCTGGCAGATGGGAGACAGAGAACACATAAAAAACTCCAAGAAGGGACCCAGTTCCCACAGCACAAGGGTTGCACTGTGACTGAAAAACAAGCTAGGGGAGTGGCTTTTGAGTGGGTTTTGTGTTGCAGTGTAGGTGGGAGGAATGTTACTCATGAGTGCAGCAATGATCTCAAGAAATGAAATAAAAAATTTGAACTCAGTCTGTTTCCTAAGAAAATGATGGGTTTGTTGATGCAGTTCATAAAATAATAGGAATTCATTCTTTTTGCAGAATAGCAGGATTGGAATTGGGGGTCTGAAGGAGCCACTAAACCCTGATGTTACAAGAGGCACTTTCTCCCAGTTCCCTTTGTTATAGAGGTTTAAGGAAAGGATATAACCACAATCTACTTCATCCACTTTAAATGAAGCTGAGCTCATGATACCACTTAGTCTGCTGAACTCAGGACATAGCATGTGGGTTTCTTATTTTTTCCTTCTCTAAAGTATTTCTTTTTCCAAGAATGTGCTGTAGGGTCACTCATTTGGCAGAGGTCAGTTCAGCTCTTTCTCTCAGTAGAATAGTTTGATTTCTTTAAGAGGTACAAAGAACTAGCTCTTTTATAAGTTAGATAAGCATGAATGAAGAAGAAACCACAGAAATCCTTGACTGAATAGAGAAGTATGTACAGTGTTTTAAGTTGTTACTACAAATAGATATGAGCTCAGTCATTCTGGTAGTTAATGTCCATTGAGATAACTATCAAAAAGAGCTGCACTTCTTTATAGAAGTTGCCTTGTGAACAAAACGTATTCTGTGAGCAAAATATTAAAGAAAGGTTGCCTGAATAGTGGATTCAGTATGTAACCTCCTATTTTAAATAGCAGAATCAAATAAAGCACCACAAAGACACACAATGCACAATGTTTCTTTAAACACGACAGATAAATAAATAATCCAAAACGTATCTGAAGGCTTATTATACACATAGCTAGGGATTACAATTCAACCATGTGTACCATAAGTTATTTATTACAACATGGAACAAATATATATTTATTTCAAATGCCAATTGACAAAGGAGATAAATATGGAGAGAATAAATTTTTTATTTTGCAGAGATAACAATTCATCATGAACAGAGGTCTTCAAAACCAAAAATCAAATTCCACTGAAGAAATAAAAGATTTTCACTAATATCTCATCCTGAATACACTGTAAATATTTCATCTCATAGCTCGGAAGTGTTCCTTTTTATGGTGTATGACACATTAAGAAAAAAAAAAAGAAAACAAACAAACCACAAAATGAACTTCCAGGTTTTTTTTTCTGGACAAATTAAATATTCCTTCTGTGGTTTCTTTATTTGTTTGATTTTGCTTTTAACTCAAAAGTGGAAATTTTGGACTCTAAGTGAAGTGAAAACCCATCAAAACAGACTAATTCACTTAAGGATCAGGTCAGTTTCTCTTGAGTCTTCTGCAAGAGCAGCAAATTGTGCAGACTGCTAAAGGTAAGACATTTATTGAGAAAGCTCGGAAAATGAGACTCCAAAGAACATTTTTTTGCATCAACTGTGCATGGGATTGGTTCAGTTAGTCAGTAATGAACTATCAGATGACTTCATGCAGGGGTGGAAGAGATTGCATGCCTTCCATTACACCCTTGGGGCTCTTTTCCGTGATGAGTAACTCCCATTTTTTTCAGATGACAAAATAGTTGCTCTTCCTCTGGTGTCCAGGGTTTGATTAACAAAAAAATCTCTACAAAAATGAATGGCAAATTAAAAGAGCGATTTGCAGAACTAGAACTAGACATGTTAAATTGTTGTTTACACCAAGAAAGAGTATGTTTTTACATTAATTGTTAAAGAAAATGGAATCAGGCCCAAGTGGAGTTGCAATTGTCCCACTTATAGGACGCAGCCTGAGAGCTCATTTCTTGGCTCCCTTGGGTAACTCGGTAAGAGCACAAGAAATCTGGAATCCTCCTTTGCCCCTTGTGTTCACTGAGTTTCCGCAGGTTGAAGAGGTTACTCTTCACTATGGAAATGGCAAAACAGTATCAGACCTGAGAGGGCCCAAGGGTTCTTGTGACATGTGTGAGAGACTCAAGTTTGGTTTGTTGTCACCAGTTTAAATCAACATCAGTTAAATCCTCAGTCTTTAGAATTTTTCTGTAATTTTGCTGTAATCCTAAAACTCATTGGAGAATTTAGTAAGTGAAAGGTAACAAAAATATCATGCCAGTGTTTGAAATACAGAAATATATGTTTTGTTCTTAAAAAAGGTAACATAATCTTGTGGATTCAAAAGTATGTTTGGGTTTTAGTAGACTCTTGAATACAGGAACTCCATAATGTTAAATCCTTGTTTAAAGTCACTGTGCAGTATAAATAACTTCTTGTTTAAAATAAGTATTTATTTTTAAGTGATACTTTAAATCTCAATAGCAAACATGAACCACAGGAAAGATATAAACTCCTACTACATTCTATGGCTTAAAAAAATATTTTTCAGTAAATGCACTAGCAATGAAATAAGTAGCTGCTTAAATTGGAACATGGAAGTACCAGTTTGTCTGAGAAACGATTGCTGTGGGAAAAAACATTCCCTTCTAAGATAAGACCTAAATTATTTCTGCCTACTATGTTTTAATCTCCTCAAGTTAAGGAGCAAATCAGTAAAAAGCAGAGGAAAAACTATAATCCAAGACTAAAAGGAACAAAACATTATTGAAACACTTTTTCTTGTTTCCTGAGATGTCATAATCTAATTTTTTAGATTTCAGCACTTCTAAATGTCAATTTTATCTTAATTCTTTTTTGTTAGTCGAATATCAAGCAAATGTGGGTTTTACACAATATTTTGCTAGGGTATAACACACATAATGGTAGCTCAAGCCTAAAATGCTGAAAGTAGATACCCCAAGTCTGTAGAATGCATCACTTAGAACTCTGTAAGAAGCCATTTTCCAAGTGCCTTCCTATCTCAGAAGAGTGCAAACTGTGTCTGAGAAATGCCATTCTTCCCCATAAGATTACATCTATTTCTAACATTTCTGTAATAGTTTATTAATAAAAATATGTACCATAAATATTAACCCTGACGCTGTGTAACTATGAGGATTCTGAGTATAATTTTGTGTCATTGCTGTCATTTCAAACATCCATGGGAGCTGAAATTTGTTGTGTTTGCAGACCTGAAAATGACAGAGGGTTCTCAAATCAGCTACGGTCACTTGGCACATCTTTAGAGGTGACTTGCTATTTTCAGTACTCAGGTGCCTGGCAGGAAATTATGACAAAAAGCACTGCCTAAAGCATTTATCACTATAAACCAATCCTGAGACAGCCTTTCCAAAGGTATACTTTTATTAGTGTATGAGGGCAATAAAGAATAAGCAAAAATAAAACCACACGGATGAAAATAAAAATAGAAACTTGCAAATACATGCTTATCATTTATAACAATTTATTTTTTTAAGATCACTCTGTGAAAAACAGAACAAAAGGCACTTCAAGAAGGTGCCCATTCAGTAATATTTCTTTTTTCTTAAAATTGGAGGTGTGATAGTGTTCTTTCTCAAACTTGTTGTTTTGCCTGTTTTTCATTAATAAAACTAATGTTTTATTTCCAAGGAAACCTTTTAGGCATCAGACTAGCAAGGAAGACAATCCTACTAGACTTCTGGAGTTGTGGAAATTTGGGGTATTCTTGTGAAGTGCTCTCATGTTAGTAGTCATGCATTTTTTTCTCACTAGAATTGCTATCACCAGGAAATTGCTGGGCACATTTCAGATGGACAAAGTGCATGTAACATTCATGTTATCAATTTCCATCATAAAAGCAACAAGCAGCAGCAGTGGGAAAGAGTTAATAATTTAGAGGGATACTGTTTGAGGGATACTGCCTGAGAGAATAACAAGGAATAGATTTCTTTTACATACAGCAGAAGCTGGATTTAAAAGCAAACAATAAGGTGTCTATGGTATGCACATCTATATACCCATATTTAATTTTTTTTTTTTTATGTAGGTCTGGCATGGGAAACTAAAGGAAATTTTGGCAGGCTCTCAAGTGAAATATTCAAGTGCTCTCTCTAGGTCTTCAACTGCTTTAAAATGACAGCAACCTACTCCTGTGCTCAATCCACAAAGAACATTTTTCTACTTTCGTCCAAGTTAAATTTAATGCCCCAGCTGTACATACAAAAGCAGTATACATGTATGTATATTAAAATAATTGGTAGATTTTAAAATATACACAAATCCTTGCTTTTTTCTTTAACTGGGTGAGTGCTGCATTTTTTCAAAGAATAAAGTAATTCCTTTGCATACATGTTGAATGATAATGTCAACATTTTTTCCTCAAAGAAGGCTGTTGTATATTTTAAAAACATTTTTGCCTGAGTTGTCCTCTTCCTGCATACACTTTTAATTGGAAACAAAGAATGTAAGATCTAAATTATGTAGTCAACCATTAAATCATTTATTACAAATCTGTTTTTCAACTGAGAAGAAAATAATTCCTTCATGTATCCTCTTATATAATTGATTTTCTCTATTTTTAATATAATATATAGGATGATTGCAGAAAGAAATTACTGTAACAGTATTTTAGTAGTTGTTAATATTATTTGGGAGTAGATGAAATCACACAGGTATTTGCCTAGTCATAATAAACCCAAAATTTGAAGTAACACACCATAATCCTGATTTTTATCTCTTTTTATTTGGTCCATCAGGTTTTTACTGGACAAACCGCAAAAATAACCCACAATTATCTACACATTGTATCCTGAAATTAAGTAATTATTTCCTAGAACAGTAAAAATAGCAGTATTCAAATTCTGTGGATCAGTTATACTGAAATACTTGTTCAAAACGAAACTAAGATTGCTTAAATGTGAGGATCAGTTTGCTGGTTATTTGCTAGTTTCAAAGTTAATATGAAAACCTCAGAAATAATGTGACCAAGTTAACAAAATTCATATGTTTGTTGTACCTGTGAACTCAGTCAGTGTGAAAGACATTGTTAGGGACCAGAGTCTAATTGACCACTGTACAATTTAAAGTACTCCGCTAACATTTCACTTGGAAACCTAATTATTTTGTTGTGCATATGAAAAAATATTTTTCTGGTTTCTCTATGTTCATAAAACATTGGACAAACTTGTGATTTGAAAATGATACTTTATTAAAATCTTTTTCTCCATATAACTTTTTGATGGAGATGATTGCAGGAGTTGGAAATTGCCAGCCTGAGTTTGGTATGTTCCCAGAGCTTACTGTCATTGTGATTTAAAACTGAAGCAAATCCTGCAAACTGACTTAAATCATGTATCCACAAAGTCTTAACTGTACTCTGTTCATAGTAAGCAAGTTTAACTTAACTTTATTTTAAAAAAAAAAAAAAAAATTACTGAAATTATTTTAAATGTAGACTGTATGCACATAACACATTCACTTTCTTTCTGTGATTCTTACATGTCTATTTTTGGTGAAAGAATCTGTTAAACATATTTGCCTGAACACTCACTGGTCCTTACCTGGTCTATGCAACTTGAGTGGTGGAACCACCCTGAGCAGGAATGGTGCCCCCAGGCAGTGCCTGTGCATGCTCCTCGTGAAATGTGAAACATTGTTCTAGCACAAAATTCCTATGACTACACACACATTTCTTTTCCTGAAACTCACCACCAGCTAAAGGGCCTTTCTTTGTTCTCAGCTAAAGTGATAAATCCTCTCTCTTAGACTTACAAAAATTTCATTTAGACTTTAATAATATTTTAGCACAATCTGAAATCAACTGGTGAACTAATGTTTGATTTTTTCTATTTTTGGGGGTAATGCGCAAGAGGTGCCTGCTTTGGAGAGTCTCAGTGGGAGCACTAAACTGGGGAGTACCATTCCCAAACCATGACACTAAGCTTGTAGCAACATGCAGGTTTTCTGTTAAGCACTTGTGAATCAGGAGCCCAAATAAAAAATAATAATATTTTTGCATCTCAAAAATTTGCATCTGTGCATGTACCTGTTACACATAATGCAAGTTGACACGTGCCAAGTCAAGAACAGACAGTTCACCTGATGCTCTGTTAACAAGAACCAGAGGGCAGTAACAGTTCAGTAACTGCAGCTTTACAAAGTTTTGCCATTGTGAACTTAGAGATTCCGTTTTGTCTGTACCACAAACTGCTGAAATTTTGTTACTGAGAATTTCTAGCTACTGAGACAAGGGCCTCAGTCAGAAAAAAACCCACAGACTGGTGTTGTTGAAGTGCAAAGCTGCAGAATTTGCAAGCCCGTTATTGGCTGCATTGGTGTGTCCATTGCTTTTTCACAAAGAAGCCAACATGTATCTTCAGCACAGACTTCCTTAAAATCCTATATATTTATATGAAAGGTATTGGTTTTTCCTTCACATCTTATCCTTCCATCCTTCAAAAAACTAATACAAATACAACACTGGAAATAAGGGTGGGGGGAAAAAAAATCTGTCTGTAATGCTGGTGTACTAGTTCCAGATGATTTTATTAGCATGAAAAGATAATAAATCTACTTTAAGATGGAAAAATGTTTGTCATTTTTTCTTGTTTGTCTATTCCAACATAAAAAGTAAACAAGCAATTTAACAAGTCAGTCTCACATATCACTTATAATATATTTCCAGCATTTTCATAAAGCTATTAAAAAATATTGAGGAGAACTAGGATTAAAAAGGGCAATTACTAGTCACTTAAGAAGAAATTTGACTGTGAGAACATAGATTGAAATGGTCCTGCCTTTGTAAGAAATGATAGTTCTAGGTTCCCATAAACTGCGCCTGTTACATCTCCCAATGTGATACCAGTGAATCTCATGTGCTGTTTACATGCAGATATATCTTCCCCCTCTCCCATTACACCCTCCTCCCCAATTCCAATTGGGTGCTCTTGCTAAAAGTTTTTAAAGGGAATTTTCCTTACAGCCTGAACAGTTTTAAACATTTCTCAATCTAAAAACAAAACAAAACAAAACAACAAACATCGGTTGAAGAGCATCCTATCTCTTGATCCTCAACCTATTCAATAGTAACATTACCTTTTCTCCTCATAGATCACTGCCAGCCTTTTTTTCTCAGCCATACACATTTTTTGACCTGTGACAAAATCTGGTTTGACATATTACCCTGAGACTGATAGTTCTTCAAACTACACTTCATATGGTTATGGGGAAGATGAGAATACACTGTCTGATTCTGTATCCATGAACATTTTTGCTTCATTCATTGTTTCTTTTATATTTCTATATACTGTTGTAAAAAATGAGTGCATTCTTCCGTGTGAATTATTTTTCTGAGAAGAGTTTTCATTACTTTTATTTGAAGTATTTTCTTATTTGCCTGCTGGAATTACTTTCATTTTTCTGCAACAGTCTGTGGTTTCTTTTGCTTATTGTTAATACAATACTATTTTTTTAACCTAAATCTGTTTAATTTGACCCATCTTTAGGCATTTGGGATGTTTCACATTTTCCTAACAGCATGGTGCTTTACAAAATAAATAATTCAGTTTGGGGTTTTTTCCAGAAACAGAGGGAAGACAGACATTTTTTTTTCAATTACAAAATTAGAAGCATGAAGTCTAGTTGGAGGCCAGTAACTGCCTAGCAGGGTAGCCAGGGATCCTGGTTGCCCAGAGTTCAATCCTGATCAACATTTACATTAATGTAATTTACATCTAATGTAGTTTACATTTACATTAATTAATTTACATTAATTTAAATTAATGAGCTGGATGATGGAGAAAAACATAGTCTTATCAGATGACACAAATCTGGAAAGAGGGATATCCCAGAGGGTCATGCTGCTATCCAGAAGAACTGCAACAAGATGAAGAAAAGGGCTGACAGGAAGCCCATGAAGTTCAACAAAGGACAGATTTAGAGTCCTGCACCTGGAGAGGAACAATCCACTGCACCAGTACACACAGGGGCTGCCTATGCCCTGTTGACCAAGTGGCTTGGTAAAAAAGGACCTGGCAGTCCTGCCTCCCATGGCTCCAAGCAAAGCGTCCTTGTGGCCAAAGACAAGAGTATCCCTGTGCTGCATACTGGGGTACTATATCCAGTTCCAGGTTCCACAGGATAAGAAATATTGGCATACTGAAGAAAGTCCAAAAGAGGTCATGAAGATTTTATGGGCCTAGAGCATTTCTCCTACCAGGAAAAGCCAGAAGTTTTCCTGGCAGGAGAAATGGGATGCTGGGTGCACGGGGTGATGAACTGGCTGAAGGGCAGGAGCTGAAATTGTTATGTGGAAGCATCTGGCTAGTGTTCTTCAGTATTCACTTCTAGGACGAATTCTGCTCAATACTTTTATCAATTATCTGAATGCAAGAGTTGAAAGAACCATTAGCAAGTTTGGTGATGATACCAAACTGGGAAGTGCTGACTGTATTGAGGGCCAGGGGGCCTTGCAGTTTGATGTGGGTGGATTGGCATTTTAGGCAGTGATTTCTGGGATGAAAATGAATAAGTCAAAATGCTGTATTTTGCATATCGGATAATTTAATGCCCCACAAATATTATAAATTGGAAAATAAGTGGCTGAAGAGCAGTCTGGCAGAAAGGGATCTGGGCGTGCTGATTGTCAGCAGATTCGCTGTGTAGGCCTTGAAGCCAAGAGGGCAAACTGCATCTTGGGGTGCAATGAACACAGCTTAACCAATTGGTCAGAAGAGATGATTTTTCTGCTGTATTTAGTGTTAATACAGCTTCACCTTGAGTACTGCACGAACTTCTCAGCCCCACAATTTAAGAGGGTTGTGATGGCCCTTAAATTCTTCCAGAAGGAGAGCAACAAAGTTGGTGAAAGGGCTGGAGAGACTGTGCTGTGAGGAAAGGCTGAGCACTTTGGGCTTGGGTAATTTGGAGAAAAGAGAGCCAAGGGATGGCTCTGTTGGTCTCTACAGATTCCTGAGGAAGGGATGTGGAAATGGAGATGCTTGTCCCTTTTCCCTGGTATCTGTCCAGTGGTAGGAAGTGTGTGGGAATGGTTCAAAGTTGCACATAGGGAAATTTAGACTGGAAATTAGGAAGCATTTCTTTACTGAGGAGGTGGGCAAGCACTGAAACAGGCTTCTTAGAGAGGTAGCCTAGGTTCGAAGCCTATCAGTGTTTAGGAAGCATTTGGACTATGCCCTTGAATAACATGTTTAAACTTTTGGTCAGACCTGAAGAGGCCAAGTAGTTAGACTAGAGGTGATTGTAGGTGACTATGTGCATTTTAAATGAAAAATTCTATTATATCTGTTTTATTCTTTAGTCATTTTACTACTTTGGTTTTGGAGTCATGAGTATGTTCACATGCTTCACATAGTCCCCTGATGCCACAAAGAGGAGGCTTTTTTGTGTACCCACTTTCATTGAAGACACATACAAGCTTGCTTTCATTTACAGAACTTTCTTTTGAAATTTCACTCCCTTTCCACCTAGCTCTTTTTTTTTGCACCATACCCTATAAATTCATAAAATCAGCTTTCTGTTGGTGTCACCTCAGGAGAAAGGAGCTCTGTCATATGATTCCATTGACTATAAAGCCTAATTTTATCCACTGATATCTCATGCATGCAGGCAAAGGTAATTAAGGTGACACAGACAGTATCCAATGACTCCTCAAACTCTTATAAAAAAGCAGGATTTTTCAAAACATATTTGAATGCTAGTTCCAGTTCCTGTGTTTGCACTTTAAAACCTGATTTTTTTCCTTAATTTGTCCTTTGTTTTGCTTTATTCTTAGTTTAAGCTCTATCTGCCACTCAGTATTGGAAGAAGAAAATTTTTCATTCTGAGAGGTCACATCAACACTCCAGTAATATTAAATAGGTCAAAATCACACTCAGGTTAAATTGATGTAGCCTAGCAAAACAAGGCAAGATTCTGATTGCCTAGAAGCAAAAAATAAATTAGCCTTTAGAGGTTTAACTATCCTAACTACACTAAACAGAAGTAGTTTTTGAAGGTTAATACAACTGACTAAAGTGATTAGGAAAACTACCTGACCTTATAGAAAAGGGAGCACAGAGCCACTTAAGAGCCTTTTATGTTTCAGTGTGTCAAAACCCTATAAAACTACACTATGTTTTATCTTACATCAGTAATAATTAGGGAAAAAGATTATACTCTTACCTGCAGAGTCTTGAAAGATGACAGAGCTGTCTTGGTTTCATGTAAGCTGCTAGGCTCCTCAGACAGCTGAAGGAATGTAAAGCATCTGCTGAAAATAATTTAAAAAATTATTGGTTTAAAAAGTTATCTCCTTGCTGCAGTTCCTCGGCAGAAATTACATGGCACTTTGTAAACACAGAATCTGAATTTCTGATGAGGAGGAGAAACAATTTTTTTAATATATGTATATCCAAAAATGTTAACCGTTTTCTTTTTTGCATTTCAAAAGAAAGAAATTCTTTCTTCTAGGAAAATCAAACAGAAAAGAAAATGCATTTTGATAATTATGTTGGTATAATGAAACTGTGATTTTTCTACCTTTTTTTTTACTTATAAATACCTGCTGTTATTTTGTAAACTTAGATGTAATTGCCTCTGATCACAAAGGTCTAGAAGGCTTGATTGCGTGTTCAGGGTAATTACTTACCACTTAATCTGAAATATTTAGGCTACTTTACGTTATTATTATTCAAAATAATAATAGCTCAGTTAAAAAAGAGATTCTGTACCTACCAATTGCAGTCTTTGCCAGTTTTCAGGTGTTTCAAGGATGACTGTGTACTGTATGCAGGTGCAAGAGGAGAGAAATGGACATGAAGGTAACATTTCTACAAGAATACATTTGTCACCATAAAATTAAGAAATTAATTAGGGCTTCTAACTAATCATCTAATCATCTAACCTGGAGGAGCTGCAAGTTACCTGTTGCCTGTGCTCAGACAGAATACATAACATGCAAAATTTCATGGAATGTCCTTGGAAATGCTATAGTTACAAAAACCTTTTTAGTTCCATTTTTCTTCATTTAATTTTTCAAGACAGTTTTCATTTTTTTTAAGTTAAGCACACTCTAGAACTTCTAATAGTGAATTTATAATTTGCTGTACAAAGTGAATGAGATCATTGTTTATATAGTTTAGTAGAGCAATAAAATTTTAAACAAGTTTTACTATGGCTTTCCACGGTATGGTTGTTCATTTTGATACAGGGGTTTTATTTTTATTTTATTGTTACAAATAGCTTTAAAAAAGAAATTTGGTTTTCTTCCTCAACATCCAAATTGCAAGGTCTAGACTACTAACCATATCTGGACCTAAACTGCAATTAGAAACACTTTTAAATAACAAATCTGTTACTGCAATGGTTTTGTTTCTCTCTGATTCCAGATTTCTCCTTTTTAGAATCATTTGAAATTTCGATTTCAGTTATTGGATGTCAATGCAAGACTTGAATGACTTTAGTATTCATTAGGAAATACGACTTCAGTAATCAGACTTAAATATTAAATATTTCTTGTGTATAAACATAATACCTTAGTATGGCTCAACTTGGACTTGGAGGAAATTTTTGGGAGAGAACTGGTTTCTACATCCGTCTGTTTTGTGATAATACTGCTACCAGAAGTGTTACTTCAATGTAACACAGACATCTGCTTCTGTGATATCTATAATCCTTGTCTTACATTAAAAGACAGAAATTACAATTATGTGGTAATGGCAATGTTTCCTTTCTAAATCACCTTCTTCTGACAGTTTTTGCCAATCTGAAGGACATTCTGTGAACAGAATATACCCAACTGAGAGTTCAAATGTATTTAGTGGCCAAGAGATAGATTAAACCACCAGGACTAGCAAACTCCTCAGCTAAGCATTATTATGCTCCCCATCCTTGATGAGTGTCTGCATGCTAGGCAGCCAGAGTGAGGAGGAATTGCCAAGGGCTCTGACCTCTTGCCTTCTGATTCTTTGACCTTATCCTTGGGATTTTTGTAAACTTTCACATCAGTGTTTCTTCTTGTGAACCGTTGCGTTGCTAATACTGTCTCAGCAATTGTACTTTTGTCTGTGCTTTTACTTGTTTTATTTCTCTTCCTTTCACAGACTTTCTCACAACTTAACTGCTAGTAAGACTGGGTCAAAGTCACAGAGCAATGTGGCACCAAACTAGGGCATAAATAACAGACATCAGAGCCCTAGGGAGGAGGGTTGCAGAAAAATGGGACAACTCTGAACCAGTTTTCTGAAAAGAAACCTATTGCCAAGTCTGAGATTGCTGTGCAAATTACGGATAATTAAAAATAAGATATTCTCCAAATGTAAAAAAATGAAAATGTAATGACATAATTGTGTACTAAATTGAAAAATATTTTTATTATATTCTTAGTAGGAAAACATTTTAATTTAGAGGAAACGATTGAATACATATTTAACATAGTTACAGAGAATGGTAAAAGCAAAAATGCAAAATTAAAATTCTATAAATCTAAAATTAATAATTTAAATACGCAACTAATTCAAAAATAAATGCATGAATATCTTGGTAGCAAAAAGATGAAAATTTATGGTGTTTATGTGGTTTTCATTAAGATGTACCAACTCGGTCAATGGTGCATAAAATCACAGAGACTGACATAAACCTCCAAATGGAAGCAAATGGGAAGCCTGACTATCGAAGGAATGACAAAAGACAACATTGGTCAGCAGTTCTGGGACCTTCTGGCTGAAAATAATGTTTTGCTTTTTGATTCTTTATAACTGATCTAAAATCCTTAAAACCTACTGAGGAATTTTATTTAAAGAAAAACAAAGCTCTACAAAAAGTAACAAGTCTTTGGCCAATTAAATTCCTTATTCTGGAACAGAAAAATATACATTCTTACCTTTACTCTGGACACTACTTTATTTCATCCTTGAAGAATGCCAACACTATTGTTAGTTATTAGTGCAGACAGATTACTTTGTTTGCTTGTCACTTTAATTCTAAACAAGTTGTTTTCCAGAATTAAAAAGGACAAAAAGAAGAAAGATGTTGGCTATTCCCCAATTTGTGTACAAAAGCAGAGAAAAGTGTGGCAGTTCTGAGGGGATATTTTGTACAAACTGTTCTGATAATGTGTCTTGGGGTTGTTTTTGGTTTTTTTGTGTGTTCTTTGTTTATTTGTTTTCTTTTGTTTTCTTTTAGTTTTGTTTTAGTTTTTTGAGGGGCTTTTTTTTTCTGTTTTGGGTTTTTGTTTTCTTTGTTGGTTGATTAGTTAGCTTTTGTTGGTTTATCTTTTAATACTTAACAACATAAAATTTACTCTTAAAAACTCATTTTATGTTCTTTGGATCAGATCATTCTTTATTTGTTAGTTGCCATATTTATAGACAGAGGTAGCACATTTTTGTTCCAAAAAGTATATAATGTCATAAATATTTCATATTTACAACCTAGAAATAAGTAAAACTAGCACAGATGAACAAAGGTTCATTACAACCTTCTGGAAAAAAGGTTTTTGCCTGGCTTAATTTCTGAATATAGTGTCATCTTATTTTTTACAGACACCAAAGACAGACTGGATGTTCAGATATCTGCTCTTCTAAGATGTGCCTTCTTTTCTCAATCATACTGAATTGAGAATTTTTATTCTAGAAATACCCTACCTAAATATTGCCATCCCACAGAAACTCACCTGAGAGTTGTGCTCCACTTATCCTCAAGGTTATGCTGTAAGTAGTTCATCCGAAATACCTGAAAAATTCTTTTTAAGATGGGACAAGTCTCATCTAAGGTTTACCTGTTTCTATTGCCTATGCAGAGACATTCACATTTATAAGGTATAAATACAAACACCAAGGTAAAAACTATATATATGAACTAAGATAATACACTTTTATATAAATCAGTATAATGGTATACCTTTCCGTTTCCTTTAATGTGTCTCTTTTCTCACCCTAGGTCCCTTCTTTAAAATTTTTATTACACAAATATTGTTCAGATATATACAAATACCTGCACTAGATACACAGTAAAGGATATGATTTCTTCCTTCTTCCTAGTTTACAACACTTTTTTTCATTTTATAAGTAAGTGCACAGATCAGCAAAGCTTTATAAATGTTTACTTAGCCCATGTTTGTGTAGATGAACTTAGTGCATAAATCTTGAATGAAAAAGATATAATATATGACTATGCTTCTGGTTGACAATCAATATTATATCATCACAATTTTATGTTAAAAAGAAATTATTTAGGGGATTTAATAAATTCTATTTCAGGAGTAAAACTTCAGATTTGATTTTCAATTAGCTCAATTTGTCTAAGCTTGTATAAAAATCTGAAACAGCAAAAAAGAAAAAAAATGTCACACAGGCATAAAATTTTGTGACTACAACAAAATAGCTAACCATATTTCATTATATGTCTGATTTTCCCAGAGTATGCAGCATCAGATCTTAAGCTGGTGCCAATATATATCAGGAAATGAGCATATTATGGAGAAAAATAACATAATTCAGAAGTGACTAAGTCTTGTAGAAAATTAAAATCCAACTGCCAGTTCAAAAAGCACTAGAAGTTTAAAAATAAAATTTCCTGTTTTTACAATTCTGCAAAGTGTGCTATCATTATAGCTCAAGAGGCTGGGATAATGACATCAGTGAAAAACTGGTAAATACATGTGGGATTGCACAATCTCGGCTAAAATAAATTTTAAATTTATTCCCAGTTGTTGATATTTACTGCAGCTTTCTGCCTGTGGACACGCTGTACTTCTATGGATATGTTCATCTCCCAGCTGTCTGGAGTCAGATTAACAGATGAAGAATTCTACAGCCATGTAAGAAATTAATGTGTGTGAGATAATGAAAAATGGAATTTCATTGACTAAACTTATGGTTCTGTTTATTATATCACGATGTAATGAACAACATCAGAAGTGGCAGGCATATGAAACTGCAGGTTCCTTAAACAAAAAGCATTGTTCAAAAAAATACCAAAATATAAGACAATCTTTTATGATTGTCTTAAGAACCAGTAGAGTTTTATTACTTGAACTAGAGTATATTGTCCCAGTTTGAGACAAATTTGGAAGGAAAGAAAACTAACAAAAAATTACTAACAAAAAATGCCTGTTATAAAAAGCATTTTCAGGGCTATGAAAACTCTAGTAGTGTTCCTTGCTGATGTGTCATTGCTTTCTCTCCTCAACAAGTTCTTTTGTACACCTTAGAATTTGCAATTTCACAAATTATCAAGTAGATTTCCACTGATGAGGAAGGAAATGATGGTGCTGAACTCTGGCAATTACCATGACAATATTACTGAGCACCTTTCACAGTGGTAAAGCAGAAAGGTTATTAGATAACAGCTGAGGAGCTGACAGCATGCTTTTCATGTCGTCACACAACAGTGAAGCAGCAACTAGAATATTGGCCGACCACTGTTTTGATGCATTTGTTCTCTTTTATGATTTTCCTCTTGCCTTTGTCTCTTCTCTATTATTCCTTTGCCACCACAAAGACTATAAATACATTTTAAGAATAGCAACTCTGCCTTTAAACTATATACAGAAATGAACTGTTTCAATGGGATTTTTGTCTGACCAAGAGTCAGAAGGACATTTATCAAAATGGTGGACATTCCTTGTTTTAGTCTGTGGAAAATTTATAAGGTAATAAAGCTTCTGTTGTTAAGAAAAATATGTTTAATTCTGTAGGCCTTCTGTGCTGCCCCCATTATTTACAGATTCTGAGTTAAGTTCAGGCATCAGAGAGAAGATTCTAATGCAGAGCAAAGACACTTGCCATCCATCACCTGCAGGCTCTGCAGTCTCCCTTTATGCCTCTGTCTTCAGACACATAAGAAACCTTTTCCAAACAAAATATAATTTCCTCAAAAAAAAATTTCCAAAACAGTTACAACAACATTAAATTTTATTTGATTTTTCAGTCTTATGTGCTCTTCAGTGAACCTCTCTAAGGATGTATGAGGACCACTTTTTGCCACACTACCATTAAGCTACTTACTATATATGTCCTCAAGGGTGGCATGCATCAAAGAAGCTGTTCTAAGAAACTAAATAATATGTGTATGGACACATGCATGTGCACATGCACATTCAACAAATATGATTTTAGTTATTCAAAAGATATCACAAAATTGTAATGCTATCTAATGCTATCTTCTCCTTGCAGGTTAAAAATCATGAAGATTCTGTCTAATGTTCATTTACGTGTTTTATGTTTTAAAATTATGATTTTGTATGTTGTGTTGGTCACTGAGTGAGTTAGGAAAGCTGTTCTCTAAAACTGAGCCTGACAGCGCATAAATTAAACAGTAGCTCTGCTTCTCAGCTATTAAATCTTGTATCTACACATAAATACTTGAAGTGGCTCCTGAGTGCAAGTGCCATAGCTACCTACAGACAAGTACAAACACATGCACTCCATCTGAGCACCTGGGCACTTAGCAATTGACTAAGCCCCATCACAACTCACAAATCAACTGGAAAAGGACTAAATGACACCTGAATTCATGGTAACTACAATCCAGTAGTCATGCTCAGACCATGAATAAGCTTTGAGCTTTCTTTGAATCACAGCAGTTTCATTGGTTTCATTGAAAAACTTCCTGGGGAAGATCAAATATGAGGCCCAAACTCATTATTCTTCCTAGTACCAGAGGATTCAAAAGCAAAAATGAAAGCAATATGAGCTACAAATTAACTTGGAATGCTTCCATGCTTCAGTCAGTTCAGAAATACTCAACGAAAGTTATCTAAGGTGCATATAATCACATAATCACAAACCATATAACATTTACCATGGAAAATTTCTTTTTGCTGGGTTATACTGTAAGGAAGGAAAGCTACTCTGTACTTAGAAAAGTAGGAAAAAAATTTCTTATGCTTCAAAATCTTCTAAAAAGCAAAAATAAATACAACACTTACAGAGAGATAAAAATTTGTTGTTAGTCCCATTCATGTTTCAATTTAATAGTCCAGATTATTAATGCAGAAATGCCTTGTTAACAATACAACTACAATTTTTATTTAAAAAAAAAACCACTTAGTCATTCCTAATAGCTCTCTCTGTTTTGTGGTGTGGCAGTCACATCTAAAAACTATCCCTAAAAATTTGAAAGTCAACACTTAGTCCTTCCTTGAGAAGAAAAGGGATGGTGAAGGACATTGTGATGAGCTGACAGGGCTCTAACCTCACTGCCGGTCTCAAGGATGAGAAAAAATTGTTCAGAAATAGACCTAACAATAAGCAGTCACTTCCATACACAAGCATCTAAATGCTTTACAGAAAACACTGGCTTCTCTCACCATCTGGGGGATGGGCAGGAAATGTCAAAGTGTTCATTAACTGTCTTATATCATACATTATGGGTATTTGAAAATGGAAATATATCTTCAAAAAGGAAAGGGAAGGTGAAGGTTCCACAGGAACCTTGTACTGGAGTGGGTGCTAACAAGTTGAGAATAGGCTCAACTTTTTATTCGGGATATTGGTTAATACTGACCATGTGCAGAACTCTAATTTCTTGGAAAATAATTTTGAAATTATGTCTTGAAAATATGTGCCAAGAAATATGTAAAGAATTTATTTACCTCTGCAGGTTTTTGTAAGCCTTGAATCCAAGGTGTTGAAGGGAAAAAATATTGGAGTAACTCTCTACCTTGAGCATAACATGATATTTTTTTGTATTTAGATAGTCCATAATTACTGTTCCCTTATATTGTTTTTTTTTGTGATAATCCAAAATAGGTCACAAGATATTTGTATTTACACTGAAGCAGCCATAATTTCCCCTCTTTTATTATATTCTTTGTTTCAATTTGAGACATGGTGCTACTTCTGATGTTCATAAAAGAGCTCTTCCTTTCACAGAGTGGTAATTCTCTTTTACTTTTTTGGTTGCTACTATAATTTTATGATTATTCTAATTTAGTTTCATTCGTTTGTTTTATGTTAAGGTAAACTAAATCTTCATTTCTGATTCTAATTCTACTAAATTAAAAGCAATAAAAGATAACTCCAGATATCACTAAAATAAAAGAGCTTTTTTGTAAACAGGATAATCCTCCCTGCCCCCCACCCCACATTTTTTTTTAGCTGCCAGTTATTTAGATCTGGAGTCCTTCCAAAACTGAGAGTCATAGATGCATTATACTAAATTCAGCTGCAGCACACATTTCATCTTATGTTTCCCTATATCCTAAGCCCTCATTTGAGGAAGAACACGAAGTTTAATTAAATATGTATTGAGACTTTCCTCCACAATGTCAGCCCAGGATGATGATAAATGTGAGTAGCTTGCCAGCAGTACAGCTAAGTCTTTTATCTCTCTCTATTTTTCAGCTGCCAAGAGAAAAGTCCCTCAATCTAAAGTTTATAAGCAGCAAAAAAGTACAATTAAACCACCCTATGACCTTTTATTATGTACCTTTAACATTACATATATATAAATAATTGCACACATAGTTATTGACTTGTATATGCACATTCAAATATAAGTCTGTATATATTTATATGTACATATGTAAGAGCCTTAGGAAGGTTTTTTCCATTAAAAATAATAAAACCTACTTGTAACAGCCTTGAATATACTGAAATGTCTTTCCTGTACCAGGGAAATGGACAACAAGCTATAGTTTCAGTGGAACAAAATTAAATACAGTTCAGACACTCCAGAAAGAGGGTTGTTGAATATATAAAATGAATAAAGAATTTCAAAAGGTACATTTTCCATACAGTGCTCTAACTCTTCTACTTTTATGTTGTTTAAAAGTTTGTATGTTTGGGGGTTTTTTTAATCTTACCTACAATTAATCCATTAGAAGTTCAAATTCAGCATTATTGGCTTTCTTTATAATCATTGAAACAGTAATACTCTGCCATTAGACCAGCTGCTTTTTCAAATTTGAGTTTTATTAGTCTCACCCTTACAGAGCAAGAGAAAGAAGGCTTCAGGTTGGTGGAAAGTCTTTTCCATGCCTCTGTCTCCCACTTCTCACTCTTTCTTCTGCTATCAAAGAAGGAATGAATCAGTTTTCAGAAAGGATGAACTATTCACTTTCTCTTCTTATGACTGAAATGAACCTAGATACCCAGTATAAGTTGTTTGGTTTTTTAGATGATACAAGCAAGAACTAAATGAAGATGTGTTTCCAATAAGTGGGTCATTCCATCTAATAGCTGCTGGCAAAAACCTGGAATTTTTATTAATCCCCATTTAGATACTGAACAGGGTGCAGGGGTGTTTTCAAATGAAAATATTTATTCTTCTGTAAATTTGTATTATTAATGTTGCATGTATAATTTAACACCACTTTTACACCAAAAAATATTAAATATGAATGTTTATTTCCTTTACTTGGTAAATACACATATCCTCAAAACACCAAAGGAAAGAATCATTTAAATGATCACACTACACTTTCCTTTGTTTTAAAATGCTACATATTACATAGTTAATATTTTCAACAGTGTTAAAAAAAAAAAAAACAGTGTATCTATCAGTGTAATGGTATACTACAGCTGTACAGTGGCAATTCTGTAAGAGTACACTGATGATACAAAACCATGGAAGTCTTAAAACTATATACACATACATTCTTTCTCAGACCACTGCAATTTTTCTTTCTAGTTTGTGCACAAGGAATGTATTTTTATTTCCTTTCTGGTGACTGAAATTGCACTTCAGGCATATTGAGGAAGAGCAAGAATTAAAAAAATATGAACACCTAAAATAAGGAAAGATAGTGCAGTCTGAGCCTGTAATCAATAATATCATAAGTATCTGTGAGATGTGAGAAAAGTTTGTGTCACTCTAGTTTACCTCAGAGCTCAACCACTTAAAATGACTATATTTATAAGTAATGTTATTGTGAACTACAGTCAAAAGTTCAAAAGTAATTATGACTCAGTAGCACAAACTGCAAAAGCCTTGGTGACCTGATAAGGAATCCTGTGTCAAAGTGCATGAAAAATAAGCCGTATTATTAGTTAACCTCACAAAAACTACCATAAGACTTTTACTGAAGGAAGATTTTTGAGTTAGTTAAGCTCATCAGCTGCTATAGAACAGTCCAAACTTGGGCCCCTGGAAAGCAGCAAAGTTTTGTGTAGAACAGGTCAGGGACCTCTGGCCTCTGCAGCAGGGAGTCATTTACTGCTATCAGCTGCTGCTTTCTCCTGCTGCTCCTTTGTGGTCCAGGGTTCATATGCATTGCAGGAAAGCACAGTCAGCTCCTCCTAAACCTGAGGGCAGTGAACCTCTTCAGTAGCTGCAAATGTTCAGGTGTAGCAGGACCCTTCTTCCCAGCACCTTCACATTCCTTTCTCCTTCCAGTTTCCTCTTGCCATTCTTCTAGGGACAGATTCCATATCTGAGCTCATGGAAGGAATAGTGTGGCACCAACTACACAAATGTTTACCATACATAGGTCTCCTCAGGTATTTTGCACACCAGTGACCATGTTGCTATCCCTTACTGACTAATGAGAATCATAGTGCAAGGCTAACTTATGTTAGGTAATAGGACAGTAAACCATATAGTTCTAATTACTTTCTGAATTCTGTAATTTAAATGTCATTGAAAAAAATCTAAGCGGTAAAAAAACCTGAGGTCTCTTTTTAAGCTCACAAGTTTTCTAGGCATCTCGATTTGCACACAGGAACAACTACAATAATACCTAAAGCTACAGATCAGAAAATTTGGAAACTAAACCATTAATGAAACAAAATTCTTGTAAAATTTCCAAATCACTTGTCTCCACATTAGACTACAAAAAAATACTAGGTATTGAGCATCTTAAGTAATATATTTTCAGACTAACTTTTTAACAAATGTACATGTAAATATTTATTGGCAAGTACTTCTTGTACTTATGTATTTGAACTGAAATGAGTACAAGACTAATGGCTGCAGTGCATCCCTCAAGCTGAAATGAAGTGATGTCTTCCCACTATATAAAATACTTTCCAAACTGTTCCCTACTTTCCATAGTTAAAAATTTGCTGTATTTATACCAAGTGGCATATGAATGAAGAAACAAAGCAAAAATTCCAGCATCAATGTGTTTATTATTTCAGCTCTCTGACATCCTCTTTGCTGATCTTCCAGGCCACAGTGTCTTTTTCCATTCTAAATATGCAGACAAATCCTCACGGGTACACTTGCATTCAAGTTTCAGAAAAAATAAGGATCACACATATTGATGCTCTATATATGGAAATATTTCTTGTCACACAAAATGGATCTTTTCACTGTCTGACTGTCAACCCCTTCCTGATCAAACCAGACAACACCAGCTTCTGCTGCTTTTCCAGACTCTTGGCAGCCTCTCCTGACATCTGCACATCTTGCATTTACAAGTACACTTATTCCAGAGCTGTCAGTGGATGGAAATAATTTTGAAATCCAGAGTGAATACAAATGGATTCCCTGTAAAAGGCTTTTATTTCTGTGTCAAGTTATAGAGTTGCTAGAACAGAAGCTTCCATTTTACACTTCCCCATTTCCAACAACATCACAGAAGACTGGAAATGTCCCAACAACAAATGGATGTAAGATTTTTTTTAAAAATTCTTTGTGTATCAAATAAGCAAGTGAAAAAAAACCCTTTTTTCCTTTGGATATTTTGCTATATTTTAATTCCTTTGGATATTAAATTTATAGGGGGCGAATCTTTTGTACTGCTCTGCCATTCTTCTTTTTCAAAGAAAACTTTCAAAGAACAAAAAAAAAAGTGTTTGGTTTGTTTATACAACAGTGTCGTATAAGAGTTCTTTGAGTAGCTATAGATTACAGTAGACAGTACTGGCAAGGTAATGTAATACATCCATTCCCTTAAAAAAAAAGAAAAAAAATTATAGCATTAAAGACCAATATTAGTTTGTTTTGGAACTCATTAGTCTGAACTAGTTGCTTATTTTGGATACTTCAAAACTGTGATCTCACATATGTGATGTGAGATTGAGATCTTGACAATTGAGCAGAACTTCATAACTTTTCCCCCACAATCAAGCTTTTTAAATGAAAACAGATTTCCGTTAGAATAAACTTATTTGGGGTAAAATTTAACAACTTCCAAATTTTTGCACTGAAAAATAAATGAAATTGCCAGACTTCTAACTACTGCTTTAAAAAGGAAATTACAAGAACCAAATAAACCAAAAAAGAGCTAGAAAGAGATAAATGATTTCTGGTTTTGCCAACACTAGGAAGCACACACTTTTATTTCTGTCCTTCAGTACTTAGAGACCATATAAGAAAGGTGGGTGCAGGTCTTTTAGCAGGGATTGTTGTGATAGGACAAGGGGTAATGGTTTCAGACTAAGAGAGGGTTGCTTTAGATTATATATAAGGAAGATAGCTTTTATGGTAAGGGTGATGAAACGCTTAAAAGAGTTGCCCAGAGAGGTGGCAGATGCACCATCCCTGGAAACATTCAGGGTTAGGTTGGACAGCGCTCTGAGCAACTTGGTCTACTTGAAGGAATCCTACTCAGTGAAAGGTGATTGGAGTAAGGCAAAGTTCCCTTCTACCCCAAACCATTCTATGACTCTGAGATTCTGCCTTTATTTTATTTTCTCAGCAGTTTGACAAAAAGTAGAGAGGAAAAAGCCATTTCTGCTGGATCCTTTTGAGTGCAGCCCTACTAACTGCTGAATGCAGGATTGGAGCCTTCTAAAGCTGGGCCTGGCCAAAAGCTGCCATTCAGTGAATCAGATGCAACAGAGCCCTTTAAATGATCAGCAAGCACTTGGTAGTAGATTGATCCTGACCTCAGTGACAAAACTTGAGCACTCTGTTTAGCTGTGAGGCAGCCTGGAATGAAATGCCAAGCTGTTATATACCTCCAGTATGCAAATCCCTTAGAACATTATCACAGAGATGGATATGTCAGCAGAGTGTTTTTCTAGATTATACATTTTGCTGCAGGAAGAACAAGTGCATTCATTAACAAGAAGGCATTACAGGACTGTGAGGAAAACAGTGTCAACAAAACTCAACTGGCTTTTGCTTAAAGCCTTGAGAGTGGCAAGTGTCAGCCAAACTCTCACCCCAGTCTGAACTACTGAATGTTGTCTGCATGAAAAAAGGCTGCTTGACCTACTTTTATCTTCTGCATGAAATATAGAGGTTTCTGTCTGCTGACAGCTGTTGCACTTCCAAAATAGCAGTAATCAAGTGATTTTTTCTTCCTTCTAAAAATAGCTGTGCCGAATCTGTCCTGGAGGATGAAGGCTGAATTAGAAGTCATCCTAAGGAAATGATGAATTATCCACTGACCACTGATTAGGAAAAGGCACAAGTTACTTAGCCATCATGTGGCACAAGGTGAGCATGAGATATAAGAACAACTAATATGTTCTCCAAGACAATCATGTCTACAATTAGAGGAACATATTTGCAAAATTTTATAGAAACTTCATGTTGAGCATTTTATGACATTTTCTTGTTTTAGTTAGAATGCAGTAATAACTGGCAGTGTGTGCTGGGAGTATCCTGTGTATATGGCAGGTAGCCTCAAAAAGGAGTTCCATTGTAAAATACTTCATTTATGACTGGGTCACTACAGTTATTTTTTTGAGCAGCTGATTTTTGTCAGATAATTGTCTTAATTACCCTTTACATACCCTATATGTATATATTTTACTCTTTTTCTTTTCTACGGTCATGGTACACTAGTACTGGCATAACACAAAAGACAGTTTACATTTTTAAGATCAGAATATCATTTAAATGTCTCTTCCTGCATGATCCATTTAAGCAGCAATAAGAAGTATAAAACTTTCAAGATTCTTATTTAAGGATCTCTGACACGTCACGATGCTTGTTGATGGAGATGATACTACTCAATGCTCAGGGTCTCTCTGGGAAGCTCAGTGGGGTGGGATATGCTGACATACTGATTGACTGCAGATGAACTTCTACAAGCATTGAAAGTAAACCTTGCAATGTCAGACTTAATTTCAACTTTTAGTCTTAAACAGAAAAAGTTCATCTGGAAATCGTATTTTCATTTCCATTTTTCAATATGCCATATTGTTCAATAATTACACAATGAGCCGGTAAAACTTTACAGAAAGACAGTTTATTCCTCTAGATACCTTACTGTCTTCAGAACACAATGAGTTGTAGTGTGAAAGAAAATCAAAACACAGAAGAGAAACTGGAAAAAAAAAGAAATAAGAATACAATCAAAATAACAACAGTATTATTTTATTCAGGACATAATGACCTATCACGTGTGCAGCTTTGGACAAAAACCAATTTCCACTAAGTTAAAACAAAAACAACAAACCCCTCCCCCCAAAACTAGCAATAGAAATTAAACTGTAGAATACTATAGATATGGCAGTGCCTTTTGACCTACTTTTTCTGACTGTGTTGCTGTAGCTGAAGATAAAAAAGAGATTTTTTCAAATATATTAATGTCAAAAGGGAGTGTAAAATAACATTGGCTTGTTACAGGAGGAGGATGGTCACCTCCCAAACAGGGACAGGGACCAGGCAGAGGTGTTTCACACATTCTTTGCCTCTCTTCAACACAGATGAGGGACGAAGGGAGCTTCAGTGCCATGAGCTGGAGGATCAGGGCTGTGGGAATGAACAATGAATGAACCCTGAAATTGTGCAGGATCTGCTGCTCCAGCTGAATCCCAGCAAAACTATGGGGCTTGATGGGATTCATCCAAGAATCCTCAAGATCTAGCTGATATCATTGCAAAGCCCCTCCCAATGATTTTTGAACAGTCCTGGGAATCTGTAGATGTCCCAGGTGACTGGAAGCTGGGGAAGGTTTTCCCAGTTTTCAAGAAGGGCAAGAAGGAGAAACATGGAAACTAGAGTCCTGTCAGTCTTATTTTAGTGCCCAGTTAAATAATGGAAAGGATTATTCTGGGAAATACTGAAAAACACCTGAAGTACAGTGCAGTCATCAGTCACAGCCAGCATGGCTTCATAAGGGGAAAATTCTGCTTATCAAAATTGATTTCCTTTTACGACAAGGTAATGCACCAGTTGATCAAGCGAAGACAACTGATGTAATATTTTTGGACTTCAGCAAAGCTTTTGATATGATTGTACACAGTGTCCTTCTGGAACAAAATATCCAGCATACAGCTGGACAACTGTACTAGGTGGTGGGTGCACAACTGGCTCACAGGTCAGGCACAGGACATCAGGCTGGTGTCCAGCCACTAATGGGGTCCCACAAGGCTTCATCCTTGACCCAGTTTTCTTCAGCATCTTCATTAATGACATGGACATGGGACTCAAAGGAATACTAAGTTTGGTAACAACACTAAATTGGGAGGACCTGTCAATTTTCTCAAAGGTAGAGAGGCCATTCAGAGACACCTTGACAAATCAGAGGTCTGGGCAATCACCAACCACATGAAGTTTAACAAGGGCAAGTGCCACAATTTGTACCTGGGTAAGGCACCCCTGGTTGTGTGTATGGACTGGAGAAGGAGAATGCTGGATAGCAGTGCTGGGGAAAGGTCCCAGTCGATGGCAAGCTGAACATGAGTCAGCAGTGCCCTGGCAGCCAGGAGAGCCAGCCCTGTCCTGCGGTGCACCAGGCACAGCATGGCCAGGCAGGCAAGGGAGGGGATTGCCCCACTCTACTCTGCACTAGGGTGGGCTCACTTCAAGTTCTGGGGGCAGTTTCGGGCACCACAATATAAGTCAGACATAAAGCTATTAGAGTGAGCCACAAGGATGGTGAAAGCCCTTGAGGGGAAGATGTATGAGGAGCAGCTGAAGTCTCTTGGTCTGTTTAGCCTGCAGAAGAGGAGATTGAGGGGAGAACTCATTGCAGACTTCAGCATCTTCTTGAGGGCAAGAAGTGGAGCAGGTTCAGATGTCTTCACTCTGGTGATCAGTGACAGGACTCGAGAAAATGGTATGAAGCTGAGTTGGGATAGGATTACGTTAGATGTCTAGAAAGTTTTTCACCTGGGGAGGTTGGACTTTGGCTCCCCAGGCAAGTGGTCACAGCACCAAACCTGACAGAGTTCAAAAGAAACATTTGATGAACACTCTCTGTCACATGGTGTCATTCTTGGGACAGTCCTCTGCAGGGCCAGGAGTTGGCCTCAATGTTCCTGATGGCTCTCATCCAACTCAGCACATTCTATGATTCTATGATTCATAGAGAGAGGCTAGTCTTTCTCTAGAAATCCAAGATTTTATCTTGATCTTGGTCACAACCTCTTTGTATGGTATCTCCTAACTTTAAAAGTGCAGCATGGAAAATCAGAGGAGCATATTGAGCTATCTGCAGCAATTACAAATGAAACTGCAACGACTATCTATGTATTCCTACAGGCCTTTAAGTGAGAGTGTTTTCTGATTCACAACAAAGACTCTCTTCCATGTACAGCTTAGAGGACTGCTGTTTATAAAATAAAACTTTAATTGTAAACTTTCCCAATTCAGAAGAAAAAAAGATATGTTCAGACAAAAATATAGAGATCAGATTCCTCAGTCTTATATTGCTGAACCAAATAGGTCACCAGTTTTTAGCCTGGGGCATAGACTTTCTTTCCTCCTAGCCTTTGCCCCTCAAAAAAAAAAAAAAAGCATTATAAAACTATAATATAGTTCCTTCTTGCCAAGGGATTTGGCACATTATATCACAATTAAAAAAATGCAATAAACCCATGAGGCAATAAAAATGCTGTACAATCTTCTATAAACTAAGCTAACAAGCAATAAAACAAATCAAGTTTAAGTGTAAGAAAGGGTTTCTGCTGCCAGGAGAGGAAGAATTTTATTGAAAAGTATATGTATTCATCTGTGCATTCATACTGTTGAAATAGTGAATGTTCTTTAAAGGGCAGTACTGCTGTTTAATTCGGTGTTTGAGATCAGCACATATACTGGGAGGATTTTTGAACTGCAGGTAACAAATACAGCTGCCCTTAGGCAGCAAAAAAATCCCCAGATAAGTGGAATGATTTGGTTAGAAGCTGAACAGATTCTTTTCCGTAACACACCAGAAAACTGCCGTACCAGAGAAAAGAGATAAGGCAACATAAACAAATACTTTAGAAGTCTTATTTGAAAAAGAAAGCAGGCACACAAAAAATGCACACCTCAATGTTCCTTTAAGCCTGAAAAAAATCCTCCCATGTAGAATATTTGTATCAAAGCTAATACTTCTGCCTCTTCACCCTTCTCTTTGCTATAGGAAACAGGGAGACACATGTTGGCTCCCTTTTGTGGTGATAGCATTACATGCTCAAGGTAGTCTGAAGCCAATGTCTGGATTTAGAAATGCTTGTCACCAACTTGAGGGTGGCACTGGGCCGGGCTGAGCTGGCAGAGCCTCTGAACTTGAGTATGCTCCCTGACACGCTTCCAGTTCTCCAACCTCAAGCTGACTGCTGGCACCAACAAACTGAGAATAGGCTACTGTGCACAAAGAGATGGAGAGAAACATAACATTTCTTTTTTGTCAGTGGCTCGTGCTGCCATTTCAGCCTAAAAATTTATATAGCTGTTTTAGGATAGAGTAGAAATAGTACACAAATTACTTCTATATTAAAGGCTAATGGTTACTCAAAGATACACAAGCAACACCCAAGATTCAAATATGTTCACTATTAATACTTTATCAATTTTTTTAAAGGAAATAGTTTAAAAATTCTGTCATGCTGATTAAGACTTGAAAACACTTAACATTAAGTGAAAAGAAGGGAAATAAACACTTAAATTTGAAAACATCTATGTTTGATTCAGATTATTTAATTTTATCATCCTAATATCATAGCTATAAAATGTATGCTTTTTTTATGCTTTCTGAGCAGAAAGGACTTTGAGAAAGCTTTGTTTACCCCAGCTTAATTGGGTAGATACCCAGTTCTTTAATGAGGGCACTGAGTACTGTTTCTGCTGTCAGTTCTTTATGTCTAGAGCACCCCTGTGCAGCTCGCTTTGCAATCAGAGACACAAACCTTCATTGTAAGTCAGCAACTGTCTACACTGGAATATGACATGCTCTTACTTTTAGGAGCTGAAAACTTCTGCAAATAAGCTACTAAACACCACCTAATTAACAAAGGGAATCAATTTTTCCTTTTCTTTCCCACTTCTGTTGACAGTAAAAACATGCTGAGAATACATGCTTTTCCAGAAATGCCATAAAAGCTCCTATTGGGGCAATGGTCTGAGCAAGGGCCTGCTCTCCTCACTGTCAGTGAGCCCATAATTGGATGAAAACTAAGCTTTGAGTAAACAACCTCCAAAACAGCAGAGATGGCTCTGAGCTGCTTTGAATTTTATTCCAGATTATGAAGAATTTCTTTTATGTTTCCATCACCATTCTGTCAAGCAAAACCAGCCTCACTCCCAGAAGCACAGCACTGTACTGCTATTTTTGTGACTCTGCAGGTGTGTTTGGCAGTGTACTCACAGGCATAGCTATGTGTATATTACCTTTCCATCAATCATATTTCTGAGAAGATTCATGACCATGTACAGCTATCAGTTTGAGATGAGCTCATCCAACTATACTGGCAGATGCCAATACATAAAGAATTACATGGTCATGATGGTAATTTTGTATTTTCAATCACAGTGCTACTTGTTAGATCCTGTGTTGTCTGAGGCAGTTAGCCTACTTTCTCAAGTAGGCTTACAATCATGATGAGGAAAAGAGCAGAGTGTTGAATCTGAGTGGTCTTGATGAAAAGCACTAATTACTCCTTTTCCGTTTTTTTTTAATTCTGTGTCTTCAGCAGTTTGGTATGTAGTCCTAAAATAAAAAATTGGGAGAAGTATTGAAAGATAGTCTTGGTTCTGGGTCTTCAGGAGCTCAAGGACATTTTTCTGATATGAGTAAGAAATAGTTAGACTAGGAAATTACCCTTAGGTACAGGACTGTGTATGTTAACTCATGCCAGCTGCTCTCTTTTCTAGGTATGCACTCCTGTTCATGCATAAATATAAAATGATCCCAGGTAACAAAGCAGGTAATAACAGAGAACTAAGAGTCCTCATATTTTTCATACAGGCTGAGTGAAAGAAACTGGCACTGAGACTTGTCTCATTCATCTGCTTATGCTCCTTTGATGTTTTTTTGAGACCTGTGAATGCCCTTGGTCTGTTTGTGGAAAGCAAAATACAAATGCCTACAGGTTATATGAGTTTGAAATTTGACTGATAAATCAGGGCCTTAGATCTGTTTTGAGCAGAGATTGTTTCTGATTTTATTTATGATTTAAATTTTAAGAAATTACACTAACTCACTCTCAGCTGTTGAAGACCTCTGTCATAGCTTAAACACAACTAGCAACAAAGCAACACATGGCTGCTCCCTCGCCAGCCCCTCCATCCCTTCAAAATGTGGGATGGGAAGGAGAATCAGAAAAAGGTCAAATCCAGGGTTTAACAGCATTTCAGTTTAATAACAGAAATAAAGTAAAATACTTCTTCTACTGCTACTAGCAAAAAGGAAGATAACAAAAAAGAGAGACATACATGTCAAGTTAAACAAAAAGTAATGCACAGTACACCTGCTTACAGCTTGCTGAGAAACCACTCTGCTGTGGTTTCTACCATTTATATACTGGGCCTGATGTTCTGTGGTGCGGAATATCCCTTTGGTCACCTGTCCTGGTCATGCTCCCTCCAGCTTCTTTTGCAGTTCTAGGCTGGCAGAGCATGGATCACAGAAAAATCCTTTCCTAAGAGCAAACGCTATGCAGCAACAAGAAAGACATCAGCATGTTATTAGCAATAACCTCATATTAAATCCAAACCACAGAACTATTCCAGCAACTAGGAAGGAAATCAACTCTATCCCAGCTGAGATCAGGACAATCATAATAATAATCATACCAGCAGCACCATTTGGTAGTTCAATAGGTATATTCACCACTGTTTGGTTGGATTTACTAAGTATACATATCTTATAAATAGTGGGTATGATACAAGTCTGAAAACTTTTGCCAAAAGAACACTAAAATTAAGCCAAATATAAAATGTTTCAGCCAGAAATTCAGGAAGTCTTCATAACTTCCTGAATGGAATGGTAAGAAAACATGTTTCTGGACTGTAAATTATTTTTATTACTTGGGGTTTTGGGGTTTTTTCTGCTTGCAGTGTGTGAGTTTTAATTTAATCTCACCATTTGGAACAAGGTTGCCAAAATTATAAGTGAATCTGACCTGAAAAACTCTGAGATAGAACTTTGAAAAATACCATTTTGATTGCACAGCAAAGATAATAAAGCAACTTTTAATATTCATGGACTTGCATTTCAAACCACTTGGCAGGTTTAAAGGATTATACCTAAGCAATTGTAGAGAAAATGCATGATATTTTCTATCTTCCCTTTTCTTGATTCCATTCTAAGAACTTTTCACTTATTTTAAGTAGAAATGTCATGTCAGCTGGGTTGTGAGAAGATAATACCATAGCATTACGGCATATGATATTATACCAGAGCATAATACACGGGTTAGAGCAATTTTAATTTAACATGTCACACTTACATGTTTACAGTACTGAGTGTCAAAAGTGGCTGAAAAATATAATATTCTCAAAGCATCTCCCCCCTCCCCCCCCCCCAAAAAAAGGCCCAAACCAATTTGATTTTGGACAATTTTTAATTTCTGCTGCAGTCTTTCTGCAAAAAGACACAGTTTCTGGTTTACAGAGAATCATCCACCAGAGAGCCTGGTTTACAGAGAACCACACATCATCTCGAGCTGTGAGATATATTGAATTTGGGAGATTATCATGGGAACAAACATCGTGTATTTAAAGTGTCCTCTGTTCAGCACTAATTTAAGTGGATCTTTATCATCATCTAGTACAGCTATTCTTACATTCTTGAGAGTGACAGAGAGAACATGCAATAATTGTACAAAAAGAAAAGGAAAAAATGTTCAGATAAATAAAAGCTATAGCAATTACCATGAAGAGAATAGAGAAGAGAAAGTAACAGGGGAAGTGCATTAGTGAGTCATATACTGAGGGGAAGAGCTTAAGCATGAATAGATGTATTCATTGTACTCTTGAAGGAAGCATAGGTAAAGATAAGAAGTTATATTTAGGAGTAAGAATATTGGCAAGATGAAGAGATTGCAGGACATTGGGGAAAGGAAGGACAAGTCAGGGAAGCTTGGTCAGCGCAAGAAAGGGATATCAGAAGAATTTGCATTATGAAATTGCTCACATCAAAGCACCTAAGATCTTAGTCCTAGGAGACCAGTACAGACTTATGCTGGAATGAAGGCATTCAAAACTACGAATTTAAATAATATTCTTTCTCTATTCTGATATTTTGAGTAACCTTTCATGCTTAAAAGTAAATTATAAATTTGCTTTTGAATAGAAGCCATTGTGATTTGCTGATCCATGCTCTTGGAGTAATGAATGAAATTCTAATTTAGGACCAATAACATGTGTTGCTTTTGCAACTTGTTTTCTAATCCAGTGGGATTAATAAAATACAATGTCTTTTTCTCTTCCAAAGCATTTTAACTAAGGGAAGTGGAACAAATTTTCTTTTTCCCAGTACCCCAGTTTCTTTCAGGAACTACCAAAATTAAGAAATGACAGCCCAAAACACAGTGATTAAACATTTCATTTTTCTCTCTGCAGAGATGGATGCTGGCAATATGTGGATGACTCAAGTACAAGATCTCAGACCTAGAAATAGAACTTTATTGTACATCCTGCACCTTGTTAATATTATCTAAATACTTGAACACTTGCAGCAACATTTTCTATGCACTTATGTTGTTGAAGCTGTTTAATGGGAGTATTTCATGTCTGATGCCACCACGGTCTATTAATAATTCTCTGAAGTTCTTCTTAGTAATTTGGGTTTGGGTTGTTTTGGGTTTTTTGCTGTTTTGGGTTTTGTTTTGGTTTGTTTGTTTGTTTTGGTTTTGTTTGCTTATTTGAGATTTTTTTGTTAATGTCATTGGTTGGTTTGGTCTTGAGTTTTGTACGTTTTTATTTGGTTGGTTTTTGTTTGTTTATTTCACTAAGTCCAATAGGAGCTCTGTTGAAGAGTTCTGGTGTTATTCAGCAGATATTTTTCCATGAGACTGAAACTCTCTTAAGCTTCAAGTAGCTGAGAGACAAGTCTTATTGGATTTTGTGTATAGGAGTATTTAATTGTGATAAATTCATCCTTGGCATTTGTACAGCCTGTATAGTAATATCTTCAATCTTTAACTGATTGTGAAAATAAGTCCTTATCCAAGTTTATTTTCATTTTTTTCCATGGGCTTTGATGCTTCCAAATCTTCATTACTTGCAGGCCACACTTCTAGATTTCTGAAAAACTGTCTGCAAATAATAATATCAAATTCAGGTGATTTTACTTTAGCTATATTTCAAATTTTTCTTTTTTTTCCTCCAGTGGATCATGTATATTTTCTTGTTTATTTATTAGATTAGTATAGAAAAGAAATTTAATTATTTTTCCATATATGGGTGCTCATCTCTCTTGTTTCTAGTTTACTCCAAATCTGCTCAAGCTGTTTTAGTGAAAATGTTCCCAAGGGAGTTTCAAAATCTCACAATTTCAATATGCCATACCAGTACTAAAAGTCTCTAAAAATATCTCACAATCTTTTGGAGTAATCTCTCAGCTGTAGCTAGCTGAAAGAAATGCAGCTCAATCAGTCTTAGCTTCCTTACCAGATATGCAAAATATAGAACCAGCTGTTTGTTTATCTTTTTGTTTGTTATCTTTTTGGAAGGAACTTGCTATAGCAGTCCTGCTCTAAAGACAGGTTAAATATTCCAGTTGTTTTGGACATATATCTATTTCTCTGTTACTACCTGTAATGCTATGTGTGTGCTGTATTTTACCACCATCCATAACGACAGAAGCTGCAAGGTTCACATACCACACCTACTGTGGCATCCTTAGTGTCTTCATTTTCCCAAGGCACAATTGTCTCCTGAATGACACTTTAGCTTTTCAGAGAATTCCCCTGACTCCTGTCTGACATGCCTGCACACTTTGTGTTAATTACAGTGAAAGGTCTACTGGGCCTTTTGGGGCACTCCTGTATAGTGCACAGACAACATGCTTGAAAAGCTTGGAAAGCCCATATAACATAAATGGTTTGGTGAATTGTTCCAACTCCCTTTTTATCATTTTATAGCCTCGCATGATGAACTATATAATATACTTAAACATATTTACCAGATTTGTCATTTACTAGGAAAATCCCGAAAAAACCATGAGGTCTCTGTTTATATTCTAAAGCTTTGAGACTTGAAAAATTGATTAACATCACACAAGAAAGAAAAGCAATTGGGACAATATCTTGACAGAAAAGAAAAGTGCATGGAGATAGAAGGAAATTATGTGTCTCTTTCTTATCCCATTGGTTTGGAAAGAACAGAAGCAAAAAACAATAGACTTGAAAAACTGCATCAGTCACAGATAATTTGCAGTACATCTTTTTCTTTCTGGAAGAGAAAGAAAGCTAGTCTATTAAGCTGCCAAGAATGTAGCCCCAGTGATTAACTGGCACAATTAAAATTTAAAAGAAAAATATATATTGACACAAGTATGTTCAAGATCTGACTGTTCCTTGAAATTCAAACTAAAAAAACCCAAACATATACCCACGTTCAGAAACAGGACTAAATATCACAGGTCTATAGATACACAAGGAGACTCAGAGAAGGAAGTTGTGGAGGCCAAAAGTGTTTTCAGATCCATACTTCACCATCAGCTACAGGACATATTCAGCACATAATCTTAGGACATTTATTGTGCAGGACCAAATTGATATAGACCATAGGAACACATTTCAGACCTTCATTTTCCAGTTCAAAGACACCTTCTCTCCCTCAAGTTTTTAAACTTTGTAAAAAGTTTGTAGAAGCTGAGATTAAGGAAGCTGGATATGTGTGGCTTAGAAAAGTCTGCACTCATTTTATCAGGTCTGTGTTCCTGAACTGTAAATATGCCTGACAGAATTAGACTCGGAGCACCCAAGCAGTTCAAAATAATACTCCTGAGCAATGTAAATTGCCTCTTTCATATAAATGAGATGCTAAGCTCCAAGAACATGCTCCCAGCAGATTCTACATGACAGAAGAAGTTGGTTAGATATTTCCAAATACAAAGGTCCATATGAATTGTTTTCTGTGTGTCAAGGATATTTTCCAGATTCATAAAACTTGAAGTGAAAACAGCAAACAATTTGTGTAGAGCAAGTGTTTTTCTTTTTAAAAGAATTCAACATTTTTCATTCCCTATTTTGGAAGTTAACCTTTACTTACCAACCAACAAGGAACCCTGCTAAAAAGTCTGGGAGTAAGAAACACATAGGTAAGAAATTTTTTTCCTATATTAACCCACAATTGAAGATAAATCCTGATCATACACTTTTGGTAAGGATGAAACAGCTGAAGTTGGGAGGTGTAAGCTATCCTTTTTGGACAGTATTATACAATAACATGGTTAAGACCTACTCACCTTAACACATTCATAAAACAGATCCACTCTGTGCCAAGCAGGTCATGTCTTACTAAATGATACCTGAAAGAAACAGCATGCACAGAAATTAACTTTCAGCACTGGGATGACAGAAGTGGTGTTATCACACACACTGTTTAATTAGATACCATACACTCACCAAAGTATTGTCACTCTCTGAGGTCTGATGTATTAATCAATTCTTAAGGCTAGATTAATTCAAGGCCTATGATATAACACAGTCTCTCAGGCCTGTACTGATACTCCCCCATGAAAGGGAGAGCTCTGTAGGCTTTGCAGGAAGCTGCTGCAATTATTTCCATAATATATTGTTCTGACCATTTTATTAGTCTGTGAACATCTCTCCACTGGCTCCTGCTCTTTTGGTACTTTGAGCATAAAACTACTCAAAATCAGTCTCAGTGATTCTTACAGCTATCTGAACTATTTCTTCTCATCCAACTTGTAAATGCTGACTTATTTTTGATTGACTTGAGGTTTCAATCACTCTTAAACATTTCACAGATTTTCAAAGAAATTTTTGCTTTGTTAAGCTGATACCCATAGAGATACAGTATATAAATACATGCATAACTTTATCTCCCTCCCTCCCTCTTCTCAAATTCCTTCTTAAAATTATGACATATTTAATAAATTCAACCTCCTGCTAGTAATGTGAACAATATTCTTAAATGATTTCCGTTGTTCTTGCTAGCCTGCCCTCATAAAATCTTGTGTTCAAACCATACACTGGTTTAGACAGGAAATGTCATATTTTCCTGTGTTTGTACAGTTTGGGCTGAATTGAGCAGTATTAAATGCTGAAGATTTAACAAATGAAATTTGCTACTACAGAGTTAGGTTGTAAGAGGGGCTGGTGAAAGGGAATGTTAGACAAGGAAAATTTCTTGGAATTATTTCTGTTTCTAAAAAAGTTATAAATACCCTGTCATTTTAGAGGTCAACTATTTCAGACGCACTGACATTATAAAGTCCCAAAAAGATATTAAAATATAAAAAGTCATTTATAGGAGATAAAATTCAAATTTTATTGAAATACCCACTCACGGGAATTTAATGTCAATGTCATTTGAGTTAGGTTTTACCTTCTAAATTAGTAGAAAGATAATAAGGTCTAGAACACTTAGAAAGTAATGAAGCATTTAAAGTAATCAAGCAATTGTTCTGTAGTGATGGGGGGTTGTTCACAAAACCAGATCCTACAAGTACTTGAAAGGAAGAGCAGGAGCAGAGATCTTAATTTAGAAAGCATTGTGAATTACAATAATTTAGAATATATTTTTGATTATATTTTAGGTCCATATACATACATGTATGTAAATTTAGATTATAGAATATTTGAGGCTTGCAGGCATAAGTATACATTGTATAATTAAAAGAGTTTAAAATAATGTAATTTATATATTTTCAACCAGCTGAGGACAGATACCAAATTCATCTCATCTAGGTCATCTTTCTCCTCCTCTCTTTCCACCTGGTTCTACATTCTCTGAGACTGCATCCTTGCATGTATTATGTCCAGCTGCAGAGTATGGGTGTACCTTATTTTATTGGAATTGCATAGTAAGGTTGGTCAGATGTTGAATAGTTGCATCTCTATGCTAAAGTAGGAAGGTAAAGTTTTTATTCTTTATTTTTGTCTGGTTTTCAAATTTTTTTTTTCATGGGATTATAAAATAAAAACAAACAAATATGGAAACAGTATGATAAACTACTTATATAGGATGATTCTTTGGTAGAAGAAGAACATTCCTCATTCTTGAAAGATGTTACCAAAGTAAGCAATGACAGTTGTTCAGAGATTCTTTTAAAATTTTAATTTTTAATTTGTACCTTTGATAAAGTACAGACATAGATACAGATTTATTTGATTTGGCAAAGTGTGGAGTTTTTGAGTCAGCAACTGATCAAACTCAGAAGCTAGCTAGACAGTGAAGGACTGAGTCCTCTCAGATCCTTACAGTTTTAGCTGTAAACCCCTTATAGTTAAGTATAACAGATTTCATTTAAAATAGATATTAAATGTTTTCACATTTGCTTCTGTGTTTAGGCATTTGTCACTTACTGATGTACTTCAGCACCCCTTAAATGCTTTTCTGAAGCTGAGCCCAAATGAACCCTCTGCTCTGGAAACTCCCTTCAGGAGCAGAGTTCAGACCTGCAAGCCCACCTGAAAATCAGTACCTTATTGCAGCAAAGTTCTTTTTTGAGTTATTTTCGTCGAGACAAAATTAAGTCAGTTTCATGAGGGATTTCTTGAAGATTTATTTCAAGGATAGCTGGAGTATACTGTTTTCCACTTAGTGACATTCTAATACAAAAAGTGGAAAAAATAAAATTAAGTGACAGCAGCATATTTACTGGAGCTCTGTAAACGTGGGAACACTCTGCACAAAATTCCTATTTCTGCTTTTACTTGTAACTGGTGTTTGCAGAAGGACAAAAGATGAAAATGTAGAAAGTACGTCTGCATGCACATTTTTAAATGAAGTTTTGTTTCAGGGGAATCAAATGGAAAATTGTTTACCTTTCTAGGAGGGGAGGCAGGGATGCCAAGAAGCTGGCTAGGTGTGTTACCACCAGAAACACAGAGCTGGTGAGAAGCAACCTGGTACAAGGGGCAAGTGATCAGCCTAGATATTTGCTTGCTTAACAGCCCACTCAGTGGAGACAGAGTAAGATGCACTTTTTGGAGTTATCTAACTAAGAAACTTGTGATGTCAGAGAACTGAATGTTTTCTCCTAAGTTGTCCTGGAACTTAAAATGACTCCTTTGGGAAACTATCACTACCCCATTGCCCAAAGAAAGCAAGCATTTACACGGCCTAGCTCAAATCATAAAGAACACTTTCAAACTCTCAAACACTTTTCATTTTTCTTGAAAAATAATGAGTTTGGCTACCTTTAGGTCAGTCTACTTTTTGTTGTTAAAAGACGGAAGGATTATTACCAATGGGATTGGTTCATAACTTAGATATTGACTTGTAAAATAGGTCAGGATACTATCTAAAGAAAAGATCAGTAGCCTCAATACTAAGTGATTGCTGTGATCAATTAAAGAAAAACATATTACTAATCTTATCAAAATCAGAGGAAGGTCCATATAGCTTTTTGTTCAGTCTGGGAGTTTAATGTTTTCCAAAAGCTAAAAGGATGATATATGAAATGAAAGGAAAATGTCTGAAGCATTCTTTGTGTAACACCAGTTCTTTGCCTTCATGGAAATTCCGGTGACTTTATTTGCCTGCAAATGTAACAATTATCAAACTCAAAAAAGCAGAATAGAAGTAGTTACATATTTCATTTAAGCAAGAACAGAGAGGGCTAGACAGGAGCAATTTATAGAAAAGAACACTGTTTACCTTTTTTATTGCTTGTAAAATGCCAGGAGAGTTTCAAAGTAATAGCATTAAAAAAAAAAAACCAAAACAGACAATGAGAGAGAAAGAGAAAAAATAGGAGAAAAATATTGCCTGAGAATAGGCCCAATTCCAAATGTCTTCACCTTTTCACTCGGATACATAAGCCTTCTGTCTCCTTTAACACTGCAAAAGTTGTATTTATTTATTTGTTTATGCGCCCTGGCGTGGTTTTGGTACTTTTGAAAGCTGTATGAGATTGTTTTTAGTCTCCTTCTTCTAAAATTATTTATAGTTTTTACATCCAGAGAGGACACACGTTGCGTACATTTGATGCTGTTTTTAATGGAAATTTCTGAAATGCTTAAATAATTTTTCCATGGTTCAATGTTATCTTTTATATTTCTTTGACCAAAATCTCATTTCTCTTTCAAATGTTCACTGTTGTTATGAATGTAACATTATGTTGTTATGGTGTACACAATTGCTCAGACTGAAAAAGTAAAAAAAAAGAAATAAATTTCCACTTGTGCCATCTTTGTTAGAAAAAAACTTTCATTCCACATTTTTAAAGTTTCAGAATATTCAATGCTGGTCCTTGCAAGCTGTGTGTTTTGGAGAAACTGGAGTTTCAAAATACTGCAAAATCCATTTCTTCTGTTGACAGCAAATATTGAACTTTCTTACCTGAAAAACATAAAACTTCCTGAGATTTACCTTACTTTTTACACAAGAGTAGCTTATGTTTACCGAAACATAAGAGGCTAAATAAAGTAATGCAATATGTTCCGGCGAGGAAAAAGCAGGAGTGATTTGTGCTCCACTCTGGATGACAAAACTTCATTCGAGTAGAGATCAGGTATTTGGCTCAGATTTCCAAAACTCTTTTGAGCATTTCCATCTTTAATACCTAGATTGACTGGATATCCAAATCCAGAGAGTTTCATGTCACTTTGCAGTGTGCTTCTCACGCCACCATGCCAGGAGAGGTGCAGGGCTGCAGCTCGTCAGGTCATCATCCTCTGACACTGTCCTCTGTCTACGGCTCTCGTCCTTATGTTGCCTCCTTTACTCCCAGTCCTTTCCCCCTGGTGTGCACGGGATGCCGAGCGCAGGGGCACTGAAGGCTCCTATTTTCCCCAAAGCAAGCACAGCTCTGATCTGCACAGCCCTTTTGCCTTGTGGCAGCAGGCAGCTGCAGCAGACGGGGCCGGGAGCCAGGAGCGGCCGCCGCGCCCCGCCTGCTTTGATCCCGCGGTGTTTGCACGGCTCGGGTGCCAGACGCGGCCTGTCGGCAGGGCCCGCGCTCAGCCGCCAGCTGCACCTGGCCCAGCACCGCGCACACAGGGAACGGGCCTCACTGCCGGCAGGAGCCTCCCTGTTGGAAGAGGCTGGATGAGCTTGTTTCATGGGCTGCTGCTTTGAACTCCCATCACCTTGCTGCCTCCCACATCTGGAGCCTGAGGCGAAGGAAGATGAAAGCGTGCTGGGGAGCGCCGAGGCTTGTGAGGCACGCTGGGAATGCTCCCAGCCTCCGAGCAGGGCTCCCGACTTGGCCATTCCCCAAGCTGGGGAGTTCCATCTCATGGATTAGAACAGCTATCCCTGCCTGAGTGCAAACTGGGCACACTGGGAATGCTCCCAGCCTCAGAGCAGGGCTCCCGACTTGGCCATTCCCCAATTTGGGGAGTTCCATCTCACAGATTAGAGCTGCTATCTCTGCCTGAGTGCAAACTGGGCACACTGGGAATGCTCCCAGCCTCAGAGCAGGGCTCCCGACTTGGCCATTCCCCAAGTTGGGGAGTTCCATCTCATGGATTAGAGCAGCTATCCCTGCGTGTGTGCCAATTACCAGGGGTGCACTTGGTGTATGCTGGAGTGTTTGTACATAAACCAGGGGGTGTTAGGAGGTGCTTGCATTTATACTTACAGTGGGTCTGATACTACTCAGAGATCATGCCTGGATCAATCTTAGTACTTTTCAGAGAAACTGATGATAACTGAACGCTGTAGGAGTCCAAGGTGTTTAACATTTAAAAACCTTGCTTGATAACTTATCCACTGTATGTTCCCATTGACTTTCACAAGTTTTAAATCAAATCTTTAAAACACTGAAAGGAGGAAAGAAGCAGAAGAATTTCCAACAAATACTGCTCTCCAATTCTGCTAGTCTTTGTAGTAAATCTATTAAAAGAAAGGGCAAGTCAATATGGAATGCACCTGGCCTGTTACACTGAAGCTGAGTGCTGTCTCCAACTCAGGCAAACCTGTTAGCATGAGCATTAGCCTCATGGTGTTCTGCAAAACTGAGGCACTTGCTGGGCTAGATTTTCTAAATAAGGATGTTTTTCTAAATGGAAAATTTCAGGTGCACATTTTACATTAGTAGCAAAGTATAAAGTATATTTTTTCTGACCTGTAAATTTTATTGCATTTATGGTTTGTGACACCATAGCATTGCCTGAATGTTAATGTTAGAGGAGGCAGAGAAAACTGCCCTTGCAAATATATAATCGTGTAAATCTTATTCTCCCTGGTCTTTTTAGAATAGCAAACAATGATACATAATTAATTGTAATTTTGCTGGAAGTGACATTATCACCATACTCATAAATACCCACAAGGCAAGGACTATCCCAGGGGAGATAACTTTCTTTCAATGGTGTGATAAAATGTTCTCATCACAGACAGTATTTATTGCTTGTGTCTCTTGAGAGATGATTAAAACAGGAGAAGAGCAAATAAGCAGACACAAAGCATCCCCACTATGCTCATTTCATAGGCTTGCTTCTACTTGTTTAAAATACAGAGAATTTATATGGGATCTGAGAATGATCATTTTTCCTTCTTCTGCTTTCTTACTGGGTTTTTATTATTGTTTTGGAGAAAAATATCTGAAACCTTAATATCTTTTAAAAATTCCAATATGAGCTACAATCCCTGCTGCAGTAAACTGCACACAATCTCATCACTTAGTTTCATTTCCTCTAGCTAGAATTCATGCCCCTTTGTGAGCACAAACAGAAAGGCATTTCATTACATTCCCTTTTCTTACAAGGTAAACCAGCAGAAATTAAAATAAATTGGTTACATTATAATTATGTCTTATTTACTCTGCATAAATAAAGAATGAGCTATGTTAAAGTCATGTTTTGGGGTTTTTTCGCTGAACAAAATACTCTATTTGATTGATTGCTAGTCTTTCAGAGAGGCAGGTGACATTTCCTGCAACCCTAGCTGCAGCTCACAATCAAGACCCTTTTGGAAAAGCTAAGGAGACAATTTGAAAAAATTTCGAAGTTACACACTCAGGCAGGATGAAGCATTGTGGATAGGTTCACTTCTGCCAAGTTGGTGAAAAACTTGCCAAATTTTCCTCTGTTTTTCAAAGTTGCTCTCTCAGTGTATATTTGATTCATACGACCTAAAAGTGAATATGCAAAGCAGTAAATTTATCTGTGCCATCATGGTATCAGCACTTCCCTCTTTTTGTTGAGAGATAATTTAAGATCCTAAAATGAGTTTCAGTTTCTTGCTTCTTTTTGAAAAGTCCTTGCTTTTTGCTTTTCTTTTTATGTAGATGTCTTTTTTGCATTAATTATGCCGTAATTAATCAATATCTCTTTTTATTACATTTTTTAAATTTTCCATGAGTAGCATCAGCTACTTGCTTCAGAAAATATGATGCAAAGTTGAATAGAAGGGTCAAAATGTCACTTACCATGAATATCTGACAGCACGTTCAAGATTCATTAAGGTTCATATGCAGCATGAATTAAATGTACCTCTAAATCAAATAAATTATAACCTGTACTACTCCATACATTATTACAGTAGTTTAAAAACTGATATATAATCACATGATGCCAGAAATTTGAAATTTTGCCTTTAATTTACTGAAGTTGGAACTTCCTATTTTACACTAAATTTATGTCCAATGTTTTAGCTAATTTCTGTCTAAAGCCATTTTATATTAGTGAAGTATATGAACTGGAAAATGAAATATTAAAAGACAAATTTTTTTTGTCATAAATTTCTGTTATAGAAGAAAACACTTTTGAGGATTGAAAGCATTCAGGTTCCTTCCTATTAATTCTCCAAGGTTTATGTGGATGTCTTATTAGATCTAGATAACCATTTTGTGCTGCAAATACGATCTATCAAAACCCTTTCTTCTTCACAGGTATCAGTCCTTGATCATGAGATGAAAAGACATTTAGACAAAGACAACAAATGTGTTCTTCAGAACTGCAAGATACATGTTTGCTTGTTTGACAATTTTGCTTACCTTGAAAGTCCTACATTTATATAATAAGTATTTCAGCACCATAAATAGCATTCTATCAGATATAATGTGATGGTTGGTTTGCATTGCCTGTTCTTCTCATGATTTGAAATGAGTGAAAAAGAAGCAATATATATAAATCAGTTCAATGGAATTTTTTTAACAGCAATTTTCTTTGTTTTTGCAGTCTTCAAAACACATGACAAAAAAATCATGAGATGACTACACATTGCTGGTTTTCCACACCTGTGCTGCAGTTCACGTTATATGGCATGATAAAAAACATAATGACTGCTGATACTGTTGAATTTAAACAATACATTGAATCTTTTCAAAGTTTAAACCTTTGAGGAACTCACCAAAAATCAAAGTAATGGTGGTGCAATTAATGCTGCCATATAAAAATAATTTAATTTCCAGTAATTTGTAAAATATGAATAGTTCTGTAAATACTCAATGCTAGCTTAACTCCAAAATGAGCTAACATCTGCTCAATTTTAGGTGAATAAAGTACTAGAGATGATTTATGTTGTTTTTCTTCACTGTTAGTTTTTGGTTTTTTTTCCATCCTAAATTATGGGAATCTTTCATAGTAAAGTCTTACTTTTCCTTTAACTTCAGCAACACTACTCACTCCTCTAATTATTTGATAGGAAAGTTAGTGCAACTGATTCTGATTTTTTCATTAATATTTGATTTTAAACTATGATATACATTAACATCATACCAGTGCAATTTTGTCATGAAATCACTGATCCAGGTGGCTTGACATGATAATTCATCTAGCTGATATTGCTAAAAAAATAAGAAGACATTTTATTTGTTTATTTTTTTTTAGAAGAATCACAGAATCGCTCAGGTTGGAAGGACCACATACTCTTATCTGGTCCGCCTCCCTGATCATGCAGGGTCATCCAGAGCACAGGGCACGGGATTGTATCCGAATGGTTCTTGAACATCTCCAGTGAGAGAGATTCCACAACATCTCTGGGGAATTTGTTCCAGTGCTTTGCTATCCACACAGAAAGAAGTGCTTCCTCATGTTCAGATGGTACTTCCTGTGAGTCAGTTTCTGCCCACTGTCTCTTGTCCTGTTGCTTGGCATCACTGAGAAAAGCCTGGCTCCATCCTCTTGATCCCTACCTTTCAGATTCATGAGGTTACCTCTCTGTCATCTCTTCTCAAGGCTGAGCAGGTCCTGCTCCCTCAGCCCTCCATCATAAGGACAATTATTTTTGTTGCTACCTCCCTCCTCCACCTACCTCTTCTCCTTGCTCCAGGATGTCCATGTCTCTCTTGTCCTAAGGAGCCCACAGCACTCCAGGGGAGGCCTCACCAGGGCTGAGCAGAGGGGCAGGGTCACCTCCCTTGACCTGCTGGAAATGCCCTTCCTAATGCACCTCAGGATACCATTGGCCTTGGCCACCAGGACGTGCTGCTGGCTCATGGGCAGCTTGTTGTCCACCAGGACCCCCAGGTCTCTCTCTGCAGAGCTGTTTCCCAGCAGGTCAGTCCCCAGCCTGTGCTGGTGCATGGGGTTATTCCTCCCCAGCTGCAGGACCCTGCTTTTGCCCTTTTTGTATTTCAGATGGTTTTTCTCTGCCCAACTCCAGCTTGAGGTCCTTCTGAAGGGCTGCACCTCTGGGATATCAGCTGCTCCTCCCAGCTTTGTGTCATCAGTGAATGTGCTGAGGAAGCATTCAAGTCATTGATGAGCAATGGACTCAGTATTGAACCTTGGGGGACACCTTTAGTGACGGCTTCAACCAGACCCTGTGATGGTGATTTTAACCCTTTGGGATCTGCCATTCAGCCAGTTCCCATTCCACCTAACTGTCCACTCATCCAGTCCACACGTCCTGACTTTATCACGTGATGTGAGAGACAGTGTTGAAAGCGTTGCTGAAGTCAAGGTAGACAGTACCCACTTTCCTCCCCTCATTCATCCAGGTACTTGTTTCATCATAGAAGGCCAATGTGTGCATCATGCATGATTTGCCTTTAGTGTATCTATGGTGAATAGTCCTGATCACCTTCGTGTCATCTATGTTGATAAAGATGGCCTTCAGAATGAGATGCTGTATCCCCTTTTCAGGGACTGAAGCGAGAACAACTGGCTGGGAGTTCCCTGGATCCCCCTTCTTGCCTTCAGGGGCACATTTTCTGTATTCCAGTCCTCAGGCACTGCCCTATCTTCATGACTTTCCAAAGAGGACTGTGAACCACCTCATTATGGTGTCCGCCAGCTCTCTCAGTGCTCTTGGATGAATTATATCAGGGCCTTTGGACTCATGGATATCAAGTCTCTCTAGGTGTTCTCTTACCCAATCCTCCTTGACCAAGAGAAAGTCTTCCTTACAACATTCTTTTACCCTGGTGTTTTGGTACCAAGATTCATAAGGACTGATTATTGCATGGAAGATGTTCTTTGAACAAATCCTGAAGGAACACTTTCAAACAAGGCTTCTTCCTTTCTGTCTTCTCTTCTTTCACTTTTCAATCCTCTGTCTCATATTCACATTCCTAACCACTACTTTGCTCTAAAGTGAATGCTGGACACTTGTTTTTGAGTTACAGAATACCAACACAACACATTAAAAATTTTGCTCCTTCTTGTAGTATTACAGAATTCCTGCATAAACAGAAGGTTTAGAGCTTTCATATCTTCTCTTCAGTAAATATTGCTTTTAATTTTATTTTCAAGTATTTTTAAGGTTTTGGGGTGGGGCTTTTAACCTGTTAAACTGGCCTTGACTTAACTTTATATTGGAGCCTCAGTATTCTTTTAGTACCTTTCAATTTATCTTTGAAGTATTTTTCCTATGTAAGTATACTAAAAATACAGTACTTGATTGTGAGAATTTTCATGCCGAGTTCCTGTCTGGAGTGAAATTTACAGCTTGGTTATAAATCCCAGAAAGCAGAAGTTTATAATGGAAATGCTTCATAGTCTGCACACTGAACTGCTGCTGGAATGATTTTCTACACAGTATAAAGGCCACTTGAAAGTTTTCTATTTTCCCCCGTAAAGACAAATAGATCTATTTCAGAAGGTGGAACTTTTGAATAAAACCAAAATTGTTCTTATAGTATACTATCATGAAACTAAATTCAGTTTATTCAGCTATTAATTTTCTCCTAAAATTCGTGTTGCCTTTTTGAGCTTTAGGTTTTGCCTATTGAAAGTGACAACAGGCAAAGCAAAGGCTTTACATAATCGGACAGAGCGACATGAATAATCAAAAGTATCTGTGCATTTCCTTAGGTTTAAGCACACTGTGTGATTGCAAAATGTTCCATCTACAACTGCTCTGATAAAACCATCTTAAAACCCAGATTCTTTTTTTTTGTTTTTAATTTGGTTGAGCACAGAGACAAGCATCTCCATACCAGAATTCATTATGCATTTTGCCCTTTTTCTTAGGGAAAGAATCATGTATAAAATGTTGGAGAATCTATGCTAGCAAAAATAATGACACCTTACTAATGACAAATTTAATTCATTTCAAGAACATTCATCAAATTCCTGTTCGTTTAGGTTTTTAAATTTTCTTCAGTATGTAAAATATTTGTTAAGGGCATAGACATATATTTTTCTGTATATTTCTGCTAATCTTAGAATCTGTTTAATGCCTAAACTTCATAGCTTGTTCCTGACTACAGGTTTTATCAATTTTAATCTTCTGGAGAATATATGTGCTACATAAACAAGCATTAAGGATAATAAATCAAAGTTGAATACCTTGGAAAGTATTTTTTCCAACCACCTATTAAAATCTGCTTTATGGAATAGATAGGAAATACAATTTCTGTAGAAGCAGATTGAAATTGTAATAAGTAATTCTAGTTTTTCCCATTTACCCACAGATTAATCTTCACATTTATACATATGATGGTTACAAATATTTAAGATTTTATAGAGCAGATACACATTTAACCAATCCCTTTGATCATCGTGAGAGACTAGGAGAGATTTTCATCATCAGTCATGCATCTACAAGTGCAATAATCATGCATGTCTACACCTTGCTTATAAACACAAGCTAGCACAATCTATTAGGGTGTTAATTTACTATTTGATAGAAAAATGGTTTTAATTTAGATGACAAAAAGCTTTCTGTACGCATCTCTTGTCATCCAATGTATGTAGAAGTTTGCAAATCAGACTTGTAAAATTCATTCATGCTGAATAAATACAATCTAATCCACCATGAAATGTGTAAGGTAGTGATGAAAATACATGACATTTTCAGAATAGCTTCAGAAGAGTTGGTCTACTCTTACAGTTGAAATCAATATATATTAATGGTACTAATAATATTTTTAATTTGATAGAAGCAATGTACATAGAGGATATAGAACTGCTGTTGCCAGAGACTGCATTTCTTGGGTTACTAACCAGTGCATAAGTAATTTCACTGTGATATATATTACATCCTATTATATGAGGGTGGTGTTAATAATAGAATGTGACAGAGACATGCACCATGCTAATCTTCCAAAAGTTTGGTCATTATATAGCCTAGTCTTTTTTGCTATTTCTGTGGTGTAAAATTTTATTTGTTTTCCAGTTGACATAGGTTCTCTTAATTTCATTGTAACTTGATTTAGAATTAGACCTGCAGTTTTGTGCATTGTGTACTTCTGTTTCTCATTGAATGTGTTGAAAGCAACAGCATTCTAAAGCTTTACACTACTAAGTTATTGAAAGGAATGTTTTGACTAATCCATATACATTAAATATGGGAAAAAGAATGTTACCTGATTGTTCTATTGCAAAAAACTATTAATATTGGTTTCCTTCCAGTTGTGCTGGGAAAAAACCTCATATTTGTAATGTAAATTTTTCGCATTTTCAATTTCCATGAAGTCATTCCAGCAGGAAAAAACTAAATTCTAAAATATGTGATGTAGTAAGGATAGAAATCCACCCTTTAGAATTCATAACCCACACCATCACTTTTACAAATTTCATCCAAGAAATAAGAGATTGGAGTTTTGTTTGGTTGTTTGCTTAATATTTCTATGCTCCAAATTCTCGAGTTTGTAGACATCAAGAGAAAATAGTAGTTCAACATGACATGTAGACAAATGAAACAGAGACTTCCATTAAATCTTCCTTAATTCATTGCCAAAGGACTACATTAGAAGTCATCATTCTTACTATCAAATCTTCCCTACATGAATGTCTGAGCACCAAACTCCACCAAGAGAAACAAGGAGAGAGTACTTAATTTTATGTATGCAACTTGGTATGTCACTTGACGAGCATGGCAAGAAGAGTGGAAAATGTAAGAAATTTACATTTAAATATAGAACTTAGTGCTGTGCTTATATTTGATCCAGTTATTGGAAAAAAGTCTGGACTGTCATTATCTAGCCTGCTGACATGCAGGTACTGTGTACACTATATACTTCATTTAAATTATGCTTCACAAGAACACAAAAGGAAATATATTATCTTCCCAACCTTTAAAAAATGCTGGAATAAAAGGCAATATTCTCAGACTGTGACATAAGAAACTTACATTTTCTAATTGCCTGCTGTTTGAACATCAGCATTCTGAAATTAGCTACATGTGCAAAGCAAACCAGGAAAACTGTTACAGTATTAGAGTACTATGTTAAGCATGTTAGAATGCCAATAATATTTTCCACCATTTCTGTCCTCCATCATTATTTATTGCATTGTATTTTAATGAAATCTATCCACTCCCTTAAAAACAAAAAAAAATTAAAAATACCAAAATCAAATAAAAAATCTAACAAACCCCAACCCAAGACAATAACAACAAAAAAAAAATCAGCCCAACAAATCACAAACAATCAAAAAGGAAAACCAGAGAACACTGATAGATAATTGTAGTTCTGGGGAACTGAAGTCATGGTTCAATTCATAGTGGCAAGAGAAGTGTCAGCACTGAAAAAAATTTTATCAAATCTTCTGGCCTTTCAGTCTGGGAACTGAAATAGAAAATATCAGTTTAGTAGAAAGACTTTGCTCAAGGGAAGCATATAACTTAAACAGATGCTTAAACAAAAAGTGATTTTAAGTGTTACTAACAAGTAACACTTTAAGACTTATTTGTTTTATATTTAAATTGACATACACAGTTGTTGGTTTTGTTGATTATGGACAGAAAAGTGTGACTAAATTTTGGCTATGTGTTTCTCTGTCAAGGCTATAGGAAAAAAAATTATTTTACATTGGATATTTATGAAAATGTCAACAATCTCAGAATGCTCATAGTCGTATAAATATAGCTAAAATACTCTGCTTCATTTTGTTGTCAGTCATCTAGAAAGAACAAGCAGTACTGTTACTGAGGTGATTATCATAGATGAAGTATTGAGGTAACAGATATAAGTAAATTACTTTTTCTATGGAAATTGTTTACTGATATCCATTAATAATGTATACAGTCAAACAAGATAAGCTAAAAAGCTCAACAATTTATCAACAGAAGTGAACTTCTCACAGGACTATTCAAATGTCTGTAAACAGCAACAAATATAATTTTGGGGCTTTTTCTTAGAACATATAATTTTGGTTCTTTTATTTTTATTCAACTATTGTGAGTAAAACTTGTCCCCTCTGTGATTCTGCAAGGGAAAAGAGTCCATTTTTTTCATTATGTGACAACCTGTGGCAAGCTAGCTTGAGATGGTTCAGGCTGATATTTGGTTGAGTGATGGTTTGAACATAAGAAAATGTGGAAACTAAAAAAACAGAAAAAAGGATTCTAAAGAGAACAAATAGTTTCTGCATATCTTCAAAGACCAAAATAACCCTCTGCTGCAGAGAGATGTTACACAGTTCTTTTATTATGAGTAATAGGAATTTTATAGAAATATACAAGAATACAATGCTATTGTATTTCCTATTTCTGTATGCAAGGCAAAGCATCTAAATGTTTTTAAATTCTTTAATATTTTAAATAATAATAAGTCATTAGGTTAGTATTTTTTAAAAAGTGAGAACTATTATTTAGCTTCTCATAGTTTTGTTCACTTTATACTGTGCAAAAAACCAGAGAAGTGTAAGCTACATATGACAGAGAATCAGACAAATATGATTGCATAATTATTCTCTTAAGTTTTCCATTAATTTTCAAAATAATTCGAACACATAAGATTGACACATTCACCCCAAGAAACACAAAGAAATTATTTTTTATTTTTTCAGGACGAAAGAACATTGCAAGCTGATTGCCATGACTTGTTCATATCAAGTGAGAGACGTGTGTGTCAATTCATTGAATGCAGTGTATCTATGCCAAAGCATCAAATATTCTCAAGAAAGTGAATACAGAATGATTTCTGACACTCCTTTGATTCATGTCTCTTCTGATTTTCTTCCATGATGTCCTGACCAGGACTCCAAGGGCAGCTTTCTTAGAACCACTATTTCTGTTTACTTCTTTTGCCAGAGGGGTAGGAATAAAGAAAGTGTGGGGGAAAAAAAATTAAATAGGCAGAGCAAAGAAACAGTGTTTGGCAACTGTTGTATTTCTCAGTTGTTGAAAACTATTTATTTCTATTAGTCTATTTATTACTATTATTCTTCTGATAATACCTTTGTTACTTTATATTTACTCATAATTTCTGATGGACAAAAATCCTTACAGGCTGTGAAACTCTTAAGATGTGGGAGCACTTCCAAAATTCCAGCTCCACGTTCACACCTTGACTGCACATGGTGTCCATACCCCTTTTCTCCTGTCTTTTGAACTAACAGGTGTGCTCACACATTCACACACATTGCTGTCTATGCTGACATTCTTTATTTTTCTTCTGTGTAAGTCTTGAGGACAAAAGTGTTTTTCTTGATCTTCCTCCTCTGGACACACAGATAGTTATGACTGTACCTTAATTGATCAAAGATTCTTATTTAATCAGAATTAATCAAATATCAGTATAATTCCTGAGATTGTAGAGTTTTACAATATGCAATAGTCTTAATAAAATAATAAAAAAAACCACCAAAGCACAACACTCTGTTTTTGTAAATTATATTTCTTGTTGTAGAATGTGATACCCACATTGCATCTAACATGTCTATATATGTCAAGCTGTGTTAGCATAATATGTATCAAAACAAAATTACATGCTAGGTACAAAATGAAAAAAGATGCTACCAACTACATCCCTTATATGACACAAAGTGAGCAGCAAAGCAAGAACATGCGGAACGAGGAATCTTAGCAATATGTTTAGCAATTCAAAGTTTTGTTTTTAAAAACAAAATTAGAAAATATTAGTTTTGTACTTTCTGTCTATTTTATACTTTTCCACATGCTGGCATTTTTTAAGTATAAATCACTGAATACCTTTACAAAATCACATCCTGAATTTTTCTCAAAACTTCTATCTTTCCTACAGCACCCCAGAGTAGCATTTACTAGCTATTTTAAAATCCATTTAAAATAATAATTGATCTTTAATTTTCAGAGGGAAAGAAAAGATTAAATGGAAATCCTATTTCTCAGTTATTTCTGAGAGAAGTGCAGTGCAAACAGGCAGATTTACCCAGTGAGATACCTGCAATGCACTTGAAGGCAAACCAATCATTAACTTGTATTAGCCTAAATGTCTGGGTGGCAAAGACCATGAAAAGGGGAAAAAACTCTGTGAATTCAGGAAAACAAAAATAAAAATCCACTCATATCTTGAGTGGCATGTCTCAGCCACATTACTGCAGTAATGCTACATAACCCTGTTCTGCAGTAGAAAATGAAAATAGCTTCTCAGGCTGAAGCTCCAAGACAATTTTCTTTTTGTTTTGTTATTACTCTGTGGCCCTGGAAAACCATTAAGGTCTAAACTACAAAGGAGGATTAGATCATCTGTTTCCTAGCTCTGAATTAAAAAACCAAGTTAAATGCCTAGAATTGCAATGCACTAGTTTGACAGAATCTGTACAGCCAGACAGACTTTTAAGTTGTACATTATTCATCCAGTAATAAAATGCAAAAGATGGCAAAATTTCTTATCCTCCACCTCAATATTACAAACGTTTTCATACATTATCAAGAATTGCAGGTCATGACCTTACTATACAAGAAAATGTCTTCACCTACTTTAAGAAAAATTTTAACATGCAAAATTTTAAGCAAAGAATGCATTTTATATAAAGGTATCTTCTTTTAGGGTGGAAGTGTTCTTAAAGTAATACAACAAGTCATTCAGTGCAAGCCCCTGCTTGGGATGTGAAGATTTTTGTTTAGTTCCTTCTTCTGCTTCAGGACAGCTCAGTCTATTGTCTTTTACTTGTGTACTGCCATGATTGCCTGCAGGTATTTTGAGTTGTACTGGCCTCATGACTCTCCCTTTTAAAGTTCCACAGTTCATGACCCAACCAACCAACCAGACAGGAAAGAGCTTCTTCCAAGAGGGAAAGAAAGGGAATGACATCAAAGTGCAGTGATTAAAGTTCTCATCTAAATAGAAGGGGGTGAAGATCTATTTATGCTTTTTTGTTATACAAGGGACTAGACTGAAAGCTCCCCCTTTTCCATTATTTCCAATTTCAGTGGGGTACCAGTCTGCTTTTCCTTGATATCCAAGATGAGATTTCTGTAACCTCCTCAGTAACAGGTTTAGTATATAAAAATCAGGTACATATGAAGCTTTTATTTACGAGCTAAGTGCCTGGTGCTGTTTTAAAGCCTGACATTTTGATCATACAGGCCTCAATCCTGCTTAAAAACTGCTTAATAATGTAACTCAGTTTAAAGGAGCTGTACTGCGTGCCTGAGGCTGGCACCCCCTGCCCCTTCACTGTGGTTCTGTGTGTGGAAGCATGATAAAGATGATTAAAGATGATAATCTACATTCAGCAGAAGATTTAAATACATGTATTTTGTTCAGAACTCCTCCATGTGGTCTGTGTTTTTACCTCCTCTACCTGTGCCTAATGCTGTAGAAGACATCACATTTGAACAGCACCTGGACTTCTTTGACTGAAAAATGTCTTTTTGATCCTTACAAAATAGAGTAGGATTTGTACCTAAATCACTGAATTTTACATTCTGGAGAAAGCAGCTGGGGAGGAGGCAGGGCAGAGGCTTTAAAAATCTTGTGTGTGGTCCTCATATTAATTCTTGGTTTTGTCTTAAGTAGAAAGGTTAGAGTCTATGTCCTTAACTGAAGAACTATTTTTTTGGTTTAACATTTAATAACGCAATTTAAAATGTGCATATGCTGAACATTATTTGATAGCAAAAATGACATTCCCAGACAGTGCAGTGAAGTATAAAGGATAAGTCTCAGTACGAGTTTGTGTCTGTCCTGTGAGGAGCAGATAAAATATCCTTTTCTTGGAAGTGTTCTCATCCTTTCCTCCCTCCAAGCCCTTCAGCTATAAAGCTGCAGTCTGATTTAATAGCTTTTATTGCAACTTAAAATAAGCAGTTTAAGTATTTAATATGTTGTAGAACTGCTATTTGGTTTCTGTCATTTAGTCAAGTTCTTCACATTCTGATAGCAAGACTGAACAGGCAATGAAGAAAAACAATACAATTATATTCTCAACACCACAAAATCCAAAAAACCAACCAACCAAACAAAAAACCCAAACAAACAAAAAAAAATCACCCCAAAAAATGCAAAAAACCCAAGAAACCACATGAAATCCTGCCTTAAATCCATCACTGTAGAGAAATATAATGTCCCAAATGTTGACAAAGACCAAATTTATCAACTCTGCTGGTGTAAAATAACAAAGCAAAAGTTCTCAAAAGAACTAGGAAAGAAACTTTTTCCCTAAAAACATCTTTCCATTGTCCTTTATTAACACCATTTTCATGCACAGCATCCGACTTAAGATGCAGATTAAAGTGTTCACCCTTTCTGCCAGGGAAGCAGGAAAATACTTCCCATAAGAATAAATAGCTGGAATTGTTGCCATGGTCCAAGTATTCTGCAGAGCATTTCCTTGGTCCTCAGAAACATTGCCCACATAGAAATGTGTGGATCGCATCTCATTCTTTTTCTCACCTGAACTAGTAGTCACATGTGTACAAAGTTGATTTGCAATATTTCTTCTTAAATTTTATCAAATTTAAAAATAAATTTCACAAGTTAGAGACGACATATAAAAAATTCATATATTAGGGCATAAATAACTGCAGTTCTTGAAGCTAGCCCTTTTTTTTTTGAAGTCAGTATTTATTTGAACCTTTCCATACCAGTTTTTCTGAACCTCTATTTTGGATAAAACATTTTGGAAACTAGAGGGGATGTGAAAACAGAGTAAAGAACAATTTTCATTTGCATGGGGTGCTTCATTCACAGCTCAGTGACACTCCAGAACTGAATTTCCTCAGGTTAGTGGTAAAAGTGCTAAATAAACAGTGTATGCACATAGCAATGTAATATATGTAAAAAAAAATCAACCAAACAAAACCAAAACCACTTAAAAGTAAAAAAAAATAAAATCAAAATACAGAACTATGTAGATGTGGATGTATAGGTAGTTAGCTTCCCTGAGAACATTTGACTTTGCGACTGAAGATGACAAAGAATAAATCTTTAATTTTTTTTAATATTTCAGAACTTTGTAAAAAGTTGTAACAATAAATGAAGAAACTGCAAACATTGAAAAGATAGAAGGATTGAGAAGAACACATATTTTTCAAAGGATGAATTTTTGAACGAAATTGGAATTTGCAGTTTTGTACTTCACTGCATTTAAGCAGTGAAGTACAAAGTGAAGTACTAGACATTTATGGTAGTTTTTATGGCATAAGTACATACAAGAAAATCACATATATATATTTTGAATGTGTATATCAGAGAATCTGGTTCAACCAGCAGTAAAGGATAATGTAGTGAATTCACTCAGAAGTATAAATCCAGATAATTGCATTTTCTTTGTCATAGTCCTTTTTAATTTGTCTGTTTAAATTGTTACAGGAATTATCTGGGCATGGAATTCTTATGACATGACACTGCATCTCAGTCTTCTGTAGCCCATATTCCTTAAACACAGAATATTTTAGCTTTTGATCCTTGCATCAGAGGAAAAAATTAATATATTAAATCATACTAGTATATAAAAATTTTAATATTTCTCCTTTGTAAGAGCAAAATTTTAAACTTCAATTTATAAAGGAACTTGATCCCATGAGTTTTAAGAAAAAAAAGCAGAACGAAAATTAAAGGGATTGTACTATATTTCTTAAAATGAAGACTTTTATTTAAGTCTTTAATGTTGGGTTTGGGGTGGGTTTTTTTTCCTAATATTACATTGATTTAATTATTATTTTATTTAGCTGATTCATGCACATTTCTTCAGTGCAGTTGTATGAGATTATTATAATAATTCTACATACAGCTAAATTTGTATATTCGAGATTTATCTGCCCTTAAGTAAAACAGAACTGGCCATGAGATAGAATACATTGATGTGTAACATTAATGATAATGATAAAGAGTTACTTACATTAAAAATGTCAGGAAACTGTCTTGAAACAAATCCAGTCAGAAATAAAGCAGCTTTTGGAAAAAGACCACTTTGCCTTGAAGTAAAGATTTGAAGAAGCACTGGAAGTCCTTTCTAATTTTTTCTTCTTTTTCAAAGAAAAAGAAGAAAAAGGAAAAAAAAAACCAAAGAAAAAAGAAAGGCTTATTTGAAACAAAGTTTTTTGATCCTGTCAACCTTATTAAAAGTTGTTACACAGGCAAAGACCTGTTTCTGTTCTCTATGCCAGTATTCCCAATCTGTGGCAATATTACCCAACCCCCATTTATTCCTCTGAGAAGCCTGCATTGTTCACTAAAGGCATATTTAATTAAGCATAATTTACAATCCTTTGATCACTTTCATGGTTCTTGTTTGAGTTAGAAAATTATTTCTATACTCTTCTAAGCTGCAGAAATCTGAACACCAAGATCCAGCAATAAAAAGCAGTGCCAAATGCATACCATCTGCTATATGATATTATCATTTGAATTCACCCAGCAATTAATTTATCAACATATTAGGCACAAGACTTCACATCTCCCTTTAAAAAGATGCATGCTTCTTGCATCCCAAAATATTCTAATAATTCTTTATTAGAAGTTATCTGCTTCCTTATTGCCTACATTCTTTTTGTCATCTGTAGATACATTCAATAATGATTTTGTGGTTTTATTTTTTTGATAGAAATGTTGAATAACACACAATGAAGATCTGGTCTCAGAGACATACTAGAAACACCATGTTTCATTTGCTGAAAATTTCCCATTTATGCTTGTCCTGGTTTCAGCTGGGATGGAGTTAATTTGCTTCCTGGTAGCTGGTTCAGTGCTGTGATTTGGATTCAGTATGAGAATGATGCTGATCACACACTGATGTTTGGTTGTTGCCAAGCAGTGCTCAGCCCAAGTCAGGGACTTTTCAGTGTCCCAGGCTCTGCCAGTGAGGAAGTGCACAAGGAGCTGTGAGGAAGCATGGCCAGGACAGCTGACCTGAACTGGCCAGAGGGATACTCAGAGCCACATTCCATATGATAGGAAGGCATATCCAGCACATAAAGGGAGGGCAGCTGCCAGGAGCCACTGGTGGCTGCTCAGGGTTGAGCTGGACATTGATCAGCAACTAGTGAGCAACAGTATTGTGCCATCACTTCCTTTTCTTGTGTTTTACTCCCCTTTCTCCCTAATGTTCTTTACTATCATCATTAGCAATAACAATATTTTATTTATTTTATTTAAATTATTAAGCTGTCATTATTTCAAGATTTACTTTTTTTTTCTGATTCTCATCCCCACTGGGATGGGGCAGGGAGAGAGTGAATAACTATGTGGTATGCTGTTGCCAGCTGAGGTTAAACTATGACAAATACTTCAGACTAACTCATAATTTTGAATCTTTTTAATATACAATTAAAATAACATGTGATATGAAGCTGCATGAAACTCCAAGTATATTAAAACACTATTATCTTTGTCAACAAAACCTCTTATTTCAAGTTGATTTTAAGAACTTCCATTTTCCTCAAACTAACGCCAATTGGCTTTGATTCTGTGGCCTCAAGCCTATGCCCACCAATTTGTTGCATTGCTTAGAATGGGTATCACATGAACAGATGTATAATCTATGATAATGCTCCCTTCCCAGAATGCCTCTAGAAACCAGAGCTATCTCATCACTACAATTTGCTTAGAGTCCAAAAGGTGAGAATTTTGTATCTATTACCCTCTCCCACATTTACATTTATTAAAAAAAACCTTAAAAAATAAACTGAACCAAGTTTTAGAGTAAGCCAAAGCAAATATTCTAAACTGCATGCTTTTCTTAAAGGGGAAACGATGAAGGGATGAAGAGTATGTGACAGATGCCTGTAATTTTGCTTAATCAGCAGTGCAATGAATACAGCTGAGAATATATAGACTTCTACTGTCAGGATCACATATATTTTAGTACTGTCATACATTATCTTTTACCCCTGTTCTATAGTCTTCCAAGATTAACAGAAAATCAACACTCCTGATCTATGAAGTTCCTTGCTTAGCTAAGATCATGATCTGCTTGCGTTTGCCAGTCAAAATGTCCAAATTTTCCATGATTTCTTGATTAAGTTTCTTCATAAAGTTAAATTTTAAATCACTTGAGCTATATTTATTTCCCCCTCAGTTGACTATTTTTTCAGAACCTGAAATACCATTATAGGCAGAATGCCTTTGTAATTTCAAAAACATTCTAAAATATTTCTTAGATCTCCTTCCTGTATTTTTTTGGATTAAATTATTTTGCCCACATAATACAACTGCAAACCTGCCCCTTAAAAAAAATAATGCATTTCTGATTGAGACATTTTTGAAACTACATCCTTGTTGAGTTTTTTGGAGTTCATTTACCCGTTCTTGAAGCTAGTATGATAGGGACAATGAACACATGGATTCAATGATGCTACATAATTTTTACCTTGATAAAGTATTTCCTCAACACTTCAATGTGCAGCTGTGCACAGTAAAAGTATAAATTTCAATACCACAGTTTAATTATAATTATTACTACCGAGTTTTGTGTATGAAACCAGAGATGTTCAAAAGCAGCCATTTGTTTTCCAAAGAACTGTGGCAAGAAAACTGCAAACCAACTCAAAACAAAAATGCTACTCACAGAAGGGAGGTCACATGAAGACAAGATTTTGGTGTTGCTGCATGCCCTAAAAATACTTCACTGTCCTTTAAAACAAATTAAGAAATTGCTTCCAACAGAAGTATACCCTCATTTGAGGAAAGATCAAGAAAGTGACAACTGGAGAGGTGCCTGCCCAAACTGAGAAGATTATCTTTTAATTTAGCAATTTGATTTCAAATCTGTGCCTGTTTCATCATCCTCTTTATCCAAGTTCCAGGCTGATTAGGGTAAAGACAGAATTTTCTCTCAAACCCAGAAATATTTCAAAGTATTTCGAACTATACCCTTTATTTTTTCCTGTGGAGAGAAGTCTAACAGTATGAAAGTTTTCTTCCTTCCCCTAGCTATGTTGCCAGATTGGTATTTACAGTAATCCACAATTTCCATCATGCAGCAATTTGGATGCCAAGTCACTGCCCACTCCAGGCCTTGTAGGTTAATGTGGAGCGTGACTTCCAGTGAGTGAAAAGTTATTGCAAAGCCTTTGCATGGCACTGGCAGAGAGAGAAAGGAGGTAACATTTTCAAAGTGTGACATAAAGTTAAGCTCTCTCACTCTGCGGGTGGGAAGAACCACCCTTGTTGACAGTATTCTTGTTAAGAATTGTTCACTGATTTTGTATTATGCCTTTAAGAACCTTGCATATAGAGAGGTTTTATTAAGCAACTACTCTTAGTAGTTACTAAAGAACTAAGGCCAGCAGCAGTGGGAGTGTAAGTTTTCACTTCAGCAGCTCAGAAACACAATGGGCTCGCCTGCCCTTTTGGTTTTTGAGACTTATGATAGTTCTGTGACATAGCACTTTTATAAAAACCCTTTCATCTTTTTTTTCCTATTTGATAATATCATAACAAAAGATGCTCACACCTATAATTATGTAAAGCATATGCACTCCCTTTGGAGTTATTTATCTCAGCATCCCACCTAGTGTGCACGCAAATCACTATGATGACTGATGGCTAATCCTGTACCTGCTGTGTGTAAAAAAACAAGGGGAGAAAAGGGCCCTAATATCAATAATATCCCATGAGTATTAGAGCTTCATTTACCCATGTATTGCTGCATCATCAGGGACCTAGTTAATGCCAAACTCTCTGCCTGCTATACAATTTCTTAAGCAGCCAAAACATGGAGAGGACTGGCTATAAATAGAGCATTAACTAAACACAGGCCTGGAATATTTCTCTTCTGACTATGCATGTAGACAAGCAAATCTGTGATATTTGTGTGTTTCTTACAGTTGCAGCAGGAAAATAATTACAGTAATTGCCTCTATGTTTACTCTCAGTGAGGGGAAGCAACTGCATCCTGTCTCACACATGATTTTGTGGCTTCACTAATTAAAGCACAGTTCCAAAAAGAGCTGGTCTAACTTTCAGCTAATGAATAGAAAGCATGCAAAAAATATCTGGTCCACCTGAGAGCTGTCAATTATTTCAACCAGGAAATGGAAATATGAAAATGTTTTCAGATTTCAAGGAATAGATCTCACTATCATATATTGGCCCAAGTGTGAATTTGGGACTGGGGAAGCAGGAATGTGTATATCCAAATTGATATGTTCATATGAGTAAGATTGATTAAAAGTTAATAATATTTTAAAGAAAACAGAATTGAAATAAAGATTTATTTTAGAATATATATATAGAGAGAGAGCACTTGTGCATTGCAAATTTACACAGATTTTCATTAGGCATGTTAGGTTAGGTTCCAAAACCATCATATGTGTGTCATCCTAAAAGTTTGAAAGACTGATAAGGCTTACAGACTTTCTGTAAGACAAAGTAGATCATGGTGAGTTCCATATTGCTAAGTTTTTTTCTGCTGCTCAAGCTTGCATTTGTTGCAGCACATTATTCCAATACTGCAAATTGTAGTGTAGTAATTTTACTAATCATCAAAAAAGTGGCAAAACTTATCCCTTTCTATTCCAAAGGTAGAGAACTTCCATAAACACAATCAAAATATCACTTGCTACTGCTTCTGTTATTGCAAAGGCAACACTTGCACAAAATAGGCTAGAATTTTTCATGGTTTATTCATCACTCTGAGAAATAAGTTTTGTTGTCAAAATTCATACAGCTGGTTCTTATTTCAGAAGACTGGTGGTTTGCCCTAATGTTTAGCTTCCAGATTTTATCTGTAGTGGCTCATACTTTTATAGGAAATATAAATTTTTATATATCTATATATATAAAAGTATATATTTTTTAAGTCACAAGTATATTTTACTTGTGAGTTAAATTTCAGATCATTTTAAACATATTTCATTGCTCTGTTGTGGGTATCTCAACTTTCAATAAAACTACTTAAATAATGCTTGTATAAAATGGCTTTTATTTATTTGCATTTGTTCATGAATAGTCAAATACTTGTACAGTAAATTGTCTCATCACTCAGCATTATTCAGCATAGCCACTTCTAAGGTTTTTTGCTGGTAGTGTGTTCTTGTTTTAACTGCCTGCTCTACACAGGCTTTGCTAGTTGTATATAATCTTTGAAAGATTTGTTCAAAGGAAATCAAAGACCAATCATTAAGTTCAAGCTCAGTCCAGAGTCCAATAGAGTCAAAGCACAAAACAATTTTCAGTGTTTCCATTATATATGGTAATTTTCCCTTAAGAAATGTGCATTAAGTAGCAGTAGCCTTGATTCTATTAAATCAATATTATTCAAATCGATTTTGACATTACTTCCTCATGTTGCTATTTCTTTATTTTAGCCCTTAGTGAAGGAAACAAATCCCTTAAACTTCAGACAGGTGGCTAAAGTTTTTGAGTATGTGTGGTACAGAGGATACCTCTCTGCAGTGCCTGCAGGTATCCCCTAAGAGATGTTAACCTCCCAAATCAAGGGCTGTTAGGACAATAAACACTCTGGAATAGAACAGTATTTAGGACATCAGTAACTTTTGCAGCCTATACTCTGTTCAGCACTGACATGATTTTGCTGTTAGCAGAGAACTGCCCTGGGGAGTTTAAAATAGTTCAGATAAGTCTACATGAACTGAAGATACCTCAGCAGCTGTGGTGTAGTTTCTTCTCTCAAGAAGAAAGGATAGTGGTGCCTTTCAAAACTGTTTCATTATTTTATGCAAATACACTATGAAGCAGGTTCAGTTAAATACCTTTTATATTCAAGTGATCAAAAGAAACTTTTCAGTATTTTCACAGACAGAGAAATCAGAGAAAAAGTAGATTTCTGTGAGGAAAACTTATTCTGAAATTATAAAAGAAATCGTTAGCACATAATGTTGGACTATGGGTCTGGTATAGAGCTGGAGTGAAATTATGAATAGGATTTATAAACTGCTGAAAAAGGGATTTGTCATAGGAATGCTGACACAGTAGTAGCAAGGGTTAACCAAGTGTGATTTTTGTGAGGACTGAAGGTGCCATATGAAGTTAAAGAAAAATATTAGCAATGTATTCCTAAATGTATCTAAATCCCTCAACTTCTAAGACCATCCCCTATATATATCTTCTGTATACAGTGGAAAATATTTATTTTTGTGATTATCTCATGTATTAGGAGATTATCTTCAGGTATGGACTTAATCCCAAACTCATTAGCAAAATCCATTAAAGGAGTTTTTGTAATCTTTGTTTGTCTGATAATATTTTTTAAGAACTCATGCTATGCTTCTACCTGCTATGATATTTTAGCATCATGGTCTGAAATCAAAGAAACTGAAAATCTGGAGATAGATTTTTAAAGTTCAGCACCTCACAATATTTAATGTCTTAAACAAAATCGTGTACATTTCAAAAATGACAAATTTCTTTCGAAGTGATTATCACCTTTTAAACTTTCTTCATAATGAAATTATTTTTATTCTTTGGTATCGATTTTTAGAATTTTAGTCACTCTGTTTCTTGCTTCCCAATTATAAGGGAAACAATTCCTTGTTATACATTGGTTCCCAACAGCAGGCCTTTGAGATCTCAGTATTGGTGTGATATGACACAAAACGTGGGAGTTTAAACATCATTATCAAAGGTCTTTTTTTAATTATGGCAAGGATAATGAAGTGAGCTGTATCTGACAGACCCCTTGGAACCCATTACTGTGCTGTACAGCAGCCTATGCTGGCACCACTGGAGTGCAAAACTTCAGACACCCACAAAGACCTTTAAAAGGCCCTGAAGACCATGTTCTAGTTACCTATTGGGATACTTAATACCATCTTATTTCCATGTAACATTTAAAAAATAATGAGTTTCTCTATAATCAAGAAATTTCAAGTGGTAAAGACAGTGCAGCACCTAAAATAAGTTGTTCAAGAGGTGATTTATATTGTCTCAGGTAAAAAGCTGCTCAAGACAGTCTAGTTAAATGGACTTTTATATGTGTGACCATTAAAAAATGGTCCAGTTTTATTAGTGCAATTACTCTCTCTCTCTGAAATGAGTGAAAATCCAAGCTTCACTTTATGGGAAGCCAAGGTACATGTGTAAGCATTCATTAATGGAACAAAAGGATCTTTATAAACTATACCTAAAGTCTTACAAATACCGAGGAAAAAATGCATTTATTCCATATGGGTGATTTAAAAAAAATTGGTTTGGGGAATATGAAGGGCTTGCATATGGTCATTGAAAAAGCCAATGTAGGATGAGATATTCCAATGCAGAGCCTAAATTCTGCTTCATTTTCCTTACTCATTGATAATGTAAGAATACTCCTTGGAGACATTGAGACATGGTAAAAGCAATAATGTCCTACATGGAGACTTATAATGAACAATCCAGTTTTTTAATCCATAATAAAAATCCAAGATTTTGTTTATAACATTTTATATTTCAGTATCTATCAATAAAAAAGGAAATTAACATCTAATTATCACTTTATTACTTATCTGACTGATATATGTCACAGTACTACATAACTACTTGAATTACAGAGCTAGTCTAAACTTCTCTTTGAAATTACTGGCCTAAAATGGTTTTGTGAAAATCTGGGGTTTCTCAAAGTAAAGTTCTTAATTTCATCAAGACATCTTCAAAAATTGTAATTTCAGAAATGAATATTGCATTATACAGTGTTTAAATTTTGTTTTCTAACTTTCTACACGTCCCCCACTCTGAACTGCTTGACATCTATCATTTTGCTTCAAAAAGAGCTACAATATCTACTATCTGTCCACGTTGAAACTTGAAATAGGCATGGTTCTATTTTGTGCTTCTTTCATGAATGAGAGAAATTGCATTAAATAACCTCATTTCCACCGAACTTAATTTAAAAACTATTTTATGAAGTCTCTTAGGTCTGACTTTTAGAGTATCTCTTTAATTTATAAATATTATCTACTTGTATACATAAAAGCCAGCCATTTTTTATTGTTTTGAATATAAAAATTAGAAAATATGTCTACAACTCATCAACTGCCCCTTACAGATTTGGATTTTAGTCCAAAAGTGTGAATACACTCACAAAGATTTCCAGACTCAGGGAAAAATATTAAGGGAAAGTATTGCTTGAACACAGTATTCTCTGACTGCTTCACAACCACAGTATAAGAAACAAAAGCTAGAAAAAATGAAAATATTTAAAATATTTGCATTCCTAACTTGATAGCATTACACAGCGAAAGAGAAAGTTAGACAAAATAAATAATCACAGAAACACAAATCATAACAGATGGAAAGTACTTTTAAGATTACAGAGTCCAACATATATATGTTGGCAGATATAATTTGAGTCAGCAGTGCCCTGGTAGCCAGGAGGGCCAACTGCATCCTGGGGTGCACCAGGCACAGCATGGCCAGGCAGGCAAGGGAGGGGATTGTCCTGCTCTGCTCTGCACTGGGGCAGCCTCACCTCGAGTGCTGGGGGCAGTTTGGGTGCCACAATGTAACCGAGACATTAAACAGTTGGAGAGTGTCCAAAGAGGTCAACGAGAATGCCAGAAGGGCCTTAAGGGGAAGATGTGTGAGCAGTGGATGAGGTCACTTTTCTGTTCAGCTTGGAGGAGACTGAGAGGAGACCTCAGTGCAGCCTACAGTTTCCTCCTGAGGGGAAGAGGAGGGGCAGGCGCTGATCTCTATGGTGATCAGTGACAGGACAAAGGGAATGGCCTGAGGTTGTGTCAGGGGAGGTTTACATTGAATTCAGGAAAATGTTCTTCACCCAGAGGGTGGTTGGGTGCTGGAAAAAGCTCCCCAGGGAAGCAGGCACAGCACCAAGCCTGAGAGAGTTCAAGTAGTGTTTGGACAATGCTCTCAGATACATGATGTGGTTCTTGGTCATGGTGCTGTGCAAGGCCAGGACTTGGATTCAGTTTTCCTCGTAGGTCCCTTCCAAGTCAGCATATCCTGTGATTCTGTGAACCATTAACCCAGCACTAACTTTACACGTGGTAGGTGTAAAGCCCACCATGAAACCATGTACCCAGGTGCCACATCTACGTGTGTTTTAAATCCTTCTAGAACTGGTAACTCAACCACATCTCTGTACAGCTTGTTCCAATTCTTGATAACTCTTTCCATGGAGGAATTTTTCCATATCCAACTTAAACCTCACCTGGTGCCACTAGAGACCATTTCCATTTGTCCTGTCACGTTACCTGGGAGAAAAGGTCAACCCCCACCTCACCACAACCTCACCGCAATCTCCTTTCAAGCAGTTGTAGAATGATAAAAGCCCACAAGCCGCCTCTCCCAGTTTCATCAGCTGCTCCTCATAGGACGATTCACCAGGATTTTTGTCTTTCTCAGAACATGTGCCAATGCCTCAGCATCTTCCTTGTAGTGAGGGGCCTAGAACTGGATTTCCACGTGCACACAAAATGTTTAAAGGCCTTACAAAACATTCAGTGTAATGGCACCATTAAAAAAAAGAATCATCCAGTTATTAATAATCCAAATGCCTCCCAGCAGATTAAATATATTTGCCACCTGTAATTTCTCTTAATTAAATATTATATTTTCATATGCATTAATTCTTTTTAACTATAATGCTTCTCTGACCCTCTTACTGTATTGCTATTAAAGTCTAAGTATCTAATAAAATGCAGTTTACGTTTTTCTATATACCTTTGGTTTTGCTGTTCTTTACTCAGCCTCTGTACCAGATGATTGTAAGATTAATGTGTGTTCTTTATGGCCTCAGATAATTACAGAAATGTTAAAATGAGCTGGTTTATCAAAACTCCTGAAACTCATTGCCTCAAATAGTAAAAGTCTTTAAAGACATGGGAAGGGCTCATCTTCAAAATTATGTAATCTCTTACCTATGTTGGGAATGGTTTTTAGAGTACAGATGGAGGTTAAGTACCAAACTCAGTTTTAAATATATTGATTTAAAAAGATGTAATAATTAAAATAAATATATTTGTTTTGAATATATCCTGGAGGTGATATATTCTCTTCTATCTACTCAGTAAAAGGGACTGATAGTGTTGGTTTAGTCTTTGGTAAGAAATGGCTATGTAACAACCACTGAAATCACAGCTGATAATAATTATAGCAGTCTCAGTAGGGAAGCCAAAGATGGATTTATCGTGACAAGATGAACCATTTTTAGCAGAGTTTGATTCCTTTAGAAGAAGACCACACAGAAAAGCTTGAAGGCTTTTGAAATGATGCATTTGTATGAGCTAAATTTTAAATTTGTGGTGTGCCTGTCATGAGGAGTGACACATAGCTGTGCCACCTGAGGAGCAGGGGATGACTCAGAACATCACTGTTTTCTCCTCCCCCATGGGAGATGTAAGTTACTTTGGAATTCTCTTGTGTAGCAGTGACTTGTCTTGCATGTCTGTGCAGATGCTCTAGGAAGCCTCAGAGGAGGAAAAGTCTGCCTGCTTCCAACTCAATTCCTCACTGCTGACTTTGAGGCTTCAGTGCAGGCCTTTGTGAATGAAGTGAAGCAGCCCATGAAGACAGGGCTATTAATGTCACTCCTTCTACAAACACTAAAGGAATAAGTCTGAAATGCTTCCTCTTGTTGAGTAGCACTTCATTTCAGGAATCATTCTAAACAGGAAAATTCACGTCTGCTGGTGTTGTCATTTTTCCCTCTGTTCTGTGAGTTTTGTGTATTTTGTCCATTTATAATTGATCTTGCAAGTTGCTGAAATTTTCTTGTATTGTATTAATTTTGTTATCTATAACTAGTTTTAGTTCATGATCAATTTAACTCTGACGAACAAGAAATAGGTAAGTATCTTTTTCAAATTCTGTCTTTGTTTGGCTTTTCATAGAGGTTGTAAATGGAATTTGTGTTAGTTCTGTAAACATCTACATCTAGTGAATATCAAGAACTTCCTTGAATTTGACAGTGTTCTGTGTTGAATTGGTTAACTGTGTTAAATTGTTAAATTGCAGTACCTGGACAAACAAAAAAAAAACCCACAAAAATAAAACAAAAAAGGCACTTTGTTCTGGCTAAAAATATATCCAAGGTTAGGAGAATATTAATGAATACGTAAGAAGAATTGTAGTAAAAACCTCAAGGAAAAACTATCACATGTGACTGTAACCAAGGATTTATTCTCACAGCTTTTAGCAATAAGAACAAAAAAAGAAATACCGTTTGCTAAAATGATAGCATCAGGTTTTCTGAACAAAAAAGAAAAGGAGATTAACTGAAATATGAAGCAATCCCCTGCAAACTGTTTATATTGTAGCCCAGTTGCTAGGGCAAATTCTGAAAAGACAAAGTGGCAACAGCAGGTTTAGTATCAAATGTGTCACCTGTTCTCATACTGAAATCTCAGAATAAGCCTCAGGCCTTACCTGTCCCATTTATGCTACATGGTGCGCAGGAAAGGAATCCTAAACTTTGTTCTTGCTCCTGTTTGCTGGTGACATCATAAAGGTCATTGCACAAGGACACTGAAAATGACTTTGGGCTGATGGAGGAAACCTAATTTTAAAGAATTAAACACATAAGTTATGTTACATATTCAAGTCATACTTTCCGGGGATAATTTTTCATGTCTTCTTTTTATCATAATATCTGTCTTCTTGAAGCTGGAGATCCTTAAAACAGAAAATAAAAATAAGGTGGCTTTAACAAATTGAAAATTCTGAATAAAAAAATGATGGTCTGGCATTGACAAAGTTTGTTTAAAGTAATAAAACTCCGTGTATTGCCAGCTATACACTCATGGTGTCAGAACTGGAAACAGTAGAGAATGGCATTCTGTAGGACTGAGGTGTCCATGGGGAGAAAAAAGCTGTCCATATCATAAAACATCAAAGCACCATTTAGAAAGATGGGAGAAAAATTTATAAGTATCTCCAATAGTGAAACTAAAAAGCAGAGTCCTATGTCCTGATCTGCCAACAAACAATAACCTCCAGAGGAGTATTATTAATATAAATGGCTCAGAAGGCATCCCAAGCAGTGCTTACAAATGCGTTACTGTAAATGTAAGAAATATTAATAAATCTTAATATTTTAAAATAAATCTCTTTTAAGGTAGACTCAAATATATGAGTGCATTAGCCAAAGTTTTGAGAATATTTAACATTATTTAAAATTAAATTAGATGAAATAAGAAAAATCTCATTCCATAACTTTTCATTTTAAGATGAAAGGAGTTTCTCCTTTTCTGAAGTTCATCTGTTCTGAGCTATTTTTCCTTTTCTTTTCTTTCTTTCAGAAAGGATTTGCTTTTTGCTTTTTTTAATCAGCTGCTGTGATCATTAACCACAGTCTTGAGCACACCCAGTTCCTTTGTATGATCATGTCTGTGATTAGAACTGCATTAAACTGCATCCATCATTATGCATTTTCCAAATATGAGAAAGTGTAAGAAAATGTCAGTGAAAGAAAATGTTGGTCCTAAAGTCTAGTAACAGAGTTTGCAAGCTGGAAAAGATACCTACAGTAGGTAATCAATAGATGGTATAGCTCCATCAAGGAGTGAGGTTGGCTCAAGGAATGAGTCACAGAGTACAAAAGTACATAATTGAACAGAGGTGTTGATAACAAATATCACCTGCACTGTAAAGCCCAGGAAGAACCACTGGTGTAGTACTTACTGACTCATGAATCAGACATGTGCTTTGCAAGATCAGTGCTTCTTTTCTGCCCTTATTTTCTTTCCTCATTTATTATGTTTTTCTAAATATATTCCTGATTATTGTCACCAGTTTCCTTTTGCTGTTTCCTATTTGAACACGTGGCCTGGAGATTCATGGTTTCACACAGTAAAAAACATGTTTTAACCTTCCCTCATTTCTAGTGGTACTACAGGACAGTGGACAAATGGTAATAGTGGATTTTGCCAAGGACATACCCAACTGCACATTCACTGACAGAGATAAGGATATATAATATTTAGCAGTAAGTGAATTTTCCAATATAGTCTTAGGTATGTGCCAGGGCCCTGAGCTCTCCCTTGTTATCCAAATCCCAGTGTTGGAAGCTTTTCTTTTTAAAATAGCAGTTGGTTTATATTCAGTAATTGGTTACCAGTTTTTAATCATGCAAAACATAATTGTTTTTCACAGGTTGCCATAATACATTGAAGCTAGGAGTTTGAAAGCCCACCTTCTTAGGGAAAAAGTAGTGTTCCATTTTTGCAGTGCGATAAAGAAGAACAAATGCCCTTTGCAACTCCATAAAGCATTTTGAACTGCCTACTATTATTCATGTACTGCTTCCTTTTATATTTCTAGTCTTCAACCAATTTTTAAGAGAGCTGCATATGTGTATATATTCAAGCAGCACATATAAGCCTTAGGATAGACAGCAAATTATCTACATAAATATTTAGATCTGTTTCAGAGAAACGTGACTTTTTATTTTGCTGTCTACAGGCACAGAATGTTTGTGACTCACAGCATCTAGATTTTGTGAAAGAATAACAACAAAAATGCCTAGTACATGAGAAAAACAACATGAGAAATTTGTGGTTTGCTTCCAAATAACAGCCTGACTCAACCAATATTGAGGGTAAATTGCTGGTATTTTTATTAACATGTATTTTAGTCCTATCTCATCTGCCATTATTCAGACCTTATGAAGTTGTTAGTTTTTTATACACTGAAACTCTTTCAGTGATTATTTTAGCCATGAGTCTCCTGCAGCACTCTCACTCGGGAGTGAAGTCTTGCAGATGCATCTCCACAGACTGTGCAGAAAAAAAAACCCTTTCACTCTGGTGTTTGACCATATATCCATGCAGACCTTATCCATTTCAGAAGATGGAAGAAAAGGAAGCTATATTTTCTGTTGTAGAATTGAAAAGAGTTTTTTGTAAGAGCTACTTTTTTATTATAGGTCTAATTACAAACTTGTTAAGTACACCACTAAGTAATTTGACTCCTTAGATTTCATTTTCACTACTATAAAATAGTGATTAAATATTGTTCTGACAGGCAGTGAAATCATGCAGAGCTTTGGTATTTTTTTGTGAAGAGGGCTATGTAAAAGCTGACTCATTTTCTGTGATTATTCTCTTGGATGTCGGTAGAAAGCAATGATAAAAAGGACACAGATATGAAGATGAACATTTTGTTTTAAAACTTAGCTAATACTTGCAGAGAGACAGTTTGTTATTCACTGTGTCAGAGTTCTGTTTTTACAATGTATTCTATACAAATGTATTAATATCACTGGAATGTGTTTATGCCAGACAGGCCCTTGTGTAAAAATCCATTTTCCCTGGATTACAAATTTTTTCCACAGTAGTCAGCATCTGATTAACTGGAAATACTTTTTTTTTGCTCATGTGAAAGGGTCCTTTTCCTATTCTTTATAATGTTTTGTTTAATTCTAGTTTCTCATACTAAGTTTATTATTGTACAGGAAGTGCTCTGTTTTCACATGTGTATTTTATATCCATTAAAGCTGTCTATGGTCATTATAAACTGCCTATATAAAACACTGACAATGTCTTCACAGCATGTGATTATATTCCCTCCCTAATCTTCCATAGCACAATCCTGCCTGGTTCTCTCTTAAGCAAGACTAATCGAGTTGCATCAATCAATTCAATGCATAACTAGGACTGAATTAAGTATTGACAAAGTCTGTGGTTTTGTTAGAGATCTGAACAGAAAAAAAGTATACCACTAAGGATAAATATTTATAAAATATATTTTTATAATGAAGAAAAAAATTTAGTGTTTAAAGGTTTTTTCCTATCTTTTTTAAAGCATTTGAGGATATGTATTCATAAAATAAGGCAATGTCCCTTTAAGTCGTGTGCTAGTCAGCTGACCCAATTTTAGCTTGGAAGCTTTTCCCCTAAGGAAAATATATTCTAACTAAGAAATTAGTATTTTTTTCCTGAAAATAACTCTTCATTTCCCATTACTAAATGTGCAGGTTTTGATAACAAAAATATTTTATTTATTCAAAACAAAAGTGAATTTAAGACTTATTTTTGTATTCTGATATCTGAGATTATTACTGTAATTCAGTATGCTGGAAAATTTTACCTTTTCAGATACTAAAAACCTGAAATATATTTATGCCTTGGATAAGAAAGCTTACTTCCAAGTGGAATAGAGTTGATTTCCACAAAACATAATGTAACTTCTTATGTGATGAATAGACTTGCAGTATTCAAACTGATTACTCAATTTTACAGAAAACTATAAGTTTAATGAGACATCGAATTAAAATGCTCAGGAAAACAAAAAATCTTATTTCCTTCTACTTTATGACAAATGTTCTCCAAACACCATATAAGCAACCGTATCCTCGTGTATGCAGTGCTGATGTGCTGATGAATTTTGCTGTACTATGAACACATTTTAGGATTTTTGCATTTGCTGCACGTATGGAAACATGTCACTGGTGGTAATTTAGTTCTTGGTCTGTGAAATGGGGAAATAATAAGAATGAGAAATATGTCTTTTTTTACCATCAAGTGCAGGTCTAAAAAACTCTCAGACTCTCAGAACTGTCTCCTAACTGGGTATAAAGTAGCTGACAATAAATGCAATTCTGTTTCTGGAGATGATGTTGTTTAATTCCCTGATCCTTGTCATTCTTCATTTCTTACAGGTTGAACCTTTTTTCTGCTGGAGAAAAAAAAAATCCTATTCAGGTGGTACAGAAATTTTCTTGAGAGAAATTCTGGCCTTTTTATATGCAGTACCCAGTAAAGAGTCAAAGTAACAAACACACATAAGCCAAGAAGAGGAGAGAAAGGGCCTAATCCATAGCAAATATTTTTTGCAATTACTAATTTGCCCTATGCCCCCTTTTCTTTACCTGTTACTTTCCTGCAATCATGTGCAGCTCTGGAGGTACCAGTGTGATTAAACCTAGGCAGAAATCCTTCTCAAGGGGAGTTGTGACCTTCTCTGTTTTTGTGTTTCAGAGGCTGCCAGCAATGGTGGTGCTTTACAGAAATCTAAGATTAATTGCCCACCTCACATACTGGGAATGTCTGTCACCTTTTCCTACCCAAGAATAAGTACATCTCTCTCTCTTTTGCTTTGTGGTTTGATTGGTATTTACTTTTTTTCCCTGACCTCCTCCGAAGCCGCTGATTGGTTAAGCTGCTCCTTATTTTTATCTCAGCACATTTTCTGCTATAATGTTGCTTTACCATCTCACTTGCAGCACCATTTATTCTCCTGTTGTTTTATAACTCCTTCTGAGACACAGCTCTTCCCAACTTTCGTCTGCTTCACGCAGGCCATGTGTCAGCTTTGCCAGCCTCATCAGGAGTGCCTGATTATCCTCTCCGTGAGCTCAAGGTTAAGTATCTTGACCCAAGAGTTTGAAATTCTGAATTGCACCATATCTCATTCACCTCTGAGTCAAAGATAAGAGTTTGAACCCCCTTGTGGAAGATGAAGATGGAAGATTGTTTTTTAAACTCAGAAAAATATGAATTTTTCTTATCTTATTCAGATCCATTTGATTTCTAGCTGCTGCAGTTTCTGTTGGCTTTTGTAGCAGATTGTCTCTGTTTAGCTTTTACCCAGCAACATTTCTGACTCAAGTGCTGTGAAAAACAAATAGATTTTACCACACAGGCTGGGAAAAAAACAGTGATAACAAATAGGAGATGCATAACATGCAATGGATTTGACTTCCAATTTAAAATACTTTTTTATGAAAGCCACCATATAAGGTTCAGTCAGCTCTAAATTATTTCCTTTAAAAAAACATTAAGAAATCCCAAACAAAAATATGAAAACATCTTCACATCCTAACAGGTGATAGAAAGGGAATTTTAAAACAAAATTTATGGGAAATATGTCATTAATATTGCTCTTTTTTATGAGCTCTTTGGATGCAATTATGTGTGCAGAAATTCAGCCATATTGGAAGGACATTTTGTGAACATCTGTGATTTAGTGTGATTTTACAGCTTAAAAAACCAAAAAACAATCACATACATTGATGTATAAACCATCAATGTTCATCTTGAAAGCCAGTTATTAATGTTTGTTTTGGAAAGTAACAGTTGCCAGGAAAAGTATCAGAATGAAAGTATAATTTGTCTATGTCTTTGCTGTGAGTGCCACCATCTACATAAATACAAAATCAAAACTGTTTTGCTCCAAAATTCAATTATTTATTTTAGGTCTCACATTTTATAAATATTGAATTTGGTTTTTTTATTTTCCCCAACATTCTTCCAAAAAATTGTATATCATCTTTAGGATTCCATGATTTCCCAAAGTGGTTGATAGTTCAGAGGATTAAAAGCAATTTTCAAAAAATAAATATAATAATATTCTTTTTATATTCTCTTTCACTACATAGGATTTATATGCTGTGCTGTATTTCTCTTTACTAGGGATCAGGGAATGGTGTAGCAGGAGTTGTCCTGGCCCATGGCAGGTGGGGTTGGAAATAGATTATCTTTATGGTCCCTTCCAAACCAAACCAAACCAAACCAAACCAAACCAAACCAAACCAAACCAAACCAATTAATAGGACTATGAACATAACAAGATATTTTCCATTACTATGTCCTGTGCATGATTTTCTATTTGCTCTACTTTCCACATTAATCTAATAATGAAGAATATTCAGATGATTTTAAAAAATCTAAAATTTTCCTCGCTAAAGATTAATTTTAGTGGGACCTGCTTGGATGCCATAGGAGACACATTCAAAATAGTCTTTTAGATTCTTTGCAACATCAACTTTTAAAAGTGCTTCCAGCCAAAAAGGGGAGTGAAACCCAAAAAGAATCTGGTTTTCCTCAGTTTCATTACTTTTCTTTTATATCTTAATTTTCTTAAAATATTACCATTATTAAAATTTTTATCTTAGTTGTTCTTAAAAGTATTAAAACTGGACATTTGAAAAGACAAAGATTTGAACTTCACCCTTCAGTCTTTAAAACAGCTCATTTTCCATCCTTTTGTCTAAATTTGGCACAATTAAAAAAAGGGGTGCTGTTTTATTTTAATAGTGGAATGCATGTTGCTGCACTGCAGTGGAGGGTACCTTGATGGTATGAAGTCAAGTCAAGAACTGCAGCAATACTTTCAGTGCTGCACAAAAGGAGGCAGTGACAATTTCAACAAAGAGCTGGCAGTCTTAGGACTTGTTTAGGCAAAAGCAAACTTCGATTCATACTGGATTTCTTTCAAGTTTCTCTCTCTAAGTTCTCTTTAATCGTCCTTAGTATTAAGTGTTTTATATTATGTACTGTATGTAACAACCCTTCATAACCAGATTTTAGAGAACAAAAGTATACACCAATAAACTGCTATATTAAGCTGTGTAGAAAAACATGGTTTCCTTTAAGAAAACAGGATTGGTTTCCAAAGGAAGGTCGACATTTGCTTTGCATCATCCTTCAGCTCATACTGAAAGGATCACAACATAGCCAAGTCTTTGGCTTCTTCTCAGCCATTTCCAAGGAGAAATAATAGCTGATGTCAAAATGCTCATTTGACCATCACATGATGTCTTTCTTCATGAGAACCTTCCAAACAGCTTCTCTGAGCTGTTTCAGAGCAGCAGTTATCACCTGTCCTGGTGATTTTATGAAGGTACAAATGTCAAATTTCACCTGAGAGAAAACATCCATACAACAAAAGTAGCATAACATGCTTTACCCTTTAAGAACAGAAAACTGCAGCTGTTTCACACAGATTTGCTTTGCACTAAGGCACAACTATTTATGCCTAAATGTGATAGATATTACGTCCATAGATTAGTCAAGTAGGTTCTTGTTATGACCTAATAGAATATAATGTAGATTGTATATGTGTACCTATATTACTATATTCATAATATAATCTGCTAATTCATCTGTTTTTATATTATTAAATGTATACTTATGAATATTTCTAAGTGCTATGTATCTATATGTATTAATATCTCAAGGTAAACACATAATTTATGAAAAAAAAATAAACCAGATTTACTGGCAATGCCTTCTCTCTTCTTGTCAGATATCACAGGTCTCCTTGAAAATTCAGGTCTCAAGTTCACTTTCCTTGATCCATTTTTAGCAGCCTAAGGATTATTTTTTCAGACAGTAATAGTAAAATTTGGAATTTAGATAAGACTAGTTCCAAGTCTAGTGTCAGTCCTGATGCAATGATCAGTACAGAAAGAGACAACATATACATGTTTGAGATATAGCACAATGCTCTTCAGTGTAACATCTTATTTTTTGTGCTTTTGTCTTCCAGTTTTTCTACATCTTTATGTCTACCTTGTGCTCAAAATTTTTGGATAGAACTTGTGGAAAATACTCCTATATCCGTGGTAAGCCAAAAATGGACAAGGAAGAAAAATTACTGCAGACAATTAGAAAAGGAAAAATGAATGTAAGTTACTTCAACTTTTCTGAAATGTAACAAAAAGAAATATGAACTTCTTTTAGTTATCAAAATTTTTGACAAGGGGAAATATATATTTTACATTGAATTTGCTTTTCATAATTTGTGGCTTTTTTTGAATATATTTAATTTTTCTTTATTTTGTTCAGAATAAGAAAATCAGATGAATAACTCCAGTACCTTGGAGTTTTGGAAACCCCCTACATTTTCAGTAATGAAACTTGCAAGTTCATTGCTCCAGGCTCTAGGCAAAGGACTCTGTTCCAATGGTCTTTCTCTTTCTTCATGTAGAGTTTAACAGGTCTGAAGAAGTATTTCTCCAACTAATATAACCTTTGTTTAACTTTCTTGAGCATATGTGAAACTATCAACATGGAATAACATGGAATGTTTATAAGCCCCAGGCCTGTAAGGATTAGGCAAATAAGATTTTTTTTGCTTTCTGCTCTGCTTCAAAAGCAGTTAAGGGTTATGCATTCCAGTTTCACAAAGCACCTCATTCAGACCTAGCTTTAGGTGCTTAAGTCCAAGAGAGAGAGGGAACATTTCCTGAGTACCTCTCTTCAGAGATTTCTGTTGCCTATTTAGCCTGAGGTGCTGCAAACCTCATGCTCAGATCTGTTGATGGAGTGTGCCTGTCTCCTAGAGATATCTTGTTTATCAATTACAGTTCTGAAAATAGGTACTAGGCTATAATTGTCAAATTTCTATCTTGAGCATTTCACTCATGATCCCCACCAAAACTCGATGCAATATTGTTTGTAGAAGCAGGCATAAGAAGCAGGGCAAAATTACAGTTTTGCTCAACTTAGATCTATCTGTATCATTCTTTATGCACCTTTTCCAAAACTCATATTACTCGGAATCCAATTTTGAAACAGATCCTCATCTGGAAGCAATTGGCATTGCTGTTGACGTTAACTTCAAATGAATTTAGGGACAGTGATTCAATTGTGATGCCACCTGACCTCAGTCTCAATAGAATCCATAAAACATGAAAAATATTTAAAATGTCTTAAATATCCAGAAAAAATGTTACCTTTTATGTAGACTCTTGTAATTCACCAGCTGTTTAGGTTTTAAAAGGTTCTTAATAAAACATTTTCATTACTAAATGGAAAAATACCATGCAAAACACATGCATAAATATTTTCTAGAAGGAAGCAAAATGAAACTATAACTCAAACACTGTGTATATATCTGCTTCTAGTCAGAAGATGTGAGATGACCATTTTGATGTGCCTTTTTGAAAGTGGTTGCAAACTCTGAGACAAATATAGTTTTAATTGTGTTCAGCCACTTCATGGTTCAAAATCATCACCATGAAGTTAAGCATACGTCGAAAGCCTAGACTTGCAAAAAACACATTCTCAGGTAAAATATTTCTATGGTTCCATTGACCCCACTAAAACATAAATGTAGTGCTCAGAAGAGTCACATTTATTTTCCATTTTTCTTTTTATGCAAGACTGCGCAAAATCCATTTTTAGATTATTTAATAATTTTAATTATTTTCCATTTTCCAAAGTGTCATCTGACATTTTATCAGCAAATCATTGTTCCTGCTAAAATCCCAAAGTTTTTATTATGAAACTATTTCCATCCAATATCAACAAATTAGTTGTGAAAGGCTTGATGTGTTCTACTACAACTAGGAATTACATAAAAATTCATGGGTTTTTTAGTAATGTTGTTTGCTACAACTGACAATGACTTCTCACATCCGAATTTCACAGTTTTCTAGCTCAGATGAAAAGCTTCTGTCAAATTTGCCTTGCAGTCATTTCAACTTAGCTTTTGTTTGTTTGCAATGTTCACATTCTTACAGGGAAGGAAAACAAGGTATAGGAAAACAGGGCTGCCATCAAACTTTTATACAGCATAGTGGTTTTAGGCTGATTTCTCTTAGCCTCTTGTATGCAAATCAGATAATTAAAAATGCATAATGTAAATGTAAATATGAACAATAGGAGAACCTCTTTGACAATGATCAAAGGAGTCTTCTTCAATGTTAGAAATCAGAAGATAATGAACCAACAAAACTATCTTTCAGTCTTTCACCTTCACAGATTAACTAAGGGGATTTTTTCAGCAAAAAGATGAACATGTAAAACAGTAATCTGTGGAAATGCTTGAAAACTCATCCCTGAGGATTTTGAATGAATGAAGCAGACTCACAGAAGGATTTTCTAAACACTGCAGTCTCTGATTAAGGAGGTCTCCATGAGCAATGTATTTCTTGGCCAAGTCAGTGTTCTTCTCTTCCCTGACACATTCTCTTATGGGGATGTTATGTGAAAATATCTCTGCATGCCAAGGCAGAGGGGAAATTCATGTTATTTAAAGAAATGGTGTAGCTTAGCTAGAGAAGGTTGGAGAAGCTAGTGAGACTCAAGCCTGATGCAAGATCACAAGAGAAAGAGAAGGAGCCTGTGAATTTTGTTTTGTGTTATCGTAGATCTCCATCAAAACTGTCTTTTAAGAAAAGGTCCCGTGCATTATAAGTGGGACTGATATTCCACAAATTTAGCAAATGTCTAGACAGACTTCACAAGAACTTCATCTACCTCTCTCATGTGTTACCTTCTCCAGTAAGCAAACAACAGACTCAGAGATCTTGCATTTGCATTCTCTGTTGCATCCAGTCTGGACAGGTTTGTGACTGTGTGTTTAATGGTTAGATTACAGCACCTGATCACAGAGCTTTCACCTATGTATTTGCTGTTTCTTGTGAAACCCACCTCAGCAGCCACTATAGCATCTGAAATAGATACAGTGAGCCTTCTGCCTTGAAATATATATGATCAGTTACTGACTTTACTCTTTGCAGCTGCTTACACCTGATATATCCTGCGCCACCAGGAGATCAAAAAAATGGTGTAACCTACAAAGGCAGCTTCTGAATTGTCATTGTCATGCAACATTCAAACACAATCCAAAATCAATAAGCTAATAGAGCAAGGATATGATATTTATGCAATTGTGAAATTTTTCTCAATGCAGATCCCATGGTCATTGATGAATCTTTGTTTCACCCAGAAAAAAAAAAAAAAAAAAAAAAAGAGCAGAGATTTAATTTTGGAAACAAGAAGAAAAGGACAAGATTTATTACAGTTTTGGTCTGAAGGTCCTGTATTGCCTAAGCACTTTTCATACTGCCATTTCCAATGTATTGTTCTGACAGAAAAGGTCACAAAGTTTTATGCTGCAAAATAAAGAATAAAATAGAAAAGGAGAAATATAATTGTTTTGGTTGAAAAGTTCAGTAAGGTCTAGAAATGTTGAACAGCTGGACACTTATTTTATTTTACTACAGGATCACACATTTCAATGACAGTAGAGTCGATTCAGTACTGCAGCTGATTCAATTTCCTGTGCCTTGCATGGGAAGAAAAGTAACTTTCTAAAAAGACAGTATATTTTCAATAATCTTTCAAATCATTTGTCTGTAGCAACTGCTTAGAAGGCTGACATTGAAATCCATTTGCTTATCAAAATGTTTTCTTCTCCACAGTGTGTAAAGCTTCATGCTGGTTATTGTAAACTTGCCATTGATTTTCCAAACAGTTGCAGAGAACTGGGGTAAAAGGAAGGTCACATTTTGAAGAAATGTGGATAGCTGAAAGGTTAAAAAGTAAAATACATGACAGATAGTATTTTTTGTAAATTACAAGCTTTCCTGTTCAAGACATGTTGAACAGTGTTCATTTCACTTCATCACAGTTGGCAGTGATACAAAAAATATCTTTAATTCAAAGCAAATCAGTATTACAAGAGTTTTCAGTCTTGTAAAATTGACCATTCATTCCAACAATGGCTATTTTGCCCCTTGAACAAAATTGCTTTCAATACTATTTTTGAAAAAAAAAGATAATATGACGCTTATTTCGGAGTACTAAGGAGAATACCCATTTCCCTTATATAATTTTATTTTCATTGCAAATAGATGAAAGTAATATCCAAATGTGGAATTTCAGCATGAGTTGGCCTTGGATAAGAGAGCTAGGTAACTATGTTCTCCAAATATCCTCATCAGAATAAAAATTTGGTGCCTTGAAATAATCATTCCATAAAAGGTTTCAGAGTTGAATCGAAGAGGTAAAGCCTCAATTCTAAAATTAATGACTTGTTACAGAGGAGTAAAGTTACGTGCAATTTCCAGTGAAATTATCAGTTGTGTTCATACATTTTATCTGTGACCAGTGCAACATCCTCACTGAAGCTTTGTGTCTTTGATGTTTGAATTGCTTTTTGTGTTCTTTCCTTTTTTGATTAATTTACATAGAAGAATGCTTGTTGTTCCTGCAGAAAAATATGCATTTTTGAACTGCTAATACCTGCGGTTGAAATGACAGTTAATCCATTAAGGGCTTTCACACCTGTTTCCATGGGATTCAGTTATACATGACACTACTGCAAAAAACATTTGCATAATGTAAGAGGACAAAACTACCCTATCTATTGTTAGAACATTTAAGCCTTTTTTTTTTTTTTATTGATAGGAAGAAAAAAAGGAAAAGTTGTCATACAGGCTTTGGGCAACCTTCTGTTTTTCATTAAGATTCTGTCCTGGAAGAAAGAAAAGAAGTAAAGAATAGAAAGAAATTAATCTTCTTACATTAAAGGAAAGAAATAAAAAATAATTAAAAGATTCTGTCAAAATACATCAGAAAGAGTTGTTGGGGTTTTTTCCCATAAATCAGAAATTTTAGTTCTAAATAAATTGAGGTATACCTAATATTTGCTATACATAATACAAAATTTTCTAATCTTTACAATATTTCTACTGAGTTTCAGTTATTGCATAAAAAATGGAAAACTCTAATTGTATTTTAGGATATAGTTTCAAAACACAGCAAATAAAAGAGAGTGGATAGATAGGATATAAATTCATTTAACTGATAATCTTAATTCACCAAGGAAACTAGGAAAATATATTTACTTAATAAAGTTTATACTATTTCATGATAACTTTAAAGAGTAAAGTCTAACAAAGAAAAAAGGTAATTTATCTGTACTTTTGTAAAAAGAAACATATACTAGAATATTTTCAACTAAAACTACTTAATGAACACAGAAATTTGTTTTGATGAGGAAATGTCACTAGAAATAATTACATGAGTATATAAGTTAAAGTTTATCTCCACAATTAAAAAATGCAATATTAACAAAGCAAATTATTTGCTATGAGTAGGCTGCATGTCAGATAAGACATCACTGATAAGATTGAAACCTTTCGTATGAAGTTTTCTAGATTTCGTGTTTGGACATGCCAAAATTGAAGAGATGAAAATTCAGAAGAACATCAGAGAAAGAATGGTAAAACCAGGCCTTTCATACCTCAGATAAAATACTTGAAAAACTACCTCAGGTTGTTTTGTCAACAAGATATGGATTTGACTGAACATCTCACGAGGGAATAAATTTTGTGCCAGAGACGGAAAAACAGAGAGCAAATCCTGGTGTTCGTGGTTTGACATGGCAGCAGACAGGCTCCACCATCTCTTGACTTGATACCCCTCTCAAGTATTGGAAGAATATCCCTCCCTGCCAAATGTTTCTACTGGCCGTCAGAGAAATCAGTGAAGACTAGCCAGCCTCCAAGCACTTTCCTCCTCCCTGCAACCCCTTTCCCTGCACTTGTGCACTTCACTGCTTGTGCTAGCTCTATTTGCAGTCCAAGAGAAGAAACAGATACCAAAGGGAAGTAGCTGTCAGTAGCAGAGCCATGGTTTTCCTCCTGACAGAAAACAGTTTGTCTGACCTCATCACTCCAAGACTAATGGCTAGAAAACCTGCTTTGCCACCTAAATTAAGAACCAAAAGCTCAGCAGAATTCAGGAGCTGCTGACATGAAACCTGAAGGATTCTTATTTTCCCTCCAGATTCAGCCATGACTTCAAGTCTCTCATCAATGTGACACACTAGAGAACTACTTTTCTTGTGTCTGAAGTCAGCTCTTTTATTTGAACACAAATATTTGAGGAATATCTAACATTGATCGTGCAGGAATAACCGTGCTCTTCTTTACCTTTAAATTACAGAGACTGGAACAGATGTTTGATGTGGTGTACTTCTATTAAAAGTACAATAAATATACAGGACTGTGGAGAAATATTGATAACAAAGTGGCTTAGTGAGCTGGATTAACCTGGAGGGCTCAAATCCAGGTGCCAATCACTTTGATTAACAGTTCATGAAGTTACTCAGTGGCAGCCCATTTTCTGATGCATTTTGCCGTAACGAAGTTAACTTCCAGTCTGGAGATTGTAAAGTGGCTGGTCATAACACTGGGAGTTGGTTAAGCTATGAAACTGAAGTCGTGCTTTCTAAGTCATTTGAATCACAAAGTCCCTTCCAATCAACTGGTACAAGGGTTTACCTCCATTATGCCTTTTCAAAGATTCTTGTTTTTCACATTGCTTGAGAGAATTTACACCCCTTGCTGTTTCTACTTCTACATCTAGGACTCAGGATATTATAATTCTACCAGTTGTGCAAATCTCCAAAATGATAGAACTGCCTTGACGATACCACACAGCAGTAAAGAGCTGTGAGTGTTTGTCAGCATGACATTTTCTCCATACCTGCACTGAGAAAATTAATTTGGGATGAAAAATAGCTACAAGAGTGGATTAAAGTTTTTTGACTAAAAATACTGATTTGGTTATGAAACAAGATACCAGATAAATCTTCAAATTCAATTACACTGAGAATATAGCTTCTCCATACTCAGTAGCAGCAAAAATGTATTCAAGTAGACTATGTAAATCGTGAAACACTGAAGAAATTCCTATATGAGGTGGCACATTTGTAAGGTAACTGTACTTAAGACCTTTTAAAAAATTTTTGCTTCTCTTCCTTTACCCATAAGGTATCTTTAATTTTCTTCACCAAATAATGTAAATTTCTCTTTGTTTTATAATAATTTTAAAGTGAATTAAAATATTTTTAAAGGACCAATATATATTATTTTATCTATATCATTTTTAATATTATTATTATTAGTATAATCATAGAATCATTTATGTTGGGAAAAAACCATTAGGATCATCAAGTCCCACTGTTAAGCAAATGCTAACACAGCTCTGCCAAGTCCACAACTAAGCCATACCTCAAGTGTCACTACTATAGGTCTTTTAAACACCACCAGGGTTTTAAACACACCAGGGTTGTTGACTTGACCTCTTCCCTGGCAGGCTGTTCCAATGCTTGACAACCCTTTCTGTGAAGAAATTTTTTCCTAATATACCATCCAAATCTCCTCTGGCACAATTTGAGGATTTCTCCTTTTGTCTTGTTGCCTGGGAGAAGAGAGTCACCCCCACCTCACTACAACCTCTTTCTAGATAGATGCAGAGTTGTAAAGTCTCCCTTGAGCCTCCTTCTCTCCAGGCTAAACACTCCCCATTCCCTCAGCACTTTTCAGAAGAATTCTGCTCCAGGCCCCTCACTGCCTCCGTTGCCTTTCCCTGGACCAACTCCAGCATTCAATGTCCTTGCAGTGAGTGAGGGGCTCAAAAGTATTTCAAGTACCGGGGAAAATAATTTCCTAATCCTGCCATCCACACCATTTTTTGCACAGCCAAGGTTGTCATTAGGGTTCATGGACATGTGGACATGCAGCTGGTTCATCCTCAGCCAGCTGTCCACCAGCACTCCCAAGCCCTTTCCCAATGGACTGCTTTCCAACCACTCTGCCCCCAGCCTGTAGTGCTGCAGGGGGTTGTTGTGGCAGAAGTGTGGGACCCAGAATTTGATGCCATTGAAACTCATGCTGGAGTTTCAGGCTCAGAGTGATGTCTCAGCCCATCTATCTGCCCGGCTCCCTCTATAGTGTTCTTATCCTCCAGCAGATCAATACTCCCATCTGACTTGGTCTCTTTGAATATACTGAGGGCACTCTCAATCCCTCATCCAGATCATCAATACAGATATTGAACAGGACTGGGCCAAATACTTACCCCTGGAGGACAGACTCCAACTGGATACAGCACCGTTCACCCTCACTCTCTGAACATGGCCATCCAGCTGGTTCTGCCTAAGACATGGGCTGCCAGCTTCTCCAGGAGAATGCCATGGGAAACGTATCAAAGGCTTTGCTGAAGTCCAGATGGACAACATCCGCAACCATTTGATCATCCATCCAGTAGACAGGTCATAAAGGGAGTTCAACATGGTCAAAAAGGACCTTTCTTAACACCCATCCTGGCTCAGCCTGATCCCTTGATTGTCCTGGCTGTGTGTGTAGATAAATGTGTATGTGTACATATATGTGTGTGGGTGTGGGTGTGTGCGTGCGTGTGTGTGTGTGTGTATAAATATGCATTTGTATATATATTTGTACATGTATAAGGACTACATATATCCTCACACACATATATCCACATAGCTTTGTAATTGTAATTCAGTAAAACCATGCATACAGTGCAGATGACTAGAAGTGCCAAATAATATTCACAGGGAACTTACATAACAATATTGAGCTAATTTTTTTAAACCATTTTTTATTTGAAAAACTTCACATCTGAAAGTCCCTGATCTCCAGAGATATGGTAGAAAGCAAATGAGAAAGAGAAAATAGTGTATCAATCCAACAAGCCACTTAGTCCTCTAGATAAGCATGCATAAAATTACAAATAAAGAAATTTCTTTCCTATTGTCAATATAAATCAGATTTTCAAAGTTGATTGAATGGAGTTATTTTTATCTGCTTCATCTTTCCATTGCTACATGCAGTACTCTTATCTTGATAAAACAAGGTTGCATGAAGGGATGGGAATAACTCTCCTAAATCAACTCGAATTTAAGACAACTGTGGCAAGGATGTTTTTGGCATGTCTTGAAATGAAAGAGTTTGGTTGTTAATGGTAGTGTAACAATACATAAAATCTCTCAAATTGCTCTGCACTCTGAAATCTTTTGATCAGAGCATTAGAAAAAACAGATAAAAGTGATATAAGGATATTCTTGAAATATCACTAAATTTCCCAATTTCTTTTTTTCAAATATACATTATACAAGCATACACTTAATGACTTGGGGTGGGAGGGGGTTTCTCAATAAAAGAAACCTCTGAGAGAGCTGGGAGAGCCACCACGATCCCACAGGGACAGGATCAACAGTAACCAATCCTGTAGTGCATAAAGGAAGCCCTTGGGGAGCACTGGTGGTCAGGAGCACTGCACATGGGGTGTGGGGATCAGCCAGGGCCCTGCACAGCACTTTGTGTGGTAATTCACACAGCAAGGGAGCTGGGGCCCTGCCAGCCCAACCAGGCTGTGGTGTGGCACCCAGTCAGAAAACCATGGTCTCTCTAAGCTCTGCCCCACCATGGCTGACACAATGTGCGGACAGAGCTCACTGGGGACGCACTGCCACCCTGGTGTCAGCTTCAGTCTGTGCCCTGCTCTTAGGTCAGCATGGGACTGCAGCAGGGGGAAGGAGCTCCTCTGCTCAGTGACCAAGTTCTGGGAGGCAGTAGGTGGGTTGACAGTATCAGGTAGTACATGAGAGATACAGACAACTGTAATCACAGCCTGCCTTCTTGGTACAGGCCCAACAGCTGGCTCAAATACTCAATAATATTGAGTGTTCTATATCCTCTCCCCAGCTGCCAAAATGCTGTGACCTAAGGGACAGATGGCAACAGTGATGAGCTCCTGCTGGTCAGCCAGCACATTTCCTCCGCAACTATCTCATGTTTCCATGTGCCTTTGCATATGAAGTACAAGGTCCTGCAGGTTGAATCAAACAATAATGAGGATGGTGGGTCTCAACAGCCCCACATAATGCTGTAGTCTTGGGGCAGAGTGCCTGAACACCAGCCAGCAGTGTGCCCAAGTGGTCAAGACAGCCAATGGCATCCTGGCTTGTGTCAGGAACAGTGTGGCCAGCAGGAGCAGGGAAATAATTCTCCCCCTGTATCTGGCTCTTGTGAGGTCACACCTTGAGTTCTGTGTCCAGATCTGGGCCACAGTTCAGGAAGGACATTGAAATGCTAGAGCAAGTCCAGAGAAAGACAACAAAGCTGTTGAATGGGTCTGTTGAAAGACTCAGTCATATGAGGAGCAGCTGAAAGATATGGGGTTGCTTAGCCTAGAAAAGAGGAGGTTCAGAGGAGACCTCATCACTCTCTACAACTCCCTGAGAGGAGGATGTGGCCTGGTGGGATCGGCCTCTTCTCACATGCACCCAGTGACAGGACAAGAGGGCAGAGCTTCAAGATGCATCAGGGAGGTTCAGGCTGGACACAAGGAGGAATGTCTCTTCACAAAAAGAGTTGTTAAGAGTTGGCTGCCCATGGAGGTGCCGTAGTCACCATCCCTGGATGAATTTAAGAAAGACTGTGTATATACATACATATGTATATGTATACGTAAACATATATGTATATGTATATGTATATGTGTATGTGTATATGTATACATATATGTGTATGTTATATATGTGTATGTTCTCCTAGCAATTTTAATTATACATGAGGGATAAAATGCACTATTATAAATAACATTTTCACTTCAGTGGCAAACACTGGCAAAAGAAATACCAGAGCCATTCTACATCTGGATGTAACATATGCAGTTATCTGCTTCATTAATATCTATTCTCTCCCAGCTTTCATCAATAGCATTCATATCTTTTTATAATCTTTATATGTTTTGTATTCAAACACTTCATGGCCAGTGCCATGAATTGTTTTGTTTCTAAATTCCTAATTCAGTCTACAATGAAAACATATTGTTCATACAAGTTTATTATGAAATTTCAGAAAATGGGCATAAAACTGTAATGTAAGTTAAACTAAGCAAATATAAATTCCCAGAATACTTTTAGTTTTCAAACTGGCATGCATATGGAACACAGACCTGAAAAGCCAACTAAAGTTAATGAGAATCCATATGTTTGACTCAAAGGCCTTGGCTCAGACTGAACATGACAGAGTCTATTGTTTTTTTCCAGCTGCTTAACTATACTGGCCAACAGCTAACTTTAGCTAGATACCTTGTATGCATTTCTGTTATTATTTTTCCATGTAAGCAATATTACCTTTTGCTACAGGGATACCAGACAATCATAAATAATGGACAGATGATCACTACAATGAAAAAATAAAATTAATAGTCTGTGCAAAGGAGGATGTGATTTATTTTGTGATCTGAATGAAAAAATTATGATAAAATAATTATGATAAAATCTATTTGGTACACTGAAATATGGCATAAAGTACCAAAAAAGCTGTTTGTAATAAAATTATACAGAATAATTTTCTTTCTTGGCTGCTTTGAAATCTCAGACTTATTTTTCTTTATGAAACTCAATAGTCATTTTGAAGAGTATCCATAAGGTTTCTTATATTTGTTGGGCTCTGAAGCACAATACATAGTAACTCAGTAGATAATCTAGATCATCTGCTAATGTGTATACTCTGAGCCTGAGCAAAATGGAGCAATGATGTTAGAGCCCTCTCCATGCTGATGTTATCTCAATTTTACTGTCTGGTTATTCACTCATGCTTCCTACACAGCACACGTGTGCCTGGAGTAACTCACCCAAGTACATGCACCTTTGAGAATAAAAATTGCTAAACCTTTCTTCCCACATTTGTGTTTATAAAGAGCCTCGATGAATCTGATATTTGCAGTGGCTGAGGAGCTCATCTCCATTTCTTCAAGTAAGTGCATATCTGTATGGTGTCAAATAATAAGTACTGCAGCATAATGAGGATTTTCAAACAAGAAGAACAATGTTACAGTATTGTTGGCACTATCATTGCTGAAAAAGTTTGGAGAGGTCAAATTGCCAAGAGAGGACGAGTTTTCATTAAAAAAATGACTGCTTTTAGAACACCTAAAAGGGATGTGTGTGAGGGGAGGAGGACCATAGGTGTTCTTGCCTGTGTGTTTTTGTGTTGGGTTGGTTTTATTTTTTCCTTAGTGGTATCGCTTATTCCAATCAATAATTACCACTCCCCCTAATCCTTGCACTTATGAATTTATGGTGGCCACACACATGGACATGTTTATTTCCAACTGGCAATGCCTTTGTGTGTGTCAGAGGAACCAAAGTGGATTATAATGGTACAAAAGCACTGGATGCAAAAGGCGTGGGAAATGGAATGGGAGCAGTCATTTATAAAAAGGAAACAAGATCTTCAACAATATCTATGCTGTTTGGCTTTTTTTTTAAGTAAGCAAGTGGTAACATCTACCTGTTCTAGTCAAAGGGACTGGCTGCAAGTGTAGACTCAACCAAGGGATTCAAAATTCAAGAGGACTCACTTATTTTCTTGGTTTGTAAGACATCTGGCTGTTTTGCTATATTACACTACTGGCCACAAATACGGTCATAATTTCAGCAGAAAAGGGTGTAATAAGGAATTTAAGGTAGAAATTTATAAACTGGTGTTAATAAATAGAGATTCAGCTCTACATAATGTTGTGATTTTCAGGTTGCAAACAGAAATGTTTGCATTTAAATACTGAGCCAGGAAAAACTTGTCCTTAATACCAAAGTAAAGCTTTTGTCTCACACTGTTCACTTACAAATTTGCTTCAAAACTTTCTGCTCTGTTTAGCTTTCCGGTACAAAATTAAAGAAATTACGGCTTGTTCATCTTCATAGTTAGGGAAAATTACTTTGCTAATCTCTGCCAAGAGACACAGGTCTGATTAAAAATCTTTGCCTCTGATATAGAAAAACTTCAGCAAATTTATTTTAAAAATGCTATAGCGAGAATGCTGAACAAGAAACAAAAAGAAAACAAAAGAAAAACATATAAAGAAAAAAAAAACAAAACCAAAAAACCACCCCAAACTGAACCAAACAAAAAATATCCCCTATTCATTTGTTACATATTTGATCATGTCCCATTTGATCACAAGTCCCTAAGCATGGTCTCACTATGGTGCAGCTTCTATCTGAGCCTTCCTATTGAACAACATAGCTTTTTTTTTTTAAGGCCAACTGAACTCTGTCACTTTTGGAGCTCTATTATAGACAGGAAATGTAGGGATTTTTCTTTAAAATCTAATCAATGTTATCTGGAGCACAGTCAATTACTTGCTCTTCTAACTAAAAGAACATTGTTATTGCATCTCACTGAAATGTAATGATGCAATTCTTTGGGTACCTAATTTTTTAATTTCCACTGTTTCATATTAGGTATATTAGATCACCATAAGTGTAATACCAGCTCCAGGTGTCATCAGATTGTACATAAATGGGTATATTACCTGCCACTACCAGAATTCCTGCCTTAAAACTCTGAGATTCTTTGTTGTAAATTTTTGCCTGAAAAATGTACTCTTTATTGCTTAAAATGACAGTGAATTGTTAACTTTTGTTATTCAGATGTAAATCAGAATAACTTTGCTATATAGAACTTTTATATCAGACCAGAATCAATAGATGATCCATTCAATAGGGCTGTTTTGCTAGTTCCACTATACAAATAAAGTCAAACACACAGAGAAATATCCTTTATCAAAGCAGTTTCTTGCATATTTATTCCTTGACACTTATGTCACTTGATCCAAGTGCAGATGAGGAAAATTAATGAAGCAAATAAACTAGATGGTTTTGGGTTCCTTTCCCCCTTCCAAAGAATGGAATAAGTATTAATATTATTCAGTGAAGAATCACCATTAAAAGAAAATATATTATATTCCAAAGGAGACATATGAGTATATGGTAATTTTACATCCATGTGGAGTTTGAATTAATGTCTTGGCAGTTGCCTGCCTGATGATTTTCCTCTGCTGGAAATTCTTTTTTTAAAAGATTTCTTAACTTCTTTTGGAAAAAATTAAATTATTGAAAAAAAGAAATTATTTGGAAATAATGAAACAATATACAAAATACAAAAGAGAAACATAAAGATTATACAAATGGTAAGAATAATAAAAATTTAAAAGGAAAATTAATAGTCAATTTTAACAGTACAGTTCAAACCAGTGAAGAATTTATTTTGATTTCAAATTTCAAACAGAAAGGATATATCCTCAGTTCAGCTTTGTTGGTGTTGATGCTCTGAAAAGCTGCTTAGGAAAAACAAAACCTCTGGCTAAACTTTCTGATAATATACTTCAAAGGGATAAATTAATTTTTATATTTCTATTTTAAATATTTTAATCAATACTGAAACACAGCTGTAGTTTATTTCTTAATATTCATTTATTCTACTATTCTGCATTGAAAATCATTGACAAATGCTTATTTTTGTTAACAGGATTCCAAGAAAAACCTCCAACTGGAAAATATTTAGTCCTATGCGCGAGGGCGTTCACGGCCCTAAGTCCGGCTAGCTGAAGGGGTGAAGCGGCCGACGCCCCTGCGCATCTGAGGCCAGCCCCCCTTGGCGTCCTGGCCTCGGGCTGGGCTCGATTGCGGACTTGGGTTCGCGCTGGACGAGACGAGAGAGGAGGCGACCACTTGCTGGGGGTAAAACGTCGGTTTATTGAAGAGCCCACAGGCAGCACAGGGCAAACCAACAGGTGGAAAAACCCACAGCAAATGGCCACGAACACGGGGGGAGACAAAGTTTTACAGGGAAGGGGTGGAGACGGGAGGGGAAGCCCAGCTAACCAATAGGGGAACATGTGGGGAGGTACATAAGAAAACTGACACAAGAACTTATCCAATAAACATAGAACAAAGGAGGGGCCCTGGGACGCCAGCCAACTACGACCCCCAGAGAAAAGAATGTTCTCGAAAGCAGGGAGGAGTGGGGGGTGATTGACTGGGCCCAGGGAGGAGGAAAACTTTACTGATATGGTGGGATAAGGGAGGAGCAGTTATGTAACTTGGGAGATTGACAAATAACGGGGGCAGGGGTAACCGTGGTAACATAACTGCCAAAGGCTCTGTGGCGGGAAAACTGGAGGGGGAAGAACCATCTTACAAAGAACAGGGGGGGAATAATACATAAAATGGGGGAACAAAACAAGAAATTTAAAAACACACTACAACAGTCCTATGTATCATTATATCGTTATATATCCTGTATATAGTTATGCATTGTACTCTGTCATATGCATAGACAGAGTAGTACTGAATGGAGTTATTTTCCTCTATTCTCTATCCAAAGGGTGAACTAAAACTATTTTCTTCTTTGGTTCGTTTTTTTGGCGTGTTTGTTTTGTTTTTTGTTTGTTTGTTTTTGTTTTGGTTTTTTGGTTTTTTTGTTTGTTTGTTTGTTTTTTTGTTGGTTGGTAGGCTTTTTGTTGGTGGTGGATTTTTTTGGAGATTTTTTGGTTGTGGTTTTCTTTTTCCCTTTGAGGAATGTTTTTGTATCAGTGTTGGTATTTGTTTTCCCCTGGAATTTACACTGCTTTTCAAGGATGACCACTTCTTTCACACTGTGAATTCTAGTACACTGTGAATACTAAAGCTATACTTTAAAAAGTTGGCAGATCCCTTTTGTTTGTATCTGTCCCAGTCATGACTTAATTGCAGAAATGTGAGGAAGGTCAAGATACTAGCCCTTCTAGAGAGTACTTCCAATAAAAAATGGAAAGCAGGGAAAAAAAGCAGACACTGCCTGCTTTAAAAGTTTCCCTATTATAGCCTTTGAGGGCTGAGACCTCCGAGTACACTGCATGGTACTCTCACACAAAATTTTAAACACAGCTCTGTGAGCTTCTCTTGTTGTTGCAGCTGCTAACAGTTACATTAAAGGAGAGAATGTGGAGGTACATAGAGGACACTTCAGCTGTTATCTTTTGAATAGACTGGGCTTTTCACTGATAGGAATATCCAAAGTGTGCATTGGACATTTGACACACATCAGATTTGCTTGGTTGGTCTTTTGCTTTGAATGATATACCAATGTCAAGATGAACATTGGTGACTTACTTTTTTTCTTTTTCTTTTCATTTAGCAGGCTTACAAAGTAATTTTAATACCTGCTGCTGGATGGGCAATGCAGAGGGGTACAAGCAATGCCACAGATTCCTGGCGTGCATTGAGGACAATTATTTGACACAGAGACTGGACAGAACAATCAGAAGAGAGACTTTGCTGCTACACATAAATAGAGAAGACCTAATCAAGGATGTGACAGTCATTGTCAACCTTAATCTGACTGACTGACATTGAAGCAGTACTGCTTAAGATCATGAGCAAAGTGAGAAAACACACATCTGCAATCAAGTCCTTAAGTTCCAAAATGATGCATTTTGGCTCATTTGGGAAAATTATAGGCAGTACAAAAGAAGCAAGGCAAAGACAGAAAATTTATGCCTCCTGGCCCTTGATCTGGCAAGGTCTGCTCCCAGGAATCCCAGCTCTCTGTGCCTAATAACAGGTTCTGGGGAAGCACTACCCACAGCAGAAGTGAGTTGAGTTAGATATTGCGTAAGTGAAGTGGGCATAAGCATGTGTGAGATGTTGGAAATCCTCTGAGAATCCTGAAGGAGTTGGGTGATGTTGAGATGCTGCTCATAAATGTCAATGTCTTTAAAGTGTTATGCAAAAAATTAATGAAAAACAAATTATTAGCTACACTCATCTTCAAAAAGAGAAAGGTGGAGGAATTAGTATCTACAAACTTGTAGGCCTAATGTCAGTACTCAGGAAAATTGTGAAGCAAATGCTCCTGAAATGTTTTGGAAACCAGAACAGAAGTGGGTATCTTGGCCTTTCCAAAGGTAAATGATGACCACAGTCATTGCCATCTATGAAGAAATGAAAATCTCTGGGGGCAAGAGAAGAGCAATGGATGTTGTAAATATCAACCTTGGTAAGCATTTCAGAATGAATCTCTTGTTTAATGAGTAACATGGACTGTGTGTTATATTCCTCAGCATTCACTGCTGTGGAACATTTCCATCAGTGGTGTGGGTGTGAAATGGTCTACTCCTACCTTACCAGGGATATATCAAAGGGACCTCAAGCTGAAGCATTTGGCTGTAAGGAAATTTAGACATTTCATTTAGTCAAATGCAAAACCTTGCACATGGGAACAAATAACCTAATGCAATGGTACAAGCTGAAGACTGACTCAAGTGGGGAAGCAACTCTGCTGAAAAAAGCAAGAAGCTGCTTAAGTGGCATCAAGATATCCCCTCCAGCCTAACTTATTCCATGTGTCTATCTATGAATGGGTTATCATGGAATGGCAGCTAATTTCATCTTGTATGACCTCAAAAAAGTAGAATTTGTAGAGGGAAAATAACTATTAAGATGAAATGCTTTCTCTCTTTTTCTCCTTTTCTTGGTTAAAGTCAGAATTATGGTTTGCTCTCTGTGCAGTTCTTTTCAATTACTCTTTTTGCCTAGAGAAACATAAAGTTAAAAGGATGATTTCAAATAGACATACAAAAAGCCAAGGCTTTAATTTCCTTTCTGTTGAAAGCAACAGAACCAGAGGAAAGTTTAAGAAGTGGTTCAGATAGGAATACCTTTTTTTCCTGGAAGTTGTGATGTAAACAAAATTCAAATGAACTTTCTCTTCTACCCCCATGGAATTTGCATTTCTCAATCAGCTTCAATGATAATTGAATTTAAAAATGAGGAATTACACCTTAAAAATAGTAAAAAACTCTACCAAACCCAAGAAAGTAACAAAAGAAAGAACTAGGCAAAAGATTTGAGTGAAATGTCAGTAGTTCAACTAAAGAGAACTTTTACATTAGAGATTGCTTTTTGAGCATAACACAGCTGAACATGCAAGGTTTAAGCTTAGTTTAAAGAACAAAGCTTTGTGCTGTAGGTGGTATCACAGCAAGTCAGCCCAAAATCTTAATGGGAAGAATTACATTAACTACTGTTTCTGCGTATCTGTGTTGCATGGATAGGAATTGAGGGAAAGTCATCCATTTTGGGGAGGTTGGAAAACTGGAAAAATACTAGGGATAGTTTTATTGATAAATATCTATTGATGAAAAATTACACTGAAATGACTTCTAAAAACTGCCAAATCAAATTTTGAAGAGGTTTATAACGTAAGATGTTGAAGTGCTAAAAAGTTCTTCTGTACTTTGCATTACTTCATACAGGAGAGGCTGGTTTATTAACTGCTTTGTCTTTAAAAGAATTTTTTCAAAGGTAAGTAGATAATGTTGAGTCAAGCACAGTCCTATCAGAACAAAGGGCATTATTTTTTTATTCATACATAATAGTTAAAAATCTTTGATTGATAAAAGAGTATCCAATCAAATAGTAAAATAAAAATGTTGTTTTGCAATGAGCTGTTACATATTTTCTCAAGACAAGATCTGAGAGCCTCTGCCTTTATAAACTGGGCTGTATGAAGGAGTGGAGAACAGATTCTAAGAAAAGATATACTGAAAAAAATAGATGTGCACTGAGTATTAGCTGGACTGAGCTCTGAGGAGGTTCTACATACTGCAGCTTTGGGATTGTGCTGGCATAGTGCCCCCACTACCAAACTCCTTAACATGCAGAGACCATATGGGATTTTGACAGAAGCAGCATGACATCAGTTCAATTTCCTTTTTTCTTCTAAATCCTGAAGTGTTCATATATACAGAATTCTGTTTACCTATCCAACTGAAAGTTAGTTCTTTTAATACACAGAAAGAAGGTAAAATGATTTGTGGTAGATAATTCTGTACAAAACATGACTTGATGTGAATTTTCTACATTGAAGAAATTATAAAGAATTACTTAGGATGTTACAGAGTCAAGGTAACTGTGTGCAATTAGTTTCAATAACTTTATAGTTGCAAATTAGGAAACAAGGAAACATTTTCCATAAGAGTGGGAGAATTTGTGTTCTATCATAAATTTTGGAAACAAACATCTTAGTTTTAAAACAAGCCTAATAGTGTATAATTTCTGTTTTGTATTTTTAGAATGCTTTGAAGGTTTGACACACCTTATGAATTATCATGTGGGCCTGTAACAGCTGTAGTTTTGACATTTATCCTCTTCATCAAAAGGCTTTTCTCTTAAAAAATACTCCTACAGTGAAGGTAGAAATAGACTGTGATGTACAAAGTAAACATCCATGTTGCTCTTTGATTTCTTTTTAAAACAAATTTTGCCAATCCGTCTGATAAAATATGGCCATGTTTTTGATAAAATTGATCTTGTCTGTTTTCTCACAATGTGGTGTTTTAAATAATTATAACTCTAACTTAAAAACATAAATTAAAAATAGAGGAAACCTTATCATACACAGTGTTGGTAATAATTTCTTTCATTCACTCTCAGTGACAGTACTAACATAAAACAATTTAAACTTTAGGACAATTTAAAATTTTGGTTGGTAATAATTTCTTTCATTCACTCTCAGTGACAGGAGTAACATAAAAAAAATTAAACTTTAGGAAGAACATCATAGTTCTACATATAACCACACTACAATTCCTCATGCTAAAAGCAATTTCCCAGTGATCAGCTTCAGAAAGTAGAGTGAATTCCCAAAGAAAGAAAGGATCATTAGAGACATCTGGCTCCAAGGGCAAAATACAACCTGATTTTCTCTAATGTAATAATTTACTAGGTTGCTATGCAATATAAATACTAAAATGTTGGGGAAAAAAACCCGCCAAACCAAAAACCTGAAATGAATGATGTCCTATGACAAAGTGACTTGCTTAGTGGATGTGGAAAAGGCTGTGGATGTCATCTACCTAGACTTTTACTAAGGCCTTTGACACAGTTTTCCATAACATTCTCCTAGAGACACTGACTTTCCCTGGTGTGGAATGGTGTAAAGTCACTGGGTAAAAAACTGCATGGATGGCCAGGCCCAGGGTGTGGGTGAATGGGGTTGCATCCAGCTGGCAGCGAGTCACGAGTGTGGTTCCCAAGGGCTCAGTGCTGGGCCCAGTCCTGTTCAATACCTTTATCAATGATCAGGGATTGAATGCACCCTCAGTAAGTTTGCAGATGACACTGTGTTAGTTAGGAGTGCTGATTTGCAGGAGGGCAGGAAGGCTCTGCAGAGGGATCTGGACAGGCCAGTTCCATGGTCAACCTTGTATATTCAATAAGGCAAAATGCTGGATCCCGTGCTTCCCCTGCAGTGCTACAGGCTGGGGGATGAGTAAATGGAAAGCAGCTTAGAGAAAAAGGACCTGGGAGTGCTGGCCAGCACAGCTGAACATGAGCCAGGAGTGTGCCCAGGTGGAGAGAAGGCCAATGGCATCCTGGGCTGTGTCAGAAATAGTGTGGCCAGCAGGACTGGGACAGTGATCATCACAGATGAGGATGCACCTCGAGTACTCTGCTCAGTCTAAGAAAGATACTGAGGCACAGAAGTCCAGAGAAAGGCAACGAGGCTGGTGAAGGGTCTGGAGTCCAAGTCTTATGTGGAGTGGCTGAGGGAGCTGGGGTTGTTTAACCAGAAGAAAAGGAGGCCCAGAGGGAAGCCTATTGCTCTCTACAGAGCTTGAAAAGAGGTTTTAGCCAAATGGATGCAGCCTCTTCTCCTGGTTAACCAGTGGCAGGATGGGAGGAAATGACTTCAAGTTGCACCAGGCAAGGCAATTTTAGGAAAAATTGCTTTGCAGAAAGGATGGTCAAACATTAAAAGAGCCCCCAGTGAAGCAGTGGATTCACACCCCCACCCCCAAAATCTTCCAAAAGTGTGAGAACATCACTTCAGGGGATGATGTAGTGGTTAAAATGGTGGCAGTGCTAGATTAATGTTGGACTTGTTCTTTTCATCATTAACAATTCTGTGATCCTGTGATTGTATAATTTTAATCATAAAGTCAGTATACAAATTATGTACCATTGATCTTTACTGACCTACTTCTTCAAAGATAATATGAATTTTCTTTGTAAATTATGTGGTTTTAACACTTCAGCTTGAAATCTACCCAGTGATTTAATGCAATGTTGTGCAAAGTACACTGCAATCAGTTTGAAAAAATTTCAGCCTTGAATTGTATCATAAAGCCAGACTTTGCATATTATTTAATCCAAAAGAGCTTTTCTTTTGGATGGATTAGATAATTGTAAGGTCTTTTTTTTCAATAAATTATTAAGAAAAAATATTTAAAGGCTCTCACAAAGCTTATATATCAAAGTTTCCTAGCATCCAGATGTGTAGGCACAGAATTATGATTTTGTATCTTCTGTAATGATAATGTATCCATGACATATAGTGATGATATGAACTCTTAATAGCTTTGCATGGAGCTCTGTAGATCTTAAAATATTGTCATATTTTGTTGTTCTTTCCTGTGGTAATAATAGAGGACTTGTTAGCTGAAGCTGAATAGAACCTTAAAATTTGCAACCATAGTCAAAATTAATTTTTCCTGCATCATACAAGATTGCAACTATTTGATACCCCTCACACTATCAAACAAGCTTCAGTAAACATTAAAGTTATTTGGTAAAAGTGTTTCCCACATACATTTTTAATTCATAGCTAGAAATTATTATTAGTCCTTGAAAGCAATTTTTCTCTCTATTTTCTATCTATTCAAATATAGATGGAGACAACTGCTGAAAAAAACATGGAGATAATATACTTTCGGTATTATACTTTCTTTAAAATCATTTAAATAATTAAAATGGGGTTTTTATTTATAAAATTATAAATTCAGCAAGTTCCTAAATTTTATATGATAGGACTGTAAAAAAAATATATAGTATTATAAGAGTAAAAGCATAGAAAGATGGAAAAGTGGATTTAATAAACCTTATTTTACTGATTCCATTCACTTATGTACAAACACAAAACTTGCCAGGATATTTATGTACAAAATTTCCATTTCTCTTGGATAAGGTATTAGTGAAATACTTGTTTTTTTCTCTCTTCTTAGAAGCTTTAACCAATTAATTTTTACAGGCCCTAACTAGACACAGTTCCTATATTATGTTGAAATATTTTGGGGTTTCTTGGAAGTGCATAAATGGTGACCAAAATGACCAAAATCCAAGGTGAAATTTTCATGTACACATACATTTTAAATGTGCATCTGCAAGTTAATTCAGTGGCAGTCACCAGTATAAGAAAGGGACAAAGGAAATTTTGGTGAACTGGATAAAATAATAAATCATTACCTCTTGCAGGACAAAAAAATAGTAGTTAAAATTCATTGTGTGCTTTGATAATAAGTATTTTTTTTCCATTAAAAGACATTGGCATTAATATTTCTATCCATAGACAATGTAAATAAAAGCATTTGGGTGTGTGACAGCTGTGCCTGCTAGATAAGAGAAGCATTGTGAAACAGTGGAGAAGTAATTTTCCTGTGACTTATTTATATTCATCACTGCTATAAAAATGAAGGAGAGGGGAGGAAAATCAATCCCAGCATTTGGATGGAAAAGCTAAATAATTATTTTGTGAACATTGTGATTGGTGTGGTGACACCTTTATTCTGGTTCATTTCCCACATTTTTAAGATACTAATCAACACAGTGAAGAACTTTCAAGTGGCTCTGAAATGTATTTCTTTCTTGGATTTCCTGTGTTGTAGAACAGCTGAGCAGATACTAAAAGCTGTTCTGTGTCTGCTGTTTCTGATGACACACAGAGGCCAAAAGGTTTTTTGACATATAGCTTGACTGAAATTCACAAACATCTAATAATCTCCTGTCTGTCACAGAGGGGGTCACTAGCTCCCTTTAGGAAATAAAAAAGTCTTATTTTATGGATATGGTGTAATACACTGCCTCACACTTCTGAAACTTCCTCTAGGTTGTAGGTAGCTCTGCTAAAAAGTACTGCATGTTTGACATATCAAAATATTAAATTGTGAATTCACTGGAACTTATAGTTCATATTTCAAATCTCTTCCACTTCCCTAATCCTGTAGAGACCTGTTATATAAGAGAAAGAAAGGCCTTCATTTCAATAACATTGCAGTGATCAAATATAAAATAGTATGTTCTTCTGAAAGAAAATGGGCTTGATTTCTTGGGAATACCTTGTGTGAATTCCTTATGTCTGAGAAACTGATACTCAATTTATTTTTAATGGTACACAATTATTACTCTCAAAATTCAATTTTGCAAATAAATTTGCTATAATTTATCATTATCTTCTCATGTACACTTCAGTGATCTCAACAAGAATGTTTACACTCTCATAAATCCATGTACACATTTTGGGTTAGGAAAAATAATTGTGTGCTTTAAAAGCAGCAGATGGTCAAAAATTCACTATGAAAAAAGTGAGTTCTAGTGTCATCAGCAGAAGTGAGCTCTATCAACCAACCAAGTAATGTGGTCTACAACCTTCTTGTCCCCTCTGCAGACCCCAGCTTAAAATATTATTCCTGCTATGAAGACAGGCTCACAGATCTGGGGTTGTTCAGCCTGGACAAGAGGAGGCTCCAGGGATGCTTACAGCAGCCTTCCAGGGACAGCTGGAGGGGACCTTTCATAAGGCCACCTAGAGACAGGAAAAGAGATAATGCCTTTAAATTGAAAGAGGGCAGCTTTACATCAGATATACAGAAGAAATTCTTTACTGTGAAGATGGTGACACACTGGAACAGGCTGTCCAGAGAAGTTGTGAATGTTCCATTCTTGGCAGTGTTCAAGGCCAGGTTGCATGGGGCTTCAAGAAAGCTGGTCTGCTAGAAGGTGTTGCTGACCATGCCAGGGGATTGGAACTAGATGATCTTTGAAGTCCCTTCCAACCCAAACCATTCTGTGATTCTATGATGACTCTCAGGGAAGCAATTTATTGTTCTTTCAACTGAGAAGAGACAAGGAGCTGTCTGAGGCTCTCAATATAAAGGCAGAAAAAGAAAATATTGAGATAAAGCAAAAAGAAAAAAAGTAGTAGATTCAAAAAAAAATTGTTTCATAGGACTTTGAATAACAACGTAGGAAGATGCTAAACAAATATATTATCCTCTGCATTCCCAAATAGAGCTGATAATTTCAGAATAATTGCCTTGAGGGCAAAAGCTCTTTTAAATTCACTATATCAACTGAAAATTATTTGCAGAGGTTTATATATAACATAATTAGCAGCTATGGATAACCACATATTTTAAATCCAATGCCAAGTACACATTTTATGATTACCACATGATCTATACCATAATCCAAATATTTCCTTCCCAGCTCTTTATTCTTCCCTTTTTTATCCTCTTTCCCACTTGCTGGTGCTCAGTAGATCTTCTTGTTGCCCAATCTTAGCAGCTTCCTCTGTCATGAAGTCCCTTTGCTCAGCTTTCATCCATACCCTATGCCTGGCAGTGTTTAGTTAATAAGTCCCAAATAAACCCCTGTCAGACCAGAGCTCTCAGAGTGACTGTCCAGCCTCTCACCTGTGCTTAGGGTGCAGCAAATCCATTGGCTCCTCTAACCTACAGTCTTCATGCCAGCCTGCAGCCTGGGAGGGCAGGCTCTGAGCAGCTCTTCTCCCACCCCCCCAAGCACTCCTCTGTGTGTGCACAAGCACACACAAAGAAGAAACAGAAGTTCTGTATTAGGACTGTGTTGCAATAAACCATTGTCTCAAACAACAAATACTGACTTCTTTCCATCCCTGCAAGCTTCCACTGTTGGTAAGAGTAGCATGAAACAAGCAGTTATGGGGTATGCACATAGTTTCTTGTCATTGATGGCAGACTTTGAGTGTGGCACAAGCTGACAGATACGTGCACAGAACAAAACAAGATGTGCCACATAGTTTTGGTTCACCAAAGTTCAATGTATTTTTTTTTTCCTTTGTTGCTGAGAGAAGCTATTTTGAGATGCAAAAGAGAAGGCATATGTTTATGGGTGTTTTGTTTAGAAAATGTGACATGGTCTAAGAATGTTTGGCAATTCTAACATGCTTTTCTCCTGCATGCTGGTGATTGGTGGCTGTAGCTGAACAAAATTTCTAGTCATGGTTGCTAAAATTGGTACTCTGAGGACATACAGAGACAGTGGAAAAGTCAATGTGCACATTTTGGTAAGAATTTCTCAAACATTAGGCTTATCAACATTTTCTTCAGTTTATTTAAAGTCTGGGTTTGGTATCATTATGTTATTTCCCCCTACTCCCTCCCTGTCCCCACCACCCCCTCAACCATCACTGAAGGTAGTTGCTCCTAAATGTGTATGTAAAGCCATCTTTTGAAAAAAAATGTATCTGCAAGCAGACAGCCTGCAGCACAAGAAGTAAAGAAATGTAGACTAAGATGTTTTCACCATTTCACTGAGCGTAGAATAGTTTAGAGAAAATTGTTTAGGTGAGATTAGAGTCATTCCACATTTACAAAAATCTGAAATTATTTTGCAGGCCAGCCCTGCATGGTGTGCCTGCGATAAGCCCAGTAAGAACTAGGCAGCAAACTGATAGGTCAATAGATGGATTATGAAACTCTTTTACTCTTATATGGATGCTTCTTAGTTTCTCCAGAAGGCAGAGCTTTCAGACATGATATAACAGTACTGACTAATCAGTATCTCCATATGGTGAAGAAATTTAAAAGAAAAAATAATGTTGATAGGAAAAATAATTTGAAATGTGTACATATGTATGTATAAATGAGTATATGTAAGTACATATGCAATGGAAAAAAGAGGTGTCTGGAAATTCTGGAAAATATCTACATGCAGCAACTCATCAGATGGAAGTTTTTCACTTAAATTGGCAGCAAAATGAATGTCATCATGATATAGAATAAAGAAGCAATATTTTCTCTAAGTTTCTTTTTCAGCTGCATCTGGAACATCTTATCAGGTTGGGATATATGAGCAAGAAGAACAGTCAAGTTGCTTGGAATTCAAAAATAATAACATTTTTAAAAAGCAGGTAAAGAGATTTAAAAAATAGCTAACCGTTTGCATGTCAACCCTGGAGTGATGTACTGTGCTTGTAACCCCTTGTGTGAAGATGAATCCCTCATCAAAAAAAAAGTTTGATTAACAAAAATGGTCAATTTTACATCCCAATAATCATCTTTTTAAAAACAAATTTTTTACTTGTGGATTACCACATGCATTGAAATCAGATATGGTTTAGGCCATGTCTCAGGTGACAGCTCTGGGGGCTGTGAGGTAGGTAATGTGAGGAGAAGAGTGTGGTGTAAGATGTGTGCTTTTCCATTTTTTCAACTTCTATCTTACTGGTTCTTTGGGAGATGTGAAAGGGTGTTTAATGCAAATCAAAACAAAGTGATTCCTAAATAATTTTTAAAAATGCTTCAAGATTCATAGCACATCAAAAATACTAGCATTATTTCTGTTTTCCTTGTTTTTACAATTTCAGAAGGGACTGTGAGAACACATAATCAGTAAGTAAATGTCAGATAAACCCAAGAATGCATCACTTTATGTTTAATGCTAACACTAAAGAGATATCAAGGCATAGAAGAAGAAAAATCTGTTTAGAAGACCTGTCTTCTCTTCATGTTCAATTTGAACTGAAATAAATCGTACAATCTGCTTTAATAAATATTTTTGTTAATGTTTTATCAATAAAAAAAAAGTAGTAGAAAACTATTAGGCATTCATCAAAGCCTTTTTTCCAAGTTAAAAGTCTAAACACAAGACAATATATAGGTAAAAATGACTGATAAATAAAAATTCTAAATACCAAGTATCTTTGAGCATCAAGCTAATTCAAATTAAGCTATCAGTTAATGGCTGCTAACTTTCCAGAAATTATTCTCATGTTGTTGCCACTGATTAAAAGTTGACAAGATAAAATGACATGAAGATATAGCAGGGACTCTTTAGTCATAATGAACTGGGATTGTTGCATTGCATAAATAGCTTTTAAAATAAGTTAGTGTTATGCCTGCTCATCAGAGTTTAATTAAATTATGTGGTATTATGAAGAAACTGGATAGCATTTAATTTAACATAAGATGGACAGACTAGATTGACAGGTAATTCCTGTTAAATGTCTACCACCATATGTCTATCACCATATTATGGGATACTTGACTGCAGTTGGAAGAGCAGTTGGTTGAATGGGGAATTTCAGAGTATCTATAAATTTGTTACAGATGAAACCAGCATTCCAGCACACTATTGTCTCAAGTCATTCTTACCCAAAGCGCCACCAAAATAATTTGTCCTGTGTCACAGGTGAGCTATTCAGACACAGTTATAAAAGGCCTGGTTGCCACAGTCCACCAAGAGCTGTATGTATAAGTTAATTACAAATTCCTGGCCAGAAATAAAAAAAAATGACTGTGGTAGGCTATAGGGCTGCACTATGCCAGGGCAATCCTTTATAAATCTGCTATTTGTGTGTCTTTGTGTACATTCACATATTCATACTTATGGACAATAATTAGGTTCAGCTCTGCATACAGTGATACTCTTCCTCAAATACAGAATTCTCATAACAACCTCTATATAAAAAACAAAAAAGAAAGGATCAAATGTATCTTGTTTTTATGCACACAGTGAAAAAAATGGATAGCAATCAGTATTTTTTCCCTGATATTGCACTAAAGAAAATAAAATTAAAAGCAATAGAAGGGATTTTGTTATGACCACATGTGTAAAATTGAGTGGTGGTAAGTAAACAGGGAATTTGACCTTCACCTTCCACACTTCACTGGGATTCATGTTAAATTTTTATTAGAAGGGAAAATGAGCTTTGTGGGGAAAAAATTCTTTCTATCTTACTGTTAAAAAAAATTGGAAAAATCTACTGGCAATGCATAAATTTAGAGAAAAGTGAAATCTCTAACTTTTGTTTCATGTTAAGAACTCTCTCTAAACTGTAGCTGAATTCAGATTGCCTATTATCTTGCCACATTAAAAATCTAAGTAATTATATGTTCTTTTGTGTAACCATCTTATGAGCTTACTTTCATGACTTTTTCCAATAAACTAGCATAATCTCCCTGAAGAAAGAGAAAGTCACATGTAAATCTCATTGTACTATTGCAAAAGGCATACACATCCCTACCTCCACCCACTGTTCATTTAGAATTCAGCTTCCACTGAAGTGCAGGATTATTTTTCTATTGACTTCTGTTGACTTCCTGTGTGCATGAAGCTCATAAAACCTCTGGCCTGGTTTATAATTGCATTTCAACTGTTTTTCTGATTTTCAATCTTTCTTTGAAATACTTTTATCTTGGCAGAGATTTGTCTAACTTCCTCTCTGCTACTCAAGCTTGGTTTGGGAATTATATTAAATGTATAACCTTTGAAAAATATATTGAGATTAACAAGTGCTGCAAGTATTTAATAAATGTTCTCTTAGTGCCATAAAGCATTGTTTTTTTTCAAGCTGTCAAGCAGAGAGACAGCTATTACCATGAATAATAGATAGAGTTTTGAGATAATTTATATTAAAAAATAAATCCTGAATCTGTAAGACTTGTTGTTGCAGAGAATGTCAAAACCAAATTAACTTAGTAGCACTCTGGACCTGAAAAGAACAGCTATTCAAGAATATTTGTTACATTATTTACTTGGCAAACTCTGTATTTTTTCGCCTTCAAAAAAACCCAGGATTTTTTATCTCTGTCTACGTTCTCAAAACACTAAAGTTTCTGTCCTGGTTCTGGACAGGACAGGTTTATTTTTAGCCAGGAGAGGGCATGACCAGGGCCCTGAGGTTATTCTATCCCACCACATGTCATTGCCAGGGATGGATGTGGGACTCTCCTCTGGGGAAGAGGGAGTCTTTCCAGTCAAGAAAACATAGCAGACGGAGCAGCCTGATATTTTTCATTGTTGGGGGTTTTTCATGTAAATAGTTTATTTTTTTATGCCTTTTATTACTCATATTGTTTTTGTTATAGTTCTTTTTCTTATCTCTTGTCGTTTAAAGTAAGTTGTTCTTATTTCAACCCATGATCTTTGCATTTTGTGCCTCCGTTAGGAGAGGGAGGAGAAGCAGCACCTGATTTTAGCAATAGTACTAAAATTGAATGATACTGTTCCTAAACCACGACAGTTTTCTCAGTATTAGAGACCATTATGTCTATTTAAATGTCTGGAGCAATAAACATAAATGTGTTATTTGTGCTACAGAGCAAGATTAAAGCTGATTACAGATACTTAGATAGCTAAATAAAGCCTAAATGTTTAGTTAAAGAACATTTTATTTGACACAAAGAGAGACACAATAGGTACTGGGGTGAAGACAGCAGTTTGTTATGTTCACACTGCCTGTATCATCTCCCAGCTCAAAAAGAAATGACCACAACCTCAGCATCTTTTGCCTTCATTACCATATATCTCATCTGAGGTCTTGCCCTTCAAATTTCATTGGTTATACAATTCTTTTGGACATGGAAGTCAATGTTTGTTGGAGAGTTTTTCAAGAATGGCTTAAAGAAAAAGGCCATGAGACATACAATTGAGAGAAAAGTAGAAGAGAAAAGTAAAGCAGTTTCTAACAGTTCTCAGCCTTCTGATTTCTATAAACAATTAGACTCTCTTTATAAACAATAAAGTTCTCAGGCTGTCTTCCCATAACAAGAAGAACACCGTCTCTGGGAAAAGCTGGCACCCTGAGAACTGATGAAGAAGTTTTGGGAACACTGGTTCTGTTTTAATAAACAATTGTAGGTATTCTAAAACAAGAGGAGTGGTTAGAAATTTCTCTGTTAGCCTATCATGACATTGGATTACAGAATATGCATGAAGTTTGTTAACTTTGTTATTTAAGGTGATTGATTGATCAATAAAGTTGGAGTTCGATGCATTAAAGGATGGTCGTCTCCCCCTCATCTCCAACAAATGTTAATCCCTTTTGATGTGAAAGTAGATTATGGAGAATCATAAGAAACTAACCTTAAGGAAAGACTTTTCTTTAAGAAAGCTGCTTCTTAAAATAATATTCTCAGACACAGGGAACAATGAAAAATAGTTGATGAGCCTTTGTACATGGTGGATGCAAAATCTTCATATGCAATCTATATGAGTATTATAAAATCATATGAACACGTTACATCATTTATGACAAGCTATGATTTGTTATAAATGTAATTCATGACTGAAGAGATATGGTGGGAAATAATAGGAGATATGAAAAGTATAAAGGAAAGAAAACAAAATTAATCTCCTCTGTAGTTTTAAGTATCCAGACATAGGAAATAAAGGTAATTGTTGAAAAGATGGAAAATAACTTGGAAAGAAACAAACAGAGGATAACATTGAGAAGACAAGGAAACAAGAAAATAGTAAAGTAAACTAAAGGAGTATATCCATGCAATCATTTTTTCAGTATTTCAGTATGGAAGGTTTGAACAATGTGGCAGTAGTTCATAAGGATGATCAAGCAAGGTTCATTTCTGATGTACATTTTGACATATTCTTAATTCAAAACCAGTTCATCTGGCTGCAGATATTTTCTAGTGATTGGAAGCAAGCTAGACATTTCATAAAGTCAATGAACTGCAGAAGTTTTATAGATCAGAGTTCAATTTGAGTATAAGAAAATAAGTTCAAATGATTGTGTTCTAGAAGATTGTGTTAGACTGACTTCTCAAAATAGAGCTGAGCAGTAAGGAACAAAATCCTACAATAAGCAAGAAAAAAAGTCAGAACATACCTTTTTTGCACTCTAATTTTGAATTTAGCAGCCTTATAGAATAAATAGAATAAAATTTATGATCGTAAAGGTCTTTTCCAAGCCAAATGATTTAATGATTTATATATACATATTTGTAAGTATGTATAGATGCATGCATGCTCCTGAGTTTCTTTTTTTTTAGCTTCTATCTGAAGTTTCAAAATCAGAGTTTTTTCCCTTTAGGTAATGTCTACAAAACTGTTTCGATAAAATTATGTGTATGGGTAATTTATACTTCTGAATGATAGGATGACAATAAAATATTATTCTAAAAAGGTAGGTCTGTTGAGGTTGTTCTTTTGGAGTCTCACAAAAGTTTGAATTTTTGAATACATTTTAACTCCATGATCTTTAGGACAATGTTATGTCTCTTGGTACATTGTAACCTTCTTCACAAAGGATGCCCTCCAGAACTCAAGGATTAATGAATAATAGAAGGCATTTGAATGCTAAGAATCCATTTTTTGACATACAGAAGGATATACTAAAAGCATTGCATAACATGCTCTTATATTTTGGGATTTCACATTAGGTCAGAGCAGCAAGTTTAAATGGAAGATTTTTTTCAGCGCAATCGGTAGTTTTCACTCAAAGAAGCAAGAAATCCTTTTTACAGCATACAGCTTCCTCATGATGGGGAGCAGAAGAGAAAGCACTGATCTCTTTTCTCTGTTGACTAATGATAGGACCTGAGGGAACAGCATTAAGCTGTGTCAAGGGAGGTTTACATTAAATTTAGAGAAATTCTCTTCACGCAGAGGGTGTTGGGCACTGGAAGAGGCTGCCCAGGGAAGTGGTCACAGCAGCAGCCTGACAGAGTTCAGGGAGTGCTTGGACAATATTCTCGGGCACAGGGTGGGACTCTTGGGGCTGTCCTGTGCAGGGCCAGGAGCTGGACTTCTTGCGGGTCCCTTCCAACTCAGGATCTTCTGTGATTTTATGAATCTCGATAAATGAAAGTGAGATTCCAAAAGAAAATTATTTGCATTAATTTTTTCCATTTAATTTTGTTTTGTGGGTTTTTTCGCTTCGTAGTGTTACTTCTATCATTTCTCGTAGCTAAGACTTTGGGTTTTGGTTGCACATTCTTCTTCTTTTTTTAGTTAACGCAGGTAGTAAATTTTTGAGTTGTTAATATCATCCTCTATCAAAAATATTTTTTTACATTTTTTATGCCTGTTTGCATTCCATTGTGGAAAACCAAACTTGTTTTTTATGCTGAAGCACAAGTGACATAAACAAAGGAAGGGAACCTGTCAGTACAAAGGCCTGTAAGATCCCTAGTTTATATAGAATTTCCCATCTTCCTTACTGTGTCTCAGAAAGATCTCTCATTATATATAGTAGATTTGCAAAGTCCTTTTCTGCAGCTTTTAGTCACGGTGCTTGGAAGATGTAAATTAAAAATATTTTTAAAAAAAATTCTTGAAGGAAAATTATATGAAATTTGTAACAGAGCTTTATTACCATCAATAAACTCTCCTATCTGCAGTACAGATAGTTGTTAAAACTACTTGGAACAAATTACCAGCAGGCAATTAAGCTATAAAAACAATAGGAATATGGCACATGAAATAGAAAAAAAATGTTAAGAAATTAAAATTCATATTTAATATTTCATCCTTCCATTCTTACAGAATGCATAATATCTGTACATGGAGGCTAGATCTGTCCCCCTTTTCACTTATCTGCTGACAAACTGTCCTAAAATAATCATACCTGCAATTAAATTATTCAATAGAGATGAAATCATCTGTATTTTTGTTTTCTAGAACTGCATGCTGTAGCATGTTATTTTTTTAAAGCATATTATTTACTAGAGCAATAGAAATGTCAGTTTTAAAACCATGCACAACTCTAGCATAATCACAAGTAAAACTGAAAAGAATACTAGGAATGAAATCAAGTCAAAGGTGGCAAAAGAAGATATTTTACAAATACTGCAAGATCATTTAGATGAATCCATATTCAAACATACAAGGGGCTCTTCTGGAAAAATATATCTATAAATAAAGCCGCTGATTACACTAGCAAAAATCCTATCCAAAACCAGATGTTCAGAGTCACTTCTAAATGAAAAAATATTTTCTGGAAGAACTTTGGAAGATTAATTTTTATGCAAGCAGGAGGAATTACAATTTTTGGATTAGATTCCTAAAGTATTTCCTCCTTTGAATCTGCAGAGATTTGAAAAAAAAATAGTAAAAGGTAGACTTGGATTGATACTCATATCTCTATTCCAGAAGTGTAAAGAATGAGGATTCCAAGGTGCAGCATGTGGTTCCATCCGTGGAAACAGCACATATCTCACTGAAATGTCAGCATGGTGTCTGGAACCAGAAGACTTGGACAGACTTTATATCTCTTCTTTGAGATTTGACCAAAGCAAATTGCCTCCTCTGAGGCATGCCTGGGTGAGTTAGGTAATTCCCTGCCTGTCCACTGAACTCCCCTGTGCTGGCAATTCAGTATTTATGCTTGCACAGAATAGCCCTAACCAAGTAGAACCGGAAAAATAGGAACATAAGTCCCCTGTGAGGTGAGGCATGCTCCAAAGATGTTTAACACATACTGACAAGTTCAGAAACGTAGAACAATTAATTTAAACTTACTTTCTGCATACAGAACCCAGAATGCTTCACTCCATTCTGGGAACATCCACTTGGATGGATACAGACAATTGCTTGTTCAAAAATCATATGTTAACTAAGTAACTCTGTTTAACAATACTGTCTATTTTCTAAAACATGACTGAGACCTTATTCCATTTTATATAGCAGTTCAGTTGTCAAAACAGTGATTTTCAGCTTTTGTAACTGATGATTTAGATTTTTGGGAAGGAAAATAACTGCCAATATAATATTTTATTTCCTCTTTTTAAAACTCTGTATCTGCTATTCCAGTGATTTTGCATTCCAGCCTCTGATCTTAGAGCACACTAATATCCTTTTATGAGAAGATAGAAAAAAGTAGAGGTTAGAATATTTTGGAGTAAGAAATTTACATTTGTTCTCTTCTTTATAAACAGATTCAACTCATCTCCTAAAGAGCACGTTTAACAGCTCAGCAGCATATGGGATGGACAACTACAGAGAATGCTCACATATTTCACATTGAAGAATAATTTGTTAAAAGAATTCTAAGGACAAGATTCAGGACTGCTCATACCCTGTTAAGCAGCTTATGCTTATCTGTCCAATGCAGTCTTGTCAGATGCCTGTGAACCTGCCCTTCACTGCACAGAGAGAGTGCATTCTGGCACACTGCTGATCTCAGTGTAACCAAAGCTTCTCAAATAATGTGGTTTTGTGGCTTTCAGAGCATAGTTCTAGTCACAGTCCTAAGAAGATTCCATGTAGATGGGCATACTTAGATTTTCAAACATGTATAACATTGATTAGACTTTTCCCTTAACATCAGCATCCACTGTGTCTTAATACTTTCCCTTCACAATTTGTTTCTCAACTTTCTTTTTCTTTTATTTTTCTGTCTAGGACACTTTTCTTTTAATATTCATGAATGGCATGGTAGACAACCCCACGTCTCCATTCCTATTTTGAAGTGTAATATTAATTTCTATCACTCTTTCAGACTGTCCATGATCAAAACAGCAAACAGCACAAGCACAGAAATTCATTGTAAAAAAGCCTGAAAAAGTGTCAGGAAATGTGAAACTTAATCTCAACTTAGCTCACAGAGTGAGTATTCTCTAGTGAATTGGAATACAGTTTGATACAGTTGATAGGGTGTCTGGCTACTAATCAGAAATTAATTGAGTAAACTAATTGATTAAGATTTTTTTCAACCACATTGTTAAATAGCTTGTAAAATGCCACAGAATATATTTCAAATACTGCAGCTGACAAATCACATACTCAGATGAGCTGTTAGATGAAATTACTAAAATTCTGTAAGAAAGAGTGCATCCTGTTCAAAGGAATATTTTCCATTTTGAAAGGAGATGGAAAAGGAGACATGAATTAAGGCAAATTCGTGTTATTTTCAGCAGATTGACTCTTATGGGAAAATATCTATCATCGTTGCTCATCACTATTCAGCTAACTGGTTTCCATGGATTGTCATCAGCAGATGAATGAAGTTTCAGAGCACATGAAAAATAAATGTATCATTCTTCAGTACTTATCTGAGAAACACACCTATATTCTGTAGAAAGAAGACACCAGACAACTCTGCTTCCCATAATGTACCAGCCTCTACAACACTTGAGAACAGGTCAAGCCCTTGCATTTATTACCCTCCTTAAGACACTGTAAGAATTTCTGAAGTACTGCAGGAGCCAGCAGTAAGCATCAGGGGAGCTCAGCACTGCCAGACCATCACAGAAAACCAGCCAGCCCGACTCTGATGTCAGTCTCCTTGGAAAAAATCCAGTGGAAGACAATGGAGTTGTGTTGGACATGCAGTGCTATAATTGTGATCTGAATCTCTCCTACAGAATTTAAGGGTATCTGTTTAAATGAGATTTCAGACCTTTTTACAGGACTGACTGTTGGCTGCAAATGCAAAACTGTTTTACTGCAACAAGTGTTAATATTTATTTCAGAATCTGATAGATATTTGAAACTTTGGCACACAATTGCCTTTATTCAATGACAAGATATATTTCCTAGGGTATTTTAATTAGTTATAGACATGCATAAGCTGAACTTGACCATCTGATATAATAACTGTATTAAAAAAAACCATTGTTGGAGCATTATTTAATATTATCCTTTCAGAACAAATTTCTCTCTTGAAATTTTTTCTGTAAATGAATTAAACTTTAAAATGAATTAAAAGTCAGATTTTGTGAAATGAAATAATTAAATGTGCACAGAAAAGGCAAATCAGAAGGTGAAACCCAATTACTCAAATGTATATTTTTTTATAGGACTAATTCTATTTATGCAGTCTCTGTTCTATAGAATCTCTACTCCTTTTTAACAAAGCCATACATGAGTTGAACACAGATTTATTTGTCACATGCATAAGACAGAAAATGTCTGTACTATTTGCTGAAATGTGTCAGTATACAGTTACTGAAGCATAACAGTGAACAGCTTGAGGTTCATCTACTTCTGTCTCAAAAGCATGTTGAAAATTAAGTCAGCATAGTTTGACAGCAATGTTATCTTTACATTTGAAATTAATTAGATAAACATGAACAAATTCTAGCAGTTTAAATCAGTTAAATATACAAATGTATAAAATAAGCTTATTACTTCAATGTATTATGACAAACTTGTTATTTTCATTCTTGTACTAGATGAAATACAAAGTTGCACTTAGCAGTCATCATATGACTTTTTGTACTTCAGGATCGCAAAATCTTCAGCAATTTGAGAACAAAATAACACTTGGGCACTGCAATAGTTACAGTTAGGATCAACATATAGAAGAGAGCAAAATTATCTTTGGAAAACATTTGGCATAATTTGGCTGGTACTTCTGAGCAGTAACAAAAGCTACAATAAAACTTAATTTGAACTGAATTGAGACACAAAACATGAAAAGATAGTAATGCAGAATGTACTTGGATTTATGCCTGTGGGTTCTTTCAAAACTATGCCAATATTCATGGATACCCAAGTTTGAGAAAAGCCTTTTGCAAATGTGCTCTAAAATCAGAGGTTCTGAGGTCTCAAGAATCAATAATGTGGCCCATTCAGTCATGTGAATGCCGAATGTTTCTGTTTCTAATTTATTTGTATTTTTATTCTCAACAAAGTTTGTTTGAAGCTCTTCTCTGTAGAATTGTTTGCATGTATTCCCCTTTCTATGTGGTGGTTGTAGCATGTGACTCAATTATATTTCTGAATTGCCTTTTCAGCTCAATGTATTCTTAGATGCAAATATCCCGTTCTATGGCCATTGTTCTTCTGTGAAATGAGAAAGCTTGAACTTATATTCTGGTGTCAGAATATGAGAGAAAAACTAATATTTCTGATGTAGAAATAAAAGAAATATATCTCATTTAAATTGTTTCCTTCCTTTCCTCCATCATTATTTTAGTCTAGTTTTAACTTTAAATTTTTGTTCTGTGTCAAATGAATACAAATCCAAAATTTTCAACAAGTTCACTTTCAAAACATAGCTGTGGTTCTATATGCCATGTTTTCAGTATAGTTCAGCAGCTAGAAGTAACATCATTCCCATTTTAACTTTCCAGTTGAAGCACTGGTGCGAGAGAACTAAAACATCCCCTTCTGTCTAAAAGACAAGCTACTGGGTTTCTGTGGCCTGTCCATTATGGACACTTTCTTCCTCCTGTATGAAGTTGTCATACATGCTACATGTCCTAATTAGGAGCAACGATCTTGGGCAGTAAGTTCAAAACAGAGCATTGTCATTTGTGAGGGGATAATGTAGGCAGGACTACTTTCCTCCAAAATCCTAACAAGGCTCCAAACCTCATTGATTTTTCTTGCCTGGAGACTAGAGTACCATAGGAAATAAATCTTAAGTATTAATGTAGTTGAACTATCCTTAAGCTCTCCTGCAAACCCTCTGCAAAATAAACCTCCCTCTCAATTGCATATACCTCTAAGAAATGTCTTAAAAGGTTCTCTACCCAATGTGCACGTACATTGAACGAACAGATGGAGAGCACTGCTAAGACATAAAATGCATCATACACTGTAAAAAGACTATCCCCTGAGAAGCTGCCAGCCTAATTTAATTCCATATATACCTCCCTGTTCCTTCCTTCTCTCCAATGTTTCAGAGAAAACACAAGACTTCTCTGCCTTTTTATCCTTCAGGTTTTCAAAGCTATTGGAAACACCATCAAAACTTTAGCCTTGTTAAGCACTACTAAAGCAGCATGTTAGGCTTACACTAGTTTGCTCAAAAAGTGCAATAATTCAGTAAATACATCCATTTTTAATCACTTTTATCAACAGTATTAAAATTATTCAGAATTATTAAATGAGCAGGAGGAGTTTATAGCCGTTTCCTTGACCTGCCCATTACGGTTTTTTCCTCTCATGTAACACAGTCAGGAAACAAGAAACTCTCAAAAAACACTAATCGTCATTTTATCAGGAAAATTTATCTAGTATCTCTTCCCTAGTCTTGCTAGTAATAAATGAAGATATTTTAGTCTGGTCTTCTCAGAGACATTTGCCTTTTTGCATTTCACTAAGATCTTCTATTTCCCACATATATTGCCCTATTTAGTCCCAATGCTTCAAACTCTGCTGATCTTAAATGCCTCCTGGTAAACAGAAACAGCAGTTTTACTTAGTCTCTATTCAATTTCTGCTAAATCTCATGAAGTGTTTCACTGTGATATTTCCATATTAGTCATGTAACTTAGTTTTAAATGAGAAAAAAATTTCAAATATTTAAGAAGCAATTAGCTTATTGTTCTTAATGAATATATATAAATTATTTGCTTTTTAATAATTCTCTTCACCATATTTTATCTCAACCCACATTCTTATTTTGGAAAGTTGTAATACTAATATAGTTTTTCTGATGTTTATTTATCCAGATCTGAGCAGTTTAAGCCCAGCTGATTTTCTATTTGTATTTAATCGATTAACAGAGAAATGACATTCCAGCTGAGCATTTGATGCTCAGTAAGATCTTTTTTTTGGATGGCAATTTTGTTTGGTAATATTTGAACTGTCTGAAATTTTAAATTCGTGTACACTAAAGTAGACAGTAAGTCAGATTCTGAGTTAAAACCTTAAAATACTTCAGGTGACTAAGTACACCACAGGTTTCTATCAGTTCCTGTAGAAAAGAAAAAAAATAAATCTTGGAATACACACGAAAGAAAAGTAGAGTGAAATGCTTTTACAAATCTAGGATAGCTGCAAAGTTAATTCTATTACCTTGGGACAAATCAACCTTTCACAGATATAAATGTGAAATTACTCCAACTTTCACATTCAAGTACTTGTTTTACTGGTATGTTACATGGGCAGACTCATAAAATTTTTTATTTCTATTGTTTCATGCTGTAAGCAGCAAATGCTCCATTAGATAATTTCAGGTTTGCTAAAAACACCTAATTTCTTTCCTGTATTATTAATGTTACCATAATTTTGTGTATGTTGCCACACCAGGACTTTAAATGAGTTTTACGCCCTTGTTACTAGTTGTTAATACTTCAATTTTCTGTTGCCCTGTGCTTTAGTGGAATGAAAGTTAGAAATACACTAAAATAAACTAAAACTTTCCATCTGTTTGACTTTTTCACACTGCACCAGAGCTTTTTGGACAATTGTTATCCTGAAAACTACCCAAGTCAGGCAGACATATGATGGAGAATATGCTGTATTATAATTACTACAGAATTGTTTGCAATTTAAATATAAGAAATGGCTTATTATAGTGATCATGTCAAATGTAGTGGTGTCCAAAAATAAAATCCATATTTGGAGTCAGTTTGTCTGGTACAAATATGATTTTAACTTTCTAAAAGTGATGGCTTCCATATGATTCTGGGGATGATCAAAATAAGAGGGATGGGAAATAATTGGCTGGAACAGAGGTTTTCCTTTCTTCTTGATAGAAAATGTTTTAGCAGATGCCTCTTAGAAGGAACTATTCCAGCACTCTGGAAATGAAGCACATGAAGCTCACTATTTTAACTGCCAGAAATAAACATTTTAAAAGAAAAAGCTCTATTTTGACTGGTATTAGGGGACTGATCTTTAAATGCTCACTGCAAGTTACTTTTCTTAAAGTTAGAAGTATATGTAGAAAAATAATTCATACTGTTTTAGCTATTACTTGACAATGCAGAATTTTGGAGGTTGCCCTGCTCTTGGGCTAAATAATTTCTAGAGGGAGAAGAACTCTGAAACTTCTCTTTGTGAAATGGAACTTCCTTCAATGGAACATGGGAATCACATTTAACTTGAAAGTTTCCTTGGCATAATGCCATAGCTATTGCCAGCGAGCCAGGAGAAGACTGTGGCCAGTGGAAAATGGAAAAGATTTTTCTCATCAAGTTGAACAGGAGTCCTGACAATAAAGCCAAAATAATAGTGTGTTTGGCTTCTGAGTATCTAGAAGATGGATGTGCTCCCAATAATTAGGTGTACTTGTGCAAGGACTAATGCACAGCTCTAACTGCACAGTATTTTTTTATGACAATTTATGGATTAGCATCACTAAACCGACTAATTTAACTCACTCGTGTCAAAGATGGAAAAGTTTTTTGGGACAGTAGATGACTTCTTCTCAGATCTTGTTACTTCCTGCCATATCAGACATCAAATAAGTTTAATTATATTGCCAGTTTTTATCCTAGAGCAAAGCTGGAAGAAGAAACAATGGTGAGTATTTCAGCAAAATGTTGATCATGCATGAGATATTTTGATTAAAAATAGGAATTATTAAAAATGGGGTTTTGTCCTCTAGTAGAATAAATAATCTCATGAGTATTCTTTAAATGCTCTCAGGTAAGTAAATTATGATGAATAACACTGAAAAGAGGTGTATTTCATAGTAGACAGCTATAATTTTTTGAAGACAAATACTCATAAAGAATTAATATTAAACAGGATTGACATAGTCAGCTTTCCTAACTATCTTAACAAAAGTTCTCATGCTTCTTATTATCTTCAACAGATTTTTCCCAGTGAAATCAAACCCAGACTGTTTCATACTAAGCACTTCAGCTTCAATTAAACTGGTATTTTTAAATTAAATGTTATTTTGTTAAAAAAAAAAACCACACAAAAAAAATTTTGTTGATTGTAACTGAAACATAAACTATGCATAAAGCAAACTGTGCTGTTCTATCTTTTTTCCTGACAGTGAGATTTGAGTGATACAAAATATTTTAACTAGTTTTTCAACATAATCCCTTAGGGAGCTGTGACAAAAGACCTAAGATCATCAGTTCAAACAATCACAGCACTAATGATGGTAAAACTGATGATGATGCAAGATGAGCAGCAGACTAACTCCTCCAATTCATATTTCTTTCTTTACAGGGCAGATTACATCCATGTGGATGATCAACATCCTCCTTGACTGATTTTTGAAAATTGAACAGTGTTAAGAAAGCTAAAAGGTCTTTTGATGTATTTTTGTGGCTGTCACAACTAAAGTTAGCATAAGGCAAAGTAGGGAATCATGCCAGGGGATGGAAAAAAACACTGGAATGAAAAGAACATGAAAAAAAAATGATTAGTATCTCTAAATACGCAGATATCAGGAGGCTAGTCCAGGAGGCTGAAAAGATATTCAGAAGTATACATTGCCTTTCTCTTTGCTTCTAGCCCCACCTGGTACAGGTTTTTCTAAAATTACTTATTCTATCATCTCTACATCTGCAAAGTGATGTGTGATTGTGGCACAGTGCCCCCAAGATATGGAAAGTACCTTCCCTTAAAGTACAAAAAAGTTTAGACAAAAATAATTTTAAGCTATGCTCAATTTCATGTAAAAGCATTGGTGTGACGGTGTTCACAGGGGTCTTAGAATGAGGGAAGAGACGAGGATCTGACTCCATGTTTCAGAAGGCTTGATTTATTATTTTATGATACATATTCTATTAAACTATACTAAAAGAATAGGAGAAAGGATTTCATCAGAAGGCTAGCTAAGAATAAAATAGCAAAGAATGATAACAAAAGCTTCTGTGTCGGACAGAGAGTCTAAGCCAGCTGACTGTGATTGGCCATTAATTAGAAACAGCCACATGAGACCAATCACAGACACACCTGTTGCATTCCACAGCAGCAGATAATCAATGTTTACATTTTGTTCTTGAGGCCTCTCAGCTTCTCAGGAAGAAAAATCCTAAGGAAAGGATTTTTCAGAAAATATCATGCCTACAGATTGGAAACTCAGGCATTGTTCAGCTGAGATATGTGTGTCATACAGATTAATAAATTATATATATAGTCTGTATAGTAGTGATTGATTTTTAAATAATGCTTTTAGCTTCATTAATTACTATTCTATGTCATAAAATAAATTTTAAAAACTAAACTCACTAATAATTGTAAGCTTTATTTAATACGCCCACAGCTCTTAAGAAAATAGTAAGTACTTCATAATTAGGGATATATTAGAATCCAATTGCAGTGCTTATATCGTATAAAAGCATCCTAAAAAAATTTTAAATGAGCAAACATAGGTTATTCCTCATTATAGCTGGATATAACAAAATAAGAAGTTAAGTGTCTTAAAACATCTCTCAACATAATATTGAAATATATTTCAAAATATGGCAGAAATAAACCCTCTAATTATACACAGGAAATATGTCTGAGATTTTTCTCAATGGTTACTTCATTGATATGTAAAATGCAGTAAATTACTACATTTTAATCAATAGAACACATTGATATTAGTGGAGGAAATCAAAGACAACAAGTTAACACAGCTGAATTCCTGGAAGAGGTATGGTGACACTCCAGAAAAAAAATTTGAATTTTAGATTCTGCAGTGATGAGGTCTGGAACAGGCATTGGGGAATATGTTTTTGTGTCTTCTAAGGGGGCTTGCCTTCACTGGAATTGGTGAATTCCACTGAAATTTCATGGGTGGAAGTAAAACAAAAATTAAAAGAAAGAGAAAAAAAGTAGAAAGTACCCAAACCCATTCCTGCTTCCTCCAAATCTAACTCCAAATTTGGGTTATTTGGAGTGAACTGAAAAGTCAATAATATCATAGCTGAAGAAATTTGTAATCAAAGGATAGCAAAACTTCACCTTTCTGTCAGCTACAAATAAGAATTTTTCCAGGAAAGAGACTTATCTGAGAAAACGGATGTCGAGGCAGAGCTCTCAAAATGGTGGTAAAGTCAATGGAGATTTATGAATTTATCAGCAAACAGAGCTAAGCTTATCATGGCTCTTGGAATGGCTACAAGAATTTTTGAGCAAGGAGAGCCATTTGTACCTACTGATTTTGGCATTACTGAGCAGGGTGTGAGGCTTTTTCATGCCAGCTGAAAGTCCTATTGCAGAGTCACCCAAAGAGAGCAAGACACTAATTTGGTTCACTTTCCAGCATTGCATTTAACAATTTCTGCAAATATGCCTTTTTCTAGTATTAATAACTTTCACTTTCTTTCTCCCTACACGACCAGCTGTTTACAGTACAAAAAGAAGCTTGCTGAGGCAGGGGGATGTGGACTTTGTTTTATACAAATGTGGTCTTGCTTACTTCAGAGAAAATTCAGTAAAAATTACATCACATAACTTAGTGGCAGCATGTAGAAACTTGCTAGAACTGTGAGAGTACTGGAAGGCCACAGAGTAATGCATATGGCTAAGAAATTTCATCAATCTTTTTTTGAGAGAGTTCAGTAACAAAGAACAGAAACTAGCTTAGCATGAAGAACATATAAATAATACTAGAATTATTTCCCTAACTTTTTGCATGCTTTGCTTATTATACCTATTTCAGAGATTCAACAAAATGGCTATTTGATTTGTTTTAATTCCAAAGAAGTGAAACGTGGTGTAACTAGAGCATGAATATTAGTAAACACACAGATTTCAATACAATTTCACTATTAACCAGTCACAAAGTTTTTCATCCTCTTAGAAGAGACAACATTCAAATTGTTGAGTGAGCACAGCAGAGAATATAAAAATACTTTATTTTCATCAATCTGTAGGTTATCATTACAATGAAGGGACAAGAAACAGAGAAAGGTCTCCATCAGTTCCATAAAAAAGGGATCAAAAATTATGGAAAGAAAGATCTGGGAGTTACATCAGAAATCCCATTGCAGTTAAAATAAAGCTGTAAATGTAAGTGTTGATTTATGTGACTTTTCAGCTTGTCCTGGCTGTAACCAACTCTTCTTCTATCATTCCCCAGCATCTTTATGGTAGATGGAAAGAAAAGAAGGCATTTTTTACAGGTTTCTGGTTATAAACTTAGTTACAATTTTGTGTTTGAAAAACTTTGCTCAAAATATTGTGTTGTATTGCACTAAATAGTTTATTTAGTTGTTTTGCAGCGGGTTATTCATGAATTGCTAACAGCTGAGGATGACAGCACCCTTGACTGTGCAGGTGTAGGTACATAACTCATGTGAAGCCACTCAAAGTGCTGCACTAGTCACGAATCACTTTGTTGTTGCTTATATGAGCAACAACAAGTGATGCAGAGTCCCCAGGCAGGTGCAAAGGAGAGCTGCTTTATTGCAAAGACCAGGCCTTTTTAAACATTTAGCCCATTATCAGTTACATTCCATTTAAGTATAACAAATATAATTCAACCAAACACCATAGACCATGTAATGGTGTGAGCATGTAATGGTTAAATAACTTGTTTTTCTACCCCCAATTCAGCTGAGTCACTTTGCCATAGTCCTTTAGTGCTTAGTCAAAGTAGCAGGCCTAAGCCATGATTTTACAAGGGTAACAAGGTCCTTATTTTATAAGGTTTTACTTATATGCAACAGTTGCTGATACAGATTTTGAATACTCAAAAAGCCCTGATCTTCCTTCATCTTGGCCCTTCAGAGAGACCAATTTGTGAATAAGACTTCAGGCAGAAGTGACTAGCCAGCTGTGCTGAGGTAAGTATACTTGTCTGCCACATTTGAAGTGCAGATGCAGGAAAATATAACTTTTTCACAATCTGTTTCTTTGCCTAGGCTTTGAGGTATCATATATCATCCTCTGATGTTGTGGAAAGCACAGAACTGTTAGGACAATTTCATTTTACCGAATGGTGAGCTGAAAGATGGTAAAAGCAACACGAAGCCCCCGTCAAACCCACCCTATGCTGTGGCAATTAATCTGGGAGATGTGGTGCAGAAATGTAATTTTTCCAGTGAAAAATGGAGAAGCAGTGGCCTGCAGCTGCCACACTGGCCTTAACAAGAGTCCTGGGTAGGAGAGTAACTTGTCACACTTATCTTAACTTTGATAAAACCTCTCAGTTCACTTGGGAAAGGTGCATAGCAGAGGAATGACTGCAGCCATAAAGAGCACGTGTGAATGTTTTCCCTCTGCCTACCAGAATGCTGGGAGGTGCTGTGTTAGAGTGAGTGCCTGATAAGGGCAGTTTGGTGGTGTCGCTCTTTTGTCTTTCCGCAGCGCATTCCCAAGACTTCCTTTAAATTTTCCCATAGTAAATAAATAAATACTGGAGTGTGTGTAATAAAGATGGATTGTGCTGGAAAAAGCAGTGGTCTCTGTTTTTTTCCCAAGCTGCTGCAAAAAATATGCAAAAATCTGCAGTTTCATAAGTATTTTCAAATTTTCTTAAATGAAGAGCAGCTGAGAACTCATGTGTTTTGCCTGAAAAAGAGCCACTTTCTAAATACACAAATATATTCTGCCCAAATACCTTTGATCCTTCTATATAACTATTCTGCACAAATAAACTGCCATTTGCTCAGGTTTACCATGTAAAATATTATGACCTCATAAAAGTCAAATATGATGCTCTTCAATGAACCTTCCCAAAGAAAGCAATAGTGTGATAATCAGATATCTCTTGTGCAAGACAACACAAGTTTAAAAATAAAATCTAAACACGTTTAGAATATTTTCATAATTTAAGAGCTTCTTCCCCCAATGACTTTAACACTGTGATAGTTGCAGAATCAGAGGGTGATGGTGAAAAGTAGTTAGTCTTGCTTTTTGGGTTTCTTTTCTTTTGAACACATTTTCCATGACAATGGTAAGCATATTCTTCAAAGGTACATTTTTCAAGGTCTGGAGAGGCCATCTAATTCCTCTGTGACTATCTGCTCATTCACTGACCATACTGTTAGTGTTCAACACTGATTATAGTCACAGAAAGCTTCTTGTTACAGTCTTAAGGCATTAGGACTAAACAAATCCAACACTTTAAATCCCTGCAATACTAATTTAGCTGTTCTCAGAAGATTTTAATCTCATTCTGAGCTACAGAAACACACTATTGACAAGTGAGAGACAATCTCAGTCATACAACCTTGATACAGCTAATTATTCTGCTGTCTTATCATAGGATATTGGCACATAAACTCATCACAACTACTATTCTGTGCAGAAAAATATAAGACAAATAAAATCAGTGTTATGTAACAAGCAAAGATAAGACATGTCACAAACATGGCCTTTCACAAATGATTATGTATTCAGCTCAAGGGATTCACAGTAACCTGTAAAATCTGAAACAAATTTCATAATTTTGAAAAGATTAATATGGGGTGATTACTGAAGTGGGGAAAAACAGGGAAGGCAAGGAAGTAGTGTAAAAGTACATACTATTATTCCTAAAGGGTAAATTGAAAAGTGTGTTTACATTTCAATCTAATAAATAAATTACTTAACTTTGGAAAGCAACTGTAAAGTCACTGTGCAAACAACAAAATAAACACAAGTAGTTCACTTAAGTCAATAAGACAGGGATCATCTGTATTATGAACAATTGCAGTAGGCAAATTTTAAACAAATTGAGCATTGAAAATTCAAAATTTCAGGTGACCTGTCACATTAATGAGCCAGTGTAAGCTCCAAAAAAAGAATGTACATGGAGATTGTTACTGTCTGTCTAAGCCAGAGAGTAGGGAACTAGGAAAGAAGTTTATGCTGGACTAGTCAGAGGCAAACATTTCCAACTGAGAGATACAAAATATTCAATATGTAAAAAAATGTGTCTGACCCTGAATTCAAGTGGTTAAAATTCTAAGACAATGGTGCTAACTGCTTGACTTAAAGTAAATAAATTAACTTCTAGGGAGGAGTGAAAGTTGGATTAATTGTTCTAATTTACATCAGTTAACTACTGTTTGGACAAGAAAGTGTTATTTTACATTTTACAGTGATGTGTCACTGCTCTAGAAACAAGGGTTTTGAATGACTATTGCAAATCAAATTCCAGCTAGTTTCTTGAGAGCCTGAACAATTCTAGACCATAATGATAATTTAAGAGGACATGCATTAGAGATTAAAGGTCCAGAAAGATAGCAGTAGCCTATAAGATGACAATCATTTTTCAGAAGCAAGTTTTGTCACCCTCTTCCCCTCACCATTATTTCTGGATCAGTATCAGAAGAAACTCAAAATTGAAGTCTTGGTGTCTTTTGCCACAGGTCTGCTTGCTCCTGAAGCATCCACCTTTCTTGCAATAAGAGCAGTAATAAATAAGAAAACAAACTGTCACATTTTTCTCAAATTTTATATATGGTTGATTTGTATGCAAGTTTTATGCAGTCTGAGCCCCTTGCACTATATATTTTTATGAAAAAGCAAAACACTGCTAATACCAAAATTGTATATGATTCACAACTCTATATTAACCATATTAACAATATATATGTGAATCACAAGTATGTGAGTGAAATGTCCAGGTAGTGACAGAAGGATGGACATCAGAGTCTTCAATTTGAACACATTTTAATAGCTACTACTAAATAAATTCTATGTCTTCTGCAACTCCTTTATTATCCATTTCTGAGAGGGGTTCCTCAAGAGTGTGATGACTCAGTATCCCTTGCTTTTTAACAATTTTATTTTTGTGGTCCAGTAATGCTTGGTGTGAAGAGTTAATACTAATACAAATAAATACATATTTTCATCTCAAATAACTGATGGTAATCTTAAGAGACAATGCCCTGATGAGTAAAAGGGTGTGATGACTACCTTCCAGGAGGATAGCTACATCCAGTAAAGTGGTAAATGGAGATAAAGTGGGGGTAAACACGCCTGCAGCTCACCCATTGCTGCTGCCCCTACTACTGCATAGAAAGAGTGACTTTTTGGTTTTGTGGACGGGCTGAAAGGAGAGAAAAAAGTCAGTACAGGAGAGAAATGCATATGGAAAGAAGGATTCCTATACAATCAATCACATATTTGACACTATTTGGAGATTTTTTTTCAATGGAGTAAACTGAGACTTTGTCATAGAACTCAATACCAGAAACATCAGTCTTGAAAGTGCAGTAAATTCCTTTATAAGTGTCATCAAGAAAGGTCAGGAACATGCTGATGTTTCAGGAAAGCCTGGATCATTTGCTTCTGAGCTTGAACAGACGTAAACAGAAGCAGCTACAGCAAAGTTATTGTATAATTAGGCTTCATGCTGGTTTGAAAGTTGCCTGTTATAGATCTTCAAATAGTAGATAATGCCACAGTTTGAAGCTGTTCATTTGGATTTTCTGCTACTTTAATGAAAAAAATGAGTATTTTCAAGTTGTGTGGGTTGTGTCATATCATCATTTCTATGCCAGGCAACTGGAATACCTCTTCTGACTCCATCTTTTCTAATGATGAGACTTAAATATTTTTGTTTGCAAGACAAATACCTTCTGTCTCTACTATCTGAATTGCCAAATCTGTGGCAATTCTATGAGTTAGGAACCTGTCCCTATCACCTTTTTTAACTGGTGGTAAGGAACATCAGACTACCAAAGACAAGTAGATGATTGTTCCCTCACACAGCTGGGACTGATAGTTTAGCAAATTATTGAAATATCAAATTTATATGCTATTGAAGCTAGGTTTCAAAAAGACTAACCTAGGATTTGTGCTTAATAAAAACCATTCAGACAATGGAGTCTGCCTGAAATATAAAGCTGTAATTTCAGGTCTAAAGGAAGAAAACATGTATAGAGTATCAGTTCCCTGAGTCTCAATATACAGAATGCTGGTTTGTATCTTGTAGGTCTATTGATCAACAAGATTCTTGAGCCTGAGATCTCCAGGAAAAAATTTGTCACCTGCTTTTTCATCCTGTGATTTTCAAGGACTTTGAAAGCAATTCTAAAATCCAGAATTATTCCATAATCTCTCATTCTGAGAAGACTGAAGTGCTGAAAGAGGAGGGATACAGAGTTTGGAAATGTACTCACTTCAGTCAAAAGTAGAAAAAATTCCACTAGGCCATTGCAAATGCTAGATAAAATGTGCTAGATTTCACCAAGATTTACCAGATTAATTTAAATTTTTAATTTCTATGTAACAATATGGAAAATCAAAATTGCAATGGAAAATTAGGGAAAAGGCAAAATGAATTCCAGATCAGACACCTCTTTACTCTCAAAGAATAAAATGTTCTTTGTTTTTTTCTTTTCTTTCTTCCTCCTCCTTCGTACTTATGCAATGAAACCACATTCCTCAGCTTCTTCCTTTACCACTCCTCACTCAAAAACATCTTTTTCACCTTCATCAAAGGGAAGAACTTGTCCTAGACTGGAATAAAGAACAAGGGAGAAGTTTTATCAGATAAAGTTGGATGCAGATCTTATTCCTGCAGTTTCTGCCAGTGGGTAGTTGGCTTCAGCGCCACCCTCCTGTATGAAGGTAGGTACCTTCCCTCATTTTGTAAAATAGTGAAACAAATATGATTTTTAAAAAGTCTATGATTTGCTTATGGATTTTTTATATAAGTGTATCCTAATTCCCTGACTAGTTTTTCCTGCATTGCAGCCTTGTTTCCCTTCCTTCTCACAAGTTCTTCATTTATTTCCTATAACATGGAGAGATACTTTTTAATTTAAACCATGGAAATTTGTATGTTGATTCCCATGAGTTAATTTAGTCCTTTATATAATTTTCCTTCTCACACCTAATTTAACTTATATTTTATTTGAAAATATTTTGAGACACCCTTGACTGCACAGTGTCTACTGAGCAAAATTCACATATTTTTCAGGTAGCTGGCACCCTAGTCCTTTCAGAAGCAGAAGAAACTATTTGAGTGCATACTTTGCTGAAGAGCTGAGGGCAGGTTTTCTCTGAAAAACTTGATTAATAAGATTCCTATTTGGTTCTCTGTAGGACACAAGTTCTTGGTAGCTGTCAGAAGCAGGATAATACAGCTTGGATATTAGAATTCACACCTCTAATCATTATGGCAATAAGAATCATATATCTTCTGTCTTGCAAAGTGTAATTCTGACACATATTGATGTTTCAAGCTTAATGTCCTATATTGTTTAAAGCCAAATCTCTACCAACACTGTGAGTGAATCAAATCTGTAGCTTGTAGTATGCAGGGAACGCTTAAAGCTCTTCTGAAAGTTCTTGGCTGACAAATATTATTTATTGTGTTAGAGTCATAGACCTGACTGACTCACAGACATGCTTTTATTTGCATTATATATTTCTCATCCCTCTCATACTGAAATCCATTTTGAAGTGAAAGCTGTTTATTAATCTTAAAAGTTACTGAGGCTGTCATAAGCATGGATAAGATGAGAAGTGCTATTTTTTTAGCCCAAAGTTAGCAAAAGCCCAATACTCAGAGGCAGCTCAGGTTGTGGTTTTAGTCCAGCTTTCCCTTTTTCAGCTTTATTTGTGTATAAGTTTGTTGCTGCACTAAGTGCACCAGCACTGATGTGTACAAGTCATTCTCTGCACTGATACAGTCCTAGCTGTCTTTTTGGCTACATGAGTCCATCAAGGATGACAGCCCAGGTTCAGGTACAAGAAATCTATTTTCATTCATCATGTGGTTGAACTAGTTGCTCTTTGATTATTCTTGACCCTTTCAAAAGGCCATCTAACTTTTAAAAAATTAATTTGTCTTTGTACATGCTTGGGAAACATCCTGAGTTGGAGTCAGGATCTCCATGGGCCCCAAACACTAGTTTCAGAACTTACTGACCCTTTACTCTGTAACAGCTTGCAGAAAAAGTCAGCATAAAGGACTCATGAGTCAGTTCCTGGACTCCTGCAGTTTATAATCCAATGCTGAGGTAAAAAAGGGAATATTGATTTCCCTTTGGGCTAATATACTGGAATATAGGCAAAAGAAGTTCAGTACTGTCTGTGTATCAAGTCAGCCACCCCTGCTAAGGGAACAGCAGGTTCCAGCACAGAAACAAACAGGTAGCTTCTCCTTAGTGCAAGAAGCATAATACACATACACATCCAGAAATTATGTCATGTCAGATAGTTCATCCATTCCTTCTATGTGTGCAATTATATGTGTTTAACCATTAAGATGGGCAGATGTCTCTTTAGTCCAGGTGGTACTATCATGCCACCTAAGTTGCTGAGATGCACCTAATTTTCTTCCAGCTGGTGTCTTAGTGTAAACAGACTTGAACAATTTCAAGGACTTGCACAGACATATAGGAATAAAGGAAAATCAAGAATATAGACAAACAAACAAAACAGTTTGAATTCACATAAGTATTTCCATGACTTAAAATGCCTCTAATGGCTATATTTTTCATTATAAATACAAAATGTTGAAGCATATGATGTATGCAAACAAATCTGAATTATTTTTACATGAAAATATGCATGAAAGTGTTCTGTGAGACAATTAGTGAATGCAAGATCTTCAAGAAAAGCTCATCTGTTAATGCCAAGGTGCCATACAAGATTGTGTGAGAAATAAAATTTCAGTGTCTGGGGAACTTCATTCTGTAAAATCCACCAAATGCAAATCTTTGCTTAGACTTCTAGGCAATATTTATTTTAAAACTCATCCTATGCTGCAGTTTTTAATATATTAGAGTTCATGTCTCATAAGAACTACACACCTCTTCTAAAATGCGCTTTAAGAAATTTCAGTTTTTAAGATTCTTATCTTATTTGTGTTATGTCAGTGTCTTAGTTTGAGCTGGGAAAGAGTTAATTTTCTTCTCAGTAGCTGGGTCAAGTTTTGGATTCAGTGTGAGAATGATATTGATCACACACTGATGTTTGGCTGTTGCCAAGCAGTGCTCAGCCCAAGTCAGGGACTTTTCAGTGTCCCAGGCTCTGCCAGTGATGAAGTGCACAAGGAGCTGTGAGGGAGCATGGCCAGGACAGCTGACCTGAACTGGCCAGAGGGATATTCCACACCATGGAATATCATGCTCAGGATGTGGGGAAGTTCCCAGGACCTGCCAATGACAGCTCAGGATGGGCTGGGTATTGGACATCATCTGGTGAGTAATTTTACTAAGCATTGATTTTCTTCCTTGGGATTTATTCCTGTCTCTCTCTCTCCTTTTCATTACTATTATTATTACTATTATTATTGTTACTATTATTATTATTATATATTACTTTATTTCAATTATAGAACTGTTCTTATTTCAACCCACAGGTTTTTTGACTTTTTTTCTGATTCTCCTTTCCATCCCACCAGGAAGGAAGGGACTAAATGAGAAACCGTGGTATTTAGATTCCAGCTGGGGTTAAACTCATAAAATACAGGAGGATTAATTGACTTTATGGAAAACAGAACATGATTTTGTCATTCTATTTAAGTCTTTTTTCAGAAGAAGAAAGCATTAGTAAGCATTCAGCATGAACCACACTCTATGATTCCGATATTGTCTTACTTCCCTGCAGTGCTTTATTTTAAAGGATTTTTTCAATAAATATAGAATAAATATTCTATATTGGAACCATACACACACTTGCATGTGCATATAGGCGTCTATGCATTTCCATTATATAAAACACACACCAGTTTGTTTCATCACCACTGAGAAGCACTATAGGTATACTCACTCAGACTTGATAGTCTACTTGTGTAAGTCTGAAAGAAAATCTTGTAACTTATGTTAAGAGATCTTTAGCAAAATCATCATTATGAACAATCTCCTTTACTCTTTCCAGATCAGGCTGCATTAGCACAAAACAAGTGACTGCCTTTAGGTTACCATTGTGTATATGCCATAGAAATTAGAAGTATGATAGATTTATCTCACAGTCAAGTAGCTAAAACTTCTGCAGAAAAATTATACCTTGGAGAAGACTTTGAAAGACACTTTTCCCTCAGTTTGGTATATCATGCAGAAGCTCACACTAGTAAGTGTTATTCACTGAAAGTTCATACACTTAGTGAAACAGACTGCTTGGTTCAGGCAGATTAATCAGACTTATTACCCAGAATAGAATTATCCATAAATAATTCTTATAATAAGATAAGAAATGGTAATGCACAGCTGGTGCAGAGGCGTGCTCACAGTGGACCCAGTCCCTGCATGGGGCTGCCAGACCCAGTGTGATCACAGTGATAGAGCAGAACAGGACACACTGCTCTGCATCTTGCTGGTAAGGGGAACACATCTTCAATGTGGGTCTAAGGGGAATCTAAGAATTTATTGTTGTTCCTATTTTTGTTTTAATGATTTAGAAGTACAAGTTGTGTAACACTAACACTCCTAGTCCAAACTAAAATTCCTATTCCACAGAATAGCTGTGTTAATAATACAGGTAAATTTATTACACAAAACCACTGCTCTACTGAAACATATAGTGGCCTTCCTGATGACCCCCAGAATCCTAAGGGTGAAAATTTAATTTTCTGGGATTCTTAGGGCTTTACCACAGACAGCTCCCACTGCTGAAACTAAAACAGGTCAGGCAGTAGTTACTGGCTGCTAAACCAAGCTACAACCAGTTTGGTCCAAGACAAGTTCAGACTGGTTCTAAGGCTCTGCACTGCCTTTCCACAGTAATGAAACAAATTTACTGTCCAGCCCAAAGACTGTTCTATTTTCACAGAACAAGAATTCTACTTGTTAATTTGACTACCGATGCTACTGGCCAGGGAGATCATGAGCAATTCAAGGATGATTACAAGGCTCTGCAGGGTTAAGACAGGGAGCACAGAGAGTCAGACTGTGGTCTCCCCAACCCTGCCAGTCACTGGGAAAGAGATGGCAATGGGCACATCCTTCAATTTAACATCCATATATGTAGCTTTTGTTTTAGGCAGAGCCCTGTCTTTCAAGACTACATGACCCTCCAGAAACAAAGACAACCAATGTTCCCTTTACGCTGACCTCCAATATCAAGTTCTGTCCTCATGCCTCTCAGACCTTGAGTGTCAGGATGTGGGGGAAGGAAGCACTAACAGCAACAGAGGAATATCAAAGGTAGCAACCACTCAGTCAGTTTGACATTCTGAAGCTGACACTGGGAGGGATGCACCTGTGATTGATAAGGGATGTTTTAATGAGCCACCACTCCCTCTTATCTGCTCACAGGTCACAGTGATCAGGAAGTTCCCTATTGCTGTGGGGGGAACAAAAAAAAAAGTAATTTACATCTTAAAGAACCCAAGAGAGAAGATCAGGAACAAAAAGCCAATTAAACCTCAATTAGAAAAAGCAACATACAGGAAGGAAGACAGGAGAAGAACACTCATGGCTTTACCAAAAATTAAAAGAATCATTCACTTTTGTGAGGGTTAAAAATAACTCAAAATGTGAAAGGAGAGCATACCTCATGATAGGGAGGTGTCTACAATGGTAGAGGCTTGATGAGTCAAATGACCCCCTCACTGGGAATGTGGAGATTGATGCAGAGAAATGTTTGATACACTTTGCTGCTTGATGCACTTAGAAAAAGAGAGCACACAGCTGGGCACCTTCAGACTCCCTTTTAAAAGGCATTTTGCCTAGACAGTGATTTGTGCAATATAGCCCACCTCATTTTTGACAGTAATGCTGTTGTCATGGGGTTGTTACCTGCAGAAACACAGTAAATATTTTTAAATCCCAAGTAAGCCTAGTTTCCGAGTTGTCAGTCTCACTTTAGGAAGTCTCAGATGGGCAGCAGGATGGCAGGCTTAGGTGTCCCAAGACACAGCCTGTTTACAATCATTTAAATCCTTGCTACATCCCAGTGTCGGTGTCACAGTCTACCAAACAAAGAAATATGAGAGAGATTCAGCATCCTAGTGTTTTCAACAGCAGATTATCATGTCCTATTTGTTTTCTCAATAGCAAATTAAAGTGAGAGAAAATAAAAGTGATATTAGCCACACTGACTGAGCTGTTCAGTTCTTGTTTCTTCCTAGAAAGAAATCTGTGGATCTTGGTGAATAAAATTGCAGAGGAGGATTGATTGCAGTTTATGAGGGATAAGGCTGTCTGTAGGGAACACATCTATTTGTGTGTCCCCACCTCCCTGCTGCTGAGGTTGCCTTTGTTTTTCTATGAATGCTTAAACTTAAATGTTGCAGAAAGGTTTCTCCCATAATGTCATTAGTGAAGCCAGCGCAAGTCTGTGTTCTTATGACTCCCAGTCCTGTGCTTTAAACAAACTTAGATCTACTGTATCACTTTATAATCTGGTTTATAAACAATTTTATAGCTCTGAAAATGCCTAGCCCTAAGAATGATTTCTAAAAAGACAAATTGCATAATGATAGGGTACACATATAAATATTGTGTCCCTTGTTTAAATTTCACAAAACAAATACATTAAAGCAAGTTCTGGCAGGCAACCTAAGGCTTTGAACTATCTGAATTGTTTCAGTGTGGTTCTTTTTATAAGGAACACTTATTTCCTCAGATGACTGGAGAACATAGAAAAAGAATGTTAAGTATTTAACTTGCTAAGTTTAAAATAGCTCCAATCAGTGAGATATTTATTACCTCAAATATTTTCTGGAAGGAAAAAGAATAAGGCTAAAACTCGCTGCTGCACTTAGTAGATTTGAAAATAAATTATGGTGTGATAAGACCTTGCTACATTCACAATTTTGAAGGTGTCTGAGAAGGCATTCCTCTGTTTTTTCACTAAGGCTGCATTTTAATCAAACTGAGCCTGTAGTTCCCTTAAATAATATATATGCAAATATGTAGAAGTGTCACTTATCAGATCATTACATACATGGATTAAACTTTCCATTTTCTTCTAATTTTAGCCACTTTGCAAATAATCTTTCAGACTGTAAGATTCAAGAGGCAGTGTGGCTTTCGCATTTGGAGAGAACTACAGAACATTAATTAGTAAATTGTTGTATTTTATTCTGTATCAACCCTTTTCCCTGTGTAGGATTTCAATGGCAAAAAATTATAGTGCCTTGTGTATAAGTCCAGTATTTTTGTTTATTATTATTCTTGTTATTATGATTATTACCAAGGCATTAGCCATGGTCATTGCCAAAGAAAAGGTAATTAATCCATACTTCTGAAATTTTATAGGATAGAAAATAAGCGCATTATTAAGATAGAAAACACATTTTTACTTGATAATAAAAAAATAAATTTATATGGCAAGTTGTTTTTTTAAATAGGTTTTTTAAATTTCTTTTTTCCATGTTTTTGTTATCAGTGTCACTGAACAATGTCAAGCTGTTGGCTCAACAATAAAGCACGTGGAAGTCTAACTGGGATTTCTTACACCAAGTGCAAAATTGAATCTTTCAGCTAACTTATGCTGATCATGTCATGAGGTGGACTTGACCAGGAATTATCTTCTGAAGACACACAATACTAAGTTGCCATAAGGGAGAGAAAAGTACCTTTTGCTTTGAAGAATATTGTAGCAAAGGTGTTAAGAGACAGCGAGTCACTGAATCATGAATTGAAGTTTCTGATTTTATTTCTTTATTCTCTGTTAAAATGCTTGTAGCAGTTTCATTCCTCCCACAATTTGGATTCTAGGTCCAAATCTGAAAGGTTATTTTCAGAATTAAATTTCATAATTAAATTAATATGTTCTAGAAGACATGCTGAAATAGTTTTTGAATTGTCTAAAATCTTTGAATATTATGAATTGCCTATGAAAGAACACTAATACTCTGTGCTTAACATTTATGCTTTTAAGAGGGAAAAAAATAACTTTAAAAAAGGACATGGATTTGACATCCACAAAGCATAAAGAAGCAAATTAGCAATTTTTTGCAATATTTTCTTTCAGAAACAAAGCAATGAGTTGCAAGAGCAAGTTGCTTATCTTCATTTTTTCATTGTATGTTTAACCTTCCTTTTATTCTTCTATATTATGCTGTTTTGTTTTCGGCATTTATTTATTTATTTATTTATTTACTATCATGCAGAAGGCAATTTTTTAGCTCTAATACATCTCTTGAAGGTTGTCTTTACTAATTGGATTACCTCCTTCTTCTGCAACAACCAGCCTTACTGGACAATGAGGCAGTGGAATGTCCTGTGGCCTATGAATTAAAGGCTCTCTTTCCAGACTTTCAAACTGGGCACCAGGTACCAGGAATACCTCTTTCTCTAGTGGTATCTTAGCTAGGACAGTCTGTATTTTGTGAGTTGTGGAATATCACACACACACACACACACATACACACACACACAACATTTATAAGCTAATGAGTAGCCAAATGATGACCAGAGTATATATTTTCTATTCAGAAATATTTCACAATGTTCTACTTGCTCATATACAGGATATTAGCTATTATTTATCAACAGAGATCAGCATTTCCACGAGGTTGATGACAGAATCAATCAATCAGAATTCCTGATATCTGTCCTTGGAAGGACAACCCTTCACAAAGTTGTCATGTAGTCCATTTACTGCCTATGCAAGGATAAAGAATAAAAGCTGTAACTAGCATATTATTCACCTAGTTTAAACTGTACAATGAGGTATCTTTTGCTCTCAGTGGATTATTAGGAATTTTGAAATTTTTACCTCAGATTTTAACTCAGACATCTATGACAATATCATGTGAATCTTCTAATCAGAGTTTCACATAATAAAGTCTCAGCTTGGAAAACCTGCCACTGAGTCTCTATGCATTGCTGTTTCTCCCAGGAGTACTCTGTCAAGTTCAGCTCTCTTTCCATGTGGTCCCAGCCAGCTCTCCATATCAAGCCCAAAAGCACCAAGGGCAGAGGGAGTCACAGGCTCCTAACTCCTGTCCTCCCAGCCAGGGCAGCCCCTTCCCTTGCTTCAGTTCAGACCTACAGCCGCCTGATCATCAGGACCAGGTGCTGCAAAACCCAACTTTGGCAGGAGTTTTCTGAGCAATACACAAAGCAGTGCACATGCCTAGCCTTTTGGAAGGCATTAAATGCTAATCTAAAGAAGCTGAATTCCTGCATTAGCACAGCTCTCAATGTGCATGGCTCTGTCTGTCACACACTTAGGAGTGGCTGCATAAGGATATGACAAATCATCCGCAGACCGTGTGTTTGCTCTTATCTGTGCAGACAGAGGGGAGAGGTTTTCAAAGTGTTTCTGCTGCATTACATTTCTTAAGAAATGCACATACTGTTATGTTTTTTTGCAGCAATTGATATTTTACATTCAGCCTAGAGACATGCTTGCTAGCCCAGTTAAACTCCAGGTCTTTGCAAACATGCAGGGAATGGACCACCCTGCAGTTAGCTCTCGCATATTTGTTCTGAAACCAGCTGTGACAGGCTTTAGATCCTGAATGTACATTTATCCTGACAGCTGTCCTAAGGTGTTCAAGTGTGTACATATGCTCTAATATCTGTTTCTTACAGCACATCATGTGGTAAGTAGTAGTCAGCAAATCCTTCTCTTCCTTAGTCCAGATCATGGTTATTGTAATTCACTTACAGTTTAAACTGTTACATATTCTGAGTGTAATATACACCAGATGTACTTCACAGGTGAATCTATTTTATTTGAGATAAACCAAATACATCAAAGTCCCAAGTCACAACCTTTACTTCACCTCAGTACATAAAAGCTTTAATTTTTTTGATGTATATGAGGGATTCACTTCTGAGAGAAGTGGGCTTTTTGGGGGTGGACTTTTTGATGATCTCAAAATTTTTACTTGGACAATTAGTTTTTAACACTGCAATTTTTCACTCATAGGAAAATAACTTGCACTTCTTTCTGCAAGCCTCTCTTTGTTTCCAAGATTAAACTTTTGTTTATTCAGCAATCATGCTCTTTGGAAAACTCCTGACTGAAATTAAAACCATCCAAAACTGCAGAATCTCTACTGGATACTTGCTCCTATGTGTTTTTTCTGTGAGCAGTAAGCATGAAGAACATGCCTAACCTCTCCTTTGGAGTCAAATGTAAGTAAAGAGGAATTAAGCAGAGAGGAAAGTGCCATAAGGACAATTTGTAGAGCTAGAAATTTATTCTTTTGTGTTTCAAAGGAAGAGGCAGGGCTTCTAGACCACTTACTTGGTAAACTCCATGATTTTGGGTAGCATTAAATACTTTTCCCTTGTATTGTAAAAGGATAAAGATAAAAGGTTGGATGAGGTTTTGATCAGCATTGTTTAGTGGGTGGTGTCCTTGTCCATGGCAGGGAGGGGTTGGAACTAGATATATTTGTCTTTACCCTTCCAATCCAAACCATTCTAAGACTCTGTGATATCAGAGACAGAGTTGACTCTCGACAGTCAATATATAACATTCAAACAATTAAAATCTAACACTTTATATCATGGATATTCTATAAATTCAAGAATAGCATTCAACAATTTTACCATATAAATTAGCTCTATTTTATAATCCCTTATGAGACAGAACTTCTCATAAGTTCTAATTAAAACTTCTAATTAAAAGCACCTCATTCATATTTCGCTTACAACAACAAAAGTTTTTATTACTCTAAAATAAGCTTCATCTTAATTTCTTGCTAATGTGATCTGGGTACTGCCAGACAAACAAAAAAAATATGCAGAATACCAAAAGAACAGTACTAAAATGTTAAAGAAAGAATTTCATCCTAAACTCACGGCACTTCTATTCTGCTTTGACTCTCTTTTGGCTTGTGGAGAAAACCACAAGATTTTTAGAATTATTTCTTCCAAATCTTTTGCACTGACAAGAAGATAAAAGAACATAGATGACTATAGCAGTAGAATTCATATTACACAGGTACAGACTGTCACTTTTCTTCTACTCTTAAATAAGGGGTAGCATAGAGCTCCACTTTTCCCAGGAGCAGTATAAGTAATAGAGCAAAGCAAAGTTATTGCTTTGTTCCCAAAGAAGATTACTCCACTTATGCACCCACTTATATCAATGCAGAGATGTACAATATGCTGCATTTTTCAACTCTTCTCAATTTACTACCTGCACATTATATGGGAAAAATAGTAATTCATGGGAGTTTGTTCCATTTTTGAAAAAAAATATAAACCTGGAGGTGTCCTGCATTTCCTCTGTATTGTTTATGTTGAGAATGAGGAAGGTGATAAAAACCCTGAAGAATTTATTTGTGAACACTCACCCATACCTGAAGCTGAAAATGAGCATGATTCAGAGAATTTAAATTGTATATTTTACTTCTATTTTCATTGATAATGCATTTTCCACACCCCTGCTTCCAGTTTGATATGGATCTTATGGTGTTTTAAATTGCTTTCAACTACATGGTAAGGTCCTAGTACTAGATACAATAAATGGAATAGAATACATCCTCCTCTGTTTCTGACACAGAACAGAATTATACTTCATTTAATGTCTCATTTTAATGAATTCTTCATGAATTCTTTGTTATTTTATTTTTAGAACAGAATAGTAATTTCTCTCTTTAATTCAATTAAGTTCCTTTGAATAATTTATTCATATATGTGTAAGTAGATATAGTTCTGAGACTTACTAAAGTCATTAAGCATTTAGCCCATTTTCACTGTGTTTTTTTTAAAAAAATTTTCATTTCTGCTTTGCAGCCACAGGGCAACATTTCGTAATATGACATTTCTTCTCTCATTTAATTTATTCTCCATTTTGTCATATTTTCCTACATGACAGAGTTACTTCATTTTGAGAATGTACCAATTTCACTATAGGATTTAATTTTTCCCTGGTGAAGGACAGGCATGTAACACAGAATCACAGAATATTCTGGAAAGGACCCACAAGGATCACTAAGCCCAACACATATGAGAATGGCCCATACAGGGATCAAACCCACAACCTTGACATTAGTACAGCAATAGAGCTGGGCTTCATGTATAAAATATTAGATAATAGCTCCCTTTCCTTAAAATCTTGTTTAATTATTCTAGACTACATAGAATATCACTTAATGATATCAGCTTCTGTAAAAAATAGAAAAGCCATGATCTAGTTAATTTTCTGCTTCTCTAAATAAATTTTACAATTTGATATTCGAGTTATTAAAACAAAAAACCTTCCAAGCTGTTTATCTTAGAAAACAAGTCCAACCTTGAGTAATTTCTAATTGATAAAAGAAGTATATGATGTTTCTTTTCAAATATTAAATAATTAATAATTAAATAATTAATAATTAAATAATTAATAATTAAATAATAATTGTTCTAGTCCAAACAATCTACATGGTTACCAGGACAATTGTAAACCAGAATAACAATAGCCATGTTAAATATTTCCTATAAATCATCATAAGTTTATGAGACAAACAGTTCTTCACTTAGACAATGGGAATATGATAATAAAGCATATATGTTATTTCTAGAAAGACATGTGGAAAAAATTTAAGCACCTTTCTGTATGAATAATAATACAGGACATAGATATGACCAGTCAAGTGAAAGGGCATAGGATCACGTATATGTAGCAGAAATTATGAAAGAGAAGAAGGAGGGAGAAAATCTATAATTCTTTTCTATTCACTGTGTTTATGCTGTGAAAGTGACAAGCATCTTATATTTCTGCATTTCTTAAGGAGTAAATGATCAGTTGTAATTAAAGTGCCTCAAGTCATTAAAGGTTTCCATCCTATATTATTCTTCAGGAAATGCGCACAGTTGCCATCACTACTGTTTAAATGATACAAGAACTGATATTATTAAAAGCTCTCGTACATACAGCTCTATGTATTCCAGAATTCTCCAAATCTCTTATCTCCTGTGCAATTTACTCAATAATCAGAGTGCAGCTAGCCAGTATAATGAAGCAGTTCCTTCACCAAGCTCTTGGGATAGCTTAGCATCAGGTTTAAGGACAATTGCTGGTGTGAAACCTACTGTTGGGGTAGGTTGCCACAATTCTATTGTTTATTTGGCAGGGCTACTCAGCCTTTTTACAATAGTTAAGAATCCGCACTGTAGCTGCAAATATGAAATAATTCAGCAATCAGAGATTCAAAACAGTTAAAATAGAAAGAATGGGAAACATTGCAATTAGTGATAAAAATCCCATTTTTCTCATTTCAAAAACCATGAAAACAATTAGATATTCACATGTCTTTCTGAACAATAGTGACAAACAAAAAAAAGGAAAGGTTATTTATTCATTTTCATCTTAAATAGAAAAATAAAAAAAATTAGAAAATTACAGAAATACAGTAGAAATACTGGCAGCACTAGAAAAATGTGTTGGAAAAGTTAACATTTGTCCCTTTGCACTTTAGACAGCCCTCAAGGAAGTAACTTACAAAGGTAAAAGAAAAATCCAATCTATAGAAATAGCATTTGATCCTATACAAATCAGCCAAAAAGTATGGTACTTGCTAAAAGAATGCTTTCTCTTCTAGTATGGTTTTATTTGTCCCATTGAATTCCATGACTACCATACAGCTCCTGTTAAAATCTAGAGGCTGGTTCAGACAACAGGTATTTAGCTCAGTAGGAATCTTCCATAAAGACAGGATTAAGACATTTTTTTCTGAAAAAGTAAATTCTTGTTGCTCCAACATTAGTTTTTAGGTTATAAGTGTAATTGAAAATCACCTGCATTTTAAAATTTATTTTAATAGGAGAAAAATCTAATCTTAAATCTGTAAGGTTGATAGCTGCTCTGTAACTGATGCAGAGGGGTCCACCTTTTTTTTTTTCATTGCTCCTTTCTATTATTCAGGAGAAAAAAAACCCTCAGAAATATTATTTCCATCTTTCCTGAGACTTTATAAAAATGAATAATAAAATGTCTTAAAATTAATGAAGGGAAAAATTGAAAGAAGTTATGAAGCTTGATCAACCAGGATATTTAAGAAATTTTTACTTGGAGCATAACATATTTTACTTAAAGAACAGTCCTACTGCACCACAGTAATAGTAACTGAATCTTTTCAATAGATCCCTAATCTGTGTTTCTAAGTTATTGCACTCCTACTTGTTCTCCTTGGCTGACATGAAAAAGTATTTCCCTGGAGGTGTCGGCAGAGCTGCCAGTGCTGCAGCCCCAGTGGCAGCTGGAAGTTGAATCCCAGGTCCACAATCCATGTTCCAAATTCATTTCTCCCAGCTCTTTTATTGCCCGGATGCATCAGGCTGAAGGAAAATTTAGGCATGCCCAGCTAGGACACCACCCACAAGGAGTTCATTTGGCCTACATTTACCCTGGGAGGGGTACAGGGTGCTGGGGAGGAAACTTTTCCACTTTTCTACTACTTTTTATTTCTGAGAAGCAGAGGTTCTTCATTGATTTTTCAGCAGATGCATACGGCACCTCCCCTGCACAGCTTGGTGGCACAAGTCACCATTCAGGCATAGGGGATGGTCTCAGAGGCTTGTGCCGAGCTATAATTTCATAATATCTAAGGACTTTTCCTCTATAGTCTACCTCAACAAGTGTCACTGTGGTCTTATTTCTGTGCTCTCTGGAGGAAGTCCAAAGCATTTATTTTAAAATATTGCTTTGTTTTGTTCTAAAGCATCGGGCAGTTACACACAAATGGATATTCTAGAGAATTAAGTGATAACAGATGTATAAACTACTACTTAGCTTCTGTCTAAGCTTCTGAAGAATTAAAAGGCTATATTCATATGAACTTGCATCATTTTCCTTTGCATATTTCAATCTCTAGAAATACCAAATTTTGAGACACTTCTTAGATGATATAAACCACTGCAGAAAAAAAATCTTCATGAAGAATTTTACATGTTGGACCACACATAGTGATCCTTTGCCTTTACACTGCGAGGATAGAGTATCTAATGTGTATTATGTACACACCTCCCTGAACAATTCTTAAGTAGGCATATCAAATGGTAATACTTTAAAAAGCATAACCTCTTCGTGTGTTGGTTGCTATATTGTCTTATCTCTTTGAAGAGTCTCTCTGGTGAATATCTAAAACTTGCAGTGCATAGATACAGTGAAATGTCACTAGGCAAGGTATTTTGATGGAGTATTTTAAGGTCTGTTAAACTCTGCATATTGTACTTTCATGCTTTTCTAATTTTAAAAGCATTCTTTTGATAGATTTTCCTATTCCTATAATGGCATGGCATTTACATGACTCTCAAAATTAAGCTTTGTGCTTTGTTTAGCTCCCTGTTAAGAAAGCAGTATTGAAAATTTCTTTTTTTTTTCTAAGACCAAGACAGGTTTCAGGTTTGAATGACTGTATCAACTTCTTCCTTTTTTGTCTTCTCTTTCACGCTTTTGTTTGTTTGAGGTATTACGAAAATCCAATTCAAGATTTCTTGTAAAAGGAAATAACATCTTTCTTTTTCTTAAAAGCTTTATCAAAGCCTGAACCATTTCTTGCTTCCTGACCAGATAAACAAGGGAAATATACTCATTCCTGGTACAGACTTACTGTAGAAAAGCAGATCAATCAAACTCTAAACAAGAATTTTAGTATCTTCTGTGATGGATATATGTTTTTCAAACTTGTCCATCATCCTGTGTTTTCATTCCATAATTTTGGAATGAAAACAGGAGGCATTGAAATATTGGAGCTTTTTCTCCTCTTTCAGTTCTTTCTCGGCCTTTGATTATTTCAACTTGAATTTTAAGACTTGCTCCTTCCTCTATTTGATAGATCCCTTCTACATCACAAAAGCAGCCATAATGGCCCTCTATCTTAATTTTAGTTTTCCCCTGCCTTTTCTAAAGCAGAGAAAATACAAGTAAACAAACAAATAAAAAAAACCTGCAAAAACCGCCAAGCTAATTAAACTACTGAGTTCCAAAGATCAAATTGCTCTTCCACAAATTTGTAAATTTAACATTTAAGAGAATCAGTTCTTTCAAGTGATATGTTTACTGAGGGTGTTTTTATTATTTATTTGCACCTGCAACTTTCCAAGCACAATTCCTCCTGGATACAAACAGCACAGCCTAACAACTAGGCTTGAAACTCAGGAGGATCGCTGGGACTTGTTTGAAATGCTGGCACATGATATCTTCTCCTTTCATAATGGTTGCTTTGCAGCAAGTAAAATTGTTAATTCATTACTTTGTAAAGAAATTCAAAGTACTCAGAATATAAGAAGTGCCCTAAAAAAATAAATTGCACTGCATTCTCTTCTGATATTTTCTATTTCTTTTCTATTCTATTTTAGCCTATCCACATGATATTGATCTGTCTGAAAAGATCTTCATCATTTCAAAGGATTTCAGGTTATGCACCACATTGTGCAAAAATACCTAATGTTTGTGGAAGCTGTATTGTCACAATTCAGTCATTCTGGAAGTGTATTAGGTCTTTATATATATTTTTTTTTCTTTGGCAGATGCTTTATTTTCTATAACATCAGATGTTTTAAAAGTGCACTCTGGGTGGGGAACAAATTAATTTCTTGTACTTCAAATGGATAGAGTTCTGTGATATTGATATAAGCTAACATGAACTGATGCTTCTGCCAAACAAATATTTTAGTCATAATGCTTCAGGTTATGTTCTTTTGCTTTTCCTTGAAAAGGAGACATCAAACATACCTACTGTTCAGAATGTAATGTGCTTTGTACTCTGGAGACTTTATTTTAGCTTTAGCACAGAAATAGCTAAATAGAGTTAAAAATTTTAAAAACTCTCACAAATTTGTTAGTATTTTGGTCAATACTAAAGCATATACATGTATATATGTGTGTATATATATATATATATGTGTGTATATATATGTGTGTATATAAATATATATATATATTCTACCACAGAATACAGAAAAATATCAAGCAAGCTGCAAAAATCCAACAGGAAGCATTCTGAAAAATTAAAATGTAAAAACTATCCCTTTGTCAACCTAAGTTGCTATGAGTTAATAAAAGCAGGTAACTATTTTATCTGGTCATGAAAGATGTAAATTTTTATTATGAAGGCTACAAGTGCTTATGAACTTCTTTTTTAAAAATTGAAAAGGTACAGCTGACACCAATAATTGGAAGGACCTGAAAAGAATATTTTATATTGCTGTTGTATTGAACAGGTTGAAAGTAATGAAGACATCAATCTTGCAAATGTGGATATGTTTCCCAAGGCCACTGTCACCAGCATTAGTCTAAATTTATTACAGCACTCACTGGTGTGTCAGTTACTCTTTTTTATCAACCTGAATTCCTCCCTTCTAAGGGAATGGAACTGATCAGCAGCAATCAAGACAAGGGCTGCTTCATGCAATCAAAACCACAGGATTATTTGACATTGTCTTGTGATGAACAACACCTTTTAATAAGTCAATTACTTTATATGGAAATGAACACCGCAAATGAAACTCACACAAGGAGCTTCAACATTCTGTTCTAGTGAATTTCTTAGAGGGTGGGATGGTTGAGAGTGTACTTTTAGCTAGAAGTTTTTTATTGCCTATCAATTTTCAATATAATAGTGGAGAAACACAGACATGCTCTAGAGCTTCATTCCAAGTCAAATCACTCTAAATCAAAGCATGATTATTTTCTTTGTCTCAAAAGACCATAACCTGAGAATAATGATTCTTTAGAACCTTCTGTACCTGTCTCTAGTTTGAGCTTTCAAGTAATTGGAAAGAAGCAAGATTCATATATTAGGAGTGCAGCCATCACAGTCAGAACAATATTCCATTGGCAATAGAGCTATAAAAGATGACCTGTGCTGGGAAAAGACCCTCCATAATTCTATAAAATTGCAACAAAAACATTACCTAAAAAGCAATATAAAAAGAGAAAGGAAGTCAAGTTAGCAGCCATAAGACAATGAAAGCATTTAGTCTTTCAGATTAGAAAATTTAGGAGTTTTTCAGGTGAAGCTGCATATGGGACCTTGAACACCAGACCACAAGCTGCCATATGTTCTGAAGGAGTGCTATCTTCAGGTTTTACAGCATGGATATTATTATTCTTTCTCTGTAGCCAGTAAAAATTATTATCTGCTGATTGTAGATAACTTTGTTAAAATTCCACCTGAAGGAACAAAAGAATAGTTTCTTGATTGTCAAAAAGATAAAATCATTAGCAAAATATCCAAAGGAATAAAAGCGAACAGAGTAATAAGTCAAAAGCAATATATCTGTCTCTTGATCTCTGTACATGGAGTCCTTCCAGGTAGTCTTCCAGTTGTTTCATGCAGGACTTGAGAAAAGAGGTCAGACTTCTGCATATGATACTAATGCTGTCCACTTAATATTTTAGCATATTGATTTAATTTTAGACCTCTTCTTCAACAGATTGCTTAAGTAATTATTTAAAAACTATATACTAATGATTCAGTTAATCACTTTTATGCCTTGCACATGCAGTATCTGTTTGTTCCTTATATGCAAAGTAGACAGAAGTCCTTTTAAATTTAAAAAGCAAAGCCATTCTTCTTCTCAGGTAAGTAGCCTGAAGAAAATCTCCAGAGTCTGGTAAGTAATCTGAAAAATCTCTTTTTAGGCTAAATCATACTTCTGACATGCAAATGGTTTGCTCATCTAGTAAAAAATTAATTAGGCATTGGAAGAAGAAAGCTGACTAACATAGCTGATGTTTTTTTCTGATTGTCCTATATCTAAATCCATTATTATTATTATTATCTTCATATTAATTATTATCATGGGATCATAGAATATGCAGGGTTGGAAGGGTCCAACAGAAATCATTGAGTTCAACTCCTGGCTCTGCACAGGACAGCCCCAGGAATCACACCGTGTGCCTGGCAGCATTGTCCAAATGTTTCTTGAGCTCTGTCATGTTGGTGCTGCGATCATTCCCTGGGGAACCTGTTCCAGTGCTCAGCCACTCTCTGGGTGAAGAACCTTTTCCGAATATCCAACCTAAACCTTCCCTCAAAAAGCTTCATGCTGTTACCTTGGTCCTGTCACTGGTCACCAAGTGACCTCAGCTGTTCCTCATATGGATTCCCCTTCACACCCCACAGTTTGAAAAGTAAAGCTTAAGCAAAGACTACAAGCCATGCAAAAACATCCTGTTCCAAGAAAAACAAATAAGTTCTATGTCTTTAATCAGCTGACCTTACCTAGAAAAGAGGAAAATCAGAATACTAGCACTGAAGTATGCACTTGTTAATCTTTACATGGTGGTAGACCTTGAGAGGACGCAGATGAAATATGCTGCTGTGTGTTGATTTACTCTTACAAGTATCTGTGGTTTGCAGTTTGACTTAGACCAGTGGTTCATTCCAAACCACTTTGTTTTCTAAAACATCCCGGCCTAAAGAGGTGGGCCGCATCTCAGAACATTATTGTTATGTTCTCCTTCCCCAGCACACACACCTCTGGTGTTATCTCTCCGGAAACATCTAGCTAGGTGGTGTTAGAGATGTGAGTGTTATTTCAGACAGACAGGGGAACCAATAGTAGGATTAGATCATTCCTTTTATTTACAGAAAATGTACCAAGTCTTGTTTCTTCGAATATAGGATTTGGAAAACCAAAGTATAGTCCTTTTTGTTACGGTTCCATGTGCTCTGTTTCAAATGGGTGTTACTGGAGTCCTTGGCTGGGCCATGGCGTCAGTGCTTTTCCAGGCTGCAGCCCATGGTTGATTGCCATATTTTCCCAGTTTCTCTGCTCTTTCCTGCTTCATTCACACAGCCGAATCTTTACACACAAAAAATTACTAACAGCAGTCATTTCCCAGCCCACTTTTGCATTTTGGGGAGGAACTTATGCTTGGCATTGAGAAAGAGACGACTATAATTTCTTTAAAAAGTAAAAATTTCCTACAAATTCTTTAAAGTAATTGAATGACTACACCTTGTAAGTCAAATGACTTTTAAAGTAAGCCAGTAGACTAGGCATTAGCATTGAAATTCTCATTTTCACTTTGGTTTGCCTGCTTAAATTTTTTTGAAATATGTAAAACATCAAGCTAAAATATCTATATAGTCTTGCTCATAAAAAAAAAGACGTTTGTACCATATTTGTTATATAATCTTTTCATGGATAAAGGAAGATCTCATTTTTCACACTAAAGTAAAAAGAGCTATTTTTCCTAATCTTAAGAAGGCAGATCATGAACCTCAGAATTCCTTAATAGACGGGATTGTATTTTCACCAAACATTTTGGTTTTTATCAACAATAAAACTAAAAAACCAATAATCTATCAGATTGCATGTCTATATATGGAAGTCAATGAAAAGTTTATTCATCAAGTAACACTAAAATTGCATGGAAGTTTTCTTAAAAAAAATACATATAAAAATTTTAAAACTCAGTTCAGCCTCTGATTCTTACAAAAGGCACCAACAATTTCCATGCTCTGATCCTACATTGCCATCCAAACATGTCAGTTTTCAGTAGTCTGTAATTCATTAAAAATGCAAAAAAAAAAAAAACAAAAACACCCCCCCCCCCCCCCCCGCCACCCAAAAAAAAAAGAACCAGCCTGTAAGTATTTGATCATGAGATCCATCCAGGATGTGTTTTACTCAGTTTTTGGATTTTGAATGGCTCCAGCTGGCATGAGGAAGTCCTTCTCTTCAAGGGACAGTGCTAAGATCATAAAATATTTTCCTTATGCTTTATTTGACAACTAAGACAACATCTTTACTTTCCGGCCCAAAAATATGGGCCATGAAGTCTGCCTTTGGTGAAGAATATTTACAGTCCTCTATCGTATTATGTCACATCTGTTAATGGTAAAAAAAGTAGCTGATGTAATTCTTGTTTACATCTATGTCACCAATTTGACAAGAACATTTCCATTTTTAAAATGGTTTGATTTGAAATGGGTATAGCCCTTTGCTAAAACTGAGCAATATTAAAACAATTTCTTCCTGATTTTGCCTTAGAATTCATGAAACTCAAGGAAAGCTATTTTTGCTATAAGAATTTTCTCCGGGAATGAAAATTTAAAACAAAATCAATGCCAAATATGATTACAAGGATGTCAAAAGTCTTACCTATTTATCTAATTTATAATTGACTACCCTCTAAAAGCTTTGTTCTGTCATGAATTATTTTTACAGTGAAGTTTCATTGAAGCTTTTGATGGTTTATGACCTTCTAAATACAGTGAAAGCATCATAAATAATGTGTCATATGAACACAGTGAAAATAACTGAGAAAGATCACCTACTGTATTGTTCAACCCCTGAGGCACATAGAAATCTTACACATTAAAGAAAAAAAGGTGAGTGTATGGAAATAAATAGATATCCATCTACAGGAATGTAATTTTTCATAACAGTTATGACAAATCAGTCCTGCACAGAATTCTGAAGGAATTCTGTGAAATATTTATGTGGGGATTTGTGACTAAGAAAAACAAATTATTAATCCTAATGAAACACCTAAATTATTGAATGAGAACCAAAAGAAAAGCACCGTTCATTTTACAAATCTGTATCAAAATCTTCAACTTAGACAGCAAGTATGCTGGGTATTGTCTGTTTGAGGACCACACCAGGAATTTTAAGACCACACAGAGCTGGATAAAATGCCAAAGAATTTTGGACGAACCAAGACATAGTGTGCATCTAGATAAGAAGGAAGAAATTCAGTGATATTTGCCAATTGCTTGGATAGGAACAGAACTGGGAGGTGATGTTGCACGCTAAGTTCAGCTTTTTCACTTCAGCAAGGATTCCTATGTTAAAATACACAGGTGTTCCATGTGGCAGATGAAGAAAGATAATTTGCTTGCTACAAGTCTGTGCTCCAACCAAATCATAGATTATGGTTGAAAATTTTTTCAAGCTATACTTAGAGAGATTAACTGGTTTATAATTTCTTTCACTGCTTTGTTTTGAACTCATTTGTCTGCCAGTTTTTGGGACAAATATTAGCCAAGCTGAGTATAGGCAAAAGAATCTGGTTTAGAAAATTGCAAACTGTCATGTGACAGTATCGATGCAACTTTTCATGAGATTCTAAAACATATTTGTCAGTCTTTACTGGGCATCCCATGGTAAAATTTTTGGTTTCTAATTTGATTCTTTCCTGTGAACAGCTGTACTTATTCAAGATGTATTGCTGCTCAAACTAATAACTTGAAAAACTTTCAGAAGATTTGAAATCTTACTGATTATGAGGATACTAGTACTCCTCCTCTACCTTTTTTTCTGGAATTTTGTTTTATTCTTGGTAAAGGTTTCTGATCACTGTTTTTGTTTTCAGCCAGCCACTTAAGAGGATTTTTCACAACTATAAACATATGTAATTAATAGGCTGCAGAAATGGTCTGACATTCTTACAGAGTTCAAAATCCAAGAATATCCATGAGATTCTGAAGAAGGAAACACAAAGTCCTGCACCAGGGGTGGAACAGCCACAGTTGTCAAGACAGGCTGGGGACAAACCAACTAAAAAGCTGTTCTGCAAAGAAGGGCCTGGGCATTCTGGCAGAAATATTGAGCCTGCCCAGCAATGTGCCCTTGGGGCACAGAAGTGGAATGGCATTCTGGGTGGCATTAGGAAGAGCATCTCCAGCTCTGGGTCAAGGGAGATGATCCTTACCCTCTCCTCAACACTGGTGAGACACATCTAGAATTCCGAGTCCTCTTCTAGGCTTTCCAGTACAGAAAGGGCACAGGTTTACTGGAATTAAGGACCTGGCATATGAGGAAAGCCTGAAAGAGCTGGAACTGTTCAGCTTGCAGAATAAAAGGCTTTGGGGAGTCTTAACCTTGTTTATTTGATGGGCATCAATAAAGAAAATAGACTTTTCTCAGTGGTACCCAGCGAGAGGGCAAGAGGAAATGGGCCCAAAGTAGAGTGTAGGAGATTTGATCTAAACATAAGTAAGAAATAAGACTTTTTTAGCTCTGGATACAGCTGAGCACTTGAACAGGTTGCCCAGAGAAGTTGTGGAGTCTCTATCCTTGGAGCTATTAAAAATGCCATGAGACCCAGTCATGAGCAACCTGCTGTAGTTAATCACCCTTTGAGGACAGTGCTCAGCTAGATGGTTTCAAGAGGTACTTTACAAACTCGACTGTGAGTCAGTGATTCAGGGAAGCAGAGTGACTTTTGGGAGTATTGTAAATTATTGCTTTCTGCTGTCTTAAGTAGTTAAGGCTTATGTGGATACTTGATTCCAAATCAAAGAATGGGCTTTATTAATTAAAATTATTAATTAAGTTGTTAAACACCAGAACTATGTTAGATATTCTTAATCACCCAGGCATACCACATAGCTGTTTAATGCCCAGTATTAAGAACTGGTTGAAGCACTTGGATATTATTTTCTATATCACTGAAGTCACCTGTGTCTCAGACACAATTTTTGAAAAAGATTTGCTGGGGAATCTTCATCTCTCCGGGTTAGAAAAAAGAGTAAGCAGAGACAAAAAAGCAAGAGAGATGATTAGACTTGCTAAATACTTAACAGAAAAAAACCCAGAAACTGAAACATACAGAAAGAAAGACAACGTAGTTAGTGGTCTGTGGAGAGAATGACCAACAGGAACAGTCTGGTTTGGTATGATCTTTGGAGGAAAAAATGTTCTCGTGCAAAGAAAAACTCTTGTCTCAACATGCAAGCTTCTTACCCACAAAAAAAATTATGTCTCTCCTTTTTTATATGCCAGTTTTCATAAAATTCCAAGAGATATGTTTGAATTCCAGTACAGAAATAAAAAAAAATTCAGCATTGCAGCATTAACAATCTTCCCACCTTCATCAGTTTTGATTTACCCATAATTCATGTTTGAGAGAGCATAAAAATGGGCTTAAAATAATATGAGCTCTATGCAATCTTTATTTATAAACTTTCATGTAAAGAAAGTTTGGGCCAAAACCTCTAAGTCATGAATATGAGCAAGTAAAGGCATGATTCCTAGGTCAGAACAGTATGCAAAAAGCAGTTTGAGGGCATATACCCTTATTTACATAATTAGATATGAGTTAAACTGAGATAAACATTCTGTAATTACACATACAGAAGAAATGTTTGTTACAGAAAAGGAAAAACCCATGTTGTGTACTCAGTAAGGAGATTGTTATGACAATAATTTAATGGAATAATAGCTATAATGTCATGCTCTTACATACCATCTTTTGTCACCAGATATCCAAGTGACTTACAAGAAGGCTGAATTTTTTTTTTTTCCTTTTCGTTCCATGAGGCACTGCTGATGTTAAGTAAAAAATGCAAGGGGATCTCTGAACCTTAACCAGATGCATGCAAATCCCGACAACAGACCAGTGATAGGACTGGCTTTGAATACCAGCAGCTGCAGCCACATGAGGTTTGCTGTGCTCCATGAACTTCCTGGGTATCCAGCAGCTCCACTGCCATGCTGAAGGAAGGATGTGCTGCACAGTGGGTGCTCCATGCACTACCACACCACAAAACTATTGCTGTTCTCTTTCTCTTATGAACAGCAAAAGAATTCTAATTCTTTCATAATATGCTGAAAATGGGGGAGAAAATGGAAAAAGTTATTGTGTCCACTAAATGAAACACAAGAGGAAGAGGTTGTTGCTTCCGATGTTATGAAACAACTCAGTTTAGGATTTGGATCTTACTAGAAATTATCAGAGGTGATGAAACATCATTTTTTAAACATATTTCATCACTATACAATTTACTTACTATGAGAAGAAGAATTTATTTAAATTAGCAGGACCAGATTTAAAGTAAATATTTATGGATCCTAATGGTATAATTTTTTCGCATTTTAAAAGAATGATTTGTTGCCACAGTAACTTTTTGTGTGCAAAAGTATAAATGTGTTCAAAAGGAAAGTTTTATTGTTGGTTGCTAAATGCAGTGATCTAGATAGAAGTAATTGTTTGAGGCAGGAATGCTCTGCCCCAGTTATTGCCAGGAAACAATAATGCAAAAAGAGAACAGAGTATATTTTATTCTTCCACTCCAGTCCTATTACTGACCACTCTCTAAAGCAGAATTACTGATCTGATCCAGCACAGATGTTTTTATGTTATGTTGAAAACAAAAAGGAGATTACCTGTATTTCTTTTTCTTATCTTCTCGCCGTCAGACTTCTAACTGAGGGAGTTTACCACAGGGCTTGCAGCCAATGTTCTGGATGTAGCAGGCTATAACATTTACTCTGTTTATGCAACCAAACCTTGTTTAGCCTACACTTCACAAACTGAATTTTAAATTTCTACAAAGTTCAGAAGACAATATACACTATCTAATTAGGAGAGAGGGTTTTTTTAATTATTCATTCCTGCCAACTCTGTTTTGTTCCTTCAACTACAAAAATTCTCCCTCCTGGAGAACTGGAATTCCCCTCAGTTAGAAAGGTACTTTCAAGAATACCAAAAGAAAAAAAAAAAAGAAAGCTGGCTTTTGAGGTGTGTGGTAGCAAATGCCAGATGTAAAGCTATGCATTGTCTAGTACGTGACTGATTAATGAATTGTGTCCCTATATTTTATTAAAATAATCAAGCAGAAAACTTGAAACTGAACCTTTGCATTTCAAAATATCATAACAAACAGTCTTTGAACTTAGGAGAAACAAGTAATGCTAGTGGTTTTGTATCCATACACATGATTGTCTGGGGATATGAGCAAGGCAAGGTTTGGAGGCAAAGGTAACCTTTAGAAGATGAACTATTACAGTCAGAGAAAAATAAAATATTATTTCTTTCTCACAAAAAGAAAAAAAAATTAAAAATTAAAGAAATAAAAAAACCTGAAAACATATTTTTTTTTAAGAATTAGAAATTCAAAGTAAAAAAAATTTTAAAATCACAGCAGTATTAAGAATAAATAATTTTTAAAATAAGTAAGTAATTTTTTAAGCAATAGAAAGGAGTTGAAAAATATATAAATTGTGATTATTTGCGATATATTACTATGGTCTAATTCGCAAGGAAATCCAGGATTTTATTAATTTCAGCATTTATAAATTAACTGTTCTATTATGAGACTTCCTGTTGAGAGAAGGATGAAGATTTCTAAATGGATAAAAAATACAGTCTGGTATAATATTAATATCCATGCTTTTCTTGTAGTATAACTTCAGGAAATATTTTGAGAATTTCTAAAATTTAATTTATTTTTTTTTTTATTTACAGAAGAATCTTTCTGTGAAAAGTTTCCTGCTTTAGAAATTACTCATTATAGGATCTAGGATCACAGGATAAGCCATTTCAAAAGGGAGCTCAGAAGGTCTCTAATCCAGCCTCTTCCTTCAAATGGGGTCAGCCATGAGATCAGAATGCTCAGGGCTTTATTCTGCCAGGCCTCAAAAACCTCCAAAGAAGGCGATTGCATAACCTCTCTGGGCAACTTCTTCATGTGTCTGTCTCTCTCACAACAAAACAGGTGTTCCTTATACCCAGTGTGAATCTCATTTCAGTGTTTACTGTCTCCTGTCCTCCCACCCTAGAAAGCGGTGAAGAACTTGATTCCATGCTCTGGATAATCTCCACATAGACACGGGCACGGGCATGCTGCTGTTCTGTCAGCTTCCCTTCCCAGATCTTATCTTCTGCAGGCTGGGCAAGCCTTTAGACCAGTGGGGGATTTGCCTTAGATTTTTTTATGAATCATGGTACTACTAGGTGGTACTTTTCTTGGAAAGTTATTTGATTGCTTACCTATGCTGCTATTTAAAACATAGCCAGAGTATGTGAGAAGATGTCAAAGGCTGTCTGAAACTTAGTTATTCTTAAGTTGTACCACAGTCATTCTTTGGTTTACCAGCTGACAATATGATCTGGTTTCAGCTAATCCTAGCATTCATCTAATTTTTATCTACATGTATCTGGCTCTCATGGTCCTAATGCTCTTCCAGAGACAATGGATCTATGGACTCCTGCAATATATACTAATGTGGAATAGTATCCTGCAAATGGTTCACTCACTTTCACAGCTAGAACACTTTAAATGCCCCAGAAAAATGAAGATTTATTTGTAAATCAGCAAATCTCCATCTGATTTACTTACGGTATAGCGTGTACAGAATTCTCAATGGTGCACTGAAGGTTAAAGAAGGAGTTATTTAAGCAAAGGTGTTGGAGGAAAGTGTAATGCAACAAATAGTGTCAAAAGGATACAACTGAAGTCTAGTGTTGGCACTACAATGCCTCACCTCATTACGTGGAGCATGTTTTTAGAAAACAGCTCTGTCCGGAAGACAAAATAGTTTCTTGTCCCAAAAATGAGCTAGAAGGCAAAACAGACAGGAAAGAAAGAGAAAGAACTTAATGTTGGCCCAACTTTTAGTAGATTCAAAGTATATTTTTTATCTTGATCACTATTATTCCCATAAAAGCAATTACAATATATTCTGTTGCAATTTCATGGCACACTGCCAAGCTCCAGCATTTTCATTTCAATGGCAAATTGCCAAATACCTAGAAACAGTAATCTGAAAACTGAGGAAAGGAGATGAGGAGATATTTGTATTTCATCTGTTTAGAAACATGCAAACTGGCTGCATTTTGTCTTTTGAAGTTCAGAAAGTACCTTTAGAAAAAACAATTCATTTCCATTTTAGAGACATTATCTGAGTAAGTAGCATCATTACCATGCTATAAGTCGAAAAAAAATGAGATGGTTCTGCAAGAGTTGTTCTCACTATTCTTTCCTCAAACCTTTTTCTTACTAAGGTTGTGAAAATACTTCCTTTCCTATAGTGCCAAGTTATTGGTACTATAGGAAAGGTATTGGTATTGGAAAGGTATTGGTAACAACTTTGACACTTTACAGTATCCTATGTGTATACTACTTCTTGCTAGAGTTCACACCTGTATTATCTCATTTATCACAAAACACAGGTACAACTTTTTGTTCTTAATGCCAAAAGCCAAAACAGAAACAACAGGAAGGGAATGAGTGGCAAAAATAGATTAATATTTTATCTATGTGTATGGAAGGTGTTGTTACAAGTATTCACATTTTTGTTTTGGAATTTGTATCAGAAGTCATTTTGAAATTTCAACCAGTATCTGTATTCTAAATTAGAAAAAAACCAAAACTTTTCTACAATCTATTCTACAGATACACTAGTTAATAACTGGTCACATTCATTTTCACGTAATATTAATCTCCCAAACAAATAAAAAAATTATGGCACATTCTCTAATAATAAATTAAATCCTACTTGTTTAAGAAAAAATTACTGTTGTTTTTCATTCTGAGGACTGAGTTTCTGAAAACAATTTGTGATTTCATCAAATATATTTGCATTCAAATCACAATCTGTGGCTTCTATGCATATTCTAAATCAATATTGTGTATAAAGTTGATACATGAAGTTTATATGAGCTAGAACCTGAATCAAATTTATTTCAATTTTTTTTTAGAAAAAACAAAACAAAAGAAAAATACAGTCAACTGGGGGAAAAAAAACCACCCTCAAAATGCCTAACTTTTCAGAAGTTACATAATTTTGTTTCTCTTTTCAAGCTGTTCAAATTACATTTCAGGGTTCTCCAGCATAGAAAACACAGGGAATCATTGGAGCAAGTCCAAAGGAGGGCCCCAAAGCTCCCTGAAGCATCTCTCCTATGAGAACAGGCTGAGAAAGATGGAGCAGAAAGGCTGCAAGGAAACCTTATTGTGGCCTTTGGGTGCCTAAGGGGGTCATACATGTAAGATGGGAACAAACATTTAGCAGGGCCTGTTGCAGTAGGACAAGGGGTAACAGCTTTAAAGTAAAAAGGATCAGTTTAGGTAAGATGTAAGGACAAAGATTTTTTTACCATGAGGTTGGTAAAACACTTGAACACATTTTCTAGACAGGTGGAAGATGTCAAGGTCAGGTTGGATGGGGGTCTGAGCAACTTGATGAAGTGGAGGATTTCCCTGCTTATCTGGTAGGATTTGGACTAGATAACCTTTAAAGTTCCTTTCCAACCCAAACTATTCCATGATTCTACAATTCTATGATCTTTATGTCTTCCCTCCCCACTTCCAATGCTTCCACCTCTGCCCCATGCATCCCTTCCTCTGCTCTACCCTGCCTTCAGCTGGAGTTGGGACATGCATTCCTCTCTTTTTATGTGCTTTCTCTACTAGCATTCTTCTTCTTCCAGTACTAGCCAGAAGCACCCCTTAGGATCCTATGGCTGAGAGCCAATACTCCTACCTCATCATTAATTTCTGTTTTTTTACCATTTTAAGGAAGAACCTTAGAGACAGTAGGCTGGGCTGGACCAGAGTAGGATCTCTGCGCCGTGCATTCTCTCACTCACTACCCCACCTGTGAAATCAAGCAGAGAATCAGAAGATTAAAAACTAGAAAACTCATGGGTTGAGATAAAACCAGCTTAATAGGGAAAGTAAAAGTCACACACAGGCAAAGCAAAGCAAGGAATTCATTCACTGCTTCCCATGGGCAGGCAGGTGTTCAGCCACCCCCAGGCGAACACTGTGAGTATTGGTGATTTGAGAAGACAGCACCAAATGCCATCACTGCTAATGTTGCCTCTTCCTCCTGCTTTATATACCGAGCATGATGTCATCTGGTCTGGAATATCCCTTTGGGCAGTTGGATCAGCTGTATGTCTTCCCAACTTCCCACTCACCCAAAGCCTCCTTGCCAGCGAGGCAGTAGGAAAGAGCCCAAAAGTGTGCAAGCACTGCTCAGCAATATGAGAAAAAGATCTCTAAAAAGATCTCTGTATCATCAACCCTATGTTCATCACAAATTGAAAACACAGCCCTCCACCAGCCACTGTGAAGAAAATTAACTCTACCCCAGACAAAACCACCAGAATGGTATAAAATGAAATAGAATATAAGCATTCTTTTCAGAAAGCTGCAAAACCAGCAGGAAAACCTGTAACAGTCTGACAATCCTTCCTCTAATTTGTAACTTAGAACAAACAGAAAAAATACTGAACAAAACAAGCACTTCTCTTTCTAGTCTCTGATGTTTTTTTCACATTATAGTCCCTACAAATGCAGCATTTAATCTCACTCCAGAACACCAGAATTGTCAGATGCAGTGCTACAGGTACTACACAGGGAGAACATCTGCACCAAGCAGAAACAGTGTTTATCTAACTTTATATTTTTTAATCTATTGGCTGAATGTCACTGGGTTTCATCATTTTTGAAGATAAATTTATATTAACACATAGCCAGAACCTCAATTATTTGTAGATGGCTAGATTTAAGCTTTGGCCTCAGCATAAGTGAAGCATTTATTCGTTATCTGTTCCAAGCAACTAATTATTGCCAACAAAACAGAAATTAAAGGAATGTTATTTTCCCAGCTGGAATCCTAACTACAACTTGTTTTCCTTATAGTTCTTGATAATCAAATCAGGATTAGTAGTACTAACCCATTATGATACACTAAAATATTAATGTATAAAAATACATTTCTATTAATTTAGAATAAATTAAATCTTTCTATTTGAGATCATGAAAATTTTTAATTCGAAAATTATTATGTTTTATTGTGTGTTATTAATTTAATTTTATTAAGCATTTATCTTATTATAGATATTAAGTATAATATTTTAGATATTAAGCATCTATTTAGTACTGTAAAAAAAACACAAAAACCAATTTATAAGTCCATTTATTTCTCTTAAGAGTTCAAGTTCTCTCCTTGTTTGGTATCATTCAACTTTTTATACGTGAAAGAAAGAAATATCTGAAATGGTCTTACTATGAATGAGAGGATGACATTGTACTCCATGAGTTCATTAGGAGTTCAGATTAATGTAAAGGACATTATGGAAATGGTCAATTTCTTAAAAATCTTGGAGATGATATTTAGTTTTATAACTCGGTAGAGACATTCTCCAATAAAATAAACATAATTTTAATAAAATATTTCAAAGTGAAGAGGAAAAAGGGTCTATTAATGCACTGAAAAGTATGTAAAATTCAATCATGACAAGTTTTGAAATACTTAAGGGCTTGAATCTCCCACTCAAGTGAAATTCCATGTTGCAGAAAGAACCTTGGAAGTCCTGTTGGACGAGGTGGATTTGAGCCAGCAATGTGCCCTTGTAGCAAAGAAGGGCAGCTGCATCCCAGAGGTGTCCTTCGGAAGGCCATCACCACCAGGTGGAGGGAGGTGATTCTTCCCCTCCATTTAACGCTGATGAGGCACATCTGGAGGCCCACTCTGGGCCCCACACAAAAGAAAGACATGAATTTACCAGAAGAGCTGTGAAGATGTTTCAGGGATAGGAGCATCTGTCGTATGAGGAGAGGCTGAGAGTGATGAGGCTGCTCAGCCTGGAGAGGAGGAGGCTCCAGGGGAAGCTTAATCAAATCTGACAGGTGGCAGTGAAGAAGACAAGGGACAGTGTCTTCTCAGTGGTACTCAGCAAAAGAGCAAGAAGTAATAGCAAAACTGGAATACAACAAAATTCATTTATACATGAAGAAAAACCACTTTTTCCTGATGAATTTTGGTTTCTTGGTACCACATTTGCAGGTGCAGAACAAGAGATATGGGATATTTTCCCCTTCCACTGTGGTGTAGAGAGCTCATTGTTTATGAGCCTCAGAAGCAGGGTTTTAAACACTTTAAATCTGTTGAAGACACAATATTTCAATTTGTTGGATGCATCTCTAAGCATTAGACAAATAAAAAGTGTCTTCTATGAATTTGGCATAGAAACTTGTCAAAAAATAAAAATGACCTTCAGTGTGACATAGACAATTTTTGTCTCAGCCATAATCAAGTCATTAACAGCAGTCATTTAGGATCATGAATATTTTTTCTCTTGTTAAAAAAAATGCCAGAGGTTTTTAGGAACAAAAATTGTAGGTTTTTTTACTGGATCATTGTGCAGAATATTGAATTCTTGAACACTGAGTAAAAATCTGAGATATTTTTTACTTTAGCCCCGCTGCTTAATCTAATAATTTCAAGGGGAGGGGTTTTTTGTTTTTTCTCTTTAAGAAATGTTTTCACTTCTGAGGTTTTTTCTAGCTGGTTTAAAACTAGGGTCTTTAATACACATCCCAACTACTTTATACCATCTTGCTGTTGGATTTGTCAAATTTCATATCTGTTCTGTGCTTTTATTTGTTGTTTTGGCAACTATTTTCCACAATGCATATAGCAGCTAATTTTGTCTTTGAAACATTCAACTTAATTTTAGTTTGATTTGGCTTTCACCCAGCTACAGTTGTCAAGGATAATACAAATCCCAACACAGTAATGCTAAAGGATTTAGATTTGTCCCACAAATATTCTATCGTCTTAAGTGGATTTGTTTCATTTATCCTCTCTACATCCTCTTCTTTCTCAGCTTTGGATCAGACTTGGAGAATGGAGGAAGGATATATATATATATATATATATATATATATATATATATATATATATATATGAGTAACTGTGGGCCCTGAACCTCAACAACCTCATTTTCCTATCAGTTGCTCATCAGCTTTTTTTTGTTTTTTTTTTTTTTTTAATATGAGCTTGATTTACTATTAAAGAGAATCTTGCACCTGGTTCAAGTTTTTCTCACTAAAACAGGAGGACTGTGAACAACACTTGGTTTCTGCAAGACACAAAACACCAGAATTCTGCTTATGTAGATGGTTTTTCCTATTACTTACTGTTATTTGCAATTAGGTCTTAAAAGTTTTAATGAAATTGTGCCTCTGTTTAATGTAGTTTCTGCCCTGGCAAATTTCTGCTAAAATTCAGAAGCTTTTACGTTTCAATCTAAAAGGGTAACAGGAGTTACTGGTAGAATGGTACTGGCACACTTGGTATTGAAAATCAGATAGGAAGCAAAGGTTGGTTTGAAAGAGAAAAAAAACAATAGAAACACATTTCAATGTATGAAACCACTGTACCCTTTTTTTTTAGAATATAAGCCATTTTTATTTCAAACCATTATCCATTTTATTACATGTCAAAATTTTTATGAAGTACTCAAAATTTTTCAAATTGCTGGCAACTGAATGACTCTCTTCTCATATTTGTAAGCAAATTCTTGTCCCATTTTGTAACCAAAAACAGTATGTGATGAAATTTTCTATATAATGAAAAGAAATTGCCTTTACTGTAGATGCCAGTCATTGTCTGAAAAACTAATATTCATCTTCATGAATATTACCTTGCTTTACCTTCTTTTCTATGCTTTAAAAAAAAAAATGCACACTTAAAATTAGTTAATTATTCTGATAATTTACTGCTGTACACTTTGCATTGCAAATTGCATTCTGCAGAAAATGTATTTCATTTTTATTTCATTCCTGGCATTCAACTTGTTTGTGTGTCTAATTCTTTCCAATATACTTAGAGACAAATACTGAATAAAAAATGTCTTGTCTGCCTGCATTTATTTTTTTTTTGTTAATTCTATGTCTTATAATGTATTTACTGCATGCCTAAGCACAACATCAACTTTCCCCACTGCTAAGTAAAAAAGATGTTAAATGTGTCTAACATCTAGAGAATTAAACTGTCCCATTTTGCTTAGAAGGAGAAAAGATTGCCAATGTAGTAAATTTAATGCACACAAAATCATTTAATGAGTTCTTCATTTCAGGTGAGAATTATTTTTGATAATCTAAAGATGCCCTTAATTTATAATATTATATTTGATAATTTTTAGACACATATTAAATGCTGTATAAAATATTTATCAACATAGTAACATCTCATTTCTAATGAACTACTAATTCCTGAATACTTAAAAAATACATTACCTTTTACATTGGAGATTTCTTCTCTTGTTCCCAGTGGAATGTCCTGACAATTTCAAATTATCCTTTGCTTGACAAACATAATTTCAAATATGTTTCAAGTATTCTACCAGGCTTTTTTCCAAATTACTGATAGAAATGCTCTCCTGGCCTTTGCAGTGTGAGTTTTTAACCTTATTTTGATATCTATTGAGGATACTACATCCAGAAATGAAAGTATATAACGGCTCTTCTTTAAACTCAAGTCTGATATGTTTCACTATACTATAGTTCCCAAAGAAGAGTTTCTTCCAAAAAAGCCTATGAAAATTCCCTATGCTAGCAGTTACCACAAGAGACGCCTGAAGTTTTTATTGGAGAGATTTATTCATCCCAGAAATTTTTGACAGCAAAATCCTTAGTGGGACTGATGCCTGAAATATCTCAAGGGTGAATCAAAATCAACTCGTGTTTCTGGGTTTGGTTTCTTTCTTTGTTTTTAGGGTCACAGAAACATAGAATGGTTTGGGTTGGAAGGGACCTTTAAGATCATCTAGTTCCCACCCTCCTTCCACTCCATCAGGTTGCTGAGGGCGCCATCCAACTGGTTTTGAATACTTCCAGGGGTGGTGTATCCATAGCTTCTCTGGGAGCACTTTCCAGTGTCTCGCTACCCTTACTGTAAGGAATTTCTTCCTAATATCTGATCTATACCTACTCTTTTCCACTTTAAAGCCAGTACCTGTTGTCCTATCATTAAATGCCCTTGTAAAAAGTCCCTCTCCAACTCTCTTTCAGGTGCCCTTTAGGTACTGGAAGGCTGCCATAAGATCTCCTTGGAGCCTCTTCCAGGCTGAACAGCCCCTTAGCCTGTCATCATAGGAGAAGTGCTTCATCCCCCCCATCATCTTGGTGTCTTCCTCTGGACTCACTCCAACAGTTCCTTACTCTTCCTGTGCTGGGCCCCCAGAGCTGGATGCAGTGCTGCAGATGGGCTCTCACCAGAGCAGAGCAGAGCAGAGCAGCAGAATCCCCTCCCTGGTCCTGCTGGTCACCCTGCTTTGGATGCAGCCCAGGACACGACTGGCTTTCTGGGCTGGGACTGCACATTGCTGGGTCGTGTCACTGTCCAAGTGTCTCTTACAATGAGAAGTGGATCCTTCCCTCTGCAGATGTAGCAGATTATCTATGAATTATTCAGTATCAAAATACACGTGACAATTGTCTTCTGTTATGAAATATACATAATTCATAAGACATCTGTTCTATGTTTTCACATTTAAGAGGTACAAAGTGCACAACAGCAAATGGTGTGAAATGGATACATAGGAATGTTTCATTTCATATCACTTTTTCTCTCAGGCTGTTCAATAAGGGCTAAGGAAAAAGTCATGTACCAATTCATTCTATATGTGTAGTTCTTCATTGTTTTGATATAAAAATTAATTTCTAGTAATTCTCTTCTTGATCATAATCTCAATAGATTTAATCAAGAATGTATACCATGAGCCCATTTAGCAGAAAACAAAATGCAAAATATCTGTCAACTCTGCTAGATATAAATTCCTTATACATATAAAGTAAGTAGTTTTCCTTACATGTGGGTTTGCAAGCATATACATTGCAGGCATATATATATATTTGTGTATGTGTATATATATGTGTATAGATACTTTGATATCACAATGAAAATAAGGAGCAATTCCATTGAACACTTTTTTTTTTGTCAGCTAGTGCTTAGAAGTACCATACTTACAAGTCTTCAGACCAAAACAAAACCACTTGGCATTCAGAACTCTCTAGTTCAGGGTGCAATTAAATTGCACAATAAACAAAAAGAACATTAAATGGTCTCTGATCTCATAACTACTATTCAATGAGAAATATTCACAATCCAGGAAAGCTCATTTTTCAAATACTGCCTCTGTCTTGAATAGGACACTGAATTGAAATCTCATTACAGTGGACCATAACTCTATTCACTTGTAGCACTTTGCTTCCATGATTTCAGAGCACTTCATTTAACTTTGCTTCTGAAACTTAAAGGGCTTTATAGAAAAAAAAAACAAGTTATGAAAAAAAAGTTATTGAAGAAAACTTTGTACCGAAACACAGAAGAAAATAACAAAAAATTTTGCAGATTTTGGTGGAGTAAAAAAGGAACTAAAAAATCATTTATATAACCTCCAAAAATAAAGACTATTTCAATTCTTCATAAATTTTTATTTGAAAAAAAGCATAATTTCTAAGACAAATTTATTGAAAATTTATTACTTACTCCAAGAACTCAGTGTTTAAACACATGATACTGAGACCATGAAAACAAGCAAAAAAACAGTCAAAGGTATATTTCTTGCTATAAATCTAATGCTTATCATTACACATAACTAAGAAAATTAATCTCAGTGCATATGAAAATATAGTTTGCTGTCTTCTGGATTTAGATTAAACTTAGCCTAAAGTATTCTGAAAGGTTTGAAAGATACTTGTTATCATTAACATGGAGATGAACCTCTCCCTGCCATCCTGGAAACAGACACCATCTCTGAAGTCTTCAGTCACATTATCTGTCACCACTTGCTGCAGGTCAGTGGGCAGCCTGTGAACTCAGCTTGCAGTCTTGTCCTTGAAAGAGCTGTTAGACTCAAGCAATCAAGCAAGCTGGCAACTTATCTCTTCCTATCAAGTTGAACACCTAGAAATTCAGAGAAACCAGAAAATATGTGTAGAAATTACTCTCATTGCAATTTAGAGTTCTGAGCACTTTAAAGCTAAGGTTCAAATCTTCCTTGGACTATGGGATGGAAAAAAATTAGAGATGGTAAAAGAAGATCTTGTTTTTCAAGGACCTGAACTAATGTTTCATAAATGCAGAGGACCAGGCAGATAAGAAAAGTGAGCCCATGACCTTAACATGGAAAAGGAAATCTGAAGTACTTCAGCCAATGGACACAAAACATTTCATTTTCTTAATAAAATCTTATGGTAAAATAGACCTGCTGGTTAAGTGCTAGAAGCAAGATCCTAATAAATCTCCAGTATGGGCTGGCAATGCAGACTCTTGGCTGACCCAGCTGCTGCCCCTTGGCTGCCTTGCTCCCTGCTGGGGCAGGGAATGGCACCCCAGCCTGAGAGGTTCCCTCTGTGCTGAACGTGCCACCTGGCAGCAGCTGCCCATCCCCGTGGCACCGGCCAGAAAGGGCATGGAGATGGGATCAAGGCTGGCAGAGACCTGAGTGCTAGTCTGTTGTGCACAGCAGACCATGGCTTTGAGCAAGAAACATCAGAGACCTGACTCTAAGGCTCCTATACTGCAAGCCACCATCCACTGCCACGCTTTCTTCAAAACAAATATTCCAATCTCTTTCACTGATGTGTGGAGAATGCTCAGAACTATTCAAGCAGTAACAGCAGAAACGATTTCTTGGGTAGTTATGTTTGGCATAGGAAAACCAGAAATTTTGGCTCAATATCTCCCATACTCTGAAAGCCTTAAACTTCCAAAGATCGCCGAAGAGTCTTTAGAAATATGTTAATGAAACTAAGTTTAAATACTTATTTTCTTTTGAGGGAAGCTTGTGGTGCTCAAAGCAGGCCCATTTCTGGTTCTGTCAGGCATTATTTTGATTATGAAACCCAGCAGGCATTCATGAGGAACACAAATGCAGATAAAAAGTTTCCAAGAAGAGGAAATTTATCTTAGGACCTACCACAAGGTGATCCATGTAACCAAAAAGTAAAATTTAATTAGACTAAGATCATAAGTGGCATAAGAATGAAAAAACCTAAGTGAAACTGAATGCAGTCAAAGCTTTCTAAAAGGAGTTTGAAACAGTTAAAGGAGGAGAATTTAAATTGTGTTGGGATAGGAGAAATGAAATCCTTCCATAGAAACAAGACCCATATGACATTTCTTGTGAAGTCAATAGGTTTCAATGAGAAGCCTGTTACCCTGCACTAGATTATTCATATAGCAGCAACAATCAGAATTATTGAACTTCAATATAAAAAATCTGTTATTCTTGAAGTACAAAAAAAAATTCTTTCCACAATTAAATTCATTGCAGTACTGCAACCCTGGGAAGGTCATCACCTCAAAAAAATCCAAAGTTTTTAATGAGAATCCTGAACATACATTTGCTCTAGAATAATTTAATGTTTTACAACTGCATCTACAGTGCATTCTTAAAGATTTAGCAATCTTAAAGATTTAGCAATCTTATCACTACAATGTAAATTCTTGTCTTTTAAGATTTTGCTGAATTATTTAAGATTAATTTACAAATAGAACCTCTTTCTGAATATCCAAGAAGCAATGAGTAAGAGCTTAACAATTTATTTATTTTAAAAGGTATTCTTTTCTTCCAAAAGTCTTTCCAAGACCAGTGAGTTCTCTGTACAAATGAGGAAGTTTAAGATGCAGAATTATGTTAAATTCAGTTACACCATGAGTTAGAAGGATCTGAAAGAGAACAGTCTGACAAATAAGAGAAAAAAGCAGAAAACCAAACTAATTACTAGTGTTTCTAGGAGGCTTAAACAGAATTATTAAAGCTAGAAAGTTTAAATAAAGCAATTGACAGCTGGTAGCATTTTATTAAACTACTCACTGCACCACTATACTGACATCACCTATTGTTATATGATCAGCAGTATATTATTACAGATCTACTCATCAATTGGGTATATTTTGAACATTTAGCAGCAGACAGGCTGTTAATTTAAAAACCCCCCAGAATGCTGGGGGCTTCTTATCAAAGCATAGCAATGAGTTATCCAGTGTTGCCTTCATGCTACACTGATAGTTCTTTCATTTATGCTTGAAAATAAAGCATGGTTTTTTGATCATTGAAAACTGTTGAGTACTTTAAGATTGGTGACAAGTTCTGAATACCTAACAGCTTCTGCACCTTTTCTGATTTCGTTCCTGCCACTGCTGCTACATACATGCTGCATTAATTGCATTCCTTCCTCAACTGATCAGAGGGCACCTTTTGAAATTCACTTGCCTTTTAATAGTAATAATTTGAAATGTGGAAATCATATTTAAAAGAAAATGCAATAACACAAATCTTTATGAAAATTTGAATATATTGCACCCAACTGGTATTACATTCAGATACATTTGGCTCCAGCTGTGAAGACAGGAAAGATGAGGCAGAAGAGCAAAACAATCTCTGAAGTCATCACCACTTGCTGTTGTCCCCTGACCTGGCTTAGAGCCACTCCAGCTCAGTGAGCAAGCCTTTACTCTGTGTCCCCATTCTCCTTTTCCCTTACATCAAATGAAAGGAGATAAGGAGAATGGAACTAGCAACCTGAACTTTAGAACTTTAGTGGTATTGGAAGGAGCTTAAGCTGAAAGTTTAATATTTTTCTTAGAGCATAAAATAATGCCAGAAAAAAGGATTGAGCCCATTCCCTGAAAAAAGTAGCCTTTCTTTTTGCATAGCCAGTGGAAAAACCACAAAACAGTATCTCTATGACTGAGATAATTAGCTCACTATGTATGAATAAAAATGTGTCACTTCCAGAAGCCCATAAATATTCTTGATCTTTACAAATAAAATCCTGTTTTGGATTGCTACTTTACAGAAAAGAGAAAGGAGACAGTATCCCATTTTCCATGTTGAGAGGTCTCTTCAATTTATAAAGGATGCCAAGTGTTTCTTCACCTTTCAGAATGCCTTACAGGTAGAGGTTATGCAAGAAGAGAATGCAAGAATAGATATTATTTATGCCATTGCTTCTTTTAAGTGCTAGGAAAAACAAATATTGCCTCCTTCCAAAACAAAATGAAAACTAAAATACTCATTATTTAGCTTTTCAGCAAGCATTTTATGAGATAAATGTTAGACCATAAATTTCAGGTCTAATTTCACCTCCTTTCTTCCCCTCATTATAGTAAAATTAAGTGTAACAAGGGTGGGAGTAGGGGAAAAAATGTCATTAAGGCCTATTTGGTTTAGTATTTGGTTTAGGTCAACTAAGAGCTATTATGGTTACTAAATCTTGGGTAATTGAAGACTTCAGCTTCTGTAGCTACTTTTAATTTGCACTCTTTGGTTTTCAGCCATAGATTTTGACAGTGGTCACAGGGGTTTTCAGGATGAGGGAAGAGACGAGGATTTGACTCTGTATTTCAGAAGGCTTGATTTATTATTTTATTATACATATATATTACATTATAACTATACTAAAAAGAAATAGAAGGAAAGGTTTCTTCAGAAGGCTAGCTAAGAATGGAATGGAATCTATAACAAAGATCTGTGGCTCGGACAGAGAGTCTAAGTTATCTGGTCTGTGGTTGGCCATTAATTGTAAACATTCAAGATGGCTCAATCACAGACACACCTGATGCATTCCACAGCAGCAGATAACCATTGTTTACATTTTGTTTCTGAGGCCTCAGCTTCTCAGAAGGGAAAAAAATCTTCAGAAAGGATTTTCACAAAAGATGTCTGCGACAATAGATCTGCAGTACTGTACTACAATAAGATGTACTCCCCCCTCACCTTTAACCTGGAGATGAAGACAGTCATTTGTAATTATTATCTACTCTCAGTAGAATTTTTCAGTAGTATATTTTATGGCATTTCACAGTAAGCCTGGTGCCCTTCTCCTTCACTACTTTAACAGTTCTCATTTGAATACCCTGCTTAAAGGCTTTCTACATAAAAGGTAACACTTTCATAGAACTTGAGAATACGGATCGACATAAAAACACAATAAAATGGAAGCCTAACAAAAATCTGACTTTGATAATCACTCACTATCATATTTTCATCTGTGGGATGAGCAGACTAGTATCAGGTGCAGTATATAGCTCCTCATTCCAGACTTTGGTCTAAACTACCCCACAGAGAAATTAATGCACATGTTTCAAGAGTCCATCAATTTCACTCTAATGGGAGTTTTGTCTTGAACCGGGTGAGGCAAGCCCAGCAGTAGCTGCAAACATCAATGAGTAAGGGGAAAAATGCCAAATAAAGAGAGCTTCGAATGAAAAATATGATGAGTTTCTAATAAGCTTACACAGATTCCAAATTGCAGTTTATTTTGACAAAGCTAAAAATAATTACCTACTTAATTGCCTTCACGTGAAACAGCCTTTGCAAAGGTGTTCTGATACTATTGTGAACAGACTTTTGAGCATTTAGAAAGACATTTAAATATTTATTCATTGGATTGCAACAGTATCATCTGCTAATGTAATGTCATAAAATGATAAACAGAACATAAGAAACATATTTGTTAGTGTAATAGCACAGCAGAAAGTAATAACTTTTCCACCATCTTCCAGTAACTAGTGTTCAATCCATTTGCAAGAAGCAAAGCTGTGTTTCTCCTTTTTTAATCCTACCACACCTAACTTGAAAGGGGAAAAATGCTAATCAATGACTACCTGATCTGCAAATCAGGCTGTGCCAAAAGACATTTTTTCACTAATGACTAAAATAGACTATGAAAGAATCTGCTAGTTTAATCCTTGTTCTGCCGGTGTATTATGCTGTCACCCCTGCATTATGCTCTCACCCCTTTTGGCCCTCGTATACTCTGTGAGAAAAGACTGAATTACTATAAAGCAGCTCTAAAATATCCCATAGGTATATTTGAATACGAAACCAAGAGTACACAAAGTGCTGTTCTCAAAACAAAGACTGTCTCAAAACTTAGTGCAAGGACCATGTTGAGGTATGAAATGGAGTGATAGGGGTAGAAAGAGTGCTTTAAAAAAGTATGAATACAAACCTTTTATTTTTTTTTTCTAGTTTCTAGAATTACAATTTTTCATGCCAGAAGCAAGGCATAAATAAAATATTAAGTCATTTGTAATTTGTATAACAAAATAGTGCAGGCCATTCCAATTAGAAATAGGTTTACACAACAGTCAAAAGCACAGGCTTGGCCAGTAATTGTTTATAAGTTCCTATGGTTGTTTTCATCTGGGGACAATTTTACAATTCAAAAAAAGTGAAATTGTTTAATTCATCATCAAATTAAAAGGCCTTTCAAAATTTATATTACTCTCAAGTTATGGACATTAGCAAAAAAAGATTTCTAAGCTTGCCTTATATTATTGTTTCTCCAATTATTAGTCTAGAAACAAAGAATCACAATTCACTTTTTACCATCCAGTATGTATATGTCACAAGGAAAATAGAAGCTGCAATAAGCATATAAATTATGGAAAGCCTCAGAGTCCAAGTGTGCACACATAGCAGACTGACTCTGTGCCATGTAATCAGAAAAAGACCCTGCTTGTGTTAGCTTCTGATTTTTGTGAGTAAGAATGGAAGGAATATACTTGTACACATCATAAATTCAGCCCCACAATAGTATTTCATTAAACAGTATTTCCTCGCCTTTCTCCTGCCCTATCCTACTGTAAAACAAATATAGTAAAAGAAAAGAAGTGCAAACAAATTAGTGTAGAGTACATGGCATGACCCACTATACATAATAGAACATTCTTAGTTTTAAAACAAAACCAAAAAAAACCTGAGGCAAGTGTCTATAAAAATCTAGTTCAGTGAAAGTTGTGTACACAATGGTTGTGGATTACACTGCCCTAATTTACAGTGCTTCAGTGAAGTTTCAGAAAGTATTTTTGCCTTTCTCTCCTTCACATTTGTATTTACAAAAAAAGATACTATAAAAGATCCTTGCTGTAGAATCAGGACAACAAAAGGACAAAGAGGCGAGATTCAGAAGTTGTCTACAAGCAATGTCTGAGAAATATAGCACATAATGAATGGCAAGTCAACTTGACATGGCTCCAATTGTGCAGGAAAATATTCAGCTGAGATCAGGAACAACCCAGTTTATTTTCTGGATTTTAACACTACTGTTATATATTATTCCTGTTCTAAAATTTTCCAATGGCAAAGGAAGCAGTGATAACAGTGGCAATTTTGTATTCCAGGTGAGCTGCAGCAACTGCCTTTCTGTAGACTACTATTTTTTTCCACAAGACCTCGTTAATGAACAGGCTTTGCTTTAAACAGCTGATATTTTAACTAAAGTCTATTGTGATCAAATGTCAGAAAGAGCTGAAACTCAAAAGAGTCATTACAGTAAGATTGTTACCAACTGATTCACAAGCATTTCCTTGCAGCCTAGTTAGTCCATTCTGTTGTATTCTTATTTATCAAGTCAGAGAAATATATTCCAACTCCAATTCAAATGTAGAGCTTACTGCACTAAACAATATGAAAAATAATAAGAAAAGTATGGATTAAACATATGGTATAAACAGCAAGTATGGTATAAACAATAATAAAAGTATAGATTAAATATTAGGAAAGAAATTCATTCATGAAGAGAGAAGGGAATGAAAAAGTTGTAGAATTTCAGTAGCCTTGTTTATAAATGACAGGATTATGTAGCTATATATAATGTGTCCAAGCACCAAACTAGTCTGTAAGAATGTTATTGTGTAAAATAAAAACTGAAGCTGATGGATGTCATATAGAAAGCTGTTGTCTTTTTCGTTTTTTTTTAAATTAATTTCAAAGAAATCTGTACCACATACCACTGAAGTTAAGTACATTTGACTGCACTAACAGTCTCATCACCTCAAGAGCTCACCACTTTTCTGAGCTAAATTATTCCAAATATACAAGGTGGAAAGACCTTTTATTTGGAATTTACTTTAAGTGATCTCTGAAGCCTACACAGGTTGTGAGGGAAGGCACAATAAAACCTTTTCTTTGCAGTTGCTTAAAAAGTCCCTAGGGTTTCTACTACAACATTGTCTAACCTTTAGCTAAAGGCCCCTTCTATTGATTGATTTCTTTGGCTGGTCCCATCCCTGGGTGCTTTCACTAGATGGCATAGGCTTTATTTTGCAGCACTTGTGCATGATGGAAATGAGTAGAGTTGAAAGCAAAAATACTGAGCTATGCATCCTCATTGGAAATAATTAAAATTTAATTTATCTACAATTATTTCACCTTCTTCTATCACATTTTACAGACCATTGAAGAACATTTCAGCTAAATAAGTTTCTTCACTTTTTTTTCTAATCTCAATATAATTTTATTCTATACCTTTTGGAGCTCTTAGACGTGGCCATAAATTATTTCAATATATGTTTTAGTTTTAAAAAGTTAGACTTTTGATTTCTGGCCAATCAAAAGTTTGACTTTTGATTCAGGATCACTGAATCCTCTGATGACAGTGCACTCAGCTCATACTCGAAAAAAGAACAAATGTCACTTTCGTGTTTCTGGCAGAGCTGCTGAGGGTAATGTCTCTGGCCACAGGGCTGGTGCATCTGCTCCCAGTGTGACTAGAGAACATTCTGTGCAAGGCTGTTGGGCTTTGTGAGGGAAGCCAGATTCACAGCTACAGGAGCACAGCACGTGATCAAAATGCCAAGTTCATCAAGAGTCCTGACAATACTCATAGAAGGAAAAGCTGTACTGCAGAACACACCAATGTGTTCAGCTCATGTGCAGGTGTACACATCTGTGAATGCACACAAAGCACGCTGGGGCATTTGCCTCAAAAGCCTGCACACGGTTCAGATGTTTGTATTAATATAAACGTTAAAACTGCAATTGGAAATTGAGGATTTCTCTGATATACATCCCACATCTTTATAAGCTGTATAATATAAACTATATAATATTCTACAGATGTTTTTGTATTTTTGGGGTGGAACTCCTAAATAATTTAATTGATGTGAGACAGCGCAGTGCCTTGAAGATGACACATTCAACTTAGGGGTTCCAGCTTTCCACCTGTATCTGTTGACCATCCCTGGCAAAGGTAAGTACAGAACAGGGAGAGCAGTTTCCCTTGCAGTAGACCATCACATACAGATATTTTGCAGGATTATAGTGCAGTTCAAGTTCAAGTGTACCTACTACACCTCAGAAGATTCTCAGGTAGAATCTCATATTTATGATATTTTAATAAACATAGGATGACATGGAGCAGCCAGTAATCTAGGGTAAGGTCCAAGGAATCACAAAGAGAATAACAGTCAGAAGTTCCCATGAAAAAAGCCAGGTTCTATGGAGATGTCCAAGAAGCCTTTCCTTATTATGACATATGGGTTGGCAGATCACAGAAATCCTGTGGCAAGTAAATGGCTTTTTCTTGATCTGTGATGAAGTGCAGAAAAACAAATGAAATTGTAAATAATTTCTGAAGGGCCGCATTAAAACTTTTGTGAAGTAAGAGTATCCTCAATGGTCTCATTAGGCTTTCTCTGAATGAGAACTGTGAAATCAGCAATACATTATTGACAGAAATAGAAATGCAAAGACAATTAATTTTATGAATAAAACCACTCTCTTCCCATATGGGGAATATTTCAAGAAAGATACTCCCTTGGGATTTTTTCTAAAATTATATATATATATAATATTCACACTCCCCTACAAATTTAGGGCTTATATATTGTATTGTAAGATGAATATAAATCTTCTTGTGTCTGTGTATATTATGTACATGACTAGAAATAAGAGTAGGGAGACTGATACAGTACGGAGTGTGTCTCAAGTGTCCATGGGGCACAAATGAATAAGTTCATAATATTCTCAATAGTTCTGGACAAATAATTTAATCTGTAAAATTCTTCTGCAAGTATTTCAAAAGTAATGTCTCAATATGTGTTGGACTTGTGCTGTAAGTGGAAAGAGAGCAGAGTCCACAGGCATCCTCATCACCACAACCCTCTGAAAGCTGACATTTCTATTCTTTCATGTAGCACAAGATAAACATTTGCAATGCATGTGAAAATAAAATATAACAGAAAAAAGATTTGGGGGATACAGCAGATGCAAAAATATGCCAAGGTCTCTCCAATCTCCCATCATTTTTCTCCTCTTTTACCTGGAAAGCTTTCATCTGTCCTGTTTCTCTGTCTTGGCTGTTTAATCTGGTTGCACATAGCCTGTCTGGTCCAATTAATTCTTGATATTCACTGGTTTTTTTCTTTCTTAATTTCTTTCTTCAGAATTAAGTGTTCCCTATAGGTACCAAGAGAGAGCAGCAAGCTCAGGAAAAGAAGATTATTTCAAGCAAGTCAGAGCAGGGAGTCAAGAGCCAGGTCCTCATGCTTATGCAGCCTTACAGAATAGAGTATGTCTGAATACAGTTGGTGATGAGAAAGGATATACACAAAACAAAAACAAGACAGGTCAGGAGTGCAATTCCTTGTGATCTGAAAAGTCTCCTTTTATAGTCCACTTTGACCACTCTGATAGGCATTGCAAGGGCTTTAAGCTTTCAGTTAAGTTTAAACCTAACATTCTCTTGGAAATTGCAAACTTATTATATACACTTAAAAAGTTTGGAACATGGGCACAAAAAACAGTCTCACAGTCTACTCTAGTAGGAGTTAGGAAAACTGTCTAGAAGTCTGCAACATAATGATGATATTAGGCTGGGTTGGTGAAGCCTGGAGGTAGGAGCAAAAAAAATAACGAAGCGGAAGAATATCATATGAGGTTGTTCTTTTATTTACTTAATTGAAGACATCAGTGAATGAGAAACCCAAAGTGAATTTTGAATTAGATAAGATTATCTCCTACTTATTGCAACATAAAACAGTCATGGTCTTTTATAGCTCAGGTGATCAAAGAAAAACATGAGAAACAGCAGCAGTGGTAGTAGAGCATATGCTTGTAGAAGAGTAACATAACACAGACTATGATGAGAAAAAAGGAAAAACATCCTAAAACTGTTCTTCCTAGACTTAACTAAAACCTCAAATATAAGTCAGCAAGATCAGGTACAACAATTGTTAAAGAAAACCTGTATCATGAAAAATAGTGGTAAAGAGGTTGCTACCCTATCACTGAAGGATAGCTATTTTATAAGAAAGAGAAATTGTGTCCAACTCAGACCGTGGAAGTGGCTGAAGCAGGAATTATATTTAACAAGTTTGTATCATCTTGTATGCAATGATATCAAAATTTTGGTACATATTATAGGAATTCTAAATCAAAATTAATCCTATTTAAAACAGTGCTTTAAACTCTCAATATTTCCCTTCTCCCAGTTTTAAATTATTTTCAGCATTTTAAAATGTTTTTTATTGTGCAGCAGCTAGCTCAATTCCATGATTTTTAAATAAAAATAAAGACTATTTATTATAAAAGTATCTATATATTGCAGTTACCTACAGTAGAAACAATCCAAGCTATGCCATATTGAATTGATTCACATAACCAAATTAAGAAATCAATAACTCTATCTGTGATTAAAATTGATTACAAAACCTAATCATCTTACCTGAAAAAAAGAGGAAGGCAACACCTTCCATCTGTAGATTTTTAATCCCCTAATTGTAGGCTTTCTAATTTAATTATCAAATGGTACAAGGAAAAAACATACTTGATATCTTTGATAATTAACTCTTCATAATTTATTGCTACCAGGCAAAACCATCACTACATTTAGAAACTTCTTTTGTCATCATAAGACCAGTAATCAAACAGCACCCTTAGAAACTATTTACTGCTCCAATCAAAAGCAAGGGTGTTTTCTTCAGCTTCTTGGTAGATCTAGATTTTGACCCCACAGTTGAAAGATGACAGAGTCTAACCACAAGAAGGGCCACCCAGCACCCTCTTCTTGCAGTAAATCCAATTCAAGAATCTGGTTCTCATCTTCTATAGCTGGTAGTCAGAGGCCCAGGGTAAACCTGTGGCCCATCACTTCATTGAAATTCTGGTGAAAAACGAATCATTGCAACCTGATTGTCCTCCTAGCCAACCTGCAGATTCAGAAACAATAAACAACTTTCACAACTGAAAAAGAAAATATTTAAATTACAAGCACATGCAGGAACCTTTGTATGCCAAACAGGTCTTACAGAGTTCTCATACTTCCCAAAAATGTTATTAAGTTCACCTCTCATGTTCTATAAACACTGGAGTGTGTGTGATAGCATTTACACACAGCAGGGATAAAATAAATTGAAGAAACCTGTTTACTCCCACACAAAAGGAGGAAGACCACTCTGTATATTGTGCCATTCTCTAACATCAAGATGCGGTAAACAACTTCACCAATTGCTTCATCAAGGAAATCTGACCCTGACAGAGCATTATCTGTAAGGGTAAAATAACCCTTTGCCCTTTTGCCTCTGTCAGGGTCTCATACATATCACATCAGCTGCTCTGACAGGAGGATGTGCCACGAGGTCAAGCCTCTGCTGAGCTGAATGGGGATTGTCAGCAACTATTTGTGACCATCCCAAACCAAAAAGCAGCCAGTATTCCCCTGATCCCAGCCCTCACTTAGATGAAGGCCACTGTGTCAGTGCCATCTCTGTGTGCCAGCTCTTTTCTTGTTTCTCCTGATAGACAGTTAGGAAATGATAATATGTGCACCTCAAAGAAAGCAAATATAACCTATGCACAGCTATGTATACTCCAGCTATACCTATACAAAAAACTACCAACTTCAGGCTCCAATTGCAGTAACCAACACAAAACATAGGAGCTGAAAGCATGGTGAAATTAGGCACAGCAGACAAGTCCAGTGGAGTGAGAAAATATTATAGTAATGGGTTTTATGTAAGGAGAGGCATGTATGGGTGATGCACATATAAGGTGTATAAACTGAAAATGTTTGGTGTTAGGACTTTTGGGACCTGTACTAAAATCAGAATATACTATTTAAAACAGTGGTGATAAAATATAGGCTGTCATACCTACTTTTTAAGTAAAATTTAGTTTTGCATGGATGAGAACTTAATACTTTACGAAATAAAACAATGAAGATATATACCCTTTCTCTGCTAGAATAATTGCCATTCTCATGCCTAAATAAATGTTATGAAGGAATCTGTTTTGAAAAATTATGCTTTCATGTTATTTTGATGTATTTTAACTGAGATTTTTCCCATTCAAAGGGTTTAGGAGAAACACAGCTTTTTTAACAAATAATGCCATTTAGACTTTTCTGAGGGAAGTATTTTTTTAATATCAGTTGCTCCTCAGCCACTCCAGCTATTCCTACCCAAAGGTCACGCCCAGAAATGGTGGGAGATGACTCCAGTTGCTTCCAGCAGCCCCATTCTGCCCACCCCAGCCAGACATTGCATTTTAAAAAAAGACAAGGCAATTTTCAAGCGGAGAATTCATTAGACTAGACAGAAAATTACCCAATACCAGATACATAAATGGGAAAACATGCAAATAACTGCATTTCAAGATGGTGTAAAGTGAACTGAATACCTCCACTGCTAAGACTGGAACTGGTGTAATCACTAAACATGCAGGTGAAGAAATCTTGCTGATAGATATGTGACAGGAAATTATAGTTAATTTAACTGTACAATTATTCAATAATTGCCTATTTAAAGAGCATCTATTCTTTTGATTTCTGAGTGAGCTCTGCCCTTCTTCTAGATTACTACTAGCAGTTGCCAGGTTTAACTTCCTTTTGGAAAACAAGTGGAAATACTTGGGAGTATTTTTATTTTGTTTTTAATTGAAAAATTCTATGGCATTTCCTTAGATTTTTCTCTGGAGTTCATTCTCTGTACCACTACTCTTTCATCAAAGGCATCATTTCATATTCACGATTCTTGAAACAAGTTACTACACCTGCAGCATTTGTGTTCTGGAGTAGGGTCTTCAAATTAAATTCTTGTGAATATTTTGCTCTTCCATGCAACCTTGTCTTTGTACATATAGACGGAATCAGTTACTTAATTTCACAATCAGAAAGAAGGCATTAGAACTAAACAATGTTGTTTTTTTTTCTCTGAAGAGAGCTCCTGAGCTATTTAGTTTATGTTAAATTATTACAAAATTTATCATATGTGACCTGGCTATTTTAAATGATACAACAATGAAAATCACTGGCATTTTCTAATGTTTAATCAATTTGTCAAATGACAGAACATAAAACTGAATTATGAGTACTGCAACAAGAGAAAATATACAAAATTCTCCTCCAATGAACAATGAACAAGAGATAAGTGGAGGTTCTTAATGCTTCCCTCTGAACTAGATGGCAAATGGATTTCTGCAGAGCTCTATTCCTCATGCATCAGTGTCCTCATACCTACTGTTACCTAGGGACAGCCATCTACATAAATGCGTAGTGTGAAATAATGGGGTGGGAAAAAACACTCTGAAAGATTTATATAGCAGTTATCTTAAGACAGTAGTTATCTTAATAAGCAGCAGAACATAAGCCAATGGAGAAATGCTTCTGCAATCAGCCAACTAAACCTTGGGGTCTCATATATAAATGAAAAATAAGTGTAATAACCTTTTGATTTAGACAGCACTAGTAAGGACAAAGTGGAAGAACTTTGTGTCCAGCTTGAGGAAATATATTTCAAGAAATTTGACAGGAAGTCCAGAGGAGAGTCACAAATATGAGAGGTTTTTGAAGCATTATTTGTTACAGAATATTGAATGGAGAGATAAAAGAGTTTAATTTGGAGGAGAGAAACTGAAATACAAATGTAAAACAAACAAAATAAATATTCACCTAAATTACAGTTTCAGGAAAGGGGAAGGAATTAACCTAATATCATATTCATGTGAATATGAAAAACAGCAATTGGCTTAAATTATAAAGAACAAGATATTAACAAAAACACCTTAATAACAGCAGTAAGGTAAAACCTGGGTCACATCTTTTGAGAAAGCTGTGGTATTTCCAGTGCTGGAGGTGTTTAAGACTAGACTGCACAGATGTCTCTCCGACTCTACCTGCACGTAATTGGCCCTGCCCTGCAGAAGATGAATGGACACTGACTGAATAACCTCTTGAATTCCCTTCCAGCAATATTATGATCTAACCACCTGTAATTCTCACTGCATTTAAATCAGTGCCAGAGCATTTAATAACCTCCCTTCTTTTTTCCCCATTATGACCTCTTACAAGAAAAGCTAATAATAGCTTACTCTTGAGTTTAAAAGGCGATGAAACAATTGCAACCTCCTCTCACAAACCACTCCAGACAGAAATGATGAGCAGATTTCTGCATGCCTGTGCTCAGACTCCAATGTAAAATGTAAAAGGGCGTGTCTTTTGCTTGGCAGTGTTATTAGTGTTGAATGTTCAGTATTTAAGTAGTAAGAGGACCGTTCACACTTCCAGTAACAGAATCAGTGGGCTAAAAGCACTTTGATGACTGAAGGACTTGCTACAAGAAGGCATACACAACCCTCTCCCAGTCAAAAAAAAAAAAAAAAAAAAACCCACAAAAAAACCCCCCCAAAAAAACCCACCAACCCAAAACAGTACAGCAGCACAAAACAAAAAATCCCGCCAGCCTCCCTTCTCTGCAAAAAACCACCAAGAAACAAAAGATATTTGTATGACTCACCAAATAAACAGAAAGGTAGCACTACTCAGAACTTTAACTGCAACCTTCTGATTGAATTCCATCCTAGGAGTTTGGGTTCTACTAAGAGGGAAAAATTCAACACTTTTTTCTGCTTGCTATCTGAAAGTTAATTCTGATATTAAGGAAACATTCCATCAAAATGCTCGTGTGTGTGAGTCTGTGTGTATTTACATACAAACATAATTACAGATATCAAGTTTTTACCCAAGAAAATAGACACCATTAAAGCAACTATGCTTTCCTGCAATTAATAGCCCAGAAAACATGGAAAAGTTCTGAAGACTTTCCTCCATGAAGGAAAACCCATACTCACTGTGATTCATTAGGGCAGAATTCCCCATCTTGCTGTTTACTTCACCGTGATTTTGTGCGCTCTCAATTGGGAAAAGCCTCACAGCTAATGTGACAAATACTGAGGCAGACATGTTTGTGGTTTATGAGAAACATTTACAGATCACCTATCTTGTACATATGACTGGAAAATGAATGGTAGTTTGGTAGCAGCTGGGCTACAAAGATGAAGTCTGAAATGTGGTTCTGTAACTTTAATGAATATTAGTGCAAGCAGATAATTTTCATTTACCTAATACCTTTCCCCTATAGATTAGTAACTATTTCACAAAAGAAGGACACTTCATAAATTTCAGTAGTGAGAAAGCTGAGAAGATAAGTAAATAGACAAATAGCTCAGAGAAGAAAAGTAAGTAGCCAAAAGTCATCCTGTGGGCCCAAGACAAAGCTAGAAAAAATACACAGCTCTTCTGAGTCTCTCTGCTTTAGCTGTTTGACTATACTGAATGCAGTAGGCACCACTTAATCACATAGGAATTTAAAAATTATCTGCTTAAATGAAGATCCTTGTTGAGTGAGAAAAACCTTTAGTAGAAAAGAAACTCCTGTGGAACCCCAGTCACTACTAATATGCTATGCTTTCCAGTTAACATTACAGTTGGATTAATAAAGGTTTTCAGAAAACTGAAAGGCTTAACTAATTATAAATTTCATTCACAATTCATCTAGGAGTAATTAATATCCTGGGAATTCTTCCTACTCTCTTGGAATACAAGCATCAAAAAAATGGCAATATTCCTACCCTGATTATTCATACTGCTTGGCAAAATAACAGAAACCACTTTCCTAACCTGCAAAGACAGGATGCTCAAAGTAGCTAAACAAAGAAAATACTTGAACTTAAACCACATTAAGTAACAAAAATGGAGGACAAAAGCAAGACTCTGTTGTGAATAAGTTTGTTGCCAACTAACTTATCCTCAAGAATTTTTCCTCATCTGAGATTCAGAACCAGGAATATGACCGTGAAAAATTTATTTTTGAAAAACAAAATGAAAATTAAGAGCTTCTTTTCAGAAATATTATATACATTTTTTTTCATTTGCTTCATAGATTGACTTGCAAAGACCAGACTTGGTCATACCAACCCATAAGGCCATAGGGTAAATGGATAAATTGCCAGATTTCAAAACCAGATATTGAAACAGTTTTTTGGCAAATTTTATGTTCATATGAAAATAATTTAATTTATTTAAAAGAAAGCTATGTAACATAAGGCACAGCTTGGTATAAATTTATTAATAATGGACTCACACTAAGGACCTACTGGTCTGGTTCTGTGAAATCTGGAACCCATTTGTATAGGAAGTCTGCCTCAAAAAGGATTTCATCTTTCTTTTATATGCTATTATGGTTCCCTACCTCCAGTTCACCAAAATTTTTTGGTCAGCGTATTCATGACTGATACAAAGAAAAATTATATATAACTTATTTTTAGGAATTCTACTGTACCGATAAGGGTATTATTAGAAACAAACAGTAGAAATCAAAAGACTTTCCTTTTAACTAAGTCTCACTGGGAATAGTCACTCTCATTTTTGAATTCCATTAACATCATTTTTGAATGCAAGAAATTAGGTAATTAGGTGGCCTTATGGATTTGAATTCCTCAATGTTTGACAAGGTGATTGGTCAGGGATTGGACTCAATGATATTAGAGGTCTTTTCCAGCCTAAATGATTCCATGATTTTATAAAGAGCAAAATGGGGTTTAGGTTTTTTTTCTTTTTTCTTTTCCCTTGAATTGTAATTTATCAGTTGTCAGGTTTAAGGAAAAGTTTCAGAGGAATATTATGTTCATCCTTACTTTCTCATTTTTTTTATAGGTAGGACTGGATTCAGATTCCATCAGTTTAAGCAGGCATAAATCATTCTTCCCAACTCAGCTTGGGAAAAATCAGTGATGATACAGTTTTAATTTCAGAAGTTAATTTTGAAAAGCTATTACTTTTTAATGATTTTTCCATTTAGATAATCTCATTATTTGTTTAATCAATCCTCAAAACAAAAAAAAATGTTTCAGACTAAAGAAAAATATTTGCTGTCTATCAATCATGAGACTTCTTTATGAAAATAAGGGTTAATATTAAACACAAAAATAAATTTTTAGTCAAACTATTTTTAAACAACTTAAAGATAATAATTGGAATACTGTGAAATATGAAATACAAGTGTGAAAACTCACTTGTATTTCATATGGAAAAACAAAGGGGAACAATATTGTTCAGCGTTAGGCATTTCACTTGAAACAGAATGCAAAAGCCACCAAAGGGATGTAGTTTCTGCTGCCACAATTTACTTTAAACAAAAAAATAATTATAGTTATTGAAACCAGAGAGAGGAAATTTCTGAAGAAATTGTTTGATCCATTATGCTAATCAGTCATCCCCCTCTGCATCATTATAGTTTAGCTTTCATAGCTATTAATAGAAGAAGCTGCTGGAAGCAAACAGAAAGGTATACAACTGTATTATTATAGCAACTAATTTATAAAATTTAGTTTATGAATAAAACATCAAATAAATGTTTTCATAATTAGTTTTTCTTTTCATGAATAATGAAAAACAATCACAAGCACCTTTGTTTGTTTTTTTTATTTTAAGGTGTATTACAGAAGTCCTAAATTGAATGTTAGAATCTCTTCAGACAAAATAGGTAAGGATGTTCCATCTTCATCACTTTTTCAATAAGCAAATGAACAAGTGTTGAATTTGGAGAATAACACCAAAACAGTATCTTTGACTCTTTCAATTTACTTTCAGTCATGCTCAGCGTACTTCTGTATTCATCTCCCTTTCACTTAGTGAATATTCATTTTTCACAGGAACTATTATCAGAGAAATAAAAAGAGAAAAGACAAAGATAGATTCTCATCTTTTCTGTGCTCTTTTAGACCTCTTGAGCAGTGTACCAGGGAAAGAAAATAGCAACAATTGGCTAAATGGAGTTGCTTTTAGTGCCTCTGCCACGCTACAGCGCAGTGCATTACAGGAGAGGAAGGCAGACATCCAGTGGGTGCTCTTCTCTCTCTATTGTTTAGTGTTTTCTTATCTATTGCAAACTGAAGCTACCTGGCACAGCTTAGAGTGGCTTGGAGGCCATTCATTTTTATTGTGGGTATGGAGTGATTGCAATCATTCACATGAAGCAGAGACTTGCCCCTGGATCCCAAAAGCTCCAGCCTCTTCAGCCTCTTAGTCCAAAAAAAAATCAGGCTTAAGTTCATGTTTCACTCTTCACTTTCATTTCATTCACATTAGTGGTAGTATATATGTTCACAGTAAAACCAAAGGCAAGGTTTCCTCTAAAGATTGTATCTTCTGAAATCACTAAATAAGCCAGGCAAGAATGTGAGCATGCATTTTGCAGCTCAGACCAAGCAGAAGCATGTTGCTGTTTTATGTCAACGATTAGTGCAGGTGGTGGACACTGTTCTCAGTCTTGGAGACTCAGGTATGGAACCAGTTTACAAGGGCTCTTACACAAGCTAAAGCTAGTCCTCTGTAAAAATAAAACGAAAATAAAAATAATTGTAAGAAGCTGTTGAACTGTCTTCTCTTACTTAAAAAGGTGGTGTTTTTTTTTGTTTTGCATTAGAAGAGTTTTCTGACTCATGATCAGTTTGGTACAGCATTGCTAATGCCTTTACAAAATGCAAGACAAAAATCACTGGAGAGAATAAGAGAAATTTAAAAAACATATATTTGACAACCATGTGTAGCATAGAACACTTTTTCCTTTCAAAGCTCCTCACCAGAGCCCTAACACAAAGGCATTAGATGACTCAGCCATGGTTTGCAGCTCTTTTCAACTGATTCTGTGCATGCTCACACAATTACACACATGAACGTGATAAAATACAATTTAATCTAAAATCATCACTCAGTCATTAAATCATTCAGTAGTTTAATATATTCAGGAATGATGCTGTGGGCTAAGCTGGTGTAGCCAAGACTCAAAGCATTAAAGCTATTATAAAATTCCATGGGTTGGCTTTTTTTTTCCCTTAAACTACTATACCTTCTTGAGAGACTCAGGGAGTCTCATGATAAGCTCAGGGAGCTTATGGTTGTTTTGTACATGTCTAAAGCCCAATTCTGACCAATCCTAATTAGTTTATGCAGATCAGGTGCTCAGTATAAGATACTGTTCAAAGTCAAGTCATAAAAGAAACTTTTGTAAGAATAAGTGTTGTTAGTAAAGATGATTGAGTCCTCTGTGGACACTGGGGAGCAGTTTTATTTTAGAATAAACATTTGATGTACAAATGAGAGGAATATCATCATTATTCTAAAATATTATATGACACCTAAAATATGGTCATTACTTTCTAAGGAAACAAATCCTCTCTTTTCCCTTAAGTCTTGAATTCTTTGCTGCAACTGCCAAAGCAGATAATGGGATATGTTCTGCACAGAGACATAAACCATAAAAACGTGTTCTACCTTTAATTAACATTAAATACCTCTGTCTTATTGGGGTTGGAGTACTGTATCCCTTTTTTTTCTTTTCCTACACATTTAACATTCACAGTCAAAGTCGTCAACATTTGACTTTAAAATAGCTGAGAGAATGGATGGCTGTTTCTGATAATGTAGACAGATAAAACCTCAGGTGGATGGTAAGTCAGGATTTAAAAAAGCTTGCCCATATACTCTTAGAATTGAGAATTTTAACTGTTTTAAAATTGCTATAAGTTTTTAATTCATTCCAGATTTTGCATGATTGATTTTAGAATTTAAAAGCTTATGAAAGTCGTATGAGGTACAAATAATTTGGGGCACAACAGGAGAAAATATGAAATGGTAATGTTTCAATTGAGAATCAAATATTCAATTATTCCATAAAGTCTAACTATTGCCTATTGAAGCAGTTACTGATAATTTAGAATTTTGTTTTAATTCATCATGTGAGTTTTAATAAAAAATGTGACAAAAAGTGAAAATGACTGTTAGTTTAAATTATATTTATTACTTGACAGTAATTAAAGTAGGGCATTTAGCCAGTGCACATGTGTAGAAATTGCTGCATTTCTAATCTTACTGATTTTATGACCTTTCCTGTGAAATATACAGAAGCTGATTCCACTTCTCCAGAAAAACAAAGGGAAGATGTCCACAAGCTTACTGAAACTACATTTAACTACTTTGCAAGCTAATTAGTGTTATAATATCATTCCCTGAATCATTGCTATTTCACAATGTAGTACATGAATCTCTATGATCTCACAATGCTTTGTTTTGTTCCAAAACACATTATTTTCAGGAATTGTTCATAAGGTCAAGACTTCTTCCAAAATCCTCCCAATTGTTAAACTTTAATTCTTTTTCTGAGCAGAAATAATGATTCTATAGGATAGGAAATGTCTTAATCTGCCTTACAACAATCCTGCAATACAAATAAATCTTGCAAACCCAAATTCTTTTACTATAAAGGGCTTTAATCTAAATTCTATGGTTTCTCTCTTTCCAATTATATTCCTCACCAACTTGCTTTAAACATGAATAATGCAATAATGTAAAAACATACCCCCTGGTCAGAAACTTACATCATTTCCAGCATAGACATTTATAGGCAATTATAATACCAATGTAATTACATACAGCATCATGTGAACTCTGACAACCCACTGAATGGTATTCCCCTGTAGGTTACACATTAAGCAAATCAAAGTGTTTATTAGAACAAAAAGTTTCTTTTGGTGGCTGAATCCACCTTCCACTGTCTGTGAGCACTGCTCCTAAAAATCCAGAACTACTGAGGCATGTTACAAAAGCAGTTTCTGTAAGCACCCTAACAAGTCCCAAGCACAAGAGCATGGGAAAACTAAGACAATCACAAATCCAGAACATTTATAGAGTCCAGAGTCACATTCTTCTTTCTCAGTAACACAACTGAAAGCATTTTCCAATTAAACTGATCAGGGCAGCTGCCAAGGTAAAATATGACTTTGGAATCCTGAAAATTATTTATGTCCAGTTGACAAAAAGTTTCTCATTTTAGGCTCCCCTGTCATTTTGGTAAAGGTACTTACCAAGGGCCATTGGTCATTTTTAGAACAAGAAAGGGAATAGTGTTCTTGATCAAAAATGAAAAAACAAATCAGAAAATATTGTAAAAATAATGAAAATTCACTGTTCAATAGACCATATTTCCTTATAAATTACTTTTCAAAAATATGATTATAACAAAAAAATTTCAAAACCCATCAAGGTTCCATACAGAGGTGTATTTACTATAATGATGACAACGAATAAGCAAATAAATACAGGGGGTTTTGTCAGTATTTCAATCTTCCAAATCAAAATGGTAAGGTAGAGCCCATCTATATTCTGCATCTAGTGCCAAATTCAGCCAAATTAGAAATCAAGGTGTAAAATTATCTAATTGACAAAGAGAACAGATTTAAAAGGAAGAAAATGAGCAGAAAAAAGACACTACAAAGCAGACATGGCAATTGTCAGGTTTTCTGTATTTAATCTTGCATTTCATTCTCAACATTTTATTATTATTTTGATATTTCCTGTCACCTCTTATGACCCATACACTTGAAGATCACACTCATTTGCAGGCAGGCATAACCTCTTTTGAATTTATACAGTAAATTGTTTCATTGCATACAGCTTCAAATCTTGAAAGTCACTTTAGTGAAAATCACTTTGGTATTTAGTCAGTCATGTCACTGTATGTGGCAGATGACCAGTGATTACAGCTGCTCTCACTGGGGATGTAACAGGCAGTGATAGTGAGAGAATTTGTGCAAGTTATGACTTAGAGTAACTTGTATCTACTGATAGTGGATTTAAAAAAGAAAAAAAAAAACAAAAACAAAAAAAACAACCCACACGGTGTACCCCGGACAAATGGCACCACTGGATCTTATTTATGCTTCTACAGACATAACAAACCAACTGCAGTTTTTAGACAGGGAAACTAATGTGTCCAGGAAGAAAAGCCCCTCCTGCTATACAGAAGGGCCATTGAAAATGCAGGTAAACCAGTGCAAAATGGCAATGCAGAACAGCTGGAATCTAACAATGTTCAGCTGCTTTGGCTCTGTGCAAAGCACAGGCCATAGAAATGTGTTCCTAAGCTGAATTCAAACATTCAACTTCAGCAGTGACCAATGAAGTGACTGAACCTTGAGAACATTTGTTCATCACATTTACAATAAGGTAAAAAGCAGTTTTTATGAATATAATTGTCTATACAAGTGAATTCTTTTACAGAACTTGGGTTTAATAAGCTAGCAAGATTTTGACGTGTTTTTTTTCATTATTGATGAGACAGTCTAAGTTGCTTTTGTATTCAATCTATCAACTTTTGTTTAAACTTTATGAAGATACATTACATGCACATCTCAATACAAAATTAAGTTGGGGAAATGCTCTAATATATTTCAAAATTTCACACTTAATTAGGCTTTTTGAGAAATTATAGCCCTTTTTAAACCTCAGGGGGTAAAAGATGATATTTTTCAGGAACAGACAGGAAGTCAGATAAACTGACTAAAACCTGATTTCTTATGGAAACAAGTATAAAAGATCACTGGACTTTGACTTCCAACTTCAAATTCTTTTCTCTGGATATAAATCACTGAAAGCATTAAAGACACTAAAAGAGAATAGTATTCTTCCACCCAATTTTTAGACAAATTGCTGTATCAACTGCCTGTAGATCAGATGTCAAATGTGTGATTTCTTTTCAATCCATGCTGATAATTAGTTTACTACTTTACTGCTTCTTTTTTGTCCTTATTGGCAAAAAATGTCTCAATGGCCTTCACATACAGACAAGTGAACTCTTCCTAAGTTATCTTTTAAACATTTCTATGTACAGCCCCTGCTCATTAGCATAGGTTTGTCTGTTTCTATTCATGTAAATAAAACTATCTAGCTTTCTAGATCGGTCCCAAAAGCATTGCCTTTACTTCAGTTTCCCGCTGATCAAAGAATACATGATGAGTGGGATAAGCAGAGACCTTGAAAATAGAATATTTACTGAGCTCTTGTTTGTCTACAAAAAAAAATGTAAATGTTCAGCATTAAAGGTAAGGCCACTGGAGATTTGCCTACACAGTGCTGAATAAATAGAAGGCATGTTTGGGTTTGCTCCCTTGTGCCCTAAACTCTTTCCTCCCACCCCCTAAAGTAGTTCCCTACAGCAAATTGGCTCCTTCAACATGTTTCTCTCTCTTTTGACTTACATGGCAACACTCCAATATTTACTTGGTCATTCTCCAGTGAAGTACAATGTCTTATGGTACTAAAGAAGACTATAATTGATTTCAAACAACACTACCACACATACACTGAGTTTGCAAGGATCTTCCAAGGCAGTTTGAGACTTGGTGGGGAAGCCTTGATTTGTTCAAGGCAGCACTGAGGAATGAAGTTCATTATGTCAGAGTCTATTTGAACTTCAATTAAACTTGAATCTAAGGACATCCTTGGCTTGGGACTAGTACATAGCGAAACAATTGCTATCTTTTCCCATCAGGAGGGAAGCAATCATTGCAGTAACTCATTTGTGCTGGTGACTTCTTAAAATTTCGGTATGAATATGAATCTAATTAGGGGCCTAACACAGATATTCTCCTGTGTTAACATTGCTCTGACATTATTATTAAAAAAAAAAAAGTTAAAATGAGTGATGCAAGAACTTCAGAAGCCTTGGGGTTTGGAAAAGCTTCAAAAACCAGCAAAGACATAGGCAGTTAAAGAAAGAAACAAAGAGAATCCCACAATATCCTATGATCTTCCCTCCCATCCCAGATGCTTACCACCAGAGAGCTTCTTATCTCTGTCATCCTCCACATGGGGACAATCCAAAGCTGTTTCTTTGTAAAACGAGAGAAGTTGCAGCACAGATGCTTTTTGTGCTTCTGTTGTCTGCCTAACCTCTCCTCATTCTCTCAGTTGCTGCTTCTTGCTGTATAGCAGTTTTGGGTTGACCTATAGGCAATTGGATAATAACAGACTCTTCTTTATAGCAAGAACCTTTACCATTCTCCCTGTAAAATAAAGTGGAATGCTCTACAGATTCTTCTAGCTCCATTAATTTCATCTTAAATGACTGCTTCAGTATTTGCCAGTCTCTGCCAATTTAACCTTCCATTTTGCTGAGCAAACAAGAGATGGCTACCAAATGTCAATTCTCTCTGCTCACGTTTGAGAGACATGAAGCAAAAACAGAGAAACAGATCAGAGGTTTAAGTTGAATTTTAAGGCTTTTTTAAAAAACTCAACAGCAAGAATGCTTTTTTCCTTTTTTGTGTGTCTGTGTGCATGAGCAAAAGTAAAAGCAGATTCTTAGATACTGCGGCACAAATGGACTCCTGTATCCAGGCGTTCTCTTAAATAAATCATATATATATATATATATATATATATATATATATATATATATATAGAGTCATGTGAGTATATATATGTGTGTGTGTATATATATATATATATATATATATAAAGCAAATCCACTCTGTTTGGCTGTAGTGTGGCATGTTCTGTCAAATATCTTTGTTTGGGTGTAGGAACACACAAAAAATATCCATGAAAACTATTCTGCTTGAGAGAGTCTGAGATGATGGTGTATATAGCTGTAACCAAGTTAGTCACTTTTCAAAATTGTAATTGTATGTAAGAGGGCTGTTGCACTGAGTATATCATTAAAAACAGACCAAAATAGTAGCAGAACAGCTACCATGAAAAATTCATGTTGCAAAATTAACCTATCCATTTTAACAATATGTAATCATGCATAAGAGAAGGTTTCTTTCAGGAATGTAGAATGACTCAATGTTAAATTATATGATGGCTGAAAGCATTTAGGACTGTTCAGAATCCAAAACATTAAAACAAGGTCTGAAAAAATCAGCTCTGGAACTCTCTCTCTATATATATATAGAGTTATATATATATTTTGCTTACTGAGAATGCTTATATGGGAAGCTCTTATTCTACTCTTAGTAGCAGGAAATAAGAAAAGATATTCTCAGCTTTTGAATTTCAGCTTGAAAATTCCACTATGAGAAAATCATGGGAAAAAATCCCAAAGGAGATGGTTACTGTGCTAGCTTTGCTTTAAGCAGCCTGCCCAGTGTTTTCCTTACTTTGATGGTTAACTAAACACTAGAGATTTATTGCTGGCTATTTTAAGAGTCCTTCAGTTTTTGAGAGCTGCAGAACCAATTGATTTTGCAAGAGTAACAGCATATCAGTACAAAAAAGGGGAATGACATCAAGAAATTGTCACTGTTATACAAAAGTGACACTGTCATACAAAAAGGAAGGAAGGTAGGAAGGAAGGAAGGAAGGAAGGAAGGAAGGAAGGAAGGAAGGAAGGAAGGAAATAGAGGAAGAAAAGAAGAGAAAGAAAAAGAAAAAAGTAAAAACAGCAATAGAGAGTCTGTATGGTACCCACACCTAAATATAACAAGAATGAGAATTGCTGAACTTATTTGCCCTGAGAGGGTGATAATTTTGGCCACAATGTACAAATTAATATCTTTTTCCCAAGAATATAAGAACTGAAGACTAGCACAAATACAGAATTAAAAAAAAATATTAATGACAATTTAGCTACTGCTATGACTTTTAGAAAATATTTTTAATTACTGCTTGTATGCTTGTGATAAAAATAGAATGATCTAGCAAGAAAAGTAATGAACTTATCAGGGAAGTGAATCTCTGTTAAAGAATGTGTTGAATTCCCAGATTTCTGGCAGCATATTTCTGAGCACCAACTCTTTCATTTCTCAGTGCAGCCATGATTTCCAAAGAACCACAGATTTTCCTTTCTCAGAGATGTAGCTAAAATATATCAGAAGATTTTCTGTTGACTTCAGTAGTTATTGGATGAGAACCAATGAGGTACTGACAAGGCCCCAGATAAATTCTGTTATATGTTTGCAGTCTTGGTCTGAGCTTGCCCTGATACCACTGACTACAACCAGAATGAATCTGCTAACCAACCGAATAATTTTGTTTAAAGCAGAAAAGACCACAGTAATAAAAGTGCCAGAGATATAAAAAAAACCAAAACTGGATGTCACCAATCATGAATTTAAAGAAGATCCTCTGTTTATTTTAATTGGATTGTTTTCTAACTATTAGATGAAAAAAATTATCATAAATAGTTTCTATTTTTTTTTTATTACCTGCTCAAAAATTCTGAAAAACTTCACTACAGAGTATTTTCTTTTTAAGAAACCTTAAGTTGTGTCTTTTTTTACAAGTCTATTATGGGACTTAGTCTTTCAGAATTAAAATTATTTTGAATGGAAGGCAAAAATTTCATGCAACACCTTGATTTCATGGTTTGTCCTTTCTGACAAGTACCACCTGTGTTTGATATATCTACATGTACGGAATTCATCTTTCTAAGCAGTGAATTAAACTTTAGAGTAATATACTACTTTCAAGTTATTCATCATCTCTCTAAGTATAAATTTTAAAAACAATGAGAAAAACCATAAACTTAAGTATTTTACTGAGCCTGGGAAATGTATTTCATATACAAAATCTTATAAAATGGAATCATTTTTTTCCACCCACATTCTGAAATAGTCATGATAATATTTGTCTATTTTTATACATGTTTCTTCTAGGAAAAAAAATGCTTCTGGAGTATTCTTGCAAACATAATATAAAAAGAATACAATCACAGCTGGGTAAATTTTTTTTTAATGTATGAATATACCTGTGGTTTTTTACAGTATTTATTCTGCTCTGTAAATCACCAAGCAGTATGAGTTTAGTGAAAAACTTTTTTTCTTAGGTAAATAACTACATTTTTTCTCCTGGAATATAGAAGAATTTTAGTTCCATACAGAGCAATACAAACTGTTACTGGCATGTCCTCTTTAATTTTTAAAACAAAGCATCGTCTCCTTTTCTTCTTGAAGACAAGAGAAAAAGAAACAGTAAGTATCTCACATTAAAAATTAATACCGAGTTTGACAATTGTTATGTGCTAAAATTAACAAAGATAATTTCTGTGATACTCTGCTGTTCATTTTTGCAGAAGTATTTTATTTGTGTGGTCTTTCATGGCTGTGGGAAATATGAAACAAAGCTATAAAAAAAGAAGAGGAGGAGAAATCTTTTGAGGATATTTAACCACAAGCATATTATACTTTCCTACAAAAAAAAAAAAGAATAGTGAAGCAGTGTATCTTGAATGGATCTACTCTTTGAAACATGAATATAAGTAATGAAACATATTCCAATCTTTTATATTTATACATATTGTCACAAATAATGAATTCTCCAGTATGGTTCACAGAGATGAATTCTCAGAAAAGAGACTTGCAACCACCTGAGGAAAAGAAAAATCAGATTTTTCTTATATCATAACTTTATAATGAGAAAAACAATCTGCACACCAAAAACAACCTTCTAATACCTTTGACCAAAATCAAAATCTAAAAGGGATTCTTAGAGTCAAAAATAAATTATTTTCTCAGTCTATTTATTTTTAGATGCGATTAGACAAGGGAAGTTGGGCACACTATGGAAAACCTTTTTCTTCACATTCTCAGACTCTGAAGAATAAAAACATCTGACGGGATTCAGTGACTAGGTGAGCATTGACAGTCATTAGACTTACCTTGACTTTGTGACATTTAGATGGCAAGAAAGTTGTTTGCAAGAATGTCAGAAGTTCATTCCTTATATTAGAGCCTATATTTTTTGCTGCTTCCTGTCTGTGCACTAAAAGGTGCTCAGTTTGAAAAAAAATATTTTGAGATCTCAGTATGCGCATGAAAATCTGATCAGGGTACAAACAGAGTGTGTGGCTGTGTGTGTAGTCACATCTGCACATGTGTTAATTCACATATTACCGACTAGCAAAGTAGAAAGCTTTCCATGTTTCAAACAGCTCCTTTTTGAGGGTCTTTCCTTTCTTCATCGTTTGAGGTCTTTCCTGTATTTGACACTCACCACTGCCAAATCCTTAGCTAGAACTTCTGTTCAGCATAAACTTCGCCATCTGGCACTAGACTCCAGCAAAAGCTGTGATTGACTCCCTAACACTAATGCCTTTAATTATTCCAAAACTGAGGTCTGGAGAGGATAACTTGTGCACAGGTCTATATGGCCAAATACCTTACTTGAGCATAAGCCATCAAAAGCTATATCCTAGACAATGTCAATTTATTTAGAATTAGGAGAGACTTAATTAAAATTAAAAGCTTCAGTTCTCAAATATTTGATGCCATACCTATTTCCAGGGCCCTGGAATAAAAGTTTCTGTAAATGGAGGGAGCTACCACCAGAGCCAGGCACAAGCTGCGCTCCCAGAGTACAATAGAAGAATGGTCAAACTTTTGTGCTTGAGGTTTTTCACATTGCTTTCCTGGAAACTGGTGAACCAAAGAGTTTATTTGCCCTTTTCTCTTTTTGCCCCCTCAGTTTCCCATCTACTCACAGCTATTTTAAAAAACCCTAAAAATGTCAACATATTAATGAAACACAATTCAGTCAAAGTTTTCATGGCTTTTTTCCTTTCATATTGTTTGTCTCAGACTTCATTAGTGAGGATTATTTCAGATATTTATTTTTACGTTAAGAATGATTCACAATACGGACAGCCCTAACTATTCACATTACTCATATCTTCTTAATGACTGGATTTACTTCTTGCCTTGAAACTCCACCCATTCCCTCCTTGGCTCAGCTTGGAATGCAATTAACTATATTTCAGGCATCACAACGCTGCTTTCAGATTGAATTGTTGCATCAATCATCACACAGTAGGACCAGTTACTGCTGCAAATTCAGGATGTAGAACTATAAGTGGCATAAATGGGAGCAGAGTGGAACTGAGGTTCATTAATTAGAAAGGAGAAAAGCAGAAATAATTTTGTATCTAAATCAAGAGACCTCAAAATGAGATAAAAAATGTCAATCATGTCACTATTTCTAAGAATAAAATATTACTTATTTGTTATTAAAATGTTTTAAATAAAAGATATGTTAGAAAAGGTGTTTGATTTGCAAAATAAAAGAGAATGTTTTATTTTAGATGAAAAAAAAGAAATTGAGTGACCTTGCTCTTCACCAAGAAAATAAAAAATTATTTTTTTCTTGACACAAATGAACCTTCTGGTATTTTTTTTTCATTTTAGCCACAGAATGACAGAAAAAATAATCAGTTTGTCACATCGCTCCACGTAGAAGACTCCATACTGCTGTTTGTAAGTTTATCAAAAGCTTAGTTCTTATCCACTTTTGTAAAACATTTTGGGATCCTCAGCTCAAAGGCATTGCATAATTGCAAAGCATTACTGTGTTTATGCTGTTACCCTCAGGATATAAAACATAAGAAATTTTTGTGGCCTATGATTTCACTCCATATGCTGGTCTGCCTTAGCTATTTCTATTGTTGTTTGCAGCTGTAGGAACTGGAGCACAGTTGTATTTTTCTACAGATGAAAACTGCTAAATTTTTTACTTTGAGGGACCTTTCTCAGTTTGAGACAGCCATGTTCCTGTACACTCTTCTAGAGGCTTGTATATCAGAGCTTCTGAACAATTAGCTTAAGTTATGCTCCATAAATATTCAACAAATTTGCCCCTCCAGTAAAACCACGTTGATGATCTGCTTTCATGAGCTGTTAATCACATTCCACCCCTGCTGTGAGGGCCTCAATCGGCCTTTCAGTGCAGATACAGTTAGTTTACAGATCTGGGGGTGGAGGCTGGTGAGCAGGAGGGTCAACAAGGGGCGTTTATCCAGAAGTGGAATAGCCAACATGGATTGCATTATTCTGTGAGGAGAAGAAAGCTGCATGAACTTTGCAAGCAGTGTTTCAGTGAAGACAGGCACTAATGATCTAAACTGCAAAGGTTACCTTTGCTTTGTCCCTTCAGTAAAGAGTGTGTGCATAGAAAGCAAAAGGCCTGGGTTTTTAAATAAAATTTTAAAGCTTTTTTTCATATTTTTGGTGAAGAAATGAGACTTGCTGATTTCTCTGGGATCTGACATTGTTTTCACATAACCCATCAGGTTTAGTTAGTGGTTAAAGAAATAAAAAATGAAAATTAATTTCGTGGGCAGGAAAGAGCTGATGAAGCATGCTAGATGTATGAAGCTGGGTCACTCTGCACAATGAAGAATGATTTCTACTCAAGTGAGTTTACATGTATATTGTCAATCAGCATCAGATTTAGGTTCAAGCAGATGCTGAGCACAGGAGGGACCACAAAGTCCTTCATTCCAGCCTGCTAAGTTTTCTCATCTTCTTTCTTAAATTTTTTATCACATTTCTAAAAAGAAATGTTGCTCTCCACTTTCTGTGATTCACAGGTTCCTCTAATCTGAGGAATTGCTATACTAAGGAAAACTTTTGCTGAGGAATTATCTGATAGATTACCTACCATTATCTGTTTCAGTCTTCATGGAGAGCAATAGGGAGTCACTTTTAATTTTTTCTCTGCCTAGTAGGACCAGAGCAATTAAAGTAATAATTTCCTTAATTCTGTCTTTTCGGAGTGGTTTTCCTCTAATCAGGTCTATTGAAAAAAAATATATATCTTTGGTCTATGTGGAAAAATAATCCTACTACTTTTCCAAGCGCACTGCCACTGCCAGGCTACTGTCTCCAAACACTGTGATGCTATCTAGTGTTTGGATAAAGGATCTGTCAAATATAGTCAGCCATTTGCCAAGTAGTATTTCAAAGAATTTTGTGTCACCCATTTCATTCAAGCACAGGACAGGGACCCATGTAACTCTAGATCGGGATGAGAATACTTTTCACTGGATGTTATGACCTGTAATGAAAGCACCAGTCATTACACCTACTTTTGTTGCTTTGCCTGACTCAAAAAACTGATTTCCTGGTGGACAGCACTGCAGTGTACTGGGATGCATGTATACTGATGCTGTATACTGAACTCCGTACTGAGTTCCAGAACCACCCTGAGAGGGACAGATGCTCCTTGTAGAAGTGCCTTCCTACGCAGGAAGGTAACAAGTGGCGCTTAATACTTTCTCTGACCATGAGCTTGCTTTCCCCCTTTAACTTTCACCCATGTTCAGCTCAAAACCAAAAAATCTGCTGTGATTCAGTGAGACCCATGAAAGACTGAGCTTATCTGGGACTTAGCAGCCACTACAGGCTGTACAACAATATTTAAGTGTCTACTTAAATATGACTATGAGAAATGAGTGTCAGCCATTCAGCCAGTGTAATAAACACCTCCTTTGGTTTAGATAAATGCACTCAAACCAGTTGATTGATTTGTGAAAAATATTGTTAGGTGGCGCATTTTTATAACTGAATTTTCTGCGAAATGAAGTAACTATTTACTTAAAATGGATGGGGGAGGGGTGTTTTTAAAGTATTTGTTGAATATTTTTATTCACAGCTGCAGAAGCTTTGTTTCTATTCTGCGATAGAAGAAAACACTGCTACACAGAAACCTTTAGATATTACGAACATAATTCACCATTAATTTTCACAAAGTAGTTTGCAATGGATGCTTTAAGAAAATTATCACAAAGCAGTATTTTAACAGTTATTGCATCCAGCAAAGAATTTGGGCAAAGTGCCACAAAAGAAATACAAATAAAGTGAAAAGAAAGCACAGATATGAACTGTTTGCAGTTTTCCAATCTTCACTAATACAGTGTTTTACAAAATGTACATTCCAAGCCTACATTTGTTAAAATGCTCAATCAATTTGAAGTATTTTTCTCTGACAGTGGTTTAAGCAAATTGATTTATTTCTTTATGCTGAACCCAAATTAACAGATCATAGTTCCTACCCAGTTAATTCACTGACACCAGAAGTTCCCACTTTCAATAATGTGATTCCCTTCTGAATTCACAGCAATTCCTGTTGCCAAATGCAGCCAACAGTAACAGATATAACCAGATATAACTTCTGTATTCAGATGAATCCACTATTTTATTTATGATTTAAGGATTTGTTTGCTTGATCTAGCCAAGTTTACTTGCTTGTGGGGGTTTTTGCTTCCTTTTCCTTCCTGAAGCTCTAGGTTAGGCTAGGCACCCAAATGGAATGCTCCTTTGAATGCTCCTTAGTCTGACTGAGAGCATGAGCTGTCTTATCCTGCTCTGGGCTCCTACAGAAACAGTGCGTTCAGTAAAATACTCCTGTGATCACTGCCCTTTACTGCATTCCCTAAACTTCCTCCTCTGCGGCTTCAAAGGCAAGTCACATTCTCCCAGCAAGGCTCAGACTTGTGTTGAACACAGCAAAGCAAAAGATATGACTCCAAAGATATGGGGGGAAAAAAAGAGATATGATCTTAAAGATACAGGACAAAGGTTATGACCCCAAAAGTCCCAGCAACTTATAGGGCCAAGCTCACTCACATCAGGAGAGGGTAACTCAAGAATAGCTTCCAGTACTTGTTTTCTTTCTGGAGGGGTGAACCAATGTGTTGAGCCTCCTGGCTGATTCTGCAGCAAAGTCACACCTACAAATATTTCTTTTAAATCACTGAACTTGACTAACTTTGTAACATGAGAGTCAGCAGGTCTGGTGCATTAGTTTTAAAATACCCAGCCTGGGCAAATAGCAATGAAAAACAGATGTGTCAAAAGAGGAAAAGGTGCTCATTGCAGGTTTTGTGTAGTTTTCCAGATAATATGAATTATACATTTTTTGAGTCAGAATGGGTCTATCTGGTTCTGCAAGGGCCTACTATTCATTAAATCAGTGGTCTGTAAAGAGATTCAGCTGTGAGCACGCCCGAATCAGATTTGGTCCTGAGTTGCTCTTTTGTCAGCTTAAACCAGACTTCTTTGTAAGATTTCATCTTGGTGTGCCCCTGCTTTCTACTAAACGAAACAAAGCAGAAAATTAGGTGTCCCAGCACCTCCCAGGATGCAAGTGTTTGCTGTCTTTTTCTGATTGCATGAGACAGGTACTTACACCTGTTGCTCAGCTTGTCATTTATTCTGCTTTTATTTGGAAAGTTTCTGTTGGGGTTATACGTTGGCCTAATACGCAGGTGGGATTGTTTGTAAAACCTTGCTGGGAAAAAAGTGACTATAGTACACTATAAAAGCTCTGCTGTAAAATGATGGTACTATACTTCCTGGCAAGGTAGTGATTGTATTATAAAACCTGCATAATGATTTTCAGCCTGCTTGCATCAAGAATGCAGAATGCGAAAACATTATAGGAAGTGAGTGAAACTAGAATTTTCATTATAGCTTGCAACATTCTTTTCAAGTCCTAACTTAGCTGCCAGAAGTGTTTGCAAATTGCACTGCCTTTAGATGCTGCTATTTAAATCAATAATTTTAACATTGCCAACTTCCACACAAAATGAGTAGTGTGCAACTAAAACAAGTAAGATCATTTTTATAACTTAAAAAGAGGTATAAGCTTGAGTTCAGGTTTAGCACTCAACATGCTAAAAACAATACCAACAGTACTCAAGAACTAAGTACAAAAAAGGATGGAACTTCTGGGAATAAAAGAGCTTTTCCTTGTTGTGTTATGTTTGCTATGTACAGATGGCAATGCTTTTGAGAACACTCACGTCTCGTTTGATATCCAATACATTTGTGTCTGTAGAGGGATTTTTGTATATATTATCAACGTACTTTGTATTTAAGAGACACCTTTCTGAACTCAACTCTACCTAATAATATCTCTCAAGAGATTTTAATTGAGGGATGATTATGCTTTTTGTACATACAGATTATATCTTCTAATAGCTATTGAAATTAAATAAAATTGACATTTAATTTCTAAAATCTCCCATTTATTTGCTGGTGGAATAGTTTTTCTTTCTTACACTAAAAAAGGCTGCTGTTTTGTCTGTTATAGGCACTAAAACTGTCAGTGTGGTGAAAACTGCACTGTGTTGGAGCTTCACTGAGCATCTTTTACTCTATTTTCATTTTTGTCAGCTGCAACATAAGGCTGTGAGTCTTTTTCAGCTCTGAAAAATATACAATATTGCGTTCAACACTCATTGTGACTAAACAACTTTTTTCAGCTTAGGATAATTAGATTATTGTAACACAGTAATATTGTATTGTCTAAGAATGACTTATTTTTCTAAGCTGTGTTTTTTTTTCACTTATTGATGAAATACTTCTGATATTTCTGCAGATGCATTGAGGAAAAAAAACCTATCATACTCCAAGCAGTTTATCTTCTCTGGACCTCTAAAAATCCTTTTTGCAGCATGTAGAACTCTTTCTTATGTGTAGAACACAGTTCATATTGGAAGTAGAAGCAATTGCAAAGAAATATTTCTATTTTTTCTCTATCATTGTTGAAGTTTTTGATATCATAGAAAGGGGTTTTAGATTTTAGCAATGTAAAGAGGTATTTTATTTCCTCTTGCTTGTTTCTACGCTGCCACTTTTAGTGGCTCTTAAAATATTCATGATTCCCACAGAAAATGCAAACTGTAAGAGGGACAATTTTCTGATTGCTTAATCACATGAACTAGACAAACACTTAGATTGTATCAATTCTTCAAGCAAGTCACCGTTATAATTAAAGTAGCAGCTCTCATTTTTTAGGATTTTAAGTCTTCTTATAGATTACCATTTGAAAACTCCCATTCTCAAAGGCCAATTAAATTGCACTATTACTGCATTTCACAGCTAAATAATACCACAGCTAATGTAAAACTGCTTCTGAAGACCTCAAAAGGTGCCTTTAAAGCAAAGATTCAGTGCCTAAACACGTTTCCTCAGAAAAAACTTCTGCCTTCAGGCAAAGAAATGTATATCTGTGGCAGTAATGAAGGAACTGCATATATTACATACCACGTAGCAAGTTACTTTATTAGTTACTTTATGAATACTTTCTTTTAATGTAATTTCTTTTTTAAACTTCATTTAAAGTTCATGCAACTTAATTTTATGCACAAATCTTGATTTTCTTGTTGTTGTTGGTTTTTTGTTTGCTTTTGTGGGTTTGGGTTGTTTTTTATGGTTTTGTTGGTTTGTTTTTTGGTTTTCATTGTTCTAAAACTAAAATCATACTGCTGGTTTATCAAAAGGTGAGATTTCTTTTTTGTTAAAAATTTATAGAATAGCCTTGGAATTCAAGATTTGGGATATCTGCTTTTCTCTTTAGTTTCCTATTCATAAAACTTAAACTGAATCATCACTTACAACTGGAAAATAACACGGCCTAAAACATAACTCATGGGTCAATGTTGAAGAGTAATGTAGAAGAGTTTTTTGCAAAAAGATACAAGACCTAAATAAGCATTAGGTGCAGTTCTCAAAGAAAAGCTGACATTGATTTTCCTTTTGGTTCTCTTTTACTGCCTACCTGCAGTAACCTATTACAAATTTTTGATTAAATAAACTGGTGGTGACCTTTGGCACACGTCACATTGTCATGGTTTATTGCAGCTCAATGGAAACAGTTCACAGGCACAGCTCCTAGGAATGGTTATCCCAGCTCCTGCTGGGAAAGTTCTGGGGTACATTACGCCCCTAAGGCTGCACAGCCATCAGCTGTGCACTGTGACCTACTGCAAATCACCAACAGGTTCCTCCTCTCTTCACACCCCTCTTTTCTGCCTATGCTTCAACTTTCCTCCCTGCACTCTTCCCAGTCCTGAATCCAATTCTGGTCACACTTGTGTTAGTTCTTGCATCCTCTGCACACCTGCTTGGAAAAGTGTACTAACACCACATCCAACTGTCCACATTCTCAATAGCTCTGTTATCCCAAAATCCTGGCTGCTTTGATATTCTGCATTCAGAATCACAGCCAATCAGATAAAAATTGTAGTGTTTGTATTTTTTCAGGATGATTCACAGGGACACTATGGGTGTGAAATTTCACTTCAAGAAAAAGAAATTTTCACTTTTATTCCTTTTTGAAGGTTATGTCATTAAAGAGCTCAAGATTCTTAAGGAGTAGAACTAGCTAAACTTAAGAACAGACAAGATTGAAGAAAATTTCTCTGTGATATAATTTCAGAGTAGTCCAATTTTCATGACACTAGAGTTTTTTCTCATACCACATTTTTTCTGCTAGCAGTTTTTTTCCTTAAGTTTTATACTTATCACAGCTGAATCATATTTAACATAGCTGAATCAGAATCTCGGGTATGGGGGAAGTGATCACGATCCTAGAAAAGGCTATGAACCTCCATAGCATGTAACATGCTACAGACTCATAAAAGGCATCTGCTGCCAGTCAGTTTTTTAAAGCCTGACTCACAAATACCCTAATATTCAATCAATATTACTGACAGTCTGAAACAGATTTTTTTTTAATCCTAGTGTACTGCAAAATACTGTTCTAGCCTCTTTTTCTCCTTCATCTCATCTATTGCACTTCTGCTCTTAATCCCATTCTTCCTTTTATTTTTTTTACTTTCAAAACATATTTTCTGTGTTAAACTTATTCTTTTTTGTATCTGCTCCAATTTTCACCTTCCCTCTATTTCCCCTTCCTCTTCCTATATTTCTTTTAAGAGTTACCTTAGTTAGCTATCAGACAACACCACTTCTCCCAACAGCATTACCTCTGCTACACTAAGATTGAACCACTTTCAAAGCAAGCAGTCTTCTTTTTGATAATCCTTGACATGTACCTTATAAATCTTACTCATTCCTATGGAAATTTCCCAGAGTTTTGACCAAACAATTGCATTTAATACATAAATGCTTTATAATCAAATAATCCATCATTTAGTTACAGCCTGTCTCAAAATACAGAATTTTCTTCATCAGTTGGAGTTAGTAGGTATTTTTTTTTTCCAGACAAACATTTAGACTACCAGTTTCCACCTTCCCTGTATCCAAGCTAATTCCTCTCAAAAGCAGGTATTCAAAGCAGTGACCTCTTGGGTGGGAAATACATTATATTGTTCTGCAGAAGAATGCCTGTTCAGTAAGAAAGACTTCAACCTCTTAGCTGTCAAGGGCTGCCCTGCCTCCTATCAGATCATACTCTCAAGAATTTGCTGTGTTTCACCACACGGAGATCTACTATCTACTTCTCCACTGGGTCTTCCCACCTAAATTAATTACCAAAGAAACAAAAATAAAAACCATATTCACAAAACAAGTGAAAAGCTACAATTTGGTCTAATCTTTTTCCCTGCATGGTTTATATTGCAGGCATCTCTCCCCATCTTCCAAACTGTCCTCTGTTGAGGAAAAATCAATGGTCCCAAGTGCTTGCACAGGCATCTCAAGTCCTTCATGAGTGTACTACTCACAGAAAGGTTCTGCATCTTGAAAGACAAATGTGCATCATTAATCAAAAAATGTTTGCTTTGGCTAAATAAGATTGCAAATGATAATTCAACCTGCAGAGTACATGATGGGTTGATTTGTAGAGCACATAAACTGACAGGGCACTCATCAGTAAGTGAGGAAACAGAGATTCACATCACTGCTCCAACTTAGCCACCTCAAAAGTCCTGAACAGGCTGCAAAATCTTTCATTTTGTACCTGAAAGGTACACAGAAAAAGCGATTTCCCCACTTCATGTGAGAATTGGGTCAAGACATCAAGCCATTACAATGCACACACTTGCTGCAGTGCTTTATAGACATCATAGCTCTCCATTGCATTTAGGAAAGCTTGTATTCAAGATACATATTTGGGAACAATGACATTCAGATGGATTTTTAGTTTTCTGAAGCATCCTTAATAATAGGTACATATTACTATCAGTGGCATTTGATTACTCTTTATTTGTTTTTCTTCATAAAACAGCATTTTGAAAAGGCTTGGTTTCTATGCAATATTTCATATACATACATTTCACTAAAATATGTATTTTGACAAATGCATAATTTGCTGCAACTGCCTAAAAATATCTTCCATGCTGAAAAATCTTTCATTTTAATATATTCCTGATAGTTCTTTATGGGCTTATTATTACAAAGTATTGTTATAAAGTATTACAGCCTCCTGTCTTTCTTTTTTTTCATACTTGGGATTTTTTATTCAACTTTAATATTCCTCTAAGTGCAGAATTATTATTTTTTTTTTAATTAGGGGACACACCACTAGATACTATAATAAAAGTAATATGTATTTACAGCTGAAAAGTGGTGCTCACCAAAGTGTAAAAACATCATCACAGACAGTCCCTGTTCTCAGTAGTTTTCCTCAGGCAGGTCAGATAAACACAAAAAAAAGAGAGTATGACATGCAAGTAGACCAGCCATCACACTATTAGTTTCAACATGGTTCATAAGGAATGCAGACATACATATGCAGTCAGTTGTAAGAACTGAGGTTTACTGCAGAGAGAAAAAGCTAAGTAGAAGGAAATGTAAACACAGGGAAGTGAACAGAGAAGGCAAAGACAGAAGTGACAGGCATAAGGAGGGGAGAAGGGTAGGACAAATTACCAGTCCCTTGGTGACCAGAAAAACTAACAAAAGACCAATCCATAAAGATTCCCAGAGATCTGATGCATTTCCTACAGGCATAGTAGTAATAGTAGTATTTCATCTGATGTAGGAAATCCTCATTCAGTCAAACAGCATCCTTTATGTACATATGCACTTTCCTTCTTGGCTTGAGAGATTACACAAACTACACACAGATGGTAACAGAATGCTTAAACAGCAGCAGCCTGGGAGCAGGGCTGTTGAAACTCCTCTCTAGTACAAACAACATATTGCCAAGCAATGCCAAGGCGATGCAGCACAATTCTGGGACCTGGCTGGACTCTTTGACCCCTGTCCTAATGATTCTAGCTGCTTGGATACCACAAAAAGATGTTGCCCTTGGTAGCTATCTGGAGAAGCACGGGAGAATCCGGGAGATTTGTTCCACCTGCCCCATTCCATCTCAGAGGAAGAGGTTTACTGGCAGTGAGCCATTACCTGGCCTTTGTCAATCCCAGATAAGTCTGTGACTTAAAGACACAAGCTTTTCTCTTTCTCAAATCCTGCATCAGCTTTTGGCTGTACCCAGGCAGCTGGCTTTCAGACTTTAATGCTCTTAAAAGACATCTGTTTTCTAGGGTTTATTTAGTTCAGTAGAAGTTTTGTTGGTTTTATATTGATACCAAGTAGAGCTCCCTGGGACACCTTTCATGTTGTGAGACAGTAATTTGTATTTGCAACTGCTGCTTACTGCTGTGCAGAGATCAATATCTGCTGTATTTTGCCCTCTTATTTCACAAAATATGAGTTTAGAATGCAATCTTTTATTACATATTCCTCATAACAAATCAATGTTCCTATGTAATATCAGTCTTCCTTATTCATCCCAAGTAGATTTTATCACTACTTTTCTCTCTGTTTCTTCTAATTTAGACTATTATTATCCTAAATTCTGGGATAGCATTTAGCTTCTCCAGCACCTTTCACAGAACATTTGTAATTCATAAAGGACAGAAGCCACAAATACAAATTTGGGTCTGTATCCTGAACTTAAACTATCAAGAGTTTTTGTTGATAAATTTTTCCACTGATAAGAGTAGATCCACGTTATTTTGGTTAGCCTTTCTGGGGCACCTTGGGTGATATTCCTCTCACCTAACTTCAGGCATTGAAATGTTATTTTACTGTATTCCTTCCTTGTGGAACTAAGTAGAGGAACTGCACTTTGGAGGCACTAATCTCTCTCAAATGACTCGACTCATAAACAACACTGACTTTACATGCTGATTCAACCACATAAAATTATTTGCGATGATCTACTAGATCACAAATATAGAACTTGTATAATTGTTACCCACTTGATGGATGGATTAGTTGAGATTAATCACACTACTAGAATCTACTAGTGAATTCTACTACAACTAATAGACCATCAATACAGAATATACATATAAGCCTTACTCATTTGATGGAAAGATTCTCCATAGATGCTTTGCCAAGCAAAACAAAAACAAACAAACAAACAAAAAAAGTCCTGCAATAAGACAGCAAAAAGTCTCTTGATTAAGTCAGTTTTGTCAGTGAAGTTTCTTGCCATAAAATTTGAACAGCACAATGTGATGTCTTTCACAGAATGGCTGCATCATCTAGTTGGCATAGGAAGACTTTTAGAGAGGAAAATATTTCAAGGAAGATGAAGAGAATTGCAAAAATATATTCCCTTTACACATGTGCATGTTTGGCACATTTTTGGTATTTTTGTTTTTTTGAACAAGCATGCTTGTTCGAAAAGCTATTTTCTCAGCCTCATGATAAGTAAAATAATGTATATAATTACACATTAGAAGCAAAGAAAGGTTTCAATTGATTTAATTTATTTATATCTCTCTTAATCCTATTTCATCCATTCAGTTTTATCACATTTCAGTCTCTGCTGCAGTCTGTTATCACTCCAGCCCTGAACCTCCCACTGTCTGGTTATACCCACTGTAGTCTTTTTATTTCTGGCACTTAGCTGATCCTATCCTTCAAAAGTTTTATTCCTCACAGAATGTAATCTGACCACTTAACTTTTATATATCTGTTCCTTTACTCCACTGTCTCTTTTTACCAGGATATTGAATATCTTATGTTTGCCTCTTCACTTTGACTATATGCTTCTTGCTTTCTGTGGACTGAAGTAAGTTCAAGGCAGACAAATAACCAGTAATTTATGTACCATTTTCAGTGTTTGCTTCAGACATGGTATTATCTGATAACAAATAGAGTGACATTTATTGGGGTTTTTTATTCACAGGTTTTTCTGTCATCTCATGGAGATAGCTGTCTTCATGACAGAGTAGTAACTTGTCACTATATCATCCCAGGATTCAATATCAAAGCCTTGCAGGAATCAGCTTTCAGAGCAGGCTGAATCTGATGTCAGGAACATTTTGATAGGTCACAGATTACTTCATCTAACCTGATGCTGCTAGTGGCAAGCTCAAAATGAGACTGTGCTACACCCTCCTGAATAGTCACACTGTGTGCACAAAACCTTTGTCCTTTTCACTTGCAAACATCAGAACACCCTGCAGAAAAAAAAAAACAAAACAAAAAAACAAAAAAACCCAAACAAAAACCAAGCATAGATTGCAAACTATGTACTGTTGGTATGGCCTGGAAAGAATGGAAAAATAGAAAACTGGCCATTGGTCTTGTGCAAAAAATTCCATCAGGCAAAAAGGAACAGAGGGTAATATATTTAGTTTTTTTATCATTTGGGGAAAATGTGATTTCATTTTACAGTACTAGGAGTAGAAATAAGAGTAATTTAAGAAAAAAATGTGATTCATAATTTCTCATAAACTTCAGCAGAGCTTCAGAAAACACAATGCATTTTCTGTGCTATTATTTCTGTGCATTCCTCAGTGAAATTCTCCCTCAGGAATCTTCATTTTTTGAAGGAACGCAGTTAAGATGATATTTACATAAAGAAAGCAAAACTTTTCAGAGTTATTTTGCAGGAATTGTCCAACCATCAAGATGTAACTTAAAATGTTTGGAAAGTACTGAAATAAGCAATTCTAGACATGTCTTCTTGGAAATATTTTGAATTAGAAAATTATACGCCTGAAGTCTTTAACCAGTGAAGTACCCTTCTACCTGGTTTTAGGGAATTCTTTTAGTCTGTCTTCTCTCCCTTCTGTCTTTCTCCTAAGGGCAGATTGCAATGTCAGGACCAGGAAAACAACATTATTCAGAATAGTCAATTAGGTCTTAATTGTTAAATATGATAAACTGAATAATCTCAAAATATATATATTTCAAAGTATGTTAAAATTAGGCGAAAGAGGCATATGATGACTAATGGAGAAAACAAAGGTCAGCTAGGTCCAGATGGCTCATTTGATAAGCCACTCACAAATATGAAGGTGTTCTTACAGCTCTAAGAGAACAGGATAACCTGCATAAATAAACTGACCAATAGATTGACATGTGCAGAAAAAATTTAGGTTCTTATGTTAGTTTATTTTGCTAAAGTTTGGAAAGCAGTCGTATTGAAAAAACTCAGTCAGTGAATTACTGTAACCCCATGTAATAGATTTAAGCAAAGCTCATCACATCAGGTGTTATTTGCATGAACTCTCCACACCTCAATTTCCTCTTTAAGATGTGAAGAGGAGTGTCTCAGGGCATTCAATCAAATATTTTCACATTTTATACCAATTACCCATACATTTTAGGCACACATTCAAACATTCTACTACTTAATTGTTATAATTATTGTACATTCCGTGTCTCTGAAACATGCCAGATTTGTAATTGCAAGGAAGAAAATTATCTTGAGACATGCTCTAACAAAACAATGAAAATAACCTAGGAACAATGACCCTTTTGTTTTTATTCTGCCTACAGTATTTTCCTGGTGTCTATACAAAAGCACAGTAAACATTTAATCTGAATTAGAAGAAAAAGCTTCCTGCTATCTAGATACCTTAAAATCCAAAAAGAAAATTTGCTATGTAAAAAATCTTTATATGCAACTGAGTCCACTTCTAATTTTACTCTTATTCTACAACATCCTCCATCCTTTTGTGCAGTAATCTCTCTGAAAACAATCCTACAAGGGGAAAAAGAATGACAAGAGTGAGGTAACTAGTCTGCAATGCAGTTTGGAAATCAAATCCTAACAGAAAAAAAAAAAAATCCTCACTGTGCTGGCATACAAAATACCAAGCTGAGTCACATTTTAAAACTAAATTCCGGAGATGCCTACAATTGACATAGATGAGCAGCTCACAATGCTTGGCTCACACCTTGCTTGTACAGCTAGATTATGATCCAAAATGATGTCATTTCCTGCAAATGTTCTCCAAGGAAATCTACTTGAGAGACATTGTCAGAGCAAATCTACCACACATTCAGCTTTCAATTTCATCTCAGCAAGTACCTGCATCTTTTAAAACATGACATTTCTTCACTATGAGGAGCTGTAAAACTCTAACAGAGTTGATTACTTAGCCAGCGTCAAAGGTGTGAGGTTGTGTTCTTATTTATATGAATACAATAAGAAAAGGAATAGGAAAGTATGGAAAAACACCTAAGCTGGATGAATTTAGTGCCTAGGACAGTTTCTGAAGAGGCCTTCCTCCTTTTGCAGGTTTTAGAAATTTTCCAGTTCTTTAAGGAGTCAGTCACTGCTGCACCGAGATCATTCACTTTTAAAGTCTAATGCCTGGTCTATCAGGTTGCAGCATCATGTTCTGTCTCAGACCCATAATAATGTCTGGAAATTTTTTTAGTAAGTGGTGTAGGTTTAAATTTGTTGAGTCAATAAGGAAGTATTAAACCAAGATTTCTGTATTTCTAGCCAAATCCTCTGACCATAAAGCTCTTCATAGAACTGTATTTCTTTAAGACTCAGGCACTTGTCTTCAGGGGAGGCGTCAGCTTGGCTCAGGGACAGGATTAAGAACTCAGACACTTACCCAGTTGTTCAACACTCAGCAGCTACATGCACATCCTGTTATTCTAAATGTCACTCTTACTTTACCTGGGAATTGCTTGTGATCCTTGGTTTCTAATATAGACTCCTTGCTTGGGAAGAACACCATAATAGAACAAAATTGTGCATTTGTCTGAATTGATCTTTTAATATTCATTACTTTGATCTTCTAGTGTTTGCAAAATGATTTGAAAGTCACTTTCTTTGCTAGTATTAATTAAATGTTATTTTCTTAGTAACAGGTTAGCTGTCTTGGCACTGTTCTGAGAAAGCTGCATGCCTGATTTCCTGCAGCAGTAGAAGCTTGTATGGGTCATCCACAATGTGCATAAGTATTTTCAGCATTATTATAATCTTACCAAGGAATTTCCTGTTTTTTAAAAGGTTGTAAATTTTCCCAGTGGTTGTCCTGGAAAGAATGAAATTGTCTTACCTATAACTGCCACTCAAAAAAGGTTATATTCATTGTTCATTTTAGTACAATTTATGTGATTTGTGGAAGAGGATAAGTGCTATGCAGATAATTCTGCAAATAAGAATTGTCTCTTCAGAATAACTTTTCAATGCAAGATTGGAAAGACCACCAATTTCCTATAAACTACCTGCACATAATACAATTGACAACTGAATTGGATATGGTGGTAGCAAAATCTGCTCAACATCCTCCAAGCTTCTCTTGTGTTATTACCCCAAAGGGTCTACCACAGCCAAGAGCATGCAAAACCTACTCCCCCAGACAAAGCATAGGGGATCCAGCCTTGCTGAAAATTGTTTTTCCTCACTGTTATAGAGTTTCTTAACTCAAAATACTTCCGTGTGCATTATAATATTTCAGATCATAATGAGGGTTATTTTGTTTATACTAATATTTTTATCACTTCTGATGCAGAATAGAAGAGTTTGCCTGTGCCAAAAGCTATTTTAGGCAAAATTGTTGTTAGGCTACCTCAGTAATCTAAACACTAGCTAATTAGATATATTTTATTACTTCTGCTCCCTATTGTTCAAGTTACTGAGACATGCTTCACTAGAAGTGAAACCTTGAAATATTATTGACTTTGTGGCACTACAACCATAGCAGTGGGAGAGTTGTGCATCTATACTTACCCATGCAATATTTGTTTAATTAATGGCTTAAGAGTAGTTCATTACTCATCAGTCTTTTCTGCGGGTGAGAAGTAGGCTTTTTCCATGTCATTATCCATATCAACCTGTACAGAGTCACTGTTAAAAGTTTTGAACATTTTTCATTGCAGTATTTCTGCAGCATTTGGACTCCCACTTCTGACTTAAAAGGTGACCAAATCAGGAGGTTTCCTGCAAAAAAAAAGTGCTTCCAACAGTTTAGAGAAGGTGGGAAACAAAGGGTCTGTAAATGCTGAGAGAAGGAGAGTGGAGACACTGGGGTATGGAACCTCTTTTTGCATAGATTTTGTTACTTGTTCCACAGGGCTGCAGCTAAAATGGAAGTGAGTCTACATCAAAGCCAAATTGGAAATGAATTCAATAAAAACTAATGAAAGATGTGATTATAGCTCTGTTTCTGATGTGTATCTGTCCCATGCTTGATTCTGCTGAAAATTCATATCCCAGAAACAACTTCTATGAGAACATTTTGTAGGAATTAAAGTTCTTTGTGTTTCGCAGTTTTGAAAAACTCCACCCAGATCTATTTGAGGTTCTCCTCTGGCTGGGTAGATCCCTACAACCAACTTGATCCTTCTGAGTGATTTTGTGTTCTGAAGGGGCTTATTGCCCCCTGTTCCAGATCTTAATTTTCCAGCTCAGGAAGGCAGATGAATCTATTACAAGCTATTAAGTTGGGGGTTTTTTTTCTGCTAATAACTTTTATGACTCCATTCCTTTTTTCCTAAACTGAAACCAATCCTTTCTTCATTGTATTCCTATGTGAATCAGTCACATTAATGATTCACTGCTGTCCATGGACAGGGATACACATGAAACGTGTAGTGTAAAAAAAAACCACCCACAGAAAAACTTGTCTCGTCTATATCCCATCATGCAAGAAGGAGTGATGTGTTTGAGCAATCGTGATTTGGAAGTTTTAGACAAAATCACCAAGTTATTGTTCTCTGTAACTAAAACATTATTTCTGCTTCTATTTTTTGCCTGAATTGCTGGGTGAAAACATTTTGAATACATTGCATGAGGCAATTTCAAGTGAAAACCTCTTCCTCCTCTTCTATAGAGTGTGGCTCCCAATGGCTCATTTTATGCTTCTTATGTGACATAAACACAAATCATAAAAAGGGAACAGAATACAAATTAAAAGGAAACTATTTTCCTGTAGTTTGTCTTCATTAGCATGTCACTTCACAGTAAAGAGGGTATTTCTCCTTTATCTGATTTACTTTCTTTTCACAGTTTCTTTTTAAATTTTGAAACAACCAGTACACATATCCTCACAATAAGCAATACTTCTGGAATTTTTTTCTGTCCAAATAATATAGTACAGATATGGAAAGTGTACGGGGAGCCAAGTTCCTCTGGCTTTGCTCTGTGCCGTTTCACAAGGCATACTGCTTTTACCAGAGGTGCTTTGTCAAAACATGTCTTAAAGGACTAAATTATCTTCTCATTGTTCAACAGGTATAACAGGATTCAAATTTCTTTCCAGAAGTAAAAGCTGTTCTCATATATAGTACTTCATGTCACGAACCAGAACTGCAAAGCCTTAGGAAAAAAAAACTTCTTAATTAAAATTGCGCTCTCAAAAAGGTAATACTATCACAACATCTCCAATTAGATTTTTAGCAAATTGAAACTGATAAAATAAACAGATTGTATGGCAGTGATTAGCAAAGCACTGAGCAGAATTTAGTCACTGAGTTGAACATATATGAATCATGGAAGGTAAAACCTCAAAGATACTTAATCAGAAAAAGATTATGTCAAGGGCAAGTATGAATAACATCTCTTCAGTATATTTTGAACAAGTGTGAAAACAAATAATAATATTCATATATGGAAACTGTTATTGAGAGCAGTTTACTAGAACATTGTCGCTGGAGTTTTTGTCTTTAAATAATTATGCATAAATGTAATTTGTTGAAATAAATATTGTTCTTTTATTTATAAAAACCAAACAGCAGCTCGATTTTCTTTGGAGTGTACAACTAAGTTCTGCTAATAATAAAATTGCAGAATATTGCAAGCTATTGCATCATTAATCCCTGTATAACCATTTAAATATTGTGGTCATAATTGCTTTAATAATGTTTTCCCGTACTGTCTTAATGATTTGTAATAGTTCCATTTTCCTGGAAACTCTAATCTACCATGCAAATAAAGGGGACAGAGATTTATACAACCAATGCAAGACTGAATCTTGGGAAAAAAACCCTAAATGCACTCACTACATACTAATTGTAGTTTATGCCATCAAGTGCTCCGTTTCCAGTCCTACCCTGTGGGCACTTACAAGCACTCTTTCCAGAAATGAGAATGGGCTGACCTCCCATTTTGTGCAGTCTAGGAGCTTCTGTGCTCTAGAAAGTATTAGGACTTCCAACAGGATATTTCTGTCAAATAATAACTAGAAAGCAAGAGAAAATCCACTGGTCAGTTGTTGTTCTTCTGTTCATTCGCCAAGTGTGAAGAACAATGCCCCTAAAAGGACTTTTATTTTCTCCTGGACACAACTGAAAACCTGCTGGCATTGAGATACCTAACAGTTGAGTGTGGAAAAAGATTAATGCAAACATTCTCAAAAGTCTCACTCTGTGCATTAAAATATTATGTACTTTCCTGTTCTTCTCAGGCAATATGCCATCTGCAGAAAAGTTTGCCACCTTTTCTACTTTGTTTATAATTTCTTCTGAACTGTAAAATCATGATTTATAGAAAAGGGAGGAAAGGATTCCTTTCTTATTTGGTATTAGCCCCATGGTTCATGCACCACTGTCTTGAAAATATCTATGGTGTAGGCAGCTGTAAAATATACCAGAGAGTTTTTCTTCCTGTGAAAATGTATAAAGTTTGACCTCCGAGTTAAATTTTCCATATTTCCAATAATGTAATATAGATAGTAGATACAGATGCAATTAAACTAAGGTCTGTGATCTAACATCAGCCATTTCAGCTTTTGTAAATGGTTTTTACTCTGCTGCTTTTGGTTTGTGTGTCTCAAAGTCTGTTTTAAGCAGAAGAGTTCATTTATTTTCTGGGATAAAAAATAAGGCAATAAGAAAATAAATCATTATCCATGTCCTAGAAGCATTTTATTGTTCCTCTTAGTCTCTTTAAATTGTGTTTAAAATGTTCAGAACACATTATATATCTACATATATATGTATATTATTTCTTACAAATAGAGTAGAGCTAAGAAAAGATTAATTAGTGGCCAATAATAATGATAGTACTGGAAAAAAGACTGAACAAGTGGTAAGCTAAATTAAAGTCCTACTTGACCAAAAGCAGCCTGGATTTTTTATGTCTGAAAATAGTAATTGCAGTGTTTGAAGTGTTTTGAGCACTAACGCCACAGGCAGTAATATCTATCTTAAATTTCTTCTGGGCACAGTTGGCTTCAGTGGTACTTTCCCTAATTTATAAGACTTAAGTATAAAGAGACAGGTGTAAGTGCCTTGCAGGAATGCTTGCTCCTCTTTGCATTGTCACACAGGTTGCTTGGAAAATCATAAACCTCTGGAATAGCAACACCAGTTTAAAAGGAAGTTTGTGACAAACGTTGTCATGGCATGGTGGAACAATCACTGCAGGATGTTTACAGCCCAATACTCGTCCTCAGTTTTACACTGGAAACCAGTTAAAATGCTGTTAATGTATGCAAAATTCATAAATATTCTGCTAAAGAGTGGAATACCATGTATTTGTTTAACCAGTTCAAATTCCCAAATTCCCGGGAGCACCAGACGAAACAATATTTTTACATGTGCAGATGGAAGGACTGATTCTCCACTGCCTTCCACTGCACATTTGTAAAAATTTGAGTGCAGCTTCTATTCTGACAAGTCCTTCACTTTAACCAGGCTTTGGTCCTCTTAATATTTTCAGCCTGGTAAAGAAACTGGCCATCTGCCAATGTTGCTTGAACCACCCCCACCTCTGACACTCACAGATTAACAGATTTGGTGGGAATGGTAGTGAGCTTGTTAGGCTCATTTGTCAAAATTGTTTTGAACAGATGTCTTGATTAGTTGCTTATAACATTAAATTAGCATTTTTTTATGCTAATGGATTTTTTAAAGTAATTGATCCAGAGTGAATTCAGGAATACAGAAGTGAGAAGAAATGGAATGAAATTGTCCCACTTACAGATTAATTTCCAAATTCCCTTCAGGGAGTCATATCTCTAGTGGAGATTTAAAGCAAAAAAGCTAAGTTACAGTTTCACAGAGTCCAAAAATTTCCTTTCATTACAAGAATAGAGGAAAAATAAATAAGATGGTTGCAGAACTATTCAAGGATGCTCAACTTTTTCTAATTAAAAACCAAATTTGTATTTGGAATTAATTTTGAATAGCAATATCACATCATACTTAGGGCATTGGCATTTCCAGTGTCAAAACTCATTTGGCATTTCTGAGTCACAACTGTTGGCCACTTTTTTGCATTCTGTCTCTTTTGATTACCTGGCACACCAATATAAAGAACACATTTGAGAATGTTAGTCAGCATACTGGCACCAGACATTATGGTCTTACTGATATCAGGAGGCCATATCCTCAACTGCATTTCAAAGTTCAATTTTACTCATGGGGACAAAGGACAACCTTCTTTACAAGTCATGTTTTATGAACCATTCCAGTAGAGCTGACTCTTGAATACTGTGTGGAAGAGTTAGTCATCATATAGCCTGCAAAAAAGGACCCCCTGGTTACTGAAGTTTAGTAAAATGCTGCAACTCGCCTCAGAAAAATCTCTTTTCTCACAGCTGTTTTCCAGCCCAGTCACAATATTTGTAATTTCCCAATGTCTTTTCAGGCTTTGAGAAAATAGTACACCAAGTTTGGGAATAGGTAAATATTATTTTTTAATTATTCAGAACCCATGATAGAAGTACTTCCATTTAACAAAGAGGAACATGTCCTCTGAGTATTAGATACAGAGTTAAGATTCACTTCATATTTATTTTTGTCAAACCCTGAGTGGTGTATCTAGTGAATATGGACATGCATATGACTTTGTTGAAGGACAGAGATTTTAGCTTTGGTTTTAATAAGAAAAATACACTTGGATATACAGAAAAATTTCTATATAATAATGGGAAGAACAGGCAGTTAAGCTAGGATACCCACTGAACTCAAAATTGCTGTCAGCTAAGAATATATATAGATTAAGATATTGCATTTCATGGGATGCTTAAAAGCAAGTTTATTTGTGGAAACAGGCTTGGTATGTGACCATGCCTCAGACCTTGCATCCATCCAGGATTAGCCCTTCCTCAGGCACAGCCTCCAGCCTCGCTGCCCTGCTGCTTGTAAGCCACCTAAAGCGCCTGTGGGAGCCGTGGATGGTCTGTGTCATACCACTGTGCTCCTTCCTGCCTAGCATTCATCCCCAATGATCACAGAGAGTTTTCTCTCTATGTAATCTCTTTTTTTTCCTCAAGACTTTATATTTCTCTTGATTCTCTGAAGGAGATCCACTTTTTAGTCCCCATACTGCATTTTCAGTTATTTGTTTTTATATATATATATATATATATATATATATATATATTTGTCTTAATATTTGCTGGTTTTAAGTACAAGCAGCAATTTATTGTTGGCAGATTTTTACAATAAAAATATATAAGTACATATTAAAATATATCTTTATGATTACATAAAGTACATATCATACAAACATATGTATTTAAATATGTATACATATTTGTTATTTTAAACAACCAATATGTATGTTTGTAAATATTTTGAGTGTAAGGCTACATGAGCCCCATGACAAATCTCTACGTGTCTCTATGTCATTTGATTAAAAGTCAAACACCAAAATCAAAAATTCTTTCTGCTCTCTATCCCCTCTAACATAAACCTTCATACAGAATTTTCTAATCTCATTTATTCTATTTGCAAACCTGAATGTAAGCATGGCAGATTGCCTTAAGACTCATACAAACTTTTGCCAGATCACATCTAAGTTCTGAATTAAAAGTGTCAGAACTCAGTGGAGAAACCACTCTTGATCTTTGGATACGCGACAGTGGGATTCTGTAGAAGAAGGAGAAATGTTTTAAAATGTAACAAATCAATGTACTTTAAATACCATTTTCCTCTGGAAGTACCTGACTTTTTAAATTTCCTGTATTTTGCTTTGGATTTGCCTAGGTGGAGTTTGAGGGCTGTGGGTGGAGGTAAATCAAATCTGCACTAGCCAACAAGCCATAGTTAAATCACTGTAACATAAGCCATAGCTATACTGACACACCTGGACATCCTGCTTGTGGCATATGCTCCACTCACAAGCCTTCTTCCTTCAAGTATTTCTTGGGAAACCCAAACAGGCCTTTTGCTTTCAAACTAGCACTTGAATATTCATATAACTTCAAATCTGGTTATTGGCTCAAATAATGACAGCTTGTTGACAGAAATCCTCTCTAGTAATGTTTCATTAAAAAAAGGAAGCTGTACCACTATCACATCAAAACATAGTTGGCCTCAAATCTTACTGTTAGAAAGATAAGTATGGAGCAAAATATTTTCGCCTCTTCACTGATTTTTCAATAGGCTGTTAAAACCTAGATTCAAAGAGCATAGGTGAGCTTGATAACAAAAAGGCAATTTTTATTGTTCTCATTGGAGGGGCCATGTAGAATGGAGATTGTGATTTTGAGAGCTACACAGTTTAATATTAACAAAAATTTGTTACTTCCTCTTCTGTGAAAGTGACAAAATCACTTGAACAACATTCCCATTATAAAGAACAGGCAAAGATATCTCATATGAACAGTAATTTTGGTTCTTCTCTTTTCTGCTTGACACACAATTTTTAGGAAAGCTGTTTAAGTCAGTGGAAGTCTATTAACATAAGTGCATTGTGGAGAAAGATTCACAGAGTTTCTTTCAAGTTGCATTTCAATTCTTCACTTTCATTCTTTTGAGATCCAGTAGTAAAATTGTATGAACAGCCCCTCTGTTTTGACTAAATTATCATGTCAAGAATGGGAGGGGTGGAGAGGGGGGTTTTATAGTTTATGTTTACCTATTCATTTATATTTTCATATCAATGAAAAAAAAACCCAACAAACTACTTTGTTTTCTTGTCTTCCAAATGCTGTTTTCTCCATTATACAAGAGCAAACTCAGTTATACTAGAATATTCCCACTACTGATATTCTGTCAAGATTCATGGGTTTTACCTTGCATTTGCTAATTCAAGAATTTTTCATCATCAAGTACCATTACTAGGTATTATATGGATAAACACGCACAAATCTATGACTAAATGCCATGTGAAGAAGCAAAAAGCAGGAAAGATGGCCTTATTAATAAATGCTTAGCATTCAATTGAAAGACTATGCTTATGGAAAGCACATTGTAAAAAAGCAGAAATGGCAAATAAAAAGGCTATCAGGTCTTCTGCTGTTTCCAGTGCTTTTTCCAACACTGTGCAATCATGTTATTAAGTACTTTCTAGGTAAATCCTTGGCAAGCAAGTGTGGCAATGCTTGGCTTTTAGACATATTCGGCTTAATGAAGAGATACATGTGCATCTCTGAACAGTGTTGTGTGATCCACTGTAGAATGACACCCATAGGTATGTTGATCTGGGGAGCCATTCCTAAGTGTTTGTTTAAAGTCCTGAAATAAAAGATTTGGCAAAAAATCTTTACCTTCTTGTAAATATAGCTATATCTGGAATGACTCTCTTGCATACACTACCACTGATGAAGCTGGAGCCTGTGCACCAAAAAGTGCTCTACAGTCTTCATTATTTTTAATGGATTTGAAGTCAGTCTCTGCTAAATGCTGACACCCACAAATAGATATGACTGGATTTTCTTATTAGATAAATCATATTTTTAAGAGAAAAACAATATATATTTTGAGGCTATGGAAGAAATCAGAAACTTCTGTATAGCAAACCAAAATGTCGTTGACATTTCATCTAGAAGTTATTTCAATAAAGAAAGGTTGGGCACATCTATAATGTTGCTAAGGAGAAATCAATCGTGGTATAACAACATGCCATCACATTGCCTGAATGCCTTCTGTCCTGAACTCATGCCCATCATCCAAGGGAGTTCATAGTGAAGAAGTCCACTCCCTCTCAGGTAAATCCTATTCTTTGTGTTATAGAAAAAAACTTCTTCCAAAGCACCACTGTTGCCTGCAGAAATGAGCTTTTGGTCTGTTTACAAAATCTGAGCAGGATGAAGAAGTGAATTCATAAGACATTTGCATATAAAAATCCAAGAACCCGATTATTGACAGCTGGATCATTTAAATGAGAACAATTCCAAATCTTAATAAAATGGGGGGAGGTGGGAAAGAGGAGGGGGTGTAGAAGAAGGAGGAATAAAGAGACAAAACTTGATTTACTTTCTTTTTTCACCTTCTTTTCTTTTTTTTTCTTTTTTTTTTTTTTAATGCATATGTTCTTGGGTATGAAGGAGAAGAATGTGTAAAACCAGATGTGGGACTACAAAGCCTCCCACAGACTCCTTGAGAAGGAAGACATACATGAAGAGTAGTCTGTGTGGCCATTAATGTACAAACTGATTCAGGGAAAGGGCATGATAAATGTTACAGCAAGCACATAATTCTTCACAAAAGCTGAGATGTATATGACTATCCCAGGGAAGCAGGGAATCAGTGTTTCTTGCATGATTAAATACAGCTAGTGTTTGCAAACATGAGGAAACCACTGCCTGTCTTACCTAGGGCACACAAAGTTTGTCAAGAGAAGTAGCACATTTCTGAGACAAATCTGATACAGCTGTAGCAGAATGAGACAAGCTGGTAGGCTAACTAGCAGCTAAAACTACACTATTATGACATTATTGATATATACATAAGACCTTCCTTTCATCTGAGAGTCTCATTCAATCTTTTAGCACAAAATGGTGTGTAGTTTTTAATGTTGTTTAAGGCAAATTCCTATGGTAGCTCATTCTCACTGTTGCAATTTCAGTAGCCTCTCTAAATGTCAAGGGCAGTTTCCTACCACAGTTCTGAATAACCTTAAGGAAAATGTCTTCATATCTTTCCTAAAAGATTTTCAAGGGTTGTAGAATTTTCCTCATGAATTTACAGTCTGAAATGTTGGTTTTTTTTTTTCATTTGTTTGGTGGTTTTGCTCTGCAGCACCATTCCCACTTTCACATTTGCAGTCCAAAAAATAAAGCCCCAAATATCCAAGGCTTTTACCACATCTAAATGGTCTAGTGGTCCTTCAGTGAGTTATTGCTTCTTTTACAGTGCATCTACTGAATTTCATGTTCCATTCCTCCTTTTTTTCTTTTTCATTTTTTTAATATTTTCTAACACCAAATATTGATGGATTTTATTAGTGAAAGACACTAAAAATATACACATGAACTTTATTGTAAGTAAAAAGTGTGATTTATGTCTCTGTTTTGACTGTTCATCCATTAACCATTATATCTATCACTGCTTATAATGCAGTGACTTTTTTATAAAGTTGTAGTTTTCATGTCTGCTGCTGCTGCTGTGATCTCCTCACTCCCTATCATCCTCATAAGCTTCTGTTCGTACCAGCCCATTTCAGAATGACATGAAATGTTTTGGTTATTTTCTGAATTTCCCTGACGAATACTTCAGACATACCTCTTCTTTACAGCATATATTGCCAAAAGCAGTTTCCCACTCACCATATCATCCCATAACTCAGAGTTCCCCATGTCATATTACAGAAGCATATGTTCTGAAATGCATTTCATGTTAAATTCATGTTAAATTCATTACTTCTTTCACATATCCATACATTCAGCCCAAGAGGAATGCTGAATTGTGTGGTTTCTGCTGCTTGTGGTAGAGGCAAGAGCAAAATGTCACTTGTGATTTCAACATCATTAAGTTCTTTATTCATAATGCAGAAGCAATTCTGAATTACTTCCTCTCTAAGAGGTGTCAGGTGTTAACTCTTCTGTTGCCTATCACCATGCACAGAGCAGAGACAGAGCAAATCCCTATTCTGTCAACTCTTTCAACTGAAAACCTCTAAGAAGTCTGTAGAGGCTTTGTATCAAGAATGACAGCAGTGTCTGTCCCTTAGGGAATACTTGTCTTTGCTTTCCTCCACATTTCAATGCTATATAATAAAAGTACAACCGAAATTAAGAATTAAGAGTGATAGCATTTTTGACTCAGACTGTCTTTATTTTCCAGACTAATCATACTACTTCACTCTCCTACTCAGACTGCCTCAAAGCTTCTCCAGCTGGCCATGTTCCTCATACACAGCATCAGACAATACTACTGTCTCCCAAACTGTTGGTGCTATTATTCACAGGGCAGCTTCCAAACCAAATGTAAAACCATGACAGTCTTCTCATCAATTATAGTAACAGTTTGAGTGGAATGCTGCTGTATATCACAACAGCACATGTGAACTAAAACACTGACAAAACACAGTTCTGTTTACAGATTGGTAGGAGCAGATGGGTGCTCATGTGCAGCTATTTCTTAACAAAAGGCTGAACCCTTTTCTGCTTTACATAGCAGGACTGCACACTACTTAAGCTGGAGCTGAACTTATTCATAATTCCAACCAGGTATCTGAACTGTTTGTGTCAAAGACCCTGAGGTAATTTTCACTCACTTATTCCCACACAGCTCTGCCAAAGCTAGTAGAGTTTCATAGGTTTGATCGGTATTTGATTTCAGTTTTCTGAGCACATTTGTTTGTTTCATGACAGACATTTCTTTATGGGTTATGCTAGTTAGAACAGATGCTGATTCCTTTCATAAAGCAACTTATATTTTGAGGGATCCCACTGGTACCAGCACCTTGCTTTGACTAAAAAACAGCCAACTAGTGCGTGACAATGACTCACCATAGGCAAATGATCTAGTGCATTTAAATTACCTGTTCTTTCCACTTAGCCATCAAACACCTTGCCAGGTACAAACAGTGCCACTTGGCACCAGCTAAGTGCTATTGAATCCTGAGAGAAGGTAAGACACAGTTTACCTCTATGGTCAGATAAATCCTGTTTATATTGCTAGGTGCTCTTAAGTTATGTGCTGGCAAAGCTAGCTTCAACACCTGCCAGGAATTTATGGCAAATCTGGCAGAAATGGACAAAAAGAAGATATTTTTAATCAATATTCCCCTTTTTAAAATTTCTTCCCTTGCTTCATAGACTCAGTAAGCCAGCATCATCCACCTCTGCAGGTGAGTGCAGAACTTCTGGCTCTGAAGGGGACACAAATGTCTCGAGCGACTAACTACCCCTCGGGAATTTTTTTAAATGCTGAGGGCTCCATGCCTATGCACCTGGTTTGGGATAACACATTTTCATTCAGCTGTTGATAATTTTGAGTCCATTTGAGAAAACAGCTCATTTGAATTCTCCACAGCTTGTTTGATTCTACATCTAATTCATTACCTGATCACTTCTAATTAGAACATTGCAATGGAAGAGTTGTTTTGTTCTATGCAGTTAGCAATTATTTCTTCCCAGTCAGGACACAGGATCTCTCCTTACTGGGTGATCTGCAAGAGAATACTGAAAAATTTAGATTTATTTGCAGATCAGAAGGAAAAGGTTAATGTAAAAATCTTTCTGTCACAGGCATTTTTCACAGTAGTCAGAAGATTTTACTTTTACATGTTCTGGTGTTAGAAATTTCTGTCTACTCCCAGCACTTATTTTGCAAAATACATTTTTTGCTGTAATGCTAACATACTACTTATCTTTTTTTTTTTTTTTGTCTGCTCTTTTTCTGTAATCATAGCCAAATTTGCCTACGCATTCAGGATCTTTAGACCACCAAGATTTCTCAGTGAGAAACTGTTATTTTTGGCTTACAACAAAAACGTAGGAAGACAGATACTGTCATTAAACATAAGAAGAACTGTTTGTGGCAAATATTCAGTATTTAGGCATTATGGTCATTTTACAAGGGCTCTTGCTGTTTTCATGGATGAAGATCAGTAGCACAGAGGAGGAATGAGGGCTTGTTGAGAAATTACATTGTTGAAAGCATATATAGAAATGTGCACACAAGCAGGAGGCAAAATGAAACACTATATGTGGTTAAAAATACAATGAGAATAGTAGGTGTTTGAGTCCCACTAAGTGATAATAATTACATTTAAAGCACTCTGCAGACAGGCTTTGAAGAGTGCAGAAAGTAATGACTGATAAGTGTTTGCCAGTGTTCAGTTTTTAATGGTCAGAAGCAATAACAGCTCAGTTTGATACTAATTAAGGACTTGTTAACTCTCTTTCAGCTCTGCATCCAGTTGTACACTAAAATTATATATTTGACATAATTTTTTTCTACTTGCATTATTGAGCATAATGAGTAAATGTTCACAATACCACAGTAATTTATGTATCGTTATACAATTAGAAGTGCTTGCTTCCATAATTGCAGTTCAGTTGTGTGGGTTTGAGTTGCATGTTGCACTTGTAACTGATTTGTGTCTGTAATACAGCCAAGATGTGAGACAGTGTCCCAGTTCTTTGCTCATCTCCTATTCGCTCTGAAACAAAATTAGATTTATAAGAAACAGTAGAATTAGGCTACTTAATTAATGAAACTTGTTTAAAGTATCTGAAGCATTATTCATCTGGTAGATGTATTATGTGAATCAAGATAAATCTAACATCATAACTTTCAGTTTTACCTCATGCCTTTCTGTTAGCCTGGCTCAGGTTTTAATTGAGATATGTATTAAAGATTCAAGCTCAAGTCACGTACAGCACTCTCCCTAAATCACCTGTATTGTGGCTGTCTCTGAGCAAGAGGATTCTCTTCTCCTGGGTTTGCTTCTGTAAGGCTCCTTTGGCTATTTTTCAGCTACTCTTGCAAGTTTAGTCTCAGGTCCAAGAACCCATGGATTGGACTTCTTTCTACCCCCCATTATACTATTCAGGACATAGCAGGATTTAAAAATTAGCTCCCAACTTATGAATCTGAAAAACTCCATTGAAGTTACTGGAGCAACACCTCCTTGCTCCAGTGGTGACCTGGCCCTCAAGTTGTTTCTCAGTGTTTATGTGCTCCTGGTCTATTTCACATAGCATCATATCCCCAGATTCACCTTAGGAGGGCCCAAGATCAGCTTTGAGCCTTGCCTTAGACTCCTGAGAGAAGTATCAGCCACATTCACCTTGCTGCCAAACAGTGGTTTCAGTGTATAGCTGACAGAATATGTGATGTACCTGAGTTTCCTGTTCAAATCATTGCATGAATGCAAGGAGATGCAGCTGTTTGTTTGGCCTGTTACAGCTGTTTGATGGGACCTTCACCCATGAAAGCCCCTGGTTCTGTACCCAGAGCACCAACAATGCTAGAAATTGACTCAAATGCAAGAGAAAGTGAGAGGACGTTTGAAGGTTTATGGATCAGCATCAAAATCTCCTACAGAGGTCTGTCCACATCAACAAGCAGTCCATACTTGAGCGATGGCATTGCACACCATGAGGGCTTCAGGGTGAGATTGCCTTTTGTTCCAAAACATTTCCCTTGCCATTCCAGACTAAATGCCAAGTCTTAGCAGAAGCGCAGACAAGCAGTTAAATTATCTGTAAGTGATTGTACATTTAGTGTACTGTACAAAACAGGTAGCCAGCACCACATATCACCTCTGCTTCTCCTATTCTCAGAAGAAAAGTGCTTTCTATAATTTAGACTAGCTGCCGTGTGATTTTGATTCATATTAGTTATTTCTGGACCTACCAAGCAAGACATAAAGACAGATAACATCAGCATATATTGCATGATAAGCACATTGGTTTGCGGGAGAATGCTACCTATGCTTTTAAATTCCACTCTTGAACTAAGAGCAACAAGAATTAGCAAGAAAAAATATCTATATTTTCAGCATATTCATGTTTAAATTCCATGCAACCCTACCACTTAACAATATGTTTTTGCTGGATATGTCAGAAAATTATATGACTTTTCCTTGTTACCTTTACTCTTACCTTTTTCCTCTTCAATACTACTGAAGATTCTGTCTTTTCCCAAGAATCGCCTCTTTGTTTCTTTATTTAATGGATGAGGACAAAATCTGTGAAGTGGTTATTCTCCAAGCTGGTGATTTTTATCTCTATGGTACGTCTCTTTTTGTACTCACAAGTTCCAAGAGACATTGCCCTCATGGAGCTTTGCATAAGGGACTTAATATATAATTTTCTTCTTTCAATTCCCTTGTCTCTCCTCGATAAATGAAGGGAGAGGCTTTCTGCTAGGGCTTCCTGCCCTAGAAAATTCTGAACATTGATTTCGACTATTTTCCCTTTTTTGAAACAAAATTCATGAATAGCAGCACCTATTTCTTCTTGTCAGTTTTATCTGTTGAGAACCTCCAATTTAGACTTCTTGATTCCTAAATAATGAAAAAAATAAATTTCAGTTTTAGAAAATGTGGTTTCTTTGGGAGGAAAAGAAGTTGCTTTTGTCTTGAGTTCAGAATAACCTGTGGGTGGCCCTGGAATCTCTCCATGATCTACTGGGGATGAGATAAAACAGCATGACCACCATGAGAAGAAGAAAGTGGTTGAGAGGAAAACATAAAAATCTGGGGTTTTTTTCACATATAATTCCTTCAGAAAAAATAGAGCTAATCTTTGCCGCTGATCTCCTTTGGCTGAGTTGTCAAAGACAGTAGGTGTTACCAATTTAGCATTTCTTCTCCACTATATATATTTCATTAACTGAAACCTTGAAAACATAATAAAACATTTCTCTTATTATTCAGATTTTTTAAACTTTTCTTATACAAATAGCCAGAATTAATTTAACATTATTTATGTAATACTTCCCCAGCATGGAACAAGATTAGTTTTGATTCCACAAACATTTGGTGCCTCACATCTAGATAATACAAAATCAAAGTAAGATGTGACCTAAGTCAACCCCTCTTTGTATTAATCCCTTCTACTTTCTACAGAATGCCAGAGTAAAAAAAAATACCAGATAAATACTTCTCACTTTGTTCCATGTGGGCTTTTGATGTCCCTACAGAGAGTGTTTTTAAATTTAAAAATTGAACTTTTCCTCTGCAAACAGGATATTGTGCACAAAGACTCCAAATACATCTAAACACCATGTTTTCTGCTCAAAAGTGAAAGTGGCATCATTGATGACAGAAATACTATTTTCATTTTAATGAAGCCAGGATTTCTTCTGAACACAAAAACTTTGAATATGTGTTTTAATTTTCATGATTCCCCCTATGCACCAGAATCATATGATGCTACAGCTTCCCAAAATTTCATACCAAATAAAACTGGGTCATAGATATCTTAGAACAGGCAGCTTTATAATCTTCAGGTGCTAGAACAGGGGATCTATTCACTTAATAGGTCTCATTCAGCATTTTGAATTAACTCTGATGCAAAATTCCACATAATGGGGCAATTTCTATAACAGGAACAAATGTTCGATGTCCAGAGTATTTGTGATTTTAAGTCACCCAGATTGTGTTTCACAGTTTAGTCTTTCTGCACTCATCACAACTTTCTGCAGAGAGGCTCATGAAGCAATTTCATATGATCAAAAAAATATCAAAAAACATACAGCCACTGAACCACTTTTCTCAGTGCTTGAATGACACTTTGAGAGAGGCCCTTAGCACTTACCAACCCTCCTGCCACAGCAAGCTGGCTGCCTCATTGTCTCATCAAGTAAAATGAGCACTGGGAAAAGTGGATGTGGTGCGACAGAAGGAATACTAACACTTAAAAGCCAAGTGGAACTTCATAAAAAGCAGGACCTCAGAAAGACCTGGAAATGTAAGTTGCTTTAGAGTTCTTTGCAACACAAATATGAGAAGAATAAGCCTTGTAGGCACTTCTCACTAATAACTCATTACTTACCATTGGACATCCATCAGAAATTATGGGCTTGCAGACAAACCTGGAGCCTTTGAGGAATTCTTAAAGATGTCTGAATTAGACAAAATATCTTTAAAATCTCATGTGGACAGAACTCTTCCCATTGAATGCCTAGGCATAAATTATTCCAACCTAGGCATAAATTATTCCAACAAATGTCAACTGCTGGAGACCACAGGGGATTATTTTTATGAAATATTAAGTGTCACTTAGTGTAACTGTGTGATCTTGGTGGCTTAACTGACTTCAAGGGATTAATTTCTGTTCAAAGATACTCCCTGGGATTGAGGAAAAGGCAGTCAATGGGCTAATATGAGGCACACTAGCAGGTCTAGGTTGGAAGGGTGAACTATCTGGGCTCAATGACATTTGAATGGACTTGACTGTGCAGTTCTGCAGGTCAATCAATCTTATTATGCCTTGTGGGCTGGTAGACAGCATGTCAGGAAGGAACTTAATTACTTGAATAGGCTGACTGGAGAAACTTTAGACAATGGGATATGTAACAGTTCTAAAATAAAGTGTCCTTTGCCCTGCGGGTGTTTGGACACTAAAATAAAGAAGTAATCGATAAGTAGACAAGGCTCTCTGATTCTGTGGCTCAGGGAAGAAATTATGTACCAGGCACAAAAGACTCCCAGTAGACTTTGACTCACTTCCTAAAAGCTGACCATTTTCCTAACAGGCTAAACCATGCTGAATGTTTATTATTTTGGCTAGAGCTATTTTCTGTCCTATTTAAAGTAAAGGGTAATTGTGGTAAAAGTCTCTTAGAAAATCTGAATGCCTTCTCTCAACTAACAGAAGCTTTGGAGAATGCACTGTAAATCCAGCACAGCTAAACACTCACAAAGCATTGCAGAGCCCAGGTATCATCAGGAGTCTTGGGAATCATGTGAGAAGGGAGATGCTGCAGACAGGGAGCCCATGCACTGAGGATTACTGCCTGCACAAGACAGCCTCAATAGCACATGTGTGTAATAGTTAAGGCCCTCTTGAATATCTAGCCAGTGCTGTGACATACCTACAAATGCCTTTGTTGTTTTATTAACCACCCCTATCTTTAATTTAACTGTTGTTATAGGGGCAAGTATCCCCATAAAATGCATTTGATTATATTTTCAAGTTGGAGATCAAAATACGAAAAAAATCTAAAAGAAGTATTCTTTCCCAGTATGTAATGATTCTACCTATTTTAATTTTATAAGTGTGTAGGAAATCCCTACAAGCAAAATTTTACATAGAGTCACAATGTGTGAACAACTGGATTTATTTGAGATAGATCACAGAGGACATTCTTGGGTTGTAAAATTCAAGTGAGGCTTTTTTATTTGCATCTTGTATTTCTTAAAGCTTTGTAAACATCCAAACTGTATTTTACTTCTGCTGAGATGGTGGCCATATAATGCTTTTTATTTGAATATATTGCTCTTGCTGACACCAATGTGTTACCACCAGCATGCTGTTGACAGAGCTTGGTAAGTTGTTTGTAATAGGAATTCTACTCTTCCTCTTGCTCCCTCAATATCCACTTATACATCATAGCTATACTATACATCCAACATAACAAAATTTTTGCACTGAAGTCTGACAAGGAATAATGCATTTCATCTTCATAGCATATGTCAAACACATTGTACAGTGCAGCACACAACTGACAGGTATATGCCTACGCTCTCACATTGCTCCACTATTAACTAAAAACCTCTACTTACAGGAAAGAATTCCAGATTTAGTAAAAGTTTTTCAGAATTCTATTTGGTTTTGCCTACAAACTAACTCACACATTTTAAAAATTATTTTTGTATTCATAACTGTGCTTAAGTTTTATTATATGCAGGTCAGAAGGCAGTTTGATAAATATAGAAATGGTACATTTTGTACTCCTCCACTGCAACTATGGAAAAATGTTATCAGGCAATTAATTTTTTCATTAAGAAAGCCCTAAATATTTTTCCATTTTCATTATCAAGATATTGTGTTCCATAGCAAGGGAAAGTAATTTTTAAGTAATTTTTTTATTGGTTGTGCAAAAGCAGGCTCGCCTGTTTATATTTACCTTTTCTTTAATATTTTATTTTTATTAATAAAAAGTCACTTTGACCTTATTAGAGAAACAAGGACTATCTACCTAGTGTTGCATGGCAGTAAACACATATGCAAGCTGAATCTGAAAACAGTCAGTGAGTGTGTGAGAAGCCTGTTTCTTTGCTCAGCTTGTTCCAAGGCTGTGGAAGTTCCTTGGATGCATACACACACGTGCAGACAACACAAACCCCCACACACATGTGCTGATGCCTGAACTCTGCAATGCCATTGCTATATCACCCCTCAATTATCACTAATCCTAAAGGCAAATCCCAAGTACTGGCTGGAAGCTAGATGTGTTTCTATGTGCCTTGAGATCCCAGAGAGGAATGTAAAGGCATGAACAAATTATGATGTGCTACAAGACTTAGCCCTGGGAAACAAACCAGGTACTTGAACCCCCCGAGCACGTTTGTCCCACAAATACATCTGTTCTTTACCATAACAGCCACTACCCTCTGGAGGGGACGACTTGCTGGGGAAATTAGGCCCATTCAAACCCCTTCTACTGGGACCACATTCAGCTTCAGCAGAAAGAAGTAATTTTCAAAAATCTTTGGCTCTATACCACGCTAATAGTAAAATATCAGAACCTTAATTCTGCTCTGACCTTTCTCGAACACATTCCACAACTGTCTGGCCACTTCTAAGGAAATAATGCAATGCATTTATGTAGCACATGTCAAAAACAACAATATTATCACTGATTCAGCATTTCTAGAGAGATCATGAAAGTATACATAAATAAGACAAAGGATATCCTAAGGTTCACCTCTTTAACCAGTCCAGAACAGAAGACTTTTTTGAAACATGCAGAATTTTAAAGCTATGCTTTGAGAAAGTTTGGCCATCCAGATGAAAGTTTACAAACCAATTTAAAATGCAATGGGGAGAAAAAGTACCAAGCACACAACCATAACACCCAAAGAGACCTGCACTTGTACACTGTTTGTCATTAATCTTGGTTAACTCCTAAGCTGCACAGAGTTTGCCCTGGCTCTGCAACAGGACTAATCTCAGATGGCCAGAGTCTTCCAGAACTGCAGAGAATGTTCAGTGGGTGTCAGTTCAGCCACCCAACTGTTACCCTTTTCATCTCACTTTCTCTGTTAGCACTGATATTGGTGTAACTAATGAAGCAAAAAATGTTAACGTTATGAAAGAAAGTATTAAAAATGCCAGCATTCATATTTTCCATGAATTTTCTTTAGACCTGTGAATGACATTCTAATTTGTTCTTTTTTAATAGCAGGAGAAAAACTCTTCTAAAACAGAATTTCTGTTTTACTGAAACATTATACTGTATCTTGTTTGTTCTGTGTAAATATATATTTCAGCAACTTACTTTTTGTAAGTTAGGTTTACACAAAGAAAAACAATGTTCAGGTCTGTTCTGTATTTGCATGCTAATTTACACAAGAGCCATGGAAAAGCTTCCATTTGACCTTGAATCTAATTCATTGGTCAGAGCACATACTTTAGGGGTTTTTTTGCCATATTTCTTCCTAAATGCATACCTTAAAGTCATCATGATTCCTAATTAGATGAAATATAACAAGACATATAATTACTTTCTTTGCATCTGTTCATACATACACATTTCCTCATCAGTGGAGATTCCATTTCTTGGCCTTTAAATGTTGAAGTTTTTTAATTAGCAATGAAATGCTCTTTTTACTTCACTTACTTTTAGTTGCTTTTTTTAATATACCACTCTGCCTTTGGTTTCTCATATCCATGTCCTTTCCTTTGATTTTTGAGGCCTGTGATTTTCTGTGCTGGTTTCTAAGATAAATACTCCCTTAGGAAAAGATGGTAAACACTGAAACACAGCACAGAAAATGTCAAAACCAGGCATTTCTCTGCGTCTGATCTGTTTGGTTTCCCACTTATAATCAATAAGAAGAGCTCGTTCTCCATTTCCAGTCAGTGTGAAATAGGGCAGATCCCACAGCACATTTTCTTTATATTTAACCAAAACCTGACATTTTAATAGAGATAATTCCTAAAGGTTTTGTGTGCGAATACAGGAGGTATTTCACTTTATCTGCCATTCCTGACAGCTTCTTTAACTTCTCTTGAAACAGACTTTAACAGAAAACTTCCAACATTCATGTGTTCCCTTGCCCTTGCATGCTTTTGTGTGCAATCACATTAAGAGCTGAATAAAGCATGAAAATCAACAGCATCCATGATTTCTGTGCCAGTTTTGACAGCATTCCAGCTCAAGCTAGAGTTTAACAAACCAACAAATGCCCTCTTCCTCTTTATTCCTTCAGTGTCCTCTGCTAGGGGAGAAAATTGATTTTCTAGTTTAGTAGTTATTCTGAAATGTAAAAAAATTTACTGGTCCAGGACAAAAATGGAATGTCAATTTTAAACTGAAAATTAAAAAAAAAAATCTATGGCAGAAGCAAAGGAATTCTTGTTTTGATATTTAAGTATGATTTCAAATAAACAATTAACTTAATTAACAGAAAAATAAACAGAAATTTAATATATATGTATATTTTTTAATAAGCAAAACTAATCTGATAGGTATTTCAGCATGAAGAAAAAGATGATGCTTACAGCAAGTGTTTTAGGGTTGCCATGTATATAATTTATTTGGACTTTTCTATCTATATTGTGTGACCTAACGTATTTAACAAGGGCGTTGTGTCCTATTAAGATATTCCAATCCCCAGCTGCTTTCTTGTAAAATAAAATGGGTTGCTATATAACAGCTCAGCCACTTTCTCCAACTGAAATATTAATTGAAAATATAAGTGAAAACACTTTAGTGCTAATCACTGAAAAGCACTGATGGACTCAGTCTAAAGTGGTGCAAAGATTTCTGCTCAGGAGCACGGAGAGGAACTTTATTACCACAGTGACAAGGGCTTGGATGCCATTGAGTCACCTTCGTGGTGGAAGATGAGAGGGGAAAAGCAGCAGCCAAGAGAGGAAATGACAAAAACCAGTAGAAGGGCCTGGCTACTCACTGCAGCAGCTGATGTTGACATTTCCTTCCAAAAGCAAGGTTTCTGCCATCATCTCCTAACTGTTTGAAGCAGGGCACCATGCCACAGCATCACCTGCCTCCGGAGCAACATCAGCCACCAAATGGATTTTCCAGGGCTGCTGCAGACCACAGCCATTTTGCTGCTGCCAGCTCTCTCCCTTCTCAGAAAGCCACATAACCTTCTCTTTAGAGCTGGCTCTACTCCCTCTGCCCAGGGATTGGGAATGGGTCACTGAGGGGTAGGTAGACAGACAGAAAACACTAATTTCTTAAATAAAGCAGCCGTTTGCTTCAAAGCATCAGGCTCAGTCACCTTATAAACTTGATGCTGTTAAGAGTTCTAAACGAAGCTTGCCTTTGCAACCCATACCTGCTAAAGCTGATGGCTCCATTGCAGGATTTCAGTCCTCCGTTCCCCAGCAAATGTGCTTGGTTCCACATTTCCATCTTCACTTTTCAGTGTACACTCATATTTGTTACCACCTGTGATAGAACTAGATTTCATTGCAAAGGACAATGACTGCCATAAAGTGGAAATATTTCTCAATTTGATTAATTATCTATTCACTCAGAGGCTTTTTTTCCAGATGGCCTCCAATTTGCAAGTTCATGAGCAGCTTTGCTTTTCAACCTGAAGTACACTGCAGCTAAGCAGGCAGTCTTCTTTCCCTAGAAATATCACACCCAGATTCCTACTTTTCTGGTACTCTTCCTGAGGTGCTACATAGTGGTTCTTGCTCACAATAATGATGTATGTCAGGCACACAAAGCTGCCAGCATTACAGCCTTTAATGCATCAATTCTGAAATGTATGGCTTGCCAACCTCTTATCATTAGATCATGATAATTACATTTATGTGAAGAGTAAATCAGTTCTTCAGTCTTCACCACTTTATTACTAACCATTCTGTCTCTGTTTTCTTCCTGCTGCAGAAATTTAATTGATTCAGCAGAAATTGTTTCATTTTCCTGATGTGGGCCATTCTGTTTTATGGGTTCACATGCTCAGACTTGTGGATATCTATATTGGTATGATCCATGTGAATTGTGACCCTTAGTATTTCATCATGATGCCCTCAGTATTTTGAAGGTGAGATAAAGGGGCAGAGTATATAATCTAACTGCAGCCTAGAAGCAGAAGAAAATGGAGGAAGAAAATGGGTATTTCCGACAGATTATATCTCCTGACCTAACCATGGTTGCCAAATACACCCATCCTTGTAAATATTTTCCTATTTCTAGTACTGTTGAACACTTGGAGGTATTAGAAATAATAAAGGTATAGGCACAGATCCACAGGAAACACTTCAGGCATGTCGACAGTTAAGCTAATTTCTGTTGTGTACCAATAAAACAAGTTTTTTTTATTAAGAACCATGTCTTTCTGGTCCATTTGTTATTCAGTGTACATTCTTGAATATTTAATTACACACAAAAATGCAAAGATTTTAAAAGAAACAGGAAAACAAAACACCTTTCTACTACTACACATCAACCAGCTGCTTCTCCATCTGGTGCATTCTCCATTCTCTCTGCTTCCTCATAGTCCCAGCCATATTTACCTGAGTCCTGACTTTACTGAGGCTCCTGATAACCTGTTTCTTACTGAGAACTTGTGCATGGAGTTATCTCTATGTCTCCTTATGCTATACAATTTCTCAGATAAAATATGACTTTGAGCTCATGCAATGTTAGCTTAAGTATATATTAGTCTGCTTTCCTAGATCAAACTCTCATATTATGATAAAACAAAAATCCCTCCGACACCCAGTCAGAAATATGCAATGAAAATTGCCATAACCATTTTTATATATTCTTCCACAGAAAAAATATGATTTGATGCAAATATTAAGAATGCATCTTGAAAGCTGCAAGAAACTGTTAAAAGGCTGTGCAGTGTTAGAGGTGCTGAGATGGAAATGAGGATAGAGAAATGCTTTCAGAATCATGCTTCTGTGGCAGACACCACAGGGAACTTGGCACCTTGGACTCTGCCAACACACAAAAGCAGGACTCTGCTTTCCTACTCACCCTCCAGTGCTACAACCAAAATCAGATCTGAAGAAATGGCAAAGGAATTTTCGGCAGCAGGCTGGCCAACCTGATGAGGCAAGCTTTAAGCTGGAGGATTTGAGGGCAGTCTGGACCCAAAGTGGTTGCACTTGTGCCATGTTTCAACCAACTGGGGGATAAGCCAGGCCAACCAGAGCAGCAACAAATGTTCCTTAGCTGCTTCCCAGGTGAGGAGCAGAAAACATCCACCCCAAGTGTTGGTGTACAGTGCACACAGCCTGGAGACCAAACAGGAGGAACTGGAGCTCTGCAGCCACTCAAAGCCACACAACCATAGGAATAACTGAAGCAAGGTGGAACAACTCACATGACGGGAGGATCGTGAGGGATGGCCATAGGCTGTAAAGAGAGAAGGAAGAGGAGCAGGAGTCACTCTCTGCATTAAGGAGAACTTGACTGCAAAACATTCAAAAATGGCAATTTTGGAATTCCTAATCAATGCCTCTGAATCAAGGTCAGAGAGGTTGTCTCCAAAGAAAAGGTAGATGGGCACCTGCCATCGATCTTGAAGCCAAGATGAAAAGGACAATATGGTAATATTTGGGTCTCTTAAGCAAGCTTCAAGTCAACAGAGCATGGTTCTTACAAGTAACTTTTTTTGGGAGAACAATACAGCAACTCACACAACATCCATCAAGTTCCTGGAATGTGCAGAGGACTGCTTCCTCAAACAGATGTCAGATGTACCAACCAGGAATGGGGCACTACTGTATCTGCTGCTCACAAAACGAGGTGCACTGTTACTAGGAATTTCCATGTCACATTCATCTCTCTTCATCAAAAAGGACACACTTGTATTGGAGAACATGTGGTAAACTCAATATTATCAATAGTAAACTGTTTCCACTGTAACATTTTTCTACTAAAATTGTAAAGAAACCTAATTGTCAACTCAGCTGAATTAATATTTGTCATCATTTTCTGATGGATCAGAAAATTTTCATTTTCTCATGGAATATATAGACTGAAGGTAGAACTGTAAACATTTGGTAGATTTGAAAACCTACAATTTTTTTCAATTAATACCTTTACAAAATATATGACTTATTAGTTAAACACATCTGTACTCTAATACACATTGAAATAACTAAAAATAGCTTGTAGTGATTTCAATAGTCTGATCTTTAATTGTTATCTGTGTATGTGCATGCATAAGTATATCTGTACAATTTTGTGTCTTAAAAGATACGTATGTAAGGGCCAAACCAGTCTTCTATATCAATGATTATGATGAGTTTATTTTCCCAAACATATCTGAATTTGGCTTACTGAAAAAATGCAGACAGGACATACTATTCTAATGTTAAGTCTTCATATCTACAGCTTGACAGATCTACAAAAAAATACATTAACTCCAAAGGCTGAAGTGAATCCTCAAAAGGAAAATTTGAAAGAGAAAACACCTCAGCAGATAATTGCTGTGCAGATTCTACATAAGGAATAAAATGTAATATAGGAAGATAAACCAAAGACTCATCCTGTAAAAATATGTTTTGGTAGATTTTCTGTGGCAAAGGAATCAGTCAGAGAATGGTTGGGATCATTTTAAGAAAGCAAAGTTTAGCGCTGAGAATGTAAGAAGAGTGTAGACTTGTGTTTATTGGTCTTGATCATATATAAACCACATTTTTTTCTAATGAAGTTGAGATAAAAAATACATAAATACACTATGATATTGCATAAACTCCCTGCACATATTTACTGATGGAATTTACAGATTTTCCTCTCTCTTCCAATCTTCTTCAACCTTTTAGTGTTCATTATCTGGCATTTCATTTTCTCATGTAAAGTGTTTGTTAGGAGCACATAGACTTGCCCGTACCAAGAGGTTGATCTGGGTTCAGTCTTCAAGAAAAATACATACCAATTAACAGAAGATTAAAAACTTTTGTTTTGTGACCTTTCACTATTCTTCAATAAGAAGCAAACTTTACATGAATCCTCCCATTTTCCTCTGGATAGCTAGTAAAATCAACAATTAAACATCACTTTTTGGACTATTTCTCCAAAGTTCTTTCTTTGACTTTTGACACAAACTGTCTGTGGGCTCTTCAATGGTAAGGGAGACAAGGAAACTGTCACCAAGGTTGGCTCAAATTTGGAATAAATATAAGGAAAGAGCTCCACATGAGCAGTATCATAAGAGAGAAAGGTAACTGGAGAAGATGAATATTATATATATTTGCTTCCTCAGACCCTGCTAGCCATACTTAGAGCACTCTAACCCCAAAAATTCTCAGAAAGTTAGTACAGGAAATATATCTCAAAAATGCATCCAGAAGTCGTTTCCTTCATCACTTATTTGCATCCCACATGGATTCTTCTAATACAATTACCTTTGTCCATTGGAGGTTTAAACTTAGATCATTCTGTATGCATAATATTTATATTCTTACTTCCTTTTCAAAATCTACCTTATTCTCCAAGGTTTGTTACAATATTTTGAAAAATAAAGAAGCCCAGAAGAATAAAGTAAATATTCATTTTTGAATACATTGATTCCAAAATTCTAATACCTGGAAGATAGCAATCTGGTAAATGTGAAATTAGTTATATAAATGTATAATGAGTAACTGTAAAAAAAAGGCTGATATTTGTTTACTTTCATAGAAGAAAATCCATAGACAAAGGCAGAGATTAAAAATTTTACAAACTGAAAACTTTGGTTTGCTTAATTAATTTTCTTTAAATTTTTGAAACTTTTTCAAGGGGTGGCCATTTTATCAGCAGCACTAAAGAAACCAATGTCCTTAGTTGTTTTATGGGTTTACCTGTAACACACATGCCTTTTTTTTTATAGCAATGTAAGCCAAAAAAAGTTATCAAATTGCCAGGATTCTTGGGTTAATGGAGGAAATAATGAAAACCTGCTTTCTACCTATGCACTAGATTTCAGACTGTGACTCCCTTCCAACCTAACTGTCTATTATTGAAGTTTTTATGTTTTAATTAATAAATTTTTTCTCACAGTTAATAGCATTAATATTAGACATCAAGATCTAGGCATCTCCCTCTTTTTAAAAAGGTTAAGTTGCCGCAATATTAAATGTCAAAGTCTTTTCTTAGAATGAGCTTGAAAGCTTGATCTTCAACTATACAAAATCAGAATAGGGTCCTTACGACTTGCTTGTATTCCCATTAAACTGACAGATAATATTGAGAGGGGAGCAGAGCCAGAGCATGAGGCATCTTTCTCTCTGCTTGGGAAATTGTCCTCTGCACATTTGCACTGCTGATATCCTCAAAAGGATGCCTTGTAACCCAGCATGCAAAGGTGCAATCCTGTCAGCAAAATTACTGTTAAGGAGGTTCATCCGTGCTATTCCTCAAGGGCAAATACTGAAAACACTTACCCTGGAGGTAACAGAAAGTTAGTGTGTATCGTAAACAACTCAAGAAGTGAGCAATAATGCCTAATAACGTTTGTAGTCTGTACCTGATCTCTTCAGAATAATTAGTTGGAAATTTTTCTCTGTCTTGAACAGTACCAGTGCTGGGCCCTGCAGTCTCTAAATGAACCTGTGGTAAAATAATTCCTACCTTCTTCCTCATTAGTGAGAACACACAAATATTAAACCTGAATGTTTCACCTGAGTGATTTTGTTCAGTTCTGCTACACTAAAAATAAATTAATTACTTATCTATGCAGTCAATCTATTGACTATCTCCAGCTGACAATCAGTTTTTAAAGGTGGAAGAACAGCTCATTATACAAATACAGTTGAACGTTTTAGGATCACACACCAGTGGGTATCATGGGCTCTTACCCAAGAGCTTCATGCATGTAGGTTTGAAATCATTCCAATTTTTTTTTTTTTTTTTGACAACTGAAATGTGCATGCGCAAAGAGGATTCACAGAATAAACAAAATCCCAAAAACCAACCAAACAAAAAACAACCAAAAAAAGTGCATGTAAATGAACCCAGTGAGGGTGACATTCCCCAGAATAATACATGTTGTTCTGTCAGGGGCTCCTTGTAAAATGGCTGCTCCAGGCATAAACCTGATGCAAAATAGATTCTATAATCCAGCCTCCATTAGTTAGATCATTAGCAGATTTTGTAAACACTAGCTGTAGGCATATTTATGAGTTCTTTATTCCCTTCTATTACTTAAAGAAAAAAAAAGAAGAAAAAATATTAATGTATTCCACCAATAAACATCTTTTTAAATCTAGGAAACTTCTGTTCTAAAGAAAATGCAAGTATTGCAAAAGCTTTTGTTAAGTTAGGCAATAACGCCTATTTACACAGTTTCTTTTACTTAAAGCCAGGACCAAAATACTTGTGGTCTATACAAATGCTTTCAACATTTCACACTTAGCAAAATGGGGTGAGAATGTAAACAAGCATATCTAAATTAGTATTGTGAACTCACTAGTTTGTATATTTTGCAAGTTTGTTTGAATTTGTTGCTTTGAACTAGAATGGCATGATTTATATTGAAGAACCCCCTCAGAAATATTCTTTGTGAAGTGCTTCCAGTTTAGGAAAAAAATACTCCCCTCCCTCTCACCCTTGTCTTAGATACATTATAATATTCTGTACCTTCTCCTCTTTATCCAGCTGATCTATTATCTTGAGGAATTTTTTATTTCTGAAAAGCTAAAAGAAACATTCATCCATCAGCCATAGATCACAAAGTTCACATTGAATGTACATGAAATGTTTAATTTTTTGCTCTACAAAATATCACAGCTTCCTTATCACCCGTTCCACCCTTTCCATCCCTGTTTCTTCTCTCATTGAGATATCTGCACAAGGTTAAAGAGACAAGGTCAAAAAGAACTAAACAGTAGACAATCCTCTACCAAACACTTAGAAAACAATCAGTCTTATCCCCAGTTAATTCTGAAATCTGGGCAGGTGGTTAGTCCTGTAAGGGGGCTGACCTGCAGAGAGTGCAAATCAGTGTCACTTCACTGGAATACAATTAGACCAACTTCACACCATCTAAGAATATGCTTTGGGATTTAGTTTAGCTAATGCCAGGGCTAAGAGAAAGCAATCCTTGATTCTTAAAACCAAGGTCAACTTAGGCAAGCGGTAAATTATTCCTTGCCTTCTTTGTTTATCATTCACGGTGTTGTTATTTTATCTTTTATTAAGAAAGGAAAGATAAGTGCTTTAAGGTGTATCTTTCAATGCTTAAAGCATTTTATAGGTCTGTGTAGACAACTGATACTATCGTAAAAGTCAATAATAAGAAAATGTACTCTGTAGATTGTATTTTATTCTCACAGTTTAAGGATTTTAGGTTTTTTTTAATAGCTGTAGGGATTCATAATGCAGGTATATGAAAATTAGAATTGCTTCTTATTTTGCAAACTTTTTATTATGCATGCTATAGGCAAGCTAGAAAAGATAGGTACAGCAGTGATTAGGAAGGGATATATTATTGCCACATTATAGCACGCAAACAAGTTTTATGTTTTTCTGCATTGTACTAGAAGCTCAAATTTATTGAGTCATCTATATGAGAATCTTATCATCACTCAGCTTTTAAATTGAGGCAGCATTCATTGATTTATGCCAGACATAAAGAAGTTCCCTTCTCACAATTCTTTCTGATACATGGGGCATAATTCTGATAAAGTATGAGAGTATGTAATAGGGCCATTAAGAATTATTTGCATGTATGTAAAAAGGAAATCAAAATATGTTCATTTTTACTGCTGGCCTCTTCAAAGTGACAGCTTCTTATTATCTTCTATTACATACTAAAAAATATTCAACAAATATGATTAAACAATTTTTGACTTTATAGGGTTTACAGATAAAATGTAAATGCAATATATCTAAAAGTTAGAAATACATCTATGATAAAGGGATGCAATCACATCTTCTCTTTTTAAATATGACAGCGTAAAGAAGATCATGAAGAGAGTACTTTGATAGCTAAAAGTTCACTTCACTTGTCTGGCTAGCATCTTAACCTATTTTCTAAAAGTCATGAACCAATGCCAAGGGAGTAAGTTAAAAAATAGGTTAAAGTGTGTAGTTAAATAATTTTCACTTTTTTTGAAGCTGCAGGTTGCACATATGGGCGTTCTTGTGAGATCAATTTGTCCCCATGAAGAAAGCTTGCAGATCATGGTTACTGTGTATATGCATACATTCTTGGTTATAGTTTGTATTTACTGGGATCCTCATACTCACAAAGAATAGTGAACATTTTCAGAGGTGCTGTAGTAAATAGCACCTGTAGAAAAAGTGCCTTTTTTTGGTCCTATACTTATAATCCTCCTTCAACACCACCTCCCCACCTCCCCCAAACCAAAGTAACAACCAAAGCCAACCATTCATTTGAAACCGTTCAGAATGTTGGAAAAGACCTCCAAGGTCATCAGGGCCAAGCTTGACCAAAGCCCACCGTGCCAACTACACCATTTTAGGAAGTGGCACTTGTCTTCTGAGCACTTCCAGGGATGGTGACTTCACTTCATTACCCTGTTCCAATGCTTAACCACTCTTTCAGTGAAGAGATTTTTCCTAACATCCAACCTGAACCACACCTTGGCTCAACTTGAGTCTCTTTCCCCTTGCCCTATGGCTAGTTGTCTGGGGGAAGAGGCTAATCCCCACCTCCAGCCTTGCCACAACCGCCTTTCTGTGATTCTACATTTTTAAAAACATTTTAACCAAGATTCCCAAAAGAGAAATTAATCCCATATTTATTCCAGAACTTTATTAAACTAAATGCTTACTTCTGCAAACTACTGTTGATTGGGGAAGTTGAATTTAAAAACTATTTTTTCTTGTTCTTTGAGAAGATTATGGAGAAAGCACAGATCAGAATGATCAGAATTCAGAAAGTGACAATATTGGAAACATTCTGTACCAAGGTATTTTACCCAGGCAGTCAATTTTAAAAATCATAGCCCACCAATGCTAAGATATTTCCTTATAAGAAATAAAATCCTCCTACAAAACAGAGTGCTCATTAATGCATAGATTCTAGTTTTTGAATAAAAAACCCAGAGCAATGTAGTATGTGATTTTGATATTGCCTTTGTAAACTTTTGATATGAAGCCTACTGCTATTGTTTCAAATAACCCAGGTACCATATATGTAAATGTCATATAAAATGGACTCCAGCTAATTTCCAGGAGGGGCTAAAATACTCTAAATACTCTCTCTGATTGAAGAAAAGTGCATGTAAAAAGAAACATACAAATTGGGGCGGTTTTTTCCCCTAGTAATTTGATTTGACATTGTGCTGGGTGCTTGCTATAATTTCTTATTTCAGTTGTCCCCAGTTTTCAGGAAGGAATTATCATCTCTGTCATTTAATGCATTGCAATTCCATAAATATGAATGGGGATAATTCAATGAATATTCTGATGCTAGATGGATCTTAGTGGTGAAACTGAACTGAACAGAATAGGAATTAGATCAATAGACTTGCAAACATTAAAAAGAAGGAAATTGCTTGACAGTTACAGTACTAAGCTCTTCTAAGTTATATTTGGGTCTTGTAAAACACTCTTCATGCTATTTTAATTAATAAAACTGTTATCTACAGTATCATTAAATAAATCCATATGTCTATTATGCAGCTTGAAAAATGGTGGAAATCCCTGAAATAATGGAACAACTTGATTAGAATAAGAAAAAAAAACAGAAATGCTCAATCTGCAATTACTCTTCTCTTCCTTTTCAAGTCAGTTTAGTTAGTTTATCCTGCATGGGAAAGAGTATTTAAATTAACTTTGCTGTCTTTGCATGAAAGATGATGTGAGATGATTATGTGAGCTCTCCAGCTTTCCAGCAGACTGGCAAAAACAGCAGACTGGCAATAACAGCCACCTCATTTGTATCTTAATAATGACATATCTATTTCTGTAATCAATAATTGTGCATTACTTCCTTTCAAAAGAGCCTTGTTTCTTAGGATTGCTTAGAGATGTGTGGTGAAGGAGTTGGAGAAGTGCTATATTATACCAAAGGAGAGAGAGCGCTACACTATATTATGCCTCAGATTCAGCTAAAATTGTCTTTTATGCTTTTTGGTGGAAGTTAAATTGCCATGTTGTATAGTCTTGAGCTATAAATAAGTATATGGGTAGTCTTTTATAGAAGATCTTTCTAACATTAAGACATTTGCATGTCACCTGCAGTCAAGCTGAATTTTGCTGGTTTCCCTCTAATAATCTGGATAAAATTCAAAGGACCTCATGATAAATTACAAAACTCCAAGGCTGAGTCTAAAGCACAATTACTGGCAAATGGCATGGTGATTTACCTGACATTAAGATGAACATATGCAAAAAGATTATGAGAATAAAAACTTTTTTCATCACAAGGCTAACTCCTCCCTTTGCTAACAGTCCTGGAATTTGACTGCCTTAGCTAATATACAGCATCTGGATAACTTAGTATCTAGGGTATAGAATTTTTCTATTGGACCTCATTTGAATTTTACCACATTCATTTGGAGACACTACTGGAAACCACACCCTTGACTTTATAGATGCCTTCCAATGCTTCCTAATAATGGTGTTTATTATTTTCAAATAAACCACTGCTGATCAAATTAGAAACAGACCTAATTTTACTTAAGAAATTTTTGACATTAAGAGAAAAATTATAGAATTATAGCATAAATCTTTATTAAAATACATGATTTAAAACAAGAACTTTATCCCATTGCTCTGTGCATCTATTTATATATATTATACTCATATTATATACTCATATTATACTCATATATATTATACTCATATATTTTCCAAGTTTTTATTGGAATTTCTTTCAAACCAGTTTTAACTCTGCATTTGTGTCTTCACCTACAGGACCTCAAAATGACAAAAAAACCCAAAATGCACAAAATTCATAAGCACTTTTAATTCTGATGCAGTTCAAATACAGCAATGCCTGTATTTCCTGTCTCAAAGCGTTTTTACCCGCACTGAACCTTTTACTTACAGTTTTAAAGCTAGGATGTAGAGAATTAAGTAAAATATATGCCTTAAAGCCCAATTCAATTTCCTAAGCTTCACAGAATACTACTCTAGTTTTCAATGACACATCATATTGTTTGTCACAGGGAGCAGAATGATAGGAGAAATATTTTGTTTCATTTTCAGCACAGATCATGCAAACCTAATTAGAATAAATATTCTTCTTAAATTAAGTTCATAACAGGATTTGTCACAGGCAGTTAAGAAAATTTGTAGATGGTACGTCTCACAGAAAACATTGCTGAAACTATTATAGGTTTTATTTATTTTTGCATAATTTACATATCATTTAGTCTATGTTATGTTTGTATACAGTAACAGGAATCCAAGCTATATTAGGGTTTACTCATCTAGTAATTTGTAGTTACTCTTCACATGGTGTATTCATCTGTTCGTGTGAATTGTTCACTCAAGATTTATATTTGATAAAATATAGATTGGTAATTGACAACCATGACATGTCTTTCACATAAATTGGGTGACTCACCCATGGTAACAGTTTAAAGATAGCTAAAATGGGTAACACTCTGAAGAGCTTCCAGAGTTTGTGGTTTGCACAAGAAATGCAAGTGAATATAACAGTTTGTAAACTTGAATTTTTTTACAACTTTCGGTGAATCACTGTATCACTCTAGGTGATTTAGTACACTTACTATAGGAATCAATAAATAATTTTAGCTTTTTTCAGTATGGCAAAAAATCATTTTAACAGGAAACTTCTGTCAATAATAATAAAAGATTTTGTATTTAAGATTTCTCCCGATGACAGAATTATGTGTTTCCCATATTTTGAAATACATGAAACGTATTTCATAAATTCAAACAATTGAAAAAACCCTCCAAACCCTAACCCACTTTTTCTTTTATTTTAATGACTGCCTGGCAGGGTAGGAGATAAAAAGCAGGCATGATTTTTATTTCTCCTTGCTAGATACAATTGCAGATTTAGAGAACTGCATGCTTTCCTTTTGGAGACAACATTTTAACTCTGTCAATATACAGAATTCTGAAAGTATTGAAAGAACTAAAAAAAAAAAGGGAGAGAAAGGAAGCTGGACAGATGTTATTTTTGGTTAAGGATATTATAGTTTATAAAGAAAGCTCCCAGAGAAGAATGTAATGTTTATGTGCACATTCCTTACAGATGATAGTCATTAAAGAGAGGCTTTGTGGTTAACCCCTGTCAATGGGAATGTATGGAATATGGTAAGAAAAAAAATTATATACTACCACAATTTGTAGGAAAGTTTTATTTTTAAAGTATTGACTACATATTTATGAAAAAAGATGTTTGAGGAGAGCAGTAGTGAAATGAAGATTTGCTCTTGCTCCTCCTTAAATCAGTAGCTGAAATAAGCCCCTCTGATTTAATATAGGAAAATTTAGTTTGGAAAATTCTATGCTAAGGTAGACAGCCTTTTCTAATTTTATATTCAATTTACAGTACAGTTCAACAGATTGAACTTAGGATACCTTTTAAGAAATTAAATTCAATTAATTTAAAATATTTTACAGCAGCAGATATTTTTGTAAATAGCTGATGTTTGACTGAGTCAACTAGGGTTTATTTTGCATCAACAGCTTAATAAATTATTCTGTAAAAGAAGCTAAATAGTCACATGCAATTATTTAAAATTATAGAATAATAATCACTACTGTCTCAAATAAATCATAATTTTACAGAGAAAAAATTGATGGATTGACTTTCTGAAGAAAAAATAAAATCAGAATCACTGAATGAACTGACAGAATCATGAGAAGAAGTCCCTTTAGGGTTTTCATAAAAAATTTTACTTTCTAGCAGTCATATAGCCCTTCTGTCACTTCAGTTAGTATGAATCAATATAAAATAATTTGCACTGTATTCCATATGTTACTGCATGTTGATACACCTCCCCCAGAAGTCTGAACACATACCTAATCTTAATCAGATGGTAATAAGCTTTAAAGAGAAAGAGGCTGATATGTGAAGTTTAATCTCTTCTTATGTATTAAGAAGGACAATCAGGGCTACGTTTCCAAAAGACATTTTAAAAAGCCATGCATTAAACTGTAATGTGGCAGAAATAGTCATTTTTGCAGACAAAAGGAACAAGCATTTGAATGCAGAAATCCAACTATTTGTAGGAACAAATAACTTCTCTGGTTTTAACTGCATTTGATATTGCTTACAGCAAAAATCATGAAGATCATGGAAAAATTAATCTACAGCAGAAAGCATGCAAGAACAGGATTTTGAAAAAGCACATTCCAAAAGAAAAGCTGAGATTCTGCTTTTAAAAAATATTAGAATATCTCTGAAGAATCATCTAATCCTCTAGGATTCTCATTAATTGGGTTATATTATGAATTCTTCCTAAGGTAATTGTCCCATTCTCATTTAAATCAAAGCCAACTCAATCAGAGTAGAAAAGACTCAACCAGATTTAAGCAAATTTTTGGTTTTTGTTTTTAGTGCTGTCTTCACTAAAAGGACAGTTAAGCATTGGAATGGGCTGTCCAGGGAAGAGGTAGAGTCAGCATCCCTGGAATTCAAGAAATGACAGGTTGTGGCACTTGGTGCCATGGCCTTGTTGACAAAGTGGTGATTGGTCTAAGATTGGACTCTGAGATTTGGGAGGTCTTTCCAGCCTCAATGACTCTATGATTCTATTCTGTGGTCTCCAATCTCCTAGTGCAGCATCTTAACCTGGCTAGGGGAGGCACTGCTTTTATTGATACCCTCAATACCATATGGCACAGTGTGGTGTAGAAACATCCTGCTGAAAACCAGCGGTGGGGGAAGTGACCAGCTGCTGGGGCTGTCACTTGTTAGTGCTCTGGAGCATGTTGTACAATAGATCTTCTCATTTTTGAAGATCACAGTAAGTTAAACAAACTAAATACACAATGGGTTTCAATCCAGCTACACCTTTGCACATAGGACTGACCCAGGCCCAGATCCTCAGCTGTTACCAGTGGCTGTCCGTGGCGAAACATGAATTTGGAGCTGCCTTGATTTACATTTGAAGTATGTTTGGATTTGGGTTGATTGCTTAGCGGTTTTTGTTTGGTTTTTGGGGTTTTTCTGTGTTGCTTCTTGAGTTGGTATTTTTGGATTCTTTCTTTGTTTTTCTTCTTGTTTTGTTTTGGGGTTTTTTGAGGGTTGTTTTTTTGGGGGCGGGGGGAAGTTGTCTTTCCGATTCTTTTCACATAATCTGTGTTTTTTATATCTTTGGTCTGCCTATCTGATCAGCCTTCTCTTTACCCATTCACCTATGTTTGGACACTACAAGTTGTTGCAGGATGTGAATGAACTAAATATTTAAACCTCGAAAGGTAATAATCCCATTTTGCAAGACTTTGTTTACACCTCATTTAAAATCACCAAGAACAGGATATGTAAGACTGGAAAAAAAGATTTAATGAGAACAGACTTAAAATATACAGCTACATGAAGGGTTAGTGGGGGAAGTGAAGGTATGAACCAAGAATGAACTTGCTTTCATTGCTGTATTCAAATATAAATTGTTTGCATAAGCTAAAATGATGAACACAGACACAAAAGGGGAAGAAAAAGGGGAGTGATTAAAGTTTGTTGAGACAGAAAGAGATGTCTGAAAATTTTGCATACAACATTTATTATTCATATTCTAAACATAAAATAACTGTATTATATCAGTTCATTCTTACATTAAATAGGAAAATACTGAGAGATGGGAAGGCAAAGCCTGGTAAAAACATTCTTCAGTTACAAATGAGCACTGTGTTACATGGTGTTGCTGCTTAAGACAAAAGAAATATTTCAAACCCTTTCTGCAGTTTCTAAAAGGCCCTTCTTTAACTGCATTAGCACCATCAGACAAATCACATCTCCTTCTTACTAACTGGAAGATGCAACTTTATAACTGAATTAAAAAGCTACTGTGAAACAATGATCCAGAGCACTGTCTAAGAGCATTTGTTAGGACAGTTTTTCATTCTGTGGTTGTACATGCTCAGGGCATAGTTTTTGACAGGGACTATTGGAAGATTGAATTTTGATGGCTAAAGATAGTTACAAAAACAGGACAGAAAAAATTGAAATGTCTTTTTTTTTTTTTCAATATATCACAGTGCTTTGTAGTGAGGAAAGAGCAGCTCTTAAAATAGTTAGATGCAGATGAGGATGTGAACTCTTACAACCTACTTGTTTAGAAGGCGGACCAGAACGATAGCAGAGAATTAGAAAAAGTAAAAATCAGAGATTTTTCATCCTTTTAAGAAAGGATGAAGAAATGTTCTTCCCCAGAGAAAGCAGTCAGTGAAAAAGAAGATATCTGTCATTTTACAGCTGAGTAGTAATTAACCAGCTCTTAGTCCTTACAACCATACTTACAGGTTAATCAAACTTTCAAGTCCTGGACTTCCTGGGTTTTGCTAACTTCTTCTATAAGAAATGTTGCTACTAAGCAGAGATTCTTGGATTTGTTGTCTTGTTTAACTAACCTTTTATTTAATTTTTCACGAGGTCTCTCTGGAAATATAAAGAACATGCCTTACATCTTTCCATCACGATGAACTTTATTTACTGTATGGAATTTCACCAGTGTTCACTTTCTGAAAAAAAAAGAAATATACAAATATTTATATATCTATATAACTCTTTAGCTAAATATACACTTATATGAAGATATATTTATACAGTAAAAGATATGCATAAAGCGTTTCTGAATATCAACTAGATACTGAATATCAACTAGAAGAGGAGGAGATACAACTAAAAGTGACAAAGCAGATCACTCACTTCACTTCTCATACTGAGGAGTAGCATGGTTTGATAACAACAGACAAATGGTGGAACTATACCCAAGAACAAAAACTATAAATTAGACTGGGGGTTTCAAAGGTGGGCAAGGGAATGGGCAGTGATCCAAATTTTGAAGTACCTGACCCATGCAGCCTCTCACAGGTCTCAGCAGTGGAAAATGTTCCCATTTGGGGTCTCAGTGGCTTTTCATGCAGCTCAGATGCTGAAGAATATGAAATAGGACTAAGATGTGCTTCTCCAGTTTTCTAATAGTTATATTTTTATATTTTTTTCTCTCTTCTGATGTCCCCAGAGAATTCAGGGCATAAAGAAGAAGCTTCCCACTCAGACCCATTGTGGAGAGACATTGTCTCAGAAGTGCAGCTACCACACATTGATCCTTTCTTTACTTATTGAAGTTTGAGATCACCATGGCAAATGTGGGAGATCTTGAGCACTGGAAAGAGCGCAGACAAAAAGAATGGAAGAATACCCAGATGACACACAGAAATACCCATTAAATTAAAACTTTAATCTAAAAAATCTCTAATGTAAAACTACATTATGCCACAGAGTTTAGACATTTGAACATAAAAAAAAAGTAGAGAAAGGTCATCTAGAATCAGATGAAAATGGGAAACGAAATGAAACAAAACAAATAAGCAAACAAAAAAATCCCTTATTAAGCCTTTTGTAAACAAGGTGAGACCAAAGACAGTAAATTCTTGATTTTATAAACCTGAGCTACAAAATGAGGGCCAAGTTACTGGTATGTCACTTCTCTTTGAAATTAATTTTATTCTGCAGTTCAGCACAATTAAATCTTTGCCCTTAAGACATCAGTGGAAAGGAATGGGAGTTATTTGCTTTTTTTTCCTCCCCCCTCAATGACATCTCTTCAGTAGCAGACAGGAATTTGCCCTCTGTTTTCAGTTTGTATAACATCATACTGTGCTTAAATAACCTACAGGGTGAAATTCAACCTGAGGTAGCTTCAGTTCCTTCAGGAAAACACAGCTATATTTTCCTTAGCAAGTTACTCTTCTGAGGTTTGGTATAACATCTGAAATATTGCATTTTAAGGATCAAAGGAAATGTCACCCGTGGGGTACAGTGATGCTGAAAAATACAGAAACCACAGCTCCTCACAGAGGAACAAAGTTTAAATAAAGACACAACAAACCCAACAATGATGGGTCACAGTACACTGAGAAAAGTCAAGCAAATACAAATGGGTCATGCTTCACTTACAGTGCCACAAACTACACCCAGTAAACATCTTTTGAACAACAACAACTTTAGTCTACTTTTCTAAAAGTTCAATGCATGTATTTGCTTTAGACAGAAACATATAAACAGGGCACATTTTTTTCTCTTGAGAGTTGCTCTTTTCTGTCTATCTCTATCATTTCTATGCACTATGGAGCTCTGTTTCAGAATGAAATACAGGTAATAAGGACTAATTAGTCAAATTTCTAAAAGGGTTGAGCCAATCCACATAAGTCTCAAGTACAGGCAGATAGGGCAGTCCTAGAATGTAGAGATGGAAATCAAATTTAAAAAAAAAATACAGAAGATAACTTTGGAGACTTCTTATCTTAAAGTAACTGTACAAGCAGTACATAATTGCTACAAAAGTGGGGGTTTTTTTCACAGCAAAGGATGTATCCAACGAATGCATCCTTACTTTGCTTTTTGTTATCCAATATCAAACATAACTTCTGCAACTGTATCCCTTATTTAGAGGAACAGTATGTGGATCTGTAGCCTGAAAACAGTTGACCTTAGCAGAATGCTGTTTACAAGTCTGCTTGGTCAGTCTTCTCATATTATTCACAACAGGCACTTAGGTCACATGGTGCTTTTTTGCATCTCGCTGGATGATTTGAATTTATTTTAAACAGGAGGATAATAATAAACATCAGGCAGTAATTAAGACCAAATGCTGTTGTATCTACTAGTTCTTTTAAATGTGAAAATCAGATATGTTTGAACTAATTTGTATTTTGAAGTCTTAATAAGTTACTTGGATTCTAACTACACCTTTTCACCTGAGGCGAAAGAATATATTGTCTAGTCTTTGGGAAATATTTATTTCTACTTAGAATTAAACTATAGATTGAAAGTCTACAGATCTCAGTATTTGTACTGGAGAAGCATTCATTTTTCTAACATTCATTTTTCTCTTCAGAAATCCCATACTTGTTAGAATCATGTCTGTGAAGTCTGTGCTTCTCAGTGAGACTCTTCACTCTTCAAGATCTTCCTTCTAATTAAACTTCATATTAACAACTGAATGCAGACAGGTTTTCCTGCTTCCAGTTAAATGAAGTTAGTAATTCACTGGCTATATGCACATTAATTTACCTAGAACCTAATGGAATTTGCCTACCCAGTTTCAATTGATACTCACATTCACAGAGCTTTGCTGAAACTCCATTCACATTCCATATATTCTTGCCTGGTGAAAAAATAGTTGCACATGCATGTGATTGCCTCTTTGGATCCTTTTCAAAGCCTTCTTTAGGAATCTGAATACGCCCTTCTGTGGGAAAAACTGCAGAAACAAAAAAAGGAATGAAAACTCTTTAAGACCATCCTTCCTCCCAGAAGTTTCTCAGAACCTGACTGAGGGCTTCAGATATAAGTGATTCTAAAAGAGCAGGAACGATCAAAGCCTCCAGCATCAAAACATTTTGGTTTCACCTTTCACTGCACCTCCTACTTACAGCTACTGGTGTAGAAAGAGTAAAGCACAGAGATGGAGGAGATGCAGCTCTGGGAAATGTGTTTAAATGGGTATTCCAGCCTGGAGGAAGCCTAGCAGAAAGGTTATCTAAGCTGTACTATTTTTCTACTTTGATCCCTGCTGGGAAAATACACACCTTTCACTTTCTCAACGCCTGTTGTCCAGAAAAGCTGCAAAGTATCTGTAGCTACAAAAGAATTGTATGTTCTGTAGATGCATACACACAAACATTCTCTAACACACTGAGAGCATAAATCACAGTGATTCATTCACTGTGAAATCATACTCAGCCAAATCAATGAGTTACTGCACTGAGGGTAAACTTCACTCATTGTGTATGATTAATATCTATTGGGTTTGGCAGGATTATGTCAAAGAGTAATTGAAAAAAAATTGTGTATTATGCATGAATGGTATTGTAAACATCACAGGCTATATGGTGAAGAATATCTTAAAAAAATTAGTTCTGAACCATTGAATTTTGGAAACAGTGAAAGAAGTCAAAGCATTTGGCTACAAGAAAATTTTCATTAGAAAAGTGGTTTATTGCATACTTCCTTTTATACCTAGATCAAAGAAGCATGTGATGTTCTTCTTGATTCTAAATAATATTACATTTGTCCCCAAGGTGGTCACTTATCCCAAGGGAACTGGCAATATAAATCAATTGCTGTATAGGTGTAAAGCATAATAAATGGATCTCGGTGTACCAACTATTATAAATTATTGCTCTGAATATTTTACTGACTGGGATGAGAACATCTATACTGACTTATACATGAGACTCAGGGAAGTGCATGTATATTCTACCTGCTTATGAGCTGAATTTGAAAAGCTTTTGTAAGAAGAGTGCTTCTCAGACCTCACATAGCATAAGGAGCTGTGAAGAGCTCAGACATTTAGGCTCTTTCCTTATGCTTGAACTGTAGGTGTCTGTGTTTTTGCATTTGGAAGGGATGAAGAAAAAACAAACAACTGTTCATCCATTGTTATTAATCATTTACAGTGAAGTAACTATCCCACATTTGTATGAGCTAAATCTAGGCAATGTGCAATTAATTAGATGTGAGGATCAAAGCTGCTTGTTCCTTCTCATGTATTATTTTTATAATATATTTTTAAACGTTCTGTCTTTTCTTTTTATGCCATCAAAGACTAATAGAATGGTATGTGACATGTGATCATTGATGTTCACACTGTTTCAATGCAGCACATGCAGAGGTTGAAGCTAACTAAGAAATTTTGTAGTAATTTATTCCTTATGTAATTTACAGAAAATTCTGGTAAAGAAGGTCAATCAGAAGAACATAAATTTATTTCTATGAACTTAGCTCATAGGTTAGAATTTTCAAGGAGATTTAAAGGACAAAAGTGCTCAGCAGAAAAATTAAATAAACAACTGGATATTCATGAGATCAGGTTGGGGATGTTGGGTTTTGCTTTCGGTGGGGGACAGCTTGTTTTTGTTTTACGTTGTTTTAGTTTGGGGATTTTTTTGGCCAGGGAATCCAAAACATCACAGCTTTATTACTTTCCCATCTTTTTGATATCAAAGAAAGGGCACATTGGTCCAAGTGGTTCTCATTATGTGTTTGGAATATGATTACAGAAAATCCCTCCATGGCAGTTCTTGCTTTGCAGGCCTTGGGGGATGTTTGGGAGGGCAGATGATCTTGGGACTATCTGATTGAAAAACCATCTCCTTCTACCTTAGTTAGTAAGAGAATAATATAAGAATGGTCTTAATGGATCCATCTGGCCCAGCTGTCTGTAGTCTAACTGTGAATAGAGATGCCAAGGGAAGAACTGATTAGAATGAATTAAAAGAATTAATATCAGGCAACAGCTGAACAGGTGGGCCCAGAGGGTTGTGAACAGCAGTCCAGCTGGAGGTCAGTCAGGATATACCTGAGAGGCTGATACTGGGGCTATTGCTCTTTAACATGTTCATTAATGACCTGGTCACTCCTCAGGTCAGGAGAGGTTGAGAGCTGGGACTGCTCTGCCTGGAGAAGAGACAGCTCAGGGGGGAATCTTATAAATGTGTGTAAATGTCATATGTTAGGGAAAGATGAGGGAGACTAGTGAAAGGACAAAAGGCAGTGGGTGCAAAGTAAACACCTGAAGTGCCCTCTGAAAACAAGAAACACTTTCTTACTGCGAGAATTGTCAAACACTGGCATAGATTACCCAAAGAGGTCATGGAATCTCCACTGTTGCAGGCATTCAAGACTCAATGCACACAGTGCTGGACAATCAGCTGCAGCTTGCCCTGCCTGGCCAGGAGGGTTAGACTAGGTGATTTCACATCCCCTTCCAACCGCTGGGAGACTCTGTGCGATTCTGTGACAACAGAAATGTCTTGGGAAGAATATTAGTGCAAGGTAAGCATATAAAGATATTTCTCCTGACAGTCTATCTTAGGAATCTCTTTAAGGCAGAAGTGATGTTTTGATATACAATAGAACAGCCATAAATTTCATATGTTCCCAGAAAATTCTCTCTCTTTCTTTCTTCCACCATTCAAACAAAGATTATTTAACAGTCTAAAAAGGCACTAATTTCAACCTCCCTGCAGACTTGTAAGAACCACTCATTAATTTCAGTCTAGTATTTTTAACATTATCCCTGCAATCTGTAAGTATGTTTACAGTAGAATACAATTTATATATGTGTGTATGGATGAGTTCAGGGGCAAATCGCCATTTGCATTACCTTTTGAACAAGATAAATGCTTAACTTGCTATGGTACCTTTGGGTAACAATTCCTAATATCTTAGATAAGAGCATGCTAGAAAGCAACACATAGCAAACTGCACTGGCTTGCTGGCATAGCCTGTTTATTTAATACATATATTTGTGTCAAGAACACTTAATCTACTAGATCTATTCAAGATCGGTTATAGTAAAACCAAGCTTTATCAATCTGCAAGACTGCAAGTTTTTTAAAAGTTCTTAGTTTGAGAAAATTTTCATGGAATCTAAAATATTCTCTAGGGATTAATACAGAGTAAGTCTGCAGTAATATCTTGAGGTGTAGGTGCTAAGAAGGCAGACAATGTTTGATTCTTGCTCTTCATTCTTTGCTTTTTCTTGAATTATGTCACCCTTTAAGACTCCAGCCCCCAAACCATAAACCATCAGCAAAAAATGATGTTATTACACTGGAATAGCACATTACCTTCCTAAGTGATGGTAGTATGCTTTTCCAAAGCACGAGAGAAAATGTTTTTATTAAAATTAATTTATTATTTTATTAAATGTTTTATTAATCTTCACTCTTACATAAAAACATATAGAAACATGTAGTAGCTCCAAAGTTGTCTCCCATAAATGTTAATTATTGTTGTTCTGACTTTCCTGAATTATTTTTGGTGTCTCAATATTTCACAACTAATAATTTAGGTTATGGCCCTTAGGTGCTTGAATATCAATAGTATTCAGTGACATTTTGGCATTGAAGTAATTGTCATATATGACCTGGGCATGCTAATAAAAGGTGTTCCTTGTATTTCTCTTTCTCACAAAATGAATATACTGAAACCTTCTAACCACAAAGTGTTATTACAAAAATAAGCGCACTGAAATTGTGGAGTAAACAATGGTTACATAATATGTCTGATGGTGGTTACATGGACTCTTAGCACTGGATTTAGAGAGGGATCAATGATGTAGGACGGTTCCATGGTGAAAGGACTTATACTAGAAGGGTAGCTTTGCTACATTTTGTACTTTTCTTCTGCAAAGGAAAAGCAGAAGAAAAACTGCAAAGCTAAAGTGCCAATAGCATCAGACTCTATGCTACTGAAGCACACTTATTTTATCTAATTTTCCAATGAATTTAAAATTTCCATTCTTAAATCTTGCTATTTTTAGTCAGATAAAGAAAATACTCAAATTGTAAGTTTCTTTTGCCCAGATAACTTTCTATCCCACATATTCCCTAAAAACATTCAGGAGCCTTGTATCATGCTCAGGTAGTGATTTCATCTGGGTTCAGGGAGTAATGAAGAAGTGTGTTTCATGGCCACAGATCTAGGAAAAACAATGCAATGAGAGAGAATTAATTAAAACAGCAGGAACTGAGCTTCTCAAGAAATTGAGGGTCTTCTTGTTCAGATAGATCACATTAAAAAAAAATCTTGTCAAAGCAGACAATATATCAACCCAGCTGCAATTAGAAGAGCCAAAGGAAAACTCTTCACACAGACCAAACCATCCACTTCTTAATGGACACACCCAGGCCAATAGACATACCCAGGCCAACCATTAAATCCTAATCAATAACTGCTTTTCCTATGAGGTCACTGAGCATTACAGTGGTAGCAGTGAATCCTTGTCCTTATTTCCTGCATGTTCCCTGTCATGAACAAAACCCATTTGTATTCTGGAATTAGTTGCAAAGCTTTCATCAGTGGCATTGTCTTCCTCTTGGTTCCTCTCCTTTAAGTAATTTCTTCACCTTGATGACAGAAACATGGAGGAAATCATGGAGGCATCTCTTTTTAGCACTTTAGGACGAGGACCAATTGCAAATTCCATGTAATATATTGTTGCTTTTACAAACACTCACGCTGTCCTCTGGAAGGCAATGCAGGCAAAGGGAACACAATGAAAAATATTTCAAAGGACAAGCATCCCTTACGAAGTTTCTGGGATGGAGGGGAAATAATCAAAGAAAGCAGGGGTTTGATTTTCTTAAAAAAAAAAAAATTCCTGACACTTGAACTGCAAGGAGGAGCATAATTGTGTCTGTCTTTCTGTTATTGTGTCAGGATATATATTAACTAGTGAAAGGGTCACCATGGCATTAAGAAGACAAACAAAATATTTCTTTAATAACTGGATGAACTGCATACACAAATAAACTATGGAGGTCTCACTTAGACTAGAATGTATTACATAGACCAGCTTAAAGAAATATTTCAAGATCTTAATCAAACATGAAAAGGAAGTTAAATAAAGCTCAGTCATTGGCTAACTCCTTTTGTTTTTAATAATTCATTACTGGTAATCTTATAGATGTCATCTCAACAAATAAATCATGAAAAGATTTTCCTTGGGCTTGTATGTGACATTTTTCCTGAATTTACTTTAATCAAGAAACATTGATTTTTCTATGGTTTAAGACCATAATGAACATTTTTTGATCTTGAATTTCATTTAGGGTCTAATTCTGCAAATGGATTTTTCTCATGGAAGGAGCATTGTCCAGTAATAGATACAGAATTTCTCCTGACATTCAACCAGGTAAGTTTAAGAAAGGATTATTGTCTGTAATGATCTGCAAATAGTTTGAAAACTCAAGTCCTTGATGTCCAAAGCAACACAGAGGTATGGCAGCACAGGCTTCACTCTATTGCTATTCCCCATTTATTTGCATTTTCAGCAAAAATTTTAGTCTTTTGATAAAGTCTCTAGAAGTATCCCTTTTTGTCTTCTGAAATGTTAAACATGTATAAAGCCTTTTTTTTTGCATCCTAAACACACATCTACACAAAACTAGATTAATTCACAAACAAATTTCTTACAGCCAGTGATGAGCTACCAAAAGGTCAGTATAGTCAGTCTCCACTGAAATGGGCCACATTCAAGCCAGTGACTTGGCTGTAAAAATTCCATTCTCACTCCCTGGAGTATCCTTCATCTCAGATAGCCTTTTTACTATGTAATTATTTTTTTCCACTAAACTCTAAACTACTGAATGATGACTGGGAAGATACAGAAAATTTAACTTCTATATTTGATATTTCATCAAAATGCAGAAAAACTCTTCCATGATCAGAGCTTTCACTCTTCTGTGCAGTGATATTTGCAGTTCAAACACAATTGGAATAAATACAAAATAAGAAATACAGTCCACTGTGTTTGAAGATACTCTAGCAAAATATTTTAATCAAAACTGAAGAGAGAAGTCAGTGCTCCCAAATATTAAAAAGCACAAAATCTTCATAACATATTTTACAAACACAGTTAACATAATGCAATCAAGTAGTGCTCTGTTATAGCCACTGAAATTTAATTATGTATAATCTTTTTTCAATGAGCCTGCCTGATTGAAAACATTTTCATCAGACAGAAGGACAAAAACAAACAAAATTTTAATAAGTACTTTTATTTATGCAGTTAGATAGTTGTACAGCCCTTGTCACCACATAGACTAAGCAGTTTAACAATGTATTTTACTGTTTAAATCATGCAAGATGAGAAGACTTGAAGACAAGAAGGCAGCAATACAGTTTCACATAATGTAGTTTCTGCCTGCTGCCTCTGGTAATGAAAGGAGATAGACAGAATATTTCAAGCAGTTCGGTAAAAAACTTATCTCCTTCCAGCACAAACATAGTTACTTACTGAATAAACAAACTTTTTCCATTGCTGGGAAAGTAGCAAGTCTTTCCAGTCTGCATTTTACTTTCATTTTGCAAAGGACTATGAGAGTATTGTGGCAGTTATTTCTGACAGATAATCACTCAACTGCTTTTGATTTCCTGACATACTTCTACCCTGACATGAAAGTAAAGGTGATGATAAATTCTTGCATTTATTTTATATGGTTTTCTTTGGGTCACCAGTTAGAAATGCTGCTGTGAAAATGCTTCTAGCCAAACACATGCAATCCTTTCATGCATGAATTGTTTCATTTGAATGGTGTGTTGATAATGTAACACATAAAAATGGAAGTGATGGGCTTTACAGCTCAAAAATGTTAAAAAAAATCAGAATTCAGTGCATTTGCAGGAAGTTTCAAAACCAACACCTCCTGTAACAGAGAGGCTCTTATTTATAATGAGGAAACACTCGATAAGATATTTTTCTGATCTCAGTTAGATTTTCAGAAAAAGTTCAAATGAAAGTGCAATGGAGTGCCCTATTCCTGAACACTTATGGTGGTAACAGTAATAGGAGAGAAAACTAAGCAGGAAGAAAAGTCAATAACTTGAGAGCAGAGAAGGAGTTATCATCAAAGCCAGCCTTCCATCGTGTACTCGGATTCCTATTACAGTTATAAAGTGATAAGTACACAGAAAAGTTGAGATAGACGGCATTAGCAGAAATATCCTTAAAACCTGTTAGAATGGAAAGAAGGGTGGTTGAAGAGAAGAGAGAAAATACAATGCCAAGCCATGAAAAACAGGTTTAGGTATGAGTTTTCTTCAAAACCATTTTATTTTACACAATGCCTTGAAAATGCCAAATGTAAAGTTATCTTCTTCTTTATTACTCTGCTTTATTGGACTGATCTTGATTAACTGAAATATATTTTATTATTATTATTAATTGATCAGCTTATGTTGGATAAAATACATGTGGAAGTACTCTTTCTTCCAGATTTTGGGCAGCACGGCAGCACTGTGATTTATTTGGAATATTGTGATGGGCCTGGTAGAGCATTTGACTCATCAGCCTTGAATAATATATCTAATGCTGCTTCCACAGGTCTGAAAAATTCCATCTGTGCAAGATGCACACAGACGAATGAATCACCACAAGAATTTATTACTGGTTACATCTGCTTTCAAGGTACAAAAAGACCTAATTACATTGGCTAGTTGAAATATCTGCATGAAACCTGCAAAGATTCCCTAGTAAAAAGGTAAGTTCAAACATCTTAACTGAATGCCCAGCTCTGTAGCTGACACAGTGCCTTTTCTGAAAGTGAAAATATTTCCCTCTCTCTCCCCCAGGAAACTCATCTGTTGAACTCTACCCAGTCTACCTCACCAATCTAACTTACTTCTTTCTGCTCCCTATGTAAGACCCTCTTGGCAGATATGTCTTTCTCTGTAGTTTGGACTAAAACAAGGACAATTTTTTCTGAACTTAAAAAAACTGCTAAGGAGTTGTGTTTAGGTGGCATGCAAGTTTTATTGCACAGCTTCAGCTTCCAAGACACTAGCTTTATAAAGATTGTCAATATAAAATAATAGCACAGTAGAATTTTATTTTAAGGGCAATTCATGCCTGAAGGCATGCTCTATAACTCGCTGTGGGTAAGCAATGATGTTGCAATTACAAACAGAAAAGGACACAATATATTTCTTGTGACTGACACACTTATATACACTTATGTTGTGAAAATGGGATACATTGATATTGATTCTTAGTTAGATCCTATTTTGATATATGCATTTATTCAACAGGCATTGCCCTTTATGTGATCCCATTTATATGAAGGAATTTTTCCATACATTCAAAGGGATACAATATTGGGCTGAATGAACACTTCTATGGCATTCATTATTTGGCTAATTTAAATACTAATAACCTATCTGATGTGCCATAAGAATACTAAAGTTAGCAGAGAGTACTAGAAATAGCATAAACTAGAACTCAAATATGGCATAGCTTTATTATGGAAGATGATGCGTTACATTGATTTTAGACATTCTGTGAGGCTTTTAATGATTTAGCTATTTAAAATACAGAACTTTGGGGAAAAAATGAAATTGTTGAGAAGGCAGCAAATTATATTCTCTTTTTTCATTATGAAAGAGAGACAGAAGGTTAATGTGTGCTGAAATATAAGAGAAAAAAAAACAGGTTGTCTAGTCCTACTGAGTAATACAAAGCATATGAGACAATAGATAGTTTTTATATGGAATATACATATTCATCCTTTTATTTTGAAATTTTGTTTTGGCAACACAATTCCTTTGCATATACCAGAAAAGAAATTACACTGCTCTATGACAAGAATTGTGATGGAAAGCCAAGTCAGGTAGAGTGAAGAGACCAAGACTTTTTCCTTACACTGAGCTGCCAAAAATGGATAGTAAATTACCTTCAAATACAGGAAAAGTAGATTTTATTAGCTTTTAAAATAGAGCAGTTGACTTAATGGTGCCTAGGCAAGACAGAAAACAAATAAAAAGAGTTCATAAAAGATTCTTTCTCTGCCCATTGTGCTGTTGTCTCAAGGAGAGGTTCTTGTTTCACGGGCTGGATTTATTTCAGCTGGAGGAGCAATGTTTCCAGAAGTAGAGAACCACCCTCAGTACTCCTGGAGCCATTATTCTTTCCATGAGTCACGATGGGTAACTGTGTATCCTTTGGATAAACCATCCTTACAGCATGGTTTATCTTCTCCTTGCTATGACACTGTGCTTGAACTAGACAGCTGAAAGGAAAGGGAACTTGTCCTGCTGAGCACCTTGTTTTTGTCCCTTAAATATTCAGGTACTTCCAAGATCCAATAGCCTTTCATTGGACTCAGATTATTTTCATTGATTTAAGTTGGATTTTGATTAATAACATCGAGAAGAACACCATATAAGCAAAGGAAGAATGGATTTTTTAACATATACACTCTTTCTGGGCCAGACAACTCAGTTTACAGCAGATAGGATATCATGTGGAATGGGAATGTCTAGTTAGGAGGGTCCTCTGTTACACTGGATGAAATAATATTCCCAAATACATCGAACTTTAGAAACTGGATGCACATACCCAAAGCTTTATCAGAAATTAATCCTAATATTAATAAAATGGGATAAAAACTACCAGTAAAGACCTGGAATCTTAATCTTGACGAAATCTAAGGGCTCTTAGCTGTATGTCCAGATTAATTGTAGCAGAAGAATCACATATAATATTCTATTCTGTGGAAAAAACATTGAGCCTTAGTGACAACAGAAAACACCTACCTTTCTATCTATCAGATTTTTCAAAATTCTGAAGTTATCTAGGTTTTAACTATTTGGATTTGCAAATCCTAAACCAAACCTTAACCTAAGATTAATTAAATTTGGACAAATAAGCTATCTAGACTTAAAAAACCATGAAGTTTGTGACATGGTGGATGGCAGCACAATTAATATCTCTTTGAGACACACAGTAAACTGAAGTCAATTGGATTCTAGATATACATACTGTATACACTAAAGCTATAGATTGATAAGCTGTAAGCCTACAGCTAGTCTATTAAAAAGGACTGATGACCAAAATAAGAGACATGACTACTTGGTCTCAGTAGAGACCTATGCCTTTCCTTTTTCTTAAAACCTGAAGAATTTTGAGGATATTCAGAGTTTTACATTCCACCATTAATCATCCTATGCTAAATTAAAGCCATCCTACCAACGAAGGAACTTTAGGTAATTCCATTGCTTATGCAGAGTCCAAAATAATTTCAGATGTTTATGAGTACCAGTCACTTTGTTTCTCTACTTTTCTCCATAGTTCTTCACACCCTAATTTTGTATTTAGGAGCAAATTTTTTTTAGGACCGAAATCTTTTAAGTTTAATTTTTTTACCTCTGTTGCATTGCTCCAGGTTTACTTTACTAGTGCATATATGTGTATTTAACACATATCCACAAATAGTTCTAGCTTGTAGGCTTAATGATCGAGTAACCTCAGTAAACTCCTCTTCAGGTTCACAGGGCACACAATAGATTGTCAAGTAGCTGAGATTGCTTAGCATTTCATTATACCAAAGCTGATATATGACTATTATTTTGACATTGGTGCCTTGGAAGTCTTGAATAGCACTGTGAAAGAATACCTAATCAAACAGTCAGTGATATTTTACACAGTAATAATTCTCTAGGGTAAAAGAAAGTCAATAAAAATAATTAAAATATGAAAAGTTTAATATCCTTGCACAAATTCTGTCAGATAAAGAGATGTATGCTAAGGTAATCCTAAAGATTTTCAGGGTTTTTTAAAAAGTTTGGTCTATGTAAGAAAATGTCAGCACTCTCTCAAATGTGTATTTCACAGAACTTGCCCCCTTTCCCCCTGTAAATGGCAGATGGGGGGAAGGGAAGGGAAATCGACATTTGTAGTTCAACTCAAGTTTTCAAAGAGTAGACAAGAACTGCCAGAAAGACAGAATTAGTTTTTATTGCCCAGGTCTGCATTTACTAGACAGGAAACAAACTTGAGTGGTAAAGGAGTACATACCATTGACTGCAGGCCAGGGAAAGGATAATTATGAAGTTTTGGGAAGTTGTTTTTGTTTCGCTTTCCAAAGGCTACAACTAATTGAGGTCTGGGGAGCTCTTCCTAAGACCAGAAGAGGAAAAGGAAAAGAACCAGAACAGAAGTGTTACCAAACAGCCTCCTCCTTGTATAAATGCAGTTCAGATAGAGTACAGGTTTTGTGCTGGCCTTTTGTACTGTACAGAATTTAGTTCTTACTGTAAAACTAATCAGGTCAGTTCATATTTAACTGACAGAGAACTCACTGGAAACTGTGTCTGACCTCTTTCCTGAAAAGATGCTTTTGCCCTCTGTCACAGACAATCGATGTTTATGGCCCCTTTATTGCCCCTGAGTCACAGGCTGTTTTGTGTTGAAAAGTGCTTTTTTTTTTTTTTTTTTTTTGAAGCTGCACTTTGTGTAGGAATTGCAAGTGGTTTACCCTCACAGAAACCAAGAGAGAGTTATCCTTGCCTTGGCCATCTCTGAGCCGGTGCAATTCCAAGTGCCAGTTTTGATCTTCAAAGGTTTATGCAGCTGAAGTCACAACAACTTAAAATTATCTTCTCTTTAACAAAATGGGAGCTGAGAAATCAGTCCAAAGTACTTCAGATATCACTCTCCAAGTGCATACCTTGGGCTGGGAGCAGGAAAATTTCTCTGGAGGACACTTGAGTTTGGTGTTTACTTCCGATCTCACCCAGTTAACTCAATCAGCGCCTCTTGGTTAAAAATACAGCAAACAAGAGTTTAAATCTGCTAGGTTTTGAGATACATTATTAAGAAGAGTGTTAGTGCCATAATGCCTTAGAAGAATATGGTAATGACTATAAATATGATTATGTGGAAATGTAATTTCTGTTTAAGTGTTTGGGAAATTCCTAAGTTGAAGGATTCATATTTCTCTTGAAAGAAAACAGTCAAGACCAGATAGCTCTTTTTTTTTTTTAATTGACAGCTGAGCTGAAACTTGTTTCATCTTAGGCAATTTGATAAGGACAGATAAATGTTAATACATGACAGGGAGAACAAAACATACTTTGCTACAATGTTTATAAGATTGGAAGATTTTCAGCGATGTGGATGGTGTCCTACACACCCAAGTGTGATTTCAAGTATTGTCTTTAGTACCTTTCCTATAGGTTAGAAAAACATAACAGAATATATGAATTTTCTTTGGGATAACATATCACAAAATACCCTTTCTCGTTATAGTGAAAGTAAATGATAATTATAACAGGTTTATTGACATTATTTCCAAGAAAAAAAAATAAAGTGCAGAGAAAACACAAAATGAAAATGGAATATTCAGTAAGTATCAAAATGGCTTTGTCAATATTATTTAAGATGTTAGAAACCTGCTTTAGAAGGTAAACCTATCTATATTAAGCAGACTTATGAATACGCTTGCCTGGACATCATGGCTCCATGCCTTTATCTGAAGTGCTCAGCACCATTATCCACAATTGGACAAGGATGGCACATCCCTTTATTCTTCTTCTCAATTTCTTACTGTCAGCATAGCATGTCTCGTAGGAGATCCAAATCAGAAGCCTCTATTTTTCTGTTATCTTTACCAGATACTTTTCACAGATGTTCCTGTCCAACTTTCAGGACATTGTTGCAATTCTACCACTTCTCCAGGCATTAAGAATTAAAATTTAGACCAATATGTAAGCAATCTGTGGTCCTGACCTTTTATTACTTAACTCAGCATTCAACCACAATATGGTAATGAATCTGAAAGGTAGGAAATTTCATACTCCAAAATTAGAAAATATTTGCAACTGTAGGGAGTAGAAGTGTGGTTTACATTTGTTTCTAGCCCTTAGCTATAATGGTCTAAAGTGTTTCCCTTTTAGTCCTTTTCTGGAATGCTATTTTCAATGCAGTTTATTTTATGCAACTCACTTTGAAGCAGTTTTCACAGAAGAAAAGGTCATTTGGCCCAGTGGCACTTGGATAAAGACTCAGTATAATTCCATTTAGGGTCTTTAGAAAGAAGATGAGATGCTAAATAAATCCGTCAGCTGGGTCTGTTGTGGAAATCTATAAGGACAGAGAATTTTGACATTAAACTTTCCAGAGGTTTGCTCAAAGTGAACATTCCTAGACTGAAATGGCATGTATGCACTATTTGGAAATGTACTTAATATTTATATACTGCAGTTTGTATCTGCTCTTCCTATCCTAGAATCCTGCATGATCATTTGGCTGATAGATTTTAGTGGTGTATCTTATAGGAAATAATGATCCAATGTCTTCAGAAGTCAATTTGACTTCTGGAAGAAAGCCATGACTTTAAGGTCCTTAGGGATAAATAATTTAGAAAAAGAATATTTTACCTTGTGAGAATCTCGGAGTGCTTTACAAGTCTACTGTTACACTATGTCTCCCAGACAAATACCTTTTAAAGCATTTTCTGTAGTTTTCCCAAAATTTCATAAACCACACCATTCAGGACCTACTGAGGCTGCTCCTTTCAGCTGATCCCCGCCACTAGGCAATGCAGCATCTCCTGAACTTTGTCGAGGAAGAGTAATTGGTTGGGGCTGACTTTGGATGAGGGAGAACCACATTATAAATACATCGTGCTGGCTTGTGATGCATTATTTTAGGGAAGGAGATGCCATTCTGCACTTTTTTTTTTTTTTTTTTTTTTTTGCTGTGCTTTGAGAAATACACCTCCCTTGAAGAAAAGAGAAAGGAAAAGAAGAAGAAAAGGGGGGGGAAGAAAAAAGAAGGGAAAAAGGAGAGGAGAGGAGAGGAGAGGAGAGGAGAGGAGAGGAGAGGAGAGGAGAGGAGAGGAGAGGAGAGGAGAGGGAGAGGGAGAGGAGAGGGAGAGGAGAGGGAGAGGGAGAGGAGAAAGGACTGGTTTTGACTTAACGTGGCCGGGAGAGAGTGGGAAATTCCCGTGCTCGGAGCCTCCCGGGTGAGCTGGGGCTGTGCCCCGCCGAGAAGGAGCCGCCGGGCGCAGCTCGGGCGCCCGCAGCGAGCGGCGAGGGCAGCGCGGTCCCGCCGAGCCGAGCGGCGCTGCGGCGGCGGAGCCAGCGGGGCCCCCGAGCGGCGGCGGCCGCGGGGAGCTGGGGCGGCGAGGCCGTGCCGGGCACTGCGCGGCGCCTCACCTGCGGGAGGGAGGCGGGCAGGGAAGGAAGGAGGAGGGAGGGAGAGAGAGAAGGAGGCAGGGCGGCCGCGGCAGAGCCCGCGCGGAGCCGCGCAGAGCTGCGCGCTGCTCCCTCTCGCCCCGATTGCAGCGGCGAGGGCAGGGAGGGGGTGGTGCTGCCGTGAGCTCGGTCCGAGGGGGACGGACAGAGTGCGAAAGAAGACGGAGAGAGACGGAGAGAGAGGGAGGGAAGGAGGGAGGGAAGGAGGGAGGGAGGCGGGGGAAGGAGAGAGGGAGGGAAGGAGTCGGCGATCCGGCGCAGCGTCTCCACTCTCACTCTCTCCGCTGCTGTAACTCCTCAACTCTGCCCGTTCTTTGCCTGGACATGTCTTAAGAAAGTTGGATCTCTCCCTCCCTCTCGCCTTTCTTCATCTTCTTTTTCTTTTTATATTTTTATATTTTTTTCTTCTTCTTCTCCCACTCCCCGTGTATTTTTCCTTCCCCCCTCGTTCAAGTTTCAAGCAGCGGATGGGTCGGAGCCGACATGCCGCGCTGTGGCGGCGGGGCCGGGCGCCGCGCTGGCTGCGCGCCGGGGCCGCGCTGAGCGCCAGGGCCACCGCGGGGTTCACGCTCTAGAGGCGTGTGGGCACCGGAGCATTGCTCGTGCTTTCTCCAGAGGACAAAAAAGAAAGCGGGAGGAGGAAGCGTGCGGACATGAACTGAGCTGGAGCGGACTTTGTGAGAAGAGTGCCGAGTCCAGCTGGTCTGGTGAGTTCTTTGTTTAATGAGTTTATTATCAGCAGGGTGCTGAGAGGGATGATTCCCTTGAGAGTTCTAGTGCTCTAATTTGCTGCGTTACTGAAAACAGTAGGGTCTGCGATTCAACCCGTGGTTTTTAACTGTGTAGAGTCGGTATGTTTATGTATATATCTGTACGTGTATATATACCCGCACATCGACTCTGTGCAAAGCTACGTGTTCCTTGGAGCGGAGGTACCCAAGCTTTACCGCCCCCTTCACTTGAGCGAGGCTCAAGTTTCCCGACCCCGCAGCCGGAGCCGGGCTCGCCGCTCCGGGCTCGGCTGCGCTCCCTCCGGCGGAGCCGGGGCCGCAGCCGTGCCCGCCGCCCGTGCGCTGTGGCGCGGCGCCCCCTGCCGGCCGCCGCGGAACTGCACCACCGCCGCCGCCGCCGGGGGCAGCCGGGGCCGGGGCCGGGGGCTGCGGGGCCGGCCCGGGCAGGAGGCGCGGGGCTGCGGGGCGGAGCCGCCCGGCTGCGGGCTGGTGACCCTGAGAGCCAGCGCTCTCTGACCGGGTTGGCTCCTCCTGACCTGCAGCCCTGGGCGCGTGAGGCTGTGCTTGGAGAGGGGCTCCCTCCGCCGCTGGCTGTATTTATTTATGTGGCTAATGAAAGATGTGGCAGGGCTAATGCGTGGTAAATGCGCCCCCGCTGGCGGCTCCTACCTGCAACCCGGCTTCGTCGTGAGTCCGCTGGGACAGGATTCCCCAGACAAACATTTGATAGTTATTAAGTGTGATCACTAATTAATGAGCGGGGAATCCTTCAAGGACTTTTTCGGAGTATTAATCTTTAATGGGGGGCTGACAGACTGCCAGATATGCCTTCAGCATGAATCCGGCAGGGCGCTTTTCCCCTTGAGAGTACGGACTGGTAGCCCATACGGTCTCCGCGGGCCGCAGGGTGGTCGCCGCTGCGCTCCCCCCGCTGCATACCCGGCTCCGCGCTCCCTCTTATTGCCGCCGCTTTTCCCGACGCCGGAGCAGGGTGCCGTTCCTTACAGCGGTACCGGGGAACCGCGGGAGACGCCAGTGGCTTTTGGCCCCTGCTGAGACCTTCCTGCTCCGCCCGGCCGTTCAGCGGCGGCTAGCCCAGCCCAGCCCAGCCCAGCCCAGCCCAGCCGAGGTGGGGAGGCGTGAGCCCGGCCGCCTGCGGGAAGGGCAGCAGTCGCCGAGGCGCTCCTGGGTACCAGCGGTGCGGGCGGGCACCGCGGGACTTGTCCGGGCCACCCGCTGTTCCTCGGATAGCAGAGGACCGCGTGCGCCCGCCGGCTCTGATGGTCTCCCTTGCCATCCCCGTAAGACACCCCCGGCAGCAGCTTTCCAAAGTTTCTGAGTAGCCTTTCTACTCAGAAAGTACGCGAAGTCGCCCCCGTCCCTGGACCGGCACCCGATTCTCTGCCGCTCCCGTCGTGCGGGAGCGAACGCGGCGGAGGTGAGGCGTTCCCCGACCTCGGGCCACCGGGAGGAACAGCTCGCGGTTGTGGTTCGCCCTTCCCCCGCTGCTCTGTTCCGCGGCTCGTCCTTCCACGGCGGGGCCGGGCAGGGTGCGAGGGCTGCCGCCGCTCAGCCGAGCGCCGCAGAAACGAGTTCCGGAGGGGCGGCCGTCCAGCGCGGCGGAGGAATCCGGCGGCGGGGGGCGCCGCGGCCCGCGGGGGGCGGGGAGGCACCGGCGAGGCGCGCTGGTGGCCGGGGAAGAAAGGGGCAGCGGCGCGGCGGGCACCGTGCGGGGCTGGCCCCGGCCCGCGCCTCTCCCGCAGGCAGCGAGCCGCACAGAGGTGAGCGCTGGGCCGGCCGGAAAGTTGGGAGAAGTTCTGGCCGTGGGGGAGGGCGGCGCGGACCCCGGGGGAAGTTGAGCTCCGAGGCGAGGCCGGGACGGGGGCGAGCGGCCGCCTCGTGCTGGGCCCCGCTGGGACGGGCTGCGAGCGGCGCCGGCCCCTGCCCCGCTGCCCACCCTGCCCCGCTGCCCGGCCCCTGCCCCGCTGCCCGGCCCCTGCCCCGCTGCCCACCCTGCCCCGCTGCCCGGCCCCTGCCCCGCTGCCCGGCCCCTGCCCCGCTGCCCACCCTGCCCCGCTGCCCACCCTGCCCCGCTGCCCGGCCCCTGCCCCGCTGCCCGGCCCCTGCCCACCCTGCCCCGCTGCCCACCCTGCCCCGCTGCCCACCCCTGCCCCGCCGCGCATCGCATCGCGGGCCCCGCGCCCCGTCCCCCCGCGGCTGGCGGCGGCCGGCCGGTCTGCAGCGGGGGCCGCACTCCCCCGAGAGCCAGCAGGACTCTAGCGGGCAGGGTCTGCCTGAGCTGGGCAGAGGAAAAGAGCTGGCGGTGGTGCTGTTCCCCGAGGCAAGGTGTCTGAGTGCGTCTGATGGGCCATTGCAAACTTCATTCCCGGGTGAGCCGGCAGGGGCGGTTCGCGGCGGGTGAGAAGTACCTTAGGATGAATTTCTTCCTTTGTTTGCACTTCCACACCGCGTCCCTCGTTGCGTTCCTCGCCGGGTTGCTCCGAAAGGTAAAAGGCAGTGCCCGCCGGGACCCGGCGTTTGGCAGCGGCTCCCCGGAAGAGCCCGGCCGCACTCATCAGTCGGCTCCTGCTGCTGCTTTTATTCTTCGTTAGGGCAGTTGGAGCAGAACAAAGTTATGTTTGAAAGACGCACTTTTTAATCTCTCTCGTCAGTAAGTGACGCCGTGTTTTACCGCTGTTAGTGTCCCCCTGATGAAAACTTTTTTTCGGAAAAGCATTAGTAAGTTAAAGAATTGCTGCCTTCTAGCAGCAGGTTTTCCTGCGGTTTAAATACTTACATACAAGTTGTTCCTAGGGAGTGGCATAGGAAATACTACCTGTATTCTTTTACCACCTCTGCTGTCTCTATGTAAAAGAAAAGAACGTTGTATAGTAGATGTATATTTCCTATTTGCTTTTCTAACTGTGTGGACGTAATTCCACAGTATTCAGTGAGTAAATATCTTACTTGCACGCTGTAAGCTATTTTAAAACTTTTTGTTTTATTCACTGTGAAATCCTAAAATCTCGTTTAGGAGAATGAAAGGTGTGCCTTAGTAGTCATCCCAGAAGAACTGTGATCTGATTTTTTTAAATTAAGCATGCTAAAGAACTTTGTATGGCTAAGTTAGCTCTGCTATCAGTTCAAGTAAACAAGTGTAAAATGGTTTTAAACTCTGAAACTCTGGAAGATTTCCTTCTTTTTTTTTTTTTTAAGTTTAAAACTGAATTCAAAATCAGTAGAAATATTTTTGTTATCACAAATTTTAGGATGCCAGGCTAAATTTCAATCAAACTGTTATTCACAGAGATTGGAGGTTTGCTTTTCCTTGAACAGCTGATGAGTACACCAGTAAGTAACTGCCTACAGATAAACAGCTGAAATTCTCCATGTGAATCTTTGTTTCATTCTGGTTTCAGAATCTTTGCCTGCTGCTGGAGTATAGCTGCTGCATTTTCTTTTTAGCAGTTAATACTTGAAAACATAAATCAAAGTATCTCATGAGATTAACTCATGATGTGGGGAATACAAACATAAAACTTACTGGACTTTAGTCACAAGTTGAAACTGTTATGTTAATCTCTGTGACAATGTACATTTTTTGAATAACTCACCAGCTTTACTAAAGTAACACTACCATACACTCTCATCATGTGTTAATTTTATGAATGCCAAAACAGACACCTTCCCCCTCTGAAAAGCAAAAGACACTGTTAATTTGTTTGATTGGAAAGTTATGCATGTTGAAACAGCTAAACCTGGTGTTTCTTTTTTCCCAGCAGACTACATGAATAATTCCTTTTAAACAATTGAAAGGGTAGGTGTAACCACAATTAGTGCAGCTTGCAAAGTCTCACGATCTCTCATGGACTGCTACACTAGAAATCCTGTCATGACAGTTTAATTTCACAGTGCGTTTCTGTCAGACAGCATCAGTTGGGTGTGCTGATCAAAATTGACCTTTGTGGTAAATAAACATGGTTAATGTTTTGCTTGGCAGATAGGTTATTCTGGACTTAAAGGGTAGAGCTTGCACGTAGAAAAAGAAGAGCAATGAGACTAAGACTAACTTGGGTATATTGCCTGGTTTAGATAGTTTTTCTACCTGTGACTTCCATTGATGGGGGAGTCAATATCTCAGCGTATGCTGCCTATAGATACCTTATGTATCTGTGTGTGGTAAGTTGGTTCAATGTATCTATGGTAAGCAAGATAAGCCTGATTTGGTCTTTTTTTTGCTTGCCTGGCATCGAAATTGTTCCTTACTAAGTTTTGTATTTTATGCTTAAAACTTACAAATCTCAAACTATAAACTTTGAAATCTAAGGACTGTAAACTTCGTGCTAGGAGAAACAGTCTTTCTTGTGACTGCTGTCTTATCCAGTCATCTTAATTTGTAACTTATCACTTTGAGCTCTGCTTGCTCCAAAATTATGCTTAGACCTTTAATGTAAAGATAGTTCATATTTCTAAGTTGCATTAATACTTTTTTCCATGTACAAATTATGTTAATGTTTTAATACGTTAATAGTTTTGATGATGTTCTAACTAATTAGTAAAACTGTCTTACATATCCCAGTGCTGAATTTGCATATAAATAAAAATGACCTGGATATGCATAGAAATAAAAATTATCTGAATAATAATTTCCAGATAGGAAATCACAGTTTGTTTGAAAATAGCTTTTCAGAATAATATGGTGTGCATTTATGAGGTTAGGGCTGTGAAGTTTTGTTAAGCAAACTGTTGCCTTGTGTATTGAACATGGATACAGAAAATCCTGAACTGGTTGTATTCCAAAGATAATAAAAATTTAGGAGTTCAAAGTGTAGCCTTTGGCTAAAATGTTTCTGAAATTCAGTCATTTTGGCACGCTGTAATGAGCCATCTGAGTTTATATCTAACACATTATCACTTTATCTTAAAGCTTTCATACTTTCTCTTAGTAGTTAATAGTTTTTATATCTGGAGCTGTTTAATACTTTAGATATTTTCCAAGAATATACTATGTTGATTTTTGGATAATCTGAGTCAATGTTTTTTAGTTTCTAGTAACTGTGTAAATTGTGACAAGATGGAAATAGTGTTGTGTAAAGAAATTGCTAACTTTTTATCTGATGTGGTCAAGTGTTCACTTGAGAGATACTTTTACATTCTTGTTTGTAACTCAGCAAGTCATAGGGGTTAGTGCTGGGGAGGGGATTCTCTTACTGTGGTTGTGTTATTGTTTGTAATGGGCTGCCTGTTGCTGGTTCTGAGCAGACTTGAAGGTGCTACAAAAGAGCAGCAAAAAGTGCTCAAGGTATTATGGCACAGAAAAATATTGCAGTTATAGTAAAACCTACAGGTGTTCAACTTTGAATATTAATGAGAAGTTTGGATATCTCGATGCATCTTAGTGGTGTACCTGTCCTGTCTAATGTGCCTGAGATGTGAGCAGCAAAGGATAAGAGATACAAACAGATACAATGTTTTACATTATAAATCCACCACTTCAAATAGCCTGTTGCCAAACATAAACATAGGCAGTGAGTTAGGTGCTACAGCATCTGAAGTAAAGCTGGGTTTTGGACTTCAGTATAAATTAAAAATGATAATAATAAAAAATCCTAGTGTAACTGAGGTAGAAAACAGGGAAGCATCTGATCAGATCAACATAAAATTTGATCATTGAGTAATAGATCATTGGTAATAGATGGCTTCCAAAATTCCAGCAAGATGGAGGAAAAGCTGGATTTGTTGATTGCTTAAAACATCCTTTTTAAGCAATCTTTTTAACATTGCCTTTTAGGCCAGTTAGTGATACCAGTTATTTGTTGCAAAGATTTGGTTGTGTGTAAGAGTTTCTTTTGGTTTTTTGGGTTATTTTTTGGCTTTAAGCAAATATTTGTTAACTTGGCAGTATACTGGGACATAAAGCCCTGGAGACCCAAGTGCCTCTGTATTCCCAGGACATATCATAGCCTGGGAAGGAAAGTAGATGGGGGAGGAATAATACTGTTTAGCCATTGAAATGGTGACTGTTCCAACCTCAGCCATTTGCCCTCCCAACCTTTTCTTCATTCAGTGTTAAGACCTTGTAAGTATTGGTTCCAGCTAGTGACTAACTTCAAAGAGCTTTAATGCTTTTTATTGTTTGCTTATTCACTTTTTGTTTGCTGTGTTTATAGTTTTAATTGTGCAACTTAATGCCTAGATTTGGAAGACAGACACACTTCTTTTTTTCTCCTTCCAGAAGGATATTCCTTTTCAGTACTCCTCTACAATACTTCGTATGGTTTGTGTGAATCTGAGTCTTAAATTCCTGTCAAACTCATTGACTTAGGAATATCTGTGACTGAATTCCCTCTGAGGTTTTGAAGTGAACTGTTGACACAAGCAGATTAATTTGCTCTGATGTTTGCTAATGGGCAGAGTCAGTCCATGGAATGTCAGCCAGTGTGATCTTTCACAAATCTACCTGAGTACGTTGGAAATAGGGAAGAGAAAAATTACTGTAAGACAAAACATGAGTGGAGAAAGGAGACAACATGTGATATTATTGGTGAACAGAGCTAGCATGAACATAGGCACTTAGAGATTGACATCCAAAGAATAGGATGAGGGCAAACCAGGGCTTAAATGTGGGGAGAAAAAGGTCAGGAACAATAAAAAAATGACATAGTGAGTAATTAGTTTGATTTGTATAGCAGATTGGCCAGGGAAGAATACTCAGAACGAGAGTTAAGGGAAAAAAATAAAGCATAAATAGAGAAAGGAGAAATAAATGAATGTGTACTACTTAATCAAAGTAATCAAGAAAATGTTAGATTGCTTTCTACTTGCTGGGAAGAAATTTTGCCCCCAGGTTCTTGTTGAAAGCTTAGGCTTGTCAAGGGAGCCTTCTGAGGCTTTAATTTGTTGTACTGTGAGACTTGAAGGAGTGAAGACGGTTGCTGTAAACCCAGATGAAGAAGCTGGTCCCAGATGTCTTGTTCCTGAGGTTTCTGCCTTTCTTCCTGCTGCAATCTTGTCTAGACTTAGCTAGCAGAAATATTATACTGTCTTCAAAAGGCAAATCCAGTGAAGGTGTGCCTTTATGACTGTCTTGCTGTTCCAGGCTCTTTCTCTGTCATTTCTAGAGTGTGTTGGAGATGCCCAACTGAAATATTCCTCCAGTAATTTTGATAGAGTCTTGTTCTTATAGCTCTTGATACCTATTTGTTTCAGATCTGTTCTGAGAGGGGAATAAAGGAATACGTCTTATTCTTTATGGGCTTTACACCTTAGTGGTGCTTGACTTTTTTTTTTTTTTTTAAATGATAAGCACTACTCTTAGAAGGGCAGTTAGAGCTGCAGGGAATACAATACAGAATTATTCTCTGTTCTATTAATAATATTTATAATTCTTGTAAAGAATTGATGGTGATAGCCAGCCAACTCTTGCAGTTTACTTCCACATAGCTTCATATCAGTCATTTTACAATCTACATTTAATGAGGGAGGAGAATTTTCTACTAGACATAATTGTCATATATGAAGTAGAGAACTGGAGTGAATGTTCACTACTCCAGATTAGTTCTGACCTACTTTGTTTGCTCATAGCAGACAGCATTGATGTATTTCTTCTAGCATGTTGCTTCATGGGAATGTTCATTTGAACTTAGCTCTGTGTTCCTCTCGTGTTGTGTTAGTAATTCCTAGAATTTGATGTAATGGATTCTTGGCATTTTGTAGGAGTTTTTAATTTATCTGTGTTTCTGTTATTGCAAATAATTTTGACACTTTCTTTAAGAAAACTATATAGTCTAAATGTGTAACCTACAGTTTTCTTTCAAGCATGAATTCTGAACTAAGCATTATTGTTTATTTGATAAACTTCTGAACAATCATAAGCCTTACTACATCTCTTTCTTGTTTCAGGGTTTCTTTGTAATTGCTGCCATGGGAAGATACTTGACTATGCTGTTGCTGCTGTTGCTGCTGGTGCAGCATTTTGGAAACTGTGAAGGAAATCAAAGGCCACATCATGCTCCATCAATGCAATTTACAGAAATACAGTATAATGCCACTGTGTATGAGAATTCTGCAGCCAAGACTTACGTTGGGCATCCAGTGAAAATGGGCATTTACATTACAAATCCGCTGTGGGACATAAGATACAAAATTATTTCTGGTGACAGTGAGAACTTGTTCAAAGCTGAAGAGTATGTTCTTGGAAACTTTTGCTTTTTGAGAATACGGACCAAGGGAGGAAACACAGCTATCCTTAACAGAGAGGTGAAGGACCATTATATGCTGACTGTTAAAGCAGTTGAAAAAAATACAAATGCTGAAACGCGCACGAAGGTCAGGATACAGGTACTGGATACAAATGACTTGCGGCCTTTGTTTTCTCCAACATCGTACAGCGTTTCTTTGCCTGAGAACACAGCAATAAGGACCAGCATCGCAAGAGTCAGCGCGACAGATGCAGATATAGGAACAAATGGAGAGTTCTACTACAGCTTTAAAGAAAGAACAGATGTATTTGCCATACATCCAACTAGTGGAGTGGTGGTTCTGACTGGTAGACTTGACTACTCGGACACGAAGCGTTATGAGATGGAAATTCTTGCAGTGGACCGTGGGCTGAAGCTGTATGGTAGCAGCGGCATAAGCAGTATGGCAAAACTAACGGTTCACGTAGAGCAAGCCAATGAACATGCCCCTGTCATTACAGCTGTTCCATTGACTCCATCAGAGTCAGACCCAGATCCCACGTATGCAATTGTAACCGTAGAGGACAATGACCAGGGTTCGAACGGGGAGATAGCATCATTAAATATTGTTGCAGGAGATGTGCTTCAACAGTTCAAAACAGTGAGGTCTGTTCCGGGTGGCAAAGAATACAGAATAAAAGCCATTGGCCCCATTGACTGGGAGAGTCACCCTTTTGGATACAACCTTACCCTTCAAGCTAAAGACAAAGGGAATCCCCCACAATTTTCTTCTGTAAAAGTTGTTCATGTGACATCACCACAATTTAAGTCTGGTCCTGTCAGATTTGAAAAAGAGATATATAGAGCTGAAATAAGTGAATTTGCTCCTCCAAACACACCTGTGATAATGGTGAAAGCTGTGCCTAGTTACCCACATTTAAAATATGTATTTAAAAACACACCAGGAAAAGTAAAATTCAATTTAAACGCTCACACTGGTCTTATTACCACATTAGAACCCATAAAAGCACAATATGCATCCCATTTTGAACTTGAAGTTGTGACAAGTGACAGAAGAGCTTCTGCAAAAGTATTAATTAAGGTACTAGGCATGAATAGCAATCCTCCTGAGTTTACTCAGACATCTTATAAGGCCTCCTTCGATGAAAATGTGCCAATAGGTACAAGTGTCATGAGAGTGAATGCAAAAGACCCTGATGAAGGGGAAAATGGTTATGTGACCTATAGCATTGCCAACCTAAATCCTTTGCCATTTGTGATTAACCATTTCAGTGGGATTATTAGTACCTCAGAAGACTTGGATTATGAATTGATGCCAAGGGTTTACAATTTAAGGATTCGAGCCTCTGATTGGGGTATACCGTATCGCCGAGAAGTTGAAGTTCCTGTTACTATTATTTTAAATAACTTGAATGACAATATACCTCTTTTTGAGAAAATAAATTGTGAGGGAATAATCCCCAGGGACCTTGGTGTTGGAGAACAAATAACAACCGTATCTGCTATTGATGCTGATGAGCTCCAGTTGGTGAGATACCAAATTGAATCTGGAAATGAACTGGATTTATTTAGCCTAAACCCAAATTCTGGAGTACTTTCTCTCAAACAATCGCTAATAGATGGCCTAGGTGCTAAAATGTCTTTTTACAGTTTGAAAATTACAGCTACAGATGGAGAGAACTTTGCAAAACCATTGTATATCAACATAACTGTAGCTAATAGTCGCAAACCAGTGAACTTACAGTGTGAAGAAACTGGTGTTGCCAAAATGCTTGCAGAGAAACTCTTACAAGCAAATAAGTTGCACAATCGTGGAGAAGTTGAGGATGCTTTCTTTGATACTCACTCTGTGAATCTGCATGCGCCTCAGTTTAGAAGTACTCTTCCCAGTAGCATTGAGATAAAAGAAGACCAACCTGTGGGCTCTAGCATAATATCTGTGAATGCTGCTGATCTTGATACTGGCTTCAATGGAAAGCTAGTGTACGTTATTTCTGGAGGTAATGAGGACAGTAGTTTCATTGTTGATATGGAAAGAGGAGTGCTGAAAATTCTATCTCCCCTCGACCGAGAACTAAAAGATAAATATACTCTCAATATTACTGTCTATGATCTTGGAATACCACAGAAGTCTGCCTGGACCCTTTTAGATATAAAAATTTTGGATGCTAATGACAACCCACCGGAGTTCCTCCAAGACAGCTATTTTGTTGAAGTAAGTGAAAACAAAGAGCCCAACAGTGAAATAATTCAAGTTGGAGCTACTGATAAAGATTTAGGGGCTAATGGAGAAGTGAAATACTCTCTTCTTACAGATACAGACAAGTTTACTATTAATTCTGTGACAGGAGTTGTGAAAGTTGTAGGGGTCCTGGATCGGGAGGAGCAGCACATTTATTTGTTGAAAATTGAGGCTAGGGACCAATCTGCTGAAGAACCTCAATTATTTTCAACAGTTATTCTGAAAGTGGCTGTAGAAGATGTAAATGACAATCCTCCCAAATTTATTCCTTCAAATTATCATGTGAAAATTCGAGAAGATCTTCCTGAGGGAACAATTATTACATGGCTAGAAGCCTACGATCCTGATTTGGGCCAGTCAAGTCAAGTACGGTACAGTCTTTTGGACAGTGGAGACGGCACCTTTGATGTTGACAAAATAAGTGGAGCAATACGTGTTGTACAAAGACTGGATTATGAAAAGAGACAATTTTATAACTTGACCGTGCGGGCCAAGGACAAGGGAAAACCCATTTCATTGTCCTCTACCTGTTACGTTGAGGTTGAGGTAGTTGATGTGAATGAAAACTTGCACCCCCCACGGTTCTCCATATTTGCAGATAAAGGCTTCATAAAGGAAGATGCTCCTGTTGGCTCCTCAGTAATGACAGTTTCTGCTTATGATGAAGATGCAGGAAGAGATGGGGAGATCAGATATTCCATCCGAGATGGATCGGGTTTAGGAGTTTTTCGAATTGATGAGGAAAAAGGTAAGGTGGCTTTCTGTTACTTTTATACACTAAACAAAATCAAATGCCAGGAAAGAGAGAAGAGAAGCAGCATTGTCACAGTTGATGTAGGTGTTCTTGTTTGGACTAAAAGATGCCACCAACAATGTGTATAGTTCTGTCTGCTACTTAAGTGAAATTATTTTTCTACATTTAATAAGTAATTTCTCTCTAATACTCCCACTTCCATTCAGCCTACCTAGAGCCATGCTTAAGTCTTAAAATCTATACCACCCAGAAAAAGCAGGAATACTCTTGGTGTAAAATGGAGGTCTGCCTCGTGTGAGTGCATACACTCTCTGTCTTGTAGACAGTGGGGCTGTTATACTTTCCAATTAAATTACATTCAATTAAATAACATTATCTTTTGCTCCTTTTACTGGAGGTATGCATGGGTGTGATATTGCCATAGTGCTGTCTTAGTCAGTTACTTTCAGAGTTTACAGGTGCCCATCTAGAATTCAGTAAGCAGTGCCATCTTCATTGGAAGGCCTCTGCCAAAGATAGCATTGATGCAACCTTAGAAGAACCTCATGTGAATCAAGCACTGAACTGTTGACTTATTGCATAAATAATCCATACATTGATGAGCAGTGTGAGAATTTTTCCAGTGTCATGTGTTCAGAAGAAACATAATTTTATTTTCAGTAAAATTCTAGTGCTGTTTTTTGGCATTTTGGTGTGATGTCTATGTAGCTATCTATTCATTTATGTCTTTGATAAAGAGAGAGCATTGATATTTTGCAGTTATCTAAGCATCTTGAAATAAATTGAGGAGGAGTCTGGTGCACAATTTGTCTACAGGTTACATATAGGTAAATGATGACATATGTGATCAATGTCTTAAAGAATAAAAGCTTGTAACTGAGAATAAAAAGTGGGAATTATGTCTGATTCATCCAGTAGTCATTCGATGTGTTCTCTGTGCTTCCCACAATTGTGAATGTGGGTAATAGAGACTCATGAAGCCACTTTACTCTGTAGGGCTTTGGTGAACAAACTGTTGCTCGCTATTTTTCTTCTCTAGAAAGTCTGTGATTAAATTATGTGGTTTGTGGCCAAAGAACCAGCTCTACAGGTTGAAATATATCAATGCTTCTCTCAGCTTTGCTTTTAACAAAGCACCTAGTTAAGGTAGTGAAACAGACTTTGTAAAAGTGGAGAATTTAATACTGTCTTTCCAAGACCTTGTAGTTTAGCTTTTGGCCATTTGGTATGTGTGCAGAATATTCATTTGTGTATCATTATGCATTTCTTTTTACATAAGTATATTAAAGTTTCACTGTGTGTTATGGTATTATAGTTGTCCTATAGAATGAGTCTGAGTTGGGCAATGTGTTGTACATGTGACAGGTAACAGTAAGTGAGAATGAGCCTGTTTATGGGTATGTCGCCAGGTGTGTGTGTTTTTGTGATGGTACTACCATGGTATAATTTGTCTGCATGTGTTGCCTCTCTGCTTTTTTGGCACAAAGCTAGTTTACTTGACTAATGAATTGGTGTGAGTTTAAGTTGCTTTTTATCAGCTGGGTTTACAAAGCAGAGCCTGGGGCAAAGCCAGCTTCTGTTCAATAATATTGTCCAGAACAGTGGCTCTGTATTTTCAAGGCATGGGAGAGGCATTGTCTCTATTCATATCTGGTATCCAGTGTTTGCACTTCTTTGGGGATGGAAGTAGAAGGATTTGGTGGGAATGGGGTGGTGGTGGAGATAGGTTGCTAGTTTTTAATATTATTGAACAAATTAAACTTATGACACTGGTGTGGGGAAGAAAGTGTTTATTTTGGGTTGCTTGATGTGTTTATTCCATCAAATGGTGAGCTAAAGGAAAGAACATTGAGTATGTACAAACTTGACAGTGTAGCTTAAATTTTGGATTGACATTTTATTTTGGTGAAAAGCCATCAGAATTATTCTTGAAGGACTCTTTATACTGCCGTGTCTGAATATTTGTCATATTTTTCAAAATGGCCTGGCCTTGATACAGGGAGCAGACTGATTATCAGCCAACAAAGTACATTGAAGAATTTGTGAAAGAGAAATTTTTCAAGCAACTTGCTGACTTTTTCAGCTTGCTGAAAGGTTCTTTTGACTTTACCCCTGAGCTACATGTCTCATCCTGCTGTCTTTGAAGAGCATCATACTACACTGTCAGTTCAAAGACAGATAAATCAGATTTAAGAACTTATTTCAAGTCAACATTAAACTATTCAGTGGTTCAGAAGGGCTCTTTTATCCCTTGCTTATAAGAAATTAAGAACAACAATCATATTTGCAGGCAGACTGATGATAGAAGCATTGAATAGCTAGTTCCATGTATTGATTTTTGTTGACTTTTAGGTTGTCTTTCCTATGTTAAGTTTGTTTTAATTTTACAGTTCAAAAGGTAGGAAATAGTAGTGGTGTTTGATATTTGGACCTGTAATTCTGGTATTTTCACAAGGGACCTTAATACATCTTTGCCATTAAGTCTTGAGTTCTGTTTTCCAAGACTTACCTTTATTTTCAGTCACTGGTTTTCATAGGTTCTGTTTTCTGCAGTTGTGCCCAAACCATTAGCAGTCAATGTCTTAACAGGGAGCACCACGCACCAATATTTCCAAACTCAGAAGCTGCTTTGAATACTTAATTCCCTGCCTGCTCTGATGCTTTTCAAGTAGACATAGAAAAGTGTTTTCATGTTAGGGGTGAATTTGGTAGTCAGTCATATTTTAGCTTTCTTAGTATTCTTAAGCCCGAAAAGGCAATAATGGTCAGAAAAGGAGTAGAATAAAAGTCTAGAAAATTGCAATAGTTTCTGTAGCACCTATATCACTGTCTGTTTTTTGTAATGTAAAAAATAGGACACACACAGTTCACAGGTTTTAAAGTATTCTTCCTTTCCTAAGCTAAAAGGAAGTATTTTTCACATGAAGTGTAATAAAGTCGTGAAACCCATTTCCTCAGGAAGTTATAGAGATTTATAAAGTATGACTAAAGAAAATAAATTATACTAATGAGATTACTTTGAGGTTCAGCCTCATGCTTTCTTCAGCTCATAAACTGTTAACTGGAAGCCAAGGGGGTAAGGGAGAGAGATCAGAGGTCATCGCTCAATGTATGATTCAGAAGTACAGCAGTGCATTGTGCCTGATATTGTACAGAAATAAAATTTAAATTGCATGGTAAATGAAGACTTTGAGATATTATATCAGAGGAAAAATGTTAAAATGAGATTTTTGTGCTGTGAATTTATATAACAAAGCCATTTGTTTATCCTTTAGGTACGTATTCAGGAGAACTTGGAATTTAAGATAGCTTTTTATTTGTGAGTGGAACTGAAGGCTGTAAATTGAGATGATCAATTGGCTATATAAATTGCCTGCTAAAGCAGCAGTAAAATATTTTCTCAAAGAATTTGACAAGGAGTTGAGCACATTGGTGTGTATTAATAACAGAAGGCATTGTGTTGATGCAGATCTCAGTGTGCCACAAGAAAAACCCATGCACCATCTAAATCCCATTAGCACAGAACAGTAAAAGTGAGATAAATCATGTCAGTACCATGCTGCTACTTCGATTGAGAAAAACTCTAAAGAATTACAGAAGCAATTGCTGGAGCAGAACTGAAGCAGAAGCTCTGTGGGACCAAGGCAATACTGAAACTTCTTTGTCCCAGTTTTTATTCCAGTGGGCAAGGAGGGAAAAAGAAGAATGTCTTCCTGTTTACTTTTTGGTTTTCACTTACAAGAACGGAGCCTTTCCTTGGGTATTTGCACTCCTCTAAGGTTAACTGAAAGATGGAAGCTCTAGTTTGTAAAAACTGTGTTGGGAAGAGCTCACAGTACTTCTTCTAGTTGTTTAGGCAGGTGAACAGTAGCACTCACTGGGGGGGATGGGACATTATCATGGGAGCACCAGCATGTGCTGAGCAAATGTTCATACTGATTTTCACCTGTAAAAATGAGGCTGAGAAAAACTTGTAGCAGTTATCTGGCCTTCTCCAAAGAATTTTTCCAAGCAGATTGCTCTTTTCCTTGGGATATCAGGACTTCTAGCTTATGACTGAGTGCTGTTCTTATCATGTTTCAATGTTTTTTTTAAGGTTTTACTTTTCTTTCTAGTGCTCAAAATTTAGATAGCTAAGGGAGCCAGCAGACTCTGGATGTGTAGATGCCATGGGTTATTTTGCCTAAGAAAGGTCTCATTGAAATGCTTAGGGAAGATGGAAGCCCATCCTGGAAACTGATGTTCAGAAGTGAAGGAAGGTTTAAGTAATGAATTCCATCATGTCTGTTATAAATAAGCAGTTGCATTTACAATCCTTATACATGCAGACGCTGGATGTTTGATGTAGGGCCTGCACAGTAAGCTTTCAAGACACAGTGAATTATTATAAACTGATTATCAGAAACTTAGCAAGTAGTTCAACTTGCAAGGCTACCAGCAGGTGTTTTCTAAACTTCTGCAACTGAGGAAATTTCACTGTACATACCCTAGTTCCAGAATGGTGTGAAGGGTGAAGTGACAGTCTGAACCTCATACATGATAACCTTGTGTATGGTTACCTTATTTTTACAGTATGTAGTTACTTGATACCAGGAATCTTGCTGCTCTTTCATTAACCTGATTTGGAGTTATTAGGCCATAAGTGTTACAGAATAACAGTAATTCTGCTTTAACGATATGGACAAATTTTAAGATGATTAAACTAATTTGCTGACTTAAAAAGATGCATTACTGTGGTTTTTTAAAACAAAGATCTGTCTAGCCTGAGATACTGTCTCCAGTAGCACAGGCAGGGCTCGGAGATAATACTTTCTTCTAATACTTTCCCAGTCTCTGGTTATTTTGTATTTGGGGAATTTTCAAGTCACATAGTTGGTAACATTCACGTGCTTATCTTTCTCGTGTAGTCTTCCCTTGGAACCATATAACTTTGAAGTGTAACCTTGCTACTGTGATAAGGAAAAATGAATCGTTTTGGTAAAGAATATTAAAGGAACAAGTAAAAAAAAAATTAGCAGGGGCATATGGAAGAAAATTATTTTTATTGCACTATCTCTGTATGCATAAAATAGTGTCAATAAAGCTTAATGGCCATAGGATGCTATTTTTAATATTACTAAAACTATTTCCAGCTGGGAAAGCATTTATTAAGAAGAATGAATAGGATTTTAACTGTGTAGAGCAAAGTATTGAATTATATTCACAAAAGGAACAGAGCATGGCTAACATGTAATAAGTATGTCAACATTGCTTCGTAGTATTCATGTAAATCCATGAACTTAAATACAGGATATCATTAACATTTGTACATAAGGGATAGCTTCAGGCTCCATTTCTTCGGTGGTCCTTGGCTTTTGAGCTTTTCAAAGACTGGCATTAACAAAGTTTAAATGCCATGATCACCAGTGGAGCAGAACACATGAGCATCCAGTGGATAGCTGTTAAACCAGCACTATTTTCTGGAACAGGAACCAACTGGCCTGCACCTATACCAACAACTCTTGTACCTTTAGGAAGGGTGACTGTACCCAGATCATCTATTGGGAGTCCTAATCCTCAATTCACTCCTAGCTGTGACCCTTGCTCTTTGAAAAATGGTACAAACCAAAAGCAATTTAACAGTACACAAGTTCAAATGCTTAGGAATGTTTTCTGTCTGTTTCTTGTAAAGATATAATCATAAAATACTTGGAGATAGGGGAGACATTTCTAATCAAAACTGAGATAAGTGTGATTTGGTTTTAAGTTAATTGTAGTTAAGCAACCTTACAAATACAGGACTTTCTTCACATTCTCTTGTTGAATGCTTCATCTTGAAGTTGCTCCTTCTGTATACTTTGTCACTCTTATTGTATAAACCATGGATATAAACATCAGGATGTGCAAAAACTTAGTTTCAGTTTAAATTTAAAAAAAGGGAAAAAAAGACATCAAGAAGTTATTAATAATTTCCATTTTACTATACAAATTCCATGTTATATGTTGACTTACTGTTTATTCTGAATCTTTGAAGATCTGTCAGATTGTAGTCACTGAAAACTATGAACAGAAAAATATGTTGAGCAAATCTTATTGTAAGAAAGCAATGAAACATTAAATTAAAAATAGTAATTGATCAAGTGATGTTGATACTAGGGAAGGAATATTCTAGGTGGGTTTAATATGATTGACTAATTCTTAGAGTATCTTCACATCATAGACTAAGTTTGTTTACAAACATTGTGACAATGGCATTTCTGCCTGGCTTCTGCCCACCGATGCAGTCTCATTAGCACACAGGATTTGCAATTAAAATTCCTTGTGTGAATATTTTGACCAGTTAAAAGTGAGAAGTAACTAAGAAGAAGACCCTCAAAGAATGGGGTCCTCAGATAGCATTTTTTCCTGCAGAGCACAGTAGTTCTTCCCAGCAAAAGAGAGAGAAGGGTTGACGGGGTCTCTATTTCTGCAAAATGCTAAGTGCCTGCAGCCTTTTGCACAATGAGGTTTTACCCTAGCTAGCTCAGGTACAGTCATGAGTAAAGCTCAGAGCACAGACTAATCTTGCAGGTATCTAATTAGCTTTTCAGGCACATTTCTTTCATCCTACACTGCATTCTGTACAGCTGCATTACATTGTACTGAAGTTAATGATTTGCCCATGTAGCTGTAGCAGTTAAATTTCTTCAGTAGCTGAGGCATACGTGTCCTAGAATAAGAATTTAAATTATTCTGATGCAGTTTGAAGAAAACCCACAAAACCAACCTAAACTAAAAAAAATTCCCAAGAAACCAAACCCCAAACCTAAAACAACAACAAAAAATAACCTGAACAACCCTCAGCATGCAAAACAACCAAAACAAAAAAAAACCAAACCCAGAATGATTACTAGGTTCTGTAAACTCCAAGTTAGAGTTAAATTCTTAAGCTTATAAATGTTAATTTGGAAGGTTAATCGTTTAAATGAGGGGTTGCATCAGCACTTCAGTTTGCAATTAAGAGAAGACCTAATTCTAATGTATGCTGGAGATTTGAATGACATTCTAGTCAGCAGATGGGAGTTTTTTCATAATCAAAAGACTCAGATTATTTTTGGATTCTGGAGTTGGTGGTTAGTTGTCACACTGACATCTGGAACAGAATTTCAGGTCAACATCTGGAATTTGAACACAAACTGTTAAACTTATTTCTTTGGGAAACAGTACAAGGGCAAGGATCTATTTGTTTGAATACTGTGTAATTAAAGCTCTTGAAAGAGTTTGAGAGGTGTATTTTTGTGTGTATCTCTGTAAAAATGAACGTGGAGTTGGGGGTTTTTTTTGTGTTTTGAGAAAGTTTGGGAACGTACCTGTTCAAGAAGTTTTAGTTTATCTGTGCTAAATAATAAAAAATGCCGCTGTACTGGAAGCATTAAGTAGTGTAGATCAGAGATGCAGAAATAGTAATTTCTTTAGCCTTCTCTGTGAGGATAGTTTTGTAAAAATAGCACTACTTAAAAAAAGGGGGGGCAGGGCAAGTAAGGATTACTTTGGTAGTTAAGTGCTCTGGAAAGATATTTTAATGCTGATACATGTTAAGGATTTTTTTCTAGTGGTATATTTTGTTCTTTGTCTGGGCATTCTCTCCTTTTGGTGTTGAATTGAGAAAAATGAGCAGCATGAGAACATCTCCACTGACTCTAGACCAGGTCTGCACATTTCAACTCTCCTGCTGACACTTTTGTGAATCCTTGGCAGGAGAGTCCTTATCAAGCTTCTCCAGAAATACCAGAAAAAAAGGTTTTGTTGTGACTATAAATAATGAGGCCACTTATGGTACTGTGCCCACCCAAACACTATGACCTGTTTTTTAAAGCATTTATCTAATGTTTTTATGACCTCTGTTTCCTACCATAATTTTCAGTGGTAGTCAGGCATGCTATATATGGAGCAGAGGTTAAATTCTAGCTTAGTCTGCAAGATGGGAGAGACAACCATATCTGTGTGGGACACTTAAATTGAGGAGGCATACTTGTGGTTGTTAATTACAGATACTAAAAACTTGGGTAGACTATTTCTAAAATGGGGTATTATTTTCTGCTTTCTAATTAAGGATAACCCAGTGGGTTTGTGTTGTGTTCAGTATGATGTTGAAAAGAGAGTGAAGCTGATGCAGAAGATGGTCTGTTTAATTTTGTTTTTATGTATTTTTCTTCAGTGGCATTAAAGCAAACTTGTGCCATTATGCAAGAAAAAACAGTTATGTTTTAAAAAAGTAACTATGCCGAAAGTGAGTAGTATTTTGAGTTTAAAAAACATTTGCTTAAAATTTCATGCAACTAAAATATATTTTCCGCCAATTTGTTATGGTTTTAAAAATTAGTCCTTTGGCACATAGATTCTCTTTTATGAGACAGTACAAATAGTTGTAACACCAGCTTACTAATAATGATTTTTGAACTCCTAGATCTCCTCTAGTATTAGGAGAAATCTAGGAACTTTTAAGAGTATAGACCGAATTTAATACAATTTGTGTCTGAAATAAAAGAAATAAAGAAATAAAAGACCAAGGGATGCACTATCTGTTAGACTGAGGACAAGGCCTGAATTCGCTGCTATTCATAGAAAGCAATACAGAAAGTATTTTACTAGAAGATGACTAAATTCAGGTGTCAGATAGCCATGGTACCAGCAATCAAATAAAGTATCTCACATTCAAAAGTTAGTTTAAGTGTGTGTTAATACTCCAGTTCAGAAGAGGTTGCATGGTTAACCTGTCAGGGACCATCTGCTTTTGACTGCAGTGTGCAGTTTTCTCCTACTCTACTGAGGGTGTGATTATGTGCATTCTAAGGTCTAGAACTAATGGTGCCACTAGGTTAAACTGTGATATGATGCTGTTGCATTTGTGTTTCCTTTTAGGTGCATAAAACTAAGCCTGGCCTTTGGAACTAATGTTGAGTTTCAGTTTGGCAGGGGTTGAGGAGGCCTGGGTTTGGACCAAGGTCCTGAGCAGCCTGGAGCTAGGGAATTACTTTTCTTTCTTAGGCTTGAGGAAAACCATGTAATTTGCATTTGTGATGGTGGCAACTCCCAAAGTGCTATTAGGTTGTTAATGCAGCTTTTAGAATGTGTCTTTGGAAAAAGCTGAATTAGTTTTAGACAAACATATTCATCTTATGTTCTCTGTTGGCAGGAGCATCTTCCAAAGTAGTTTGAGTTTTCTTCGGTATCCTACTGAGTAAAACATCACCTTAGCTGCCAAATAGGGATCCCATACAAAAGCTGAGGCTCCCCTGCTCTGTTGCAGGCATGCTGAAAGTAAGGGATTGTTCCTTTCTGAAAGGTGTTGATTGGGTTACAGCTTGGTTTGATGAAAACAGAGCTGCCTGGGGCTATGTCTCTGTAGGAGATGAACTGGGGCTGAGCCACATGTGGTCCCAAAGATTTACCTTATAAACAGCAATCAGTTCAGGCAGCAGAATAGATACTAAAGGCCTATTAACTTACTTGGGTCTCTCTTTGACTTGAAAAGTACTTGTGAGCGGAGGAATAATAAAAGGGAACAGTCGCCAAAAGCTATGGAAGGTGCATCTTGCTATATCACTCTTGGGACATCTGTTAAATTGGGCATTTATTTCCTACTAAGCATCTGCTGAGCTTTTGAAGTACATATTAAGGTCAAAGGAGGGGAGCTTGAAATGATTGCATAATGTTTATTCTTTTCTTTGAAGATTTTAGACTTTAATCATACAGCATTTGGACATATTTAACAAAGGACAAACCTACATGAGCATTTGGCAAGCTTCCAGAACTTATTACATGTAGTAGTTGCAGCTTTAGAACTTGGATTTAAAAATACTTTGGGCTTTGCTGAAGCTAGGTTTTGCAGGTCCATTTTTTAATCCGTCTATCATTCTTACTGCATCTGTGACTTTATTACACTGGACATTTGAATGTGACCAAAAATGAATTTTCAATTCATCACTCTCCATGAGGCTCAAGAAAAGAAAATCTGTAGCATTCCAGTGCCATCAGAGAGGGATTTTTGGAAAAACTGAAGTATCCAAAGAATCTAGCAGCAGGAGTGCAACAAATCATTTCCATGTTCAGAAATGAGGTTTCCCCAAGCTCCTTGTGTTCTATTCATGATTCTAATTGCTGCTTCTTTTTAATTTAAAATCATTTGTGAACAAGGATAGTCAATATGTTAATGGTTCTTATAAGTAGTTGCATAGTTTGGATTGGCATTAGGGTTACAGAACAAACTGCTGGGTTAGTGGATATAAATTGACTTGACCTACTAGTAGTGGTGGTCATTAATAGTTTGTTTGGCTCAGAGTTCTGTCTTTGCAAACTTGTCAGTGTGGTATTGCTGATAACAGAACTGAATAGCTGCTGTATGTTGGGAAAGTTACACATAGAAAATACAGTAGTTGCATTGCTTTGTTGACTAATCTTCTACCAAGAATAATCTTTTCTGACATGAATCATTTCCAAAATCTGCATGTATCTTGAATCAATCATTTTGGGTGTTTATAATAAAGACAGTCTTTTATTTTGCTGATGCAAAAAGCCTGATACCACCTCTATACACCAGAGAGTGAAAATGACTGAATTTTGGTTTTGAAGTTGCTGATTATAGAGTGCTTGTTCATTTTTTTGTAGGATTTAAGGCTTAAAAGGTTCTTAGATTACAAATTTCAAAATACAAATTATGGATTAGCCTTCTAATTTTAGTGTTACTGGTAATGTACATGAGCATTACAGAATTGATACAGTCATGTGAGTGAAAAAATGAAGATTCCAGTAACATAATATGCTGTAAGTGAATAAGAGTGAACAAATAAAATGCTAAAAATGAATACAGACTTCCTGTATGTGTTGCCTGTAGTTCTGGTTGTATTTATGATAGAGAAGGAGTTTGGTAGCTCAGCTTGAAAGACTTTCAGTGCCAAGAAGTTTGTGATGGAGTTATGGATTATGGAATTATGAATGTGATTTTAATGTTGGTATGTTGTCCCCTCCAGTTCTCTAAACCTGTGAGAGTGACAGGTATAGCTCTTTCGCAGGGAATACATCTCCATTCTACAGGGAGTTTGTATTTATATTTTTTTAATCCTCCTCCCCCCTTTGCCTGTAGATTTGCCATGACAGGGTATATCCTGTCTCTATGAAAATTAGAGATTGCTGTGTAATGATAAGGGTTTAATCTGCAACGAATCAGACATGTGGAAACTTCTGTCTGTGGAATTTTCTGTTTGATCTGAGAGGAATGCCCTTGCTGTGCCCTTCCTGTAATGAAAGCAAGGTATAGTGAATCAAAGTGATTCTAGATAAGATTGGAATGTGTGCATTGGTTATGCCTCTATTATATTTGGTGTTGCAATTCTGGCCATATGTATTATCTTATTATTCAAGATATTAGCAACATAGTTCATCTTCTTCAAAGATATCTCTCTCTCTTTTAGCTGAAAGTGCTATAATTTTATTGATGAAATTTGAGTTAATTACTTAGGTTTGAACACCGAAATTCTTGCTTGCAACGACTAATACTGTCACCAAGATATTTAATGAGCTATGATAATACAGCATCTTTTTCTTACCATAAATAATTTTACAGTATTCACTTAATCTTCTGTTTTCAAGATTTTGTTGGTGTGCCGTTGTGAGAAATAGCTAACAGTTTCCCTCCATCATTATTTCAAAACCAGTTAATGATTAACAAATGTGCAGCTGCCTGTGCAAGGAATGTTACTTACTTTGGGAGGGGGGAAGGAAAGATTATTTCTTCACGTAAGAAGTCTGGTGTGATAGTTCACTTTAAAGGTAATTTAAATATTACAGGATCAATTTCAGCAGATTAATCAGAAATGGGAAAATGACCTGTGCCTTTCTTTGATTTTTGGTTATATCTATGTTGTTTCTACCTGTACTATTAGTTAGTATAGTAATATTTTGTGTTGCCTATGTTTGTCCAGACAGTAGTTTTAAAGTAAAAAACTATGTAAGAAGACATGGCAGTTTATTCTTAAGTGTATAGATATAGGCAGAACATGGCTTAAAAAAAAAAAAAGTGATAACATCTAAGCAGTTCATAGTCCAAGCTATTTTACACCATTCCTAATCAGATTTCTGAGTTGGCCTTGTCTGTTAAGTACAGAGACCAACAGATCAGGAACTGTGCTTGTAAATGTAAAAACAAAAACTATCATATATTTTGGGCTTTTCAATTAGCTTTTTGCTTGCTTCAGAATGTTCATACTGAATGGTGAAATTTTGTACTGAAATTTTGAACTGACTTGAATCTGTACAGTTAAGGTACAGTTAAGGAAAGTGTTCAAAAATTGTTAGTGGAAAATGAGTTGTCAAGTTGCCATTGACTCAAATGACAGATCAGCTTTAATGTGCATTGTTTAATAAGAAGTTAAGGGAGTGACAGAGTGAGAGCAAGATTACTGCTCATTATTGGAGTAAATGTTTGAGTGAATATTGATTCAGTATGTGATGATGGGAGGAAATGGAATAAGACATACATGCCATTCTATTTCTGTAATTCCAGGAATGATAAAAAATATTTGGAAACTGAGTCATTCAGTCTAGTCAAACACAAGAATGACCAACATTTGAGAGTCTCTTTTTGACAACAGCTATGGACAGATACAGAGATTTGAGAAGGTCTCCTGGTGCAACTCAGTCTACTTGCTGTGTATTCTGTGAATTTCTTAAACAAGGAAGAAAATCCTCAGTGGTGAGGACCAAAATGCATTTTGTGTCTAAATGGTCTACTAATTACCTACAATATAATATTCTTTCATTTACATTCTCCTAGCGTTGACTGAGTTGATCTACGTCTTTATGACAAATTATTGGTTTATGAAGCAATTATTCATTGTACTCATTTTATTTGGTATTGTTTTGAAGGATGCAGTTATCTTCAGCAAAAAATGTTCCTGTGGAGAATAACTAAAAGCTTTTTCCATGGAAATTCTGTCAGAGAGACTCTGTGGTCTTTGTTCATCCAAATGCTTGCAGGTTTGCCTAGTAAGCAATAAAATGAATTAAATTTATAGATTTTTATACTTTTTAACTGTAGCTTGCATGAATTTCTACTACCATTAGTAATTTTTTATTCTGGAGAGTGTTGATTAAGACTGCATGTGCAGTTGTCCATTGTTTATATGAGAAAAACTGAAACTATTTCCCAGCAAGCGTCCAGGGCCCCCACAAATAAGTATGCTTGACATCTGATAAATAATCTCTAGTTTTCTAGTTACAAGTCTTCTTTTTAGATGTTATGTATTGGTTCTTCAGTGTGCTCTAAGAATTTGCTTGCAAATGGAAGATTTCTCATTTGCTTGATACAGTAATCCTAACCAAAGAGAATAAGCATAATTTTATGATACCAAAACTCTTTGCTTTCAGGATTCCTCTGGCTTTAAAATTTTAATCAAAACCAGAGAAGTTCAGAAATGTTTCTCTGTATGGCCTTGTGTTTAATTTGATTCATATGCAAAGGCAAATAAGGCTAATTAAAAATTAGTTTAACAGGTACTCATCAATGTAGAATCCCCTCTGGAAACAGGACCAGAAATAAAGTCTGAATAAATAAATGGATACTTTGTAGGTTAATACATCTGACTTTGTCAGAGCAAGCATGAAAATGTCTTTTGATGTCACTGAATCCCAGATGCTTTCATTCCATGACTTTGTCAATTTGCTTTGTTCTCCTAGCATTAGCATGCCCAGAGGTGTATCAGATCTTCTTTGTCCACAGAAATCTGCTTGGGAGCAGCATTTCTGTTGGCAGTAATTACGTGCTTTTGTGTCTATAGCTACCTGGTGCAGTAACATGAACAGCAGTAATAGCCTGATTTCCAGAATTCCTCAACATGCTACCTCCTTTTTGATAGATATCAGTATCTTTTCTTGCTCAGAGCTGGTCTGGAAACTATCATTGCTAACCAGCAGTTTCTGCAACTGAAAATATTTTGGAGACTGAAAGCTTGAAGCAAAATTGCAGTAGTCCAAACCACAGCCATGCATAAATAACACACACATGTGCTAAACAACAGTTTTTTTTGTGGTGAGTTAGTCATGAGCCAGAGTTGTTGTGGAACACAGCTGTAACAGCTTCTTTCTGAAGGATAGGACTGCTCTGTTTGACTTGCTGGGCCTTCAGTGTTTCACAGAAGTAATAAGGGGTAAGCTGCAGTTTCAAATTTCCACCAAAAAGGGAATCTGAGAGAAATGCAGTGTGTACAGGAAAAGTATTCCTGGGATGCATGGAACAATTTTTCCTTATTTAAGATGGTCACTAACCCCTGAAATTTACAGAAAAAAACTGTAATCTGTAAAGTTTAATAGTTTCAAAGTATAGTTGTTGCAGAACTGTCCAGGTTTTAATAGCTTGCAGAGGTCTAAACAGCTAGATCCTTCTGGATCAACAAACCAGTTTCTGAACAATTAAATGTGTTGCTCTTGTGCATAATTGGCTTCCCATGCGTCTCATTATTTTCCTTGTAGACTCTTCTTCTGCCTAAGGGGGACCTAGGTTAATCTGTCAACTCCAGTTAGTTTTGAAATTCCTGGGTCCATTTGCAGAGGAATTTCCCCTTCAGAGGCTCCCCATTTCCTAGCTAAATTATGAGACTTACCACACTCATTGTCAACAATTCCTTAGTAGTAAGAAGACTAATAGAGAACTTAAGAGGGATTTCGCAGTCACTGGTGAAGCCAGAGTTCTAAAGAGCATATATTTTTTTCATTTGTGTGTTTAAGAAATTCTTATAAACTTTAACAAAGATTATAGAAATTCATCCTTTGTGTTTCTTATGCAGAGGCAAGTACACATTCTTTACAAAAAATTGATTAATTAATTTCCTTCTTTGTCCTTGATGTTCATAAGTAAACAAACACTGGACCTGTAAAAGCCTTTGCTTGTTTGTGAATCACCTACATTTTAGTAGAAATTTTCTTGGTCATGAAGGTAACTTAGCTTAAAACAGCTCAGCAATATTATCCCAAAATGTTTTGCTTAAATAGTTTCCTATTCTAATTTTATTTCTTGGGACATAGAAACTTGTTATGTCTTTATCTGAAGACAAAAAGCTGTCCTGAATAAGGGCTGGGTGGCCAGAGCAATGACTTCCCTCAGATCCTACAAACCTTGCTCGTGTAATGCAGAAACTGCTTTTGTGGGCTCTGAAATCCCACGTGCTGGCCCAGAACCTGCTGGCAGTTTGTCCTGCTTTTTCTAGTATTTTATGAACCTGCTGTAATGTTGATGTTGAAGTGCAGTCATGTTTTCTTCAACAAGTTTTCTCTCAAATCGTGATTGACTGGTCATGTTAACAGCAAAGCATGCTTTGCTTGCTGTCTCTTCAAGGCAGTGTAGATCCTATGTGGTTGTATTACAATAATTTTTGCTATTGGCAGAGGAGTTAACATTACATTTCCCTAATGTGGACGCATCAGGGGGTTTTTGTGTCTCTCCATATCAAGCTTTAGCAACATGGTACTGTTCCTCTGTATAGCAATTATATTGCCTGTCCAAAAGCTTGACGTACAAGCCGCCTAGCTGACAGAAATAAGCTGGAACTATTAAAATAACCATAAATGAGGCTGACAATGGGAGCTGTCTGCCATTGTCCCAAAAGATTTTTTGAACTGGAAGTAATCAGTTGAGTTCTAAGGCAGCGCCATCAAGGACCTTCTAATTGCAAAAATTCCCCCTCGCCAACCCCCAACTTCCTGAAAGGAAGTTTACAATCTTTGTGGACCTTAGGAGATTTATTGCTTGTAGCCCAGACTACCTAGTACCAAGTCATAATTTCTGGGCATAATATTTTATGTAGACAATTTTAGGAACATACATAAAAACTATTTTTCTTTCCTAAATGGTCTGAACACTGTGTTTTCTGTTCATTTGACTTGTTTTTTGTAGAAATGTGCAGCAAGTAAAGTGGCAGGAACTAGAAGTTAAAATGTTACTGCTTCTAATTATTTACAGTTCTCTTTTTGATAATTTCTTATTTGACTTTACCCACTTACATGATAATGGTACCTGATAAATCTGGCTTTTCAATGTTTTAAAATATAGTCTGTTTTTGGTGTAGCGCTTTAACTATGCACATCTTTACTTCTAGGTCTTTGTACAATCTCTAGATGCTTATTTAAGGGATAGCTGCACTTACCTGATGAACATTCTGTTTTTCTTCAAATCTGTCTACCTACCTACCTAGTTTTGCACATTGATATTCCTCAGATGTGTTTGCAGACAAGTCACCTCACTTTGAGGTATGGAAAACGCAGTATCGATGGTTTGTTGCCAGGTTACAGACTTTCTGTCTTTGCCTAATTAATGCTTCTGGAGAAGAGGCGAGTGAAAAGCAGTGAACATCTCTTGTTCATGTGTGGTTCAAAGTCAAGCAATAGTTGCTACAACTTTTCACTCTCCTTCAGAGCTGCAGGAAAGGATTATTTATATTCTGAGACAGTACTGTTTAGTCTGTGTGAATCTTCAGATGAAGAAGTCTGAGTAGCTTGCATTGTCACTGATAAGTTTTAAATTGCTATGGAGGTGAAAAGCAAATTGTATTTCTCTGGGTGGCTTTTGCACCTTGTTCCATAGAGGTGTAATCATGTAATGCTTCCTGTTCAAAGTGCACAAACAATAAAAGTAAGGAACTTTTCCAGCTCAGCTTATTTGTCAAAAATAATACTTTTCTTAAAAGAAGAGATTGTATGTACTTTTAAGAAGTTCACACTGCCTGCCACAAGTCTTTAATATTTCAGGAGTTAGATTGCTGTGCCTTTCTTGGTATTCTGCTGTGTTTATAGAGTGGATGAGCTGACATTTCACTTTTGCAAGAGGAATCTCATGCCATTCCTTCTTTAGAGGGAGATTGTTTCATGGACTTACCAGGATGGAGATTTGGGGCTTTTCAGATGGTGTTTTATGTACTGAATAGTTTTTTGTCTTTGTGGCAGGACAGAAGTAAAATTTTCAGTGCTTAAGGATAGCTGGTTTGTGTAAAATTAGGGCTGATGTGATATTGTGCTGTCTTTGTTTTGGTTTTACTAAGTGGTTATTTATTACACTTGAGTGATCAAATACTATTAAATTTTGTTGACATTAGCATTGGCTGCTATTTTAGAAGCATGGTAGGCTTAAGGTTTACTTGTCTCTTACTGGTGCTTGGTAGAGGCCTGAGTTAAAGTAGCACAGTGGCCTGGGGGAAAGAATAGTTTTTTTCTTCAGAGTTCAATAGGTTACATGTTTCAAAACCTTCAAATTATAAAACATTTTATGGTATATAGGGTTGTGACTGCTGTTTCAAGGCATTTCCCAATGTCAGATTACAGTCACGACCAGAAGCTTCAGTAGTTATCAGAAGGAAGTTGGGAAGTTAACAGAAACACAGATAGAGGGGTTTTTTTAATTGCTGTAAAAGTGGAAAGAATCTGAGCTATGACACTGGCCACAATTAGTATTACAGATGGATGTAGTACTTGTAAATCGTGCACTATACTCTGCTGTAGTCTGTTTTATCTTGCATAGGTATATACCATAACTATTAATGAATGCACTTTTTTTTTTCCAAGTCACCTTCCTCCTTCTTAGCATTTCTGACGGGGATCATAAAGTGGAGGGAAAAGAAACCAAGTGAAAAACCCTGTATGTGTAACACACAGGAGCACGCAGGGTTGCACTTGCCAACTGTCCTGGTTTGACTGTGCCTCTGGGAGTTACTCAAGGGGAAAAGGAGGGTAACAGAGTGTGGATGTGCTCCTCTTCAAGGCCTCTGGGGTCTGCTGAGAAACAGACAAGCACTGCATCTTTTCCTATGCCAGATGCTCTTTCCTGGTTTATTGTGGGTGCCAGTTTTTGAGGAGGGGGGGCAGGGACTGTTTGTTTTCTGGATTTTTAATCCTGTCTTCTCTGCTGTAGCCTCTGTGTTTATACAGCTCAGGAAAATGCTAATCACATCATGATAGGTAATAAGTAGGAAAAAAATCCAAGAAAAATAGAGCATATAAGAAGAGATGAATGGGAAGCAATTTGTGTTCATCTGTGTTTGATCTGGATGTGTTTGAAGAACTGCACTGTCACTAACAAAGTTATTGGTTAGAAGAGATGCTATTTCAAATAAAATGAGCTGTGCAAAAAATCAAAAGTTAAAAATACCAACTTTATAAAATATCTTTGTTTTTCTGGCCTGTTCTAGCCATGTAATTCTGGAGATTTTAGTAACAACCTGAAAACTGTCTGTTTTGAATTGGATAACATTAGAAGCTAAAATATAATAGTATTTTATTAAATAAGACTTTACTTAGGAAGGTAGCCAAACCACTAACAAATTCTTTGTTTTAACAACAACTTAAGCAAAGTTTCACAAAATTTAAAGCAGAAATTTTCTCAGAAAAACTGGCAAGTAAACTTCTGGGAGCTGGGATCCTTTAGACCCTTGTTCACATAGTAACTTCTGAAAAATATATGCTGCCTATCTTGAGGTAGCAGAGATTCACAAAGCAAGCTGCAGAATGTGCTGAGCAGTTTTATCTCTAGTTTAAAAGAGTGTGCAGGCCTTAGTGGTAGTTTACCCTGTAGTGACTCGCTGTTTGTTTAGAATTCAGGACAGTTGCAGTCTGGGTTGGTGTGCTGGCACTCTGGTGCCATTGAGGACAGCGTGTCTCCGTGTTTATAACAGGCTTAATCCACTGGCTTTTGAAACTTAGAGTTGAATTGGTTGTTTGTTGAAGGTCATATTTGATCAAAACTTTTGTTCGTGCAATTTGTAAAATACTGCTTTCCCCCTAGCCCTCAGAATGGCTTTTAAAGCAGCTGAAGAAGCTTTTTGATTTACCCAACTTATTAGAACTTAGATTAATTGAGTTTGTAATCAGATTTCAAGCATCATGTTCCAGGCCAGGGATTTCTTAGTTTGCTTCAAATGTCATTCCGGGGGCAAATTCTGCTAAACTGCATTTTCATGCTTTGCTGAGAAATGATTGCAGGTTTTGATTTCCATTATGGAATCATTAATATTGTTAATTAGAGTTCTTATGGATAAGCACACTTAAGGAGGATCATCCCTGGGAATTGGGAGTATTATAGTTTGAGCATTTGTTAATTAGATACAACTGGCATATATAAGAGTGTCAGATTTGAGGTGTATTTTAGGGTTTTCTTTTGAGAGTGACTTTGATTGTAGTGATTTGTCTTGTGGGATTTAAACTGGGGGAAGTGTTGCTTCCTGTTACCAATGGGGTTACTCTTTCGACTTTTTCCTCAGTTGCTGTATTCATATACCATCCTATTTCTCCACATTAAATTCTGTCTAAATTATATTCTACAGTAGTAGAATATAATTTGCCTTCATTTGCCTTCCTTTAATGAAATTGATGGAAAAGTCCTACTGCATCAGGTGGGAACGATATCTAGTCTAAAATTTCAGACATATGAATATTGTAAAATCAGTTCTGATGTCCTCTTACAGTTGACTGGGAAACATTTCATCAGAGCTCTTTTGTGCTCCCCTCTGGTGGTTAGTGACTGAATTTAAATTTCTTTTTATCCTGACCACCTGAAAGGTTTCAAGATTGCGCAGCCAGTCAAGTGAAAAATGCTTTTTGAATCCTTGCTTCACCTATGTTTTGAATAACAATGTTTGCAAGTCTTTGGGATTACCATTCATGTGAAAGATTCATTAGTAGATTTCTCAACTTGTCTTGCTACATAAAAAACAAATGGTTTGTAAAAGTCAAAATTAGCTAACTGCCTTAGGAGGGATGGGAAATCTGCTGACTAAGGATATTCTGTGAATGGGGGAAGAGTTAGAACAGAGATGTAGCTTTTACAGCATTGAAGATGCAGTAAAGGCACTTAAGGTGTATTCCTTAAATGTGCCTTGTACCACTTGAAGAGAAAAGAAAAAATTCTTTCTAGGAGCCAAAACATGCTCTTGAAACTGGCGATATGATCAATATCTTACTGATGCTTAATGGATCTAGATGTTTGCAAGATTAAAACAAATTAATTCTTATTAGATTGTTTTATTATTTCTGTTTGATAGAGGAGTCCTGATCAGTTTTTTCTCTGTTATCTTGAGGCCCACTGGAACTAGAAACCAGTGAATTTATTAACTCCATAAGTGCTGAGTGATGGCTTTCAGGCAGCCTACAGTCTTGTGCTGCCCTAAAATGTAAAGTAGGCTACTGCAGTCAACATTTGCAAAAGCAGAAAACTGGTGTGCTTAAAGGACTGGTTCTTGACTTGTAATTTGGTAGGAGAATGATTGTTATAATTGTTAACAAAAGTAATCAGTCGTTTTTTTTAAGCTTCTGTTCCTTAGAAGGTGTAGTATGCTACTGAAGTTTTCATGCAATTTTATTCATTATTGTTCAATAGAAATTAAAAATGAGGCTATTAGTGTTCTCATAGGCAAAATCAGGAAAGATTTAGTGTTAAACTTTTAGAAGCAGGAGCAATTTCAACTAGATTAACGACAATAGGATTGTGTTTTGTAATTACTGGTGTAAGATCAGATTGTTGAGGGGGCAAAGAAAAAACTGAAGTACTTCTTATAGTTATGTGTGTTTAGTTTTTATTGTACTTTGTGACATAAAAGCTGACATAGAACCAAAAGAAATTCAAGTTTTGATTGTCTGAGCCTGCCCCCACCCCTAGACATGTGCTGGATTAGTATATCTGTTCCATTTTATTGCCAGGTTCAAACATCATGAAGAAAGCTGAGTCATATTAATAAACCAGTCATCCCTTCCTTTGCTGTATTGCCTGCAGCTTTGAGCAATGAGCAGAGCTAGGTGTGGTGGCCTTTCCTCCATAGCTCTCAATATGTGAAGGTTGAAGGGAAATTTTTGTTCTGTACCTTCCTGTTCCCTTTTTCTTAGCTTTTATGATGCAGGAATGTTATTTTGAGTCTTCATTTTTGATATTGTCAAAGTAATTAATCCACTTACCTGCAGTGCCTGTCTCTAGTAATCATGGAATTGTAGAATGGTTTGAGCTGGAAAGAGCCTTTAAGTTCATCTAGTTCCAACTCTGTGCCCATGGGCAGAGGCACCTTTCGCTTTCAGAGACCAGGCTGTTTAAAACCCATCCAAGCTGGCCTTGAACACTTCCAGGGGTAGGACATCCACAAGCATCTGCTTCCCAACTTGCACATTCACACCTGTCTATTGCATCTATTTTAAACTGTGTCCTTTGTTCCTTTGTACCTTTAAAAAAAAAATCACTCAGGAATTAACCCGTTTATTAGTGTTGAACAGTTAGGTAGATGGTTTTGCGTAGGTGACTGATCATAAAATTGTTTTCCTGGATGTTTTTTATTTCAGATTGGAATTATAAAGGCTACATAAAAAAAAAAATGTTCACCCTCAAATTCAGGATCAGTTTAGTGAGAAACATGAGGAAAATGGAAAACCAATGAAATTCCCCGTCACTTTGAGTAATGCATGCTCAGAGTTTATGTGAGTGCCCCTGTAGGAAATTGGGACATTCCAATGAAAGCAGAGCTATCCTATTGGGGAACCTGTGTTAGATGGTGCATCCAGTGGTCAGATCATCAGACAGATTCTAAGCCTTTCTCTACAAAGTCTATGTAAAATACAGAAGTAACATTATAAATGCAGATCTAAATTGAAATTAAAAATTAACCAAAAGACAAAGTTGCCCATGTGCGCTGTATCATACTGTAAGTTTTCCCACATATTTCTTTTTGAGATACTAATTTTTCAGGTGTGGTACTTTTTTTCCCTCTTCATTTCATGTGATGGATGTCACTTAAGGGAATGGACATTTGAGAACTAATACACTACAAAAATAGAATAGGTTTAGTTATCCTTTTAGTTGAGGAGGGCTTTGATAACTAGGGAGGTAGAATTTGTAGATGTTAGGTGAGCATATTGCAGGAAGTGAGCTTCATTTCCACAAGAGTCTCTTTTTATCTTTCTTTAGAATCAGTCAAAGCTGTGTTTAAATTAATATGCCAGTTCTGATGCAGCTGCTGTTTAGAAAGTGGGATGTGTAAAATGAAAACAGTTGCTCTTTTCAGCACGAATCACAAATAAAAAAGCAGCATTGCTGGAACCTTCGCTAGAAGGGAGTTAATACAATCCAGTCTTCTTTTTGGTAGGACATGAAGGGCTTACAGAACTTTCCAAGGCATACATAGAGTCCATCCAGATTTAAGATGAAGTGTTTGTGTGCTACATCCATTATTTAGATTTAGAAGTGAGGCCACAGTAAGTAACAAATTTCATTACTCTCAAGCAAGTCTCCTGGCTGAGGTAGAGTCACACAAAAAGTGTGCCATGAGTTACAAAATAGAATCTGGGTAACTGAGTGCTCAAGGTTGTGTCCATTATTAAGAGGAAATTTGTGCAGAAACTATTCAGGTAACCAGTGCACAAATCCAATGACTACTGGATAGTATTACCTTTGTGTTGTAATAGTAAAACTGTCATCAAACAAAATGTAAATACTGAGGCAGAGAGACCGGAAATGTGAAATATCAGTATTAATTAACACCTAAACTTAGTTGTTGATGATGTTGTTCTGCAGAAAGATAAAAAAGGAAATTATAAAGCCAGTAGTTTACTTTCAGGAAAACTCTTATAGACTGCATGTAATGCATGCCTATTTTGGAATTGCAGTGCCCCTCCTTTTTACCCCAGTTTTGTAGCCTTTGGCGCTATATTAAACCAATTTCCACACTGACATCTGGTGGTAGTTCTGAAATGCTATGTTGCTTGAAATGCTATATATGGGAGTTTGCAGGTCTAAGCATTGGTTTCAATCCCCTCCAGCTCTTCTGAAGTGATCTTATTGACATCTTAATATTTTAACCTGCCATGGTCAGACCAGCTTCTCACAAGGCAAAGAAAGTAGTGAATAAATAAGTAATTCCTTAATATTTTCCTCAGTCAGTATAATGTATCCAAAAAAATGTCTGTAGTATGTGAAGCACACAATACTTAGAGTTAATTCCTTTCCCAAAGAATTCCTGTGAAAACAGTGGCATAGTTTTATTGAGATCCTGTTTGACTGACGGTGTGTACATGTAAGTGTATAGAGATATATGTATCTGTGTGAAGTACATGACCTCAGTAGAAGTGCCACATCATGCATACTCACATTATGTGGCTTTATCCAAAGTCCAAAACTGGCTGTCATGGTGATAGTTTGACTCATCTTGGCTCCAATTCTGATTAGTCCTGGTGTGTGAGTGTACAACAAATAGTAAGAGCCATGACAAAGCCCTTCAGAATTTCCACTGAAGTGGTTGCAAGGGCTTACTCTGTTCCTCATCCTGACATGTATCAGGTTGATCTTAAGTTCTCTTAAAAAAAAAACTCAAATCAGACACCCTGTAGGAGTGATTGGAGCAGGAAAACGAAAGTGTGAAGTTTTACTTTGCCATGGTTCCATGACTATTTAGTATTCATCCCCCATGGGTTACACCATAGCACATAGCCTTGTGACACATGCATAGCGTGGCTGTACATGTAGATTAAGTTGCTTGTAAAAATAAAGTTGTATTTCTTCATGCTGTAAATTCTTTAGTCATTCTTGCCCTAGACAATCTCCTGTAGGCTCAGCGGACAGCTTTTTATTAAGTTTGTGAATTACATAGTAGCTCCTTATTTGGTAATTCATCTTATCTTTGTAAGATTGAGCAGATTTTTGCCCCTATTTTTGCTGCCTTCCATTTCCAGAGTAATGGCAACCATTGGTTAGTCCTAATGTTGCAAAAGTTACGTTTGGTATAACATTTGTTTTTTTTTCTGTGACATGTCTGTGTGAATATAAATCAGCATATAAAGAAAGTTCAGTCAAATAATTCATTTGGGCACAGAGATAAAAATGTTTCACATTTAAGTAGTTATTCATTAATACAAATAATATTAAAGAGGTCAAGAATTTGGCATCTAAACCAGATAGTTTAATGTGGTATACAATTTACCGTAATGAGTACAGAGGGTCATTCAAGTCCCAAAAGATTGTGAATTACATATTTAATTTAATCTTTTAGGCAAAACCAATTTTATGAATAGTGCTGACTGGTCTGATGTATTTCAAAAGATGTTGGAAAGGAAATAAAGCAATATATAGTTTTAGTAAGTGATGCATAATTGCTTAAAACTCTTACAGTGATTTTATTTTTTGTGGTTCAGATTACTCTTAATGTGTGTGTGTGTATATTAGCACACACTGTGGAATCAATGTTGGTTGTTTTGAACTTGTATTCATTTTGATTTATTAATTTACTTAAACTTGTTGCTTACTGTATTTTTACACATTTCTGCATAGTTATTGAGCATTTTCTATTTATCTTTCTTCGTATTAAACAGGCATTATTGAGACTGCAGACCACCTGGATCGTGAGACTACTTCGCATTACTGGCTTACTGTTTATGCAACAGACCAAGGCGTTGTGCCTCTATCATCTTTCATTGAAATCTACATAGAAGTTGGGGATGTTAATGATAATGCTCCTCAGACCACAGAACCAGTTTATTACCCAGAGGTCATGGAAAACTCACCTAAAGATGTGTCTGTCATTCAGATTGAGGCATTTGATCCAGATTCGAGCTCAAGTGAAAAACTAACCTACAAGATTACAAGTGGAAATCCACAGGGATTCTTCTCAATAAACCCCAAAACTGGTAAGTACAATGCAGTGTTTTATTTTAGGTATTAATAAATTAATGTGTTTGCATAATTGCATAAACCAGGTGAAATCAAAATCTTTGGTTTAATGTTGAAAACATGCTTTCACAATAGCTGGAGTTAAGCTGGTGTCTTGGGCTGTGTCAGTAAGTTATATAAACATGTAGAAAAAGAGATATTAGAGTGGAGCACTTGGTTCCAAGTACTTGACATCTACATCAGGCATGTTTTCTGAAGGCTTACTTCTGAGTAGCTCCTCTCTAGACTGGTCAACGTCCATGCATTTTTATAGTACAGTAACTATACAGTAAAAACCCATAATTTAATTTAGTTTCATCCAAATTGTTTTTAGTTGTCTTTATAGGGGTTTTTTTGTCAGTTGTCTTTATAGTTTTTTTTAAATTTTTTTTGGTAGCCAGGGGGAGGATGTCATGTTAGTCTAAGCAAAATAAGCCACTTACTCCCTGCAGATTCACTTGTCCCACAGTCAGAAGACACTTTCTTTGTAATTAACTATTGCTGCTGCTAGAAATACATAATCTGGAGGATTATTTTCAGCTGTGGTTTTTATGCACTGAAAATAAAGAGTCTGAGTTCACTGGTTATTTGGAAAGCTTCGGGAAAAAAGCACTGAGGTTTTAATAGGGGAGCACAAACACAAGAAGCAGGTAACCTTTTAGGAACTGAATTGCAGGTACTGAAAGGTGTGTAGGACAGACAGATGGGAAGCAAAATAATCAGTCTTAACTGAAGCTACCTAGTAATTTTGAAAATATTTTAAGTGTTGCCTATCATCCCTTCCTTCTGAATGTAGAGAAAATAATACACATACTGGATGCTTTCCCCACAATTTATGTCTAGAGAAGAACTTGGGGTTTTTTTGCAAGGTTGTGCCCAGCTTAGCTTTTCATATGTTGTGTTTAGGTATTATTTCACAGTAAAAATTATGAGAGATGCTTTTGGTTCACTGAGCCATTTTTTTTTTTTAATCACAATTCAGAGAGTTTAAGATTAGAGGTCCTGCAGAGGCGCAGTGAGAGACTTTAATCTATTACAAACCCAGTAAGTACAAGGGAGCAGTTTTTAGTAATTTAGCTCTTGCCCATTCATGGAAGCAATTTCAGGGTACTTAAAGGAGCAAAAATGGAGTGAAAAAATGTTTTGAAGGATATGGCCTTCATTTTGTTCTGTAGTTATTTCAGCTCAGGGTATGAAAGACTTGTGTGCTTTATCAATTGCAATTGCTGTGTCAGCAAAGCTCTGAGTGCAAACACAGATATGTTATTTAGGTTATTTCTGCCAATAACTTCTTTGTCAGCATGTGCTGCATCTGTAAAAACATTGCCAAGAGGGGCATATGAAATAGCTATAGCAACAGAAGATATTTAGTATAGTTAAAGCCTTCATCTAAACACTGTATTTGCAAAATGTTGGTTTTAGAGAAAAGGGAGCCTGAAAAGTAAAGCAAGAGAAATTCAACCACAGTCTTCTGAAGTGAATGCAGAAAGTGTTTGCATGCTTTATTTCTATTTGCTTTGCTCTGTCTCTTTTTTCTCATTTTACATGATGCAAAAGGAAAAAAAAATCTGCTTTTTTATCTACTTCCTTGTGCTTTATGATTTTGAAAAAGTTATATTGCCTACCACTTTGATATTTTTTCATTGTCTCAGTATAATACTGAGAAAATGGAAATAAAATTGCCTGTGAGTTGGATGGAAAAAAAGTGAGTGACTGCAGTATTCAAATTGCAAAGGAACATAAGTTCTACCTCCATTCTTTTCATCATTACTCTATAATTGGCCAGTTATTTTTGGTTATTGTTTCCTTAAATATTCCTGCAAAATATACAGGATACAAAACTACAGGTCATTTTCTCTTTCTCTTTCTTCTGTTCTTTTCCTCCTCTTTCAGCCCCCTGTATCATCAGGTGGCATTTTCCAAACTGTGTTTTGAAAAAAGACACTACTGTACCTCCCTTGCTGAAGTTTTGACGTAAAGAAATATCTTTATTCCTATTTAATGGGTAGAATTAGGGCACTGGGAGGTTGTGACTTGTCTTTGGACAGAGTTTGCAGTTTTCTATGTCAGTAGCTTACTGTGATCTCATTTATGTTACAAAGAGACCTTGAGTGAGAGAGCTCAGCACAATAGATGGTGAAGTGATAAGGAGCACTTAATAGAAAAGGAATAAAGATTTTCTGTCAAGAGAGCTTCTTACCTGCCTCTATTGTAGCACGCATACACTGGAAGCAAGCAGTTCAATCCACAGTCCTTAGTTTGGTGTTAAAGAATAAAAAGCAAAAGAGCAACTGGAAATAATTAAATCATTATATTTCAGAACACAAGCACTGTGAATAAAAGAATCTCCTTCTGATTTACATTCAGTTGAAGAAATTTTTTTTCTTCCCTCAATATAATTAAAGGCCCAGGCTTAGGTATTCAGCTATCATGCGCCATTCATGCTATTACTGTTAAAATTGTAATGCTAAATAGACATGCTTCTAGACAGACATCTTAAACATAGTGAAAGGAAAAAGGTGGGCAGAGCAGAGAAGGGAAGCTTGTTCCTAGAGTGCACTCAGATAATTCAATGGAGAAATTAAAAAGCTAATTCATATATATATATTGTCTTCCCATTTCATGTGCTCTAATGGGACATATTGCCTATCCTGTACATGACCAGTTTGAAACTGTTAGTCTGCAGTGGGCACTAACATAGGGGCTGGGTTTTGACTAAGATTATCAAGTTCTTAAGTTCTCAATTCTCTCTTCTATCCATAAGATATTGAATGTATTTAATCTGAATAGATCTTACTTGGTGTGAAAGTGTTTTCAATAGAATTGACATATTAAAGATACTGGTTATTGTTCTAGTTATAACGCAGTGCATTCTATCTTCCCAATCACTTAAAAGAGGGCTCAGCTGAAGAGTACATTTGACTAGAATTGGAGAGATCAAGTCTTGTCTTGTTTACTTATGTGTGTATATTATCCTTGTTATCACACTGAAGTTATCACACTGTAAGGTATTTTTCCAAGGAAGAGAAACCTTCCCCAGGGCCCCCAGTTTCCTTTCCAACCACAGGGGAGATGGGGCTGGAATATTAATCAAATCTTTTTAACTGTATCCTGTTGAAACATTGACAGTGACAGTATGAGTTTAATATCTGCTGGTGTGCATCCCCAAAGGTGAATTGAGGACTGTAATGACATTCAGTTCAAGTCAACTAAAAGCTAGTGTTGGGATTCTTAAAATATGTGGTGACTGTTAAAATACAACTCAGGTGGTGAGGTGTTACTATCTCTTCTCCTGGTCAAGGATCCATTGTTTCCTTTCTCTTTATAAAATTTAATGCTATGGTACTGTGGTCTATGGCTGAAATTCCCACCCATAGTAGTAATAGGATTATAAATAGAAACAACCTACAAGTAGCACATATCAAGTGAAACACTGCATTCTGTTCTCCTGATGTAGCTAATGCATTTCTAGAACTTTGTGGGCCCCAGACTGAAATTGTCTTAATGCAATAATCCTGAATTTTTAGAAACTTGCTGACATGGATCTTTGTAGGATATACTTCATTATTCACAAAAAGAAGAGATTTCTTTCATGACAAGAGCTATTGACTGACTGATTAGTTTCTCAGAAATGCTACTGGTTTATGGAGCATCTGATGCTTCTTACTGCAATCTGTTTCCAAGTACCCCCTTCAGTAAATCTTCACTGACACTTAAAGATGTCTTTTATATTTCAAATAATTATAAAATAACTTAAGGAAACACTGCTAAGTTTTTATTCACACGCTATTTCACTTTTTGGAACAGCATATATGGCAAGGTACATCACAGGACATTTTGTAATCTTTTCACACATATTTGGTCTTTCATGAAAGCAAATGAAATAACGTTTTGCTTACCTTTGGAGTTCCCATGCAATGAAAAGAAAGTGCTGTACATATGAGCTGCCCAGAATAAAAATAGTTATCATAATATTATTAGCCAGAAAGAATGGGAACAGAGACTTAATTCCACAACTTTCATGCTCACTCGGAGCACAACTGTAGACAAACCTGCAAATTATGATAACAACTTTATATCTGCTGAACTTCTTGCAACATAGCTTGTAATTAAATACAGAAGTAACTGGCAAAGTGGAAAAGTTCCAACTCGTGTTAATACATTGAGGTGGAAAGGGTTGAAGTTGCACGATTTGGTGGCAGTTCTGAACACATGTCCTGGGACTCTGTGGTTAATCTCAGCACTTAACTCTAGAGCTATTGCACTGAGGCTCAGAAAAGATTCGCACATTTACTGACACTCATGTACAGCAGAGGATTATATAGCAGTAAACAAGTTCTGAGATTGGTGCCTTGGAGCTTAAAATACATATACAATGCTTTTATAAGCACACGTAATACATATGGTGTGTATAATAGTGCTTTAGTACTATTTCAGTTTCTTGCAGGTGTGGTTTATTTGCTTGTGAGCTATTTGGGTACTTGTAGAACTGAAAAGTTTCATGTATCATAGATGTAAACTCCATGTCTGTATTTACAAAATACAATTGATTATTTTAATGCTTGGAGTAAACCACTCAATGTTTCTATGTTACATGAACACAGTCCTATTGAGTAGAAAAATTTATGGTTTTCCTCATCTTTGTGCCTTTCATGTTAAAATACCTTAATTTGCTTTTTTGCTTTTGAGAAGTGTTGGAAGGATGACACTTGATAGCAGGATTGCTTTCTTAGAGAAAGTGGATCAGATAATTAGTATGGTATCTACAGGTAGTAGCTGATGATACCATTGCATATAAGTGTACATTTATGAGTCAATGAATTATGATTTTATAACTTCTAATATATTTGGATTTAGAAATTATATATTTAGAAACTGATCTGTTAGTTCCTCTTTAAAAGAGCTATTGTATTAATTTTACTAAAAGCTTTCAATCAAACCATTTAATTTCTTTCTCTCTGAGGAGAGTGGGACATGAATGAAATAAGAGCTTTTTGTTGTACTCAGTAAGAATTGTAAGGGTGGTTTGCAAACAAGCTCCCCAATTTAAAATGTGTGCTGACAGTTCCCCAGAATGACATTGTCAAGCAAATTCTTTTCCTATCATTGTTTCCCATTTCATATTTTTCTTCTAGCTTTACTTTTTAAATTGTGGGATGGCAAACATCATGTGAAATTAGAAGAAAGGTATTAACTTTAAATGACTAACAATAACTCAGCAAGTCATATGTAAAACATGGAAGTTGAAGAGCTGGGGAGAACTTCCTAAATTGCTGTAGAACTAGACATAAGACTGAATTCTCTCTTAACAAAAAAAGCTCACCGAATTCCCTGAACTCTGTATCAGTTTCCATATGGATGAAATAGTTTTGCTATGCCATGTTTTTTAAATATGGCTGCTGCTCAGTGTTACAGGCTCTGTATGATTAATATCTCAAAGATTGCTGAGTTAAGGGGCCTGAAAGAAGGTTATATTGCTTTATAAGTGCAGCAGGCACACTAGAAGGGCAAAATCTGCATTTGCTTAGAGAAAGGAGTTCCAGCTCTCTCTAGCATTACTGAGCAAGAGAACTGAATCCTAACCAGGTATCCATATAGGGCCCTTATAATCTTTTTGTATTACCTTGCACATATATTCAGGCTAGAAATAATTTCTGAACTTTTGCCCAATTAGTATGCTTCTTTCCACTTCCCTAGGACTTGTGTTATATTTGTTGTGCCAACCAGATTTGGCTTGGGGAGGGAATCAGGGCTGGGTAGCAATAAAACACTTTCTTGACAAGTCATGCCTTACCTCAGAAATTTAAAGCAATAATAGCAAATGAGGAAGAGAGGTACCGAATATTGTGCCATATAACAATTTTGTTTCAGATTGGCAGAAATGCTTTTGGCACAAAAGTATAACTTTCTATGCTTTTAATGAAACCTGGTATGAAACTGATGCATACCTCTGAAAACTAGACTTGAGTTCACAACTTGGACAGGAGAATGCCAAAATAAATTTTGAGTTGTTATTTTTCGCATGCTTAGGTTTTGCAGGTGTAAAATAGAAATAACTGTGTGACCTAATTGGGAGTGTTGTAAAGCTATAAATATTTATATATTATATAAACCATAATTTATATATGAAGCAGTTTGGTATTTATTATGAGAATATTATGGCCGTACCTTTGAGAAAACTAGTAATCCTATGGTGTAGGAGATAGTCCATTTAGATAAGGATATTAGTTAGGGAATTCAGCAGAAGCTTTGAGTAATTGCCCATTTCAGAACATAACTGTGTCCTGTGCATTTGACACAGTAACCTTTAATGGAGAGTGTGTGTGTGTCTGTCTGTTGGTCTGTCTGATTTGGAGACCGAAGTGAAACGGGAAATGGGTACAGCTGCAAACAACTTCCATGGGTTTCCGATAACACTGGAGAATTACTTAGTAAGGAAATGAAGGGTCAGTGACCACAGAGTAGTATTGGCTTCGTTTTAACAAAGGAAATCTTTGTTGTTTAACTACTTGTGGGTTTTAATCCCAATTGACGTAATGTTTTGGAACTGGGATAAAACCAGTGTTAGTATATTGCACGCTTATGTGATTTAAAATTCAATAAAGATCAAAATGTTGAATTCTTTCATGTAACTTCTGTAGCTGGTAAGCAATGCCAGGCTGAATTATTGTTCACTTATGTCACACAGCTCGATGTGTATGTAGCAGCTCAAGTGTTTACCTGTGACAGGCAGAGAAAGTAAAGTATTTGATTGTACTGTCTCTAGGACAGATTTTCTTCTTCACTGAAAATGTAACCAGAATTAGCCCAAATGTTTTTAAAAATAGTTTAATTCTGCAAAAAGCTACTTTGATTTGTCTTTTTAAAAGCACTTGAAGTGCTAGGTCTTTTTTGTAACTGGGAAAACAGGTTAATATCTGAAATTTCTAATAATATTTTCATTTCCACTCACTCTACACTATTTAGAGAGTATCTGCAAATATAGAAATTTTGCTATAATAGTGGCAGCTATTTTTAAAATTACTTGAAAGCATTTATGTAGAGAGCATTTCTTTTAACTGTTAGGTAGTGGTGTTCAGGCTATATTTATTTCTTTTATTTGTTCTCTTACGTCTCTTTGGAAGAAGAAAAACTGTTAGTAAATCCAGACTAAAAATAATGTAGTCAGTGGCTAATTAGAGGATACAAAACTACATGGTTTACTTTTAGTTAGATACATTTGTGGAATTTTCTACAATTATATGATCAATAAACACTAATTTTACACTTTATTTGAAATTTAGTTGAAATTGAAGTTGTACCGTGTTTGTCGTATTGTCGTACTGTTTATGAAAACTATTTTTTTTCCTTATGCTGTACATAAATAATCTTTGGAGAGTTGCTTGTCATTGCTTCATGTTCAGATCACAAATATGATTAATGAGTATTCTGCTCAGCAAATTCCAGTTTGCTGTTGAAATAGTTCAGGTAAGTGACTCAACTAAAGATGTGCACCTTCCAGTTATACTTTATAGTAGTAGGATTGAGTAGTTAAATTTCCTGGTTACAGACAAACATGGTGCCTCATGGTATGAAATATTAGCCATACTTTTTGATGCTGTATACAAAACTTGCAATCTGTCTTGGTAACAAGCAGCAAGCTCATAAACACTGAGATGGACTTGATGATCCCTGTGTGTCCCTTCCAACTCAGCATATTCTGTGATATTACTGTACTTCAGTAAATGTGCTGCACAAATACGCCCTTATGGACAGGGTGTTACCCCTTGTTTGATACAGTCCTGGGTTGGGTAGGACTGAGGTCTCAATTATTGCTTGACTTTTCATGGAGTACTATTCAAAGGGCAAGAAGTGTTCATCTGGGACAAATGTGCCAACGTTTTTTGTGGATTAAATCCGGAGCATATGCACTAGCATTTGAAACTGGAATAAGGAAATATCTAAGTAAAAAGAAAAGGTGATCTGAAGAGCAAACACAATGTAGTTCTTAATGTGTTTCAGACTTTTCATTCTGGAGTTTACTTAGGTGTCTGTACACTGTGGGAGTGTCCTGTTGGCTTTTGCTTGAATGGCTATACATGGGAATTGAAGGGGAAAAGGCACCAAAACTGTGAAAGACTCTACTAGATGAGTGCCATCATGCTATACTTAACAAAAAGGGAACAGTGACTTCATCAGGGTGTACTGCAGTAGGTTTCCATTGTAATTTTTTTAAAGCTAGGATGTTGTAACTCATTTGTGTAATTACCCTCATCAGGAAGTTTATGTATGAAGTAGAAAATAAGTCCTTTAGCCCCAAAAGTGCATTTAGGCAATCCAGGAAAGTCTCCTAGCCACAGGCTGTGCACTCTGCTAGGCAGAATGAATCTTTGTTCTACCTAAAGAACTGCATAGCAAAAAGTAAAATTCAAGAGGCCAGAGAGGGCAAGCAAACAACAGCAGAACTAAAGAAGAGAGTATGTGCCTAGGAGAATGGAAAGAGGAACCCAGGCTCTCAATTCTTCTTGGAAAGTGGCACTATTTTTGAGATCTTTGTTGAAAGAACTGTAATGATTGCTTTTAAGTGTTGTACTTGAGCAGAAGAGGCATTTGCAGCCATTTAAGGTGCTTTTAAATTATAATCCTAGTTTCTCTTGGGACTGTATATTTACAATCATATTTCAGCATTAGAAACTTACTGGTGACAATTCTGTCGCTGGTTTCGATGAGAGTTATTAAGGTGTGTAGAACAAGGAAGAGTTTAGGAATAAAAAGCAAGTGAAATTGCTAAGGAATTATCTTTAAGACTATGTAAACCAAAGTTCAGTCTCTTTATGATATATTTGCTCCAGTATGATAGCTTGTTAGCACTATGTTGTATCTTTTTTAACTCAGCAGTATGCCTTCATGGTGATGTAGGACAGTGGTGATATGTTGGACTTTGTAGCTTATAATAGTCATCATTAGTCATTACATGGCTCATAAGACAGTTGTTTTTTTGCCAGCTGCAAAGCTGGAATCTCGTCTTCAATCCTCTGCTATTAATTTTTATTGACCTGCTTTTATTAACCTGTTCATTTGGTTTGGTTATGAAGAGGATTTTTGGCTTATGTAGAAAACAAAGTTTGACTGTAGTTTTCCCAAAAACTTACCTGAACATCTTCAGAAAGAAAGTGTGGGCCTTTTCTGATGGTCATTGAGTGTATGATGTTACATGTAAAACACAGTTAACTTTTAATCAGTTGAAAGAAGACGGAATAAAAAGTTGTCTTTATGTGTGAAGTGATGAAATAATAATGGATTATTGTTTTATCAGTTATTTTATTTGTATTTTGGAAAGTGCTGAGATAGCAGAAGAAGTTTAAAATGATCTCATAAGAGATCTTTCAGACAGTGAGACATTCACTGTATTATGAGAGATGTCTGAGACATGATTTGATCACACCTAGTACTTCTATGAGGAGGAAACTGCTGATTTCTGTGAACTTCTTAGTCTGTCATACAAAAGAAAGATATATTCCTCTGTCTAGAAGGGAAAGCTGTCTTGAATTGGATATGATACACTACTTCTTAAATGACAAAGATTAGTAGGAAACCCTGCCTTGAAGTGAGACAGTATCTCTATCACTTGAAGAGGCATAATTGGTATTCAATTTACAGAATATTTGCTGTAATTTGCTCAGTGCTTTTGGGCTGTGTTATGCAGTAGTTAACATGATTACCATTACAGCCATGTGTGAATTTAAAATCCATGCTTCCTTCAAATCTTAAACTGATTTATGTATTAAGACCTTGTAAACAGATCTGAAGGTATAACAATATGTTGAAAAAAGAAAACTCTTTAACATTCACTAGTAATTTGTTGGTTTGGAGGTTGAAATGGGGGAATGAGAGCTAAAATAATAATTGACTAAGTTACAGTAATCATAACTGAGAGTTTAAGTGATCATTGACTGATGCAATCCAGAGCAGCCATTTCTGCTGGTTAGTTATGGTTTGCATTTGACATGGAGGACAAAAGCCACATTGACCAAATATGTCCTCATATTTAGTTTATGACCTGTATCTGTTGAAGTTAGTGATAAAAAAATTTGTAGCTGCTTCCTTAATTCTTCAATGCCAATGCATTCAAATATCAGAGAAACTGTATTTGTTTTTGTATGCTGCGCTGCAAATAGTGTTGTACTAATTCAAATCAAGTCTATCAGCTCGAACTCATTGGAGGCAGCATGGTACACTTGGCATCTGCTTTAGTCTTTTGGTTCATTGTGGGGGTTAGCCATGTCTTAAGAGGCAAACTCCTTCCCATCTCCAGAATCTTCATCCTCTCAATCTGAATGTGCAGTTGGAAAGTCTGCAGGTGTTTGTGACAGCACAAATGCATGGGGATGCATGATGTATACACAGCAAAATAATAAAAACTTTGAGCCTTCCTCCTCCCCTTGCAAAGACCACTTTTTCTGATGCCCCTTCTTTCATCACTGAGATCATCCATGCCATAAAGATTGCTAATAGGTAATTCTTAACACAATGCCCACCTAATATTATATGGTTTTTTTAAGGATATTGTCATTTTGGCATTGAATGAAAATTGTTGATGTGTTAGTCTTCAGAAACAGAGATAATGTGATGTAGCTGGGAACCAATGTGAAATAGATCCCTGCTAATATCTGATCTCTGGTGCTAATTTCTACTCCAAATGTAGAGTTTTATTCAGATTTACATAATTGTATGTTGCAGTTGCATTTCTGTATATTTGTTTTGCTGTTATTTAAAATGGAAATCTGAAGTAAGTTTTAGCTGAATGCAGCTGTAATTCTCTTAGTTTTTGGGTAGACATCAAATAGACAGCAGGTATCCCCAGAATGTAAACTCAGATAAGGAATGAAGAGAGAATAGAGTTGTATTTGCTACTCGTGCATTTTGTTTTGTTTTATTTGTTACAGATGTTTACAGTTAGTTTCAGTTGATTCTAGTCACTCTCCAGCTAGTGAGGCAGAGCAGCTCTGATTTATCCAAAGACTCTAAATTATTAAGCTGCTGTTCTGAAAATGTTTCTGATGAGGCAAGTTTTTAAATATTACTAAATACAAAAATGGCACCAATTCACTAGAGATACCATTTCCTCATTATCTTAGAAATGTTTTTTATGAACTTGCATTTCTCAAGAATGCTTGACCTATCTTGCCATAGTGACATTGATTTCAGGTGAAATAATAGTCAGTGATGTAACTTCCTGGAGCTTACTGTTCCTGTTGGTTTTGGGAGAGGGGAGCTGATAAAAGGAGGCAGAAGCAAAATGCAGGAATATGACTACAAAACAATGCTCTGAGTCAGTTTTGCTTTGAAATAGAATGGTTTGTCACAAGTGACCTGTTTCTCACACATGCTGTTATTTCATTCAGTAATAAACACATTCTCCCCACCTCATAACAAAGATTTCAAAACTGAATGTTTTACAGACTTCTTCAGAGCTTAACTGAAATATTTTACTTGCCACTCCTTTGGGGATGTGGCGTGTGCAAAAATGTGATCATGAATTTATTTTTGTAGAGGGAGGGGCACAGCAAGGATATATACAAAGTGTTACAGAAAATAGAAGGAGTTTCATCTAAAAAAACTTAAGAAAAGAGCAGAGTGGTGGCTTTTGTTGCAGGGAGCTAACTTACATTAGGTCCAAAGATTGTCCCCAACCCTCTTAACAGGCAGTTACAGTGCATAGGAACACTTGACCTTATTATCACAGCAGTAGTTCAGAAAAGCTCTTCAACAATGGATAAAATCTGTTGGTGCAGCATTAAACATTCTGTAATATAGAAAAACCTGGCAAAAATAGAAAAATGTAGTGATTGCAATAATCAAACCTTTTATAGTCTTAAGCTGAAGCAAGACACTTCACTGAAGCTAAATTTGCACTTTGGAAAGTGTCTATCAGTAAAGAGTTAAATAAAAAGAATGTCATGCATGTGTATGTGATTCTAAATCCAGAAGTGTTACATTTCCTTTGTTGGCATTAATTTCTGCTGAATATACAGGATATATATGGTGAAGACTAAGCCCTTCTGTTACTGGTCTGAAGTGTTTTAACAGAAGTGTGGCATGCTTGGCTGAAAAGACTGGAAGTTTTAACAGATCAAAGCATGTATATTTTGTTCTTGCTGGATATTTTTCTGCTTACCTATTTGTGTTGTATTGACCAGCTTCATTAGCAGGAATTTTATCTGGAGCCAGACTTCCTTTAAGAATCATTAGTGTGTAAAGTAGTGGTACATGGTAGAATTTTGTTTTGAGTGCTTAAAGCAAATCTTTTGATTGATATTTGGTTTTCTCCAAGTATTAATTGCCATCTTTAGGAGTGGCTCCAGTCTTCATGGCTCTTGATGAAAAATAAAATGGATAGGAAGCTATTGAAACATGCCATTTTTCTGATCTCATGTAATCCTCTACTTGCTGCTGTTGTGAGAGACAGAGTCGTCTTATTTTCAGAGGATGTAGACTAACTGTTGAACATTCATGGAAATGCAAACATCATGAGGTATTTCTGCTAGGTTGCTTTATTTTTCCTGTGTTTTTTTTTCGGTTTTCCCCATTTTCAACTCAGCTGTCCAACAGTAGTTCAACAAAGCTTTTAGTGGCTGTGCTGCAGTCTACCCTTTTCTCTTGTAACTGTGGTGAGCCTTGAGATTAATGCTTCATGGGAAGGCTTTTTACAGAGGTACTCAGTAGAAAGAGGTTTTAGGAGAACTTGTGTTTCCTGGAGTCACCTGCAAGTCCCTTTGCTGTAAGGAAGCAGATGAGGCGGCAGCTGTGCCACTTGTGCCCTTCCAATTAACAGTCCTATTCTGTTTCCCATAGTGCCTGTAAAAAGAAAATGTGTTATCTAGACTTGGGCAGAAAAGCAAAGCTTTTTAGAATGTGTGACAATAAATATTTTCAGTTGTCATTGTTCACAGCTCTGTAATATCCATGTGGACATATTACCTCAAGAAGGTTAATAGACAACTGTCACATCATATTCTCTTTCTTCCCTTACCCCTTCCTAAATTCACAGTAATGATGCAACCTTTTTCCTTGTAGTTTGATTTGTTTGTTTTAGAGTTTTGTATGTTTTAATTTTCATTCCCCCTTTCTTTGTAACAATGGACAATTCATAATACCAAAAGATATATCCTAACAATAACAAACATATCTTCTATGTGCTGTAAAAGCATAAAAATAAAGCAGGAGAAGATGACATATCATTGTCAAGAATACTAGATAAATAATACATTTGATATGATGGCAAACAAAATTGCAGGAAAAACAAGGGCAGATTTGACCATAATTGGAACAGCTGTTATTTGCACTGTCTGTTTTTTTGCAGGATAGTTGTTTGAACAGTTGACAGCTGTAATATCGCCTTATATAGGTTTTGTTCATATTATTTAGTGTGAGCTGTCTGTATTGTTGGTATAAGTAGACTACAGCTGTTTTTGTCAGAAGCACTGAGTAGCTATGCACCTGTGGTATACAGTCCTGTTTCTCTTGGCCTTTCTCTTTTAAGTGAAATTGAAGTCTTGATTGCTTTTCTTACAAACTCTGCTTTTTATCAGCTGAGAGAAAATTGAAGGCTTTTTTATTGTAGCAGACAAGCTTTGAAAACTTTTTAAGTGGATTTTAATTTTCCTTATATAAGGTCATATTAATAAAATCTCACTCTGTAGTTAAAAAATGGAACATGAAGTGTGCCACTTTATTTTGTTATATTTCATTCTTCATTGGGTAATTGCTTTTCTGTTTTCCAGTTTGACATTATGGATCAAGGTGGCAATGCTTTCCTCTCACAAAAGCTGAGATAGTTGCATAAAATGTCTTCTGGCATTGCATTTTCCTCTGTGTTGCTGCTTCAGAGAATATGGGATGTTTTGCTTAGTGGTTGCTTAAGCTGGGCAAATCCAAACCTTGGAGTTTGCTTCATGAAAGGCCAGGTTGGGTCTAGCAAGATTCACTAGCACAGGCTCAGTCCCATGTGAACACAGCAATGGTATTTGTGGGGCCAACTTGTACCTCTGAAAATGTTAATGTCTTTCTTTGCTTTTGTGCAGTAAAGAAACTGAATTCTCATGTAGCTGCACCCATTGCACAGTTAACTCCCCCAACAGCAAATCATTCTGCTATAACTGAGAGTTGAGCAAGTTTACTTTTTGTGAAACTCAATAGTTAAAATTCTGAACTAACTGTTAGGGAGAATGAACTCACATAAGATCCTTCTGTATTGAGTTTTACTGTCTTTTTGTTACTTCTTACTCTTTGATTTCCTTCATTTAAAGAAAAACCATCATGCCTTCCTAATCTTGCATCAGGAGTGTATCAGAGTCTTGTGATAGAATGTAGCATCATGCATCAAAAACTTGTGGTTCTTCTCTGCTATTGTCAACACCAACTGTTTGACTGCTTGTCATTGTGAAATTAAGTGAACAAATTGCTCTATTTTTTCTATTATTATTGCATCTCTTCAGGTTATCCTTCTTTTGCCTTTATCACTGATATTACAGATAGGTGTTTCTCCACAAGAGATAGGTAATTAATTCAGATAATGTCCCTCAGCACCCTTTGAAAAAGGCATTTGAAAACAAGATTTCATGTGGGAGAATTGCATTCATTACTCTGTCAGAAACATAACACACACACAGGTGTGTTGGAACACTGAACTGTGTTTGTCTTAAGTGTTAAAACAGCTTAGTTTTCAAATTGCAAAGAATATTTTCACAGCTTTTAAGGATTGGAAACACCTCACCCCTTCCCTTAATGAAAGCATAAATTCTACAAAAATGGAAGTGGCCACCTAAGAAGAAATTGATATTGAGAATACCAGTAACTGCTGATTTAACCTAACCTTCATTCAGATGATTTTCTTGCAGGATCTGATTAATTATTCTCTTACATTTGCAGGGCTAATTACAACCACAGCCAGAAAACTAGATCGAGAGCAGCAGGGAGAGCACATACTGGAGGTAAATAATTTATTTAGATTGCCGAAAAACAGTGACTGTAAGTTCATTGCTCTTTTACAGAGAATTAAGTTTGCCATGAAGAATTAAAAAAACTGGAATTCAGAAGTAATTTCCTTCTGTGTTCATTATGTTGCAATGCAGATAACCACCTATCTTATAAAAACTGTGTTGAGGCTTTTTTGCTGAAAAAGAGTAAAGGTACAGATTGAATGCAATTTTTTTTCTGTATCTCAAAACAAAGATTTACATTCAAATGGTACAAAGGCGTGATTGTTAAAAGGAGTGTGATTCCTCTTTTTATCTTCCTGTGTAATTATTGGAATAGCTATTTCAGCCTAACTTTTGCTGAGTATAGGCTTCTGCAAAAGAAGTGCAGAATGTTTTTGTAATACAGAGAATACAAGAGGATAGTATATGGGTAGCCTTATTTTTCTGCATAACATTTTTACCAGTCTCATCAGTTGCAAGACATGCATTGTAGAGCCCGAATCCAAGAGCATGAAACTTGAGACATAATGCTTTTATTTAACTACATTAATTAATTGCCTGGAGTTTATTTAAGAACTTTTGTCATTCTCTGTCAAACGACCTGAAAGGAAAACGCATAGAGAACTTTGTCATCCAGTTTCACAATGTTGTCAAGCAGTGTAACGGTGTGGTACTTCTCCTGTAATGAAGACTTAATATTCACAGTGATCCTTATGTCCTAAGATTTATCTGGAATGTTTATTGTGTCTCTTGTCCTGGATGACAGATACAAAACTGCAATGGGAGTTGGCCAAATTAATGTTAAAGACAGAGAAGCACCTCTAGACTTACTCAAAACTTGTGAAATCCTTAGAAAGGTGTTCCAATAGGAGACAAATGACTGCAGAGGCGTGGAGATTAATGTATTTATTCTCTGATAGCACAAACTATCCTTTTGCGTAATTGCCGTATATGTGCAGTCTTCCTGGGCCTTTTGTATCCCTTTGGTGCAGTGTGAGCTGGATTAATGCAGCTGTTGGACCAATTTTTTTAATCATTATTTTAATTTCTGTATCATCTTTGAAAAGAATGCTTTGTACCTAAGTAGCAGTGTGTTTCTAGAAGTAATAGTAACAAAATTAATTAAATGGCAAATCTGATATAGTACTAGACATAATATTCCTGTATATTTTAAAGTAATTATATAATTCTCTTTTCCAATTTGCCTCCTCAGATCGGGTTGTCTCAGTTTCCCAAAACACTTCATGTCCATTATGTCTTATTTCTTGACCACTGCTATGTATATTGGTTGTAAAATTGCTAAATCATGATTTTTACTTTTCCATATATTATACTGTATTTTTAAAATTAGATTTATTCAGTAAATAAAATGAGCTGTGGATTGTTTTCTGATCCTGAGGCGACATGGCCCATATGGCTTTGATTGCTTACACCTTATCCCTGAAACAGGGTGACCACATATTGAAAATTCTGTCTGAATTGTGTGAATTCTCAGGCTGCAGCTAAACAACATGTGTGTGTGCTACTTGTTCTGGGCCAAAACTTATGCCAGAAATCACACTCATGGTGTAATGTTATGGGCAGTTGTCTGCTTGCAGTCATGCTAATTTAATTTTAATTAACTTTATAACCTTAAGCTAACATGTACAGAACTCAGAAAGTTTATTTTTAGGACTACAATGTCACGTAACGGTACCTATATCCTCCTGCTTTCATTATTCTGTATAAAATAGCAACTTAAGCTCATTGCTCTTTAGTTTGGAACATTGTTTATTGCCTACTGGTGTAATTTATAATTCTTTGTTTTTTGTTAATTTTGAATCCCAACTGGTTGCGAAAGTTTTAACTAAAAGTCTGTGAAGTATGTGACAGAAGAGCTCTTAACTACAGAGCAATACTGACAGACAGCCTGGCCTAAAGTAGCAGTTTTCCCATGTGTTAGTTTTATGTTTACAACTCTGATCATAGGTTCACCTAATTCAGAATGGATCTTTACTCTGTCTCATTAAGAAAGCTGGAAATGCACAGATTGGTGGACAGACCCAAGTGCTAATTAAGCTAATTAATTGAGCATTGAAATGTTGACCAGATGGGTTGGTGGTTTTATTCCTTTTCAGTATTAAATTTGATCTTTGATTGAACTTCTGCTTACATAATAGTAACTAACATGCCCCATTTTTTTATTCCCAGTTTGTGTTTTTTGAGTTCCAATTCACACTTTCTTATGCAGTTATTTTAGGTTTGCTTCATGTTATTCTCTCATATCTTAGTGTACTCTTGGTTGTCAGTAATGCCTTCAAAACTGATGTTGCATTCAAATAGATGTTTCTCAAATTTGCCTTTGTTATTTGCTTGGTTCAGGGAAATGCTAATTTTAAGTTAATTGACATATTATCCCATTCGCCTTGTAATATCCTCATTTGGGATATGCTTTGATTTTCTCATTGGGTATGGTTGGGTTTTTTTTTGTGAACTGAAAGGTATGTGGTGGTGTTCCATTACAAGTCCTAAAGGGAACAGATATTCAAATATGTGGAAATCACCATCATCATCTGTTAGAGATGAATATTTGCGTTTCATGTTGCATTAAACGTGTCAAAATATTAGGATAATAGTTGAATATACTTTTGAGTACCTTTTGTAAATACTTAATAGCTTTCAGCAAGTGCTTTAACTGAAGTTAGGGGATAACTGTACAGTTGTTTAGGCAGCTGTAGGAAAACCTCATTTATGGAGGAGCATTGTTGGAAGCTCTAACTTTACCCTTGTTAATAAAAACAGGTAACAGTAACAGACAACGGTACGCCTGCAAAATCAACAATTGCACGGGTGATTGTGAAGGTCTTAGATGAGAATGACAACAAGCCACAATTCTTGCAAAAATTCTACAAAATTCGGCTTCCGGAGCGTGGTAAGCCTGAGCGAGAGAGAGCTGCCAGGAGAGAGCCAATCTATCGAGTTATTGCTGCAGATAAAGATGAAGGCCCCAATGCAGAGATCTCCTACAGCATTGAAGATGGTGATGAACATGGCAAATTCTTTATTGAACCGAAAACTGGAGTGGTTTCATCAAAGAAGTTTTCTGCAGCAAGGGACTACGATATCCTTTCAGTGAGTGAAAATCCTGTATATCATGAATATGTAACGTGTTCTTTTATCTGTTCATTTCATATTCAGTAGCTGTCAGGTGAGTGACTGCAGTATCTGAGGGAAGAAAGCTTCTACAAATCCAGAAGTATTGTTTTGTGTGTTTGTTTGGTTTTTATTGAGGGATGATTTGAGATGTTTGTATTGTGTATTAAGAACTGCCGTTCTTTCCCAGAACTTGGCAGATAATTTATGTGATGAGGGAACATAAGCAGTCAGTTTGACTCACCTTCAGGAAGAAAGCAAAATAAAAGTGAATTTATGGTAACAGTTTGTGCTGCTATCAGGTGCTGCATACTTTTTCTCCATTTACTGCCCAGATAATGAAGGGCAAGTGGCACTTTGAGAGACACTTAACCTTTGTGGAAATATCTCACACGAGCAAACATGCTTGGAGCTTATTACTGCTTTCTATTTATGTGACATAATGATTTATGTGATCCTGTGGCCTAAAAGATGTGTCTGTTTCGCAGATTAAAGCTGTAGATAATGGTCGCCCACAAAAATCTTCGACTACGCGGCTTCACATAGAATGGATTCCAAAGCCCGTCCCACCCACAGAGCCTATTTATTTTGAGGAATCATTTTTTTCTTTTACGGTGATGGAAAGTGACCCAGTTGCTCACATGATTGGTGTAATAGCTGTTGAACCTCTTGGAACACCACTTTGGTTTGACATAACGGGTAAGGATGCCTTAAGGGCCTTTATTATTAGAAACAAATGCATGGAGTCTGAGATACTGGAGGGCTCATTGCAGCTTGATTTTAATCACTCTCCAAATAAATAATGCAAGGTTTTGACATTCCTTAAGTGCAAATGTGGATTTTATAAGTCAAAATTATTTAATTTTTATCAGTGCCACTCTGTATCAAAGATTAAAATTAAGTTGCAAAATATCTGCTGTGTTGCAGTTTTAAAATTTATTTCTGAATATCGAGTCACTTCAATGAAAACTAATGAAGTCAATCTCATAGACTGTATGATAGGAAAGGAAGTAAGAGGCTAGTTTTCTGCAAAGCAGGATAGTACGCTCAAAAAGAAATTTTACTGTTCACATGGATTTCTTCTCCTCTGGGCTGCTTCTCGGTTTGCTGTCCTTTGATTCAGTACTAAAAGGAAAGCTTGCAATGTTCCTAACCCCAGCAATCTTCTTCTTGTACTTATTCTTTCTACTAAATCATATCTTAACCTCCACTATTGAAAGGGGATTTCTAACCAGTAATATGACTACATGTTGATGTCATGGTAACAAAATTAATAGTACCTGTTTGAAGTTCAGACTTAGTCACTAGACTTAGGAGCACCAGTAATACACAGAGTGTTGACTGTGTAGCTGATAGTCAACCCAAGTTCTGTTGTGTGCTAAGTGTGTTAGAATCAAGGAGAATGGCATAGCTTTGTTTCAGGAGAGGTGCCTTGTAATGAACTGCTTCTAGTCTTAAGTGAACTCTTTCTCTTAGTCTGCCAGATTTTTGATAGACTTGTGATTTTTCTACTACATTCACAAGAGAAGGATCTTTTTTGATCTTAGCTACTACTGAAAACTTTAGCCATTATTATGATGTTAAGCTGCTGGGAAGAGCATATTTTAAGTTAATTTATTATTTTAATTTATTTCTCAATAATTTAAGTATTTTAAACATCTGTTTTGGTGGTATATATTTCCTGAGGTGTACTGAGAACAACAACAGTTAAAAATATGAAACTAGCACAAGTAGCAGGAATATACAAATGCCAAATTTCAAAAAATTTTCAAGCACATCCAAACAGATACAATTCTTCCCTAAAATCATGAAATCATGCTTCATGCATGAATAATCTGTGATGATAGTGATAATCATTGCCAATGCATTAAATACTTACAGAATTACAATGTAATTTTTTAAATGGTTCTTTTAAATGTATTCTTGAAAAAAAAAAGTTCCTGTCCAAATAGATTATAATGGATAAAAAGTGTTGGTGTTTAGACAAACCTAGATCTGTATAACTCTCTAGAGGGACTAAAAAGTTGAGGATGCTTTCTTGCATTCTTCTAGGAGCAAAGTTCTGCATTCGATGTATTTTGGAACTGAGGCTACTTTTTCATTTTTCTCCCAAACACACTCAGGGATGTGGGAGTAGAAAAGCAGAAAGTATAAAAATAAGTGAGCAGGAGAAATGAGAAGGTATTCCAATTCGAATTAGGGAATCCATAGCAAACAAATATCTGTGGACCGAAATGAGTCCATTAAAGGAAAGGTTAAGAAAGTGACATTGTCAGAGAAAGGTGAGCAGTTCATGGAGATGAGAGAGAGTAGACAGAATAGGCCTCAGAGGCTTCTTGGAATCTGAGCACATTACAGCAGTGATTTTTTTCTGGAGCCTTTTATTAGCAAAATTTGTTAATTAAATTGGGGATGTACTTTCCTATTGTTCTTAGCGTGCCTCAGTTGTTATGCACTGTGAACAGTGTGTACAACTGAATAGAATTCTAATTGATAGTATTATTTTGATCTGCTCCTTCTAAGTGTGCAGCACAGTTGGACATTTACATATTTTTATTGTATGCCTAATGCAGAAAATGAATGATCTTTTCCTGCTCTTTTTAGAAAGACATATACAGAAAACTCCATGGGGAAAGAGCATAACTTGTCCAAGCATTGTTAAATAAACCATTTTATTTTGACTGTTTTCTTAGTAAAAGTGTTTTGGAAAATTTGATATATGATCATATTGTGAAGTTATGAGCTACTCTTACAGGTGGTCACTTTACCACCCTCTTTTACTGTTTCTAATAGCATGAATGAATTTGATTGACAGCTTTCCTTTGTGTTCTGTGCTTGCTTTCCATGCTTTCTTTCTTTTTGGCTGAGCCAGGAGACAAGCTTGCTAGTGAAGTATTTCACATCTTACAGATGGCTTGTGACCTGAACTGTACAGCAGAAGGTATCTGCTGAGATCACATAATTTATTACCAGATTATGAGATCTGAAATGAAAGCGTACATTTATAAACTATTTATTTTATTAACCCTTCGGAAATCAAAGTGCTCACGGTTGCATTTGTGACAGGTTCGTTTTTGTTTTGTTTTGTCATCATTACATTTATACAGCATCAATTCTGAGCATCCAGTTTTGGCTTTGGCCAAAATTGTTGCTGTTACACTTCCAGTGTACTAGATGCAGAAGTTTGGGTTGAGTTCTGCTTCAGCGGATCGCCAGAAATCATTGCTACTACAAATACAGGCAAGGCCCTGGTGATTTTCTTGGTAAGGAAGGGAAAAATGTTGGTTAGAGAGCTTGTCCTTGTGTCAGGAAAACTGACTGAACCAATTCATGCTCATTCACTTTACTCTTCCCTTAAAATGTAGAGAACTTCATTGAGACATCTGAGAAAATGGTTTTGCCTGCCAGCTGAAAGGAAAGGAAAGGAAAAACTAGAAAGGAAAAACTAGATTCATCTTCTAAAACTGGCATACTACACAAAGACCATTAAAAAAATTCATCTGTTGAGAAAAAAGCTGCTGCCTTTCGTCATGTCCAGTTTCTATCCGTTTGAGTGATTCAGAAACTGCTGCTGGGCCAGTAAGAGGAGTTGGCTTTCAATTGAACTAGAAAAATTATGTGATGTTGGTCATTACCAAATATCTCAAATCCAGTGAAGCAGAATCCAGCCCATCTTTCCTAAACTGATATGTTTGTCATGCAGTGGAACCTTCTAAAAGTGAAATCCTTTTTACATGTGAATGGGGGCTCATTTCAGTATTTACTGTTTTTTTCTTGGACTAAGTTCAAATTTGCAACCTTTGGAACTTCACTCTCTCACTTCTAAGCTTGGCTTTTCATAAAACGCATTTAGTGATTTGCAAAGCTTAGCATGTATAATCTTGCTAAAGGAAAAAAAGCACTCAGATGATATCTGAATGCTATCTGCTAGCCTTGTAAAATATAATTAGAAAAACACATGCCCATAATTAGGAAAAATTGGTTTGCCATATCTAGCACTGGCTTGACCAAAATAAGAATTGATTCTTCCATTTTAGGCACTTTATTGAGAGGTCTAAAGCAATTGTAGTTAAATGGCAGTATTCATCATCACTAATAGTATTTGGACTTAATGGACATTGCATTCTCAGGGCAGTCTGCTCCAAGTGGCAAGATGATGATCAATTAAATGTTTAAACAACTGAGTGTAGCTATTGATCTACACAGTTATTTAACTATATTTCAAAGAGTAATTTGAAAGTTTCACAAGGGAAATTAAGATAATTAGTTTCAGAAAAGGAACTTGACCATATTTAAACATTGGACATTTAAACATTTAGTACTATTCTATCTCAGTAAGACTGAGATAGTAATTCCTTAGATGCTCAACATTAAGATGATAATCCTTTGGAGGTACTGCAGCTTTTTCAGCCTTATCTATAATCACATATGAATATAAAAATATGTATTCTGATCCGAAAGACAAAAATTTGACTGTATGTCAAATGGGATTTTAATGTATTTTGATAAAAAGTATGTTTTTCACTTATTAGCTGATAATCTGCCCAAAGGAAACTTGCATTTGGGGCAGTAATTCTCAATTTCCTGCTGTATGGAATCATTAAATTCCATGGTTTTGGGTTTTTTTTATAAGTAGTGAATCTTGCTAATAAGAATGTCCCTGATGACTTCCCATGAGCTGGGCAAGTCAGCTTTGTCCAAAACTACTCAGTTTTAAATATCTATTAGCAGCATATCAGGTTACCAGGAAAAAAACCTAAAGTATTTAAACTAAATGTATGTAAAAATATATGTGTATATATATTTCCACCTTCATTAAGCATTGGAAGACAGAACATGATCATACATAAAAACGATGATACAATAATGCATTTTATTAACTTCTCCCTCTCACAATTTCCTGAACAAGGTGGCAACTATGACAGTCGATTTGATGTGGACAAGGGCACAGGAACTATCATTGTTGCAAGACCCCTTGATGCAGAACAGAAATCAAATTACAACTTGACAGTAGAAGCAACAGATGGAACCAGATCTATCAGCACTCAGGTAACAAACTTTCTGATTAAGCACTTATAAAAAGAGTATGTAGCTGGAGGGTGGGGAAGCTGTTGGGTTTTCTTCTCACCATGTTTTTAATCCTAGGCAATGAACTTAGGGACTTTGTCTAAAATAGAAGTGAATTCTGATATTCACTGACCCATGTTGTTGGGTGGCTTAGGTGTAAAGGTGGCGTGTTACTATAGTGTAGTCTGAACCAAGAGTTTTTAAGTTATAACATGTTCCTGCAGCTAAATAAATGAGAACAGAAACTAAGCCCCTGCAGACATGACTCTCTTACAAGAAAAGGATTTATACTACACATCTGAATTGCTCCTCTTTACAAACTTCTCCAAAATCACTACATGAAGTGATTACTGTACTTGAAATTTAAAGACAAACATTTTAAAATTTTGTGGTTCCCCTCCCCCTGGAAGATCTGTGGATGACCAGTTGTGCAATATCCAAGAAACTAAGCTGCTTTTTCTGCATAGTGTACATATAGAAACAAGGTTTAGATTATAACATCTGTTTTTATTCTCCCAAATACTTTATTTTAGTTTTGGTGAAAGTAGAGATTGTTTAGCAATCTCCAAAAAAGCAGCAACCTCATACAAACCAATGTTTTAAAATTACCTTTTTACTAAAGCTCTCTCTGATGGTGGCAATTCTTTGCAGTTGGACTAATAAGTTCACTTGAAGCTGCAGAACCCTTTTGTGACAGTATTGTCTAATTCATAGTAAAGTAGTTTATGATGTATATCCCACCTGCTTTTCCCATCTAGTGTCTTTCCCCAGAACCTGAATATATTTGAGAATACAGCTTAGCTGAGGTTGGTGTGAGTAGAGCCATGATTATAGAGGAGCTTCTCTTTTCTTCCAGATAGAAAGGAAAGGCTTTATTTACTGATTAAAGACTGTTGGGCTTGGCAGTGATGTGTCTGTATTACCTACCCCTATCATTGACCTTCCCTTCAGGCACTCAAAGAGCAATAAGTGGGTTGCTGCTGTCTTTTCTGTACATGGAGATCTGTGCTACAAATACAATTTCTTCTTGTTCAGCTTCTGTGCAGTGCATATGTTTTTCTGTAATCTTTTCTAATGTCCTGTATGTTGTCTTCTGCTTTTAGGCAGAAGATGTTTTTTGTCAATGTTAAGGATTTTAAACAGAATCTTTATTGAACTGACTGCATGTCTGGAGGCTTGATAGGTCAAATAGAGTAAATTTGATAGTCGAAGGTGACCAAGTTTAGCAATTTCCTTTCAGAAATGCCTTAAGAGGTGACAATTGTGAGTGATTTTTCTAGACCATGAATCTTCGAAGACAGCAACATGTTTCCCAGTAGGAGCTTTCTGCAGTCATAGCTGTGGTGCCATTGCCTCTGGTGCTGATAACCACCATAAACAGTTTGGAGAATCCTGCTGTAAATTTATTAAATTCGCCTACTTGTAGTAAAAATATTGAGCAGGTTCCCTTCTAGTGATTACAGAATGCTGGAGAGAAGGCAGGAATTTCTCAGGACAAAAAAATAGAGGAAACACAAATTCAACTAACATTCAAAATGACAGCAAGAGGCTTTTCCATACACACTTTCCCTCCCACTACCGAAAATGCATTCAAAGATGCCATCATACAGGGTGTTGGGGTAGCCTGGGGACTAGGCAAGGCTTAATATTATAGGGCCTTGGTGAATGCAGATAGCCTGTCCAGTGCTGCTGCTGGCGTAGCTGAATTTATGCACATGTCCTGAGCTGTCACAGTTGAACCATAATCTGCGTTGTCTTTTAGAACAACCAAGAATGGGAAGGTCAGAAAATTACTTTAACCCTCACCCCTTCTTTTCCTCTGAGTTATGTGATTCATTTAGTTCTTCTTAGGGAATGCACAGTGTACTTTTTGTTCCTTAAAGGAATTTGTTATTTTAACATTTTATAAAGCTAAGTGATCATTATAAACATTTACCCCACAGCACTCTTCTCCAGAAGAACTGGAGTAGTAGTCTCACATTTGTAATTTCTGTGATTGCTTTTTCTGTGATTGTTTTTCATGTCTTTCTCTTCCTCTCTCAGGCTTGGCAGGATCAGAGACTGTGGTTTCTGTTACAAACAAGCACAAAGGCTTCCTTTGCCTTGTCTTTCTTTTGCCCTACTCATGGGATAAGCACAAGTTATACTGTTGTTGTTGGAATCTCAGTGTGGTCTATTAGATTGAGGAGTGTGGATTAGTTCAAACTCTGCAACTGTTGGTGTATGATCCTGATTTTAATTGATTCTCTTATGTCCCCCATAACTCCTGGCCCACCCAAATGCACTAGTCTGTTAAAATAACCCTCAGGACTATCCCTCAAAAGATGCATTTCAGATCAGGCTTAAATTAGGGGGTTAAAAATGTTGATACAAAATCAAATTTGAAGGTGTGATTTATGGCTGACAGTGTGTAAACTCCATTACTCACTGCAAAAATACTCATGATTGAAGTTTAAGTGCTGATGTGGCATTGGATTCTTCTAAGAGCTGATGAACAGTTAAAATGGAGTGACAGGCAAAAGGAATTCTGAGTGAATATATGAGGAACAACAATATGCCACACAGAGCTTTTAGCTTACAAAGTAATTGCTATAAACACTGGATATAACCAATTTAACAGATCTTGATTAACAGCAGAGTAAGTAATTTTACATTAAATTTGAAAAAGGAAATGGCATTTGCAAGAAATTGGGGAGGGGCACAAGAAATGGAAACCTTACTGTGTAAAAGCAGTGTATTGAATCTGACTTTAAACTGGAAGGCATTTGCTGGCCTCGGGCCATTAACATCTGTAGAGCACTTGACTCTTTGAGGACTTCAGTTAAATAGCTTTTTTGAAAAATAAAGCCATAGTAGGCGTGGAGTCTATTAGAATTTTGCATGCATCTAAATGCCAAATGCATGAGGCAAAACAAGGGCAAACAAATTCCAGGCCTACAGTAGTGGTGTTTGACATGATGGTAGAAAAGACTAGTGCCAGGCTTGGAAGGATTATGATTAAAAATAAAATAAAAATACAGAAACTAAAGAACTAAATCCCACAAGTCAGCGTACCTATGTACTGAAGCAGAAAATGTGATTCACAGGCTCTAAGTAGTGATAAATGAACTATTGAATTGATTTTTGGGGGAAAACCAAAAGAAATTGTCCTGTTTCTAGCTATAGCCACTTGCAGTCATTGCTATATATATCAATTTCTTTCATTGAAAGTAATATTTCAGATGGCTTACAGCTAATTGCAGTATTTTACCTATTGCTTTGCTATTACAGAATATTTAATGTTACTTTTTTGCAAAATATATATGGACCTGATACTTTGGGAATGAAGTATAGAATAATCTTCATTTGCTACGTCTTTGCTTGTAATTTTGCCTGCAATTACATTGCTCTACAGAGACAGAGCTGGAATGAAGTTATATCATCTCTGGATAATACAACTTTTTATTTATGAAAATTATATAAACATGTCAATGTAACTGTAATGTAATTATGGGACAGGAGTAGATTTTAAACTCCACACAGAATCAGTAAATGAAAAATGATATTAAAGTAACCTAAAATCTAAACATTATGTTTAAATAGTGCACATTGAGTATGCTTTGTCAATGGCACATACCACTTCTTAGTAGCAATCAGTACATCCCTATGCAAATTTAGGTTTCACCTGTCAGATTATTAATAGATTTTAAGTCCTTCCTCAAAGTAATCCTGCTTTGTTCTCTTATAACCAGTGTACATTGCTCTCAGTGGGATCTGTGGGCAGAAGGCAGCTGTGCAACACAGCCCTTGCATATTTTTGCAAAATAAATGAAGTTTCTTTAGTTCCAGAGCATTTTTTTCAAAGATCATGTTGCGGTATGCTGATGTTAAGCTTTTCTATATTGTGCCTCTTTAATGTGCAACTCTTTCTTAAAAGATAATATTAGCATATTTCATTTGAATTGAATCTTGTCATTTGATTGAGAAATGTTCAAAAGCTAGTTTTATTTTATACTGCATGTTATGTTAGAATAACGCAAGTTCTTCATGTGTTCAGGCACACTAAACCATATTTTTCTGTATGGGTCTTTAAAACTGCACTCACAATTCTTTCTGCAAGTGCTTTCCATTTAACTTCAAGGTCTTAACAGTTTACATGAAAATTTGGTCCTCTTACAATTAAAAGGTAATTGCACATCTAGTACCTGTCACTTAGCCTCAGTAAGAGCTCCTGAATTGAAAATAGGGTTTCCTTACTAAACTTATTTAATATTTATTTAATAGTTCACATTGGAAAGAACTCGGGAGTTCTAGTTAAAACTCCTGGTCAAAGCAGATCAAACTGCAGAGTTGACCAAGTTTTTCAGTGACTTTTCAGGCTCTAACTGCCTGGGTTGACTTAGCACAACACCTCTCCCTTGGACTTGCTTTTATACTGATGTTTAACCACTCTCCTTGAGAAAATAGTTCTGTCTAGTTGTATTTTCTCTTATTGGAGCTTGTGGGTATCACCTCTTGTCCTTTCACTGAGCACCTCTGAGAAGAGTCTGGCTCTCTTTCCTGCACCCCCCCTGTGGAGAGATTGCTTTTCAATCCCCACTGATTTTAATGACCTCTCTCTCATTGGATTTGTTTCATTTTGTCAAGGTGTCTCTCCTGTACTGCAGGAGTGGAGGTAGTGAATCTGCCTTCCCACCAGTGAGTGTCAAGCAGAAGGGGGCAATTCCTTCCCCCTGCCCTTATTAAAGAAGCCCAGTGTGCCAAGTTAGACGAGTTACCAAAAGGGAACCCATCAGGTCACAATCATGCTTGTCCACCAGGATTTCTGCAGGGGCATAAAGTAATAACGTCACTGAGAGAAAAAGGAATCCTAGAGTGTGTGGATAAAACTCTTGAGTTTAAAAGAAACTTTGGGTTTTGCTTACATTTAAAATGACTGCACTAATATATGAAGTTGTGTATTTGTGGTGTTTGTCAGTGTGGAGAAAACTGCAACTAGTTTGACAAGTAATGGAATACCTGAGCTAACCATTTGTAGTGACTGAGTCACTATGTTTATTTCTTAGCAATATTTTTTTTAATAATTCATATTTAATAATGTTGTACATTTGGAGGAGCTAACTCCTTATCTGTTTACCCCAACAGTACTTTCTGGAGGATTTCTCCTTATGTCTCATTTTAATTGCCTTCCTAGCTAATACCAGATTTGATGCCAAATCCCGATCAACAACTCACTTTTCAGTTAAGCTGGTTCATTGGATATATGGCTAGTCCTGTAGGTACTGATGCTGGTTTTAGAGTCACTACATTCCTGGCATTTAACTTAGTTGTTTGCATGGGGATTTTGTGGTGCTCCATTCTAGTAATGCTATTTTTCCTTATTTGTTTTGTGTACTACCAACAGCACAGGTGGCCATGTCTTCTGCTCCAAAGATTTGCTTAACAGAATTGCTCTGTAGTTGCACACCTTCTCACTTCCAATTTTAACCTATGTTTCTGTGTTTCCTCATTTGGGAGTGGAAATAGACATGAACTTAAATAGAGATTTTAATTTAAATTCATTGCATTTGACACCTCATCTTTTCACTTTGGTGTTTTTTTTTTTTTATGAGTCTGGCCTTAATAGTTTCTTGGTGATGGAAAGTTAATAAAATAATTGGTGATGAGTTCATTTTGAAGGCACATTATCCATTAATGAAGTGTTGTAATTGTATATGGCCTTTAAAACTTTCATTTATGCAGAAGTTTTTTTATAGTTTGACTTGTATTGAGTGTTGGGGCTTCATATTAAATTGTTTGTTCATCTTCATTTGGTATCATTTTTAATTTTCCTGAGCACAGTTTTTCAGTGAGCAGCTATTTTTACTCAAATACTTTGTAAGTGTATTAGACCTTTTTGTCTTCTTCCACGAGGCATTATAATGTATTTCATTTATACAAAATTTTGCTTTATTGCATCCTGTTTAATCATGACAATGTAAAAAGATCACATTTTTTATGTAATACTTACTCTTCATTTTCCAAGTTAGTTTGTTAGTTAATGTATTTAAAAACTTGTCCTAATATGTATCCTGGATCACATACCATTAATATTTCTCCCCACTGAAAGTCAATATTTAGTCTAACTCTTTGTTTCTTTTCTTTAATCTGTTTCTAATCCGTGACAAAACCAAACTCCTTAGTCTCCATAGCAACATCTTGCAAGGGATTTTATCAGTGTGCCAAACAATTCAGTTTTAGAGTAAGATGCTAGTTTTGCAAGGTTGACATTTCTTCTTCCTGTAGCAAAAGCCCTACCATTTCCTAATTATTTGACACTATCAGGATTCATCTAATTTAGTTTCTACTGCATGCAGTTTGATACCTCGTCTAAATTACACCTGCAGACTCCACCAGTTAGCAATGGAAAGCAGTAAGTGTCTCCAAAGAGTAATTTAACCCACTTACAGAATTGTAAGTCCCTATTTTAAAAACCTGTTTATATATAGCCCTTAACAAATGTGTACAAAGCTCCTAACCTTTGGATGGATATTAGCATGGCTGTACGTGCAGCACATAAAGAACCTGAATTTAGCTGTGTGTTGCTGGAGCTTTGCTGTCTACTTGCCAACTCCTTTGCATTCCTGTTACTTGTCTGATGTTATCGCTGTGGAAGGAACAGGATGGTGGCTGTCTGTCTCACCCTTTTCATACAAAACTTTGGTGCTTTGTAAAGCAAGTGGGGCTGCAGGGATCTCTTGTGGGTCCAGTGAGCAATATTATACAAAGACGCAATTTGAAGCATCAGATTTAATTTAACTGTAACTTCAGAGAAATCGTGTCGGTGACCAGTGAGCTATGCTGAAATGGGGCTACATTGCTAGAGAATAGTAAACAAAACCACCTGCAGTTGTTCAAAATAATGCACTTCTATGGCAATTCCACCACTTCTCTATTCTTGCCTAGGCTTGCAGATGTGAGGGGCTGAAAGAGGACTGGTTTTATGTGAGGGCAAGGAGGAGTATTATGCATGCACTGCCTTGAGAAAACATTGCTTAAAATTGTAAATTTGCACCCCAAAGCAGTATTTTACCTACTCTAGGATCCATATTGTATATTTTAAATTTTTAATTCCAAAATTAACAAGGAATTTTTTTTTTTTGTCTTCCTTTGGACAAATATTATTCCCTTTAAGATGTCTTACCTAAGATGTTTCTGGTTGTATAGATTTCTTGTTTGGCTTTGGGGAAGGTGAGGCAGATTTGGCTTTAGTGACATTCTTCTTCCCTACACGTCTTGAATCTCTCCTCCTCTCAGCAAAATAAAATTGCCTTGAGGTGGTATTACTTCAGTATCATGGTCTAATTTTTAATAAAATATCCTCCTTTCATTTCTTTTTACCAAATATCATCAATGTTTTCCCTTTCCCTTTGTATCATTTCAGGTGTACATCAAAGTTATAGACACAAATAATCACAGGCCTCAGTTTTCTGCTTCAAAATATGAAGTTGTTATTCCTGAGGATACCTTACCAGAGACAGAAATTCTGCAAGTCAGTGCCACGGACAGAGATGAGAAGAATAAACTGATTTATACTATGCAGGGCAGCACTGATCCCATTAGTCTTAAGAAATTTCGTCTGGACCCTGCAACTGGCTCCCTTTATACCTCAGAAAAACTGGATCATGAGACCATGAACCAGCATATTCTCACAATAATGGTGAGTACGCATGAGATTTCTTCTGTTGTCAGTTACACACGGATACTTTTTAATGTCCTTTTAGTTTGTCCCCATAATTCAAACGCTTATTTGTACCTTCACTTTTTGTGCAGTCCTTGACTCTGTGGCTGATTGCGCCTTGAATTACTGCTAATGTCTGGTGAACTACTGAAATTCCAGTGCTAATTCCTGGTGATGTTGCAGGTCCGAGATCAAGATGTTCCTGTGAAGCGCAACTACGCCAGGGTGGTGGTCAATGTCAGCGACACAAACGATCACGCCCCGTGGTTCACCAGCCCTGCCTATGAAGGACGAGTGTATGAGTCAGCAGCTGTTGGATCAGCAGTGCTCCAGGTTACAGCATTGGATAAGGACAAAGGAAAAAATGCAGAAATTGTGTACTCTATTGAATCAGGTATAGTCACTTTCTTACATTTCCAGTCTGTTGAATTTGCTGGTAGTTTTTCAACTGTAGACGTGTGAAAGCATATCTGTGAAAAAAGGGAGACAGTGCAGGTTTATGTGCCATATTCTGAGAGGTGTATTGAAGACACAGCCTCACAGTATTTAAAAGAAAATCAAAAATATTCATCTACATCCTTTAGCTATTTATGTTATCCTCTCGATACATTTGGCATATTTTAGTAGTAGGGGAAGAAAAAGCCATCTTGGGATGCTCAAAAGGAGTAATTTCTTTAGAAATTACAGAATCTGTAATTTCTGTAAGAAGTCATTCCATTCAGGTCTAAAATTGCATTCTATTTTGATATTGTAGGTCTTATTTTCTGTGGCATAGGCAAAGCAAGGATTTGATGAATAGAGTAAGAGCTTGAGATAAGTGCTTTTGTGTTTAATATAATGCAGAAGTAAGGAGCTCAAAAATAACTTAAATATTCATGTACCAAACTCCTAATTAATCCCAGCTTTTAAGGTAAATTTTTTAATAGGTGCAGCAAAGAAGGGGTTGCTTTCTATACTTCCCTGTGGCTGATTTTAGTAGTGGGACTGCTATTCTAACTTATTAAAATATTTGAGAAATTCCTTAAGAGTTGGTCAGTTTGGCATTAAGACTCCTTCCAGATTGCAGGCCAGAAGAGAACTGCTCCTTATTTTTAACTTCAGTACATGTTTCTGAACTTGCCTACAAATAATGTGGCTCAAATAGTGGAAATTTTTAATATTAGAAATCAGGATGACATGGATTGAGTTCACTTACCAGACAGAAGTAGATTTTGATTCAGTCCATTAAATCTGAATTCATACAAGTTTGCCATTATCAAGGTCCTGAGTTTTATAGGTACCATGACTAGAAAAAAAAGAGTTATTTAAATTTCACTCCTTATGTGAAATACTGTTTTAAAGGTAAAAAATAATTTAAATAAAAAATCGCAGTAACAAGCATAAGAGACTATATATTAAAGAGGACAACAACAGGCAAAAGGTTACTCAGTTTCTGTTGCATGTAAAGTGATATGTGCTTTTTTTAAAATTTTACATAAATTGCTGTGTAAAGGATAGGAATTATTTACTATAAATATTTTCCTTTATTTCCCCAAAGTGCTGTTTTCATGTGAAAGCACACTTTAACACTGTATTAAAACAAAGCTGTGATTATGATACTCTGACAAGAATGAATGGTTTTGAGTGTCTCATAACTTGCTTAAACTACATGAGATTTTTCTGTCATTTCTAGAAATATGACATTTACTAAGCAAGGCACCAACGTCCATGAAATTTTTCTCTTTCCTTTCCATTTTGTTAGTCTTGTTTTCTGAATGCCAAACAATGGCAAGGAAAAATGTGTGTGCCTGCAGTCTAGAATGAAGTGACATGCTGTTCTGTTCCTTTCTTCTAGCTTTTTGTAGGAGTAAATGTAAGACCTGTAAGGTTTATTTTATAGGATGGTGATCTACTGGGAGGTTAAAGCATTATAATTGATATTCTAGGCAAATGGAAGGAACATTCCTTAAATGCTTGTAATGGCTGCTTAGATATGTAATGGGATATTCTAAGAATGCCACTGTGTTTAGAGTCTGCTCTAAAAAGCCCGAAAATACCCAACCAAAAAGAACCAACCGTGAAAAAAACTCAAACAAAACACAAAACCTCCTTCTTGCCTACTTGTGTGCAGAACTCAGAAGTTTTTAAAGAATTTTTTTCATGCTGAGATCATGGCTTTGGTAATGTCATTTTTTAGGTTAGTAAAATGTTAAATCTTAGCATATTTTATACATAAGCTGGGTCTTGTATGCAGTGTAGTTCATCTGTATATTTCAAAATTTGAAGCAAACAAGTGTTTATGTTAAATGGCAGCTGGTTCTCAGCAGGCATTATTTTTCTTTTAATACAGTCACAGGGAATAACTTGTCTGTGTATCAATAGGAAATTAAGAGAGAGGTAACTATTTGTCCAATTTAAAAAGTTTGGTTTTGAATCAGTCATTTAAACAATACTTGTATAAACAATTAAGATTCACAATTGTTTGTTACAACCCTTCTTTTTTTCTCATCCAAAACATTCCAGTTGTTTTAGATTATAAAATGTAACTTTTATTCCACTAATGTTAACTTCTGAATATAAGTTCCTTTCAGTACAGTTGACGTTTAAGTTTGCTAAAGGAAAACTTTTGCATTAATTTTCAAGTCCTGGATGGCTTTGCTAACTATATTTTATGCAGTATTCCCACAAGTAAAGTTAGAATTACTGCCAGCTCTTGATTACAGAAAACTTTCCAGACAGGCTAACAAGTGTTTATCAAGCAAAACTAAGAAATTTTCATAGTCTCTGTTCTGTCTGCTCATAGTCTCTGTTCCATCTATGTCTTTTTAAGTATAGAGCTAAATAAGCAGTCATCCCTTAAATTCTGTATTCCTCTTTTTAATTGCTTTTTCTTTCTTCACAGGGAATATTGGAAATTCCTTCCTTATTGATCCCATTTTGGGTATGATTAAAATTGCAAAGGAATTAGATCGTAGTAACCATGAAGAATACAACCTGATGGTAAAAGCTACAGATAAAGGACATCCTCCAATGAGTGAAGTGACCTCTGTGCACATATTTGTTACAGTTTCTGATAATGCCTCACCAAAATTCACAGCCAAAGAATATTCTACAGAAATCAGTGAAAGTGCCAACATTGGCAGTTTTGTTGGAATGGTTACAGCATACAGTCAGTCTTCTGTAGTTTATGAAATAAAAGATGGTAATTCAGATGATGCCTTTGCTATCAACCCCAACTCAGGTGTCATCATTACTCAGAAGATACTTGATTTTGAGACTTTGCCTTCTTATGCTCTTACTGTGCAAGGAACAAATATGGCTGGCTTGTCCAGTAATGCAACAGTTTTGGTACATCTTCGGGATGAGAATGACAATGCACCAATTTTCATGCAGGCTGAATATACAGGACTCATCAGTGAATCAGCTTCAATTAACAGTGTGGTTCTGACTGACAAGAATATCCCATTAGTAATTCGAGCTACAGATGCTGATAAAGAATCTAATGCTTTGCTTGTTTATCAAATTGTTGAACCATCTGTCCGCCAGTATTTTGCCATTGATTCTAGCACTGGTGCCATTCGGACAGTAATGAGTCTGGACTATGAGGAGACAAATATTTTCCACTTTTCAGTGCAAGTACATGATACAGGCATACCACGTCTATATGCGGAATATGCAGCTAATGTTACTATTTATGTGATTGACATCAATGATTGCCCTCCTGTGTTTTCAAGAGAGCTATATGAGACATCCCTTCTGGTTCCAACCTATAAAGGCGTGAAAGTCATCAGTGTAAATGCCACTGATGCAGATTCAGGCATTTTTTCCCAATTAATTTATTCCATTATTGAAGGCAACATTGGAGAAAAATTTTCAATAAACCCTAAGACTGGCGATATAACAGTACAAAACACAACTCAGTTAAGAAGCAGATATGAATTAACTGTGAGAGCATCTGATGGCAGATTTGCAAGCACTGCATCTGTAAAAATTAATGTGAAAGAAAGCAAAGCAAGCCAGCTGAAGTTCACACAGAGTTCTTACTCTGCAACAGTGCAGGAGAATTCCACAGAGGCAAAAACAATAGCTGTTGTTACTGCTATAGGGAATCAAATGAATAAGCCTTTGTTTTACCATATTCTAAATCCAGACAGCAGATTTAAAATAAGCCAAACTTCAGGAGTCCTTTCCACAACAGGAATACCATTTGATCGTGAACAGCAAGAATCTTTTGATGCGGTCGTGGAAGTGACAGAGGAAAATAAACCATCAGTTGTTGCACACATTGTAGTTAAAGTCACAGTAGAAGATGTAAATGATAACGTTCCATTTTTTGTCAATCTTCCGTATTATGCTGCTGTTAAAGTAGACTCGGAAGCAGGCCATGTTATTCAACGTGTGACAGCAGTAGATAAAGATACAGGCAAAAATGGAGAGGTGCATTACTATCTCAAAGAACATCATGAACATTTCCAAATTGATCCTACTGGTGAAATCTCCCTGAAGAAGAAGTTTGAACCAGACACACTAAATAAGGAGTATCTGGTCACAGTAGTGGCAAAAGATGGAGGAGACCCTGCATTTTCAGCTGAAGTTACAGTCCCAATTACAGTTATGAGTAAAGCTATGCCAGTGTTTGAAAAGCCTTTCTACAGTGCAGAGATACCAGAAAACATTCAGCTCCACAGTCCTGTGGTACATGTACAAGCAAACAGCCCTGAAGGACTCAAGGTGTTTTACAGTATCACAGGTGGAGATCCTTTCAATCAGTTCACTATCAACTTCAACACTGGAGTTATAAATGTTGTTGCCCCTCTTGACTTTGAGTCTCATCCAGCCTATAAACTGAGTGTTCGAGCAACTGACTCCCTAAATGGGGCACATGCTGATGTGTTTGTAGACGTAATAGTGGAAGACATCAATGATAATCCTCCTGTGTTTACAGAGCAGTCTTACATTGCAACACTTTCTGAAGCATCTGTTGTTGGAACATCTGTTGCACGAGTGAGCGCTACAGATGCCGATTCTGGAACCAACAGGGGAATTTCCTATCACTTGGTTGAGGATAATAGTGAAAGTCATGACTACTTTCACATAGATAGCAGCACTGGACTCATTCTTACAGCAAAAACTTTGGACTACGAACAAATTAAGCAACACAAGTTACTAATAAGGGCCATAGATGGTGGCATGCTGCCCTTGAGTAGTGATACTATTGTAACTGTGGATGTAACTGATCTCAATGATAACCCACCTCTTTTTAGCCAATTGCTTTATGAAGCCAAAATTAGTGAACTGGCTCCTCGAGGACATTTTGTGACATGTGTGCAAGCCTCAGATGCTGATAGCTCAGATGTTGGCAAGCTGGAGTACTCCATTCTGACAGGCAATGATCAGAAGAATTTTGTGATTGATAGTAAAACTGGCATTATCACCATCTCAAACCTACGCAGACAGACACTGAAGTCACATTATAATCTTAATGTGTCGGTTTCTGATGGTGTCTTTAGAAGCTCAGCCCAAGTCCATATAAGTGTAATCAGTGCCAACATGCACAGTCCTGTTTTCAGCCAGAATGAGTATGAGGTTGAACTAGCTGAAAATGCTCCACTGCATACTTTGGTTACTGAAGTTAAAGCAACAGATGAAGACTCTGGTACGCATGGCCGCATCACTTACCACATCGTAAATGACTTCGCCAAAGACAGATTTTATACAAATGAGAGAGGGCAGATATTTACCTCTGAAAAGCTTGACCGTGAAACTCCAGCAGAAAAAGTAATTGCCATTAGTTTGATGGCCAAAGATTCAGGAGGGAAAGTTGCTTTCTGTACTGTTAATGTCATACTTACCGATGACAATGATAATGCTCCTCAATTCCGAGCAACAGAGTATGAAGTAAACATCGGGACTGATGTTCCACGGGGTACTTCGGTCATTAAAGTCTGGGCATCTGATGCTGATGAAGGTACAAATGCAGACATCACATATTCTATTGAAGCAGAGTCTGAAAACGTAGAAGAGAATTTAGAAATTGATTCATTGTCTGGCATAATTACTACAAAAGAAAGCTTAATTGGTTTGGAAAATGAGTTTCTTACTTTCCTTGTTAGAGCAACTGATGGTGGATCCCCCCAGAAAGAGTCAGTTGTTCCTGTCTATGCTAGAATACTCCCACCAGAAGTGTCTACACCAAAATTTTCAGAACCATTTTATTCTTATACTGTCTCTGAGGACATTCCAATTGGAACTGTGATAGATGTTATCAAAGCAGAGCATAATCAGACTTTGGTATATAGTCTGATTAAAGGGAACACTCCTGAAAGCAACAGAGATGACTTTTTTGTGATTGACCGACAGACTGGAGAGTTGAAACTTGAGAAGAACCTTGATCATGAAACAACTAAGTGGTACCAGTTCTCAGTTCAAGCACAGTATGCAAATGAAGATTATAATGTTGTTTCCTCAGTAGAGGTTAGCATTCAAGTAAAAGACACAAATGATAACAAACCCATTTTGGAGTCCAACCCATATGAAGCATTCATTGTAGAAAACACACCAGCTGGAACAAGAGTCATACAGGTTAAAGGAACTGACTTAGATTCAGGACTCAATGGGCAGGTTACTTACAGCTTGGATCCTTCTCAAGAGCTTGACATTATAGAATCTTTTACCATAAACATGGAAACTGGCTGGATTACCACTCTGAAAGAACTTGATCATGAGAAACGAGACAAATACAAGATCACAGTGGTTGCATCTGACCGGGGTGAAAAAATCCAGCTGTCTTCTCTGGCTGTGGTTGAAGTTACTGTCACAGACGTGAATGACAATCCTCCACGGTTCACTGCAGAGATTTATAAGGGAACAGTCAGTGAGGATGACCCTCCTGGTGGGGTAATTGCCATCCTGAGTACAACAGATGCTGATACAGAAGAAACCAATAGACAAGTCTTTTATTACATCACAGGTAAGTCTTTTTGGGTAATGTCAGAATAACTGTTTGAGTGGTGCTGGAATGATGGGAGATACAGCTTAATCTTTGAAGAGATTGGAAAGTGTTTGAAACCATAGAGCTGCAAAGAAAGAATGTATGTGTCTTAATATGAATATTAAAAACTTCAGTGGAAAAATGAATTTTAGTTGGCTTTGTTTCATGTGTGCCTTGCTTAAGATGCCTTTCTCTATATATTATTTATATATCAAATTTTATTTGAAAAACTATGTAGATTAGAGATGCAGTTAAATTCACATAATAATAGGCTATTAATTTCCAGTGGAATATTTTATTATTTATTTATTTATTATTTAGTGTATGTCATGATATGATGGTTTCTATAATGCTACATGAATTTCTAAATTAATTTTTATGGATTTTGTTGGCCACAGCTGAATTGGTTGTGTGAGCATCTACTGACAATTTCTACCTGGGAAATGAAGCTGTTTCCTCATAAAGCCACAGAAAATGCCTGCTTTTTTCTTTCTTTCTTTTTTTTTTTCCTATACCTTAATTTTGATAGAGTAATAGTATTTCTTTTTATATTTCAGGAGGTGATCCTTTGGGACAGTTTGCTATTGAAAATTTACAGAATGAATGGAAGGTCTATGTCAAAAAGCCTCTGGACAGGGAAGAGAAGGATAATTATCTTCTAAATATTACAGCTACTGATGGGACCTTTGCAGCTAAAGCTGTGGTGGAGGTTAAAGTCCTTGATGCTAATGATAATAGCCCTGTTTGTGAAAAGGTAGGCAGAGTCTTGTATCTTCCATTACCAGCTGCTTTCATACATAAAATTTAAATTTTCTCTGAAATTGCTTCTCAGGAGACTGACAAATAGCTGTTCCTTTTAAACCAGTAAGAAAATTTGGACTACTGAGATAGATTGCTGTTAAATAAAAGATACTTCACAGACAGATTTTTTTAAAAATCCAAAGACAATTCATTGACACTCAGTGGGTATTTGAGAGATACAAGGAGAATTGTAGTACATTTCTCCTATGTTAATTTTTTCCAAAAATAATTATTTTAAGCTGTAGCCATCATTGTTTATATGCTCTGTTTTATGAAAGAAGCAAAGTTTTAAAGAAAGCTGAATCCCATTTCTTAGTTGAAATATGTGAGTATTTCCTGTGATAAAAGAGTTGAAAATAGTGGAACATTACTCTGCAATTGCAGTCAACAACACCAAAAATCTGTAAGCCATAAATGTTTTCTTGTTACAAAGCTGTCTACCGTACCAGATTTTTATAATCTGCAAAAATGGACATGAAAAATAAGGAATGGAAAAACTCAGGAAGATAGCCTCTGCAAATATGTTACTGCCTCTCTTGTATTTTTCATAGTTGAACACAGATTTCGTATTACTGGGTTGAAATCTTCCCTTGTACTAGGAAGGACAAGTACACAGTGATACAGGATTCTTTTTCTTACTTGATGTTTATGTTGGTTACTTCTGTGTAAATGGTTGCAGTTATACACAGACTGGCAAGTCAGTATTTTTAGCTTTTTTCCCTTTTATTTTCCCCTTTGTTAATATTGTTGTTACAAGGCTTAGTGCTTCTAATGTAATGCACATTCCTGACATGGTTGGGCTAAGCACTAAGAGTGCTTAGTGCCAGTAAATTCTGAATCTTTTTTCTTATTTTTAATTTAATCTAGAAGCTTTTGTCTCATTAAAAGGGCAGCTATCAATTTCTTGTAGATTGGGACAGATCTAGAAAAGATGATCCACCAAAAGAGAGAAAAATGAAATTAGCAAAAATTTGTAACTCCTATTTTGGGAACACATTTCATTATTAGCCTATTTATTTCATTATTAGTTACAAGTGTTTCGAGATCTGAGCAATGCACTAATGTCCAAAAATCCCTATAGCTGCAGTATTAAATACCTTTCTGAATAATCAAATAAATGTGAAGTAATTAATTAGAAAATCATAAGTTCTTTTAATTTTAAATTATTTCATCCTCTGGTTCACATGATATGTTACCAGACATTCAAGCAGAATATTATTTCCTCTATCATTCCTTTTTCCCCTCCCCTTTCCAAGTTTTGCTTACTTCATATGTTTAGTTTTTCAATGTAACTTTGAAATCTTGCAGACTTTATATGCTGATTCAGTTCCTGAAGATGCCCTTCCTGGCAAGCTGATAATGCAGGTGTCTGCTACAGATGCAGATATTCGTTCCAATGCAGAAATTACTTACACACTGCATGGCACAGGAGCAGAAAAATTCAGACTTGCTCCAGACACAGGTAATAATACTTATACATTATACAAGACTCCAGTCCACTCATTTTATAAAATGCTTTGCTATTGCATGAAGACATAAATGTCAGTTGTTAAAACTTTCCACTAAGGGTTGGTTTACTGTACATTGGTTTATGTGAATTTCTACTACACAAGTACAAATAATATATTGAATAAACTCAGGCAAAAGGCAAGTGTTTTAATTTATGAGGAACTAAAGCATAAACAGGGTAATTGCCCTGAAGCCAGAAACTTCCATGCTGAAGTGACTGGAATAAAAGTAGGCCATAAATTTTGCTCTTTTTATACTCACTGTAGTAGCAGCAATAATGGTTTGTAGCTGTGAAATATCTTCATTCAGATTCTCTTTGCCATCTTTTGTTTTGGAAAATTAAATGGGATGAGGTTAGATGGAGCAACAAATTTCCTTTCCATAGCAAACATCAAAAGTGTCCCCAGCTTTATTGGAATGAGATTAACTCAAAAGTATAAATGAGATCAACTTTTAACTTGCTTCACTTTGATCTTCATGGCATTTGTGTGTTTTGTATTACACTATTGCCAAAATCCTGTACTGTGCAGGCTGCAGTAGACAAGCAGTAGGAAGGTAAACAGTGTAGAAAAAATAGAATAAGATGAATACAAAAATGTAATGCAAGTAGAAGAGATTAGAAAACTTCAGTGACAAAATAAATGAGAAGGACCTTACTTCATGGGTTTGGGGTGTATTTTTGGCTTTGAATGTCACTTGTGTGATGTGCTACTGTGTTACATAAATTGAGACTTGGTAGGGCTAGAATACTCAAAAAAAGTGTTTCATAATACTTTTTTGACCTGTTTATAAGGTGACAATGATTACACATAGTAGTGGCCTCTCATGTTTTCTGTCACTTTAGAAAGAAAGTATGTGTTAGAGGTCTACAGGTTTGTCTGTAGTAGCAGTTAAGATCTCATTGTGAATAGCTGCATTTATGCATGAAATGTTAGAGGAGGAATTACCAATACCTATGGAAAGAATACAACTAAATAGCTGAGAAAAGCCAGACATGGATTTAACCTTGCATTTTTTTAATCTCAGAGTTCTAAAATTCACTTTGCACAAACACACATGGATTTTTGCATGCATACACATTGTCTCTCTGCCCTATCAGAGAGTTTAGCTAATTTCTATTTCAAGAGCATTGGGAAAAAATAAAGTGTTTTAGTTCTTAATCTTGTCAAACTGAAAAGGCAGGTCACTTACATGTTTTGCCCAAAGTGGAGTTCATTAATACAGTACAGCTGTTGATTTAGCCAGTGATGAAATTGCTGTAAACAAGAAAATTGTTGTTTAACTATTCCGATTTTAAGGGAAAACTTGTTTAGGGGTACTTAAGCCTTGCAATTTGTATCAACTTAATGTGTTATGCTGTTTGTAGGTGAACTGAAAACATTAATGGCACTTGATCGTGAGCAGCAAGCAGTTTATCATCTTCTAGTGAAAGCCACCGATGGAGGAGGAAGATTCTGCCAAGCTAACATTATCCTAACTCTGGAAGATGTGAATGATAATGCCCCAGAATTTACAACTGACAGTTACTCCATTACAGTATTTGAGAACACAGAGCCTGGAACCCTTTTGACAAGAGTGCAGGCAACAGATGCAGATGCAGGTATGCATTTTTTGACTGATACTTTTGTCATGTTCTCAGAGTTACAGTATTATTTCTTTAGTTTTATCCTGAGCGGTGTCAAGTGCTTCAATAGAGCTGACAGATGTTCAATACCATTCAGAATTAGACTCCTGAAAGATATATTTTGGTCTACTAAATCATTTTACACCTGACTTTCATGTGTGAATAGCTTGGAAGACATCCCTATGGTGTCTTTGCAAAAAAGAGGAGAGGGGGGAGAGACAAAATAGGGAATTTTAACTGTCATAAGGTATTAATGCTATGATCGATTAGGTTCATCCTTTTACTCCTGATGAAGTAATAGGACTATCAAGCCATGTCTGTTCATGTAATTGGGCATTCATGGATTTTTGTGCTTCTCAGGCCAGCCATTGACCATACCATCAAGAGAACACTGGTCAACTGTAGCTTTATGTATATGCTGTTAAGATTTTTACTGTCTCTTTGCCTTCATTGTTCAGTTCCAAATCTTAAGTGAACATGAACTAAAAATGACGTCAGAAAGAGTTTGCTCATAGGCTTTGTTGTAAGGAACAAAACAGCATTTAAGGGTATGATTTCCACATCTTACCAGTTTCTTAATCAAATAGTATTAATGAATAGTTGTCTCAGTTTTCTAAAACAGCTGGCCTGCTTTGTGCTATGGTAAAGCTCGGTTGCTCATTTGAAAGGTAACAGACAGTTGTTTTCATACTTCACCAGCGTTTGAGGCAGGTGGACCAATATACTTGCCCCTAAAATCTATAAGGTTTTTGTTTGTTTTATAAAGAAATGGTGCTAGAAATTATGCTCCTGTTAATTTTGGGGCACGATTCTTAAATAAAGAGTTTGGAGTCTAGTTAATTGATGCTACCTAACTCTCCCATATCCTCCTCTGTTATTATAAGCTTGGTAAGCAGATTCTGTTGTTCTAAAGTTATAATTACATTTATATTAACAATTGTTTCATATTAACTAGTGCTACAACTGAAGCAGAACCATGGTTCATGTTTTCTGTATGACAGAAAATCAGTGCAATGAAGTGTTAGCTTAATGTTTTTTTGGAAGTAATTCTGCCCCTCACAAGAGACTTTACCTCTTTCTGAAATGTACTTTTAACATGAATGGTAATATTTAGCATGCACATCTTATTTTCATAGCTATCAGATGGATTATTCTGTTGTTGTGTATTTTAATGGCTACTTCATACTTGAAATTTTCTTTCAAAATGCAGGGTTGAACCGTAAAATCCATTATGCGCTGGTGAACTCTGCAGAGGGGCAGTTCTCTATTGATGAATTCTCTGGAATTATTCGTTTGGAGAAGCCTTTGGATCGGGAATTACAAGCTGTGTACACATTAACTTTGAAGGCCACAGATGAAGGCTTACCTAGAAGACTGTCTTCAACAAGTAGTCTTATAGTTTCTGTTTTGGATATTAATGACAATCCACCCGTATTTGAGCATAGGGAGTACAGTGCAAGTGTGTCAGAGGACATTCTGGTTGGAACTGAAGTTCTCCAGATCTATGCTGCAAGCAGAGACATTGAAGCCAACGCTGAAATCACATACTCAATAGTCAGTGGGAACGAGCATGGAAAATTCAGCATCGATTCAACAACAGGTAACAGGTTGCAACTGTGAATGTTACTTGTGGCCAAGCAAGCACCATGCCATACTGACTTCCTCCATAGTTTAGCCAGGTTCTGTACAGTCTGTGTGCTTCATCCCAGCTGAGAAGTTGCTGCTGCTGTCTTTCACCCTTTTTACCAGCAAGCTTGCTAGAGGAATGCAGTAAAATGTAGAATAGGAACTTTATTTGTCGCTTCTATTTATTGGATTATTACTTGGATTAGGTTCATTTACAAGGGTTTCCTGACTGCAAATTCCCTACTCTGGGGGCAGGCAGGTGGAAAGTCATCGATCTGTAATGAGAAACATAATAGTCTTTCCACAAAAGGTATGTAATCAGAAGGAATGGCCAGGCTTGGCAAAAGAAGGATTAGAAATAAAATTGGTTGGGAAGACTAGTCATTGGTCCACAAAGGCAGTAATCCTAGAGAAGTTTGATATGACATTAAAGAGAGCTTGGAATTGTGTTCAACCATATGTCCAGCATGACAGTGGAGATTTTAGGCTTGTATGATAGTCAGACTTAGTCTCAGGGACTTTTTAGGTTATGTTGAGAATTTTTCCCTATTATTGACAATTCTTTGTTAAAAATCAATGAACACCTCAATTTTAGTTTTGTTTACTTATATAGTTCTTTTTCTAGAGCTAATTTCTTGCAAAGTTGCTTGGGTTTGGGTTTTTTTGTTTTTGGTTTTGTTTTTAATAAGATTTCTACCCACAAGTTTATTTTAATTGACTTTTAGTAGTTAGTTAAATAGTTTAGTAGTTAATTGCACTAGTGTAGTGGAAATTACAATTCTGCTTTTTCCAGTGGACATGCTGGTACTAAGGTATGGAAGATAAACTTCGTATATTTGAAAGGAGTAAAAAGGTTCCAGAAAAACTCATCCAGCAAATCAATTTGTATGCTAGGGACTGCACTATCTTAACTAGTCAGTTAAAAACTCACATTACAAAAGGTAAGCCTGGTTGTTTTAAACTGTGAATCTTTTGTGGTAATGGCAGGAACTTTACTTACATGTGTAAAGCATTATCATTTCATGGGGTAGCTCTAGCTTTACAGTGACAAATCAAGCGCTGAAGAAGCTGAGTATTTGTCAGGTCAAAATAAAAATTGGCAACACATAATAGTACAGCAGTAGCAGAGTTTGAGGCTTTTTTTTCTTCTTCTTCCCTAGGAGCCATTTTTATCATTGAGAGTTTGGATTATGAAAGTTCTCATGAGTACTACCTGACAGTGGAAGCCACAGATGGAGGCACACCTTCATTAAGTGATGTTGTAACAGTGAATATTAATGTCACGGATATCAATGACAATTCTCCCGTGTTTAGCCAAGACACTTACACTGCAGTCATCAGTGAAGATGCTATGCTTGAACAATCAGTTATTACAGTACGTATTGGTTTCTCACCTTGAAATACTCTGTCATGATGAACATGCTTTCATTCTTGAAGGAATAAGTATTGATTTGAAGGTTAACATCAATGAATAGATGTTTGCCACTGAATGAATGAAAAATTTACTTTGAAAAAGTTTCAGAAGTAGGGACATGAGATGCTGTGGGAAAGTAGATATTTTGTGATATGTTTATGTTCTCCTCATGAGACCATGACTTAACTTTCAGAAGAAATACAGGAAATTAAATGATGTTGGTATAATGTATTGAGATGGTGTTTCTCTTGTGAACTATGAAATTTGTTAGACCAAAAGAGCTCATCTTCAGGGTGACCTTATCTGAGAGATGCTAGAGTCTCTTTCAACCTGTTTTAACTGAGATTGTAATGTCCCTTAGGTTATGGCAGATGATGCTGATGGACCTTCCAACAACCACATTCACTACACAATCATAGATGGGAATCAAGGAAATCCTTTTACAATTGACCCTAGCAGGGGTGAAATAAAAGTGACTAAGCTTCTAGACAGAGAAAAGGTGAGTTTTTTGTGGTTTTAAGGCAGCTGGGATTAATTTACCTATGCATAATTGATGACCACCATTTTCTTACTCTATTTCTAAATTTCTGTGTCATGTTCCAGAATTATTATTGCTGTAGTAAAGTGCAAGCATTTGTTTATATTAGTACTTCTGGGAGGAAAAGAAAGGATTGAATATATGAAGGAAAGCTTTACTGGGGGTTGTGCTAAAATAATTCTTCCATAAAACAAAATCTGAGTTTGTTACTTTATTCCTCTTCAGTAAATGTTTTTAATTTTTTTTATTCATTTTTTAGATTTCAGGATATACCTTGACAGTTCAAGCTTCAGATAATGGAAGTCCACCTAAACTTAACACTACTACAGTAAACATTGATGTTTCTGATGTAAATGATAATCCTCCAGTGTTCTCAAAAGGAAACTATAGTGTTATCATCCAGGTAAATGCAACTAGTGAAGTAATTAAATCAGTGTTACTGGACTGCAAATTTGTGACTTGAATTTTTCTGTATTTTTAATTATTTAAGGTCTCCGGTGAGACTGCTTATCAAATAAGTGTTGAGGGTTTTAAAATTCCTGTTTGCATGTTTTGTAGAAACTTGCATTGCAAGTTGTAAGAGCCACAGAATGGGTGAGGTTGGAAGGGACCGCACTGAGTCATGTGGTCCAACCTCCCTGCTAAAGCAGGCTCATCCTAGAGCACATGATTGAGTCCAGTCCTGGACACAGGATTGAGTCCAGAATATTCTTGAATGTTTACAGTGAGGGAAACTGCATAACCTCTCTGGGTTCTTTTTCTGATTCCTTGTGTGTGTGTACGTGTCTATGTATTATAAATTCCTTTTATGCACAGAACAATCTTAGAATCATACAGGGATGTTAAAATACATTATAGTTTTCCTATTTCTTTTTAGTCTTAAGAGTTACTGCTTAGAGAAAGATCCTTTAGGTCCTTGTTACTATGAAGCTAGTGCTCTGCACCATGGCATCAGGTTAAGCCCTAATTCCCTGGGCTCCTCTGGGATCAGCAGCAGTTAGAGCAAGAGTGGAATTTCATATGGCTGCATACCAATCCTTTGACTAATTTTACACTGTAGCATGGTAGCCGTAGGCCACGTTGTCAAGGGTCTGGCGTGTACTTGCCTGATTCAGAAAACTGCTAAAGCAAAGACAGCAGGATCAGCATCTATGCTTTATGTCTTCCTGAATCCTAGAAGAAATAAATGGAAGTCAACAAAGGAATTGCACTAAGACCTTTGTAGACTAGTAATGTAAATGAGCTCAGTCCCTTGTGTCCTTGTGCTGTTTCCTGGCCTGGTGCAGTAGATCTGTGAGGATCACACAACGTTACCTGATGCACTGTGCCATCCTAACATACCAGTTGTGTTTGAGACAAGTGCGCATCATTTGTAAAGGCAGCTTTCCAAAACAGGACAAAGTGAATATGTACAATATGCACGCAGTATGTAAATAAGATGTCCTGGATCTTGTTCTTAAAAAACCCAACCAACCAAAAAAAAAAAACCCCAAAAATCAAAACAAAATAAACAAAACAACCCACAAAAAAAAAAAAAAAAAACCAAAAAACCCCACCAAATAAAAAACCAAACCCAAACCAACAGATTCCAGATTCATGTTTGTATGCTGCCAAATGAATCTTCTTTTCCCCTATTATAGTCTTTCTTGAAATAAATGTTATTTAATATCTCACTTAAACTTCAGACTGTGTAGCCAATGTATGTACTATTTCCCTTACTCAATTAAAGAGGAAGATCTCTTGTTTTATAGCTCATTAATATGGGCCTGCCCTAGTTGAAGGTGGCAGAGAAAAAGCTGGAGGAGTTGCCCAAGAATGCTGATGGACATTTCCTCTTGTATTTGAGATGGATATATTTGGACACAGTAGAAAATGTGCTTAGCTTTTAGGAAAGTCAAATTACTTTGGATGTCCAGCTGTAAATATTTGTATTTTAAAGCAATGGTCTTTGTTTTGCTGAAAGGGAAAAAGCTTCAGCTTTTTTGCAGTATCTGATAGCTAAATTGACTTACTCTCTCAGAAACCGAGTATTGTTATCAGGAGTTTTTAGATTTGTGAAAGGGATAGCATTTTGTTATTGTTGTACTTCAAAATAAGTTTTCTACTTTTCTTGCTTTTCTAATAAGTACGTATATAGAGAAATCTGGCTGATACAGTAGAGCACAAGTATTCTGGGAGAGGAGTTACAAGTGTCAGATAAGGTTATGTGTGTGTGTGTAACATATGTGATAAGCCAACATATGTGAAGAGTCTGTGAAACCTCAGACATCCACGTGATGCAAACTTGAAGGGATTTTATGATGCAAATTTTAAAACCTGGGTTTCATATTTTAACTGGATAGTGCCTTTAGCAGCCACAGCTGTAGGCAGAACTCTTAATTAGTGGCACAAGGGGTCAGATGGAGGCGTGTATTTTTCTAGTCCTCCCTACAAAGGCATTAGATTATTCTTAACAGGTGTTTTCTCTAAATTTCAAATCTTTGATGACTTGGTAATTAGGCTACAGTAATACTAATTCAGACCAGAAGTGGAAAATGTAAAGTGTCAAGGCTGAGCTACCTTTAAAAATACAATACCAAGTTAAAAAAAGAATGCCTTTCTCCTCTTACTGTTTTTGAGTCTTAATCTCAGAGGGTAGTAGTTTCCCTGAAGCAGTATTGTCATTCTGATTTCTCTTGTACTGATTAACTGGTTTGACAGTAATTTTTTGGGGTTTCTGTTGCAAGGAAGAAATCAGCATCAGACCATAGCCTCAATTATAACAAAACCAATGTGTATTATATATCTATAGGAAAATAAACCTATTGGATTCAGTGTGCTGCAGCTAGTGGTGACAGACAAGGATTCTTCTCACAACGGCCCTCCTTTTCTCTTCACCATCCTGACTGGAAATGAAGAGAGAACTTTTCAGATTACCCAGCAGGGAGTTCTGACCACAAGCGCTGCACTGAATCGCAAAGTGAGAGATCACTATTTGCTTCATGTCAAGGTAAGATGCTTCTGTCATGTTCCTCTTACTGTTTTGCATTGTAAGTATTTGATTAACTTTTCCCACTCGTGTTCACTCCACCACTTGTCATTCTGTTAGGAGATCCTGACATGCCAAGTAGTCATTTGAGGCATGTCCCATTTTGTCCATTTCTTCATAGACAAAATCTGTTGGTTTAAATACTAATCTACACAGATGTAATGGGAAGATCAGTTAAACTCACAGTTAGAAGTAAGGTGAAGTGAAATGTTAACTGGGTGAGTGGTCTTAATAAGCCCATTGCCTCCTGGTTGGAATGTTGAAAAACCAGCAGGGGACAGGTCCCTTGAGCCATTTTCTGTTGCCTGCGGAATTCCTCTTGCTGCTATCGTTTTGACCCTTGAAGCTGTGTGCTGGACTAAACTCACATGATGGAAGCAGGGATATTGCACAACACAGCAGTAATGGAAAATTTTCCTGTAGTGCCACATTCTTTTTTCAATGGCAATTGAAAACATCTTTTTTTGAGTTTGGACCTTTTTTCATACTATTTTCGGTAGGTGTTTTTTCATAGCATTGAAACTTGCAGTGCAGTAGTTTGAGATCTCAGGATCCTGCAGTGGGAGCCACAGTATAAAACTCAAAAAATGACCCTGAAGTTCTGTAATATTTGATACATGTGCCATTGTTGTGCGAAAAGACCAGACCATGTCCAAGGTTACATTAAACTAGCTAAGTTCTCTCAAATACTTTTTGTAACGTAGCGTGAGAAAAGTTCAAACCAATTGTTTTAATCTTATCTAGTCCTTTTAAATTCAGTTATAAATTAAGCAGCTAGGAACAGAGGACTAAAAATTAATAGGCTAAAAGTAGATGCCCTTAATTCTTAAACTTCATTTCCAGATTCAGGTTTTAAGAAAAATTCTTACCTTCATTTTCACATGAGGAATTTATTTTAATTTCCACATTATTCTTATGCATACTATTGCAGATAATTTATGAATAAACATTCAGTTGCAGTATTTTCAAGTAATGCTGTTTATAACAGTGTATGCTGAATTCTGCCCACATTGGGATAGTTGTGACATATTTACACAAAGTCTATTTTCTTTGGGGAAAGAAGAAAAAATTCACAGAGATATTGTAATTTGCTGTTTGAGTCCCTGAAATGTTAGTATCTAGGAGCCATCAATATAAGGACAGATATAGTTTCATTTAAGTGTAGTTTAGTTTAGGGTTTAAGGATTGGGTTGAAAATGGGGGCAGGTATATTATTCCTCTCTTAGCCATTTTTTCCTCAATAGTGATATGCCAATTCCCCCAAAGTCACCTTTTTGTTTATGGCTGTTTTTCCTGTATGTGGTATCAGTGTAGTGCAAGAGTCATATGTTTTCCTTTAGATCTTCTCTAACAGTAACTAATTTCTATTTATTTTGCTTTTTAAATGTATTCTTATAAATGCATGTACAGGCAGTTATATTTGTTCTGTATAGACTGTTACACTGACTTTGTTGCATTTCATGATTTAACTGCAGCTTTGGCCCTTCCTGATGTGCCTAGCTTTTTTTAAGTGTGAGATGCTTGTCTAACATCTTCCTCTGGGTGGAATCTTGCAATTCTTTTATTTCTAAGCCACTTTCTGGTGTCTAGTCTGCTTGTAAACAGCCTGTCAGTACTTCAGCTATCTTGTCTTCAGCACAGTAGCTGAAAAGGGCTTTTTTATTAGGAAATGAATATGGGCTATTTCAATGGCATCCAGTAGCTAAACAAGTGCCTTAAAACAAATGTACTCATTTAGAGCAAAGACTTCTCAGAGACTGTAAATCATTAAAGCAGACTTTACTAATGTGCCTCTTTTTGTCAGTATTTTGGACCTGTCTAATCAGTTGATTTCCAAGCTTCTCGACTGGATTCTTGAAATACATCACTGTCTATTAAATGCCATTTGTCATTTTACACTTTGCTAGCTTTTTTCAATAGACATACTGCTATTATTTGCTATTATCTTACAATGCACGGGTATGAAGGCATCCAAGACTAAAACTAGTATTTCCCTATCACAAGACTCTAGTTCCAATGATACACACAAAATTATAGACAAGGCTGTTGAGGAAAATTATTCTTCCTCTCTTCCTTTAAAACAATACTTTTTAAAGTCTGTAGGAAGGCATTTTCTCAAGTTTGCATTATGTTTAATTTCTGCATTTTGATCTTGCAAATCACAAGTTAATGGCTGTGTATGAACTCTTGATACCCATTTTCAGTTTTTAGCTGACCTTTACTAGTGTGCTTTTCAGTATTGACAGCTTTCACCTTAGTTGCTTTTTGAATGGATTGCAGAAGTAGTGATGTTTTTAATTTACAGGCATACTTCCATTTGAAAAACTCATAACTAAAAAAAACCCCACTAAAACTACACAAACTTTCCCCATATGCACTCTACCTCCAAAAGACTTTACTTTTGTCATTTTAATAGAAATAAGGATTTTTTTTCCCCAATGGTCACCTTATATGGGCATGCCAGTTGTATTTGCTTGTGCTCTCTCCAAAGGAAATAGATTATCCATTAACAAATGTCTCACAGCATTAGTGTGCGAAATCTTCAGCTATGAGTCATGCAGTCCTTTGTGCCACACTCTGAAGTCTTCAGTTTAAAACCACAGCACATTTTTAAATATCTGCACTATTGAAAAAACATTTCTCCTGGGGCTCTTCTTTTCTACTTGCTGTCCATTTGTTATAATTTTGCTTGTCTGGTTTTTTTTGAGCCTTTTCTGGTTTCCCCTGGCATTTCTTCTGTAGCTAAACTGCCTGCCTTGTCTTGTTTCCAGGCAGAGATCTAGGCAAAACAAAACTTTGCCAACTTGAGCTCAAGCTCTCGTTATTTATTTAGGTAACTGGAGGACAAGTTTCTAGCCATGCCTGTCTTTTGGAGTTAACAGAAACAGATGAGGACATGTAGTTCTAGGAGACACACATTACCTTTTAAAAATGCCATGTTTATGTGCCCATCCACAGATAATCTTGTGCCTGGAGTTACTCCTCTTGCTTAAATTTGTATTTAAAAAAAAACCAAAAGCAGCCTCTCCACATAGATCTTCAAAGTGTACTCTGTAAAATTATTGCAATATCTATTAAACAATGCAGAATATCTTCTACTTTCTGAGCCCTGTATATCCCCTCTGTACCTTCACATCTCTGATTCTTCTTTAACTAATATCTTCAGTGTCACTTTCAGTAACTGAGAGTGAGTTCTAGAAAAAGTAGTGGGAAATAAGAGGTAAGAAATAGAAAGAAAAACGTGAACCCAAGGGAATGCTCTTAGCTCACTTTTCCACTCTTCTTTTTTTACTGTCCTTGAACACCAAGAGTGTATGTCTTTGTCCAGAAGGGGTGGAGAAAAGGGTGTTCAAAAAGGATTTAAAATTTAATTAGACTGATACAGTTAAAGACAGTTGATTAACTGTCTGAAGCAAATAGCACTACAGGTACCCACCTCTTGTTTGCCTGTGACCAAAAATCATGAAAGGCAACATAATTAACTTTCTGCGTGCATTTTTTTCCTTTTGAAGTTCCGTTTGGCACGGTACATTTACTTTGTCTTCCAGATTACCTCCTAATTGTAGTGAAGCATGTTGTACATTTCTAGTGCATGACTCATTTCAAGTTTGTAAAGGGTTTCTGTGCTTGATATTAAAAAGCTTCAAGCACCATCTGCTGTCTGAAATCAGCTACTGTGCATTTCCTCTGTATTTGCTACCAGTGTTAATAGCTTCCTGACATTTCCAGGTAATAAGAGCACTGTAGGCTTTTAAATGTTGGGAGAAATGAAAACATGTTTGTGTGTGCCTGTTTATATAATCTTTTTAAATTTTCAGCGTTAACTTTTATGTTATGAATTGTGTTACAGAATTTATGTAAAGCATTTTCCTATAGGTCTTCTTGATGGGGTTTTTATGGGTACAAAAATACAGCTCAACTATATACAGGATAAATATCTGCAGTAGAATTTGAGATAAAGCAAAAATGTAAATCTGTCCTCATCTTTCCTTTAGGTGTCAGATAATGGAAAACCACCGTTGTCATCTTTGACTTACATTGATATTAGAGTTATTGAGGAAAGCATTTATTCTCCAGCAATACTGCCTCTGGAAATCTTTATCACGGCCTTTGGGGAAGAATATTCAGGTGGTGTCATTGGAAAAATTCACGCAACCGATCAAGATGTTTACGATACCTTGACATACAGTCTGGACCCCAAAATGGAATCCCTGTTCTCTGTTTCCAGTACTGGTGGCAAACTAATAGCACACAAAAGGTTAGATGTAGGACAGTACCTCCTAAATGTCACTGTTACAGATGGAAAATTTACAGCTGCAGCTGATATTACTGTACACATCAGGCAAATCACACAAGAGGTATTAAATCACAGTATCGCAATACGCTTTGCAAACCTGTCCCCTGAAGAATTCATCGGTGATTACTGGCGCAATTTCCAGAGAGCATTGAGAAACATCTTGGGCGTGAGGAGAAATGACATCCAGATTGTTAGTTTGCAGCCTTCTGAGCCTCCTTCCAATCTGGATGTCCTCCTGAATATTGAAAAGTCTGGTAGCTCTCACCACCCAATGAGAATTTTGCTCCACAAGATAAACTCTTCTGTGCCTGACCTAGAGGAGATTTTAGGTGTTCGGATAATTGATGTGTTTCATAAGCTCTGTGCAGGCCTAGATTGTCCTTTGAAATTTTGTGAAGAAAAAGTAACAGTGGATGAGAACACCATGTCAACGCACAGCACAGCCAGGCTGAGCTTCGTCACTCCCCGTCATCACAGAGCAGCAGTTTGCCTTTGTAAAGGTAAGAAACACTGTAAGGGAAATTGTATCCTTGGAAAGATTGTTCTAGTTTTAAAAAGCAATAGTCCTCAGAGGGAAATTTATATTACAGAACAAGATCAGGAATATTTGGTAACTCTCTCTATACTATTTGCCTAATTTTATTTGTAGTAAGGAGTAATTCTTTCTTATCTCATTACCTCATTTCAAGAATTTACATAGTACAAGTTTATGGGAGTGGGTATTTATTTTCTTTATAGCTACACCTTCATTTTCCATTTTATGAAATAAGTAAATTTTTTGTTGTTGTTGCCTATCCTATTTTGATGGCCATTTTCAGTCTTGTGTGCACAAAAGTAAGTTCCTGCAAAGTACCTGAATACTTCCCTGTTTCTTCTTAGAGGAGTAGCCCACACAATTTCCAAACTTGTTTGGGAATGAGAGGGTAATGTGGGAAATAAATATTCATTAAAATATATGTAAATATAAAGATTTCTGACAGAAGGTTAATTTATCTTTATCTCTGAGTAAAAAAACATTGCTTTTTAAAATCAGGACTTAACCTTGCTGGGTGAACTTGCACATATGAAGTAAATATTTAAAGGCTATTCCTTTTCTGTCTTAAATACAGACATGTTTTTCTCTGCTCTTCCCAACCTACTCTGTCTGTGCTTATAGCTACATGTTGAATTTTTGTGGTGAATGATTCGAATGGTAAGCCTTAAACCACAACACCAGTTTGCCAATTTTACCAATTGAATTGAGTACTCAAGATAAGGCTGAGCATCTGCCACTCTATATTCTGTTTGTCTAGAACGGAATGTCTGTGCCAGTCATGCCCCATAACTGTTATTCACTTCCTTGTCTGATAGTCAGGAATATCATTTGGGGCACTTTAACCTACTGTACTTAGCAGTCCCTTTTCACAAAATACCATCATCACCAACAAATAAGAAATAATGGATTTGGTTTCACAGAAGGGAAATGCCCCCTGGTGAACAGTGTGTGTGAAGGAAATCCATGTCCTGAAGGTACTGAATGTTTAGGAGATCCAAAGGAAGGAAAATACACCTGTGTTTGCCAAGACAGCAAAGCTGGACAATGTCCTGGTAAGGAATTAACTTTAAAAAACTCTCTAAAACTATATTACTTTCAATAAGTATAAATTTTATTCCAGTCCTGTGCTAATACTTTTTATGCTTTTCTGTATTCCTAAGCATCAGCTGGCTCCGCTGTGACATTTACTGGGAGCAGCTATGTGAAATATCGTCTCATGGAAAATGAGAACAAAGAGGAAATGAAGCTGACAATGAGACTTAAAACTTACTCTGCTCATGCAGTTGTTATGTATGCTCGAGGAACAGACTACAGTATCTTAGAGGTATATTAAAATCTCCTAGTGCGTATCTCCTCCTTTCTTTGTACCATCTTCTTACTATTTTTGTGTCAGGTTAAAAGATTGAGTCATAACATCTATGTGGAATGATTGTAACTGAAAATTGCTTTAAAGGTAGGTAGGGTGTGTTACACATCCAGGTGAAAAATTTGTACAGAAATTTTTACATTTGTAAACAAACAAAGCTTCCTGAATCATATATTTTAAACAACTTTAAATTTATTTGCTTATAATAGTGTAGTTCATACAGAAAAAGTTACTTAAAACACAAGATGAAAGGTATTGAAGTATTGTAATATTTTGATTATGATCTGTGATTGCTTTACTAGAGGAACAAAATGTACAAAGTGTACGTTTCAATTAAAAGAACCATATAGAATAAATCACAGTTGCTGTGACTGGAAAACAGTGTTATTAAACTGCTTTTTATGAACACCACCATCATCCTGTCTCTCCAGCAAACATAAACTTTTATAGGCATCAATATTTTAAACTCTTTAAGTGTGCAGACCATTTATTGATATTGTGGCTTTCCTCTGTAGATCCATCATGGAAGACTGCAATATAAATTTGATTGTGGCAGTGGACCCGGGATTGTCTCTGTTCAGAGCACTCAGATAAACGATGGCCAGTGGCATTCCGTGTCTCTTGAGGTGGATGGAAACTATGCACGCCTTGTTCTGGACAGGGTGCATACTGCATCTGGTACTGCTCCTGGTACACTTAGGACACTCAACCTGGACAATCACGTGTTCTTTGGTGGTCATATTCGTCAGCAAGGTACAAGACACGGTAGAAGTCCTCAGGTTAGCAATGGTTTCAGAGGCTGTATGGATTCCATTGTACTAAATGGACAAGAGCTGCCCCTAAACAGCAAGCCACGAAGTTATGCACACATGGAGGAATCTGTAGATGTCACTCCTGGGTGCTTGCTGACTGCCACAGATGGATGTTCAAGCAGCCCCTGTCAGAATGGAGGCATCTGCAACGCACTGTCAAATGGAGGTAAGCTGCTCTTTATTCTTCTGCTTTTAGCTTTCAAAACTGCTTTTCAAATTCTCTGCTTTGAGGGACGAAACAACTTCATGCATAATTCTTGGTTTCCCAGAGTTGTAGAAATTCAGTTGTTGAATAGGTAGGAAGGCTGTGTGTGCTTTCTAGATTCAACTGCTTGGGGGTATGAGGTAGAGGTAAAGTCCATCTGCCAAAGTGGGAATTTAATCTTCAGTGCTAACATCTAAGGTCCATCCTCTTAACAGCCTGCTTTGGAGTTTTTCTTTAAAGGCTCTGAAATCATTGGGACAACTTGTGTTTTGTGAGAAAAATGGTTAAGAGAACTCTTACTGTTAGACTTTGCCTCACCTTTCGATAAAAACATTTTTTTTTCCCATCCTTTCTCTCATGTAACAGCTTGGTGGGTAGGGAGGAATTTATCTTAAATCTGTAGGTGGGCAGGGAGGATTTTATCTCAAATCCAGTAAAGCTGTGTGCACCTTTCAAAACGACTGTATTTGATTTCAGGTTACTACTGCAAGTGTGCCCCTTTGTTTATGGGAACTCACTGCGATGTAAGTGTCAACCCATGTGCCTCCAACCCCTGCCTTTATGGTGGGACTTGCATCCCAGTCAGTGATGATTTCATCTGCCAGTGCCGAGGACAATATACAGGTCAAAGGTATGTTTCTATGGTTCATTGTATCAATGAACCCCTTGGAAAACAGGATATAAATGTAACACTTTTTCTGGGTTTTTTTTAATGTGTTTCCTACTTTAAGCTCAGATTTGAGACATACTGGAGCTGGCTGAAGTTAACAGCAGCCCCTGTGTTACAGCTCTGTATCCCACATTATGAAATTGCTTGCAGTAAGGTAATGTTCAGCTGGTTTTGTTTGTTTTGCCTTTGCAGATGCCAGCTGGGTCCATATTGCAAAGACAATCCTTGCAAAAACAGTGGCAAGTGTATTGACAGTTTGGATGGACCTGTTTGTGAGTGTGAAGCAGGCTTTCGTGGAGAAAGGTGGGTAGCATTCCACATACGTTGAATTGTAGTAGTATTAATTAAGAAATTAACAGTTCAAACTGGTTGAAGTCTGGGATGTTGATAAAGCAGCAAAATGCATGTTAGTGTGCAGTACCTTATATTAAACAGATCTAAAATTGTTGAGAACAAGATTACAACAAAGACTGCTGATGTAAACTAAACATCACTGCTGTGCTCTGTTTCTGATAGGTGCCTGACTGATGTCGATGAATGCGTAGAAAACCCATGTCTCAATGGTGCCCTTTGTGAGAATACTTATGGTTCATACCACTGCAACTGTAGTCATGGATTTGGAGGCAAACACTGCACAGACATTGTTCTCAATAAATATGTTTCGACATCTTGGAACATTGGCTTAGCTGAAGTGATTGGGATTATTGTTTTCATCGCAGGAATCTTCTTGTTAGTTGTGATTTTTGTTGTTTGCCGCAAAGTGGCTGGTAGGAAGAAGAAGCACCAGCCGGAACCTGAAGACAAGCAACTGGGAGCTACGACAGCCTTCTTGCAAAGACCGTGTTTTGATGCAAAATTGAATAAGAACATCTATTCTGACATCCCACCACAGGTTCCTGTTCGTCCCATTTCATACACTCCAAGCATTCCAAGCGACTCCAGGAACAATCTTGACAGGAATTCTTTTGAAGGGTCTGCTATCCCTGAGCACCCTGAGTTTAGTACTTTTAACCCAGATTCTGTACATGGTCACCGGAAAGCTGTAGCTGTTTGCAGTGTTGCACCAAACTTGCCACCTCCACCTCCCTCCAACTCACCTTCAGACAGCGATTCAATACAGAAACCCAGCTGGGATTTTGACTATGACAGTAAGAGACATTCCTATTTTTACTTTCCCATTAAATGGGTATGCTGGTACAATTTTATTATGAGTACAGAGTCTCTGTCTACACCTCTTAGAGTACAAAAGGCATTATGTCTTCACTGGGTTTTGTCTCTGATCAGCCTTCATGTTCTACTAAGTTTTGTAAAAATGTGGAGACCTCAACTTTAAGTAATATTGATTCTTTAAGCTAGAATCTATTCATTGTCTCACTCGCAACTTTTTCTTTCAGCTAAAGTAGTAGATCTTGACCCCTGCCTTTCTAAGAAGCCTCTGGATGAAAAGAACTCCCATCCTTACAGTGCAAGAGAAAGCATGTCTGAGGTCCAGTCTCTCAGCTCCTTCCAGTCTGAATCCTGTGATGACAATGGTACGTAAAATGCAACCATTCTGTACCGCTGCTGATGTTCATTTGTTCTGTCTTTGCATCTGTATCTCTTAGTAACAATAGGATTTACATATATTGAATATATATTAAATAGTAGCTTATTTAATATATATTTGCATTTACTTATGTTAATGCCCAAATCTGTTAATTTAAAAAAAAATATTTTACCTATCTCTATGCCAACTGTTAATTACTTTGATTTAAAGTTATAATCATTCTGCTGTTAAAATATTACAGTGAAAATGCAGCTCAAGTTGCTCAGAGCCTTGTGTTTAAAACGTATTAGAATTTGGTAAACTCTTCTAGGTTATCCTTAGTTATCATCTTATGCAAGAATACAGTGAATTTAAAAAATGGCCTCTGCACAAATATAACTTTCACTTTGCTGTTCAGCTCTCAGTAAAAAGCTTTCTGGTTTTACAGTTTCATTTGTTTCCTTCTCTTTTTCTTGCTGCGACCTCAGCTCCCATATGGATCAGATCAGTTCTGAGTGAGAGCAGAGTTTAAGGGACTGCTTGTAAGTTTGATTACTTTAGTAATGAAGGAAACTTCACAAAAAGGACTTTTGTTATAATAGAACAGTATATTTGGCTTTCACCATGATTGAAATGAATTCATAAAAACATTTCGTACATTGAAAAAAGCCAATATAAAAATATGACTATTTTGATCACATCTCAAGTCCATCAAAATATAATCAGCAGACATGCTTGTGGGTTTGATTATTATTAATTGGATGTCTTTTCCATTGTCATGACAGATGCTTTTGTAGTTGATATGAATGCATCTGTGTATTCAGAAGCATGTCATACTGATTGGACAAACCCACAGTTTTCTCATAACTTAATTTGCTAAGTTAAGGTGTGCTTTGACTCTTTATTCCACTTTCTGCTTTTGTCTCTGCCTGGTAAAAAAGAATTTGAAATTCCTTTAGCTTAGGAATAAAGAACATTCTGCTTCTTAATGAAGTGGAGTAATTTGTTATTAACAGCATGAAAGAAAACTATGTGATTTAATGATTGGTGAAAGTAAAATGGTATGCTTGCAGTCCTCATCATTTTATTAGTAGACCTGATGCCAACTTGCAACTTTTTTTCCTGTGGTTTTAAGTGTCGTGTTGTACGTGTTGTTCTCCCCTCCTCACTGTCTTATATGTCTAGTATATTCTTTTTCCCATTTCCTGTCATGTATTGATTACTCATTAATACATCATTTTAAGAGAAATAGCTGTAGCATCATAGATACTGTTCCTTCCTTCCATTTTGGTAGATTCAGAATTTAATAGCTTGATATTTAATCCCTGAGCTGTGCAAAACAGTTGCATGTGCTTACTTCATTTTTACCTTATAAGAATAAATCCTTCTCCATTCCAAAACTATCTTGAGGGGAAGTGAAGATGTAAAAAATACATTCAAGTTTGTTTTTTTTTAAATAAGTATGTAACAGCCTGAATTTGGTATTCCTACTGTGGTATCTCTACTTTATACAAAACTTAAGTAGATGAGTAACAGAAATTTTCAGTAGGTATTTTTCATATTCTATCCTTTTAGTTCATTTCAGGGAAAATTTCTTTCCCGTATCTTTTATTGGTAGGGAGGCAACATAGTTTACATCTTTAAGGGAGAAGTCTAATGCAACAATCCTTAATTCACTCAACACAAGCCTTGAGAAAAGTCTAGTTTGTTGCTATATAGATAAAGTATGATGCAAATGAGTATATTTAGGCAACATTTCAGAAATTCTAAAACAACTTAAGCAGCCTTGTGCTCATGCAAAATGTACTTCATGAGTAGTTACTTTTGTATGTTTAGCAATAATAAAATTGAGCATTAAATATGTGTTTTATGTGTTACATGCAACTACTCTCTAGATTGAGAGTGAATGTGCATGTACACTAATAATGTTGCTCTATAAAACAGTAACAAACTGCAATTTCACAGTGTTGATGGGGGTTTTTATGTGTATCTGTCTGCTGTTTAAAGTGATACTAACTATAGGTTTGTTTTAATTTGCTCCTTTTATACCTTTTACAAGCTTCCGTAGTGACTGTAATACACCTTGTCAATGCTGTTGTTGACTCGGTGGAAAAAGAAGGTATATACATGTTTTCATATTTATTTACTGCTTTGGCAGCATAATGCACGTTTGTTGTTTTACATTGTCTTCTAGTAATGTAGTCCTAGCCAGATGCGAGTTATAGAAGACTATTTACTTAGACTTTCTGATAAGTTATAGCAAAAAAATATATTTATCTTGTAGATCTGTTAATGTTTTCTTGAGTATGCTGTAGATGCCTTGTCAACAGGTTTCAAAGTGTATTTTCTTGGGGAAAAAAGGGATTGGCATAAAAAGATCTGGGTGCTTAGTCTCTTCTGAAAATATTAATACTAAAGCTGCCAGAAGAATTGAGACAACATCAAAGACAAATACATGCAGTACTGTAGATGACTGCAGCAGCCTCTGCTTCCTTTTCTTCTCCCACCCACACCTGTTGACACCTTGTCCAGCTGAGCAGAATCAAAATGGTCTGGTATCGGTGCTCACTTCCTTGGTCTTCAGATCAATCTGTGTCTTAAGTAGAAAAAAATTAGTTCTGTCTGCAGCTGAGATATGTAGGCATATACATCCTCCTCAGTTTAGCTAGCTTGTTACTATGCAGCCTTACAACAGTACGTAAAATGTGCATTTGGGTATAGGTACATACACATTTTTTATGTGTGTGTGTGTAGTATGTATTTGGAAGTTAGAAGGAGGCAAGGTAGGCATTTTCAATGGTATGTTATTTTATTTCTGCTAACATTTAAGAACTAACCACTCTGGGAAATACAAACTCTTTACAAAATAATAAGAGTAATAAAAGTGCCAGTGAGTCTATACAAATGCTAACTGTTGTTTCAATTGATTAAATACTACTTTAAGTAAGTTCCAGTAAAAGGCAAATGATTCACTCCATGACCATGAGTTTGCAGAGGTTTCTTCTGAAATAGATCCAGTCTATGCTTCCTATTTCGAATTACAGACTGGGAAACATAATGTTTTTTACTAAGTCCTACTTAAAATGAAGCCATTGTAAGAACATAAAATCGATTAGAGTAGCTGAAGTTTCACTTTAGTTTGTTATCTGAAGTGCACCCTTTTTAATTTACACAGGCACACAAAAAGTAGACAAATACAAGGACTTCCAATTACTTGAGAGTATTTCATTAATGAAGGCGCCATTTCATTAATGTGTACCTATAGACAATAGCCTGTGCAAAAAAAAATTGCAATGCACAGTACTTGGGAATGGGAGAATTACAGGACTAAAAGAGGCCAGATGTACCAGGGGAAATATTTAATAAGTGACTCAGATTTTCTCTAAGATTTTAATTGGTAGAATCTGAAAGGTATAGATGTAGTTTTCAAGTCAAAGATAAAAATATTGCCTGGTGTTTTAGTATTACCATAAGATAAATACAGACATTGTATGTGTTGCAGTTGTTGAGAGATTAAATATGTCCTACTCCAGCTGCTTCTTAACATTTAAGAGTTTCTGCTCTTAATAAACATTTCCTCTTAATAAGCATTTTAGGTAAGGAGTCCTGCTTTTGAACACCCTCAGGGAGGGTGTCAGTTTAAGCAGCAGAGATCCTTACTCAAGCCTTCAGCAAGAGTGTGTTCTGGGACAGATGGTCCATACCTTTAGTGTCCCCACGTGTTTCTGTCCAACAGGCATCCTGGAAGCATGAACTGTAGCTAATCTCATGTAGGACAGTTTTGGGCCTGAATTCTCTGCACTGCTCCTCAGGTGGTAGCAATGCTGAGCACAAGAGAAAATACAGCTCCAATCCAGCAGATTGTCACATAAAGATGGGCATGTCCAGTTCTAGTCTGTGTTTCTGCTATTTACATTAAAAGGTCTTTGCCTCAGAAGAAGAGGAAAACCTAGATGTCTCCATTTCTTGGTGAAAGTGCTCTAAATCATAATGTCTATTGGCTTTAATTTTGCACCCAATTTCCCAGGAAAAATAAAGAATGTTGTCTTCTAAGTGGACTAAGGATCAGAACCTTCTCCTGGAGTTGAGGCCAGAGATGTTTTACGAGTCTCAGAGCTCAGACTGACATCTCCATTAGTCTGAACAGTATGTCTGGGCCAGGCAAGCTTAAAAATAAAGGAATTTCTCTCTGTCCCTTCATTCTTCCAACAGATGAAAGTATGAATTCTTAGGAGAAGATTCTGCCATTAGGATAGTCATCACTCATCCATAGAGCCGTTAATAGGGAATATAGATTCCTGAATAGAGAAAGGTTTAATATTTGTCAGGGCTGTTCTCTGCTGAGTGTGAGTTGTTGGAATTGCTGTACAAAGGGGGAGGCAGGTTTCCCAGTGCTTATGTATGGAAGCTAGACACTAAAGGAAAAGTTACCCTGATACTCAAGAGATACTTCTAAGTGTAAGCACCAATAGATGGATCCCTGTATGAAAACACAAGGGTAGATACAAGGAAAGAAAAAATCAGATCAAGTCCTACTACCTTGTGTAGCAGAGGTCCTGTATATACCGATCAATATATACTGATACAAGGATTTCAGTAAACTCCAGACTGCAGATTTTACCACAAGACAGCCATGTCCCAGATGGGCTGTACATGAATTCAGTAGCTGTCCTACAGTTCAAGTCTTAACAAATAAGAAGCTCAGGAGAAAATTAAAAAAAAAAACTTTAGTGTTGCTAATTAAACTGGACAAAAACAGTGTGAATGTCATAGTGACTAGTTTGTCTTCATATTGGTTCTACTATTTGATTCCTAACTACAGATGTTTTCTCCTTTTTCTTCTTATTCTGCCATCTAAAGAATCTTTTGCTGTTCCTGACCTCAGCAATTCAAGAGGTGACTTCTGCATGCAGTTCATTGATGTTCACCAAAATTTCTGTTAATATTTGGTTTTAACACAGACTTACTATCAGTTGCTTGCTGTGCATTTGTCTGCAGTGATTTCTTTTTACTAGATTTGCACTATATCACAACATTGTATTTTTTTATTGGTGTTCAGATGAGAGAAATTATTGTTTTTTAGTTAGTTTAGGTTTATATCTAGTTTCCAGCAAATACAAACTTATTCAAAGGGAGCTTGCAAGAGAGGATCAAGTCCAGTCATTTTTGCATGATTAAGCTTGATTTTCCTGGTTTGTTCTTGTAGTTGAATGTGGAATGTCTTTACTAATAACGTAAGATTTTTGTCAGAGGTGTTCCTGTAGAGCTAACAGCATTTTGTGAAACTAACTTTATAATGTGCTTGAGCGGCAGAGTCACTTTAAATCGTCTGAAATACTTTACCAAATAGAAATTGCTTCTTTTATCTAAGAAAGGTTTATATATGCTAACTATATTCTTAAGAAAAATAGGCCATTGTTATCACCCTAACTAATTACTCAGCAACCATTAAGTATTTAGCTGCACCAGGTAGGGTGTTGATTCTTTGCTATCCATTGAACAACTATGTATTGTGACAGCACATTCCATAGGTGACTACAGCTCTTCCCATGTTAGGTGTGATGTGTGGGAAAATGTAAAAGTTCAAGTTGTGAATGATGCACTATCTCATGCATGGCATAAAGTGAAGTTGTGTTGAATGTCTTTGTGCAACCAGGGCAAACTGCTGATTAACAATTGGTGTCCTAATCACAGTGACTGCATTGTCTTAATACATGTGTTGATTTCTCAGTTCAGACTGACTTGAATACAAGACAATAATACTATTTTTTTCTTTAATTAACTTTTCAGGTTATCACTGGGATACATCAGATTGGATGCCAAGTGTTCAGTTGCCAGGTATCCAAGAGTATCCAAATTACGAAGTGGTGGAGGAGTCAGCTCCCCTCTACACAGATCCAAATGCCATCGATACAGACTATTACCCTGGTGGTTATGACATAGAGAGTGATTTTCCACCTCCACCTGATGATTTCCATGCACCCGATGAGCTTCCACCATTACCACCTGAATACAGCGACCAGTTTGAGTCAATACAGCCACCCAGAGACATGCCAGCCGTAGGTAGCTTGGGTTCTTCCACAAGGAGCAGGCAGAGATTTAACCTTAACCAGTACCTTCCCCATCACTACCCTGCAGACATGTCAGAACCTCAGACCGCCCCCGGCGGCGGCGGCAGCTACAGAGAGCCGTACGCTCCGTACTCGCTGGGGTTCAATCCAGACTTTGAGGCACCCCCTGCAGACAACATGTCCATGTCTGTGTACGCTTCCACAGCCTCCTGCTCGGATGTGTCGGCATGCTGTGAAATGGAGTCTGAAGTCATGATGAGTGACTATGAGAGTGGAGACGATGCTCACTTCGAAGATGTGAAAATTCCTCCGCTTGATTCCCAGCAACATACAGAAGTCTGACACACTCAACAAAAGTGCCTGGACTCTAACAAACTTTATCAAATCTAGTACAATTTTCAAGAGCTTTTTTATTTTTTCTTTTTTTTTTTCCCAACCACGGTGAATGCTTTTGTTTCGGTGAGCTAAACTGGCATGGCAGCATTGGATCATGCAATTCATTTCACTAAATGAACCTCTTTCCATTTCCTGACCTACTGTATTTGGAAAGTTCTAAGATTTCCATTGGCTGTGCCATTTCTGAACATCCTTTATGTACTTACATTTTCTATGTTAAAAAAAATCACGTACCACTTCTCCATGTTAGCATGATGCGTATATTTATATAGTTCTAATGCAATTAATTTTCTCCTATTTTTTGTAAATTTTATGTACAGTTTTGATTTTAATAGTTTTAACTAGATTTTGTAGATATTTTGTGAATTTGTTTTCCACTGAAACTAGTGGTGTTAGTGTGCCATTAAAAATGAGCACCCTGACTTATAATCAGGGCATCACTTGTATGTATTCCCCTGAAAACTAAGGTTTGACATTTCATTGTAAAACATGCAACATATTCACACAATTTCAATTGTACATACATTAGGTCTGATATTTTTCTGGGTCAGCTATATGGAAATGTCTTAAATGGGTTGCTGTATTTTAGAACTGTAAACATTTTTTTCCCTTCTTGGAAAGTGTGTTGGGGACCCTCTGCATACCAGTTTAGAACCAAAACCACCATGACACAGTTTTTATAGTGTCTGTATATTTGTGATCCAATGGTCTTGTAAAGGTTTTTACTGAAAATTACCATTAGCCAGTCTTTCTTACTGACAATAAATTATTAATAAAATACTTTAGCTTTGCTCTGTGTATCTCTATTATATAATATACCATTGACAAAGCATTCAGTGCAGCATTTTTTAAGTCTGTATATGTTTTGTACTGTATTAAGTTACTTGCTCCAAGCAACTCCTTTTCCTCTCCTCTGAAATCAGCCTGCAGCTGTGTTAGAGATGCTCACAAGATGGCAGTGTGTGTCTGCTTAATGGTGTTTTTAAAAGTAATCGGGCCAGCCTGAATAAAGATTGATGGGTATCAAACTGCAGCAGCCTTCTCGGTAGTTTGCATTTTTCTTTAAACATATAATATCAGCTATGTAAGTTGCTGAATATTTTTTCTCAAGTCACAAAAATATATACAAAGAAAATCCCCAAGATCTTTAAAGCAATTTCTCCCCTCCTTTGTCACCTGAATACTTACTTTCATGACTAGTTACCCCTTGATGGTGCACCTGCATGCTGAAATGGCCATGCCATTGTCTGACTTTGTGCTAAATAGTTGGTGGTTTCCTGCAATTATGTTTCAGTTGCAGTTTCTTACATTAAGTTCACACTAGAATTTCACCTTGAAGAAGTAAAGGTGGAATATTGTTTTCCTGTGTATTATCCAGCTGCTTTTCTGACTAGAAAAAAACAAAGCCTTTAACAGAGTTCTCTAGCATAAATTTGGCCTGATGGTAAGCTAAAGGAATAACGTAACTGTCTTCTGCCTCTTGCTTGAGGGATGCTTTTTAAGTTCAGAACAGATTTCTTGGCACATTAGTGAATTTTTAATATAGCCTGGAATCCTTTCAGCTCCACCTCCATTTTGTTCCTACTGTCATAAAGTTCTGTAGCCTAGGAATATACAATATTAGATTCTCCCCCATCATGAGAGCTAAGCCTCAGCCTTCTACCATCTAGGGGAACAGGGTACTGTATTTGGAGTGCTATTTATATACAAAATGGAACAACTCCCAGCTTGGCAGCTGTATAATGGAAATTGGGTGGATTACAGGGCACAGCCAGGCACTGACATTCCTGTGTTAATTTGCCTATATACAGGTTAAGGATCCCATGACTTATGTAAAAAGACTAAAAAAGTAATTTTAAACCCACATTCTGGCTGTGCACTGCAATATTCACCCTGATAACTAAGAGCATTTTGTACATCAGACTGTTAGAATGTTCTTAATTAATAGCTTTAGAAGAATCTTACAGGTAACTGTAAGCAGAGGGTGTCACACACTGTAGTAGTTCACATCACTGCTTAAGGCCCATCTTGAGTGAGAAAGGTTAAACTTACTGGAAGTTTTGCTCAAGATTTCTTAATATCTGCTGCCTGGTAGGAATGACTCTTAGGTGACAGCAAGAGGAAGATGCTGCACAAATTTGCATCATTTCTCAGTTGATAAGGATTCCCAGAAAAGATGAAAACCTGCCCTACAAATGCATTTTATAAAGTTACTCATTTACAGAAGGGTTTGAAGACAGTTTTTTAAAATTGAGACGTGAAGAACAGGAATATCAACATTTAAATATACTTTTATTTGTAGTACTGCAAACTGAAGGCTAACACAGAGCATCCAAACTAAAAAGGAGCAATGTCACATTATTCTACAATGAAATTCCCTGTCAGTGTAAGAGAATGCTTTGTTGAAAGTATTAGAATATATATACATATATGTACATATACGTATTTTTTTACGTTTTCACAAGAATAGTGGTGCTAGGCAACACACAACACCAGGGTTATACTTCACAGCAGAAAACAAGGCTGCATCATAAGGCGCACTTATGGAAATAGCAGGCATTTTCAACTCCACAGCTTTCAACAGCTTTGTTGTTGGTGTGTAAAGCAAGGACACATTGGACAAATGCTCCCTTTGTGGGGAGCTCTTACTGCCTAATTCAGGCCCAGTAAGTGCAATCAAACCTATTTTCCCACACAGAGCTACAGCAATACACCAGATGAAGCTGGTGACATTTTAAACCCAATTAAAACTGATACAGCAGAGCTTAGCTGTTTGACTCAACAGTAGTCCGGCACATTCAGAAACACTGCCCATGTGATTTACTTTACAAGCCAAACATTTTAAAGTTGGGGATTTCAGTGAAGTCACACATTCACTATACCACTGTTGTATCTGTCCTCATGTCACAGCAAGAGGTTTAAGTTGAGATGTAGTTTCATGTGCTGCAATTTGTGCCCATTCCAAAGGGTACCACTGAGAAGAGCCTCTCTGTCTTTACAGCTTCACATCAGGTATTTATAAACAGCATCAAGTTCCCCACTGAGCCTTCTTTTTTCCTCAGATTGATCAGCCTCAGTTCTCTCAGTCTCTCACCTGAAAGCAGCTCCAGTCTCTTAATCATCTTAGCAGCCCTTTGCTGAACTGTAGTTAAGGCCCCCATGGAAGTATTTTTTTTCTATTTTAAAACATTTACGAGCTAGTAGAACTTAAAGTTTTATTGAGCAGATTTGAGTCAAGCTCATTGCATTCTACATTTTGAATGAATGAAATGTCACTTAGTCTTGAAGCAGAGAACAAACCGCAATTCTACCTGATTAAGAGTAATTGAGGCAGAAACAACAACAGACAACCCTATGAAACTTCTTTTATTCAATATTTAACAGTCCTGGTCTGAGAACTCCAGGATGCAGACATATACACTTAGTAGAAGGAACGTGACCAGAGTACCAGATTTGGGCTCCTTGCCCAAGGATATTTACTCAGATGTTTTTTCCACTGTTCCTGTTCTACCCATGGCCTCCATGAAACAAGTAGTCCCAAGAAACCACAGCAGAGTTCTTGCACTGCCCAAGGGATGAATCCAGCCCTTGGTGGATCCCACAAATCTGAATCCACTCAAGCCAAAGAAGATATGGAATCTGTCTCTAACTGCAAGCTCCATTTTGAGGTGGAGGGGTAAGAAGAAATGCTCTATTTCCACTTTGAATCTGCCTGTTAAGCCCTTGAAGAAAGAGAACTGCGGGAATTAGTCTGTGTTGTATGAAGGGGTCATGACTGACACCTGTCTGCAGACAGACCATTGCTGAATATGTTCACAAAGTGCCTCGCATGACTCCTGACTCCTCTTTGCCCTGGAGAAGCAATGCTGATTGCCTTGAATCACCTTCCTGAGCCTTTAGCACAGCTTCTAGGATGATCTCTTCCATGACTTTCCCAGACACAGAGGTGAGGCTGACAGGTTGGTCTTTCCCAGGATCCTTCTTTCTATCCTTTCTAAAGATGAGCACTATTGTTTCCCTTTTTCTAGTCACCTGGGACTTGAACTCACTGCCATGCCTTTTTAAATGCCATGGAAAATGCCTTGGCAACCACATCAGCCAATTCCCTCAGGACTCTGGGATGTACCTCATTTGGTCCTACAGACTTTAATACATTCAGGTTCCTCAGAAGATCATGAACTTGATCTTTACTTACAGTTGGAGGGGCTTTGCTCCTCCAGTCTCCATCCTGCTGTCCATCCTCTTGAGAGGTGTAAGAAAACAGGTTTTCATTGGAGACTGAGACAAAAATGCTCTTGAGTAACCCAGCCTTTTCCTCATCCTTTTGTGCTGGACTGACTGTGTCAATGGACAAGGCAAGAGCTACAGCTGTCATTTTTCTGGATTTCTGTAAAGCCTTTGACAGGGCCCCCACCAAATCTGTCTATATTGGAGAGAGATGGATTTGATGGGTGGGCTGTTAGGTGGATAAGGAATTGGTTGGATGGTCACATCCAGAGGGTTGTGGTCAACAGCTCAGAGTCATGAAGGACATTAGAAGTGGTGTCCCTCAGGGGCCCATACTGGGACCAGTGCTATTTAATATTTAAGTAATAAATAATAATGCAATACTTAACATTCAATAACACTTTATATTTAAATATTTTAATATTAATTATTTAAGAATATTATTAATATTTTCATGACATGGATAAAGGGACCAAGTTCACTCTCAGAAAGCTGAGTGGTGCTGTTCACACACCTGAGGGATGGGATGCCATCCAGAGGGACCTGGACAAGTTCCAGAAGTGGAGCCCTAGGAATTTCATGAGGTTTAAGAAGACCAAGTGCAAGGTGCTGCACTTGGGTCTGGGCAACCCCCAGTATCAACACAGCTGGGTGGGGATGAACAGATCAAGAGCAGCCCTACCAAGAAGGACTTGGGGGTGCTGGGGGATCAGAAGCTGGATATGAGCCATCCATGTATGCACCTGTAGCCCAGGAAGCTACACAGGTCCTGGGCTGCATCCAAAGCAGCGTGGGCAGCAGGGCAAGGGAGGGTATTCTGCCCCTCTGCTGTGCTCTGGTGAGACTCTCCCTGTGTCCAGCTCTGGGGTCCAAAACACATGAAGGACTTCAGCCTGCTGGAGCAAGTCCAGAGGAAGCCACCAATTTGATCAGAGGGATGGAGCACCTCTTCTATGAGGAAAGGCTGAGAGAATTTGGATTGTTTAGCCTGTAAAAAGAGAAGGCTTTGGGGTGACCTATCTAAGGTCTTCCAGCACCTGAAGGGGGCCTACAAGGAAGATGGAGAGAGACTATTTACAAGACCCCGTAGTGACAAGACAAGAGGAAGTGGCTTCAAATTGAAAGAGAGTAGGCTTAGATTAATTATTAGAAAACAATTTTATTTTCTTTTCCTACTGTGAGTATGATAACAGACTGGAAGGGGTTGTCCAGAGAAGTTGTGGATGCCCCATGTCTGGATGTGTTCAAAGCCAGACTGGATGGGCTCTGAGCAACCTGGTCTAGTGAAAAGTGTCCCAGCCCATGGCAAGGGCTTGTAACTGGATTATCTTTTAGGTGTCTTCCAACCCAAACCATTCTATCAATCATTCTATTCTATTCCCAAGCACTGTCTGGATCACTGCTCTGCACGCATCATCTGTGAACATCCGCACCAAGGTACCTGCAGGCTCCACACGAGGAGTCACACGTTTCACTGAAAGCTCTGCGCACACTCCACGCATGTCAGACGACAAAGAGGGGGGTGCCTCAATTTCTTTTCATAGCTCTTGCCAATTTTTAGTATTAAATGGCTTTCAAGCCCACACAAGCCTTCATAAAAATACTAAATAGGGAAAGCCCCCATTAAACCAAGCATGCTGAAGCAGACATAAATTCTGGCAGCATTATTCTTTCTTCCACAGCTGCACTAGGGTTGAATAAAAATCAGAGAAGCACAGTGCAATATCCAATGAAATTGCAAAGCAGGAAAATGTGATCTTTGCTTTGATCTTACAAAGATTTAAGATACAATCATTTCCCCTCACATAAGAAGGAAACTTGCTGATAATCAAAAGCTTATTAATTATCAATGCCCAACACCCACTGCTAAACCTGGTAACACACATCTAAACCTTCACACACACACAAGTTAAGCACTAGAAGCAGTCACCCAGGAGTCAAGGCTATCAGTAGGAACATGACCTTAGAACAAGAGCAAACACTCTCATTTAGCATTATCAAAGCTGAGCCACATGCCTTTCTAGACTTTTTGCTGCAGATGGTCATTTCTCAGTTTCTTATATTCTTACATGCTTTGAGTTGAAACCTTCGATGTGAGGAAAAAGCACTGAGAAGCCCAATTAGGTGAATGAGTCATTCCATCCTTAATCCCCAGGGTCCCAGTTGGAAAACATGCTAAGCAAGATGAATTGCTTTCAGAGCTTGAATTTAACTTTGAAGACATACATAGGGAAAGATTATGCTGCTGCATCAAAAAAAAATATTTTGCATTTTCATCTTTTTCTAGAGAACTTGAAGCACCCACAGTAATTTATAGCATAAAAGATATAACCTTTTTAAACAACTAATACTTCATGATGGCCATTTAGGTGACAAAAACTTCTGCTTTAACTTTCACTGGGGAAAAAATACCTCAAGTCCCAGAGAAAAAGGCTAAAAATATAATTAGCCTTACAACTGGAGCCTGATTGTATGCGTTGAGCTTTTTTTGGTTGAAAGCCAAACATTGTTCAGTACCACTTGTGTAAAATTTCACAGAACTCACCTCCAAAAACTTAGTCTAGCCATTCAGAAACGCCTAGAAAGTGTAAGAACAAAGTCACTTTGGCTGACTAGGACTAGATACTTGAAGTGTTTAAATCCACATTTTTCACTGACTGCCCACCTCAAGAGCTGGAGGAGGCTGAGGAAGCCAGAAAGCCATCTAACCTGGGCAACAGAAAAGATAAAGATGCACCTGATGTCCCAAGGAAACAAAAGCAAGTACAGAAAAAGAAACCACCAAAACCACGCAAACACGCACACAACAACAACAACAGGAACTTACCAGCTCAGAGTCAGGCATGCATAGAAGCAAAATGTGAGGAATTTTGAAAATCAGAGGAAGATGGCTACTAAAAGTAGAGAGCAGCTGGGGGGAAGAGAGGTTTTGCTTTAGGTCCAAGAAAGTATATCCTAATAAAGGTTTCAAAATCTTTTATTAGACCATGTCTTAAGTATTTTAGACACTTAAATTCATAGACTCAAGGCTTCCTCTGATTCAGTGTGGGCTAATTCTTGCTCAGTGTGGAAGCTTTTCCAAGAGCTAGATGTGAAGCTGTGTTCCTCAAGTTACAGTCCTGTCTTACTTGGGAGACAACAAACCTTTCTAAGTTGTCCTCAACAGCCTTCCTAAAAGGAAAATATTTCCCTCCTTAAAAGGCTACTAGAATCCATATGCAGCACTATTGCTGCCAGAATTTTCTATTGGCCACCATAAAAATCCCACAATCAATATTTTAACACTCTGGGGAAGTGAGGGAGACTCAAATTTAAGCCTCTTCAGCCCCACAGGGACAGTAGCTCATTCCCCCTCCATTTCTTCAGCTCCAGTTGAGGTTAAAAAAATTCTGTTGCCAAAGCCCTGTAAATAGCCTACAGCCACTCTGTCCCACAGCACAAGCACACAGGAAGGAGGGTTGGATTTGTATCTCCAGAAGGCAATGGTATTCACACTTATGGTTGAAACAAGTGGAGAAAAGATCTTGCATTAAGGGGTAGACATTCAGGTCCAGCTGTATCTGAATTCAGATATTACTGAGTCACCTCTCAAACAAGGAAAATATACAGTTATGCTGTGGTTTAAATGCTAGAGGTTATTTCCCTGAACCTGGAGTGAAGCATGTTCTTTTAAGCACCCCTGAGGTTTAGAGGGTTTTTTGGGGACTCTGTTGCAGGGTTTTGGCTATAAGTAGTCAATTTTCTTGTGAAAAGGCAGAAATATCTTCCCCCTATTCATATTTGCTTTAACCCCTCTGCCAAAAATTTGTTCAGCATTTATCTGAATGATCTTCAGGTAAAATACTCAAGAGCATCTTATTTAGCCAACCTCTCACAAGAGGGTTAGAGTCTAAAGGAAAGAAAAAACCTGTTTGCTGCAAGGTATCACTTTGTACAGAGTTAAAGAGAAAAAGATGCTCCAAGCATGAAGGGTATATTGAACAGTTCTGTCTGGGGACCAGTGTAAAAAGTTAAAAACTATTTCATTCCTACATTGTGTTTAAGTAGGCTTTGCATCTGAGGATGGCTAGATCTGTTGATATCCATTAACAGACACACATACAGATTCTCAAAGATGACAAAATTTAAGGAATCCTCTGAACAGAACTTCTCAGGATCATTCAAAATTAATGGTTTTGTTTCTCCATATTTACCTGGTATTGTTCATCTCCCACAAGCTTAACTCCACAGTAGCTTGCCTCAGGCTCAGCAGGGTCCCCATGGTCTCCCCTGTTCCCAGCTGTGTGGGTATTTCATGCCCATCCACATGATGTACCACACCTTTCAGCAGCTCCTTCTTTGCAGAAAACGCTTTGTGAGCCCCTAAGAGCCAAATCAGCTTTTTGACTTGTGCTTCACAGTACCCAATGACACTGACGAAGAAACAGCATTTAACAAAAGAGCTTAAAAATGAAGCTTTGAAGGAGCATCAAAAGCCAGAACATGTAACTGCCATGATCAAAACATCTAAACAACACAGAAGTGAACAAACTTTTTAAAGAGAGCCAAGAGAGGCAGCTAAAAAGGCAATTCTTAGAATGGAGCACAGAGTGTACAAAGATATCATGTTGGCAAGCTTGTACCATTTATTTCAGCAAAAGCTGAAAGACAAAAAGGAGAATGGCACAGTACAACAGGAAAGCAAGGGAGGCTGAAATTGTACAAAAATGAGGAAAAGAAGGAGCAAACTCCAGCAAGTAAGATTATCCAGATGTGTTTGAGGACCAATTTGCAAACATCAAAAATTGAAGTTTATTTTAAAATACATTAAAAGCAGAAAGTTCTGCCAGAGAAACTATAAACACAAAAGTAGTAGAAGATCAAGGTGCAACAGGAACCTTGGAGAATTCAGGACTAGCAGATATCCTCCCCACCGGGTCTGTGTCCACTGAGGGAAAAGTTGAGATGTTTCACTGCTTTCCAAATGACTTAACATGTAACTCACACAATAAAAAGATATTAGTGAAAAGAAATAAACAGTATCCAAGTCAATATGGCACTGTCTCAGCAATTCTAATCACTTAAGGTGTTGCAGCATATGTCATAGTTGAGACAGCCACAACACACGAAATACCATCCACCATTCAATTCAGAAAGCCTCAACCCATGCAGAGTAACACCATACCACTTCAGGAGGCTTCAAGCACCAGCTCATGAAGAGCAACATCATCTCACTTCAGAAGACTGCCAGCATCTGTCCTTGTCCTTCAGCCTCACCTTTTATACCCTCATGCTGATGCACTGCACCTGTGTGCCCTCTGCTCCCTTTGGTGGTTGGTCAGTGCCCTGGGCACTCCAGGGCTCATTGCTGTCAGTGCTGCTCACCTGCTGCTCACAGCTGCACCCATTGGGGATGAGGCTCAGCCACAGCCCCACTCCCAGTGACCACAAACTGTGCACCCACACCCAGGGCTTCAGAGTCACAGCCAGCTAAAACCTCTTCAGGCCCACATGACTAAAAACTGGCAAAGACACGATCCTGGGCAAGATGAACCAAGTAGCAGCTTCTCACAGATGCATACTCTCTTAAGAAAGAATGAAAACACTCATAGAAGAAGCAGCAGCAAGCAATTGAGACAATTGAGACTGTTAAACTGAGATTGTTAAACCATCAGTGTGGTCCACTGCTTGTAAAATGAGAACTGAATCATATCACATGGCACCAGTTTGGGCATTCGTGCATTCTCTGTACAATCTTTTAATGTTTTCTTTGTTCCCAAACGTAAGAGACAAGAGAGCACCTGCCAACATGACCATTATCAAAAATATTCATCCAAACAAGATGAATAAGCTTGGTCTTATCTAAGAAAAAAAGCAGATCTCCCATGGGCACTGTGACATTAGGAATATAATCAACATCAGGGGACAAAAGCTATTCATTTCTGCTGTCAACCAGACAGTAATGGAACAGGGACAGAAATTTAGGTTCAGGTAGAAAAAGCTGATTAGAATTACTGCCTAAACATAACCAGATTAGTATTTCCTGAAAGACAGGTTTGCGCAGCAGCCAGTTCTAGAAAAAAAAAAAAAGGGGGAGGGGGGGGGGTGGAAGTCTCCTTTATGTAAAACAGATTTTTAACCAAGATTTCCCACTAAAAGGAAAACCATTTTAGCAATTTGGAGCTGTCAACAAAGGTGTAGAGGAGCTGTACTAGTGCCTTCTCTCAATTTTTATGAATTATTTTAGTTCTGCTCCTTCACTGCTTTATTAAATAAATGAAAATAGGTGTTTTCAAGATGGACTTAAATTTCACGTGACCCATGGGTGTTTTGGATTGGCTTTTTCCAGTGTTCATTTCAGCAAGATACAGGAGCTTTCTTACAGCTGTACTGAAGGAAGTTTTCAGTTTGGTGTTTGAACAAGGGAGAAGTTATTTTTGCTGCCCTGTTTCTGAAACTGCTCTTCATCTTTTTTACTATATGGCAGTGCTGTCAGCTGTGTCCTACAATGAAGTTCATTCTATGCTTTTTTTAAGCAAAGGCAACCAAACACTGAAGAAATGTTATTTCCTACAGTAGAAATCACTGCTGCTGGAGCACTCTGGCATAGTTTCCTCAATGTGTTAATTTGCACTGTCAAGTTATAAAAGAAAGTCATGGGCAGCAAAGTATTGGTTGTAATTGAAAACCTCTGTTAGTGCTTCAAGGCTCTAATCACACCTTCTACTACCCCTCCTTTGTCTAATTTTAAATATAAAAATTACATGGGCAAAAAACCAGGTGAAGTTAATATCAAATTACAGCCTGAAGTTAGTAATTCAGTCTCTCAACAGCATATGGACTATGAGGATGCATAAAATAAAACTGAATTATGTCTTCTTCCCCTTTCAGGGAATGTCACAGGTGAAAGGAAGAGTTTTCCTCCTCATCATATTCCTTCTAAGTATTTCTATTTCGACATAGTAGAAATTAATCCATACTCAGCGAAGTGTCTTTTCATTGGGATTCACAAAAAGCCAAATCTACCTTCTATTCTGTACTAGCAATAAATAACTGTTAGATACACTTATGACTCGGTAAGACCTTATCTATCAACATCTTTGTATTTCAGCTCCACTTTCGTTCAAAGGAATGATGTGACAAGTGCAGATCAACACACAACAGCCGCACAGGGCAATGGAGCAGCACCGACAGCACAGGTTTGGAATCCACTGGCAACCCTAATACAGGCACTCAAGACCTTCCTACCTTTTCAAATTCCCTTTCTTTTGTGATCTATTGCAACTGCTTCCTCCTGAGTATTTCAGAAGAATCTCACACAGCACAAAACACACAGTATGTGGAAAAATATTTATTGCACTTGATAAGGTGGGACATTTCTCCAACACCATCTTCATTTGATACAGAAGTGCTACAGAATACTCTACTGGACCAGCAAACCCACCAACAAAAGAGCCCAACAGGAATCTCGGAGATTTTCCAAGGGTTCAGTGCCAGGCGTGACACTGACTGTGCATGCTCCTGGAGGGGTCAGGCCCCCAAAGCTGCCCTTGCTGCTGGCCAGTCACTGCCTCCCAAAATGTCTCTTTGTGACACTAGAGAATCATAGAAGGAAGTAAGTCTGAAGGAGGATAGATTTACACTAAATACCAATAAGAAATTTACTTACTAAATACCAGTAAGAAATTTACAGTGAGGGTGGTGATACACTGCAACAGGGTGCCCAGACAGGTTGGAGGTGCTCCAGAACAGGCTGGATGGTGCTCTGTGTAACCTAGTCTAGTGGAAGATTTCCTGTCCATGGGAAGGAGGTTAGGACTATATGATCTTTAAGCTCCCTTCCAAACTAAACTATCCTATGACACTTATGCTCACACTTCTCCCCTCTAGAACTCCAGTTCAGTCCCTCCTTCAAGTATTTCACTTCCCTAGTTATACTTCTAGGCTGTTTTCCAGAGCAGATCAGCACGTGGGGCAGAGCTGGGGGTCTGGCATTGACAGACTCTGACCCACACCGCTGCCCTAACTCAGCTGTGGATCTCGCACACAGCAACAAGCGCCGTCTCCCCGAGCCCACCGTGCTCTCCATCCCGCAGCATCAGGGAGCGTGTTTAACCAGCGCTGCCCCTATGGAGAGCCCGAGTGCCAAAGCTCCTCTCGCAGTCACACGGGGCCGCTGTTCGCTGCTGCAAGCCGGACAGGAGAGCCTGGGAAGCCTCCCATCCATCGGCACCAAGCAAAACTCTCGGAGCAATGAAACCGAGCGTTCAAAGATGCAGGAACAGCTCCTGAACTAGAAGACATATAGGTTTCTTCCAGGCGAGAAATGTCTTTTTTTGCTTATTTTGGTACAGGATTTAGATTACTGCTACTGTTGTCAGGGAGCGGAACCAGCGTACCACTGCGCTGCTTATTCAGAAGCCACAGAATTACAATACTTGAACTGACCTTTAGATAGTGCAGATGGCATGCCAGGCTGCATTAGCGAAACTGGATATTGTCGTGGTTGCCCAATATACAAATTAGTGAGGAAAACTATTCCCTGGGGAAATCAAGCACATAAAGACTTTAAAGTAATGTGCGTGCAAGCTTCAGTCATAGCCAAAATATAGGATATGATGCTGAATGACACTGGACAGACAAAAGAAATCCAGGGGACTACTGTATTTCAGATCTTAGGATGGCATCAAACTGTACAGCTGAGAAATCATCACCTAGTCTGACACACCTAGAGCAATACTACCCTTATGATTATTTGTATTTACTAAAGCAGCCAGACAGTAAGGGAACCTCAGTCTGAACCCGATTCATCATTATTCTCTGGAGCATCTAAAAAAAAGCATGTATTCCTAGCTCAAATTAAAATATAAATGGATTTTAAAATGACTGCAATTTCTCTTCAGCTTGTGATCACAACACCAGCCTGGTTTCTTGTGCTTTAAGGATCTGTTCAAAAATGTCTCTGCTATTCTGGTTACACTATTAATTTCAGAACTTGCCCAAATGAACTGCCAGCCTCTCAGGCTGAAGGAGCCTGCACCCAGCCTTTTGGAACACATTTCTGGTTGTGCTCTCTGTTGCTTGGGTAGAAGAAACACCCAAGATGGCACTCACAATGAGCTAGGATTACAGAACATTGTTTGGTAACTTCAGTGCATGGTGCTGCTCCCATATCAGTAAACTTGTGGTTTCATCTGCAGAGAGGGGCCCCTCCTCCCATTTTAGAACCAGGCATCAGTAAGGGTGAAACAAGTGATCACAGTATTCCTCTGAGGTAACAAGGATCTAAACTGAAAATCAAATTAGCAAAGACTTGTCTTATATAAAATTGCCACACAGTCCTGACTGCTGCACAGACTGACTGGAGGTGGGCATTACAAGGAGCAGTAGTCAGTCCAGAATCTGCATTAGTGAACAATATCCAAAATGTGGCGAATTTTCTTCTCCAGGACAATAATAAAACCAACACAAGGAAATCACAGTGAGACCTGGACAAATATCTGTTCTTTCATCATGCTTACACACATCTTCTCCACCTCCTTTACAGGAAACTGTATTAGAATATAGAGATTTTTATCCCTTGGTCAGTCTGGCCTCTCATACAGGCTCATGTTCCTTCAAGTCAGCCCCCAAAGCAGCTCAGCTCTTGGCAGGGCTCCTACTTCACACACAGCTCCAGCCAGACACACAGCCCTTTTGCAGCTCACCTCTGGTCGGAGGCATTACCCCCAACAAAATTTCTCCTCTCTGCCTGCTCCCAAATGAAGGCTGTGCCAACCTTCCCATATCCTCACTTTGATCCTGCCCAGCCTCAGGGACAATGCAGGACACTGAGGACAGACACACTTATTAACCCTTCATACCAACCTACAGGACTTCATGCTAAGATTCATAGGAATAAATTTTCAGCAAGTGTCCGAAGAAAATTCACATGACAATGTGGATGGGGGCAAGAAAGGCAAACAAGGGTTTCAGGAGTTTGTGGCTTCAATTACAAAGGGAAGAAATAAGAGGCCTTTTACAATTAGGATTGTGCACAAGCAGATCAAAACCAACTGTAAGATAAAAGTGTAGCCCTTTGCTTTATTAGTCATCTAAACAGACAGAAGCTGATGTCAGAATGAGACAGACTAATTCCCTTCCAAATACATGCACTGCAGCTTGCTTAAAGCCTCTGTGCATTCCCTTTAACCATGACCCCTCTGCTCGAATTCTTCCCACTCTGGCTAATCTCCAGCTTGAACACATCCTTCTTGCCACTGTGTATTTGCAGTCTTCACAGAACAATAAGCAACATCACATTATCCTAGAAGATTTAGCCCCTGGTAAATCCCCTTGTTAGACTCATCTAGCTTGTTACAGAAATTCTCTTCCTACATTAACTGCAGATAAATTTGGGTCAGCAATAACAACATTTTTTATGTACATATTTGTTTGTTTAGAATTCCTTTTCTTAAAATGTTCACCTTTGTCCTTGTTTACTCATCACCACATATGCTGGCTCCTACCGTCAGGTTGAAAGTTCACAGTTTTCCAGTTCTGTCAGCCAGCAAATAAACCTCCAAAATCTTAATACCAATTCTCTCGTGACTGATTCAGCTTCTGAAACATACAGTTCATTGGGTTTAACAGCACATTTTCTTTCACACCAGATATGCTGTGCAGTTGCACATGACACTAAATGCAGAACAGTTTTCCTGAAATAGCAAAATAACAGTTGTAAACAACATAGTATTTGTATAGTATGTGCTCAGAAGTTGTTGCTTTATTTAGAAGACGAAAAATACACAAAATCTTTCTGGAGGTCTTTTGTTGTCCATGCACATTTGTGTGTGTGAGCATAAGGGCATTTCTTTGGTCTGAAAATTGTTTGCTTGTTCATATCATTTTTTAAACATGCTGCATTGCTGAGTGAGAGGCACCTCGGGGTTTCATCAGCTCTTTGTTGTAATTGCTGTAATTGCTAATACTCTGCTCCACCATGAAGGATATCTGTTTACTGTATTGTAACAGCATCCTTAAGGGTGCACAGTGAATACGTATTTAGAGAGAGAGAAAATTACCTTGAAAAGCAAATACAAAGATGGAGGTGGACAAAAGGCTACAGTAATAAGACAGTCCACTAAAAGCACAGTTAAATCAATAAAAAAAGGCAGAAAAATGGGATAAGTTTCTAGAGCATCCACCAACACTTAATAATGTGTGCTTGCAGGGGACAACTACATCAACTAGGGAAAAACATCTTTTTTTTTTAAGCTTTTCACTATTATGTAACTTCTTTGCAGTTAAGTTGTGCCCAAAGGGCTTTGCCTGTAAGAAAGGATGCAGAACTATTCTAGGAGACAGTCTTGCAAGACACATGGATGCTACATTTTCAGGGACATCTTAAAGCCAGTAAAAAAATCCCATAACCGACAAAAAAAAAAAAAAAACCCAAAGAAACAAACCTACAAACAAAATAAACCAAAGAAAAAAACAACCACCCAAACAAGCAAAAAGCCAACCAAAAAAACCCCAAACAACAAAATGACAAACAAAATAAGAAAAAAAACCAAACAAACAAGAACACAAACAAAAAAAATCCCGCAAAAAGAAAAAACAACCAAAAAACAAAAAAACAAAAACAGAAAATCCCAACAAAGAAAACTCCCCAGTTCTGAATGTGTTCAGCCAATGTAATCAAGAAGAGCAGACATGTGCAGTGGGCTGTGCTGGAGTACCAACAGTGTGTCCTGGCCAGCTCTGCTCCCCTTTCCCTCACCTTCCCCTGGGAAATCCAGCTCCCCAGCTCTCTGCTACCTTCTGCTTGTACAGCCTCTAGAACCAAACCAAGGAGTCCATGTGAGGCAGCAGCTGAATTTACCCACAAAAAACAAGTACTACAAACGGCTGAACGAATGAGATTGATTAGAGGGCCAAAAGTTAATTCCCATTTTTCTTTATGAAGAGCAACAAAGTGGTTTTGGCACACTCTAAACCAGTGAAGCATTGCTACGATTCAATAACCCACTGAGATTTTTTTACCTTTCATAAGTATTTGATCAGAAGAGACACATTCTCTTCTCCACCCCATATCTGCCTTGTTTCAAGCACTCATTCCTCCTTCTGACTTGTACCTACTGAGAGGTCTTTGTCACACTATTCTACTGCAGAGGATGAGATCTTCTTTCTCCTTTCACACAGCATCTGCAAATCATGGGTTGCTTCATGTCTCCAAGAAATAGTCTGTCTTCTAGTACATGTCATAATAGGACTAAGGCTCAATTTAAGAATTTTTCTCAAGAATACTGTTGTGTGTATTGATCCAAGCTTTAAGGTTCTTCTGGTCTACTTTAAATTTTCTTCCTTAGCCCTGGAGAAAAATGCAAAGTTAACAACATCCAGGGTAATAAGAGATGGACAATGCTTTCCTTATGATTAAATATATGTTTAAGCTAGGGTTTATCTCCCTGATTCAGCTGTTTTCTTGGTTTAAGCAGGAAGTTATTTTCGTTGATTCATCTACTTTTTTTTAAATTTTTCTTTCTCCAGGACTTAAGAAATCCTAAAACAATAGCTGTCCAGAGTGAGATACATAAATACATCTAGTATTTAAACTCTCTCTCACACTGCACAGGATTTGCTTTTCCAACTCAACTATCTGCCTCTTTGTTTTTCAGTTCCCAAAGCACAAGAGGGGCCTTAGAGGAGATGATTACAAGATCCATGTTCCCAGTATATCCAAATGCCACTTTAAATCCAAATTCCATTTTAAAATTTCTTCATTCTAGTCAAAATCAGAACACAACTAGATTACTAAGGAAGAGCCATAACAAGGCTCTCACGCTGGTACCAAGAACATTTTATTGCTATTAAAGCCATAAATCATCACACAGAAGATGAACTTCATGTTGATTACTTCATTTGCTATTACCTGAACTAACAGGACAGGTGTTGGGAATATTACAACAGAAAAGGCGAAAAGATCAAAGAGGATGTGATATCTATACACGCCTTATCCTTCCTCTTCTACCTCATGGGGTGGTTTCCCTTGCAATGCTGACATCAGGCCAATTGAGTCCCTGATGGAGTTGTGTCAGGGTCCCCGACACTACTCCTGTCCAAATAGATCCTACTCCTTGAAGCATGACAGGAATTGCATATTTTGACAGTAGATCTGCCTCCTTTCCTTCTAGAGTAGGTTGTCCCAGAAGTAGTGCCCACAGAAAAGTCATCTTAAGGTCCAGTCACCTAAACCATATTACTTTTTACTTTTTTTTAGGTATCTGCTTTTACTGAGCATAGCTTTACACTCATTTAAACAACAGGAACATGCAGCACAGCTGGCAAGTTTGAAGAGGCGACAGTAGTCAAAAAGGAGTGAAAGAAGAAAGAAAGAAAGAAAGAGCTGCATCTTGTATAGCCAATGACAAAGATGGTTTTGTTATGTAATTGAGCACTCTCTTTTTCATTTGAAAAGAGTATTTCTCTCCCAAAAGAAAATTATTGTACATCAGAATGATTTCAACACAAGGCATATGACACAGGGACAAAGGGCTCATGTGAGAGGAAAGCTCTCCTAGATTTTTTAACCTGCCTCTCCTGACAACTTTAAAAAGCAGAAAGGATCTTAAAAAGAAAACTCACCTTGATTTGGTGCTATCTCATGTCCATGAGCTCTATACATGAAATGAGAAGATTGACGCAAAACTTCCAGGCTCTGGCATCTCGGTCTAGAACAGACTTTGCCTAGAAGCACAAGCAAAGCATCTAAAAATACAGGTTCTCTATTTTCACACAAAATCTCATTTAAGACTTCATTAAGAATAAAATGTAATTAATTAATTCATTAATTCATTCATTTATTAAGAATAAAACATGCACTCCTCAAGAAATCTTGACAAAATCTAGATACCCTTTCCTAGAATGGGGACACCAGCCATTGTTTCAGTGTGGGCCGAGTCACCTCTCACAGGAAGGATAGGGTTGTGGAGTTCAGGGTCTCAGAGCTCCCATGCAATCCTACAGCTGCCCTAGGAAGCTCCCTAAACACTGGTTTGCTCATTAACAGGGTAGGGCACCAGGCTTTACATTGACCCAGCAGTGCAAGGTGGTCTGCTCCTTGACCCTGGTTTTATCTGCAGGGGACAGCAACTCCTTGTAGCCCAGTCTCCAACCAACAACAGGCTCCACACCCTGCTCTGCATAACCCCAGGGATCCCTTCTGTTTGCTGGTCTACATGTATGCCCAAATCCCAGTTACCTACTGTGTTCTTAATGCCTAAACTCAGAATGGAATCTGTAGAAAACAAACATGCACAAAGCAATAACAAGCCCCTGCTCTCCCAGCCTTCTGTAGTACCCGCTGCAGACAGTGTGTGTGCCTCCTTGGTTTTTCAGCAGACTGGGAATATGTGTAACCATCTTCATTCTTAATTCTACTACACTGAAGTTCAACTTGCACTTCAATGGCAACGTATTTTCTGGGTTGTGTCCTCCAGCTTTGCTCTGAAATAAGCCAGTGTGGTGCAACTACAGCTCAACATTGCATGTTATTTAAAGGCAATGCTGCACATGCACCTGACATGGTCATGCAAATGCAGGCTAACCTGAACAATCACACAGAAATGAGACATTAAACAGCTCAATGAAAAACAAAAAGAAAGAAAAGGAAAAAACCCAACTTATTTCCAAGTGTGGAGTTGGATCACACGATGGAACATGTTCTACAATAGTGGAAAATACACACACGACTTCACTAGACAGTCCTCTAAATTTAGGTTGTCTCTTCTATTCACAGAATAAAATAAGGCACAGGTTCTCTCTGGACTCATCAGCAGCATGTATGTCTGTGAGGAAAGCCTAACAATTTAATTTTGCCCTGTTTTCTCAAGACTTTTCCATTTCCTGTTTCTGTGCTGCATGGCAGACATGTACCTTACATTCAGTGATTACCATTGCTGCAAAAAACACATGGGGAAGAACACAGGGGAAAAATGGCTCTGCTCTCTTCCTTAAGGGTCACCCACGTTTTAGCCCCACTTCTGTGATGTAGTGATCAATTCCATCAGATGTATTGGTATTTTTTATGCAGACTTCACTAGATTGGAAACAGATTACACTTAAGCTTTCAGATTCAAAATATTTAAATAAAAATGTTCTTCTTCTGCCCATATTTTTATTTGCCACCAAAAAGATGCATGACAATGGAACACACCTGAAAACAATTTTATTAATCACTGAAAGGGGGACAGCAAAATTTGGAATCTTCCTTTGAAGAAAATCACATTATAGATGACAAAACCCACTGAAATAAGAAAAAACACTATAAAATCAAATGCATTTCATTTTCTTTACTCTCAATGTACTTGTTGCTTACATGCAACAGGCATCCAACAATGAAGTAAGAAAATCCAAAACTGTGTCAAGGATTTAATGAGTCATTTAAATTACAGATCTGTTTCCACTGTTTCTTTGGTTTACTCCTCAAAAACTTTTAAATATCAAAAGATCTGGGAGTCCATACAGTAAGATAGATCAGCATTACATAGTGAATTCTCTTAGTGATTATTGAGGCTTTAGTAGAACTGACAAAAAATTTACTAACACTGCATATGACAAATGCATCATAAACAAAACCTGACACTTGTTCTATTTGCAGACCACAGAGCTATATCAAATTAAGGAAAAATAATAAACAATAGAAAAACATCAGCCCATAACTTAGTGAACATTGTTGTTCTTAGAACATACATGGAAAAAAGAGTACCTTCAACCTACTATTTAACTTACAAATTATTTCAGCAGGTTAATCAGTAAGAGAAGAAAAAGTCCATCATTTTACTAACTATGGATCCTTTCTCTGTACTGGCAGTTACAGGTAGTTACAACAGATTAGAATTTTTTTGTTCATTTTCTTATCTGGGATAATTTGCTACATGAAAACAAAACTCATCATAAAACACATGCCCATGCCAAGAAACACCACTCAGACCAAGGCCTAAATGTCTGGAGAGAATCAAAGCAAGAGATACAAATATATCCTCTTGTAAGAAAGGAGAGACAGTTCTTCATAACTAACAATCCACATGACAGGCAAAATGACAGATATATTTCTGTATGATAGGGCAACCTGGCAATCTGTTTTCTCATGTAAGGAAAAACCTTCAGCACCTGAAAAATGACAGACAAAAATAGAAGGGATAATTAATAGCAGTGAAAGAAGCTCATTTTTTATGAGATTATATACAAAGATAAATGAATACATCACTCAAGACTTTAAAATTGTGATTAAAAAAACAACAAACAAAACCTTTTGCAAACTTCTCTCAGAAAATAAAAGAAGAAAAAAATCCACACAAATTTCCAAACTTGTACTGGAAGGTTTTGTACCTTTTTTTTTTTTTATTATTTTACTGTATTCAGCAGACAACTTTTTTTGCTGCTTTGTATTTTGGGTCATTTCCTCCAGATATATATTTTAAAGTGTACTCTAATTGAACAAAACCAGTCAATAATGCTACATAAATTTTGCCAAGAAAAATTGTATTGTGTTCAAATTATCCCACATCATTTGCAAAGTAAAAAACTCAGAAATTGGCTTTTAGATTACTTCTTCCCCATAAAATCACAGAGTTCTTCAGTTATAATGAAATAGCTGCAAGTTCAACCATCTCAATTAAAACATTTTAAGTATTATATCTGGATTCTTTATTAGTCAGATAGTTGTTCACCAAAAGTCATTTTAAGTGGATTCAGATTACAAATACATTGTTCGGTCACTAGCTATAGAATAGAAAATTTCTCAACTGACTAATTAAAAATCTCTCTCTCACACATGCTAGCTCCAACCTTGAGTTACACTCAAGGATAAAAGAGCAAGTAATTTTCCACCTCTATTGTTTTCTTATTGTGTCAGCTGAATTTCGTACAAAATGCTAATAAAAGGAGTTTTTCTTCTTTGAACATTGCTTTGATCCATTAACTAGATGAAAAGCACTAGTTTATTTCATATAAAATGCTGAATGGTGAACATTTATCAAATAAGTCAGATAGAAGATAAGGAAAATAAGTCTTTTTAGGGGATGATACATTTTTATGATGTCACAACTACTGAAGTTCAGAAAAAGCTTCAGGGTTTAATGCCACTGAGGTGTTATTTTGTATTCCCCCCACTTTATAAATTATTAAAAAATATACAACTTTGGAAATCTTCTTTCTTATTAATAGCTCCACTGTTTCCTCCTCTCTTGAAGAAATAATAAATATGATTGGCATCACTGGCATTTATCTCTTACAATAGGCTGCAGACCAGTTCCTCACACATAAACAGGGGAATATCACAGGAATCACAGTCAAAATGCTGGTCACCCATTTTCAGCAATGAAATTACACATTTGTTCCAAAACAAATCCAAAGGATTTGTGCACCTAAGAAATCATAATGACATAAGTATAGCTGAAATCTGCTATGAAATTCTAAATCCAAAAAGCTTCTCTGAAATTGATCACTATATCAATTTCAGTAATAATTCAGATAAATTCAACAGTCAATGCACAGCATCAAAGTGACAGTCTTTATTCTATGTCCCAGATCACATAAAAAGTATATGACAACTTTATATGATGTTTTACGATATTTAGATTTAGAAACAAGCCTAAAAGGAGCATGTCTCTTCTTAATGGAGATCAAAGTTATATGAAAAGTTCTAGAGATTTTATCAATGGCAGAAAATTCAAACTTTAGAGACAACATACCTTCAGCAGTCCTTGTAGCAAAACACTCCTGAAATTAATCACTCATGTCAACAAAGAAGATGTGGATCTAATCAACATAATTGAAATTGATGGTACTAACATAACTTTGAGGTTTTCCACCAAGAGTGAAGTAACTGTTCATACCTGTTTTTCAAGAGCTGTAAAAAAACATCATTTTGACCACATCAGACTAATAGGTATTAAATCACAGGTTGAGTTACAAATATTATAAATTCTGATTTTATATAAAAGTTTAAAAGAACTTAGCCCAGAAGCCTGGTGCATATAAATAATTATACTCTTGTGAATAGTTTCTAGCATTTTCATGTCTAGAAGCTAACTGGGCACCTTTTTAAAAAAAACTAGTGAGAATAAAAACAGGTTATGGTAACCATCAGAATTCTCAAGGAGTAAAGATGTTTATACTACTTTTGACTCTTTCATTATGCATGCTGTCTTCTCATGCAGTTTTGATTTGCATTTTGTCACTTTTTCTATTTTGATTTAGAATGCAAAAGTTTCAGCAAAACGAGAATTTTTATTTTCAAAAATTAATCATGGATTAATGATGTCAGATTTCTGAGCCAATAGATTTAAATGTATCCCCTTAGTGAGTGTGTGTACTACAAGTGGTGCTTATTCACTGATTATTCATCAGATTTATTTTATTCTGTTTTACTGCCTTCCCATTTTTCTTAATCTTTTCCAAGAGACATGGGAAGTTTCTTGTTGAAAGAGGGGAGTAATTACCGGGAAAGAGCATGCTCTGAAGAAATAGAGAGCACAAAATAATAAATACATTTGTCTTGCTGTCCCAGGCTGAGGATTCAAGGATGGAAGTGAAATGAAATCTGTAAGAGCAGAAGTTAAATGTTAGGGTGAAACTGCCTCAGAACTGAAGAGAAATTCTGGGGCTGAGCTTGAGGATTGTGACTAAGTCAGACAAACAAACTGGATTTCTCAGCAAGAGGATGGGACCTGTAGAGGGAGATAACACAAATACTAAAAAAAGCTGCAAGATTACTAGGAGTTAGATAAGCACAACCCACACAAATATCTTGACATGAGGATGCAAAACCAGCAGATGAAATGAATACAACCACCCCTGAATAGGACTTGTGAGGAATCACAAGACACAGGTCATGCTACCTGGAACAAGCTGGACCAAGTAACAGTGATGTAGTGCTGATCACTGACTTCAAAAATGTTTTACAGCCTCCCATCACCACTTCAGATTTTCCTGAGAGATACAGGAATAGAGACATGTCTTACATGTTTGGTATAATATTAAATATCTCAACATAGCAGGTACCCTGGTTGCAGTTTCAAAAAAAATAGCAAGTTCTTCCTCCGAAGGCAGAATTGCCCTCTCACGCCTCATTGCCTCTGAAATATATATTCAGGTACAAGAGTAATAGAGATGGCATTTCTATTCCCTGGATGTATTGTACATTTTCCACACAGAGGAAACATTTCTCAGAGCTGTTACTCGTCCCTTTGAAGAGCACTGTATTGAAAACACAAAAGTGTTTTTTGATTACTGAGCAATACTAAATGTGTCCAATCCTTTCTAAAGAACCTCTGATGTGTCACTTGTTTTGTCTTTGAGGAAAACATCAAGCTTTGAGATCCCTGAGAAGTAACCTTTGTTGAACTCATGGTTTATTTTGTGACTACTAGGTTTTATATTGACACAACTCTTAACTATCCGAGGAGTTACTGATACTAATATGGATGAAGTCTAGTGTAGCACACTGACAGGGAATTAAAAGGTTACAGCAGAAATTGTCACAAAATCCATTTTTTTGATTAGTGAAATGAAAAGAGTAGAAAATAAAAATAAATTAGATAAAGTATGATATAACCTGTTGAAAGAAGTAAGAAAAATTAGTATAAAGAGCTGCTGAGCAGTACACAATTGCCAGCTCAGAAAAATTATTTGCTTGGCTTTTCTAGCCTCCATTTCTTCATAAACATTCTCTCCTCCTAGATTCAAGTTTAGAAACTGCTCACAGTGGCATGTCATCTGGATGATTTAGTGAGACTTTTGTAATTCTCATAGGCAAATGGAGAAGGTAAATCACTGTCATGAACCCTATTATCATCTACAAACTGCATCCAAGCCTACCCTGGGAATACTGGGGGGATGTCTCTATATATGTGTGTGTGTGTGTGAGTGTGTGTGTGTGTGAGAGCAGGGGAAGAAGGGGGTGTGTGCAAACAGAAACAAACAAATTAAAAGCCCCCAAACCTAGAAGTTGTTATTTGCAGACTCAAGCCTGAAAAGATTTCTGGAAACACTCCAGACTAGGGAAACTATTTAAAAATCTCTTCCTGGATTCACTGATGGTACTCTAATTGAAGAAAATGGTTCAGCCCATATTTGCTGAATAAAAAAATATTGTTGCTGATTTTTTTTTTTTTTTTGGTGAGATTCTATAGTAACAAACCCATTCAATAGTTAGTACAGCATCTGAGGATTTTGATTCAGATTAAGTCTTTGTGTTTTCCCATCAATTCTAATTGCAAATGATTCCACATTTCTTAAATGGCCCATTGTGAAGTGCTCCTTAGCATTACATCATGGAATTGTGTCATCACTGTTTCAACCAAGTTTTATTCCACTGATTTCAGTTCATTAATAACAGCCTAAAACTAGAATATTGACTATGCACAACAATCCTATGCTTCTCCATTTTTAGCATTTTGACCCCTTCCAATCTCCCAGATTCAGCTCCCACCCTATCCCACCCTTGGCTCATTCTCATCTAGCTTCATGTCAAAGACTACCAATTTCAAGACTACCAATTTCAATTTTTCCCATTCATTTCAACCATTTCCATTGTAACTTCTCCATGCCTTCTCTGAGGCTGTAAGCATTTTTCTGCTTTTCTGCACTTGGTAAGAACCACACTGGCTGGATTTTAATACTTCAGCTTTACTACAGTCAATTCCTTTTGTAGTCCCTTTCCAGTTCAGTGATTTCAATTCAAGACATGTTCCCTCTATTCCCCATATTTAAACAAAAGGAAAGCCAAAGAAAACATTCACTCAGACTGACAAAAGAGTCATATAAAAGAATACGAGAAGATATTGAAAGGTTTTAAAGTCACTGCCAAGGAGGAAAAAAATAAACACACAATGGCAGAATATTCAAAGGTAAATACAAAAATATACAACAAGAAAGTGAATGTGAGTTCTATTTTAAACCATTCTGTATGCTTTGTTAAAGGAATATGATATTTCCTTGACTGTGATAGATTCCTATGCAGAAAAAAAAATACAAATCAAATTTCAATGTTAAGTAGACAGGCTGAATTTGGTCAGCATAGTGAAAACACCAGAGAAATGGATGGACTGGAGTCGGTGCAGATTTCTGAGTTTGCTTAATAAAAAAGCACTGTAACAGCATACAAAAACAGGCTACAGCCTTGCAAGAAAAGAATACCAGCTAACAATCTGAATGTGCAGGTACATTCTGGCTTTTGGCAGAGCTTTTATTTTATCACAGGAGTATTTAAACCTCTATAGTTAATGCAAGTAAATGCATTACCAGGAACTGTGGATCTGTGCTCAGAGGGCAGGGCAGAAGAGTGACATGTTGTCATGACACCATAAAATGCTAGTGCCATGGAAATCCTTATTCTTAACATTTTAAACGCAGACTTGAAGGAAGCAGAAGGCAAGCACAAATAATAGCACAGCTCTGTTCCCTCAGTGCACACAGAGTGCCCTCTCTCCAGCAGCCTTGCTTGTTGCTGGACTACTCACATTGTGGAACAATCTGCGTCAATCATCTCTCAAAAGCAGTGGCTGGGGACCAATGTCCTGAAGAATCACAGGACAAAGAAATGGACATGGCAAGCAAATAGACCAGAAGAACAGTCTGAGGGAAGCAACCTCACTCCATGTGTAGCAAGGTAGGTCTCTTACTGTGATCTGCCACTAGATGCACTGATTTAGAAGTCTTGGAGCCACTGAAGACTAATCTGAGTATTAATTCACCTATCTCAGTAACTGTGGTGTGTGACTGAGCTTCAAAAAGTACCAGTTCTGATCAGGGTTTATAGCCCTGAACCTTACCCATTGTCATCCCCCCAACTTCAAAATCAGCTCCAAATTAATCTTTAAAATCAAAATTATGAGGTAGCATGCTTAAAACTGTCAATTACAGCATTTCACTTTCCTACCCTAAAATACAGATAAGCTGAGATTAGTTATCTTTTCTGCTTTCAAACTTTCAAAGACAATTTTCTAATCATCCTGGAGAATGCTTTAACAATGATATAATATGCAATTCTAAAGTGAGAAGCTACTATTTCTTCCTTTTGAGACCATTTCTTATTGGAGCAGAAGAGAGTATTAATGCAGAGAAGAGTCCCAGGATGTAGTTCCATTTCTAAATTCAATTCCCTGTCCCAGCCATGTGGTGAATAACATCTCACCTTAGAAAGCCCAAAGCCAGAAGCAAAAGCAGACTGTGTTGCCCAAGAATTGTCATAACAGCACTCTCTGAATACAAAACCTCTGCTCTAAGGCAGTGCTGAATGAAGAATTAAAGAGCTGGCACATTTCCCATCAATCTCTTGCATCATCTGCCCAAACCGGATACTCATAGAGAGGATGGGATCTACAGAGCTGGTTTATGACTTAAAACATGTAGGTTGGAGATGCCACAGATTATAACTACGAAAAAACCACTGAAATAAAAGACTTGTCAGCAAAGGAAAGCTGCACATCACAAAATAAAACATGGCAAAATTTCAGCACTCTGAATCACTCCTCTAAAAGACAGAAGGAACAACAGCCAGCTTTTTGCTTTTTTTTGTAGTGCAGCATCACAACCAATGGTCTGATGATGTAATGAAGAGTAGATACCTCCTGCCGCAGGATGAGCTGCAACAAGCCTGCTGCCACAGCAGTTTAACTGTTGGGGAAGTGGAACTGCCCCAAGCAAGATCTGTGTACTGAACAACAGCTGTCAGGGCAGGGCTATGGGGAGAACTAAGTGACTGTGCCAGTGTGCTGGGAGAGCAGCCCAAGAGGCTGGCAAACGTAAAGGTGAAAATGCCTCTGAGCACCACAGTGGAGAGGAGCTGTGGGTTTCCCTTCTTTCCTAGAGTGCTCAAGAACCATCAGCATCATAACTGTTCTTCAGCATTACAGGGGAATTACGTAGATCTCAAAATAGTAAGGAACAGCACCAGACAGAATCTGTACCCACTTAATTTAATGCTAAGCATTCAAATGAGCAGCTGCTCCTACTCTCCGCACTATTGCTCACCACAGAAACACACTGCCAGTTGGCTTACCTCATTTTTTTCCACCTCAGTTCTAAGATAGTTTCAGCTTTTCACTACAGAAATACCTATTGTGATTGAGGAGAATAGAGCCTGCATTTATATATTTCATGCAGCTCTTGGGTTTTTCTGAAGGAGAGAAGGGCACCAAAACATAAAGTATGTCAGAAGCTGCTGCTTCTCTGCCACAGGACCACAACTTACTGACCTCCCTGTTCCAGTGCAGCCCTCCAAGGCCTTCCTCCCATACTTGTATTCTAGTCAGCCCCTTCCAAGATATCTTATCTGCTATCAGCTTCCACAGCTATTTCCTCTGATGTAATAAAACCACACTGTACCATGGTGAAAACTTCTCCTTAAGGAGACAAATGTTCTGCCTTTTGCCCTCCCAACCCATTCTCTGCCAGGCACCCACGCCAGCGTGCTCTCAGTACCTGCCCCTGTTACTGGGGATCATCTCAGCCCCACCTGCCAGGCAGTCTCCGTTCTCTTACTCAGAGAACCAGCTGAATTGTTGATGTCTTCTCATGTTTTCTATATTTCCATCTATGTTTTCAGGTGGGCGGTGCTCCTTCAACCCATCTAATGTCATTGCTGTGTAGTTTTAAGAGCTTCTCCATAGGAAAGCCAACCAGGAGCCAAGGAAAACCTGGGCCCAGGCTGTGGCCAGAGCACAGTCTCACAGGACCTAAGAGCAGCAGGCAGAGCCAGGTGCTGACAACAGGCTCAACTGCTAGCCCTAGAGAGGACAAAAGGAAGACTCAGGGCTTGCACTCATCCAGACAGACCAGGTTGCATCAACAGGAGACAAGACCAAAACCAAGACTTCAACATCAGTTCAAGATCTACCAGGAAACTTGGCTGGAGACAGACTGAGCAACAGGCATGTCCCAGACAACTCAAGCAAAACCAAATCAGGACTCTTTTATGACAGATCAGACAAGTTCCGTATTTCTTCATGTAATAAGATCTCTGCCAATGTTGCTTACTACAGTGAAGTCAACTCTGATTTAAATTATAATATGGGGTGGTTGGCCCAAGTGATTTGCTTGTTCTTCTGCCCTGATCTTATCTTACACTGCTTTCATGCAAAGCATCATTTAACTTCATTCAGTTGTACTTTAAAAATGAATATGTAGAAAAAGGGTAGAAAATGTGAGGGCAGAGAGACCAGCCTCAGAGAATGTAACAAACAATACCAAACTGCCTCTAAGATTGTCTGACTGACTCTGAATGTCGATCAGTGTGAAGGAGCCTGATGTTGTTAGATCCGCTCCTCTGCAGTTTTCACAGCTTGCTTGTTTTGGGTGGCATCTTAGAGTCTTTAACTCTCCAGAATGTGAGTAAACACATGCAAAACCTTAAAGAGCAGCATTTTATAGTGTGAGATGTCTCTGTCAAGGTGAGAGGGAGGAAAGAGAATGCTGTCCCACTCCTTGGTGGGGAATGGGAAGGTGGTTCTTGTTGGAGCCTGACCCACATCCTGATGCCCATCTCCCACTCTGCAGGAAGCGAATCCAACACACAGAGCAGCAGCACGAGGCTTCACAATGTATCATGGCCCTTGCTGGTGCTTGAGTCACCCTTAGCTCTCATACAGGGTTTTCTGGTAGGGATGCCTGAGGACATCTTCAGTCCCCTTTTCAAGAAGCATTCCCTTCCCACCGGACAAGCAGCCTTGGTCCAGAGCACGCTCTTTTCACAAGACTAAAATGGGATGGATGGAGTGATATCTCCATTCCCTTGTGGATCAAAATTGCAAATATGTCACTGAACATCCCAGGAATGAGACAAATAACAACAGTTCCTGCATGGACCAGATTCCCTTTCTTTGAAGCAAAATCCTGGGCTGATCCTCATCGTCGCTTTACCTTCTGGTTAAAAATACCTGACCTTGTGAAACTTCGCAGCTGTCTCTTGGCAGCCAGCCCCTCCCCGTCCAGTCAAACACCCGTGGAGGTCTACTGAGGACCAGGCAGTTCTGCCTGTCTCCACGTGTGCCTGCCCTTGATGTGATATCCCCCTGATACTGGCTCCTCCTATTTTTAATCTTCTCCCACAGCTTGATAACCTACTTGTTATGCACCTACACGGACACAGCGCTAACGGGCCGGGGGATGGAGTGCGGGGGCTGGCGCTGGGTGGATGCGGCTGCCATGGACGGCTGCGTGCTCACCACCACCCTCTCTCTGCCCAGGGGCTGCGGCGCCGCGCTGAGGGGTTCCTCCTCTTGTAGCGCGGGCGGCTGCTCTCCATCTCTAGTGATGGATGGGCTTTGGATGCTGCTCGGGAAGCCGTGGGAAGGAATGCTGTGTGGTGCCGACACATCTCCCCGGGACTGCTGTTTATCGGGGCGGCGGGAAACACGCTGCCGGAATATCGAGCATTTAATAAGTCAGTAAGTGATCAAATAAATCAGCACTTCCCGCACCGAACACAAGCGGTCTCGTTCACCAGTGGGAGGCTGAGCGGCGGTGCTCCTCGCTCCGCTGCCCGCGGTGGTGTAAGAAAACCGTGGGTGAATGGGAGCTCGGGGTTTCCCTGGCACTCAGCCGTGCAGGCTGGGACTGCGGCTCCTGCCAGGGCGGGGGTGCCGCTGCTGCCTCCACCGCCACCGCCCTGCCCGTCCGCGCTCCTCCGCGGCTGCGGTGTCCGGTCACACCCGCCGCGTTACGTAACCGCTGGTGACAACGGTGGCTTTGGTTATCCCTCACCTCGGGCTGCCACGGGACACAACACAGCGCCGTCAGCCCGGGGTCGGGCGCAGGCTGCGCCGCATGAGCGCCCCCCGCCCCGCGCAGCCCCGCGCACCGGCAGGGGAGCCCCGCGCTCCCGCCGCGGATCCCGCTTGTTCCCCGCAGTGCAGCAGCGCCGAGCGCGGAGGCTCCGCGCCGGACGGCGGTGGGTGCGCGGGGCCGCCCTGGCCGCCAGCGCTGCGCCCAGCCCTGCGCTCCGCGGAGCACAGCGCGCACTGCCGCCCGCACTCGCAGCCCGCTGTCCTGAATGGGAGAGTGATTCCCACGCCCAGTTTGCTCGGAGATTTTCAACAGCTCTGTGCCATACAAGCGAGAAGATTCAGTCAGAAGAAAGTGCTTTTTTTTTTTTTTTTAATTAATTTAGTTTATTTGCCAGCGCGCCCACCGCACGAGAGGGTGAAGGGATACCCTATTCAGTCAACTGGGTCCTCCTCACAGCTGGGCAATGGCTCCCTGTTCCCTCCTTTCTTTGAAGCAAACGCTGCTTTTGGGGAACAGGCGATCCAGACTTCACCGGGCTCGCAGGGGTGGCACGGGGCATCCCCGCTACCTTTCTCTCCGTCTTCCCTGTGCAGACCGCCCCCGCTGCCCCGGGTGCGGGGGAGGAAGAAAGGCTGCGGGGGAGGAAGGCGGGGGGCCAGCCGAGGCGCTGCGTGTCCCCCCCGCCGCCCCCTCGCTGCGGCAGCACGTGGTGCTCCCGGGACGCGGGTCCTCAGACGCCCCCCCTGCTCAGCCAGCCAGTCTCCTTCGCGAGGAGCTTTTTATAGCAGCCCCGACCCGCTCCCCGATGGGAGGTTTCTCGCCGGGCTCACGTTACCGTGCGGGTGCGATGTTAAATCAAGGAGGGGGAGGAGGGGAGGGGAGTTCGGCGGGCGCCTAATTAAGAGCCGGCGTTAACCAGGAGGGCTAAAAATAGCGCCGAGCGCCGCAAACCACCCAACCGCAGACAGCAAGCCCCGTCGATCCCTGCCGCGCCTCCGCCGGTGAATGGAGCGGCCGGCGCTGAATGGAGCGGCCGGGAGCATGAATGGGGAAGCGCAGCGCGCCGTGAATGGGGCGGCGCGGCGGCCGCGGGGGGGCGCTGTGGCGCCGCGCGGCAGCAGCTGGAGCCCCGGCCGCGCACGTGCCGGCGCGGGGGCGGCTCGGTGTCACCTGGCGGCAGCGGTGGCGGCGGGCGGGGCGGCGGCGCGGGCGGGCTATAAAAGTGTCCCGCCGCGGCACATGCACACTTCGGGGAAACTTCCTGCCGGAGTGCCGGCCGCCATGGGAGGCGCGCCCGCTCCCGCCTGCCCCGCTCCGCCCTAGGGCGGGCAGCCCCGCGGCGCAGGGCGGCCGCCGCCGCGACCCCCGCCCCGCCCTGACCTGAGCTGCCCCCGCCCGAGGCAGCGCGGGCGGGTCCCGCCGGTACCCGGTAGTGCGCTGGGAGGTTCGGCGGCAGGATGAGAGTGAACGAGAGCGAGCTGAACAGCTCCGTCCTCCCGCGGGACCCGCCGGCCGAGGGCGCCCCGCGCCGCCAGCCCTGGGTGACCTCCACTTTGGCCGCCATCCTCATCTTCACCATCGCGGTGGACCTGCTGGGCAACCTCTTGGTCATCCTGTCCGTGTACCGCAACAAGAAGCTGCGGAACGCGGGTAAGGGGCGGCGGGGAGGCCCGGGGGCGCGGCCCGGGCTGGGGCGGGTGGGGGTCCCTGGGCCCGGGGGCAGCGCCGCGGCCGCTCCGTCTGCCGGAGAAACTTTCCCCGAGCGCGGAACTCCGGGCTGGGCTCTGTGTCTGCATCCCCAGCTGGCGGCTACAGGCTGTGGCAGATGCCAAGAGCTCCGTCTTCCCTACCGAGTCGGTAATCGAGCGGGAAAGGGTATTTTTAGCTCCCGCCACTGAATCCTGGCGCTATTTTTAGCTCTCGGCAGTTCCCACCTAGCAAAAGAGGATGGCAAGTAAGTCGTATTTAAGAATGAGATTGAGACACGGTACCGGGGATGCTGCCTTGGCATACAGTGTGTGTCTGTGCATGCTGGATGCTATTCTTCTGATTGATTTTCTTTGAGTTACAGAAATGTCTTCAGTAACAAATTCTATGGTTGGAGCTTCAAATCAAGCGAATGCGAAGTTATAAACATTGCAGGATTCAGACAGTTCCCTCCCCCCACCTTTGTTCGCCTCCTACTTGCTGTCTAGGTCTTTGGGGAATGGAAAGCATCTAACAGAAAACAGCTTTAGGCACTTTTAAAAAAAATCAGTCTCTAATTTTGACAGGATAGAATCTGTGCTGGTCTATTGAGTAAATCCCTCTTAGTTCATGGATTATTGGTCAGACAGGCAGGAACTTCTTCAGATTCATTCTGCTTTATCATGTCAGACCAGCTGCTGCGCACGTGTACCAAATCTGTGCACTCCAAACCCTATGCATCTTTCATTGAAAAAAATACAGGAGCATGGGAAGAGAGCTGTACTGGTAATGAAAGCAGAATTTCACTCCATGACAACTGAGAAGCTGCGTTTATTTTTTTCACAACTGGGCTTTTATTTTTTTCACAACTGGGCTGTTCAAGGTCTCCATTACTACTGCACTAAGTTCATTAGTTAATGGCTTAAAATTCATCTGAGGGGGAACTTGAGCCTGGGCTTTGAGCTAGCGTAAGAAAGGTATCTAGTACTGGACTCTGGCAGACAGTGGCATGCTTGTTTTTCTGAGGTTAATTCAGGTAATTCTAGTGGGTTGTCTGCTTCAGTTTCATTCAGCCACAGTGGAATGCCACACACAAGATCAAAATGAAGAATAGCAGATTTTAATTTTTTTCCTCTCTACAGTTGTCACTGATGTAAATTCTGAAAGCTCTGTTATCTTCATGCTTTCATTGGCAGAAATTCCATTCACTGGAGCTGGCAGGGCAACACGTGCCTGTAATTGAGAGGAGGCTCCAACTCCATAAGTCCAAGTGGGCACTTGACTATCTTTGTTCCTTGGAAGACTTTTAGATGGAGGGAGAAAGGGTTGAGACAGGCATATTACTTGGGTTACTCTAGGGGAATGGGTGATATTCTCCACCTCCTTAATTAATCTGTGCTTGGCACTTCTGTGGGTAGTTTGCAATATGGACAAGTCTGAAATAAACATGGTGACTTTTTCTGGAGACATAACTGAATGCTTGGGCTCTGTGTGTGCATATCTCTGCTGTAGATATAATGTAATCCCTCCTGAATCTCAACATGTGCTCACTCTTGCTGCATTTCTTGTTCTTGCCTTTTCTGTCAATAGTGACTGTTAAGAGCTGCAATAAACTGGCAACAGCTAGGAGAGTAGAGCATTCTTCTGAACATAAATTGTTTGAGACTGGAACGTGAACTAGATACTGCTTGACCCTCTGAAGCTAAGGATTAATTAAAACAAGTACATACTCAGTACAATGTGGTGAATAGTTTATAATCTTGATTTAGGAGAAAAATAGGCGCAAGTTTTTAAAGCTCTTAAGTTTGAGGGTTTTTCTCTTTAAAATATGGGGGGGTTAGTAAATTGATTAAAGGAATCTTTGGAAATAACACAAGTTTATAAAGGTGTTTTAAGTGTTCTTGAGTAACTCTGCAAAAACCTGTGCCTGGGAATAACTTTATTTATGTAAGCAGCACCATTTAATTGGGCCTTCAATTAGGACTTAGTCAGGCAAATAAATTTGTAACAGGAAGTAAGTATTTAGAAGACCCTGGCCTAATATTGGTAAGTTTGAAGACTAAAGTCTCCCAAGTCTTGTTTTTCCTAATTCAGATTATTCAGGAAGAGATTACATTGAAAATAATCTGATTTATCCATACAACTATTTTGTAACTTGGAAATGCCAAAGGCAGTTACAACTTTTTACAGAAATGTAATAAGAAAGAAACTTCTACTTTTGCAACAACTTTTATTAATTAAGTCTTGCTGGCACATTTATTGAGGAAAAAGGACACAGGATGAAAATTCCACTGGAAAAAGGTCAGGGAGGAACAGAAGATACCTCCTGAAGAAAATGTATCTCACTGAAGATTTTCTTCCCTCTTTGCAAGAGAGGACTAACAGAAATAAAGAGTATTTAACCCTTTCACAAAAAGGTGGATTTGGTGGGGGAAAGCATCTTTCATCTCTGTCCTACTCTGTATTATATGTATATGTATTGGAAGATACTACAAATTGAACCTGTGGACTTACAATTTAAAAAGTGCATTGGGGAATAGTAGGAAGGCCTAGAAAAACCTTCTCAACAAGTGGTGTAACCTTCCTGACAGTCAGAAGGTTAGTAAAAGACACTGATCAAAGCAGAGAAGTCAGTAACTCAAAGAAGTTTGTCTCAGCAAGCGAGGAGTGTCTGATACTACAGACTCCTTCATAGGCACAAGCATGGCTTCAATAGATGCTCTTCTAGACACAGAAGCTGATGATGCAACTGGTAGGATCCTCTTTTATTTAATGTACTTGACTTGTAATAAGTTTCATAGTTCTGGTCTGTTATTTCTTTTATGGTGGCTTGTAATCCAAGAGGTGCCTGACACCAATTCAGTCCTGATGGGAACAGCTGCAATTTAAAGCTGACCTACACAAAGACTGAATTTGGTTTATGATATCTGTAATCTTTTAACTTTGAAACAAAGTTCAAGGGAAACATTCAAGGCATAAGGATTTTAATGATCATATCTTGGTAGCGTATTCATGCAGCTTGAACTTTAAACTGATGTGCCTTCTTTAATAGCCAATTTTCAAAAAGAATGAGAACAGATCATTTTAAAAAGAAGTTTTGTGTAAATCCTTGTCTCATTTACCCTTATAAATATTCATAGATCAGAAATAAGGTCATTCAACAGATCCACCCTGGGAAGATGCAATAACTAGCCTTAGGGAAGGTGTATTAAGAACTGTTCGTACTTTTAACGAGTGGAATTTTTACTTGAAACTATCAACATCAAATCAGAGCATCTCAGAAAACTGAGAAGATCATTTAAGTGATCTATGTAATACTACAGACAAATTTGTTGATTGCTGATATCCTTATGCCTTTGTTGTTACCCACACCAAGAAAAACAATGCATCAAGAACAAGGTGAGGGAGCAGTTCTAAGCCTTTGACCATGAAGATTAGTTTTCTGCTAGTGACATTAAGATGTCAACACACACCTGTTCTTTTGGTGACAGGTAGATTTGGGTGTTCAGTGACTGCAGGACTGGACCATTCTTAAAGTCAGTGAAGAAAGTTTTCTTGAATGGTATTACACCTCTTGCTCTTCTTGCTCTTCCTTTTGAAGCTGCTCTCTTGGCCTGGCGGGTTGCTTTTTTTCTGGGTGTTTGGTGTGCTGAGGTCCAGAGGTTCCCTGGCAGCCCCCTCCAGTGGAGTGCAGTGTGGGAAGGGAGGCCCAGCAGCCTCAGCCTCCCTCCTGTGTGCCTGTCCTGTCTGCTCACGCTTGGCATGGGCTGGGATGATCCAGGGACTGGTGCCAAGCTGGTGACTAGCACCTACAAATCAGGGCAGAAAGCTGCTTCTCACCAATCTCTGTTCTGTGCTAGGTGTAGCTGGATTTTTGTACTTTTTTCTAGTTTTCCATGTCCTTGGCCCAAATGTTTTGTTGCTAAAACTTTGTTACTAGTGAAGAAGTCTTAGAGGAAGTTGGACATTGCTGAGGCCCCCGGGGCCCTGGGCAACAAGATGCAGTTAATTTCTCTAGGACTACACACATGCTTAAACTTACCTATGTGTGGTAACTACTTTTCTGAATGAGGTGGCAATGACAAAGGGAAAAAACCCCAATGTTTGCATGCTCAATCTGCCTCACCTGCTTTAGATCCCAAGAGTTCTGTGAAGACAGCTCTGAGTGCTCAAAAGAATACAATGAACTCAAGGGTAATATTGAGTAAGGGTAATCTCTCTAAAATCTCTTCAGATCAGTGAAGTCACTCTTGAAAGAACTAGCTAACACAGCTACTTATGATTTTTTTTTTTTCATTCTTTGCTGAATACTACAACCATTGCAGAATTAGGGTTGGGAATCTATCAGTTAGAATTTAATTTTGGAGGCTTTTCAAACTGGCCCTGGATTTTGATTCAAGCGGTGTAAGAACCTAGTTGAAGAGTGCTCCTCTCTTAATGCATTTTCTAGAATAAAAATTTTAAAAATAAGGATGGAGCTATCTATTGATAACCAGATTGGAGATATCATCAGCCTTTTCAGAAAAATGTTGTTCTTGATGATGTTTTGTTTTTTAGTTTTAAAATTATAATATTAAATGCTTTAGTAAAGATTGTTTTACCTAATAAATGAAACTCCTTTTGTGAATTGAAACTAATGAAATCCTTCTTTTTGTCACAGGTGAACCTTGGACTTCATTTTGTGCCCTGGGAGACTGTGGGTAGCCCAACAAATCCTTGACACAAGGAAGAGAACTTAGAAGATGAAGTTATAGCAAAAATTCAGGGTTCTGATAAAAACTGAGATATTGATGGCAATGAACATTATTTCAGAAATTAATAACTTCCAGTATTAAAAATGGTAAGCTGGTTGGGAGAAGGGGAAAATGTCTAGAGGAGATGCTGAATTTTGCCAATTGTTGAACAGAAGTGAGCATAAAAACACAGTTTCAATAAAGTTGTTCCTCAGACTGGTTTTGATTGAATAATTTACTGAATCAAAAATTTACTTCAAAGGCTTGTTTAAATGATACTGTGCTGTTAGTGACCTAAAGGTAGAGGTGAGTATTCCAAATAATTAATAATTTATTCTTACTAACGTGTCTGTCAAGCTGAGGTATTTATTCTTTTTGCAAGATTCTGCATTTTGAAGTTTTTAGAGACATTGCTTTTTCTAGTGTAGCTGCTGCCAGTGGGCAACGATACTCATATGCTCTACTCTTTGCTGTCTCTTTTAGGTTATTTTTGAGGAGTTTTTCCTTTTCTCATAAAGTTTTTTTATCTTTAGTTTTTTCACTAGCAATATCCAATTTGCTTCTGCTCTTCTCTCTTTCCTATTTCTTTTCATGCTGTCCAACTTCTTTCATAACACAGATACTTCGTGTCTTTCCAGCGGTCAGACATCAGCAAGTCTAGGTTAGTGACAGAAAATGCTGCCAAGAGAAGGCATCCAGTGCTGGGATGGCAATGTCCATTCTGTTTCTCAGGTCAGGCTTGCTTTCCTAGGGCAGTAAAAACTTTGTGGCGTCAATGCAATGCTAGGCATCACAGTTTAGTTTTGCTATGTCAATACGAACTTGTTCCCTTTGCTGCTGGCAGTTTTTCTCTTCCAGTCACATCTCTGAGCTGTCTTAAATACCATGTTTCCACTCCTGAGAAACAATTACAGACCTCTGTTTCAGGAGGACAGGTGTTACTAAGATTTCCTCAAGATAACAGAAAACATATTGCTAACAACGCAGAAAATGTTTGCTTATTGAATGAACAAATGAACGTGTATTTAATGTGTGTAGTTAAGTAAAGCTTGGGACTATAATACAAATGCTGCTACTAAAAGATCCAAAGTTCTTTCCAAATCTAGCCCTCCTAAAGTCACAGGTAGACGGGTGGGATAATCAAGGTTTCAAGTAGAACAGCAACTGAAAGTAATCAGCAAAGCTCTTTACAACATTTAGATAGTAACTTCTGTAGCTTTGTGGTAGTCACTGACCAGCATGTGTAAAAAGTTTCATGTTCTATAGGTTAATGAGGAGACAGACTTCCCTTCCTTGAAGAAACACTTAACACCAGAAGTAAAATTTTTCAGCTCATTCTTTTAATTTTATGAATTTCCTAATACAGTACCAGGTTGTATAGTTAGATATGCTTTTTGAAGAATAGGTGTCAAACTACTGGTCTTCATAAAAATTCAGGTCTTGATTATATGAGAGAATCCTGTACTTGAGTTGGGAACTTGAATTTGTTTGGGTTTGGGCAGGATGGTGGGTTGGGTTTTCTTGGGGGTGGAAGACTCATCTTTTCCATTGCAAGAATTCCACTAAAGTCCTTCAATGCTTCATATGGACTCTCTATCCTACCTGAGAACCCCTGTTCTCTAAAATGAGAGACAATAGAACCAGCCAATTTTAGACACTTATATGCATGACCAAGCACTGAAATTCTCTAAACACAGACTAAGCAGCTGGAAAGGTTTATGGATGTTTTCAGATTAATTATATTTTCAGTTAGCCCCTTAACTGGCTGTTCAGTTACCTTTGTTGTGAAAGTTGGACTGGATGTGTACTTTTTTCATTTAGGCCTACAGAAATCCCATTCAGCATGATGTGTACATGGTATTCTGCACATGGTGCTAAAGTATAAGGTCTGTTTATGTCATATCACATGGGGTTGTTTGTTTGTTTGGGGTTTGGCTTTGGTTGCAGATGCAAAGTTAGCAAAATTGATTTGTATTCAGGGAGAGGTCACCAAGCAGAGGTGGTTTGCCCCTGTGCTGACAGAGGTCAGCTCTATGCTTGGTTTTGAGGTCAATGTGACTTCTTTTTTCATCTGCTGTTTCAGCTGCACCAAGTAAAAGCCTTTTGAGGTTCTGGTGCAGCTGCCAGAACTTTGTTACTCAGCCAGGCAAAGTGGACAGCTCTGTGGAGATGAACCAAAGTGGTGAATGGGCATGAGTACTGGGATCAGCTTTGAAAATTGATATCCAGTCACACCGTGCAGAAGTTCCACCAAGTCTTTGCATTCTGGGAAAAAAAAGAGTATTCTTTTTCCCCAGTAGTGACTACAGGTTTCATTTTATGTTTGTTTTCTAGAATGACTGATAAACTGTTTTCTACTCCTTAGTTTAACTTGATTTTTAAGGATGTCTTCATCTCCCTGTCTGTATTTGGGAGACATTTTTCATTTTCACAGGTTAAGGAGTCTAGTACAGCTAGGGTGTGACATTTTTATTAGGAGTACTTTGAAAATATGGGAATTGCATACTATGAAGAATCAAAGTTTGCATAAATGCAAATGAATCATTTGCTTCAGTTGCATTTTTCTTTTATTTTGGATGAAGAATTCATGTTCTTTATTTAAAGTTAAGGCATATTAATGTAAAATACACAATCTTAATTATAGTAATTATTTACATTAAAGATGTCTCTCAGATTATCTCTGACAGTGTAATGTTGAGGTCTGCCTTCTGTAATTTGAGTATTGCAATGTGCATCAACTAACATGCAGGTTCACATAATATTAATCTACTTTTCAAAACCTAGGTTCTTCCCCACATTACCATTACTCCATATTACATCTCTGAACCTTCCCTGAATCTGTCACTGAATTAGCTCTCACTCTGAACATAGGATTGAATGGGATCTTTTCAGTCATCAAATACAACTTTCAGGTGTTGTGGGTGTTCATAGAAATCCTTTTGGAATCACCTTGCCCCAGCTGAAGAAGTGTTGATACATTGGAAGGTGGCTTAGTGAGGTTTTGGATGCTGCATGAAGTGTTCAAGGCCAGGTTCAGTGATGCTTTGAGCAGCCTGGTGTAGTGGAAAGTGTCCCTGCCCTTAGCAGGGGGGTGGAACTAAATGATCTTTAAGGTCCCTTTCAACCCAACCCATTCTATGATTCCCATTGCCATTGGGTGTTTTCTGTCAGTTTATATGCTTTTGCCTTTGTACTAATATTACACAGCATTGCTGTTCCTGTAATGAGAATGAAAGTATCACCTCTTGGCTGTTGCTTTGCTAGTCAAAGGAAGGTTGATAGACTAACAGAGTGTGGTTTCTACAAAACCAGCTTTCCCCTTTGCAGGGAAGCACCATCTCCAGAAGTATGCCTGATCTCTGGAAATAACTTCCCTAAAAGTGAAATCCTGGTTTTACTGAAATCAATAGCAAATCTCCTGCCAAGGTCCTGTCTTGCTTCACTTTTTGTCTCTGCAATACTTGCCCAGTGAGTAAGAAGGCTGGTGTACTGCTCATAGCCCTAAACCCTATGTCTGGTAAGCAGAGAAGCCTTCCATAACTCTGGAGCTGGAATAGGATTTTTGTTGTATCACTGATAGTGTTGTAATAAAGTTGAATACAGGTAAGTGACTGAGTCATGAGTGCCTGACCTATATGTCCTGAGGGGCGTGCATTGTAGGAAGCCACTTACAATATCATGTACAGTAGGTATGCAAGCTATTATGTCTGGAAATTGATGCTTCAAGAACACACTTGGGAGTAAAGAAAACACAAGAGACCACCAATGGTTGCTACTTTGCAGGGTTACAAATGGGAATTGTTACTTAGGACATAAGACAGTTTTACTTGTACTAGAGTTGTCTGGTCAGATCACACAAGTATATTCTTGATATATTTGTCCTTTTCTACTTTCTAGGAACTTGTTTATTACATTCATTAATCCGAGTAAATTGGGGGTTTGCTGCTGAAGATGTATAGATGGGTGTTTCTGTTGTGAATCATATCATATGTGTATGATGTTCCTTTGGAAATTTCTCAGTCTGGCTGTCTGTGCCCACTAATTTTTCAGTTGTTTTTTTTTTCCCCTTGTCTGAAGAACTGTACTGTTGAGAATCTCTTCAGTGCTTGTAAACCCATCTTATTCTCCGTTCCTGATGAGGTAACACATTCCAACATCTGTCACTAAGGATTGTCATGGCATTGGCTGTGTCTTGTCTTGGGTATGTACAAAACCGCATTTGTATTAAAGCACATGTAAATCCTACTGATTTTTACCATGTTGCAGAAGTTATTCAAACCAAAGGTTACTTAATTTTGTGTAGTTTAGGTTTATGAATTTACAGATACTCATACATCCAGAAACATTTCCTCTAATTGGGTGTTTTTTGTAGAAAGACCTTTTCGTTTAACCTTTTTTTTTTTCCTACTGCAGCATCAGCTGGCACATTGTAACTCATAATTTTGTGTATTACTTGTGGATATACACACTCCAGAAATTAGTCTCTCATACACAGGAGAACAATATTCAGCATTTCTGAGGAGAGGGAGGACAGTAATCTTTACGTTTGCAGCACCTAGACACAGGTGGTGGCTTTAATTCTTAGGATAAATTAAAAGAATTTTGTTTTTTTTTTTTTAATTCATGGTTGTTAAGACAGCTTCCCATGGGAATTTTTGTATTCATGAGTGTCATGTACACATAATCTTCATTGGACAAGCTCATTCTAACTGTTCTGGATGCAAACTTTCAGGACTACAGAGTTAACAAAGTAATCCTCGTCAAGCTCAGTAAAAGAGCTTTTCATCTCCTCTGTATACTGGTAAGTATGGAGAAAACAGCAATTTATGTCTTAGCATATATTAAATATCTAATGTAGAGCTCAAAATGCAGTCTGATTTTCTTACTCTTGCAGCAAGAGTTTTTGAAAAATTTTTTGGCAGATAATTGGGCATTTTGTTTTCACTTACAAGTTTGTGTACATACTGTTGTTTTTTGCAGCTGTTCTGATTCCTCTTGCCCCTTTAGTGCATCCCACTGCTGCAGTGCTTGATAATGACTATGAACATTTTGTTGATTGGTGGGAAACTGCCTTGATTTTCTTAATTTTTGTGGCACAATAATTGTCTCGTTTGTAGGCAATTTCCAAAAATATTTTGTGTTTACCTAACATATCCACTTTTGTTCCTGTGAATTTGACATGCTTTGCTCATCATGCATTTGCATTTTTTCTTTGGATGATCCATACCTGTTATGCTGAGGATGGCATGAAGATGACCACTCCTGTATTGAAGAACAATTTTTCACTAGCTTGCTAAATTGTTTTCTGCTGGGTTTTTTGTTTTCCTTTGGTTTTTTTTTTCCCCTACATTTTTCCACTGAGTGTGGATGTCAGGTTTTTTTCTGAAAGGCTCTTATTTTAGAGTTGTTGTTGACTCTGGTCTCTCCCTCATGGTCCCCTTTACACGTTCTGTCAAAACTGATATTTATACACTCTGTAAAAATAGGATTCTGAGATGCTGCAGAATTCTTGGGGGCATTAGGAATACTATCATTTTAAATGAAGTGCTGCTTTTTAAATTATTCCTGCTAAGAATTTCTAATGCATAATTTGTGACAATCTACAGGCGATTATACACTTGTGCAAAGCTTGCACTTGTACCTTGTTAATACCACTCGCAGCTGTTCTTATCTGCAACATGACCTAAAGCTGTGGCTGAATCTTACAAATGTGGACATGCAGAAGTATGAATGGAAAAAAATGAGGCATACAAGATAAGTTTAAGCAACCTAGTGGGCGTAGAATTTGCAGTCAGCTTGTTATTGGTGCTTGTTTTCTACTGGGATGTCCCATCTGTCACAAGAGTGATGCATCCTTTCATTGCAAGCTTTTTTCATTGCTAGTGGGTGTTTTGTTTTCCTTTTCTCAAGCTATTGCAGTGGCAGGCCTTTGCTGCCAGAGTGTTTCCTGGGGTAAAGCTGCCTGAGCATGTCTTTCTAGTGCAGACACAACTATCACCAAAGCAGTGAATGGATTTCTAAGATCTTCTGCTTATATAGGTGTTCATATACCCCATTTTTATCAGAAAAATTTCTTGATGAAATTCAAATTTCACAGAAATTTCACCTGTTTCTCTCATTTGAATTGCTGATCATTCATTGTGATGACTGGACAGAATATTTGCTTACTTTACTCAAAAACAAGAAACTTGCTTGTCTTGCAAATAAATCTCCAAATCATAGATTTGCTTGTGTTGTTTTTGGTCTACTCTCTTATACAGGTATTCCAGTGAACTAAATGAAATTTTCAATAGTAGCATTGCAAGGCAGCTCCAGTATGTTTCATTTAAGCTAATAACCTATTCTGAAGACATATTTACAGTATTATTTTAAGGATTTATTTTGTTGGAACATTTTTACGTATTCTTTTGAGAAGTACAAATGCAGTATGTGATCAAATACTTTTTTTATAAAAACACAAAATGTTGACTTTTAGTGCACTGCAAATAAATGACTGTCTAATGATCATGTCTAAAGTAAAATTATTTTGTGACTTCTATATTCAGAAACTCTGAGCCTGTACTGAGGAAAGAAGAGTCATATGAGCTGACAAATTAGGAATGCAGTGTAATTGCAAAAATTGGATTACTATGTCAGCTATAGTAGGGCGCTCATTAGTCTGTAATCCTAAACCCAGCCTTCCTCTCACAGGTCTAATTATTGAGTTGGTTAATAAAAGTAAGGTTCTACTCTCTGCATGGGTACCTGGATGATTGCTTGGGGCTGGAGTCTCTCTGTTTGAGCAGAGACTGCTCTCAGGATTAAAGGCCCCAGCCCACACCCAGTGATTAGAGCTGCAGTAATTTTGGTGCTCCTGGTGGACAGAAAGGGCCCCGCTGCAAACTCTCATTCTTGCAAGGTGATTCCAGTCCACAGGGTGCCATTCAGGTGGCAGCCTCAAAATGATGCTGTTCTTTAGTGCTTTAATTTCTCTTGCTTCTGGAAAAGAAATGGGACTCTTCAGAGTCTTTCCAGAATATTTCAGGATGAGTTTTTTGCTGTTAGTGTAATTTGATAAGTACAGTTGGTAAGTATTGATATGGTTGATAAGTACCCTGACTTATTTGCCCTGAACTTAATTATTCAGCTTAAATTTTAACTCCAGCTTGGAATTCTTCTTGGCCACCATGCAGAACAGTACATCTACTCAAGGATACTCTGCACCATCTGCAAAATGGATGTGCATGGAGCTAGATGCCAACATAAAAAAGCCTTGTTACAAAGAGGCTTTCCAGAAGGGTCTTCACTTTTGTTCGCAACATCTGGCTTCCACCAGGTTTCTGATCATCTTAGATTGAACTGTTAGAGGAATGCATTTGATTCAGTTCTTGTACTTGATCATTATCTGACAGGGATAATGAAACATTTTGTTGCTCGTAAGTAAAACAAAACAGCATGTTATCCAGCATGCCCAAAAGGTTTATATAATACATACAAGTAGGCATAGTTAATTTTGTCTTTTCTTCTTGCTGTTTTTATTTTTTTTTTCTCTGGGGTGTTCAGCAGCTTTAGGTTGGTTTTCCAGCTCTTCAACAACAAATGGCAGCAGTCTCTCCAATGCTGTTATTTTTGCTCCTTTGGAGGACCAGACTTTAAAAAATCTTGTATTGAAATCCTAATGAAAGGGCATTAGTTGTCCTTTTCCTTCCTGTTTTCCAGAACCATCTTTGCAATCCTCTGTAGACTTCATTGACTCCATATCCAAACTCAAAGTTCAGATGTGACCTTTTTCTTCCAATCTCTCTCCATATGTTGAATACTAAATTTCTGAGCACTTGCATGCATGTCACCTCTGTCTTGTTCTCCCTGAGATTTTTGCTTTTAGGACTGTCCTTTTTGTTCTTCTATCTGTCATGAACAATTTTCCATATTTATTCCCAGCCAAAGCTTATAATTCATTGCATTTCATTTGAAATTCTCATTGATCTTGCTTTATGCCATGATTTTCAGGCTATCGGTGTAGAAAATAGAAATCCATTGGCTTCTATTGCTTTTTTGCAGTCCCTAGACAATTTTTTCCTACATATGTTTTCTATATCAAACCCTGTTTTGTTTTGTTTTAAACTGTAACTATGTTTAGGAAACAATGACTTTAAAAATTACACTTTATCACTTCATATATTCTGCATCTACATAAAATGCCTTCAGTTTACAAATCATTGTGAAACATGAGGAATGTTCAGCTATGAAATCTTTTCTACATGTACAGATGGGCTTGATAGCATTCCAGTTAATGACTACTACTAGTAGTATCTGGAAGAAAGTACAGCTACAATGCAACTCCAGTCAAAACAATTTCCAAAGACAGAAATTTTTTAGTAAGTTAGAGAAAAAGAGTTGAACAGAGAAAAAGAGTTGAACAATCTGAAATACAGCATTTAGGATTTACTGATAAGTATTTGTTGATTCTTGCTCTTCAGCCTTTTTATTTTTTTTGGATTATGGACACTGGACAATAGAGTTTGCTGGGAGTTAAGCTATTTAAATCAGCACCTATTGCTTTGTTTATTGTCCAGACAGATGGCTTGTTTTAGTGGACCGGCATTGCCTTCAAAATTTCATGTACTGGCACTGTTCAGAAAGGAGGGGCTATGGAGAAGAGAATTAATAGGAATTTTGAAATTAATCTCAATGAAGTGAAGCAAATGGTAGAATAATTTTGAATATGACATTCCCATTTTCTAGTTTTGGGAATTCAGAAAAAAAATCACTGCATATTTTTCTGTCACTAGTGACTTTTACTGATACAGTTAACTATTGCTTGGATCTATTGATTTCCCTGATAACACTGTAAAGCCCTTCAAGCAGCAGTAGTGTATGCATTGTGCAGACCATTGACACCAAAAAAAGATAACAGAAGTATGTAATAAAAAAATAAGAGTAAGTCCTTTCTAAGTATGGAACAAAATTTTCCAACCACATGGTTTTTTTTCAGAATTCTATCATTAGCTTGGGAAGCATTTTCCAAGAAAATTAATTACTATCTGGAACTGACATCAGTCTGTTTTATTTGAACTCATACTGTTTATATGTTTGTTGACCTTCTTTTGAGGCATGTGCAATGCTAAGTAATTTCTTATCAGCTGAGAATGAATTTCCTTCTTATTTTACAACTATTTGTCTCTGGTTACATCCACTGTTGTAATATTGTAAAAGCCCAGTTTTTAAGCCATTTTTGGTCTTCACTATTTGGGTGATAGTGGCTTGTATGTAGCATTACAGTTCTGCTACTATATTTACTTGTTCGAATACTTTCTCATTCTTTTGTCTTGAACAGTCTTTTGTCCCAGTACGACAGCCATAGTTCTTTATCCTAAATAACTGCAGAAGATATCATCTTTCACAGCCGTAAAGAAGCCTTGTACCAAACTATAACTGCAGCTTTTCTTCCAACTTGGTTTTTCATAGAATGAACATATAGTTAATGCATTTAATTTCTTTTGCTACATCCCCAATTTTATCTGATCCATCTTTCTGCTTTCTGTCACTTACTTTCTTCAGTGTCTCCTCATATTCTCTTTGAATTTGTATCTTTTAGCTATTGCATGGATGCCTGTAGTGTCCATCTTGTTTCTTTTGTCAGTGTTGCACTAATCCACCATTGATTTTATCCCCCCCCCAAAAAAATTAAAAAAATAGTGTGTGTCTAGCATGCACATTTTAGCTGAGTATTTTTTTAAATATCCTTTTTCTTTCTTTCAGAACAGCTAATTTTTTGCATCACTTATTTGGTCATCTGATTCTAAATGTTGCTTGTTATGTGTATTCTTCTTATTTCTTAATAGTTGTGTTAGCATGTTCAAGATCAATACAATGCCCACAGCCTCACAAGGAATTTCAGGTGCTGCATAGTGAGATTTATTTGAGTGATGGACGCATGTTCTGACCATGCCTAGCATGGTTTGTTTAGCATATTTAGGTATAGCAAAAAGGAAGCTTTTTCAACTTCAGTGGTACTGTAATACTTTTTGAGTGAAACTATTAAGATCTATCCTTATTCTGGACTGTTGCTTCACTAAGGTCATTTCACCTTGGGCTTTTTGGATCCTTTCACATCTTATGTGTGTCAGGTAAGGCAGCGTCAGACTGTCTTACCTGAGTGAGACCTACTATCTCTGTAAAGTGAGTGTCCATAATAATGCAGTATGTTGACTTCAAGCACGTTAAAAAGCTTGAGACAACCTCTAAATACTGTGAAGGATACTAAGTTTCTCTGAATCTCAAGCCTTATATGCTATTTATTCTGTAGTACTTTAGAGATGAGGCAGAGATTTGTGAATTTGGGGTAAGTCACCTGTTCTGAATATGGGAAATTGTGATTTTATTGTGACCCATTACTTCAAAACTTGTGGCTTTATATAGAGTGCAGGCTGTTATCCTGTGTGGGGCCAGGAGTTGGACTCAATGATCCTTGTGAGTCCCTTTCAACTCAGTAGATTCTGTGATATGTCATTGCACGTATTAATTTCTGAACTTCACGTTTTATACTGTCCCTGCTCTTTTGTTAGTGTTCTGTGAGTCTGTCAGTATGCAAATCAGTCTTGATCTTCCCATACATTTTGAAACAATTTTTATGGAGCTTGTGAAATTCTGTAAATGTACCTTATATGATGCATAAACAACTTTGGAACACTTGAATTTTTCTCCAAACATCCTTTATTATAAATTCCTTTTCCTTACAAAAGTCAATGAATATGAATAATCAATGAATATGTCCAATACACCTTCAAATAATGAAATTATTCATGTAATTACATGATTTTTTTATAATCATGTACTGACACAACTGAAGTTGCACAGCTGGTTTTGGGTGAAGTGATAAAATGAAGATAAACAGTAAGGGATGTTTGCTTTATATTTTTTTCTTTGATTATTCAAAAATGTGTCATTTTGAGAGCATCAGTTAGAAGGCAAGGCTAGAGGATTTCATGAGACTGTGATTCAGCTGATCCTTGGCTCAGTTACATCATGGTCTTTCCAGTATAGCTGTAACTAAACATTTGTTACTGGATTGCAGGTAATGGATACTGTGGCCTCCCTCTAAAACATCTTAATTTCCAGCATTTTCATATAATACTATTTAAAACTCCTGTGTCCATTTGTCTTTTTGATCTGGTATGTCATGAAGATAATTCACTAGTGATACAAGTCCTGTAGGTCATGGGAATTCTTTTAACTTTATGTCAGCCCTTTTAACCACACTGTTTAATTGACTTTTCTGCCTCATATTGCCTATCCTCAATGAAAATAGAGCTTTTAGAATTTTTCCCTCAAATGACAATTCAAGTAATGTCTAATATATCCCAGAATATATTTTCGGTCACTTTTTGCATCAGTACCTAAAGCTTGTGCTATTCTTCACTGAGCTGACCCTAAAATCTTCATTTTACCAGGTGGAGTGTCATCTCTTCCACTACACTTCCAGGGCTTTTCATACTGTTGAAAACAGAAACTTCACAGAAGATACTGTACTCTGCAATAAGCAGTAGATGGGCTTGAGTTGCGTATCCTTCCTTGCTAGATTGCTCCCATCAAAGTTGCCATTGTTTGAAAGTGTTTATCCAAAAAAAAGCACTCTTCTGTACTTGCTGGGAGACCTACAGTGCTGCTTATCTACAGGCAGTTCTGTCTGTTTTCTCTTAAGACCAGCATGTCTGATGATCACATTCAGAAGACTGCAGGATATCTGTGAATAGATTTACTGTAAAATTTTACAGGTCTCCTTTAGCTTGTGGATTTTTAAACTTCTAATAAAGTTGTTTATGTCCTTGTAAACAAGGTGAAATACCAGTCAATGGTGACTATGCATGTGTGAAAATTCTACTGACAGCCATAAAGTAGTCATGACATATAGGCTTGGAATAGCTTTAAAATCACTACACGAAAAGCTAATACTGTTTGCCACTCTATCTATGGTCTTTGCCTCTTAAATTGCAGGCTTCAGAACTTTCTGGAAAGTTTCTGTTCTGCTGACACTGATGTTTATATGTTGATGTTAATTCTAAGGGCTAATGAGTGACTTTGACTTAGAAGTATTATCATCAGAGAGAATTAACAAGCTTTTTTTACATTAAAACATTAGTCTGGCTCTAGCAGCCAAAGGTTCTCTCTCATAAAAGCTAAGTTAATCAGAGAAGACTCCTGAAAAATCTTGTCCCTGAAGAAGATAAGTAGCAGAGCTGAGGTCACAGAGTACACCACAAATCAAGCCCCTTGCATGGCTCAAAGATTTTTTAGCACAGCTGTAAACTGTAAACAGAAGTTTTCTAAGAAGCATTTCAGTGGTCCCTCTGTTTATAGTGCAGTGATTAAAAAATTGAAACTCCCATGACCAGTTTAAAGGGAAAGACAAATATGGAAAGAGTCTTGTTTTCATTTCTACATGCCTTACCTACCAATTTGAAAAAGTATCTTTTAAACCAGAAGAAAAAGATGAAAGAGGCTTTTGTTTATGGCAGGAGAAATTAAAGTACATAGCAGTAGGAATAATATTACCCATTTCATGCTTTTATCTGTACCGCTCATCATGGACTGAGCTTCTATGTAATAAATACTGCAAAAGAACCAAAAGCAGACTTCCCTCTTAAAAGGGTTACAATTAAGCCATTATGAACTCAGTTTGTGCAATTTATCAGTTTATTATGTGAAGTCTGATCAAAGCAGTATTCCAGAATTCTCTGCTAATCATTCATTCCAGATGTGTGTCAGAGCTATAACTTGTATTACAATTGGACAAGACATGTGGCAGACTGAAAGACTGTTCGGTGTTTATGTACTGTGTATGTCATATACTAAGGGAAATATATCCTATTATGACACATCTTTTGTATTGCTCAGAGCAGCACCCCCTACAATAATAATTTCATTTATAATTAACATCTGTATAGCTCTGGCTGCACATTTTCTGCCCTCTCTGTATATGAGAATACACCTAATGATATATTTATCTTCAAACTTAATTTCAGATGGACTGAGTATCTCAAACTGTTCTGATCAATTCAGTGTCATATTTCATCTATTGTATGAAAATCCAGAGCCATCTGCTTCCTTGAATTTGGCTGTGTGGATTTTTTACCTTGAACTGAGATTCTCGGTGCATCTTAATAGCTGTGGTATTGCCCACATTTTGTTGTGTGAAAGTAGGGTGTCTGTGCCACTACAGAGTTTAGCGGTTTTCTCCTTAATCTGCTTTAAATCAAAAAACCACATCTTTAACTCCTGTTAGTTCCCTCAGCTTTAGGTACTGGAAGCCTGTTCTAAGGTCTCATCAGACTCTTCTCCAGGCTGAGCAGCTCCAACTCTGTCAGTCTGCCTGTTAGGAGAGGTGCTCCAGCCCTCTGATCAGCTTTGTGGCCCTCCTTTGTTCCTACACTGGGGACCCAGAGCTGGATGGAGTGTTCCAGATGGGGTCTCACCAGAGCAGAGCAGAGGGACAGAATGCCCTCCCTGTCCCTGCTGGCCACGCTGCTGTGGATGCACAAGCCCAGGACACGTTTGGCTTTCTGGGCTAGGAGCACTCATTGCTGGGTCATGTTGAGCTTTGTGTCAACAACAGCCTCAAGTAATGCTCCCCAAGTCAAAAGTATTGACACTGCAAGACTGCAGTTCAGCAACACTGAGAGGTGGAAAGCAAGTACCAGCTTCTCTACCCTGACTTTGGAGTAGAGAAAACAGCAGGGAAGTTGGACTCACAGGAGCGTTGTTGAGGTAAAACTTTCCAGCTGAAGAGCGTACAGTGTACTACCCTCCTGTACTGTTTCGGGCAAGCACAGAGTTTGTGAACATCTGTAAGTATTGGAGGTTTTCTATTTCTCTCCCTGAGATAAAAGATTTTTTTGTGTTTTGGGAGCTACTGACTGGGAAATAGTTCATTCTGTCCTCTTCAGAAAAACCTGCATAGGTAGGCAAGGCTTTACAGTTCGCTGTAAGGATTTTTTAGAAATTCAGTTCCTGCTGTCTTTCAAATATAGTCCCCTCACAGAGAACTCACATTGTTTCTTTTTTCACATGACCGTTTTTGTACAAGTGAAGAGGACAGAAGGTGGTCACTGATGGGTTGCTTTGGTTTAGTTATTTTCCAGACAGCATTCTTTTTCAGGGCAGTTCCGTTTAAACACGTAAACGTGTTAAAGATATTGAATGCCCCAGTCAAACAATGCTTATCCCTGAAGCTAACATATGTTGAAATGCTTTTGCAGTGCTTAGCTATGTACACCACTGCTGAAGTGTCTGGAACTGAAAGCCATTACGAAGATTGTTTTGTTTTGTTTTTCTTTTTTTTCTTTCTTGTCTAAACTGAATTTAAGATTAAAATGTAAACAAACAGAATGCTGACACTAAATTTGCAAGAAGTCCCAGGAATACTTCAGTTATTTCAGATAGTTCTGTCTTCATCTTATTGCAACACCTCCACAAAAGCAGATCATGATTGATGTATTAAACATCTAGGGGGAAAAATAGCTTCAGTGCCAGTTATACTTGAGAAGAAGAGGCAAAAGTATTTTGTTTTCTATCCAGATACTCAAGGCACTTTCTGCTCAAATGACTCAACTCTTCTTGTGGTAAATGAAGTATTCAAGATGAAGTTCCTAAGACATGTTTTCTAGCAATAGTGACTGAAAGATTTCTTATGTCACTGTGTCTACATGCCTCCTATGCCCATGCTCCAGTCACTCAGATACATGGATTTTATCTAAAATCAAAATCCCTTCCAACACACTGCATTCCCCTTTGGCTTATCCTTAGCTGCTTGAATTGTCACAAAAATCATATTAATAAGGGCAGCTGCTTTCCATCAAAATAAAGCTTGTGATTCTGCTTTATGAGTACTGATAATCCAAAGCTGTTCACATCGATTGCAGTCCAAAATTCAGAAGGAAATTTCAGCTAAATTTTTTAGGCCATATATGTTTTTGGTTTTTTTAAGTTAATTCCCAGGTCGTTCTACATTTTACCCCATCTTTCAATATTTTTCAAATAAAAGTTGTTATGAATGCTATGAAACAGCCAGGGGGTTTTCTGGTTTCTAAAGGCAAATGGATGGTTTGAAAGTGGCAAATTTGACCATTTCCAGCAAGAAAATGTTGACTATTTTGTGTCAGTGATTCCTTCCCCTAATCACATCTTTTAAGCTAAATGGCACTTTTTGCAAGTTTTCTTTTTTTCTCCCAAAATTTCAAAGAGCGTGACTGTCATAAGGGAACATCATTTCTCTTTAGAAACGAGATGAGGTTGCTACCTCAGAGACTGTCAAGCAAAATCTGCCTGATGTATATGCTTTGTGAATAATATCATTAGCAACTGCATGAAGCAGAAAGTCTCTTTAGACTCCATCTGCATTGTAGTTATCCAGCATGGAAAAACATCTCACAGCAGTATTTTCAACATTTTAGAAATTATATAGCCACAGTGATTGCTGTCTGATTTTTGCCTGGCATATAGTAGTGACTAAAAAATGATCTCTCACCTTACAATGGCTTTTGAATATTGAATGCAATGTATAAACATGACCTGAAAAAGAAAATATGAAACATTTGGGTACTTACAATATATATATATATATTTACACTTTTGTTTGTAATTGGAAATTTTGCTTTGTTCCACTGTGTGTCTCTTCAACCCTTTAGTCTTTGGGGAATTTAGGAAGCAGCATTAATAACTCCCAAAATACTAGATGTGTCAAATTCTATAGTGATGAGAGAAAACAGCTGTAGGAAAAAGTCAAGGAATCAATCTGCCTCTTGTCCTACCTAACACAGGGTCAGCTGTACTAATATGACCCTAAAAAAGGATCTCCTCAGCCAATTCATTACAGGATTTCAGAATCTTTCTGCTTAATTCTGTGCTGTAAGGTTATGGAGTAAAAACGGAGTTTACATCTATGCATGCAGAAACTCCTTTCTCATTCTCTTCAGAGTTGTTTCTCTTCCTGCGTCCAATGACATGTGAAATTGATGAAGAGAACTCAAAAGTATCCCCATCAATTTGTGGGGAGCCTATCTTTGTCACATGTCTGTGAGGCATACAAAGACTAAAAATACATAATCATTTTCCAATAACATAATAGGAGAAATATTCAATTGCCCTTTATCCTTCACCCAGGACTTTATGAAGAAAATTCTCAAAAGATTTTGACCAGATAGAAATCTACTTTGGGTCCTGTCTTATTGAGATGTATGGCAAAAATGTCTACATATGTTGAAATGTTTAAAGTTTTTGAAGTCAAAATCTTTAATTTTATATTATATTAGGTTTTGGTTTTGCTTCAAGATAGATTATAACTTTTTGAGAAAGAAAAAAACAATTTTTAATATTTTTTTAATTAAAAAATAAGAGTTTTTTTCTGTAGCTTGACAGTAGCAAGGTATGGTTTAACAATGAAGTTTCCATACTTGTGTATTGAAAACAGTATTTATCTTCTTGCAGAAGTTTAGTTTGGTTTTTTTTTCCCCGGAAAGTTTGTTTCCAGCACCCTACTGATGTTAATGATCCATTACTCTTTCAGAATTCTGAGAGCCTAATTATGAAAGCTTGGTAAGTTTGATATGTTGCCAAATTCACTTTCAGCTTCTGTTTCCTTTTTCCTGGTTTGGTCTTGTAGAATTTATTTGTTTTTTGTAAACATGTGCAAAAAAGCTCAGTCTGATGATATTTGAGTAATGGTAAGAGCACCCCACCTTGGATGATACACAAGTCACTGTCCAGAGCAGTTCAGTGTGCTTTTTGCAGGCAACATCTAAACAAATTACATAAAAAAGGGAAAAAAATATCTTTTTGATTGCTTTCCATTCTGCTGAGGATAGGAAGGGTAGATGGTGCAATTCTGTTGCAATTTCTGAGAGATTTAGTCCGTTTTGTGCATAAAATAAACAAATTATTATCTCTAGAAGCAAAACTTTCTATTCTGCCTACCAAGTACTAAATCTATTTTTACTGATTAGAGGCTTGAAAAAAGTCTTCCAACCTTTTCACATGTCTTGCCACCTTTCTTACATAAAGTCCTCATTTTATCAGCCACGATTTTAATGACAATTCTTCTGGAAGAAAAACTAGGTAACAATTCCTCGGTAGATATCTCTAATATTATTTAATCTTTTTTCATCTTCTGAAATCTAATTTCAGGTATTCTCTTTTGAAGAAGTTTTCCATCAAATTATGAAATAATAACTCTATATGTAATTGAATCTGAATTCATTTCAAAGGCAGTATTAAGATGATGAAGTAAATGTTGGTTGACCCTTCATATTTGGAAAAGAAGAATGAATGGCAGTATTAGAACAATCATGAATTATGCACCAAGTCATGATAGTGCTGCAAAACTTCAGATGCTTGAATTTGAGTAACACACCAATCATTATTAGAGAAACTGGACCTCTGCAGTTCAACCCCCAAGTCAAATTCTTCCTTTTGATCCATTTTTTGGGGGGTATTTTCCTGAAGCCTTAACCTTAATCATCTTCTGCTTTACAGTCAGTGGACAGCTCTGCCCATTATCATTGCACCATTCAGCCTGTCAGAATTCATTAGCATGCCATCTACAGAGAACTCCCTCTGCAACCAACTGTTCGTTAATTCATCTACAGAAAACTCTGAGGAATTTTGTTAAAGAGCCATTTTAGGCAAAATATTTGACTTATCCTTCCTTTGGCACTATTTAGCCAAAGGTTCAACAAACGTCAGATTTTTACAGCTCACCCACACTTGGTAAGATTTTTTCTTCTTGAGATTTTGAAATAAAGTGCTTTGTTAGCAATGATTCTGGCAGTGGGCAGATACTAAAATAAAAATCATGCAATATTATTGCATCAAGCTGTTTAGAACTCTTTTCTTCCCTGTAGGGAATTTATCTTCAGTTAAGTACACTAAAAATAATAAGTTGCAGTATCTTTCAATCTGGAAGTTCCATTATTACTTGATGTACCTAAAGCATATCTTTCTGAGATTGCTACAGGGCGTTGAAACTCTTCTTTTGGAATGAAATTTATTAATTTTTGTTAAGCTCAACATACTTTTGTAAGAATGTTTCCATGACGATGACCAGTGTCTTCTTTAACTGAAATGAGCTACTTGATTTCATTCTTATATTGCAGTGCCAAATAATTTAAATAATAATGGACTTCAGTATTGTATTTAAGTTTATAAATAAAATTCCTATAAAATTTTTTCATCTTTTCTTTTTACCTTTATAGGAGTGTGAAAATAAAACAGTCTGTCATATGCAGGAGTTTTCTCCTTAGAAAATGAATATTTTTTTAAGCCAAAAATGCCTAGGCGATTTCCTGAACAGGAGGTACACTGTATTGTGTCAAAGAACTAGACACCAAAATTTCTACAGATTAAAGTACCAACCAAATTTGCTGTAAAGCAGCAATCAAACTACCTCAGTTAGGAGTAGAGTATCAGAGGCATCTATAAAATCAATGGAAATGCCTCAAGGAAGCTGGTCAGCTGAGGCAGAATTCCCCATCAAGTTTTTTCACAAAGTGCCAATAGAGAAGGTTGATAATAATGAGCACTATTATTAATTTTCTGAGACATGTTATTTTTCTCATTAATCAAACATCTGGTTGCTATTTGCTCCATTCCCCTAGTAACTCGTTCTGGGTTTCAGTTTGGTTACTGGGATAACTACTCATTCTTAAAAACATCCAATGTGTCTGAATCACTGAGAGGAAGAGAGAGGCCTATTAATTATCACAGAGAAGGAACAACGTGAGCGGTTTCATTGAAAGGTATGAAGTTTAATTTTCCCCAATAAATACACAGCAGTGTGGAACATCATGATGGAGACACCAGAAGCCAAAACAATGAATGTATGTCTTTGCAAGTTGGAGCAGAGATACAGAGGATTAAGAAAAACAAGACATGATTTCTTGCTTCTCTTTACTTCTTTTTTTAAAAAAAACTTGATTAGAAAATAAAATAATCGAAGCTGTCATGCTTATTTTTTGCCTGTGGAATCTGGGTGTGCAGGAGTTAGCTTTCTCTCCTTTACACTTAGCAATCTTTTGGAAAAAAACCCAACAAACCAACACAGAAATAAACAAAGGAAAAAAATCCCCATACCCAACTCCAAAAAATCAAACTCCAAAGGAAACAATGTTCAAAATCTGCCATTTCTAACCAATTTGGAAAAGTTACAGAAATTTATTTATCTGAGTTAAATTTTGTCCAAAGGGATAACTTTCACTAAAATAATGCCTGGAGAAAACAGACAGAATTCCAAATGTAGACTCCTCTAATGAGAGCTGAGATAAACCAGCAAAATCCAGATAAGTCCCATGCACACACAAAGACTTTTATTTTAATATAATTGTACAATAGATTGTAGACTCTGTAGGAACGTACATTCAGTGCAGAAAATTAGAAACATTCCATTGTTTAGCCTGATTTAATAATATTTACCACTTGCTGGGTGCATTCAGAGAATGGACTCTCAGGCCTGTGAGAAAATCTGGTCACTGTAGTGACGGTGGAAATAGCAATGAAGGGTCCTGTCTGTTCCCCAGAGCAGCCCCACACAGGAAAAGGCCACATGTGAAGCATCTCAGCCCCCTGACCACGTCCCTGCTGTTCTCTGCTGGCTCTGCAGAGATAGCAGTCACCTTCAATTGCTCTTCTCCATTCACTGAACTTAGAATTTTTGGCGGCTCTAGAAAGTGCCAGGATCAATTCATGGCTTCACTGTATTAATTATATAAAGCTTAGAGGCAAGCTTGGATGGGGCAGATCAGGCTCTGACTGCAAGGCAACAGATCCTCACTATTCCCAGAATCTCTGTAGTGAAGATTTTATTGATACATCTGAAGTTTTAGAGCTTTTCCAAAAGTGAAAGATTCACAATATCAATACAAGTTCCAATCAACATCTGCTCTGATTGTTTTTAACTCAGTACTATGATGTGAGTTTAAATAATCTGGAATTTCTGAAGATTCATCTTTTCCTCACTCTCTTATTTTAAAAAGGAATTAAAAGCCCATTGACATCAAAAATAAAATGTTAGTAAAAATTTCAGTATGAGTTGGATCTGATATTAATTATTCATTAGAAAATAATTTCAAACTCATGGATTAGGTTAGGCTTTAACATGTTCATAATAAAAAAAAAGGTATATTAAAAATATATAGTTTTTAAAATAAAAAAATGCATTCAACTCGTTGTCATTTCCACTACCAGACACTAGAGGGGAAAAATGTTCCATGTTTTTAGACCATTAAGATGCAAACTAAACTGTAATGTATTCCATTTTTATGCATCACTTCTCAGAATAAGAATGAAGAGTATAATACATTTGTTATAGATTTTCTATTTGTAGCAGGAAATGATTAATTATACTGTATTAATATTGTTATTGATTCACTGAATTAGCACTCAGACATGGGGTTCCTAACAGCATTTGTTACTAAATAGTAAGCTGGCATCAAAATGTGATACAGTCTGATTATTTAATCCTTACAGAGCATGAAAATCCATTAAAATACAATGTATTTTAATTAAAATGTAACAACTTTTTCCAGTTGATGGTAGCTTGTTCCTTTAATTTCTATGTATGGATAAGTTCTTGTGAACAGGTTCATTCACGGAAACTGCATGTTTTCTTTTCTATGAAATATATCCACATTTTCATGAGCGCAAAGAATTCTTCCATACTTGTAATTGTGTTTCTTAAAACAAGTCTGACAATTTTTGTTTTCTTGAACTCTACACTCTCTACCTTCTGCTTTACCACAAAAATAAATTTAAAAATTGGAATACTTAGAGCTTTGCAAAATCCAAATACTTTGAATATTCATATCAAATTCATATTTCACCAGAAATAAACAGATCCTTAGAAAATTCAGTGGTGTTTTCCCCTAGACAGGCACAGAAAGCAGAAATGTTAAGTAGTGATGGGTAACAGGTAGAACAACAGATGTGTGCAGTGTGCTCCACAAACTAAGCCAAAAACAGTTCTAACCAGGTGTTGGAATATCTTTAGTACTATAGGGCATGTAGCATTATAGGGCAGGATGAGAACCAGGGGGTTGTTACCTGCTTCTTTTCCCTGTGTTTCTGGTAGAACTCCTTAATACAACTGCCATTTGTACTGCTGACAAATGTGATTGAATTTCTCAAAGAAGCCCGAAGAAACTAGATTTCTTCTTGCCCCTGGACCTGAGCTCTGGGCATCCAAATCCCTGTGGTCCATTTTAGAAGCTCAGATTGGTTTATCCTGTGAAGACAGGATCTCTCACCTTATTTCTTTTGCTCACTCTCTACAGGCTAGTTTTGCAGAAGGTGTAGGGATACTCCAGGTAGGGCAGAGATGTGTGGTGTTCTGTTTTCATCTTGATAGATGCAAGAAACAGTGTAAAAGGGAGGAAAGATAAATAGGAGTGTCAGCCAGGAGAATTACTCAATCTAATTGGTTACCCCTTGTCTGAGTGCTACAGTACAGTGAGAAATGATGCTGTGCTAGTTCTACTAGGTGACAAAAGATGAATTGACAAGTAAAGAATAATATGAACTCCTATTTGATACTCATTTGGTAGGTGAGAAGACAAGGCTGCAAGTACACTTGGGGGCCACGAAGGTAGAAAAATGTGATCATAACGAGTGAAAGAGTGACACCTTTCTCCAAAATTATTTGACTGGTTTGTTGTTTATCAGGAGTCCCCAAATTTTTCATGAGATTATATTCTAAAGTGTAAGTATATCTGGACATGAAGGAAAATACCTCTAAAACCACATTGGTTTGTTTAGTCATCTGGAACTAGTCAATTTTATAGAGAGACAGCCAAATGCAGAGTTTGAATGGGATTCCATACAGCTAAACTGAATAACTAAGATTTAATACTTTTATTTATTCTTTTACAAATGTAAATTTATAGAGATTTTTCTGGAAATTATCTTAGCAATGCTTCTAAATTCCTATGCCTCTCTCAAATTTAGGGCTTTATTTTTAATCAAAATGTGCAATTAATTAGATAAACCAAAGCAACACATATATAAAACTAATACATCTATAATGGAATGATAGATTCCATTATAGATGTATTACTTTTACACATATGTAAAAGTTTGTAATATATTTGATAGATGAATGATAAAGGGAGCACTTCATATGTTTTGGACAGTTTTCATTCACAATTTATAGCAAATGTGGCTCCTTAGCGAAGCTGAAGCAATTTCCAGACAATGATTTTTAAAAATGAGTAGTTGGATTATCTGAAAACATATCCATTGCTGATGCAGTTATTAAATGTCATCCTCAGTTTTAAAGAAGATTAAATCTCTCCTGCTAATATCAATGAGGCTGATGTATGTTCAACAAGGGGAAAATATATCCCTAATGAATGAGAGTTGTCACTGAGATTTCTGATTATGTTAACTAGTAGTTATGTCTGCTATTCTGTCACATTGCATTCTAACATTATTAGTCAACAACTTTGTCTATACTATGAGTTACCAAGAAAATGCACCTAAAAAATCAGTTTTGTACCAGAGTCAGACTTCTGCCATAAACTGACTTAGTACAAACTTAAACTCCTCTGATACTCTTATAGGCCTTTATCACAGCTACCTCCATTCAATTTTGCTTTCTTCATGTAGATGGAAAAATATTTTTTCCTCTATTCTGTCTTGTACTGTCATTTTAGTTCTAGGCCAACAACCCTGGGTAGTGCCTAGTGTAACAATTGGGACATTTTAGTACTAGCTGCTGATAGAATAAAATAGTAATTGGCTGGTAATATTTGTAAAGCCACCTCAAGCTGCTAGATGGCCAATTCCAGTTTCAATTGGTACCAAATGTGAATTTAAACATTAAATGCAGCTTTGAAAACCTGAATTAAAGTTATTAAAAAAGGCTATGATTGAATTTGCTGCAGCTTCTTATTCATGTTGTCTCTATTGTCAAATCATTACTAAACCCACTCTTCAAATGCTTGTGTTGTACACATTGTGTACATACATAACCAGTTCTGTATGAACAAAATTAAAGCCTACATCATGCAATTCCTAGCACAGCTGGATGGTCCTTGGTGGGGTCTGTGTTGCACGTTTGGGCCATTTCTGATGCAGCTAAATTGACTGTAGACTCTTTTCTAGCCAGTTCCCCAGAGTAGTAAGAATCAAAGTCACCTCTGTGTCTTGACTAGCAAGTAGATTGGAAAGTACTTCTTTTATACATGTACAGCCATCTTTCCACTGCAACTCACAGTGCAGGAAACATGTTGGCTTGCTCCTTAGAATAGGCCACTGTCAAATATTACAGACAGCTTTCATAATATCCTAGTTTAAAAAAATGACAGTAAAGATTTACTGCTGCCATACACTGGGTTGCTAGCTTGTGCACTTCTTTGGTCAGTTTTGGAATATTACAAAAGAGTTCTCTCTAGTAATTTTTTTTTTTAAGCAGTTTATACTTGAGTTAAATTTTTGTTTTGAAAGGGAAGACTGGTGACTGTGATCAGCTGATTACTTATCCAGTAGTCATTTGTCTTATAAAAATCAAAAATGTCCAGTTACTTACTTCTGCATCTTCCCAAGTTATCTCTCCTAACTGAGATATTTTCACTGAATCATGGGACACTAGGTTGGAAGGGACCTCAAGGGGGACTAATCTTTTTTGGCAAGATTAATTTTTATTAGTAAAACCACAGTCTGGGCAAGATATCTCAGCACCGTGTGCAGTTGAACCTTAAAAATGTCCAGTGCTGGGGTATCCCACACTTACCTGGGGATATTATTCCTGTCCAGATTGTTCTCATTGTGAAAATTCTTGTGTCCAGTTGGAATCTTCCCAGGAGTAACTTGTAGCCGTCACCCCTCATATTTTTCATGTGACTGCTTGTAAGAAGGGAGTTATCTTAGCCTTTAAATACAGGAACATGGTGATAAGGTCTTTCCAAGCCTTCTTCTCTGAAGGCTGAACAAAACTTGTCCTCTCAGGCTTTCCTCACAGCCTTACAGTCATTTGATCACCTTTGTGGCCCTTCTGTGAACTCTCTCCAGCCTGTACACTTCTTATTTGTATGGTGGGGACCAAAACTGAACAGAGCATTCCAGGGACGGCCCGACAAGCACTGAGCACAATGATTTCTCTCTGCCTGCTGGTGATGCCCCCTTGGTGGTGCCCAGCATCCTTTCTCTGCTGCAGCAGCAAACTGTTCACTCATGTTGAGCTTGTTGTCCACCGGACTTCAAAGGAACAAAAGCAAAGCAACCATTGTAATCATCAATCCAATGCTGATTAACATTTGAAAATGGGCTGCATGTAGACTGCAGATGCAAGCATTAGGAGAGAGCTGCACTGCATTCAAGTCCTTAACTTAATATTTAACTAGGATATTTTTTGTGGGCTAATTCATGGACACACATGTGAAATGCTAAATTTACAGATTATTGGCTCAGATTCTTGGATATCCATCTGTTTTTCCAAAAAAAAAAAAATTTAAAGATGTCATCAGAACTTTATACTTGACTTTTATTTGAGTATTGAATTTTGAGAGCAGATTGGTTTTTAATATCATTTGAAATGAGTGGAGCTTGACAGGCGTGTAAACACTATGTGTAGTTTATTGCATGAAAAAAGTACCTAGTATAGGGTTGTCTCAATATGTTTTAATCCACACTTGAAAGCTATCTAAAATATTTTAAAAACATATTTCAAAGGTAAATGTTAACTTTGTGAAGCAACAGGAATCTTCTCTATGCCCACATTATTCACTGGATTGATGGCATCCTTTAATTATAAAGCATATTCCTAGTGATGGCTCTGGCTGGCTCTTTGCAGAGTTTTTCACAAGTAGTATGATCACAGCTCTCAAAAATTCAGTGGGCAGAATTATGGTGTCCAATATGAAAATTCAGATTGATTTGATAATTTTGTCTCAGAAAAACTTAGAAATAACTGAGGATCTTGAGAAGTTATTCTCCTTAGATGTGACAGATTCCAGAGTCATATTTTGCATACAGATATGATCTGGACCTGGGCCAAAGCTTTTATCTGTACATTTTCTAGCTTAATGGAAGCTTAAGAAAGTTTCCTCCAAGTCTGATCCCTGACTATATCAAATATTTGGGCATATTGGCTCATAGACTCAGGACTCTGAAGAACTTACCATTTCATTCTATGCAGATCTTACACTCAGTGATTCTGATTTATCTGGCTACAAGAGCTGCCTGTTATTTTCAGTGTTTAGCGCTGTTCAAGTTGGCAGTCATCTATCCAGAAAAATATTGACGATTAGCAATAATAGCTGAGAGAATAAAACTTTTTGTCTAAATTATATTTATTTTAATTCAAATGTACAGAGTAAGACCTGAACCAAAATAGAATATTGCTAACAAACAGAATTCCAGCTGGTGACAATTACAATACCCCCTGAAATACTATAGTATTTTTAATATGTATGGGGAATAACTAAAAATTTTTTTTTCACAGACCTGTAGCTCAAAAACTGGCCAGAAATTAAATATATATGCTGAACTGTTGTGTACCCCAATAGAATGAGATTTGTGAATAGGAGAAATAAATAGACTTCTAAAAGCTCAATGTCTCATAAAATTTATATCTGTTCAGATTATGGAACAGAAATTTGTTCCTGTGGTAAACATTGCAACTTCTGATTACAGTAGATAGTATACATCATTATGAATTGAGAATTACACATGCTTCATTTTTTAGTCCTTTTTTTGTTTGTGCATATTGTTCAAATGGTCTGAAAGCCAGAAATGTGGATATCTTGCATTATGATGGATGAGATGATTTAAAGAACATCCTCAGTCTTCACATACAAAGAGCAGTACAGATGAGAAACAGGCCATAGAACCAGTGGATTATTTATATTCTGTCAGCTTTCTGAAAATGCTCCTGCTATGTGATGTTAAAACGGATTTTTTTTATTAAATAAAAGTTAAAAACTAACCTTGTTAAGGATATGATCATCATTTTTAGTAAGAGTTTCTATTTTTACCAAGACATTATGCTGAAATTATTGAATAGATTTCAATATAATGAAATTGGGGTTATTTAAAAGCCCATAGAATAGTAATGATTGATTTTAGGCCTTGATAAGGACACATTGTCAAATGTACAAGACTTTAAAATTGAGAAACCACTAAATGGATTTATTCTCAGTGCCTGCAACTGTGTATGGTTTCCTCAAAGCTGCTGTGATTATGTTGATTACTTTAAGCAAACATATTTGGACCTGGAAGTTTTTCTCCAATACAATCAGAAGAAAATGCAGAGAAATTATGCATAGGAGTCATCACCCTTTGCCTTCCATCTACCAGAATGTGAACACAAGTCCAGTAGCAGTACTTTTCCTACAATGATCTTTGCAGTTACAATTTCTCTCAAACCCAGAACCCTTTTTAGAGGTGGTAAGATGAATGCATATTAGCACAAACACTGGCCCTTTCCCTTTTTTATGTTCTTTTATAGCTGGCCTTTGCCAAAGGAATACAGGGCTATAACAGGAAGATTCATTCATGCTACTAAATCTCGTGTGTAACTTGCATTGATTCTTAAACGCAACACAACGAAGAGCAAATAAGACAATTCTATTCCCAGAACAGTTAACTTTGCAGGAGAAAATGTCAGACTTGATAGATTTGTTAACTTCAGTGACTGCACCAACATTTTAATGACACAAAAAGTATTCACCAGTTAGAATAAAAAATTACCTGAAAGATTGAAAGTAGGTTTAATGGTAAAGTTTTGAAAAAGAACATAAGCATTTTTCTTCATTCTTTCAAATATTTAATGGTTCTGATAATTTTTTATAGAAATTCTAGTACAATCTCCATGAGACATTGCCATGTGTTTATAATGTCAAGATCACCAGGATAGGGTATTTTTATTATAATTTCTGAAGACTTCCAGTAGCTAGATAAGAAACGCATTCAAATCCATTTTAGTTTACACTTGCCACTGGCAAAGGCGCCTATTTTTTATTAACTTCATGACATAAAAACTTCAGGACAAAAAGCTGTCCATCATTTAGTGATGGGCACTGTGATATCCTTTCATGTGTCTACAAGACTAAGGAATATGAAACATTTTTCTTCAGAGGCTGTCTTTTCCCATATGCCATCCAACATCAATATATCTTTATGAGAAAAAAAAAGCAAAAGGATTGGTCCTCAAGTGATTAAATTATCTTCAAATGCCTCATTCTTTTATTTTTGCAGCATCCATGCACTGAAAGCAGAGCTTGTCATATTGAGCTATCATGTCCTCCACTATTTGTTCCTCAAACTGCGGGTAGAACGGGAGAAAAAAATCAAAGAACAGAGAAGGAAGCAGAATAATAAAAATAATAATAGCCAGGATAATTTTGGAAGTGATCCATCAATTTTTTGTCTATAGAAGTGGCATATCTTCAATATCTTCTGCTGGCTCAGGTCAGGCTGGACATGACCACACTGCAGCTGTCTTAAGATTACTGGAATTAGCTACAGCCCTGTCCGAATGAAGGCAGCCATTCTTTTGAAAATAGAAATTTTGCATTTCTGAGCTTTTAGCAAAATCTATAACACATAAAGTGGTACTAGGTGCTAGGGTTTTTAAAATTAAATTCTTGATCCAGCCTCATAACTGTGAGATTTTTAAAAAATAATCCCTTTGCTCAGAAAATTAAGGTAAGACTCTACAGCAAACACTGATGCTATAGTATAGTAAGGCAAAGCATCACCCATCAGCCTAAAAGACACTTAAGAACTTAATTAATGATTTTTTTCTCTGAAACATCTTGCAGACTGAGGTACGTCTCCATAATTAATTTCTCTGGTATGTTGTATGAGAGTTTTAGACACAGAATTTCAATTTATTTCTATACACAGTATTCAGTCCAGATAGTGAAAAATTTCTGCTTTCTGTGAAAAGCATTATTTTCTTTTCATTTATCTTTGTCAGGAAAACCAAAGCATTGAGATATCTGGTTTCTTACCCTTGAATTTACTTCAAAGGATTATTCAGACCCTTATATGAATGAATCTATTGGGGTATTTTATTCATTCTTAAAAACACTTGAGTGCAAAGAAATTAATTCAGTTTTCAGAATAGTTAACTTTACAAGAAAATAGGTTATACCTGATTTTTGAATTTTGGAAACTGAATCATAATGAATTCATAAATAGAAATATAAAGAGATACTATGTGAAAATAAAAACCCAATGTACTAGGCCCACATTACACTTTTTTTATAATTATGCTACTTTTTTTGGATATGATTTCTTTAAAAAATTATTTTTATTGCTTCTTGGAATTTTCTTCTAGAAAATCATTGCTTTGATATCACTACACTCCAGGGTTTTTTGGGGGAGAGAGTGAAATGACTAAAATAATAAAATGCAGTAATAGCTGCTACTGTAAGTTTCCATGTGTGTTCCTTGAAGGGTTTGATTGTGTCCAATAATAATAAGTTTGAATAATATACAATACAGGATGTATTTATGTTTGGTTTGATAATTCTGCTAGATTTCTGTCATTGGCTCTTTAGGGGATTTGGATTTCTTCTCATTTCTATGAAGTTCAATAATCTCAGTGAGCAAGGTTCTGTAGGGAGCACTAAAAGGTCACTATATAATAATGTGTTCTCAGTGAATCATTTTATGTATGAACAATGTGCTTATAAATGATAAAATACTAATGCAGTCATTTAATACTATAAACCCTAGTCCCAATACTCTATATTTGGGCAATTAACTGAAATAGATGTGAGGTTGATTTGTAATTTGAAGCCATGTATACCATGATTTTTGAAACTTAAATCTTGAATGGACTGTAATCAAATTTACATCAACATCTAAATTTTTATTATGAGCTAGGGGCAACAGTGATTTCAAATAATCTTCTCTATTTATAGAAACACAAATCCATGGCAGTCACTACTTTTTTCCACCATATAGCTAAGATTTTTTTCTAGCCTTGTGTAGCCTATATTTCTTCTTTTTGGGGACTTCAGCTTGCTAGATGTCTGCTGGAAATACAGCACAGCGGAGAAGAGGCAATCTAGAAGGTTCCTGGAGAGTATAGGACAGCCTGGTAAGTGACCCAGCCAGTGGAGGTGCCCCACCAGTGGGTGCTGGGTATGAGCCAGTGAACAGGAGCTAGCCATGTGCCCAGGTGACCCTGGCCATGGTGTCCTGGCTGTGTCAGCAGCAGCGTGGCCTGCGGGACCAGGACAGGGATTGTCCCCCTGTACTCAGCACTGGCGAGGCTGCTCCCTGAATCCTGCGTCTGGTTTTAGGCCACACACTGCAAAGAACACATGGAGGGGTTGGAGCCAGTCCAGAGAAGGGCAACAGAGCTGCAGAAGGGCTGAGGTACAAGTCCTACAGGAGAGGCTGAAGGAACTGGGATTGTTCAGTCTGGAGAAAAGGAGGCTCAGAGACAACTTCACTGCTCCCTACAGGCACCCAAAAGGAGGTTGTGGTAAAGTGGGGATTGATTTCTGCCAAGTCTCAAGTGAAAGGATAAGAGAAACTGGCCTTAAGCTGTGCAGGGAAGGTTCACATTACATATTAGAAAAAAAAAAACCAAAACAACAAGCCACTGATGGAGGGGATGGGCTTGGAATAAGTTGCCCAGGGAGGTAGTGGGTTCACCATCTCTGGAAATAATCAAGAGACATCAGGATGTGGCGCTTGGGGATACAGTCTAGGGGTTATTATGGTTGGGTTGATGATTGGACTTGTTGAATTTGAAGGTTTCTTCCAGCCTTGATTATTCTGTGATCTCGATGAGGAAAAATAGGCTAAGATGCACAGGATATTAATTAAAGGACATTGAAGGTATACTTCTGCAGTTTATGGTAAAAATCACAATTGCAATAACTAACTAATTGCATGAACATAAAATGGTTCAACAACCATTTTACTGTTATGGTAGAATCCAAGCATGAGGAGATGCATTTCACAGTGAACCTGTTCTGCTCTCATGCTTCACCTGCGGAGAGACTTTCCAAAATGCAGTTCCCTGGGGCAGAAGGGAAGTGGAGCAAGTCTCTCCCCATCATGCTATCAAAAGTGCATCCATTTCTCTGCCCATCTCCCAAGGCTGTCAAGGTCCTTCTGAAGGGCTGCACGGCACTCTGCGTTGTCAGCCTCTCCTCCCAGCTTCGTGTTCACTGAGCTTGTGAGGAGGCATCTGCCTCTTCATCCAAGTCACTGATGGATATGCTGAACAATACCTTGGTTTGTTCCTTTGATACTGGTCCTGCTTTTGACATCTTCTCACTTTTATCCCACTACTGAAAAACTCACATAACTACTTGTTTATGTGAATAAAGTTGGATGTATTTGTTCCTTTTTTTGACTTAGTGGTTTGGCATAGATTTTTAATTCCTTGCAGACTTGCAAGAGATATTTTCAGGGACTGTCTTTAGAATGAAAAGTTTAACTATTGTTCTTCTCTCCCTTAAGTCTGAATAAGGGTATTTGTTACCTTTCCCCTCACTCTGCTTACCACATGTTGTTAGTAAAGGCATATGTGGGTGAGGTTTATCTCCCAGAATAAAGGGGGAATTACTGTCCTCAGAAGCAGGATCAATAAAAGCAAGCACCAGCCAACAGGAAGGCATTGAGAACAGAGCTTGCAGCTACAGCAAGAACTGGGATGGCTGAGAAGAACAGAAAACTCATCAGGCCTAAGAAATGAGAAGAGGACCACAGGAGACCATCAAAGTATGGAAATGACAGAAAAAAATTCTGGAAGAAAGGAGATGCCTTAGAAACACAGGGAGAAACTGGTTTGGTTGTATTGTTCTCTCTCTTACGCGGTTTTCTTCACTGAGCTCAATATAAGAAGGTTGATTGATCTGTTTTAAAGCTTTGACCAGATCAACATTCTTCCAGAACAAACTTACAGAAAGCAAGCTTGGTAATAAAATTTATCTAAAAATACTGTTAAGAACTGACAGAGTCCTATTCCAGATACTGGAATTTATGAACAAAAAAATCCACTTAGACTTTCCTAAAATATGAAATCAAGTCTATCAGGAGGTGACTATAATGCCAAGAAATTCTACTATTGCCTATCAATGGTTTCAGCTGACACACACAATTTCAATAAAAGATTTAGAAGGAGATTTTTTTACCTGTTACCGAAATTATTAACTTCTGATTCATGAACTGACCAGTTTTACACAACACAAATGAAAGCTGTTATTCAGATCTTTAGGGAAAGCTTTTCTGCTATTAGTTTAAAAAATACATTAATGTGCAAAAGCAGACATTTTTGTGTTCATTCATGGAAAGTAGTTCTCTGAGGAGCTCAAGCTGTCTCTTAAAATTTTTGAAGAAATATTTTCTCCTACAAGGCTGAATGCCAGTCTTTCTGAAACTAAAGTAAGAAAATCTAGGCAGTTTTAGATGAGGTGTGAAAGGCACTTTCCCCCGCCCCAACCTTTTTTAGCATTGTCACCTGTAGAACATTTTACGAAGACATTGTTTTAAAAATGAGATGGTTATTCCCTAATAGAACAAAGTAAAGAAATGTGAAGCTACTGTTCAGTGCTCTTTGAAGCTAAAGTTTCCTTACCACCTGTTCTTCTTGACAATAAACTTTGAGTCAGGTTTTGTAACACAATATAAGTACATGGCATCTTTGACATACATTAATTGTACAGAACTTCTACTCTTTTGGCATCCTTTCGGCACAGAAATAATTTTTATTAATATTCATTGAGATAGTTATCCCACATTTCCTTGTGTTTCTTATTTTTAGTTTCATAAGTAGTAGTGTTGACTTCTGGTTTGCTAAATTTTGTTAAATAATGAATTATGTTGGCACACAGAAAGCTTGTGCCTAAAAAAAGATGAAGAACTGAGCAGTAAGGTTCAGAGGGAGAACTGGAAATGTTTTTACTGAATATTTAAAAGGATACTATCTTTAGCTGTCTATATATAGCTTTTCAGCTTGCTTAAAAGCTTTTTTTCCCTGTAAGATTCTTGCTAACATTTAAACAAAGATAGAAAGGCATATAAGAGAAAAAAATAGGTCATATAAAAGGAAAGGAGTTCCACAGTTAAGATATTATATACATAATGAGATTAAGTTTATAATGGTGGTATAATTTTCCAGATTTGTTTTGTTTTCACACAGTGAAAGGGTTCACATTTTTACACTGGTGGTATTGAACTTAATTTTACAAATTGTGTTTGGTTTCTCAAAGTGCTCAGTTACGGTATTTCTGAGTCATAACAAAAATCAATGGGTACAAATAATTCGGATGAGATATCATAGCACAGCTTTTAAATGCACCCACACTGAAATTACTGTAATACAAAATCCAATACTTTTGACAGCAAGTGTAGGTTTCAGCAGTTTTGTATTATTGTGCTGGACAGTCTTGTGCAACATGTTAAGTAACAGCACTGAGTGTTAAGTTCTGAAGACATATGTAGGTACTGCAAGTCAACACCATTTATATATTTCTTTCATATTAGCTAGTGCCATAGACTCTTAGTTTTTTGACTGTATTCACTGATAAACAAGCAGTTTGGTCTTAAGCAATTTAAAAAAAATGCTTCCTTAGAAATTCTACACCACTCTTCATCAAAGTAAAACCCAGAGAAAAGGCAAATTACTAAAACAAGATGGAGTGGAATAACAATGCAATAATGCAACGACCCATTTATTTGCTCACTTACACTGCTTCAACTTGTCAGGAAAGTTAGCTGAATCATTATTTTAGCCTTTTTTTTTTCTTTTCTGAAGCCTACTTCTAAGGATTCAATGGTTTGGCAAATTCATCTGTATGCTGAATTAGATGTCTCTCTGTAAGGGAGCTCTCAATAAAGAACTTCATTTAATACTGTTAAGATAAAAGGCACAAATTCAAACCCCATTTTATTTCTAATAAGCATTAAATGCAAAAGTCTTGTATTTTCTAATTAAATAATCAAGAGGATATTGAAAAAATTTTGACTCCTATATCAGTAGTTACTAAAGAGAAGAAAAATCCTTCAAGTTGACCTCACTTATATAAGGCACAGTGTGGAAATACCTGAAATACATCTTCTATGATGTCAAAGGGTAATCATACCTCACTCTTTGTCTAACAAGTTTTCTCTAAAATTATTACTGCTAGAAAATTTTATTCTGTTCTTTATGAAAACTCCCATCATAAGGGAAAAAAAACCCAAAACCAACCACAAAGAAATAGGCAATAAATGAAGTCTCCTTATTATGATTTCCAGAGATCTGGTCAACCCAGAGCCATATTCTGTGAAAGTCTCATCATTCAGACCAATAGCAAAAAATAGATAATTCAGTTACAATTTAAGTGGAGATATGCTAATTATCTACAAGTATAATAGTGCATCCTGTTGCAGAATAACTGGGTGATGTACATGAGCATCAGTACTTCTCAAATAATTGTATACTGTAAAGATATTGGCATGAATTTAGGATAGCTCAGTCTTTTTGCCTGCAGTGAAGTCACAGTGTCCAATTTAGGCCATCTAGAAGAAGAAATACTGAAAAAAACTTCATATCTTTGTCTGAAGAATTACAGGAAAGAATACTTAAGACTATTTTTAAAGTTCTGTAAAATCTATAGTCAGGTTGTTCCTGTTGTTTTGTCTATTCTGACAGTTGCTTTTGTAATGAAGAAACTAAATACTGCAAAGATAAGAATGCCAGGGAGCCTTAGAAGAAATGAAAATAATTTATGGTCCTTCAAATGTCACAAGTGTTAAGCGTTATCTTAAATTCTTTATAGACTGTTGCTACTAGCAATGAGGATGACATTAGAAAGCTTAGAATTCTTTTCCTTCATAACTATTTTAGTTCTATGACAGATTAAAAGTTAGATATTTAGATAAAAGAAAGAAAAAAACACAAGGGGATTTAGGTGCACATAAAGTGTATGTTTCCTGCAACTTTTTTGATACAAATTAAAATACAGATTTTACTTAAGATAGTGCAACATCTTCATTCTTTCTCCTCTAATACAAGATTGCAATTGTACATTCGTCAGCAATGTATTTTAAAGTACACATCTAGTATAAGCAAACAAACATTGCTTTCGAGTCAATTACACAGTACAGGAGCTAAAAATTATGATTAATGAATCAGGGCAATAATAAATAAACTGCCTTCTTCCTTAATTTCTTATAGATTTCTTATTTTAATATCTAATATTTATTCTTCCTAATTCTTCCTTAATAAATTAATTTCTTATAAATCTACCATATATCTAAATCCATTTTTCTGGATAATACAAGGGGCAGAAATATACCCCTCTAAGCTTTTGACTGATTTAAATTGCCAGGGCTATCATTTCATTGCTGGCTGCAACAATCCAGAGTATCTGCTCTAAGAAAGTTGTCTGCTTTGTTTTGACAGATTTTGAATTTGCCTGAAACTCAGTGTAGCCAGTTTAACATGGAATTTGTATTTCTTACCTCATTTTTACCCCATTGTGGATGGTGCAGAACCCTGCAGCTGGTGTGGGTTCCCACCAAATTACAAAAGAATGTCTTAAGTAAAGGTTTCTCCTGGCAGTTTGTGGACATATACAAACAACATAAAAATTTGTATAGTATAGGTGTCTAGTGGGGCTGGAAGAGTGTCTTTTGGTCCAATAGCTGGAGCAAATTTCACAAGGTTTTTAAATCTTTTTACAGAAGAAAAGAGCTGCACATCTTGGGGTCTTTACTCTTTTAATCCAGAGTTGTTTTCCCATACCCTGTTCCCTTGATTTGTTTGTCCATCATAAAGAGGAAAAGACAAACAGTAGAGATGATGGAAATTAAGATCCTTCACCTTGCTGCCATGTATATGGCAGTTATACTTATTTGCCTTTTTTCAGTTTCCAGTGGTAATACATTTCTGATGGTATAGAGCAGCAAGAATTCTTGCTACCATCAGTGACTTTCATAAAAAGCCCCACTAATATTGCAATTAAAATATCACTTATTCTGGTGAATTCCCCATAATACTTGATACCATTTCACTTGCTCCACTCTGCTGTGGGACCATTCAACTTGACTTTTGCTGCAGCAAGTGGAGAAAATGAAGAACTGAAAGGAAGGGAGGAAGAATTGAAGTCAAATGGGTCTGTGATACACTCTAAAAATCATCAAACTTATAATCATCTATCTTTTCTAAGAAACTTGGGACAACAAAGAGAAAAGGAGAATGTGGATGAAAAAGGCTTCTGTCAGAAACAAAAATTTTGGGTTGTAAGTCAGTGAGGAGAGAAAAAACATGGTGATGGAAAAAATATGAAAAGGAGGAAAAGGAAGAATAGAGAAATAGAGAATGGATAGAGGAGGGGAGACTAACCACATGTGTAACTCTATAGAAGTGACTTTTTCTATAATTTCTATTTTCAACTTTCTTGGCAGGTGTCTTACCACTGCTGATTTTAAGAGAAAGAACTGGGAAGACTATTTTATAAACTCGTTTTACTAGCTTTGCTGTCTACTGTCTACATTCGCTGAATGATCAGCTATACAGTTATTAGTCATAACTAGAAAGAAAATGGGTTATTTTATCCTCTTGAGAATTTTTAAACTTCTTTTTCATCCCATGAAAAATTCTGGACAAATTCAACCACAAAATCCTGTTACATAAAAGTGTGATTTTCAAAGAGATTCAGGAAAGGGATTTTATGTTTGCAATGTTTTATGCAGTATAGAAGCCTTTCCTGTCAGCCTCTCCTGTCAGTTATGTGGTTGCAACTTCACTCCCCTGTTTTCACCACCTTGTTTTCTCAAAATACATATTAGAATTTGGAAGGGAATAGATTGTATCTTCACATTATCTAGTCCTGACAGATCTGTGAGATTTTGTAAAGACACAAAACATAATTATATTTCATAAGCATCGATCTCTGCCTGTTCCTATGTTCAAACTATATATTAGTTTTATTTATCTGAGCTCTGATATTACTGTGAACAGTATAATTTTTGTCTTTCCATGTGTTTCCAGTCTCTAGTGCAAATGGAGTTGAAGAGGGGAGAAGTACTCCCACATTGACTCCACTGGGATGCAGTTCAGTTGCGTGATCCTCTGACATCAGCAGTACCGTTATTCTAATCGGTTTCATACAGCTTGCTGAGCCTCAGTGTTCTGTGACATCTAGGCAATACCTTGTTGGAGAACAGGCTGTCCACAGGATTTTTTTCGTCCCAAATGAATCATAGAAATTAGAGATAGAAAAGATCAAGTCAGAAGTGGTGATATAATTCCCTTCTGTAAAAGTGGATAAGTTATTCAGGCAAATCTATTTGATCTCTGAAATATGGCCATAATGATAGAAGAAGCTGATGTTCAAGGGGGATAGATGTTCCGACACACCCACCCAGTGAACTGTAGAAGGAACAGGCCAGGCAGATATCAGAGCCAAAACCAGGGTCACAGAACTTGAGACATTCACCTGTATGTCTGCCTACCCTGGCTTCTAACTTTCATCTGTAGGACAGCAGGACTTGTTGATTCACATCAGTGTCATTACAAGCCTTCTTGATATTTTATGTTAGGTCTTGGCTGGGTGAAAAGGGTCCCTTTTATCTTTTATTTCTATGTTTTAAAAGTATAAAACTCTATGACAGTGCCAGTTTAATACAATCTTGTTACCAAAGTAAATAGCTGTGATAAAATTTTAGAAATTTCTGTAAAAGGACAGAAGTCTTGTTCAATTTGCTGCTCCTTCTAAAGCAAAATATCTTGGACATGAACCCATTATGGAGAATCTCAAAGCAAATTATCTCATGCCACTGCATAATGTAACAGAATAATGGGCATATCCTGAGGTGCGCTGTAGCTCTGAGATCTTTCTGAAGTGCTTTTAAAAATGGAATTTCTTAAAAGCTGTTAAAGAAGACCCAGACCCTGAACACTTTTAGATTTAAGTTCAGTTTCACAAGAGATCTTCAGTCAATGCCAACTCCATTTTATTCCTGTGTTAGGTACCTAAATAGGCAATGGTTGTCTAGGTCTTTTCTTTAGTGCTGCTTTCCTCAGGTGCTTTATATTTCATGTCAGGTAAATTCATCCAGTAGATAGTGCTGCCCTTCCTGGCACACCCAGAAATACCTCAGTCCTATCAGTACTGAGGTATTCAATATCCCATGCACCTCCTAAACCTGCCACATTGTCCAAACTAAGTATGCCTCTCATGTGAGAGGTCCAATATAAGAGATATTTTCAAAGCAGCCCTGGCCTGTCTTACAAAACTGCCAGAGGCAAGGAACTTCCCCAAGTCTGTAGCACTCATCCAGCATATGGATTCAATTCCCTTCTGTGCCTGAGAGTAAACTCACATCACTTTCCTCTCACGACTGAACCACCAAAATAGCAACAACAAATATTTTTAGACTGTGAGAAGGAGCACAGGAGCTTTCTCACTCACATGTGTACCATGGGACTGCAGACAAAGATGGTAGGTAATAAAACCACAGAAAACTCTATGTTGTTTGGCATATCTGTAAAAACAGTCATCTCACCTGCATACTCTTTGGCTACAGTCAACTTGGACCTGATACACAGCCATTCCTTTGGTCTGAATACTACATAATTTTTCACTGCCATTTTCTGCCAATTACACTTTCATGCATCTGATTTTCTTGGCCAGAAGATGGCATAGGCATTTCAAATTTAATTGTTGCTGCAGCCTCACTGGAAGGTTCTGTGTGATAATTAATCTAAATACAGTATAGCATTTTCTTTTCTGAATGCATCAGTAATCTTTCATTTATGCTGTGCTGATTATGTAAATTTTTCTTCAACTTTCAGCACAGTAAAACAAAACATTACAATATGGATTATTCTGATAGCTCTTTAACAAATCTATTCTTCAATATTTCTCTAATATACTGTTATGTAGTTCTCCAGCTGTCGAGACCTGTAAGACTCAGAATCCTGGATTTCTATAAACTGGAGTTAAATGTTGAGGTTACTTAGGTCATTTCAGTATCTGAACTTACCTGGCACTAAATATGTCTGCTTTAGTAAGAATATCAATTAGTTTAAACCTCAAATATGTAATCCTCTCCCCAGTGCTACCAGGTTACCTGCCCATCATCATTACTTCTGTAGGCAGTGGCAATGTCTTTAATTGTCCTGTTGGTTTCATTAGCATCCCAATGAGATGATAGGTCTGAAATTGCCTTCTATGAGGTGACAGAAGTGCACATGGAATGAGGCTTGATGAAAATGACAAAGTAATACAAGGTCTTTTCTCAACTTAAAAGGAAAGAGAAAGGTTTTCTTACATATGCTTAAGGCTACAAGGTTGAGTATGGGCTTTAAATCTTTCACATTTCCCTGCATCACCACGTGCAGCATCAGGGTTAACTTGCGAATGAGAAGAAAAACCCCCAGGCCCATCACGCTATTCAAATTTAATGTGCACGTGGACTTCTTGATTCAGGACAGGTTTATAAATAGTGCCTTTAGTTTAAAAATAGGCTGTTCAGATCTAGGGGAGTTGATATTATGATCTGTAAAGTGAATGAAGCTCCCAGGAGTAACTAGAACTTATGTAATATTTATTCCTACATTTTTGCTCAGCTGTTTTGTGCCATTTTGATGCTGAGCTGCAAGGACTGTTGCTTTCTTAGACATTTCAAATCTTTCTTCAGTGAAGCTAGGACTGCACACTTGCTTGTCTAGGTAACCTTACTTGACTTTGGGCTTTTTCCTAAGAAACCATGGTCATTGTCCCCACTCAAAACTATTTTAATTTACCAATTTATGTTGTGCATGATCTCTGTGAAAAACAAAACTGTGCTGCTAGGTGCAACAAATTTCCAGTATTAATTTAATGCTAGAAAGATTATGAACTGATCTTTTTCTTGAAACATTCTGACTGGTTGTTCTCACAGGTGGAGGAAACACTGAGTAGACCTAAGATCTGTTTCTGGATACATGTACAAGAAAATGTTATTATATTTGTATTAGGTACTCACAAAAGCAGCCTTCACACCTTGATTTTGTAGCTGTTTATGATGTTTTGTAAGTGAAATATTGGTGCTAATGGAATAACATTCAGGGCAAAAATGTTCATGGAATATGAAACAAATCTAGCTTTAATACTTGTCATTGGGACAAAATTTGTGCATGGAAGTACCCTTAAATAAGCATAGGCCTGAAAAAATACCTCTCTAAGGAAGAAGTTCATCTCTCTGATGCTGTACTCACTTATGAGATATCACATTTAAAGTTTCTGATGCTGCAGGCATTCACTGATGAGCATCTATCATAGTCTTGTTTTCAGCTAGGAGCACAAGCTCTCAAATTAACATCCTGAGCAAAGGCTAGAATAATCAGAAAAATTTCATAATGCCAAAAAAATCTGTAAGCTATCCTAGAGGAAAATTGGTAGAAGTATTAGAATTATCAGAAACCAGTGCTTAAAAATGTAAATAATTTTTTTGTGCCATTAGATGTGTAAAAAATATGTACATAACAATTTTATGATATTTGTACGATATGATACTTTCATGATATTTAAATACTATTTAATGCCTACAAAACATGATCCAAATTTATAGGAAAGCATCCATTTAATTAAAGCTAGTTATGAAACAATTGGAAATGACTGGCAATATCTTACAAGTGGTGAAAAGACAGTAAATAAGAATGACATTAATCTGGTCATTAGAAACTAAGTTTGATCTTCTAAAAATTAACAGTGTTCAACCAATTACACTATCTTCTTTCCTTAAAGATATATTTAGCAAGTAAACATCAGAGGTCTGAGACAATGGCCACTGAAAAAAAATCCTTTTATGTGACTTCAATGACTGTTGCATGTACTGTTAAGTCTTACCTAAAAGATAAAGCAACTCCAGTTGCCATAAAGATTAAAACCCTCACCTAAAATTGGTCCAACTTGATGAAGCAATAATGGAAATGTGATGGTATGTGTTTCAAAATGCAACTACAGGATGAAAACATGAGGGCTTGTGGAAAGCATTTCTTGTAAGAAGCCAAAGCATTATTTATCCAGGAAAAGCTTTCAAAAAGGTGACTAGAATAGTGACTTGGCAACCAGTATTAAAAGGTATAGAAATAACTTGTGAAAAAAGAAAATGTTGCCACACTGACGTTGCCAGCAATATGAGATCTTTTCTAAAATTCAGTCAGTTTTTCTGAGTACCAAAAATTCTAGCTGGAATCCCCCTAATGCTTTAAAATACTGGGGTTTTTTTCATACATAAGATATTTCCCTTTTTTACAGTAGGTTATTTTCCCCAGACTAAATATTTCAGAAGAGTACTTCACAGCCCTAACACTTGAGGAAAGAGCTCTGTAGACCACAACACCCTCAGTTCTCCTAAAACTGCCAGAAGTGATTTCTGACCTGCTGGCAAAGTGTTCATCCCTCCATTCTAATTCTAGGGCAGGCATTCAGAACTACCCAATCTATGTAACTTTAATCTTTTTCCATTAATATCCTGTTCATATTTAAGTTGCTAGAAATTTCTGGAAGCTTTCTAATTATCATTCAGGACATACTTAGCACTAAATCTAGGGATTAACAACCCACAGAGTAATTTGTATATGCTCTGCAAATGCAAATACAAGTTGCTGCTGATACAATGACATCATGTAGTTCTTATTGAGGCTCTTATATTCATTTTGGTATCTAGGCAATCCCGTAAGCATTTTTTCTTATAATCTGTCAGGGTCACAATTTTTACACTCAGTTAATGTTGTATTGTGCTCTTGGAAAAGTGAAATTTCTTAGGAAAACACTTGTTTGTTTTGTGTTGCATTAATGCAGCTTTATATTCAGCAGGTAGATCTGATGTTGCTATGTGTTTGCTGAGCAGAAAGGCTTCTTTTTCAGTAAGACTGGTGAAAATATTTAGTGGAACATTGCTTTAGACAGCATCGAAAAGCATAACCTGCTCAAGCTGGTTACCAGTAGATTATCTTTCTTCCCACATACATCCACTGCACAACATTTGCTTAAATTTATTAAAGCTTATTTGGCTTATGTCAAAGTCAAGAAATTCAACCTCTGCCTTCTCAGTTCAGCCTGCTGGTGTTAATGCATAATAATATATTCTTTAGGTACACAAATCACATTTTTTCACAGTTACGTGATCTTACTCTCTAAAGAGAATGAATATTTTTTCTTCAAGGAAGAGTTATTCAAGATTTCGGTTTTGTGACCTTTTTGAAGGGTTCATTATAGAGCTTCAGGCTTCATTTGTAGCATTCTATTCAAACCTGAGTCTGAGGATAAAAATTAGCCCCTTCCTACATACATTTTTAGGATGCTCACCTTTAAAATACCATCTGTGCTACAAACATAAGAGTTTAATTTCACAATATGGTATTATTATATGGGAATTTTATGAATTAGCAATATTTTCCAGTGATTGTGGTACCTAAAGCTAGGATCATGTTTTTAAATTGTTTATTATATAACACATGAAAGCTCAACTTCATTTCAGATCCACCTTCAGGGTCTGAAACAATGAACCCCAAAATATTCAACAATCATACTAATGCCAATTTTTTTTTACTTAAATTCTCTGTCTTAGCAAAAAAATTTCCATGCTCAAAGCTGAACTCAAGCTTTAAAATAACCCTTCCTGAATGGCAAATTAAAAGTCCTGTCTGCAAACAGGTACCTGGTTTCCAAGCAGTTTCCACCCCCAACACTTTACTCATTCAGCTGACATGCTAACCATGAGCTGGCAGCTTGCGGCCTGATTTCCAAACTCATGATTTCTTTTTCTTCAAGATAGACTACTAGGATATCCTCCTATCCTCATGCTGGCCTCCAATTTTCACATGAAACAGCTTGTGTTTCCAAGATTTTCAGTTTGTCATTCTACAGCAGCCCGCTGAAAAAACCTGGAACAACCATGGTGCATGAGTTCATGGAAGCCTGAAATTTGGCTGATTCAGAGACAGAGTGCCTACTCTTCCAAAACTCGTTTTTTTCCAAAGCTAAAACCATTCAGAGAAATGTATACCATCTGTCACCTTTCAATACAGCAAATTTAAAGGGAAAAAAACCCTTTAAACTTGTCCTTATCATTTGGCTAAAGTGAGTAAATAATGGCAATGTTAGCAATAGTAATGGTGAGCAGTAGCAGAAGTTTTAGTGGGTGACAGAGAAAAACATTTAGGATGGGCAGTCTCCAGCTAAGCAGGAAATTAATAAGAAAATATAAATAAAATTCTTTCAAATGTTACATTTTAATAAGTATCTAGGGTTTATATGTTACCATTTCACCAATCGTGCAATATTCTGGACAGGGGGAAAGAAACCTGGCAGCAGCAGCTTTTCATTTACTTTCCACTTCTTGATTCATCAGATAAACAAAGAGCTCTCAGTTCCACACAGTCTCTTGTTCTTGTATCAGTTGCCACTACGTCAAAGATAAATTCTGAAAGCAGTGCTTTTTTTCCTGTGTCATCTTCTGCTTAAAGAAGCTCTGATGTTTGTGCTGAAATGATCTGGAATTCTGCCAAAGGCTTCAGGATAAGCATATTTCAGTCTGGCAGTGAATTCCCAAAGACAAAACAGCTACAGACACCATCACAAGAAAGTTATTTATAAATCCAGATACTAAATCAAGAAAAACTAGTGCAGCAGTCTTTTAATGGAGGCCATTTGTTCCAGGTGCCATTAGTATAAATATCAAATGTGGTACTTTGTGCATGTGTCAAAATTTAAACACAACAGCATAGGTAGCATCCAGAGAAAGAGAATTTCTGTTTTCCTCTGACAGTATTATTTGCAGATTGAACATTTCTAACTGGTCATTTAAAGCCTGAGATTGGTAAGAGACTATGCATTTGAAGATATTTGAAATAATATATTTAAAAAGTAGTTTTGAGAATTTTAGCAGCTAAAACACCCTATTGGTCCATATATACTTTTGCCTTTCCTACTAACCTGCTATTATCTGTTTATATTTTATATGCTGAGAATAAATGCATAGAACAATTCACCAAGCCCATCTTGGATTAGCACTGAAGTTGTACATCATCTGAAACTAATAATGTATTTTATTACAGGTTGCAATAGAAGCTCGTATTTCATCTTCCATGAATAATCTCAGAACTACAAAGTAGAATATCAAATGTCTATGTACATATGTATTTATTTACCTACGAACACCCATGTAAAGATAAAATTGAAAGCTTTCTGTACTTATGGACATGAATAACTAGGCCTTTACATGTAATAGTTATTTTAAAGAAATTAATAAAAGTGACATCAGTGTTTCTTGTGAGCCTCTTCTTAGAAATTAGAATGGTTGGGAGATATTCAGATGGGCTATCATTTAAGCAACTAAAAAAAGAAAATATAGTCTCTTCTCAAAACATGAATTCAAAATCTGATGGATTCTATTGTCTTTGAAGAATATCATCTCCCTTTGTTTAAAAGTTATTCAGCAGAATGTTCCATTTCTTAATTTTCCAGCTTGGAAGTAGAGAAAAATGGGGCATCAGCACTGTCTGGGAACTGTCTAGGCCACTCCACAACATCTCTTTTTTTACTGAAGAGCATGTCTTTAGGAAAGACAACTGAGTCTGTGTTCAACAAGACTCTTAGAAGTTAGGGTTATTTAAGTACTTGCCAGCAGATTCAAAGAGAATAATGTAAAAGTCATACTAAAGTCATGGAAGCTTGATATATAAATGGGAGAAAAGAGATTTTAATTTCAAGACTGGACAAGTTAAGGGCTAGTTAACGTAATGAAAGGAAGTTAAATAAAGAAAGTAAATTTGAGTTTGGAAATTTATTAGAAATATTATTTTTGCTGATTTTTCAAGAGAGACTATTTAAAACCAAAGCAAGCCTTAAAGTTATGAATATTTCAATTTGATATGAATTCTAAGTCTGTGTGATTGAAAGAATCCAAACAAATGGCATGATAAAAATAATAGGTCATGGTAGATAACCTTAAAGCAGTTTACTTTCAAATTGTTCATCTTTAAGTTAAGCTACATTTTTAAACTAAAAATGAGTCTCTTATTTCTGATATATGACAATGAATTTTGAGCCAGAAAGTAGAAACTAATTACATTTAAAGTGTTCCACTGAGGCTGCTCATTAATGTAACGAGAGCAGAAATGACAGAAGGGAGCAAAAGAAAAACTAATACTTGCCTTTTTATATTTATTTTACAGGAAATGTGTTTGTTGTAAGCCTGGCAGTTGCAGACTTGATAGTAGCTATCTACCCTTATCCACTGGTCCTCACATCTGTGTTTCACAACGGATGGAAACTGGGATACCTACACTGCCAGATTAGTGGCTTCTTGATGGGCCTAAGTGTCATTGGATCAATCTTCAATATTACAGGCATCGCTATCAATCGGTACTGCTATATCTGCCACAGCCTCAAATATGACAAGCTGTACAGCGACAGGAATTCACTGTGCTATATTGTCCTCATTTGGGTCCTAACATTTGTCGCTATCGTGCCCAACCTGTTTGTGGGATCGCTGCAGTACGACCCCAGGATTTACTCCTGTACATTTGCACAGTCTGTGAGCTCAGCATATACGATAGCAGTTGTGTTTTTCCATTTCCTGCTCCCCATAGCCGTGGTTACTTTCTGTTACTTGCGAATATGGATCCTCGTTATCCAGGTAAGGCGAAGGGTTAAACCGGATAACAACCCGAGGCTGAAACCACATGACTTCAGAAACTTTGTAACCATGTTTGTGGTATTTGTACTGTTTGCAGTCTGCTGGGCTCCCTTGAACTTTATAGGCATTGCAGTGGCTGTCAACCCAAAAACTGTAATCCCTAGGATTCCAGAGTGGTTGTTTGTGTCTAGTTATTACATGGCATATTTCAACAGCTGCCTTAATGCTATAGTATATGGACTCCTGAACCAGAACTTCAGAAGAGAATACAAGAGAATTATTGTCAGTTTTTGTACAGCAAAAGTTTTTTTCCAGGATAGTTCTAATGATGCAGGAGACAGAATGAGAAGCAAACCTTCTCCACTGATTACAAACAACAATCAAGTGAAAGTGGACTCTGTCTGAAAATGGGAATCTTACTATTATCACTCAACAGCATCCAAAAAAAAAAGTGTCCGTTTTATTAGACCTCCTGTTAAATGTCATAGTGAAATATACCTTCTACACAGAAAGCACTTTGTTCAAATCCCTCGCATGATGTTTGGAAGCTTGTTAAAGAGCCTTGACATATAGATCCTATGATACAATGGTATATCCATTGTATAATGACATAGTGATATCCTTGAAGGAATAAAAAGGTATGAATGACTACTTTTTTTTCTTAGATGGAGATAAGCACCTAGAAAGAGATTGAATCAGAAGTATCCATATTGCCTGGTTCAGTAAAACAAATCATAAAACTATTCCTGTCACTTTCCACATGCTCTTTCTGTCCATGTTACAGTCCTGATTCTAAAATCTCTGAAAACTTCTTAAAAAAAAAAAAAGAAATCAGACCTTTATGAAATATATTACAAGATGTGAAGTCAAAAATCAAGGTAACTGAAAATTCATTAGGCTTTTTAAAAAGTACCTCTATCTATATTTCTTTGCTAGTAACATGGACACGAATATAATTTTTTGGATATTAAACCTCACCAGCCCTCCTAGAGATGGCATTCTCAATTGACTTTTCAATTTTAAAATAGCTTTTAGCAGGAGAAACAAGCCTGAATGATTATCTTCAAAGCTCCAAGGGCAGGAGGATAAACAGCAAGGAAGGAAAAGAGCCATGATTCATCAGCGCAAGCCATTTCAGCATGAAAAAGAGGTGTAGGAGGGTTGGGAAGAGAAATTTAAATTGCCATTATTTCTGAAGAGATGGTAACTCATGAAATCAGGAAGAGTCCCAGAGGAGTTTCTGGGGAAACACCTTCTAGAAACATAAGTGAGGAAGAACTGTTTTATCTCACTTGTATACAAGGCAGAAGTTCTAAATCTCTGTGAGAAAAAGATTAATGCGTTTAACAGGAGTGATAGTTGAGTATGCCAGTTTTGTCTGGTTAGTGGAATCTTAAGCCCATGAAGCACTGGAAAATAAGACATGTATACAGAATGAGTATTTAACATCTTTCTGAAACTGATCCCCTGAGAATAACTTGAGGCTAGCAGTTATTTTTAATCTGTCACAGATAAAATTTTCAAATTAATAATTAGGTGTTTACCACAATTATGAACATAGTGTAATAGCCTAGAAATTAGACACCTTTAAATAACAGAAAAGATAAGATACTACTTATAACAGTGGTAGAAAGAGGAACATGTAATTCTCAGGACTTTCCACAGACAGCAGGGACCTCTTCAGTAAGGGGAAGTACAGTGTGAAGTGAGGAAAAATAGCAAGACAGGCTGTCTCCTGCAACAATGGGCTTTTCCAAGCCAATTCCAACAATGTCAGTGGGACAAAGAGCTTCTGAATAGCTATCAGACTTTTGTTAATCTATGTTAACATTTTACTTACACTGTTATTTTAAAATATTATTTACTTAACTGGAGATTTTTGTTCAGAAAACAACTGTCATTCTGTCATAGAGCTCCTTAAGCTGCATTTAAACCTAACAGCATTCCATCTTTCTTGGATCATAGACTAGTATACCCTTGGTTTACCAATGAACTAAAGGGAATCAATTCATATTTGCTTGAAAGCCCCACTGACACTTCATCATCTGACCAGTTTCTTACCTTAAAAACAGGTGCCTCATGTCAAGTTATCAATAGAACTAAATAAACAACATTGTAAAACCTTGGATATGAACTGGCAAGTCAATGCATTGCTGAGGTGCTTGACTCATCTTTGTTTACATCTTCCAGTCAGAACCACTGTGTAAATAACCAGCTCTCTTCTATTCTGGTATCATCATATGATATGATACAACATGATTTACAGCATAAAGTATATCACAGCTTTCTTCACTGTGATTTCATCCTTGGAGGATGCTTAGCTCTGTAATTTTATTGCTTTGCCTGTAGTGATTTTAGAATAGCAAGGGAGGCATGACCACCTTACAAGTAAATGAGTTTTTAATGCAAGAAAAATACTATTTAAATTCTTACAAAAATTGCCTTATTAAAGCATATTTTCAATGAAAATAATGTCTTATTATATATCTATGAAAGTAGCATAAAAACAGTTAAAGTAGCTTAATTATTACTAAGTTTAGAATTCTCAAAGACCTTTCACTTTCCATTTCCTACAGAAAATGTACATCTGTACCATGTCTACATATTTATGAGCTGGTTCAAGATACTGTATCCAATATGTGGGTTATCTGAGGAATTAGGGTCCCCTGTAATTCGCAAGTGCTAAAATATATTTTTGATGACAATGAAAATGGTTTCCTATATACAACAGAACATATTATACCAAAGGTATATATTTTATTGAATAGACCTGTAATAAAAATGGAGAGCATTTTTCAGATCTGTATTTTGAAATATTTGTATTAAATCTAAATCACAGAAATGTGCATGTTGGTGATGTTATGAGCTGCTAAATATAGCAATAATTTTAAGAAATTTATCTCTTGTTCTTCTTTGTGGGGAGAGTTGATAATTTTGTTTAAATTATTATGGATGAAAACTTTGGATGATATCTACTGCCCTCTGAAGTATGTTTTAGGTAAGGATTGCAAAATTAGAAGAATAATGAATGATGCTTAACTCTGCAGTAATGGTTACTTTTAATTCCAGTCTATTGCTTCAAAAAAGTCAAAGTGATTAATGCAAGACAATCAGCAGCCTTGCCGGCTGCTCAATGACAATGAGCATGACAATGTAAGTCAGCCCCTCACAAGATCTGAGTCTTTATGGTCAACATAAAGATGACTGGTGAAAATAATAATGATTTCTGTCCATTCTAAGGAGATGCAGTTTGAAACATCTGAGATTGCTTGCTTCTGTGAAAGTGGATGAGCTATGGTATGCTTTTTTATATTCCAAGTCATTAAATTTTCTTCTGTATGAAAGGTTAGCATAGCACAACTGCATTGTTAAGAGCTCAGTCAGGGTGGTTTAGGTAGTGTACTCATCCTGTAGCAGTCATCAGCCCTGGATAGATTAAATCCTAAAATGTGAGTCTTACTCTGTGGCATCTGAAAATGCCCATCCCTTTCCAACTTCCCATCCATTTCTGATCTGAGCCCCAGTGAAGCCAAAGGACCTCTGTGAAGGAGCAGTGAAGCACCTCTGTCCCCCTCCCTGTATGCAACACACTTACAGCCTTATTGAATGCTACCTAATCCTGCAAGAATTCCTTTCCTAAATCACAATCTTGATTATGTTGACAATCTGAATATGATCTTATCAACACACCTTGAACCCTTACAGATAGATAGTTTTATTGGTGGTCATCTACATTGCAAACTTCACGTTTACAAAGAAGCTTGGCATTATTAAATATTTACCAGCAAAGAAAATCTTAAGGAATATATTAATATCAAACAGGGTAATCATTGTATTTAAACTATAATTGTATGCAACAATGTAGTTTCATTTGGAGTAGCTTTGCACATTTTCTCTTTGCACATTTTCTTCTACCACTAGGCTAGTGCAAGTGCATAGATATGAAACAAGCATATGTTATTTCAATAGACACAATATGTAGCAATGATTTTACTTCTCTTTCTTCTAATTTGTTTTAGAAGGCAGGTATATGAATCATCCATAATAAAGAGACTATAATGAACAATCTGTATCAGTGTTTAGTGCATCCTTATATAATCGTCACATCTTTTTCTTCTTTTCGACCACTTTTGAAATTTTATTATGTTAGATCTGATTAATTATGATGTACGGAAGAGAACTGTAATTTCCCTTACATGGCACTGAAAAAATAATCGTTAAAAAATCCTTAAAATGTAATACACAATTACATAAATATATGTGGTTATCCAGTTTGAAATATAATTTCAAAAACTCCTTTTATTTGAACAATTTGTTCATAAACTGTAGTAATGTTAATCTTTAATTATTTTCTAATAAATGCACTTTCTAAGTATAATTAAAGTGGTTTATGAATAATTAAGAGCTACAAATGTCTGTCATTTTGTCACTGAGGCTTGGGAAATCACACATGCTAAAGCCAACTTTCTTAGCAGAAAAAATATTCAAGTAGTGACCTGGCTTATAGCCCATGTACTGTTTCTCAAATTTTTGCCTGTAATAAGAATTCCATTATGTGGTTTTATGAATTTACTTATTAAAAATATTATTCCTACCTCAAATGTGTGTCTGAGAGATTGCAATGTGTACACGGTGGAAAAGACTCACATTATAAGTCAATAGCCTTTACAGTTTTAAATAGAAACAAAAGTAAATCCAGCAAAGAAGTACATATATTAATAATGGTTATAGAAAATATTTCCTAAATTGAATGAAATACTCATCACTCAAACTATCTCAGCTACCAAACACTGACCAAAGATATACATTTTGAGAGCCATGTTATTCATAAAAGTATATACATTATTCCAAAAGTTATATCCAAATACCCTTTGAGACACACTGTCTGTTTCATCTCACATAAAACAATACAACTTCATGTCAGCTGAAGATTTTTGTATATTAGAGTTCATAAATCTAAAAATTAGCTATTTTACACTATTGCACAAGCAATATATGCTTTATTTCTGTGAAATTCCCCAACTGTCAGATGTCCAGGTTGTAGGAGAATATGAATCTGCCTGCTAATGATCTGCAAAATTAACCTCATCCAACCGACCTCTTTCTGTGACTTGTCATATTTATAAACAAATATAAAAAAAGTTAAAAGTCTTTTATGCAGCTTCAGTCTTAATTGTATAAGTAGCAATTATTTACAGAAAATTATACCAAAGTTAAGAGATTTGGAGACATGAAGTCTACTTGCCATTATTCTTTCTGCTTGTATTGCATGTTTGCATATGGATTTCATTTCATTGCACCAAGAATTTTACTTTGCACGTTTGTTTCCAGATTCTAAAAGTTTTTATACTAATGTACATACTCTTCTTCAATATATACAAATATCCAGCTAGTTTATAACAGTCAGAGAAATGCAATGACATTATCAGGTGTTTGTCTCTGACCAAAGTATTTTTCCATACAACTTAGGGTGTGAATTGTTCTGCCACAGAGCACTGCCTACATGAAAGATTCTGTTTACTTTTTAATCATACAGATGCTTAAAAATTGACATGGAAAAACCTCATAAAGCCCTTTGTGATAGCTTTTAAAGTAACATAAAAATATTGTGTAGATCTATGGACTACATATACATGCTTCACAAATTTCAACTCATGTAAAAATACATGTTCCCCATATATATTATATTATATTATATTATATTATATTATATTATATTATATTATATTATATTATACTACACTGCACTACACTACATTATATTATATTACATTACATTACATTATGTTACATTACATTACATTATATTATATTATATTACATTACATTATATTCAAGTTTCAAGATGTTTACATCCAGAATAAATAAACACAGCTACTACAAGCACATTAAACCAACTACAGATCACTTAGATCCCCAAACTTCTGTTTCAGACTGTCTGAATATCTAATATGCAAATAATTTGCTCACTCTATTCTAGCCTTTCCTGATAGTTTATTAACATGCAATATCTCTCCTACCATAAATTTCACCTAGCTTGAAAGAAGAAATATTAACTGTTTCATTAATATTTATGTTCACACCAGTCATCCCTCCCAACAAATTTTGCTGCTGATTCAATTTTTTCAGAACAACTATTAGAAATACGTCTCCTTCAAAAAATAGTCCCTTCTCTTCTGGATCCCAGGTAACATGTTTTTCTTCCTTGGCTCTGACCATGCTATCAGCTTGGCTGTCCCTTCTCCAGCTGTTCATACCAGAGAACATGTGCCATAGTGCTCTTGACTCTGCAATCTCCCTGTCCTATTGTGATCTCTTATGACCACTTGCGTGTTTTAACAGTAGTTTGATATCAATTAAATACCATTTTACAGACACTCTGAAAAATCTCTGACTTAATACAAGCATACAATTTTACAGCATGAATTCCCAAGGGATTCTATTCTTTAAATATAAACTTTGATTTATAACCTTTATAGTAATTATTTTTTCTTTTAAGTGCTCATTAATCCCATTTATTCCTTATCTTTTTCCACACATGTCAAGAACCCAGCTTCTGTGCTGAGGGAGGAATTAAATAGCTGCTAGAATAAGGGTTGCACTTGAAGTCTCCTATGGACTGTGTCAGGAATGGAAATCAAATTCAGAATAGGCAACACTAAGTATTGAAGCATTTCACAATAACTGTCTGTTCCCAAAGATTTTAAAGAAAGAAAATAGACCTTGTTTCAAGAGGAGCTCAGCAATAAAGAATAGTAGGTAAGAAATCACCCCTGAAATCATCATCAAAAGACTGTTAGGGGAAAAAAGGAGCCTGTGTTATAAATAAATAAATCAAGATTTTATTTTCAGTCTAACTAATGTTTTATTGGCCTATTTAAAAAGTGCAAGTTTTTCCTAGTTCAGTTACAAATAAATTAACACTTGAAGTACAAACCTTTTAAGTATTGTAGAAAATATTTATTTATTTATTTATTTATTACAAGATTCAAGTCATTTATGTGACTACATGTGAAGTATAGCTTTATACATAGAATCTAACATCTAGCCCTTCTTCCTTTTTTAACACTCACCCTTTATCAGTACTTTTGAATTATTTTTATGCTCCTCTTTGTTAAGATGATAAAGAAACTGCAAAGCTGTAAAGCAATAAAGCCACCAAAAACCTCCAAGCCTGAAGGAAAGGACCAGCATGGATGGAGTTTTTGTTTGTGTAAATTTGTTTATAACATTCTTCTCTTTTGATTCTTAACATCATATCTGACAGGAGTAGTGGAACAGTCGCTCCCTCATCCTACGGGAAGCAACATGTAAAACACAAGAGCCCATAGTGGAAAATCTTACGTTCATTGGGATACTTTTTTGTCATGGAAAGCCCATGAAACATGGACACAGAGGATAGGTGTTTTGTCATCCCAAACAGACTTGAAGGTCTGCTAGACAGATGTCTGCAGTTAGCTGGGCCAGGCAGTCAGACTGATCCAAAACAAGACTCCCCTACTTCCTTCTAAAATTGTTTCTGGATTATTCCTTCTAGGCAGAACTTGCATTTGATTCACATACTCCTGGAATGCTGATGCCCAGGAAAGCAGTAATCAAAAGACACAATCAATCTTATGTAACTTTCTATTGAAATTTGAAATAAAATATGTTGAAACCTTCAGTGTAGCTTTCAAAAAATAATTTTTCATGCTCTTCGTAGGATATTGCTGGCAGTTAAAAACCAATACCCTAATTAATAAAAAAAAACCACCAACAACCCCCCTCCCCCCCCCAAAAAATAAAACAAACTCGCTGGTTTTTGTAGATTAGTATGTCTATTCAGGAAGACAAGCCAAGAGATTGTTGAATGTTCTCCTGAATAACTGCAGTGCAGGGTCACATCGAAAGATGAATATTAGGTAGTGCCAACTCACCATCTAATCATTGTTAAGGGCAGGATGATGCCAGTGTGGCATCATGCATTGAAAAACATTCCATTCCTTGCAAAAATACACAAATAAGGAAATTAGGAGTAGTGACTGTAGCCACATGAAAGCATTCTTAAAAATGGGATTCAGTTTCAGCCTCATCAGTTACTTTATTTTTTAGTTTCATTCTTCAGCACCACAACCTTTGGACAGTGTCCCACGATGCTGAGAAGAGCTGTTTATCATCTCTCCATGACTTTCTTGGTTTCAGTTCTTCTTCTATTTTGGGGGAAAAAAAAAAAACAAACATCCAAGGAGAACCCTGATAATACATTCCAAATATGTTTGGATACAGCTGCACATACATAATTGTAGGCAGGTATGAAAATTAAGGTTGCCTTCAGTAAGGAATGTAACAGTTGTAGGGAATGACTAAGGCTTTTGAAAATAATTTGTATTACATTTGTTTTGCCAACACCAAATGTCAACAAAGTGAGCTATACTGAACCATTGGATTTACATTTCCCTTGTTGTCCTACTTTTAATTTAATTTCATTTAACCATCATGTTTTCTAGGTGGTGGAGATGCCAACAGAAAATTTGGGAGTTCACTCTACACATGTCTGTGTGTGGGGGAATGAATGGCTACTCTCTTCTAAATCACTCTGCAGTGGGGTCTTTTCTCTTAGCCTGATTTTCTGTATGTTTGCCTCTGCCAGCTCTAGACCACCCCTGTGCAGGCAGGGCAAACTTCCCACTCCAGGGCACACCTCCTGATGGGATGCTCAGCTGTGCTGGCCTTGGGGCTGGCAGCAGCATCACTCACAAGTCCTGCAAGAGGGAAACATCTCTGAAAGGTTTTGCTGGTGCTTATGAAGATCTGGTGGGAATGGACCACAGTAGTAAAAGCCATTACTGCTTCATTTTACTGCCCACTAGTCCTTAATTCTTCCTCCCTAGGCAACAGAGAGCACAGTTGCTAATACCAGGGATCAAGGTATTAATGGATTTCAACTGAGTTGTGACGGTAGGTTCTGTGAAGTTTTTTCTTATTTTCAAAGCTTGCAGCAACAGAAAATGAATTGAATTGGCAGTACTTTTTTTAACTTTCAGACATTGAAATCTAGAATTTTCTGAGTTTGCTACTTCTAAAAAAGCAAGTATTTTAACTCTGGTGATAAAATGAAATAGCATGTAAGTAATTTATATTAAAACAACACACTCCTTTTGTTAAAAATTTTTCTCTCACATTTATGTCAGCATATCTTGCAGGTAAAGACAGTGTGAGTTGGTTGGTGTTTGAACTGTTCATCTGAACTTTTCAAGTGTTACCAGTGAATTTTATGCACTTGTGATAGTCAATACTAGTTCAATTTTATTATGGAAAATTAGAGAACATTGTGATCTCATTTAGATGAAATGTATCATCAGGACACCACTCTTTGTCTTTTTTTAAAGGACAATGAAAGAAAGCTAAGTTTTGTGCAAATTCAAGACAGAGTTATTATGTTCTTTCTGGTTAAGTGCCCCTTCTATGTTTTAGAGCTAGCCCAGTATATTTTTCGTTTCATATCCTAAAATTTGTCTAACATTGATATGCATTGCTACTCCATGGCAACAGGAATTATACTCCTAGTGTGGTTATACATCTGTAATAAAGGACAGAGGCAGCACAAACCGTTCCTTTAAACAACCATCAAACACATGTATGCTTTACTTGCAAATAATACAGGATAAATTCTCCCCACTCAAGTCCACACCATGAATTTGATTTTCTTTCTGGAATAAGAGTGAGACTTGTTTAGAATTAAAAGAAAAAGACTGAAGTTGTTTCCCTGGATCACTTTGAAAGTTGTCATTTCCAGCCTTAATCCTTCACAAACCATGAATCAAGCACACAAAAACCTGAGAATGGAATTAAATAAAAATGTGATTTCAAATAATAATAGTAATAAAGTACTTTAATTTGCCTTACATTTTCATGTCTTAAAAATGTAATTATATTCATATATTTGATTCTTCTTTAAAATAAAGATTTTTTTCCAAATAAGAGAGATATTCTCCTGTAACTCTAAATGAAAATCACCAAATATCATAATCAAGAGGAAATTAGAAGGTGAATAGTAAGATACATATTTGAAAACCAGTAAAAGCATTCTCCATGTGCTTCTCCCATGCTCAACAGCACAAGGAGCTTCGATATGCTTTGGTATTCCTCTATCACTTGAATGCAAAAATAGCTTGTGAATAGTTGGGAGGATAAATCACCCAGCTATTATTTAACACCTCCACTCTGTCAGTCTTTTCCTCTATTATTTGCAAGTAATCCTAGGAAGGATCAGGCAGTGTGAAGAAAGCACAGTAAAAGAACTGCATGTGTAATATCTTTACTGAGATTTTTATTGCTATGCAGTACTGAGGAAAATTTGTATATTAAAATCTACTTTAAAAAATAATTCATATTACTGCTGAAATGGTGACCTTAGAATCGGGTCACATATTCCAAAAACATATTTTCATAAAAAATAAACACAGAAGCTAATTCTTCCAAGTATTCAGGGCTTTTTTTCCCCTTAGATGATTTTCTAATCCTTTTTTTTCCCGCTCTAAATGTTTTTGATGCTTAAAAATGAGACAATTGTACAACAAAATTCACTCATTTTGATTGTTGATCCCATAGATCCTATAAGGCTTTCAGGGCATCATGAGTACATGCCAGCTGGAAGACCTGGGGAAAGGCTTCAGTTCAGCTGCCTTATACGTCACTTCCAACATGTGCATATCTGGATGAGCAAATACTGATGAATACATGCACTCCTTTTGTGCATATCATTCTGTACAACCTTTTGTACAAATCTAGAGCAGCAGCTAGGGACAGCTGGCTAAATTCCCTTTCAGGAAGGATTTATTGCAAGTCAAACCCAGAGGTTGGACTGCAGAAGCAGGAGGGTACCTCAGGACTCCACACGGCAAGTCTTTAGTGGCAACCAGCAGAGAAGATGCATGTGCCAGTAGAATAAGCTAATCTTGTGGATTTGGTTTAAGAACATCACTCAGGATTTTACAGCAGCATACAACTCTTGACAATTCCATCTGTACTTACATAACCATTTCAGGATTGGGAATTGTTTCAAAAAGTTTCAGTATTTTGATTGCCACTAAATTGACTCCAAATTATTATTTCGAAGATTAAAACCGAATTAACCTAATAATGCACAGCCATTTCAAATATGCATAAAAATCACTGGTTAAACATTTGCAATCCTAAAAGAAACCCACATTTAAAAGAAATAACTTTATAAATAGAGGAACTGAAGTAAGAATTCAAAGCAAAATAAACCAAAGTCAGGATGCCTTAATGAATAAAAAAAATACCATTTTGCTCAGTCTGGTTTTGACAAAGATTAATTCTGTTATGGGGGCAGTTTAACCTGCTTAAGATATACAATTTTAGGTTAATTCTTGAGAACTAAGGTGCAGCTACCTGTATTCATGACGCAGCATAATTTTTTCCTAGCCTTAAGCAAATTCTCAAATAATTTTCTTAGCCGTTTTGTTTTCCTTTATGGGAAGCATTCCACACTACTTTTACCCAATCAAACTCCAATGGGTAATTGTATCCTGTGCCTCTTGCAGATGAGAAGCCTCCAAGCTCTTTTGTAGGACCTTTCCAGAAATAACAGGGAAGTAAGCCATGGTGCTGAGTCAGTCGTTCTGGCAAATGGCCCACAAGTGCAGCCTCTCCAGTATGGAACTGCACATGAAATTATTATGTGACTCATGGGCAGTCATTCTTTTACCTGACAAATCTACTCACAAAATGCAGTAAACATTAAACTCAGATTCTTGCACTGTAAATCTACCTAATCAAGGCTGGAGGCATCCAAGGTACAAGGAATTTGCAAGTCTAACTTTTCTAAGCCAACCACACAAATAGAATGTATCTTAGACCTATTGGTATTAAACTAAAAACTTTTTGTTTGTTTGTTTTTCTTTTTGTTAACATACCAATGAATTCTGCAGCATACTTAAACAAAGGTGCATGTCATTGTACCACTTTTTTTTTACTAAAGCATGAATCTGAAAATATCCATTTCACTGTAGGTATCCAAAAGATGCTAATAGGTCATAAAAAATGTTAATATGTCATAAAAGATGTCATATAAGCTATCCAACACTCATTCAAAACTTTCTAAAATAAATGACAATTTAAAACTTTAGCATGATTAGCCTAAAATTATAATTTTTGAAATCTTAGTTTTCCTTGCACATACTTAACCATCTGCCTTCCTGTCACACTGTAACAGGTCACAAGATCAGCTATGATTTTTTATTTATTTTCTGAATCCTTAGAATAACATGCAGGACTCTAAGCTGGTTTATGTGAAAACTGAGGTATAGGTTTGTCAGGTTCTTGAGAGGTGAAAAATTTTATCTTACTGGAACACCACTGTGATTGCATGAAAGCACATGATTTTTTAAAAGATTCTTGGATTTTATAGTACCTGCATAAGTTGAGTATTCCTAGTCTAAAAAAGGGTAGAGAAATGTCTCAGATAGAAATTTTACATACTGGACTTGAGAAAATGTCTGTTAATTTATATTTGAAACTTAATTCTTATAAACTTGTCATGTAAGTTGCATTTTGTTCCCTATTTCAATTCAAGTGTTTTTTTGTTTTTTTAATGTATTAGGCCAGTGTGCAATTATAAAACTTGTAGCCCATATTTCCAGCACAGTATGATGTACAGACTAGAACACAGAGGGCAATGCGTATGAAATTTTGATTGTTATTTAGTTCTATTTTTGTAATGTAACACAAGAAATGTTATCATATGAGATTATTTGAGTTATACTAAAAATGTTTTGTGATAAATTTAAATACAAGGTTCAAAATTTTCTGGTCTTAATTTCCTAAGAAAACTAGCTAAATTCAAATAATAAACATAGGAATGACTTTTTTTTCTTAAAGATATATGAAACAAAAATAAAATTCTTTAAAAAGTTTAGATAGTTCAGTTTATGTTTTCTACAAGTTACTATAAAAATGAAATTTCCTCCTCAGAATGAATAATGCAATTCTTTCTGTTTCAGTCCAGGCATGAGTTATTTTGATTTCAGAATGCACTTTTATCTAATGGATAGCAATTATATTGTATAATAGTTTTTAATTCCAGGGAGCTAATTTCAAAGGCGAGCTGGAAAGATCCCAGCCAGCTAAATTGCTAGAGCTCTTTTCAGAGGCCACAGAAAATGTTGCCACCACCAGTCTGCCTGTAACTGCATATATTTGCTTCCAGATTTGTGATACTTATGACAATAGCAAGGTTTGATGAGCTTGCCCCTCTCAAGGAACAAAACGTGGATAAGATCTCACAGAAACTTATTTATAGCTAACTTATTTTCAGTCATAAGGTGAAACACACATAGAAACTGCAGGAAACAATGTAATAAAACACAGTAGGAAGGAATGCTCTGCAATTGTGTTATTTTGAAATATCCCTTGCTTTAATATCAAAGCAATGCTAAGGCAGCAGAAGAGGCCAAATTCAGTCACAGGGTAGGTAATTAATGGCACTTTTGACCCCAGCAGAATATAAATTTTTACCATTATCTAAGTTTTCCCATCACTTTGTGTCACCACCTCTACAGATAGCAGTTGGTGCCTTGGCTGTGTAGATTCAATTCCCTCCACCCCCCGAGGCAGAAGCACATGGTCACCATCAGGCCAGGCTCTCCTGCCACTGTGGCAATTAGAGGAACAGCAAAATGTCTTCCCTCAGAGGACTTGGGGCCAGCCCTTCCTTGGCATCCAGCTTCCAGGCAGATGTCCTTAAGCAGCACCTCCCCACCCCTGTCCCAGGGGCCTGGTTCCCCTGTCCAGCCAAACACCTGGGCTTCAGCTAGCAATGCCATGACTGCACCAGGCCTTGGCCTTTTTCAAGGCAGCTGCAAAAGGCTCATGTGTTGTGCCTGGTACATCCACCACCTGCATGCAGTGGGAGACTATGAGGAAGTTAAAATCACTGGCCAAGGTTCTTTTGCAGAGTGCTGTAGCAGGTGCATATTACCCAAAAGGCAAAGTACAGTGCACATCCATGAGCGCTTGCTGAAGAGAAGCAGCAAGTGAGGAACGTGGTCCAAGGAGAAGCGGGTTTCAGACTGATCAAAGTCACAGGCCAGGCCTAATGTTAATTATAGATATTTTCTGTGGAGTGCAGGGTGTGTGTGTGTGTGCTTAAGAGAATGAGGATCACAGAAAAATGGGCAAGTTCTATCTGTTACAGGAAGGTAATTTTCAATTAAAGTTCAGCATATTCTTTCAGGCAAAACATGGCAGGCCGAGCGCAGCACCTGCTGCTGCAGCCCAGAGGCACTCTGATGAGCCAGCTGTGACCAACGTCACCTTGGCTAAAGCAGGATCTGAGGCTAGATTAGAAACAGAAATGTCACTGCTGGGAGCCAGGCACAGCTCTCTCAGCGCTGGGAAGCGATGCCACTGAGTGTCCCTGGTGTGTGTGCTGACGTCAGCACCAAGGTGAGGGTGTCACTATTTGTGTGCTTAGCCGAGCTTCTCACCTGATCAGAGGCTTGGCTAAATTTTAGACTAACTGCTGAAATTTAGCCAGACAGTGATGGCACGCAAGGATGACTGGATATGGACTGGAGAAAAGTATTGGTAAGGTCCTAGACCTGTGTGAGATGGATAGTTTGGACGGCGAGGGACCTTTAAGCCTGAAAATTTGTTCACTGCAATTTAGCTATTTTCTAGTGTGGAGTTAACATGGGTGAGTTTATAGGAACTGCAGTGTGGGAAATAGTTGCTCAAACATAAGGCAGATGGTTAGTTTACCTGTGGCTAACTTGTTTTATTTCTGAAAAAAAAAAAAAAAAGAAGCATGCACTCATCATACTTTTATTATTAGCCTGCTTGCATTATCAATCCTATACCAACATTTAAAAATCTGCGATGAAAAAAAATCACATGAAAACAACCCCCAAATTTATAAACACGAATTTTTAAATAGCATAAACATATTTTATAAAGTGGGAAGAGAGACTGAGATCCTATCTAACACCTTGGAGAGCCTACCATGTCACAGAATTTGTACAAATATTTTGTGGTGGGAATGGCTCTGGTAGAATATCAGTGATTGCTTCCATGAGTTTTAGCCCTTGCTTCCTTGTGTAGATTATCACCATTACTACTTCAAAAAGCTGTCGTTGTATTTTTTGCAATCTCAAAACCATCATTATAATAAAATGGACCATCTGTAGAAGACACATAAGGATACATCTCTGGACTTTACATGATAATTTGGAAGTTTGTGCTTGCAGGCATTTGTGAAAATTCATGCATTTTTTTTTCCTTTAAAAAAAGCAATTCCTGTTATATCAGGAAAGACTATTGCTGTTCAAAATGTATAGCTGTGCACTGCTCTAAAAAAGGAATTTTTAATATACTCTGTAATGCAATATACCTGGGAGGAAAACCATTCAAAACAAATATCACAATTAATTCAAAGCAAACAAGCTTATTCTTCAACAGGTACCTGCAGATCTGTGCTGCATGCCAACTAAAATGTATTTTTAGATTTTTTCGTCTTTCTATCTGGCAAACTTATCAAGGGGACAACTGGAAATAAGTGTCACATGGAAATAAGTGTCACACTGCAATTACTGTTATTGTAACCTACAAAAATACTTTCTGGAGGCCATAGAGCCCCTACTGCATTTCATAAAATAACATGGTCATGCATTCTGATTTTGAATGAGTTGAATGAGAGGATGACTTCAATGCCTCACAGATACGTCTGTAATTTCTGTAATGCTTTCCATATCAGGTTGTTCTTGATATTTATTTTATTTGTGTTTCTGACACAGCATGAAGATTACTACAATGAAACGACAGCTACATTTAATTAAGGCATGACTGATGTATCTGCAATTCATCTTAACTGAGAATTTAATTTTTCATTTGAAACTGTTGCAGACAGAACATGATTTCCTTTGGCTTGTTTTTTCTTTTGTTGTTTAATATTCTACTGAGTTTTCTACAGCTTAAGGAAAAATAGTGCTGCATCTCAAATCAAATAGTTAAGATATCAAGTGTTATCAAATAGCTACTTTTGGTTGACACATGAAATTGATCTGATTAGTCACATCTTGGTGTTGCTCATCCTGGACTCTGCATGCAGGCAATCCTAACAAAAATATTCCTTGTGTACATTAAAAAAAAAAAAAGTTATTTTCAGGAGCTTTAGCTGTGTATTTCTGTATGAGCTTCTTGTAAACATTCCCACTAACAGACTCCGGTCAGAGGGCACTTGAGGAAATAAACAGAAATAGAATATGGCCACAGCTGAACAGAATTCACTTAAATATTCAGGAAACTATTGATAGAAAATGCTGGTGAAATCTGTTCAGCTCTAACATCTGGATGGCTTGAGTAAAAAAAATAAAATTAAATGCCACTTTGAAATAAATTTATTAAAGTTACCACGGTATTCTGGGAGCTTGTGTCAGTTATTCCAGAAATCCAATTTGTTGCAGATATATTGGAGGTTTGAAAGAGGTAAACAGTTGTTGTGCTGAAAAATTCTATGGGAGTAAGTAGGTAGAGGATGGGAAAGTTATTTGTTCATATTATTTGCTCTAGGATATTAATTTCATGTCCAAATTAAAACTGGGCAGTGATATTTTCATTAGCTATGCTTTAGTGCAAAAACAAATCACTTTGTTGTTATGAGTTAGCAGTTTTTCTTCTTAGAGGAAAAAATGAAAAGCCCTATTTCTTGGACATATAAGCAGATGAGCCATCGCCATAGCAACGAAAGGACGTATCCATCGCGTCATTCTGTCAAACAGCCCCTGCATGTGACTCCAAGCTCACATTCCTTACTTCCATCTGAAAGTAGGTTTTAGTCCTGCCATCCAATAAAATCAATACCCAGTAGGATGTTTTCTGTCTGTCATAGTTTCGAAATGAAAAGCTACTTACAGTAGCCTTTCTTGTCTTAAAGGAAAAGTAAAGGCTGTTTATCTATCATATACTAGAGTTAATGAGAAATAGAATTAGTAGAAAAGAGATAATTAGTTTCCAGGAATGATAAGTTTGCTCTTGCTCTTTATTATGTTTAGTGATTCAGCTATGTCTTTGTTACAGAGTATTATGACAGGTTCTTTAGACAGCTTCCAGCAGTGAGTCTCCTTTAAGAGAAACACTATGTTCTCTCCCAGAGTTATGAAAGAGGCTTTGATTTCTCCACCAAAAGGAAGAGAATCACATTGCAAACAGGATTTACAAATCAAGCAACAGAAACCAAACACAAATACACAATGTTAATTGATCATCCATTTCCCTTGCAAAAAAGGGATTTTATCCAAAGCAGGATTTAATTGTCATGTTCTTGCCCTCTTCAAAAGTGTTTTCCGGCTTCTCTCTCAGGCTCTAGAAGGTTGTTTTCACCTTGCCTCATCTTTCCTCTTCATCAGATTAGATTTTAACCTTCTCTACACCTGCAGTGTGATAAGAACCAACACCTTTGGCCTTTGCTTTCCTGATCTAATTCCCAGAAGCCTTCCCAAATATTGCAAAAGCAATAGTGACTTGCACTTGTGTGGGTTCTGCATTTTACCTCAACAAAGTCAACTCAGGTTCAGTTTCCATGTGTGAAAGGGAAGAGACAACAATGGACTGCAACAACAGTCTCAGGGAGAAAAGAAATAACAGTTGCCTCATTAGATAGATCTTGAGGCAGCCTTGCTTCTTACGCTTTGTGCTCTTTGTTCGCTGAATGGTTTGCGATGAATACCAGTTGTACCTATGTGCAACACAAACTTTCACTGAAATTAAAGCTTCAGTTTAACTACAGAGTGATCATACCTTAGAATCCATGCACCAGCATGATAGTTATGGAAGACACGGAATGTAAGAGATGGAAAAAATTATGATGATGAGAAAGAACCCTATCTCTGTATCACTACATTAAAGTAATAAATGACATAACCTACACAAGAAGGTATGGCTCCAGAACCTGAACTTTTTTTCCCTCAATAATGCTTTCTTCAGTTTTATCTAAGTAAGACTGAAGGAAGTATATAAAAACAGCTCTCTCTCTCTCTCTCTCTCTCTCTCTCTTTGAAACACACATTTTAGATGTATGAAAATGTAAAATGCATGAAAATATATATGAGGAGAGCCTATACTCAAGAGTCTATACTCAAGTGAATTAACAGATATATGGGAAAGTGATTTGCAAAATGTCCATTTTCCATATCAAATTAATGGTCTTGAAATGCTATCTATGCAACTTCTGTCAGTTTCAGTTAAGCCAGACCAGCTGATAGTTTCCAAAACAGATTGCCAGAATCATGGCAGTGAAACTGTTTCCTGTAGAAGTAGGAAGTGAGTTTGGCAGTCTCCTCCTGGTGGTTTTGTCTGGTATTAAGCTAATTTTCTTCACAGTCGGTAGTATGGGCTATGTTTTGGATTTATAGATAACACAGGGATGGTTTTGCTCTCGCTGGGCAGTGCTTATCCAAAGCCAAGGCCTTTTCTGTTCCTCCCCTCTCCCCTCCAGGGAGGAGGCTGGAGGTGCACTGTGGGTTTTAAGGGAACACAGCCAGGACAGCTGAGCACAAACGACCTCAGGGCATCAGGCTCAACATACAGAGCTGGGGGAAGAAGGAGGAAAGGGGGGGCATTCACAGCTATGGGGCTTGATTTCACAAGTTACCATGACATATGATGGGGCCCTGCTCTCCCAGGCAAGGATGAGCACCTGCCTGCCTATGGGAACCAGTGAATAGTTTTGCTTTGCTTGCATGTGTGGCATTTGCTTCACCTTTACCTGTGTTTATCTCAATCCATGAGTATTCACACTTTTAGCCTTTGAGTTCTCTCCTCAAACCCACTGTGGGGGAGTGAGTGAATGACTGTGTGGGGCTTGCAGATTTGGGTTAAATTATGACACTCACATCAGAAGAAATCAAGCAAGCCCCTTTTTTTATTAGGTGTCATAAAAAGCAGTCCAAGTATTATGTCTAGCAATTCCTTTTTTTTTTTTTTTCCAAATGAAACAAAATATTTGAGTTTTAATCCTAAAACAGAAACTCTCCAGTGCTTGGAACTTCAACTCTTAATCCAAAGTTTGAATGCTTTGTTCTTACTTTCAAACTAGTTAGTATTTCCCGGAAAGATGAACACCACACTGAGAAGTAGGGCATAAATACTGTTCTCAGAAATCAGTAAGGTTTAAAAGAATGGGTGACAAGTCTGTACAGTTTGTGCTGGCTCTATTACTTCATATATAGTGTTCACTCACACAGGACTCCTTTATGAATTTAATTAGACTGCTTCTGCCGCCAAATTTCATTCTCCTTAGCTGCCATCAGACAGGTTGACACAAATCAATGTTTGTGTCAACAGATACACTGTATTTCTTTCTAGTCTTGAAAAGTTTTCACGTGACACTAGAGGGACACTAGTCCTTCATCAGAGATACCAGCCTTATTAGTTCTACAGTTTTACAAATGCTGTCATTACCTGCTGACCTAAAGTTTGTTCCACCTGATTTCTCACTGACAAGTACGGTTCAACAGATCCATTTTGCCTCATTTGATGAACTCCTGTTTTTTCTGCATTAGACCTTTCAATGTCCAGTTCCAAGTGGGAACCTGGGCTATTATTAGGTCCTAAATGGACTTCTCAGTTTAAGTCCATGCACATGAACAGATTGCTTGTTTTCCAAGGCTCCTATTAATCAGCTTCCCTATAATTTCAAAACTGTTACCTTAGCTAAAACAGAAAAATAAACATCTATAACCACCATGCCTTGATGGACTGCTAAGTCATCTTTTTAATCCAAAATCTTTAGGCTTAGGAAAAAGAAAGCAACAAAGATAATTAGAAAAAAATTATTGTCATTTTGAAGGCCACACAGTATCTTTATTTTGAATTTTCTTTTTCTGTAAGAGGTATTCTATTAACTTTAAATGCAAGTGTAGAATCTGTAGCTGATGTAATACTAAGAAAATAGATCTGTGTTTGTTTTAAAACAAAAATCAATATTACAATTTGATTCAGATATGCCATTGTTTCCCTTTATTTCATCAATCTGTGGATATTAAATCATGTCAGTTTCCATTTGAGAGAATCTTGCTGATATGTATACTTGGATTTGGTCTATAATTTATTATAGTTTTATATTTAGAATTTGGTATCTTCCAATGCCCCTGGTTAAAGCTGTGGCTTCGCAGGAGAAAGTGCAAAATCTCCAGAGGTAAATGCAGCGTGAGTGCCAGTGATTCCCAAAGGGTACACTGTGGTGCATAGGGTGCCATAAGGACAGCAGCACCTTGGCAGCACCCTGCTTGCTCTGCCATTTGTTTTTAGCACCTGATCTAAAGAGCCTACTTTATTCCTGTGACCCAGGAATAAAGAACCAGATAGATTGAGTTAAGATTTTTGTCCATCACAATTAATTCAAAGCCTGTCTTTGGTGGCTGAGGATCTCAGAGCTATCAATACAATTCCCCTGTTGTGCAAGCCTTGGGTCTGCTGACACTGATGGTGGGATTGGGTGTGTGTATCCAACTTCTGAGGGAGAATTCCCAGCTACATTGTCCGTATGACTTAAAGAAGTTGGATTCTCATCAAAGATGGTATAAAATGCTCTGAAACCTTACAGATGCTGTGCTGGAATCATGGTAATTAAAGTAACTTACAGCCATCAAGTATTTCCCCACCACATCATCTCAAGACACAGTCCCAGCCCTAAGAGTCCAGTGGCCTCCACTACCAGTGAAAGCAGCAGCCTGATGATTGTCATGATTTTATTTTGTTTGTCATCTTTCATCACTGCCTGTCATTCATACTGGGGGATGGAAATGCTGACAGTGTAGTGCAGAGGGAAACAATTTATATACCCTATAGAAATACTTTATATTAATGTAGACTTTTCTATTTTACTTTAAAAATGTATAATGCAGCTTAAATGAATGAACAATGGTTAGTCATACTGGTACTCCTCAAGGTGGTCATTAATAGCAAGAAATTATATAACCTGGATATTACAAATCATTTCATCAAGAACTGTTCATCATAACAAATGTTTAGACACATAACCAAACATGGGATGTAGGTAAACTAAAGCCAAGAAGATCTGGAACATTTAGCATCGCATCTTTAATCACAATTTAAAAACATTTTTTTTTCAGCATTTGTACAAAAAAAAACCAACTTACACACAAGAACTACAAGAACTGAGGAACAAAAGGAACAAAAACTGGGCATATTGCTAGTACTACATAAAGAGCACCTGGTCTCATTAGGATGGTATTTCATTTTTATTTCATTTTCTTCACAGTATACCACTTTAATGGATCCAGCAGGGAAATAGCAACAAAAACTAAGCAACTAGAATGACAGTGTCATCTCTGTGGAAACACCAGCACTTATTCATCATCATCTTCAGTGCTATAAGGCATCACCAAGAGAATTCCTTCTGAGATTTTTGTTTTTCTAACAAGGGTTTAGCTTAATTTATATCCCCTACGTCTAAAATGCAGCTTTATTGTTTTAAATTACATGACTTCTGTATCTCTGCACAAAAGCCCTTTTTAAGAGAAAGAAAATATTCTGTTGCCTTGATCACAGGTCTTTGGCCTGAAAGAAAGAAAACCCATTCTTTATAGTTTCTCCAGCTTGTCTTGAATGTCAGAAAATAATGACATTATTAGTGCTTTTCTCTCCTCCCTTGGGTTCCTGTAGTTTTTATATGAAAAACCTCAATATTTCATTTAAGCAGATTTAGTATTAAATCCTCTATAAAGTCATAGAGCACATTAGCATTTCCAGTGCCTTTATGTGATATATAAAATGCAGTTTTCACCTATCTTTAAGTTTTGGTTTTTAATTGAACTGATGATCTTTTCTAGTTTATTATGCAGTCTGGTTAAGGCAAGAAATCATTGCCTAATAAAAGTGGACCATGAACTGGTAGTAGTGCCTAGAGGACAATGGCTCACAGACCACCAGCTAGAGTACACAGGATTTCAGGAATTTTGGCAGTGACTGCTAAATTGCTCTTATACTGGATCATAAAAAGCAAGAATGGTTCAAGGACAGTTTTAACCATATATTTCTTTATAACTAGCCATAACATGATATTAATGAAGAAAAAACCATGTCATCCTTGTGCCTAGACAGGGCCTAATAGGGTATCAGCCATCCTTTTAGTTTCTCCCTTACCTAAAAGATCATAAGTTGTGAAATGCTATCAACAGCAATATAAGCAGACTCAAAAAGAAAGTGATAATATTCTAGGCTGGGACAATGAATAGAAAAGTATCCTGTTTTGAACTGTGTATGTGTATTTACCACTGCTATAAAGTGCTAAATATTAGGTATACAAGCAACAAAAATTTATCCAATAGATGATCACAAATAGTTTTAGAAAATCTTATCTCCCTACAGCCATATTCTGTGGTGTGGTGTTTCTCTTGGGCTTCTGCAACTATAGAAGCAGGCTCCAGCAAAATGAACTTAACAGCAATGTGTGGGATACAAATTTCATATGCTCATTAAAAATGTGGTGTATTAGGTGGCAATGGAGAAATGAGTGAAATAGTTTATTTTTATTTCAGATCTTATGTTGAATAGGGAGCATTTTTTAAAGTTAAGTTTTAATTATTCTTTCATTTAAATGTATTATGTGATTGATTGATTGAATGATTGATTGATTGATTGATTGAAAGGAATGGGCATTTTACCAGACAGGGAACTCAATGGCTTTTCAGGTTCACTCTTCCTGGGAAATTGACACAAATACTTCTATAAAGTGCCTGTGTACCAATGCATGCACTGTGGGGAACAAACAGGAGGAGCTGTAAATCTGTGTGCTATCACAGGGCTTTGACCTCTTTGCAATTACAGAAACATGATGAGATAGCTCACATGAATGGAACGTTGTTGTGAAAGACCCCCACTGTTCACGGAAAACAGACCAGGAGGACACTGGGGTGGAGTTGCCCTCTGCATGAGACAACACTTGGGAGTGCGTGGAGCTGGGTCTTGAAGTGCATGATGAACATGTCGAGGGCTTGTGTGCTAGGATAACAGATCAGACTAGTCTCTGTTGTGGGGGTTTGCTACAGGTTGCCTACAGATTGAGATAAGGAAGTGGAGGAGAACTTCTACAGGCAGCTTGAAGCCGCCTCACAGTCAGAGACCCTGGTTCATATGCAGGGCTTGAACTTCCCTGACACGTGCTGGAGAAGCAACACAGCAAACCACGCAGTCCAGGTTGTTCCTGGAAAGTGTTGATGACAACTTCCTGACACAGGCGGTGGGCAGTCCCACAAGGAATGGTGTGCTGCTTGACCTCATTATAACAAACAGGGAAGGTCTTGTTGGGGATGCAAAGGATGAGGGCAGCCTTGGCTGTAGTCACCACGAAATTATGTAGCTCAGTATCAGATGAGGAGAAAGCAAGGCAGGGCAGCAAGTAAGACTGCAACCATGGACTTCAGGAGACCTGAGTAAACCTCCTCAGGGCTCTCCTTGGATTCCATGGGAATGGGCCCTGCAGGTAAGAAGGATCAAAGAGAGCTGGTAGATATTCAAGGATCACTTTTCCCAAGCTCAAGAACAATACATTCTAATAAGCAAGTAATCAGACAAAGAAGGCAAGAGATTTTCATGGATGAAAAGGAACTTGTGTCATTGCTCAAGTGTAAGCAGGAAATACACAGGAGGTGGAAGCAGGGTCTGGCCACTTGGAAAGAATATAGAGAGATTGTCAGAGTCAGTAGAAATAAGACAAGGAAGGCCAAGGCCCATCTGGAAATGTATCTGGCCAAAGATGTTAGGGAAAATGGAAAGGGCTTGTTTGAATTCATCAACAACGAAAGCAAAACTATGGATAATATGGGCCCACTACTAAATGGAGAGGGGACCCTGGTAACAGAGGATGTAGAGTTACTGAATGCCTTCTTTGCATAATCCACCTTGTCTCAGAAATTTTAATGTTTACTTGTCATTATTTAAGTTTCATGGGAATTTTCAGAGTCCCTCTTTTGTAAAAGACTCAAAGACTTTGGAGTGCACCTACACATCTGCTAAACTTCAGGACTTTCTCTTGTAAGACTAAGTAGGCAACTTCACAAGTACTGTAATTGAAATCTATCTTTCCATTATGCATGTTTTATATTGCAGCTGTAAAGGTTTTTTGTAATTTGCTTTGTACTGGAATCAAATTTTTGTTTGGTTTTTATCAGTATTTTCCGCTTCCATGCCTATGGAATTTACTAATTATATTTTGAACCTTTGAGTGAACAGCATTTTGGAAATGGTTTCTCCATGTTTATGGCATAAGATAATGAAGTGCAATTCCTTCCTTACTCTGGTTTGGGTTTTTTTGTCACAACTTGAGAATGAATTTTGAGTTTCCTTTCCAGCTTCTAAGGAGATCTGGAGAGTTAAAATAGATGGACATTTCAAATCACATTTGACAATTACAAAATATTTAAAATTTCTTTCTTGTCAAGGACTTCGGAAGGAGGGCCTCTACTGCAAATACCTCTGCCTTGGAGTTCAAAGCAGTAGGCACTTAAATGCAAATATACCTCTATATGTGCCATCTAAAATTCGCTTGTCCTGCAGCAAGCATGATATCTGGATGGAATTATACAATGCCCCGAGTTTCTCAAAGGGCTTCATCCATTTATCATGCAACTACATTTTCATAGCTCCACCTTTTCTGGGAAAAAGCTTAATTTTATTTACAACACAAAGAATCCCTTTTCTGCTAGCAATAGTACCAGCTTCCAGAGCTTTTCTGTTTCCAGGCATCATGCTCCATTGATATTTCAGAACACATCTACATTACAAGGCCAATTCTAGCACAGCCACACTGGCAGAGCTCCTGCTAGAGATGCAGCATAGGCTGACAGGAGAACCTTTTCAGCTGTCATAGCAACACTACCTACCCTGCATAACATAACCTAAAATGGCAAAGGCACTTCTGTATCAGCGCGGCTGTGACAGACACCAGGGGGATGTTGATACACTGTGTTTGCTGAATACTCTGATATGATGCACAATATCCTATTTTTCTGTATGGTGGTACTTTAACATCATAATTCAGAATATTCTTAATCAGCACTGCAAAATATAGTCCTTATTAGAGAATCATAGAATGGGTGAGACTGTGGGGACTTCTGGAGCTTATTTGGTCACTTATATTAGGAATCAGCCTCAGTCAGGAAGGAGCACGTTCCTGTCTGGATCACAGGCCTGCAATTAGACCTTTGAAGCTAAGAGAATGTACAGTATTAAGATGGAAATGTCAGCTAAAGGAATGAACTAAACAGATTCATTCCATATATAAGATTCCCTGTAGAGAAAGCAGATACAAAGAGATGTCCTTTTCACACAGAGCTGGCTTTCAGGAGGGCAGGTTTGGTGTCATGAGAAAAGTGTAGGCTGCAGTCTGCCCTGCGTATTCCTGCTACCAGAAAGAAAATGGAAAAGGCTGAGATTTCGCACAGACTTGAGAGGTGGAAAAAATTCCACCCTACTTTTGCAATCTCAAGGATATGGTTTGCTCTCTGAGGCTTTCAGAAGGTTGCAAACAACCAACAAACAAGCTGAAAGTAGTGTGTGGAGTCTCAGAGTGTGATGTCTAGAGAAATATGTGCAAACACCTTGTAAAAGAAAAAGGTTTCAGCTGTCCTATCCATGACGTGTGACTTGGTAGATGTGGAATTGTTCTCTATTTACAATGTCAAGTCTGGAGAAGACTGAGGGAAAACCTCATTGCAGTCATTGCTTCAACGTCCTCACAAGGGGAAGCAGAGGGGCAGGCAGCAATCTCTGCGCCTTTGTGACCAGTGCCTGAAGGAAAGGGCACAAAGCTGGGCTAGGGCAGGTTTAGGAAAAGGAAGGTTCAGGAAAAGGTTTTTCACCCAGAAGGTGGTTGGGCACTGGAAGAGGCTCCCCAGGGAATTGATCACAGCACCAACCTCACAGAGTTCAGGAAGTGTTTGGACAATGCTCTCAGGCATTTGGTGGGACTTTTGGGGGCTGTCCTGTGCAGCGCCAGGAGTTGGACTTGATGATCCTTGTGGGTCCCTTTTTATCTCTACATAATCTATGATTCTATGATGTCCCTATAACTATGTAAACTGGGGCCAAATTTGCCTGAGCCTTATGTGTAAAAGTCTAAATAGGTGAGAGTATTGAGAAAAAAGTAATTCATGCAATGCCAGACTCAGTTGGATAATTCTTTTGAACCTGTCACTAAGCACCTTATAAAATAATATTGTTTTCACAGTTCTGAAATTAACACTGAAGCAGAAACTTTGCTGTTAAGCATTTAATTTCTAAAATGTAGAAATATTTTACAACCACAGTATCTGATGTGTTGCTTGCATTTACAAAGATATATTTAATCACAACCTTCATGAATATGTCTTGCTACTAGACTTCAGATTGTATAATCCTGAAAATTTCTGAAAGTATAAGAACTTGCTCATGGAGACTATTTTAAAATTTCTGTCACAAAAAGAGGCTAATAAAGTTGTTTTTCTGGCAATGGAGGAAGCTATTAACCATACACAGAGAATCTCCAGCTGGGCTGAATGTGAAGAAAAGGAGTTCAGAGACTACTGCTCTGAAGAGTTAAAGAAGATCATAGCCAATCAGGATGGAGTTAATTAAATGGTGCAGCTATTAAAAAAAAAAAAAGAAAGAGGGTAACAGTATTAACAAAATGTTGTTTTGGTCTTTAAATTACACAGGTCAGGTAGATGTTTCTTGTATTTGTGATATGTAGATAAAGTGTTGTTGGACAAGTTAGAATGAATGATGTGTTCTTTTGGATATTTGAAGTGTTTGGTTTTTTGATTGCTTTAAATACTATTCTGCTCAGTATTGCCTATGCTAGCATCTGGTATTTGAAGAGAACAAGAAGGTTCTCTTTCATAGAAATAAAAGAGGGATTTAAAATGTGGTTTTTGATCATTGTAGTTCTGAAGTGTATGTGAGGCCTAAACTAGGCAAACTAGAAGTAAAGAGAAGCCTGTCCATAAAGGTAATTATTTCTCAGTCATTGCACAAGTCAGTTCACTTAATTTTTTTATTGATGGGAATTGCACACTTAATACAGATTTATACTGTGTGTGGATGTGCTTTGTTTTGGATTGTAAAAGAAGATTGAACTGATCTGGCTAACAAGGGCGCCAACGGTTCTAGGAAATTATCCAACCTCCTGAGGAATATTTTGGCAGCAGTCTTAATTGGACCTGTGGTCTCAGCACTGTCATTGTACAGCTATGTTTTAGCAGTTATTTCTTATTTTCTTTTTTTTTGCTCTGCCACTTTTGATGCTCTGTCAGTCAGAGTCCGCGCTGAGATCAGCCAGAAACTTGCTGTACCAAGAATCATTTGATGTAGCCCTTATTGCGTATTACATGCTGAGCAACAGAGGGCTCTGCCAGAGTGAGACGTGAGATGTTGCTTTCTGAAACTTCAGAAAATAGAGATTGTCTACTTTGTCTTCCAGTTGGATGCGTCATTCAAGGCAATTTGGTTCTACATTTTAATTTAAATATGCCTCTGTTTTTGGAGAAGAATTAGTGGCATATGGCACTTTTGCAATGTAGAAACATTCTTGTTGATTTATGTTGCACTAAATTTTAAGGTTTATTATTTTACAGAAAAAATACATAGTATTTTTCTCTGTTGTCCCTCTTCCTGTTGCATATGATTCAGGGATTAAATCTTCACAACATGTATTTTTGGTGTCTCTGCTATGTAAGTAAGATATCAACACAGCGCAGTAGTAAAATATAGTATCTCTTGCCTACACCAAATCTCATGCTTTTATTTTTTACTACATAATTTATAAATTTATTTTCTAGATTTAGGATGTTAAATTCCTTCAGCTATCAAGACCATAATGCTTCACAAACCTGTCTTGTTCTCATAACTGGCAGGACACTGAACATATCTGTAAGTAATTTTAAAAGAAAAAAGAAGGGAAGGACAAACCGTAAGAGAAAGGCCACTTTTAAAATGTTATAACTTGGGAATAAATACAGTAGCATTCATCCACTTTCTTGCATCATGGAATCATTTTGATTCTTTTGTGACTGTATTTCAGGAAAAAGTATTTTCTATTTAAAAAACAGTGAAGTAATCCTATGTCAAATTCACATTCAAATGTAGAATCTTCAGTGAGCTCAGTGTAAGATTACTGTGTAAGGTGAAAATGCAAATGGCCTATTTTATACTTACATGATTTCTAGGACTTTTAATTGAACTAACCCAGTTTTCCAGGATATGTGCTGGATCATGTATATATGTTTATATAGATCTCACAGTGCTTACAGTCATATTCTTGACAACTTAATGAAGTTAACTTATATGTAATTGCAGGACCTCAGACCGAGGATGCCAGAATAGTGTCTATTGCAACCTAATAATATTTATTCTGCACACTCGATCACTGTGTGACAAGGGTACATCCCAGCTTAACATGGAGTTTGAGTTCCCAGCAGAGAAAAGTCTGGATAATCAGCTACAAAGCGCTGATATATACACTGAGTCTTACTCAGGGACCATGGAGCAAACCTGCATCTATATGCCCACAGGAGGCTGGTCTTGTCATCTCACATAATTACCTAATAAGGCAGTGTGATTTGGTATGAGTTAGGCCATCACAGCCAGATTGTTTGACAGTGCCAATATATCTGGAGAGAGCAGGGCTCCCATGCTAAGCCACCTTCTGTGCTTGGAGCCCAGCCAGGTCCCTCCCTGTCTCATCTCCTCCCCAGGGGCTCCCAGGGAATATGATGGCACGCAGGCATGGAGACCATCAGTGGGGGCTGCCTCTGAACCTTGTCTATCCATTGCAGGCAAACAATGCACAGATGGGCAGTCATGGTCAGTCTTTCTTTGGGATGCAATTGTGGTCAAAGCAACTTCTTCCAACTTCCTTTGCTTATTTCTCACCACTGGTGCCTAGATATTTAGGCACCCATTTTTCTGCAGTTCCTCTATTCTTTATGGAAGTATGTCTAATACAGATACTGTTAAGGCTGGTGCCAAGTAGAAAACCTTACCTAACAAATACATTGGTACAAATACTCTAAAATTACTCTCCAGAAGGGAAACCAAATGCTCTTGCCACAAAAAAAAAAAAAAAAAAAAAAAAAAGCCAAGCTAATTTGAATTCATGAGAAACAGTGGCTATTTATGACACATTTTTAACGAACAACTACTCACCCAAAGATTAATTAAGAAAAATCATTCTGAGTAAGAAATAAATGTGTGAAAATGGCAATCTGTTCCTGGACAAATCTAAGACAGAAAGGAGCAAGGAAGTTAGTTAATTAAATCTCTTGTTGTAAATAATTCATTGAGTCTTTTCCTTTCTTTTTTTTTAGTAGTATATATTAGTATGCTTAAGGGCATACTAATAGAGTAGTATGATTGCTAATAATATCTCTTGCTTTGGTGAACCCCTCAATCCCATTTACAACAAGGGCCAACTAGCGTTCGGAGGGCAGAAATTTTTTTTTTTCCCTTTCTTGGACAGATTCACATTTATATGCCTTTATAGGATAAAAAGATCCTAGGACAGTTTTCAGTTTGTCTGTGCTGACATGGGAATAGTTACTGTCCCTAGAACACATATCCTTTCCCTCATGTTCTGAGGCTGGACTTCATTTTGTGCATTAAAAAGAGTCTTAATTATCTGGTGGGGAAAGACATGAGATTTAAGCTGTCAGATCTTTCAGACTGTGAAATTTGAGTTAAATGGAAAAAGGTTTTTGCCTTTAATTGTATACCTGTACTAAAATACTGGAAAGAATTCAAAAACTTATAAAAATCATAATAAAAATAATAACTCCCTAAAACAATTATATTGTTTCTCTTCCTTCCCTTTTTTTTTTTTTTTTTTGAATGAGGAGAAAGGGAAGGGAGAAATCACAAGAGGAACTGTGAGGATTTGAATGATTTAAAACTTATTAGGGTCATAAAATTAAGTTTTTGAAAACAGTAGGTTATTGAATTTCTTTATGAAAAACAAATGCAAGATATATTTCAGTTCAAAGCTCTGAAAATGTAAATAGATAGACCAGTCGTGGTTTAATGTGCAAAGCAAATGCATACACATTACATTCTAGTCTCTCATTGCAAGATTTATCTGAAGGTAATATGTCCAGTAAGCAGATAAAAATTTGGTGTGGAAGGCTGGGAAAGGTTTCAGAAGGAGAAGGGACTATGGACAGGAAGCAAGAAAAAATAATATTGACTAAAATATTGTTTACATTTCTCTTTTTTAAATTCTCATATTTGAGGACCTGTTCTGAGTTACCTGGATCTTGAATAGAATGCATAAAACATGCAATCTCTATGAAAACCATTTTGAATGGATATTTTTCATCTCTTTTGATTGCCGCTGCAGGTCTTATGGAACACATATGGACTTCAGCCAGATGTAGCTGTTTATTATTATTCTCTGAGTTAAAAATTAAATTGTTCTGATGAATATTTTTATTCTTGGATGGTCATAGCTCTATTTTTACTGTGAAGTACTGATATCAAATATGCTAAAATTATTTCAGGAGCTGTGAAGTTTATTCTGTATAATGTGTGTTCTGTTACAATGTTTTTTTATGGAAATATGGAGTTGATCTCATAGGATTGTTTTTTAGTGAGAAGAGGCAATTTAGATGTAACATGTGGTAGTAGAATATAAATTATCTGATTACCTAGCACAAAACATAATTTGTGGCTGCAAGCAGGTCTGGTAAAAGTTTGTCAATGCAATGTAATGGGACTGTGCACAGCAAATGGAAGATAATAAAACATATAATTAAGCACCAGGGAATTCCAGCCACCCATCAGTTCTGGATAACTGCATTTTGGCTAGGATTGCTGCTTTTTCCTAACCAATATAAAAAATTCTACAGCTCATCTAATATTGGAAATTATGAAAATCTAGAGGTGTAAAGAATGGGGCAACTTAACTATTCTAGTAACATACATTGATTGCTAGCAATGAAAGAGAAAGCTTTTGTAACTTTTTCTTTTTTACTCTTAATGAGTGGTAGCATTTTCTAGCAGGAAGATTGATATTATTAAAGATATATTTTTTCTGAACATTTCTTCTTATATCTTATTACTGAAGGCTAGTCAACCTCTCTGAGGTAGGTGCAGCTGAAAATCAAGAAACAGATCACTGCAATGCATGAACATGTGTTGCTATTTTGCATATTTGTTTCTTCCTTCCATGTGGTTTGCATTTAAATTCAGGTACAGCCATTACTCAAATGTGTCATGAAGTGTTAGGATACAGTTTTTCCCCTTAGCCTTTTCCAGAGGTTTTTGCTCACCTTTTGATTCATTTTTGTGCCAAAAATGAATCAAACCCTGTAGGTTTGGACTCAGTAAGATTACTGGAATATAGCACACCATCCTCAGAAAGGTTGTGTTGGCATTCAGCAGCCTTGGAGGGCAAATAATTGCATCAAACTTTCCCCAGGGATTTTGGTAGTGTTTCCTTGCTGGCCAGAGTCAGATGTGTGATTGCTCTTAAAGCTCAACATTTAGTGTTCAAAAATAATCTTTTATGGCACATAGAGGCCACAACTTATGCGGGGGTTGAATGACTTTCAGAGATCATATAATAAGATATGCTATTTTGACAACTATAAAACCTTTATACTCATAAAATCTCTGGAAGCAGAGTAACTAAGTTGTAATGTCTGAAATCATAAAGATGCAGTAATCATGTAAAAAATATCTTGCTAGGCTTTTTCAATTGCAGTGTGATTGTGGTATGCTTGAGTGCTGAGATCAGAGATGAATCAGCTCCTGAGATGAAGTGAGTGTCTTTGTGAGAAACATTTGGCCTTGCTGCTGCTCCTTTTTAGCTTTTGTGATAACGTAAAGGAATATGTCTAAATCCAGATAATACAGGGACACTACAGAGGAGGAGAAAAAGAAACACCTTCATATTTTTCCTGAGTTTCCTTTGAGAGAAAACATAGACATTTTACAAGTGGTCTTATCAACTTGTGCAAACTGTTTTTGCCTTTCTCCTGATATGTGCATTTCTGCAGTGGCATTTTATTCTGATGGTAGAAGCTGATGTAATTGAAAACAGTACTAGGAAGTGAAAAATCCTTTAGGAAAATAATTCTTCCTTTCGCACTCTGCTTCATAATGGCGTACACAGAGAGAACTCACCAGTTTGAGAATTTCCTTACCAAAGAGGTACAAAGCTCAAGTGTGCCAAGAACTTTTAAAAGCAGAATTAAAAGTCATATAGTGATGCTGATGATCAGTAAAAATAACATGAACCTCCTTAAACTCTTGTACTTATTTCAGTTGACAAGTTTAGAAGATATTACTACAAAAAATGACTGAAGTGATATTTTTCATTTTATTCCCCCTAGAGTTTAGTTCTCTCCTAAGTTTTCTTTTCTTTAAGATATTGAAAAGCAGCTGATAGCTAATTGATCCTTCAAAATAATTTTCTTTGACATAACTCTCACAGAATATTCATCAGAGGCATTGCAGATATTAAGAAGATATATTACACAGACTAAAGCTTAACTTCTCAGCAGTTCATTACAGTTTCCTGTCCAATAAAATGTACATTCAGAAGTTGTATATTGAATTTATACAATTATCTACTGTTATATTCTAAAATTTGCCTAATGACCTGAGTCCTTTATCTAAAAATTTACCAGGAAGATTTGTTGTTTGATTTATTAAAAACAGATTCTTCAGATTCACAAAAATGAACATAATTTTCCTATACTTTTATAACAGTCCTTAATTATGAAATAAAAATTCAAGTAATGCATTTTTCTGATCCATGTAGATAGAATAATAACAAAAGCACCTATCAAAAAACCTGAAGTTCTAAGTGTGGCACTCATGTCTTGAAGTGACAGAACTGATGCTTTCCTTGCTTGTCACAAAAGGGGTCATGAATGTCTGTTTTAAATATTTTTCTATTTTGATCATAATCTGTGTATAATCTGTATTATTTCCTGTGTAGATCTATTCCTGTGCTACCTAGATGTCTGCCTTCTTTCCTGTGCTGCTTTTGTGAATTTAGTGTTCTGTCATGAACGGGTTATAATACAAATTTCCAGGGTATTTACTTCTTACCTTTTCGTGGCAGTATGAGCTTTCCTTAACACAAGATATTAAAGTTCCCATAGATTACTGCAGATTATCTTCAATACGAACCCCAAAGCTTTTAATTGGCTGAATATCTGGACAGATTTTATCTGCTGTTGTTTGGGGATGACCATAAATGAATTTAAACTTTTTTCTTCGTCTTTTTCCTTAAGTTCAAGTCTAAGTAAAGGACCTACATGTTTGTAACAAGCTCCATGTGGCTATGCAACTGACTGTGCTCAAAAATACTCATTCAAATATATTCCTTGTATACATATTTGCTGTAGTATGGAACAAAATTCTCAGGAATCAGAAAATCGGAAAGCTTGTTAATAATAATTTTCATTACTATTATTTAAAAAGCAATTTTTTCTTTGAGATGCAGAAAGATTTTTGTCTGTATGCTTGCAAGTACTTAGAAGTTTACTGCCTAGAGTTAGAAATTAGACACAGTTAACAGCCTGAAAAACAAATCAAATTTATGTCTTAAATATAAATTCTTCAAAAAGTGGGAAAGGGCAGAAGGAATTGGTTAATGAAATACAAAGCCATTCAGATCAGTACATGAAAATTATATTGATCATGTAAATATTTATAAATCCACTCTAAAAACGTATTAGAAGGTCCATTTAATACAAATATCATGTCCTCTTGTTTTCTTTTTTTCTTTTTTCTAAAAGACTTTTGCACAAATCTCAATTCAAAATTTACATAAAATAATACTGGACATCTTAAATGTATTTGAAGGAATTTTTCTCTGCAAAATCTATTTTTTGTTGTGTTTTTACTTAATTTTATGATGTACCATTTTGTTATTTTACTTGTTAGTTTGTTTATTTCTTCTGATTTCTGTTATTCTTGATCACTGTTTTGGGGAAAAATATTTACCAGAAGTATGTTCTCTTACTAGAAATTCTAGGTAAAAATCATGATTTCATACAGAAGATGTTTATAACTGTATTTCAAATTTCGTAATGTATTATAGTTGCACTTAATACATCAAATCCCTATATTTTTCCAGAATTTAAAGTAATTTATTTCTTCACCTTTTTCTTGAAGTTCAAGTGTAAGTAAAGGACCTACTCTGAAAGAAGCACAGTTCTTGGACTGAGTGTGTGTCTGTCTATCTACATCTATCTATCTGTCTGTCTATCTATCTATCTGGATATAAAGGATGTAGATGAAGACAGATAAGCATGGGCATGGATAGTACAGGTATAGGTGTAGGTGATACAGATAAAGATATTTCACAGTGAGCAACAGATCAGTCTGAGCATATTGCTCTCCTGAAGGGCTTACAATCTGAACAAAGGAGACAGGATGGAAGAATAAAAGAACAGTTATTATCTCATATTTGTAGCTACCAAAGTGATGCAGAAAAAAATTTGCTACAAGAAATTGCCAGTAGGAATCCTGGAGGAGAGCTTGATCTCCTGGATACCGTTGTGCTTCTGCTCTCCTTTCAACTGGTACATTAATTCAGCCTGTGAGACAATGCAGCCATAGAACTGTTTCAAAATATGCAGCAACACCTGCTGATCTGCATGACTATGTAAATCCATCACTATTACCAGATTATTCTGCCTGAAAGGCAGTGCCCAGTTAGGAATTATTTCTTACAGATGAAGGCATCACCCATGGATTTTTGTTGTTTTAAATGAACAAAAAACAGATCACTTTTATTGCTGCATGGTACCCACAAAATCTACATTTTTTGGCCAAGGATAGGGCTCCCCTGCAGCAGTTAAGAAGTCTTCTAAAATGAATGGGAGGGTGAAAAGCTTATGTACCACAAAGTTGATCATGTGTGTGTGGAAAATGTCCATCAAATTCACAAATGAGTCTCCCATGATCTCTTCATGTGCATTATTATGCACTACAGTACTGTGCTTGTATTGATGGATTAGAAGTGAATGCTTTTCCCTAATAAACTTCATCAGATCTTTGATTTGATACAGCTTGTTTTGAAAGCCACTGCTTTTGGCATTGGGAAAAAAAAAATAGGTCACAGCTTGTTTAAATTCCAAAATGCCATTAACTACTATTTCAAAGCCTGTATCAACAACTTTGGAGATGAAACATTTAAAAAGACAGCAAGTTTAACATTATGTAAGTGTAAGACAGGCACAAACAATTCAGTTGGAGATGTATTTAAAGCTGGTAATGGTTAAAAATTATTCCCTCAATTATGTTTTACTTTTCCTTTAAAATTTCCTGCAGACAAATGTGGGGGAAAAAAAAGTCTAAAGCACAATTGGAAGAGAGAAAAACAATTTTTGTCCAGTTTGAAATGGGAAACTGTAATTTAACATTTTTTTCAGATCCGCTACTGCAGATTTAGCTGAAGATGTTTCCTTGCCCTTCTGCCAGAGATCACCACCACCTCAGTAGCTACAGTAGGACAGATTGCTTGTCAGCTGCTGCACTTTGACATATTAATAAATAGTTCCTTTTATTAGGAGCTGGAGTGTCACAGCCAGACTGTGAAGCAAAGCAACTGTAAGAACACACAGTCTGTTCTATGCTTCTCTACAGGGCAACCTTTGGTAGAGAGATAAGTCCAGATAGGTTAGGGCAGTACTGTAATAAAGCACTTTCACAAATGCTGAAAACCTATCACAGATTGTAAAGGTATCAATTTTCCTTCCCTCCTCATGGATTCAGTTAAGTTTTCTTAGATTCAAATTTATCTGAATTGCTATTCAATCATTGCCTAAATCAAAAATATATATGCTTTGTTGTACCAAAAAAATCACTTAAGCTTTCTAAATCTTATGATGTGATTCAGTAACTCGTCTTCATTTGATCACAGTATATGGTTTTTTCCTCCATTACACTTTGCAGAAAATATAAACAACACAACTCACTTGGAGTTGTAGACATGAGCCTTTGATTATGCTGCTACAACTTTTTGTCCCTCTGAGCAGTCAGCGTCCCAAATGTTCTTCATATGATGAGAAGTATTCTTAGTGCAAATCTTAGCAATGCTTCATGACATTTAGAGTAAAGATTTGGCGGACACATCTGAAGCTTATCTAAATTAATTAAATATATAAGAAAATTTGCAGTTGCCTTTCATACCCTTGCCATTGTCAAGTCCACTGCTGCCAATCTAGGTGATGTTTTTTCATTTCACATTGGTAGCCTGTCCCCTTTTCTACCTTTCATGTAGGATATTTTTATTTTTTAGTTCAGTCAGCAATTCCTTATTTAACCAGTTGGGCCACCTGCCATGCCTATTCAGCTTCTTGCACACTGGAATAGACCATTAAAGAGTTCTTTGTGAAGGTTGTCCTAGAAAATGAAGTGACTGTTACTGGACCCCTTTCTCTGGCCTGCCAGCATCCCATCGCTTCCTGCCTATCAGTGCACTGCCAATGCCAAAGCCTTCTGTCCTGATGTCTCTTGTCTCACATCCCCAGATGTTAAATCTCTACTGTCTCACAGTCCCTTCAGAAAAAGCTTTCATCAATTATTATGCATCTGGCAATTTCATCTTTGATTTTAAGGAGCAAAGAGCTTTTCAGATTGTTGTGTCCAACCTGCATCAAAAATTGTCAATACAACCATTCTGTATAGGACAAATGGCACAAAACAGTGGATTGGTGAATTTTAATGAATGTTGTCATCAATGGTAGCTTAGAATAAATGTTAATACAGCATTCAGTATTTACCACCTTTAAATTTGTGCTGCCTGGTTCCTGGCTGCAGTTGTCTCACACTGTTTACCCTCAACATTAGGTCTACAGCCCTTCATTTCATCCTGTCCTGTGGTCACCACCTACTGTAGCTTTGTTGATGATTGTTCTAAAACCATGCAGATAATTCCCCGAAATTTATATGGTACCTATCTGCTTCATCTTTCATCCAATAATAGAGAAGGGTTAATCTGAGAGTTGAGACAAAGGAAACATTACTATCAATAATCCAAGGAGTTATTTTTATGGCTAAACAATTTTAATAATCCCTTTTAAGTGATATTTTCACCTACAGGGTTGATAGCCTCAGCTTCTGTTACTCTGTTTGGATGTACAATTGACTGCCTTGATTTTTTTTTTCTTTTAAAATTACTTGAACCCCTCAGACATTTTGAAGGGTGTCAGGGTCTATGAAAAGGAGAACTTCTTTAATTATTACTGCTTTATGCTCTACTGAAAAAAATATGGTTTTTATCCAGAGTTCCTTTCTCTGCAAATCTTTCTCTTCAAATATTTTTAAAACATTCAGGTTTTATGTTTTAAAAGCTGTCTACACAATTTTTACTAGAAATATCTAGGCTTTTTTAATATAGATTTTTAAAGTGATATGCAGACAAAATCATTATGATAAACACTGTTTATGTTACAGACAGGGAATATGAGATACAGAAAGGGTTTCCACTTTCCAGTACAGAAGATCTTGCTATATTAGCTTTTTGAAGCATAGTACTTATTATTATTTTGAAATTTTTCTAGACATGATTTAATTTTTCTGGAAGCCAATTCTGAAACACTTTGTGTTCTTTAGGTTAGTTCAGGATACTCTACAGGGTTACAGAAGCTATAGTTGATGTTCCAACCTAATGATTCTCTTCTGCTCACCAGGACAGTATATCTGTCACAGAATTTTCTATGCTACCTCAGTATTTTCTAAATCATCGTCAAGGCTGTTTCCATATTCTTGCATTTTTATCACCTCTTTATTCCCATTATTTATTATAATTCAATGTATGTTATAGATTTCTTTTCAATTCTAATTAAGTACTTCACAAATCCCTGAGGTTACATTTTGTTTATTACATGGGCACTGTTGATTAAACCTGTTTTGAAGATGCTTTTCAATTCATCTCTTCAACATAAAAACTAAGTGATTGAAGGCTGTTCGAAGACTGTAGTGATCTTTGAGACAATTGTTCATTTTGTCTTAAGCATGTTCATTAATTAAATTTCCTTTTGTATTTTAAAAAAGTCACAAACTGGGGAACACAAGCAAAGTATTCTGCAGTCAGTCTCCTAACAGGTCTGTTTGAATCTTGTTATTTTGATGAGCCTAGATCTAGAATATTTTAAATATCTTTCACTGACTTTGCAGTATCTAAAGGCTAAAACTTTTGTGATCTTCAGTTTCTCATACTTCAATAGTGAACAGTGACAACTGAAATCATTATTTACTATACTAAGTTCAGCAAAACCATAAGAACAAAAGCAAATTTTCACTTTTGAGGATGCAAGTAATCTCTGTACAACTGTACAATTGCAGTTTGTTATAAAGTTTAATGGTGGCAAATACTGGATGCTATATTATCAATTATTCTATGCTACTATTTCTTATAGTATTTAATAAAATTCACCAATCCTCTGTGTTATCCCATTTATCCTATGTAGTATAGTTGCATGTGGCTTTAGTCACCTGCCAATTAAATAATGTTAGTGATTTAAGGAAAGTAATTAGCAGACTTAGAATGTGTATATCTCAGAGAGAGTGTTTGCCAATAATTTCAGGTATTTGGTTTATGGTAAAAAGATCTAAAACATCTAAGATTATATATCTGCTTGTGATCATTAAAATCAGATGCTAAGGGATTGCTTGTAGGATAATTTCCAGAAGTAAGGACTTGCAAAGGTTCTGTAAATCAAAAAGAGCCTGGATGTATCATTGTCCTTCATGGAATAAAAATATTTCTTGGTTTTCTTTTTATAAGCTTTGAAAGAGGCTAGGGGCTTTCTATATTGTATAAACTGAGAGCTGAAGAACAGTTTATATGACTCTGATTTAATTGAATAAATTGATTTTTATTTTCTTTTACTGCTTTTGCACTTGAAAAAATATTTAATTAAGATATTCTACTGAAAAATCATGCCATTTCTGAATTTTTGTTTCTAGATGTTATAATACACATAAGAACCTGGAGGAAGGTTGGAGACTAAAACATGCGTTGTATTAAAAACCCCAGCAATCTCAAAAAATAAAAAAAGCTAGAAATCCAGAGAGACTTGGCTATATCTGCTTTTTTTAAAAAAAAGGAATGTCAGATTACAGATGTTCTGGAAGAACAAATAAAACCAGTGACTTAGATTGGTTCATACATCAATTAGTTGCCTTCACCTCAATCCATTAATAAAGAAGAGAGTACCAGGGTTTTTTGATGTCTGACTTTGATAATGTGATTATTTCATCAGCTTGAAGCGCTGGTACATTATGAACTACTTGAATGAGGAGTGATACTTTATGCTTACTGTTTATTGCTGAAAAATTACTAGATAATGTGTAGTATGCCAAGGTTACATATGCCTCAGAGCTCCATGCATAATGCAATTATGTGGAGAATCAGAAAAACCTATAAATCTCTACTTGGTTGTTTTGTTTGAATGTGCAGAATAATCCTGCCCTAGTCTCTAAAGTCTGGTTCTGTTCTTCCACATCTCTAAGCAAGTGGTTTTGAATAAAAGGTGCAAAAGCTGAACTAGAGCTAAATCAAAAATTGGTATTTTCCTTTTCAAGAAAGCAGCTGTGAACAGAGCTATGACATGTATGAATTTGCTCTTCTATTCTTGTCATAGGATTTCCCCTTAATTACTAACATGAATCCCCTTAACTACTAACATATATAGACTTCTCCCTGTATAGTCCAGTAAACACCACTACCAGGAGAATGTGCCAGGCTTTACACTGTGCAGTGCAGAATCTAAGCACTTGCCTTTGGCCCTAGTATTCCCATTCCTGTCTATTTTCTATTCTCATTCGCTAATGATTTATCAAGTACTTATCTCTGAATTCTGAATATTTCTAAAATGAGAATATAATATTTAAAATCTACAGATAAAAAACAAGGAGATTTAGTGGGTTTTAACAAATTAAAGTTGGTCTTATTTGGAAATGTCCTGCAGTTTCATAGCATTTAGATTAGGAAGATAATTATGTTCATTGGCTGTGTCTAGATTATTTTTGAATCTACAAGGAGCAATTTCTTAGATAGAATATAGGTTCAGACCTTTACACATGAAGTTTTATGTGACTTTAGTCTCAAACCATATCAATCATCATACCTCTGCAGATGACAGTGTTTTACATTATGATGTATGAGCATGTCTTACTTTATTACTGCAGTGTAATGACATATGTTTGATGATATTAGTACATCATCATGCTGTAGGAATGTGTGAGAATTTCAAATAGAAAAAGTGCTTAATCTTGTTACTATAACTGTATCCTAGTACTGCAATATACATTATCCTTTGTGACTGTGTGTTTCAATTGCTTGCCTAAAATTATGAGAGAGAAATATTTTTAAGTTTGGTCTCACATTATCAAAACCGTTGCTGCAATTTCTTGGACAAAATGACTGAACAATGAAACCTTTTGATGTAGTCTTTTTTATTCAAAGTAGTTGTCTGGAAATATTGATGCAAATTTGTTATCTGAGGGTCAGTGGAAGAGAAAGACACTTCTGAAAAACAATCCAAACTCTCCCATTGGATTTCAATGCTGAATAATGGAGATTACAATGCTCTTTGGTCTCCTCAGTTGGGGTGTATTCTGTTCAAATGTAAGCAATCCCTATCTCAATGAAGAAAACATACATCCCTATACTTATTACCATGCAGTATAATTTTCAAATTAGATTTATACCTTGTAATTTCATAATGAGATAGTCTGACTTCCAATTAGCTGGCCACCTATTAACAGAAGACCAGTTACTCAGCAATAGATGTTTTTTAGTTTTTACAATTGTTCTTATGAAGAAGTCTTTGTGCTGCTGTCCTGCAACACACCCTGTTCCTTGTGACTTTTGACACAAATAAAAACTACTATCAAATAGTACTTTGGAATCTTAAGCAACTGGATTTCTTGACTCTCCTCAGTTTTTGTATTTCCTATCTTGCTTGAACAATTGTTTGAAAAAGAATACATCTTTGTGGAAGATCACGGAGCTGCAGGAGCTGAGCTGGGCAGCACCGGAGACCTCCTGGCCCTGGTGCAGTGGAAGCTGTGGGAGAGATAAACTCAAGGCAAGAACAAAAGTGAAGACATCATGTCTGGTCACTCTGACCCCTCTGACGAGAGAAGATGTAACAAGGACCTTGCTGGCGCAAAAGAATGTAACAGGGACTTGATAACCGAAAAGATTTTGTTGCTAAGGGAACAGAGGCAAAGGGGTCTGAGTGGAAAATTTTGTACGGACGTTGGAGAACCATAAATACTGGTGATTAGTGTAATAAACTGTCTTGGCTTGGCTTGCATAGCATGGTCCCTGTCCCTCAATCACCACACATCCTCTTTGCAGTACTGTAGAATTTTTCACATACCCATATAACCACCATAGCTCTTGGTGCCACTGTACCACACAACATATTCTCTAACTTAATTCTGTATTTTGCTTTAACTTTGAATGATGAATCTGAGACTTTTCTTCTATTTTCATTTCATGGATTTAACCAAATTCTGATTTCTCAAACTATTGTATTCTAATTTCATTTACTTCAACACAGTTTCTTCTAAATTACCATCCCTGTGGAAAGATACAACTCATGTTCCACCAACTGTATTCTTTACTTTTGACTGTGTTTAAAACTCTAGAGGTTATTTTCCTGCTTAATTTTGTCATTTTATCATTTTAGCACCTTATCATTTTAGCATTTTGGCATTTCAGATACTATAACTGAAAATGGATAGAGATATTCTACATGAAGACATAGCTTTAATAAGTAATTCTGTGGAATAACATTAAGTTCTTAATACAGAACGATTAAGACACATTAAGAAGTAAATTATTCAGAAAAAGAAGCAAGCATTGTTGCTTGCTAATAATCTGTATCGCTGTGTAGGTAGCTCTCAGCAGGCTGACGGCTTTGTAGTTTCCAACACTGGTAGCATCAGAAAGGAGGTTCAACTGTTATAAAAGTGCACCCTGTTCCTGGGTACTGGGTTTGAGGATTGTCTTTAACAGAAGGGAATCTATATAGGGACACGGAGGGATTCTTTAAACTCCCACATGTGGGCACTCTTTCAAAGTTCCTTTTGAGAAATCTCTGGAAGATCTTGGTCTGAATGTCAAGGGGACTTTAGTGATTTCTTTGGGCAAAGTTGTTGCCGTTTCCCAGCTCCTCTAGTGTAAATTTGCAGTTTAATCATAGAGCATCCACCAACAAATTAAGGCAATTGCTTTCTGTTGTGCTTGTTTCTATCCATAGCATCAGATTATAGAAATTTGCCACATATATTCATATTATGAACTAATGATTTAAAGTTGTTCTCACACTTGTCAGCACCTGTTTCTAGAAGTTTCTTAATCCTAACTAATCAGGATTCACTAATAGAGATTTTACAAATTATGATGAGGTAACCTCAGATATAAAAATATGTAGGAATGTACACTAAAAAATGCAAAGGCAAAAATTAATCTTTAGGGATGAATAGCAATATGCAAAATTTGCACAATAGTAAAATTTTTTTAAATTTTTAATATGTGCACTATAAATTATCATTCTAGATATTTTATATTCCCTCTATTTGTTATAGCTTTATACATATAAATTTAAACTATATTTGACTAAGTGATATATTCTCAAATTTCATTAGAAACCTTAGGGGAACTATTGTAAGAAGTGACACCTTTTTATTCAGTAGGCATTTTCCCTCTGAGAAAACTTCTGAGCTCTGTCTCTGAGTAAGTGAATTCTGTAATAAAGTCTCTGAGTTTGAGGGGAAGTATCTCTCTTGGACTACTAATAAGAAAAAAACACTGCAGTATTTGTTGCCATATGTCAATGACATAACCCCTGCTGTACTTATCCATACTGAACAACTAGTAAGAAAATTCTATATAAAGCTACTTTTCTTTCTCCCCCCCTTTTTTTTTCTCTCATAGGAAAGAGGTTTGGCCCACAATATGCATTTTCTGTCTAAAAAGATAAATATTCTGAGTATGTATTTGACATAATCTTTTCTTAATAAGGTGAGACAGTTCTTCTATAGAAAGAAACAAGGATTCTGGGCAGCAGTTTAAGAACTTGCTAGGAGCAGTCCAGTTAAAGCAAAGCCTGTTTAGTGAGTGGGAAAAGGTAGTAAATTCCTGTAAAAATTTTACACCCACATTTTTCCAGCAGTAGTTCAGATGAAAAATAGCCCAACTTTTCAAGTGCTATGATGGGGAAAATACTGACTGGGTCTTCCACCGATTCATTTTTTCGTACTCTTACATCACTAGGTGTAAAATGGTGCTGTCATAAACCATTAAAGTTATCAATAGTACTATCACAAGAATAATAAAGACAGGAAGTTATTTAGACACTACAGGGGACTAAACATCTGAACAAGGCGAAGCATAAAAGCTTCTTGTATGATTGTTCCAATAACAAGAGTGTGGTTCCACTACTGTATCATTCTCTCCAAAGAAATTGGTTCTGTTGTAAATGAAGCATCTGGAACCATTTTTCCTCAGGAACTCATCAATGATGAGGGCATTATGTTCCTGTGGTAGTGAATGTTAAAAATATTACTGTGTGGGTGGTACTTTGGCACGTTACTTTTACAACTCTTACAAGTCCTTCTGATTGAAAAAAACAACAAAACTTAGAGTGAAAGTAAATATTCATTTTCTGTTTACAAGTTCAGATTTCACTCTTAAAAAATCATATATTTCAAATCAATATAAACTGTATCAACCCACCTCATATAATTCTATTTATGTACTTTGCTTGATGATTAATCTACAATTGATTTAAAGATTAAGCAGAACAAAGGCAGGATATGAAATGCTGCAGCAAAATGGCTCAGTTCTTATTTTATATCTTTGAGTGTGTAGACTACAAGTATTGCCTAGGGCAAAGTTCCTAACAGGTTGTAAAATTATTATGTGGCTCTTGGAAAGCATGTGTTAGAGGTTATATCTATATCTCTCTGCATGACTGCGTCTGTTTAAGTATAAACATATTTCAAGCACAGTATTGCTCTACATCCCTCTCCCCTCTAAATGGAATGATCTGTTGCTATGACCACTGTTGCGATGAGTCAACATCTATTTAAGTCTAGTAAGTTAGCAACATGCAGTCAATCACTGCGTTTCATTGGCTGAATATTCCCATGGGCTTTCCAATTAATAGAGTATTCCTCTCCATATAATTTTTTCAGCAACATAATACTAATTTAGGGCACTCTGTCTCTATCTCGTTCTTTAGAGAATAATTTCCTCTAATGTCAGGGATGTTGTTAAATAAAGAGCCCACATGAATATTTGAGTTGGTGAAATATACGTGCAAAATTATATTTTTAAGACAAACACACTATGAAACCAAGTGCAGATCAGCTATGAGATCTTTATCCCATGCTCAGAGAAATGAGCTTGAAAGAGACATGATGCAGCTAAATCAACCAAACTCTCTTCCAAGCAGCTTGATCAATAATCATTTAAGGACACTTGAGATTATTTAACTGACTCTCCAGCAATATACCAGAGAAAATTTAATATTATTTTAATTAAATATAGTGGTGCAGTGGTACAGACAAGGAAGCAGTATTCTCATAGAGGCCAAAAGATCTTTTTATCTCAGTCACCATAGATCTCTTATTAACTCATTGCACACTTAAGTTCTCATCAATGTCTGCCAACATTATATCAGACTCAGCTGGGAGAGAGAAAGTCCCCAGAAAATTTTGTCAGTATTTCAATGAGGCACCATCAAACAGATGGAATTGCAAAGTGGTGAAGTGGCTTCTTTTAGGACAGATGAGCTATATTTAGAGTACAATCCATGAGCACATTTTAGTACCTAGGCCCCTGTAAGTGCTCCAGGCATATTTTAATCTGATATCAGAATGAAATCAGATGCACAAAAGTTCCCATCCATACATTCTTTTCCCTGGCAAGAACAGCACTTTGTATAAACTCCAAGAGGACCACAGCAAGCTGCAGCTAACTCTCAAAGACCAAGATCTGCCTAGTGTGATGGATGTCTTTCATGGCCAGAAAATCTTTTGAAGATTCTTAACCTCTTTGTCCTAATTTTCAGCATGGGAACCTTTATTTAAAAGAGCACTTATAGGTTTTACATTGATCAATTATGTCTAGCATTGCTACGTGCAGCATTGAAAATGCAGTAATCTGCTTCCCAAAAAATCAGATCAATTCAATGTATCTTAAACAGCAATGGAGACATCACTAAAATGAGAATAGAGTCTCATTTAAAAATGTAGACCACAGTCATTGCCTGTCTGTTTTTGAATCATTCTTGATTTATTTCTTACCACTAGGGAAGAAATAGATGACCTTTTAGGCTCTTTCCCAACCCAAAACTTTCTATGATCCTATGATCTTCATGGCCCTCTTCTGGATGTGCTCCAACAGATCCATGCCTTTCTTGTGCTGAGGAGCCCAGAGCTGGATGCAGCACTTCAGGTGGGGTTTCATCTGTCTCGACTTGCTGGTCGTTCATGTTGATGCAGCCCAGAATACGATTGTCCTTCTGGGCTGTGAGCACTCATTTCTGGCTAATGTCCAATCAAATAAAGCTGGCCAGTGAACAGGTCTGTATCACACATCTGATAACTTACATCAGATTTAAAAATTTTGGATTTTAAAACTGACAAAAATCAAATTATGTAGTCATTAATAAGAAAAGGTTGACTCCAGCTCATGACAGTATTTAAGCAAATTATTCATAAAGGTTTTCTGTACACAGAATTACATTTTACTTCTCCTAAGACACCAGCTGTCCTGGACAAAAAATTAAGACTTCAAGGGAATGAAAAAATATTCCAGCTTCCATCTGAGTGAAAGGTAGCCTTTGGAGTCAGAGAATATAAGTGAAAAAACACTTCAGTGGAGGTGTGAATCCCCCATGTCCTGAAAAGAGATAGAGTCATTTAAATGTGGCTGCTACACTGAGAGTGGAAAAAAGCAGAGTAAAATGCCCACATACTCGATCCTACGATAATAACACATAGGCTTATGTGTTTTTCTATCTGTCTATGAAGGTGGCTGATGTGTCAGTATTTTTTTTTTACTTGTTTAATTGCTCGGGTGCACTGACATATCAAGTCTTCCTATTCCTTCTTTTTCTTTTTCCCCTCTGCGTGTCTTCTAAATTCCGCACTTGGCTACATGCTTCTTTTGTTCTAAGGTTTAATGATTATTTTAGTGCTTTGATAGTATATTCTATTTTCTTCAACCAACATCTTGGTTGAAAAAAAACTTCACAGTCTTCTAGCACTCTGAGACATTATAGAGCATAAACATTTTTGTTAATAACATCAGTTACATCCTTTAACTTGTATTTTTTGAATACATTTAAAAGAATTATGTATTATCTTCCTTCTTCAGCAAGTAGATTTTGATAATATAAACTAGAAAAGCACTAACCTTTATCATAAGCTGAATTTCCAAAGGATTTGTAGACTCATTTGTCTTATTTGTTTTATTTGTCTTATGGACAGGATTATGCAAGCCATGATTTAAAATAAGTTAACTCTTTTAGCCAAGACAGATGAAAATTGAAGGCTTTTCAAAGTGCCTTTTAAATTCAAGGATGTGTGAGCAGTCAAACAACATAGTATGCAGCTGCTAATCAGAAACTTCTCAGGTCTGCTTATTTCTTCTGTAGATGAGATAGCCATAGGCTAACTATTTACACATAAAAAATTGTGGTAAATGGCTATTGCATTAGTAATTTTCAGCTGACTGTAAACTAGACCCTAGGCTACTAAATTACTATAGCAAAAATGGAATTAACATTAATGGAGTCAAAAAATCACAACTCCCCAAATTCCAAAAGAGGTAACAAACACAGGACATAACATTTGCTACTGAAACCAGCAGTTAGAAAATGCTGTTTTAATTCTCAACTCTGCCATAAGCTAAGCAAGCCATTTATCCACATAGTGCCCCAGTTTCTCTGACTGTAAAAATCTGGATAATCTTATTTATACACTCCAGTAATTTCAGATCCTAAACATGAAAGGAATGTCAGAGAAGTGCGAAGAATCTTTTTTTAGGAGAAAACAATGTTTGTCCAAACAGACAGAATCTGAATTTCCAGTCCAATATGATGGCTCCAAAGCTTACAATTACCCCAACATCTGTTAATACACACACATTACTATGCTGTTTCTAAAAACTAACTAGTACTGGATTCTTACACAGTAAGGTCTTCAGTAGACATTATCTTTCCAGAACTCCAATACTCTGTGATATGAGAGGAGAAGATTCTTCTGTGGCAATAAGAGAAAGCCATTAAGAGTTATTTAAGTCATCACAACTCAGAAGTCTGTTGAGTGTTCAAGGTCACTCAGAGTCCCTGTTGCTATTCCTCCAGTGATTATGCTGTTGTCACAGAGGTCTTTCAAAAGAATAATCATGGAGGGTGTTAGTGACTTCTGGGATCTATATTTTCCTTTTACCTTAAAATGACAGCCATCTGAAAAAGTGTTGTTGGCACATACCCTGCTGTCAGTGATTAGTATAAACATTAAGATGTATGTGGGAAGAGTGTGGGAGATACACTTTTCTATCCTCAGGAGATACACTTTTCTATCCTCAGGAAAAGGAGGGGTCGATTTCTGTATAAAGCATTTTAATTAATTTTAAACCAGGATAATATTAAATCATAAAGATTTCAAGCTTGTAATTGTCTTTCTTAAAGATTTCAAACTTGTTATTGTCTTTCAATTGGAAATATCAAAATATTATAAATATTAATATTTATTGTAAAAATCTTCCCTTCCAGAACATATTGTCCATAAACCTGTCTGTGTATGAAAGAAGAGATCCTTTATAAAAAAAAGAAAGCAAACTCAAAGCAAAGCCCACTCCCCCAAAACAAACTAAAACAAAACTGACTTTCTCTCTGCCTCTTTAGCATGTGATATATTGTAATGTTGCTTATTACAAATTGCTACAGGAAGCTGTCTAATTTCCCTATTACTTTTCCTGGACTATAAAATATTTATAATAAATTCCTGAGATGACCAGCCTTTCGTCATGACAGCAGGATTTTCAGGTATATGTGGATATATGTAGATACGTATATATCTAAAACTTGCAGCTGGAATTTGAGAAATTCCAAACTTGATTGCTATGGGATAGAATTTGCACTTTTCTTTGTACACTCCAAAAATTGGAATCAACTAATGTCTCAGTCTAACTAGAACATTTTCTACATAATAAAAGATCAAAGGGCTATAGTCTGAAAAAAGGTATCTGTACCACAATGCAGAGAATTTAAATATGTAATTTTCAAATTCCTGCTTCTTCAAGTAGAATACAGACTAGTATGTTAGGGATAAAATCCCTCAGCATGATGCCTGAAGAAAGTTAAATACTGGACTGCCGAGGTATTGGGTGTCTTGAGACAGAAAAGCTGAAAGAAGGTTCTACGAGTTTTCTCTTTAGAACTAGGGTGTTTTATTTCACCAAGGTGAACACTTCCTTGCAGGACTGTCTGCATTAACTTCTTCATTAGACTAAGGTCTGTGACTTTTTCTGAAAAACAAAATGTGCTGCTCTTTGTTTTCAGGACATGGTTGAGAGAAAGGAAAGAGCCATAGAACTTACAACTCATGCTAAAGCTAGTGTGGTTTGAGCTTCCTTCTTGGGTTTATGCCACAGTCCAGGAGACTGGCATAGGGATTAAAAAGCAGATAACAGTTCTCTTAGCCCAATTGGTTTTTCTTTGGATTAGATGGCTTCAACAGGAGGAGTTTACTTTCTGTTCAGGGAGGCAGGTGATTTGAAGTCACATCCCCAGGAAAAGGGGAAAACTAAACCTTGGTCTTATGGTCCTGAGTGAGAGCTGTAGTTACTGAGATGCCAATAGTTTAACATAAATCCTTTAAATTCCATGAAAACTACGTTCCATCCAACAGCTAGTGCAGCTACTGGTTCTACTGTCCTTTGGTAGGTAGGCATTGTCCCATTCAGTTTGTCAGTCTAGGAGATGGTGCCTAAATATCCCCACAGTGTCAGGTCTGGAATATTAGGGTCATTTACACTAATGGAACACTGATGCCAAGGGAAACTGAGCCATTATTTGAGTTTCTGGACCTCAAGAACTAGTCAGGAATTCAACAGAGAATTAGGAATCACACTTCAGACTTTTGACATCTGCCGAAATCCAAGGCTGCTTTTGATGATCTATCGGACCTTTTATTTTCACTACCTGTGTTAAAATTTGGCAGAGGAAATTTCCACTGGCTGGACCCAGAGTTGTCATAGCCTTATATGAAGTTGGAACTGGCTCCTAAATCCACCAGATTATATCCTCTGACCACCTAAATCACAGAAAAACAAACAGAATACTATAAATATAATAAGGCTGATCATGATAGGGTGTCCTTTTTCAAAAAGAGAAACTCAATTAAGTGCACTTAGGGTTGCAGAGAACTACCCACATCTCTCACCGTTCCAGGGAAACTAAATTGTTTCACGAATTACAGACTGCAGATATTTCAGCTGAAGTCTGAAGACTTTACGTCTCCTGGCTAGGTTTTGTATGCTTTCCAAGGGTAAAACTCCCTGTGAAGCTACCTTAGATGTTTAGTGGAGAATTCATTCTGTCCACGTGTAGCACGCAGAAAAAATGCATAAATCAGTCTGAAATAAGCATTAAGTACAATAAAAGTTGGCAGGATGGATTGCCAGACTTGGTTTTCATGATATTCAATAGCTATAGCCAGGAAAAGAGAATTGTTTCCTTGAAGTCTCTTCCACTAAAGAAAATGTCTGCTTGTAGACATAGCAGCTTATATAAACATCAATATGCTCCCAAAGGAAACAATTAGTGGAATTTCTAGAAGAAGCCATATTTAATCTGTAGATGCATTGGAGAACTAGATTTACTTGTGACTAGAGTTTTACTCAACTTAGGATATTCAGATTGTGGCCAAGGCATGGACCCAACATATTTAATTTGACTTGTTTCCTCCTTGGTATTAATTCCTAGCTTGTTGCTATTACTTCTGGGCTCCTTTCTTTTTAACTTCTCAAGAATCAAATAATCTAAAAGCAGTAACCCTGAGTTACTGAAAGCTTCTCTAAAATTAGCAGACTAATATGATTGCGTGAAGATACAGATTAATATAGATTTTTTGCAAAAAATGGGCTATGAATAGGAGTACTTCATAAAGAAAAAAAGCTACTTTAAAAAGGTTAATAAAGGCTGTGTTGGAGGCTAGAGTAGCTCAGAGATCTTTCCTAAAAGAGGGCAAAGCAAGATAGCTAGTGCACACACACATGATATAATGGTAATGGCAGAAAAGCATTAAGACAAGCCAAAGTACGTAGCATACAACTGATATCCCCCAGAGCAGTCTGGGAATGTTGTTTGAAATTATTCCCTGATAGGCAATATTTATTTGTGTGGAAAAATTTTGTATACATCTTTGCTGAACCACTTCTTTGTGTCTGGAAACAGATGGATGTTGAGTATTATCATTTATTGAACTGATTATAAATTTTCAGTTTGAAACCATTAAGTTATAAAGAGTGCTCCTCACTTTAATGGCAAAGAGTCTTTGGAAAATTGTGGCTTACAACAATTTTCTCATGAGCTTTTTAGGATGACCTTTTCTTCTAAATCACAGTGACTTTTTTTTGGGGGGGGATAAAGAACCATAGTGAGTTTTGAAAAGTATCATTCAGTAAAGGACTGAAGACTTTAGAGAACAGAAGACGCATTCCCTAAATGATGATTGTTGGGGTGTCATAGAAAATTATAGCTTAATCTTGAATTGAATCAAAGTGAAAGATTTGGGTTTTTTCTTATATTAATTTAGTGTCGTTTATTGATTTCAGAATTTTGCAGCTCCTTTTTTATAATTATTTTTTTATTCAATTTAGCCCAACAACAAGTGCTAGTAAAATGGGGAAATTTCAGTATTTGTTAAATTTATCAGCGTCTTTTGTAGATTTTCAATTGGGTTAAAAAATAGCATGGTTTAATTATGATCTTGAAGGTACAAGCATCCACGCAGTTGAAAAATACAGTTTTAAGATGAAGGACCAGGAATTAGTGGTGCCACTACCATCTAGTGGGGAATTTTTTCGCTGCACTGTGACCACAGTGGTGCTATGGATTGGCAAAGGCAGGTAGATGCCTGCTGATAGAAACCTGAATGAGTTCAAGCCTATTTGGTTGTAGAGAAGCAGATACATAAACATTCAAAGTTTCTCTCTAAAATATTTTGTGAACACTTTCTTAACATATTTTAGTACATCAGTGAACGTCTCCCTCTGTGTAAATTCCTTATTTCTCCTCTAAATTCATCCTGACTCAACATTGTGAAGTCAATACATAGATTATTTTGCTTTTTTTTTTCATTAGAAGCATGTTATTTTGCACACTATTTCTGAACAGGAGGAAAAAAAAGCGATGAAAGTTATGACCTATGATCATGCATCCTAAATCCTATTTGATGACCTCTATCAATAGCTTAAACTATGTCTTTAAAAAATATTTCAAAAATTTTCTTGAAATGTAGGATAGAAGTATGACAAAAAACCTTCAATAACTCTTTTGAACAGAGTTTATAACTTTCCTGACAGTTTTTCTATAGGACTTTGGTGTTGCATAGAAAAGCAACCTTTGCCAATCAGCTGTCACACAGTATGGATAGAAATATATGTATCTTCCAGCTCCACTACTGGACAAGCTGGCTTTGTTTGTTCTTGTCATAAAAAATCCATCAAAAAATAGCTTCAGATGAGAATCAGACTCAGCATAGAAATAGCATGACCTCATGAGGTTCACTTACTCTACAGCACAGTTGATTCCCCCCTTTCAAAAAGTAGTGCAGCCACAGATTGTGATAGACTTTTTAGATCAGTTCAGATCACTTCCTAACACCCTGTATAGTTCTTCTAAATTGTTTAATTGTTTTTACTTATAGTTAGCTACTAAACTCAGTTAATTGAACAACCCTCATTTGCAGTTCAGCAAAAAAAATCATGAAACACAAAAATCTATCCTTGTAAACATAGAATATTTGATATATAATCTGGACAGCATTTAGAAATATTAAAAATGTTTGAAATTATTTCAGTAGTTTTCCTTTTGAAAACAAAAACTTTCCCATAATTTACCATAAATTACACTTCTAACTCATAGTGGTATTTCGTACTGCCTTCTAAATATATTCTTTTCTGTTTTTCTTTCTTAAAGCAAAAATAAGGTAGAAAATCATTAACTTAACAGAGCATATACAAATTTTAGACTGAAGTTACAGTCTTCTTTAAAATGGTAGTATCATAATTCCTGGAATAAGAATTTAATTAATCTCTCTAAAGAGTCACAGATCTCTTGTAGTATGCATATACTTTTTAGAATGTATTTTTTTGCTTGTAAATCTTTCCAGCTATCAGCATGATATGAGTAAGTGCAGGTTAAAATAAAATTCAGGACCCTATTCTATAAGTTGACAAATTCCCATTTATTTTAAATGTTGTGATTAAGAGTCTCATTCAAGTTTTTGTCCTGGTGCTGTCCTGGATTCCTGCACTGGACCTCTAGCAGTGACAGTAAGTCAGTTAACAGTGATGGGACTGCCGTCCCTAGAGGTTGTCAGAGAGGATGATGAACATCCACAAATAAACGTGCAAACCTTGCACCTGAAATAAAGTACCTCTTTTCAGAGACTTAGAAGACTAGAAAGGAAAAATATTTGAGACAAAGAAGAAACACACAAAGAGCTGCTGAAGACCTCTAAAAACAGAGGTTAATGCAAGGAAGGAGTGAAGGATTTTTTCCTGGCAGAGAGGAAATCTTTAGTTGCCACATCATCTGAAGCTGAGAGGAACTTGCAGTACAGGTCAGAGATGAGACTGTATTATCTGTAAGAGGTAACTAAATTAGGAAATTAAATCAGGTTCAGGAGAGAAGACTGTAAAAGAATGGTGTTCCATTTCTCATTTCTAGAATACCTAAGAGCACCAAGGACATCAAGGTACACAGTTGCACTGCCAGATTTTCAGAAACTCAGTACTGTCCCCTGGTATGGGCGTGTCAATTAGCAGCAGGCACCTTAAGTCATTATAGTCCACGCTGGTGGACTTCAGGGCTCAAGTGAGCCTTTCAGGTCCCAGCCTCACAGACATGGGGCTGATGTGGCTCCATGTCCCCAGATCTAGCCACTGTCAAGCATTCCTGCTAGCACACCCACACTGCTAACCCAGCTTGCTGCACAGATCAACACAGAGAGAAAACAGTGCCTTGGAGGACACCCATGCTGCCGGGGCATGGCACTCACACAAACTTGAACAGCAAGAACTTGAGATATCCAGTTTCTCTGGCTGCTCAGTAATGAAGGCTGCTGGTGGATGAAGAAAAGAGAAAACCTTAATGCCGTGAAAAGAGAAAACCTTAACACCTGTGTTTTATCAGTGCTCTTATTTGTCCCAAAAGCAAGCCACAGCACTGTATGGGCCACTACAGAGGAAGCTAAATACAGTCCAGCCAGCCCAAACACAGAATCCCATAACAAGTTTTTCTTATTCCCATAGCCCCTTTAAGCCATATCAGAAGTTAAAGCTTCTGATATGGCTTAAAGGGGCTATGGGAATAAGAAATATTCCCCAAATATCCCCCAGATATTCCCCAAAATACTCATCCTCCTGCATCAGTAGTAAGTTCTATACCCACTCAGGCAATCACCCCTGATAGCATGGATAGCCTGATAAACAGAGATATTTTAGCTAACTAATCCTGGTGGGGTTTCCACTGGGGTCAATGGTCTGTGATGGTTTTTGGAAAAGCTGGCTCTACAACATCATTTCACTCATCAAGTCATCAGTGCCCATCTGCCTATGCTTTTCCCACAGTCCTGGCAGGACAGGTCTGTTGCCTGTGATTAGCTTTCATTCACATACCCTAGAACATTTAAAATTAAATATTCTAATTAAATATTCTAAATACAGTTATAACAAATATTTTCAGTTAATAATCAGAATAATTGCTGTTTTGATTAGTAAAAATTATCTTTATATTTTTTTAACTATCATTTTTACAAGTTAATATTAATGATTCATATTATGGTATAATTATTGAAAGCAACACAATGAAATTATTCAGACTTAAACATTTCAAGACCTCCAAATGTTTATATTTTTTACTGGAAAATTTGAAAATTTCTATTTATTTTTCAAATTCACAATTGCAGGATTTTTTTTGGCTTTCAGAGGGATTTTCCATTTAAGTTTTTCAAAGCCTACAAAATGTATGATCAGTTAGAAATTCAGACTCATTGTACACTATGTACTGCTATTTACAGAACAATAAAAATTGCAACTCCCACATTTCATCTTTTTAGAAAACTTTCAAAGGTAATTTTATTGCAAGTTATGAACATCAGGAGTTTTGCAAAACTGGTTCAGATAAAAAATGAAAATGAAATCTGATAAAGAAGTATATTGTATTTTGTGCCATAATTGTAAGGCAATGTCTTTGTTAAATCTTTAAAGCCAGAAAATTATAATATTATTTGCATATATTTACTATCATTCCTTTACTTTCATACTAATCTCCTCAAAATTATAGTTCAGGTTTTTCTACGTGGCTTGTGTCATTGTCTTATCCTTCTATACTGCTTACATATGAGTTTGAGTATTTGTCTTACAGAAAATGAATATGGCACAAAGTCAAATTATATTAAAGCTTTGGATCTGGCTGTCCTTCTCTTCACCAGAAGCTTTAAAAGCATTTCTGAACTGATGAGGCAGCTTTTCAGTTTCTCCTTAGATTTTTCCCATCTTATCTCATGCTACAATGTAGAATGTACGCTCACAATTTTAGCAACTTGCTAAACTCTGTGTTTACTTCCTACTTTCAGATAAATTAGACAAGGTTAATGCTGTAATAGGATTATGTTAACATAAATGCTGTTCCTACAAGACTATGGACACATTTGGTTGTCAAGATATAATATTTCATCAATTAAATTACATGTTTGGTTTTTCAGTTATCAAACACATCAATGAAACTAAGATATACATAGGATCTGATATTGAGCATTTAAATCACAGGACTTCGAATATATTCCACTTAGCAGTCTTTTCTCTCAGGTAAAAAGTGACAGGATGAGAGAAATGGCCTCAACTTGCTCCACAGAAGGTTTAGATTACATATTTGGAAAAAATTCTTCACTGAGAGAGTTGGGCATTGGACCAGGCTGCCCACGGAAGTGGTGGAATCACCATTCCTGAAAAGGGATGTGGCACTAGGAGATGCGGTTTAGCAGTGAACATGGTGGTGCTAGGTTAATCTTTGGACTTGAAATCTAAGAGGTCTTTTCCAACCTTAACAATACCATGATCCAGTTTCTACTTTAACACCTTACAATTGCTTTCAAAGATGTTATTAGGTTTTTTAATACTTTCAGAAGTTTTATCTGTACATGGTAATTTCTCTTGAAGTTGTTTTACTCCCTCTATCTATATTTGGTAGTTTTTCTTTACCAAACTTTTCCCAGTCTTTCCCCTCCTGTACTTTGACCTTTCAGGCTAAACATAATCACTATTCTGTCGAATGTATATTTTTTGGTCTTATCTAATTTCCACTGTTCAGTCTTTCTTTGTTATGCAAGGGTCCATTCACTGCTCTTTTAGTGTCTTTGTGGATTTGCCTGTTTCACAGGGCATCATCCACGTCTCTTCAATTATATTATTATTTTCCACAGGCATGTACAGACAGACATATAAATCTGCTTAAAGATATTGGATATATCAGTACAGAGTAACTAGCTCAGGTATGTTGCATCAAGTAGTGCCTGAAATCTGAATTTCTTTATGTAAAAAAATAACCATGATTTGTGTGTTTTTGTATGTCATTGAACAAAATTAAATTTAATCGTGATTAAAATATCACATATTATTTTACTTGAATTTTGCCAGTAGTTATGCCTACAGGTACCTTATTAGTCAAATAGTTGATTTTTAAGTATGAATGGGTTTAAAGTGCTTTAGGGAATTAGAAATTTATCTTTGATTAAAGCTTTTATACATGACCGGATCAGAGATAATAGAAACTGGCATACTGCTGACTTAGTAATTGCAGAATATTTTCTGGATCCCATTTATGCTTAACATGATACAGATTTGTAAAAATATTATTGAAACAGCTTCGTCTCTTCTTTATTCCCTAGGCAGTCATACACAGTGATGCTGGAAGTACTGCTTCACTGATGTTACTAGTAACAGGACTCATTTTAAAAGCTTCTGTGATATTAAATTTTACTTTTTTTATGTTTCTTTCAGGTGGAATATGTCTTTCAAGAAGGTCACAGAAATACTGTCTAGTTTGGTACGCGTTATTGGTGCTACTTTTCATGCTGAAATCCATATAACTTTTTGAATTTTCTAGGCTTGCTTCAAAATATCAACTTAGTGACATAATGTGGATGAACTCTGTGGTTGTTCATGGAAAATATAGTCTGTGATACAGACACTACATATTCTCTCCACCACAGAGATCCATCCACCCCCTGTTGCTGAACTACAGAGATGTATTATTCCCTCCTTTGCTATTTTTATTTATGTGTGCTTTCTCAGATCATGGCAGTCCTACTTTCAATGATATCCAGGTTACACTGTCATGAAACTTAGGCATCCAAATATTCATAGGTCATGTGTTATTGTTACTAACAGATTTTCAAGGATGCACAGAAGGCTATGAGCTATAGTCCTCTACATTTCTAACTATATTTTGCGATGACATATGTTAATTAAAACTTTCACTTTGCTTTAATTTGGAGAAGTGGAAGAGACAGGAGCAAACCTGTGGCATTCAAAGCTCAAGAAACAGTAATGGCATTTGCTGGAAGAAGGAGATGTCACTAAGAATGAAGGAGGATCATGAAAGAGGCCTAAGTTTATTTCAAAATGGGAATGAAGTATTTTATTACTACAGCAGGGAATGAAGAAATAATCATGGTGAAAGAGTAAAAGATGAAAAGAGTAAGATCATAATAGATTGCCAGCAAAATGTTATAGGAATCTTAGCATCATTCAAGGAAGCAACCTACAACAATGAAATATAGAAGAAAGAGAACTGTCATTCTCTAGAAAAGCTGGTATCCACTTATGGACTCAGAAGAGATAGTTACTAACAGTTGTGGTATCAAAATTGATCCAATTTGGTCTCTAGGAACATGATCATTTTGTATACAGCCAAGGTGACTATGTCTTTTCTTTACCTTTCCCTTATCATTTTTTCTTACATACGATACATAAGGTAGCCACCCTCCTCGCGTGGAATAAAGTGAACAAGTTCCTTTGGACACAGATCCCAGCTCAGTTACTCATTCAGACAGGCCATGCTTCTGAAACTTCCTGGCTAAGGAAGGATTCTTGGGATAGCACACTCCTAATTTACCTAATTCAATTTTCAGTAGAAACAGGAAATATACATGCTGATCCACAGTCTTTCCTTAGTGTTTTTGATGTGAAGGTTATGACAAAGTAATTGAATGGATGCTGTGGCTTCTTCATGGACAAAAAGCAAGCAAGTAGTGTTTTTGCTGTTAAGTATTCTCCTGCGTTGTAAATATTTATTTTCTTTATTTACTGTGATACCTATTTTAAACACAAATGGCTATATTTTGAGGAGAACTCTAGAATTCAGTAGCTGATATCAAGTTGCCCTATCCAATTTTTTATTTTAATGCATACAGTATAAGACTTGGTGTCTTATCTACTTTACTAGTTTTACATTACATAAAAAAGAAATAGTGACTTCCTGGAGTTATGCTTGTTTCAGAAAGCAGGTTAAGACCATCTTTAATTAGGGTAAGAAATTAATTCCTATCTACGTATTATTAATTATGATATTCTATTACTGCAGTTTGAATTAGTTTTTTTAGGAATCCATGTATTTTACATGAAAATAACAACTATTCAGACCAAATAAGAATGGAGTTCAGTCTCTTACTTCTAATGATCAGATGAAACAAAGCAGTATTGAATGCTCAGCTGCCATGAAAATCTTTTTAATAACTACTTTTAAAATTAAAACATACGGATTCAGACTGTTGAAAAGACCTGTGGAATTAGATGAGAAAAAATCTAATTTGATTGTTGGCAAATTTATGTCAAAAGAAGATGACCATATGTAAGAGAAAATTGCCCTTTGCATGTACTACTGTTTTTTCCCTTTTAAGCTTTATTCTACCAGCAGACTGTGCTTGAAATAGAATTAAACTCAGTCCCTAATAAGTAGTTAGATGCAACAGTAGAAGGTACGGAATGCAGCTTGACCCAATCATCCTTGAGCATTCAGAGTACAATCAGCAAATAGACTCTCTGTGTGGTAAGACACACAAGCCATTATCTGTAGATAATTTATTACCCACAAGAATATAATTGAGATAGTGTGGGGGTGGGAATTGCATAACTGTAAGGAAAATATATTTTGTATGCTAATCTAGTAGGAAGTTGCCAGTTTTCACAAGGTTGTCATTCCTCAAGACTATAAAGATGATGGCCTCTGCAGTACTGCTGTAAAAAACAAATGATCACAGGGATTTTATTTTATCACGATAAAAGACCTTCACCCCATCATCTATTTGCATGAGCAATGATTTTATAAAAGATGAGTAAAATATGTCATTTGTTGGTCTTATTCAAAATTAAATTGTATCTACCAAAACAGCAGGATGTAAGATATGTGTAAATTTCAGATTTTAATATTCATATAGTGACCATATTAGTAGATGTTGACATAAATAGAAATATGTTTATGTAATAAAATTATATATTATCTAAATATTGTATTATCTATCTTAACATATGTAGTTTAGTCAAATTTATCAGTTATCTCCATTCTCTTGTTCATGTCTATGTTTTTGAGAAAATTCACCCTAAATGTTTTCTCCTTGGCCTAATAATCAGAAACTACTGTACATCACATCTTAGAATCCTTTCAAAACAATATTGTAACTACCCAATGGGAATTACGTTGTTTTCATTTGATAGATCTGAAGTAAGGAATAGTCATTGGTAGTGCAAAACTGACTGTATGATAGAATCTTAATGTCTCCATCTCTTACTAGATTAAGCTACAAATAAGGATTGGATTGCTTTCCCTGGTTAACATGCTGGCAAAATATTTTTATGACTCAAGGATGGTTGCACTCATTAAAAATATTTATGCTTTATATATCCTCCCTGTATTTATATAACTGTCTGTATATGTAATATGTAACTAACAAAATATTGATATTTTGAAGGAATATGTCAAAGTTTTGTAACAAATAAAATTGTTGCTACTGCAATCAAGAGGAGAAAAAAAAAAAAATGTTTTATAGGTGACTGTTTTGAAAATAAATACCTCCAGTATTATCTGGAGGTACATTTGATCTTAAATAGTCCCAACTGCCAATTTCCTGAAAGAACATGAAGGTTGAGGTGCATATCTTTGTGACAGATTATGGTCCATTTATCAATTATGCAACATAAATAAGTCTCTGGTGTGTGTAAAAACAAGTATCGTACGAAAGAGTTTTCTTAATGTAACTATCATAAAAGGATTCTAAATTGCAAAAATTGACCTGAAATAAAATATATTTTCAAAGAATGAAATCTTTTACCTCTGAGAAAGCAACTAAGCAACTCTGTGCATAACATTTTTCTTAGTATTATTTCTCTCTCTTTTGAGACACATCTGTTAAAGTATTATTAGTTTTGGCATTTTCCAACCTCCTAGTGGTTGATTTTGTCATCTTAATTCTGCTGCTAGAGAATGTGTGTGAAATGTTAGCTACTTTCAGCATGTAGACTTTCATTTGTCCCTTTTTTGAGGTAAACAAATCAAGTAGTTTCAGTCTCTCTTCACAGGAAATTGCTCTGTGCCCTTGTTCTTTCTCACTAGCCCTTTCTGAATCTCTAATCCAAACTGAAGTTCTCCTTTGAGGGAGAGAAAGGAGACCTGCATCGTCTCCAGTATTCTCAAGGCATAATCACCTTCTACACCCTGCATTCATGAAACCTGATTATTCATCTGACTGAAACTGCTCACTGAGCTGTAGCTTCCACTGAGCAGCCTCCAATAATACCCAGGCCCTTTACTGAATTAATACCAAAAGTTTATAACCCTACAAAGTTGAAGAACAAATCCATTTATTCACTCTGCAGTATGTGTTTATCAACATACTGTCTTCATCCCTATTGACCTTCCTCAAGTGATTGCTTTAATGTTTTTCAGAATCTATACTGGTTGATCAAAATGGCTCAAACATTCTACTGAGCTGTTTTCATCTCTTGGCACCATAAAGGTTTTATAACTTTGATCACTTAGACAATTTTAGGATGCTCATTATGAATGTAGGTATCAGCACAATGATACTATTACTTTTCTATTAAGCTTTGACTGAATTCCATGAAAAATGACATAACTTTTCTCTCTGAAATTTTTGGGGATAGAGATGATGTAATTCTTTACTGGATAATGGTGGAATGAGTCTTAATGAGTCTAATTCAGTGATGATCAATTTCAGTGGGTTCAATTACCTACAGCTGAAGCACTTATTTACAAAACCTGTCAATTGCACTATTCCTTTTCATATTTGAACAGTACTCAAACAATTTTTCACCATGGGGAAACTATTGAAATTTAGAAGAACCTTATTCTCAATTGGGATGAAAAGTCAAAGTTTCAATATTTTCAAAGGCTAATCTTCCTTTTGTCCAGTCAAAAATGTACTTTGACATAAAATATGCTTCAGAAACCTCAAAACAATTTTTACAATATGAACTTTTCCATTTGTATAGGACTTAGTCCAGTTAATATTTGTAAAACTCAAAACAAATAAGAAATATTCAGCCAGATATTTTACTTTTTTTTCCCCATGAAGTGAGAAATTTTCTAAAACAAGGCTTTGCCTATGAGAAGAGTGCTTAAAAAAATTTTTTTTTTTCTGGAGCTGTATTCACTGCCTGATAGGAAAGTGTGTTTTAGAGTTGTAACCCTGGATAAATTAATCTCAGAGCAGCTGCAGTCTGGAAACACCACTACTAATTATGTCTTATAAAGTAAGAGCTGGAGTTCAGAGACAGTCTCATTCAGCTTTGGAGTCAGGAATGCCATAACAAACTCTCTTTGACAAGGCATTAACTCTTGCTGTTATGACATGGCATCATGTTCCCTAGCAAAACACAAAATCTCATGGTTTCAGACTCTATGCTCTACAGTATTCAAATTAAATGGATATTAATTTCCACATGTGTCCTGATCAGGATGTTCAAATTTTATTTCCACCATAAGGTTGTCTATTAGTTATAATGAACTTAATAAATTTCCCTGCCCAGCTCTCTTTTGGCAGCAAAACTCCTTTTGTCCCATTTTCCTGACACTGTGAGCCCTTTCTTGTGTAGATAGTGCATCTACTGGCAGCAGCTTCCATAGCAAAGAGACTTACTTGACTTAAGCTTTGGCATAGAAATCAACCCTAGTCTCCAGCTACACCTGCCTTGACACTGCTAACAGATTGGACACCTTCAATTTGGGTGTAACAGTTAAAAGCCAAAGTTTGTAAAATAATCCTGATCCTATTGTAAATGGAATTTAAACTTTAGCGATAAAGAACATTTTCTTTGAGGGAGTCATGAACAAGCTTGCATTTGCCTGCTTCTCATGCATCTTTTATGCAACAAGTGATCAAAACAAGATACTTGAAATATCATACAGTCTTAAGAAGACTCAAAGGAGAACCACAAAGGTGATCAAGGAACTGGAGCAGCTACACTCTGAGGAAGGTCTGAAGAAATTAGGTCTTTTCACCCTGGAGAAGACAATGCTCAGGTGGAGAGGGTTCATCATAGATTTTCAGTACTTAAAAGGATGACTGAAAAGGAAAGAAAGGGCAATCTCTCCACAAGGAACCATACAAGGAACAGTAGACATCCGGTGCAACTTGCTTTAGGCAGTTTAAAAAAGGTATTTTAAAAGACAATTTTAAAAAGAAACCTCTCCAGGGGCGTAGTGGAATCCTCATCACTGAAGGTTTCCAAGAACATGATTGGACACAATGCTAAATAAACTCTCTTAGGTTCCCTTGTCCATTAAGATTTGACCAGATGATCCTTTGAGGTTCTAAGGGACTTGTTCATGGCTGTTCTCTGGTATTGAACATAACTGAGTGCCTCTCTTTGTTGTTTTGGTCTTCCATTTCCTTAAAATACTGATTAATAAAACACTCAATTCAGCTAAAAAAAGATAGTGTAGGTTTTTATTGACTGCATGAGTGGCTTCTTATTGTGCATTTCTGAAGGACATGGTATGCAAGCAGAAATCCAAATTATCGCCATTGTTTCTGAGCATACTGTTACAATGATTAGCAGGGGTTCTGTTATCTTCTGATCTTTAATCTCGGTCAGCTGGACACACACAAAGCTGAACCTATCACAAAGGTTTTGAAATTGTATCCTATTTGAGTGAGATTATATTCCATGAGGGATATACTCCACTTTGTGTCATAGGATTTATATAACTTTTTAAAGCTTGTCTTGCATAAAACAAGAGAATACATAAACCCACCTGTTTTCCTATTTCTGCCTCTAGGAGGGATAACTTCAGCTGCAGCTTTATGGAAATCTCTAAGAGGACTCCACCTTTTCTTGCCTTTTCCTTTTCCCATTATTAATTCTCTTTCCTGCATACTCACCACCAGTGAAAAATCAGATATCTCAGTGTTTGGACAGCACTATGGTGTTTGACTACTTCAAAGCTATGTTATCATGTGTGAAAGTGTGCCCATGGATTTATGTGAGGTGTGTCCTACTCAATACTTTGTCCCTATATTTTGTGATCTTGATGTATGAAGCCATCCCAATAATATGATTCCACTTCGGAAATATAATCATTTTATATGATGGGAAGTGAGTGTGGCACCTAACTCATGAAAGAACAACTACCTCTTCCTGCATTCCTGGGGAAATCCATTTCTGTTCCTAGAAAAACTCTGTAGATGTAGGAGAGTTGAGCATTAGGATAGTTGTAGGAAAATTAGAAGTAGAAAGGGTGAAGGTTCCAAACACTGAAGTTTTTAGAGCAACCAACTCTTTCAATAAATACTTTGTGGTTTCCTTTGGAAATAACTTCAGGTGGAAAACTTCAGTATTTACAATGGAGTATCACTGGAACACTTTGCACTTTTGTTGGAGAACAAATCCAGTCTAATGATAGCATTCAATCTCCAATTATGGTATCTCTCAAAGCAGAACTGAAAAACTGTGTCTCAGGCTAGCAATGAGAACAGATTTAAATTTTATGGGTATAGCTTTAGTGATTTTCTGTCTTTACTTGCCTCAACACCAAATGATGTGTAGAGGTCTGCTTTGATTTGAAGAGCTTTTGTGTCTGCTCTTATGCAATCTACTTCTGCCTCTACTAAGAGACTGAAAGTTGCCTTAAAAATAGTATTGAGAAACACCAATTAATCATTTTTATGGCAAGTTTGTGTGTACAGCCTTTCTAAAACCAGCATAAACTGTGTTTTTTTCCTTGATGTACATTTGGAGCAGACACAATGTTTTGTCTGCTCCAAATGTACACCAGGAATCTTTTACCCAGTATGTTCTCTCTTCTCAGTCTAAAATGAAGAAATAGAAAATAGTTCTCCAATTTATATAATCTCTTGAATTTTTACTTGTCTGTATCTTTTGTGGCATAACTTGTCAGTCAGTTTCAGCTTTAGTGGGATTTTTTGTTTTGATTTCAAATATCACTGAACAATAGACACTCCTTTCCTGCATTTGCTTTTTTTTCCCTGTATTTGTTTCTGTTCCTACCAGTTGAAAATTAAGATGCTGATTGGAATCCTCTGCATGATTGCATGTTGAAGTTGCACAGTCAGATTGATCTATATGGCAGCGAGGATTTTCTCTATGAAACCAAGTAACAGAATGCTTAACACCCATTTTTCCCACCACTTTTCAAGTTCCTAAATGGCAGAGAAAGCGGTAATTGTTCTGTGCAATTCCTAGAGCAACAGCCATAAACTGTTCAAACATGGTAAAATAATTAAACCTGCTTCAGTGGGGAAGAAAGATTGAACATAGAGAAGCTTTAATGGAAATCAAGCTCCTACTGAGGTGTGCTGATTACTACACTCACATTCTTGCTTTACTTTAGGCATACTTCAGACTTAACTGAAGACATTTTATTAGACTTTCAATCTTAAACCATGTCATTACTACTTCACATAGTTCAGTTTGCCAACAGCAAACCAAGGAAATGTTGTTTTTTATTAATGAAGTAGAAAAACTTAATTGAAACACTTCAAAGCCAAGCGGAAATAAAAGCAGACGGAAATGCTACAGTCAGTCTTTTGTAATGATCTTAACTGTTAAGAACAGGACTGAACAACTAAGGATTCGGTGGTTTTGAATTGCAAATATATCCCATTTTCAGCCAAATACTTTAAACCAAAATAATGATAAAAATCTAGGCTGACATCAAGGGAAAAAAACCAAATTTGGGTGAAGATTATGAACCAAGGCTCGAGTCTTGTATTATCTTGTCCATTAAAACTATCCCCTTTTTGTTGTTTTGGGAGCACTTTTGGAACAGAACTGTAGGATTTGACTCAAGGCAGAGTTTTCATAAGTGACAGTTGACTGATGCACAGAGACATGAAATTAGATGCTCTACCAGGGAATAGCTTACAAAGCTAATAGAAGCACAAGGAAAATCCTAGGAGGAAAATTTAACAGATGCTTACTCCAAATTGTGATTTTTATTTTCCCCAATCTGTAGCTTTGTATCAATAGGCTTTTCCTCCTAGGGGAAACCTGCCTTCTGCAGAGCCCAGACTAAGGCTAGATGTGGTTGTGTTTGCATGCTCATGCTCACATCCCGATGCTCCATCTCAGAGACCATGCTTTTCTGTTTCTGCTCACTCTTTATTACCTTTGTTCAGTTTTCCTCTGCTTCTCTATTCTTTGGAAACACCCAAATAAGCCAGTAATTGTATTGAAAGCACGTGAACAACTAGGATGTCTCTGTTACCCAACAGTAGCTCTCAGCATGATGTTTTGTGTTCAGTAAAACATGCATCTTCATTCCAGTGAAACTAGCATCAAAATTCCTAGTTGGTCTGGTACTTAGTGGAAAGAATAAATCATTAGCATTTTTGTAGTGGTTTGGGAAACATGGAGTGAAATAGACCTGTTTAAACCCAACTGAGGATATAGAATTATGCCAGTAATTTTCCAGGAGTCATCTATGTGGGACAGTTGCTGTTCTAAAAACAGTCACTGTACAAACAAGGGCAGGAGTACACACAAAAGGGTCACTTAACTGTCATTCAAGAGGTGTTACAGTTCTGAAACCCCCCATAAACACTTTCAATACCTTCTCTGAAAAGATGTAAATAAACACCAAATACAAACCACAAATTTACCCTATAGAGTATAGGTGGACTTAAACACATATGCAAGTTTTTTACAAAATTTAGAGGTTGATATGTATTCTTCATTATAAATTGTATTTATTCATTAATTTAGGCCTACATGCTCTTGTTTGTGCTGTTCCTTTTTCTCCACTAAGTTTACCTATAAAGCTAGCCCTTGGGGGAAGAAAACCCTGAAAAGTAACTAACAAATACTATTTCATAATTGGAGAAGCCTTTTCATTTTGTCTAGAAAATGAAATAACTGTGTTAGCTGGAATATATTAGCAGACTTGTTTGAAGTAATGATTTTAGTGTTGCTCAACATTATGCCACCAAAAAAAATCCCTCCCCCATCAAAATGTCAAGCATTTAACGTTCTGGTTTACCATATAGGGTTTTTTTTCCTTAAAAAGCAGCTATTATGGTTTATTATACCTAAAACCATGGAGCACTACAAAAACTTAAATGTTCTGCACTTCTGTGTACTAAAAAGCCACATGGCATTTTTGTCAGCAGTGATTATTGTCTCTGAAAGCATGATACTCACTTTCCTAAATTATGTCAACCAATCTAGCTCTTACATAAATTATTCATGAAGCTCCACTGGAGATTTGGACTGCCTACCTACTGTCATAACAGGTACATCTATTTCACACTTTGGTGGTTACTGTCATGCAGTGCCATTACTGTGAAATGTTATAAGCTGTATGTAGCAATCCTGTTCCATGTTTATGTTTATGTTTATGTTATTGGTCTCACCCAAGATCCAAAAAAAATTATATGATAGTTTTGGAACTTCAGCTGTTTCTGCCCTGAGCATAGCCCCTGTCAGGCCACTCAGAAGCAAAAGACCTGCGCAACACCTTTTGTTCCAAGAGGATCAAAGCCATTCTAGGTCTTAAAAATATGGAAACATTGAAAAGAAAGATAAAATAAGGACAGCATTTTTGCCCTTAACCGTTTGCACAATTCTTTTCAAGTTTTTAAAATAATTTTATTTTTGAAGAAACTTCCTTGTTTCTTTGAGAAACCTGTTTTGCAACTTTCAGATTTTCTTTCATCTTGTCAACAGTGCTTGTCAATATCAATAGTACCTGAGAAGACTTTACAAATTAAAATCATCTCTTAGCACCTATACTGACTAATGTAGGCTCACAAGAACTGTTGATTACCCAGTTGCTACAAATTGAAAAATAGAGGCTATAAAATTCCAACATGCATTTAACAACTGATTAGATACTGTTCTATGTTAACAGAAAAAGACAGAGAAAATAGTTAAAGAGCATGGTGAACATGTGAGGGAATTTATTCTTAATATAAAATGACAAAACAAAACAATTTGGAAATCTCAATCTAGCTCAGAAAGCAGAATCAAAGGAGGGGAATTGAATACAACTGAAGTAAATTAGAACTGATTGCAATGAAAAAAAATGATTACACAATAAATGGAAGAGTTTTTTAGATTGGAATTTCAGTCCAAGGGGACATCTACTGGGATGACTGAAAAAGCTTAAATCGCAGCAAAAAAACTCATGTGGAATAAAATAAAAGTGAATTTAATGGTACAGGAGTTCAGGAACAACTTTAGCTGGATTATAGAAATGATCTAGTTATAATATTTATTTTGTTAATTCCACTAAACCTTTCATTCTTTTCAGTGAGATTACTTTATTTTCCCAGAGTCCTAGCATACCATGTTGTAGTGATGGATTAAAAACATAAAGGAATCAAGTGAGAAATAAAATCAGGAGTGGACTGGTTTTATTTTCTGTTTGAACAGCTGGTACACCTCCACAAACCAAATAGCTGGAGAGCTTCTGCAGTATGTAAAAGCTTTCAGGAACAGAATCATTCACATCAGATATAGAATATCTTCTTCATAAACATAAAACTAAACAGGAAGATAAATTGTTTACGATGAAAATTTAAATAATTTGCGTGGTCTTGAGGCAAAGAGTTGGATTAATTCAGTCCCTGTGCAATGGTCAGCACTGTTGGGTAACTAATTTAAATGGTAGGCCCACAACAAAGGCATTTCTGTTCTTGCAAAGCTTTGAAACACAAGTTTAATCAGTTTAACTACCACTGAAGTCTTTATTTGTACAATTACTTGCTGTCTGATGCAGAATATTGAGAGCTACAGAGCCAGTCTATAGGAAATTAAAGACACATTGAGAGTTACAAAGGCACGTTGTCCAGATTTAATCTGCAGTGCCCAGCACTGTCCTTGCCAGAGCACAATCAAGTGGAGCAGCTCACATTTTAATTAGATTAACTTTTTTAATTTGCAGAAAATGGCCATAATTAATTAACTAAACAGTTGCCTTATCAGGTACAGTTCTAGATGCAATGTTTCAGCTGAGAAATTGTATTTGATTTTGTTTGTCTTGGGACATAATAAAATATCCGTTTTCACTTACTGATGCAACAAACATTATACCTCAATATTTTAATAAATATAGACTTCACAGAAGAGACCTAAAAAGTTAGCTCATTTTGAATATTTTTTATTTCAAATTTAATATGTCAAACTACAGCAAATCTAATTCAATACTGTAGATATTAATCCAAACATCCAAAGCTCTTGATATTTCCTATCAAATAATTTATTAAACATGTAGTTTTTGCAACAGAAATGAAATATTTACTTCAGAGAGTTCTTTTAGTCATGGATTTCACTGGGTTCCTGACAGCACTGTAACAAAAAAATTTGATTTATCTTCTCATTGACGGTGAACAAGGGCTCACCTTGGAGCTCATGCAGCTGTGATAACAGCAGTGATGTACCTGCTGCATGTAGCATGGAGTAACAACAGCTTCACCAGCAAGACAAGAATTGAAATGGGATCTACCCCAGATGTTTTTATCATTTTTTTCATGAAAGTCAGCAGAACAAATTGCATGAAGGGCTGACATCACTCCACTGTAAACTTCGCCCTGTTAACTTAAAACTCTGAGGTAATGTAATTCTTACAGCTTAAAAGTTTGTGTTCACAGTGTTGGATTTGTGTAGAAGCACATGAGAAGCTGTCACACAGCCTATTTGCATGGCCTGAGAACTGATAAAAAAAAGTAATGCTATGAAATATCATGTAATGCAATTACATGTAATTTAATATTATGTGACTCTGCTTTTCAGGGCATGTGAATGAGTCTCCTTCCCAAACACTTAACCAGCACCATTAAAGACTTGAATCATGTGAGAAAAGAGTATTTTGCAACTATCAAATGCTAATTGAAAGTAATGGTATTTAAAAGGTTTTCCTCCCCTGCAAAGTCCATTATGAAAACTAGCAAACTATTACTAGCCAACTGCTAGTTGTATAACTTAACATAGTCTTTTTGAGGTTTTTACCACATGTTTTTGATGTGGTAAAAAATGCAGATAACTTTTAAATAAAAACATAGAATTTTTTCTGTCCAATCAGGGTGATTACTGCTAGGGGATTTGTCATGGATATGAGTGCTGAATGGTAAATTAATTCAGGGCTTCATCACTAGAAAAGATGGAGAAATACCTTGCAGAAATAAAACAGTAAATTTCCATGGGGAGCCTTTCAAAGTCTTTATAAAAATGACCCATTGAGAAACTACAGTACTACTTCATCATAATCTACAGGACAAGAAAATTATGTTGCTGTCAAACACTTGCAGTAGAATAAAGCAATTTTAATAAAGAATTATATAACAGAATCAATGCCTCCAGCTTTAAGAATAATTACTGGATTTTCTTTATATCTTACCCTGACATTTCTTTTTTTGTGACAGCATTCTTTTTTTCTTTTATATTACTTTTGAAATATTGCAGTTTATAATGCAGCATAATTAATTAGACAATGAAAATTTAAAATACTGTCCTAATTTTCTAGTCAGCTCCATGATGATTGTGAAACAGCTGTTGTGCAGTGCAATAACACTTTGTAGCCATGTTTTCATACTCAAAATATGACTTATATCCTTTCTTTGTTGTAGTTACAGTCACTGTCTAACTTCAAACTGCACAAAAACCTGATTGGTATAAATGATTGTTCCAAATAGTCTAAGCTCTGATACCTTTGAGAAATAGACATATGAAAGTTCATCTTACAGAAGAGCTCCTATGTTTGCATAAAGATAGAACCGAAAGATATGTGAATAACTGATTTTAAAAATAAAAGAGGGAACTAAGGTTCAAATAAAAACTTAAGACATTTTCTTTTCAGATTGTGCTAACAATAGCATATTTTTATGTTATTTTTCTGCATGGAATCCTTTATATTCCTTGGAATTATTTTACAATTATTTTATTGAACAAGCTTAAAACTGCATGCTTCAGAAATTAAGTTGTTTTTCTGGAGGACCAGATTTGTGTCAGTCAAGGCAACTTTATAGGTCAGTCTTTCCTCTGAGCCTGAGTTGAAATACTACTTTTAGTTTGTTTTTTTCAGCGCATTTTGAATGCTGTCCCTGTTACGCTTTCACATTTCAACGTAGAACCTCCCACAAGCTGAGACGTACTCTTATTGGATCTTTACCATTCATCTCTTCCACAATGCATATTTGAACTAAATGGATGTGTGTTTGGTTCTGAACTCAGACAGTTTCAGAATTAGGCACATTTTTCTTTATACAGTCTCAGCACAAAAAGACAAAACACGGGCCCACATGCATACATGCATACACACACACATACATATTTGCATACACACATTTTCTCTATCAGCTTCCTTTGTGAGTAGTTTATTCCCCTAAGGAATTCCCACTTCTTCTTTCTTCCTGGATGTAGGAAATATGGAGAAACCTCCTTTTGAGAGACCTGGTTCATCTTCTTGCCTCTCTGAAATGACTGATGAACAACTCACAGCACTGCAAACACCTTTAGTTGCCCTAAGTTCTTTTGGTAGAAAGTCTTCTACTTTCTAAAGACTTACTCCCTCACACAGACACAGATTTTTCTGATTTCTGACTTTGCTGTTCAGATGGTATTCTGGTGTTGCAATTTTACCTCTTCCACCCACCTCAATATTGATGATTTATTTCAGCTGTAGCATTGGCAACATCTCTATAGTGCTCTGTCTTCTCAATAAAAATTTTACAAAACTTAGGAGTGAAACAGCGACTCTCCATAAAGACAAGATTTTAAGATGCATTAAAACAGACAGGAGAAGAGTAGCAGCCACATTCCATAGCCCAGAAGCAAAAACTGAGAAATAATTAGATTTAAGTAACAGCTCATCAGGTTCTTTCAAGAACAGCAACAATTTTAACAGCAGTTGATTCACATGCTTATTTACAAAGTGCCCCTACTCCTGCTACAGGCAGTTACTGCCCTGTATTTACCATTGGTGTGTTTATATCCAGCCAAACAACCTTTCTAACACAAGGGTGAATGACCTGTGGGACTCCAAAAGAATCTCTGGAAACCTGTGACACTTGGAAATCCTACCCTATATAGAACTACGTATGAGGGAACAGGGAACTATCTTTCTTTTTTTTTTTTTTTCCCCATTTATTTTGTAGATGGACTGGATGTACCTTATCCTTATTAGTGTGATTTACAGTCTGCTAGAGAATCATGGGGAAGTATGAAACACAGATGCAGCTCTCATTGGCCAGCTATACAGTAAATAGAAGAATGATATTTTGCCTACTGTCATTCAGGTATGCCTATCTCCATGCAGACAAAGAATTCTTACACCGTTATTTTTCTGTGGACTCTTAGCTAAGTCCTTGAAGTATACTGTCTGAATAGTTAAATCTGGGGTGATGGCCTGCTCCTCCATCTGTAAACTCTCAGTTCAGGAGCACTTTCTTTGATTATGTAATTCTTGGAGATCACATACATATTATGGAGTAATAAGTTCTAGAGGCATTAAAGAAATTAAAGTAGACAGCAGTGAAAGATTTCAGGAGTGGGATCAGAGCAAAGATTGCAAAGTCGTGTACCTTTTGAGCATTGTCATATAATTGGCAATGTTGCACTTATTTTGTAGAAAAAGAAAGATGTTGGGACAGAGGCTCTGACAGAAGTTTGTAGGAACAATCAATTTCTCTTAGAAAACCCAAAGTGAAGAGATAACTTTTAATTCCTAATAAATTTAACAGACAGGTTTGACTTTAGTAATATGTATGGAATTAGCTTTCTTTGCCCAGCAGTAAATCTATGTTCTGCTTTTTTTCTGGCACAGAGTTAATTTTCTCAGAGTAGCTGACATAAGGCTATGTTTTGGTCTGGTGCTGGAAACAACGTAGATAAAACGGAGAAGTTTCTGTTACTGCTGAGCGGCATTTGCACAAAGATTTTTCTGCTCCTCACCCTCCACCACCAAGGAGGAGACTGGGAATGTCCAAGACACTGAGACTGTCCAAGACACATGTCTACCCCAACTGACCAAATAGATATTCCATAACATGTGACATCATGGTCAGTATAAAAAGCTGGGAAGAAGGAAGTGGGGAGCCACTGGAGAGATGGCATTTTTCTTCCCAGGCCTTTATACGTGATAGAGCCCTGCTCTCCCAGAGATGGCTGAACACCTGTCCATGGGAAAGAAAATACATGGGGAATAATTATCATTCAAAGTGAGGGAATTGTTTAAGCAATAAAGTAAGTGAGCTGTGTACCGATGAGCATTACATACTGTGTTTGCTAAGATGCATAAATAGTGAAAAGTTTTGAACAACCCACTCAAGGAGTGCCACTGGATCCAAAGGTGGTTCTTGCTTGATCTATGTCTCTACCTCACCTTTATCATTAAATAAATCCCTGTTATTGACTTCAACTGATGGTCTATTTTGTACCTTAATTTGAGCAGGGGTACCTCTCACCAACTGGATCTTAACAAAAGGACATATCTAAAGGATGCTAAAAAAGCATAGCAGTCAGTATTTTTATGGCTCTTTCCATAAAAAGCCATCGAAACTATTCTGAAGACTTTAATATTATCTGGTTTTGTGTTAAACCAGGAAAGTTCACTTTCAGTTCATCCTTGACTTGACCAGTGATGAAGACTACGCTCCACTTTAGTTTGTGCATTTCTTTTGTCTAGGCCAGAATGAACATGTCACATTATAAATATTTTAGAAACTTTGTTTTCTGACCCTGATGGCCTACAGTTATTCTTGGTTTTGAGGTGATCACTTGATGTAGCATATAGACCCTTATCCTTCACAAGGCTTTTGTTATATGACCCATATCACAAAAATAATTTGGCGTACTAAAACCTCAATGAGACATCAAACCAAATGTTAGAGGCAGGAAAGAATACTAAAGCATAAAACCCTAGGTAAGACATAATGAAATACAAGTCTCAAACCAAAAAATCCCAACTACATGTTTAGAAAAGCTGTGGTGTTTAAAAGTAGACAGTGTATATACTGAAAACTGTCAGTATTGCTTTATCCAGTGAAGTAGTAGGTGCTATTCTGTTTAAAAATGAAAAAAAAGATGAATCTGTGGAGCAGTCATGAAATAATTCCTCCTCTTTTGAGACCTTCCCTAGATATTTAAATACTAAATGAGTCCTTGTTGTATCAAATAGTGGAATTCCATCAGATTCTTAAGAGTACTTCCTCTTCCAATGATTTGGAACCACTGGAAGATAATTTCTCCACCAAGGCCAGGGAAGTTGTGCAATCACCAAAATCAGAAGACACCCACCCCAAAATATCAATTCTTCCCTCCTCAACACTCCTTTTAAAGTCCTATAATTTACTTACTTTTTTTCTGAAAGGGGATATTTGATCCAAGAATTGTCATCACTGTTGCTAACACTACCATCACACAAGCCCCTGTGATCAGCAAATATGACCAGTAACCGCAGGTTAGGGATGGATAGAAACACTTCATTGAGTGGGAAATGTGATCTTTAGCCAGTATGATTTTGGTAAATGCTGTAACTGGCATTTTCACAATAGAAAATGGTCATAGCTCTATAGAACCAAACTCTGTTCTACACAGTAGTTTAGACAATTGTGCCTGAAGATAAAACCAACATAAAGAAATCTGAGATACATCACCAGGGTGCTACCCGCAATTTAATTTTTCATCAAAGCAGAATAACTTGATGCAATTTAACAGGAAGTGTGTGATTTTTTATCCTTTTCTGTGTCTCACAAAACTGTTGTGATAATATCTATCTCACATCTTTTACTGATCAGATTCACATAAACTCTCAGAAAGCCCATACAATTTACAGTATAGCAATATGTTCTAATAGTTTCCTAACTTATTATTTATTATATTCAAAATTATTCAAGACATTTTTAAATTCTTAATGTAAATTCACTTAATGTTGAGAATTCAGCGGTTCTTTTGGAACTTAAAAAAAAAATTAAGCACTGCAAGAATTTCTTATTTTTGTTAGCAGTAAAATAAACAGGTTTTAGACTCCTGCTCTCCCAGCTAACTGCAACCTCACAATGGCACACATCTAAGATGGCCATTCCCATGTTTGTCTTTGTTTTTTAGTAAAATGACCCTAGTAATTGTCTTCTTTTTTGGGGAAAGACACCTTAGAAAGGTTTTTAAAACTCAGAGATACAGGTCTAGAGTCATAAATAGATTGGGTTTTTTGTGGAATTTTAGTAGACTGATTAGCTGCTTGTTTATTTGTTTTTGTTAGCTTTCACTGCTCTGTATAAATGTACATAAAAGGTAGAATTTTCATGGGTGTTTCCCTTCTCCAAAAAGATTTGACCCAATCTCTAATCTCCAAGACTTAAGACTTCAGATTTCCTCATTTAGGCTCATTCTCGAGCTGCATATTCAGGCAAAGTGTAAAAGATTCAAGTGGCTTTCAGTAGTGATCCTCTTCTGAGGTAAATCTCAAGTCTCCATGCTTACAACAAGAGCTGTATAGCTAAGATTTAAATGTTTTCCTAGTGCGTGTCTTTATCAAATATCAGGAACTACCTTGTGATTTCTGGGTATGATTTATAATCATAATGGTTGCAAAACAGACCAGCAGTAATAAAAATGGAGTGGTAGTTGAGATAGGACTTTGAAATACATCCCCAGCACAGCATTAATTGTCATCAGTATTTATTGCTTCTGCCCACATTTTTGTTGGTATTAGTGATATTGCATAGAAATTCAGTATTTCCTTTCATTGATACTTAATTTTTGGGAATAAGTTTCCTTTAACAGAACAGTGGTCTGAAACATCATGACAATATCTAAGTGACTTCTTATACTGAGAATTACAGTAGATAAAACATCTGGACAACTATTTATCAGTGTGAATTTTAATTCAAGACCCTATCTGCACTTTGTTTTCTGACTGCTGTTCTGGTAGCATAGACAGTGCTCATTTTATGACTTTGAAATAAGTGGATTTTCCTTCAGTGGGGTAGACAGCTATGCCAACATACACTTTTGCTTCTAAAAAAAAGACATTCCAACTTTCTTAATAGAAAGTTCGTTGTAGACCCTTAACTGGGAATGTGCTATAGTATTTTTCACTTTGTAAAGGTTACAAAGCACATAGAACAGATGATCTTGAATCCAAGGCCAATCATTGTTGGAGATGGTCAGTATGTAACTGAGGTTGTAAATCCCATCTATTTTCCTGCCACAGTTAGTGCAGTACATAGATATAGTTAATACATGCACAAATCCTGAATCATACGCAACCACTGTTGGTTTGGTGTTGGACTGAGTTCAACAGAAACATTTCATTATATCCCCCATTTTGTCAATTTTCCTGCAGGCATAAAAACTTGAATTCGAAGAGAATTAATTAATGTGCTCTGATGTTATAGAATAATTATTAATTAATCTACTTTTCATAACATATTTCAGCTCATGAGCACATCTAGAAAATCAAATCAACAGATGCTTAAATGTTGATGCTTTGCTAATAATAAAAGCAGATTAAAATTTCTCAGTTACTTAACCAAAGGCACAAAGCCTCAAGAAATCCAGCTGCTTGAAATTTTTGACTGTGTATCATGTACTTAACACCTGGATGAATGAATGCACATCCCTCGAATGTGAATTGATATCCCTAAGCTGTCTAGACCAATGGCCATCTGTTAGCACGACAGGACGTGCTCACTAGGTTGGGCATTGCTTAAGGATAGACACGTCAAGAAGTGGCTGGTTTAGATGTGTAGCCTGTAAAATACTTTAAATATCTTCCTTATGCACAAAGGTCTTAGAGTTGAATGGCATCATTCACTAAATCATATCCTTTAAACCTACATGCCACAGAAAGAGAATACATTCAGAAGCAGATTCAAGGAATGTGAATGAGCAGCTGTGGCTATTAGTAGCCTCAAGCAACTTGAAGGTTAGGAAACTAAAAAGTCCAAAGTAGTTTATAAACATAACTTGTAAGGTCCTCTCTACAGCAGCCTGTAGTGTCAGAGGGACTAAATGAATTACAGAGAAATGTCTCTCTTTGAATGCAATGGAAACAAATAGCACTGTCATTGTTACCAAGCACTGCTGAAATAGTTTTCGTTGCCTGCAGTGTCTGTGGTTAAGCACCTTGTCCAGAGAAAGGCGAATCCGGGTAGATGCAGCTGTAGACAAGGGGCTTTGGTAGAGGCACTAAGAATCTGTTATTGTGTGTATCATCCCACTTTTAACTTATGCCTTTTCATTTTCTGTTTTCTGTGTGAAAACTTATAAGAGGTCTTTGTGGAGCTCAGGTTTGTTCTCATTCAGAAAAAGTCCCTTTAGTTTTGAATTCTTAAGAACACCCAGTGTTAGATGCATCCTAATACCCACACAGGCAAAACCAACATGCAATTATTGGATAACCTACTATACAGGAGGACAACGTAGTTTCAAGTATTCTTGGCATTTCACCCTGTTTGAATTTGCATATAACTTCATAAATTTTTCAATAATTTACCCCAACCTTCTTCATGCCATGTGTCTGCCTCTAGCTGAAATTTTTCCCCTTTCTGATGATTGAGCCAAAACTTTTAGCTGCTTTCAAGAATAAGATGAAGGGAAAAAAATAGGTTAAGCAAATGATCTGAGACTGCAAGGAATAAGGAGTATCAGAAGTGAAGAATAACTTAACTCATTGCCACTATGCTACAATGCATCATATTGGACTCTAAGGCTTGAAATCTCTAAGACATGTCAAGTGGCAAATATTTCTCAAAAAGAAGCAGTTGTCTAGTGGGGAAGATGGTACCCAGTTGCACCCCTTTTTAGCTATACTCAATGACTGCAGTACCTACTCAGATGTTGAATCATAGATTCTTCATTACACTTTCCAAATAGTATATTACTGAGGCTTTTTGTGAAATGGTGCACTTTCAAGTGGAGGTGAGTCAAACAGACTTGTTGCTGGTACACAGCATACTGCTTCTGTACAAATAGTCATCTTCTGCACTAAATGCACTAGAGGGTCAAAGGTAAAAGGATATGTAATTATACATTTGGAAAGCATCACTGCCTTGTATGGCAAAGAAGAATTTAGACTGCTGAACCATCTTCATATACTTCCACCAAAGGTTTCGAAATCGAGCAGCTGCGTAAATTGAATCACAATGCACAATGGAAGTAAAATAACCTGTAATTACTGTAAGCTGCGTGTTTGGGAAAAAGAAAATCATGAGTATATTTTCTCAAAGTTTTAATCTAACTTTTTTCACTGGAAAAAAATTATTAATTGCTTATTAGTGTGTAAAGTAATGCTGTGTGGAGAGCAGCTTTCCAGGATATAATGGCTTTTGCTTTAAATGTTGGATTTCCTGCACTTGCCAGAGTGAATTAATCAGTTCTGTTTTCAGATGAGGGTCCTAAAAAGTCTTCATACCTAACAATTTCTCTAAGTGTTCATTTAGCCATGATATATTCAATATAAAATGCAATTTTCTGTCAAAAAAGAAAGCTTTTTTTTAGCATTCTGCACATGAGCAATGAGTGAATCAACTGATACCTGGCAACAGCATTATGAGAGTGTCATTGTGCCACTGGAGATGGATTAGTAGAGAAGACATTTCTTGGCTGTGAAGGCAAATGAACTGACACAAAAATATTTTTAAATGTTTGAAGAAGTTAAATTTTTACTACAGTGGCAGACAGGCCCCATTATTTTTCAGTAAACTCTACTAAAATTTGAACTGTAATTATCCTCAGGATTTTGAATCCCATGAAACTTGCATTTGCTAGCTGTTGAAGTCATTCTTCTGCTTCTATTTAAATTCTTCTATGAAGTGATATCTCCTACAGAGTAAGACTGTTCATTTGATCTTTAGAAACCTTTGGCTTTTTATTCAATATGTAATTTTTAAGCTTTTCCAAGCTGAAACATATATTATAGGAAACATAATTGAAATGTTTCTCTTGGGTACAGACAATGCACTTTCTTTAACATTTCTGGGCTGATCAGTCCTTGAAAACTAGTTCTTATTATTTCCAGTGTTGTATCTTAGACCTTGCCAGTCTGATGACTCAAAGTGCCAGAATTAATTTATTGGTAGACTGTGTGGGATGTAAAGTTACTTCACAGGATTTGTGCCTTATTAACATAGTAATTTCATAAGCTAAAACCCACAGATCTCTTACTATGCATGGACTATAGAGCACTCTGCAAATACACAGAACATAAATATGATATTAAATTATGTATAGGAGCTCTGGAAATCTGAAGACAGTCATGTTAAAACATAATAAGAATTGCTGCTTAACAAATTCTTGGCTACTTTAATTAAAACATTACCCTTTTTTTAAAAGAAGATCTTTTATTTTGCTTGAATTGGGATCACCGAGTTTTATTTTTAACCTATTGCTAAGCACAAGTCATGCTATCTGTAATTCTCTTGCCTCCTGTATATTGAATGTTTCAAATTCCTGTCTGAAAAACATATCAACTTTTCTGCATGAAATTCATCTTCAGTCAAGCCCTTCAGTTCCTTTTTTCAGAAAAATATTTTTATTTTTTACTAAGGATTGATTTCATAAGCATATCTTTATTTTGCTACTTCTATTCTTATTTTGATCTGCTTATTATCTTTTGAGCCTACTTTGCTTTACATTTTAAATTATTTCTGTGCAAAATTAGTTTTGAAATTAAATAAAGCATTTCTCTACTTTTCATGAAAAATGGGCAAGTGGGCATACAACTCTCATCTACAAACACTGTTAGTTTTGATCAATCAGCATTTCAGAACAGCAGCAAAGTACCCAGCTCAAGCCACTGTACATTGAAGACCTTATACTGAGACACATGTATCTATCTGGTCAGGAGGGGTAAGAATAATAATCAGGATTTTCCAAAGGAGCATTAAACCACAGGAGTAGACTGCAGCTTAGTTCAGCCATCAGTTTCAAATTGGAGTTTTGCTCCTGTTCTGACACTGCAGGTTACAGGGCCGTGTGGAGCTCCTTGAGCTAATCAGAGAGCAGCACCTCCCTGCAATAATGCATCCTGTGGGGAACATAAGCAGCACTCTGTTCTGCGAGGCTGCAGTGAAAATTGTCAGACGCTGTTCTGTCCTTTCAGGAGCCTGAGGGTGTCACGACGTGACATAGAGACATATTCTTATTACTCTGTTTGCACTTCTAATAATTCTCAGCTGTCTTTTTTTCTTCCTAGCAGCTTTTTGGACTGAGGCAACTCTGCTTGGTATTTTTCCTGCAAAATTATTCTGTAGTTGTAAGTCATCAACATGCTCCTGCTTCTTGATGCTCCTTTTTTTTTTTTTTAAACCAATATTTTTTCCTGTAATTCTGTTGTGCCAAAATGGGAGATTTTTTTAATGCAATATACTAGTGAATCAGAAGTATTCCACTTATCTATGAAAAACAATTTTGATACTTTCTGTTATATAAGTGCAATATAATACTTTGGCCCATGAACATGACCATATTTTGGTTTAGCTTGACCATTTTTCACCTGCTGAAAATTGCAGCCATTTATTTATATTTATTCCCCTGGTTTTGGTTTAATTTTCAGGGAGGTTTAGACTGATGGACTGTCAGATATATGGGAACTGGTGGATGAAATCTAGAATTCCAGCATGATGAAAATACTCATAAAGAAAAATTATTTTTCCTTATATTACTGTCCATGCAACTAAAATTCCACTATTGGATATTTTCATGAGGAATGCCACTGAAAAATTTGAGGAGCAGGAAACAGACAACAGTGAGCAGAGAAATGTTAAGACTGTTGATAATGAATGTCTGAAGTGGAAAAAACTTTGAATGGTTCTATCTCATATCTTTGTTGCTGTAGCTGTCCCTCAGAATAGCTAATCTCATAGATAAGGTTAGACTTTTATCAGGTTGCTCTGCTTGTTTTATAGCATCATATATTATGCATGCTGATGTGCACCCTCATGGTCTGCTCTAATCAGTGAGGAGTAGCAGTGATTGATTATGCAGGATAATTGTTCCACAAAAGCTGCTTTTTGTACTGCTAGAATAGAATCTGAATTTACACACAATGCACACTTGTTTATCCAGTCTACCAAGCTAACTAAAATAATTTTGGCCAACTCCCACAAACCTTAAAAGAGTGCCAAAAAGGATGAAGCTGGCCAGAAGAATCAGCTGGGGAAAGGTTGATGATCAAAAAGCAACAATCTAAATGCCTTTTCTCTACACTAAACAGCTTCTCCCATCTCTCAGTCTCAATGTGAAAAAAGGAAGCGCTGAAAGTCAGTGAAGTCGAAGAGAAGCCTTTGTAGGGATTGCTTTGTCTGCTATTGACCTCTCTGGCCTGCAGTGCCCCAGTCACATTTTCTCAACACTACATTTTCTCAGCTTAAGGATGATACAAATAAGAAATTTCTGGTCTCCTTTAACAAAAGAGAATCAAATCTTGCAATTTCAGTGAGGGTTAATTGGGCAAGCTTCAGTCCATTTCCCTGCACCTCTTGTCATCACATGCACTTTTATTGTTTTCACTTGGTTTCAGAATTTCCCCCTTTTTTAGCATTTGATTTCTTCACATTCTTCTCCTTTCTCTGTGTACCTTTCTTCCCTGATTTTATGATTTTGTTAGGAGTAATTTTCACAACTTTTCCCCTTTTCACTTGTCCTCATTTCATCTCAGTCCATTTGTTTGTAGACATGCCATTTCCAAATTTTATGGGTTTTTTTCCTATTTCAATGTATTTGATGATGTTTGCTTTCCAGAGCATTTTTTAGACTTTGTTTTCTGATTTCAAGATTTCATTCTCTTTCCTGAAAAGGAGCCTGCATTTCTGACATTACTTGAAGTCTTGTCCATTGATTGTATTTTAAACAACTGCTGTTTGTGTTAATTTCCATGTAGCTCGGAGAAGGTGTGAAGTTGATGAAATCTTCTAAAGAATTTGGTTTTCAGTGTCCATCTGTTCTTCTCATATTTCTATGCTTGAAAATCTACTGTTTTTCTAATAACTCTCTATTTTTATAGTATTTTAAAACTCTTTGCATGCAGTTCTATTTTTTATCCCCTACAAGGTGCAAGTAACCAGTGGGATTCCCTTATTAAGAAAGCTAACTTTACTTCAAAATATAGTATTTTGCTATTTTCCTACCACTGAATTTTTCTTCATCTCTTCCATTTGGGGCTTTTATCATGCATCTGAGATTATCATTGATGTGTTAGATTACAATTTCTCTGCACAGCATACACAGATCCATTCCTTAAATTTCTGTGGAGCTTTTTAGGTTACTTTTATCAGCTCCAAGGCTGTGTTAAATTACTAGCATTTATCTTATTCACTTGCCTTCACATTATCTTAATCACTTGCCTCATCGTATGAGGCCCACAATTGAAATATCTCTGACATTAATCAGAAAACTTTTGATTACTTATAATTGGCATTATGTAACATGTCAAGGAACAATGGAAAAAGAATAACAATTTGCCTCTGGTCTGAAGTTTCTGTTCATGCTTTAAATCCACCAGTAGGTCCTGTTATACTTAAATTTATCCCTAGGACTGATTTTTGGTTGAAAAAAAGAAACACAACACCAAGAAAATTCATTTGAGGATGTCTCTGCATGAGATGATATCCACTGCTGATTCTTCTCACTTTGCTTTCTTAGCAGACCTTATACAGATTGATATCACACAGCTGGCACCCTGCAAAATTCAGAATAGATTTTAAAGGGAAGACAATTTAAGACAGCAAAAATAAATGAAATGTGGACAAAACATTTATAAAAGCTATGCAGTTATGCTGCGATCAGAATAGCTGGAAATAAACTAACAATGATAATACTTTGAACCCTTGAGAAGGCTTTCAATCATGACAGTAAGAAAGCTTTAAGAAAGGTGCAGAATAACTTTCAAATTATAGAGGAGAAGATTTCCAAGACTAGCAGTCAAAATGTTCTTATGGCCAAAGATTATTACATCATATATACTGGTAATTTAGTGCTAATTCAGAGAAATTTTTAATGAATTAATAGTCCAAATTGTCTAGTGAATACAGAAAAAACTCATTAATACCACAATTAAAATTGTTATATAAAATATTCTTCTTAATGTGATTTCTTCTTCTCTGGGGAGTTGTACAGAAAAACACATCTTGCCATTACAAGAGGATTAGATTTTCCTGTAATTCTGAGAGATTGGACTCACTAACCACGAGCAACCTCAGCTTCATATTCTTAAATACTTAACTTATATTCACAGAACTGGGCTATTTTTACAGATGAAGTATCAGAAGCACTGGAAGAGTTAGAATGACTGACTTCAGTATCATCAGTTCACTAAATGAAATCTAATAATTTATACATGTAAGTGAAATTTAAAATTTTTTAAATGCTCCTGGTCAAAAAGAATTTTTATAATATTAAATAAACACCTTTGACCAAAACATTACCATTAGGATGTTTTTCTTAATGTCAAAGATTTTGATGGAGGGTTATTATGGTTTTTATGGGAGTTTTCTTTTAGTGCCATCTAGACTGAGGGTTCTGTTTCCCGGAGTGATTACATATTTGTGTTCTGCATTTGCATTAGCTATTAATTGGAAAGTTTATAAATCTTCAAGTTAGAAACCTTAATAAGGAATTAATTCACAGAATGGAGACTCAATTCTGAGTCCAGTGCCAAGAAAGATTCCACCAGTGTTTCGTCACCTCTTTCTCTAGGCGTGTGATTTTCACAATGCCATGATGGCCTGCTTGGAAAAAGACACGAGGTAGGTGCTCCAGGTGAAACTGCTCAGACGTCTCACAGTCATTGAACACATTCTTCTTAGATGTATGTGCGTCCTCTCCCACACACTGAACAGCATGACATGTTGGATCTGTGATTGAGTAAACACAACATCATCCTTCATCCTAAACAGGTGATTTGATATTACATTGTTCAACTATAAACCTTGCAGTAAAATTTACATTAATTCAACTGAATGAAATTCTATATTTTTAAAAGGTATCAATTTCCACATGACTACAAATATTCTCTATGCACCCCCCATGCCTCCTGAACTTCATTGGTCCAGAAGAATTTTGTATGTTTTACCAAACAATCAAAGCTCTCTGTTTTGAAACAGTTGTGTTATAACAGTTGTGATATTCACATTCTTGAGATACTGCATTAGGCATGTGAGATTATTGTTCCTCAGCTCAATATTCTTTGAAGTTTCTTCTTTTCCTCTATCAGGAAAAGAAGAATGCACTATCAGATTTATCTGAGCAAGGAAGTGCAGGCTATACTTGCATAGGAACTGAATGTCTGGAGCTTGGCAACAAATTCCCAGAGAAATGTAAGACCTACCCAAATTATCCCTGAAAATGAATTCCATTTTTTTTCCCTCCCTCAGAACTTTTGATTAGGAGGTCCTCTAGAAACAATCTAGCAACTGATTTATCTTGGGGTCTTGGGATACACTTGCACTGCGATTCTATAGAATCTCTGTTAACCCAAAGGACTGATTGCTGCAAACTGTAATGTGCAAACTCTGTTTAGAGAAAACTGAATAGAGAACTTGAGAACTTTTACCTTGGAGAGTCTGCAGGACTTGAAAACAAGACAGACAGCTTAACATTTAGCATCATTTGAGGAAATAGGATCAGATTGCTTATTTTGTCTTATGAGAGCTGGAAGTAGAAGACAATGGAAAAATTCTATATATATTCCAAGAGAATGAATTGAGAAGAATGCAAATAATCTAATAAAATCTTTCAGTCTCATAAAAAAAAATGCAGCCACAGATCCTTCATGTTAGCTACAGAGTGTGTGCTCAAGGTAATACTGAAGTCTTGGCAGCTGCTGAAAAAATTGCATTTAGTTTTCTGAAATGCATCCTCTCTCCTTCCCCTCAAGATTTTGAAAAAAAAAGCCAAAACTTCAATACACAGAAAAGTGGCAAAAAAAATTTGATAGCAATTATTTTAATTTAAAATAATGCTGTTTTGTTTATTATGATAGCAGAGTCCATTTTACAAAACATGTTTTCGTGGGGATTAGTGGATGTTAAAGTGCATCATGTTGCCATTTTTGCTGGGTCTGAAGGGCAAAGCAAAGAATTTACTGTTTGGCAGTTATTTAAACAGTTACAAATGTTTATTTTTTATTTAGAAACCCTCAGTTATTGTTTTTATTTGGAGAAGAAAAGGATGAGTATTTGGATCATGTATAATTTCATCTTCAGTTAGTAGTTCCCAGAAGAAAGAAAAATCTTAAAATTACCATTTCATTTTGAAAATAAGTCCCTAAAAATTCCTTAAATCTTTAATTAACAGTCTTCAGTGACAACATATGGCCAGACTATGAAATCTTAAAGTCAGGGAATCTCTTCAAGATCTTGCCCTGGTAACAATCACATGGACAAAAACATGGATTCCAGCCTGGAGATATGTAATACCTTAAGTAAAAAAAAAATCATGCATGATACAGTTTGAAATAAACATTTGTGCTAAGAAAGTTCATTCCAACTTAATAAAAGGGGAATTTTACTCTCAAATTTATCTGAGCCCATCATTTTCTTCTGCTGCCTGAAAGATGCTCGGGAGCATCCAGTCACAATACAGATGGATTATTTCTGCTTTCTACCAGGTCAATGGATTTTATGAGTGTTCAACGTCTCATGGGGGAACTCATCTCTTGTTTTATTCCTGAAGGCATTGTCTAGTACAGCACTTCAGATGAGCGCTCTGGTGCATGCTGACAATCATTCATGAAACAATTTCCCCACATTGTCTCTTTACTGGTACACCATCTCAGTTTCAGTCCATAACATTTGTTTAGCAATCAGTTCCTCTCTCATAGAGCTTTTTGTTTTTTCCATTTCAAGGGTTAGCTAGCTCCCTTCAGCCTTATCTCAAAGATGGAAAAAAACTTGAAAAAAAAGGCTGATAAAATTCTATGAGGGATGGTACTGGCTGTGTTTGAAAACATTAAAAAACTACAAAGGAACAGAAAGGGCTGAAGTGGCAGAAAATGAAACTCCCTTTCTAGGAGAATCCTTTTTCTTTGCTAAGAGATACATGGCTATAGATATAGATGCTTATGGTTTACTGTCTCTTAGTAATCTCTTTACAGTGATCTGAATCCTTTGATAGTTTCAGATATAGTTTTTGACTATTGTCCTTCATGGGCAGTCAAAAATTACAAGGTATTCCTAACATAGTTTGTACTCCAGTGGTCAATTTTTATGCTTTTAAAACTTATTTACAGCCAATAATTTGTGTAAAGGCCTTTACTATATTTTCCATTTAATATTTTTAAACTACAATCTAATAATAATGAATATTTCTCCAGCTTAAAAGTGAAAAATTTGGCTTCAAACAAAGATTTATATTTCTAAAGAAAAAACCCCACTGTTTTCATAAATTATTCCTGTGAATTAGAATGACTGTGAGGTCATAATATGAGAAGCTGTTACTTTTGCTAATGGCCTTGAGGAGCAGAATGCTCAAAGCATGAATTGCAGACAATGTATGGCACTTGGTTCTTTTCTTGCTGATCTACTTCTCACACTTTTTTAGAGTTCTTAGGCCTTCATTGACAAGCAAACTTCATCAAAACTATGCCCAGACTTTTAAGCAAAACAGTGAGTTAATTTCTTCAAAAATGGTACAAAGGTCCGCTCTTGACAGAGTTTCAGTGTTAATGCAAAATTGCAACAGTAAAGCCAGTATAAAACAATGGTGAGTTGTTAGGTTCAAAGTCTGGCACAGATAAAATTATTATTATGACTGTATTCTCAGTGTACTGGTAAACTGACAAATTATGAGGTGAAAATCGAACAAGATAAAATTAATTACTGCAAAAAGGCTCATTATAGAATCTGATCAGACCTCTGCTATAATGCAGCCATATGCAGCCATATAAGCATTCCCAATATGCCTGTGTTACCTACACAGGCTCTGGTTCCAGTGAGCCACATTCCATAGAGAGAGGGGAGAGCAGAGACCAGCACATCTCTGCAAGGGCAGGGCATTCACTGGCCCTCACATGCGTGCCAATATATGCTACAAGGAGATGAAGATGTCAAGCTTGCATCCAAGTTTGAAAGCAAGTCACTTTTTCCTCCTTCTCTCTCTTCCCCTGTGCCCTCCATTTGTTGGGAAACAAGTCTTCCTATTCTTGCATTTAGTCAGTGTTGTACTACTCAGTGGTGTTTCAGGGAAAGAAGGAAAAAACCAACTGCAGCCATAACCACATTTGATCAGTTGTGACTCTAGGGACACAGTTCTTCCTAATCCCCGTGGGTGAGCAGATAAGGCCATAGGACAATGTTATTTTCTTACAGTTTAGCAAGGAAGTAAATCAATAACATGTAAATTCACAACGTTTTTGGTTTAAAATTATAATCCCAGTGAACTAATGCAAATACTCATATGGTCCTGGAATTTCTCCCAGAAATTATATCAAACTATAATATTTCAGGGGAAAAAAAATGAGTCTCATCCAAAACACACTAAGAAATGGTTAGTCTACCATTTTTCTTGGAAACTTTTCAGTTGCTCTTACATGCAGGGAATTTCAAGGCTGGTTTTGTCTAACATCAACTTCCAACTATTAGATCTTGTTACACTTTGATCAGCAAAATTGAAAAGCATTCCATTATCTGATTTTTTTCCTGTGTATAGACAGATTTCCATAGGGATTTATAAATATTTCACACAACTCCTTGATCAAATGAACTTATTAAGGACTTTTTTTCAGCTGCATGTCATTTTTGGAGTACTACTTTGAAAAGTCTTCATTATTTCAACATTCTTCTCCACATATGGATCCCAGGAGGAGACCCAACAATCTTTAACAGTTGGTTCATCAGTGTAACATGCAAATACAACCTCAGTTTTCCTCTGCTCTGTGACATTCTTCTTTTTATGAATATAGTAGCATTTTGGCTACAAAGAATAATCTGAGAACCGAGACAATTGTCTGTACTTGAATTTCAGTAGCTTTAGTCTATTACCTTTGTTTCCTTGTCTCTTGGTAGTGTACAAACACATTGGTGATCTTTTAATCAAGAAATTTGAATTGTTACATGACTCTATAATATAATATAGGTGATACACATATCAAATATACATATATGACTATATAATATAACAAAATTCATAGTCTGTATGCCATCTGCAAACTTCTCCAGGATATTTTTGATGTCCTCATCCCAACAGCTGATGAAGAAACTAAGTAGGCACAAATAAAGAATTGGTGTCTAAAAATCCTACTTTAATAAATTTATTTATTTCTATATCTCATATTCAAAATTTATCAATGATCCTGTTTCTAGTCCAGTCATCTTGTGAGTTCCCCCTATGAATGTTTTTAATCAAAATGCACATCAAAAGCTCTGAAGAAATCCCTGTGTCTTTAATCATAACTAGCATCACTTCCAGCTAGTCTCTAAAAACACCATGGAGTTTGTTTAAGGAGATGAAATTCCAGAAAACCTCTAATGACTAGTGCAAATTAATCTTACATTTTGAATCTTAAATTAAATACCCCATTAGATATTCAGCTTTGAGCTCACACTAAATGATTCATAACTTCCCAGTTATTTCTCACGACCTTTTTAAAGCATAGGAGTTGAATAAGCAGTCTTCAGCTTTTGTTCAACATTGTCATCAGTTTTTCAGAGATGCTTACGTAATTTCCTTTAGTCTATAGGTTATTAAAAAACAAGGGGAAAAAACCGAGGCAAACTTATTTTTTTTCTAGTGGTACCCATTGTTTAGTTTGAAAATTTTGCTCTGTACTTGAAGAGAAATACAAAGAGTAAATAGGCCTCAGCTGGGGATATGGTGTGTCTAATTCCCAGCAGACAGATTAAAAGGACATGCAAAATCAGCGTAGTTTACTGTTCAAAGTCATCTAGGATGTAGATGATTATGAGCCAGACCAGCTGGAAAACAAACAGTTTCATTGGAGCCCTGAAAAAAAGGAGTTAAAATGAGATTTATTTTTACATACAATGAAAATTAATACTTTTCTCCTGAGGTGCTGAAATTCAAAGAAACTAACTGTAGCCTCATTTCCATTTTTATAGCTATAGCTATTAAAGATTTCATATGTGTTTGTTGTTTAACAGAGGCATTAAGCGCTTAGTGCAGTTCCAAAACACATATGGTATGTAGTGGCATTTGAGACATCCTAAGCCTACAGCTGGCCCTCGGAAGAGAATGATTATCCCATAAGCCCTTAGTCATGTCTGCCAACAGCATGCAGTGTATCCAGTTGTTACCATTTCATTATAATTTCAAAACTTTTGGTCTGGAATTTAGTAGTTAGCACTGCACAGCTCACCGCAGGACTACTGAAAGGCAATGTGACACAAAGGCTCTCTGCTCACAACAGCCATGAATATACCTCTCACATACTGTTCAGTTATTTTTTTATGACTATTGGAATGAGCAACTCTTACTGAGTTAAGGCCAATATAAGGTTCATACTGAAATCTTGAATGTTCTGGCATTAAATAAGTCCTTATTGGTTTAATGCTTCTCTTGTCACTAAAGTCCTGCCTGTTACTCCTTCCTTTCATTTTGTTCTTTCTTTCCACCCCTCCCTCTCTCCTTCTTTGGATATATTAGAAACTCATCCATTTCTCAGTTAACTGGACACAGCAGCCCAGAGTTGGCTAACGTTGTCCTCATTTTCAAAAAGAGCAAGAAGAAGGACCCTGGAAGCTACAGCCATCTAAAATCATGGAAAAGGTCATTGAAAAACACCTGGAGGGCAACACAGTCACTGGTCACAGTCATCAAAGCTTCATGACAGGAAAGTCCTGCTTGTTGAGTCTGATTTACTTCTATTATCTGCTCATCTACTTGATCTTGGAAAGTATGTAGATGTAATATTTTTATACTTCAGCAAAGCTTTTGAAACTCTCACACTGAGTCCTTCTGCAACAAAATATCCAGCACATAGATGGACATTCACCTTACCTGATGGGTGAGCAACTGGCTCGCAGGTCAGGCACAAAGAGGAGGTGAAGGGGGTGACATCAGGATAGCGACAGTCACTAGTGGGGTTCTGCAGGGCTCCATCCTCAGCCCAGTTCTCTTCAGCATTTTCTTTAGTGCCTTGGACACAGGAACTGATATATTCACTCTTATGATCAATGACAGGACTCTAGGAGATGGCATGATGCTGTGTTGAGGGAGGTTTAGATTGGATATCAGGAAAAGGTTTTTCACCCAGAGGGTGGTTGGGCTCTGGAACAGCCTTCCCAGGGAAGGGATCACAGCACCAACCTGATCGAGTTCAAGAAGTGTTTGGACAATGCTCTCAGACACATGGTGTGATCCTTGCAAAGCCCTGTGCAAGGCCAGGAATGGGACTCTATGAGAGAGAAATACAAAGCCTCATGGCTCCCTTCCAAGCCAGCATATTCTATGATTCTATGATTCTAAAAAATCATAAATCAGAAAGCAATTTAGATGGTCTCAAACGTATATTTAAGAGATTTCTCTCTTCCAAATAAAATCAATCTTCATTATCACTTCTGTTTCTTATGTCTTGTAAAAAAAATATATGTTGCACACAGAAAAAGCAAGCATGGCTGTGGCCAAGACACACTGTGCACACCAAAACAAGAAGCCTAATGAGAATTCAGGTCAGAAGTACCTCACCTTTCTATAGGTAAAAACTGCTGATACACAGGAGTCCCCTTGACTTGAAGGACAGCACGTACTTTTCAAATGGGCAGAATTCATACTAATCATCTATATATATGAAAAGCTTTGCACTTGAGTGTCTGCCAATAAGTGCTTAGGTTTTAGTTGAGGCACTTCAACTAACTATTTCTTTAGTCTTTTCATATCTAGTAAGGATCTCTTCCCAAAATATATCTCCCCACAAACTTATGTGGAATACTAATTTATTTACAACTAATAATAATACTAACTTTACAATAAAAAGCAACTAATGATAAGAAAGGTTTTAGTGTCTGTTTATGGCAAATATGTCAGATAAACTAGACAATAACAGAAACAATGAAAAAGTAAAGTACTTCAGAATTGGCCAGTAGAGGATATTTGGGACATGTGCTGAGTATGATAGATAGTCCTGCTGCTAGACCCAGAGCGCTGGATGAATTGCTCTTACGCTTACAACCTGTAGCCATTTTAACCAAGGAGTCCAGAGCAGGTTGCAAAAAATTACTACTAAATTATTGAGCAGGTGATTAGTTCTTACTGAGATTTTTTTGCTGTTCTAAGATGGGTTTTGTCTTATCCTGTGTTCTGGGAATTAGCTCATGAGATTGCACCTCATACAAACTCACCAAATCAACCCTTTAAAATATTGTGACAAATTTTGAGATGGATTAATTTCTGCTTATAAGCTGTCTGAAAATTAGGTATAAGGAAGAAACTGGACTCTTAGTTTCCTTCTGTTATCAAAGGAATGGGTTAGTGATACACCTTTTTATGTTCTGCCTGTAGAATAATAACATGGCTTGTCTCTGGAAATATTTTTCTCTGTTCTCATGGTCTAGGATTGAATTTGAACGAAATTTGAATTTTCAGATTGCAGCATTGAGTAAAATTCATTTCATTCATTAATCACTGCAGTTATTTGAACTAATTAAAATATATTCAGTAGTTCTGTGCCGCTAGTGATCACAATATATTAACTACAGTTAACTACAGAGCAGGATGTAGTCTTGGAACATAGTCACAGGATGAAAAGGATTTTAGAACCAGTGAATCCAACAAACTTTTTCTCTCTTAATTTTGTATATTATATAGCTATTATACAGCTATATAATTTTGTATATTATATAACTATTTTTGAACACATATTTTAAAATATGTGAACCGGTTTTAAAAATCAAATTCTTTGCACTAAGAAAGAAAAATGGTAATTTAAGATAGCACATGGGATTGCATACAATTTTTTCTGCACAAGTTAGAATTTTTTCTGTGTAACAGACCAGATTAAATTACAGAGAACCACAATTGCTTTGAGATAACATTTAGATAAATACTGCTATTTGGAATTATTCTATCAAAGGAGGCACCCTAATGTTACAGCCAATAAGTAAACTCATACAGAACCATAACACAGCATGAGACAAGCATTCAGCTACTTCTATGAGTCATGATGCTACTATGCCAATCATTCCAGCCTGAAAGATGAACAGCAGAAACTAGCAAACTACTGCTTCAATGCATAAACAAATTATTAGTCTTTCATTATTACTAGTGTCAGGGTAAAGTTGTACAATGGCATGCAAAAAAAAAAGGGGGGGAAAATTTTTATCTGCTTTAAATCTGTATTTTATTAAATGCAGCTGTAGTATTACAAAATCACAGAATCAGAGAGTGGTTGAGGTTGGCAGGTGCTTCTGGAGATTATCTGGTCCAAATAGCCTGTCCAAGTAGGGTCACTAACAGTCAATTCCAGGACCCAGCCTAGGTGGCTTTTGATTATCTCCAAGGATGGAAATTCCATGTCCTCTGAGCACAGTAACTCGCTATCCATCTCCCCTGAGTGTTCTCAAGGCCAAACAGCCCCAGCTCTCCCAGCTGTTCCTTGTGGTGAATTGCTGCTGACTTCTCACAAGGGCTTCCTTGTCCTTCATGTGCCTGGAAATTGTTCCTGGGATTAGGTGCTCCCTCCCTTACCAGGAATCCAGGTGACACTGACCAGTCTGTATTTTTTTGGGTCCTTCTTCTTGACCTTTTAGACAATAGGACTGACATTTCCTTTTCTCCAGCCCTCAGCCACTCCCTTCAATTGCCATGATTTTTTCGAGGTAGTCAAGAGTGGCATGATTATTGATTATTGACACCTGGGAGTTCTGTCAGCACTTATAAGCCAAATTTTTAAAGTATTTTCTGATCTGATTCTCTTCCACCAAAGGGGATTGTGTGATAAAGTTTAGCTTACAGGCAGATCAGGTGCTTGACAATGTGACAGGAATCACCAATTACCTGTCTAGATATATTTTCATAGTGAGTGATATAGGAACAGTTGAATGATCTGATACAGCTAATCTTATTAAAAATGTTCTTAAATTGTGTAGTGTCCAGTGCTAAAAAAAATTAGCTGGCCCAAAATATTCTATGAATCAAGAGAGTGGCTGAAATATCTTGAAAATAAAGTTGTGCCAGCTTTCCATTTTGAGATCACAGAGGTTCTTCTGTTGAACTATACATTTTTGGTATTCATGGATTCATAACACCAAATGTTAAACTAGGCAGAAAAAAAGCTAATGTAGATCACTGTCTTCCCAGGCAAAGGTAGGAAACCATGAAATGAAAAATGCTGAAGTACAGGAAAGGAAATATTTTTACTGCATGTTTTGCAATACTTTAGCCACCTGTGGATTTCAAAATGAGAATTTCTTTTCAAAGAAGAGGTAAAATAAAAAATTCACTAGGAACAGTGCATTAGTAGAACTATTTACTAAAATGATCCCTGAGATATGAGAACCATGCAAGCATAAAGATAGTGGCAAAATACCAGGTTGGAGGGGACTTCAGGGATCATTTGGTCCAACTTTGCTTGGCCAAAACATGGTTGAGACAAGGTGGCCCAGCACCTTGTACACCTGGATCTTAAAAGAGTCCAATGCTGGAATACCCACCACTTCCCTTGGGAGATTATTTCAGTGGCTGATTGTTGTCATTGTGAAAATTTTCCTCTTGTATCCAACTGGAATTTCCCCAGGAAGAACTAGTGCACATTACCCTTCATCCTCTCCATGTGCTCCACGTGATTCCTTGGAAAAAGGAAGTCTCCATCTCCTCTATAGCCGCCCTTTAAATACAGGAGCATGATTATGAGGTCTTCCCTAAGACTTCTCTTCACCAGGCCAAACAAGCTCACTTCTCAGCCTTCCCTTAGATGGCAGGTTTCCCAGTCATTTTATCATCTCTGTGGTTCTTCTTATGACCCTTTTCAGCCTGTCCACAAAATGTAGTTACAGGAGTTACCATTATAACTCAGAGCTTTGAAAATGAGGATACATAGTGTCATGTGTGGACAGCTTCAGTCAATCATCCATGTTTCTATTTGGAAAAAAATCATATGTACAATTACAGGCATGTATGGAAATATGGATGCTTCCCTGGTTTAGGCTTGACGCCCTTAGAGGAAAATTACTTAGTTTATTTTTCTTAGGACTGTGTACTTTTCCTTTTCCCAAATTGTTTTGTCCTCTGCTTTGCAGAGACAGTCTGTATGCAGAGGTGGAACACTCACAAGATTTGTGCAATGTCAGTAATTAAGAATAGAAAAGAAGGCCTGCCTCATTGTCTTGGAGAAAGCAAATATATCAAAGCGTTTATAGCAAATAGAGAAATTAGCCAAGAAGTTTTGCTTGCTTGTTCAGGATACTCTTAATTTGCAGGTGGACATTGGAAAGAAGTCCAGATACACAGACTGACAGCTGTGAGTTGCAGAGATAGAAGCACTTGGATGCACTTTGCAGCTTTTACAGATACTTACAAATTGAACACATATCTGACCTTTCCATCTCAAGGGTATAAATAGCCTCAAGTCTCTGTTTTTGCATGACAAAGTCTAGGGCCTGTCACATACCGTGGTCTAAGGTTTGCTGGGGAACAACTCACGTCATATATAGATAAATATTACTTCAGCCTTTAGCTATGCTAGAGCAAGGAGAACTGGCCAGCACAATAATCTATTGCTAACTTTATTATACCACAAAAACTACTCCTTTTTTGAGCTATAATTTATAATACTGACCTAATTTTATTTCAAGATAGTTGATTATTAAGACATAGCTGAAGATGCTTTTTCTTGGCCTAGGAAATATATTGCATTCTATCTGTGCCAAAACAAAGACACTAATGGATTATTAAAAAAGATATGTACACATCCATTTTAAAAAATGAGTACTTCAAGGGCAGTATACAAGCTGCTTTCATGGTGTTAAATGGACTAGTGGAAGAGGTTGACCAATATCTATTTTTGTGCAGAATAAATGCATGGTTTCAAGCCAAGGAAGTGCCTTTAGGACAAACTGAGACAGTTGCTGCTGATTCCAAGGTCAAAATATGGCTCAGTAAGCCATTTATCTGAGTGAGTGTTGAGCAGGGGACTTAGTTCTGTAAGCAGGAGCTGGATGTCAGTCTGAAACACATCTGAAACTTCCTCCTATGGATGTAAATGCCTTAAATCAGATACATAGACTCCAGTAAGATGCAGAGGAACGTCTGACAATTATGAAAGGAGTCTTCAAAAAACAGTTGAGTAAGGAATTGTATAAACTAACTCGGAGACCAAAGAAAGGAAAGATTTAGATTAGATTCCTAAAGTAGGGGACTATGCATAGCTTCAAATTTTCCTCTGCCATTAACTTTTGTATATTTGTGTGTTCTTCAGTTCTTATATGTATACCACTCTCTCTATTTCTTCCTGAGTGTAGGAGTGCACACAAGCACAAATGCACGAGAACACACACACATCCACAGACATTCAGATTTTTAACAAAATGTCTTTTATAAAGCTCACATTGGTATTTTCCTTTGTCTGGCTCTTTCCTAGTGTAGCCTTTCATATTCTCTTACCAAAAGAAAGTTAACAATACTTAATTTTCTCTGTGAAGATAATTTTTCATTTAATTTTTCATTGTTGTTTTTTCTTTGTAACATCACCAGTCTTTAAGAAATTTCCACAGTTTGAAATAGATTAATGTACTGTCTTGAAGCCTTTCTAATTCTTATAACAAGGGTTCTTTGTCAGTGATATATTTGCACTAAACACCAATCTTTTAGATGTTATTCCAGTGCTAGATGAATGTCAGTCCCAGTTTAGTTACAATGGTGAGCAAATGACAGGTTAGCGTTTATGAAACACTGCCCTCTTGTGCCTCAGTAAAATGAGATTACAAAGAGAAATATGTGTGGATTTTCTTCTTTCTCTCTCTCTTTTGTTTTTGGTTTGGTTTGGTTTGATTTGGTTTTGGTTTGGTTTTGTAGTTACAAGTAAAAAGTATGATGACATACTCAGCTCACATTTTGCTGGATTAGACCAGCTTCCTTGTTCCTTTGATAATTTAATCTCTTTTTTGTAGGCAAAATAACAGGAAATATTTGCTTATTTTTTTATTAGTAGTGGATGAGCGGAGAAGAAAAATAAATTCTCAGAACAGAAGAAAAATAAATTCTCAGAACAGAAGAGGCAAGATGAAAAATTATATGGCTGGGAGATGTGCATGCAACTACAAATGAAATAAATATATGCAAATACACTAAAATAGAAAACACAGAAGGAAAAATACGGAGATGATTTCTCAAAAAAGCCCAACTTGATATTTTATTAAGTGGTGAGCAGTGTCCCAGTGGCACATTAGAGATCATGTAAAAGCATTTGTCTGATAATTAATTAATAAATAATTCCATTAGGAAAAAACAATTAACATTTATATATAACTGAGGGTTTTTCTGAGTATAGTGAGAAGGTGGCTACAAAACTGAAAACCAGGGAGACATTTGTACTTCCTACCTTGGAGGAGATCTGCCACGTACCAAACTTGCTGCCAACAAACATTCATTTCAGGCCTTGCTAAAAGCTATGACTGAAGTGAGCAAAGATTGACACCTCCTTGGGACCAAAACTTTCAACAAGGCTTTGTAAGATCATCCTTATGCTGGGCTTAGTTTGTGTTTAGAAGACTTCAGGATGCCTATCTAAGTCTGACAACCAGCTTGCTTGTAGCAGAACCTTGTAAATTATATAAAGACACTTGTAAATTATATAAAAACATTAAACCTAAAAGCTGATGCTTCAGTATTCATATTTCTGGGAAAAGCCAGATATCAACAAAAAACCCTTCTGAAATGAAAACTCTTACAAGACTGCTAGTGCTGCTGCTGACTCATACAGTCAGGTTTGAGGGCAGAAAATGATATCAAATAGAAAGGAAATCAATAGCATTTTCCTAGTTTTCAAAAGCTCATGTGATCAATTTGCAGCCATAGCTGTTCTTCACAGGTCGGTTTATCACACATGGATAGTAAAATTAAAAACTGAAGAAAACGTTCTCAGCATTTACAAGGCAGTTAGATAAGATGGAATTGCTTACTACATACTAAATGTGTAACATTTATTTTTCCCATTGCAATCACTGTGTCGTCTGTTTCATCGCAGCATGTCTCCTTGTGCTATCCCTCACAAAGCAGGGAGCTTCCATTAAATACTTCATTGCTGTGTTAAACCAGAACTCATGATCCTGCCTGGCATCAGAGCTTTTCACGTGATGCACTTAATCTTCTTGAGTTTGAGAATTTTCCATTGGAAATCCAGCAGCGAAAGCAATATAGCTCTTTTTGTGGCATTTGTCAACTTCTGTCTCCATTCTCAGACCCGTTTAGAAGACATTTGCCGAAGACTTGTTCCATATGTTTTGTAATTTCTGGACTCTGACATGACCTTTCCATAGCACAGAGAACATCATCCCCTTCCTTGGGTTTCATTTGGCCATTACTCCAAGCAGTTTTTCAGTGCCTTGTGCGTCTGAAATTCTACCTTTTCTAAATCTAAAGAGGGGGTGGGAAAAGACTAGAGTCTGTGTTAAAATTTCTCATTACTAATAAGAGGAAGAAAAATGCCTGTTCAGGCATCTTGCTGATGATCTGCAAACCTGGATGATCTGATCTGTGTCTACTTAAAGAGTATGCAAGTCTTCATGTTGCAACCTATGATCCTAAATCCTTGTTCAGCCTATTGGAGTGTGCTAGGGCTTCTGCCCCTCACATGTGCTCAGAGATGCTTTCAGGGAAAAGCCAAGCATAAAAGAAGATGACAAGGTACAAATTGTTAATCTGATACAAAGTTGGGATGTGTGCTGGCTCATGTATGGACAGGACCCAACTGCAAGCTGCAGCATAAATTAGACTCACTCTTCTGTGTTAATCCAACTACTTCTACTGTTAATCCAACTTTTAGCAAGTGATGATGAAGAAAAAATTTTTTCAAGCCTCCCTTGAAAGATTTTTGTCCTTCTCCCAGAATTCTGTGGATGTCTCCCAAGGAGAAAGAGGTTCTAATGTAGTCAGATCAGAATCACTTTCTTCATTCATTTGCTGTAAATGTGAAAGATTTCTAATTGTTTATAGGAAGAAAATAGCTTCATGGATTAGCATAAAATATTTCTGAAAATATTCCATTTGGCAATATATGTCACTCCAATGGTGTTTTTTAGAAAAGCTCTTTTCAAAATTTTCAGCTGGTAAGTATTTGTGAGGAAGAATGTATTGAGTTGAGAGACAGTCAGTTTCTGAGTGAATCATTAGTTGTCCTGTCACAGTTAAGAGAAGGGAGAATGTATTGAGTTGAGAGACAGTCAGTTTCTGAGTGAATCATTAGTTGTCCTGTCACAGTTAAGAGAAGGGCAGCATTGTATCCCCAAAATATAGAAGTGACAGCAGTGCAGTAAAGATATTTTTATTAGAATGAGCTGATCCTGATTTTAGGTGCTTTTGAGCTAGCAAAGTTCAAGGGGAGAAGAAGCATGGAGACAAGGGCCATGGATAGAATGAATTATCATTGCCTTCTTCCAAGAAGCTAGGGAAATCCTCCTTTTGCTTGGCATGGCTAAAATACCATTGGATAGAACTGCAATGCTTGTATTTATGTGATCGATCTGTGCTCATCTGTGCAAGTACCTGTCAAGCAAGAAAGAACAAAAAGTCTGTGTTTTCTTCAGATCTCTCAGCCAAATCACACAGATGTTAGCAAAACTGTGGATGGAATCTTTCCACAATCAACAGATACATAAGGCAAAATATTTGAAAACTACTTGTACTTTCTTCTGGGCAGTTTGAAAAGTTGATCAGGGCATTAATTTACAGTGTGGGGTTGTGAGGATTCTTATCACTCCCCAAAATGACTGGAGGGAATGGTGACTCCTCAGCTTCATCACTCCACATCAGGAACCTTTCTAGTCATAAGTTCTGACCCAGGGATCTGGCCCTATCACACACAGTTCCACATCAGGACACCTAAATAATTCTAGATCATAAAGGTGTTCCTCTGCTCTTGAGCTGAACACTTAAGAACTACAATTCAATTCCAGCATGCTTAATTCTGTGAGACATAAGTATTGAAAAAAGATGATACCCAATATATAGAAAGACTCCTCATATCTTTTAAACAAAAAGAGCAAGTTAAAATTTCATTGATGAAAAGTCTCTACTTTTGACTGCTGTTTCATCCTGTGTCCTAAAATCAATTTGTTATAAGGGTTCTCCACAAACTTAAAAATATAATCAATACTTCATTAACTAAGTCTTTCTTAACAAATTAAATAATCTCCCTAATGAAACTCTTGAGTGACTGAGTAACAAGACTTCCTAAGTGAGTCATTGGCCTCAGACCATATTATGTGGTAACCATAGGGAAAATAGGCAGTAGGAAGAGTGGAGAGGAGGTGTGTGCATGGAGACACACCTGTTAATTCCTCTTCTTTTCTCCAGCTGTTAACAAAGCCTTTCAATCCCATGCCAAATGCCTTTGCTACTTATGGTGTGTACCAAAAATTACGTGTGTGACTCTACCTTAGTAATTTCCAGATATTTATGTCTATCTGATACCTTATATGTCATAAGACACTATAGGCTTTTCCTGTAAGTCAAAATCGTTTTACAATTCTTCAGACTGGGGGAAAAAAATTAGAATCTGTATTTGAACTTTGTGTAAGAGGTGGAGCATCTCCTCAGCTAGAAAAAAACTTGCTAGTAAAGATCCAGAAAAAAATTCTGAATGAAGAAGAATACTACTTCTGTTATTTTTCCTGGAGAAACTCACTCCACTATTACACATTTGTACGCTAGCTTGATCCACTATTTTTGGGTACACTGCCTTTTTAGAGCAATCATTGCCTCCAATTCTTCCTATCTGAACTGAGACATATTCAATGAACTCTTCCTTCACTTGTTCGTGGTCTGGAAGAAAATGGATGAATTTTAGAAAAGCTCTACACTTATTCAGAAAACACATTGAGCTTCTAATTTTTCCTAATTCAAACTTACCATATTTGAAGAAGGCTTGTAAGCAGGCTTGGCCTACAGCAATTATAATGTTTTGAGATTTTGGTTTTAGAGCTCTGGGGCATTCATTGCTTCCTAAATATGGGAATGGACATATACTACTGTAAGAAAATAAAATGAATGAAATATATGTTTTGTAATGTGTGTTTCTGAACACCTGGAGGAAACAGTTCTCTTTTCAGAGAAAAAAAATAATTTTTCCTCTTGAGATACTAAAAAAGCAAGGGAAGGAGGTGCAAGGACTAGCTACTGATACTCCCCAGATTCATTCACTATAAATTTGCAGGATACTATATATCCTAAGTCATCATCTAATCAGTAATGCTATATAAATTCTATTTTGTATCAGATGAGAAATATGAGAAAACCTATTACTTTGAGTTAATTGTGAGCAAAAAATTCAGCTCTGTTGAGAAAAATATAAAAAAAATGTATATGAGTTTTATACGGTTCCTGAAGCATTTTCACTGCCCATTAATCAAATCTATTGACTGGAAGGCCAGAGGCAAGGACATAGTAAGAAATTTGTTGATAGTCAGGAGAAATACAGAATGTATTCCATGTTTCTGAAATGCACAGGGTATAACAAATGCTAATACAGTGGAGCAATGAAGGTGTCTCCTAATCCTAGAATCCTAGAATAGTTTGGGTTGGAAAGGACCTTAAAGATCATCTGGTTCCAATCCCTCTGCTGTGGGTGGAGAGACACCTTCCATTAGGCCAGATTGCTCAGAAACCCGTCAGCCTGGCCCTGAACACCTCCAGGGATGGGAACTCCAAATTCTCTCTTGGCTAACGGTGTAGCCCCATTGAGCAGCCAGCCCACTGTTGCCATTGCCAGTGAGACGACACAGTTTTTGTATGAAACTCAAAGGCCTCAGAACTGAGGCTTGTTGGTTTTGTCACCAGTCTCAATTTGTTGTGAGAAGGTGTTGTTCTTTGGTAGCAAATGTCTCCTGTTATGGTGTGGACTACAGGCCAGGAATAATAGCAGGAAAAAAATCTGAGTGAACATTTTGGATTACTTAACAGTCACTCTTTTAAAGATCACCTGTCATATCATGTGACTTATTTTTGACTGCAGCATAATATTGTTACAGCCCTAGACAATGCTTGTCAGAACCAGCAAGTACAGGAAAAATACCACGAACCATTAAAGTTACATGCGATAATACCTTCAAGAAAAAAAGAAGGCGACGGCAATAAATTAAAAGCTGGTCTAATAAAAGAAATTCTTTATGCTTAACATCATTTACTTCAGATTTTTCAGCTACAAGAACTAATTACAAATGTGAAGTTTGTTGTCAGACTTCCATCCGTGTGGTATGAGTAGGTAACAGGATATTGTATACTCAATGCAAGGAAGCTAGGAAGGAAAAAATTCTACAAGGTAATTGATGTAATGCAGAACACTTGACCACTCACAAATGTATAAAAGGTAACTGAGACATGAGAAAGGAAATAAATTATTCCTAAATGAGGATTTTCAGATTTAAAAGCTAGTAGCTTTGAAATAAAAATACGAAAATTATCCAGGATATTCTCATGAAGAAATCAGTCTTGAGATGTATAAAACACAAATTGAACACAGATACAGAATTTTTAATCAAGGTTTCCCTCTCTCTTTTCTTTTGTGTCATGCCCCATAAAAAATAATTTCTGAAGAAACATTTCATGAAAGACATCAAACATATAAGCAATCAGACCTGCCAGGAAAGGAAATGAAGATGAGACTGGAACAAGTTTGAATCTCATTAGAATTCCTGCCTGGGAGGTTATTGTTAACCTGTTTTCCTTCTCCTCTCAGAAGCCATTATTTGTGTCAGTTAGAAGAGTAGAAAGAAGTAAAAGAGGGAGACACAATGAAGGGCTTCTTAACCTTTAAATCACACCTAACCTATGTAAGTAGTTTGACTTATGGGAGATACTGATGCTACTGATACTATAATCATCTTTATCTGGAAGCACAAGTGCAAAATTAATGTGACAAGAAAATTGTGTAAAATGAGGCATATTGTTACTATATCTAAAACTGCTCAGATTTATGTGAAGCATATAAATAGAGCTGTTTCAATGAAGGTTTTTATAAATTCTGATCTCATCCACAGGCTATGGTTTTGCCTTTCACTCTGTGATAACTGAAATAATGTAAATCACTGAAAGCACAGCTCATGGGAAATGTGAGAAATGCAGTTATTGCTAGAGATTACAAAACTTCCCCCTTGCTCACAAATTCATAATTCATTTTTTTAGCATAACATTTGAAATTAATAAGTCAAGTGAGCAAATATGAGTTTATATGGGGCTATTTTACTACATTTCTCAGTACTTTCTGAAGTTGTTTTGCCACCTCAACATCTATTCCCAAGTAAGAAATTTCAAAGTAAACCCTATAAAAAAAGTTTTGTCCAGTATGTGATAATTTCATGTTAATAAAAAACATAGGAAAAGATAACAACTTTACTTTCATTTGGCAGATGCCCAGAAGAGATATAATAAAAAGCTGTGTCTCAGCTATCATAAATAGTTTTTCCTCATGCTCATATATATGTTTTACATAGTCAACATTCTTGCTTTCTTTGGTCAAGAAGTAAAGAGGTAGAAAATGTGGCTTAATTTCTTTGAAAAGCTAGAAAACTATTAAGATTTCGATGGTCTAGGTTAACTTGCTCAATATTGACTTTATGTGCTATTATACACATCTTTTTTTCCCAACAGTAGATGTACTCTTGGCAAATTATTGCTGTAACAGACAAGTCGGTCGGAGCAAAGATTCTAGGTTGAAAGAAATATTAATAGAAATATAAATCTTTTCTATACAAATACACTGAAATTTATTGGAGTGGTGGGAATTTGTTCTTAAAGGAGTGACACCTTCCTTCTTGGACTACTTCTCACCATCTGAGTGATAAAATACCTAAGGGGCAATATAAATGGAAACATATGAGAATTACATGGTCTTTATTCAGGAGTAGAAAACAGAAGGTTGGTTGCATAGTAAAGTATTTCTAACTCAGCAAATCTCCAAAGATGCAGATTCTCACAACTGATCTGCCAACTTTCACAGCATCTTGGCAGTCCACAGTAACATTTGCACATCTAACATTTGCATTTTCTGCTGCCAGTTCTTGATGTCTAATAAACACATCTTAAGTGACATTATCATTACATTGTCATCTTAATCAACAGCAATCTTCATTATATTTCTCTGCTATGGAAAAGTACAATTTGAAGATAATAAGCACTCGAAATTGAAGGAAACAGTGACAGCTTTCTATCATAAGGTTGTTGAGCCCATAGCCCACAGGCACTCTAACTGCTGCCTTGTTTCCTCTCTGTGGTGTTCATGACTACACATATTTCTCCTCTAAGTTTTCTTTCTGAAGCACTATGCTTCTGAAAAACATATTTTTGTGCTATCGTGGCTCTCAGATACAAGGTGTTATTTATCTGGAGTAGCTAAAGAGAATACTCACTGCCTTGCAAATTTAAAAAAGTCTAGGATGTCAACAGTGTTGACATGGGATTACTCCACTCAAAATTCTTTACTCTGATAATTCTTCACTTTTAGAAGGAAAATTAATTACCTAATTATCTATGTGAAACCTAATCAAATCTGGAAAAAATAGAACATGTCATCTCTGCTCCTGATATGCAATGAACTTGGAGGCAGTGCTCAAAAAGAAAAAAGGATAAAAAATTGCTGAACTTTGAGGCTTGTTGTGATGAATTATAATCCATTATCTAGTCCCACTACTTGGTTGATGTAAGTTAATACTTGCAAAAAGACAGAGACTTCTAATCTCTCATTGAGCCTTATGGACAGAAAATATACTTAGAGATTAGCTGACAGTTTCTGTAGGTAGTGTTCTTTAGTCAGCATGGTGTTCTTTCAGTGAGTGTACACCACTGAATACAGTGTAAATAGATGTACTAGCACTAAATGGGTCATATGTTGACATCACTGTAATTATGAGATCATGAATATTAATCAAACCTAACAGCCTGAGTTTTTACTCAGGTTCTCAGGACACAATGGCAGCTATTTACAAAGTCTAACAGAATTCAGTAGGTCTAGAATGAATATAGCTGCATTATGACCATCTTGGTCTTGATCTTGGCTGCTATATTTTATCAGTTGTTTTGGAATCCAGGTTCATCACTGATGCATACCAAATGCTAAATTGAAATTTCTATGGCATTTCTCAATGGGAAATAACTATTGATCACATTTAAGAATGCTGAGATCTTCAGAATCAAGGTCAGTCAACTCCTAGATAAATGTGGGCATTCACATGAATCTTTTGAAAGGAGCAGTTCATCTCTCATGTACAGTGTCATTTGATTTTAAGTGCTTTCCCCTTTACTGTATTTCATGTCTGGCAACAGCTCAGTCAAAATAGAACCATGAAGATACAGATTGCTGATATGCAGGAAATATGCCATATAAAATCAATTTTCTGGGCTAAAACACTCAGTACACATCCCACTTTGGACTAATTGTAAATGTATCTACTACTGACTTCACCAAGGGCAAGTCCCAAGTGGAGCCCTGGAAAAAGGTAAAGATAGAATCTAAAATGTTAAGCTTTGTGTTTTCCCAGATCAACTGCACCTGCATAAGCAGTATGATAAATTATATAATTGTTAAATGTGATGATTGTTTAGTAATTAAATATAATTATTATATAACCATAAGAAGAATAGTGAGAAACTATGTTGGAAATTCAGAGGGGGGCTAAATCTATGTATACAATAGAACAATATAAGTTTAATAATTAACATGAAAGTTATATAACGATAGACTATAAAAACATGATCATTTTGGACGTATGGTCGGAATCAGATTTGGGTAATACCCTGATTCCCAGAGCTCTTAAATAAAAAGCACCGCATATAATCACTACATGATCATGTGTTTTTGAACGCTAACACTACCTGATCAACTTAGTAGCCTTCTATGATGGAGGGACTACATCTGTGGACAAGAAAAGAGTTACAGATGTCATTTGATTTCACATCTGTAAGGCCTATAACACAGGCAGTGAGAACATCCTTCTCACTAACTTGGAGAGGTGTGGAGTTGATGATTGATATTTTGTGGATAATGAATTAACTGGCTGGTTGCATCCAGGGTGTAATGGTCAGCAACTCAAGGTGCAAACAGAGATCAGCCGTGGGTGGTGTCCCTTGGGGGTCTGTACTGGGACTGGTATTGTTCAATGTCTTCATCAATTGCATAGGCAGTGGGATTGAGTGCGCCCTCAGCAGCTTGGTACGTGACACCAAGCTGAGTGGTGCCCTATATAGATGGATAGGTAGATAGATAAATAGGTAGATAGGTAGATAGGTAGATAGGTAGGTAGGTAGATAGATAGATAGATAGATAGATAGATAGATAGATAGATAGATAGATAGATAGAGACTAGATGCAAAGAAGAAGTATTTTCCAATGTGAATATCAAACCACAGGAACAGGCTGCCCAGAGAGGGGATAGGTGCTCAATCCTTGTAAGCATTCAAGGCCAGGTGAGATGGATCTCTGAGCAACCTGGTCTTGTTGAAGACAACTCTGCTCACTGCAGGTGCCTTGGACTACATGACTTTTAAAGGTCCCTTCTAACTCAAACTACTACATGATTCTATGACGACTCAACTTGGACAATCAAGCTGGCCTCAGTTGAAGGAAAGTAGGCTTAGATTAGGTATTAGGATAAAATTCTTTGAGGGTGGTGAGGTACTGGAACAAGTTGTCCAGAGAGGTTGTGGAAGCCCCATCCCAGGAAGTGTTTAAGATCAGGCTGGATGGGATCCTGAGAAATCTAGTCTAGTGGCATATGTCTCTGTCCATGCAAGAGAGATTGAAACCAGATCTTTAAGGTTGCCTCCAACACAAAATGTTTTGTGGTTCTATTCTATGATTCCATAATCAGAAACATAGTGGAAAATCCTTCTATGGATGTTGAAGTGATGAAAAAGGATAGGTTTATAATACCTAATGCAACCACCTTATCTGAAATTTATTAATTTAGCTGTGTTGTCAAATTCCCTTTCTTTCACTTTTCTCTTATGTTAAAAGTTATGTATGAAGACCTTGATTTTCTCATTAAAAAAAGTCAAAAAACCTGAAGAACACACAGAGCAGAAAAAAACCAATAGGAAATTACTAACAGAATCCTGTTGTGTAAAATGCATTTGAAGATATTGACAGCAATATATGTATTAAAAATGAACCAACTCTTACAGTTTCATGATTTTTTGAAGGGAGTCTAAACCTAGCTGAAAGAATTTAGTTCAAGTTTCTAAATGTTTTGGTTATTTACTTGTTTCATTAACATTCAAGATGGATCCGTGTCATGCTACTTGCTAAATAAAGAAAAATGATTCATTTCTTTAACCAGAGGGGTTTACAGCAGAGCTAAATCCTGAGACTACCATAGTGCAATAAGCAAAAACAAAGCATAACAGCATTTTTTAAACTTATACACTGGGGAATAAAATTCCATGCAGAAGTTTAATTTCTTTTGGTGGAAGGAAAAATGAAAACTGTGAAGGCTTTCAGTGATAACTTTGATTAAAATAAAAACCAGCTTTGATTTAAAAGGTATCTTTTTTCCTTTTGTTTATTAATGGCCATAGCAATTTGTTATGTAATTCCATTATACATTTCTTAATTGATGTGGAAGCCACGCAGTGTCTTTGCTGTTGCCCATATACAGTTAAAAAGCAAAAGCAATTTGACCATATTAGGCTAATTTCGCTAGACAGATTCAGTTCATGCTTCAGCTGTCAGAGAAACTGCTGCTTTCATACTGTTAGTGATTTTGACATTCCTTTGAGCAACTGAAATATCACAGATTCAAGGAAGGCTAGATAATGGTGGTGCTTTATTCAGAGTCATTTTCAAGTGTGAGGTTAGCTTAACAAAATGTTTGTACTGAAGACTTTACAGTTTTTCCCAAGCATCAAAATTTTTTGACTACTGTTGCACAACACAGGAAATCGATGATTAAATAAAATTATTCTGCAGATACATACATGACTTTAAACAAAGGCATATAAACTGCACATCTTGGAACTATTACCTGCACTATTACCTTCAAGTCATCAAGGCAAAGAGTATTACCTTCTGCCTTTGTCACAAACACAATGAATTATCTATCTTAGCCAGATCCCATCTCCCCAGAGAAGACCAAGCTACAGAAAGCAGTAGATATTTGTTATGCTGTTGCAGTACACAGCAGGTTTACTGCCCGTGAAACAGACATGAGCGTAGAATTTGTTTCCTAACTTCCCTACTTCAGTTCACAAAAATGAATGGTTCTTCTGTTGAAGCAATATTAGTAAGAAAACTTCCCTTGTAGGAGTCACAGTTTGACTGTGTCAGAATTTGTAAGCTGTATAATGAATGAGACAAGTCATATGACAGCTATGTTTCAAACCCTTCTCCCTGCGTATTCGTTTATAAATGTGCTGAAGTTGTCTTTCCTTTTTTTTCCCAGTCTTACAGTGGCCTCTGAACTTCAAAGTCTTTGCTCTGTCACTGCTGTTCACCCATTCTTAACCTTAAATAGACTATAGCTGCTCTAGTGACACTGCTGTACTCTGCTTGAAAAGCTGTTATCATTTTGGGTGAAATTTCCTCACATTGAGAATGCACATGAGCATGTCTTGGAGGCAGGTGAATTTGGACTTTAAACATTCTCAATATTATTATGCAGTTTTGCACAATAGTCTAGTGACTACCTTTTCCTCAAATAATAATTAGGTTAAAAAAAAATAAAGAAAAGGTTATTGTTGCGTTTGTTCCATAAAATGCCAAGGAGTTAGTAGAAATGGAATTAGAAAAATCTCCTGTAGCTCATTGGTCTGTTTATGTGATAGATTTGGGGTTTACTGACGTGAGTTTTCTCAGCAAAAAGTGAGTTGGACTTCGGTGTAAAATCTTATGAAACTTGTTTTCAAGTTTGAGTCTTGAGTAGTGTCCATGCAGAACGCCCAAATCACATAACTATTGTATCTTCAATGTATCTACTAGCCTCTGATGTCTTTGTTGCCTTTAGGCAAAGAAGTGCTTTTGTTTTGGTTTTTTAAACTCTATATTTATATGTCTATGTAATAAAGTGGAAAGCCTTCCAGTTGATGATACCTTACTTTTTTGACATATTTCTATCAGCAAGGGTGGGCATAGCTTTGTGTGCTACATAAAATAAAAGATCTTTCATTACTTGATTTTATCTTTCCTAGAAGAATTTCTAGAAGTCAGTATTAGCTCTGAGACTAGCTTCCAAATAAATTACACCTGCTTCACGTATTCTGTAGTAAATATCAGATGACACAAATAATTGTTAAATCATTATTTTCTAAAGATGTAAATTTTAATAATCCATCAGAAATCTTACATCTATTAGAACCTATCAAAGTGAGAATCAGTTCAGGTTATATTTCATTTGTTCTTGAAGCATGGGAAGGTGAAACCTTGGTGATTATTCAATAATCATGCTGCTCACACTCAGCTGTTCCCAGAGGAGGTACGCCAAAGAGAGTTGCATGTCCAAGCCAGATCATAAAAGGAAAATTATCTCTGCAATTGTCACATGCTTACACATCCTAGGTTTCCACCTGAGATAAGTATCACTTTCTAGGGGTTGTACCATCAGAGTGCTGTCAGATCCTGGTCTTTCAGTTGGCCATGAAATCCAAAGCATTTTTCCACAGACATCTGGGCAAATGGCAGACAAGAAGGAAGGAGTGTGAGACAAGGTGAAGCCAGAGCTATCTTCAGAACTAAGGAGACATTCCTGATCTCTTAAAGAAGTTGACATCCATATTTTCAAAAAGAAGAAATATTCAGGACTGCGAATGAGATTAGTGAAGACATCTTTGACCATATGTAGTGCCGTGAGAAGCAGCACACCATGAAAAAACAATTTTCTTGGTTTATTAAAATGCCAGATAATTCAACAATTTTCTAAATTTACCACCAATCCACTAATATATGCTGCCAATGCTCCACCAGAGAACTATGAAGACTATGCTTTAGTTGTGTGGAAGTACTAAGAAAAACAATTAAAATCTGTAAGGAACTGAGTTACTACTTTGAAGATATCAAAATACCTATGAGGAAATAAATAATTTGCAAAATGTACGCCAGGATGAAAAGCAGAAAACATATAGGCAGAAAGAGAAAACATAATTAGATTAATTTATTCCAGGCACCCAATAAAGCAGGATTACTTGGGAAGTAAATTGCACTTACACCGCTAAAACTACTAGTCCACTAAGTGATTTCTAACTTCTGAGACCCTCATCTCCAATCTCACTAGTTTTCAAAACCGTAATTCAAAATCGTTGTGGTTTTGGAATGTAAAATTCAGGGAGTTCTATAGACTCATATCCTGAGATATGCATATATACACACACACACACATATATATATAAAACTATTTGAAATCCCAGAATAAAGGAATGGTTGGGTTAGAAGGGACCTTAAAGGCCATCTAATTCCTTCCTCACCATGGGCAGGGACACCTTCCGCCAGACCAAGTTGCTCAGTTCCAGGGACAGGGAATCCACAACTTCTCTTGGAAACATATTACAGTGTCTCACCACTCTCACAGTGAAAAATTTGTTCCTAATATCCGATCTAAACCTAACCTCTCTCAGGTTAAAGCCATTTTTCCTTGTCCCATCACTGCACACTCTTGCAGAAAGTCCCTCTGCAGCTCTCTTGCAGGTCCCCTTTAGGTACTGGAAGGTGCTAAAAGGCCCCCATGGAGCCTTCTTTTCTCCAGGCTGAATGACCCCAGCTCTCTCAGCCTGTCACCATAGGAGAGGTGCCACCTGATCATCATCATGGCCTTCATTTGACCTGAAACAGGCCAATGTCCTTTCTGTTCCAGGGACCCCAGAGCTGGACACAGCACTCCGGGTGGGATGTCACCAAGCTGAGCAGAGCAGAGGGGTAGAACCACCTCCCCTGACCTGCTGGCCACGCTGCCTTTGACAGGAAAACCCAAATCATACTCATCTACCACCTTCTTAGTGTAAATCAATTCTTTGTTCCAAAAATATATAGTAGTGCAGTTCGTACTTTTACAACATTCTGGGTTGTTCTTTTAATGAAATATATGCAAGACACAAAAATCAGATTGAAATGAAAATAATAATATAAAAATATAAAAATATATAAATATATAAATATAAAAATAATGAAAAACTTTTGAGGGAATTTGTTGAAAATTTGGGATTTGTTAAGAGAAATGAAAAAAACGCTTCAGTCACTTACTGTTAGTAGGATTCAGTAAGATTTCTCCAGGAAAGTCAGCCCCAAAATAAAGATTTTGAAAAGCCTGTATAACCTCTCAATTAAACCAATCTCTGTTAGCAGTAGCTCTTAAAAATTTAAGAGCCACTTTCATTGAGCACTCTAATATGTGGGCAGTGCTTGTACTCATGCAAAAATAAAATGAATCACAGAAAAAACCCACCTATCCCAATCCCCCAACCTTTACAGAAAATCTGAGTTATATTCACAGGGTTTTATATAGCTTAAGTGATAAATTGCTTCATTGCTGTGGACTTTATTTGATTTACACTCATAATCTAGGACATTTATTTGTTTTAGTTCTACATATGTAGGGGGAAATTGTTTAAATTATCATTTGATCAAAGCAAACACCCTTTTAAGATAAAAAATCTATCATATGCATATATTATTAAAAATTACTACAGACCGTGGTTTTGAAAAATACCATATCCATTTTATTTTGCTTGAGCATACAATTGTCTTAGAAACGAAATTGTACTGTTTACAACAGAGTCACAAGCTCATAAAGGAGAGAAGTTAGAAACTGAGAATTCAATGAGAACTGAAAACATTTTGCTAAGTACAGGAATAATTCCAGTGCCTTAAGGAAAATTCTATTTTCCCTAAGCATATGCTAATATTCAAAGCTATGTCTGCACCTGTGTTTCTGTGAGCTTATAAGGTCTGGCTGTTCACTCTCTCATACTATCAGTCACCACAGTAACTTTTACTGACTTCTAAAACCCTTAAGCAAACCAAAAAGAAGTTGAATATATTCCAATTTCCTGTTCTCAAATTCAAGTTTCTTGGTACAAGGGGAGAGTTCTGAAACACTAGATCTGTTCAAACGTTTTTACACACCAAATAAGCCTCCTAACAGGTTTGTAGTCAGGAAAAATGCAGGTAATAGAGTGATCCCTTTATGTACTTTTCCCCATCCCTTTGTGGGACAGGTCATATTTCACATGACCCAGATGATCAATCATGCAGATTCGCTGACATGAATTGGCCTTAAATATTATATCCTTATCCCCACACTCTGGTTTCCTGTCACATATCCTACTTTTCAGTGTCAATTTCTCTATCATATTTGTGTCTATTTTTTGTTAAATAATCTTAGCGAACGTTGTGGCAGCTTGTGTTTTATGGTGGATGAGGTGGAATGGGCCATGGCTGGTGAAGCCCTTCTGCTGTCCAAGGATATCAGTTTGCCAGGGGGGAACCATCTGCACTGTGCCCTGACAGCGGACTTTGGAAACCAAGCTGTTCTTTACAGCCGCAAAGCCATCTGTTGAATAAATACTTATATAGCACAGCAAACAAATATTTATAGGTCTGTAGATTGTGTTTAAAGACTGACAAATCACACCAGTTTAAAACTTCAAGGCACATCAACTGGATTTGATATTCATAAAGAAAACATTTTGCCAAGTGCCTAGTTCTGAATCTCTTTCAGTCGTGACTTGCACATTCACAAAAAAAAAATAGTACTTAATGTTTATGTCCTGAACTAGCTGTAACTTAGTCCCACAGGGCTGGCTCCATACAATCAGTACTGATGGCTATTATATAAAAGAGTCTGATTTTTATTAGATTTGAATTCCTGTGCATGTCAAACAAATTTCATATAGAACAAATATCAACTATGCAGTTTAAATGATAAAGTATAGTAATTTCTTCAGTATTTTTCATTTAGCACTGTTTATTTTCTAAATAGCAGTTCTTCATTTTGGCATTTGACTTCCTTTGTTGCCCATATTTAATAAAAATTCAAATAAGTTCCATTTAACCAAATAATAAATTTTTTACCTATTCCAAATTATTTTCAAAATCCCCATAAAATTTTCATGATGAGAAGTTTACACTATAAAATTTTCGTTTTGTGAAATAATTTGAGAAATCAGTTTTAAACCATAAGGTTTCTGTTTACATTAATGGGAAAAACATGGAATTGTTCATAGGAACCTCCTCAATTAGTGATTTCTTTTAAAGAGTATGTCTTTTATATCTCAAAGCTACACCATGAAGCTAAGCCTTACAAATATTTCTATTTGTCCTTCTCCAAAGGGTGTAATATAACCTCATTCCTTTGCCATAGCCTCTTCAAAAGCTGCAGAAGTATTGGGATTAACAAGGAAAAAGTCATCACCTAAGCCTGACGAAATCCAGGGTTTCCTGAAAGCAAAATAGTATTTCCAAATATAATACATTTCTCTGCAATACTTCATCCATATATGTAAGAAGTGTTAGGGTGAGAAGAAAGATGAAGGATTATTGCCAACTTGGCATAAAAGGCTGACTCATGAAAAATGAAAAATGTTCTCTGGGAGCTCTTGAAATCTACTGTAGAAACTCCTGCACCAGGCTTCCCTTGATTGTCATCCTCATCCTCCAAAGACACTTCATGAAGATGGGGACCCTTTTCTAATGGTGCCCAAAGACAATCATGAAGAAAACAGCCTCTGAGGAGGACAGACTGTGCTTCTGAAAGCAATAACTTCGATTTATGTAATAGAAAAAACACTACTAGACATGTAGGAATTAATTTGACAAATGTTAAAAATACATTAATGGAAGCCTGGATTTGGGTAGAAGACTAAATGAATGGAGAAAATATTTAAATCTCTCAAATCCAGTCTTTTCTGAAAGCATTGTGTCTGCCTTATTTCATGTTGAGTATCAGTAACACAATTTTCCCTGTTCAAACCTGTGTGTGCCCTTTGCCTGTTTTCCAGCAATCCAGGAAACAGAATAGATATGATGATGACACATTTTCTTAGCATAATGTCTTTACAGGCATAAAATGAACAACTAATTTTGACTGGAATTAAAAACACCTGGTGATTAAAAAATAATCTCTGTTTTTCCAATGAAAGAAGAGCTGACAAATAATAGCTAATCTACAATTAGTGGTGAAATATTGTCATTTTACAATGCAAGAAAAATGTTTTATTTCCATCTGAATTTGCATTTTGAGCACACAAAAAATTAATTCTTCCAAATATTATCAAAATATGATCACATTTTCCAGTCAACTTTTAAAAAAACTATCAATTTTTTTTCCTCCTTCTCAATGTACCTAGTTTGATGTATTTTTTCCCAAATGTTAGAATGCAAACACACTATAACTGCCAAAGTGATGGACTTTCTGGTTCTTCACATTTGCTTCTGGCTACAAGCAATGGACATAAAGGAAAGAGGGAGAATCGTGTTTCACTAGCAGCACTCTGGCTCTTCATCTGAAAATAGCAACATGAGTACATGGAAAAAACTAATGACCAGGTGAAATTAGGGTGTTCCTAGAACCAGGAAAATATTTTAACAAACAAAAAATGAAAGAGCTTGCTTGGTCGATTCCCTAGCTAGTTATAAAAGGAGAGAAAAAGTTGTGAGATGTACCTTCAGTACATCTGAAGGTGCAAGAAGAACTTGCACCTTGAGCTAGTAAAAACCTACCCCAGAAGATGCAGGAGCTGCAATAGCTGAGGAGATAGGGCTGAATGCATGAAGGATAATGAAAAGTCTGAGGGTTTGTGCCTGTGGAAATCCTTGTGGGTGTATGATTTATCTTTAGACTGCGACAAACTAAGATCTGTGGACAAAAGAAACTCTGAAGGTGAACAGCTGAGTGAGAAGATGCAGGTCCTCCTCCCACAGTATATACTCACATGATGATCAAGGGATATTGAAGATGTTTCCTATGAAGGTGTTTTCTATGCATGTCAGCTCATGAGGAGATTAAACAGCAGGAAATGGCTGATCTCTCTTAAAGTGTTGTTTCTCTGCTGTTTCATCTTCTGGATGGATTACTAGTTTCTAGACTCAAACCTTCTCCAAAAGAGAAGATCCTGACCAAGTTAAGGATATTCAAGGAGCAGACACAAACCTCTATAAAAGTCTGAAAAAATATTGGCAGACAACAAGCACATTAAATACCCTTGAAAATATTTAGAAAATTTGAGTTTTATTTAATGTGACTGTTTCTTCAATCAAATGCCTAAAGTTCTGTTACTCACCTTTTATTTGTTTTGCAACTTTCACTTTACCTACAATCATCAACTTCATGGAATAAATTTGAACTACGAAGAGGAAGTGTATTGGAGGAAATGAGCAAATATGAATAACTTATGACAAGGAACATCAAAGCTCTTGAACTGTGCTAAAAGTCTGGCTTTCAATGCCTGAACAAAAAAGATTACTTTCCTTCCTACATACCTGATTTGGACAGACAGCTTTTTTGTTTATTGAATTCAAGGATAATTCTGTGCAAGAAGCCCAAATATGGAATACTTAAGGAAGACAGTCTAGTGATCCTGCAATTTAGAAGTCAATAAGGTGTCAGAACTATACTTACAAACTGAGGAATCAGTAAATATTTGATTAATGGTCTGAAGAAATGAAATTAATAGTGGTTAGAAAAGTGGTATAAAAATTTTAAAGAAGTCACAAATGTTCTTGTGAAAATAACCACCACAGCATCAACATGGTCTGGATTTTTTTTCCCAGAGAATTGGAGTGGCAGTAGTACTACGATTTTGTGAGGCAAATGTATAAAACCTGTTCATAGAGACCTTGGAAATTTCTGTTAATTTAAATGCCTTAAATAGACAAAGTATCTCTCATTGAAATACCAAGGCCATTATATATATGAAAATCTGAATAACTGCAATAGGCTTTAGAACAGGCCCTGCGAGACACATCTGTTGTGAAATCATCAATGAATTATAGAAAATTTTGAGTCTCCTTTAGAGAAAGGAAAGGTCAATCTTCTCAAAGAAGGCCCTTCATTTCTAAAATGCCTACTGTGACTGAGAACTTTCATCAGAAAAGTGTGAAGAAAAGAGGTCTTTATATATGTCTTTTACATCCAGTACAATTTTCAGATTAGAATATTTTAAATTAGAATGAGAACAAATTCCACTTCTAACCATGGGACCTACATCAGTATCAAGTCAGACAGTCAATATGTTTATTTAAGGCAATGCTCAAGACCTTATTTTTTTTCTTTGCAGCCTACTTCTGTGTATTTAGACAGATAAGGAGAATTGTAGAGGGTGACAAAGAACTGCTTTGGAACAGAGCCTCACTCTTCTGAGGCTCTTCCAGAGGAGAAATTAGGTCATGCAGAAGAGACACTCACGGTGCTGAGTGTCAGCAGCCTTTCCTTGTAGCCATTGCAGTGGTTAGTAGATAACATACTGCTGGGTAATTGCAGTTCCCATGGAAGAAGAGGCAACAAGGGACTATGATTCTGTGATACTTTGGGGTTATGTAGGTGTTTGAGAGGGATTTTGATGACTTGAGCATGTGTGACCATGATGACCATGTGATATGGGGAAAAGTACCAATTGTGCCTGTTTCCTGTATATTTTATCTATGGTTTTGTTTTATTCACAATTTTTAAAAATTTTATCTCAAAATATTTGGCAGTTTATTTTCTTGTTTGTTTCTATGTTTTCTGTGCCAATTAAAATAAAATCAGATTTAGAGTCACCAAATTCAACCTTTGACGGTTTAGTGTTTAGAAAGAAGAATGCATTTTTTCACCAAGAAATATGCACATCTAGTGGAAGAGCAACAATTTCATGCTGTTTTTAAAGGAATACACATTCTTTGAAAATAGATATCACAGAAACACAGCCTCAAGGTCCATCGCACATTATTTGGCACGAAGGCCCCCTGAGAAGTTTGCTTCTGAATTGTGATGCTTCTTACAATGAAGTAATGTTTTCAGGTGATCTGGTAACTAAGTATCTGTTGCAAAGCAGATATTATTGACTCTAGAGTATGGTGGCTAATTTATTTCATCTGGAAAACAAAGAAAGGTAATCTACATCTCCCAGCATAGCCTATTATAGATTCCAACTTGGAAACAAAAATAGTTGACATGCTTTACAGGTCTATGCTGCAAGAAAAGAATAAATATACCACACCTATATAACTAAAACCAAAAAATTTTGTAAAAGCAAAGATTTTCTCTCCTTCATTCCACCATATGTGCTATTGGAGAGCAGATGCTTTTCTAAGTATAGCAGTCATTAAACTGAATTCTGGTTTACTGAGCTGACCTTTCTTTGAATTTATTTTTGAAGATAATTTTCTTGTTTTGGCATAATTTTTAATTCCCTCAAGAGGAATCAGTCGATGATGACATTTCTGTTTGTAGCAAAGCCTAAACTTATCCTTGAGCTCAAAAGTTATTCAGGTGATATTAAAATAATCCTTATTTTGTTCTTCAGTTGGTGTATATATATCTTTTAAAACTCAATGTATATAAAGACTGATAGTCTCCTTAGAGTAAGGACTAAAATCTTCCCATTTTACTGAATAATGCACAAATCAGCCATTTGGAAATAGCAGAAAATTGGTTTTCAGGCATATTTTAAAATAATTGTCACATCCTCATAGATTATAGCTACAATTAAAGATTAAATGTAACTTTTTAATGGCACATTCTGTTATGAAAAATGTCAATATTTTTACTCAGAGGAAAAACTCCACATTTGTAGGAAAAGCATATCTTTTAACACAGTCTTTTGGATGCTAAACCTGCTTCTTGATGCATATAAAAACACATTTTACCTTTACATTTGGGGAAGTAGTAGGTTCTCATTTTTCTGTCTAGTGTGAAGGGCATAAATAATACCATCTATTCCAGCACAGATGTTGCTAATAATATGTGGACAAGAAAGTTAAGGAGCAGGAGAGGAGCCCTTGTACTTTCTTTTAGGATGTTTTACTGACTTTTAGAACAAACGTGGTAAGGAACAGTGCAGTCCAATACGTTTTGCAAGATAGCAGACATTGATCTGCTAGGTATATGTGTGCCACTTTCTCATTTCTGCAGTGAGTTGTGTGCATTCTTTTCTATAAATCTCTCAAAGGTTAATTGCTTTTTCCTTGGAAATGGTTACAGTCTTCAATCATTTTGGAGAAATGAAAGTTTCTGGTAGAATTACAAGCATGAAATATAAGTTGTCCAGTTGTTCAGAGAAAAAGAAGCCCCAACTAACCATCAAAAGAAAAATATTACTTACTATGTTTACTGTCAATAACATAGCAGGAAATCAGAAATAAAGAAACAAGAGAAAGCTAAAATGCAAAAGCAGCAAAAATTTTGCCGTAAACCAAACTTTTAAGGACTGATATATGGTCAAGAATAATATTTATATGATTGATCTAGGCAAAAACACATAACCTTTAGTCTTGTTGCAGCTGGATTTCCAGTTCTTGATAATCTCCCCTGCTCACTAGTTCTAGGAGAATTTAGACACTAAGCTGTTCTTAATGAAAAGGTATACATCAAATCCAGTGAGATGGAGCCTGTGGGACAACATGTGAACCATGAGATTAGCTGGTAAAGCAGAATATTTATGGAAGAGAAATATCCAAAGAAAGAACAATGACTGGCATCAGATATGTTCTCCCATGGAGGTCTTCTGATGAACTACCTTTGCGCATGTAGGCTGTATGAAAGATGTGATGCCTGAGTTTCTGGTCCCGGGGTCAAAAGAGTAGGACTGCTCTCATAGAAACATCTTTGCATTAATTCTTTTGCAGTTGTAAATTTTCAGACATGGTATCACAAGTAAGAAGAAATATGTCTTGTATAATTCCTTTGTAGTTTACTTCTCCAATTATTGAGTAATTTATTTCAAACAGAGAATGATCATATTTTGAGACTTGTAAGGGCATAAAGGAGTGACACAATTTAACTGGATCACTATGTCCCCCCTGTAAGGTTTTTAGCAGATTTTTATGATATTGATACAGAAAGATATAGCTAAAAACTCATCTTTTGAGAGGAAATATATTAGTTTGGTATTTGACCACAAGCTGAGCTCCTTTGAAAACACGTAGAAGATTTCTGAGTGTATTCTAAGATTTCTGCTGTTCAGCCAGCCTCTGCTTATGCGCAATAGCTGGAAGACAAAAAGATGATGTATAATTCTTTTTGCCAATATAGCTTCAGATATTTTAAGTACTCTATTACTGAAATTAGGCCTATGCTGCTCCATGCTTTTGAAGAAGGGAGGGCTGTAGTGTGGAAGGGTGGTGTTTTGGAAAGGGTTTTTCCCTTTCCCTAAGTTCCAGTGTTTGCTTGAATACTGATGTACACCATTAAGAAATGTCTCACTTTAATCCCATAATGATGGCCCCCACAAATTTTCCCCTTTGGTGGTGTAATGAGGATAAGCCTTGCAGTGAATCACAGGAATTATAGAAGTGATCTCATCCTTAACTCCAGGCTGAGTGTAGCTTGCTGCAGCCCTTGTGAATACTTCAGAACAGATGCTTTATGCATTGGTCTAAGAGGGTATTAGGATACCTGTTCACAACATCCCATAGCTCAGTTGGTTAGAGCAGGGTGATAATCAGGTTGTGGGCTCAACCCCTCTACAAGCCATTCACTTAAGAGATGGACTCAATCTTCCCTGTGGTTTCTTCTAACTCAGAATATTATGAGATTCTGTGATTGTGTAAACTTCTACTGTCATAATACTTCCTGTGTATTATGTTCACTTTTCTGTTAAAACTAATGAAGCAATGAATCTGAAGCACATGGAGTAGCAAGCACATAAACATCAGATACTGTTCTGATTTGCATTGAGCAAACCTTTGGCATGCCATAAACCCCAAACATGTAGAATTACTTCCACTATTTTGATTTGTACGCACTCTAATTTATTAAAGCTGAAAGGGGAAAAGAGAGGACAAGTAAAAATGTATTGTTCTCTCCAAAGCTTGAAGTTCGGGTTCAAATTAAGATTTATTTCTCATATATCATCAATATAATCCCAATGCAAAGTACATGTCTCAGTCCTTGATCTAAAGAATAAAATTTAGCACAAAATTTTTCTAAAGAAATATGGACTTTCCGTCAGTAGGAAATCAGTAAGAAAATATTCAGGTACTTCAGAAATATTTTAGAATGTTCTCCTTTATTTTGTCCCCAAAAAATATGCACTAGCCTGTTTGTAAAGTAATATCAAACCTACAGACATGTAACAAGGAGTTGTGATGTCCTACTTTACTAAGTAATTTACTAGCAGTCAAATAAATAAAATTTAATTTCAATTTAGAAAGTTTGGAGGAAGATTGGATGGACTACTTTCAGTTAGATAACAAATATGCATCCTTATTGCAGATTACTTCTGCAGTTAAATTGCACTAAATAGGTATTTAAAATTTGAAACACACTAATGACTCTGCCTCAACATCTTATATGTACATTAATATTACCATTTTTTCAACAAGAAAGCTGAAGTGAAGCTCAAGTAGAAGACCTGAGGTCTGCCCACTTTCTCTGTGTAGACTACCCCTATTTTTTTTTGAAATGTCATTCCCTTTCTGGGTTTTTTTTACCTCTGAAGATCCTCCTATCTGTGTGTTGATGTATGAGACGCACAGAAACAAGTCTGTTAGTTTGTTTTACCAGAAGATCTTCATTTTGTCATTGATTACAAAAAAAATATATGCAATTTTCAGGAGAAATATCTAATTTTCCTTCTTCAGTGTTCATATAATACATAATATTGTTTGACTCAAATAAATTTAAGGTTTTGTGGAGCACATTGTTGAAAACTGTTCCTGGGAAAATTGTGATGCTCCATACAGAACAGCAATTACTTCTAGAGTGTACTACACCCAGAAAATTAGGCTACAAAGAACAACAGCAGTAATCCAACAGCCAAAGACTATTTCAGAGTGAATAAAATGGAAGCAGACAGTGAATACTGTCAGAGAGAAGAATGCTTCAGAAACAGTACTAAGCTTGTATATACTTTGTTAATTCATTTAATGAGTGTTAGAACTGAACAGTACTTGATTTTTCAGTTTGCTTTCAGGTTTTTTATTGTGAAAAAATAATTTTTTTTCCTTGACAGAGTTCAAATCAATTTTGAGCATTTATAAAATAAATAGACTAGATTATTTCTTTTATAAGTTTGTTCTAAAATTCTTCTTGTGATTCTCTTAACCTCTATTATTCCAAACCAATTTGATGATACAATATAGTCTCCCTCTTCTTTTCTTTTCCTCTTCACTGCCTGTTAATTTCTTTTTGTTTTAAAGAGGCTTATATTAGCAGTAGTATTTTTTCACCTGGAAATGATGAAATTTATCACGTCCTGGTAACGTATCCTCCCTTTCACAACCTGCAAATACATTTGCTTTTGTTTGCAGTGAAATATAGTTAAACTGAACAAATTTCCTCAGCATTAAAGTTCATTACTTCTGTTTTGGAGAAGACCCTGTACTACAGAAACCCTGATGATTTTTTCCATCTCTGTTATTTTTTTTCATATTCTGCACAGGAATAAAAACCCCATATATCAAAATCATTCTTCATTTAAAACATTATCACTCATCTGTTTACAGATTACGCACCTACTGAATAGTTTATTAATCAAGAATAGGCTATGTTGGGTTTATTCAATAAAGAATGCAATCCTCCTTGACATTTAACCAAATAAAATTTTAATTTTGCAAAGTAGTTTTTTCTCCAGTTATACCAAAATAGCAGCAAGATTTTTACAAGGTAATTCTGACCATATTATTTTAGTAATTCTGATGGAATTTTTATCAAATATAGTCTATATCTTAAATTCACTCTTTAAGCCTGAAAGGTACCAAGTAGTTTTGCAGAAAAGCTGTTATCAAAAGTGAAATATTAACTCTATTATTCCACCATGTAAACTATGTGAATTAAAAGCAATTTTAAGTAAAAATGATTAATTTCTTACTCTTACTGCTTAATGTTTCTGGATCATTTTTTAGCTGCTCAATAAAACTGCTCTGTAGGAAATCATAGTTTATATGAGACAAAGATTTGTGTTTTTCTAGCATTAAACAAAGAAAAAAAGGATTACAACATCAAACCCAGAATAATGTTTACAAATACAATAGTGCATAACTGAGTCACAGAAAGAGGAAGTTTTTTACAAAGGGCTATTTTTCTGGGCTTATATATGCATGTATAGAAACATAGATATGAACTTTCAACATGTTTTCAGGGTTATTGTACTATTTCTCCTCACTTCGACACAAAGAAACTTAATATGCAAATTTCTAATGATGCTGAAATATTTTTTTTATTGCATAGATTAAAAATTCCCCAGATCATGTAGAGAAAGTCAAAAGCAGCATCCACATACTGTCTTTGAAGAATCATGCCTTCTTTAGACTAACAGAGACTTCAAGGAAGTGAAAAAATTTTATTCCCTCTGAGACAATCTTAGGTCTTAATGATGCTTTTTCTCTTTCTGCACAAAACATCACCTTTAGGATGCATCATATGAATTTGAGTACTTTTCTTGGATTATTTGTCATGAATTCACACATCTGTTCCATAGACAGAGTCCACTTCTTCTATTTATTCTGAATAAAAGCACATTTCTTAAACAATAACCAAACTTCAGCTCATAACTCTTGAACTGAGACTATCTAGTAACTTCACACTGGCTTAAAAGATATTGTTTATTTCAATGTAACAGAACAAATTTCAAGACAGATGTTCTACTTACTAAAGAAAACTATAGTACTAACCCTTGTAAAAACATTCTAAAACATTACTTATTTTTTTGTTGTAAAAAACACTGATAACTGGGCATGCCTATAGTAATTTCATTATCTATAATTGCATAGGAAAACATACTGGTATCTGCTACCACAGCAGTTCCTTCACTTCAGTGCTATACCTAGCAGGATATTTACAACGTATGAGGTTGTAAGGTCATACATCATTGAAGAGACCTTCAAAGATCATCTAATCCAACCCCCCTGCCATGTCCAGGGGCACCTTGCACCAGATCAGGTTGCTCAAAACCCATCTAACCTCACTTTGAATACTTCCAATTATGGGGCATCCACAGATTCTGTTGGAAACCTGTGTAACACAACATAAAAATTCCAATATCAAAACCCTAATCATGGTAAGCCATATCCCAAGGGATGCTGCATTAGCCTTTAGGAAGGAAAATACTGTGCAGTCATTTAATCCTTTTGTATCAATCTTCAATACGTATTTTATTTCTCTTTTTTGGGTGAAGATATTAAGACTCTTTTTCAATATTTAAATATGAACTATGTGGAGAGAGGATTAACAGTCACATCAAATGTGAAAACATTTGATGACTCAGATCATATCTAGAAGGTAACAATAAATCTTAATCTAAACTAAATCTCTGATGACAGAACAGAGGACAGCTTTAACTTCACTTACTCAGGAAAGCTTGTGCAAAAATAGAATATCCTGAAAAGCCAGGTGCTGTGAAGACTCAGCATTTTCCCCTAACAGTTACTGTGGGTTGAGTTTCCAGGTCAGAAGTTGGTACCATCCAATCTGGTAACTGAAAGGTGTAATTTAGATCTATGCCAACTCCAAATATCTCTAACCTACTGCCTCAAGTGAAACTACTGGGTTTACCCCCAGTTTCCATGATAATTACATCCCATGCAGTGTTTCTCCTAACTTAGAATCCCCTCACAAAATATCTCTTTTGCCTGTTCTCTCCAAGTCATCTCATATGTGCACTACCTGCCTGATTAAACACAGAAAAGTTAATCAGAATATGAACTTTGAAAATCTCCACCTTATATATGGCAAGCTCTTGGCATTTTAACTAGTCTTAGACTGGCAGCTGCATAGAATAGCAACATGAAAAGATACTTGGACTTAGCTAAGCATTTATTTTGGCACTGATACATTGCATAGTCATTCCAATTCATACACTTAAATTAAAATCTGTATTAGCAAAGTTCTAACTTTAAAAATAATTACCTCCTCCTTGCAATATCCCTTCTTGATGTACCTTAATAATCGCTTTTAAGATTGAGAATTACCACTGTGCCTTTACTCTTATTCACATTTAGTATCTTTGCTGTATTATCTTCTATAATTTGAAATTTTTTTTCTCTAATATCAATATCAGCTGTTTGCAGGGTTAAAAATGCAACATGTTTAGTCATATTTCATACATTCTGAATACTAAGGCATACATTATTCCATTCAATTCATTTATTTTAAGTTCAGGGTTTGGATAACTGCTACTGGTGTTCAGTAATTGTAATGCTTATTTTCTTTCAAGTCTTCATATAGAATTTGAGTCTGCTCAATTTTAATCTTTTATGCCTCTTATATAAGATATATCACTTCTAGACTGTTATATCACTACCATTACAAGACTTCTTCACATTCATATTCTATATTCACTTTTATTACTATAAGAAGTAATGAATTCCTTAACTAAAAACTGAAATTGTTGGTCACTTTTTTTGGAACAACCAATATTTCTTTCCTTCTGAAATTTTAATTAGGTTTTTTAGAAAAACTGTTGTTGATATTATCAATTGGTTCCAGTAGAATAAAAGAGCATTTTTCACATTACACACTCTTTTTTTCAAAAGCTACTTCCTTAATATCATGTTAGAAGAGGAAAAAATTATAGCTCATAAATTGTCATGGGATGGGAAGCTGCCCTTCAACCATTATCAAACACTTTTTCACACTTTGAGGAGCAAGTGACTTAACGTCCTTTTTGTAATTGTTTTCCTTGTTTTCTTTCTAAGTAAGCAAAATATAAACAATAAGCATATCTCAAAAATATGCAGTTAATTAACTGATTTGTTAAATCATTGTTTTCTAATGCTACCCTGTTTGTCTTATCCTTCTTATTCACTGTTCATGAAGGATGTCAGTTAGCTCTAAAGTATCATTTTCTTGCTTATTCATTTTATGGTACCATTCCTCAATTCCATCATTGCTATCAAAATTGATTACCTCAACATCTAGCTGACACTGTTTCTTCACTCATCCTCCTATTATAGTTCTTTCATCTTTTTTCCCCCACCCTGTATATATTTTTCTGAGCCATCTGTTTACTCCTTTTCTAGGCTTTTTCTGGCGTACTAGTCCTACAGAATGCAGAAGGTTGATTTGGTCTGCTGTCACCATTTTTAAGAGTAAAATACTCTTAAAAATACCTGCCTAGTGTGGGGTATGTTGATGTGATGACATTTGGAAAGGAGCTGGCAGAGCGACTGTTTGGGGGGAACTGAGAGGACACAGCAGAAGTCCTGAGCCTTGTGCCCTCTCTCACATGGGAGAAGGGATTTTATTGACTCTCCTTTCTCTCCTCCTAAGTAATTCAGCATCTGCCAGAATGCTCTGTGCTTCTTCTTGTCTGAAGCTTCAACAATCTCCATGCCTGTTGTATTAGCACAGAAGTAGTGTTTATCCTCAAGGATAAGGAATTATTCTCTTTAGGAGTTACAAAAGCTGCAAGGATCTTTTCTTATCCTACCATCTCACTTGGTCTCAGGTAAAACACTAAATTTAGGGCTTCGTCTGCTGGATAGCACATTTAATTTAAGGTTGCAGTTCCACAACTTTATTTTTTTGGGAGCAATATAAAAGAGCAGGATCATCTATCACCTAAATTTAAAGTGACAAAGGATGCCATGAGGGACATATGCTTCAGCAATTCTTGCAGGATGTGGTTGGTGTTATGCTGAATGAGAGCCACTCAGACATGTAGATTGCAGGTGCTGTGAATAACTTATTAAATTACTGTAACCCTTCAAACACATTTTCCATGAGATTTTTTTTTCTATGTCCAGGGAAGTATATTTTAACTCTTTGTAACATATTATCTACATTCAACCTGACACAAGATATTTAGCTGTGATACACTATTCTCCAAATATAAACAGAAAAAACCCCAACAACAAGCCCCAAACAGTGCTTTATTATTTACCTATGTATTTCCCCAAATTTGGAAGAAAAAAAAATTAAAAATTACAAAAGTTTCTTCAGATTTCCATATAATTATTTATACTTAGTATTAGCTTTCATGCTCAAATATTAATACAAAAGACTAAATTTTGATGATTCTACAGCAAGCAGTCCATTGTTACTCTGACTATTTGGGGTTTCTCAGTCAAAATCTGCTCAAATACAATGTTGTTGAATGTTAAAAATATTAATCTAAATCACTATTACTAAGCATTTATGGAATTGTACACTTTAGATTGTCTTATATTTCACTGCTGAACTGAAAACCAATGCAACTTAAACTGATGTTGTAATCCATTGTCTTTCAAATTCAAAGTCATTTTATTTTTAGTAAATAAATCAATTTTTCAGTTGATGACAAAAGACTAAGTAAAGACCCATCTAGATTTGCAGGGAATTAGTCTTTTGTTTTATTTAGATTCTCATCTTGCTCATTCTTAGAATGAAAATTAAGAGACAAAGTTATATTAAACTATTTTCATTGATAATCAGTAACTGTATTTCAAGTTGTAAAAATACTGAAAAATTCTGCAGTTTTTAAATTCTGTTTAGTTACACAAATTCAAATAGAAAAGAACAAATTCTTCAATTCTATACATAGTTATATAGCTTTTTTAGACAATTCCTTTCAAATTACCTCTTCTCCTGCATTTATAGAAGAAAAATTATTTAGTGAATAGTTTACTTGAAAAGAAAGACCATAACTGGTTCTCATAAAAAATTAAAGTTCTGGAAATTGTGATGAAAGAATTTCAAGTTTTAAATATAAGTTAACCAACAATTCACAAGATAAATCCAAAACTGCCTATTCCTTGAAAAAGAAAGTAACAATACCTAATCACGAGAATAATTTGCCAAGGAGCTTATAAAATCTGACAATTTTAGGTAGGAACAAGAAGATAATTTTCAGAACCTGACAGTTATTACTGGTCTTGTTAGCATTGTGATGTACCTTTAGGTTAAGGAGCTGGCAGACATTCTTCAGTATCTAGGCTATAAAACAGTAGAAAAATGATGCTTTATTTTAAAAAAATGTAAATAAGAGTTTTCCATCACTGACTTTGGGAAGACTTTCATTATTCAGATGTTATTAGCTACACTGCCTTGATACATTGCAATACCTCTGACTATTAGAGAGGTTAATGTGATGCTTTTACTGATTTGGCTGCTGGCAGATGAGCGTTTCTTTTAGACACTACAAATATACTCAGAAATGAGAGAGACGATGCAAACTGGTTAGAATAAGACTTTATACCGATTTTATACATTTTTTTTTACAAACAGACCTTCCAAAGCTCACCTGTGTATGCACAAAAATTTTCAAATTTCCTGCTTTTGCAGGTCTCCACTTCCTTTGGGAGTTGTTTGGAGGTTTATTTTTTTTCCCAGTGAAGGATAAGCCTTTGTGTCTATAAATATTATAATTTACATTAAAAAAATCCCTCATTAATTTCAAAGTTTCAAATAGCTCTCATGTTAACATCCCCAAACTTAAGCACACTTTAGCTCATACATAAGTCATGGTGAGTTTAATGTATCTTTTGTCATGTATCTTTGTTAATCAAGCACCCTGTTTTAATGAGCAGATTTTGTGATGCTAACATATTTCTGCCTTCATCTACCTAGACCTGGAAAAAAAAAAATCTGCAGATAGGTTTCTGTATTTTCACCCCCCAAAAAATTGTCCTTTTGTTTATGTAGAGTATCATTGTGGTCCTGTTGGGAAAGAGAAGAGGGGAAACCAACATACTCTCACATAGAGCCTGTGGGAACTGTGCTCTTTCTGAAGTAGGAAGTGGGTTGAGAGGAAAGGTTCCTATAATGCTTGAAAAAATAACAGTAAAGACAAGGAAATGAAAGAAAGGTTTGTAAGAAGCAAAAGTAGGCTCTCTTCTTTTTTCTTTAAGGTGTTATTCTCAGTCACCTTGACTCCTCTTTCTCTTCTTTCCTTCCTCCCCTCTCTTCCTGCCTCCCTCTGCTTCCTCTGCAAAGCAAAAGGCAATTGGGCTTTATCAGGAGACAAACTTTAGCAAAGTCATTCCCATGTCTCAGCAGACTTTGGTGTACTGGTGGTAGTGACTGAGTCACAGAAGGTGTGCTCAACTCCATGCTCAAAAGCTATCAGAAACCAGAACTGATTTTCTTAGCGCAGAACTGTGGGTTGTTTGGGTTTGGTGGAGGTTAGGAGAGCACAAAAGTCTAATTCCAGCTAAGCCATTGAAAAGACAAAACACAATAACAAAGTAGAAAAATAATGCAAAAAATTACAAGGTCAGAAGCTTTGGTTCCCCTGCAGTGACTGTTAATGTTTTTACTTCAGCAACCTCTTTTCCTGTTGAGAAAATTACTATGTATTCCAGAAATGTGCACAGATTATCTAATACTGCAGTATAAAAGATTTAGTTGATAACTAGTGCACCATTTTTCTCCCAGTCTCCCCTTTCACTTCACACCAGGTTTTGTAGGTTCTATTAACAGCATAAAAAATAAGTAATTACTATAGTACTAAGCATCCTCCTTCTCCTTGAAGCTCCACAGCAGCTGAACGTACAAAGCCTCCTTACAAAACAAAAAAGTGATTCTAGTCAATCAGCAGTTTCCCAGTTGCTCTCATTTTGTTTCTGTGGATTGAAAAGATATCAGCATGGAAGAGAAAAATAATTTAGCAAATAACTATGTTGAGAGCAATTACATTAATATTACTTACTGAGCTTTAAATTAAGAATTTTCTTTAGTCAGTCTACATTTTGCACTTCATCAGTTCAAAGTTTCTTGTTTTGAAGTTCACATGTGAAGATTTCCCAGTCCTAAAATATTAATTGCTCTGTATATAAAGTCATTTTGACACCAAAATACTTTGTTGGCCTCACTTCAAAACCCCTTGCCTGAGAACACACAAAACTGCCATGGTCTTTTTGCCCTGAAATGGGTTCTTTCACTCAGTGTGCGCAAGAACAATCCACAGAGAGAGTCAAGGTATTTGGTTTGTTTGGAGTTTTGTGCAGAAAACATTTCTAGCTGACAAGTCCACAAAACTAGCATGGCAATTATCTGAACTTCACTTTTTATGTTTTGGCAAAGAAAGGCATTAATGTTCATTGGCTATAACTTACATAGTTCTACCATTAATTACTATTCCATCTTCTGTTCGTAAATTATTCTCTCACTTCGTATGCTAGTTAGTACACATGGTCAGTTTCTTCTTCTTTTGAGTTGATGGGTTTCTTGGGCCAATGGTTTTGAACATCCCCTGAGGGAATTACCCTTTACCTACATTGATGAGGTGGCCTTGCTTGTTCCTTGTACTCTGCCTTTACCTTGGTTATTTTGGTGAGTGTCTTTGATTATTTGTTTCAGCATTCAATTACATCTGTGTTCATTTGATATATTTGCTCCAATTTCCTTTTTTTCTATTCTTTCTTTATAGATGCAGCTACTGAGGCTTATTAAAGCCGCATTTATTGAGACATGTTAAACATAATTTATCTATTTGGAAACTGCACATCAGTCTTATACAACTCACATAGTACAAAATTTTAGATTTTTGTATCAAAGTGTTCACAAAATTAAGAAAAATAAGCACTTCCGTTATTTACAGAAAAGAGGAAAATGAGAATAAGAAAGAAGCAAATGTTATTTTTCAATTTTTAGAGTTCTGTAATTGCCACAATTTTTCTTCTCATCAGTACTGAGATTCATGCTCAGCAAAAACTAGATGTTCAATTAAGCTTTAATTGACTCAATTTGCCTCTGAGTATGATGGATGAACTCTTGAGAAATCATATGTGTTCTATAGAAACTTTTCAGTCATAGAATTTCACTTTTTTTTAATGTTTGATATTTACATCTTCTGGAAATCAGAGTACAAGTAACTCTTGCTTTTTTTCATTGAAAACATAAAAAAAAATCATGTCAACACTTTATAGATACCAATATTCTGATGATATCTATTGAAAGCATTTAAGAAAGTATTGTAAAAAGATTGCTTTCTCAAAATTTTCTTCATGGATCTTTATTCCTTCCACCTTTGAATATAGCAGGGTCCTGCTTCAAATATGAAAGTAAAACACAATAATGGCAAAACAGAATGGTTGTTCTCTCACTGTTCTTGAGTGTCTCCCAGCACAGCTCTTAGCACTGCACACACACAAGTTTGTTATAACAAATTCAGCTGTTTTCTCACAGCCCAGAGACTCAGCTCATCTATTCTAGGGCCCAAAAATTCCCATTCTCCTCTGATAGCCAAGCTCATGAAATTTCATACTGGCATTTTCTGAGTCAGGGCAAGTGAGTTGCACTGTGGTCTATCATAGCTATCCTATTACCAAGAAAGTTTAAAGTGACCTCCTTTTTAGCTAACAAGGAAAGTAAAAACATGACTTTTCCAACTATGCTGTTACATTGCAATGTCTGGGATGCTTGCTAATCAGGGAAATATTAAGTTACAAGTTCCTAATAGAATTAGCTGTCTTACACATTTTGTGCTATAAAATCCTAACAACAGGATTACTATATTTGTTTGTCTAAATTGTGTCATGGAATTAATAAACTTCTTATTGTGCTTAATATATTGAACTATCTTTATCTATTTGATATATTTTCTCACTATGGCACCATAATATGAATAAAAAATGGTTGCTTGGGAGTTTTAATATTATGCTCATGAATACTACTACTCTGCAAGGTTATATTAAATAACTGCTTTGCTGTCAGCAATATGATAACTATAGCACACTCACCCACTTTTTTTCTTTCAGAAATAATTCTAGCCTAACCAGGCAGGGAAAAACTTGGCATGGTAACAAGTAGATAATTGAGTAACATGCAGATACCTGAAGAAACAGCAAAGTAATGGTTCATTTCCCTTTGAGAGGAGTTGACTCTGTCTGCATTTAGAGCCTAGTCTTCAGTTTCCCTGAGTGCTTCTGGGGATTCCTGAACCTGAGGATGCCCACCTATGGGCATGGCTACTGAACAAGTTGTGAAGAGAAGATTGGTTTTATATCCCTTCCTTTACATAGGGTGACAGCAAAAACTACTGCGTTTCACTATGTGTTTAACAATACAAAAGCAGTTGTATACAGATATAGACAATATCTCTCAAGAGTAAGTGCCTTGGCATAGTGGAAATAAATTTCAGTTTAACCTGACTGATGACTACTACAGCTTCCTGATGCAACACCAACCATAACAAAAACAAACAAACAAACAAACAAAAAAACAACCCAAAGAAACCCAAAACCCCACAAAACCTACCAAACCCCCCAACGAAATCCACATCTCAGCATTAAAAGAACAGAAAAAAATTATATCATGAGTAAAATTGGCATCCAGAAGTTATCAATGCATATTCAAACACATATTGAAATTATTTGTATGTTTCTTAAAATTGATTCTTGAGCTGCTTGAGGTTTGCATACTGTGTTCCCAGTTAGGTTTTATTTTAACTGTAAATCTAATTGATTGATCAGACAACAATTAAATGCCTGTTGACAAAGTATGTATGCTGAACCTCAGGGATAAGTTATATCATTATCTTTATTTTTACTAATATTTTACCTGTGCAGCATCATAGAAAAGACAAGTAGATAATTTTTTCAATCAAAATGGGAGAAGAATAATTTCTATAGTTCTATTTTTTATTCTATCCATTACGCAAGTAAGTGTGCTGCTAAAAAACCATTTTTTTCTTAATATCTGAGGAAATACTAGTTCAAACCTGAAAACATAACAGAAGAATAATTTTTATCTCCCAAATTAATCTTTCAGCAGTCTGTCTCCTATATTCTACAGGAAGTAAATATCTCAACAAGCAGGTAAATTAAATTATGTTTGGGGATTTATATATCATGTATGATACATTATTTTGTTATGGCGCAATTATTTCTGCCATCCTCTCTAACAGCTATAAAGTTTGTTCAAGTTGATTTGTATACCACAGCCTTGATAATTTTGTTTCTTTTATCTATGGTTTAGTGTCCCATCAGCTATGGTTCAATTTCAATGGCCTTATCCATAAATCTGAAGAAATATATATTTTTCTAAGAAATACTGTACCACACACACAGAAATAATCTGACTTCACTATTCTTTCACTGTTAAAAGCTGTAATTTAAATATTGATGTGGGCCACTGCTTTAACTGCTGTAACACAAAAGAGTTTCTCAATGCATACAATATCAGTTTGATTGTCCATTTAAACGCTGAAGAATATCTTTATTTCCTTTTAGGCTGTTTATTTACTGGAAACTTTTTTGTGGCTGTTGAATGTTCAACTCAAATGTTTAAATATCACTATTTGCTGAAGGGAATTACTTTGAAGAAAGATGCTGATCCCAACAAGAGCAGATGTCTATTTCTATTCTCCAAAAACCTCAATATTCACTTCCAGTAATGAATAATTTTAATCAGCTGCTTGCAAATAGTAAAAGGATCAAGAATTTTTCATAGCCAAAAAAAAATCCCAATAACATTTGGAATGGTGGCAAAAATTATAAGGTACTAACAAGCCACAGACTTTGAAAGACAAAGTTCTCAGTTTTATCCAGATGAATATTTCAGATAGCTTTCTTTTTACTCTTCTTGCAGATGAAGATAGTTTGTTAATTAGCAACCAATTAGTAGAAAATAATAATAAAACAAGTATATACATTTAATCTATGGTTTATTGACCCTGATTAAATTGAAACAGCCTTTTCAATTTAAGGTTTTGACAGAAATAATTCTTTGCAGGTCCAAATCCTAGGAAACTGTTCAGCAAGCATTTTTTAAATTTTTTTTTTGCTTTTTTTACTACTACAAAAATTTCTACTCCATTTACTGCTTTGTCCCAACACTGTAAGCCAATTTTTGGATATTCCTATGATCCAGTGGGCCATGATATAAACATCAGAATTGCCTATCAACTATTTTCCAATACCTGTACTAAGACTGCTCAGTAGCCAAGACTGTCACTGTTGGATCCACTGTAAAAGGAGATGCTCAGTATTAACCAAAATAATTTCATTTGTCTTAGGCACTTTTATCCCCTTTTATTTATAACCTAATAGGCTTAATTCTGCATACTTTCCTTAAGCTGATGTCAGGGCCCTGAGTCCATCCTCCCCCTGGAGGTTTGGTGCATGGCTTCAAGCATCATCATTACCCTTTACTTTCTGTAACTATAATTGGATGAAGTAAATACAAACAGATTGCTGCTGGGCTTTAAAAATACCAAGTCAGATTAATTAAAATGTCTGTAATCTAATTCCTTTCTGTTACTCATATAACAAAAATCATAACTGCAATTTTAATTCAGTTATAACAAAAGAATTTTTTAAAGTATTTCCCTGCAATAACACAAAATGAAATCACTGTTCCTTTTTGCTTCTATGGAGCACAAACTGGAAACTTCCTCACTGCAAATGAAAGTCTTGGCTTTAACTTACTCAATTATTTTTTGAAATATCTCTTAGAGCAAGAATCACATATCACTTCCTCAGTAAGCCACAAAAGCAATTAACCTTGCAAAAAACTCTGCCCTTCTTCATCTGCTTGAAACATCAACCAAATTCTCTTCTTTGAAGTACCAGAGTTATTAAAAGTATTCCAAAACCTTCAAACAAGGAAGCTTCCAGTCTGCCATGTGTCATTCCTTGTTTTTGCCTGAGATTTATGCAATCTCCCTGAATTCCTCTTGCATTCCAAGACGGAGAAAACAGCTCAGGTACAATTTCCAAATCAGCTCTTTCTTCAGCATTGCTGACCCTGCATTCATCATGTATTTCTGGTCATTTTGTAGCATAAATTCTCCTATGATGCCCTAGAGACCTCTCCTCTCTTACACAAAACCACAATCACATTTGTCAAGTTTCTGGTAATGTCACAAAATCAACACCTTTGTCTTTCTTCTGTCCTCATGCTACATCACCAAGTGTTCCCAGACCTTTGCAGAATAAACTCATGGCTTTTCTGCTGTGATTCCACTTGGCTTATAAAAATTAAATAAATCAGAGGTTTCTGTGCAGTGTGAGAGTTACAGAGACTCAACTGCTTCTTAGCAGGGTCTTGCCCTCAAAGCAAGACCTCAGGGAAATACACCTGCAGAAACTTTGTCCCAACCACTGTCTTACTCTTTTCTGTGATGTAGCACACAAACCAGTGCAGCTGATGAGAGAAATCTTATGTTTCTGAAGAATATTAAGTGAAGACAGAAAGTCAGATTTGATGGGAGATAAATGTGACAGAAGGACTGGGAAAGTTGCCCTGACACTGTCATATTTTTCTTAAATTAGTCTTTTGAAGAAATAATGTATTCTCAATTATTCATCTTTGTTTCTTCTTCTCTCTTCTTCTCTGCCATTTTACTTTAAAAAAAGTTGCAGAACAACTGCCTCAAAACAAAAATAAAAATTGAATGGTGAAATTTTTTATTGCTTGTTCAAACTGATTCCTAATAAACACCTTATTTGAAAGTGGCATCGACTGCCCCTAAGGAAGAAGGACCTACCTGATAAGAATGAGATAAAACCTTTTAAGAGAATAAATGTTCAACATTTGAGAAGCATCTGTCTTCCCCAGTGATGCTTTCCTTCCCCTGTACATATAGATCTGTCTGACAGATTCTTTTTTTAATGCTCTATCTCCTGGGCTATAAGGCTTCCAGCAACTGCAATTACATGAAAATTAGAGATACTGTCACCAGATTGCATTTTTTTTTTCTCTCTCCTTTATGCAGGATTTGGACCATCAAACCCTCTTTTAAAAACAGTTTAGTCTTGAAAAGATTTCAGAAAGTGGAATGCTTACACCTGTTCTATAGTTTTGGGTTTTTTTTCTCTTGACAGTTCGTGCTATACCTGCATAAGGGTTTGCAGCCAATTCTGCAGAATATCTTCCAAGTAATACTTGAATAAAATTTTTCGGACATAATTTTTTCATAAGGAAGAGCAGTGGCTGCAGTATGAATGTGCATCAAGAATTCTTGCTGTGGTAATTCTTTTTGTAACTGGGAAATGTAAAGCTAAAAGGAAATGCTGGAGCCATTTTTTTCAGGAGAAAGCAAAAATTCACCAGAATATCTAAGAATGTATAGAAGAAATTACTTCAAATCTCAAAAGTCTTGCATCTTTGAAGTTAACATTTCACTTCAGATGAATTTTAGAAGTTGAAAGGTCCTCTTGTGAAAGTTGGGATATCACCCTTGTTACACATACAGAAAACATCTATCTTTCAAATAGAACTTAGAAATGCTGGTAAAGCTCTTCCATGAGGAGCACTTTGCTTCTTCAGTCATTTTTTAGTCCTTCACCCTTTGTCTCAGCCTAGACCTAGGGTTAAATTTGAAAGAAAAATAAAATCCTGATCAATAGTATGAGTGGGTCTGAAGAGAACTAAGCAAAAGAAACTAAGAGCGGTTAAAATTTCTCTCTGGAGGATTTTTTTCTTTTTAACCAATGGAAGGGCTGACTTGTCCTCATGAATGCCTAAAATTAAGGTCAGGAAAAAAATCTAGAATTTCAACTGGAAAAGGGCTGGATAAGGATTGCCAAGATATGAGTGAAAAAAAAACATAGCACACATGCGGAGTTAGGAGTCTGTTGTTAGTGCAATTTATCCTTTAACAGTTGAATAGTCTAAATTGTCTAGCTAATACCTCATCAATAGTGGAGCTGATTCTTGAACATAATTTTCTAATATCTGTCTCCTTTCTCTGTCACCCATTCAGTGTCCTGGCTCCAAATGCTGTCAGTTACAATCCTCTTCAAGAAGACTTGGGGACAGGGAGTTAGTAACAGCTTTCCACTTATTGTTTTGCAATGCAGCAATCACAAATCATATTCAAGATGAAGGCTGCTACCTTTCATTTTCCTTAGGAAAAGAAAAACAACCCGCAGACAGTTTTAATGTGATCACTCTGACTGTTTCCCATTACAATAATCTAACTTGTCAAAATCTGGAGACATATTTAAACATTTTGTTTGTTTCTTCTTATCTTTCCCATTAAGATTATCTCTGCAATATCTGCTGTATTGATCACTCAGTACACATAAGCACCATAAATACAAGACTAGCATTAGAATTTGTTACAGCAGAATGAGAGAATTCAACTTCACATTTCAAAAGGCTATTTCCAAGAGTGATTTTATGCAAAATTATGCTTCAGACAAGCAATAATTGGATGCTCAGGACTGTGATCTTTTCTTGCATTCATACATTTCATCATTTCCTGTGTTCACTGTAAGAAGTTGTATCTAAGAAATCACATGAGAAGAGAGTTTTGAGAAACATCATACCACTATGCTGTGCCCCTTGTCTTACACACAATCATCTTCCTTGAAAAACATGCAGAATGAAAAATACTTCATTAGTTCCATGCCTCAGGATATGAAATCACCTTGGGTGTTCTTCCTCTGGGAGACAATGAAAATAATCACAGATACTGTTTTGATGTGCATTCTGGAAACATCCTAACAGCTTGCATTGTGTTTGTGTGGCAAAGTTTTGGTAGTGGGATGCTGCAGGGATGCAGCAGCCTCTGCAATAAGGTGTTTAACAAGAGTTTAAAACCAGTGAGTGGCAGCAGCTGAGAGAATGGAGTGAGAAGATGTGAGAGCAACAGCTCAGCAGACATCAAGGCCAGTGCAGAAGTGGGGTGGAGGAGAAGCTCCAGATGCTGGAGCTAAGATCCCTGTGCTGCCTGAGATGAAGACCATGGTGAGGCAGGCTGGTCCACTGCAGCCCCTGAATTTCATGATGGATCGGATATCCACAGGAGCAGTTATTTCCTTTAAGACTGTATGCCATGGAAAGGACCCATGAAGGAAGTTCATGAAGAAATGTGGGCCATTGGAAGGATTCACTTTGGAGAAGTTATTGAAGAATGGTGTCTTGTGGGTGGAAAGTAGCACTGCAGCAGAGGAAGATCATGAAGAGGAAGAAATGGCAGAGACACAGATTGATGAAGGGAGCACATTTCCCATTCCCCATCCCCCTGTGCCATTGGATGAGGGGAGGAGGTAGACAAATTGTGAGTGAAGCTGAGCCCAGGAAGAAGAGAAGGGTGGGAGGCAGGAGATTTTAGATTAATTCTTATCTCTTATTATCCTACTCTGATTTTGATTGGCCATAAACTAAATTAAGTTTTGCATCACCTCAACCTTGAGAATGGTATTAATTTTCATTATGAAATATGTATTAAGGCATTTAAATTCCTCATGCATTTTACATATGCTTGAGGATTTTTTTCTTTGTTTATTTGTATGCAAACCCAGCCTTTCCTAGACATTTCTGGAAAATAAATTTTAGCATTTGAGAATTGAAAACTTGATGAGTTTTAGACCATTCTGTCAAATAGAGGAGAGTGTACATTGCCCTACATCCCTCGAATGACATCAAACTCTGCAGCACCAAAATCTACACCCCAATACCAATCAAGAAACCTTTGACTACCCATAGGAGATCAAAAGTAACAACTAAAGGATATCTAAGGAAAACAGGTGAGTTCAAAAGCAATAGAGCTCTTTTCTCTGCCTGCAGCTACAAGGACTTTGAAGACACACCAGTGAAACTGCACATTTCTTATTTCATAAAGACAAGTGAATAAGACTGTTTCTGTAATGCTGTGGAAAGGCTCATTTCTCAGTAGCACTTCTGAATGAGAAAAGCTGATTTCAGCTGCAACAGGATGTATCTAGCTGCTTCTTATATTTTTTCAATAAAAGAAACTAGACCTAGATACAATTAAAGAGTAAAATTCAGCCATTTTTCATTCAACTATTCCATTGGAAAACATAATAAATTACACAAAAATTTTTATATGTAGCTTGTTGGAAGGAACACAGGCAGAGACTAGTTAAGAAATAACATGAACTATCCTAGGCTAAGTAAAAATGTGCTTAAAAAAGAGAGAGTACCTTGAGAAAAAATAAAAAATTTTCATCAAGTAAGTAATATATTTTGATACTGAATTTAGAAAGAAGAAAAAAACATTCTCATGGTCTGATTTGTTTTTCTTGGTATATATTTTCTGTAGCTGTGATTCTATTTTCAATATACAAATACTACAAAATGCAAAAAACACGCTGATTTTTCTCCTTTCTTTATTTCCCCAATCCTTTGTTATTCTCTGTGCCTAAAAATAACTAATATTATTAATATTATTGTTATTTCAATGTAATTTTCAAGGTTTGCTTTGCCTTCAGTGTTTGACCTATAGGTCTCATTATTGTTGGGGTTTTTTTCACATTTTAAATCAGTGTAATCTTATACAGTGACATTCTAGACTTCTATTTCTACAGAAAATATTTCTTGTTTCTCAGGCTGAAATGTGAGACACTAATTTACATCCCCTATTTTCAGAACACTGAATCATGGCACTGGGCAGAAAATTATGTCATAATATGGGAATTCCTTTTGCTTATTTACTACCTAAAATGTAATACCATATAGTTCACATTGCTACACAATACAATTAAATATGTGGAAATTTGTAGTTATTTGTCCGGATCAACAGGTGGATCTCTTGACTTTCCTGAATGCTGCACTTTAGTTTACATTACCTAGCCAGGCAGGTAGTACTTAAAAAGCAATGGAATAAATATATCTATATAGATGATATATACAGTGGATTTATAGATTTGTCCTCATGTGTTTCAGGTCATATGATGGATAAAATTTCACTGTGCAACTGTGCCAAGATACATGGTTGCCATAACCACCTTGAGTATGTAATTTTTCTAGATGTAATCATCTTCCATCAATTACTTCTTGGTTTTTTCCCAAGGGAGTGTACAGCAAACCCCACAAGACTCAACAGAACACAGCATTTTAAAAAAGCTGTGCATACAATGGTAAACTGTAACTGAAGAAAGCTCTGGATGTGTGAAAACACCACTGATATACTGAGGGCTACTCTAAGAAATGCAAAGTTCACTGCTTTTTTAAATTACAAAATCTAAAGGCAATAGGTGACCACTTTTGCTGTGCACTGCCCTTCTATTACAACACTTAACTCTAGTGTTAGACCTAATGTCTTGTGTCTTCACAGGTAAAAACTCAACTGCGTGCAGAGCTTTGTTTCTTACAAACTGGGAGTGAAAGATATATAGAGAATTACCAATAGTAGCTCAAAAGCAACCGGCCTGCTAGTGCTGGGTGGGCTGGAGGAAGCAGTGAAACGATGTAGTGAAAGTAGAAGTGAAAGTAGGAGAGTGTCACAGCAACAGAAGCACTAACAGAACCTCTGGCTACCAGGAGCTGTAATACTGTCACAGGCTATAAGGAATGTTCTGCCCACACCCATTGAGATTAAATCCAAGGGGAAATATCCTCATGTGTTCCTTGAAAATTTATGCCACAGGCGTTCCTGTTTGCTAGTTCATCTAGTTACTGATGAGATAGCACTGGGCTGAAAGTTAAGAGGCAGCTGAGCTAGGACATGCAGCAGCAGGCTTACAGGCAGGCAGTAACTGAAGACAGAAAGTAGAAGATGGCAAGTGCTTGCTGCAGCAGACCCTTGAATCATAGAATGTCCTGGGTTGAAGGGACCTTAAAGATCTTCTACTTTCAACTCCCTCTGCTAAGTGGAGGGACATCTTCCACTCCATCTCAAAATAAACATTTTTTTCCATAATATCTAATCTAAACCTACCCTCTTTCAGTTTTAAGCCCCCCAAATTCTCCCTTATCCTGTCTCTAAATACTCTTTTAAAAAGTCCCTCTCCAGCTTTCTTGTAGGCTACCTTCAGGTCAGCAAGGCCACAATTAGGTCTCTCCAAAACCTCTTCTCCAGGCTGAACAATCCCAATGCTCTTAACCTTTCCTCGTAGGAAGGGTGCTCCATCCCTCCCATCACCTTGGTGATCCTCCTCTAGACTCAGTCCAGCAGGTCCTTGTCTTTCCTATGCTGGGCATCCAGAGCTGGATGCATTCCAAGTAGGGATCTTACAGTCACATATACAAATTACTTAGTAGACAGCCCTGTAGAGTAAGGAAAAGAATAATATTTTAATAACAGTGGGGTTTAACATTTGAGGGAAAAAAAAGTGTCTGTATTAATATAATGAAAAAAAATTCAAAATAATTAAGTTTCAAAGAAAGTGATCAAATGAAGTGGGTTGTAATTTTTTAAGTATATTGCCAGTATGGCCATTATATTCCCCATCATATGTTGATTTTCATGCTGAGCACAAAGAGCACCAACCAGATGCCTGGAAAGATATGCCTTAGAACAGAGACCACAACCACAATGAGAAGTTTTCTTAGATACAAACATTAAAATGAACTGACTCTTCAGAAGTGTATCTATATCAGAATCAATATTCATTTGGACTTTATGCTTATGAATTTATGATAATTTTGTTATAAATATTTGAATTGTGAAATTGTTTGAAGTGATTACTCTTTGTTTGGGTGCAATTGACTAAGTATGATATATCTAATTGTAAGAATTTTTTCCATTACCTGTAAAAGTGATTTTGCCCAGCTTAGTCTTTTGTACTCTCTCAAAGGCTGCTTACTTGACAGAGTGTTTTGCTGTCTCTGAGACTTGCCTCACCTCGTGGGATCATGGGAACATTTTGTCTCCATGCTCTGGCCAGCCCAAGGTCCCCTTGCGAAGGGCTAGATCCACTCAGATGTTTTCAGCAGTGTATGCTGGGCATGAAATATTCATACACTCTGAATAAATCAGCTGTAATTCCCGTATTTAACACGGGTACATAGTGTTCTAGGTAGTTTTCTTAGCTATTTTTTTTTCCCTTCTGAAACACAGTTCTTGCAGCAGATTTGGGTACAAGTTACATTGGCTATCTGGGAGCAGGAAGGAATCAGCTCTCTGCACCACAAAGTTGTATAGACTTACAAATACTCTTTTTACTGAAAATGTAATTCCCTGCTCAGTAGGTACATTTTTTGTTAATAGAAATAAGACGATTGTTGCATGAAGTCAGTCTCCCACACACTGTCTGCAAATAGCCATTGTGGCAGCCCTGCTTCCAACTGCAATCACTGGCTTTCAAGGCTCCAGGGAGATAGAAAAATATTTTCTCTGTCTTGAAATGTAGGAATATGATGGGGGTTTTCATGTACATAAATAGAGCCATACAAATTTTCAGTGAGTCCCTGGCATGAGCATTGCAGGGAGAAGCAGCAATGCTCACTCAACAGCATGTGTAGGTATCTCTGGATTGGCAGCAAATCAGAAGTTATTTGAGACTTTTACTCCAGCTTCTGTGTGAGAGAGATGGTGACCAAAGCTGAAGGTGGTCTTGTGTCTGGAGTTCAGACATGGGAACCGTGCTGCTTTTCCAATCCCTGATATCAAATATCTGTCTCAGAGATGTTTTGCCAGATTCAATCCTAGTCTCAGGTAAGTCAATACAGTCACACCTATCAGCTTCTTTTTCCCCTCCCTTCACTAATGTGATTGTACAGCTATTCATCCAATTCTCTTCATAAATAGAGGCAACGAAACCTCTTCATACATATATCTATTCAGCAAACTTGAGGCTAAACATGTAAGGATAAGATACATCTTCAAGTTCACCTTCTTTATAACCTGAATGATACCTGAGTATGATACTTGAATGATAACCTGAATGAAACCTGAATGATTCCTGAGAACCAGTGTCTGTTTCAGATGATTTTCTGGCATTTGTATGGGATAATGACTAGAAGGCTTATACTTGTGAGCTATTAGTAGAGAGGAAAAAATGAAGGAGCAGCTGATAAAGAGTCTTTATGAACTGGCTGGTTTTCTAGATTTAGGTCTCAAGGAAGATATTAGAAGACATGTAGGATATTAGAAGCTCAAACTTTGGCTAAAACTCAATAATGTTAATTAATGAGCACTATGAGATCTGTTGCAGCATTTGGAATGCCAGTGGCTATAGAACATCCAAGCTTGAAGAAATTATTGAACCATATTTGATTATAATATAAATTAAAATAGCCTTCAAGAGAAAGGAGATGGCAATTTGTTATGAACTCCTATCCTTCCTTTACACAATGTCATATAGATACACCTTTTCTATAACAGATGGAGAGGCATTAATTATGGATGTTGACCATCTAGGCTAATCTGTACCTTTTGTTTCACATAATAATTTACATAACTTTCCACAACCAACTGAATACTAAATTATTTGCAAGAAACACTACTCTGAAAGGTCATCTCTCTAAACTTAATTATACTAAACAATCAGAAGGCAAACACCTCTCCCTTACTAAAGTTGCATTCTGCAAGATCCTCCAACAATTTTTCCATCCAAATTTGAATTATCTTGAAGTGTGTATGCACAATAAAAACAATCCATTATTGATAGGGAGAAAAAAAGAGAGGAATTTAGCTCGTTGCTTTTAAAATGTCTATCATAGAATCATGAAATCTTTCTGTAGAAGAAAAATCTTTCTATAAAAGACACAGAATGACCCCATATCACAACTGAATATTAGTATATTAGTATAAAAGTTAGTATCGTCCATTTTAAAAAACCATTCATTATATTCTTATTTTCATTCAGGAAAATAATGTTAAAGTTTTTATGTATAACATAAATAAAAAATAAATTATGTAAAAGAGTATTTATATGGGGGTGGTGATCAAAAAGTCCTCACCACATTTTAAATTTAAATTTGAGACTACACATAAAGTGACTCAACCTGCAAAGCAAAGGGAGGCCAAGATGACAGCACCACAAGCAAAATTCAAGAAAATATGTTTGATAAAGTACTTCTGGAGCCTGTATAGATTACTTCGGTTCTCTATCCCTGAATTTGCATAACTCACAGGCAGCCATGGAGAAACTGAGTTGTGTTGATTTCAATGTGGTTAGAATGAGCCCCCATAAAACATAATATGAACAAGTAAATTACAGCATGACTCCTCAGTTGTGGTACAGGTTGGCTATTGTTTTCTGCACTTAGTTACTCAGCTTTCATTATTAGTTTACATTTCAAGTTAAAAAGAGGGCTTTTCTTTTAACACCCTGTCTAAACTTTGCTTTTAAGATATTTGACAACAAAACTGTAGAAAGTCTAAGAAGAATTAAAAACATTTAGGATTGTATGGTATGCCAATATTCAGACTAGAGTTTGGCAACATGACTTAGTCTTTCAAATACATTATTTCTGTTTTGTAAGATGAGATATGTAAGAATAGAAAAATTTCTGGTTTTACAGATACTATTTTCCATCCCTGTTAATGTGAACACATATTAATTATCATCTGAAGATGTTAATGCCTTTGTCACTGTTGAGGAATTGGTTGTGTAGAACAAACTGGTAAAATGGGACTTCTTTTGTATTTTTTAGTACTTGAAAGCCCGGAGAGACTAAATCTACAGGCTAGATTGTATGGTACTTGGGCTTCTTGTTAAGAAAGCTGAACTTTTTAATAGTGTGGATGACCACACTTTTTTATGTGGGTAACCACACAAAAATGGTGCAAATACAATTTTGGAGTTGATGAGGAGTGGACAGTAGCTCTCAGTAGAAATGTAGAAAGTAAGGAGTCTTGTCATGCTGCACTCAAATACTGTCAAATAAAATGTAGGGGAGAGAGAGAGAGAGAGAAGTTGTACTTGGAAAAGACTGGTAACCTTATTACTGTTATTTGCTAAGTAAAATCGCTCTCAATAAACCAGAACTCATATAACAAACACACATCATTGACACTACATTAGCAGCTGGAGAGAAAGGAGGATATGAAAGACATGAACTTGCATTGTGTTCTGAAAGGTAATTTCTTCCATCTAGAACAAACAGAGAAACAAAAGGAGAAGCTTACTCTGCCACTGTCAAGTTGTGGCAAGGAATTCAAGGAATGAACTAATCTTGTATTCCATCCCAATGTGACATATTTCTTAGGGAGAAAATAACCCCATACATAACTCCCCTCCCCCCAGCTAAACAAACAACCGCCAAACAAAACAAAAAATGTTCCCATAGTCCTCACTTTTCTCAGAACTCTACTGATTTTTGTCCTTGGTTTATTATATGATGAAATATGCATTGACTCAAGGTGTTACAAATATGTGTCTTAGTTTTTAAAACCAATGTAAAGCAAGCCAACAAATAATCCTGAATATTTTGTATAGTCATATAGACTTAACATGTCGCCGCTAACAGAGTTTTTGGGTGGATTCAGTATTCACTCAGACATAATCACCTCAGTCTAAATTCTCATGCTTTTTAGACACATTGTTGAAGCTAGAAAATGATTTCTTGCTAAAATAAATTATGAGTGGCATCTCACCAAACACCTATGAGCCTCAGATATTCAAAAAGAAATCATTTTACTACAGCTCCTATTTTTTCTACTAATTCCCCCATCTTCACTCCCAGTTAATTAATGCTTTACCACAAGCCACACTTCTCTTTCCATTTCTCTGAGGAGTGCATACAGTGCTTCTGAAAGAAAAGAATTTTTAAAAAATAGTGCAGTTTCTGAATGAGAGAACAGTCTTAAAAAGGATCTCCCTGAGCCTTTAGTCTCTGTTCTGAACATTTTTTACATAAACTACACTGTGTGGAAAGAAGACCCTGGGTTTCTTTAAATTCTGTTGCTCTTTCCTGTGAGAGCCATGGAGAACTTGGCACCAAGCTCCTGCAGTGCAGATGTAATGGTTCTCACTTCCACCAAGTTAATTACTTTGGCTGCAATATATCATCTAAGCTGAGGTTCTGCTACCAGGTAATTACCACCTTATAATTAACTATCTCTTCAAAATGGTTTAGTCTCTGGCTTTGCATCGTTTGTAATTGAGTCCACAACACTGAAATAAGTAATTTTCCATAGGCCTTAGAGTCAAAGAACTTGAACATCTGAAGTTGAAAATAAAGTTAAGAATCATCATGAGCTCATCTTTGAGGTTGTTTCCAGCCTTTTTGGATCCTGACCAGTGCTGCTACTTACAAATTGTCATAGAATCATAGGATGTTTTGAGTTGGAAGAGACCTTAAAGTTCATCTCTTTTCGATCATCTTGCTATGGGCAGGGACATGTCCACTACCAAGTTGCTCAGAGCCCCATCCAACCTGCCCTTGAACACTCCCAGGGATGGGACATCCACAGCATCACATCTCAGAAACCTGTTCCAGTGCTTCACCACCCTCACAGTAAAGATTTCTTTCCTAATATCTAATCTGAACCTACTCTCTTTCAGTTTGAAGCCATTCCCCCTTGGGAAGAGGGTAGGTTCAGATTACTGCAAGCTCTTTTAAAAAGTCTCTGTCTTACATGTAGGCTCCCTTCAGGTACTGGAAGGCTGCAATTAGGTCTCACCAAAACCTGCTCTTCTCCAGGCTAAACAATCTCAATTCTCTCTGCATTTCCTTAGAGGAGAAGTGCTTCATCCCTCTAGCAATCTTGGTTTTCTCCTCTAGACTTGATGCAATATGTTGATGTCCTTCCTATGCTGGGAGCCCAGAGCTGGATGCAGGTTCCAGGTGGGCTCTCACCAGAGCAGAGCAGAGGGGCAGAATCTCCTCTCTGGCCCTGCTGCCCACGCTGCTTTGGATGCAGCCCAGAACACGTTTGGCTTTCTGGGGGTGCCCATGGCTGGGTCACATCCAGCCTGTCATCCACCATCACCCCCAAGTCCTTCTACTCAGCGGGTGTTATCTCAATCTGTTCATCTCCAGCCTATGGGAGTTGCCCTGATTCTCATGCAGCACCTTGCACCTGGTCTTATTGAACCTCATGAAATTCCCATGGTCCCAATTCTTGAGTTTGTCCAGGCCCCACTGGATGGCATCCCATCCTTCAGGTGTGTGAACAACACCACTCAGCTCAAGGTCATCAGCAAGCTTGCTGAGGGTACACTCAATCCCTTCATCTATGTTGTAAATGAAAATGTTAAAAAGCACTGGTCCCATTATGGGCCCCTAAGGGACACCACTTTTCTATGTCCATGCCATTGCCTGGGTACTTGGTTTTGTCAAGTAACGACTGAATGAGTGAAATGTTTGCAAGCAGTTAAACTTGCTGAGGAGTAGACAATCCATTAAAGCCATTGGTGGATTGCTGAGCTCATTCCTCCTCTTTATCAATGTATTTAAACAAGTGCATGATTCTGTTTCCCATCAAGAGCACAATCTGATGGTGTCAGCGTGGACTCTGTCTTGAAGAACAGACAGCCAAACTGGCACAGAAGTGTTTCCATTGTGGCTAAAGAATCTCCTCAATCTCAGGAGCTGCTACAAGCTATCTGCATTTCCTGTGTCCAACCAAGGGAAGAGAGCAATCAGGACATGTTAAATAACAAAGCTTCTTAGATCTTGAAGCCCTAAATTCCTGTAAAATAGGTAAGAAAATAAACACAAAGAAACAAACAAAAAAAGCCACCCATATTTTTGTGGCATTAGGTGTCACAGGGATTGATTTTCTTCTGCACAATGAGAACTCCTTTTTCAACAAGGAATCAGAGTTGTAAATTTTGACTGACGTATGGGAACCCATAAAAGAGCCAAACAATTCAGAGAAGCGTCTTAACAAACATCTGTCCCCTCAGCATTTGCCAAGGAAAGGTTAACCTTTCTTTTATGGCACACAACATGATTTTGCAGATCCCTGTTTCAGATTCTGTTCTCTGCCTTGTCATTCTACTTGTGACTATGGACTACAATAAGCAGCAGAGCATCTACAAATGAGCTGCTGCAGCACCAAATAGTGCAGCACTCAGGATGTATCTAACTTGCTCGGGAAGACCCTGTTAGTAGGAGTCATAGCTTTCAACCGCTCTAAAAAGTTGTTTTTTCTTGCTGGTGTATTGTACCAATAGAAAGATCAGCCCTTGCTTCGTTTTCAGCCAATATAGAATTACAACAAATCAGACCAAACATGCAAAACTGCTAAAAAAATCACTGTTTTAATGTAGAGCACATGGAGCTGGCCTCAGGCAGTCTGGCAAATCTGGCCTTGTCCAACGGTCACCAAGTCTCTAAAGACTGATGCATGGTGCTGATTTTGGCTCCCAGAAAGGCTTTTTCTCAAGGGCAAGGCGTTAAAAAAAAGGATAAGAAGAAAGGAGGCAGATTAATCTATACATAGAGACTGCAACTTACGAAGACATTAGAACTAATTTGAATTTCTAACTGAAAAGGAGTGCAGAAATAATGCCCCTGACAAGAGTAAAAAGATTGATCACTAGCCCTACTTGAGAATAACCAAGGCCTGGGATCTTGTCACGTATTTTTGTTTTATTTCTGCAAGTAAGAAGCACACATCTGGGATTCTGCTGCTCTTGAAACTGAAACTGTGTTCAAAGTACCATGACCCCCACATGCTAGGGAGTATCACTTCATGCTAGATGTCTAACTTAGCAACAGGAATACTGGGAACAGAATAATTTAGTATGAATACCATCTTTATCTTCTCTTCATATCTGATGTCCGGGATATAAACATTTTAGTTGATTAATTAACTTTTTCTTTTAATCAGATGCCCTACTTTGGCAGGTACTTTGGAAAAACTCCTCATTGAAGTGAACAGTAAAATACAACAATTTCCCTATCTGCCTGTTCTACTCCATTTTAAACTAGGCGGAAAACTCCTTTCACAATGCCTGACTAAAATCTAATACAGATTGTATCTGGTAGCCATGATAAGAAAAAAGAGATCTTGATTCATTGAAGCATCAATATTTTCAACTATACTGAAGGCTGAAATAGGATATCAGGCAAAGGATAGCATTTCCCACAGTTGGATGCTTTGAAAATTTATCTCTGAATAGTTCTTCCAACTGCTAGTAATAAAGATCGACTATCTCAGGTTATATAAGCACACTTTCACCTATATTATCCTTTATTCAGTCCTTCTAAATGGAAAAGATTGTTTATTGCATGAGTTTTCCTATGTAAAAAACCATTAGGCAATAGCTTCAGTAGCTATTAATCACTGAACTGCAGTGTTCCAATGCTGATTTAAATTAGCTGTGGATATGCTTCATCCTGTTTCTTACTCTATCTATGCATAAATCCCAGTGCATATATATTATCTATTCCACTGAGCCTATCAAAGTCAGAGACTTAAAATGATGCAGAAAAAAATCTTCAAACAGAGAAGGTAACAGTCTGCTGAACTTCTGCAAAGGAGTTTCAGACAGTAGAATAGTGCATTCAGGGAGAGAAAAAAACTGGATACTAAGAATACCAAATTTAACTTTGATCTACTTCATATCAAAGAGCACACATATTTTAATTAGATCTAAGGCTCAAAAAATATTATTGAGCTGCCAGACAGAATTAGAAACATTTAGTGTTATCTTTAGGGAACTTGGGGATTTCCACACTGGCTGGAGAGCATTAATTACAGTAAGTAGTGCACCATAGCTAACTATATTCTTGCAAAATTTGCAATGTGCTTAGTGTTCATGCCTTTCACCAGATTGTGAGCACAAGAAAGAAATTTTATATACTGACAAAACAAATCACGGCATGACCATTAACTTGGTAGGTTTTCTTATGCTGCAAAATACAACGTCAGAGTAAACACATATTTATATAAGTAGGTTTTGCAATCCTTGAGTTTAGCTAGGAGAGGAAAAGTTTGTATAGAGATGTTGTATCTTTTATGAGATTAGCAAAAACAAATAATAAAAAGTAAGATGTACTATGAGACCCAACTACCTTCATCACTGAACTGGACCATTGTCTGTCACATATCACTATTAATCTTAAAATTCCGTCTGCATAAACTTCATAAATCTATTGGAAAAGACTGGAAGGACTAGTCTTAGAGGGTAAACAAATTCATGCAGTCAACATATTAGGCACAGGGTAGTGAGAAGCCATTTAGGGAAACCTCTAGCCGGCCTTCATACCATATCATACTCGAATAGAGTTCAAATTGTCTTAAGAATAATCTAGATGCTTGATGAGAACATTCTTTTGGAAAGCTGCTTCAAATCTTCCCTTATATAATTTTTCAGTTGTTCTATTATAATTAATAATAGCCAGCCCTTACCAATATGCTTCCACTTTGTCATGATTGGGTTATTTTTCTAGTTAAATACTTCTCCCTTCTCCCTTGCACACACACAGTGAGTACTGAGAGAATCTCTTCCAGCTTCATTTTGTTGAACTAAGAAAGTCAAGCTCTTGTAGTTCCCATTTGTATGAAATACTCCCTTTGTAACCTGATTACCTTAAAATGACTTCAGGGGAGAACCTGTTCTGACTTTGCCTTTCTTCAAGTCAGCAGAACAGTATTATCCAGAGAATTTCATAACCTATTCCCCATCCTGCTACAATAACATTAAAACCCTGTTACTGCAAACAGATTTGATCCCAATCCCCAAAATTCATTTAGTAATTTGGTCTAGAACAATAACATTTCTGCTTGGCCCACTTTTGCTTCAACTTTGCTCATTCCCTCACCTTTCTAACTTTATTTTTTCTTGAATGAACCTGTCCCATACTGATCAACATTTTCCCTGGGTAATGCATAAAAAATTCTACTTATTTTTTAGGAAAATCAGTTATTTCTGTTTGATACAAGTTAGCCTCAGCAATCCCATTTGTTTTTTCATTGAATCCCGTCTTATTTTGTTGTTTTCTATGTAGGTCAAATTTTTCATAAGGCTACAATCTAAGCTGTTAAAAAAGCCAGAAGTCAAAACAATGAGGTTTTAGTTGTTTGTGTGGGGTTTTTTTCCCTAAAATATAAGATGCATTTTTTCCCTTAAATATAAGCTAAGTTACCTCTCTCCTAAGCTGAAGTTGCTTGTCTCCTTTGTTTTCCTTATCAGTGCTACTGACACAAATATATTACAGGTGCACTTTAAAATTCTAAGTTAATAATAGATTTATGACCAGTTGTAGCTACTAAACATCCCTTAAAAGTTACATAGCTGTCAGTCCTATCCTGGTTTCAGGGTAGAATTTCTTTCTTCACAGTAGTTGCTACACTGCTGTGTTTTGAAATGGGAATGAGAATGGTGTTTTGGATTCAGACTGAGAACAGCGTTGATAACACTGATGATTTGGTTTTTTGCTAAGTCATGTTTTTCCTAAGTCTCATGCTCTGCCAGTGAGGAGGTACTCAAAGGAAACTGGGAGGGAGCACAGCTGGGAGAGGTGACCTGAACTGACCAAAAGGATAGACCATCACACCATAGAACATCCTGCCCAGTATGGAAACTGGGGGAGTTACCCAGAAGGGGAGCCCATCTGGGTTCAGGAGGGGGTGTCTGGCATCAGTCCGTGGGTGGTGAGCCACTGCATGGTGTATCACTTAGTTTTCCCTTTTCATTTACATTAATATTATAATTTACCATTATTGCTGTAGTTTACTTTATTTTCATTTATTATCTTTTTCAACATACAAATTTTACTTTGACTGTCCTCTCCGTTCCGCTTGGGTAGACGTAGAGAAAAGGGATGGAGTGAGGGGTGTGCAGCGCTTGATGTCCAGCTGGGCTCAAACCACAACAATCCAATACACAGGTCTGCTTCAAAACTCCCTCTGGAAACACAGAAGAACTTAGTCCCTGCAAAAGGTATGTGTGCCAAATATAAGAAGGTTTATACACAGAACACTGAGTTATACAGCAAGAGCTAAACTTGTTTGGAAAACTCAGGTGATTTCCTAATGACAAGTGAATTCTGGTCAATAGCAGCCTTGAGTACCATATTATTTAATGTTTATAGGCTATGTTTTTTTTAAGTTAATGTTTTTCTTGTGTAAAATAGGCTAAGTAACTGATAATGCCATCTTTCTTCAAATTCTTAAAATGGAAAAAAGTTGTTCAAAACCTGTTTACAAAACTGCATGGGATACCTCTCAAGATACCCATAATAGCTTAAAAATGTTGTTAGCACAGAGCAACAAGCACATTAACCAATTCATAAATTAATTCCTTCAAAGTAGATACTTGCTTTCTTCATTTGTCCCTCAAATTTAATCCCAGTGAAACAGTATCTGAAAGTAGTAGCTGGACAGCCACAGCAATTTTATGAAGCAGATATTTAAAGCATCAATTCTGATTAGATAAACTATTTTTATTATCTATAGTTCAGACATTCATCAGGCTGTCAGTGCTTGCATTCATTCATAGATCACACATAAAAGTCCCAGCAGAATGTTACTGCTGACTGACAGATAAAACTATTAATATCTACATATTACACTGTGAATTAATGCATAGTATTTTAGGTGATTCAGCAAATCATCAGTAGTAACATTTATTTTAAGCAAACTTTCTTTTTCTGCATGCTTTCATTTTCTTCTTGGATCTATTTTGGGCATACTTCATTTGAAAGAAATTATATGTTTCCTCGTTAACAGAATAATTAAGGACCTCAAATATGTTTCTGCTTATGGCAGAGATGATGTTTTGATTATGTATCCCAAAATAGAGTGAAATCATCTGGCTGGGAGTCTCAGTACTGCTAAAGTAAAAAAACCAGGTTTTTAATGGATGGTTAAATAGAACATACCTAAACTGCAAATCTGGATAACTTTAAAATATACCAGAGCATTACAGAATTGCCTGACTACCTTTTTCCCATATTAAATTGGTAGATTGTAAAGAGACTAAAAGGAACATAACTAGATAATACTCTTTATAGTTGAAGCATAACACCATGGTCCATCCTATGCAAGGACTGACTCTCTTATTGTATCTTATCTGTTGAAAACGCACAAATGTAGACAATGAGAAAGGTGCATGAATCTCACATCACGACTTAAGAGTGATACAATTATAAAAGCTTGTTCTTCTTTCTTAAGGTTTTTGTGGTGGGATGCTCTTTAACACTGGTAATATTAGCCATAATCTGTCAGCAAATTGATCTATTGTAACATTAAACTTTGGCAAACCAGGTCTGACAGTTGATATTTCAAGCAGACCTATTCATGTGTTTAAAGTCCAATGCATTCTGCAGTGCAATTTTTCACAATCTATGTAGCGTACACAAGATTCAAATATTTATATCCTTATGGGACACACTTGCTGCAAGCTCATAGATATGCAATGACAAAGTAGCTGGCTTCTGTGATAATGAGCAATACAACTAGGCACTATGTATTGTAGAAGATAAAGTTTTCTGAACATTCAGTCTTTTTTACAAAGCCTGTGTTCAGAAATGCTCTAAATATTCTAAAACTACTGAAGTTATTTTATTCTCGTTTTTCTTTGAACAGTTGGTCCCCCAAAATTAATTAAAATGTTGGCTTTTAGCTTTGGCCTGTTGAAATTTCTTTTATGATTAGAACATATCGTCAACACATGTGGCTGTCAGGAGAACAAACATCTACTTTAAAAAATCAACTAAACTGGATATTTACCCATTAAGACTCAGCATAAATGTTAGTGTTATTCTGAGAGTGTGCTATAAGTAACTGAAAAAAGACCAAAATATTACAACAATATATTATTTCTCTTCCTATTTCTGAACACTCATGAGAAATAGTATCAGGTCATATCACAGCAATTGCTAAACATTGAAACATAACAGGTCAGCTAAAGAAACAATTTTCGTCCTTCAGAATTTCTTCCCTCCTTGTAACTTCTCCCCTGATACCAGCAATCAGTGCAGCAAAATCTCCTTTCACCAAAATACTCTGACAGAGATTGGCAAACAGATCATTCATCAGGCTGGAAAGCTAGAATTAGCTTGAGTAGAATGTCTCACGTATTTTACGTACAAAAGTACTTAACAATTGCCAGTACAAAAAACCAAAAAAAAAAAACCAAAAAAAACCCAGCATTAAAAATACAGGTATAAAAATATTTTAAAAATTATATGATAGTGGATTTTTATATGTACGAGCCTTGTAATGATACTCCAAAATTCTTCAATATTTAACAGTCAAATGAATCTGCTATGAAGTTTTCTGCTACCAGCTTGAAAGAAAACTCTATCTTGGACCAAGAAATATTGGCCTAATCTACACCAGAAAGAAAACAAACCACTGTCGGGGTCATAATTTTTTGTTGGGTGAAAGAAAAGGTTGAAAACTGCAAATTTCAGAATTACTACATAAAATATCTCCTAGTTTAAATAGTGAAATCCCCACAGGTATGTGGACCTCCTGTATAGAACCTTTAAGTTTGGAAAAGACCTCTGATATCTTCAAGCGCAACCAACAACCTAGCACCAGGTAGCAGGACTCTCACCTGCCCTTGGAATGTGTTCAAACAACTCAAATAATGATCTGTTTTGCAAGCTATCAGTGGTGGGCTGAGAGGAAAGGTCATGTGCTGCTTTGCTGTTGGATTATGCTAAAACCAGTCTGGCTCATCAGCCTCAAATTAACATCCTGATAATAAGGCAGAGATTTGGCAGATAGGCTGCTAAACTGGCCTGAAGGTACATGACTGGCAATCTCATCTTTTCACACTAAAAAGGTCCAGTCCAGTTTCATATGGTAGGTGCCTCTAACACATTCCTTCTTGGACTGTGTGTATGAAGTTTCCTCCCTTTATGTGGGAACACTCCTCAAGGATATTCCTTGACTTTGAGGGAAAGAGTTCTGTCCACAAGCATTGGTATGGGTGAGTTACATCAATCTGTTCTTACTAATTGTCTATTTTTGGTAGCTTCAATAGAATTGCTTTGATATAAATTCTTCTACAGAGTGCTCTATAATATATGCTTCTAGCAATTTTAGCATTTATACCATGTAGTAAATAACTCTGTTTAAGACCTTTTGTCTAATCATTTGTCATAATACGTAATTCATTTTATATAAATATATCTGATTTTCCTTCTTTAATCTTTCAGGATAAAATTACTTAAACAGTTGACAGTTTGAAGCTAAGACTGGTTCCAGCTGCCCCCAGGCTCCTCTCTGACATGGCTCTACAGCAGGGCTTCTCTAATAAACTTTGTCCAAAAGTCCCACCATCACTGGTGACACACCACCACTATGTTTAACTCTAATCCTGCCCTCAAATGCCATATCCCCACTTTTTTTGAACAGTTCCAGGGATAGCGACTCCACCACTTCCCTGGGCAGTCTGTTGTAATGCCTGACAGCCCTTTCTGTGAATAAATCTTTCCTAATACCTATCTAAACCTCCCCTGGTGCAACTTCAGGCCATCTTCTCTCATCCTATCCATAAGGCGCATAAGCACTTTTCTTTTGTCTGCAAATGCTACAAGTGTAGGACCAAAGTAAGGCTTTTCACTCACCATGAGATGGCCCAGCACAAACAATCCTCAAAACAATAAATAAGTACTGGTATCACGTTTTTAATCCAGACCCACAAGTCTGCAGTAGCTCAAATGAGAAGTCCAAATTGAAATCTAAAATAGTGCCAGTCACTGCTGATTTATGTCAATGAGGAAGAGACTTTGAAAAACCAGCGCCAAAGGCAAAATTTGGAGTTTGCTCTTCTGTGGCCTGAAGTCAAAAAATTCTTGTTACAAATCCTTGTGAAATAAAACAAAAAAAATTAAATAGGAATGAATGTTGTTTATGAAACTGATTAAAGAAAGGGTTACTAAGAAGTTGGTTTTCGTGGCAGAAATTCTATTTATCTAACAGTGCAACACAACTTTTCATGAGGTGAGAGGCAATTTCATATGACCTTTTTCAAAAATGATTAATAAATGCCAGCTTCACTTTGTGTCATAAGCAAAATTAAAACTGAGATGGTGCTTCAACCTGTGAGACAAAAAAGAGCAACTATAAGAAGACAGGATAACATTCCAGTGATTTTTATTGGCTTGATTACTGGAGACAAACACTGCTCTACTGATTGGGATTTGAGTAAAGCAAGCTGTAAACAATGCCAGCACTCTTTTCCTTCCAAAAGGGAAGTAAACAAAATATGCCAAAAGTTCAGGATTCTTAAAGATTTTGATTACAAATAATAATAATGTAAAATTTTAAATAAGTTTTCTGTCAGCTGCATTACATATTTTGTTTCTCAGCCATATACCTCATTTATGTTTCTCAGGTTGGGGGTCTTTATTCTTGTTTTGTCCCTGTGAAAAAAGAGAAAGTTCCTTACCATTCACTTGCCTCCCAGAGCTCAGGACGTAAGGAGAAAGTGGCAGCCAGGATTAGGCTTCTGACAAAGCTCTGGGAGATGTGACATGAAAGCTTGAGGCTAATTTCCAAACAATTCTTTAGTTTGGGTCAGAGCACATGACAGTCCCCCCCAGGTGCCTGAAAACTGGATTTACAGTTTTCACTCTGAATGATGCACCAACACAGTTTCCCTGCTGCAAGGCAGCAAAAGGGAAGGCAGATAAAATAAAAGCTGTGTTTTGCAATGGTTCCTCAGTTTTATTCAGCATAGAATATTATAGTTGTAACAAGTCTGGGGTATTGAAAAACTTCAGTTCCTTAAATTACTAAAAACCCTCAAGATTTCATCAAGTGTCACATTATTTGGTGGTGGGAAGGGTTGAGTTAAATCATTTAAAAATGAAACAAGAAATGTATAATTCTTATTTTTTTACTTATAGAGAAAAGCTTAAAAATGTGATCTCTGAAGGCTCAAGAGCATAAGGCAAAGAAAATACACATTTTGAAGTTCATGGCATTTACAAAGACCTAAGTCATGATTTTTGTGTGCTTGAAGTTGACAGTTATTTATTTAGTCCAGCATAAGTATGAGAAATGGTAGAATAAATAGAATACAGTTGTTTCACTGTTATCATATATACTTTTAAAGGTATAATAAGTAGCAGACTGTCTTGCATTCTGTCTTTACCTATCAAAGACCTCATTCAGCAAAAAAATCTTTAATCAAGATCCCATCTGGAGAAGTAAGGGTGCATAGGTGTGTGTGTTTCACAATCTGTACACCAAATAAAAATTTTATGATGTCACAAAGTGCTGTGACATCATCATGGCTTTGGACAAGACTGAGTAGGGTCTGTGCCTCTTTTCAAATCAAGCTCGTTTTTGTTGGCTCTCCCCATCTTATAGAACAACAAGAAATCTCCATGTCTTCAGGGGACCTCACCCCAGGGCACAGGATGAAAATGCAAGATATCTCTGCAATTTGTCTTTTTCTCCTGCTCCTCTAGAAATAGCTTGTCCTACCCAGCATATTACCAGTCCACCAGTGACCCTGCCACATATATCTGGGGAATACACTGCTACCTGTGGTGGGTGGAAGAGGGGCAGAGGAGGGCTTTACTTTGAACTTCTCCGCTTCCATGAAAGCACCATATATTATATATTCATTCCAACTCAAGACATAGGGACAGTTTGCTGTAGATGACCCACAGTGGAAGGAAGCAGTTTGCACGAAACACTAAAACAGCAATCAGAACAAATTCATAGCATCAAATTGGGCAATGCATATAGGGCTCCTTTACTGCTCATCTGTAAAAAGTCCTTTTATTAGCATTGTCTCCACTCTTAGTCAAAGTTCTGCAGATATTTGAATTCTTGAATGGCTTTTCCTATGGAAATAAGCAGTACCCCTTCTCAAAACACACAAATTTACTGATCATGGGGTTTTATAGAGGTCTCGTCGTGGTTTTCAGCTGATTTTACTTCTATCCATTAGGCAAAGTATTTAGCCACATTTAGTCCCCTGCCCAAAAGGATTTTATGCTTCTGGGGGAAGAGGCAAGTTAAAATTCCACTCCTTATGGGACATTAAACATTTATTTGTTTGTTTATTGTACTATAACATGATCACAGAACACATGAAAGCTGCAGAAATAAAATCAGTATTAAAAGCATGCAGTTTTAAAACAGTTCAAGGTCTGCCTAGGTAACCTCACAAACATTTTCTATGAATGGGATGGGGATCAAAAAATACAGGATTCAAACATGAACCTGTAAAGGCCATGCTTATTTGTACAACTAGAGGTAACAAGTGCAATTCCCCGAATTATATCCACATCCATACAAAATTTAAAAACCTGAGGCAGATATTTCTTACTGAGCTGGGAACTTTGTGTAAACAACTTAGTCTTGTAAATGGCATGCTTCTAGTTCATTGCTCAAAATAACAGAATGTGTCTCATATTCTAAAGAAAAGCCATTAGGTTATTCAAAAAAATGCCTGCATTTTCATGGACACAGAAATATATGATTTGGAATCTGGGAGAATGCCGGGGGATTTTTGAAGAGTTAGGAAAAAAAAAATCAGGAACTGAAATATTGGGATTTTTTCCACATAAAATGCAGCTTGTAGCAACTAGTAACTTCTAAAATCAGCTCATAATCAAGGCACTCTTGAGCCATACCTATACTCTGCCACAAGTGCATCTCTATGAGCACTTCAGCTCATATCAACAATACTGCCCCAAACAAATTGAATTTCCCAGTTGTTCCTGTTTATGATATTTTGGGTCACATTGCAGAGCAGACAAATCACAAGGAAGTAGATTCTTTCCAGATGAATTGAAATTGGAGAGTGCACTCCATGAGCAAACCAAACCACTAAGTGTCATTAACTTCACAGGAAAAGAGCTAGATTGAAGTAGGATTACCTGTAAAACAAAATTTTGGGTTATCAGAGCAGAGTCCTTCTGAAAATGTATGGTTATTTTGTTGTACCATCTATCAATATTAAAATAAGCCTGTGAACTACAGAGTCACTATATGACTTGAGGACAGTCCTCTAGACTCATTCCTGGCTGGAGAACTCTCCAGTACTAAAATCAGACATGATTAGCATGAGATAGAGGAAGTATTTTCTGTGTTTGAAGAACTGGCTGCATTAACTAAATTATATATAACAAATAGTTGTTAAGGGAAAAAAACCTTTTCAAAGTCTAACAAAAAGAAGCAACATGAAATAGCCCTTTCTGAGTAGGAAAATAGGAATCCCATGAATATTTTTCACTGCAAATCAGCTAGAGGCTATCTGGAAGATGTAATAAACACATGTTTTCTTCTGTAGCAGAAATGAAGATGAGAATAGGAACATTTGTCTTATCAAATTCATTTCCTAATGAAGTACAAATTGGGGAACTAAGAAAACCACAGCCTGCTTTTTTTTATAAGACCTGTAAATATTTCTTGATTTTCATGTGCCTTCTGCTTTTAAGTCTTTAGGAAGTATTTGCCTAACATTTTCAACTTGTCTATGTTTAGAGTCTTTATTCAACAATTAATTTATTTTTAAATGACAATGGATATCATGTAATTGACCAATACTAGGAGCTGTAATTTAAAAAATGGAAGCAAAAGTAAAAATTCAAGTACTGTTATTGAGTCTCATTATACAGGGCCAAACAACAGTCACGTGCTGTGGCAGCCCAAAGCAGCCCAAGTGGAAATCTCTAAAACACGAGCTGGGTGTGTTGGCTCTGACAAAACTTTACAACACCCACTCATTTCATTCTAAAATGGAATTAGAACCTTATATGTGGTGTTTGTCATCAGGACATATTCTAAAAAAGGAACAGACTCACGGGTATCATAAAACAGAATACTGTCAACTGAACAGTATTTCACAGAATATGTGCATAATTTCAGTAATGGCATGCAAAAGCAAATATTTAGCAAACTATTTCTTTGATCTCTCACTCACAACTTGGAAATATGCAGCCTAGATCTGCATCTGACATATCTATGCACAGCGGTAGGAATTCTAAAGACTGTGTCATTTTCAGATTTTTGCAAAGAGCAAGCATCAACTTTAAAAGCTACAGCCAGCCAAATTTAAGTGTAATAAGCCATCATCAGTGTCATTTTAAAATGCTCGATTCCAGAAATTGGCACTTGATCTAACACAAATTAAAAGTTCACAATATTCCCATGAACCAGGAAATCTCATCCTGCTTACACTCTGTTCAACAAACCCAGGGGAACCCTGGAAATCAAACATTTCCTAGTTAATATAAAGAAGCATTTGTTCCATAAGCAGGAAATAAGACCTGAATAAGGGGACATTACTGCAGGACATTCCAGCCATGAGTTCCTCACCAACACAGCACCACACCAGGACTGCAGCTGCGTCCTGAGATGAGAGAGATTGATCTTATAACGAAGCAGGAAATAAGTGAGCAAAAGACTGACAAAAACCCCAAAATAAAACTCTTTGAGAATAGGACTGTATAAATAGAACTTGTAAGAGATCAATCACAAAAAGTGCAAAGAGTTAGTCTTCTGAAGAAAAAGTATTACTTTGCTTCAGACACGTTAGAGCTACCAAAGTTTCAAAACTGATGTTTCAGAAATGTTTCTTAAATTCTTTGAAATGCATCATCTGCACCTAAAAAGGAGAAGATTTCTTTGAGAAAATATGAGAAAGAAATTTCTTGTCGCCTTGGGTCTCAACCTATGCTTCATATAACAGAGGTTCACATTCCTAAAAAGACCATACAGTATTTTTTTTGAAGCATAAGAAAATAAACTAAAAAAAAAACTGGTAAACATGTTGAGTAATTCAATGGTCAGGCAGTTATTGAAAGAGGCTAACCAAACTTAAAAGATTTAACTTCTCTGACAAGGGTTTTTCTTGTAAAAGTTGAATTCCATTTAAAATCTCTTAAAGTGAATGCTTAAGCACCCCAGGATAATACAAGTATGTTCTTTTCAAAGTCTGATGAGGCAACTTCTAGTGTTCTGCTGTTTGAATGCACATCCCAGAGACAACTTATGCAAATATTATGTGTGTCTATTTCAACTAAATTATTTTGTTACACTCTTCATCTATGTATAGAGTTCATCTTCGTTTTCTAACTCCTACTGAAGCATTTTTTACAGGCTTCCAATATGGCCTTTCAGTTTTGAAACTTCATTTGCTTGTAAAACTTTATGGCTCCATGTGGCTCATATTAAATTTGCTGCCTGAGTAGTCTGCAAGTAATTTCTTACTCTTTATGTTAATTGATATTTAAAATTAATCAGTGAATAAAAACGTTTTGAGTTCAACCTGTTTCATATCCTAGAAATTGGGTTAAAGAGCTTCAGAGAGCTGCATTCTTCTCTTTTGGCCCCTGCAAACAGACCAAGTGTGCTCTGTTCTCTCCTACCCAGAAGAACTGAGCACTTCTCTGTATCAAAGCCAAACCATTTGAAGTGGCTTGTTCTGTTATCTAAATTTAGAATAAAAGGCAAATCCCAGTAAAGCTATTAGCTTGGAACAGGTCTTGTGTATGTTTAAAAGCACTGTTTGCTAACAAATTCCAAAATGAAACTGTTGCTATGTATCTTGGTCAAGTAGTGTTAAGAGGTACATAAAAGAGACAATTTGGTAAATCATCTTCAGCTGTGAAAGAAAAGTTGTCATATGTGAATGATGAAGTGGTAATACCAGAAATGTTATCCTACTTTACTTTCATACAGAGTAAAGTAATTACTGACTTTGAAAATTGCAAGATGTAATGGTCTTTAAACATTTTGAAGAAATAGCGATGAGTGATGCAAAATTAGAGCTGACCCAATAGCAAATCTTAAAATTACTAGAAAATTAGCTTAAGTTATCATTAAAGAAGTAAATTAAAAGAGATAACTTACAAAGTGACTAAATAATATTAAAATGCAGAATAGAAGTATCGATATGCAAACCTTCATTTACAAGGATTAATGCTTTTTCGCAGTTTTGCTATGAACCCTTTCTATTCCATCAGAAATACCAATGTAAATCTATGTTTTCTAAATAAAAATGCTTCTCAAGTTGAATTTCTGATTAGAAACAAACATAGGCAAAGGCTAAGAAATGTTTATGTGATTTTGAAAGCTCAAGATTATTGTGCTTCTCTAAAATGGAAAAAGTAGATGGATCTGGACTTCATAATGTAGGGAAGTGCCTCTAGCTGCAGGTGATGGCAATTATCTGGATATATATTCAAAGCTTTATGCTTTCCACAAAAAGCTGAACAGCAACAAATGCTTGTCTCTAAACACAGTGGTTAAAATTCCATCCTGCGATGTGGGAGACCCTGTTCCAAATCATACGGAGTCAGCCTACCTTCACCAGCTTTGTCATGAATAAACAGGATGCCTCAGTTATTTTGATTTCCTTATTTAAGGAGCTTAACTTCATAATGAACTCCTCAGGTAGAATAGAAAATTGATAAAAGATGAAAAGGACAGCCCTAAATATTTGATCCTTACTATAATGCATGTTTGCTGATAAATTCCCTGAGGTAAACTGTGAAACACTTGTTTAAAAATTGTCAGATTCACAAAAGAACAACATCAGTCTTTGTAAGAATTTAAGGGTCAGGGGAAGCCTGCATGCCTTTTGGAATCCTGACAGTTGTTCAAGTACATTAGCAGCATGACATTAAAGAGCATGTATGACAGCACTGTCATCTTTAACATTTCAAAACATATATTTCAGAGATTTCAACAATTATTCACAAATGTCAGATGGCAGCATTTCTCAAATGTTTTTTCATAATTAGCTATTTCCCTCCACCATCAGAGAAGAAGAATCAACTGGGTAATTACTAAAACTGTATAGCCCTTGGTCCTGTCACATGGATACTTATCAACTATTCCATGCATTTTGTTTCACTGAAATCTCTTTTGGGAAGCTTCAATGTCCTGGAAATCACTGTGCTTCAGTTAACAAAGCAGGAACACTTGGAAATGCATTCAGTTAATGAATTCTGGAATGATGCATATTGTCACCAGATGTCAACTACAAAAATACAAATGCTCTCACAGGTTTTGTAAATAAATTAGAGGGTTATTCCAGGTTTCACTATTCTATTTACCTAAGGCCATGGTGATCATTATTAACTTAAGAGATCATGGTGATCTCTTGAATGTTCCTTATATTTCATGCTCTGAACAGTAGATAATAAAAATACTGAACCTACCAAAACTGAACAAATATGTGAACTAAAGAGAAATATTAAATTTTAAGTTTCATGACTTACCCATCATTTTTAGGCAGTTTCCTCTCCTAACACTTGAAAACTTTTGCTGTGAGAGTTTTTTCACTGAATATAGGCTTCAGTTTGCAGGGATGTGTTTGTAAACTGGCCACTGGAGAAAGGCACTAGCAGAGTAAAAAGTTTAAAGAGAAAACACAATGTTCTAGTGAGTAGCCCTGGGCTTAATTAAAAATATATTTAGAGCTTTGTTGGAAGCTATTTCAACCAACTATTTTTTGGAGTTTGTACAACAGGGATTTGGTTGTTCCAAAACAAATTGAGAGAGGCATTTCTTCATGTTCAACACTCACCATATAAACATTGGATACAGTCAATATTTAATAGGAGCAAGACACCTAACATTTGCCAAAGTCCCTGTGTGCCAAGTTTGGCCTTCAGGAAGGCCCACCTTTAGACATTAGGTCATCTCTGTAACGATGGAAGTGGAGCAATCTTAGCTTGAAGCATTTCACTTTCAAATTCACCTACTTGGGTCATGGCTTGGAAGATATAGTGCTACTGCCAATTTTCTGAGCAGATATTAGTTTCCAATTTTCACTTTCAGTTCTAGTGAGATTCCTTACTACAACCACTTTCAAAAGAAGCTGGGCAGGGGATTGTAACACAAAAACCCACCTGTTCATCAGTCTTGTCAGTTGGTCTCAGTCCCGAAGCAAGCCTGTTCACATCTTCAATACTAATCAGCCTGTTTCCTAAGTCAAAATGATGTGGCAGTTGAAAAGAAGATGCTAAGTTTAAGCATAGTATTGCTTTTGTTGTGGTAATTTAAGATTATAAAACAAAGTTTATATGGAGAGAGAACATTTTTCATAGATTAGCTAGCCTGCCCTCTGGTCTTTGGGCCTTTATGTTTGCATATCTTCAATATTTCTCTGTAATCATGAGTGAAACCAAGTTTGGTTTTTGTTTCTAAAGAAAGCTGAAATTCTCAAATAATCAATATTTAAGGAAGAAAAAAATTACATTTAAGCTTAAAAAGAAATAATTTATTTTTAAGAGTTTTAAGGTGATGTTTTTGTTTTATTTTCTTCTGTCTTGGTGTACTTGCTTATATTTTGCTCCTCCTGATGTTTTCAGCTACAAAATTCATGCACCATCTTGAAGTTTCCACGCTCATTCTATCATTTGATCATACCTACACAAGGACCAAGCTTTAAATTAGACCAGAGTTTGTTTTCCTGATTCAGCCCCTTGGAGATGACCAGGTAATCATTGAATACGAATTAAATTCTTCACTAGTCTCCACTCTGTTGCTGTTGGGGTTTTGGCAGCTTTTTATATGAAAATAAGTTTGTGTACTTCAAAGAATGCATAACATTATGGGTCAATATATCTTCCTTCTCTCAGGCCTGGAAGTCAATGAAAAGAAGAATCAGCTCCAGTCTAAACAGAAGAATTCAGCTATTAACCACCAATATCCAACATGATTTTCTAAGTTTCAAATTAAACTTATAGACATTTTTTTTAACATTATTTTTAAAGATTTCAAATGATAAATTCTTGTCCCCAAATCAGCTGTCAAGCATGATTAAGATTGCAGTTTCCTTGGAGAAAGGTGATACTTAAAGTAGCACAGTTCTATAAATGACATTAAATTACTGAATTAACAATCAAACAAGAGGCCCGTGGGCCAAAGCTATATAAAAATGAAGATAAAATATTACAAAATTAATAAGGTTAAATTCCTCTTGGCTTTGAGGACGCTGGGACTGTTTAACCTGGAGAAAAGGAGGTTGAGGGAGGATCTTATTGCTTACTGCAACTGCCTGAAAGCATATTTTATCAAGGAAGGGATCAGTCCCTTCTCTTCTCCCAGGTAGCAAGCATTAGTCCTCAAGCTGCTCCAGGAGGAGGTTTAGATTAGATATTAGGAAAAAATTCTTCATTGAAATGGTGGCATGTGTGGCAAGTTGTGGGATCACCATCCCTGGAAGTGTTCAAAAAACATGTAAATGTGATACTTAAGGACATGATTTAGTGCTGGAAGTATCAGTTTTAGGGTAATGGTCATACTCAAGGATCTTAGAGATCTTTTCCCACCTTAGTGAGTCCATGATTCTATCTTCTTTTCAAATGCAAAGTGAGATCTAGGAAAATAATGACAAAGGAGCAAATTAATTAGCTAATATGACAGAAATATTGTCAGGGTAGTATTGGTAGGAGTATTACCAGGTATAAAATTCTGAAGTCATTTAGAATTTAAAAAAAAAATCATTCTTGTCAAAAAAAAGGACATTTTCTGAATGAGTGTGCCATATTTTCTCCTAACCAAATTTTCCTAACCAAACCAAATTGTACCTGTTCCAAGGAAACCATTTTAAACTATTATATTACATTGGATTTATAGAATATTTTTGATAACTTCTCTCAAGCAGTCACCATCTCCAGGAATTTATTTTGTTCTGATGGCCCTTTTTTCATTTGAAACACACACACAAAGATAGAAAAAAGCTAAACTGTAGACATTAGCTTTTGTATGAAACAAAGCTAATGTATGCAGTAACGTATACAGTTAATATATGCAGGTGTATGAAACCTAGTATTATGAAGGAATTTCTATCACTCTGTGCTGCACAGTTTTCGACAATTTCAACACTGAAAATCAGGATTCAGCCCCTCCAAGGACTCTTGAACTGATTGTTCAAATTTTAATCAGAGGCAAAGTAACCTTTCACAGACCTTCTAACTCTCTGACCAGCCAAAGAATATGCACAGGGCATCTAAATCAATATTTCCCAATCACCTTTCCCTGTTCCATAAAAGTAAGCATATTCCTATGTAACTGGAAAGTTTTCTCTGTCAAATAGGCTTTCCTATTCTGTCTTGGCCCTGTCTAGATTATTCTACTTTCCTTCTCCCACTCCATTTGTTCTTTTTACTGCTCTCAGGCCTGCATGAATCTTCATGTTCCTCTACAAAATGCAGCTGCTTCCTTCTCTCTTTTACATCAGTAACATTACTTGGCCCCTAATTTTATCAGACAGCCGCCTTACTAAAATAATGTGAAGAATGTGAGCAAACTTTGAGAAAAAACTGATCTGAAATTATGTCACCCATATGACAGGAATTTTAATATGTGCTGAAGTGCTATGAACATAATCCTGATTCTGTGCTCCTGGTCTGTCTTGATATTTCATTACAGTTACCACATGAGCAATTCATGAAATTGCTTGACTCTGCAGGCAAATGTTCATATTTGAATGATAACTCCAAAGGCAAGGATCTAGGTAGATGTCTAAATATCACTGAATTTGTGACTGTGTATGGTTTCATGGAAAACTTACACCTTTTTTAAAACTCTTGCACTAATAAACAGCAAGTACTAAAGATTTTCTAAATGTTTTATAAATACCTAGGTTTTTCATGTTGCCTTTACATGTAGACAACCTTACAGGTACTTGTATCAGGACTGCCTGAAATGGTGCTAACTGGTGTATTCAGTGAGACTTGTATCAAATTGCTTTGAATAACTTAAATTCAGATTTAGGGCTATTTAGGGCTATTTTGACTACTGTTCCAACTTTGAGATTCCAGGTGTCTGCTGCATTGCATGATATTTTCACATTCCTTGAAGCAGACTGAAATACCAGGTTCAGTAATAGGATGTGCAGAGTTTTTTGAGAAGCTGCAAAGTTTGGTTTGGTTCAATTTCTTACTGAGCAAGTTCTTCAACTGCTCAAGACAGTCTCCAGTTATCCATGCAGTTGTGTCTCCTCTCACATCTCATGTAGTTTTGCACAGCCTGTATATCTTCCCACTGCCTCTTTTCCTAAGTTATATAAGAAAATTATTATCCCTGAAACCCAGAATATTTTTCTAAGGTCATAAATGTGCATTTAACAACAACAACAGGTCCCATTCATTGCAGACTCTTTCTAATCTTTGTGTTCTGAGTAATGATCCATTCCAATCCATTCACCTCTACCAGGAGGAAATGGAATTAAGCGCCTTGTATTTTATTAGGCAGATAGCAATAGATGAAAACAAAATAAACCCTTAATGGCATAGAGTAAAATTTTATTTTTGAAATGGCTATAAATTGCCAATTGCAAAACTCTATGTCTTCCTTGGCGCTATTTTTAGAGTGCATTTCTTGGGAAAGCTGATTTAACCTCAAATGTATAGCAACACGTAGGAAGATTTGCAACACAGAATTGGTTAAACATTTGGTGTTTTGAGAATAGAAAGCAACTATCTTTAGACACTTCAAAACCTCATTGTACTCTTTATTCTACTGCACATCTAGCGCATATTTATTCTAATGCTTGTTAAGTACTGTTTTTTTCCCTCAGTTCCTCATCACATCTTATTGGAATATTTTGTTGACTTTGTTCTTTTCCCAAAATCTCCTTTGAATCTAGGTTTTAGGAATTGTTTTTGTCAAAAATAGAATTGAGAGAAAATTAACTTCAGGTTTCAGTGCAGGCACAATTTTAAGTAGAAGAGTAGGTGCTTTCTTTCTTCAAAGTCTGATATGGTCTACTATGGAGACATTTAAATTATATGAATATTAACCACAGAAACAGATTGAAAAGCAAATAAAATTTTGCAAATTTAAATTCAGGAGTGTTTTTTTTTATAGAAAAAAAACCCTAAAGAATATCTTGTAGCTTGGACGAGAATATGTTTCAATTTTGTGTCTTAGATAAGTAATCTAAGTACTAGGTCCCTGTGAAGTTGGGATTTTAGCCTATAATTTTAAAGGTGAATTACTCCTTTTAGTTGTTCTGCATAGCAAGATGGTGAGTTTGGCTCTCATTCAGACTAGTTTTAGAGGGAAAATTAGTTACTAATAAATAATATATCAAAATATTTGAGAGATGGAAACTGTATTCATCAAATTAGTAAAACAGAATATCAACATAGCAACATTCTGCAAGTTCATGTGTGCTCCTTATAGCTCATAAAAGGCCTGTAGCATTTTAGAATGTGCTACTTCATATTAATACATTTTTTTAAATGACTTTGCCTCTTGGCTTTGAAATTCAAAGAATTATAGCATTTTTGAAGTACAGTTGCAGCTGATGTTTGTAGCTTACATTTTTACAGTGATAATTACATGTATTCTATCCTTAAACAACATTAGCTCAAAAGTAAAGACCAAAGCAGACATCACAGTAAGCCTTAAATATTTAAAATATACATCAGGAAAAAAACCCAAAAAACCCAAAACCACCACCACTAACAACAAACCAAAACAATTCCACAAAATATGAGGGGTCACTTATCTCTCAGTGGCTGTATTTTCAGCAAATTGTTCAGAACAACAATATTCTGAATGGTGGTTCTGGCTGTATTTCCTGACGAAATTTGTAAACCGTGTGGGCAAACAGCATGCCATCTGGAATGTTTCCTGCTCTTCTTGTTCTACTGTAAAGCAATACTTTAAAGACAGTGAGGTCTGCTCAATATCTCACTGTCAATGCTTTCTAATATTGCACTCACACTGGTATTTAAAAGCAAGCTGTGCATTATTGCAGCCTAACCATCTAAGTTTAATGTTTCAGAGAAATTTAAGAATCAGATAGATAAAGAGTTCTAATAAGGTGCATTTAGATCAGTGATTACAAGCAGCAAACCAAATAATCTCTGCAATGATCACAAATGTGGTCATGAGGCAGACCAGTCAAGAATACAATCTTACTGCTGGCCAGGGGGCCTTTCTGTCCTTGCCAACATGTCATGAACCTGGAGCACTGTTCTCTCCATGGGATGACATGCTTTAATTTCTGCTTGGGCTGACATACACAAGCTTAATCTCAGAACGTCAGCTGATGTTTCACATTCAGTGTTAGGATCATCTAAAGATAATTTTGTTCTTCAGCCTTGCTCCAGATTATTATGGTATGAATTTTCAGTGTGAACACAATATCGTTGCCCCTGACTAAAGTTCCAGTCTCTTAAGGTGTTATGAATTTACTTCTTTGTTCAAATAAAAAAATTCTGTCTCCAAAGCAAATTTTTTTATTATTTTATCAGCATTGGCTTATTCAAAATATCAGACCCTACAAGTAGAGAATAGCCTGATTTGAACCTACAGTAAATTTATGGGATTGTGAGCTTCCTTCCTGGAAAAAGTAGCTCATATTTCTCTGGCTGTATAACCTCTCTGTGAAAAGTCAGGGAACTCTCACTACTTTTGTTGCATTAAGTTAACATTTACTACACTGAGGAGTACGACTATAAACTTTTAAATTTAAGCTGATTTTCTGCTTAGGCTAGGGTAAGTACATGCATAAATTTGTTCATGATGTTTTCACTTAGATATTTAAATAATTTCAAGTTTAAATAAGAGATGAAGATATAAATCTGTGAAATACAATAAACTTAATCCTATACTATTTCACACACTATCCATAGCCAAATTTTCAAAAAATAAAAGAAAGGAAGTTTTATTTTCTCATATGCTCCTTTAGAACCATATCCCTCAAAGACTCGTAAATATGAACCTTGCAGCATAATAAGAACATCAGGGATTTTTATCTAGAACAAGGTATCCACAGATGAAGATGCAGGGTATAGAACGTCCTGTCAGGAGGACATTCCAGCTGTAGCTGGAACATCACTAGGTAAAAGAGATTTTTTTTCAACAATATGGGATTTAGTTGGAAGCAGTCTTCTGACTGTATTAAACTGACATATCTATTCACTGAACAAATTATCAGTTAGAAATCTTTCTCTTCCCCTATTCCATCAAGCACTGTTTAGGAGCTGATGTGCAGCCCTGGCAGATAAGGAAACAGTAATTACTTGGCTGAGTAACTTGCTACAAAAATTCCTCTAATTTTTCAACTAACTTCATTTTCCAGATCAGAGATGTGAACTTCCAACAGAAGTGAGAATTAAGTTAAATAAATGAGTATGTATTATTTCAACTGCAGTGCCAACACATTATTTTGGCTTCTTTGAAGCTCAGCATTTTTCAGCTACACTAGTTGAAACTGACTTCTGGAGCTGAATTGTTTCTTTAGAGTCAATGGGCCTCTCCTTGGTTTCTCAGATTGAAAAAATTAAGTCAAGGAGAATGCTGCAACTGATCAAGTTCAGGTTGAGGGAGCTGGGGCTGTTCAGCCTGAACAAGAGGAGGCTCAGGGGTGCTCATCTATTGCTCTCTACAATACAAATACAAATACAAATACAAACACAAATACGAACACAAATGCAAATACAAATACAAATTGCTCTCTGTCTGAAAGGAGGTTGTAGCAAGGTGGAGGTCAGTGTCTTCTTTGAGGCAAGCAGTGACATGACAAGAGGACAAAGCCTCGTGCTGCACCAGGAGGTGTTCAGACTGAACATCAGGAGGAATTTCTTCATGGAATGAGTTGTTGAGCATTAGAATGGACTGCCTGGAAAGGTGATGGAGTCATCCTCTGGAGGTGCTAAAGAAGCAACTGGATGTGGCCACTTAGTGCTGCGGTCTAGTTGACAATATGGTGATCAGTCAAAATTTGGACTTGATGATCTCAGAGGTCTTTCCCAACCAAAATGATTCCATTAATCTGAAAGGCCTCATAGTCTGGAAAACACACATCATAGATCAAGACCTTTAAATTAGGATGTTCTCTTAGATGTAATATGGTTTAGCACCATGTTTATGGTCTAGAAGTAGGTTGAAAAATTTAAAAAGTTCTAAAAGATATTCGTCTTTATTTCTTCTGATCAAGAGTGCACAGATTGCAGTCTAGAAGGCATTTCATTCATTCATTCTAGACTAGCTAGATTAAAAGAGGCTTCTGCTGTTATAAAATTATTTACCTAGTTACTTAAAATCTGATTCTAGAATGACAGCTTGTTTTTTAACCTTATTTTATAACAAAGTATTCAGTGAAAAATTATTTTCACTGAAATATGAAATACTGCATGAAAGAGGGAAGCTAAAGGATTGAGTTATTATTCAGTATAATGTTATGCTGAACTTTAATGTTAAGTTGAGGTTACCTAACATTCACCTAAATATCTGCATTAACCCAAATCAGGATTCGTGATTAAACTCTACCACACGTATACTGGAGAGTTTTCAGGGACAGGAATATAATTTATTTCAGTTTTTGGTTTAGTACAATGTAAATTTTCTAGATGAGGCTTCCATATTTTGGAGAAGTATAAATTATTAACCCTAGCCAAAGGCCAGGATAAGAAATAAATCAAAGTAACTGAGTTAGGTCCTCTTTAATTTTCTTCTTAATTATATGGAGAGCTTTTCTTATCTTTTTCACCTCTCCTTAGGAAAAATTCCAAGATCATCTTTGGTGGAAATTTATAAAAAATGGAATATGCTTTGGTTGCTCTCACCTACTACAGCTACTGGATAAGCCACCCTGTCAAATATGTTAAAGTCAATGAATCTTAAAATACCACTATGCCTATTATTAGAACAATAGGTACCCCAGGCTACTTTAAAGAAAACCTTGTGATGAGTCACAAATATGCTGCATAGTCCCATGAAAGCAGAAGCCAAGGAACTCACAAAGGAATGAAAAGACGGTTTTATTTTAACAGTTGTAGTGCAACCACTGCAGAAATAGTTCATGCTTTCCATGTCTGTATGTGCATACATTTTACAAACCTCTATATACAAAGCATATTTCAATTCTCCATCAAACACAGACATTTCGTGATGAATATGCATGGAACAGGAAGAAGAGAAATAATGCAATTGGTCTTCTTTTAGAAAACAGAATCTTGTATACACTTTGTTTTCGTTGATGTCATAGGTCAGCATCTGTACAATGAATGGGTGTCATGTAAGTACTCTAATCTTTAAACTAGCTCAAAGACTGAAAAATTCCTTCATTAGGAGAGCAAGTCTTAAAAGTACATTTAGTACTTTATTTTTAATTTAGAAATTGCATGATTGTTTTTCCCAAGTCACTGAGAGTAGCATCTTTGCCCTTCGAGCATATATTTCTATTCATTTTTAGGGTCATATCTGCAATGATTTTTGCCTGACATTTTAGCAGTCAGAACTTCCTCAGATGTGTTCATCTTCCTCCAGATTTCTGGAATCCTGCTTAAAAAATGGTGCCACATTTCAGCGAATTTCAAGCTTTTGATACTGAAGAACAATTAAAAGATTGCTTAGCAAAATGAGTGGTCTGACTGCTTGATCCTTGATATCCTGTAGAATTCTTTAGTGGGCACCAGCTCAGCCTGCCAGTTTGTTCCTATTGCTATGGCCCACTTGCTCTGTTCCTGTTTGTCCCATCTGTGCTCTAAATTTGAGGGGCATCCACCCATGGGGAGGAGCTCCAACATCCTTCATAGAGGAATGAAAAACATCCTCAAAAAACTCAGCATCCTTCATAGATGGATGGAAAAAATTATCTTGTATCATTGTTACAGCCTTATCTTCTCTGAACTTTTTTTTATCCCTAAGGGCCTTCTTGAAAGCGCCATGCTCTACTGCATCTGTAAAAGGGATTTATTACAAGTTTTTGATGCTTTTCCTAACTGACTCTTCAAACTCTTTCTGTCATGCTTTATATATTTGCATTTAATCTCCAATGGTTTCTGATGCTTTCTGCTTTTTTCATTTGGACTTAAATTTAGCTTTTTGAGGGATTCTTTTAATTCTTTAACTGTGTAATCCTGTACTTTCTGTTTAGCCATGGTGGCTAAAGGCCCCCGTTTCTCACCAATCATTACACTATGACTGTAACAAATTTTTAAGGACTAAATGGTAGTGAATGCTAATACACTGTGCCGTACATTTAACTTAAGCACATTCTATTTCCTTGGATTTACACTTTGAAACACTTGAAATTAAATTCCAACAAGTAATGTTTTACTCTCAGAGGGGTCACAGTGTATTTACACTACAGTATGAACATGCTCAAGAAGGAATTTGCTTATGAGACACAAGGCTTTATAAAAATAAAAATAAAAATAGAAATAAAAATAGAAATAAAAATTAAAATTAAAAATAAAAATAGAGATAAAAATAGAGATAAAAATAGAGATAAAAATAAAAATAAAAATAAAATAAAAATAAAACTAAAACTAAAAATAAAAATAAAAATAAAAATAAAAATAAAAATAAAAATAAATTAAAATTTAAAATGAAAATAAAAATAAAAATTTAATCCAAGTTATGAATTGTTGTTAAATTACTTTTCAGTAAATATGTTTCTTCATAGCATAGAGAGCCCAAGATCTAAAATAGAGCCTGTGATCTAAAATATAACCAAGCTGAAAATACTGTAAAAGCACAAAGAGATAGAGGTTGACAGACAGGAGATATGAGACAGGCAATTTAAAAAGTCTCCAAATTAAATATGTTAGAAAAATCTTGGGTCTAACAGCCCAAGAAGCTGTCACTACACTTGGTCAGACCATTCAGACTACTCCAGTAGTGACCAGCAAGGGAATCAAGAGCCCCTCTCACAGAAAGCCTTACAGTTCCTAGGAAAGCAAAGCAATTCTTTTCTTTCATCCTGGAAGCAACTCTTTTTTCAAACTGATGCTTCAACTCACTGCACTGTCATTTACTCTGCCAATATCTATTTGCCACTCAAAGTCTGAATTTCGCTCCTTGGTGTGTGCATATATACCCTTGGTATATTCCAGTTACATCTAAGTATTAAACTAATTGTACATAACGCAGAAACTGACAAGGAGTTTATACATGGGGATGTTTCATAGAGTCATAGAATGGCTTGGTTAGAAGGAGCCTTAAAGATGATCTAGCTCTAACCCTGCTGCCATGGGCAGGGATACCTTCTACTACACCAAGCTGCTCAGAGACTCATCCAACCTGATCTTGAACACTTTCAGGAATGTGGCATCCACAGCTTCTCTGGGCAGCTTGTCCCAGTGCCTCACCACCCTCACAACAAACAATTTCTTCCTGGTATCTAATCTAAACCTTCACTTTTTCAGTTTGAAGTCATATATATACACACATGCCCTCATAAATAGCCATCGTCCTTCTTGTAGTCTCCTTTCCTGTACCTGAAGGTTGCCATTGGGTCACCTCAAAGCTTTCTCTTCTCCAGGCTTAACAATCCCAGTCCTCTCAGCCTTTCCTTCGGAGAGGTGCTCCATTTCTAATCAACTTGGCAGCCCTCCTCTGGAATTGCTTCAACAGGTTTATGTTCTTTTTATATTGGGGACCCCAGAGTTGGGTGCAGCGTTCCAGGTGGGGTCTCCGCAGAGCAGAGCAGATCAGAGGGGCAGAATCCCCTCCCTGGCCCTCCTGGTCACACTTCATCCACATTTTGGATGCAGCCCAGGATTCAATCAGCTTTCTGGGCTGGGAGTGCACATTGCTGGGTCGGCTCCAGCCTCTCATCCACCAACACCCCCAAGTCCTTCTCCTCAGAACTCCTCCCAGTCTGTTCAACCCTCCAGTCCGTACTGATGTCGGGAATTGCCACAACATAGGTGTGGCATTTGTACATCATGATTTAGTTACCAGCTCGTGTTACGCTCCACAAGTTATCAGAACATTTATTGAAAGAATTTGGGGTTGGACTACCCACCAGACAGACCACAAAATTTTTATTATTACAAATTTTGGATGCTAAAATTTTTATTATTAAAAAAATACTTGAAAGAAATCAAATATATTTTGTTATAAAAGGGCAAGAAAGAAGTATTTTTTTATTCAAACTAAAAAATTCTAAATAGAAATTTAAAAGTTTAACCTAAAATAATAGCAACTAAAATGTAATTTACAGCCAAATTATAATGACAGAGAAAAAAAGTAATTCTACTGACAAAGTCATGATTTTAAATTGCTTACAACACTACAATCACTTTGCAATCCTTTGATTTTTCATTAAATGAGGACTGGAGAAATTATGCACAGATTTTAAAAATAGTTATGTTCGACATCATAAAAAATAGTGACAATCTAAGTTTTAACTCTTCTGCTTTAATATCATTTGTCTTAGATATGCAAACCTGCGTTGATCTGAAAACAGTTACCTATTTGAAGCTAGGGCTATTTTTCCAGGACAGAGCTTCGGGATCGGGCAGACCTACTGAACATGGTCGCTGCCTGCTGCCCCTCCAGCTGGTCAGAGGACCTCCCTGTTGGCATACTGGTCTGTCTTCCTCCATCTTTCTCCCTGAGGAGAGGATACAGCCTCAAAAACCCAGCCAGTCTCTTGGCACAGCCCCTTTGGCACACCCCGGCTGCTGAAGGAAGATACACAGCATTTAGTCACTGGGAGTTTTCCCCACCTCTCCTCAGAAGCATGTCACTGTTATGCAAGCAACATGTGAGAACCTGAATTTTGCTAATTTTGGTCGTTCCCAGTAAAGATTCTATGCAAGTACATTTGTCAAAGAAATACATAAAAATCTTTCCCTGTTTCTTCTTTCGCTTTAATATGGTTTTAATTTGTGTAATTTTATGAAAATGAACAGGGAAAAATTAAGTCCACTAGATGGCTTCATGCTGGCAAATATATTAGTCAAAAGCAGAGTCAAACCTTTCAGAATCCCAGCTGCTTTAAAAGACTTCACAGAGCTGCTCAACTGATGTTGGGCAATTATGGGATAATCTTCAAGTTGCTCATAGCTAAAAATTAAATTAAACCCTAGAAGCATAAAAGAAGAAATGAAAATCTGACACTGGTTATTACTGTGTTCCATCTCATGGTTTTTTAAGAACTTCATCTAATGACTATTTAATGTGTGAGGATGGCTCAAAGTTATTTCAAAGGGATTGCTGTCATATGGGGGCAGATGCTGGATCTTTGGCACAGATGTCACAAGAAGATGTGTATTTCCCCTTGTGCCCTGGAGACACAGTCCCTCAGTCTTGATGCATCTCTATATCCGTGCCTAAGCACTTCAGATTTTATGTGCATTGTTCAAGAGTGCTTGCTGAAGCAAAACTTCATATTTCATAGGCATATTTGTAGTTAAGCAAACATTTTTACTGATATGCAGCTCCAAATATTTGGGGCTGCATAAAGTAAAAAAAAATTATTGCTCTCTAGCCTTTTTCCCTCCCAAGCACCCTAAAATACCAACATATTAGAAGCTCCTAAAATTTCTTAGGTATAAATGTATCCGTTTTTCAATTTTACAATAAAATCAAAGATAGGAGGGTGGCCTATTTCCTCTGAAATAACCTAATTTTATGGAAATCATCTACCGAAATCATAAGATTTTTTTCTGGATTTTCAAAACTGTCAGAATCCAGAGTCCCAGCTCACATAATGTCTTGTGTGACCACTTAAACCAGAGGTCTGTATACTCTTCTTGTTTACAAAATAAATCCAGCCATGTTGAGTAATTATCCAAATACCTTCAGAAGTCTGGCCTTCAAACATTACTCATATTGGGAAATAACTTCTCATTTATAGACTTAAAATGTGTCTCCAAAGTAAGCTATCCCAAAATTGATGCATCTTGGATGAAATTAATTTTGTTTTAAATCTCAATCCTTGGTTGCGCCTCTGACCAGCAATAAAATGATCTACAATGCAGGTGTAAGGAAATATAAATCTCAGATCCTGCTGAGTTTATAAAATTTTTCCCTTTTCCTCTGAATTTCATTGCCCAAAAGTCAAACGCTACAAAATATAGAGTCATTCCTATCTTTGACAAAGGCTTTTTATCACTCTGTCCACAGTGATACATAAAAATTCAGTTTATAAAATTTGCACTTTGAATATTAATTAGTTTAGCTATAATGCTTATAACATCATCATTGACAAGGTGGTGTTGGTCATAGGTTGAACTCAAGGATCTCAAAGGTCTTTTCCAATCTAGCTAATTCTGTGATTCTGTTAAAATGCAAGCATATCTGAGGTTCAACAAAACTGGAAATTTCCCAAATTAATGTCTGGCATGCAGAAACACTACTTCTGTAAATTGGTGGCATGTTAGTTGCATAATATCTCCATACCTTTTAAACACCAAGGAAATGATCAGCTGAAAGATCAGAGGTAGGCAGCCTGCTCAAAGATTCTCCTTCCGAGAGCATACGGATAAAGGACGACTGTAGCTACAGGCAAAGCTTCCTTTACCATTGTAATGTAGGTGGGAGATGCTAGCCTACATTTCCATAGACACACTAATTATCACCTGCTAATGATGTCTTCCTTGGAGATACTCATCAGTGTCTTTTTCTACTTAATAACTCTAAATTATTTAAGGGAATCTTGATTCAGCACCATCTCCTGATAACTGATTTCTTAATTTATTCACGGCTTAATGATCATTTAAAACATGTTAATATTACTAATTTTTAATAACTTGAGTTTTATTGACAGACGTACTCAAGTTTCAGAATTTGCCAATTAGAACACTTAATTTTTTCAGATGACATTCCCATCATATTCTTGATTATCAAAAGTGAGAAGGGAGGAATTGGCATGAAAATTTTAATTGTGGTATTGATATACACATTGCTTACTAAACATTATTTACTAAAGTAAATAATTATATGCTTTTAACAGAAGTTCCAATATATTTTTATAAGTCACTACTTTGCTTGTTTATGTTTTTCAACATATGCAGAAAATTTTATCTAAATGCAAATTTATTGCATTTTTCAGTTTTAACAGTAGAACAGTATCCCAGATCTTTTTATTTTTAGGTCTGGTGTTTGGGAAAGAAATATCTTGACATGGGTAAACTCAAAAAGTATAACTAAAAATTTCTGTAGCAAAGATGTTTGAGGTACATTTACATTCAGGGAAAATGCTGGGGAAATGGGAGAAACATAGACTACTTAGTGTGCGTATCAGTAATTTTAGTCAAATATGAATGAAACTTTAGATAAAAGTACCTGGTTTTTGTTGCATCTGTGTTTAAGAAATATTAATTTCTGTGCCCTTTGGTTTCTCATGAATATACAGCTCTTAAGGAAATGAAGGCATAAGGCAATTCTTTTGATACTTTGGACTATAGGTACTTACATTAATGCTGGTGCAAAGTGGATGGAGAATCAGGATTCCAAAGAAATTCTATGACCTTCAGATCAACTGCTCTGAGTGCTGCTGCCAGGCCCATTGCTCTCCCAGATATAAGCAAAGAAAACAAACAAATACCTGACTAAGATAAATCCTTTAAGTTACCAGTCTCACAAGCCTACAAGTATAAACCTTTAAGACTATGTATTATCTTTTCCAAATATTTTTTAATCTATTCCATTTGAATATTTGCCCGAATCAAGATCACAGGAAAAACATCATTATACCTGAGCACTACACAGATCTCATTAGGCAAAGATCCTGAGCAGGGACCTGAAAAATAAACAGTGTAGTCTGTCCTAAGAGCTGTTCTATGGGATGAAAGCTGAATAAAGTCCATAATTTGGGATTTATCATTTCAGTGTTTGGACTGGAGCAGAAAAAGCAAAAACTTAATAAGTCAATAAATTGCTCTTTATCAGTTTCTCAAATCTGAACAGCCAACTATCAGGGGAAGTGCCCGGGTTTCAAATTACTGCAAAATAACATCTTTTCAAGTGTTCTAAGCTATATTTAAAGTGGGGTTTTGTCCTGTGTACTGCCCTCAGTCACAATGCATTTGCTTTTTCATTAGGCCACTATCTGACAAAAGACCAGATCTATGAAATCTGTGCAATTCTTTGTCCTACTTTGAACTCCTGATCTCCAAACTTGGAATCATTCCATGAAAAATGAAATAATAATATTAACGGAAACATCATTCAACCATTTCCAGATGAGGAAAACTGCTTTCCTGACCTTTTCCTCCTTAGTCTTCAACACTTGCCTCCTGCTTCTCAGCTTCCAGAAGTGTCCTACATGAAATGATTACTATTCACTCCCTTCAGAGAATGTACAGTATACCTGGCAAAAAAACTGAGAGAGGAAAGGAAAATCATAGTATATGCAAGAAATATTCAACAGTAGGTTAGTGTTTATAATTCTGAGCAGATTTATAAAGTCAAAGAAAAAAGAAAAGATTTTCTTTTTGTACCATTTTATTTGACAATGGAAAAAATTTGTATCCTGTTAATTTTTGTCATCAAGGACTATTTTAGTTTTCTGTTATGTGTATTAATGGAAATAAATACTTCTCCACATCATAAAAACTTATTGTTATGAAAACTAACTGTTCCAAACAAGCCTCTTTTAAACATTTTTTCCTAAATAGTTCAATGTAGGATAAAAGGATTTAGTTCTTTCTCCTGAAAATATACTTGCTGAAGAAATATAAGAAAAGTTAACTTGTAAGTTTGACAACCAACAGACACATTAGCATATTAATGATTATTCTGAACTAAGCATTAATGATTATTCTGTATAAGCAGCCAAGTGCCAAAGTGTACATTCTTGCGCTGTTGTCATAACAACAAAAAAATAGATAATGTATAATGTGTGTAAAGAAAATTTCAAAATATTTGAAACTAAATTTTTTCTGCAGCTTAGAAGAGCCAGTGAGCTTCTTCTTTGTGCACTTGGTCCCAGATGCAGGCAAAACTTTTTAAAGTTAAAAGCAGCATGATATTTCATGAATTAGCTTGACTGATTATGAATCTATCAAGAAGCCTTACTGCCCTCTCTGTAAAAGACAATGATTCAACTTTCCAGATTGTCCACAAGTCAGCTGTCAAGAGCTGGCAGCAGAAAGTCAGGTACAGACTAACTATTTGTATTGATCAAGATCTGGACAAACAAAGGAACTTTATGCAAAATTCAGTGTGTTTGAAATGTGATCAAATTGAGGCAACTCTGCAGCACCTTTGCTGGAAGTGAGTCTCACTGAGGAGAACATTTCATATCCAACCTGCTGTTTTACAACAGGTCTTTGAAAGAGAAGAAAGCTTTCAGAGAAATGAGCAGAGGCTGCAATAATTTTAATCTCACCAAGTATATATTTTTAAGATGTCAGTGATAATCTTGTAGTGCCACAATATGATTAGGATACAATCAGGAATGCAAGAACAACAAAATATTTTATAAAATACCTCCCCATGCCGATGCAAAAAAAATTGGTTGGAAGAAAGGTTTATTGCTGACCAATATAGTTTCTTATAGGTTATATTGTTAAATAAATTATATTTTAATGTAGTTTTCAGTATATCAGCATCTATATGTCCATATTCAGTAAATATATCTACATGTGTGTATGTATATTGTATAGATGTGGCTGATGATATGTAATTTTGAATTAGTGCAGTTCCACTGTCATTTTCTGACTAAATGAAACAAAAGTAAATGAAAACATACATGACTTCACTAAATAATGTAGCTGTCTCTAATGAATGTCTTCTCTAACTGCCAACACAGTTTTCCTACATAAATAACAGCATCTCTGTACAGCTGAGCTAGTCAGGCATGCAGTGATGGGTGGATTGCTTTGAGATCAAAGCTGCACCACTGAACACAGAGCAAAGTTCTGACTGCACAGTTTTTGCAGTTATTATGACAAATTACTCACAAGCTGATAGATGTATAAGATATATTGTATAAACATCTAAACACCGTCTAAAATGACACTCAGACTCCTAACACATGTACCTACCTAAGGTCACCCTCTGGCTACTGTTTGAAGGCTGAAAAAAAGACTAAATACACCATTGGTTTGCTCACTGATTAAAAACGTACTATGCTGAGAAAATTATCAAGCTCAACTTTTGAACGCATCATTTTCTTAAAATAGCTAAGAAGATCTCTGTGTCAAAATAGCAATATGAAAGTTTTGCCTGAGGTTGGGTATATCTTATGCTTAATGAAACAAGTGATGCACATAGGAAATAAAAGTTGAACTTCAGAATTGCTATTAGACTAGATCACTGAGATTACTAGTACAAAGAAAAAGAAAGAAACCTAATGCATTCTGAAAACCTTTTTTCCTATTTCTTTTCAAAATGAATTAAATATTCAGGGTTACATTTCTCTGAATGGTAATAGAGAAAAAAAAAATTTTTTTTGTGTTACTTACACATAGGAAAATGCACATAAAGAAAACTCCTCCCTGCAACTGCCAATGAAATGCTTCATCTGAACAAAAATGCCACCCATAACTTCAGGTGTTGATTTAAGACAACATGAATATCCCTTAAAAGCCAGTACATGTTCTGAAAAATGTCACTGTGAATCTGTGCCTCACTGAGCATTGTATCACTCCTGTCCCTGAAGGTGTGACTGTACAGGCAACATAACTGACAATATTCAGAATCTGCCACTTTTTCTCAGTGTCTCCAAGAAAAAGATAGCTCTGATTTTGTTTTGCATAGAAGAAGGAAAAAATCCCAAATTTCTATCATTTGTTTGGAAGAAATAACTATATTAGGGGAAAAAATAGAATATTCAGTATTGGTAAAATTTTCTATCTAAAGCTTATCAATCCAATTTAGCACCAGCTGCTACACAATGAAAGTAAAGCCAGCCTTCTGCAATTTCTATAAATGTTTTAACCAGCAAAGTGTTAAGTAGTTACCTATAGAAACAAATACCAAAATAAATTACACAAAACAATGTTAGAGCTAATATCTCAAAATTAATGAATTTTAACCTATTTTTTGGCACCTTGTAAAAGGTCCAATTGTTCATGTAATTGTTCATGTAAAAAAACTCAGCATGCATTTTCAAGAAGTATTTCTATACTTACACTCTGACAGGAGAAAAGCACTGTGCTTTATGGGACCCATCACAAGTAAGTCCTGCAGATTCAATCAGCCTCTGCAGCCTGATGATATACATCCTGGAGGATGTCTGTAAACTCTTTATTTACTCTGATAAGCAAGAGGCTGTTTCAAAACACCTACAGCACGATTAATTGCTTGGCTTAGTCTCTGAAGAAATCTTAAACTTGAAAAAAATTAATAAAGATTACTTTAAATAACGTAAGATCATTAAACAAATCTTTCCAACTAATTGTTTTCTCCAGTACAGAGGCAGAATAGAGTGTTCTGGTCTTTACCTTAATATTAAAATGTAGATAATTTCATACTCTTGTTCTTCAAGCACTGCTACATCTCAAGGGACAGTGGCACTAGAAACTATCTTCCTTTTAATTAGGATAAAATTTGCAAATACAAGGTTGAAGAGGTTAGCCTTCATCTAATTACCAGTTTTATAAGTTCTCAGTGAACAGTAGGAACATTTCTTAAGTGTGCTGCAATGGCATTTTCCCTGAAAAATGGTGGAAGGCATTTGAGAATGAACAAAGTCATTAAATACAGCTCTTTTTCTCCTGTAATTTAAACAAAAGCAAAAAGAAATGAGAAGGTCATCTGGAGACCTGACAGTTGATGTTCAAGATGACTCCTCAGTGGCACAGTGATTTCATATGAAACAGAAAGGTGAGTCAGGGAAAAGTCATTAATTTCAAGTTTAAAATATTTAATTTTAATTTAATATTAGAATAAATATTTAATTTAATTTTAGAACAGGTTCCTGTAATAAATTCTAAAAGAAATCTAAGAACATATTTGTTGCTAAGTTTATGCCTCTTGAGTATCCTTTTCCGCTTAGCAACAATTACCACAGATATTGTCAGGTTTTGTCCAGAAAAACCATCACAACTATTTCAAGCATGAAACTTTCATAATAAAGGGAGTGGAATCTCAAATTCAGAGTATTTCCACGTAGGCCTCAATTTTCATGATGAAAAACTTTAATTCTGAAGAACTTGTCCTTACATTTTGCTGTCCACAGAGGTCTCCATTCAACATATCCTGGAGCCCTTTCTCAATATAAATAGATAATAGCTGGACACAGGGTATTTTTCTCCAGCTAATACAGAGCTCACACAATAAAGCAGTTTGTAAATTATTCTCAGAAATTGAGAGCTTTCTAGCTGTTGTCAAAACAGGGCAGAAAAATAAAATTGTGTGCATTTTCATAGAGAAGCAGTAAAAGGAGTGGATGTGGAACACTCAGTATACACTGCTGACACTGTTTAATTGCAGGAGTTTTGGAGCCTGGTCATTGAGAATGTCTTGAATAAATTACTTCCATTAATCAATTGTTAAGAATTGGTATGTAAATTACTATGCAAACTTAATTAGCTGCTTCCCTACTTTTAGTATCTAAATCCCCTCCCCTTCAATAATGTATATCCTCTCTTTTTTTGTACAGCAAATAAAATGAATTATCTTTGTGACTATTTGATTTGGCATTAAAAAAAATATTAAGGTAACCATGACAACAGTGTCAGTAGCAATAAATCAGCTGAATTACAATAATGACAATATGTAAGCAATGAAATGTGAGCCTTTAAGGGAGCAGCATGCTCTGACACAGTATAACTATTATGAGGACACCCTGGCTTATGCTTTCTTTCATTTATGATAAAGGCTCTTATTCCCAGAGGTGCTGCATGTAATGGAGCTTTTAACAAAGTGGGATGAGTCAGAGATATGTATAACAATATTTCAAATTTATGTAGATAAGAAAGAACTGTACAAGCCAGAATTTTTTTACTTATGCTTTTGATAGAAGCCATTTTGGACTGAAGAATTCTATGCTGTAATAGTTGTAGTATTTGAGTGAATTCAGATTGGTCAGCAATTTTATTAAAATATACTGTGTTCCATCAGAAATACCCTTAATAGTCAAACTTCCAAGTCTCAGGAAAGCAAACATTTCAAAGAGGTCCCTAACACCGGAAACATAAGTGCAATGAGTCCCAGGCTATTTGATCTGTGTTACACTCTTCCCCAGTCCATGGAATTCCCTGATAATTTGTCCTGTTCAGCGTGGAGAAGAGATGATTGACGGCAGTCTGCAACATCTTGAAGGGGGGCAGTGGAGAGAAGGTGGTGAACTCTGCTCTGGTGACCAGAAATAGGACACAAGGGAGAAGAATGAAGCTGCAACCAAGTTCAGACTGGAATGAAGGAAAAGGTTGTTCACTAGATGGGTGGTCACAGCATCAAGCCTGCCAGAGCTCAAGCAGCATCTGGATGATGCTGCCAGTCACAGGGTTTAGTTCTAGCTAGGTCTGAGAGTAGCAGGGAGTTGGACTCAATGATCTTTATGGGTCCCTTCCAGCTTAAGGGATATGCTATACCTCAATGATTGCTTGCATAGGCTCAAGAGGGAAAGGACATGACAAAGAGTCTATTGTGGATTTTAGTATTTCTATTTTTGACTGATTTGAATGCAAGGTTTCAATATTGCCACAGAGTAATGAAACACAATTAATTAAATGTCAAAGAAATTTCTCTCTTTTTTTGTTTTTTGTTTTTGTTTTTGTTTTGTTTTGTTTTTAACGAGGTATGGGGAAAATATGTCCAGATTAATATTGTCCTCAAATTTTTACAGCCATCTTCAAATGAATTGCAACGTATTATCTAAGTCTGATTGTTCATAATGTGGAAATAGTTTGCATAGCACATGATTCTACTAAAGTTCAAGAATAATTGAGGAAAAAAAAAAGAAAATAATTGAAAAAAATTATCAACCCTTTTTTTTCTGTCATCTACCTCGTCCAAACTCTACCCATAGAAGAAGAGAGGTTTTGTCCTACCAAGGTAATGGAACGGAATAGTCTGGTAGACAAGACATTATTCTGCAGGGGAGTAGAAAACCCTAAATTGCCTTCATCTCATGCTCTGACCCATCCTTGTTGTCAGGCACACAAGCATATATATATACCATTCCCTACTGAGCACAATCTCTTTCATTTTCAGAGAAGAGGAGTCTTCTCCCTTTCCTGCACAGATGAAGATGGGCAACACACAGACACCTGCACAGACTGACACTACATTTTACTTTTAGCTGCTCTGAAACAGCTTGAAATCACTGAGATCACTGTTAATTATGAGGTCAGTTAAATAATTAATATATCTCCAGCTTTTGACCTACAACAAAAGAAAATAAGAATGAAGGCATACCTAAGAACTGCATTATGGATACTTGCCATCCTGTTCAAGGCACTTGCTGAACAAAATACACAATATTATCTAAAAATAATCCTATGTCAAATGAAAATTTCCTACTTTTCCTAAGATAAACCAAAAGCTTTGGAACATAATGATATTCCTGGTTTAGAGAAAGTTTATTGCTTCTTTTTTTAATATTTTCCTACCATGTTTTGCCAGCTTATATTTGGGCTACATGACTTGTGGTATGTTTATAGCATGGACAGAGACTAAGCAAATTTGTTTTGTATTATGAAAAATCTTTGCATATAAAAATAGAAAATTTGGTAGGAAGAAGCTATTCACATTCTGAAAGAAAATCATGGAAATTCAGCTGCAGTTTGTGTATGGAGGATTATACACAGGGCTAATCTTTCTCTCACATTTTAAAGAAATTTCTGAAGTTATTTCCAGATTTTTATTTTGCTACCTTGTAACTGAATGCAGGTCATTCCTTAAGAGGAAATCTCTAGGGTTTAGATTACAGTTCTTCATACAATAAAAGAAAAAACCCACCACCACCAGCAACAAAAAACCCCTATGACTCCAGTCAAAGAGGTTTGTTTCTCCAGCTTTTATTTGACCATTTTTCAACACTTTCCTTCAGCTTAAATGACATTAGTGCTAGACTAATTTGAAGACCACCCACTCTTCCAACTTCTACTTTCACCTCATATAGACACTTAGGCCAATAAACAAGATGACTCAGAGCAGTTTTCTGCTTTCTTGGTGCAGGAGTGATTGTCTGTGGGAGTGTGCATTTATGCATGAGAAAGGGAAAAATTATTCCAGAAAAGGAGGAGGAGGATAAAAGGGAGTAAGATGCATCGAAACAGCATTACAGAATTTCAGTTCCAAGAAAGTCTGCTGGAGACTGAATTGTGGATGATGTTATCCAGGCTAATCTCGGCATTACAAAGCTTATAAATATGCTGTTCCAATCTTGCATTTAGTTTCAAAATATGGAACTGCCATGTGAACCCAATAAAACAGGGTGGCTGAGAGGACAAATCCTCCAAAAGAGGAGGAGACGCTAGTTTTAATTCTGTAGCGAACTCCAGTAAAGTGTAATACACACAAGAGTGCCTACCAACATTCCTGGCTCTGCATTTTTAGGCAGCAAAGACAGTCGATATTCCAGACTGCAGAGCAGAGGATACATTTCCCTCAGCAAACAGAGCCATCATAACTGGAACTAAAAAACACAGACATGGAGAAGCAACACAACACAGTTCAGTGTAAGGCTGTATTTGGTTATTAGTCCTCCAAAGATGGATATTCTTTGTTGTATGCTTCAGTAAGTCACTTTTTTTCTTTTCCCTCACCCTCTTCAGCTATCTAAGACCAATAATAACTTTCTCACATTTAGTTCCAAGTACAGGTCAAAAGTCTTACCTTTTTAGTTTAGCAAGCATGTCCAAACAGAGCAAGCAAGTTAGTACATGGGAAATGGAGAGCTCTTTTTTCTAAATGAATTGATTTTGTTGAAGGTAGCAGAGAGAAGAGTGGGGATTTAGGGACACATGAAAATTAAAAAAACAGAAACACAATTCACAAAAGATTTTCATTAATTGGGTGAACACATCCATGTGTTTTAACCCTTCCTCAAGTCCAGTGGTATTTTAATGTTTAAGAGCATTAAGTCCCTTTTTCCTGGTAAGACATTTTAAGGTTCATATATACCATATATCCATATGCTTTGTAATGTGATATGCTTGCTTTAATTTTTAGCATTGAATTCATATTTTGCTTATATTAGTATCAATTTCTCAATTTCTTACAAATTGTTTCCACTCAATTGGATCCACTGTGACCTCTCTCTAGTTTTGTTCTTTCCATCATTTTTTATGTTTGCTCTTTTAGCTTCACAGAATTTCATGTTCTCTTTCTACTGTATCTAAAAGGTCAATTCTTATAAGAGCATAGCGCTCTCCTTTGTTTTTCTTCGAATTTTTCTTTCACAAGAAATATCCAAAATATATATTTGCATCAATATAAAAAGATTTTGAAAAGTATTGCCAAGGAAAGGTTTTTGGGTTTGGTTTTTTGGTTTTTTTTTACGTGATTCACACAGAAGAAATAATGTTAAACTGTGGGAAAAGGACATGATATTTTGAGGCAGTGTCACCGTGTTCCTTTGTCCTCTAGACAGAATGACAAACTTTGCCTGGGATAAAGGGAGGTCAGCTGAAAAGAAAAAGAAAGGGGGCATCTCCTTTATTCCCAACATATCACCTTGTTCCACCTCATCTTTAATATCTACTTGCCCTAGGTGCAAAACAGGAGTATTTCACAGAGTGCTCATTGAAGGCTTTTTCATTTATCAGGAGCACTGGATAAGCCTGACTGAGAACTACTGTTGAGAGTAGGATGAGCAGAAGCTATCTTACACTGCAGTTCAAATGGGAATTAGGAGAATGCATCAGGAACTCAATATTCAGTGCTTGGGGTTTTTTCAAAATATTTCATAATGTCTACTGGAACCAATTATATTTCTTGAGATTTTTGGTATTTTATATTTAACACTTAATATAATTTGATATTTAAGAAATAAAGTATTACAAGTTGGAATAGGTTTCTCTAGAGTTATGACGGAATGTATATTTCTACTGGTTAGATATTAACATTTATACTTCCCTATTCACTTATATTGCCCAATTGTTTAAGCCTTTATTTGGTATGGAGCCAAGACTGATGTTGCAATATTCCTTATGAGTATTTCCTTTCCTTCAACTTAAAATATTTGGCATTTCCTAATCTGCTATTAATTTGGAGAAATCTAGAGGCAGGAATTTTTTTTTTTAAATCTATGGTACAGATATATAATATATATACACATATATACAAAATATGAAGATGAAATCTTCCTGATTAAAAATGAATTTTTGGACATAGAAAAGTTTATTAACTGAATAAGTTCTACAAAGCTGCAACTCTAAACTGCAGAGGAACCAAGAATTATTTTAGCTACAGGAAACATTTGACATTCATTATTTCTGGCATACCCCACCATTCTTGTCCTTTTCAAAGAGCTCAGAAGAATTTGTATTCATAATGATAGTCTCAATGACCCTATCTGTAAAAATAAAATCATAGAACTAAAAAGAAAACAAGTACCATGTTATAAATGCGCGAGACTTCTGCAATACAGGAAGGAAAAAAATACCAACATGAGGAAAAAAATGTCTCTGTGATAAGAAGGACTACAATAAAAGCTGTTGTTCTCTCTTTTTTGGCAATCATTCAGCAGTATATAGGCATGGAGTCAGCTGCTTCGAGTTTAGATTTGTTTGGGATTTTTTTTTTTAATCCAGTGATCATGAAAATGTGCATGTGGTTAGGACTATCTTTCAAACTATAGGGCCATTTTATTTAAAGGTGAATTGGGTTTTAATAATAAAATAGTCAACATTTTTTCTAATGCAGCTCCAGAAATGCATTTTTTCTAATTCAGCTCCTAATGGAGTATATTTCTACAGAATTAGGTTTGTACTCATTTATTTCAAAAAACTATCTCTATTTCTATGTTATTTTCAGAGTATTAGTTGTCCCAATTCATGAATTGTACTTATTAGGAAGAGCATGAATTACAGCCATTTATTTTAAAATTCTGTTTTAAACACTGTTTGCAGCCCTCTAACTAGGTTAGGAAATGAGTGACTTTTTTCCCCTTTAGGGTCTGAAACTTTTTAGCAGACTTCAAATGGAAAGCATAAAGAAGTCTCAAAAAACCAGGACTTTACTGAAATAAAACTACTCATATAAGAAGCATTGTAAAGTATTAGCTGGACTGAAGTAGGTCCCTCCACCTTACTCATTAAAAAAAAACAACAAAAAAAGCCTGCAAACATATATGTATTTTTCTCGTTCACGTGTATTTTTGTTTGCTGCAATTACTATTTATTAAACCTGGAATTTCTTACCTCTTTGCATTAGAATGACCTTGGCTATATAAGAGACATTATGAGGTTCTGATTAACTATTATATGCAGTTTCCAGACCACTGCAACAGCATTTACTTCAATGAAAATATTATTGCATATATCAGCTACAAATCAGACTCAGATCACGGCTCAGTGACTTCTTTTATAAGCAAAACACTCCACAGTTAATATCTTTTCCATTTTGTCAATGTGTAAATCATTGCTTTCCAAGGAAGGCTACATAATAAACTAGGTAACGCATTGTTCAGAAAATATCCCATTCAAAAATGTGTTTTTTCTAGATCAGCAGGAAAAAGTTTGCAGCTCTGCATGTTAAGAGCTTCATCTCAAAACAAGCTTTGGGTATTCAAGTGATTGCTGTCGAATGGGAGGAAATTTGCAAGGAGCCATCTTGGCTATGGATTTAAGACCCCCCATCACACTGGTCACAGTGGGCAGAAATTGAGTGAAGGTAGCCCTTTTTAATCACTGCCACTAAACACAAGCCCCTCAGTAGCTCCTGTACACCACTGGAAGAAACAACAGGTATTACCAAAGACTTAGGGAGTTTGCTGGATGTGAATGTCATGTTGACAGCTGAGAAGTGGTTTTTTTTTCATTTCACCACAGAGACAAAAGCAGTAACCTCTGAGAACTTCCTAGAGGCAATTCAGAATTTAACATATCTGTAGAAAAGCTTTGCTAAAACTTAGATTTTGAAGAAATATTCAGAAACAGGAACTCTTTTAAATGCCTTGTTAATAGTTGAATTATCCATTATTAGTCATCACTTCCATACTGAGACAGGGGGAAGGTTTTTTCATTTAATCTGAGAAGTTATGAGAGTCTGGATAAACAGAATCCCTTTACAGTGAGTTAAGGACTATTTATCTTTTCATCCATGTTTCCCACTTGCACTGCCTGCCTGCCTTTTCACCATTATTCCAGAATAAAAATTTGTATTTGGTAGTCACTTTCAAGCCTAATTAAAGCCAAACAATTCCTACAGTTTCACTTAAAATTATCAGAGTGGAAAATAGGATTCCAAATTAGTGACTCTTCCACAAGTTAAGCAAAAGGCTACTGTGTTATTTCATCTCTGTGAGACATCACAAAACCACCTTGGGAAAGAACAGATGTATGAAAAAAAGAGAAGAGAAGAGAAGAGAAGAGAAGAGAAGAGAAGAGAAGAGAAGAAAGGAAAAGAAAAGAAAAGAAAAGAAAAGAAAAGAAAAGAAAAGAAAAGAAAAGAAAAGAAAAGAAAAGAAAAGAAAAGAAAATCCAAAATTGCTTTTAACTACTCTGTCATCAGGGGTGTCAGCATGGATTCGGTAAAGGTAAATCAAAGGTTTGACCAATCTGATTGCCTTCTTTGATGAAAAAAATCTGCTGGGATAATGAGAATGAGCGCAATGGATCTTGTCTGCCTCAACTTCAGCAAGGTTTTTGACAGTGTCTCAGAAGATCCTCATAGACAGACTCAGGAAGTGTGGACTGGAGGAATGGACAGTGAGGCGGGTTGTAATCAGTGGCAGAGGGTCTAGTTCCAAGCCTAGGAGTGTCCCATAAAGTTCAATGCTGGGCACAGCACTATTTTATTTACTTATCAATGATTTAGATGGAAGGGTAGATGCTTCCTCAGCACGGTGACTGACGACACAAAGCTGGGAGGAGCAGCTGATAAGCCCAAATGTGCAGCCCTTCAGAAGGACCTCAATAGGTTGGAAAGTTGGATGGAGAAGAACCATTTGAAATTCAAAAAGGGCAAAAGCAGGGTCCTGTAGCTGGGTCTGAATAACCCCATGCACCAGCACAAGCTGGGGATTGACCTGCTGGAAAGCAGCTCTGCAGAGAGGCACCTGGGGTTCTTGGTGGACAACAAACTGTCCACAAGCCAGCAGCGCATCCTGGTGGCCAAGAACACCAATGGGGTCCTGGGGTTCATTAGGAAGGGCACTGCCAGCAGGTGAGGGAGGTGATCCTGCCCTTCTGCCCAGCCCTGGTGAAGCCTCACCTGGAGTGCTGTGTCCAGCCCTGGGATCCTCAGTAAAAGAGTCGTGGAGATCCTGGAGCACGTCCAGTGGAGAGCAATGAAGATGACTGAAGCACTGGAGCGTCTTTCTTACAAGGCCAGATGAGCCTGAGAAAAGACATATGAGAGGGGACCTCATCAATGTCTGTCAGTATCTGAAGGAAAGGTGCCAAGATGGATCCAGGCGCTTCTCAATGGTGCTGAGCAGTAGGACAAGAGAAAATGGACAGAACCAGATGCACAGAATGTTCCATCTGAATATGAGGAAGAACTTTACTGTGCAGTGACTGTGCAATGAAACAGATTGTCCAGACACTTTGTGGAATCTCCTTCTCTGGTGATATTCAAGAACACTCTGGACATAATCCTATGCTGTGTGCTCTGGAATGACCCTGCTTGAACGCGGAGGTTGGACCAGATGAGCCACTGTTGTCCCTTCCAACCTCACCCATTCTGTGATTTCCCTTCTCCTCTTGCTGCTACTCTATGCACAGTGATCACAAACAACCAGAACAGGCATTTTGCACAAGCAAGTACATTCTGACAGTGTTTCCTGAGAGACACAATTCTTAACAACCCAGATAACAGAACTGTGAAGAAACTGTCATTAAAAAACAAAACCCATGTTTCACCACCACCGAAACTAATACAGGTACAGCAGACAGAGAAGGATTTTTATATATCTCCACTGTTATTCTTCATTAACCAGAGTATAAACAGATATGGAAAGAGAAGAGCCATTCAGATAATACTCAGCCATCAGCATATGAAGTTCAAATCCATATATTTACTATGAGAGAGACTGGTTGAAATGGCAGCAATTTTTATGGTTTGGGTTTTTTTTTTCTGCAATAATATCAAAGTTCCTACAAATGTTTTCTACTCTTATCAGATAGAAAAAATTGTCTCTACTGGCAACACCTCCTCCTCTAATGCTTAGTGTCATCCTTACTTATGGAAGCAAGAACTTCAGGATGCAAACATAATTGAAAAGGTTACAAGTGGAAAAGAGACAAATTATTTTCCCCTTGTTTTGTTTTATGAAATCTTTAATGCTGTTAATATCCAGCAATTATTTATGTCATTAAATTCCAAGGCATGGCTACAATCTCCATTTCAGGAAGTCCCTAAAATGTGATTAGTCTGGGCACATCTTCTCTGATTCTCTTAAGTATCTCTTGCTGCCTGCCCACTCCCAGAATCATGAAATTTTCTGCATGTCCTTGTAGTGTGATTCATTACAGACTTTATGAACTCAGCACCCAGAGATTCCATCAGTGACCTTGCATTTTCCCTTTCCCAATTCCCTCTGTCCTTATCCCTCACCAGCAGATACACAGCACCTTCAGTTTTGTGTCAGCTTTCAGCAAGTGCCTCCCTGCTGTTTGCTTAAAGCCTCCGTGACTTGTACCATCTCTACAGGAAGGCAAATATATTTAAAAAGACTTGGCAATGAGTTAAGACAGTCTTGCATGAAAATTCTTCTTCATAAAGCTTTGTAAAAACCTTTATAAACGTCTCTCTCATAAGTGCTCATTTTTCCTTTGACACCAAAATTAACAGTTGTACAAATAAAAAACAAATTGTGAAGAAATTAATTGGAAAAATTGATGTTTTAGTGGCTAATATTAGGACTTCCCTTGGCATCATATTTTTCATTTATATTTTTATTTCAGGAAAACTGAAGGGAGTATTTTTTAGTCTTTTGCATTAATTATTTCCATTTCAACTGTAGGAAGCCTGTGTTTTGCATATTTAGGTCTTTGCATTCTTTAAGAATGCCTTTAGCTACTGTTATGTTGCCATAACACAATTTAACTTTGATGACATTTTGCAAAAGAATCTCTGAAATTTAGGAAGCAAAAAGGCATGCAGTCATTTTAGCAGAAGATTGCAATAAAAATCATCCTGTCAAAGTTGTTTTTTTACAAAAATTGCAAAACTTCCTATTTATTATATTAATTCACAGTAATTTTGAGGCAGCAGAAAGATGAAAACTCAATCAATCAAAACAAGCTTCACTCTCCCATCCCCCATCACACCCTGAAAAAAGAAAAAGCTTGCTGGAGTTTACTATGAATCAGATCAGGCCGCTCTGGAGTCTAAAAGATTATTTAATCAGAAACATATACACACACATAAAACACCGCCACAAACAAACAAACAATAGCTTGTTAAATTCACCCTAAGAACTAACTGTGATATTCACCTTTTTTTTTCAGGTCGACATTAATATTTCTTAGATCTTTTTCAAACCTCATACTGATTTCGTTATTGAGGAAAATAAAACAGAGGCTGGGCATCTACGTGAACAAACAAATTTTTTTCAGTAGATTTGGCAGATTATAAAGTTTTTAAATTACATTATGAATCCTAACAGAATCTCAGATTGGCCAAGGTTTGAAGAGACTCCTAGAGGTTATCTGGTCCAACCACACTGCGCCTAAAGCCTCTTGCCCAGGACCATGACCAATAACACCCTCAGGAAGATTTCTATCCAACTTTATATTTTAGCTGGCAGCCAAAAATCACAGCCTTTTGTGAACTGGGTTTAAAATCTCAGGGAAAAGGCATTATCTTAGTGGGATGGATTCCATGGACCATATACACATGCAATTGTATATAAAAAATAGTTTGATTTTAGTTGTATAAAAATTTTCAAGAAACTGACATGTAGAAAAGTATTATATTCAAAGAATGCTATTTAATTTGGTCTTACACTCCCTTTATTGAAGAAACACCAGCTTTGTATTTGTTTCAAGACTCCCAGCTATGCTTGCTCATGGCACAAGTGCTTTATATGATTACATATTTTGTCAATAGAACCTTGTGTCATTCACTGCACTCAGTGGACAAAGAGGCAAAATTAAGAGCACAATCAGAAATCAAATGTGTCTTGGTTGTCAAGTACTTAATTTTACAAGCCAAATAATGTTCCTTACCAGAGCATTCATAGATACAATAGATTTGCATAATCCAAGAGGGAAAACAGATTAGGGTGCCTGACATTTAAAATTCTACTCTGTGTACTATCTGTAGTTATTTAGTCTTAAAAAGAGCTTGAACTGAATATTTGTAGACCATGGCACAGCAGAATGGTGTTCAGCATTTTTTGCTTGCTTTGTTGCATTCCAGTGACTTCCCTCTCCCATCAGTAGCAAGAAGATTTACACTCAGAGAACTATAATGAGTCCTAATCATGTTTTCTCACCAGCATGATCTTTTAACACATGGTTAGATCAGGTATGCTGAATTTGAAATGTATTGACCAACATTAAATATTAAAACTAAGCACTGCAAGGAAAGGGAAGATTAAGAAAAAATTATATACATGTAGTCATACAAAGCCAAGAGAAAATTCGTATTACATTGTTTTAGAAGCACATTTGCCTTCAGAAAAGAAAATCTAAATAATTTCCTAAAAATATACTTAGCTTTTAAAATATTGGTGAGAATATAAAAAATTCCTATGGGATTTATTCAAATGATTTGAAGTCTCAGTTTGGGCTTGCACAAATCCTTGAATTTGGGATGCCCTTAGGCTGAAGTGCCTGGAGCAGACACAAAGGCCTGATGGGCTTGTGAGAGCCAAGCTGGAGTACACCTGTAATTCTGTAGGTTTGGGAGCTGCTGTTTTATTCTTTAGTGTTTTTCTCATTTACCTAGGAGGCAACAGTGCTCTGGTAGAGAAGTCTTCTCTTGACCGTTGTTTTAAAACTTGTCAGAGTATGCCTGAAAACCTTATTTTGCAAAGACAAAGTGCATGACAAAGTAGAATTATTTGCAGTACAAATACAATAGTCAATTGCAAATATTAGATGCTGTGAACCAATTACAAAGGTGGTTTTGAAAAGTTTTGCCAACTGGAGATGTTAAGTCCTGCATTACAATGGAGAATACCAATGACTAGTCTCAAAGCATAAAACTCCCTGGCCAAAATATTTTCAAAAAGTCTCCCAAACCTACCTACGGTTATCATTAAATAATATATCCATGAAAGAGAAACTAGAAAAGCTATTTCTTCTATGTCATACCGCTCCAGACCTTCTCTATGTGGACAGTGCTTTGACATTAACTAGTCATAAGTATAAATCTTCTTGCTACTGATCTGCAAAATACTCCAAGTATTAATTATTTTGCACAGGAGGATGAGCTTCCAATTTCTTATAATCAAGGAATGCTAAAAATTCATCTTTTGAGGTCTGTAACACCGGACACAATTACAAGTCAGTCTTTCAATTCTTAGTAAAATGCATTACTTGTCTGAATTTCACATCTCAATGTTTTCTGTGTTTATCAGTTGATAAGAGCCTGAAGTATTTGAAAAGATGTGCTGCAGGGCATCAGACATCCTCAAAGTTTGGAAAACATTTTTCCTCGGGTTGTTTTGACTTGGTATCATCTTTCTTTCTACAGTTCAGGAGTTTTAAAACATTAAAGTTGTTGAGAGTGAATTGATTGGTTCACTATTCTCCTTTGGCTCAGATGCATGTCTGTCTCACCACCCTTCTCTGAAAAATTTCAGGCATAGACAGATTCTTGTGGGGCAAAAATTCTCCTTGCCTTTCCCCTCATAAATCCTGATGTTGTTAATGATGTTCTTTGTGGGGGCAGCCCCTTGGTTCTTTATGAGTGCTGCAATACAATCAAATTTTACAACTTAATTGATGAAACTAAATATGTTACAAAAATAAATTTTAAAAATATAAACTCGAAATGAAATTTAAAAAAAAAATCAAGTTCTACAATTCTGTGATTGTAATGACTCAGGTCTGACATTTGTCACATTTATTCAGCCAAAATAAACCTACCTCTCAGTGATTTGAAATTTTACAAGTACTGTTGTACAGGAGACATCAATTTAGTATTCCTCTGTTATACTTATCCAAGCAGGTAACTTAAAGTGGAGAAAAAAATCAAGTTCAGTATGAAACGTCTTTTCTAATGGGCTTTGGAAGGTTGCACACCACACAAATAAATTTTAATTGACCTATTGATTAAATAGTCTTCCTCTATTTAAATACTTTAATTTATTAAATGCATCATAGAATTCAATATTATAAGTGTCCAGGCAAAATTGAAGAGCTCCATTAAAATATATTTAGATTTAGCTAAAAATTAACTTTATTCATTCTCAAAAATTATTATTTTACTGCATTGAAAATATCTTTGAGACTTCTCAGATCTGAGGTTAATTTGAATCATTTCAGTTTTACCACTGTTACAGGTCACAAATGATTTCTCCTGGAAGTTATAAACAAAGTATCTATGCTTTTCTGCGCCCTAACTGTTTGTGTTTTGAAAGAGTAAGTGCCCCTCAAATTATCTGATGATAGATCAACAAGGTAGAAAATAATTAGAATGTTTAATTAATAATACATGAGTCTCAATCAGACTTTATACTTTATGAGAAGCACAATAATTCAGATGCAAATGTAAATTTCAGTGACAGATAAAGCACAGTCATACAGAGATATGTTTAAAGTAGTATTTAAACTGGCTATTGATTAACTTTTTAGTTAAGAAATTTAGACAGGAAAATATTTAATAAAGATATGTATCAAATAGCTTTTCAACTTTTCTGCACAAGTGAAAAATATTCCTACCCAGGCTGATTCACAGTTTATCAGAAAACAAAAAGTCCACATACAGTCTTTGTCTGCATTATAAGCATTGAAAAAAATAGAAGTCAGAAGTCTCACTTTCTAATTCAAATTTGTGGGCCCAGTTTATCCACTGCTCTAGAGAACTTTTCAGGTTATCTGTGGCATTAAAAAATCAGCAGACCCAGTGAGAATTTTGCTTCCAAACTTGAATGCAATCTCACCTGTGATCAGCCTGGAGGTGCAGCAGAACATGGCCAGCATTTAACAAGTTTTTCCCCTAGGAAGCACACAGTTGTTAAGAGTCTGAAGTGTTTCATTTAGATTCTGCAAACATACAAAACTCCCCAAACATTGGTACTTACTATAAAATCTACTTCCACTGTTAATTGTGAGATCACCAGGCATTTTTAGGGAGGCCTAAGCATTTATTACTAGACATTTCTTTCAATAGTGGGATCCATTACAAAAACATCAACTCCAGCCCTGCTGAGGAGGCAATTTGTACCTCTCACACAGCTGAGAGCTGCTATTACAGCTACCCACTGAAAGCACAGGAAAGTGCAAAGAATTTTCTTAAAGAAATGCCAGAAATCTTGTCAAAGTCTGCTTGTAGTTCATATCTGAATGAGACTAGGCATTGGGGTGAGGGGTTGTACTGGAGGCAAATTAAAACAGTCAAAAAATGTTCATGTTTTACAGATGTTAGCATTTAACCAGATTTAACAGTCTTTTGAGACATGCAAAATGATGCTACCCAACAGTATTAGAACTGCTTGTGTCTAGTTTTGTTCTTCAGAATCTTCTCTTTGATCTTCATTTTGTCTTTGTAGTTTCTTTCTGAACTGTAATCCATGCTCCAGTCAAACCTGTTATGTTCAAGTATGATCTACTATTTTAGCAAACATTATTGTCTCTAATGATTTCTTGTCCTCTTCACTATCGCTCCAATGCTTATAAGGCACACAAGTCTCCCGCTCCTTTAATTAGATTCTGTTTAAAAAAAAAAATAAAGGAAAAAACACCACAAATCAAAAGCACCACAAAACAGACTGCAGCCTTTTTTTTTTCTAATTTTTTCACTTTGCCCTCCTCTGCTGTTTTTTATTTATTGTGCAGAAGTCTCCTGCTTAGTTGTTCACTGCATATCACTGCTGAAAGAGGCACAGCCAGCTGTTACTAGGCACTATCAGCTGAAGACATGCATATATATGTTCACTTAGAGGTGGCCATCATTTGATATTCAACAGGGCTGAAGATACGACTGCACCACCGTATGTATATTTTTTTAACAGGCTACAGGATGTGCCTCAGATTTTTTGGTCTAGTTTTAGCTGCTTTTTGCTGATTACCATCATCCTTTACAATACAGTCTGCACAGCAAAAGGCATGGACATACAATGCATTAGAGAAGCCCTCAAAATGCAGAAGGAGAGGATGAAAGATTGCATTAATAATTTTTAAAACTATACTTATAAAGAAATAAGTGCCAGAGAAAATATGGTTTCCAGTGGTATTGTTACCCTGTGGCCTTCCTACAAAACCCTGCACAACTCCAGTTCTCATGGAGCCATCTCTGTTTGCATTGTACTGTCCCTGCAAGGCCTGCGTGGATATAGGGATCATGCTGTGAAATATGTTGCACAAAATCAGATTTTATTAGGACATAAAGCAATCAAAGCATTATTCCCAGAAGACTTTGTAATTCTGAGATGTGTCATAGTGTCTTAGCAAGATGAGAAAGGAGCTTATACTGCTTACTTCTCTTCCTGGAAAAAAAAAAAAAAAAACAAAATTGAAAGATTGGATGCTTCCAGTTTTCAAATCATGGTTTTATGCTTTATCATTCAATAACAACATTTTCTTTCAATGCTTCTTCAAAGGCTATTTCCATGAATACAATATTTGCTGTGTTAACAAAGCCATACCCCCTTTCCCCAATGCCCAAGGCAGCTGTAAAGATACCGTCAGAGGCTATATTTCAATTACTCCTAAGGGTAGCAATAACGGCAATAGACATAACAAAAGATTATTGTACTTGAAATTTTATTTATCCAAGAGATAGACATGTCAATTAAACCTCATTACTTTCTCTGTGTCCATGAATATTTCAGCATAACTCACTGTAAACAAATAGTGGTTATATCACTCAGGATGAAGTATTATTATATCATTGTAGACACAAGACTAGGCTTCATGAAAAGCACATTTAATATCAAACCCCACATATCTGTGTTTGATCTAAATAAAAATATTTATGCTTAAACTATTCCCAACTTTTACTCAGCTATTTATTTCCTGCAATGTGTGATGCTTTCCCCTACAGATGTTGTGTGTAAAGGTCATAGTCCTTTTTATTTCTTTTATTGTTAATTGGCTAAATCTAAGATGTTTTAGTACAGGAGGAAGGATCTTTGAACACCTATTTTGCAGAGGTACTTCTTTTCAAAGATATGATCCATAAAACAGCAAGAAATATACTTTGCTAAATTACTGTTCTTGAATAGCTCACCAACTGAGCACTGAAGAAGGCATAGTCTAAATTAATAGAGATCAGGACAATGTACAGAATGAACTGAATTTTCAATTTTCACTGGGACTGAAAAAAATGGAGGCAACAAGGTCTAAAGTGAAAAAAAAAATTAAAAATTAGAAATCTCTTCTTGTAGACAGTATCTGTGGAGACCACATTAACCATTTTGTTCTGTTCCCAAGGACTGGGCTGAGCCCCCAGCACACAGCTCTGGCATTTCAGAGAATATGCTCTGCTCCTTCCAACCGATCTAAAAGGATCCACCCCTTACTTTCATCCCACAGGAAAAAGGAACACAGTTGAAATCCTCACACACAGTGGTCTGCTAATACAAATACTTAATTCACATATTATTATAAATAATTAATACATTTGCTAGTAAACTTGTATACCACCATATGAGCATTAGGCTGCATCTGCATGAACAACAATAAGAGTCAGTTTACTAAATGTAAAGTCATTATTATGTATTTTCTGTACACATCTATTACAGTATATAACTAGCAGAAAAAATAAATTACCATTTGGTATTAAGTATTTTTTTAATGTTGAAAATGCTTTTGCTAGTGGCTATACAATTTTTACAGTCCTATGCACATGCCTACCTACATGTGCACTAAAACCAGTTGTAAGATGTGGGTTTGGTCGGTGGAAAACCTAGTAATATTTCAGATTCACCTTCCCACCCCTGGGTTAAGTTATGTGCTAGTTATCCTCGATGCAGTTGTTCCAGAACTGCCTTTGCCACAGCAGGGTACATGACATTGACCTTTCCTATTCACTTGGCAGAGCTGGCTCAGCTGGACAAAATGTCAGTGCTGGCTTTGTACATCTACATTTTAAAAACCTATACTGCCTCTAAAGAACACCAAACAGCATGGATATAAGGCAGAGGTTCAGCAAGAGCTGGCTTATGCTCTGGCAGACTGGGAGTTCCCAAAATACTGGCATGTGTCCTTGCAGATATGCCTGCTGGGGTAAATGATGCCAGAGAAATTCACACAGTAGATGAGAGAGGTCACATAAATTTGTGGGCATTAAAAAGAGAAGTTACCATTTTAGCACACCATTTTTGCCTTGCAGGGCTCTAGGGAATAGGGATGGGATAATTCTACAGGCACAGAGAAATAGATCTTCAGTTAAACATTTTATCATGAGTGAGGAATACCGATACTATTCCAAAATGACAGAGGGTAGGAGTGTGTGTGTGTCTTACTCTTAAAGACCTGAAATGGTCTCTGAGAACCTGAAGTGAGAACCCAAACCTGTGTTGGATAAGTTTAGCAGCTAGAATACCATGATGAAAGTGTAAGACCTAGAAAGGTATTACATACATATAGGGTCTACTGGACACTGAGAAGACAGCTTTGAAATTACCCTAGTAGTTTCCTGCTTGAAAAGATCACTGAGATGAAAGACCATGTCAGGGATGGTGTCAAACTTTAATAGCAGCACCTTAATGGCATCAAATCTGTTATTAAGCACAGCTGCATGAGCAGCTTCAAACAGGAGAGCTTTAAGTTTCTAATTTACAAAAGCTCTTAAAGCCATCCTACTTCTAACCTGACTAGCACCCTTTATCCTCTTCATTAAACCTGCAATTCATGTCCTAAATACAATCTGTTAAGTCAAAGGTGCAATTTTGGTCTACATTCTGGCAATTAGACAGCAATGGCAAAGGTACAAACTGGGGACTGCTTGTTATTTATTGATTCAGAGTCAGCAATTCTCTTTATAGTCCAGTGGTAGAAAGAAGACCAAGTATTTTGTTTGGTACACTTACTTATTGAGGGAATGGTACAAAATAAAGAGAGACAGGAGTCTCCTCATCACCGAGTGACAGGTATTTTATAAAATTAGTCATAAGAATGGCAAATATTAAACAGAAATGTAGAAGTACATACATCAACAATAGCACTCCATTTTGAAACTTCCAAGTGGCTCTAGTTGTAAAAACAAGGTCTGGTGTTGTGGGCACTGTCAAATTTTCAGTATAGCCTAGAGCTCAAAACATGAATTCTTTGTGAATTAACAATGTCACTTTCTTTCCAAGAGAGCTGTGGGTGGACTTTCAATGACTTGGAAAGTGAGAACAGTCAGTTTCACGGCGTGCAGCATTTGATCTATTTCTAAACTCTTAAAAATACTTCTTTTTCCATGGATATTGCAAAATTTCTAAGTAGGTCTTTTCCTCAAAGGAACTGCAAGATCAGAACAAGGAGAGCACGGACCATTCTAGAAATTCTATACTCTTGGCTATGCATTTGGGCACAATGTGAATAAATTAAAAGTAGAAATGTCATTTTGAAAGAGAAAATATAAATTTATTCCATCTTTAAAGATAGAATCAATTTTGGAACACTGTAGGGGGACTGATTTTCTTCTATATTATTTTTTGCAAGTCCTTCTATTTGGTTGACCTCAGTCTATATTTTATAAGATCACTAATCTTTCAAAAATGTAATAAGTGCTTACTATGAGAATTCTTGTAAGACTTACTTAAACAAACGTGTTCTACTTTTAAACAAAGGATTGGAAACCAATTACAGTATACATATTCTTAGTTCTAAAAGAAATCTAACATCAGCTCAGGCAGGTATCTTTCTGTCTGTATGGTTTATTCTAAATCTATAACTGTCAGATTTGATATTGCAGTTTCTCCCATGTTTCTATTTTATAATAAAACCAGTAGTCAAAACTTCAACTGATTGTCAGTGCAGGCCCTGATGGCAGTATTGGGAATATTTGGTTGCACTTGATAATTCCAGTGAGATAGGTTTGCCCAAGGGATGTTGAACTAACAGCAACATTGGATAAATTTAAGTCATTAATAGTTTTTCCATAAAAATATCAAATTAACAAGTAACCACTAAAGAAATTAGGAATAGTCCACAAACTAAATGCAAAGATTAAATTCTGATTAATCCAAAGGAAAATTTGGTTTCAATTATCTAGAAACTGAAGAGAAATTATAAAAGGGCTAGAAAAAGCAAACAAGAACACTAATAAACACTGCCTTAATAATGGGTGTTAGATCTGTCTCTCTGCAGTCTCTGCCTCTCTCTAAGTCTCAAAGTGCAGATTCAGACTTTGATATCTCACTGATTGCAGTGTATAATGCAGTCCAATAGACTGATTTCTGGGAGAGGGCAAAGAGTAGGAATCCTGCAGCACCAATTTATATTGACTTTACATCTGGTCTATTTGCCTGCAAGTAACAGTAATCCAGTAAATGACCTCTGCTAGGTTCATCTTATAGAAGTGATGAGACAAGTTTGTCCTCCAAGGATTCATCATGAGCATAGAGCAGCATGATCAGTCTGAAGGAGTTGTGAGAGTTTATCTTACTGACTTGTATTTTCTTATTTGTCTTCTAAACAGAAAAAAAAATTAGGAAAATAAAAAAATTTTTGCTCTCCCACTTGATGGTATCTCATAAATTAGGGCAAGAAATTGAAAGCACAAAAGGGTTTATTATTATGAAATATGGTCCAATAGAACACATTATCATTCTTACCATGGGTTTGGTATGTTCATTGTACTGGCTCATCAGAATATATTGCCCTCTCTTTTACACTTTTATTATTTATAAATAAATATGTTTATCATCTCCTGAAATAAATTTTCTTATGTAGTACTCTTTGAAGTAGTCTTCCCTTTATTCCACATCTCAGAGCATAAAAAATCACCTGAAAACACTATTAATATGTTGGATCTTATTATTCAGATTTTCTCAGTGCCATTACAGATAGATTGCAGAAATTGAAGTATGTTGAGAATTTTGAATTTATTTTCATAAGATGGACTTGTTATGTTTAAATTCTCCTTTACAGTGATTACACTAACCTAACTGCACACAACTGCTCGGGGTGGGGTTATTTTGTATTTTCTCTTTCTGGAATTGCAGCCTCAATTCAGGTAATTTACTTCACCATCTTATGTAAACAGCTTATCTTTGTAACAATATCAGAAAGTCACCTCAGAAAGAGCAAAAATTTGAATATATACCATGGTCTACTGTGTACTGCTTCCAAAGAAAACTTTATCTCCTCTAATTCTTCAGCTAAGCAACATATGCACTGTTAAAAAGGCAAACTTTGGGAGCAGAGTATGTCTGTGTTTTATATGGGTTACATTTCCAATGGAGAAAAGAGGATAAAACTACAATTGAAAATGTTGCAAACAAGTATTTCTCAAATAATTCACATTCGAATGAAACTATCATCTTTGCAAAAGTCATTATTTTTTATTCCCCCCTGCCATTCTATGGCTCATGAATAGACCTTCAAAATTGCCAGTTGCCCTTCACATAATTTATTGATGTTAAGAACCATGCATGCATTCAGAGATAATTCTCTGCACTGTGCCTATATTCTCTGCATTGTACTATAAGATCATATCTCCTGTTACACATTTTTAAAAATATCTTAATTCAAAATTGTTCTTATATAAGTCCTTTTCTAACAGATTTAAATAAAAGAGAATATGCCCCCCCCCCCCACATATATATATATATATATATATATATATATATATATATATATATGTATATATCACGGCTGCAGGCACAATAATGGATTGACACATGGATTTTCCTTTCTGCTATCAAAAGGTTCCCAGCTACCCAGGAATGCACATTCATCTTTCAAAACAGCTATAACAGGACACCATGAGTAGAGACTGGATGAGAAAGGGAACTAATGCATTTCCAGTCCCCAGGACTGCTTGCTAAGAGTCCTGTATGTGTCTACAAACCTCTGACCTATCCCCCAAGAACTGTGATTTCTCCTTTAGCTGAATTAGCCCTTCACTGTGTAGTGTAATTTCAGTGATAGTTTGCCTGTGTGTGCAAATATCACCCAGTTCATACATTTAAAACCAAAAAATCACCATGTTCAAAAGTTCCAATAACTTGACATTTTGTAGCATTGTGTGTTTTATACAGGTTTTGTTGTAAAATTGGTTATTTCTTAAAAGTTAAGATTAGGGTTTGACCCTCGGTTCCCGTCATGTTCTCCCTTATATTGGTTTGTTCCTGAGTTGTTTGTCCCTTGTTTTCCTGCCAGCGACCTGTCTGTTAAGGTGACCGATCCCCTAGTCCTTCCCCTTATGTCCTTATAAGTTTACCTCCTCCCTCTTGGTGCTGCCCAGTTTCCCTGTCCATCATTGTAACCACCCTCTTTATTTCGAGAATTTTCTATGTCAGTTGTGCCTTACTTAAGATATGGCTTGTCTCCCGAACCTTTTCCTTTCCCTATGCAATCCTTATTGGTTCTGTGTGTCCCCGGGCTTCATTTATTGATTCCCTCGTGTCTCCTCCTGTCAGGCCCATCCCCTTTATCAGCGCCTTCCCAATGGTCCTTTCTCTGACACCGTCACTGGCCCTGCCTGGGTCAATAAGGCACCTTGGCACCCGTACGTGTGTCCTCTCCTTCCTTCCTTCGCCTCAGTGCTTCACAGTCTGCTCTCGCCTGCATCATCATGCTGCAGATGGAACCACCACCCAGGGTTCTTCCAGAGAACCTGTGAATGTTGGGATTCGTGGTCTCCACCGGTCACTCCGGGAGCGGCTAGCAGGCACCCGTCAGCTCCTGTGGCCACAGGACGAGACTGCAACATTTCACTGACATATTCATGGAAATGAACCAGAGTCTAAGACATCCTATCCATGGTTGCCCCTACTTTTCATCTTTGTATCTAAGTATTAGGGGTGATGGAGCTGTTTCTCTCCTCCTCTTGGCCAATGGTATTTTAGTTATAAAATGTAAAGGTGAAAAGGAAAAATAATACGTTTTAAGGTTTGGCTTGTGCATGTAAAGTAAATATCTGATAAATTTGAGAAGATGGTTGTGGTTTATGGTGGTTGTCATTTACCCAGGATCATGGAAGGGATTGTCACCAAGCCTGTCGGGTACCCTGACCACATATTCTACAAAACAGTTTTAGGTTGGCATGATAAAACAGGTTAGAATCTCAAGAGAGAATCATATATTCAGGGTTTTTTAACTGACATGGCTGTTCTCAGTATTATTGGTAATAATCTATCAAATTTCAGAAAAACAACTCTGATATTGACCTAGCAGTATGAAAACCATTCAGCATGAGCCTCTGCAGTCTCAATCTAATCTGAGAGCACACCAGAACACAAGAATCTCCTTTGAAATTCTATCCCCCTTCAGTTATTTTGGAGGTGGAAGACCATGGGGGAAAATGTTGCCAGACCCTTGGGGAAAAATTTTACAAATTCACTTCCCAAAGATGAAGTAAGACTTGGTGGGTACTCTGCTTCAGGAACCTGTGATGACAGCATAGACAACTTAATGAGAATATGTAACTGTACATGCAAATAATTTCGACCACAAAACTCATCCTAAACTTTTGCATAAGCCTGAAGAAATCTGATTAACTGGCAATCTAGTTTAGTTCTTGACCACTACATTAATATATAGGGGTTAAAAAAATAAAAAGGATTTTCTACCACTATGTGTGCAAAATCCCATTCTCTTGGGAAAATTAATATTTGTAAAGGGATTTTTCAAGGACACAGCAAGACTGAACCAATTGATGGGTGTGTTCTTTCTGAGTAAGTGTAGACAGAAAGAATGAGGAGCTGTGTTTAAATCATACTTATTCCTTAATAAAACCCTGCTCCTTGAGCAATGCAAGAAGTAACAGAATCTCTCTCCTTAGTCTGATGTCGCAATATGTTTGCTCCTAAGAGAAAAAAAAGGATGTGTTTAAACCCCCAAGGTATTTACACAATTTTTACTACATGGAGTTGAAGTTACTGAGGAGTTTCAGGCAAAAAGATTTGATTTTGAGAACCTCAATGACCCATCTATGCAGAACGCATCAATCTGAGCCCCCAGAATAAACCCTAACCTTGTGTCCTACCTCTGAATGGTAGGAACAGCAGAAGGTTTCCTAAAATAGTATTAGAAACAGGAGATAAATTGAGATTCTTCCATATTTTCCATCTTCTCTTCATTAGGGCAATCACACTTCAGGTACTTTTCAAGCCATCCTCCCTGCTGACACTTCTATTTATTCTCTTTTATTATAATTTTGATCCATATGAATTGGGAAACTACTTAACAGAATGCTTTCATTTCTGCCTTGTATGAAAAACTGCTGGTTTACCTTTTAAACCTTCTACTTTTTGCCAACTCCAAGATCCTGTGCTACAAGGAGATAAATTCCCTACAGATTTCTTCACGTGGTACAAAATTATGTAAACCTTCATTGTGCTCCTTCTGCATGCATTCCCTTTGAAAACTGTGTGTCTTAGTCAGTTCAGCTTTCCTGACACAGAAAGTTTTTTTATTTCTGACCCCCCTTCTTAAAGACTTCTGTACCTCACAGTCCTTCTGCATCCTTTTTGAGAAACAATGCTCTACAACCCATCCAGTATTTAAGCTGCTAAAGCATTATGAATTCACAGCATCATACTGATGTCCTGTTTTGTATCCTGTTCTTTCCAGAAAATTTCCATGTGCTCTTTGGATGGCTGGTTCACGCCAAGTTGATATCCTCAGACAGCTACCCACAAAGACTCCAAGGTCTTGTTCAACCCAACCTCATGGGCATTTGCCATTTTTAAATTTCAGCTGAAATTTCTCATTCATTCTATTCAGCTTTTTGCAAAAGCTTTTTTCTATTGAGACTGTTTGCAACTGCTAGTACCCTGAATAACTTTCTGTTATCCAGAAATTATGCAATCTTACCTGAAATTATGCAACTTATTGATATCAAAATTATTGTATGATGCAGACCTCACCTTAGATCTGTGCCATTCCATAGGTAAAACCCCTCCATTGTGAAAACTGGACATTCAATCCTTGTCTTTATTTTTGGTAGCCAGAGAGAAACAAAACCCTGTTATTTCTTGACAGTTTTATTCCTTTGAAAGTTGTTTTCACAGCCTTTGCCAAAGCTCTTTGGAAGGACTCATCAACTGGATCACCCTCAATCACATGCTTAAATGCCTAATGATTCCATTGCCTTTATTATTTCAATGGTTCAAGTTAGAATTGTTAATTGCCCTTTACACATGACAAAAGGAGTTCCTGGCAGCCTGTACAAAAAGTTTTTACAGTCAGTCATATCTCAGAAAGTATACTTGTACTTGCTCTAGATCCAAAGCAAGCACTGGAGACAATGGATATTTCAATCTTACATGCAGATGTCTCTGCTACTTGTACCCAAATGTCATCTTTAAAGTTGAATCAATAGCCATATGAGTTTCACTTCATTACAGACTTTTGAACTCAACATTTGCACGAGAATGCTTTCATATTTACATATGTCCTTTTTTATGTTTAGGAAAAGAAGCTGTGTCTGCCCACCAGTACCCCATCTTTTACAGCAAGAAAAAAATCTGGCATATAATGTCTGAAAAAAAAAAAAGGAATGATAGAAAAATTTAAAATTAAACACTTTGGTATTTTCTGTATGGAGATGATAACATCTCAATAGTCTCAATACATCTATTTGAATTAAATTGTGTTAAGCAAACAAAAAATGTTATCCAGGCTGAAAAGAGCACAGCTGGTGACATGGTGAAGCATTTCAAAGTATCATTATTACAGAGGAACAGTGATATAAGGATGGGAAATGCATAATAAAGATCAGGAGAGGATAGCAAACATTGGCTGCTTTGAAGTTAAAAATTCCTGAGATCCTGAGCTAATGGAAGAAAGCAACCCATTGAATATCTGCACCTATGGACCCTTCCATATCACAGTCACCTACAGTAGAGATTTTAGGCCACTCTTCAACAGTGTCTCTTGATTTTCCACAGGTAATGAAAATGGAAAGAAACTCTTTCCATTCCTTCCCTTTTAGAAGAGATGGCTCATCACTTGCACTTTGCAATTAGTAGGCATGTGATATTGGCATTTTCTTTAATAAGAGTGCATATGAGATGCAAGATACAAGAGTGCATATGCTCCTGACAATGCATACTAACACCAGGCTTGTCAAGACTAGAGTATATGACCCTTCACTCCAGAGAATAAAGTTTATGATACAATACAAAAAACGTTGATTGAATATGCAGAACTGTGCACACCATCTGTTTGCCTTGTTTGTCTAACCTCATGGGTTTGTCACTACAGCTGCTAATTGCATTATGGTATTTTTATGACAGATCACTTCTGTTTAAGAATTCATAAGGGCATATTCCAGTTTATATCTGCCTAATCTTCAGAATTACAACGGACTTAAACTTTTTCTGTATTGTTTTTTATAGTGCTTCCAGAACTGTTCTTTTTTTTTTTTTTGGACATTTATTACCTGCTCAAAACCAATTTTTAATTGAAAATCTGTGGCTAGCTTAATTAAAATATGTTCCGTCATGCATGCCAGAAGCACTACAGGCTTAAAGTAAAAACAATTGTTAGTAGAGACTTGGTTCTCATTTACACAAATATAAGTTAATCAAGTAAGTTGAAACACAAAGAGACTCATGTAATTTCATTTTGTGAGTTACCTTCTTATTCCTCTTCATTTTTGGCATACCATACCATTGTTGGTGTTTGCAGGATGTAAATTGAACTATGCAAATTTTTTTCAACATGCGAATGCCTGCATGCAGATGTTTAACTCTACTCCCAGAACAGCAGGCTGTCATGCCAAAGAGGAAGTCACAATTTAAACTGACCATCATTTTCCCAACTGGACCATATAAGTGTATCATTTTAAAATGAAAGAAAGACTCCAACGCTTCCACGAAGGAATCTCCGACACCAGATTAAAAGAATTGCCAAAAAAATTTGAAAGTGCCACTAGTGAAAAGCCACGGACCATCCCACTGTGAATAGAATCATGTAACTAGAAAGGCATGTATTTGCTTTCTGAAAAGTATACAGGCAATGATCCAAGCTGTAAGGAGTAAATAGGAGAATAGAGTTCTTTGTCATTCGATAAGGACAAATTCAACCTCTGCTCACATGGGTAACAGGAAGCAGTGCCTCAGCTCTGCATTCTTTTCCATTATAAGCATAACTGACTATTCTATCTGCTTCCATTGTGTCGAAGTATGGAGCTAAGAAACAGCACTGCCCTTGCATACAGAAATGCTCCTGGGTGTAAAAGTTGTTCCTCTAGATTGCTGCACTTGAACTCTTTATTATGCTGAAAAAATACATTGTCTGCATCAGGCAGGAATTATTTTGGTTTTCATTTGTTTCAAATTAATATTCATTTACTCCAACAGAGATCTAAAACCAGGAGAAAATAATATTCACTTTCCCTATAAAACTTAGTCATTTACAAATGAGTAATACATTGACCATTCTGAAGATGTTTATCATCTTCATAAATATGTGACTCTGTTTGGTTGCATTTAGAGTAATCCAGGAAAAATTGACTCTTAATCAGACCTGATAACTCAACAGATTTCTCCAGTGAACAATTCCTTTTATTCAATACCCACCATCTTTGGCTTTGAATGAGAGTTCTCTGATTTGCAGAAGCCCAGATCACAAAGGGTCTGTGACACCTGCTCATGTTCAGACCATTTTGCTCTCTTGCACAATGAACGCTACTGCTAAAGCAAACACTGGAACTGAATGAGCTGCAGCTGAAACAATCAGTTAATCCAAACCATCCTGACCTGTCCCACTGGGCTTCCATAACTGACTGACATAGGCATCCAACAACTCAGAAATGTGTAGGGATGTCTGTTTTGGATAGAACACTTTTTTCCACTACAAGGAATTATTAAGATTTTTGCTACATGTTTGGGGCACTATTGCCACAGTAGTCCTTAGCTTCCAGGTTTGTATTTCTAATAAGTATTTATGCAAAAACATTTTAGGAGTAGTTCAATAGGCAGCAGGGAATTAGTCATTTAGGACTTGGACACTTTTGAATCTACCATGTCCATCCGAAAGGATGTCTGCAGGAGCTTTGTATCACATTGACTTCAGTGGCTCTAGCCCACAGCCTCTCAGATAGTTCTTTTGAAAGCTCTCTGCATGTCTCTAGATGGAAAAGAAAAATAAAGAGTAACCATTGTGATAAATCAAACTTAATTTTTTTCATCTGTTTTAAACATAAAAGGGATTGCTAATATTGCTCACTAATCCAAGATCAGAGGAATTGAAGACTTAATATTTTATAAAATAACAAAAGTGCTAAAACTAAAAAAAAGTTACTTTAGACTTTATCAGCATGAGCTAGAATATTTTCTTTTTAATTATCACTTCTGGAGAGTATTCACCAGAGACCAGAGCTCTCACAAGCAGGTTATCAAGCTATATACTAGAAGTGGAGCATCTGCACCAGCTCAGGAGCATATGCTGTGCCTGAACTCGGTGACAGAAGAATTCTACAAGTAACAAACGTTCTTGTTTTGCATTGATGTTCTGATGATGTGTGTGGAGTAAGGAAGAAAATTCCAGGAGAAAGATTGACTTTCAGCTCACAATGCAGAGCACTAAGCCCAGAGTTCTTTCCACAGATATTTATTCTAGGCTCAGTTATTATTTCTACAGAAACAAATTCTAAATTCAGCTATTTTTAAAGAGTGTAAAAACAAATAATTTTTTGTGAGGGGAAAAAAAAAGCACTAGATAATATTTTGTTCTTCACAATTCACAGAATCATATGAGTTGGAAGGGATCTCTGGAGAATATCTGGTCCAACACCCCAGCTACAGCAGGGTCCCTTAGAGTGGGTGACACAAGGATGTGGCCGGGTGGGTTTTGAATTTCTCCAGAGAGGGAGCCTCCACAACCTCCCTGGGCAGCCTGTTCCAGTGCTCTGCCATCCTCAACATAAAGTTTTTCCTCATGCTGAGGTGAAACCACTTGTAGTTTAGTTTATGGCCATTGCTCCTCATCCTGAAAACAGAGAAAAAAGTTTGGACAGACCAGAAAAATAATCATATTTTTAAAATGGATTGCAATTAAGGAAGGGTAATTTTTATTTCTTCCTTCAACCATCTAAATGACAGAACAAGTGCATGTAGTCTCAAAACATCTGGCACTCTTTGCTATCAATGCAGACCAGAAGCATTCATTGTTAAAATTAAATGTAATAAGAAGATATCAAAATTTAAGATGAAAACAATCACAGACCAGCTAGAAAATGAGCATGAGAAACTTCAATGAAGAGCATTTACTGAGACATTTCAATATATATGACCTTCTCTTAGAAAACTGCCAGTTTCCCAGGACAGAAGTTTTCATAGGAAAATTCTAATGTTCATTGACCTTTAATTAGGTCCCCTGGTTCGAGTAAGGAATTTCTGCTTGGAATTTCACCAAAACCAGGACAGCAATGGGAGCAGTCTTTCTCTAAAAGAAATGCAACTTACTTCTTGGTAAGAGCCTTGGTCAAGGCAGCTCACAGGTCCACTCCTTACTATTCTCACCTGATAAAGAATCAGAACGTTTTACCTCATGAGAAAACACACTCTCTAATAGGAACAGATACAGTTGCAAGCCTAGAGACAAAGACAGAAAACAGCCTGTCAGGAAGTACAATTCAAACTACATTCACTGCATTACCCTATTGAAAAAAAATTTGCATTTAAAAGGAATTTTTTGGTAAAAATCTAATTTTTTAAAATATTTTTTACAGGGGTCCCCCCAAAAAATGGTGGACACCAGCAATTATAGTTTATAAAATGAGTAATATGGCTTATATATCAAGTTAATTATTTTTCAGAATCCAAGTTAAACATGAGTAATAAAATTTTTAGCTAAAGATAAGCTTCTAGAGCATTAAGAAGATCATAGCTAAGGATGCCAGCAAAACTGTCCTCAGTGATTTCATCTCCATGACACAGTCCAGAACACCAGAGTCAAAAGAAGTTCAGTCTGGAGCAGTTTAGATTCCCTCTTGTAATCCAGCACTTCAAATTCTGTTCCTCAGCACACTTTCATCATTGAGGGGAAGGGCAGAGAGGAGTCAAGGAAAAGATTTCCAAGTTTTTCCTTTACATTTTCCCAGAAAAGCAGACATTGTTTATGTCAAAACAGTCTCTGATCTCTGCAGAATGGTGAATACCGTGTATGAGTCAAGGAGTGTCGAATGCAAGTTCTTCACTCACATATCCCTGAAATCCCACTGACTTTAGCCAAGGTGCGGCATTTGATGCAAAAGGGTTTTTCAAGTCATTCGATAGGCACACAGCATATGTTGGTATTTCTGCTCATCTCCAGGAGGAATGTTTTCCCTTTTTAGTGTAGCTGCACAGCATGAAATAATCCTTCTCTGCACTGCTCTGCAGAGGTGCGCCACTTGCAGCTTACATAAACCAGGACTTCTCGTACTCTTGACTGTGTGTGCCCTAACAGCCTTTCATGTCTAAGGTTGAAAGAGCAAGGTAGGTATGTATATTGTTTGAAAATGAAAGGATGTTCACTTATTTTAAAATTACAGACCTTGTACTTCTGTTAAAAAATAAGTAAGTAATTAATTAATTTAATTAGTTTTACAGCACTTCTGTTTGAGGTATCGGTAAAAGTCCTTACTTTTTTCCCCAAAAGACCCTATATTTTCCCTCATTCTTCTACTGTCAAATGCACATGAAAGAACCTTTTCTCTTTCTCTTCTGCCATTGAAAAACAAAAGAAAATATGTGAGAGGATGAAAGACAAAGTACACTGCACCAACTATTTGGTTCCTACATTCATAAAAGTGATCCTTTTTGAGAAATCAGCTTAGAAGTTTTCACTCTAAGAATTGCTACCTATTCTAGTTGCTACCCAGAACTTATGTCACACAATTTTTAGAGTGACATTGGAGTGTCCTCACAGATGAAAACTTCACCTTACCATTTCACTATTTATGAAAGGTTAGAGTCCAGCATATTATATAATTATTTCACAAAGAACTGAACTGTCTGGACATTTTTGGACACTTAAAGATAAAGTGGGTTTATCCACATCCAATTTATGAAGTTTGTGTGTAGCAGGAACCACCTTACCACCTTTGCACAGGATTCTGTAAGTTACAAATATTTCTAGACCATCCAGTTCACTTCAGAAAGTCAACTGGATAAATAAATATTTCCTTCTGTTCTCACATGCCTTTTTGGTGTTACATTAAAAAAAAAGAAAAAACGTTAAAAGCTTTAATTAACATAAGCTTTAATACCTAAAGTAGTCAATAATCTAAGAACCTCTGGTGATTATATCAGTAGTATTGTGACACCAGATAAAGTATAGCTACTAATTCAACCCCCATCATATTCACAAAATTATACAGTACTCAACACGAAGGATATACAAAGATGCAAAAGCTATGTGTAAATCTGTCCACTTTCAGAAACATTCCTACTGCTCTGTAAAGTACTTGTCCATATTCTTTGCTTATTTGAGGTTTACCAAGTCTATCAGAGGATACAGATATTGCTCGTTTGTGTCTTTCTATGAGGAATAAAATAGAAAAGAAGAAGAAATCACACCAAAAAACTATCAAACAAAGGGCTTGTAACATTCCAGGAATAAGCAAAAACATTGGATAACACTGTCTTTTATACAGCAGGATTCCTTGAGGGTTTGCAACATCAACAAAACATCAGTACTCTTCCAGTCAAAAGACTGAATATTCATCCTGGTAACACTTGCATTCTATTACATAGAGAGCAGCATATGGTAAGTATTTATACAAGATAGTCAGCCAGATGTGCACCAACATTCACAAATAAAAGCTGAATTAACACAGCATCTGCTGAGAATTTTTCCCAGCATGCCAGGATTGTTCCAGGCAGAATCTGAGCTTGTATTCTAGGATCAAAGGTAATTTACCATCTACTCACCAATATATTGGTCCCAGATTTCAAAGTAGCACTAAGCTGAAAATGCAAATACAACCTAGGATCAGAGAGCAGCTTAAAAGCTCCTGAGGTCTGATATCACAGACAAAAATCATTTAAGATGAAAATTTGCACTATCAAAAGGGCTAGAACCAGAGCATGGCCTAGCTCCTTGTAAGAGTTATTTTCCTTCTAAGGGGAGGATGTTGATAATTAGTGCTTGCCTAGATATTTCAAAATTTGTATCACAAAAATTTCTTCCTATGCAAAAATGTAAAAATGTTAAAAGAAGTTTGAAGAGCACTTTTTTTCAATGAAAGACAGGAAGAATTTGCTTTAGATACCAATAGCCTCAGAAAAAAATCACTTAAAGACAGTAAGCCTAGTGCTTTGGCCTATATTTTTACCAATAGTTTTGTGTAAAAATTTAAATGTTAAATGATTTTTTATTTCATAAATATGTCCTACAACATCATGCCTGCTACAGAGATGAGTGCATCCATCCTTCTTTTTGTTTTTATATTCAGGACTTGTACAAATTTGTATGTACCATTAAAAAATATGACTAAAACATTTCTTGCCCTTCCCTGTTGCTCTGCTCTTCATATATTCTGTTCTGACTTAAAGGAAAATCATACAATCATGGGATATCACAGGCTGGAAGGAACCACAAGAGGTCTGTAGCTCACCAACTTGCTCAAGGCAGGGACAGCTATGGGATTGAGTCAGGATGCTCAGGGCCTTGTCTAGGCTGGTCTTAAAAATCTCCAAGAATGGAGATGACACAAAATCCCTGGGCATCTGTGAGAGGCAAGATCCCAACTCCATCTTCTTGATAACCTCTCTGTGGGTACTCTGAGGCTGCTGTTAGCCCCATGTGCATCTCCTCTCTGAGCAGAGGGTCCCCATCTCTCAGCCTGTCTTCACTGGGCAAGTGTTCTTATCCTCATCTGTTCCAGTGGCTCCTTGCTGAAATCACTCTCATTTTGCATCCCTTATAATGTAGAGCCCCAAACTGGATGCAGTATGTTCTAAGGAGCACCATGCAAAAGGGAATTACCCCTTCCCTTCAGATGCTGGCCATGCCCCTTCTTACACAGCCCAGAAGGCTTCTGGAATTCTCTGCAGCCAGGGCAGGTGCAGGCTCACATTCAGCTCCCTGCACACAAGGACCAGAGTGCTTCTGCACATTGCAGCTCCCCAGAATGGCAGTTCTCGATGCAAGGGACTTTTCTTTGCCAGACATCAGACTCCCTCTTCTGTCCCTGTTGAACTTCATCAGATTACAGCTGGACTGTTCTTACAGCCTGTCTGGGTCCTTCTGGTTGGTAGCATTGCCCATGTTTATAGCAACTACCAGCCCCAGTTGATTGCTGTCTGCAGATTTCATGTGTGCACTACAACACTTCCTTCATTCATTAATAGAGATGCTAAACAGATCAGATAATAGTATAAACCCATTCAGTATTTCACCTCCAGAAAGTGCAACTTGTTAACCACCACATTCTGAATCCACTCATCCAGAATTTTATTCATCTGACTGACTATATGTCATCCATCCATAAACACCATAATTTCCTAACATGCATACAAGAATATTGCAGAAGAAAATACCAAAAACCTTAGTGAAGACAAGGTAAATGACATTCAATGCTTTCCCCTCATTTATGAAGCCAGTCATTTCAACCTAGAGGTCAACAACACTGGTCAGGCACTTTATAGCCTTAGCTTTCATAGCATCAATCCTTATATCCCTATATAGACAAGATTTGTAAATTCTTCCTCTGTAGCATCTACTTACCTTCTTCATAGCTGCTGTTCAGTAACAAAGATGTCCCGCTAAAACTCATTTTTTTTCCTTCAGTACCAGAATGGAATTGCCCTTGAGCCTGAAGGAAACTACCTTTAGAGGTTTCCTACTTCCATGGGATTCTACATACTAGGTCCCTGATTAAGCTAAAGTCTGTTCTTCTGAAATCCAGGGCAAGTATTCTGCTACTCTTCTACCTCATTCTCCTCAGGATCTCTTACACCACTATTTCATGCTCAGTACAGCCAAGGCTACCATTGGTTAACACATGCTCAACAGGTTCTTCCTTATCAGTGAATACAACCTCAAGGTATGCATCAACTCTGGTTGGTGCAGGGGGTGCCAAGAGCAAAGAGATGCCCCAGCAGCATCCCTGGACACCTGTGTGCTCCCCACCCTGTGAATCAATCTTCAAACTGCCAAATACCTGTCTGCAGGACATATACAGGTTTAGGTTGGGCAGCTGTTTGCCCAGGTATAAAGCAAACAGAAGCCACACAGGATTAATTCCTTCTTGCAAGCCTACAGTCCTGTCAGAATGCTTTCCAAGAATGAGTGGCTGTGCTCAGGAACGCTTCACATTCACAGAAAAACCACTTCACTGAAATACAGGAGGAGGCTGTGCCACCGCTTTGGGGAGAAAGGCTTTGAAGGCTGCCAGACCATCCTTAGTAGATGTCACGGTTGATGTCCCAGAAGCACCTGTTTGGATTTTCTGCACATAAATTAGCTTGACAGTGTAAACCTGCATCCAAGTAAAATGAAATCTGAAAGAAGAGTATATCAACCTTTATATTTCTTGTGTGTGAACACTGCAGAGTACTTTTTGAGAAGGGGTCAAGAGAAATCCTGTAAACAGCCAGTACCTATCTAGTTATCTGTTCAAGGTTATAAAAATAGGTATATATTCCAGCTCTTTGCCAAATTCAGTTGAGTAAAAAAAAAAAGTAATTTAAGGCTGTTACCATGATCTTGAATATCTTGTAGCCTGAGCACTTCCTGCTGTTCCACTGCTGACTTTAGAAAACAACCTCTTCGGGGAAGTACCTTCATGGGCTGTGCTTTTGAGGAGATACACGAGTTTTGTTTCCATTAACTAGCTACCTACATTTCCCAAAACACACACTTTCCTCTTCCAAACACTTCAACACTTCTCTGTTTTTCTGTTATTCCTCTGTGGCTTCACTCGAAAAGAGTAGCCACAAACTCACCACCACATCTCACTAAAGTCCCAGTCTGCATGCTGATTTTGCAGATAGACACCATAGAGCTTTGTTCTGCACACATTTGCTTTTTTTCTTTTTTTTTTTTTTTTTTTTGAGGTTTCCAGCTGCCTACATACCTGATCACAAAATAAATTAACAACAGATACACAATGTTGAGAAACTTCAAAGATCACAAAAAAAGACAGGACAGGATTTTTCCCCAGGAAGGGAGACAAGACTCAGTTTTAAAAGAGAAATAATGTGAAAAATATAATAGATACTTTGTGTTAAGAAATTGCGTAGGGGTAGTGATTGAAGAATGAAAGAGATGAAATTTTAATTTGAATTTCAATTGCTAAATTCTACTGTATGCATTACAATTTTAGCTAAACAAAGAAGGCAAGTGAAGCCATGAGAATACATGGAAACAGTTTGAGCAGACATGCCAGTTCATTGATTGAAGTCTCATTTCATACTATAGAAGCTATATTTTATACAGTGTATCTGAAATTCAGCTATTTTACAACAGTGGTAAATGGTAGATCAAACTCATGCTGATAAATTCAGTGCTTTGGGATATGATCTAATTTACAACAAATTGTTTGATTCAACAGAAATTCCAATAGATATTCAGCTAAAAGAAACAATAATTATGAAGTATCACAGCAACCTGCCTTATAAAGTTTGGATTCTCCTGCAGAATTAAAAATAGACAAAACTATACTTAGATCAGGAACAGAACAGCAGAATAGTCTCATTTGAATCAGTAACAGAAATAATAAATTGAGAAAAACTCAAAAAACTCAAAAAATCTACAAGTAACTCTCTATTGAGTTATCCCCAAAGCAGCAAAAAAATCCATTATTGACAATGCTTGCTGGGAATAATGTCTCTTGGCTCTACAAAATGCCTGAGAAATTCTTTGCCAGGAAGCACACAGGCTTAATCTCTCTAGGGTTCTGCTGCTGGAGAAACAGTACCTTACTAGGGACCTTTCTGTCTGAAAAAGAACAGTTTTTATTAGATTCTGAAGGAAAAGATTTGGGTCATTCCTGAGAGACTTGTTGTCTGGGGAAAGCAAGTGGACTACTTAAGGCTTCCCTTGTAAGAAAAAGAAAAACTTATTTCCTGAAGACTCTCAATAAATACCTTGTACTACTAAGCACTATACTAGTCTTTCATGCAATTCAGAAATGAAGGAAAATATAAACATAATATGAACAACATATGTTGGGATTTTTTTATATTAAACTTTCAATTATTGTAATCTCATCAACAGCTTTTAGAATTTTTCTGGATAACATTAGATTTACTCTATGCTCTGATGTCAGTGCAAACTACTTATGTGACTCTTATTGCTGTACTTGCTTACACTGCACATTTTTGGTGAAAAATAATAATTAAATAAAATATCTGAATGTTTTTAAAGCAATTACTGAAATTTTTACTTTATATTACCAAACAGAAAGTGAATCAGTCTGATGGAATTAATGCAGTAACTACAGATGCAGGTCAATTATAACTTCTGTCTTTATGCACCTCACCATCCAGATTTCTATAGGAAAAATATGGCATTTCTTTACAGTGGTTATTATTATATTAGAAGAACCAAAACCTTTACAAAAATGCATATTAAATAATAGCAGATATAGAAAAATAAACAACTTCTGACTCCAATATCCTTGAAAATTATTTCTGTGTAACAATCTACTCACTGGAAGTTTCTGAATTGGCAAGAAATGGTGAAGCACACCAAACACACACTTGTGACTCTCTTCAGGGTGAGCGTAGTCAGACAACAGAAAGATAATCAAGTTGGCTGGTTGATGCTGCATGGAAACAGATGAGAACCTGCATCAAAAACTATGCAGTTTAGTCATGCAGGACTCTTCTCCCAGCATTTTGAACCCTTTTTCTAATAACAACCTGTCCAAACCTATCCTATTCCAGCATAGGATTGAGAACTGAAGCTCAATATCCTACTTTTACATATAAAGAGGTAATTTAGTATCTTGTGGTCTTCATATAAGACTGATACAAAGTAAGAAAAAGCACAATCTGAATGTTGAAGAAACTCGGTTCCAAAAACCATGGCTTCCTAATTCCAGAAGCTTTTTTCTTTTATGGTGTTCAAGATCAAAAATAAAACAAGGCTCTCACCTCACAGTAAAATTAATACAAAAATATACTGTACTGGGTCTGACTCAGATGGAGATAATTTTCCTAATGGTATCTTGTGTGGTTCTATGGTTTGGGTTTGTGACTGGAGAGTGTTGGCAGCACACTGGCATTTTGACTGCTGCTGAGCAGTGCTTGTGCCCATGACACATTCAGAAAATCCTCAGGCACTGACAGGATCTTCTGACACTGAAAATCCTTAGGCTCATGACCCAAAACATCTTGGGATCTCTCACAACTACCAGCATGCTGCTATAAAACACAGTGATATCTGTTGCAAATATTCTGCTTTAAACAGATATCTGGAATAATTCAGATAGAATGCTGGCTCCAGTACCTGTTCATTTCTCAGATGAAATCTCAGATGACAAAATGATACTGCCTTCATATCATTAAAGTAGAAGCAAGGGGAAAAAAAAATCTGACCAGATTGCATATTAATTTTGGATTTCTCTTTCTACCAAGTAGTAAAGATGAATCAGCTTATTCTTTGTGCATTTCTCATGAATATTCTTTGTGTATTCTCATGAATAATTATTAAATATTTGATATTGTGAATCACACATAAAAAGAGGATGTAAAAATTACTGGACTACTTTTATATTTAAAAGTTTATTGAGTGATTATATGTCTTTCACAAAATTATGCTGTATCAGAAGGTTTTTTTCAAGTTTGTTGAAAGGTTTTGTTCAGGTTCTCAATTTGTTTGAAACATAGCTGTTCAGAAGCAAGAGATTTACTTCTCGCCTTTTAAAATAACTTCATTAAGCAAATTATTTGTGAGCAGGTCAGTTTTATCTGACCTAATGAATTCACAAACTTGGCTAACACATAAAATTACACAGAAGGAAGGACTTCAGAAGTTATAAAAAATATTTCAACTCCCACAAGAAAATGAACTCTTTGAAATTACCTAAGAACCCTTACCCCTCTTTCTCCTACCCAATTCAAATAATTATGTACTTTGCAGTGCATTATCTGACAGATGTTTTCAGATCTTGTGATGTTTCTACTGTCTAACCCATAAAATTTATCAAACTGTGCATCTGGAGTATTGATTTTTCTGGGCAGCTTGAGACATGAAACAGAATAGAAGATGCAACTTATATCAGCTGAAATGCAAGTACCAAAGTAGTTCTCGTGTCAGCTACTTTAAGAAAATTATCAAGAAAAAAATAGAGGGTTTAGAACATTTATTTCTGTCACATTCATTGACTTTACTATTACAAGCTAGTCTTGATTAAATTAAATATTCCTTTCTATGCCTAAGCAATCAGGAAATATCTGAGGGAATAAGAAGTAAGTAGCAAGAATTGGTAACAAAATGCATCACCATTTACATCTGTATTTCTCATTTCTCATTGCATACTGCAGAAGAAGTACTTAACCTACAAATCCATAGCTTTGGGAACTTGCTATCAGGTACCTTATGTTCCAATTTCAGGATTTGTATGAAAAAAAAACATTTAGACACATTAGAGTCTTTCTTTTTCTGCAGTACATTCTTGTGTTCACACTGGAGCAATCAGAGATGAGAAAACATGACATGATAAGAAGGTGGCACAACCAAAGCTCGTGTGGTCCTGAAGACAATAACATTAACCAAAATACATTTTCCACACTTGGATATATTGCATATCTAAATCAAAGGACTTAAATAAAATAAAACATTCCTTTATCAACCACACTTAAAGCAATGGTTTTGGCAGTTTTGCTAAAATTACATTGGCCAACAAATCTGATGTTTGGGCCTTTTGGTGAGGTTTAGCTTAGTTTTAGAGAAACATTTTGCAACATTGCTTAAGTTAAACTTTTCATAGCTCACTGATCTGGCCAACATGTTCACTTTAGTTTCTTGTAATTATAGCACAATCTTCAGGGAATTTTTTTCCTCCAAAGAAATAACAGCACCTTTTTATTCTTGACTTTGAACCAGCTATAAATTTGCTTGATATGTCAGTTCTAAAAATTGCATAAATACATCTTAACTGCATACTTTACGGGAGCTGCTGAAATGGTGCATTGTTTCTTATACAGCTAGACGAAAAGTAAATTATGCAATTTTAATGACAGCCCAGGGAACTTCTTTACTTGCCTGAACATCCAGACATCTGCTAACTGTTGCTATCAAGACTCTGGATGGCTCTAAGGAAGGGTTACAGGATGAAATTTTATGACTCTTGCTCTAAAGAAGGTTAGAATCAGAGAATCAGGAAGGTCAGTTCCCAACTTAAACATTTATGAAGACAGAAAAAATTCATTCATTTCATGCACTTTTATGTGCATCTGCTGAAGAGAGGAGATTGGGTACAAAATGATATGGGTACAAAATCTCTTTTCAGTCAGTAGAGCAGATAAGTCATTCTTATTCACCAAAAATATCCTTTAAATTGGCATAATGATAAGTAGATAAGACCCAGTTGAAAGACCAAAAAAGTATCACATACAAACAAAACTCTCCCCACATTATGTGGCTTTCCTCCTAGATCATAATAAAAAGTCCATGATACAGACCCTTGGGCCAAAATACATATAATACAGCAGGTTCATGAAATGTGTAGAACTTTAAACAAGGGTTGGGCAGAGTGGTGTCTATGAAATATTAAAATAATTTTCTTAGGGGAATGGTCTTACAGAGGATAATTCTACAGAATACAGGCTTCTAAGTTTGTCTAAAATTTAGCTGAAAATTGCTGAGATATTTCAACCTTTTCTTGTTAGGTAACAGCTATGTCTCTGACAAATTTTTATTCTTAAAATGCAACTCAGCGTACCAAACATGAGATCAGTTATTTCTTTATTTCAATTAATCACATTCAACATAATTTTCTCTTATCAAAGCAGAATGTGTAGAGTTCACTTAACTAATTTGCCTAGTCAGTTTTTATTCAAAGGAAAGGAAGGAGTAAAGAATGGAAGTGATAGTAAAAATACCAGTATTGTTAAGTGCCAGGTTCGAAAAGCCATGTGCTTCAATCTCAGATGATGTCTCCAGCCTTCTATAGAAAACTTGATTTCTGTTAAAAATATGTAGTAATCTAATAAATTATCTAATGAATGATCTTATCAAATATTAAGACCATTACTAAAATTTCTGAGGAAGCCTTCTCTTTTCATGACATTTCCATACTTTCAGAGTCATCAGAGTAATTTGGTGTTTTCTACTCAAATACATCCAGGAGTGATTAATTCAAATCCAGCCATAATAACAATGTATTTTATCAGTTAATCCAATATGGGGTTTTGCGTTTAGGCATTGTTTTTTCTTCAGAGGAAATACTAAACTGCATTAATTTATTTTTATGAAGTAGAAGAATTCTGACCATCACATTTTAATTACTTTCTGTAAAAGATTCCTAAGTCTTCACCCTGTTTTGATCTTATTGCATTTCTAAAGTTAGCAAATATAAACATGAAAAACAATGAATAAAGTAATGATGTCATTTAATAAAATAAAATATTTAAACAGTACCAAACCAACAAGGATAATAAAAAGTCCTTTTAATATTTTTAAGTGGTTATTGGAATTTGAAATAAGTGCCAGACTCAGTGTGAGAAGGCTCTGTGAACCTGCAAGAAAACTGCTGTTCTAAAGCAACAAATTTTAATGTTTTCATGTTAGAATTCTTTCAAGATAAAATTTTTCTGAAACATAATACTTTACCATGTAAATCTGAGTGCCTCTTGACTCCTGCCTCAATTAAAACCCAGACTGTGCAAGCAGAAAATGCATAGTTTTATATAGGAATACATTGATTATGAAAGTCTTTCATTCTAAAATACTTTTATGTTTCCCATAAATTTACTTCTAATCATCATCGTGCAATAGAAGCTTAATATAATAAAACTAAAATTACATCACAACACAGAAATATATAGATTGCCTCACCAGCTTCAAACTCCTCAAATTATTACACATGCATCCTAGAATTATCTCTTAGCAATGGAGTTGAAGAAAAATAGAATTTGTCACTAAAAAAGTTCAGCTGATAAATGTGTCCACAAAATCATTTAAAAACCTACTGAGATATAGAACAAAAAGAAGTACAAAGGGACAATGCAGGACTTACAATGAGTTTAACTGCTAGCTAAGTTGTAGAGCTACAAAGCATAGAAATACCAAATTCTGCCTTGGCAGCAATGATTTGGGAGTTCAATGTGTGTGATCTTCCAATAAGAAACATTAAAATCTTTTCATTTGAATACAGTCTCACATATAATTAATATTAGCTAGCAGTGTAGCAAAAGAGATGCCCACATTTCTTTTACAGAGAGAAAAAGTAAACAAAATTGACAGAAAGAAAGCAGAAGACATAATATAAGCCATGACTGGCCTAAAGTTCAGAATTTAAGGGACATTTGCATTAACTCAACAGGGCTCAGATTAACTGGATTGGCTCAGGATAAAAGTCTAATCTTATTCAAATTACAAAAGCAGTAAGTGAATTACGTGCAAGGGAAGATACATGGGTTTGTTCACAAAACTTCAGCTATCAAAAAGTTTTGGTTTACATAAAGCTAATCTAGTTGATAGCATTCCCTCTGCTACCATAAGGGAAGACAGGCAACTCCAAAGTAAAATTCACCTCATCTTGTCCAGTTGCTGCAAAATCAATTGTACTGTATTAAACACCGCTCTTCATTTTCAAAGTAACTTAAGATAATTGTCATCTTATGAGGTAGTAGTAGAAAATTTTGAAATATTGACTAAAAAGTAATAAATTCTTGCTTACATAATTCAATTTCTTGCTATATGCACCTAGACAGATAGAGAACCAATGCAAAATAAATGCCACACAGCCAGAGCACTAAGCAGTCATTCAGTGACACATTCCAAGAATGGCCAATATGTCTTGAACTCTGCTGCACGTAATCTTATGTTGCACTTCAAAGCAGGGTTCTAAAGCACTGGGATTACTCTTATCTGACTTATGATAGGCTGAGAGGCTGAGTAAAAAAAAGTATCTATGTCTGTGTCATATTTATAGAGAAAAAGACGTTTCCATCTCTTTGTTGTGGTAACACGGGACTTCTTAGGCATTTCAACAAGAAAAAAATGTTATCTCTAGGGTTCAGAAAAAGAAATTAGAACTAGAATAATTTACCTTTTTTTGTCCTCCTTAACTAGAGGCAAGTTGTTGACTCAAGTCCCAGAGGCTAGGAGCAACTTCAAACATTACTTACTTAAATAAAGAAGGTCTGATTCAAAGACATTTGAAAAATATAAAGGCATATAAAACTGTGCTTTAAAAAGTATTTTCATTACTGAGCAATAATACATTACAAAAATAATGAGTTGATTTACTGAGCATTTTTTGGTGTTCCATTACTATCCCAAAACTATGATGAGACATAGACATGTCGCAATTTGAAATTGAAATACAATGTCTAGGGCACTTCATTGACAGCAGTGATGTTACTTTTTCCTTTGAAATTTGTCTAGTCACATCATTCACCCCATTAATCACTTGGAGTATTTTCAAGAATGATTGTTCACACTTTTTAAATGTTCTTGCTGTTATATAAATGCTAAAATTGATTAAATGGGGATTATTTTCCCAAAACATTTATTTTAAAGAAAATTGTAGGGGGTTGTGAAAACAACAACAAAATTTTCATATGCAAAGTAGTCAGATTTGAGAATAATTCACTGTCAGTGGGCATTTAAACTAATATGATATTTTGTCTTTCAAAAGTCATGAAGATCAGGGAGACATCCCAAAAGACCTGGAAGAAGGCTTGCAGCACCTCTATCCACAAGGAAATTATAGGTCCATCTGTCAAATGGAACCCATGATTAGGAAAAGCCAGCACAGACTGACCAAGGACAAATTTTGCTTGACAAACCTGATTGCCTCTTACAACAAATGAACGTTGTCTACCTGAGTATCTCCAAGGCTTTTGATGTGGTTTCCCATGGCCTCCTCCTACAGAAATGTGTATGTGATGGCGTGGATCTGTGATCCATGCAGTGGGCTGGAAACTGGCTGCCCAGCCACACCTGGAGGGTGGTGGGAAATTGCTCCCTCTCACCCTGGCAACTGCCACAAGTGGAGTCCCCCAGGGAACGACAGTGGGCCCAAGGCTGTTTAGTATCTTCATCAGTGGTTGGGATTATGGGATCAACTTCATATACTCAGATGAAGTTTGTCAGTGATACCAACTGAGGCAGGCAGTGGACACTTTGGAAGGGAGAGCCAGCCTGCAGGAAAACCTGGACAGGCTGAAAAATTAGGCTAACAAGAGCCTTATGAAGTTCAGTAAGGACAAATATAAGGTCCTGCACATGGAAAAACATAATCCAGGAGAGCGGCACTGGCTAAGAAAAAGCTCTACGGAAAGGGACCTGGAAGTGCTGCTGGACAAACAGTTCAGCGTGAGTGAACAGTTTGTTGCTGCAGCAAAGAAAGTCAACACAAACACTGGGTTCCATCAACAAGGGTCACCAACAGTGATAAAGAAATCTCTATTGCATTCTACACAGAGCTGCTCAGGTCATACCTTGAATGCTGGGTTCAGTTTTGATCCCTGCTATACAAGAAAGATGTAGACAGGGCAGAGAAAATGCAGTAAAGGGCAACAAAGATGACCAAATTACTGGGAAGCCTGCTCATGTGAGGAAAGGATGAGAGAACTGGGTTTGTCCACCTTGGAAAAAAGAAGAATAATGGACACTTTACCATGCTCCAGCATGTAAAGTGTGTCTACAAAGATGGAGACTTGTTTTTTTTCAAGAGGTCATATGGAAAAGGTGATGGGTACAAGTTCCTCCTGAGGAGATTGAGATTGAACATAAGGAAAATTTTCACAATGAGAACAGTCATTGGAATAATCTTTCCATTGTAGGAAGTGGATTGCCCAAAGCTGGCCACTTTTGAGATTCAGCTGGACAGGGTGCTGGGTCATCTTACCTATACTGTGCTTTTGCCAACAAAGGTTGGACCAGACGTTAAATGAGGTCCCTTGAACCTGGGGATTCTATGATAGTATGATTCTATGATTCATTGAAACCAATTAAAAATACTGTTTGGGTCTTTTGTGTGTAGGGGCAAAAATATTCATCATTTCATACTTTGGACTGCAACTAACAATTATACAGGTACAGCAACAAGAATACATCTACTGCCACATAGGAACACATTTATGCAGAGTCTTCCACATTGTTCCCCAAATATTATGCTATAGTTGAAAAAATTAATTAAAAATTTTACTAGCTTGCAAGTTTACAAAATGTTTTTAGTGTATGAAAAACAGCTAAGTTTGAAAACTGTAGTGTGAGATGATCTTTGTGACAGAAAGACAAATCAAGGTTCTTTTTTCACACGTAGCTTTAACAAGTCTACACATGGTAAAGAAATGAGCTGAGTGAGAAAGATTTGACATCTGTGATCCCAGCAATTCTGCATAGCCTATGTCTCACTGCTCTTTGAAAACTCCGTGTTTGTCACTTTTGTCATGATCCTCCTGTCAGTTTTCTGATAGATAAAATCCACTTTTTCCCCATTGAGTTTTCCATGATCAGTTTGTAGAACTGAGGATGACACAGACTGTTTTAATGGGACCTTCTCCTGAGTTGGCAAAATTCAAATAATAAGGCCTAAGATGAGTAAGAAGTCATTCATGAGGGTAGAGGTACCTGATATAAATATGAAAAGAAGCTGTATTTCTCCCTGACAAGGTATTTGATTTGAAAGGATCATATTGGCATAATTCTGGCATCCTGGGAGTCAGACTTTCCATCTGTGACAGTACTGGGCTTACAAAAAACGTAAGACCCTGTTCAAGCAGGAAATAGCAATCCTTTAGAGGCATTACAAAATATAGAAAGGAGTCTGATACATGACTTTGTCTGCTGGGAGAAGAGAGGAGAGAGAAAAGAAGGTAGAAGTAAACCATTGGCTGTTTCTAGCTGTAGCACCAAGGGAGAGTGGAAATATCTTTTCCTAGTCTCACCTGACTTGCCTCACTCCTTCCTGAATGACATGAATGAAAACACAAGACTTAATTTCCCAGGTCCCACTCTTTCATGTATTTCTGGCATTTCTTTCTCATTCCCTGCCCATTTGGATGGCTGCCTCTTCCCTCAAGTGTTTTCTTGCATGAAGCCAGATTTTTCTTTCTCCCCAGGGGTTATCTTATCTCCTTTCATCTAGTCTCAGCCACTTAAGGACCATGACTTGGTTTTCTGCTTCAAACAGAAGTAAAATCTTTTGCAGTCCCCACCTGTGCCATTTTTTCCAGCCTATCCTGGCCTTCCCTTTAGTGCTGTTCCTAACTCTAGTCAGGATTTTATGGGATTAGTACCTCCCTATATCCCCATGTACGTGGCCATTGTACATCCCTCTTCCCTACACAGGCAGCCCTAGACTACGGGAGTGTTTTATCCTGGTTTTTTTTTTCCATTTTTTTTTACCAACAAATTTCCTGCCTGTTTTTGTTCCAAAGAATTTCGCACCAGTGTAGCTTTGGTCTGATCTACAGTCAGGCAGATCCTCTCTGCCTTCTCTGTGCCGGTTTTGTGTCCTGTGAGGTTCCACTGCAGCACAGCCCTTGGATTGAAGCATGTTCAGTCTCTCTTCAAAGCTGGCCCATGTCTGATGTTCAAGAGGCATACAGGATAGTGATGACCTAGCACAGACACTGAGGAATGGCTCTTCAGAGATACCAGCTACTAAATCCACTGCAGATTGTATACAAACCATGGCAATTTGGAAGCATATTTTTTAAATGCTTGCACAGGAAGAGGTGAATGCCTTTTCCTGACACAAAAGGCTGACTGTGTGAAGAAATTCAATCCACATACTTGAAGTCTGACAGAATTAAAAGCTTGTTAAACAGGGTCATAAAATGGGAAATTTCAGATGTTCAGATTTACAAGGTAGGACAGGAGAGAAAGGGAGAAAGGAAAGAAGCAGTGTCAGCCCTGTCTGTGATATCCAGAGCTTTAACTTCAGTGTCTATTAACTGTGAACTTAGAAGGAAATATCATTGTATAAAATACAATAAGGCTGTGAAGCAGTCATGAGGTTTCAGGTTTCCCTACTGCTTTAAACTAGGCTTACTCTGACTCTCCTCTGAGCCCAGAGAAGTCTTTGTAGTGTGTGTCTGCTTCAGCAGGGAAGGCATTAAGTTATTCTGGTTGCTCCAGTTTCAAATAGCATCAGATGTTCTGCAGAGAAGGACAGCGGTTTAAGTCTCCTCAGGTGGAGAAAGCAGAGCAGAGACCTCACACATTTAGGAGGAATATGCTTCTAAAAAAAGCATGCCTGCATGCTGCTCCTTTGCACACTCTGAAAAACATTAATTTTCTCTGAAGAAGGAGATCTGGTTACACTGTGTCAGACACCAAACCCTGCAAACATGAGCCAACTGTGTGGATTCTCTTTACAACCTTTTCACCTTCAAATTTCCCACCAGCTTAGTCCAGGTGGCTCTTCTACTGTGCCAATCACTCTGGTAGGTAATAGTAAGTTTTGTGTTTCATTGTTCTAAGAGGAAGATAAAATACCAGATATTGCAAATGTTCTTAAGTCTCACTGAGTACCATGTGCAGCAGTGAAGATAGGACTGAAACAGATTTGCTTAGTTATTGCCTGAAGATTGTATTCATCTAACCTACATTACACACGCATGCCTGTGCCAAGAGACAGGCTCCAAGCATCAGACATATTTATCTGTTAAGTAAAACTGGGCTAAAAGATTTAGCAGGAATGATATAAGCATGGTTGTCAACACTTTTAGTTGAAAAGAGCACAGTATAATCATCATACTTTTCAAAAAAACCCAACAAAAAAGTAGGCATTTTAAAGACCTGATGTAAATAATTTCTATGAAATCCAACTCCTATTTATACAACATATATTTTCTGTTGCTTGAAAACTATTCCACCTTTGCCCTGGTTATGTTCCCTTTGAAAATTAAAATGTATCTCTTATCTGACCCAGTAGATCTGCTAAAGTTTCTATCTATTTATTTGTTATTATTTTCTTAGACCAGCTTTGAATTTATAATTTTCTTTTTTGCAATATTAATATATAGAGAATATCAAGTCATCTAACATGCCATTAATGTATTTCAATACTATATCAAGACACTCCCTTAGGATTAATTAAGAAAGAAATATTAATTTTCCATTGTATAGGAATTATCCACAAGCTTGGCTTTATAAAAAAGACAGATAAGATTGTTGATCCAATAATTCTGAAATTCTTTGATAAAGTTAAATATAACTGCTGCAAGATGGCATTGTTTTCCTACAAAATCTATATTAAGGTGTCAGCCTGCAAGGAAATAATAAAATTAACACCAGGGACATTGCCAGAATGAATTCCACTAGTCAACTGAGGTTAAGAAAGAAAAAGATAAAGACTTCATCTAAAATCAAATGTAATTTGATTGGAAGTAGGCAAATCACAGCATAGCCTTATCTGATTACTAAAGGGTTTAATGAATACTAATTCAGGTCTTTGTTTGTCTCTTCCATAGGACAGTGTTCATCTTTTTGAAAAGTCCACATAGATTCACAGAAATCCTGAAACACAGAATTGCAGAATATTCTAAGCTGGAAGGGATCCACAAGAATCATTGGGTCCAACTGCTGGCCCTGCACAGCACTATTCCCAAGAGTGTTGTTCAAATGCTTCTTGAACTCTGTCAGCTTTGGTGCTGTGACCACCTCACTGGGGAGCCTGTTCCAGTGCCAACCACTCTCTGGGTGAAAAACGTTTTTCTAATATCCAAGCTAAACCTCCCCTGACACAGCTCCAGGCCATTCCCTTGGGTCCTGTCACTGGTCACCCCACAGATCAGTGCCTGCCCCTCCACTGCCCCTCATGAGGAAGTTGAGACCACAGTGAGGTCTCCCCTCAGCCTCCCCTTCTCCAGGCTGAGCAGACCGAGCGAACTCAGTTGCTCCTCATACAACTTCACCTCAATGCCCTTCATTATCCTCATAGCCCACCTTTGGACACTCTCTGCTAATTAAATGTCTTTTTTATATTGCTATGATCAAAACTGCCCACAACACTCAAGGTGAGGCCACCCCAGGGCAAAGCAGAGCAGGACAATCCCCTCCCTTGCCTGGCTGGTGATGCTGTGCCTGGTGCACCCCAGGACAAGCCTGGCCCTCCTGGCTGCCAGGGCACTGCTGACTCATATTCAATGTGCCACTCAACAGGATCCCCTTTTCACAGTGCTGCTCTCTAGAATTTCATCCCCCAGTCTGTCTGTACATCCAACATTGCCCCATCCCAGGTGCAGAATCCAGCACTTTGCCTTGTGAACCTTCATTTGGCTGGTGATTACCCAATCCTCTAATTTACCAAAATCTCTATGCAGGGCATCCCTGCCATTGAGGGAGCCAACAGATCCTCTCACTCTTGTATCATCGTCGGTGAACTTGCTCTGTGTCCCTTCCAGTCCTGTGTCCAAGTAATTATCGAAGCTGCTGGGGAGAACTGGGCCCACAATGGATCCCTGAGGATATCCAGTAGTCACAGGTCTCCCTTTTGATGTCACCCCATTCACCAGTCACCCAGTAACCCTTTGTGCCTGACCTGTGAGCCAGTCCCTCACACACTGCATGACGTGTTTATCCAGCTGTGTGCTGGATGTTCTGTCCAGAAGAGTCCTGCGAGAGACAGCATTGAAAGCTTTACTGAAATCCAAAGGGATTACATCAGCTTGCTTCTCTTGATCACCTGGTGGGTTACCTTGTCATAAAAGATGAGAAATTTAAGTTACATCTTCAATGACATGATTTGACATCTCTCTAGACTTAATATCTTTACCCTATTTATTGCTCCACTGAAAAAAATACAATACTATTTGAATATAATAAAAAAACTAAATAAAGAACATCAAAATATATGTTGTTTGTGTTGTTTTTTTTTTTTTATAAAAGGGTCAAAGCATAAAAGATCTTGTCTTTTCAATTTGACATACTTCATAGAGGATGTGAAAGAAAGCAGAACTAATTTATGCTTGCAGTGGGTAGCACAACTTGTATGGTAAATATACATGGGCTGAACACAGGAAAATCAACAAGACACAGATAATTTCAAAATCCAATTTAAGATCTCGGGTATTATCTTATGGTTTAGTTCATTTATAATCTGCACCGAGACTTTTACTTTAAGCACAAATGAAAAGTTAGAGACACATTTTTCATTTTGTTTTCAACAAAAAAATATTATTCTTGACCTGCTGCATCTGCCAGGTTAACAAGATATTTAATACTCTGCTTGTTTGATTTGTCATATATTGGTGATTTGTTAATGATGTACAGATGTAAGCTTGCGTTGTAGAGGGAGGACCCTGGTTAGTCATTCCAGCATTAATTCTCCTATTTAAATATAGGTTAGCCTGCTAATGGGGAGGGAGTCATAAAGTTCTTATATTTTTGTAGTGTAGAGCTTTAATGTACTCTTTGTTGATGGCTGCTTGAGGGCCCACAGTATAATTGGGGAAATCCATAATTATCCGCTCATAGAGATTGCATTTTTTTTTAAAGGAGCTGTACCCCCTTTAAATAGCCCTTAATTCGCTTCATTAGGGTTTGTGGGTTTTCCTTGGAGAAGAATTAAGAGTGACATAGATTCGTTTCACAGGCAACCAGCTATCACCAGTTATCATCTGCATCTGACTGACCTCAGAAATAATTTGTTATTAAATTGAACACTGTTCCAAAAGATACTTGGCTGCACTGCTCATATTTTGCCCCCTTAGAAGTATTACTCTATGCAGTAAAAGACTGACTCTTAATGCATATGTATAATCAGGCTGAAATACAGTTCATACAAGTCAGGTCTTGGTTTTCTTGATCTTATTACTTGTGACTACAATCATAGCATACTACCACCACATAAAAACTGTAGTTGCATTATACATAAATATTGAAATTTCTAAGGTTGCATAAAAAGAGATTAAAATCCTGGGAAAAGACAGAGAGAGTTATGTGTGTAAGAAAATACATTATGAAATTGTGCCAAACGATTTTTTTTAAATTAATAATTTTTGTTTAATTAATTAAATAAAAATGGAAGGAAAAAAGGAGTTGAAGAGTCCATACAAGGAAGTCAAAAGTACACTGACATTTCCATTTTGTCACCTGGACATGCTGATGACTATGACTGAGTGAATTTGCATTCAAATATAAAAGCCATAGCTCAAATCAAGGGCACACATTCTAATTAACTACAGTACATCAGGGAGATGAAATTATGAGTTACATTGTACCCAGTTGTTATGAGGAATGCATGAAGTGCAAAATGGGCTTCCACCATTCATACAATTATCAAGAACTACCACTGACTCCTGTGCCCAGGGGAATGCAGAAACTGCTTGGTTCAATTATTCACTTTTCTGAAGAGCAGAGGCACAGAAAGTATCACAGCCTCTGATGCTGATACAAGAGCTCAGTAACCTGGGAAACTCTGAGGTACAAGGATGTAACACAGGAACATACTGAGAAGAATATTGTCTGCTAAGCATCAAATTAATTCCAGGGAGAACCCAGCTGTTCATGCAAAAAATTATATTTAAATGTATGGATCTGTGTCAGGAATTTATTAGCTAATAAGACAAGGACTGCTGAGGAAAAGGGGATGGAGTCACGGAAAACAGGAAAACAACTGAAAGATTATTTGGTGGCAAAGGAATACATGAAAATGTGAAAGAAACTTGGAGGAAGTCTGCAGAGAAGAAAAGACTTTTCAGAGGGAAGATTCTAAAACCTAGTTTGGTATCAATCCTTGAGTCCAGAAGATCTCTCTCTGAATTGCCTCAGGTCCTGAGTGGCTCAGCTATGAAAAAAGAGAACAAGTGTTCTACAATTTGCAGAATACTCACTTGTCTTCTCTTTTCGGAAATCCACCGCTTTTGGAGGGTGCCCATGAGCTCCTGCAGCCCTGCACAAGGCAAAAAATTCCAAGGAAGTTTTAAGGTTATGATTTCAGCACAGAAAGGTTCCAGAACTGTTTTTCCAATGAAAGGACATTAAGGCCACTCAGAAAAGTTTAGAGCATGACAGTTGCATAAATCTGTTCAGCAGGAGGAAAGACATACAGTGCAGATAGTCCCAAATTAGAAGACCAAGCAAACCAAAATTCAGATATTGGATTGATTGGATTCAGATATTCTTCTTGTCATGTGTGACTGACTAGATATGTATATTATAGAAATTCATTAATAATCAAGTTACCAGGATGTAGGACAAGGTTTAAAGACAAAACTACTTATAAGTGCAGTTAAAACCACTTTAAAACAACCCTAAAATAGGCTGAAGTATTATTTGTTCAGTATTTCAGTAGTTTTTAGCTAAAAATTCTGTGAAGATAAAGAAAGGCTGGGGAGAAAGAGATGGAATTTGCACATTCACAAGGAAAGACCTTGGCTTCCTCCATGTCTTCAACTTCACCCTGTCCAGGAAACCTGTCTATCAGTCCTGGCTCAAGGATGAGGACACATTTGGATAGAACATCTAAAATTGATGCTGCCTTCAGTTTCATGTTCTAGCCTCTTTCTGAATGTTCCCATTCCCAAAGCAGACACAGCAGAAAGAGCGAGGTGTCTGCTTTTGAACTGCCACAACCAAGATCCAAACATATGAATATAATCTGAAATCAGTCATCCAACCAATTTCCGCTTGGCTGTGGAAATCAAGTAGAAGATTAAGCAGAATTCAATCCTCTCATAATAGACCATCATCCCTCAGATTGCAATTATCTGGCATGTCTGTCTGCCCTACCTCCCATAAATCAGTCTATGATCTAATCCTTCCACTGATTGAACACAAATATGAACATACAGCACCCCAGCTTTCTAGACAAGTTTTTTTGGGGTTTTTTTTTTCTGAGAGCTCTTCCTGCAGACTGAATCTCACCCTAACTTTTAATCTAGCCCAGGTCAAAAGCTGCACATGAAACTTGCAGTCACTGCTGCATGGCTGGACATTGCCTTGGAGCCTGCTGACACTGAGGGATTAAATCCTTACTGAAACCTTTCTCAGAGTACACTTTGACTCAGTTTTCCTTCCCACATAAAATTGGGCATGGAAAATCATTGGTGTGTGACAGTGATCTTCATCCCAGCGTAGGATTAGGGTGTAACCAAGGCATGCACTCAGGTCCTGAGTCCTCCCACATTTCTGGCCCAACCTTAAGCATCCTGTTTCAAGTGAAACATAGAAAGATAAAGCTACTTTAAGAGTTCCAGGAGTATGCAAAATTTGGCTCAAACTCCAGTGCGGGAGAACAACATTTTTTTATTCTTCATACATCACCAGAGCTTCCATTGGACATCAACTAAAGTATAAAGTAAGTAATATTTAACTTTGTTTTGCTGAATTGCTAGTAAATATGGAAAAATACATGCTGGAAATATTAACTATTTTTCAATATTAGAAAATAAAATATATTTTTAAAATAACCAAGCTTATTTTAATTGAAATAAATGTTGATTTTTCTTATCTTAGTACAGTATTGCCAAGATAAAAAAATTCAATCTTTTTACTTTAATGAGTTTTATTTGTCATGCTAGCAAACATTAGTTAACCAAGAAATTGATTTTCTACAGTGGAATTAGGTCATTGCCAAACACTTTCAGTGTATTTAATTTTCTTCTCCCATTGAAATCCAGCTGTGAAGTTTTTAAAAATACCTGCACTGTGTTTATACCCTCTGCAAGCACGACAGGCATAGTAATTATTGTCCTTCCCTAATTTGCTCTGTGTAACAAAAAGGGGAAGAGGTTTTTGTTCTGCTTTCATAAGGTGAACTTATGAACTTATCCTTTCTATGGTCTTAGAAACTAGCTCTTCCCCACATTGTTCTAAATAAAGACCATGAATGTGGGTGACCAGAACTATAAAAAGTAGTCTAGTGTTGTTCTACTGCTTGTCATGGTTTTGCTCCAGCTGGCAACTAAGACCCACATCTGCTCACTGACCCCCCCTCATTCTGTTAGGATGGGGAGAAGAATTGAAAAAAAAAAAAAAAAAGGGAAAAACTTTTTCTCTGGATTGAGATAAGAATAGTTTAATAATTGAAATAAAATATTAATGAAAATTATAATAATGATAATTATATAATTAAATGAGAGACAACAAAGAGAGGAATGAAACCCAAAAAAGACAAGTAATGCACAGTACAATTGCTCCCCACTCACTGACCAATGCCCAGCCAATTCTGAGCCACCACTGGCATTACCCACCCAATACCCCCCAGTTTATATCCTGAGCATGACATTCCATGGGGTGTGGAATATCCCTTTGGCCAGCTCAGGTCAGCTGTCCTGGCCATGATCCCTCACAGCCTCTTATGCACTTCATCACTGGGATGATTTTTTCCAGAGCCTGGGACACTGAAAAGTCCTTGACTCAGGGTAAGCACTGTTTGGCAACAACCAAACATCAGTGTGTTACCAACATCATTCTCACACTGAACCCAAAACACAGCACCACACCAGCTACTAGGAAACAAATTAACTCCATCCCAGTTGAAACCAGGACACTACTATCATAAACATTGATACTAGTAATTGTAATTACAGCTAAACTCTGCAAACATGAAAACCAGAAAGCCTAAATATTTCACTTGTCCACCAGAAGTATGTGGTATTTGAGTGTGACCAATAAAGAACTAAATAACAGATTTATTGTGTGCCTAGCCCATAAAAGGACTGATAAAAGTCTGGCAGATGAAACTGTCTAAAAAGGCTTTTTAAATCCAAGTTTACAAATTTATGTGTTATAGAAAAAGTCTTAAAATACTCTAACTACAAAGCACACACAGTTTATTCATTTATAAACTAATAAAGGATATTAACTTCTGCATCTGAAAATGACGTTAAAAACCATTGTTCCAAGCCAGATTTGAATCATTTATTCCAAGGGAAATTTACATTTGTATTCCACTAAGTCCCTGTGTGAATCATTTGTAGTAAGGAAAAAGCTTCAGAAATCTATGTTTGATGCTAAATCTCAATGACCAGTTCTGCAAAGTACAAGAATTGCAGAAGACAACAGAAGCTCTGTCTGAAACTTCCTCTGTTGTTTCCTTTCTCTCCTCCCAAACACTGACAACAGCAAGATTCTGGAGAGAAGTTTAGTCCCTGGAGCAAAAATAAGTGCTTCCCATCACTTCCATGACTACACAGGCTTGTGTACATGCACACAGACTCAAATGGAAAAGATGAACTGTGGTTCTCAAAACTGGAGCACTTTTTACCATTAAAAAATTATTAATTATTTGACAGACAATGACAATATTCACTCTGAGATTTTATCACTCCTTCAGAAACTGTATTTTAAACGGCCACACAGAGAAATGAGCTAATATAGGTTATAATTTTTATTATGGTGTTGAGACAAAAGTTCTCCGACTGCCGTTTGTTTTATAGAACCACCAATGTAATATTTTATCTTTTGACTTTTTATGCAGGGGTTTTGCATTGTATGAATAGCTGAGAGGCGATAAGTATAAAATGACTCATAAGGAGTCTTTTTAATTAATCCGGGTAAATTGGATGGCACTCCATAGGATATGACAAAGTAATTACACTCCCAAGAACTCCTGACTCTTCCCAATATGCACTGATGATCTGCTCTGTACATTGATTTATTGTCTATGCTATAATGTATAGATGCTTCAGGTTTTTCAAATAAAGGTACCATCCTGTATAAACATCCTATTTTCCTTCCAATGTAGAAATGTATTTTTCCTGCTGCACGAACTTCAAAGATCTATAAATAAATAAGAGGATTAAACAACATTTACAAATGAGTGCGGAGATCTCTTCTCTGGATGTAATAAACATGAGATCAGGCATTTCTCAGTGGAAGCAGTGGATGGTTTGGCAGTTGGCTGCCAAGAATGAAAATGGTGCAGATCTGAGGTAGGTCACAGATGCACCGGCTGTAAACACTGCTGGCTTTTCTGTTGCATACTTTTTTACCTCTCCTTCTTTATTACTTTTTATTATCTTAAATCCCTTGTCTTTCTAATTTTATCTTTTTCCTTCAAACCTGTTTCTTCCCTTAACGATGTGTTAAGTGTGCTTAAATATTCAACAAGTTATATGTTCTGTGGTTCATGTTTTATTGACAAAAAAGTACATCTCATAATGCCAGAATTTCCTAGATCCTATTGGAATATATAATGTGTGATATATTATAATTCTAAATTAAACTGCAGATAAATTTTCTGTAGTTTAATTCAGAAAAATTTGGAATTAAACTGCAGAAAAAAGAACTCCTATTTGGTGAACAAAACCTAAATTTTTTCAGCTTTTTTTTTTCTAATCTTCTACTTCTTCCATGTTGGACATAGCTTACAGTACAAGGAATACTAATGCAAACTGAAAAAATTATGCAAAGATATTTTCGAATGTTAGCATTTTTGAAGGTAGATTAGATGCACAGAAGCAATAAAATGGAATTAAAGTGAGAAAAAAAATCTGATTTTGAAGGCTGATCATGCTTAAGGTCTTAATATTTACAAGGTGTTTCAAACCCCAAGCAGCAATGAAAAGAAATAAACTTAAAAATCAGTGCAATGGTCACTAGAGCCCATGCATTCTGGAGAGTAAATGTTCACTGTGGGAGATAAGAACTCAAAAAAAAACCATTAAAAAAACTGGTTTTCTACAGCTAAGAAAATAGTACTACTTTAGAATATTGGGTTTAGAATATTTTCTGGACATATTGGAATCTGGATACAAATGGAAACAGTAGCTCCTTTGCCCAAATTTTGCATATTGAGGAAATAAGGCATTGAAAGAAAAGTATCTGCCTTAGCTGATATATTGTTTCAGGAGAAAATAAAGAATCTGGAATTCAAGAGCTCTGAGGTCTAATGCAGACACAAGAGAGATCCCGCTCTAGGTACACACAGTGCACTGTCATCAAAGTGCATTTTGAATTTAGAGTATAACACTTCTGGTTTAGGGACCCAAACAGGTCTCCAATGCTTTCAGATATGTTAATAAAAAAAAAAGGAAAGTGAAATTGTTTTAAAAAAAAAGAAGATATGGCAATATTCTTAAGCTAACCTATAGTTCAACTAAAAATGTTAATTGGGCCCTAAAGGAGAAGAAATACCCACACATAAATATCAAAGGATAAACAGTAAGTCAAGTTTTACAGAAAATACAAAAAGCAAAACTAAAATATATCCAAACAGACATAAATAAGGTGCACCAGCCTAGCTGCTTGTGTGAGGACTGACTCTGGCTGTTTGGTAAAAGCATCAGACAACAACGAACAAAAAAATAAGTATGCGGGTGCTGGCATTTAATGCATCACCTCAAAAATGTTTTAACCTTCCTGTCTAAGAGAATGTCTATAACATTTAAGAAAGACCAAAGCAAATAACAAAATATTCTCAAATATTCTGATAAGCAAAACACACACAATGCTATACACAAAAGTTGCAAAGTTGTCTGAGCAGGGCAAAGAGCCCTTTGATACTTCGAGCATAGGTGAAACTGAAATCCTAATATGTAGGCAAGCTGCCAGCCAAAGATGACTAGGAATAACTGCTGAGATACAAAGAAAAGCAGCAGGAGAAGAGGTTGGAACTGAGTAATTTGGATGGAAAGTCTTGGCAGGAGAGAAAAGCTCTTGTAAAGCAGCAATGGCTCAGTATGCCAAAAAGACTATTTAGAATTTAATTTGAATAGAATTTAATTTCAAACATTTGCAAGAGGAAGTTTTTCACTGTTTTTTTTTTTTCCTTCTCACATGGTGTTTCAATAGAAAACAAGGGGGTATTTTTGCCATTTTAAATTTTTTTTTCTCTTCTCAACATTTTCTGTGGTGTCCCTTCATCCAAGACACACTCTTTGGGTAAAAAACTAGGGGACGGGAAAAGAAAAAAGGAAAGGAGAAAAACAAAATTAAAATTATTGACAACATAAAGGTTAATAAAAAAAAAAAAGTGGCATATTCTTACTTTTTAAAGATATACTTAATTCATAATAAAACGTCGAAAAATCAACACTTATAACAATAAATTACAATGTGTGAAAGTTGTTCATTAAATTATGTGTTGATTTTTCAGTTCCTAACCTAAAACTTAGGTTAAAAAATCTGAATCTTAAGGGAAACAGAGCAGCCTTTTGGGTAAGTTATAAGGAATGAACAGGATACATGCTGGTATTAGTTATGTTTTTTACATAATTCCAGATTATAGTTTTGTGTTTAACTTAAAATTACAGTGAACAAAAAACATCATAGGGTAAATTCGAAACTGAACAACAAAAAATTTTGGAGGACTAGTTAAACATAATTTACCATCAGAGTGGATTAAGTTTTTCAAAATGAGTCCTAAGTTCTACCCTGGTTTGACTCTGCTAAATAGTTTTTTAGAGGTTTGAATGATGGAACAGCAGAAGGCTTGCAAATATTTTGTCACAGATTTCAAGACAATAAGGAAGAATTTATGACAGCAGCAAATCAAACCCCAACAACTGTTGTAGAAGGTGTTAAAGATTGCGGTATTTTAGCCAGACCAAGTCAATTCTCTTTCAAAATATTGTTACAGCATATTTAAAAGAGAAGTTTTCTGACTTTTCCAATATTGAAGAAGTCATGAACAACAAAAAAACCAAGGCATCCTAAGTGAGAAGTGACTGTAGAAGATGCTGTTCATAGGTTTCAGACTATAATGAGAACTCCAGCTTCAGCACAGGAGGGTAAGTACTCCCACTGCTCCTTGCAGGGACTAGGTCACACATAAAGCCCCAGCCACTACACACACCAGCCTCAGCATCAAAGTGCTGAGCACTGAAACACCCTGGATATTGCCCACAGAGCAGGACTTAAGGCTGTCCTTTTAAGGAAAGCAGGTCAGAGGGGTCTTTGACCCAGTCAGGTTGTTACTTTATTTAATAACACAGAATGAAAGCGTGACATTTAAGAGGACAAGTTAAAGTTGGAAACCATACCTTGTCCCAGTCTGTGTTGCACTATGTGACATGCCAGTTCCTGACTCACACACCTACACACAGACTCAGGAGCAAACAGAGACTCAGACTGAGACAGCTGAGGGAAGGACCACCAGCACTGAGTGACCTCCATCCTGCTTAAGGAATACACCTCTACCATTTCAATACTGAAACTGGAAAGGGCAAGAGGGTCTGCACATACAAATGGACCATACAAGGATTACAAGGGCAGAATTTAAAAGAGGTCATAACAGCACACAGCCGTGTTATTTACACTGCTTCTCTGATCCAATGCTGTTTTGGAGCAAGAAAGGCCAGCCTTGCTACAAGGTCTGCACAAGGTCACTGAAATCAACACACTTAGCTGAATTCTGCTGATGCTTAAGCCCCTCAGGTAAAGCCTCCAAAGACTCCTCTTTGAAGTCCTCTCTTGCATTAGTCTAGAAGCCATAGGTAGCAACAAAAACACGTTCTGGCAGAGAGTCTTCAAGCATACATAATTCACTAGACACACTATACAAGTTCTAACAGCTTTTTGCAGGACTTTTCCCTGTGCCAGTCAGGCCACAGCTAGCTCTGCAGAGGGGGACTGGGTTAATTAAAGCAATTACAGAATGCATTCTACTTATACTCTCATAATGGCTATTTTTGTAATTAAAACTTAAATCCAAAGCTCACAGAGATTAATGATGAGCTCATTTCCATTTCAATAGAGTTATCATGACTGTAGCTGTTGACAATTTGTAGCGTTACTTAATTCACAGAAAACAAAGTCCTATTGAAAATGTCCTGTCCTTCCACTTACTTGCAAGAAAAACTTCCTCTTTTTTTCAGTCTTAAAAAAAAAAATTCAATGTTTTCAAGTAATACCTGGTTAGACTCCAGTTCCCAAAAACTAGACAAATATGCATTGTTCCAACATTTGTATTGTTTACATGTTGTGAATGAAGCTTTGTGCATATATGGTAATTAGTAAAACACTGAAAGTCAAATTCCCTGGCACTGTGTTTTGCACCAAGTCTGGTCCTCAGTCCCTCCCCCCAACAGCTCCTACAGTGCAGTAGCCCCCCAGCAGAATGAACACAATTTTGCTGTAGCCCAGTGTTGCTCTGTCAAACAGGGACTTCTGCAGGACACCAGACTGAGGAGCCACGACCCCTGTGTGCACGTGCTCAGCTGTGTGATGGAAATAACCCACCCCATTTACAGGAGAGAAGGCAAAGGCAGGGGGGCACAGAGAACAAAAATGGAAAAACAGCAGTCAGAGAGAAGTCAAAGAAAAGCTGGAGGAGAAAAGAAAGAAGCAAGTTCCTCATAACAACCCCTTGAGTACAAGCTATTTATTTTGAACCAGTACACCTGTGATTCCACATTCCTCCATATCCAAATAAAAAACTGTAACTTGAGTCTAAAGCATACACTTGTGTGTGTCAGAATAAATGCAGAGTCTAGACCAAACCAAACCAAACAAAAACAAAACCACAAACAAACACACAATAAACAAACTACATAGAAAAAAAATATAAGAAACCCAAAGAGAAAAATATTTACACCCTCCAAGACACCTAAAAAGACCTTAAGCAGACAGTGGTGGCTGCTGAGAGAAATTCTTCAGATGTCCTGGCAACAAGGGAGCAGAAGGAGGCGGTAAGTCTCATTCACTGCCACGTGAGTGCATGTTGCTGGCACTGAAGGTGGAAAATTTGGTAAGAAACATCTGTAGCTTTGTGAAACCATGTTAGGCTTTGAAAGGAGCAGCATGTGTAGGAGGAAGAGCAGGCAAGTCTTCTCTATAACAGTTCATAAAAAATCTGTGCACGCAGTTCTGCTCTGCAGCAGCACCCCACAGGCCACTAAATATAAGCCTCTATCTTGGAAAAGAAAAACATTTCACCAGCATTAAATCACTAATATCTACAGAAATTGCCTAAATACAGAGTATTCTATACTCATGAGAAGTCAGAAAGCAACTCAATGTCCTTGAGAATACAGAATGCAAACTTCCACAATGGCAAACACATCTCAAGTGGCCAAGTAGAGCAATTTCAATTGAATCCCTTTTCCAAAATTTATAAGGGAGACTCCACTGACAATGCTTTCTCCAGCTCTCTGCATTTCCTATATTCCAACCATCTTTAACATGAAATAATGAACAGGATGAAGGAGGTGAATGGGGAAAAACTTTAATATTTTTTACAATGTGAGAACTGGAAATAATCAGATGAAAGCTGTATTTCTACATACGGCAATAAATGGACCTCATTGCCACAGGATGCTGCGAGGGCTAAAAGAATTTTTTTAAAGGCTCAAAGAAAAACCACCCCAAACCCAATGCTTAAATTAAAGTCTGTAAGAACAAAACATACTTGTGTATACAACCTTGCAATCATGACCCTCACATGTCACTGTCATATTTTCTGAAAAACCCTTTTGCCAGGATTTCTTCTCCTGGGAAACTGAGAAGCCTCAGAGAAAAATGAAAACAATAATTATCAGATTGCTTCTCCTGCGTTTGCTGCTTTGGAATGTGGTTTGGACATTGTTTGCCAACTGGTCATTGTTTCATTGGCTTCATGTGAATTGTTTTAACCTAATGACCAATTACTGTCAGCTGTGTAGAGGCTCTGGAGAGAGTCACAAGCTTTTCATTATCATTCTTCATATCTGTCTGTATCCCTTCTCTATTCTTTAGTATAGTTTCAGTATAGTATTCTTTAATATAATATCATAAAATAATAAATTAGCCTTCTAAGAACATGGGGTCAGACTCATTCATTTCCTCCTCCGACAGGGGACCTAGAAAATACCACAGTCACAGATGGTCAGAGGGCAGATCCAGTTCAAGAGGTGAACTGCTGTAATCTTGTCCCAAGGACCCATTGTTAGGCACACACATGCAGAGCAGAGACAAGCTACCTGGCTAAGCTGATCAGTGTTTTCATCTAGTACAACAATCCTTTGTACGCCACTGCCTCCTCCCCTCTCCCACTGACCAACACACCTCTCCCTTCAGCTCTATCTGTACATGCCAGGTTTAACTCCCTGTGGAGGGACACTTCCCCAGGTGGGAGCCAGTGATGGGAACAGTACAACATGAAGATGCCAATGCTGAATTTGAAAGCATTGATGATCAGTTCATTAAACCCCCTTCTAAATAATCTTGCAGCAAATGCACAGCCTGCTTAACTCTGTAGAAAACAGATGGTAATCACATAAACCTGCACCACCTGAGTTAATTCACCACTATTTCTGCAAGGTCAGGATGTTTCGTAACTCATCATTTCAGCATGAAATGGAGGGGAGAGACATATAGACTGGTTTCATCTACAAATTAGAAAAGTAAAATCTAGTAATTCCCAAGAAGTTCAGTGTGCAACACTGTAGCTCTCCCATGTGTGACAGGTAACATTAGATCAGCTCTGACACCAGGCTTTACTTCATTGTCACAGCTGCGCACGTCTGCACAGAGCAGCTTTGTGGCTGTCTTCAGTAGCTGAAGGAACAGAATTTTTCCTTCTCTCACTGTTTCCAAAACGTCCCTATAAATTAATAGTTTTTTTTAGAAACTGAGCAACAAGAAGCAGCAACTTAAGCTGTAAAGATGAAGTAGGATCTAGCTGAAAAGACCCCAAAACTGTGACTACAAATAAGCAATATCTGAAAGCTGTTACTGAAACTGCTGTTTATATTTTTATTCCTTGTGTGCTGGGAATACACAAACACAATGTAAAACTACAGCTTTGCATTTGATAACTGCAAATACAAGGATGTACATAATATATTATCTATTTAGTTCCAGGGTATAGTAGACATTAAATTTATGTTATTGTGTTTCTCTTCTTTTTTTAGGTCATGCAGTAATTTCCGCACAGAAACACATCTATGCATGATCTAAACAATGTCCATGCTTATCTAAATTCAGAAGTGGATTGCTGATAATAAAATGTATCAGATTAAATTATACCCAGACTAGTTTTCATTTAAAATAGATCCCAGTGAAAAAGTTTGCTTTGATGGAAATCTACAGATTGGCAAGTGCAAATGTCATCCTATCCTCAAGCAACCTTGTACAAGAATAGTATTTCTAATGATAAAATACACTCCCTGCTGTCCAAATCAGCACAGAATATATCACTTTCCTTTCATAATACAAAACTTAGGGAAAGCTGCCCTCATTGTGGTTGCCTACCTCCATCTAGTGATCAGAAGAGGTACATAAATTAACTCTACAACAATGATTAATCATTTGCCACTGGTGAATAAAACTTACAAATCCTAAAACTCTGTTACTGTTAATTTTCAAGTGGTGAAGGAAGTTTCTGGATTCTAAGAAAACCCAGAACAGACCTCCAGCATGCTGAAAGATATGTTAGCACATTTGTGCAAGCAGGATGTGCATCGCGTACAGAGTCCTGGACAGGCTGGAAGGGTGGGGTGTCAGGAACAGCATGAAGTTTAACAACAAAAAAGGGCAAGGTCCTGCACCTGGCCCAAATAATCAAAGAGCCCAGTCCAGGCTGAGATCTGTGGGCTGAGGCTCACAGGGATCCTGGTGGGACAGGAGCCAAGTGAGCAGCGCTGCAGCAGCGATGGCAGAGCAGGTCCCAGGGTGCAGCACAGGGGCATCACCAGCAGTGCTAGGGGCGTGATCATTCCACTCTCCTCAGAGCTTGTCCGGCTGCACCTGGAGCTCTGTTTCCTGTTCAGATCCCTAAAAACGACAGAGAGGGGGTCTAGAGGAGGGCCATAAAAATAACCAAAAGTCTGGAGAACTTGCCTGGTGAGAAAAGACTGAAGGAGTAAGATCTTGTCTTTCTAGAGAAGAGAAAACTTGAGGGTCTCATCACAATATTCTATTACTAAATGTGTGGCTCCAAAAAGAACAGAGCCACACAAAGAGGTCAAGGGGCAAAGACTGCAAGCTGCATTTAGAAACAGATTTATCTTGATATGAGAAAAAAAATTTTCCTAATTAGAAAAACTTATCACTGGAAAAACCTCCCCAGGGACATATTGGAGTCCCCATCACTGGAGGTTTTCAAGACATGACTGGACAGAATGCTACATAATATCATCTAGGCTCCCTTGTTCAGTAATGCTTGGACCAGATTCCTTTCTTTGGAAAGCAGTGACACTGTGCCAAGAAGGCACTGAAAGAATTCTGTATTCTGCAGTTCTGCAGTCAGCAAAAAGGAGACATAGGAGAGTGAGAAAAAAAAAAAAAAAAAAGGAGTATATGAATTGAATTAATAACATGAGTTCTATTTAAAAGCAAAAAAAAAACGAGCTGCTCCTTTGGAGCCAAGTATAGTATTCTAAAAACAGGCAATCATTTCAGAACCTAAAATGCTACAGGGAATTTCTTGGTTTAGTGTCGTGGTTTGACCGGAAATGGGACATCTGGGATATTTTGTTTTGCTGTGATTACCAATGGGTAATTGGAATTTAAGATGGGCACTTAGTTTGACCAGTGGGACATTTGGATCCGCCTCTTGAGACTACGAACTCAAGGGGTTAAAAGCAGGGCTCTTGGCCTTCGGAGCTCTTGGGATTTCCGGCGTGAAGAAGTCTCTCCCCCGGCCCAGTTGCTGGCTGGGCTGGGGGAGGGGAAAGCCACGTGGGCCATCTACGGTAGGCCCGGGTTCGGAGGAAGGGTGGCAGACCCTTGAGCGACCAGTTTATTCCCCCCCCCCCCAGAGAATGCAGCCCCTGCTCGAACTGTATATCTTGAAACTTGATATCATGTGCCGGCAGGCAGCACGGCTGGGAGGAGAAAGGGGGGGGCAGCGGGCAGTCCGGCCGCCTGGCAGAGCTTTAACCCTTCGGGGAATGAAGGCTTCGCAGAACATTGCCTTTCCTGGGAAAGGGACAGGAGTGGAAGATGAAGGAAGAAAATTAGGCCAGTAAGGAGGGTCTGGCAAAGGGAGAAGAGAGATGTTGAAGGAATGGAGGAAGATGGAGTGGCAGTTTTTGCTGGACTCTTTTTTGTTGTATTTCCATGGACTGTTTCCTGGTGATGCAGAGGCTGTATTGCAGGGGGAAGCGGAGGCTCGGCGTCAAGAGAGTTTGGTTTTGAGACCCCTCGGCCCCAGGGGGTATAGAAGACATGGGGGGGACAGAGGTCCCAGGATTGTGACTGTACTCTGCTTGGAACGAGACGAGGCATTCTTAAAAGGCCCTGAAGGCAGGCCCCTGCCCCATCCCATGCCAGGTGGTGAGAGCACCTCGGCATGGAAAGGAGATGTCACGAGATAGCAAGATACCGGGCGGATTGCTGATTGTGACAAGAAGTCCGTGGCACAAGGAAGGACTCCGTCTATCCCTTATGAGCTGAAGATTTGATTTTTTTTTTTTTCCAAAGGGTGGTGCCAGACCGAGTGTGGATAATTTTTGGGAAATGTAAATGTGTTTGGGAATTTGGTGGGAGGAGGATAAGGAAGTGTTTCTGTGTAGTTTCCATTCTCCTTGTTTTTTTCCCTGTGTGTGTGTAGGTTAGTAATTGTGTGTGTAGTTTAGTAATTGTGTGTGTAGTTTAGTTAATAAACTTCTCTTTATGTTTAAGTTGGAGCCTGCTTTGCTTATTTCCTGGCCACATCTCACAGCAGATATCAGGTAAAAGGTATATTTATGGGGGCCTTGGCTTTGCCAGGCCTAAACCATAACATTTAGACAGACTGCAGATGATTGTCCCAAACGTCATTAGAGGTCAGCACTAAGCCTTCCTGAAAAAGAACACCCCTTTCTTGCTGGGGGCATGGACCATGAATATTCAATATTCAGAGCAGCATCTACAATACAACGTTTACCCACAGCAAAACAACAGCACAAGTACTATACAAGACACAAAGCCTTTAACATAGTGGGATTTTATGCATATTTCTCCAAAAGTGTGGCTTTTTTTTGTGTATAACCAATAGCACTAGAAGATTGTTGATCCACAGCTCAAACATTATATGCTCAGAAATATATCTAACTCTTGTACAGTGAAGTTTTATTTCAATGGAATTTTTAATTTAATTCCCTGTAGATGGTATTTAGAGATTTCTGCATAAGTTATAATTTACTCATATCTTTGCTTTTTACTCCCTTCTGCCATTTAGAAATATTGATAAATTTCTTCAGCATCCACTCATCTCTTTAGCAGAGCTCCAGAAAGACCATTAGGGCACAGAGAAATGTTTGAGAAAAGTACTTCCTTGGGGAAAAAAAGGAAAAGGAAAAGGAAAAGGAAAAGGAAAAGGAAAAGGAAAATGTTATGAGGAAGAGCAGAAAAAGAAAAAGAAAGGCAAAGGATGTGAAGAAAGAAATATATAATCAGCTCTTACTTTCTTTGTGTCCACAAGCCAAAATCACCCTTTAAACATTCTGCCTGGGTGGGCATGCAGGCAGTCTCTGAGAGAGAAAATTTGTTTCATTTGCACAGCATGGATTGGCCACAGACTCATTGCACTGCTGCAACAGCCTCTGAGGGGTTAGAGCAGCTCCCTGTGCTAGTTATCAAAGCAAAAAGACATCCCCCTACAGATCTGCCCCAAAGCTTGCACAGCACACACCATGCAGGAAAAGGCCCAAGGCTAATAACTCTGTTCTATATTTATCCCTGTGGCCTTATGCTTTGCTCTGTCACCCTAAGAAAGTCATGTAAAGCCCTGTGACTCAGATATAGCTGACTGATAAAGCTCCCTGTTATCTCCCACTTCTAGAAACATGCTGTTTATTTGGTGTACAGTAGCCCTGGCTACACAAGGCAGACTCCCATGAACAGAGCAAAATCTACAGTCTTCTATCCTTCTCCTTCATTTGCTATGTCATTCACAATCTGCTTGCAAAGCAGCATCTCTGCAATAAGGAGAAGTGAGCAATTAAATCCAGCTAAAAAGTTTGTTTGGAAATTGTTGCCTATGGTGCCCATGTACAGTCACATAAATCTACTCTCAGACCTGGCCCTTAGGTAAAATCTGTGCCTGAATGTCTTGACTGATCCGCTAACAAGAAGATATGGTTTGTTACCAGATTAAGGTTATTTTAACTGACAAGGAATTTAAGAAGACACCTTATCCTCTACTTTCCCTACAGGAACTCAGATAAATGCCTCTCTCCACAAATTTCATTCATTTAAGAAAGCAAAAGGTGTGACAAACATGTGACTGCCACTCTTGCATGTAACACAAAATAATTTATAGAAAGCTATGGCAATCAGATGGTCATGCAAATTTTAGTACCAAGATGAATTCCTGGCCTGCTCCAGAGAGAGTGCAAATCCCTTACCACCCTCACTTAAGCAATGTAATACCACCTCAAGGAAAGAGAATGAATATAAAAAATGGTTTTTTTCTTAAACCCCCAAAACATGACTGAATAGGCAAACAGACAGACAACGAGTACCAGAACCGCATTTCTTAGCACCAAGATGGACACTCTTTAACAGCATCCATTCAGAAGGTCTGCTGATGGATCAAACCTGCCCACAACACAAAAAAAAGGACATCAACAAGCATCTAACCTCTGTTAGCTACAGCAACAGCTTTGCATTTTTCTTTAGAACAAAAACATATTTGTCTCAAGGTATGTGCTTTTTTTTGTCATATAAAAGTTCATTTTAATCAAAATTCTCAACGAAATTCTCAGTTACTTACTGCTCATTTATGCAACAAAAAAACTCGACCAGTTAATTCCACATTAAGCTGATCCTTCTGCATGATTGGCTGGATTATTCCTGTGAGACTTTTTTCTGCCCACACAGACTTCCCCAGGTAGTTCTTCCAAAGCCCAGGCCACTGCTTACCTCCTCTGGGGTGATGGGATAATTGCTTGGTCCCAAAATCATCACAGCCAAGCCCCATCTTGGGCATCATACACTGCTGGTCCTTTTATCCCATACCTCATGGCCCTTTTCACAGGTTATTTTGGAGTAGCAACTGAGCTTATGGCACCTTAGCCCACTGAACTCAGGAGTTTCTGGAATTCTGGCACCTTTTGTTTGGGAAGCGTGGGATTTCATACTACCCAAAAAATGTACCTTCATACATTTCATCTAGATGTTCATCCCTGGAATTTCATACTACAGATTTCATGTCAGGATAAGCGAAGATAAGAATGAAGTTGCACATTGGCACTGCATATCAAGGTTCTAAAAAAACAGGAACTGGTAGAGGTGAGACTGAACAGGCCAAATACCAGGTATCTTGGGTGTCTAAAGTTCAGCTTTGAAGTGCCTTCTGTGCTGCTTTAGATCTATTGTAGGCCAGGGCTAGTGGCAATGTTCACAAGAAAAGGTGCAGCAGAGTGCCTTCAGTAGAATGAGTGCTATGAATAAAAACACTGATTTTAAAACAAAATTTCATGAGCACTTGTTTATACATTTAAATAGTATGACACTAGTTGAAGTACTGCAATCTTGGGTTAGATGTTACTATTTGATTAAAAAAAAGACAATTTGTTGAAGCTGCGGCTTTTGCAATCAATTTCAAATTAACATGTGATTAATGCTGAGGAATTGTAGCACTTAAAGATTTACTACTTACAGTGTCTTTAGTAAATTAATCACAGATATACTGATCTACCCAGTCACTGAATGATGCCAGTAAGTACAATCCTTACTTGATTAGCCTCTGTTACTGGAATAGGTTTTTGTTTCAATCACATATAATTCTCATGGAGCGAGCCATTAACAATAGATTCAAATTTTTTCACCTTATTTGCATTAGTTTTCTTTAAAATTTGTTGTGTGTAATTCATTTTCCTCCTATTTCTACCAGTTTATCTGTTGTGCTATTATAAAAACAATGAGAATTATATATTTTCCTCCTCTTCTTCTAACCAAGTGATTTTTTAAATTAGATTTCCCTGTCATAATAATAATAAAAACAAACAAACAAAAACAAACAAAAATCTTACCACAGGCAACAGGGACAACAATTTCTGGGATAAAAATGCAAGATTTCAACTATTTTACTAGTTTAAAAAGTATCAGGAATTAAAAGCAGCTTATTCTGCTCTTACCTATACTGCACATTATTTCTGAGATTCCTCTTAAAATCCACAATAAAAATATTCTTCTTGAATTCAGTGTTAAACAATGGGATCATAGAAATTAATCCACCTGCATGGATATCTTTAAAGTTAATAGAGATTTCTGTTCCAAAATGGAAAAAAATATTCACATGCATAATGGTCTTAACTTCTGAAAAACACCTTCTTTAGTATTCTGAATTGCTATGTACCTGTAAGTTTCCTTTGGTGGAAAAAGAAAATCCTCAAAGCAATTCAGACTACATTTGTAACCAAATTTCTGCTAGAACCATCCACTTCTAAATGTTGGTCATACTCATGAAGACTTGCAGACATCCCTAAAAGGACAAATGCAGGGTTTCAGGATTCTTAAGACCCTATATTTTACCCACATAACAAAAAATTATGTTAGAACTCTGCCAAAAAGGTCAGACTTTGCAAAACCCATGGAGATCAATATCTGGAGCCCATCATTAACACAGCTACAATCTTAATCCTCCAAACCAACAAGCCATGTTGAACTCTTTCCATCAAGGTGCTAAGGCATTTAATCAAGCAGTCACAAACATCACTCATTAAATTTGCATGTCAAATACTTATAAATAATCAATCTTACTTCTCTACAAGCTGCATTTACAATGGCTATGTCCTGCCCCAGACAGGTTGCTACATCTCCTTTCCTTCTCCACAGCTTGCCAGGGCCTTGCATGTCAGCTGCTATTTATAGCTACAACTTCTCTCTTTTCTCCTTAAGGAAGCTGCAAGTTCTTCGACAGTTAATGAAAATCGATCAGACAATCAGACTGTTACCTCTTTCATGTACATAGAAAGCAGTTATTCAGCTAAAAGGGCAAAAAAAAGGGGGGGAAACAATCTGCCAGCTCTTAAAACACATTTCCTGGAAAAATCAAATTCTAATTATAATTTGACCTCCTTCCAAAGCGTAAAAGTAGCTGCCTCAAAGCACCAACCCCTTAGTAAGAGTCAAGAGTTTCTACAAAAATACAGTACACATTGAAATTTGTTCTTGCTCTTGAATTTAAAGCAGGATTAGGCCTGTGGTGTACTGCTGAGGCTGATTTTGGCATGTTTTGATATCGCTTCTCGTTCTGAGTAATTCCACAAGATGAACACAAGAAATTTATTTATTTTCCTATTCCTCCTTTGAGCTTTTGGACTTTAGGCATTCCTCTTCCTAAGGCTTGTTTGCCCTCAAAGGAATAACTGATTCTGCATTCCACAGATCCAAAGCAGTAAGGAGAAAACTAGAGAAAGGACTTAGAAGGAAAATCCCAAAACTAGTTTGCTACAAATAGAAACCCAATGTATTAGTAGATGAAGACTGCCTCATTCCATGTGTCTGTCTCACCCTCATCTAGACACTGAAATGACTGAGCATGGTAATGCCTTAAAAGCAAAAGGTACAAATGAGTTAGCCAAATAAAGTTTTCTGTATTTCTTCACACTACTGATTTCTCTGGAATTTTCTATATGGCAGCATTACCTATGAAAACAGAGCCTCTCTAGTTTTCTGACCATTTTGTGCCTAGTGCTGCATATTAAGAAAGGGGAAAGGCAAGGGGATGTGTGATTAAAATGAAAATACTTTTATTCACCTCAGAAATATTGCCATTTCTTTCTTTTGATGCCCCAGTTTAAAGGAAGGAAAAAGACAAGTGGGTGCCTGCTGCTGCAGTGCTTTTGTTATCACCACAGTAGCTGCCATAATTGCACTTTCAACGTCTGTGTCTGCCTCCACCGCTGAGACTGTTACTAAAATAATTACAGCAGCATTGACTTTTCTAGCCTTTTTCTAAGCCTTGTCTGTGACATGCATTTAAAGTGTTTTACTCTACCTGCTTCCAGGCAAAACCAGGCACTTTACTTGCAGGGGAGTAACAGGCCCGAGAGAGCTCTTGATTCCTATGCAACATTTCCAGCTTGAGTGAGGAGCAAGGCAGGGCACAGGCAGGACCTGTGCACTTTTCTTCACTGCTTATGGCCTGGGGAGGGCACAGCTGGGTCAACACATTCACTCCCTGGTTGCTGCTGGTGGCATCAGAGAAAGGCCTGAGCAAGGGAGAACCGAGGGATGAGTCGGATACCCCACTCGGCACGTGAAGAACTGCTGGGAGGAACTCAGTGCCATCTCTTGTCGCTTAGCTTACGTAATGCCAAAGGTCTCTTTGGGCCCCTAACATGCAGAAATACAAATTTGAGTAGTTAATGACAAAGTGGGAAATCAAAACACTGGAAACATCTCCAGCTTTCTCTGGTTCCTCAGTACATGAATCATCTTATCTGTGTTCCAGACTGCAGAAGCCTTGGGTATATGACCTAAGAAAAATCTGAAGGTGCATTTAACTCTGCAGCAAGAGATCCCTAATCGTCTGTTAGGAACCTTAATTAAATAAAGAGGCATAACTCCCATTTAGAATATAAGTTATATATGCTCTTCCAAAATTCATACGCTGGACTTCGACGTTTTCCAGTACATGTAGATGTGGAACCTTAAGTCCTTGATTTACTGGTGGACTTGCCTCAAATCCATCCTTAATAATATTATGTCTCTATGGTCCTATGAATGAATTCACAGACAAGAGAGAGTAAACTGTCAAACAAAGTGATATTTTTCTGCTTTGCCTTAATTGAGCTAATAATTAGAGATCCATGAAAGTGAACAGTTTTGTTAATATTATCCCATAAACAGATAATCATAATTTTGTGCCATTTTACTGTCCAGAGGTACCAGTCGATGAATTGAGAAAATGAAAGAAATTCAGTTTGATCTGAAAATAAATGAAAAAGCCTATTAATTTGTTAATGTTACAATGCTTGGTTAGAATAAAAATAAAATTACACAAGTAATTTGAAATATTTTGAAAACTAAAGCCTTCTCACTTGGTATTTGAAAGAGTTACCTATAAATAATATGAATACACTTGAATACTTGTGTGGGTCAGTTTTTACCTCAGGCCACAAAACTAATCATGTAATTCTGAGATTGGGACACTAGTTTGACTCTTGTGGTGAAGATACCAGAGGGTTTTTGTTTGCCTGGTTGGCTGATTTTTTTGGTCAAATCAGGTTAAGCAGAGCAAAGAAAAGGCTTTTCTTTTTCCTAGAAAATGGAAATTCAGAGCATACTATGAAATGGATTAAATGCCAACAGTACATAAAAAATCTACCTACTGAGAGAACAGTACATCTGTAGAGGTCATCATACACAGTTGACATGTGCTAAGAAGCAATAATCTTTGTAAGTGATATTACTTTGGAGATAATTTATGCTATTTTGCAGAAGAACAGCTGGTAGTAAAGACAAGTAACCAGTTTGCTGCTCCAGCTCTTCAGGCATGAGCTCTTTTATTGATTTGCTCCAATAGGGAGTGAATAGTTGTTCAGACTGAGGGATTCACAAGTCATGGTACATTTGGGCTTAAGAATTCCTAGTTTAATATTTGAATACATGAATATTTATAGCAAAGAATATAAAGTACAGTGGGGAATAACAACTTATTCCAAACTTCTCTGTACATTTTAGTTCCTTTTCTTTTTTTTGCCCAGGCATTACAAGTGCCTATTAAGAATTTGATATATCTTGTTTCTTTTAGTGCTACCCAGGATTTTTAAGAGACACCTCATCACTCATTGATTTCTGGAGCATGAACACTCACTTGATCAATGTCAAATAATAAAGGTTGCCATAGTTCTGTCTTAGCTGACATGAAAATAACTAATGATTTCATTAACAAAATAGATTAAAAGCAGTGATAATCAGTGACAGCTCATTCTGTAGTGGCATCTGTATTGATGCATCTCTGGCACCTGAAACACCAGATAATTTTGTTTTATTAAATGGAGTTAAAAGAGATTGACATGATCCTGTTTCCTTTAGGCACCTTCCAGGGAGCTCCTTCTAACACTGTTAGTAGAATGTCAAGCCCAATACTATTCTCATAATGAAATGTCATTAACACTGCATTTCAACGGTAGATTACCATGAGGTATCTGAAGGGCTGCTTATTTTAGATTCAATTTTATTTCCTGTTTATAATATTAATATAAAACATATCTGGAAGCTTTTCTTTATCTTGAAGCTGATTACAACCTTTGTACCTTCCAAGTATGAAATCACACATTTTCACTTCTGGTAGAAGCACATCTGTGTGTCAGGTGCAGGGCTTTGGGATGTGACTGAGAGCCACACATATCCTGAGACCCAAGTGAAAATTAAATTAATCTGTGGAAATTAGTTCAAATGGTGTCTAGACATTTGGAGTGTCTAAGGTTAAGAGCAGCAAATGCACAGGTTATGATCCCAGCAATTCAATGAGATACTCAGATCACAGTATTCTGATTCTAATATATTGCAGCCTCGGATCTGACCTGCTTCAGCCATCATGAGCATGAGTCAGTGGATTGTCTGGGCACAGGCTAGGAGTTCTACTGTACAGCACTGCAATATTAAACAGATTTCTCTTGGCTGCTCTTCAGAAATAAATGAAAAATTTGAGATGTAATATAACTTGAAAAAAGAGTCAATTTAATAATGATGAGAACTGTTCCCTTATGTTAACTGAGTATCAGACTAAAAAAAGAGAGCAAGTCATCTTGCAATCAATTTTTAGATAAATTTTGCTATTTTAAAGACTCTGGCATCTGCAATACCTCTTACAAAAGCAAAAAAAATATTTATAGAAATCATACACTACATAATACAAAACCAGAATGCAATCCCTAGCAATTTTACTAATTCAGGGTCATCTATTTAGGTATGGATGTTGACACACATTATTATAGTGATATCCATTGGACCCAAAACATCTTAAATTGTCCTAAGTTCCTTGATAGAACATTATTTGGCAAGAAAAGTCCAGCATCTGATGTTTAATATTCAGTATATCAGAAGTTATCCAGTGTATCTAGCAGATAAATTATGGCCAGTTACAGTTGACTTTGGTAGATAGACTCTTATGAATTTTTAGCAACAATCAGCTAAATGCAATTTAAAAAATGTGAGTCTTAGAACATTTGCCTTTTAACTGACTGCAAGTAAGTCAAGACATATCCACTTAGTTTTCATAAGTGCCTGATGTTACCACTGCAGCAGAGCTATGAAGCAGAGGAAAGGTTAGTAGAGAGGCTACGGGCAACCTACAACAGCTGAGAACATTTTCAAGTCTGTGATGAGAGCTGAAACTCAGGAGCAGTCCCAGGTCAGCATCAGAACCACGTAGACTGCAAACTTGATCTTTGACATCAGCAGGAGAAAGCACCCAGCACACTGTGACTCAGTCTGAGCTGGCTGAGGCTTCTTGCAGCAGCTGTACAAGGGCCAGTGGCCACTGCCCACCCTGTTCCAGTCTGAGTGGTGGGAAACCATGTGTTTTCAAGACCTGAGAGTCCCAGGGAACCAGTGTGCAAGGAACAGGCATCTGGGGCAACACAGCTGGGAGAGGCTGGGGGCAACTTTCAAACATCAGCTGGGAAACCACAAGAAAGAAGCAAACTGTGTTAAGAAAATATTTAAAAAACCCCCACGTGGAGCATATAGCCAGGGGAAAGAAGCTTCATGCTGATGGCCTTCATAGGCCTAGGGAAGGCTCTGGAATGCCCTTGTTTTACTGAAAGAAAATCTAAGTATGGTTCTGATCCAACTGTTTTTTCTCCAAAAATATCAGACAAAATGAAGGTGAGCCATTCAGAGCATTGGGATTACAGGATGCAGCACTGCAGGATATGCACATCAAGAGATAAGCCTAAAAACAGCCAGACTGGCCGAAAGAAAGTATTCACTCCACATAAGGTTCTACCTGCCCTTATTAACTAACATTTTTGGAAAACAGCTCCCTGTAATTGCATTGAAAGAGGTATGCAGATAAGTCTCACTTTCTCTACTAGGCAACAGCATAAACAGCTTGTCCAAGGTGACACAGAAAGGATGAACTGAACCCACCTCTTTTAAATCTTATAAAACCATATATCATTTTAATGAACTTAACAGTTGTGACACCACTCTTCATCTTTCACTGATGCTACAGTTGCTGCTCGTTATTACCTTTTGAAAATTTCCCACTCTGTTTCCTTCCTCTAGTTGAATACAACTCTGGCAGTAAAACTCAACTTAACATTTAGTAACAGGACAAGGGAGAATGGCTTCAAACTGAGAGTAAGTTTATCTTACATACCAGGAAGAAATTGTTTACTGTGAGGGTGGTGGGGCACTGAAAGAGGTTGCCCAGGAAGGTTGTGGATGCCCCATGCCCAGAAGTATTCAAGGCCAGGTTGGATGGGGCTCTCAGCAGTCTGGTCTAGTGGAAGGTGTACCTGACCATGGAAGAAGAGTTGGAATGAGATGAGCTTTAAGGTCCCTTCCAACCCAAGCCATTTGACAGGTTGGACCTATGTGATTTAATAGGGACTGTTGTCTCATCATATAACTAAAATAAACTTCGTTTTACTTAAGGGTTATATTGGAAATCTCTGATGTATATGGAGGAATCATGATCATTTCCAAAGGTGACAGACACAGCTTGAAGGATATTGAGGACAGGAAACCTCTCAAAATTTGCATTGCTCTAGCTTGTTACCTCTGTTCCTTGTCAATCACTTTACAATGCAGGAAGATATGAGAATAATCTTGTAATGGGTGCTGCCCCTGGTGCTATGCAGCTACATCATATCACTTGCTTTTCTAAAAATGAGATATTCAGTCCAGCATCCTGAGTGATGCTCTTTGGTGTGAGAGAAAGGTTTCTGAGTAGTTTAAACTTCAACACATCTCTAAAAGATAGCTGATTTCACATCATCTTGTGAAGTCTGCACAGGTAATGGGTCTTCTTCCACAGGACAAGTCATCATTAGCTTTAAGGATGGGCTATAAGATCTCCCAAACAATTTGGGCTGAGATTCCTTATCAAAACACGCTTTGCACACATTTCTGTCAATGGCAATTACTGAAACAAGAGAACTTTTAAGCAAAAGTCACTGAGCAATGTGAGCTTTTGAAGTGTTCTGCAAAGGTCAGAAACTAATTTCCCCCTCTTCTCAGGAGTGGATGTACTTGAACTTACTGTAGCACTGGCATGTTCCTGACTCCTGATTCTGCCTCCACTAAGGTGAAAATTCCCCCAGCCAACGAAGCTGTAGAGAATTGTACACATCAAGAACACATGGCACGTGAACTGAGGTCAGGGGAGGAGAATGAGCAAAGACTGAAGTTTGATTGTTGGCATTAATGTATAAATATAGGGCATACAGTGAGAAAGCATCTGTGTATCACAAACTGCTTGTCTTTTATTTCTCTGGCTATTTTAGCCAGGCACAAGAAATCACAGCAACCTCAAACCTAATATAGGGGGAGAAACTGACAACTTTCTATGATGTCTCAGAGACAAAATATTTATATCTATGAAACAAAGATTCAACAAACAATGCTAATAATTGAGAGTACTAACACTGAATTAAAATTTGTATGAAAAGTTTTTTCAGATGGGTACACATCATCACATAGTGAATCTAGATGTAGTGAGGGCTTTTAAGTCACATACAGTCTTCTCCTAGTAAAGTAAAAATTGGATGTAGCTACATAAATACTTTACACACCTACCCAGTTAACAAGTTTCACATACTGTCTCTACCACACATATAACCCCACTCAGCATCAAGAAATGAAAATAGAGTGAAGAGAATTAAATGAGAACATTGTGTCAAAAGGGGACTGCAGTAATAGTAAGTGATTTCCTTTGGAATTCACACCTACTTGAATGTGTAATTTTACACAGATGGAAATTTGCTGAAGTTTTATAAAGAACATCTCCATAGCAGTGATCTCATGAGGAACAAAAGAAACACAGTGGGATTTACGTGTACAGAAACTAAATCACTAAAATACTGAGCAATAAAAATTTGCATAAGCAGAGGGGTAGTACAGATATTTTACCATTCCTTACTCTTTTGCATGCTATTCACAATCTCCTGATCTTTCTCATTTAAACAGCCTCACATGGACAGGACATACACAAATGAGAACAAGTGCACTGCAGAAAAGAGGACTTGGTTGTCTTTGTCCTTGGTTCATGAGGTGACATCCCTTTATCCTAAAGTTCAGACCTGATTCATTCTGGTCAGCGTTTAAGAATGCACTGAGCTTTAAGCACATGCTTGAGTAATACTGAATTTGCCAAACTGAATTTATGTGGGCCTAAACAGAGATGATTTCCCAGCTCTAGTCCCAAGTCTCTAAAGTAAGAAACAGCTCACAAAAGTCTGTCCATACCTAAGTCACACACTGCTCAAACCACAAAGCTCAAGTGCACACCATTGTAGAAATACAGGTTCCTATTCCAGAGGGAGCAATTCATTTTCTTCTTACTATTTTATCACCAGTACCTAAAACTGACTGACTGACTTCTATGGACTACCCCCTTCTCATATAGTTCTCTTTCAAAGTGCTGTTACTGCAGTTTGACTACTAGAAACAAGAAACCATAGACAAAACTGCCCAAAACATGACTTGGTTATTATGTTTCAATTATTTTTCCATACTGTTATTTTAGAAAGCATTCAGGAAATTTTACCTTTTGATGATATACTTAGAAGGAAGAGAGGACAACAATGAATGTCAAAAATAACTGCATTTCAAATTTGCAGTTCCAACTATGAGACCAATATAGAGGGAATTAACATAGAGAAAAAAAAATCTATTCTTTTTGAAATGGTTCCTGAAGGTACAATATTCAGTTCTCGCTGATGCACAAAAAAAATGCATTTCCTTCAGACTTGACTCCCTCCACTTACTTAAATGTTTGCTTTAGATTCTTCAAAGCCATGCATGTTCACTTATGTTGCTATGCTACCAGTGTAATACCTACAGTTACCAAGGCAACAGGTAATAGCCCTGTGTGCATGTGTAACATGTCAATAATGTCAACACTCTGAGCATCGTGTTAATATATAATCTATCAACTTACCTGGAAAAATTCTAGTTTTAGACTATTATTCAGTTTTTCCAGTGTCAAATACTTTATGTTCAGATGTTTTGGTAATCCCTTGATAATGAAATATTTAATTCTACAACTTTGCCATTGCAAGTTGTCTGTGCCATTTTTGGGCTATAACTAGATATGTTTCAGTAAGTTCTGTTCTCAGTACTAGAAAACTAAGATATCGTTTCACAGTGCAAAGTATTCATGCAAGGGCTGAGTGAGGAGCAGTTTGTGTGTTAATTATTTATGGCATCCCTTGAAGGATTCTTAATTGCTGTATTCCACATTTTGGAGAGAAGAAAGCAAATTATTAGTTTCACTATTATCTCTTTGAGCCATTACAGAGCTCTGAATAAACCTCTGCTAAAAGAAATTTCAGAGACATGGAGGTACCCACCTAAGTTGTTTGGTCAGTCCCCTCCTCATCTGGGCAGAGAAGAGAAAACATAACAAAAGGTTCATGGGTTGGTGTAAGGGCAGGGAGGGATTACACATTGATTATGGGCATGGGAAAAACAGACTTCATTACCAATCAAATCAGAGTAGAATAATGATAAACAAACCCAAATCCTAACTACTCTTCCCCCTACTTCTTCCTTCTTCCCAGGCCAAACATTCTACCCCTCTCTGTCAGTGGCACAGGGGTTAGGGAAATTACTGCAGCTCCCTTTCGACATAATCTTGTCATCTTGATCATCTAGTGCAACCTCCCTAAACACATTTTTCCAGGCATACAAAAACATGTCATGTGCTGCAACAACCAGGTCTTGTACAATTTTGGCTTGCACTCCTGGAAATAAACTGCTCAAAATAATAGCAAAGTTCTGAGCCTTGAACAAGTAGAAATATGGGAGTGACATAACACCATGAACATGTGGATCTGTACAAGCATCCTTATCTCCTGTGGAATAATGAATTTCTTTTCCGCAGTTAAGAAAGAAAGGTCAACTGTCAACTTGGTACAACTACAAAATGACTGCCTGAGTCTCCAGGGAGATTCAGCAAATATGGGACAATCAGGAATGAGAGAACAGTGTGAAAACACCTTCCTTCTCAAGGTAAACACATGAGGAGAGGCTTCTGAAGGCTCACCAGTTTGGCAGGCTCTCACTACAAGAAGTTTTAAGGTAATGACTGGGGAATTATTGGCAGATCTTTTCAGAACTGCAGAATGAAATGAGAATGGAAAAAGAATTTGACGACAATATGGAAAAATCAAACCAATAAATGTTCTAAACCAGATGTTCATTCATTTGCAGAAGGGGCACATTTCCCACTCCTCTAATGAAAGCCTATTTTTTACAAGTCTCCTTAGTAATATACTTGAAAAGAGGAAAGGTATCTGACTTAATCATAAGCATCTCCAGGAAGTGACTTTTATTTGTCACTGCAGATTTGGGTTATTTACACATTTCATTACATGCTGAAAATAAAGAATACATTACCAGGATGCAATTGCGGTGGAAATGGCTGTTGGGAAAAACAGAAATTTCAGGGAGAATGAAAAATACTCAGGATATCTCTGAATGATGAACTATGTGTTCAATTCTTAGTTATACTGAAAGATGTCTGAAAACTCATCTCTCACTTGTATCTATAAATTTCAGGATTGCCTTCAAAAAAATTTGCCCAGGCTCCAAAGTATTCCCTTTGACAAAGGCATTAAATAAATCACCATCTAAGAATTTGGTTCTTGATCCATCTGCTCCAGGAACATGGTTTCAAGACAGCTGCAAATTCTGCTTATAGATGATCTATGCCCTCTTATTTTTGAGGCTGCTTTTCACATACCTGAGAAATATACAGATGTCTAAAGGATGGCAAAAGAGCAGATCAACAGAAAAGGCTGTTATCAGCTCTGACAGAAATTACTCAAAATTTTGAAGATTTGAGACTCTGTCTGGCAGAAGTGTAAGTGAATAATGTTTCACTCATTAACACTACATTCATCAAGTAATTTAAATGCCACAGGTGCGCTCAGTGCTTTCCAAAGCATACGTGAAAAACCAGTTAAGTCTCCACAGAAACAAGGAAGCATTAGACTACGCAATTTTACCCTCTAGATCAATTTTTGGATGTTATATATAAATAGAAGGAAAGTAAGTTCTTTAAAATTGTGAAGTAAAATGATTATTATAATCAACATATCCAGTGGATGTGACATTAACAAGAAGAATATCTTAGTTTGTTTATAATTTAAATAAATCCAGCAATGCTTTAAATTAACCAGGTGTCAATCTTCAAGCTGTGCTGCAGACACCATAGAATTCACAACAAAAAACAAGGATGTGTTTTAGATACAATTCCCCAGCTTTGGATCCCATTTCAGTTCAGCAAGCAAAGAACAATTTCAGAATGAATTAGCAGTGCCTGCACGCATTCTTTAGTTAAAAAAGGAAATTACCAAAAGGACAGAGTTTTAACAGCTTTATGCAGGTTGACAGTCACCACTGAATTTCTGGAGCAAATCACTACAATTTCCACTTAGTTTTGTTGATGTGCTATTCCATGGCCTTCTGACTTTTACAGACTTTCTCTGCTAAAATGATAGAGGTGTTTAACCACAGGTAGTGAGCCCCAAAATGCTCTACCTTATGAAAGAGATCTTTAGCTTTTGATCAGTGAGTGTACACCGATACAACTTAAGTAATTAAGTTAAAAATTCAACTAAATTATGCTATTAACTAGGTGGAAATATCCTAAATCTTCCACAGTTTAATTAATTTTAAAGTAACTGAATTTAAAGACACATAACCAAGAAGCCCATTTTTGCATTAACAAAAGTGCATCAAGTTTTAAATTCCATTTGTCTTACTCCCCCTGCCTTTAAACTCCTCTTGCAGTTTCAGAAACTCCTCTTGAAACAATAGATGTGCTTCTAGCTCTTCTAAGGTAATATTTGCCTATTCTCTATACCAAGACATAAAATTTGAAAATATTTTTATTTCAATTTACCTAGAAGCTGTCCTGTTGGATTTCTTTCAAAAAGCCATGATGTTCTTCACAATACAGAGGACATAAGCAGGAGCAATAAATATCAATTTTAAGTAACTCAAACACAAAGTCACACTGATAGCAGTATTTTGCACTAATATATTAAACAGCATCAAGACATTTGGCCACAATTGCCCACATTCTTTAATTATTAACATACTCTTTGGAATAATTTTGGCCCATGAAAATGCTTGGGCACAGTTCAAGGAAAAGCAGATCCGGTGGTTCTTACCAACATCCAATTTGGACTTGGCTATCCTGCTTTGAAGCAGAAAGAAAACATAGTGCTAATTACCTGCAGGCCTAAGGAACAGTCTCTCCACAAAATGAGTTACAAAACTTACATGCCTTAATATAAAAATCCAGTCTTCCCTACAGCACAAGTCCCAGGGGACTGAGACTCTGTCTCAGGACATAATAAGGGAAGCAAAAGATGCAAATCTCTCATCCTATAGCAGCCACCAATTCACAAAAAAAACCCCTAAAAAACAGAAAACCAAATCCCTATCACCTAATGACTGCAAAGTCAACTTAGGGTGCTCTTTGTGTCCTGAGAAAGCAGCCAGGAGATTCTGCAGCCCTGGGAGGTAAAAAAAGACCAATGAGTACAAAGGGACACCTGGCCTTGGGCAGGATCTCTGATCCCCCTCAAACCTCCTCTTAGAAAAATAAGCAAATCCCTACAGATTATTCAACTAAAGGAGGTTTTCCTTTACACCAAAAAGAATACCAAAAACCATTTGGAAAAGAAATGTGAATCTGACCCAGAATTCCAGTTTTCAGGGCATTTGACTGAGAGAAAGCAATTCCAAACTTGAGGCTCTGCTGCCTGGACAGCTGATCAGTTACCTTCAAGCTCTTCACTGATGCCAAACACAGAAGCAGTCCCTGTCCCAGGCAATTTTCTGTCACACTTCCCACCAGGACTTCCCCTGACTTCTTCAATCTGAAGGTCTCAGGCACACGGGCTATTTTCTTCCTCCTGGTTCTTTGATCACAAACATTCAAAACACCATTTCAGGGAAGGGAGACACAAGACATCACTCCTGTCAAGCAAAGAAGGAATTAGACATGAGGCTATTGTCTCCAAGAGCACCAACACACCAGCCCACCTTGGTGCCAGTTTCTAAGAGCACAAAGCCATCCCTCACAAGAGTACTACAGGCCGCACACACAGCCTTTCCATCTCTGCCCTGACAGCCTAAGAGAGGGAAGAGAGGCACAGCTGAGCAAAGTGCTGCAGCTGTGTATCTGCCTCATGGGGCTGCCCAGCTCCAGGAGATGGCTCCCAAGTGGCTCCACGAGCAAAATCCAGACTCGTTTCAAACTCATCCCTTCCATGCCTTCCTTCACTCTTCTGCTCTTCAGGGATTTGCAAGCTGTTCACATGATCAATCCACTGCACGGCTTTTGTTTGCCTTTGGGAACAGTGAAACTGTCTTGCCTTGCAACCCTCTCAGTACATCTGTTCTTCATCCCTCACTCTGTCTCCCAATGCTGTAGGAAATCAAAATGTTCCCATGAGGGAGTGGGGTAGGATGGGATGGCAGGTACCCTGGAGCACAGATACTTTGGGTTGGACTACCTAGGGTGGTGAAACAGGGACAAAGCCCTTTGGTGCAGTGAGGACACAATCTGTGCCTTCAAATCCCTAAAACTCTGCTGCCTGGGTGTCCCTCCTCCATTTCATGGTCTTGCTTAGGGACAGCATCAGCAGTAAGTAGTATCTGACCTTCCGGAGGCAGTGCAAATGACAGAGATAGCAGCTGAAACAACTCCATATTTTCACCTCTTGAATTGTCTCTTGAGGTAGTGACAAAAGCTCCCTAGAGGAGAAAGAAAAACCACATTTTCAAGGTCAGTGACAAAGTTCCAGAATATTATATTGTGAAAACAAAGTGAAAAAGAAAGATGTAGCAATATGCACAATTCACTCTGTGTCAACAAGAGCAAAACTCTTTATTGAAATCTATAACAAGAGGGTTAATAAGCTGTACAAAATGCTAAGTATTTTTTAGTTGAATGCACCATTTGAAAGTTTCAGGGTGAAATAGCATCCTGGAAGATATTCCTGAAAAATTCCCCAAAGCAAGGAGAAAAAAAAAACTTTCTGCTTAGTTACTTGTTGCACAGCCTGAACTACTGCAACCAGCATGTTTCCTTAAGCATTGCCCAAGAAGCAGGCAAGCACTGCACAAGTCTGTGTGCTAGTCATTGTAGTTCTACGTGGCACCTGGGCTAAACTTCATTTTGAATCTAGAGATCCAGAGAAAAAAGTTGCAGTAAGTCACTTCCACACTGCTATAGATAAGCTTTGATTAGTTTGTCTGTAGGCAATCAGCACAAATAGCACAATACAAGCACGACAGTGGCGAACCAGACAAATTATGTGTGTTTACATCATGATGCACAAACTTTCATTTTTTTAGAGCATTTTTAAATACCCTATGATGCTTAAGAGTACAGAATTTTTTTCTTAGTGACTTTTTATCATTGTTCAAAAATACAAGAATAATCAGAGACAAAACAAGCATTCAGGGATATTTGAGAACTGCTCCCACCTTCTGAGCCTGAGCTATGTAATGTGCTTTTCGATGTACTCTGATCAGATTTCTTAGTTCCATTCATATGAAACAATAACAGCAAACCAAATACTGTAACTATTTTCTTTACTGAAAGGGGCTTAAGGTTGCATTGGAGGTTGTAAGAAACACAACGAAGAAGAGAAAGAAAATAGTTTGTGTTTTAAGATAAACCAGGAATGGTCACAGAGCAATAAATGGCACAAAAAGCAATATGTCAAAAAGGGGACTGAAAAAGAAATGCCAAGAGAACCACACTTACACTAAATGTCCCCTTAGCACAAAGATAAAAAGCAAAGGCTGAACTTGACAAGGCTGAAAATAAGTTTGACAGCCTTAGACAAGAAATGTAAGATGACCTTGGCTACACTGACTTGAGTAAGCAGATGTAGACAGATGGCCAAAAGAAAAAATATCTGAGTACTTTCAAGTATAAAATATTCCTGGGACTGTAGAGACAATCTTGCTGTTTATAAATGAGGTCTGAAGAGTCAAACTAGATGTCACAATGTAAAAAATGCCAAACATGCTCTTCAGAAACAATCAAAAATATCACAGTGTAAACACAGAAATATCTGGCTCTGGGTAGAAGATATCCAGTCATAATAACAGCAATTCAGATGAAACAAAAAGAAATAGAGCACTTGTTCCTTGCCCTTCCTTGGTACAATATTAAAGAGGATATACTTGGATGACAATGGAAATTTTTTCATGCATTTCTTTCTGCAGTTGAATTAATGCAGAAAAATCACTTAACATTGAAAGTCATCATATATTAAATTTTAGAAAGAGAAATTGATTCAAAATAAAGTAGAATAATTGCTGGCAATTTAGATTGAAGGGGAAGGGTTGTGACTCTTGGATCTCTGTTCTAGGTATCCTCAAGCTACAAGGTACAAGAACTGTTTGGTCAAATCTCCCCACAAAATTTTCTTAGCTTTGCAATGATCTCACCCGATGGTTTTCTTAAGCAGTGCTGTAAGCCGTGTTCTCTTTGGAATCTGCAGGTGGACTCAAGTGTTCCTTCTGTGTGTGTTTCCTTGCCATGCCAGGGCCATGCTCACACCAAGTCTGTCTGGGTTTCAAAGACCCTCAGTGGCAGAGCCTTTCACATACCCCAGGTTTTCTGCAGATACTTAGATCAGCTGCAAGACAGATGGAGCTACAAACGTTATCCCACTGCCCACAGGTGCACAGGCTTCAAAATAAATTTGAAATCATGGCTTCTATTTTTCTCCTGTCTATCAAGAACTGCAGAGGACTTTTTGTGCTGAAGAAATATTTCAGTTATGGGTTTTATTTATTAATTAGAAATCTGCAAATATGAGAGGATAAATTCTGATATTTTGGTTTGCAGAACTTCCCTCTACAGTAGTGAGCCCTCACAATTAATCATTCATTATACTCTGCTCATTCAGAGTCTGTGGATGATGTGCCATTATAGCTAAGGTTTTTTTCCTCAAGAGTGACTTGCATTGCTAAAAATATGCAGGAGGGAAACAAAACTAATTGATATTTCATCTAGCATGTTGCGCTTGTTCTTTGGGAAAAAAAAAATACTTCAGGAGTTGCGTAGTGTGCAAGTATCTTAAACTTAATAAAAGCCCAAGAGCATCTCAGAAATAATTTTGCTTTTTCTTTCTGAAAAGCTCCAGAGAATTTGTTTCAGGTTCCCCCAGAAAATATCAAACTACTTTTCAGCAGAAGATCATAACTGACTTTTAGACTAACTCTTGCCTTAGATTTACTTGCAATCCAACTTTGCACCATTCTTACGTATCAAATACATCATCAATCCACTGTTTTATTTCTACAGTTCTCCATTAAAACTACTTTCAATGTGTTTTCCATTAAAAAAGCTATTTTTTGTGGTCTAAGTAAGCCTTCAAATGTATTTTGTAATATAATTCTAAAACTATACATTAATCATTGTTGAAATTATTATGGCCAACTACAATTTTCTAATTGTAAGTGCTGTGAAAATTCATAGCCTGCATATGACTAAAAGAAAATAATGTCTTCAAACGCCAAACTGCTGAAGGGATCTTGCCAACATTCTTCACAGCCTGCGCTGGTTTGACCAGGAAGTGGAATTCTGGGATGCTGTGGTCAAACCAATGGGTGCTCAGATTTTGATATTGGCACCTGATGTCACCAGTGGGGTTTGGACACAACCCTGAGAACACACAGGGGTTAAAAACCAGAGCTTCAGCCCTAGGAGTTTCTCTTGGGACTTCGAGGCGAAGAGGTCGGATCTCCCTCCCCTGTTCAGCTGCTGCTGCTGGGCGGGGGAGGGGCAGCCATGTGGTCAGCCTGGGGCTGGACAAAGATGGGGGGTGAGGAGGCCCTTGAGGATGGAAGGGTGGAAGAGCCCCAGGAGACGTCGGGCAGCCAATTCCCCCTCCCCAGGAGAGAGAGAGGGAGAGCCAGCAACAGAATGTGATAGCAGCCGGCCGAGGAGGAGAAGGGGGGAGTGCTGCGAGAAGGTGCCCAGCCAGGGCAGCATGGGAGTTCTGGAGCTCTGGGACAGGCAGAGACTGAAATTTTTAACCCTTTTCTTACAAGACTGAGACCTTGCAAAATGCTGATCCTCCTGGAACTGAATAAGAAGAGAGATAAGAAATGAGATAACAAAGACTAGGCCCGAGGGAAGTGGAGAAGACTGGCTGAGTGGAGGGAGAGATGACAGAGTGGCCTTCTGGCTGGACTTTTCTTGTGTGGCCATAGACTGAACCATTTCTTTCCTGTGACAGAGACCACATTTAGGGGGAGGCAGTGCCTCAGAACCAGGAGGGTTCAGTGTGGGTACCCCTTGGCCCCAGGGGGTGAAAAACTGGGGGGGGACATATGTCCAAAAGGAGAGACTGTGCCTTTTTTTTGGAATGAGACAAGGCATCCTTAAAAGACAACCCTGAAAGCAGCTCTGGTTCATGCACAGTGGTGAGAGCACTGGGCATGGAAGGAAGGTGTCACGATTGCAAAGGATTTTCCAGGCAGTGCTGAGTGACATGGAAGCACACAAGGGTTCAACGTGTTTCCAGGGGAAGCCTATGGTGCAAGAAGGACTCCTCTCCTCTTCATGAACTGAGGATTGAGTATTCTAAAGAGTGGTGCCAGACTGAGAGTTGGTGATTTTGGGGGAACGTATTACATTGGGAAATTTTGGTGGGGAGAAGGAGGAAGGTGCTTTTGTAAGGTTTTAATTTTTTTTTTCTTTTCCCTTGTAGTTTTTTCTTCTTTTCTTGTAGTTTAGTTAATAAAGTTTTCTTTATTTCTAAGCAGGAGCCTGCTTCTTATTCCTGGTGGTCACATCTCACAGCAGACACCAGGGAGAGGGTATTCTCATGGGGGCACTGGCTTTGTGCCAGGCCTAATCCATGACACAGCCCCACATGGTATGTTTTAATTTCTGTTACAGAAAAATGCCCTTAAGAACTTTAAAGCACCTGGGTAAGGATTACTAGAACGTAGTAATGGTAACATGGTAAATGACCCTTGCTTTTCCCATAGCTTTTAAGACTGTGGAAAATTAACTGGGGTACAAATGCATGCCTACGCCAGGAAACAGTGAGGGTGAGGACTAGTGGCAGTGAGGACATGAACAGAGATAGACAAACACCAACCACAGAGCCTATTCCAAACAACAGCTAAGTTAAAAGAGTTAAATTCTGTAGTTCATTGCAGGTTTGACATCTAATTCTGGTGGCAAGATATATATGATGGTACCATATAAACATTCTGACTGAAATATCACAAACCCAGGTTTCTGCCTCATTTTTCTTTTCAGAGGAATGAGAAGAAGCAATGGAGAATGGGATGGGAAGGGGAGAAAACAGCTACAATTTCAGCTTCATGTCTGGAGCATGAAAGCATAAAAGATGTTCTATACTGATCTGAGCATAACATTTGCAGTCCAAGAGAAACAGTAGCAACAATACAAGTCAAAAACAATGCCACACATCTGTAAGTCATATTGAATATTACTGCTGTTAATTATGAATACATTTCTTGTATGTATGTTGAAAACTAAAACTAAAAATGAAAATAATATTTCAGTGTTCTGGCAAACTCTTGAGCTTCTTAGAGCAAAGGCAGTGAGGATTAGAAGGGGTTTGTTTCTTGATTCTTAACAGAAAATTAACAGCTCTGCTTCTTAGGTTCAAAATCTCTCTCCAAAACTCTGGTTTTTATACATTTTACATTTACATATTGATGAAAATGTGTATTGTAAGTTTAAAAAATCTTGTCATTATTTTTGTATTTATTTTTATTTGCTTCATCCAGGACTGGAACTTGAAAATAAATATACTTATGCTTTGAATTCACAGGTTAGAATCTCGGTACTGCTCATTTTGAATCTCTGTTGCTAATACATTTGAAATTACTTCTGCTCTAAAGAGGAGCCCTTTTTATAGATCAGAAGCCTGAAGAAATTTGTAAGGTATTTCAGAGTTATAACAGCCTGTTACCTAGCTGCCATTCTCACTCTTCTGCATTTTTGTTAGCAAATCAAGTTCAAAATACATCCAACATCATCAATTTCTCAAAACACATAGCTGTTTCTTGAAGACATCTGAACATAAATCTGAATGCTGTAATCAATGGCACAGGGTGAATGATACCACAGTGAAACTCCCAACCTGTCTGTGACTTACACTCCTAATGGTTGGGCCAATTTCTCTATGACAAGAGATATGAGCAATTACATCTAAGAGAAGAAAATAATTTCCTTGCATCTTGTAGAATAGATTTTCAAAGCATAAAAGTTATTTTGGTCACACTTTGTTTTAAGATCTTGATCTACGATATAGTGAATGGTTTTGTCTGGCACAAAAAAATTTTTTTAAATGGCCTGTTAAAACCAATTATTGTTATCTAATACAAAACATCACTCTTCAGGGCATGAGCCAACCAAGTCACTTTAAATAGGAATAAATTCTCACTCTCAGATTTCTGTTTTCTTCAGGTAAAAATCCAGATCCTACTCTTTGCTCAAGAGAGTGTATCAAATGGAGATGTCACATGTAAATACCTGCCTCTTAAGCAAATGTGTAAGAGGTTTGTCAAAATTCATATCTTTACTTTAGATCAACTTCTTTCTAGCATAATTGAGGCAATGAAATCTGGAGTGGAATTTACATGTGTATCTATATATATTTAATTGTCACTTCTTTACTGACTCAATATTACATTTTTTACTAGAATGAGCCTAGGCTCACCTGACATATCTCCTTTATAAAACTCATACTTTTGTAACAAGTCAGATCCAAATTAGAAAATCAAAGCTATGTTAAATTTTACCTGTGACATCAATTAAACAATCAAAAAATTATGCTTTGCTGCCACATTAATTCCATTCTCCATGATATTTCCTGGAATAATTAATGCACTTCATCTCCTTGTAGGGACAAGTGGCCCTACAGGACATAAATGGGTCCTCTTTTGATCTGTTTGAGAGGAAAAATGTAGAGAATTCCATGTAGAGAATTATCTATTGAACTCCTGGATAAAAGAACGTAAAGATTACATATACATTTTAAAAAATTAACATGTGTATTTATTTATATACATCTAGATGTAGGCACACCTCAAAATATATATTGTATGAATATACAGGTACTTAAAAAGGAGGAAGAATGTGCTTATTGAAAGTCAATTAGGTTTTTCAATAATTATTTAAAAAATCACAGTAAGTAAATGGTAAAGTAAGTAGGTAAACTTTAAACAACCTCTATAAGGAATCATCAGAATTTTGAGTTATAACTGTAGTGACACCCACAATGTACAATATCTCTTCCTACAGCATCTGAAAGGTAAAACATTGTAAAAAATATGGAAAATAACATGGAGAATAGAACTCAAATGAAAAAATTGACCACTTAACATTTTTTGAGATGCATACACAATGGACTAAACGACCTCATCTGCCAGATTTACACAAAATGTGGTAATTAAGATCTGTGCTAATCATGTGGGAGCAAACTGACTGCTTCACATACACACAGCCCTTACACATACACATAGCCTGTGCTCCATAATATTCCACTGAGAAAACTGAGCTGTTCAAAAGTTTCATTTTGTAGTGAATATTTACAACTCAAAATAGGGGCAGGGAGGCTTTTAAGAATTGGACTGACTCCATTTGCACCATCAGAGGCTTTACAATCAATCTCCTGTTTCTTAAAGTTTCTTTTCATTTTGCAAACCTCTAAACAGACCAGAATGTGACATTTACTTGAAACATCTAAGTGACTCTTCAATGAGTCATTCTACAAATTCCTTTTTCCTTCAGCCTTTCTAGGATACAGAGCCCTACGTTCTAGAAGTGAAAAACAAGGGAATAATCAGCTGCATTTCCCATCACTGTGATGCTGACCTTCATTGCACTTTCAAAGAGAGATCTGATTCATTGATTCCAGCCCTGTTTTACTGAGCATTCAGTCAGTGCAATACACTTAAATGTATTTCCTCTCATAAGAAATTGGCCCATTTTTTCTGTTTTCCATTCCAAAGCTATGTAGTATTCAGTAGCTTATTTTTAGTACTTAATAGTAGAACAAAGAGAAAATGAACTACACAGTGCTACCAAGGACCACAGTGTCTCCATTCACTCAGGAAGTACAGCAGATGTACTCTATTGTCATCCTTTGACTTATAGGACATACTTTCACTTATTCATTCACCAGAATGAAAGGCTATTAATCTTTTTTTTTTTTTCATCATCTGTATCTTACTGGATAAAAAATATTCCTTTGAAGACAGAATAAAATTTCCTCTCTGTGGTCAGAACCATGCAATTATGTATATTTGATATCTAAATTCTTAGAGTTGTGCTCATTTTTAATTCTCCAGAAAAGAAAAACATCTGTAACATTAATATCTGTTATTTAAAACAAAAATTCTCATTGATAATATCCAGAGAAACACAGATGGTAAACTGAAAATTCATTTTTAGAAAAGGAAAAACAAGTTTAAAGAAGCGATATTTTCTACTGATTTTTTTTCTAATACAAAAGATTTTCTATTTCCCCAATAAGAACCTACAAAATCCACCCCCAACTTTCTTCTCTTTTTTATATTTACCCCTTCCTCTTCTTCCCAGCCTTTTCTCTTTTTGTTTTTCTTCTACTCTTTTGGCATAAACTTTACTGATCAGATTCCGCTTTGATTTAAAATTTGGTTGGCCTTGCCACCTTTTAATCAGGATAGAGAGCATAAGCATCACAATTCCAAAAATTCTCCTGGGAGCAGTCTGCAGTGCAAAGTGACTTGCACTGAATAAAATCCAGCTGCTGGAGAAGTGAAAGGTGTTGCAAAAATCATCCCCTTTTTCCTTCATGCAGCAATAGTAGATTTTACACCAAAAATCAGCAGCAAATAGCTCATGTCCTTTGGACTGGATGCAGCAACCATTCAGACATCTGCTTAACCTTAAGTACACAGTTATTCAATAGAGCACTTTACCTATATTGATTCCTCACTGTCTCACTCTTGCATAAAAATTCTTTACTATTTCTGATAAATTCCAAGTGCACCTATCACTGCCTGTGATTCCACCTACTTTACTTTTTGGGAGCCTTCATTACTTGCCACACTCTAACAGCAAAATTAAAAAATTTAAAAACTCACCATTTTATATTGCCACCTATGAATCAATACACTTTAATTATAATTATATATATATATATATATAAACTTTAATTATAGTGGCTTTAGGGGGTTTAACCATTCAAGTCAACACACACAGTCTTAGTTGTTACACACATTTTACATAATTCATTTATTGATGGTTCAAAGTAGCACTAAGGGAAAGTCTTCCTCAGCACTTTATCAATTTCAGAGTATCCACAGCAGAAATGACCTGAAGTGCTAAATGTGTCATTGTTAAATCCTTTGTGCCTTCATGCATTGTGCCTATAACTGAAAAAACAGCATGATGCTTCTTCATGGAGGAGGTTTCAGACAATTCTCATGCAGGAAAATGAGGCAGCACCATAACACTTCCCATCCTTTTTCTCTCTGGTGCAGGGACAGAAAAAGTCCTGGCTGGAAAGTAATGCATTCTGCCAGTTTTTGTCAGCATTGGATTATATACTGAAAATGCTTTTATCTTCACAGCAAAATATCACCTTTGGTTTCCTCTCTAATATCCAGCGAGAAGCACTCTGGCCACCTAGGGATCAAATCAAGAAGCTTCTTTTTCCAGAAGGTAAACTAAACCTGGTTTTAGACCATGCAAAGCTTAAAAATAGTCAGATAAAACAAGAATTTCAGAACGTCAAAACTAAGGTTTCTCTTGATCCTGGCTTTATATCAGCTTTGTCTGCTAGACCTTGTACATTTTGATGCAAATCCTTCCATTTCCTTTGATCCACACCTCTCTCTATTCAGCTGGAAATCAGATCTATTTGACCTGGTGTTACACTGAACAAGACAACAAAAAGAGCTCTGTTTCCCCAGGTAAAATCCTGAGTCAAAATCCCAGCTCTGGGAGAAGGTAGGATTACAACTGCAGCATGATTATCTTTCCCTTGTCACAGAAGAAATCCTCCAAACAGTGGTTCCACGTCTTCAATACTTCAAACTGTGTACAAACATACTTCCTTTATTACCTTTTGTGTAACATTATTTCTATTCAGTGAACAGCAAACCAGATGCACTCAATATGCAATTTTACATTATTTAACATAATTTTTTCTAACAGGGCACAGTAGCACAAAGGTGTCCTCAACGGTTGGGGCTCTCTCCTCTCTGTTTCAAAGCTGAGAGTGTAGTAGCAAGGAATAAAATAGAGCAGAAGTCTTCTGAATCCAAAGTCTTGGAGAGTAGGTGAGAACAAGCATCTGATGCAACAAGGAAAAGGTCAGAGACCTTTGTGCTTTGAGCTCTGCTGCTCCCAAAGGCCAAAGCTGCACTCACTTTGAAACTGAGCTGTGTGGTCAGTCCTCAAAGCAACTGGACTGAAAAGTGTGAGGGCAGTCCAGACAATTTTAGATTTGCTGGGCTGAGTGGCTAAGAGTCTTAACATTTAGTTTTCCTAAAATTTCCAGACTCTTTTTCCTAAAGTCTCAAGACTGCTAAAGCAAAACCTGTGAGATTAATTTTTTCCTGTCTTTTGCTATGCCAGTAGAAAAATTAAATATGCAATGAGACAGAATCTGTTACTCCATCTAAAATCCAACAAAAGACACAATAAATGTTTTAATATCCACCTTTCCTCTCCAAAAAAGCTTTACTGTAAACTAGTATTATAAGTGTGTCTCAAAAATAGAGCAGTTCTTCATCCACATTGCTACGTTTGCTTGGGAAAATGTGTTATTTACTCAGTCCCAGCACAAGGCAGGCCAAGTAGCAGCCACTTTGCATCCCTAGTGTAGCATTTGAGACAGGCTGAGTCAAATGAGTGAGATGGTAGTTCCTCTGTTCTTAACACTTCAGTTGTGCCTGTGAGGTATGAAATGAATCTGAAGCCTTTTCAGCAGACTATGAACAGAATCAGGATTTTCCAAATTAACACAAGATGTTGGGGTTTTTTCCCAATGGAGAAAGCAAAAATTCTTATTAAAAAATGAAATGCTTTCTTTCTGTTCAAATATTAACTGAAGACTTCACAGATTACAAAACTTGCTGTTATACTGAGTGCATGATTCCCAGGGAATTGAAACTGATCATAAAAGAGATCTGAAGAAGATGACACAGTTTAAGGTGAATGCATTTATAAAGCTTGCAAAAAATAGCACCATGTCTCCTTCACCTCAGCAAAACACTGAAAATAATTATTTGAGACTGTTAGAACAAGGTTCCTTCAGTTTCATCAGAACTTATAAATTCTAGAGATTTATGTGTCTAAATGCCAGTAGGAATGCTTATAAGTTTATTAATACTAAGATTGAAACTAAGCAAGAACACAATAAGATGAAAGAAATCTTACCCTAAATTCCCCTCCTGTTTATTATCAGTACCTCTCTAAGCTTGATTCATTATAATGGAACACTTGCATAAAAACCGGGGGGCATAATGATGTAACAAAATATCTGAGTGCAGTGGTGTTATCTATTCAAGCTCAGAGACAAGAATGTGAAATGCATAGAAGGTCAGACCACAAGCAAGAGCCTTAATCAAGTTTTCCAACTCTTCCCTGCAATATGTTTTTTTTATGTAGCATATGCTTGAGGTGACAGAGAAAGCCATACTCTGATAATTGTCTAATGATATGGGAACACTTCCAAGAAGATCAAATCTCTGCTCCTCTCTGTTCTGTGAAAGGTCAGCAGCTTCTCTCAGCAACTTATCTTTTTGGCTCCCTTATTTAGTGAAAAATGGTCAACATGAAAATGAAACATATTAATTCACCAAATAGACTTGCTTTGAAGTTTGACCTGAATAATCTTGTAAGTTTGGTTCATCTGCCAAGGAATAAAAACAACTATTCATACAGCTTTACTGTTGTCACCCTAATACATGATTATCTTTCCAAAAATAAAAATCAAGTCTTTTTTTCCCTCTGTTCTGAAGACCTGACATAACCTCTGCATTTCGTGAGAAACACGCATGTCTTTGGATCCTGAATGGTTCCCAGGATAATAAAAGTTACATCTGTTTTACACAGTGACTAAGCCTTATAAATAACAGAGCTTCAGCCCAGTGAAGCAACCAAAGTGTCACTACCTTCAGACAATAGTCACCACTAAAGATAAAAAGCTCTTGTGCTGACAAAAACAACTCATAACACCACTGAGGAATGTAGAGAGACACTTACCAAGTGAGGTTCCTGCTTACTTATGCAGGTAGTAGGGAATGTTCTGCTTTGCAGGAATCTGAACAGGGCAATTTAGCACCATAAATAAGCACCCCAGTGCCAAACAAGCACAAAAAAAAAAAAAAAAAAACCAAAAAAACACAGAGCAAGAATATTCTTGCATTAGGACTGTATTGAATCCAGGCTAATTAGCTTTGCTATGAGCAGAGCTAATTTACTCTGGAAGAATACTGAATTGCTTCTGGACCCCACTGGATCTTGTGCAGCACACTTGGCAGCCCACAGCTCCACCTGGACATGCCAGCTCTTACAGATCCAGGCTCAGGGATCACTTACAGGAACACAGCTCTCAGCCCTCTCCTGCAGAGCTTTCAGAAGTCATTTTGTTAGCACCACTTTATGGCCCTGCAGGTAGACTAAAGAAGATATCCTGCAGAGAGAAGCTCTGGCCTCACGAAAGAGAGAGGTGAGCTACTCTCCAACTTGAACAGGGCCAGCCTTTCCCTTTGCTTGGTGTGAGTCCTGAGCATCAGCTACTTTTATAATCATAGGACTTTACCTCTGAGTTCACTCCAGATGGAATTTTTTGCTTAATGTGTATGGAACATCTCAGCTACATCTGAAGTGCCCTGACCCTCAGGGTCAAGAGCCCATGACATCCATTTCATTTTTGCAACATAGCAAGGCTGGTTTTGAGACAGGAAAGGAAAGGATAATTCTTCAAAGAAACAATAAGTCAAAGGTAGATGAGGAGAATGTAAACGTTACCCTGGCTGAAAAAAGCTGGGACACTTTAAGTTGGAATCTGCAGTTTTCAAAAAAGTGTCAGAATTACCACCAATGGTGGTAACCCTTACCATGCTTCCTTGGACTTTGAACGTTAATCAGCAAACTATAACTTGCACCGCTACTCTTTCATTATTTATTTTTATATATTACATTATAGTGCTAATGGACAGAATGGCCCTTGGTATTTGATTTATTTTTTAAAGTATTGGGGTTTTGTGTTTATGGAATGAAGTCCAAAAGCTAAGGATACTTCATTTACTCCTCTTGCTTGCTTATTATATATTTGCATGCATCAACTGCCAAACCGTGTTTAGCTCTCCCAGTCCATCCCCGTTTTTTCTCATCAGTTTTTTTTTTTTTTTTGCATCAGGTCTTTCATCAATCTTTCCCTGAGTCATAAATTTGAGTCTTTTTCTGTAGTTTAAAATTGCCATGGAAGGTGCAGCCTTTGTACCTGTACTGATTAACACCAGCTCATACTCCAGTTTCTTCTAACCCCTTTTCTGATGCCAAAGAAGTTTTCTGACCTCCCATTTTATATTCAAAAAGCAATTATTGCAGCAGATACTTAATGAATCATCTTACACAAAGATTTTTGCTATGATGTTTGCTTTCTTTGTACACTTACACCATAGGGGGAAAGCAACTTAGCCCTTATGATACAGAGAATATGTTTGAAATCTCAAAAATTGGTCTTTGAAGTGAGGGTGCTGGTGCCAGGAGGAAGTATGATAAATAAGAGCAGGTAAAAATGAAAGGTTATTTAATGTGGTTATTCAGGCTTGTATTCTTAAAACTGCATTCAATATATAGTGAAGGGAACCCAGAGACCACAATGGCTTAAGAATTCTACTTACCAAATAAAAAATTGAGACGTGATGGATGCACTTGGAACCTGACTTTCCACATGCATCACCTAAGTGTGGTGTGAAGGTTTTTCCTTTTTGTACAGCTGCCCATAGTGTCACCATCTGCACCTTGGGTGAGAGCTGCTCACACATGGGCTGTGAGATAACCAGCCAGCCTAACCCATCAATGGCTAGCTCTTTCAAGGTATGGCCCCCAGAATTTTTTGGCATGTTCAAATAACACATGTTGTGTGTTGAAAAGTCGGGATTTCTTGTTACTGCTTAGAAGCCTCCTGAGTGTGCCTGATATGCACACCTGAGCTTGCTGAGAAAGTGACTTTTTACATGGGCAGATAGTGAAAGCACGAGGAGAAACAGTTTTAAACTTATAGAGGAGAGATGCACACTAGATATTAGGAAGAAATTCTTTACAAAGAGAGTACTGAAGCACAGGTTGCCCTGAGAAGTTGTGGATGCCCCATCCCTGGAAGTGTTCAAGGCCAGGTTGGATCAAGTTTTGAGGAATGTGAGCTAGGGGAAGGTGCCCCTGAACATTAGGGGTTGGATGAGGTGTTCGTTAAGGCCCCTTCTAACCCAAACTATTCTATGGTTTTATGATTACAGATGCAAACAGAAAAATAAACATTCAAGTGGTCCTGGAAACTTGCCAACGTGACTTGAAGAAAGAGCTGGATGGCATTTTCAAAATTTCAAGGGTTTTCTACTCTTCCTTTGAGTGTCTCCACAACCTGAAGTAAATCTCCATTTGCTTTATGTTCCACTGAAAAAAAAATCTTTATTTGGGCAAAAGGGAATGCACCACACATGGAGGTTCAAAATATATTGCCATTACAGCTAATGCTTTTATAGCTTAGTAATCCATATTGTCCAATTAACACAGAAAAACTTCATTAATAATACAGGAAAAATTGCTTTAGAAAGAAAATAGCCCTTCCAACTACATACGCTTTTTCTCTGCTGTGTGCTTGCCCTTCCTATGCTCCCTTGCATACAGAGGTCAATGGTTTCAGGCGCCACTGTGAGGTTTCTGCTAGATGGAGGGGTATTGTACATACAGCAACTATCACATCCTCAGTCCTTCACTGAGAGAAGTATGATGTTGTTGCTGGGTATCCCAAGGATCCTGTTGAAATTACCTTTTTATGTGTTTTACCATGGTGAGTTTCTCCTTACTTCCCAGTCAAGTTTGAACAGTGCTCCCCCAGCCACCCTGTTTGTTTCACCATGGCTCTCCTTGGCCTTTACCACACACAGTTTCCCATCACTCCAGCCAAAACCAGGTCAGGCAGCAGCCCCTGACCCCTTCACAGAGTTAAGCCAAGTCCCCACAGCTCAGGCTGAGGCGCACACAAGTGCTGGGTCCCTGCACAACCAGGTCAGCACAAAGCCTGGTGTTTTCTCATGCTAGTGGCAAAATCTCATTGAACAGGACAGCACAATTAAGTAATTTCTTTATACTAGTAATGTTTAGGCCTATTTTATAGGCCTTAAGTCTTCTAAACAAAAACAACTTCTCTTGAAGCAAAATAAAACTAAGCCCATAATAAAAAATCCGGGTTGTCGCAGGAGAATGAAAGGACTGAACCAGTTAAAGAACAGGCATGCAAAATAAATATAAAAATATTCAAAAATGCATATGTATTCTAGAAAAAACCAAACCCCATTATTTTGTATTGCTATTCATGATCACAGGCAGCAGCTGGAAGGTCCAGTCCATCACAAGTTCAAGGCAGGGCCTGTTACACCATGGCCAGTTACCACCTAGCCCTAAATAAGTCCTCCAGTGATGGAATTTCCAGAGCACCCTCAGCTGCCCCCTACCCACTACTTCCTTCTCTTTACTCCAAACAGTTTTTTCAGCATCCTTCTTGGTACAACTTGTAGCCACATGTTCTTTAATCCACAATAATAATTACTCTAAATCTTTATTCTGCTCACTGATGCACAGAATGAACATCTCTTTCCTCCTGAGTGGTGCAAGATTTACTAAGATCAACAGCCACTTTCAAATGTTAGAGCTGTAGTAGAAGAGTAAGATACTATTTATTCTTCTGCTCAAGGACCTGTAGTATCTGGGACATTGTTCCAGACAATTTCCTTTGGTTGTGTTCAGGGGTAATGCTGGAGGCTAATAGTTCAGATTATCATCTCTTCCCAATTCCTAGCAATATATCCATTTCAGACAATCTCACTACAGGCTTTTCTAGATATTAAAACCTCACAAATGAATTTTTAACAGATGGGTATGGTTTTGGCTGTAGGAACCATTCATATATTATTAAAGTACAGGCTAATTTTGTTTTAAGCATATCAGGCACTGTAGTGAGGGCCAGGCTCACACATAGCTCCCCCAGCTAGTTCCCCCAACTCTGTCTCCCAAGCTCCCTGATTCAGGGCCAGGCAATCTGGCCCAATCTGGCCACAAGCCAAGCCCCCCAGAGAGAGCAGATGTGCTCAGGGCCCTGCCTGTGTCATTCAGTGGCTTTATGCCTGTTTATTAACATGGAAATACTGTGGGGTTCCATAGGCAGGGAACTGTGGGCAAAAGGCTTGTGTTTAACTTGATTTGGTTGGCCTCCATATCCTACAGTCTTTTATGTTCCTGTGCCATGAAGAAATGTGGCACTAAACATATCTGCTGCCTTTGAATTCTACAAATTAAGATGGAAATTTAATTATTTATTATTACTTATTCTCAGCTATGGAAATAAAAATATCCTCTTGGTCTTTTTCTCATCAGAGCCATTGAACACAAGACAAATTAAAGCTAAAGCACCACCTAGTGACAAGCTACTGAAAGTTATTTTAGAATACTGAAAAAAGATTCTCTTTTCCCCTGAAATTTTAGTGAAAGCTAAAAAAATCAGAGGTTTACTAGGAGCCATAAAAAAATTCCTGGTAATAAGAACAATAATTATACTGGAAATAATTATAAAACCACTTTTCCCATTTATTTTCTGTGTTTACAGTAATTCTATTGCTCACACCAGTCCATCTTGCCAATCATAAAGTTTTAGAATCTTTGAAGTCCAAAGTTTTGGATTGTGTGGATTCATTCAGTATTAATTGTATAAATGTTTTATTAACTGATCATTCTATTTATTCCAAAAAACAGAGTTCAGCATCAAGTCATCTGCCAAAACAGCCCCAAAGAGAGGAGCAGCAGCTCCTTTGTCCTTCTCCTTCCACGCTTTCACTCTGTCCCCCACAGGACGGCGCTGCTCCTCCCTCCCTTCCCAGTGACACTGAGTGACACGTGGAGTTATGGTATGGCTTGTTCCCTGCTCAACACATTGGGCACGAGGTCAAAACCAAAGTGCTCATGCCTGAAGTTCTTAAATAGGGAACCATGAACAGAAAAATGGAATCACAGCACTGAAACACAAAAGTTTCAGGTATGTTATGGGTGGTGTTTCCTCAAGAAGCACCATTCTCTTAGCAGCACTCAACCAACAACAATCATGCAAAAAATGATGCTGTGCTAGGGATGGGCAACACAGTAAACTTCAGGAAGACTTCATCACCCAATAACACCCCACAACAGATGTTTGTTTACATCTCTTGTGATAATTAAAACCGTACCATTTTCCAAATTCCTGCAATGACTTCAGGGACAAAAATAAGCATAGAAGTTATTGGAAAACAGAATCTACCAGATGGTACAGTCAGTGGAAATGGAGCGAAAGTACAGATATGAGCCTGACAATTGAATCTGGTGTCTCAATGTAGAGCAGCAAATCACAGCAGAGTTGTGTGATAATAAGCTCAGGTCAGAGCACAGTATAATCATGTTAGCGCAATGCTGCACTTCAGATGATTTCACACTTCCTAGCACAGAATAAATCATATATAATGCAGGAATTCTATTTTCAGGTCCTGGGATACAGTTTTGTGGACCTGGAAAGGACGCCTAGGTGTTCCATCATATTTTCAGTTCCACACTCCCAGATGCATATCTATTTTTTAGCCTGGTCCTTCTTCAAGTTGCATTGATACTTGGCTTTTTGTTCTAACTCACTTTAACTTTGATTTAGTTCCTACCAACTCCTCTTAAATTTTTGCATGCCCTATGCATGCAGTCCTCTTTTGGTATCACCTCTTCCTTTGGTATCGTTGCTCCTCCACAAATAAAGCAGGTAACAAAAATATGGGAACTGACTCAGTATTTGCTAACATCACATTGTGATGGGGAAAAATGTTGTTGCTATATTACAACAGTTCTATTATTATTACATTGCAAGGGTCCCATATTGCTAGAGTTTCATACCTCCTTGATGCTTCTCATAGGCAGCTCCTCCAGGCACTTACTCCTCCTTGTCCTCACAGCAGCCAGCTGACTCCAGTTCCCACCAATCCACTCTTCTAAAACACTCCTCTCACTGGCCACAGCTGTGGCCTGCTAACGTCAGGCCTGCTCCTAATCCTTAATAACTGGCTCAGCTGCAACTCTTTAGGGGATAAGATTACATTCTATACCACCTTCATTGTCCCATACTGTATCCCCCTACAAAAAAGCATTAGAAACATGAAGAATAACTACAGAATTTTTTTTAAAATTAAGAAAAAAAGCAAACACAAAAACCCCCAGCCAAATAAATAAAAACAAAACCAAAACCCATCATAATACCAAGGAAACCCCAAAGTCCGATGTATAGAACATGAAAAAAAGTTCTTGGAGCATTCAACAATCCCCAGTAATTTTGACACATCTCTACATAACCATAATGTGATTTACAACAAAAAGACCACAGGAAAAACAATCAATTTACTACTTCAGGAAATCTTTCACTCTAAATATGTAGTATTGCATATCTGCTATAATTGCTCAGAGGCAAAATAATGTTGCCTCCTATTTGAAGTAGAAATGCAATTTGAATGAATTTAAATGCAGATATTTCACTTTAAAAAAGCACCTAAAATAATTTTTCAAAGAATCCTCCATACATATAGGAAATTACACTGAGAATTAGAATTCACCATTCTCCTACTATGAGGAGTGCCATTGTGAATTATTTTAATTCCATACAGTTTTCTGGTTTTCAGCATCAGAGACTCATTTTTCATTACAGCAGAATAATAATTTTTTACAGAACAAATTAAACTTACACCAGGAGCTTATACCAAATAGGTCCACTCCCCTCTGCTGGGAATGCAGAGGAAATGGACTCCTGAGGTGATCTCTCTAGATCTTCACTGCAAGGATTTTGAATTCTCCCAGCAAGAAGAAATGAGACGCTTTATGTCTTCTTGTTCACAGCTCAGGTCACTTTCATGAAGTCAGACATTAGGCAAACTCAGACATCGGGCAAATCACCAGCAGTGGTGGGAAGCACTGCATTGCCAGTTTAATGGGAAACTGGGTTTTCTACTTTGCGATCCTTTTTAAATGATTACAGAGAAAACTATTACAAGTTAAAATTTGAGTCCATTTGAGCAGCAAAAGAATATGTCTTTACTTTATGCTTAACTAACTGTTCTCCAGACTGTCACAGCACATATTAAGTGTTTCATCTGTACCTGAACAAGTTTGAAAATTTCTGGGATCAGAGATCTTGTTTGTACTAAAAAAATCAGGCCAGACTAATTCTGCCATTAGATACATCAACAATGGCCCTCGCCCCTTCCAAATTTCCTACATCTCTAAGTAACAATATGAGATTTATTGACTTTCAGGACAACCAGAGACACTTGTCATTAATCAGAATAACAACTAAAGCACTGATGTTTATCTTCTGTTCCAACATGAACAGAGGAAGATTTAAAGTATAAGACCAGGCTTTTCCTTAATGAGATTGAGATGGGTTTTTTGGTTGTCAGTTTTTAAAAATCACTTTTCCCCAGGGAGGTAGATTAGAAGGGAGAATAAACAAAGGTCATAAACTGCCTCTCATTTAGTGTAAGTCACCTATTGATACCTGAAAGCCCAAGCAATATAACACTTAATAACACCAATATACTTCTATCGATGAGTCTAAAGGTCTCAATGAATTACATATCACGCTGGTGTATAAACCCACAAAAAGATCAGACATTCCCTTATGTAGTTCATCTTCAACAAAGTCATGAGGACTTCATATAGCCACCACAAATTCCTGCATTCTCCACGTATCTGGGAGATATTCCTGGTACTCACTTTTAGCCATCAGGAATTTATTACAGATGGACTGGCAAATAACATAAATTGTCATTGAAGGATATCTGCTGTAGGTAAAAATATATTGCAATAAGGTGTTTTATCTGGTCAACAGCTACTCATGAAGGATGTCTGCAGTCATTGAGATCACTGGTCCTTTCCACAGGAACAGCTGAGTTTCCTTTGGCATATTGCTGTCACCTGGAAGATTTCTGAGAAACAAAACACGGAGCTCCAGAGGTCTACAGAGCACAGCTGACTGCCATTCCTCTTTTTTGTTACTGCAGTACTTACAAACCAAAAAGTTGCAGCAGAAAAAACAAACAAACAAATAAACAAACAAACAAAATTGAGGGAAGGAAAAAATAAAATTAAAAAAATGAATAACACATTTTTTTTGCATTTGAAAAAGCTGATGACAGGATTTTTATGAGAAGGTATTAAAGGTTGTCAGATTGACATTGCATATACTCTTTAGCCTACACAGTTTGAGTATTAGAGACAAGTATTTTAGATAGTCTCCTGATGATTTTTATTTACAGAGTTTCAGCCTCTGTTTTCCTACTGAAGCAATTCCTTTTTTCCGTCAGCAACTCTTTTCCAGCTGTCTACATTCCTTCCCCACGAGGACAAAATCACACTTGAATGCCAAGAATCTTTCTCTTTTTTTTTCCTGTTTTCTATTTTTTCCTTCTCAGTCCCTTATTGAAGTCTCTAGGTTTTTGACAGCATATCTGAGGTTTGCTGTTATTTTAAACCAGCTGCGGATTAAACAGAGCATGAAGAGACCAAATCAGCCCCCTCCCATATCTCTTGTTCTGCTTCTGCAGTGCTGGCAAAAATCCCACGTGCCTTCCCTCTCACCCTCGATCCAATTCCCCCAGCACACGGCAGGCTGTTCCTGCTGGCTCTCTGAGCAGGGATGTCCTGCCCTCAGCACTCCCAGGGCATGGCACCTCCGGCACCGCGCACCCAGTGACTCCAGCCCTGTCACCAGGGATCCGCACAGGGCAGAGGGAAGGCAGCGCCTCTTTCCCCAGATGTGCCTGCAGCAGCAGCATTACCTCTCCTCTCCTGTTAAGTCTGGACTGTTCTCATCCCTTCTCTGAATTCTACTTTAAAAATAAACATGCAAACAAAGTAAATCAACTCCCCAGCCTTTGAATACAGCTTTGGGGTTTCAGGTTTGTTGACTGCAGTCAGCCTAGCACTGCACACCCTGACTCCAGACACAGATAGAAGCACAAGCTTGTAGCATGGAATTACACTTTTTTCCCCTCAGTATTATTTACAAATAAAACATAAAAAATTAAAGACAAAAGTAATTTTCAGCAGCTTGATTCTTATCTCCCAACAATTTGATGTTTAATTCCTAAGTTTCATGACCTCATTTACTTGCAGAGCCACTCCTGCTGCTTACCTCCCAGTGTGGTGTAAAGCAAATATAAGTAGCACTCTGGAACATATTTTCAGCAATTATGGTAATGTAGATGATTAGGAAACAAGCTCATAAAGTTTGGCAAAGACAGTGTTGGTACTCTACTCTCCTTGCTGATGCAGTGTGAAATGTTGCTTCTTTCTTTGGGAAAGTAATTAATTTTTGATTCCTGTTTCTCACACTAGTATTAATTTCAGCCATGAAATATGTTTGCTACCTGACACAAAGTAACAAAAAATTATAAAAGGAAACAAGGAGATATAGGAACCGGATAAAGCTGTTTTTTAATCACAGAGTTGAGTATTTGGAAAATAAAAATATATATTGATGGAGAGGATACTTTTACTGATTTTCTGGATAGTCTTCAAGAGAAGTAGACCCTCATTAAGCTTTTCATCACAAAATTATCCACAGAAATTAAAATACTATAGGTGACAGCTCATTGGTAGCAATGGGTTAAAAGTGGAAGACTGGTGGGGATTGTAAATACACTCAAGTGACCTTGCAGCTGGGAAGGCAAAAAGTCTGGAGAGCAGCAACGTAGAAAAAAAAGTATTTTATGCCTTCCACTGTTTGTGTTCTGTGTGCTTCCAGAACATCTGTGTATAGATAACATGGGTATTTGGTAAATTGGTCAGGCTCGAGCTCCCTGCCTTGGTCCTAAGAAGATCACAGCCCAGTGGAGATCACAGCACAATGGTAAACCACGCTTGTGCTAACCCTTGGCAGACTGCTGGGAACAGCAGGATGGGATTTTCCAGCATGAACTGGGCTTGGTGGTGTCTCCACCCATGTGTGTCCTTTTGCCAAGACCTCTGGGTTTGTTTACTTGGTTAGGACTGGCTAATTTTTGGTTAATTCCCCAAGGATACTAGGGGAATGCAATTGCATAAGCATTTCCATGCCTCAGCTTCCCTTCCCCCCAGCTCTCCAATAAGCTTGTAAGTGGTTCACCCATTTTAACTACATTCAGACAAGAGAGGGGAATTTCTTTTTGCTGTGTGGCAGCGTCCTAAAACAGAAATAGTTCCCAGTTTCAAGGTCCATACATGTCCTGCAACGTCATCCACTCCCGTTTTATGCTAGCAAGAATAGAAATCTGTGGCTCAGCCATATTTTCTTCTGTCAAATCAGTGATCACAGAGTTTATTGTTAGTACTGCTTTTTATTTAGTAATAGGAAAATTCATTCACATTCTTGCTTTTCTGCATTTTAAAACAAGTACTTTACACTCCAGGCTAACAAAAAACACCATTGAAAAAAGCACTAATACACTTTATCCCATTGCCCTGAGGGCTGTTATTCCACAGCAACACTTTGAGTGAGTCAGTAATGCTCATACTGTGTAGTTTTTTCTAGAATCCAGTCAGAATACTCAGCAACCTTGGTGTAGACTCCTGGCTGCCTGGGGCGGGCGCAGCCTTCGCCCCAGCTGGTGATGCCCACCAGATACCAGACCTCCTCGTGCCTGCAGGACAGGGGCCCTCCTGAATCTCCCTGTGCCACAGGAGAAAAAGAGAGAGCATGCAAGGAAGAGGCCTCATCAGTATTTCTATCACAAAAAAACCTGCGAATAAAATCAGCATAACTCGATGTTACCACCAGCATAACAGCCTAGATTTCAGCCACTCTCACTTACAGCTCATTAACAGAGGACTGAAGCAGGTGTTCTGATTGTTCAGTATGTTGATTTCTAAATAGTCATTGCAAACAATTGAACAAAAGGTTCAAAACTACTGGTTTATATTATTTTCTTTTTATTATCATTATCACCTTATCTACATACAGTGATATAAGACTGTATGTAGTATTGGCAATATTTTCTCTTATGACCATATTTTTAGTATCTCAGTTCTCTACATGCCTTCTCCTGCTTGAGTGACTCTGTCCCACTCACAATAAAACGCCTTTGTGTTTTCTTTTTCTATTCCTTTCTGAACATAAGATTCCTTAGAGAAGATGCTATGAGTTTTTAGGACAACAGCAAGTGTTTTATTTTTTGAAACAGCCTCTCCATGTTCTGTTACGCTGTATCAGATAAAAAAAGCTTAATTGGCATAGAGGAAAAATTACATCCCAGCTCCAAGTATTTTTATTCCTAACTAACCATAGCAATAGTAACATTTCAGCGTACAATTATTAAGCGTTAAATGTTTGCAGTGAAAACTATATTTGGAAGAGGATTTAATATTAATAATCAAACTATTTTCTTGCAGAAATTAACTGAGAATATTTAAAGTGGTGAAAGTGCATGAGTTTACTCTTGAGCAGAGACTTTGGCTCATGGATCTCATGCTGTTGTGACATTTTCAACTCTAATTATGAACAGAGCAGTTTCCACTGTTTGTTTTCAGCCTTCTACTCCCCATGCATTTTAATAGCATTACTAGCACCCTCCCTTCTTGTTTACGCACAATGGATGCTTTAAAAAATGATTTTAGGCACTCTATTTTCTACCAAGAAATGGAAAAAAAAAAAAAGAAACTACATAGGAAATCTGCTCTTAGTGGAGAAATGCTTCAAGGTACTATACTTATGCTCTCTGGATTTCTGATAGCCTGAAGGAACACTGTTTTATTCCCTAAATGGATATCTATATATCCACACTCAGGGTTTCCTATCCATGGAATCTATCCCTAAAGACTTCAATGTCATATAAGAAACATTTTCCATATACCTTGGTTTTCAGTGCTTTTGACAACCAAAAGTGACAAGTTAATCAAGAGCTCTATTGATAATCATACTTTTCTGATAACAATTAAAAATAATTGCATTATTCATTTACATATTTGAACATATGGTTGGAATATATAACCATACACTGCTGTTTGTCATTACCTTACAAGCATCCCTTCCTCCTTCATCATAGCCAGCACAGATCACTTTTTCTCCTATTCTGCGCTTCCGGTACCTTGCCTGGCATTCCTCTTTTGACATGAAGGGAACAGGAGCCTTTTGAAGAATATCTTGGACCCGACCTATATGGAAGGCAGTATGAGATGAGAAATGTTTGGTTCTAAAAAATAAAGGTTAAAATTCAACTCTAGAAATCCCCATACGCTGATATTACAATGGGGGAGGTCGCTGCTTCTGGAGTGTCAATAGATGTTCATGACACTGATTTTCCTTCCTTCGTGTTAGCGAACAATGTGAATTGTCTTCTAATTTAAATGCTTTTATGATGCTGTCTTCTTTATCATGGCTGGAAAAGCTTCAAAACTCCCTTCTGATGTGCAACAAATCCTCATATTGGAAAGGCTCTCAGGACATTGCCCTGTGGAGCATTGCTTTTAACATTGCTTTGTGTTAGTAACTATTATTTCCTGGTAAAGTGTTGCAATAAGTTTGAAATCTCCCAGTTGCCAAATCTGTGCTGCTCTCTGTCACAGTAGTTTTTAAGATGGAGAAAATTGCACATAGACTAAACAAGAGTTTTTAAAACCAGCTTTTTCTCTAGTAATTTACAGAAGAAATTTGTCTGTACAGTAACTGCCTAAATTTGTTAGATTTCATGTTGAACTATAACTTTCAGATAGGCACGTGTATAAAGGAAAAGTCTCTCTTTAAAGAGATGCATATAGATCTATAAAAACATATTAAAAGTATAATAAAGAGATGTAAAACCACAGCTTAGTAATTAAGAGCTTTTTGGCCCACTTCCATATAAAGTCAGAGGAGTTCAAATCTCATCTACTATCAAAACACAATCATTGGCATGGTCTATAATCAATCTTCAGAATAAGAAAAGCAACATACTTCTAAAGTCATATGAATACAATCACATAAAAAAACACCATGTGTTATGTGCAGACTGTAATTCAAAACAGTTCAGTGGTAAAATTATTGCCTTTTTTTTCAGCTAAGAAAAAATAAAAAAGAGTGTGCAAAACCCAAGTATGTACTGGGGTTTGCCAGTAGATTAAACTAAACTCTAAGGAAGGGTATTTGAGTGTTGTAGAAGATGTAGTTAGATGTATGTAGAGGATTGAAATCTCAAGCACTTCAAACTACTGAACCAATTTATAAAATTAATTCTTGTGTCAGAGCATGGAGCTATTTAATGATAATTTCATACATCTTTCATTTATGTTTTATGGTGTCTTAGAAATCAAATTTGATAAAGAATTATGTTAAAGTACTGTCTAGAAGGAATAGTGGTCGCTAAGAATAGAGAATAATTTTCCTTTTTTTTAGAGAAGGAGAGGTTTTTTGTCAAAAACATTGACTTTAAAAATACAAAAATTCACTGTTTAAAAGTATTTCTCTGTACCTTTTTCTTTTCTGTAACCCCATCCAATTACCCAACAGTCAGTATAAAATATGTTAGTGTCTTCTTTTGATGGCAGGCAGATAGGTAGTTGAAGATCTAAAGTACAAGAGAAAATATTAGTTTGTCCAGCAGAGACAATTGCAACAGTAAGGTTTCGTGGGCTCACCCACACGACCCCTGATGACAGCTTCCATGGATGCTTTGTCCCTTGCACTATGTGTGACTCCCAGCACGTAACTTAGAGCCACCCATTTTCTTTTTGAAGCCAACAGAACAGATTCTCCTCAAACCCCACTAACTGCATGTTAAAGGAAGCCAGCCCAGGTGTCACGCACTGCCATAGCAATGCAATGCCAGCCCTGTGTCATCCTGCACATTTTCACAATTCCTCTGCAATATGCTACATACCAGTAAAATTCATAGGCTCAGCGAGTTTCATTAAAGCAATGTCATGTCCAATATGTGCATATTTATACTGAGAGTGAACAATAATCTCTTCCACTTTGAAGAAGGGTGTATCCTCATTTATTTCTGATTGTCTCAAAATGCCAGCATAAATGCGCCAAATGTTGGGATTCTCTAGACTGAGGGGAAAAGGCAAACAGTCAGTCTGTGACTAAATAGTCTAATGCAGTATTACAGTAAGAAAAAACTCGTATCTCATGAGAATGTCTAGGGTTCTGTAAGTATTTGTTGTCTGCTTTAGAATTGCACCTTCTAGATTCATTAAAATAATTTAGCATCAGCAGTACAACACTGTGCTAAAAAGGGAGAAATATGGACTTCCAGTTACATTAAGAAAACAATGTCTACCTGAAAATTTCACCTTTTGGCTGCATTAAAGCAATTCATCTATTTCTAGTTCTCATTGTTTTTATCCTGAAAGGTAGGCCTCAATTTCCCTTGCATGCTGGGCTAACCTTTGAGGCTTATGTGCATTCAGGTCTCACCTGGCGACGCAGTGAGCAGCGGTGAGGATCCACTGGCTGCTGATGATGGAGCCCCCGCACAGGTGTCTCTGGCGGGACAGCCTGGCGTGCAAGCTGACCTGCCACGGCCACTCACCAGGGGAGGAGTCTGTCCCACCCACGATCCTGATGGTTCTTGCAGAATGCTGCATACACACTATCAAATTGCAGAAGTAATTTAAAACTGAGCTTAAAGACAACTTGCATTCACCAATGAAAAATGAAGATGAGACTACTGCTGATGACTGAATAGGCACCACCTATTGTGAAGAAGGTGATAAATGATGCATTTTTCATGGGTTATGGTCGTAAAGTCTATTAAAATAAAATTCACAGTGCTGTTCCAGGGTTTGCTAGGTATTAAATTTGCAGGCAACCGCAATGAAGGGAGAGAATAATGAGGAGGACTATATTGATATCATAAGGCTAAATAATTACTTTATTATACTATATTATACAATATTATATTACATTAAATCTAAACTGAATCTGCCAAGCACTCCACTCTGCACACAACTGCACAGAATCTCGTGACTGTCATCTGACAGTCCTGACACATGCACACTCTTGGCCCTGATAGGCCAAGGAAAAAAAACACCATCACTTTGGGTAAACAATCTTCATATTGCATTCTACTTTTGCATAAACACAGGCACAGCAAATGTCTAGAATTGTTTTTCCTTTCTCTGAGGTTGAGGGAATGTGAAGCACAGAAATATTCTTGGGAAGAATTGTGCCTTGCTTTTCTCTGTGAAGAGAAATGTGGTGACAACTATGTGAAGACCTGACTGACTTCACTTTTCCAGAACACTCTAACTTTACAAGATCACCCACTGGGACAGTGCAACCACTTTAGAAAAAATATGGTTTGGCCTCCTACACTGAAATCAGGGAAGCACCGTCTATTTTTCATTTTAAAAAGTTGTACTTACCAGTACTGGCTTTTTTTTTGCATAATCTTAGTGAGTATCCAGAGATACTTCCTGGTCCGTGTACTATTTTCACTGGAGATCCATTTGAGGACATTCTTAGGTGACACTCACACTTTCTGCAAATGAATTGATGCAAACAATTTGCCTGTACTTTTTTCACTGAACAACACATACGTTAACTCACCCACCATATATCTGGTATGATTATTTCAGCAATCTTTGAACATTTTAAAAAATATATCTCACCCTTCTTCATTGCATGAATCTCGGAGGAGAGAATAGGAAAAAAATTGGCAGCGGATCATGTCTGTGCAAACCTGCTGACAGGCTCTGTGTCCTTTAGTATAAGTGACAGTAAGTTCATCTCCCAAAAAATCCATCTGCATGTAAGTGCGAGAAGTGCAGGCTGTAAGAATGATTGCATTCAAAGCATCAGAAAGTTATTATTTAGATTAATTCAAAATTAGTGGTTTTATTGTAATTTATTGTTTACCAGGAAAAGATTTTCTGCAATTTAGGAGGCCAAAGCCTGATACAGCATTTTCTTGTGATATGAGCTCCTCTGGAATTCCACTTGTTGATGTCTTCAGAAGGCAAAGATTTCTAAAATTAAATATTTTTCACAATAACTAAACCTGTTCTCACATTCCAAAAATAATTGTTTAGGTGCTGGTAAAAGAAAGTTCTTTCCTAAATACACTCTTTTCTCCCAAATCTCAATCTGTAGAAGTATTTCATACAAAAATGCACTCCCTAGATTCACTAGTTCACACTAAATTGAGGCAATCAGTTGTGCTGTGAAATGCCATACAAGTATACTACTAAAAGTGGTACAGTATTTACACATATATAGAAGAGTTGACTTTAGAAGATGCATGCCATCTCAGCTTTGCTTCTCCCTGAAATTCCTTTGAGACCCTATTCTTCTGATTTGTGTGCAATGTTGATTTTTAACTATTCTCACTACTAAGTGTGAAAGAAGAAAGACAAATAGAAATATTTTTAAAGCCATTAACTTAATTGAAAAATCTTTTCAAGAAAATAAGTTCACCCTGCCAGGAAACCAGATGGCTCTTTTGATAATGCCATAAAATTCAGCTTTAAGTCTTTAAAACAATCTGGAGGCTCAGGGTACTTTTGACATGTATAATTCTTTTCAGATTAAGACCAGATACACAACCACAATACAAAAGTTCTTATCACATTGGAAAACAGTTGAAATGCCCAAATGAAATTACAAATTTTTGAACAAAACCCATCAGAAGCTGCACTTTACTGAAAATAGCCTTTTAGCATAAATTTACATATGTATAAGAAATTAGTGTTTAAAAAAAGACTTTGTATTTTTAAAAAATAAATTTTAAATAATCTACATGGATAATATCATTTAACTGTCATATTCACCTTTGAGATTCTATTTGCCATTTCCTGGTAAAAAATGTAAAGAACAAGCACTTTGGAAAATATGTACACATGGTTTGGCAGACAGAAATATCAGGAGTGAAAAAACTTGTAACATTAATTCCTGAAAACACTTGATCTTCAAAAATGTCCATTTGACAATCTGTATAAAACAAGAACGAAATATCAAAATTCAACAAACTGTAGTATGTCATCAGAATATTGAGATTTACAGATTATTCATTTCTATCTATATCCCTATTTTCCTTCTGTGATTGGTAAACTGGTAAGGTAAGACAACATTTTAACTAAAAACTATTTCTCAAGAATATTTTTCAATATGTCAAGTCATGGAGAGCACTACAGGGATAAGGTTCCTATAGAGGAAAAGAGAAAATACGTATTACAGTAGAAATTTGCTAGTTATGTATTACAGTAGAGATTTGCTAATCTAATAGGGAAAAATTTAAATTAATTTTCAGTGGGCACATCATATTCATGAGAGGACTAGAAAAAAAATAAGGTAATGATCTTCTCAACACTTCTATTACCATTTGAAAAGTAGGCAGAGTAAGTAGGATTGCTGCCCTCTGACATAGCCAAAATATCAAAACACAACAGAGGCTTGGCAGGATAGTTCACACAATCAGACAATGGACATAGAAGTTACAGGAAATACTAGCATGTTTTAAAAGAGATTAATGAGTATCCTTCTTCAAAGATATACTTGAAGTCCCAGTTACAATTCTAGTGCGAGAATTTAAAAATAAAAACTGGAAGCATCAGCACAGAGGATGTTTCTTGAACCTATCAAACTGCAGAGATAGTAAAAATAGTGAAATGATTCAAAAGACAGGATTTGGTGGCAGCAGAGAACTTGAGCTGTTGAGAAAGTGCAGCAACCAAGTCAAGACTGCCCAGTGTGTTATAGAAACATATTGGGAACATCTTACTTCAGAAAGTGAAACTAAGAGGCAGAGCTCACTCCAAATCCTGTTAATTTGATGAGGTTTTCAAAAAGCATAGGCAAGAAAGGACAACAATACTGGGAAGGAATTACACAATAAGAACAGTAAAAAATATAATCAGAAATATAGAAAATTAGAGTCAATTAACTCTCACATTTAGTAGTTAAGATCCTATGTTAAGGGGAAATAGCCTTCAGAAGAACAGATAGTTTCAAAGGAAATTATATTTAAAGCAAAAATGTGGATCTGAAACTTAAGGGAAGCTAACCCATGATCTCAAGGACCATGTTCAGCGATCATTTGCTCAACATCCAGTGATGCCCAGGAAGATACTTTGCAAAGGGCAGAAAAAAGACAAACTGCTATGCATGCATAGTAGTGTGTGTGCACAAGAATAAAGTCAGAGAGGCAAAGGCAGAAAATGAAAGGCCACCTAGAAAGGAATAAACTAAATAAATTCAGAAGAAAATCTTGACCAAATATTGAAATTAACCCATTTCAGATGTTGACAAAAAAACAAGGCAGAAGACATTACTGAGACTACACTCCACAAATCTCTGTCTGGACAGGTACAGATGATCTGTCTGAGACTAGGACAGGTGACCTCTTTGGATGACTTCTTGATGCAGTAGTGTTGTCTAGGCTTCTAAGATCACACAATTTATTTATTCTCTCTCTTGCCTGCTCTTGCCTCTTTCACAAGACACAGAAGGTAGGGGAAGACAGGGAGGAAGAAGATTGATTTTCACATGATGTTATGGTTTCATCCCAGCCAACAACCAAGCCCCATGCAGTCACTCACTCACTCCCCCACCAGGAAGACCAGGGAGAGGATCAGAAGGGTAAAAGCCAGATAACTAGAGGTTTCAGGTAAAAACTGTTTTGTAGGAAAAGTCCATGTTGGGCATCAAAAAGGACTGTGGTGTGTTGACCTTGTCTGGGTGCCGAGTGCCCAGCAACTTACTCTATCATTCCCCTTTCCCAGCTGGACAGGTGACCAGAAATAAGATGGAAAACGACACATAGGTTGAAATAAGGCAATTTACCAAAACAAAAGCAAAAGTTTGCACACACACAAGCAAAGAGGACAAACCCAATTCTTTTATTTTCTATTCCCACCAGCTAGTGATATCCGATCACTTCTGGGAAGATCTTCCTGGGAAGCAGGGCTTCAGCACACAAAGTTGTTGCTCCAGAAGGCAAACACTGCAAATTATAAATGCCTGCCCTTCCTCCTCGTTTCCTTAGATTTTATAGCTGAGCTGACATCATAAGACATGGAATGTCCCCGTGGCTAACTTGGGTCAGCTGACCTAGGTGTATTCACTCACAGGATGTTGCCCACCCCAGACTATGATGGGTGGAATGTTGGGGGGAGAGTGCTGATGCTGTGCCAGCACTGCCCAGCAGTAAACCCAAGCACTGATTTTAGAAAGCAATATATTGATACACATCTCTATGAAATGTGATTTATACAGGAAAACTAGATTATCTGTGAGACAAAATAAGGCTAAATGAAAGCAGACTAACCTCATCATCATTAAAAAGGGAAAATATCACAGAGTAAGATAAAGTAGAGATAGAATTAAAAAAAAAAAAAAGGAAACAAAAAGAAAAATGGAAAGATGTTTCAATTGAGAATAAGAATTTTTTATACACACTGTTTGATGTTAGACACTTGAGAATTTTGTATGAGTAATGATTGCAGGAACAAGCACAGACTTTTTCCTTTCATCACAAATCACCCACAAAATGCATATTACATCCTTTCCTATTAGCCAGCTGTATTAAAACTGCAGATCTTCAATAAAAATTTTCAAGTGCATACACAGTATACAAACAGAATGTAGAAAGATCTATATTTCCCCTGATCTTTGAATCTGATGTGCTTTTATCTTTAATTTTTGTATCCATGATACAAAGATAACATACTATTTCATCAAGCTAATATTATGAAAGAATTCTTTAGATCTCTAAAGAAGGGAACTGTTTCTGTAAGACAAATGATAACATGAAAAATTTAAAAGATATGAACCTCTTTGTCCCTGAGTGTATGAAATATATTTTAAGAATAAGATTGTTTTAGAATTATTCAACATAATGAAACATTTCTACATGTGAGTGATAGATTGCATTTCAGGATACATGACCCTTAACACTAATCAGAATCAGATATTTTAAATAGTTACCTAATTCAGAAAGCTGACATGGCTTTAGAGAGAATCCAGACACAACCCCATCAAGTGCCTTTATGTTGGTTGGAGTTCCGACACTGGTGTGTTTCAAGAAGCATTTTTTACTGAATGACAAAGAGTAAAGAAAGTGGTAAGAAAACAGCTCTTCTTCCTTGGACCAAACCATCCTCCTGAACCCACAATTCCTACCATTGTGCATGGTCTGGCCATGGGCCAGAACAATCTCCAGCCTCCAGAACTGAGTTCAACTGATGAGCAGAGCTAGCTGAACAATGTTGAACTTCCACAATTGAGCAGACTAAGAGCTCAAAAATAGGTCTTGTTAAAATGAAATAATTTCTCTGGATACTCTGATGATGCTATTTTCAGAACAATAAGCAGAGTAAGACTGAACAGAGCAAAAATGCAGCACAGGTATCAACATAATTTGCATTTCAGTATCTTCAGAGAAATTTTAGGATTTTTTCAAGACTGTTATAATCTAGTTTGTCTTTCTCACCAACAGATAAATGAAAGCCAATTTACAATTTATATTTTCCTACCTGTAAGTGTGCACAAACATTTCAAGGAGGAATAAATTAAATATTCTTGAGTAAATTCTTGCACCTTAGAGTGCTCTGTGATTTAATCTATTTAGGCACAGGGCTGTCCAGGGGAATGAATCCAACCTGTATTTACCAAAAGCTTGCATTGTGAAAATTTTCAGAGGCATATGTAAAAAAATGACAACGGTTGTCATTGGTGCATCGTTTTTGACACTCTTGATAGCTGTCAGCCATAGAAATATCAAAAATATTCCCTTCCATATCCAGTCCTACATGGACATCTGGGCTGCAAGCTGTGAAGAAAGAGAGACCAAGTTCTGAAAATGTACTTCTATTCTTTTACCCATCCCTTGCCCCAAATTGCCCAAGAGATAGCAGATTTTATGTCACATCCTTCATAATCCAGATGCCACATCCCACGCTCACTTCAGTTACATCAGACTTTATACACAGATCCAGCACCAAATCAGAAGTGTAGGTTTAGTGTAGTACCCTGTGGCAAGGGGAAAAACTGGCAGACTTTTACAGTGCCTTTGCCTACATGAGAGAGGGGCTCTAACCACTGTGGCTCACTGAGAACAGGATGACACTCACCAAAGCAAGAGCTCAGAATCAATATTAAAATATATTTTCCCAGTTCCAAATTCATAGAACAGGTTAAATGGCATATTCTGGCCTCAAAAGCAAGAGACATTTCCCACTTGAGTCAGAATATTACACTTCACAGAGAGAGGACCGCAACTATGGGGCTTGAAATGAAGGTCATTTCACAGAAGAAGAGTCAGCCAATAATTGGAGGCATTTTTAAACATGTATGCATAGATTTTCATTTAGTCTGATTCTAGAGTAATTCAGTGATAGTAATTAGTCCAAATAGAATAAAAAATAATATCCCACTGAATTCTCTTTCTATTCCAAGATATTCAGAAATCCAAACATGAAGGGTTACTGGCAGGAAAGAGCTTTTAAGGGGCCTGACTGCTCTGAAGGGCAAGTGGCAAGCAAAAGAAAGCACAACTTATTGATAACAGCTACAGTGGAGAACTTGCATGAAAACCCACTAAGTCTGCCATCTTGAGCTGCTATACCAATACAACTAAAAAACTAGCCTGACATCCGTAAGACACTATTTGTCCGCAAGTCAGGAAGTGAATAACTATATTCTTCCTTATTCTGTTTTTCTAAGGTACCACGCTACACTTAAAGTTGATCTCCTTTTAATGACATCACTGTGACAGTGCAAATTTAAAACATTCAGAACATAACACATTTAATAGGCTTTTAATATGCCTGATGATAACTTGCAGGCATGGCATGCTGACATTAGGTCTTCATGTAAAGCACATATACCGTAAAAGATACAGCTGCTAAAAAAGTTATTACACAGAATCACAAAAGTATTAGCATCACTTTGTGACAGTGCACTTTTGCTTTGCTAAGCATCTGCACCTCAGAGTTATAAAACAGGGTCACACAGGCCATATGAGCCACTTTCTGGACTGGAATTTTAGTAGTAAATTAATCTTTAGAACTGGAACCAGTAGTTAAAACAAGGGCTGCCATCGACCTCTAGCAAAAGAAACTGTGACTGCAGGAACATGATTTCCCTGTTACCTCATCTCAGGACCCCGAGTGGTGGATAGGTGGGCCCGAAGAGTAAAACCAGTGGAGATTTTGTCACCTGTGTTTGAAAGTGGTCTGGCAAAGAACACAGAAATTACTGCTTGGCTGCCTCCCTGATTCCATTCCTCTACCCAAAATGCTAATTTTTTAACAGCTGCTATGCAATGCAGAGCATAAAATATATGCATGTGAACAACCATATCTTACCACTAATTTGGTTACACTGTTTTAAGGAATGTCCCGAGATAGCTCCTTCCATATCCACTTTTGGCAGCATTTCTGTATCGCTGTCTTTTAAATAGCAGGAGAACCTGTGGTTTAAAATGCAGCAATTCACAGTTTTGGCAGTATAACACAGACATTCATAACTGTTTCTCAGGTGAAATGCAGTCTGTCCAATATCCCTCAACATGAAAATTTTGACAAGTGTAATTCAAAGAAAAATAGGGTCAAGCCTCACACACTTTGTTGGCAGTTGCAGCAGATGAGAATATTTTGTGTTTGTGGGAGCTCCAAGAGGTCTCAACAAAATGAGAAGCAGAGTCCAGGGCTGGGAGGACAGAAATGCACTGGGCATAGAGAGAAGACAACATCATTCTCTCAGGCTACTGAAATTCTTAGTTGTGAGAAAAATATACTAAATAGAAAGGATGGTGAACAGTACAGGGGATCTTTGGAGATGTGAAATTATTCATATTGTCCCTCAACAATAAATACGTGCCCTCAAGGAGGGAGTGCAGAGTCACTTCTCTTTCCTTCAAAGGCCAGTGTGTGAGTGTGAAAAACTGGGCATTGTCAAATTTAACCTTTTGAATTCAAGCAATTACTCTTAGATCACCAGTTTTAGAGATACTTGACATTTTTTCCTATGGCAACCCTGCACCTTTCCCTGCATGCCTGTATTATGTCAAAATGTTACCAGGTTTTGAAATTATCACAGGAGACCAGCAAGTACAGGAACGTTCTACCTTTTTGCAGGATCTGTAGTCCATGTGGCTGGCAAGTAGGTGAAGAGCAGACAGGTAGGATGGTAAGTGCACACTATTTGGCAGTAATTGGCACTCGGTGTAAAAACTGTAGTGAGGTCTCCTCCTTGCAAGAATGTATTTTCATAGATCTGAGTCACACATTCTGACATGGAATAACAAAATTGTCAATTATTAGAGACAGGAACACTCAATTCACAGGAGTGCCACTTCTCCTCTTCATCATTAACCTTGCTTTTAAACCTTTTTTTGTCAGGAAAAGTGGATAAGGGGGGGTGAGTAGCACAGTTCGTCTGCGAGTCTCATCTTTTCACTCCAGCAGAAATAATACTGTTTAGGGTGTCTCCCTCTGTTCTCTGCCTCATACCCAATGCTGGAGCAGGGCAGCTTGAGCCCAGGTAGAAACCCAAGAAGCTGGATGGGCCTCAAGGCAGATCTGCATGGCAGAGGGGGAAGTAGGAAAAGACCATGTTGGGCACCAAAAAGGACTGTGGTGGGCACTGTGGTGGGCACCATGTTGGGCACCAAAAGGCCGTCCCATGGCAAATCTCAGGAACAGCAGAAGCCTCTCCTGAGAGAGGCCAACACAGAACATCATCATGAGGAAAACCAGGAAGAGGAAGTGCAGATAACAAAAGGAGTTAGAAAGTTTTATGTAAAGACAATCCTATTTTTTAGGGATCCTCTGAATTCAGAGTCACAGTGGTACCACTGTGCACGGCCTCAATGGCTCTCAGAATTTCATATACCTTCGGCTCTCTCACACTCCACCCAGAATCCCCCCAAGTATTTTTTACAATGAAAAGATAAAGAGAAAAGATAAAAGAGAAAAGATAAAGAGAAAAGAATGTACTTTTACAGAGAGGGTAGAAACCCAACTGAAAACATTTTACCTAGTGGCTTAATCTGTTACTTTAGAGTGATCATACTGTATCAAGAGATATTTAAAATGAAAACAAAAAGTAACATCATATTGGATTTGACAGTTTTAAAAGACTACAAGTGGATTTTATTTGTTATTATGATTATAAACTATGCAATTCAGCATTTCCTGCACACAGGTATAATACATAATTTTTTAAAAAACTAATAAATAAGCATTATTATACATATTTGCTAGATGTGTTAATATCTTTCAAAGGTTAAGTCTTTATAAGTAAAAAATTGAACTTTATAAACATCCAAATTCTCTGGTATGTATAAACTTTCAAGCTCTTTCTCTAAAAAATTGTATTTATTGTTCTTATTAGCATTTTTTTATTGTCTCAGCTCATCATTAAAAACATTTTCAATTCTTAGATTACACCAAGTGAATTCTAAAGCTAAAAGAAAAGAATATTGCAATTATTTACTGTATCAGATATTTTGGATCCTATTTATTTTCTTCTAGCATAAATTAACACAAAAAAAATTACTTATGTTGTAAAACTATGCACCATGTAAAACTGTGCCAGTTCTGAAAACTTTAACTTAATTAAAATGTTTTCTAGGTCTCTGAAATTTTCCAAGATTTCTTCTTCTGAGACTTAAAGCCAGGTAAAAAATTTTCTTAAATAATATTTCATTTATCTATTTGATTTTGCTAAAAAGCTGTTACCTAATTGTTCTCTGAGAAAACAGCTAATACGTTATTGGACTTATACCTGTGTTAGTCCTTAGTAATAATTTATCAGGAAAGGGAATTTCAGAAAAGCACAGTGCAGTTTTTTGTAGTTTAACTTTTGCTACTGGAATAAAGTAAATCATTAACTCATCATGCAAGACACACATTATTCTGCCTCCTGCACCCCCAAAGGGCCTCCTTCCCCAGCTGCTGCTCAGGCTACTGACCTTGCCACTGGGCACAGAACAGGGACCATCACACCAATTTCACAGTTATATGCCATGGTCCCATGAGTGCTGGGGGAGGTGACAGCACAGGGGGTGGCAGGACAGTGTCAGTAAAGCCCCACTAGAAAGTTCCATGCCAGACAATAGGGTTATGCCAGTTACCCAAACTTAACTAAACTCAATCCAGCAGAATAAACAGCTCTCTCAAGAGCAGACTGCAGTTACTAATCTTTTCCCCTCCTACAAGAGTTTCTCTATGCTGTTTGTAAGTCTCAGGAATTATATATTAACTTACCACTGTAAACGGAAGCAAGTAAGAAAATGAAATAAAAAGTCCGATAAATCCAATTCATCCTAAAAACCACAAAATCATTCTTTAGGATATGGTCAATAAAGGGTGTGTAATTAGTTTTATTAAGCACTGCTAAGCCTAACACTGATTTACACTTGTACTGTTTCACCATTAATTAAAAATTACATAGAAAATTACAATTGCAGCTGTGACAGGCGGTTTTGGCATACCTTTTAACAGCAGAATATTCATTCCTGCTTAGACTGGGAACAATATTCCACTGAAATGACATTACTAATACTGACTCTCCAGGTAGTTTAGTAAATACAGTTATCAAGCTAGCAACTTGAACACTCACTGCTTCATATGCTATAAGAATTCTAAGATTTATTTCACATGCAACAACTTAATCTGTGACATAGGTTAACCACAAAATACAATCCATGAAAACTCCGACTTGCACTGTCTTGTTGCTATGAAAACCTTTCACTGAATACCAGTGCATTATTGCAATAATGATTACATACCTGAACACATAATAAGTCTGGATGCATGCATCAGGTTTGCACTCTACTAAAACAAAAAAAAAAAGTCAAAACTTTGTGTTAAATATTACTTCCTGCAATGCTAACTCATCTTTAATGTTTACTTTGAACGGGTACTGTTTTTGTCAATACTGCTACTGACCTTGGGACACATCTGTCATCCACACTGCACTGGAATTGATCCTGTATAACCACACATATGCAACATAGTCTCTCTTTTCTCCCCTATAAAATTATGATAATATTTCAAAACTCCCGGATAAATTTTCACCTCTATATCAAATTACGGAATTTTCATTGTTCCTGGATACAATCACAAAATCTACCTGTATTTGAATATTTACAAACAAAGTATGCTGAACTGACCATTTTTTTGTGTTGCTTAACATATATTAGTATTCAAATAAAATAATTGTTTTGCTTGTGTATGTGTGTGCACATTTCAATTGGTGGCACAAACAGGTTAGAACTTTTGTCCAAGAAATTAGTTTCTTCAATTTTCACTTCTTATCTGGGCTTTCCTATTCAGATATTGGGCAGTTATTCTAGTTTGTTACTGCTCTAATAAAAACACAAGCAAAAAACAAGAAAACAAAAAACCCCAAGAAAACAAAAACAAAAACAAACCAAACCAACAAACAAAAGAATCTCTAATCATGCACTTTTGGAAAAATTTTACCAAGAACATGTGTGTCATTCATGCAACATGTAGTCATACCCACATTCATCAGAAGCTTCTGTAACATTTCATTTTTATAATCCATTGTCTATATTTTAGATTTTTGTCTGAGGAAGGGGCATCTTCTGCTGATGGGTGTTTCAGAAGAAAACTACTGAGGAATGAAAAAAAAAAAGGAAGAAAAAATATTTCCTTAAAGCAGTAGTTCTCAAATTTAGGCATCAGTCTTTCTAAAACCAGTCATTTTAATTGCATCTGTAAGGGCATCAGTTGGATTTGATGGTGAAGTTCAGAAATAAGGCAGAAATGCTGTTCAAAGAGAATCACAATGAGCATGATCACTTTGGAAAATAAATGCATTTTCTTTCACTGGACCTGCTACTCACATGATTTACCCCCATTTGCACTGCTGTGCTGTTGCTCAAATGAACAAAGTTGTTCTTGTGTACAGAGAAAAAATGTATTATGGACTCTATGATGATGAGTGAGTTATTGCTTCTTATAGGACATATTTATTATAGAAAAATTATAAAATAAATTGAGACAAATTCTCCGCTGGTATACGTTTCCTGAGCCTCTCTGAAATCCAGAGATTATATGATTTAAACTAGGAGAAGAGACAGAAATTTAAAGTGCATAGAATGCCAAAATCATCTAATGCTTCTTAGGTCATATGGGCTCAACACATAAGTTTACTATTGGTCTTAAGTCCCTCATTGTATCAATTTAGCTGTCCATATTCTAAATGTTAGCTATATCAGGATCTTGCATGTAGGGTTCAGTAATTCAGATAGCAGAAATAAAAGAATAGTTCATCAAAGCATTTTTATAAATGGAAACATTTTTGATGATCAAAGTTCAAAATTTATTTGAATAATCTACAATACAATTAAGAGTTTTCTTCTGTTTGACTCTGCTTCATTTTGACTTGGTAGTTACAAAACCAAAACCTGCTGCAGCCTAAGCCAGTTCTTCAGGATGACATGTCCCTGGCAGTGCACTTGCTTAATACTGCTTTCTGCTGATTTCCACTGTGATCCATGCACAAATCTCCTGCAAAGGTGGCAGGAATTACTGAAATGTTTCACCTCAGGAAATAAATTACTGGATTCTAACCTGATTTAGGTCTAATTCTGCCTGGCAGAACCAAATCCCACATTTCTTATGGCAGTCCTATTCAAAAAACAGCTTCAACATGGAAGAGGATTTACTCTCTGTGATGAGACAACACCTGCTGGTTGTGATGTGGATCAAGAGGAGAAGTTTCTCAGAGGAAATTAGGGAAGGAAGGCACCAGTATGGTAGGAAAAACCCAAATTTTCATTTTGATTTGCCTTTGTGCACACCCTTTCCATTTGAATGAGGATACCATAATAATTTCATGAACTTGAATGCTCCAGCAGGTAAAAAAACAACCAACCAAAAATATTCTGAACAACTTCATGGCTATCATTATGTATATGACAAAGGAGATAGAGAAATAAAATATCAAATGCTGCTAAAACAAACCCTAAATCTAAATCTCAATCTTTTCTTCTTACAATCAACAATCTAGAGCCTTTTCATCTGAGTCAGGATGCCACTATCTGAGTGAAGAATCTACTGTTTCACTAGGGCAGAACTTTCTGTTTGACTTGATACCACCTCAAATGGCAAAAAGATGGATAGAATAATTTACTGATTTGTGAATGGTGCAGCATTGTGTATTGTATCAGATTAAAACCAGTTTACTAGTTCCATATGCCGAAATTACACGTCAACAATAATCTTCCTTGAAATAGAGCCCAGAAAACACTGCAAATCAGATGTCAAATAAGAAATCAATGCAAACAAAATTCAGGATCGTATTAAATGAAATAGAAGACAGTTGCAAATATCAAACAACAAATAGCTACTGGGTTTGTTATTTCAGAAGTCCTCTGTGATTTTTTTCAGATTTTCCATTTTTTTAAATAAATGGAGAATCACATTACTGCCCGAGGCCTTCCCTTTTGAACCTATAGCACCTGATGCTGGTTATTGTTAGGTATTAGAGAAGACAGGATGTTTCAACATACACTGAAGGGCCCCAGTATCTTGATCAAGGCCTGTAAACTGCCAAACAGTAATTCTTGGGCAAGTTGTATGTTGTATGTCAATTACTAGCCTGGAATGAGGTCATTTGGGCATACAACAAATGCTGAGTCTTTTGCTAACTGATAACTTTTGCCTTTCTTTGATCAAAATATTTTTCAATTTCAATGAACACTTAATATCTCCACAAGTTATACTCCAGGCATCAAATAGAAAAGTCCATTTGTTGAACAAAAGATAGAGTTTTTCTCAGCAGACTGTAACCAAGAGACTCTCGTTTTCAGAAGCATCTCAGATGTATGCAGTTTTTTGGTTTAGAAAGTGAGTTAATTTAGTTTTTAATCTTTTAATCCATGCAGATCTTGAAGGTCATCTTCGAAATATGACCTGACTATAAACTGAGAGGCTCCTATCCTGGGGAGTTTTGTCCAGGTGTGACACAAATACTCCTTTAGGAAGAAAATTGGAGTAGGATTCTCTGACTCTTTTAGCTGCTGGAAAAGAAGATGACACATGAGATCAAACATGGCAAAATTATTTGTTTGTAGCAGCATACTAACATTTATACATCAGGATTTTGTCTTTTACAGCCTAAGGATTAAATTCAGGAAGGCAGGTGGTTATCTAGTGTGCACCACTATTCCACCTCCTGCATGTGTCCAAAACATGCAGCTTTCAGAGACCAAAAAGCAGTTTGTATAAAGGTGGCTGGGAAATTCTAGTGCCTCAGGGCACCTACAAGTGCTCTCAAGCAGAACTTCCCAACAGAGGGAGGTCACACCTTGTCTGTTTTCAGTGTTCCTTGGAACAGCAGTAAACCATGATCCAGAAACACTCACACATTGCATTTCTGTCATCCCAGCAGAAAGTCATGTCCTTTCTGACACCACACAAAAGGAATCTTAACAGACAGTGTAATCTTTTGGTTTAGAGATCAGCTGCTACCTTAATACCACAGCAGATACCTACAACTCTGGAAAAAGATCACAAACAGCTACCATGCACTTGCAGTTTTTATTACACAATATTTTATTGTCCCATTATTTTATCAGGAAACCTGCAATGCCATGCTGCATGCCAGTCTTACAGGAACAACCCCCCAAATGAAACCTCAAATCAACAGTCAAACAAAAAAAACCCACACAAAACTAACAAACAAACCCCCACATCCAGAGGATTGCTGCTGACCTGCACAGAGGCATGCAATATCAACAGGTACCATTTCAGTCCACATTGAGGCATGGTATGAGTTTATTCTCAAAATTTGTAATAATACATTGCTTTTGTCATTATGAAATCCTGTATGTAATTTGCATAAGGTCTAGTTCCTGCTATGGTTAATGCTTTTGGTACAGTTTGCTAAAAAATAATTCAGACCACTCCCTTCTTACAAACTACTTTAAATGCTTCCAAGAAGGAGCGAAATGATCACAGATTTTTGTGTGGTCTTTACAGAGGCAATCATCACCAAAAAAAAAAAAAAAATTATGCAAAGAAGAAGGATTATCACTTGTATTTTTCAGAAAAAAAGAAACCTGAAAACCTTACAAACACTTGAGACTTCCCAGTTACTTGGAAAATGCTATGGCATGTAAGCTGATCACTTCATCACAGGCATTGCTGCTGTTATTACCATAGCTTAGTTTTTATGGCACTGTGGCAATAGAATAGTTTCATCTGAGCAGATAAGGCACTAAAATTTAAGGATTAAAGGCTTGCATTTCAAAGATTAACATGAAGTTCACAAGCAGTATAAAAGTAGAGCAACTAGGGCTATTACTGCATCTTCTGTAATAAAACAATAGCAACTAGTTTTAACAAATTTCTGGACTGACATCAAAATATTTGTATTTAAAATATGTCTCAGCCTAAATAGACTGAAAACTTTTGGAAGTAAACTCTTGAAATTCCTTTCATTCTGATCCAGTATTTGGTCTCCTAGACTTCAGTTTAATCCAGATGCCTTTATTTGGACGAAGAATCAATTCTCCACATAAACCAAGCTCTTCTGGCTTTTGACACGATTCCACCCAAAAGCGCCGCAGGATGAGAGCTAGAAGAGTTTTCTCCTCCATTTGTGCAAAGCGCTGACCTATGAGTTACAGGGCAGGAAAAAAATTAGTTATTGTCAAGTTGCATCAACAGCTGCTGCACTTGCATGCTCACAGGACTTAAGAACAGAACTAGCTTTAGGCCAAAATCAAGGTCATATGGATACAAGTTACACTAGCACTTTTCTCTGCATGAAAACTCTGGCCTTCTTGGGACAATCCACAGTCCGTCCTCCTTCCCATAGTACACAGAACTCAAACAGCAACATGTAGTACTTCCATATGAAGTCAACCCTTCATATGGAACTACTACAAAACACAGCCTAGTCACGTCTCTTGAAAGGACTGGACAGGAGGGATGGATAGCAGACCAGAGCAGAAGATGCAGCACAGGCTCTGTGGGGAGAGAAAAATCTCATGGTTCTATATATGTGGAGAGGAGCAAAGGAGATGCAACTGCAATAGAATGACAGACAGACCTTCCACTGATTCCTTCAGTGATCATTAAGCCTCATACACACTGATGATTTGGTAACACAGAGGGCAAAGTTCAATTTACAATCCAGAGATAGGTGAAGGCAGAAACATGAGAACAGAAAAACGTGAGGGAAACCAAATCAAGTGGCACAAGGCAGTTCACAAAAACTAAAAAATGGAGATGGGACACAAAATACAGGGCTGAGAGCTTTTTATGTTCTCCCCTTTGTATTATATACACAGAAGTCTGTACATATGTACACACTATGCACTTTTGCAATTATAGTAATGAACCACCTCTCCTGCACATGTTCCTGCACACTCAGGAACTAGCTAGACATGTTATATTAAATTAGATTAAATTAAATTTCTCTTTGGAACAAGGAAAGACCTAGTTTACTGCTCTCATGGAAAAGGGCACTTACTACCACTGAGACAAATCAAAACAAACCAATTGTATCTCCCAAAACCAGAAACCAAAACAAACAAAGAAAACCAAAAAAACCAAAAGAAGTAATATTTCCCATTATCGTAACAGCATGACAACTTTTGGACATTCTGCATCTGCACTTAAAATCAGCGCAGGGAACAGTCTTTTCACATGTTCTATAATATAAACAACACTGCCTCTACTTGAAGCACAGATAAATGCCAAGCACCTCAGTGGCATCTGAAAGTGCTGACGAGTTCTGGGATGACAGAGAAGACACCAAATCAACTACAGTGTCAGAAATAGGGAAAGAATACATCAGTTGCAGATTGCATGCTTTGGACATCCAGCTCAGAACCTGAGAGAGACAAATGAACTGTTTCCAGAGCAAAACAGGTGTGGGACATGTGTCTTCTCTCATTCTGTGTTGCTGATTGCTGATACTGAGAATCAGAAATTAGGAAGCAATCATGTCCTAACACAGGAGCCCAAAAGCATGCTGCCAGGCTGCACAGCAGTGAGGAAGAAACATCAGTAGGATAGACACTTGTCCCTAGGAAGAAAGGAAATGCCTCAGAAGAAACAAATGGGGTAGCTCAACAGCATTAATATGAGTCTATGAACTAAACTCTTCTGAGAGAATTCAGGTCTATCTAATGGAAGTGTGTGGCTTGCAGGACATGCAGTGCCCAGATTCAGAGGTGGGGAATGAGGAAGAACACTATACAAACAGTACTCATTGCTGTCTCAGTTACCACATTCAAAAGCAGAACCTTACAAGGGCTTCCTCTCCAGATACATACCAATGCAGTTCCTGGGACCAGCTGAGAAGGGCACATAAGCATATGGGTGCCTTCCCTTAGAATTTTCAGGGAAGAATCGCTCAGGCCTGAACTCCTCCGGATCAGGGAAGACCTCAGGGTCTCTATGCAGGGCATAAGTTAAAACGAGGACGTTTGCACCTCTTGGTATCTGATATCCTCCTAAAGAGAGGAGAGAAGGGGAGAAGAAGAGTCAAAACAAAAACCAACAAGTGACTTCCTATACACAACAGAACAGTAAAAAATAAAACAATGCTGTCCTTTTCTTGGGAAACATCTCCACTGCAGAAATGCTAACAGAAGAGAAAAGTGGCAAAGACAGAACATCACTTACTAATGCAGCAATCCTCTCTCAAGGAACGAGCAAACATGGGAACTGAAGGGTAGAGACGAAGAGCTTCTTTCACAACACATTCAAGGTATCGAAGATTCTTCAAATCCTCCGTTGTAACGGGACGTTCAGTATTGTCTGTCCAAAAACAAACACAGGGATGACCAAGACCAAAACTCCCCATCTTTGGCTAAACAAACTCATCCTGGATCTCCCCAGAAACTCTCATCATGCACCAAGACTGCATACAAGAAGGTGTTACAAATATATTAAATATGCATATCTTGCCCCAAAGACATAAGTTTGGTTGTACACCCCAACAGACCTTCCCACACCCATCCCAAGCACCTCTAACTGCTGAAAGCTCCAGAAGGGCCACAAGGCATGCTCCTAAATCCCCTTCTACTTCTAGGCTTTGAACACATTTCCACTCACAAATGCAGCAAAACCCCAATGAAGGGGAAATGGACACTTACCAAACACCTCGTCCAATTCCCTGTGAACCTTCTTCTGAACTTCCGGATTACGTCCAAGCAAGTACAAGACCCAGTTCATAGCAGCTGCTGTTGTATCATGGCCCTACAGGTCCAGATTTACAAAGACATTCATTTCAACTCCATTCCCATGTACCAGTGGGCTTTGTAAATACTTAGGTGTGCAGTTGGTATGAAAAGTGAGACTTATCAGTCCCATCACCATGATAAAAACAGGAATCAAGAGTGAATGATTCAACTCACTATCAAGATAAAAGGTGATCCACAATTGTTCTGACAAAAGGGGAAAGTTTTGAAACAACTCAAGCAAAATCCCTTCTCTTCTGATTCTCAGGAGCTGCATGAACTATCAGTATCTACACAATGAATCAGATGTATACTCATCTTTTTGGTTACTGTCCAGTCAACATCTATGGGGGCCAGTGACTGTCACAGGAGAGATACAATGGAGACAACTTGCAACCTTTTCAAAAGTATCTAAAAATGGTTTTGTGAGACACAATACAGAAGCCATAGAAGAAAATACTTGGTTTTCTATGGGGATGGAATCAACTACTAGTTCCCAGCACTGTGGGAAGGAGAGGAAAAGAAAGCAGACACAAAACATGAACCAAAGAAGGGGCGAAAAAAAAACATAAAAAAGGGAGGAACAGAAAAGGGAAAAGTTGACCAAAAAAGAATCTTTATACTAAAAAAAGCACACTTGTGGTGAAGTTCAGGATGCTACTGTAGTACAGAAATGGCAAGATGAGAAGAGAGTTTCTCTTGGTTACAACAGTATTAATAAGATTCTATGAATTAAGCTCTTCTGAGAGAATTCAGGTCCATCTAATGGAAGTGTGCAGAAAACTTGTGGAAATCTTCAGATCCTCCCTTAGGGAATCAGACAAGAAGAAGAGCCTTGAAGATAATCAGAGGGATGGGACACATCTCCTATGAAGACAGGCTGAGAGAGTTGGAGTTTTTCAGCCTGGAGAAGACAAGGCTCTGGGAAGACCTGGCTGTGGCCTTTCAGTACTTAGAGAGGACTTACAGGACTTACACAAAAAAAAAAAAAAGAGGGAGTGTGACATTTTACATGAGCAGGTACGTATAGGAAAAGAGAGAATAATTGTAAACTAAAAGAGAAAAAAAAATAGATTAGATGTTAGGAAGAAATTTTTTACTCAGAGATTAGTGAAGAACATGCTGGCTAGAGAAGTTTTGAATGTCCTATCTCTCAAGGTGTTCAGGGACAGGTGGGATGGGGCCCTGGCAACCCACTCTAGTTGATGACATCCCTGACTATGGCAGGAGGGTTGTAATTAAATCATCTTTAAGGTCCCTTCCAACCCAAGCCATTCTAGGACAAGTTTCTACAAGATGAAGCACTGATGTACAGTGTACTACAGAACCAGAAGCCTGCAGGCAATGTAGCAAGGGAAAAAATGTGAGGAGACATGAAAAAATGCAAGTCAAAACAGTGAAACTATTTAGAGCTCTCTTCAGTGTTAATGAAGCTTGCAACAAAAGGCAAGAGCCCGTGGTCCATGTCAGCCTTTAAGTTTTCATTTCTCTCCTGCTTTCATGAGTAGACCCTGCTCACACAGGCAGAGTCTACCACATGTGCATTGTCCAAAGTTTTTCCAGGGCATACTAAGGCTTCTATCCTACCTCTGTAGAATAGAAACATTGAGATGTTCTCTAAGGGTTCCAGGGCTTAAATAACATCATGCTAAAAACAACATCCTGAACTGAGACAAGAGTCACCACCTGAAAATTCTGAATCTTGGGTTTGGAGGAAAAAAAACAAACAAAAAACTCCAGCAAATAAAACCTTCCAAAATAACAACAACAACAAAAGAACAATAAACCAATGGGTTCCTTGATTACCTCAAACATGAAAGTATCCACTTCCTCACGAATGTCCCTGTAGCTCAATTTTTTCCCTTCATCATCTGTTGCATTCAGCAGCATGTCCAGGAATGCTTTTCTCTTTTTGGAACCACTTTCTTCAGAGTTACCATCATTATCATGTTTCTTTTGCTGGGTGTTTTTAAGTTCTTCAGCTTTTTCTGCAATGACCTGAGATTAGAACCATTGCATCAGATGTGATGAATTCAGCACAAGCGCACTGTCTGCCTCATACAGTTTTGTCCTAACTTATCAAAACAACATCCATCTGTAGCACTCTATATGAGCTAGTTAGCTCAGCTGTCAACATTAGGTCATGAAATTTAACTGACTTTTTTATTAGTAGTGAATTATGACCAACCTTTCTTGCCCCAAGCAAAAGAATAAACCTTGAACAGCCTTTGTGCAATCAAGAAAATAGACAGCCAAGCTACATAAACAACTTGGGGGCCATCAAGAAGTGTAAACATAGCCAGAGTATCTGGAACACACCAATAATGAATGCCAACAGTGGTAACAGCATATGAAAAAAATCACCACAGTGTGATCACCAATAAGATCTTCTCTATCCCATCTGAGAACTAAGGAAGTATCTCACTTCCAACCTCCAAAAAACTCAGAAAACTGAAGAGAAGCCAGGGGATCCCAGAACCATGTGTCAAGGCTACACACAGTATTGCCGAACCCACTACACTAAAGCTTCCCAAATTTTCCCAAGTATGAGAGCAATGGCTGAATTTCCCTTTTTTAGGCCAAAGTACAGACCCAGTAACAGACATACATTTCTTATTGTTGCCATTGTTGTTGCAAAGTCAAAACAGAACCCTTCAATAAACTCGCATTGCTCTTAAAAACAACAAAATAATTTAAAAGGGTGTAGAGTATGCATTTCTGTTTGGAGGAATCACTGAATGGCAGAAAAAACGTACAGTTCCATGCACACACATTGTTTTCCTCATTTAACATGCATGTGTGTCACATATTGACTAATCCTTCACCTCAGTGCTTGCTCTCAGCACCTACATAGATGCAATTATTATTTATGGTCCTTTGTCATGTTCTATGATTTGGTTGTTTATATTCTTCAGTGCATCAGCCCAGCATGGGAAGAGTACAAGTGTTAAGAGCCTCTCTCATGACTCACTGCTGCAATTTCCAATAAAAGGCAGCAAGAAAAAAACCCACAATGTGGCTCATTATATGTAGCCAAAGATCAAAGATTATTTCCTTTGTCAAAGACATTGATACAATGACATCATAGGGTACATGCATTGGGAAAGCAGCCTCTCTGATACCGTCCTAATAAGAGATTTGGGAGGACAAACTTTGGTAAGAATAATGTAGGAATTATTTGGTGAGAGAAAGGGCTGTTACTTCCACAGTCTAACAAGGTGAGAGAACACTTTATTTTATGCCAAGTGAGTAATGCATGCCTAATGATTTCTGTATCAGAATGCCTCACTGCTGATGTGAGGACCAGCATGTGTTTGCTCCTCTCAGCAGTTCTGTTCTGAATAGGGGAAAATGAACACAGGCTTCAGTTTCTGAGGGCTGAAACCAGTGGCACTACCATGCAGATCCCTATGTTTACTGCTCCGAACTTGGAAGTGAGTTGTTGGACGTCATCCAGATGTGGAGCTTTTCAGGCAGAACAAGAGTTCAATGAATTTCTGTTGTTTATTTCAGTTTTCAAGGACCTGCAAGTTCTGGCACTCCCCTGGAGTAGTCTACTTTCTTGTTTAAATTCAGCAGAGATACTAAAAGGGAAGTCAGCTCTTGTCTTCTTTTCAGGGAATTCCTCAGCATCACAATAGAGAGACAGCATATCAAGGAGGCTGAACCTTATCCCCATTTGAAAGATCTGTGTGAAAAACTTTAATCCAACAATGAAAATTATCATTATAAATATTATAAGTAATTTTTTCTTTCAAAGACTCTGTACCATATCTGTAAAATTGTGAAGGATGTTGAGCTTCCTATTGTGCTCTCTTCCTACTTTGAACAACACATACAAAAAGTCAGGCCAAAGCCAAGGGCTCATCTGTCGCCGTTGGATTAGATCACCCATCCTAGGGACAAAACAATTATATCATGTAACATTACTTGACAAAAACACCAAATTATAGCACATTTCAAGAACAAACAAAAAAAACAAAACAAAACAAAAAAACCCAAAAAACAAAACAAAACTTCTATGTATCCTAATGAAGTAGAACTTAACATATTGTGTACGTTTAAACCCATTATTTGAAAGGAAGGCCATTCACATTTGTGTCTTGATTTTACACCATCTCAAAATTTCTGTCTACTTATCCCAGCCTCACCATGTTTTATTTCTTTAAGTATTGATATCTGAGAAGGACAGCATATTCTCATTTAGTCCAAATCCTCTTGAAACAGTCCTATTAAGTCATCCAATCCCATCACACCCCACTTCAGCAAAGCATTGACAGTCTTGTAAAGACTACTCAGGCCAGGCTCCCAAAATATCTGCCCCAAGAGCTCAAACAGTTTCTGAGAGTATTGCATTCCTACTTGAACGTCCAGACACCAGACTGCACATTAAAGGACTTAAAATGTATTTAAAATTAAAAATATGAGACTTCAAGTATGCTCAAACACAAGTAGAGTACATTTGGAAGGGCTGATTGTTATTGAAATTCAGCTCTTGCACATGCTTTAGCTGCAGAGTAATTATTATTGACTTCAAGCACACTTGTGCTACAATTTGGAAAAGGCCAAGGAAGTGATGATAATCAAACCTTTCAGACCTAGCCCTGTTTTTTATCATACCTGTCTCAACAAGCTCCATCAAAAGTTAAGAGTGAGATCATAGAATCACAGATGCATTTATGTTGGAAAAGACCTTGTAGATTGAGTCCAACTGTTAGCCTACTGTTAACCCAGTCTGTTGCTACACCATGATCCTATGTGCCGCAGGAACATGTCTTATCAAACACCTCCAGGGTATTTAGTGACTCAGGGTTAGTCTCTTCCAATGTTTTACATCCCTCCTTCTGACTCCCTGGCCTTCCTTTCTGACACCAGCAGCATTAATTCCAGCTCAACTGAAAAATAACTAAGGAAAATGTGCATTTACCTGTAGATAGCAGAAACATAGTCAGAATCCTTATTCTTCTGGGCACCCACATTCCTGCCCATTGCTGTTTCTAGGATGAAAACATCAACATTTCACAAGTACAAAAGTACAAAGTGAAGCAGTATACACAGTGAGTTACTACTACTCCCAGCTTCTGACTATCACCACCATCCCTTTGACAAGTGAATACACATATCCCTTTGCAGGGAATGAGCTTTCTTTGTATTTCCATGCCCAGGAATCCTGCTTCTCAAGAAAGCCTCACTTCAGACTGCTACCTCTGTCCTGCCAGTGCCAAAACTCAGCTGCTCAGTTGCAAGTAGTAAATCCTGGGGAAAAGGTTGACAAGGATGGAAATGTATTTAGAAAATATGCAGGGACATTGCTCTTCAATTATCTTACACAAACTGGCACCGCTAAACTCATGATCATCTGCATCATTCACAATTCTACCACAATAACTGAACAAGACTTACCACAAATAATATCAAGGGCACACAGAGTGATGTCCATAAAGACATTAAATGGCTCCTTGTCAACATGCTTCTCAAGTTTCTTCACCAAAATATTTCCTTGTTCATTCATGACCTCTAGAAAGTCACTCAAGATTGCAAAATGGAATGTGGGAGTTATCATCTTCCTCCGTGACCGCCACTTGTCTCCAGTGCTATAAAATTAATAGGGAGAAGGAAGGCTAAAAAACTCCAAGCCAAAAATAATATCCTCACCAATACAGGAAGTACTCAGTGAATACTGCAGCCTGGAAGAGATGGACACACTGTAGATGTCTCTTCAAGCTGTTCATAGCACCCCACAGAAGGAGCAAATGGAAATATTTCTTGCTCTAGGTCTCTTGGAAGCAGAATCCACCATTTCTCCAGCTGATCTCAACCAGTGGAGATGCCAAAAAGCCTCCAGACAGTACATCCTTGTTAGTCAGTGCACAGGCCCAGAGGGACCAAGCAGAAGCCAGCCAGAGGCCAAACCAGCTATTCAGCATCAAGGCCTCAACCACTCCACCCTCTCTCTCAATCAGTGGTTGTGCTTGCCTCCATTCACTGACCATGAAATGAGGCCTGCAGAGAACTAGGGCCTAGAGATATCATGAAAATGACTGCCTCAATGCATGGCTACAGTCTACTTACTTGGAGAAAGGCAATCACTTCCCACATGCTGGTGACAAGCATGGAGCCACAGTGAGTGTCACCAGCTTCCTGGGGGTCCCTGTTCGCTTTTTCTAAATAACATGCCCCAGCTGGCACTTCTGCTTACAGGGTAAAACTATCACACCACTGCACCTGTTAATTTGCTATTAGGGCACTCCACAGGCCAGCATATTGGCTTGCTGTCTGCCACTGCTGCCCCTAATCAGCAGAGACTGGAACATTCTCCTCCATTATGTTTGTGCAAGCACAAGAAAGTCAAAATACCTCTGTACATCTATGGAAGACAAAACAACCAGTAAGGAAGAACAGTGAGGATACACCATGCCTGATGTTCATGGACTTCGCCTCTGCACTCTGCTACTGATTAATTACTGCCTTCTTACAGGCCACGAACAAAACTCAGGATAAAATGCATGCCTTGTCCTATTCCATGAACTTGTACTTCCCACACCACATGATCACAGCTGGCTTTTACAATCCCATGGTCCCATCATAAAGCACGAGGAATCCACCTTTGAGGGCTCCAAACAAGCAACAAAGTTAACCACTAACACTGGGACCTGGACCTTTTTTCAAAAACCCAAAAGAGGCTCAAAGGTACCAAAGACAATCTATACTTACCTTGCTCTGACTATTGAATATCTGCATCATCCAGACCAATCCTTCCTTTCCCATTCCAAGACTGGAGGACACCAAGCGCTTATACTGCTGCTCCTCCCTTTCTCCACTCCTGATTTATGCTCCTACCCAGACTCATTTCTCATGATCCTCTACTTCATGAATGAAATAAAGGAAAGGGTGCACATACTCTCCGATCCTACCCCAAAGCATCGCCAACCTCAGGCCTATCCTACTGGTCTGCAATATGACCAGCTGAGATAAGCAATGCACACAATCTCTTTGTTCAGAAATACATACAGCATTCCTGCCATCAAGACCTCTTGTTATCCTATACCCTGCAAATTTCAAAAAGGTAGCAGTGCACATTCACTTCATTTTACATTATACCTTGTCAGAAGTCCAGTGCCCAGCCATGGATGTAGGAATTTGTATAGGTATGATTTTTCTATATGTTTTGAACTGTTCAGAATAGCCTGTCAGAAAAATTAACAGTGAGAAAAAAATATTACTTGTTAGATGGAGAGAGATTTCTTCACTATTTCTTCAATAAACACTCCAACAGACAAACAACACTGTCTTACTAGAACAAGGACAATCACTGTCGGCAGCAAAACTTATGACTACATTTCATGGCATCAAAACAGACTCAGTAAGTTTTAATGCAGAAGTCTGTAAAGAGACACAAGCACTGCAACCTGAATTTCATGATGTTCTATCCTTATTTCAGTGGTCCTATATTCCCTGCTATCTGCTTGTTTGTTCCAATCTTGGGAGTAGAAGCTTTCGCACATGTGAAAACCAAGCTAAAGGAGATGCTTCTTTGATGCTTTCATTTGCAGGTTATCTTCAGTATTCCCCATAATGCCCTATGACTATGCCTTTTTATATTCCTTTACTTTATGCCTTTGTTTACCACTAACTCAGAGGACTATCCCAAAGCAAATCAGTCCAAGCCCCTTTTAATAAAAATTACATTGAGTAATAGAAGTAACATGTTGAGCACTGCTCTGCATCCCAGTAGAATACACAGGAGACCAGCATACTCACCTCCACACTGTCAGGGTGATACAAAAATATGACAGGCACTGGTCCTATCCAAAGTTTGAACAGTGGCCAACTTCTGAACTTTTCAGTATAAAACTCTATCTGTTTAAAAAAATCTGGAGTAGAAAATCAGAGCACAGCTTCAACAAGGGGAATTTACAAAATAAGCAAGGCTTCTGTAATGAACTCCAGCACCCAAGCCCTGCAATTGTGATTTTCTTGTAGTTTTAACCTGCTGCTGTGACCTAGCAGCATTATTTTACACTTGTGGATTTTAAAATTCAGGTATCCTAATCTCTTTAGGCAGAGGAGAGCACCATTTATGCCACAGATCAACCTGAGGGACACCACTGCTGTCCAGCTGCCAGTTGTACTTCACACCAGTGAGCTCACCAAACCAGCAAATACTCGTCCCACATTCTTTTGCAATTATCCAGTCCATATCTTGTCCATTCAGCTAGAGAGAAAGCATGGGAGACAGCTGAATCTGCTGGCAGGGTAAGAAGAGTCAATGGTGTTTGATTTAATTCAAAAAAGTCTTTGACACTATCTCATCATAGAAGACAATCAGGTTCATTCCACAATATTAGAGTGGGGACTACTCTCAGGATGTTCAAGGATTAAACACTTTGCCCTTTCAGAAACAAGCTTAAACAACTGATACCTTTACAAGCCTCTGCAGAGTTGAAAATTCAAAGATCCCCAAATCAAAGAAAAAAAAAGAAAAAAAGATAGTTTCCTAATAGATGCCCAAATACAGCTTTCCCTAGACTTACAAAAAGTTTTAATGACACCTCATTCAACACGATTCAGTGTCAGATTATTTTACTATTTTTAAAATATTTTTCCAAACATTGCTGTGATTAAAATAGCCCATCTTCCAGCAACTGTCTAGCAATTCCAATTAAAAAAATCCTCATCATATGAAAAGCTATTTTCATCTCTGTTATAGAACACTACCCTTTCCTTTTTAAAAGTTTTTTTTGTTATATTTTTAATAAAAAAGATTATAAATTACAAACTTTACCCATTTTTACATAAATAAACAAGAACAAAGAAGGCTGGACATGGAAGATATGTGATTCCTTAACTAAAACACAGGAGCTATGTGGTTTCTGCTAACAAATGAGATTAGGGACTACACAGAACATCAGAGTTCACATCAAATTGCTTTCTGGAGACAGAAGCAATTTTCCAGTTTGCTTTGGATTTTTAAAGATTTTTCTAAAAAGAGGATAAGAAAGAAAAAAGAAAAGATTAATCTCTCAGTCCAGCTCATATAAACATCCTATCATCCTCCTACTGCTTCCCCAAAGTCAACTTTGTGGAAATCTGCCTGCCCTCACATCCACCGCAGTTGTCTCATATTTGTCCTTAGATGTGGGACTGGATCCAGAGGAAAGATATGACAGTGTTCCTTGTGAACAGAGGCACCGTGTCTCAGCATGGGCCAGCACTTGGCAATTTGTGTTCCAGTGCTGCACTCTCACTTGACTTCACCATGCTCCCATGACCCATTAGTACTCTCTTCTGGCAGCATACACAGAAGCACAGCCAGCAACACATGCACAGAGCAGAACTGGCATACACAGGCATCACAAACACACACAGAGGAGTGTGGCAGCAGACTCAGCAACACTTTCATACCACAAACTCCTTAAGAAATATGTTCCTGTTAGAATATGAGTACCAAATGGAAAAGGAACTTCCAGCACATTAGTGCTCTCTCATGCACCTGGCAAAAAGAAGGTCCCATTAATCAGTTCAAGAACAAAAGAATTTGCTTTTGCATGATGCACCATAAATGCTCAGCAAGTTCTTTCACACTCAACACATAAATCTAAGTCACTGATGATTCTGGAAGTGAGCCCAGGTAAAAACAATTTGGCATGCTAAAGTCCCTAGCACATGCTTGCTTGGGGGAAGGTAATTGTTTCAAGCTTTGTCTGGATCACAGCCAAAAAAGTCATGAGAACATAGTGTTCAACTTTGTGAAGCAGCATTTCCTGCAAGAGCCCACTGCACACCGCCCTCTCACTCAAACACATTCCACAGCGTTCATGCTCCGTCCTACCAACAACTTAACAGTCTGAGCCCAGCAGCAGCTGCTGACAGATTTAACCTCCAGTTAGTCTTTGAGACCAATAATAATGTCACATTTATGCAGCTCCTCTCCTTTCCTCTTCACTGCCCACTCCTCACACTGTTCGCCTCTGCACGTTGCCCAGAGAGACCTAAAGGCAACAGCACATCCTTTGATACCCCACTCTGCTTCCACAGCTCAGCCACAAAAGCACCTCACCACCACTGGCTCCTCCAGCAAAGCCCAGGCAGTGCAGGGACCTCACAGCTGGGCTACAGTGTGAGCTGGCATTACCTTCTCCTTTCCGCTCGAAGAGCAGGGCATTTCCCAGCACAGGATAGCAGGGGCTGGCACCCGGGATGGACTTCAGCATCCGCCATTGCCTCCAGTATTCCATCAGGGAGGGCAGGGAGCACACAGTCACTGTTGTCACAAGCAGAGCAATGATGCCAGCTCCCCATGGCAGCAGCTGGGGTCTCCCTGAGAGTCCTTCCACGACGTCCATCATCAACTCTCAGCCTCCTGCCCTGAGCCTTGATCCCTGCTGCAAAACTGGTGCTGCCTGTACTCGGCACTGCAGAGAAGTTGGCCAGAAGAGCAGGAGGCGGAGCCACCACACAAGCCACTGGCGTAGCTTCTGGCCAAGAAAATAAACAGAGTCGAAAGACACTCTTACGGAGACGCTGCATTCTAGCATTTCCTGGTGGCAGGAAGCCAGAGGCAACAGTCACTTGGTTCGAGCCAAGTGATGAGCGAGAACCTTCTTTGCAGGCCATGCAATACCTCACAAGGAAAAAACAAAGTACCATCAAGAGAAAAAACACCTCTTTGCTGATTTGGGATAGATGAGTTTTCTCAATATCATCTTTCTCAATCTGTTCTCAGGTGCTCAACACCATTTTGCCATAGAGAACTGCTCCAGTGCTGTCCAACATAACTAAAGGGCCAGATGGAGAATACCCTTTTTCAGCTGGTTTGATGGCTTCAAAGGGTTACAAAAACCAAAGCCCATAAAGACCCTGATGAACAGCAGCACCTCAAAGCATACTGATGCTTCTCAGCTCAAATGGCCTTTACTGATCTCATTGTTGAAGCTCAGGCACAGGCTAAAGAGTACCAGTAAAACAACTGGCAGCACCAGCACCCGTGCCCCAACTTGCAAAGTGCCTGGGTACTCACAGTACCAAACCCACCATAAACACTGCTGCCCCTCCTGCCTCAGGAGGATCCAGGGTCTGTTCTCACTGCTGCAGGGCTACTCAGCATCTGTTTCTCAAAGTGGGTGCTCAGAAACCTTTTGGTCAAACAGAATTTTGGTAGAGGCAGCATGGTTCACAGCCAATTCACAAAACTTTACCCTCCAAATAAAGCACAAATGGTATGTGTGTATGGCCATAGTCACATTTATCCTCTTTGCTTTGTACCAAAAATGACTGCACTGACTGCAAAAGCATTTTTAGCAAATCAACAAATAGCATAAACAAAACAACTAAGATAAAAACTAACAGAAAGCTCAGAACATCAGAAGTTAAGTAAGTTTCTGTGACCCTTGGCATCAGAGGAGGGTAAATTTTGGCACTTTGTTCTTGCAATCTCCCAGCAGAGACTTTATCATAAACGCTGACTGCTATATCTTTCTGCACAGTAAACAGCTGGAAATGAACTTTGCTACTCTTGCTGTTATTTGTAATGGCTTGTGACAGAAAGCAGCAGATATATACCCAGTCTTGCAAACACATAGGCAAGTTAGACAACCATCAGTCCCATTTTTTGTACAGGTGACAACTTAGGAAGGAAGCAAGCACACAGGACAAAGAGACTCACCTTTTGTATTTCTAACACAGAGATCAGCTGAATAATTATACTCTCATATTTACAAAAAGTCTTGCAGTTTGTTGCCTTAATTGCACCAATAATTAGATTAAATGACTATCTGTGCTTCTGAGTCAAAAATCTGTACTTCTAACTGCTGATTACTCCTTCTACAGGAAAAACAAAAAAACCCAAACACCAAAAACCAGAAAAACCCCGTGAAACAGCAGGAAGGTGGAAAGGCATTGGGAAAGCAGTAGGGAACACTGCAAAGCAAACATTGCAGCATCCTCCCAGCAGCTGGCATTGGTGATGATGTTAATAAAAACCAGCAGAAACACTGGAATGAGACATAAAAGATATATACCCAACAAACAAGAAATGGGAGGTCTAGCATCTTTGAGGCCTAATTATGTCACCAAGACTTGGAATCATAACAAAACTTGGAGGATGCTCTGCAGATTGTGATCAGCATTTCCTTTTTACCCTGGGAACTATTGTTCAGTGTTGGATTTCTGTGAGCACTCCACTGATTAGTGAATCTTTGCTTTTATAAATCCTTGTAACAGTGCAAACCTGTTCTTCTTCAGCCTCTTGCATAAGTGGAAGACTATCTACCTGTGCTGGCAAAAGACAAGCAACTTGTTAGGCAGCTGTGTCAGCCATGAAACACAATGACAACACAGGCTTCTGCTGGTCCCTAGAATGAAGCTTGGATTCTTCAATAAGAAAAACTAATAAAATCATCATTAGCAACAAGAAAAAAAACCAAAACAAAACAAAAACAAAGCAAAGCAAGTCTAAAGCAGATCTGATACAACAGAGGGGGGTTCCTGCTGGCTCTACTCTGGATCCACTGCAGAACATAGCAGAGCTCAGCAGCCAAGCTGAAGTACAAGCTGAATAGCTCAGCAGCCCAGCTGGACAGAAAAGTACACAACCCATTCTGAAAAACTGGTTTTTTCTTAAGAAAGGCTTTCTTAGCAAGAGCTTCTCTCAAACACACACCATTGCAACATGATTAACCCTTATGCAGAAAGCTACTCTAAAATAAACAGGATATTTGTAGACATCAATAGCCATCACCTAGACAAAGAAAACGTAACACAGTATGTCTCCATTTCAAAATATGTCATCAGCTGGACAGGTGGAGAGCTCAGAGATCTCACCAGTCCTCAGAGAGGAATTTTAGGGCCTGATACTAAATTTCATGTTCAAACAAGGCTACTAAAGGTTCATACCTGAAGTCTAGTCTTCCAAGAACAAATCCTGAGGAAGACTCCAGCTTCAAATCCTTCTGTGGGCACTTTCTCACACAGCTAAAGGATATTAACAGCATTTGTGACACAGACCACAGCTGTTTTTCAGAGACACTGACTGGTTTGATGCCGCCTCCATCAAGCATACCTTGCTTGGTTTCTGCAACCCAGGGTTTACTGTACAGCAGCAACTGTTTGGCTCCTTCACTACAAGACATTTTACATGGATGAATTGTCCGCAACAGAATACAAAAGCCTGCCTGCTAAGAAATCATAATCTTCCCTACCAGGATAAAAATGTGACTTACAATAACAGAGACCACCACTCATGCCCCAGAACACGGGCTACTGTTTCACAGCAATTCTGATAAGGTGGTAGTTGTGTTTGCATAACTAATAGACAACACTAAGTAGCTACCAAAGCACCACACCTGTATTTATCAATGTTTCTAGGAAAGGACACACTCCCAAGCTGGATGATCACAACTCCTCCAAGGTCACAAGTGAAGATTCCGCCCACTTCTTTGTGATTTGGCTAGATTGTACAGGGCCGCCCTTGCTAAACTCCAGCAAGTTTAAAGAAAGCATGTAGCAGCATGCAACACACTACATGAAGTGAGCCAGAAGTCATGAAGAATGAATAAACAGGGCAGTTTAATGCTAGGAAAAACTTGTGGGGCACAGAAGCACAGCACTGCAAATCTGCTACCTGCATTCTTGCAGCATGGAAGATTTGGTATCAGTATTTGCTCTAGGAAGTTCTTTGTCCACATTTCATGTGCATGCACATAACACAGTCATAGCTGTACATCCTCTTAGAAGCTGATGTGGGTTAGCCTTGGCCAGCAGTCAGACCCCCCATTCACTCCCCTCCCTCAACAGGACACAAAAGCTTATGAGCCAAAATAGACTGAAAGATTGCTTATTGGTTACCATCTTGGGCAAAACAGAGCCAAATTTGGAAATTCAATTTAATTTACAGGCAGTTAAAAACAGATAATGAGGAAGCTAAAGCCAAAGACAAAAGTTCCTCTCTGCTGCTCCCTCCTCATTCCTTTCTTGTGCTCCAGCATAGTTTCTCCACATGCTGCTGAGGAATCTCTGCTCTGGAACCTGGACCATTCCTTCCTCCTCCTTCAGAGCTTGGTGTTTGCATTGCTGTTTCCCTCTCTTTTCCCTCCCCACACTTCTCTTCTTAGGTTTTTTTTTTGTACACTTGTAAATACTTTTTCACTGAAGTGCCACTGGTTTGGCTGCTTAGCTCAGCTGTGTCCTGCAGTGGATCCAGAGTGGAGCCAGCAGGAACTGTTCTCCTCTCTAGCCTTTTCTCAGAGAGGCCACCCCAGTAGTAGCCCTGCTAGTGACACCATGACATCTCCACTCAGCTGAAAAGCCTACCATGAAAACAATCACAAGATTGAAAGGAAAAATAGGGGTGAAATATCCTTCACATCAGCCCCTAGTGAAACCGGAAATGTCAGTAACAAAGTGATGGATGCATGAAAACTGTCAACAACATTAAATATTTGGGAACTACACAGGTACTTTTCCTTATAATGTTCAGGGAAGAATCACTCAGGACTAAACTCCTCCAGGTCAGGGAAAATCTCGGTAGGGCACAAGTTATAACAGGAATATTTGTACCATTCAATACTTGAATGGTACAAATATTCACCTAGGAGAAAAGGGAAAGGAAGAAGGATCAAAACAGCAAATAGGTGGCTATCTATAACTGCTTTACCATAAAATAAAAAAGAGAAAAACCCTACCCTTTACCTGGAAAACCTTCTAAGTACTCTCTCCTGCAGACACTGTAGCACCCATTCCAGCCACCTCCGGCTACCTAAAACCCTAGAATGGCCACACGGTGCATTCCTATCTCAATTTCTTCAATCTTGATAAAGGAAGAATGGAAAACTTACCAAACACCTTGTCCCAGTTCTCTGTTCTCTGGGTTTCAGGATTACATCCAAGTAAGCAAAAAGCCATGGCGAGGGTGTGCAGAGATGAAGTTAGAAAAGCAAAACCTCAGCTCAAATGGAAATTTGTGAGATGTCAAAAACTACAAGAGTTCTGCAAGTACTATCATGGCTTAGACCATGACAAAGTACCATGCATACACCCCATCCCAGTGGAACAGAGTAGAGTATCAGGGAAAAAATAAAACCTATGGGTGGAGATAAGAAAAGTTTAATGATTTAAATATAATAAAGTAAAATGAAAACAGGAAAATAAGAGAGAGGAACAAAGCCTAAGAAACACAAGCAATTACACAAAACAATTCCTTACCACCCACTGACCTCAGTTCAGCCCCAAGCAGCAACAGGTCCCTTCCAACCACCCCCCACCCCAGTTCATGTACTGAGCAGGGCCTTCTGTGATATGGAATATCCCTTTGACCAGTTGGGGTCAGCTGTCCTGACCATGCTCTCCCACCACTTCTTGTGGAGCCTCTCACTGGCAGAGCATGGGGCACTGAAAAGTCTTTGCTATTGGGCAGATGCAACTTAGCAAGAACTAAAACATTAGGGTGTAATCAACATTATTCTCATACCAATTTAAAACAGAGCATTGTGCCAGGTATGAAGATGAAAATAAATTCTATGCAAGGTGAAACCAGGATAGGTATGTAAACAAGAGGAAACAGAAGGAAAGTATTTTCCTGATGTTTAAGATGAGAGATTAATTAGTCACCAACAAGGCTGAAAAGGCAGAGGTACTCAACCCTTTCTTCATCCTTGTCCTTCTGTCAGCTCCAGGCCTTGTGAAAAAATTCTGGCTGATGTAAACACAGACCCAGTATCTGTGAAGGAAGGGTTGGTGTGTGAGCTATTAAAGGAGCTTGACCTCTACACATCAATGTGCTCTTGACAATATCCAACCAAGGAAAGTTGGCCAATATAGCTGTGGGGGCACTCTCCATAATTTTTGAGTTGTGGTATTTGGGGGACATCCAAGAAGACTAAAAGAAGGCTAATGTCACTCCTGTCTACAAGGACTTCAGAGAGGACTCAGAAAACTATAGGCCCATCTGTATTACTTCATTCCCTGGGAAACCTATGGAAAAAATTTTCCTGGGCGCTGTTGCAAGTCAAATGGAACCCATGATTAGGAAAAGCCAGCACAGACTGACCAAGGACAAATTTTGCTTGACAAACCTGATTGCCTCTTACAACAAATGAACGTTGTCTACCTGAGTATCTCCAAGGCTTTTGATATGGTTTCCCATGGCCTCCTCCTACAGAAATGTGTATGTGATGGCGTGGATCTGTGATCCATGCAGTGGGCTGGAAACTGGCTGCCCAGCCACACCTGGAGGGTGGTGGGAAATTGCTCCCTCTCACCCTGGCAACTGCCACAAGTGGAGTCCCCCAGGGAACGACAGTGGGCCCAAGGCTGTTTAGTATCTTCATCAGTGGTTGGGATTATGGGATCAACTTCATATACTCAGATGAAGTTTGTCAGTGATACCAACTGAGTGAGGCAGTGGACACTTTGGAAGGGAGAGCCAGCCTGCAGGAAAACCTGGACAGGCTAAAAAATTAGGCTAACAAGAGCCTTATGAAGCTAGTAAGGACAAATATAAGGTCCTGCACATGGAAAAACATAATCCAGGAGAGCAGCACAGGCTGGGGATCTACCTGGCTAAGGAAAAGCTCTATGGACAAGCATCTGAGGGTCCTGGTGGACAAGCAGTTCAGTGTGAGTGAACAGTTTGTTGCTGTAGCAAAGAAAGCCAATACAAGACTTGGCTGCATCAATGCCAGGAGAAATAAAGTAACTATGACATTCTACTCAGTTCTGGTCAGGCCACATCTGAATATTGAGTTCAGTTTTGGTCCCTGCTATACAAAAAAGATGTGGACAGGGTGGAGAAGGTGCAGTAAAGGGCAATAAAGATGACCAAATTACTGGGTAGCCGGTCGCACGAGGAAAGGCTGAGAAAACTGGACTTTTCCAGCTGGGAGAAAATAAGCTTAGGCACACCTTATTACTGTGTTCCTGTATTTAAAGGGTGTCTACTAAGAAGTTGGAGATTCCCTTTTCATAAGGAGTCTTATGGAAAAGTGAGGAGTGATATGTGCAAGTTACGCTTGGGAAGATTCCAACTGGACACAAGACAAAACTTTCCACAAGGAGAATAATCAGCCTTTGGAATAATCTCTCCATTATGTGGCAAGTGGTGGATTCCCCAGCATTGGAGACTTAAGAGTCAGCAGGACAGGGTGATGGTGACTCATCCAGACTGTGCTTTCACCAGCAAAGACTGGACCAGATGATCCTTGAGGTCCCTTCCAACCTGGAATGAGTCTACAACGAATATCAGGATGTAAGATGACCAGTGATTGTCAGGTGCCCAAAGACTGGCCAAAAGGGAGAAATGTTAATATACTTCTGGTAGATAGTAACATCCCTCTTCCTCTCTCTTACCACCTGAGAGCAATCCATTGCTGCTCTAGTAATTAGCAAATCTCTCTTTTTAAGCCACAGAAGCTTATTGTTCTGCTCTTCATTTGTACAAGAAATCACAAAAAGTGAGAATGGTCCTACAGATTTGTCAGCACGTGGTTCAATTGCTCAGCATTTATAAATGCTTGGCTTGGCAGGAAAAATATTACTTGCTGTAAACAAGTTTATCCAAGTAGTTCCCGTGGTTACTGATGATCAGAACAGCAATAAATGAGATTTTGAAAGAATTAAAGGAAGAAAAGAAGGCTGGTACAGATAATACTTGTAAGAGATAAAATATTATAATATAATAAGCAGACAGACTGAAAAATGGAGAAATGTTAAAACAACAGTTAAAGAGGAAGTACTGCAAACTTCTGTTTAAAAGTATAAATTTTATATATGACTAATATTTAGATAGACTAGAACATCTTTAAGGAAACAAAAAAGTGGGAACAGCACATTATATTCTAAAAGTATCTTAATTGATAGGTAGAAAAACAATTCACTAGGAAAGGCATAAAAAGGAGGAATGCCTGAGAAGAAAGTGCAGCCACAGTCTCTTGATACTGCAGAGCAGACACCTCAACCATTTATTTCCTTTTGCTATAATTTTTAATCTAAGCTCTGGTCAAATAATTTTAAAAGAAGGCAATGCAGACATCCTGAGGACTGCAAGGCTCAGCAGACACCAGCATATGCACACCTTCTTTGTTACACAAGATACTAAGTGGCAAATTTAGTGCTTCAGTCTTTCAATCAGTGCAGAGGGTTTCTGTTTCTTCCTAAAACAGGCTAAGAAACAATCTGAAATCTCTTCTTTGAGTTTGGAGGATTTTTCTGAAAGGATCTGGAGTAATTCTGTGAACCTGGAAAATATAAAACATTGCTAATTGTTGTAGTTTCTGAAAGACACTCCAAGATTATATATTAATTATTTCCACTATATATTAATTACTTCCACCAATGTGCTCAGATCAATATTTGCTAACCTGCCCTTATTCTTATATCACCTGTTATATAATTTTGTCAATGATATAATTATTTAAACTCAAGGAACTTCCAAACAAGTAAAGATTACTTATAAGGACTCAAATACACCAGGAACCTAGACAGTCAGCTTTATTGTAAAAATAAAACAAAATGAGGGTTGTCCTCTTTTTTGGGGTTGTAAATTCAAGACAGAGATGCAAATCAATACTAATTTGTTTTTTATGAGAGCTTTATATTTTTATTTAAAATATACATTTTCAAATCTACTTTTCCTACACAAAAGAAGTTTATTAATTTCAGACCTAAAATAAAATTTGTCATTAGCAGTTCACCAGCATGCAAGTGTGGTACTACTCTAGAAGCTGCAAAAATATCTTGCCAGTACACCACATACTCTTGCTATAGTTGTAAATATGTCAAAATGCTAAAAAAAAAAAAAAAGATGAGATTATGAGACTGAATCTTTTTCCTCTTCCTTTTCCCTTTCATGTCATAACAAGAAAAAGAAGATTCAAAGGATTCCTACCCATAAGAGTTAGGACTACCTCAGAACAAGTGAGAAGAAACTTCAGAACCAAACTCAAAAGATCCTGCCAAGAAAACCTGTTGTTCTTTTATGCTGAGATGGCTCTCCCTAAGCACTAGACTTTTTAACAGTATGATGGGTTAATAAGTTTTGTTGGCCTTTTACCTTTCAAGTCATTCTCCTTTGCCTACCTGTTATCAAAAATCCTTGACCGGTCCTTCTGTGGTTAGCAAAATCCACAGGAGTCAGTGACTTCTTCTGAGGTGTGTCTTTCTGTACAAAGGAAAGATATACTCTTACCTAGTGAGATACACTTATCTATGGAAAGAGATCGATTATGGTTTTACGATCTAGTCCAGCAGACTGGACCCTACCAAAGTGCAAAGCTCAACACAGCACTAAAACTGCACACTTCTAGCACACACACCCCCTCAAAACTTGAAAAAAATTTCTTCATACAACAGTACCACACCCTCCCCAAGACTTTTAGCATCATCCTCTCTACAGATAGCAGGAATCCCTGTACATCAGAAGTCAGGAGGCTCAGAAACGAGACCTTCTGTAAACCAACAGCACGCATGAAAGAAAACCTCCTCCCTTTTTCCATGTCTCCCCTTACACTGTAACATACCCTGAATGTATGAGTTGTGTTGGGTCTTGGAAATTGATCAACAGTAACAGTTCTTTCTCTGAGTGGCTGTTGCTCTGCCCTGCCAGCCATTGCACTTGACACTCTGCTATGAGTATACTGTTCTTGATGCTGAGAAAATTAGGAAGAGCATTAAGAGAATGCAGCAATTGAGTAAGTTAAAATATTTTTTTCTGTTGACATACGAAAGTTTACAAGAAGGTAAGAAAAATATGTTTTCAATAACCAAAAGCACGAATTTAAGTGTTGCCTGTTTTTTAAACAGATGCAAGACTGTTTCTATGTTGGCATGTCGATATATCAACATGTAAATTTACTTTCATTCTGGTGATTTATTACTGCCTCAGCCTTCAAAACTAGCCAATATAAGATCTGGCTTTTTTCAGTTACTAGCCTTTTCTACTTCAGTCAGCATAGTATTCTAATTCTTACAACCTAATATTAGTGAATAAAACAATGAAAAGAGCTATTTAAATCCAGATGCATAGAAGAGCAAGGTTACTATCTTGTCATCTTGTTGGCTTGTTCTTTTTAGTTTTTTTTTTTAACCAGATTTTTCTGTTGTCAGACACTTTCCACTATGATCTGTCTGTGATCTAAGGTTTTGAACTGCCTCCTCCTGCATTCTAATTGCACCCCAATGTAACACACATTAGCACGTTAAAACTATGTATTAAATACAAACCAACATAAGCTGTAAAATTACTCACTTCAACAAGTGACATAGGATAATTTATTTCTAAATAGCTTGAAGTTCTTTACTTTAATGAACACAACTTACAGGGCTCTGCTGCATTCGAGGTACTGAAACACGTTGTTCAACAGCCTCGGAGTTTATTGGTGGTAACTTGTTCCGGGTCACAGGCGCACGAGCAGAAGATAAACTACTGCCAACCCTACAGAATTTTAAGGATTCCTGTTTTAGGAGCATTCACCTTACAGACTTCTTCATTGAAGTAATATGAAATTATTAAGTAGTAGATTTCTTTATAAAGCTCAGCTACAGAAAGTAACAGCACCTAATTCAGCAATAAAGAAGTAGAACAAATGCCTTTCCTCAAAAACAATCATGGCTCTGTTTGCTTTCTTCTTCCCTCTGAATTCTAAAATTAATAACACATCATGGGTTAGTTCTCAAGTATTTTTCAAAATCCTTCAGTGGTGAAATTTCAGTAAAATTCTGAGAAAAGAATAAAATGAAAAACTTACTTTGTTTTTCCTTTACGGATTTCATCATTGTGCATACTAGGAACTTCTGAGCAGGGATGGTCAGAGGTGAGAGAAGGTAACCTTGGTACTTTCCTAGAAGATGCCAGCAGAGCCGGAGATGGTGAGAGAACACTGTTATCAGAAATTCTCCCCAACCTAGCATATGCTGAATTTGGAGTGCTGGAGGTACTGGTATGCTGTTTGTCTTCTTGCTCATTCCTAGGGAAAGAAAAAGAAATAAGGAATTAGGATCAAGAAATACAAGGGTTTAAGAGTGCATCATTTTTACCTGTGCAAATTACTATCATATCAGTGATCACAAGATCACACAAGATTACTGCCTTTTTTACCAGTTTTTTTCTAATTGCAAAAAAATTTTTATGTGAATAATGTGAATTATGTTGTATTTTTAAAACGTCAATGTCACCTACTGGTGTTTTTCTGCCATGGCAGCATGCCTCTGTTGGAGCGGTTTTGCTTGAATTGTCATCACACCACTCAGATCACTGCAGAAGTTGCTGGAGAAACGGTAAACCTATTAAAAGCAACAACTATGTGTTAACCTTTACTTTTTTAGAAGGAAGATCTCAAAAAGCACATAGTTAAGAGGTATTTTACTTGTTTTTTATTTCTAGTTCCTTTTAAGATAGATCAGTATAATTCTCAGGAGTAGATGGGGCAACAATGCTTTTTTCTTTTGCTTATCTTCAACATATTTTTATAAACAAAATTTGTGTAATTTAATTGCAACTTGATTTACAATATAAATTTCAGTTGAAGCCAAAGATTGATTCTTCAAACTTTTCACGTTCTTTCACTTTTCCCTCAGCACAGGGGCATGATTTATCAAAGGATTTTACTTCTCCTGGCTGCTGGGACTGCTATAGAACAAAGCACACCCACAGGGAGAACCAAGACTGCTGTGCTATCTTTCCTGTGTTCCTTATCTCACTCTTTAGCAAGCATGGAAAAAGAGCCGATGGAAGAAAATTAAGTCACTTGAACTCAGCAGTGAGAGACAGGAGAGAAAAAAAAAAAACACAGAGAAACAGTGGCTGAAAAAGGAAACAAATGTGCAATACACTAATCAGGAGACAGAGGGAGGAGACAGCAAGCAGGACATTTTATCAATATAAGTATGAGCTTCTACAAAGACAGGTAAGGCCTAGTGCCAGCATGCTAGTGGATGTACTGCAGAATCCCCTTTCACAAGAGGCAAAGAAAAAGAGAAGGAATGGGAGACTCTGAAACTCATGGTGTTGTGAGAAAAGCTCTTCAAGTTGCAACTTCACATCCCAGTTTATCTTCTTAATTCTAGCATGAAGAAATTACTGGATCACAATAAAAGCATAATTAACTTTTAAGGACAGAAAAGAATGTAACAAGACTTCGCAAATCAATGGCAGCAATACCTTAGAGGTAAATTGTACCTTTCAGAACCACCAAAGAAAAACAATTGACAAGAAACAAAAAATGAACATTGAATGAAACCTCATTTTAAATCAGATGACTTAAAGTACCCCTAATTGGTATAAAGAAAAAAAAAAAAACTGAGGAAATAAAGAAAAAGAGCCTTTTCAAGTTTCAATCAAGACTGTCCAAGGTTTGACAAAAAAAAGAACATTTGACACAGAGGTTTGCTTTATTTTTACCTGTGATGAAACTGAAGGAGCCCCAAAAGATACACTTTGTGCTTCAGAGCCTCTAGAAAATGGAATGGTCCCAACATCTGCTGTAATATGAATGGCTGGCAAATGCAGCAGTTTTGCTGTAACAGTTTTCAGTTTTTCTATTTGTTGGTCACACTCTGCACAACAGCAAAAAAAGTAGAGGGAACAAGAAGTATTTTCTATGTTTACCAGCCATCATTTCTTGGGGTTCAAGCAATATGACACAGTAAATGAAGAGTTGTACATAGCTTTATATTTCCATGCTATTTAAAAATCTAACATATATTATGGGTTTTTGAAAGCATTTCCTTTGCTTTCTCTGACACTGACACACAAGCTGGCCTATACAGGTAGATTCAGAGGTGGTTGTTTAAGAAAATACAGCTAAGACCTTTGAAATGCTGTCTAAAAATCCCCAGAGCTTTTCCTTTCTAAGTAGTAAAAAAAAAAAATAAAAATATGTATCAAATAAAAAGTCTATTGATACCAGCCTCGTCTGACAGCAGCTATACACTGTTTCATTTTGGGTATATGTTACCATCTTATTTCTATTATAAACTCAAATTATTTTCCTTCCTAGTTTAAATACTAGCTATATGACCTTTAAAAATATAAAAGGGCAAACGTATCATAACACTGCTAAATGATCCTCCCTAAACTATAATACAGAGAGCTAAACAATCCACCTGCGCTGTCAAAAGAACTTTTAAATTACAGAAAAACCTGAAATGTTACGTTCTGATGCTGCAAGCATTCAGAAAAACTTTGCCATTTCTTACTTTGTTGTATTCTTATATTTGAGGTCAGGTGTACCTTACATTAGAGATAACTTCCAAAATCCACCCTCAGTTATTCTTCTGTTACTTCTGTCCTTTTAAAATACATTGAAAGAACTGAAATTCCCCTCAGACTCCAGAGATAACACATGCACACTAAATAGATTTTCACTTCTACCTATTTTTCCTAGCTTTTCCTTTTCCTCACTACAGTCTGTTAGAATATGAAAACACAGAATAAAATTCCATGTGTCACCTTTTCTTCCTCCTATAGTCAATTCATGAATTCCTGCACATCAGCAAGACTGCCTATCTCACTTTAACATTCTGACCACCCAAGGGTTCTTTCTATTTCTAAAGCTTAAACAATGAGGACTAGGAGACTCTGATTCCTAGGTTCCAGATCACATTGTCAGTGATCCCCTGACTAATGATGACTAACAGCATCAATTTGCATCTTCAAGCCAGTGATTAATATTTTTATTTTTTAAAACACACTCTCTTGCAATGAAGCCATTTCAGTATTTTTCTTTTTACATCTCTCATACAAAACTCCCTGAAAATTAGGAAGAAAGTTTTATTTTTGGTGCATGTGTGTGCACACATTCTTGTGGCAAGGCATTGCATATGTTACAGGTCTACAGCACTGGTTATCTTAACTAAAGCTTGGAATATTTGCTTAATTTAAGCAGATGGGGAAGGATGACTTTTCTGAATTAGATTCAACAAATACCATATTTTCAAATGAAAATATCAAATACCTGGGATACTAGTTTCCCAATTTTTTTTAATCAGTTCCTCCAATATTCCAATGACATTGCTCCAGATATGATCAAACACTTCAGAAGCCACAGCATCTTTGATACAGGCATTGGGAGAAACAGGGGGAATGCCACGCTTACACCTCTTCTCAGAAAGACGCATTTTCTTTTGTTCCCAAATCTCATCCTCACTAATAAAGGAAACAAATTCAAAAGAATTCCCATGGCAATTGACTTCCTCCCACCACCCCCTCCTTCAATAGAGAAACACACATATGGAAGAAAAGGCAGTCAGCTGGAGATAACCAAAAAATTCAAACTCAAATTCACCTAAGGGAAGAGAACCTATCAAATACATATACTGATTTCTTTTTCATTTGCTTGCCATTGAAAAATTTAAAAATCCCATTAGGGCATTACAAAAGAAAGATCTACAGGTCTAGGAAAAAGTTTTGTACGTGGCATAGTCATTTGAGACTAAATCCTATGCTTTTTACAATAAAATAGGCAACAACATTTGTTGTATTTGTCAAGAGGACTCTCACATGAAAATTTCTTTCTCAGCATGCCCTGTGTACCTGCACACATCTGCAATTTTCCACCACTGATCAAAGATGAAACAACTTTAAAGGATTTCTGCAGTATAACAAGAATAGTAGAGCCCATAGGCTTGCACATACCTTATTCCTATGCACTACAGTAAGAACAGTTACGCTTTTTAGGCTTTTTTTCTGTTTCCTCTGTTTCTAGGGAAACATGTTTTAGCAACATCTCCTAACTTGGTCTTCTAGTACACCCTCTCAGAAAGAATGTTTTGACTTTTTTCTTTTTGTTAATGCCATTGTATTTCTTCCTAAGGAAAGGGGTTTTGGGGAGGTTTTTTTTTGAGATCAAAAAGATGCTTCCAAATTCCTACAGGTTTCTGCTACCTCCCTTTCTCTTCTCTGTCACTTCTTCACTTCTTCCTCAAGCCACACTGCATAATTCTTAACTGTATGTGAGATGTGGCTGATTGGTCCAACTCACAAAATGACCAGGCTATTCTCCTGTCAGGCTTTGTAACACCTAATGTTTTAGTTATGGAGAACAAGGTACTTCACAACTGAAGGAAACAAGTAGCATATGAAGGAGACAAAAGAGAGAAACATACCCTCAGACAAGTCTCCCTCCCAAATTAAGTTTATTTACTTATTAAAACAGAGAAAACTACTGAGAGCATTCTTAAACCTAAATGCTTCCTAAAAAGGCAGCAATCCCAGCCTTCTCTTTCAAAAAGAGCACTGAAATGGTTCTCTCTCTGAAAGGTTCCTCAGGTTTTCAGAACAAACATGTCTTTGTTCTGAGTGTGCATAAGGCCTAAGCACAAAAAGCTTTGTGCCCAGTGAGTGCTACCAAAGCTTTCCCCTTTTAGAGGCCTTTTAGAAAGCAGCACATGATGATCTTTCATCCACCCAGTAGCCTAACTCCTGGAACATTCAACTGGCTCACAGGAAACCTAGGCTGCACTGTGAGGAAGATGACTGAATGACTCGTCACTCACAAGAGTGCTCTAAATGCAGGCTGTAACCTGCAGCTCTCCTCACAAAGCTGCTGTACTCTGCACAGAAAGAATTTAAGACTCATTAGGGCAGACAATGACAGCACAAACAGTGTCATGACACTAAACACCCTGACGCTCAAGGCACTCACTTGGGGAGAAGGGATGCCTTCATCCTCAAAATTAAAATAATCTTAAAATTAAATATTCATTTTACTGAATCTCCATGCATCAAATACCTCAAAACAACTAGTTAAGACATTCCTCTGAAATGGGAGATGTGAGCTTTAAACCACTAATCTTAATCTTAATCTTCCACATGCCCAGTGAGTCTCCTGACCACTGCGTTACCGAACACAGGGGCAGAAGAGAAACACAGTTTAGTAACCCTGACTCAGTTCATTGATATTTTTTCATTACATTCTTCAAAAATACATATATCTGTTATTTACAGTTCCTTGTTGTCAAAAGCAAGATATTCCTCTATTTTTCCATCCTCATCATAAATTTCTTCTTCCAGGAAGGAATACATGGCTGAGTCTGAAGCAGAAATCCTACTGGAACTTGAATGCAGTGATGTATGTATTGGAGATACTGTTGGGATCAGTTTAGAGCCTGAGATGCAGAGCCTGAAAAAAATATCAAGAAAATGAGAAGTAAACATTCAAAGAAAGGAGAAAGTGCATATTTAGTTATATTGACATGTTTCAGTAATATAAGAGTAATATTTGTACGTGTTTCTGAAAAGGGAAACTTTAAAAAATTAACATACTCTTTTGTATGACCAGTACATTCAAGGAGGCCAGGCACACACTTAGTATCTACAAGGGCATCATTTCTGCTCTGAAAATGCTGAAAGCCTTCATCCTTTGGCACTAGGAGCTGCTTTCCTAGAACCCTGAATAAAAAGGAGAAAACAAGCAGAGTCATAGATGGAAACCTTAGCCATATGCAAATATCCAGAATATAAGCACCTGCAAACAGTAGGCAATGCAAAAGCACCACTTACATCTGCTTTGAGGGGCCAGAGCCTTGTGTGTTACCTTAATATTGACTATTATTTAAGTCATTAAAGTTAAGCTGATTTACACAATATGAGATTCTAGTTTACAAATTTTAAGAGCAAATAGTAAAACTTGTTAGATTGTTCTAAAGCCAGACAAAGTAAACACACTTCCTCCCTTATGAAAAAACTATGTAAGATACATTTTAAAATGGATGCAGAAGACAATTAACATCTGTGACTTCACTTATCCAACTCCAGTATCCACCTAATGTGAGTAAAAGTGCTAATCAAAAGTGTTTACATGGAAAGTTAAGGCTAAAGTTCAGAAAATGTGTGAACTCCAACATGCATAATGTAGAGAGGAAGAGCGAAAAGGTTAAAAGTAACTCTAATAAATTTACACTAAATTATATAATAAAATAATTTCTGAACAACTTGGCCTGCAATCATTTTATTAATCAAAATGAAGGGCATCAGTTGCTAAAGCACCACTGCCCAGACTGACTCACAGCTATGGCACTACTCAGTCCCAGGCACAGAGATCTGAATGCACAAGTGTTGCTGATGCCCAAACTATAAGAGGTTATCCCAAAAACTCAAATTACGATGATAACTGATTTAAACTACTACTGGCAAGAATTTCCTTACCTTATATGAGGAAATTGTTCAACCCAATCTGCACATTCTGCCTGCAGGTTCTCTGTTTTTGAGGTCACTTTTCCTTCAAACAGCAATTCATCAATCTCCCAAAACAACTGTTGCACTCTCTGTGTGTTGACTTTATCAAATTCCTATATATTATAAAGTTAATAGCTGTTAGCAAATATGCACGAATACTAAAATTTCTGTAATATTTAAAGAACAGAACAACACGAAACAACTTCGCTAAGCGTGTCAAAATGCATATTCAGACTATATATTTTTGACACAATTTACATACCACAATGCAGAAAAATTCCCCAAAAAACAAACACCCAAAAAATCCCACACAGCTGGCCTGAACAAGATGATTCAGCAAAAGGGAACTACAAGACTGTATTTCTTTGACATTAACATATAACATACAGCTGCCTAAGAAACAACCATTATAAGTTGTTCAGACTTCCAGCTTATTCTCTGTGCCAATGTGAAGCACGCACACTGCATCTCCAGCACCCAGGGCACCCTGCTCTTTCAAGAAGTGTTCTTCTTCTTTCTTTCTCAGTACAACAGCTAAGAGGGCAAAGAGGGAGCACCTTACTATGCCTGTGTGACCTAATCTAGGGCTTAGCAAACAGCTGTCAGTGTGAGAAATGCCCTTCCATACTTCTTCACTAAACCTACAACTCAGTGCTACTAGATAGTAGGTTAACACAAAGGCAAATGAAAATAGTAGAGAAATGCCTGATTTTATCCAGTGATGGGGAGACAAGCACTTGGCTGAGGGTTCCTCAGCTAGGCACTGTTTGTAATGACATTTGCCACATACATTAGACACTTTGATACACTAAAAAACTGATAAAACTCAAGGCCCAAATTACGCTTGTCCCCTTCCAGCTGAATGCCTCCAAGCACTTTAGGCCACAGAAGGGATCACACGGAATGAGAAAATAACTCTCACACGGGTTACTGTAATATCCAGAGCCAGGCTTTCTCCTGAAGGGCTGGCAGCAACAGATCGGATCAGTATGCTAAAGGTTAGAGCATTATGCAAAAAGAAAGGCAGAACTACCACTACCAGCCACAGAAGGTTTTCTGAAATGAAAGTGGCAGCAACTGCAATGCTGCAACTTCCAGCCTGCACCAGGTATGCCTCAGAGGTCAGCCTTTGTAACAGTAGGACCTCTCTTTGCATCATCTACAAAAAATAACTGAGTTCATGTAAGAGCTAAATGTTTACCAAGACTGGGAAATTTAAATGCATGTTCATGAATGTACCTCATAACTGAAAACCTTGAGAAAAGTTGAATTTAGACATTGCCTGCACTATATAGTGTTTGAAAGGACATGTTTTATCATTTGCTTGCACTCAAAAACCTAAGCCTACCTTCTTCAGTAAAACAGCTTTGTTTTCCCCAAACTTCATCATTTATCATTTTATTCTATTTTCCTTTGTTACACATCAGCTGCACCAATACCATCATGCAAATAAAACTATTTTTAAATATTCAATTAATAGACGTATTCATTAGGCTATTATGGATGAGGTGCTGCATGTCCAACATTAGTAAAAAACTAGTATTTCTACAATATTTAGAGAAAGAGTAATATAAAAGTTTCTGTGACATACATCATCCCTCCAGGAGTAAACTGAACTTCTTTCAGTAGACAAACTAGTAGTATAGCTGTTGATTCCAGACCAAGAATTATTCAGCTCCGTGGGTGTTGTGCAATCACTAGGTGAAAGGGATGAAAGTGTCTCACTGAAAAGAAGACAAATTAAAATGAAGAACACATGTATTTTCAAAGCAACAAATCAAGTAAATGGTGCAAGCAGATAGTTTAAAGTAGAGTGAATACATGCTCCCATTAGTACTATTTACTACCTCAAAGACAATTCCTTGTATACTATTAAGTTTTTGCATGCATTTAGACCATTGCAACTGTATGGCACTCTAAAATATGCATATGAATGTGTTTATGTTTTTGAATATAATTATATGCATGTATCTATGTTTCCAGCTCAAACAATTATTTTGGTTTCTCCACGTCAGCTAGTGATCACATGAAAAACAGATGGAAGATAACATAAGGTTTCTTTAACTCTTTCACATTAGAAGCTTCCACAAGAAAACTTTTGCAAAACTAAGCACAAGATCTCTACAGATGTTTCAAACAGCACCGAGTTACATGTCCCTATGCAGCACTCTTTATGTTACTAAATCTGGCGCACTTTAAAATTTGAGCCACGGCAACTCAAGCCCCCAAAGTTTTAGCTGGTCCCTGCCAGCTACCACCCACTCCAGGACGCAGGGAAAGCAGTGGTAATAGGATGTGCAGGCAAATCCAAACCAGCGTCATCTGGAATAAAATGTCTTGAAAGTTAACTAACTTGCAACATGGGCAAGCATGATTTCAATTTAATCATGAAGTCTGATTTCCCTTCCAGACCTAATCAGTGCCCTCTACTATGGTCTTAAAATACTTAAATCCATATCACAAACCAGGAATAAAGTTCAAACCCTTTAAACACCAGGTTAGGTCAATTTGTATCCTGGATTATATCATGCAATAGTTATTATCCATGAGAATTATTGGAAGAATGATTAGTGAAAATTAACTCCAATCTGGAAATATCTAAGTCAAAAGTAAGTTAATTAGGCATTATTTCAGAAGTACATGAATACCAGGTATAATTGTCAATGGCTTCTTGAACATTTCTGGCAAAAACTGATGGAAGAGAAACTCCACTTTTTCCAGAGAGACACCGATTTGGGGAACCTCTGGACAGTCCCTTCCTATAAACACAGAAACATAACATTCCATAATTTTAAATAAAGTTAATTCACATCTCCACTGGAAAGGTAGGGGTGAGGAGGGCAGGGGAAAGGAGAAGAGGAGGAAGAATACTACTCTGTTGAATTTTTCAATTTTTCAGTCCTATCCATCAAGACAAACATTTGCCTGAAGCAACCAAATAGCTTTTATTTGCCTTACTTACAAAAGTGTGTTTAAAAAAATGTACTTTTGACACTTGCTTTACTCCATTGCCATCCTCCTTGGATTTTGCGCTTCAAACTTCACAAGAAGCACACACAAATGAATCAGCACCTCACTACTGCAACAACAGAGCAAAGGCACAAACCAGTAATTGCCCATAGAACAGTTTAATGAAGGAATGTTTTTTCTTTGTTTGGGAGGGCAGGGCTTTTTGTTGGGGGGGGGGGGGTGTTATAATTACACAACTGTTCATAATTACATATTACATTCGATGCATGAAGTTGGGTTACTAATATGCTAAACCCAGCTCTTCAGAACATACACAGATGTGTGAAAGTGCTCCTTGGAAGCACTTAGAACAACTGATTGCTTCACCTATTTTCATGCCATAAAACCCTCACAGCAGCATGACGGCATCGAAGTACATTTGTGAATGAGTAACTATAGGAAAACAGCTCACAGTTCCAAGAATTTTCTTCATTTCTTTTAGACAAGAACTGCAGATTTATCTTTCCATTACACATATTACAAAGACACATATGTCAAAATCTACCTCTCTACTCAAATGGACCACATCACACATCCTACTGCTATGTCTTGGTTAAGAAAACAACAAAACCTACCATCAGCTTGAACTTGCATCAGGGAAGACCTTAAATTTAAAATTCTTCGAGGCTGGTTAAACAGCAGTGGAAAGCATTTCCATATGTTTGCACTTCATATCCTATCTCTTCCCTAGGCATCTGCTTTTGGCCAGTAAGCACGAGGAGGCTCTATGAATATTCATAAAGTCCAGTCCCATGACTTGAGTCTTGTTTTGCTCCAACATCAAAATCTATCTCTCAAGAAGTAACAGTGAGCTCACAGTCTATCTTCTACATGGAATGCTGTTTCCTTCTGTTCCCATACATCCCCCTCTGGCTAACATTTGCGATGTTATTTATTGCTCAGGGAGCTTTATAAGGTCTTTCAATTTTTTTCATAGCTGACCCTTGTTCTTAGTATTTTTCCACAACTTAATATCACCACCAAGGTTTAACACTTCACTGCTCTTCACCTGCTCAAACTGCCCAGGTCAGATTCCCACGAAATATCACTGGAGGAGGAAACCACTTCCAGTTACCGTCTGCTTACTAATACCCAAGCTAAACCTCCCCTGGCACAATTTCAGGCTGTGTCCTCTTCTCTTGATGTGAGCTGGAGCAAAGTAGTGTTTCTACCACATTTTTCCACTGCATGTTATTGTACTACGTCTCCTGACTCCTTGGACCACACGCCATTAGACGCGCCGGTAGATCATTGCAATAAAATAAAACTATAGGAAAAACCCCTCCCAGCACATCTATAGCATCACTTCCCCTGCGCTGGCAGGCGAACACCAGAAGCTGGAGCAGCTCCCAGCTGCTCACCGAAAGCTCCGCAGCGACGGGCATTACACGGGGACAACAATACCGCGGCAACACTCCCGCCGCCCCGGCAGGAGAACAGGCGGGCCGCGGACACCGCCCCGCCACGGGCCGCAGCCCCCGGCCCCGTCGGCACACTCACACGGGGACGAGCAGCCCCCGGCCCCGCCGCCACACTCACCCCAGGACGAGCCGGCCCCGCCGCCACACTCACCCGGGGACGAGCCGGCCCCGGCCCCGCCGGCACACTCACACCAGGACGAGCAGCCCCCGGCCCCGCCGGCACACTCACCCCAGGACGAGCCGGCCCCGGCCTTGCCGCCACACTCACCCGGGGATGAGCAGACCCCGGCCCCGCCGGCACACTCGCCCCAGGACGAGCAGCCCCCGGCCCCGCCGGCACACTCACCCGGGGATGAGCAGCCCCCGGCCCCGCCGGCACACTCGCCCCAGGACGAGCAGCCCCCGGCCCCGCCGGCACACTCACCCCAGGACGAGCAGCCCCCGGCCTTGCCGCCACACTCACCTCGGGAGAAGCCGCCCCCGGCCCCGCCGCCACACTCACCCCAGGACGAGCAGCTCCCGGCCCCGGCGGCACACTCACCCCGGGAGGAGCAGCCCCCGGCCCCGCCGCCACACTCACCCCAGGACGAGCAACCCCCCGCCGCAGCCGCCCCGCGGGCCGGCGCCCCGCGCCCTGCGCATGGGGGCGCGGCGGGCGCCCCCCGCACCGCCCCGGCGGCGGCAGCGCCACACCGCCCGCACCGCCCGCTGCCGGCGCCCACCGCGCCGCCCGCGGCTCGCCACGCCACGCCCCGCCGCAAGGCTTCGCACCCCTCCGGGCCTCCCCACGAAAAGCTAAAGCCTCAGCCTGGGCGGCAGCGGTGTCATCTTCCTGTCCCTCGCCTCGCAACACGCACCCAAAGAACGCCGAGCTTGGTCTTTCTGACCAGAGGAGGTTTCCCTCGCCTTCGGAGATGAACAATGGTTATGCCATGCTGGCCAGCTACATAAAGATTTTCCCTTGTTAATTGAGTTCCTCTCTGAACTAGCTCTGTGCACGTCACCGATCCTCTTTAGCATGGGTCAGAGCAGAGCATAGACTGTCAGCTGCAGATTTACACTAGCTCCAGTAATCCACTAGCTTCATTCATCTCTAGCTCCAGGACATAAAAACTCTGGCGTCTACATATTTTGCAGAAAGCATCTCTTAAAGGAGGAAACAGATATGCTTATAAGCAAAAAGAAAATACAAGAAAGAGAAAATAAAAATAAAGGCAGCATTAAATATGCTGAAAATTAAGACTGAAAAAGCAAGACATATGAAGCCTCACCTTACAGGAAATCAAACAGCAGCATTTAAATGACATTTAAAGTTTCATAACCAAACAAAATATTGCTCACTAAGAAAGGCATACAGAAAATGCCTAGCATTTTTTCTCTGATGATAATTTTTTTTTTAACCTGTTCAGTAAGGAAAGGTCCATATTCTTCAAAGGCCCATTCTTCCGTGTCAGTAAATCATTAAGAAACTGCACACATAATTACAACTTTCCTTGTCCTTAGCAATCATTCTTCTATAGGAGCAGGTTTGTCCAACGCTTCGGACACATGCACACACACAAAAATAAGAGTACTTTGTTAAGAAAATCTTACCCAAGCAGATGAAATCTAGAATAGAAAATTATGTCCTGGTTAAGAAAATGCAATTTTAACCTTCCACCTTCTCCTATATTTCCACAGTGGAGAGCAAGAGTTAAATTTTGTGCAACCGTTTGGGAGGGCTTTTTTGTCATTGCAGCAACAAGATTCAGCCAGTGGTCATCCCCACACCTTACCATGACAAAACCCCACAATATCATTTGCATTTCTCTAAACAAAGCCCTTTCTTCCTTTCCAACCAACACAATGATAATTATATGGATAAATAATTGTGTAGGAGTATATTATTAGTATTAACACTACTTCCATCACTCTAATTTGTAACTGGAGAGAACTAATAAAGGACATGCCAAAAGACATTCAACCAAAGGAGCTTAGAAAAGTCAATTAATAGAGAAAAATGCTAACTTTATTATCTGTCACACATGCTATGAGATCTCTTTCACAGATGATTCAAAGTCTGTTTTGTAGCCACAGCCCCAATAGCAAATATTATGCATCGCTCCCTTGCCAACAAGGTATAATATCCTAATTTCTAATTAAGCTGCTGCCTTGTTGTCTGAAATAATTAATTTTCTTAGATTTCACATCTTTACACATTCTTTACTATTCTGGAAGTATGATTTGTAACAAATGTAAACATACTAACCACATCATGCTCTCATAACAAGACATCTTTATCTTTTAATCTACCATTTACAGCTGGGGCACTTAAACCTTGAGAAAAAGAGGGTTCAGGGGAACCTGAACCCTCTACAACTCTATCACTCTCTACAACTCTATCACTCTCTACAACTACCTGAAAGGAGTTTGTAACCAGCTAGGGGTTGTTCTCCCCTCCCAAGTAGCAAGTGGCAGGATAAGCAGAAGTAGCCTCAAGTTGTGCTAGAGGAGGTTTAGATTGGATATTAGAAAAATATTCTTCACTGACAGGGTGGTCAGTAGGCTGCTCAGGAAAGTGGCGGAATCACCAACTCTGGAAGTGTGTGTGACACCTGGGGACACAGTTTAATAGAGAACACATCAGTGCTGGGTTAATGCTTGGACTTAATGATTTAGGGGTCTTTTCCAACCTTAATGAGTCTCTTTATTAATCTCACTCATATTCTCACTTTCTGCTTGCTTGTCTATCCCATTCTTGGTTTGTAAAACCAAGACATAACTATTTGTATGCCAGATTTCTATAAAACTTTGATGTGGAGTATGTAAAAAAAGAAATTAAACTATAAGCTCTCTCTAGCATAAATGTGGAAATACATCTGCAGGAAAAATAGATTTTGAAATCACACCAATCTTTCTTAAACTGGTCTGGGACAATTACCACGGAAGCCTATTTCTTATTCTTCTTTGAAGTGATATAGCAAACAGAAGCGTAACACCACAAATCCGGCCTGCTCAAATATTCCTCTTTAAAGGCTCACTCAACACAGTACCCACCTATCAGGGGCATTTTCTTGGAAGTGAATAGACACTCCTGGTCAGTATCATGTTCACTGAGCAGAATGTACAAACTTTGTTGCAAACAACACTGAAAAACTGTCACTGCACAAAATGATCCTTCCACACATTCACCAGCTAATGCTGCTCCATCTTCAGACTAAGCAAGAAACAGACATGACACAGCTACTTTCCACATTGATAATGTACAACATTCCAGGCATGCATTGCAGTATTGTAGTTGAATATTTATACCACAGAAAATACAAAATTCATAAGAAATACACACATCCTTTTCCTTCTAGGTCAGGTCGTCATCTGTCCAACTTGGTTGGTTGCAGTCAGCCATGGTAAGCTCGCCCTCTATTGCTTGACAAAACACATCTTTTTCAAGATTGAGAGGATCTTTAGGAAAAGCACTTTCACTCTCTTGTAACAACTTCAGTGACCACAAACTTGCAGGTATAACAGACAGGACTGAATGTCATTGGCAGAGCCCAGAGGAGGTAGTACTATCTGAAGACTGCTGTAACAACTGTGCCAGGGCTTACACTTGGTTAATACAGCAGCACCAAGTTCCTCCTTCAGCGGTCTGGACCTTTTATGAGACATATCCAGTGACTTCTACAGCTCATAAAAGCAGTCAGCATTTGGCTCAGCATTTAATCACTTACTGCAGCAATACAAAGAAAATCCAGGTAGATGACAACAATGCCTGTCCCTGCTTACAATCCCTGTGCCTCAGCTTTCTCAAAATCAGGCTCATTGTGGCATATCTTGAAAAAGCATCCCGGGAATAGTTTAGCTGACGTAACTCCAGTAGGTGCATGTAAATTAAACAGCATTATGAGATTTAATAGAACATTCATCTAGCCTTCTGCAGTAAATTATTTTATAAGACAGCTATATTATGTTCGGCTTGTTTGTTTAGAAATGACATGGCTTATTAAGGAGAATGAAAAAGAAAACCTGCCTTGAAAGGTAATACAGTAAATGCTGATCATCTTAACTTCTAGCAACACATCTTTATCATTACTCTTACTGAACATGCCAGAGGCTTGACAGCTAGCAAAAGAACATTCCAAAAATTATAGTACGTCTCCATTTGAGAGTGTCACTTAGAGATTATTTTCATTTTGTTCTCATCTTTATTAATAAGCACTGCCAGAAGTGTTTCAATGCTTTCAAGTCATCTGGTTGCTGGTCAATGAATGAAGTACTGTTTATATCTGAAGCATGAAAATATATATCTGAACTGACTATATCTGAAGCATGAAAATACAAATCTTTATCAGAGTCTTTCCACTGATAGTGTTTAATCATACCACCTGATTGGCCCTTTCCTCCTACAAAAATGTCACTTACTGTCTTTGAAGTTGTGTATGGGTTACTGATGTGTTGATGATCAAACTACCTTGGGAGCATTTGTACAGTTGCACTCTTGGTGAGTTTTTCCTTTGTCTACCTTTTTGATCTGACAAAATTACCATAATTTACCACAATGTGAACTTTCTTCATATGTTGCTAAAATTCTATTTGTAAATAAACATAAAAGCCTCACTTGGTTCAAAAAGTAGGTAGCATTGGAAAAAAAGCATGGAAGTTTCTCTGTGCTTGCCTACATCACCATCTACAGTTTGTCAGTCCTCTGTGGCTGCCTCCTGCACAGAGTGCTCACTAGGTGCACTCAAAATCACCTCTTTTACCCAAGACCTGCTTCCCCTTAGGGTCAAGGTTTTCACTGGCTATTTCATCTGGAGTGAAGAAAAATAATAAAAAAGTAATGTAATTATTTTCTTGAATCACTGACAACACTGAAAGCAGGCCACCATTTTTAATACAATTTCAATCTGTGTGCATATAACACAGAATCTCAGGCAGCTATTTGTAGTACATACACTTAAGTGCAATGCCTCCTATTAGACATTTTCATACTGAATCCTGAAACAGATTTAAAGCTTTTCCAGCCATGATCTGTGTTGAGTTCTGCTCCTATCTTTATAAAACAAAGTAAGAATAAACTGCTTCAATTTTTAAGACAGGCTTATTTGTATATAGTAATTTTATTCTTCTGCAAATTTTAAAGGCTTTGTAATTTTGAAATGCATTCAAGATGGCATGAGCTTGCAAGGTATTATATATATAATTTTAAATCTAGCTGTAATTCTGATTCACTGTGAAAATGCAACTGCAAGTATAATTCTTGGTTATAGGAAATATAAACAATTTCTGAGTGCAAGATACTGTAGAAGTAAATCTGACTTTTTAATATAAATTATGAATCAACATTGAGAAAAATACTATCATCTTAATTAACTGCAATAATAAAGAATGCTAATTAGTGTCTTAGAGAAGGTGTTTTATTTCTTTGGATCTGATAGGAGGCATTTACTGCTGCAGGATCAAGTGACTGCACAGACAGGGACAGAGTGGCGCCCTAACAAAACACTTGGAAGTGATCCACAAGACTTTCCCTGTGTATTCTTTTTATGTAAATTTGGAAATCCAGTAAATGTTTTTTTTTTTTTAAATCAGACTTCTTTGGGCAGCATAACATCATAGAGATTGGAACACATTTTCCCTTCTCTTCATTGATCTCTGAAGTAAATTGCACATATTCACTGAGAACAGTTGCAGAACTTTATCCTCTCAAAATTTAAAAAAACAAAAAACAAAAATAATCTGAAATGTGACAGTTCTATAGCACAGAGTGAAACAATGCAATTGTGGGGACACCTTAGTCTGCATAGCTCAGGCATACTAACCACAAACACCCCTGGCTTGAGATGTTAAGAATGTTAAGATGTGCAATCATATTGCTAAACCATTATGTAGCCAAATAGATTTGAGGACCTGAAAGTTTTCCTCTATTCTTGCTATAGTGTGACTTCCATGGTGGTGTACTAGAAGAAAGGCACTACTGAAAAACAAAATAACGATCCTTTATTCATCCCACAACCACAACTCCTCTCCTAAACAACAGAGAGAGAGAGACAGAGACAGAGCAATAAAATGCAAATAAAAACCAAGCAATTGCACAGTACCACTGCTCACCACCTGTGTGGAATATCCCTCTGGCCAGTTCAGGTCAGCTGTCCTGGCCATGCTCCCTCACAGCTCCTTGTGCACTTCCTCACTGGCAGAGCCTGGGACACTGAAAAGTCCCTGACTTGGGCTGAGCACTGCTTGGCAACAACCAAACATCAGTGTGTGATCAGCATCATTCTCATACTGAATTAAAAACACAACATCTACTCAGGGGACAGAAGTCATCAGAGTAAGGATGTAAAAACTATCACATGCCAACTTGTGAACATTACAAACATATGTTTTCAAGTGAAGGAGTCCAAACAGCACAGAAATCCCCACACTGTTATCCATATAGTGTTCATACATGCACAAGTACACATTCACACCACATCCAAACTTTTCCAACAAAACTGTAGCAACAGTGAGAAAAGACTGACTGATTCAGTCAGTCATGTATTTTATGAGACAAGAAGTCTCTAATTCCTTTAGCATTTGACAAAACTGAGAGGAATTATCTCCCCACTGAAAAGACCAAATTTCCACCAAACTACTGCATTATCCAAGAATCTTCTTCCTTACCAAAAATATTGATGAAAAAAAAAGCCCATTATGAGCCCAAACCTTAACTAAAAGCATGACTCCCATGAATAATGCATGTTGAATTCCACATTAATACAATTTAAAAAAAATAGTCCCCTAACTCACAAAATTTTAGGAGTTCACAACAGTTAAGAGTAACAATGAAGACTGAAGGTAATAATGAAGACTGAAGGTTCTTCCTCTTCTTTTCATGGTTGACTTAATAATCCTGTTTATTGAGCACTGGATCAGAAATAAAATGCCTGGTTGTAAACATATCATCTTAGTTTCCAACAAACAACACAAGTGCTTTGCATCTAAGAACAATTAAAAGACTTAAAGCTAAAATGAGATTCATTGGGTTTTAGGGCTTGGTGGTTGCCTTTTGTTTTCTTTTCCACATTTATTCTCTAGTTGATTAGCTTGTACTGCATCTAGCTCTTGGGCCCCCAGCATAAGAAGGATGTCAGCCCCTGGGAGCAAAATCCCAGAGGAAGGCCACGAGGATGATCAGAGATCCAGGAACCCTTTCCTATGAGGACAGGCTGAGAGTGCAGGGATGGTTCAGCCTGGAGAAGAAAAGGGGAGACCTTGGAGAAGGATTCCACTACCTAAAGGGGGCCTGCAGGACAGCTGGAGAGGGACTTCTTGTACAAAGACAGGTAGTGGTAGGACAAGGGAGAAAGGCTTTAAACTGAAAGAGGGCAGGTTTGGAATAGATGCTGGGAAGAAATTCTTTACTCTGAGGGTGGTGAGGCACTGGAGCAGGTTGCCCAGACAAGTTGTGGATGGCCCATCCCTGAAAGCGTTCAAGACCAGATTGGACAGGGCTTTGAGCAATCTAGTCTAGTAGAAGGTGCCCCATGGCAGTGGGATTGGAACTAGATCATCTTTAAGGTCCCTTGCAACCCAAACCATTGTTGGAAGTCCATTAACATTTTCCAAAAACTGAGGTTTATATACAATATTACTAAATGTTAGTAATTATTTTTAGTTGCATCCATCTAGAGAGTGCAGATGAATGTGTAGCACCATGTGAAATTAAAATTTACTTCTGAGTTCTTGTGCACTTAATTGCAATGAGAAAACAGACCATAGCAAACCACCACATTACTGTATTTACTCTTTTAGATCAATACAATAAGGGAAGTGACAGCTTGGTAACACTACAATGCCCCATCTAGGTTAGTATGCATTACAGTGTGAAAGAGATCTAGTGCTTTTAGTGGGTAAAACAGGAGACAGGGAATCAGAGTTCCCACCCGCTTCTGCAGCTCATCAGGTTACTTATATCCACATTTTCAAAGTTAATAATTAGTAATTTTGAAACCCAAAGCTTGAGCCTCAAGAAATAAAAATTGACAAAAGATAATGACATTGGTACATCACAGAAAAAGCTACACTTTTCATACCTAGTTCACAAACATTTTTTTCGATATGTCAGAACCATTCTGAAAATAGGGAGCAGCAAAATTAGTTTCTACAAAATATTACCCACCCTAAACAACATAACTTAAGCTTTGCCCAGTTTATCTTTAAATTAGGTAGGGGTTGTTATCTCATCTCACCTATTGCAACATGTTAGGATAGCAATAATAATGTTTCTTTAAAAAGGAATCTGTGTATCTTGGTACATTAACAGATTGTTGCAAGTGTAGCATAAGGCATCTTCATATTATCTCAAGAAATATCATGGTCTTTTTTATCAGAATATATTTTCTTTCAAATACGACTAAAAAACTGTGAATTTCTTTCTCCATTATGAAGAAAAAGATTTATTCATTATAAATCCTCCTTCAATTTGAAGAACAGGAAATTGCTATGTAAATAAATAGCAAATGTTAAATCTCACAATGTACTGCCATAGTTTAGCCCTATACACTACTAGGACAAATAGTTGGTAGTTGTGGAAATCAGAAGATTTAGTACATCTGAGAAAGACAGAAAGAAATCAGTGCTGGATTTTCACAATTTTGCACTATCCATGTACTGTCATTGCTATCAGCTTACATGTACTTAACTAAGATATAAAATGGATCCTTTCCTTCATTAACCAATTATTCATCATAGATTGCTATCAATGAAAATACACTGGCCATTGAGGTCTTCTAAATCATTTTAAACAGCAATAAAACTTGAAATGAAGGAATTTTACTTACGTAAGCAAAAGCTTCCAGTGTATAACTATCAATAATGCATTATCATATTCTGTAACTCACAAATTCTCAACTCTAAGCAAGGAATGCTAAGGTTTTCAATATTTAATTAAGATGTTTCTTCTAAAAGCTTAAGTGAAACCATCTAATTAAAAAAATGCTAATGTGGAGGTATAGACTTTCCTTGTCAGTGATGTATTTTTTTCCTTCTTCTACCTCTTTCTGGTTTGGTTTTGTTTTTTGAAGACAGACAATACCTTATCAGTATAACCTTGATTGCTATTAATAAAATATTTGAAATGCCACCATGCATACAAAACCTTAAGTTAGGGGATAATAAGATGATATCAATTAGAAGTGGTTCAATAGCAAGTCAAAATTAGTATTTTGCTGGACACAATCAGTTTTAAAATAATAGGGTTTATTCTTCATCCCAATACAATCAGTTTGTTTTAAGAGTGGATTCCATTCTTTAAATTTTTCTAATGATAAAAGTCATAGACATTTTACTCGGCTTTATTTTTGGTACTGAAAAAAATAAGTAGCTAGGGGGAAATTACATGGATATAACACTGATTTGTTCTGGCATTGTTTATGTAAAGCACCAAACATCTTAGAAACAGAGCTCTATTACTACACATAAAACCAGATTAACCTCTCTATTCATAAAAGGCTACTATTTTACAAATACAGTAAAAGTTTTAAGCCTGAAAGAGCTTACAGTATGTTCTGAAACAAAATAAAAAGCTCTAGATTGGAGTAGGGGGAAATAAAAGAAGCACGTCAGGGAGGATTTGTGCTCCTACTTTAAATATTATCCTACATGGAAACCGAACTTAAAGCAGAAGTTCCAAAATCCATCTGAAGATTTAAGTGTACTAAAAGAGATTCCAGTCCTTTGGAGTTAAAAACTTAAATACACATTCATTCCTATCAACACCTAACAAAACATTACCGTTCTTCTGATTGTCAGTTGTAAAGGTTAGCACAGTTCAATACTACAGAAGCAGCATTTATAGATGTCCATGAAATATATACAGAACCTTCCTTTTTTTTGTATGAAAAATTCCACCTATACAGTAATGCAACTGTTGCTCACTTTTATAAATTCCTGTGGTTTAAATACACTAAGAAACCACTTCAGTATACCTTTGCTGTAGTAAAATAGCACCAAATGGAAGCACATATTTAACAGGCTTCTTTTATACGCAGCAAACCTTAAACGTTTCAAGGTGGGACTTGAAAATTAAACACAGAAGCATCCAAACCAAGTTTCACACCTGTTATTGTCACTTTAGAACCTCACTAGGCAGTGACTGAAATATCTGCTTTGATGCGCAGTAGCAGCCTCGGGACAGAACTTGATACAACTCGCACACCTGCGTGCGGGACCTTTACGATACCTACTCAAGCTCACCATCCCCTGCGCGCCCTCTGCACCCCGGCTTCTCCCCCTGCGCATCCCCAGGTGGGGCTGGGACAATTTTCCGTGCAGGGCCGGGCTCCGACTCCGGTCCCTTCCACGCGGGATCGCGAGCGTTTTGGAGCTCTTCGTTCCTCACGGCGCCGCACACACACAGCGGTGCGAGCCACCGCTCCTGGCGGTGAAGATGCGCTTCCCTGCCTCTGGCACAGCGCCGGGGGAGGGAAAACCCTGCCCCCGGAGATGTCCGGTACCTCTCAGGACGCCCAGAGGCAGAAAAAGCCAGGTGGAAGGAAGCCCCAGCAGTGAGGGGCGCACACCTCCCCCGTACCCAGGTTTGCGGGGCGCTCACTCACTCACACGGGAAGCTGTGGGCTGCCGGCCGCCTCGTCGCCCTCGGCCACCGCCTCCTCCCCGATGTCGGGCAGGGTGACGAGCAGCGCCTTGGCCGCCGCCCGCCCCCCGGGCTCCTTGTCCGCCTCGCTGGGGGCCGGGCGCGGGGCGCGGCCGCCCCTGCCCTCGGCGCGGCCCCCGGGGGACGGGGGTTGCGGGCTGGGGGCCGGCGGGGAGCGGCGCAGCCTGGAGAGAAGGGCGCCCGCCCTCAGGGCCGCCACCTTCATGGCAGGCTGGGACGGGAGCCCCTTCCCGGCGCCGCAAGCCCTGTCGAGGGCCGGCGGCCTCCGGCGGGAGCTGCCCGCTGCCTGCGGCCCGGCAGGCGTTGCTAAGCGAAACAAACCCCGCCGGGCACGCACCGCCCTGGGCGGGGAGCACCGCGCCGGCGGAAGGCCCGGGAGCAGCCCCGACCGGCCTGCGCACCTGCGGGGTGCCGGGCCGCGGCAAAGGTCACATTTCCCCTCCAGTTAGAATTCCGTCTAATATTACAGGGCAAAAACGAAGCCCACCTACCAGGGCAGCAGGGCCCTCTTCACACATCTGTGCGTAGGGAGGGCTTAACCAGAAGTGGGGAGCGACAGCGACCCAAGCCAGCGCATCTTTGTCACCGTGCCAGGCAGATGCAGAAAGGAGCTGTGGGGAAGCAACAGCTCGCGGGCTTTTAAAGGCGCTCCCAGCCATCCTAGGCAGCTTGGAGAGCACTAGAGGGTGACAGTGGCACAAGCCAGTCAGCTGAGGGCACACAGTGGGGAATGATTAACTTTGCCCTGGCTTTCCAACACTGGGTTGTCTGCCTGACTGAAGATCAATATGAACAACCAGCAGCAGTTTGGGAACACTGTAATTCTTAGTATTATGGACAAGGCAAATATTGTGCCAGCTCAGAACATGACAGGTTATGTGGCCCTTGGAGTGCCCAAGAGAACAGCACAGGCTGAAAGTTAGACCAGTTGCTTTATACATGTGAGCCCCAAGATCGTACATCAACCAACTAGTTGTACTATCGATGTTAAGTTGGCAGCTGCTGGTCCACAACAACCAGGAGTACAAAGTGAGGAATTTTATGTCTGCCTTGTCTTCCTAGCACATCAAGGAGCGCAATGAGCTGGCAGAGAGCACACAGACCACTAAGTAGAGGACTGAGATTTGAAACTGGAGTATTCCAGGCCTTTTTCTTACAAACCAGGATATGTTCTGACAAAACCTTATGGAATAGGTGCACTTAAATCTAACGGCAACACAACCTGAATTTATTCGTACCATGGTAAAAAGCCCTGACTAAGCCACAGTGAAAGTAGCATAATTGTTGGTGGGTAGTATATTTATCTCAGCTATATGTATGAGCATCACTACGTGTAACTTGTTCATTACTCCCTGTGTCCTGGTTCTGGCCAGGGCTGGGTTAATGTTTGCAATAGCAAGGAGGGGCACGGCTAGGACCCTGAGGTAATTCTGTGTCTCCTCACATCAAGTACAAGGGGCAGGGGTCCTTTGTGTTCCATGAGGTAAGAACTCGCATGTGAATCGATCACCTCTCTTGTACACTCTTGTTATTAATGTTGTTCATGTTACTGTTTGATTTTTGTTTCATTGCTTTTCAAGTAAATTGTTCTTATCTCAACCCATGATGTTCACCTTTTGTGTCTCCAGTTCTGCTCTCCAGCCTGCCAGGGGGAGGGAGGAGTGAGCGAGTAGCACACAGTTTAGAACACTAAATTGGGGAATAGTATTCCTGAACCATGACACCTGTCATTCAAGATCTGCAGAAACCGTCAGGTTCCACTCCAAATCTCCAGACTTGAGCATTCTACCTCACTCAAGTCCTCTATATATTCTGCTTTCAATACAAATGGCTCCTCTTTAGTCCTATGTAACATCTTTGATATTACAAGTTTGGAACTACTTTTCATTTATTTGGTGTTTAACTCATCAGCAAATCAACATAATGTAATCTCATGCTGCCCACTGCACTGAGACTGCCCAGCTCAGACATAGACTGTGAACACTGAAAGCACTTACAACTCTTAGCCATGTTAAGCCCATTTATTTAATATCAATAAATTTGTCAAACAAAGAGGAGCAGACTAGAAGTAACTTTCAGAAAAACAGGGAAAATTTATAGGAAAATTTTAGGTCTGGTATAACTGATGATTACCACTGGCCCTGTGATTATTATTTTTGTGCCTTTTTTTTTTCTACATTATGAACCAGTTTTTTTATTATTTTATACATTGTGAACCTTTATAATGTCTGTTATTGTGGTAGATTATTTTAAACTGCATCTACGTACTAAAATAACTGTTTAGAATGTATTCATCATATTTTTATAATTTAAAGGGATTTTTCATTCATCACCCAGTACTTTGTATTCCTAGCTGTATTACAAAACTAAGCATTTATAAGATTTTTTTCACTCTTCTGAAACCAATTTTGGAGACTTTTGTAGTAACTAGAAAAATCTTTAAGAATTTAGACATGCTGTCATTTGTCACACTCTAAGAATCAGAAAAGACCATTAGATAATCTAGTCTGACCTCTTGTATCACATTTCACCGCAGCATTTCTCCATGTGTTCTCTTCATCTTTATGTCATTTTTAATATCCATGTGAATACCAATAATATCCATGTGAGCTACTAGCATTTTCTAAACAATTTATGTTAATGTGGAAAGAGAAATTCTGCTGCTATGTGTCATTGCAGATTCAGGATAGGAACCCTGTCACATGTTAGTCTTTAAATAAGAGAAAGAACAGTTGATATGGTGCATACCTGGCACACCATAATTACCAACTTGCCTCCTCAACTTTCATGGCCTAAGCATGAAGAAAGAATTTGTCACTTCGCCTGAAAAGGTGAGAAAGATGAGATGAAAGCATCACAATGGGGATAATCCTATTACTGTAATTAGGGAATCATCATCTATCACTTCAGCTGTAAACAAAGCCTGTTTTGTTTTCACTCAGGACTTCCCAGGCAAGTGAAGACATCTGCACCCCCTTCACTATTCCAGTGCATGAAAAAAATTGTATTTCACTAATTATTTGTCTTGTTTAGGTTTTTATCATCATGGGACAATAGGAAACCTGTTAAAACCCAATTTTTCATCTACACATATAGCAAATAATGAGAAAAGCAGTTTTAAATGTGAAGTACAGAACTGTTTTCTAAAGCGGTAAACATTCTTGTAGCAACAGTGGTATTGAAGTTGATGAGGGAAATGCTAGGGGAAAAAAGCAATTTAAAAATATTCCTGAGCTATTGAAGAATCACAGACCTGCTAAAAGCTGACAAAGTTTTAAAAGGTCCTTGCAGCAGGAATTAATTATTAACAAAACTATACAAATGACTGACTTGTGTCTAATTTACAATAACTTGTGCTCAGATTCACCATCATTTTAGCCAGTGTTAAACATTATAAACACTCTTGAAAGCACATTTTGCTCAGCCTCAGCTCTCTCTCCAGATCAAGCTACTAGCCCATATGTTTGAAGCTTAATGCCCTGGAAATTGCCATCTAGCCCACACTTCTGTAAAATATGCTCAGGAAAAAAACTAGCTTAATATACAAGAAATAAACTGCAGGATTCTATCTGATTTTTTTTACAGTTTTGTTTTTAGCTATCAAAGGCAAAGCTGTGTATAAAGGGATACAAAAAAAATTGAAATCAATCTAGCACTGAAATTTTTTTCCCACTCCACCTCTACCTGTGGTCACAATAATGTTTCTGATACTATTTAAAATGATTTCTTTGTTGTTGTTGCTTTACCATTAACAAAATTTTTGGTAATGAAATTGCAGTAGCACCACTTTCTCCACAAAGTTGTCTTCTGGCTATATTATAGAAACATCTGTGCCTTTATAAATTTTATATAGGTGCAGCAGTTGTGCCTTGGCCATGTTTCACATTGATTTCAAGTTCTGTGTGCAGCCTGCATACAGTTTTGTGTGCATTCTAAGAATCAAGGTGACATCTCTCAGTGTTAATGTCCTTCCAGCTCTCTGAATTTCAACAGAGAAGAGCAAAAATTTTTTTTCCTGATACCAAATTTATTAAATAATTTGACTCATCAGCCTGAAAGTCACTTTTTGATAGCAACCAGTATTAGCCCCCCAGAAGGCATAATCACAAAGGTATTAAAACCCACTTTGTAGCTGCTCACTTTGAAACTCACTTTTGAACTGCGAATCGTTGTTTTGAATTACGGAAGTAATTTTCTGTGTTGCTTAATGTGTTTCACAAGAAAAGCTTTCCAGCTGGAGGCACTGAATCCCCCATGTTTCAAAAGCAAGAACTAGTGTCCACTCTACCTTCTACAAAGATTTTGCTGTTTTATCATTAATGCATTTTCTTTTGTATATCCCCTTAGAGAGTCTGTCTTTTCTACTCTACATCATTTCATAGAACATCAGTGATTCTCACTGCTTTTCAGAATTTCTACCACATTTTCAATACACTGATTGAAATGTCTATCCACCATGATCTCTTTTAACATCACTTCAGTGCAGCTGAATTAAAATATCAGCAAAAATAGGAATATAAACAAATAAATTTAAATGATAGTGCCCCTTACATATATTTACAGGATGACAAACTTCTTCAGACCTTCATGAAGGCTTGCTAGTTTTCCAGTGGTAGAAAGTACACAATGAAATTGCCCCATAATTCAAATCTGTAGTTCAAAAATCAGTGCACTTTACTTCTACATTTAAGTGCCATCACTAATTGCTGATGAAATGCACTGACTCGTTCTTTCTGGGCTGGCCAGTTCAAGATGCAGCGAGATCTGAACATTCCTCTTCTCAGGTGAAGTGCATGATACAACTTGTAATCTTGGATATCATCAAGAAAGATCAGTATGATGGAGTCCCGACTTTGTTCAATAGCTTGCTGGAGAGCATGATATACCTTGAAACTGAAGCAAAAATAAACAAAAATTAGTGTTTTCTTTTATGTGAAAGAGAAAGAAAAGATTAACGGGATCTTAGTATCTATTTTGTGATATACAATGGTTATTACTTTCCTTTAATTAGTTGCCTCTAACTAAAAAAAATAAAAGAACGTTCTAAAAATATAACTTAAGTGTACTGTCTTGATATTGCCTTGTTTAGCAAAATCCCTTTCTTTATGAGACCACTATGTAAGAATAGTGAAAAGACTAACTTAAAGGGAAACAAAAACCATCTTTCAATCCTAGTGGTCTCACTCATTGTTGCTCTTCTTCAAATGTGTGATTTAAGGAAAGCAAACTGCAAAGGTATCAGCCTGACTTTTGGGAAAAAAACCTCAACCAAACAAAACAAAACAAAAGACCCCTCCCCCTCCCAAAAAGCCTCAAAAGCAAAAAGAAACCCAACAAACCAACCAAACAAAACAAAACCAAAAAACCACAACAAAAACAAATCTAAAAACCCAAACAACTAAATCAAACAAACAACAAACCCCACAAAAAACACCCAAGAAAATGCCTAAAACATTGACTTAGATATTCAAATGTACAATACCGTATGTGTGAAACAATTAACTTTATTAATTAGGAGTTACTTTAAAGTTACAATATATTAGGTAAATATATTGAAGTAGATTTTGAGTTGGTGTTTTTCATTAAATGGTATTTTTTATTAAGTTACAACTAAATAATTATCTTGGTAAAATATCTCTTAAGAAATTTTTCCTCTTACAGATAAAATTTCAAATCTTACTCACTTTTTACACCAGGGATCCTGTAAAAGGTGTTCAGTCACAATGAAAATAATCTTCCTGCTCATTTTTATGCTGTTAATTGTGGCTTCAAATACAGATACACCTGCTTCAAAATCCCGTTCTTCTAAACAAAACTTAATTTCAAAGTGGTTATTTTTTTCCAGAGACATGAAATTTTTAGACACCCAATTCTTGTCTTCTCTTGCATGAATAACGTAGGCATCGTAATCATACTGTTCCTGTTGTCTCTCAAATTCTTTAAAACCAAGCATTCGATTGACTAAAACATTCCAGTAGAAAGCTATTCTCCACCCTTCAAAATGGATGGTAAGGACAATAAAAATGAATAGTGTCACAACAGTGGTAGAGATCACAAAAAGAAGTTGAAATGGAGCACTGTCTTTGCAGGCTGAGCTATCAAAATACAAAACCAGACTACCATGATATTTAGGTGGGGTGTTGCAAATGTACTGGGACCTCAATCCAGGTATATCTGCTTGGGTCTCATTAAGCCAATCAGCAAACCAAGCAATGCTTTCACAGGTACAATCAAAGGGATTGGAATCCATCTCTAGTCTTCTCAAGCTCCTGAAAGGTGGACCAAATACTTTTTCTTCAACTGAGGTTATCAGATTTTTCTGAAGGTTCAATGAATTCAGAGAGGCTTGGTCATCAAACAGAGTTGCCGGAAGCAAATTCAAATTATTTGAGCCTAAATCCAAGTGTTTTAATTGAAACAGACCCTTGAAAACCTGAACTGGAATTTCATCAAGCCCATTTGATTTTAAATTAAGAATCTGCAAATTGGGAAGACCCTTTAAAAAAAGAACAGGGCCACCCGGATTTGCATGTTTCCAAAGCCGGGCTAAATTATTGTGCTGCAAATCCAGGATGTCAAGTTTGTCAAGTCCATCAAACAAGTCTTCTTGTATGTTTGCTATGTTGTTATTGCTGATGTCCAGGACAGTCAGGTTTCGTAGAGGATGAAAAGGGGAAGGAGAAAAGGCCAGATTACTGCAGCCTACCTTCCTCAGCATCAGTTTTCTAAGGCCTGGGACAAAAATGAATGATTCGCTTTGCAAAGTCAAGTTTTTATTATAGGAAAGATAAATATCTTGTATATTATTGAGACCTTTAAACTCATGACCTGTAAGCTGTTGACTAATTTCATTGAGACCAAGATCAAGAATTTTCAGGTGTCCCAGGGAAGAAAATGCCCCGCTTTCTATTGTAGAGATTCTGGTTTTTGTGAGGTTGAGAACCTGTAAGCTAGAATTAGCAAGTGATGAAAATGTTTTATTAGTTATTCTTTGTAATTTTATGTTGCAGTTGCAGAGACTCAGATATTTCAGGTTATTCAGACCTGTGAACATGTTAGCAGTAATTCCTGGAAAATTGTTATTATCCATTATAAGGTACTCCAGGTGGTATAGCCAATGAAAAGAAAAATCTTCAATTTTCCCAGCAAGTGAGTTTATGAGATTCAAATATTTAAGGTTGGATAATCCATAAAATGAATGCGAAGTTACATGAATATTATTAATCTTCAGGTTTAAGTATTGTAAACTTGAAAGCCACTGAAATGAATCGTTTTCTATGACAGAGAGAGAATTTTGGGAAAGGTTTAAAATTGTAAGATTTGTTCCTTGCAGTCCCTGGAAAGTTGACTTGCCAATGTAGGAAAGTTTCACATGGCTTAGTGAGAGGTTTCGAATTGCTGTGTTTGACAATTCTGTACAAAGTTTCTTTGTGCGATTTTCTCCAAGTTCAATATTGTTCAGTATGAGGCCACACAAATTTCCAATTGTATGGAAGCATCCCGTATGAAACTGAAAGGACAAGAAAAAAAAACTTGAGCTAAACAAGAAAGATGTAAGAAAGTTGACCAATAAAACGAAAACTTGGAAAGGCTTTCAAATGCAATTTCTTAGAAGAATAGAACTCCTACACTCAGATTGCTTCACAGCCAAGTTCAGACAAACACTTTATGGAGTATACACTTCTTGTGACAATAGTTCTATCACTTATAACATGATTATCATAAATCTGAGTAGTATTATTTCAGAAGAAGACAGAAAGTGGCTTAGTGGGATGCAAGTTTCAATCCACTAACCAAAACTTCTTCTCTAGAAGTATCTCTCAATTTTTTATATCTCTTTTCAAATTTATTTTATTGATATCTGCTAGGTATACTAATCTACTAGTTATTAGGTCCGCAGACAGACAAGAAGAAACCCAGTTTCTATGTGCAAACTGAAGCTAATATGAAAAACCTAATACTACACACTTGCTTTCACAATATGGATCACAAGCTTTTATCATAGTGCTGGCCCCTCATCTCAATTAACATACAGCTGAGGGATTAAATACTCCATTTTTCAGAATTATTCAAATGCATAAGGCTGCTTTTTAGATAGCAGTACTGTAAAACCAGAGCAGCTGAAACTGGCACAAAGTAGCAGTGCCCAAGAAAGGAGTAGTGCCATTTACTCATCCACACTCTGTACCCTTGTGCCAGAATAGCCCCACTTGCAGTCACACAGTGAACCAGGTAGGGAACCAGTGTGACTACAAGCTAACCAAGCCAAAACATGTGTAGAGTTGCCTCAGTGATCCAGCACAAAGACTCATAAAAGCTGGAATCAGAAAGAGGGAGGGATGAAGAGGCCAAGTGAAAGAGGATGGTGGGATTCACTCTTAGCATGGATACAAACTTATACCACTTTAAAATATTCTTGTAGGTTCAGTGTACATATTTTTTAGAGATCAATCAACTGGGAAACAAAGCAAAAGAAACAAACAAAAACCAAACGAACCAAGGAAATTCAATGCATATTCAGTATTCATATGCTGAGAGTCAACCAGTTTAGAATTGCCACACTTAACCATCACTCTTCAAAGAATCAAAACACTGAGAAGCAGGTCAGAGTGCACAGATGGAAGACAAAGCACCCATATGGGGTTTTTTTTTAAGGAATAAGGTATATGTTTCTGGAATGATTATTTCTCTGATGTTCCCATAGCCTCAAGTTGAACGCTCTCTTTGATTAACTGAGAAGTGAAACCTAGATTGTATAACCAGACTTGTATACTACCACACTTTATACCCACTTGGAAAGTGAGTCAGCCCTTCACCTTCAGCACGTGCAAAAATAGTTCTGCACAGAAAATACCTGCTAAGGATTCTAAGAGCGTCTCAATTTAGGTCTTGCTTTAGACCTCTGATCTACATGGAACCAGCCCATATGAAACCAGCCTGTGCCGATTTCAGTGGCAAAACAGTAATTCTGTAAATCACTGCTGGAGGTCAGGAGGAATGCTGTATAAAATGGGTTTTGGACCTCACTGGATCAAAATTGTAATGTAAATGCCATACAACCATAAAGGGCAAATCAGAATAGTTCCATTTTATACTTACACCTATTAAATTTCTGTTGAAATACTTCCTACCTCTTTTAGTGGATTTGATGACAAATCAAGACTATTTAATGAGGTGTTGCTAAGAAAACTGAAGTCTTCTTTTTTCAACTCAGTGATTTGGTTGCTCCCCAACATGAGTTCATGAAGTTTCTCCAACTGTTGCTCCAATCCTAAATTGGCTGACTTCAAAGAATTATGAGATAGGTCCAAAATTTTCAAGTTCTGGAGAGAATATGCAAGAAAAAAAGTATAAAATTATTTTTTAATCTTTATTTTATGTAATACACAAAACATTTAGAAATATTTCAGTAGAGTACAACTGATTAGAAATTTGTTGCAATACTACACTTAAAATAAATTTGCAGTACAGAAATGGCAGCTTTCAAGCTCCTACTGAAAGAAGTATTCTATATTTTTCACACCAGTAACTTTCATGGTATTAATGGTATTAACCTGCTAAAGTATCTACTGCGAACCAAATTAGATTTAGTTAACGTTCCTTGATTCACTGAAGGCCCTCACTCATATAAAGTGATAAATGCATAAGCCTGCAGGTGGCTGTAGTTACAACTATTGCAGTGTTAGACATTGCATTCCATGCTTTTTCAGCGTGGTCCAGCCCCGTAAATGGAATGAGGAAGGTGAAATTCCCAACATGGAAGTTGGTTGCACTCACTGTATTTAGTTGTGCCAGCGGTCCTATAGTGCAAGCAAGTACACTTCATGCAACTGAACTGGAATACTGAGTTTAGCAGGAAAGTTCAGACCTATTCAAAACCACATGCATACTCATTGGAAGACTGAGTGACAATTAGTACCTACACATTGTCCTTACTTTACTTTTTTTTGTCCTTAGGCTCTTCATTTTGCATGAGTCCTGCCTGGTACAAAGACAGTGAAATAGTCCTTTCCTGCTTTCTGTGGTGGTCCCCCAGTCTCTGCTACAGACAAGAATATTTAACCACATGTAAACTAGCAGAGAAAGCAAAGGTACAATAAAAACATTTTTACTCTTTCTCAGTTCTTGAAGTCCTGAGAGATACATTCGGCCTAAGCACTGGCCTTCCTGGTTTAAATACTTAAACCTCAACTTTGAGAATTGAGGCTACCAGCTACCCAGGCAGCTCAGATTCCACAGCATCCACTTTGCTATTCTCATCATCTGTTGCTGCTATTGGCTCAGCACACATCCTGCATGGGAGAGGTGCTTCAAAGGGATGCAATACAGAAAGGGGAATGGAGAGCATTCACTCACAAAGATGACTGAGACTCCAACATGCTATAACAGAAGAAGCCACAAGGCCTCTTCTTCAGCAAAAATCAGTGAAAGATTATATGTTGGGTATTTTGAGATAACAAAGCGGTTCTGTATAACACTGGAAAACCCATTTATACTTTATTTACATGAAAAGGTGCATTTCTAACTCTTACCTTCAGGGTTTTGAAAGGATGATTTTTTATGTTTAGTCTGTTGTATCCTAGATTGAGCTCAGTCAGGTTGGTGCAGGAAGCAAAGACTCTGTCAGGGAGCTTATACAATTCATTATGTTCTAACTTCAGAATCTGCAACAGGGGCACATTTTGGCACAATTCTGGTTGCAGTTTAGAGATGCTGTTGTAGCCTGCATTCAAGTAAACCAGCTGGCTGTACTTGGTCAAATTTGCAGGACCTAGCTGTTTTAGCTGATTATGAGAAATGTCCAAACTCGTTATATTGTCTGGAAGATCAGAGGGAATTTGAGTCAGCTTTAGGTGACTGCAGTCAGCCATTTCATTTTGGATATGACATTGCTTTCCAGCTGATGCACACGGCCAGAAGACAAACATCAGTCTGACACACAAGCTGCTCCACCAAAGAATAGCGTTTCGCATCATTCTATCTGCAAAGGCAAAAAGAACACTGCAAATTACAATCATTTTGACATGACTTGCGTCTTCAGCTGAAGGCTAAGTAAGCAAAGCTTAAAAAATATGTGATTTCATAGTGAGGAGCAGTCAGTGGTTTTAATCCATGAATTTCTTCTGCATTTACTTCTGCAGAAGAGTTATGTCTAATAATTGCTCTAAATAAATACTTTTAATTAAAAGCAATAATATTGTCTCGCACAAAAATAGGTATGTTCAAAAAGCTACCAACTTTATCTATTATTGATGAAAATTTCCAATTACTTTCTCTTTTCTGATTAATTTGGCATTGCTTTAAGATTCATAAAATACAATAAATATGACAAATTGTGCATAAGCCTCTCAATGTTAGTAACTGATCTCTGAGCGTAATACATCTAAAATATTTACAGTTATATGCAGTAAAAATACATAATATACCACTTCTTTCTTTTACTGTTCTTGCCAGTTTTTATTTTACAAGTCAATCACACAAAAGTCTATCTGTCTTTCCATCTTATAGAGAAAGAAGGAGTACCAGGCTATAGAAATATATGAGAAAGTAACAACACACAAAATAAATCAGTACCAACTTAATCAGAGAAAGAAATAGGTAACAGCCAAGGTGTAGAGGAGACATTGCCCCTAGATTCAATATATTTATCCAAATACTTTAAGGAAAACTTATACATTTAAGAATTTATATACTCCTCCCCATATCTTTTGTTCATTTAGATTAGGATATCAACATTGAAACTCTAATTTTCAATGGCTATACCTGTTTTGTCATTACATTTCTAATGAATCTTAGGCTTTTTCATATTTTGTTCATTTTCCATTTAGTGTCCATTAGATTTAAATTCACCTGGTGATCTTGTAATGAAACTTTACTGCCCAAAGAAAGAAAATTGATTCCATAAAAATTCTGATCAGAACAGAGCTGTGTAAGCTCGCAAGGGTTTGACTAGTCTTCTGAGTCATAGAGCTTGCCTAATTAAATGGAATTTCTTCTAATCAAAAGAAGAGTCCTCTGTATCTTCCATATTACAGAATTAATCTTTAGTAGAGGGAGAACATACTTTGTAAGCGCTTGCCAGAATGTTTTTTTCATGCTGTAGCACAGAACAATAAGCTTAGACTCCTGTCTTCAATATTTTTCTTTTTTAAAAAATAGAAAGCTTATACTTTCAACCCTGATGTCTGACAGTGTCTCCACAGTCTTGATACACACTTATCTGTATGGCCTTCTGCCAACAAACTTGGAGCCTACCTGCTAACCTCAGTTTACCAATCAGTTCAGTCTCAGCAGGACGGGCTCCCAGGCAGAGAAGGCTATTAGTGCCCCAGTACAGAACAGGCTATAGATGGGAATAAACCTGCCTGGACTTAGCAGGAAGCTAGAAGAGCTTCTCAAAAGACTAACTCATGGGAAGTGTGAGCTTTCTTTCTTCTACAGCTCCCATTTTTCTTTGCTAGGAAGCTGTGTTTAATTAATATGATTGAGCTTTGAGCACATTAGAGTATCATGCTTTAGCAAACAATGAAACAAGAAATGAGAAGAGAAATTAAACCTGCACATTTGTATAGAAAAAGGGAAGAATTCTTCATAACTGATATTTTCTAAAGGGACAAATTTCCACTACCATAATAAAACACTCCAAGGAGTTGACACTGCAACGTGCAGCCAAACAGGAGCTTAGCAGGTCAGACCCCAGCAGAGTTTGACTCCATAGCTGACCTGCCTTTTCAGAGGGCATGCATCAGGACTGCTCCAGTGGCAAAAAGTCACATTATAGTGGCCAGAAGGGAATCTCATGGCTGCCTTTTTGGGAGCAACATGGCCATCTAAGGGAAAACAGTTGTATAATCCAGTGGGAGTGGGCGTACAAGCAACGGATAGAGGGACATAAAACATTGCAAAGGCACACACAAGGGACTACAAAAGATGGATTAAAATAAACCTTAATGAAAAAACAATTCCCTGCTGGGTACTGCATGTCAAGCTGACCCACATCCTGCAGCTCTTATAGCCTGGGTCTCCACTCATCTGCCACTGGCTAATGGGGAGGAGGAGGGGACAACAAACTCCTGGTGCTGCAGTCAGCCTGGCCTGCTGCAGCTGCTGCCAAGCACAGCACCCATGACCCTGTGGCTGAGAAAATAAAATAAAATGTCCTACCTCTTTCCTCTGCACACCAACTGCTGGAAACACTAAGGAAAACAAAAGGGAAGTTTTATCTGTGACAGAAGCTTGCATCCTGGTCTGCATCATTCTCAGGGCTAGTTTTAGGGTGATCAGCCAGCTGCTGGGTGCAGCAGCAATTGTTGCCAGGCTCACCTTTAAGTTTAAAAAGCGGAAGAAATGTACTGCGCAATCACAAGCCAGGTTCTTTAGCTGACTTCCAGCGAGGCCCAATGGGCTGCCTTTTCCTGGATTTTTCATTGTAAGAAGTCTGAAACCAACTTTAGCTTTGCCTGGGGGTCCAGTGAAGAAAGCACACATCCATTATCAAACTTCAGAGACAGCGTTTCAGATGGGCAAAAGAAAGAAATACAGTTTTAACATTATGAGGAAGAACTTTAAAAACTGGCACTGACTTGGCTAACTTGGAAGTGAAGAAAAATCCAGGATCAGGGAAATCACCCGAACTCCTGGGCAGCGCTTTACCTTTGCACCTCAATATTCACATTTATTTTTATGAAGAATTTCACCGACTTACCTCTGCGGGCTTTATCCCCTTGAGTCTGGAAGCATCCCACCTCTGCACTAGCTTCTCAGCACACGAAAACCGTGAGGAAGCTCTCTGCCCAGAGCCGGAAAAAGTGAAAGCGAAAGCGCGGCCAGGCGCTCCGAGGGAAGAAGGGAGCGGCGGGGCGGCTCCGGCAGCCGGCGGGATGAACATCCCGGGGCAGCCGGCGGGATCAGGATCCCGGGACAGCCGGCGGGATCAGGATCCCGGGGCAGCCGGCGGGATCAGGATCCCGGGGCAGCCGGCGGGATCAGCATCCCGGGGCAGCCGGCGGGATCAGCATCCCGGGGCAGCCGGCGGGATGAACATCCTGGGGCAGCCAGCGGGATCAACATCCCCGGGCAGCGTCAGCCACGGGTGCCCCATTCATAGCGAACCTCCTGAGATGAAAGGTTTCAGAGGTGCTGAGGGTTGGGAACAGCTCCTAACCTCACAGTCCGGCTGCTGCTTGTGGATGCGACCGCAAGTAAACGGATTGAAATACACAAATTTATCACAGATGAGCAGCAGCATCACGCCATCCTATTTAAAACTCAGATATAATTTATTCCTGGCTATTTCCAGTGTCTGAAAATCCCCAAGGGCATATACCAAAAGCCAATATCCTGAGTAATAGATTACTGACATAAGTTTTTTAAAGTAGAAACAGCAACAATGTTTCCTACAGAGCCATGTACAGTATTCCCTTTAAAAGGGAATTTGGTTATGTGAGATAGTAATATATTTAATTTCTAAGAGAGAAATAAAATATTTCATATTTAATTAAGAAAAACCAACTTTTTTTTTTTTTTTTAAGTCCAAGTTAAAATTTCAGGTACAGCTTTCAGATGTGTGTCCTCTTGATACTGTTTGTGAATCTGTGTGCCCCTAATTTCCAAAGAACCTGACCATCAGGTTCCTGGAGGAGACTTTCTCAGTACCACCTTCTGAACATGACAGGATGCTATTGCTTCAACTACTTTGGCATTCATGACTATTCTGCAGAACTGACCCAGTATATGTATGGCACATTAACTGCTGAGGTCACCTGACATTTTTAAGTAATTGCACTGTCCCCTCTTAAGTGAAGATTGGGTAGTTGCAGACTAACCCAGAAAAGAATAAAGTTGGGCTTTAATTTGTCATGGGAGGTGTTTGAAATTATAACCTGCAGCAAGGTGTTAACTGCCTGCCCATCAGGAGCTCTGGGAGGGAGCTTGTGCTGGTTTCTACCCTAAATATGGGACTACCAACATTTTTTCTGTGGAGGAGGCTGGCTGGGAAATGGGCTGGATAACAATGAGGTTGAGGCCCTTACTTCCCACTTCCGTTCTCTGAATTCTTTCAGCAATTGCTGGATATAAATTAATGTTTATTCTTGGAATTGGAACACAAACTGAGACCAGAGCCAAGATCCTTTGGAGTTGAAAGGCTCTAAAGCCTTTCATTCCCATTTTACAGTTAAACCTTGATCCTCCCTTTCTCCTTGGTGTGGGAAGAGTAAATTTCTCTTCCATGCTGTCCAGTGTGCTCGGGTCAGGATAAGGTCATTTGATCAGAAGGACAGCCAGCTGAAGTCACATTAAGTTAATCTGAAGAGAATTTTTTGCTTTGTGTGTTGTTATTCTGCTGCTTTAGAACATAGAAGATCACATTGATGGTAAGAAACATAGTAATTAACAACATTTGTAGATCACTATTCCAGCATAGCAATACTCTCAGGTATTTTATCTCTCTCTACACCATACTCATAACTACAGAAAAAATATGGTCTTTGGTCTTACCTCACAATTTATTGCTTCTCAAACCTCTCTTCCCTATACACATAAGAGACTATTAGGAAGCTACGGTTGTCCCAGGCACAATGGAGGAAAACCATCTAATGATGCTGAAACTGTTAATTTTTTCACTAAGGCTTTTTCAACACTCTAGCCATTCAAAAATATCCAAGGCTCAAGGAGACAGCAGCACATGGTTGGTCAAAATCTCCATTCTTTTGGAGCTCTTGCACTGAAGGTAAGAACATCTATTTTAGTACAGAAAATTTCAAAGCAATGAAGATCTTGTAAACATTTTGCAGTGTAATTTACAATCTGGGGTTTACAGAATCATTGCAGATTCAGTAAGTATGGTTGGTAGGCAGCAAAGTGGATACAATTGTGCTTACTTCAGCAGTGTGCAGTCTCATCAGGTTCCCAAGCTGCCATAACCACTGTGTAGCCTACTTTACCCTATGCTTATGTTTTCAAGTGCTGGGAAGGACATGACAGTGCATAATGGAGGGCAGAGTTAAGCAATCTACATGTCCAGGGAATAATTTAGAAAAAAGCAGCAAAAAAATTAGGCAAGGCTCTCACACTGGGATCAGGGTAAGCTTGAGTGAGGTGATTCTGAATAGTGAGAAAATACAGTCAGGCAAAATACTGGAGATGCAGCCATTTCATTTACATGTTTAATAGCGTGTAACCAGCTGCTGCACAGACCCAGCTTAAGCTGATCTGGTCTATAAATGCAGAAGGATGGGGATGTATGTGCAGTATCTCACAGAACACTGCCAGAGCCACCAAAAACTGAGCCTAGGAAAAAGGAAGTCTACTCATCTTACCTCATCCTCAGATACAAAAATGTGTATCAACTTAGCACATGGGTTAACATGGTTCCCAGTTAATACAATGGGACTTCAGTGTTTTTGTAAACTGCAAGTCTCACTGCAAGTATCAGGGAGAAGACCTACACTGAGAGAACACATGCAGACATTTCAATGACTACCAGCCACTCAAAAGGTGAAAGGACCTTTTGTTGTGCTTGGATTCAGATATCCTATGCAGCAATGGACAGGTTCATGGAAACAGAATTTAAAGATGTCTGGAAGTGAGCACAGCTTCCAGGAGAAAAAAAGCAGGAAAGAGCAGACCTGAACATTAAAGATCTGAGTCAAGTCTTGACGGGGGACTTCCTGCAACATCAAGGCAGCTAGAAGGGAGGATAGTGTGGCGCAGAGTTAGCTTGGAGTGCCTCCTGAGACAAGAATAGATGCTTCTTCTCTTGTGATTATATTAATTTAGCTAAGTTTAACTGTGCTCTTGAAATATCTAGCAGGTCGCGTGACTTTTAGATGCAATAGTTCTTCTAAGGCTGCTCAGTCAATACTGCTAATTTACAAGCTGTAAAAATTACATTACATTGGCTTTTTTTGGACAAAAAAGTGGAAAAGAATACGTGGAGATTCACAAGCAGAATATGTTCACTAGCATCCTCCCAAACCTCAAAGACAGAAGAATTTACTTCCATTCATTTCTTTGTTTAATTCCTCTTGTGGAATAAAAAATGTGCTTGTGAATGAAATCTGGGAACATGACCTGGGCAGATAGCTGAAAACTCCAGCCATTGTTTGGGATTTAAGATATCTAGCAGCCAGCCAGGAGCAATGGCTTTGACTAAAGTGTTTTTCACCTGGAAGTAACATTCAAAATGCCAGTGAATATGCAGAGATAAAGTACAGCTTTGACTCATCAGCTTTGACACTTTTCTGATGTGTTGCACTTACTGTAAAGATCAGTTGCTACTGCAGAATAGGTCACATTGCCTGAACAGAACAGGTATCTGAAATATTCTGGCTTGTAAGAGCATTCACAAAAGTTCATTTCACTATGGTTAGGTTGCTTTACTTAGCCTAGCCAGGAGCCAAATTAGAGAACTGAGAATTCAGCTCTGGGATGGATTCCTCTTTAAGCACTGCCTCTTCTCTCTTTATTGGGACAAGAGTTCAAAGGTTTTGGAACCCTTTTCACTGCATCTTCCACTGCTCCAGCAAGGATGTATCAATACTAGCATATATATTATGTCAATGCCTTTACTTTTCATCCAGGGAATTCCAACCCCAAAAAGAGGACCCTGGAGCCAGATAAAGGAGAAGTCACTAACTTTTAAGTTAACCTTTTAGACAGGGTTAGAGAAGGTCAAAATGTTTCACTTCATTATGCCACTATTTTATAAAAGAGGTCCCTCAATGCTTCATGCTTGCAGTACTGGATTATTGTATATATAACTATTGCTCTTAAATATTTTAGCCTTTTTTCATAAGGAAGTAGTAAAGAAGCTAGAATTTAGGACTTAGATATTCTTGTGTTGTGGAAATATTTTTGTACCTGCAAGAATTCTCCCCAAAAGGTGACAGCCTTCCTAAAATCTTTTTCTTATCCAGATTTCTCAATTAAGCATGCATATTAAATATTTTTTATTTGCAATAGTTTCTATTTAACAGCATCTTCCCCCAGTATTTAATTGTCTGGTTTCAGAATCCCTTCCTTTTTTGTTGTTCCTCCTTTTTCTGGCACATTGCCATGCATTTTTTTGCAATATATTTCCAACAGAACATCTATACCCCAATTCAGGTCATGTACTGTGTTTCCTATGCCAAATGGTTTCACTGTGAACAGAGCAAAATTTAATAATAAAGCAGAAATTCTATCATTTGATTTACAGCCATGCTTGCAGCACAAAGAGCAAACATTAGGGCAAGCCTACCACTTTTTGAAATATTTTCCCACTATGTTTTTAAGGCAATGTAATCTCTGGACTCTGAAGGTAACCTGTATCTAAAAGAGCCACAGTTGCATTTCAACTTTCCATTTACTGAAATCTCTATCCAATATCTTTTTTCATCGATTTTTTTTCCTGAGGAATCACTGTGGCTTCAAAGATCTAAATACTCGGATTCCCTTTGAGCTCACAGAAAATAAGATGCACAAAAGGAAAAAACTGTGAAAGCAGCCAGATAGTCCACACTTTGTAATTCCTCATATCCAAGGACGGAATTTGGCTGTGCTGACAGCTGACTTCAAATCCAAAAATGCTTTTTTCAATGGCCCAAGCACATGTCTTGTCCACACTTATTTTCTAATGTCTCTCATGAAAATATGGAAACAGTAGCAATGAGTTACTCTTTAGGTTGTTTTTTCTTTATGAAAATAAGTATATTTTAAACCCTATCAAATTTCAGTGCAATAAAAGGAGACATTCTCAGCTGCCAGGTATTAAAAAGTTTCTGAAGCATATCACAATAGCCATAGACACGAGTTGCCACATCTAACTTCCCTTACAAGGTAGTAATCAAATCATGAGCATGCTTTTAAATGCAGTGAATATTGATGGTGAACCTTGTGGAAATATCATTGTTTGCATGGACCCCACAGAGATGATCCTACTTCTGTCTATTCTATCTAACTGTGTGGGATTTTGGAAATGCTTTGTTTTATTGTGAAAATTCAAGGATATTCGCACATTTCTCCCAACACAAATTTATTTAATTTGCCTTCTTTTAACTACTGAAATCAACATAATACAATTTTAGTTACAGGTTTGAGGTTGCTGAGCACGATAGCCAAAGAAATTGTAACAGTTCTTATAAAACCAGATTCTGGTATCTGGGGAAGAACTACTTGGACAAAGTTTTTGAAGAAGAAATATCAAATAATTTCAACTTCCTCATTCATGTTAGATTTTATTTTAGCTGTGGTAAATATGACCTGTGGAATTTTAAATGTAACACAAAAATTACGAATTCAGTAAAAGTATAGGATGAAGTAACATGATTCAATGTTCTTAGAACAAAACTTTGATTCTACAGGTGTTTAAAATTTCTATTTTTCATTCTGAATCCAAGTGAATACAAAAGCTATTTTAATCTAATCAACAGCTTTTTTAGGTCCACTGTCTACAGTGCCATTGTAGCCCTCTCGTTGCAAGACAAACAGAGTTAGAAAATCATTCACAGAGAAGAAAAAAAAAGAAAGGTCAACCATAACGGCTGGCAAAAATACCAGGCTTTAACTATAATATTGCTAGATTGAGATATGAGGTCCTGTGTGTTAGATTATTACCAAATTCACCTGCAGACCTTAAACATCTGTTGTTTTTCGAAGCTTAAGAATGTGAAAACTCTTTATCTATAAATAAAGCATGGAACAATATCTTTCAATTCCTTATCCTAGCCAGACCAAGGGCACAAAAATAGAGAAGTGGGTCTTATTGTAACAGGCTAAATAAAGTACTAGGTTTAACAGTTGATACACATTTACAATTTCATTTAATTATTGTACCAAGCTGTATGCAAGTAGTGGAAGTATTGATATTATGGACAAAAGTTTATGTATTAAAATTTGTGAAATTCAAGGAAATATTTTAAAAACAAATTGTAAGTCACTGGGCCTGATTCAGTGTGTTGAAGCTAGAGACTATTACAATTATTTGCTGTAGTGCACAAAATGCATTCCTTGAGGTCAGTTTCTTCTTGCCTACAGCTTGTTGCTTTGAGCAGACAAAATAAATTTTGAAACATTTGTTTGTAAATACAAATAGGCATTTGCATATAAATATGTTCCCCTGCATGGTAATAGCTCTGCTGTTCTCCATTAACCATTCTGATAAGTGGATTTAATTACCTAATATGCCAGTAACTTGGCTGTAATTTTGACCCAGTGGGGAATTTAATGGAATAACAGGATAACATTCAGACTAATTTGCATTAGGGAAAGTAAAACTGCAGAACAATGTTAAGGACGTGTGAGTCACCATTCTGTTTAGCACAACTAAAGCAGCATGCCTGTAACATTGGAAACTGGTTTTCTGTAGAGTTTCTATTTCCTAAAGTATCAAGGGGTGCTTGAGGATAATATACATGGCAGTAAAGACAAGAAGAAATCCTGCAGTGTGTTGTGCATTTATGCAAACAACAGAAAGTGAGATATAGTGCTTAAAAAATATGGATCCTTAAAATATGGATCCTCGCTGCAGTAATGAGAGCACCCCAGGCACACAGAAACACAAGAAGCCTGAGGACAAGGGTTCAGAACAGAGTATATAGAATAATTCCATCTAAGACTGGCAGCTTGCTCTGTAACAGCAGGTTACATTGAGTAAATTCTGACCTAATTTACCAGAAGTAAGGATTTATCACTCACTGCTAATAACACAGGAAGTATGCAAAATGACCTGATGATTGAAGGTCACCAGAGAGACTACTTAAATCTAATTAGCTTTTAATATCTATTTGAAACATTGTGTTATGCAATCAATCACTGATCATTGTTAATTAAAAAAAAAAGATACTGAGAGCTAGAAAGATTCTTCAAGAGATTATTTTACATTCTGCAGAAAATCTTGCCAAGCAACACAGCCAAATGAAACCTGTAGTTGACCATCCATGTCATTGGGATCTGCTTCCTGCTTCTACAGACAGTCTAGATCAGGAGGATCTATCAAACCTCTGCACAGGCCACTATCACAGACCACAAAACACTACCTACAATGTGAGGAGCCCCAAACCTGCAGCACAAATTGAAAAGCAAAGAGAATACTGCACAGGAAAAGTACAGGAGTGAGAACATACATTGACAATGGTAGTGTCCCACAATAAGAAAATTTGTTGTAGACCTGTCTATAATATCTACAGGGCAAAGCATTATAAGAGAAATTGTCACATGAAGCAAGACATTGCCTCCTGTCAACTGATAGTTTGCTTATGGTTTACAGATATTACACCACACACTTATCTGAATTGCTGGGTTGCTCAGCAATACAGAGATTACGGCATTACTTTTTCAGGAAACTAAACCTATTTTTAACAGAAGAATGGGAGATTTTAGAATCCCTGTCTTCTGTTTCTCCAAAAAGGAAAATGCAAACATGTAACAGGTTGGTCTATTGGTTGCAGTCATGTCATTGACATTATGCACGGTCAGAAATTGTCTTTTAAAGATGAGTTTATAGGCTTCTTTTCATTTGATCACTAGAAAACAAATAAAAACTAGCACTCTGATATTTTTCTGGATGTGAAGATAGCCTGAAAAATAAATGTCTATTCATAGATTTAGTTTATTATTTTTTGTTAAGGTTTCAATTCTGTCTTCTGCTTATTGGATGGTGAAAGCAGGGCCAGTTGTTTGGAAGCTGCTTAAGGAGAAAGCAAGTGTAAAGAGACAGCCAGAGGAAGTTGTGAGAAGAGCATTGAAAACTTTTGTGAAAAACTGTTACATTAATGTTGTAGCATTACAGTCTGTAGAAGCAATACACAGTGGGGAAAAAAAGGGGGAACTTGCCAAGCAGTGCTTTCTGGACTGTCTAGAAGCCTTCTGAAGCAGCAGTTTCTGCATGTGTCTTGCATGAATCTTGAAAGATTTGAGAAAGGTTTGGTGGGTTTCACCTGCCTGAAGCTCATTGCCCTGACATCACTACTGAAGATGAGGAAAGTAAACCCAGAACATGTATTTAGCCAAAACACCATGCTTGTGTTCCAGCATCCCTGGAGCCCTTCCCTTTGGAATACTGCCTGTTTTGATTGCTTCAACCTTACTGCAGTTTCTTCACAATGTTGTTCTCCAATGCTTATAGTGTTTCAATCATGTACACGTGAAAGTAAGACTTGCATGCAAAGATCATTGGCAGTTTAAATTTAAAACATAGCGTGACCTTCTGAAGGTCATCTGTTAGGCAGTAGGAGCCTCTTGCATCCTTGCCCTAATACTACCCAATTGAACAAACACAACTAATCAGGAATTTTGTATTAACTGTCCAAAGATTATGTCTAGAATTATATATAATTCTACCATTGTATGTGTCTGTCTAGTTAATAATTCCACTGGTTTGGACATCTTGAAATTTAAGTGAGGAATGAAGTCTCAGCTTATCTAAGTAGCCTACTTCAGTTCAGGATGCATGGCTATGTCAAGCATAAAGTAGAATCCATATTGGGGAAATAAAGTACACAAGGCTGTGTTGTCTAAAAGTCACTTCACAGCAATGATTCCTTTTAATTACACCATACAAGCTAGGTATGGTTTTATGTTCTTCATCCCAACTCCTGATCACACTGGGAAATACTTTGTAAAATCAGGGTCATTTATCTAGATAAACATGACCATAAATCAAATTAATTTTTCTTCAACTGAAGTTCAGCATCTTAAATCTATATACCTAATATCTGTGCCTGTAGTGAAAACAAATGCATGTGTATATAGCATCAACCAGAGTGTCTCAAAACTGTTATTTGTATCCTCCAAACTACATAACTGAAGTTTCTCTAGCTGCCAAGAATCTACTTTGGAAGTGATCTCCTTTACTGTAAGACAGTGGATACTATGCATCTCTTCTGATTTGAATTCCTTGTGTTATTAGTATCAGGGAAAAAATCCAAACAAACCAAAACGTTGAATCAAAAGCACTGAAACAAAAAAGAGTTTTTCATTTGGAGAAATTATAGGAGGTAGTAAAGACAGCAGATTTGATCTCATATAGTACTACCTGGCCAAATATGTAAGCAATTACTGAATAGGTTTCTTGAAATTCCTTGAGATTTTTAGACCTGAAACTATTAGTCACTGCTTTACTGTGGCTAATAGCTGAAATACAAATAGAATGATACAAAAATAATGGATCCTGAATACTTTTTTTTTTGTACTGCATTATTTAGCAACTGACCTAATAATGGAACTATGAGAAATATTTTAGGTACTTTTATTATAAGAAAGTTAGGAGAAATGCATTGAATCCCCTTTTCTGTATGAGAGTAAGATAATTTCAAAAGCATAAGCTTCAATTGGTGCTGTTGGCATATTCCACCCCACCCCTACCAAAGAAAGCTGTTTATAACAGGAAGTGTCACCTTGTATTATTTTGAAAAGGCAGCATCGAAGCATCAGGTTAGCAGTTTCACTTACTGAAGGTTTCATATCTGTCGGGGTTTAGTACTCTCAAAGAACACCACTAGATGTCAGTAGTTACTTTCTGCAAAATTCCAACCAACCGGTTGGTTTCTATTTAGAAACCGGCACAAACCCTAAAAGTAGCTCATGAAGTCCAAAGTTCATTACGGAAAACGGATCCTTCAACTGCTTCAGGAATCAGGGCTATATGACTGGCACGATTCCATTTATTGAATTAAATTTAGAATTACAAGAAATTGCAAAGTCTTATCCCAAGTAACTGAACATTTAATATACATAGAATGAATCATTTTATTCCGCTAAAAAAACCCCAACAAAATAGCCAGGACCACAGCCTATGGAATCTGGTATATGTACTGCAATCACTACTCATAAGCCGCCTGCTGCCGCTACTGAATTTACCAGAATTTTATCCAAATAACATAAGGAGCAACATATGGACAGAACTGCACTTTAACAGTTTTATAACAGACTACGTCTTGTAAAATTCAGAGGTGTGGCAGTGCTGAGATACCTAAAATACATGGCTTATTATTCCTAAGATACAAGCCTTGACCTTTCCCAAGTCTACCCAATAAACTATTAATATGATTTTCTGGTGGTAGATTAATTACAATTATAAAACAAGCAAACAAACAAACAAACAAAACAACAACAAAACACCAAACCAGAAAGCTGAAAGCACTTGGAAGGTTTGTTGGGGTTTTTTTTGCAACAGACATGACACCTGAGAATTTCTCTTCTGATTCCGCTAAGTGTCTCTTCTATCAGCTTACTTTACTTCCTGCCATGAGGATATATGCCTTGCTAAAATGCCTTTGACCTGGCTTTTCTTTCTGAATTCTTGCGCTAATTTGTAGAAGCAAGCAGATCTGAACACAAAGTGTGAAAATTCACAATGTAGGAACACTTGGTATTGGAATCTAGACTTTTGCACTGCTCATCAAAGCCAGCAATGAAATCTATTCTTACACGGTGATGATTAGTTGTTTTAAATTGGCAGCATAGGTAGTGGAACATTTTTGTACTTAAATTTCAATACAGGTTACTGTATCTAAGAAGACATGAATTAGAGACAGATGTGATGAATAATTTTGATTTAATACTTTTGTTCCAAATAATTTCAGTAGGAAGTCATGTTATTAGTTTTGTTTCAGGTAAGGGTAAGGGCAAAATATGTTGCAAATAGTTTGCAGATCATAAGAAATTCTGTCCTTTGATGTTCCCCTACAGTGTAAGCCTGGGCTGGCAATTTTTACTACCCTTTTATCAATTTCTCTATCTTATAGGTGGAGATTAAATTAGGTTTGAATTTTTAGTGCAAACATGGCCACCTGCAGATAGAATATACTGCATATTATCAGCTGTATTTTTGTGTGCAGCCAGGAATGAACAGCCTAGAATTGAACTGGTTTTCCAAATCAGTTCCTTCCATGAGATTTTTCCCACCTGTATTGAAAGTGAACTGACCATGAAATCTAAGGCCTTACCAGTTTCCTTAAGCAGATTATTGTATTGCTATTTTCTCCATTCTCTCTTGTTCCATTGAAATTACTCTTACAGGCAGTTGGGTATTGTGTGAATTAAGTCCTGTAGCACAGAGAGTATCTGAGTTTATAGAGCACCTGACAGCCTTAAATTCTGGACAATACCATAGTGTTAGTGCTGGTTGAAAGATCCCATTTTGAAATGTCAAAAAATCTGCAGAAGATCCACAATGCAAGTTCTACACTCCTTGCAAGTTCTGTAGTCCAGGAACACACTTCAGGGTGTGCAACAGCGCTGAGCTGTCTTACCTAAGTCACAATGGCTGGACTCATCTCAGCACACAGCAAAACTGCTTGAGTCAAATGGTGCTTCCTTGAGCTACACCGTTCAACTTCCAAATACTCCCTGCTACCAAGCCCATTGCAGCAGATATTCAGGAAACAATAGGTATGAGACAGCAAATCCTTCAAATTGCAAATAAAATCACTTCTGTCAAGAAGCAAGAGAGTTCACAGCACAGTTCTGTAATTTGTCTACTTTGTAGACAAGTTTAGAGGTGATTGCAAAAAAAAAAAAAAAAATTATGAAGGGAGTAAAAATATTTACATGTTTAAAAACAAAGAGGTTCAAATCTTATTGTAATTGTCTATTGAGTTACCTGGGTAAATTTTTGTGATTAGGAAAGAAAAGAGTTATTAGGAAAAAAAAAAGAGTTATTAGGAAAAAAAAATGAAAGAATAAATTTCACAGAATCCAGGTTCTTAAAGCTGAAAATGAGTGTTATGCCTTGAAAAAAATGTCTTTTCAATAGGTAATATTTACTTAGTGTTAAACAAGTACACAAAGGAATCTAGTGCAGACCAGCAGATCTCACCAATATTGCCAACTGGAACCATGACACACACATAATTTAGATTCTCAGAAAAACTCAGCTTGGCTTGAAATTGACCTGACATCAGGAGTAAGACTTTGGGCTAAGAATGCTTTATTTTGCATGTTAGTCCAATTAAGTTGACAGCTGGAAGCTCTTACATAAATATGACAGCTAATGAATAACCTTCCCTCCAAACAAGCTGAGATTATTTTGGTTTTGTTTTTGGTTTTTTTTTTAAAGAACTAACTATCATTAAAATTATAACTTTAACAAAAAGTAGTGAGACAAGCACTTTAACAAAAAGTAGTGAGACAAGCAAGAAAGCTGTGGATCAGGAACATTGAATACACAGAAAATTTTTGTATGTTCTTTCTATGCTTTAAAAATTCTCATGTATTTTTAATTTATCTCATGCCTCCTTGTTACAGAGCTAACTTTTGTAGATTCTCAGAGTAACTATTCAAAAGCAATTTCTCTCCATGTGAAGCCATGCCCCTCACAATATTGACAAGGTCAGTGAGGTCCACAGGAAGTCATTTGCTGAGTAAGTGCTAGTCATGCAATTTACAGCTGCTTGGATGAACTGTTTTAATTTACAGCACAGTTTTTCAAGTTGACAACCTGCTTAAAGAAAAATGCCTGAATTATTGCTGTCACTGTTGTAGTATTCTCTGCACAAGTAGGATGTTATCCAGATTCTTAATGCCAGATATAAGTAGGATTGTGGTTTTATGTATACCAGGAACTAGAATAGGAAGTAGTGCCCACTTCTTTTTTACAGCCTCTTTTCATTCCTGTCACATGTAATATGAGATGAACAAATAAGATATCAGAGCTCTGGAAGCAGTTCAGGGACATGATTGAAGGAGTGATTAATGCTGTTGCATAGACACGATCTCCTTAATCATTTGGGTACGGAATAGATCGTGACTCTTCAAAAATACTTATAGCAGAAATTAGAACACTGTTCTCTGCCAGTTACCCTGCTTTGTTTCACAGAAGTTTTACATCAACAACTTGAAAAGTTGAAAAGGGGGAGTAGGGGGAAGGTCAAAGGATATCAAAAAAAAATTACTAGTTCTCTTAAGCAAATAAAACACTGTGTGCATAAATACATTCCTGAACAGTGCCTGGAAACACATCACAGAAGGGTCCTCTAATAAAGTAATCATATTATTCATTAACATCTAAAAACTATTCCAGCACATTGCTCTGTGGTTTGTTCTCAGCCTGCTTTGCTGCAGTTAAGAAAAGGGTCCAGGGTTCATAGGGGAGGGCTTGTAAGCAGCTCACAAACAACGTGCTTGAAATTCCTTCCTTTTGTAGCAGGAGTGCAAAACTACAGTTGAATAATCAAGCTATTGAACTAGGATTTATGCCAAAAAGACTAATTTGTAAGCTGTGTCCAAAGTGTCTGGGTTTGAAGTGATTTGCATATTTCTTCCTCTGTTATTCTAGGAATGCTATGGGAAACTTGCTACCCCAGGTCTCAGCAGTAGGTTTCTCATGCATACCTTTCCAAACTTGTCTTTGGAAACATGAAAGCAATGAGTGTGACAAGCATCAATGTTGTACTCATGTAGCTTATGAATACAGGTATTCATGAAACAGGATTCTAAGTTAAAATTTCTTGCCATGTACAATGAGATTCTATTTATCTAGGTCACATTAAAAAATAAAAATCAATCATAATGATTTATGCAAAAGCATAAGGGCTGTGATAAACATAAATAATGAAAGTCTGCCAAATATTTATGTGCCAAGATAAAAGGCAGTCTTATAGCTGTGAAATAGGAAATAGAGATGACAGTGCATCAAATGCTGGGCAGCCATGGGCATCCCCCAGGACAAACTCATTATTCAGTACTCTTCTACAAAGCCTGCTCTTATAACTGGAACTGAGCAAAAGTAGAATTTGACTGTGACACCTCAGTATTCACATTATGGTCCTTATTTCACTGCATAATAAATTTACTAATTTGGTCATGGGAAGATGTTGAACTACCAACTTAAATCACTCATCCCTATGAAATTACTTTCAAATGCTTCTTTAAAGAATGGACAAAAATTATGGCACAAGTGTTCACTTACCTCCAGTCAAATTGCATTGAATGGGAAAGCTAATGCACTGCAGTGGATATTCAGTTTCAGTAAAAGAAAGAAGCAAGAAAGCTAGGCACTAAAGGCACAGTTGGATATAAGTCTTTTTATGTTTTCTTCAACCTACACATACAGATGTATCTTCTTCTGGGGTTTGACATTTTACCAGGATGTTTTGCTTTTGATGTACTTCACTTCTTGTGTGAGCTGTTATGTTTGTATCTCCTACACAGACTGAAGAAGAATCCTTTGGAAAGAGAGTGGAAGATGTGCTGAGGTTCCTTTCTGGAGGACAAGGGAGCATGCCTAATGGAAAGAAGGTTCAGCACACTGCAGAGTGTCACTTAGTGCGGCCTCACTGCATTGACCTGCCAAGCACCAGGAGAAGGAACCTTTCTAGTGCTGAGTATGATGGGGATTGCATTCAGTCATCCCTGAGATGCTAAAAGATAACCTGTCACCACCTCTTTTCACTATCAACCTTTTTGTGCTGTGAAGAGCCCTCCTACAACCACAGTCCAATAAGGGGTTGGAGTTACAGACCCTTAATTTTAATTGGGTTTTTTTTTACTTTAGAATGTGTCAAAAAGATGCTTTCACAGAGGTTTGATACCACGTTTATCTGCAGAAGACAGAGCAATATAACCATTAAATTCTTTGCAGCTTGTACAGTATTTTAATATCTTTTACTGCATTTTTTAATTGATCAGCAAGTTTTTCCACAGCTTTGCTGCTTAACCGAACTTATCATACTTTTGTAAGTGTGTAATACATTGAAATGAATTTAAGGCCCTAAGATAAGAACACTCATCTCATTTCTTGATAGCAATGAAGCCATATTAAGTCTTCCCCAGCTACACAAGATCTCTGTTGCAAATCTGTCATCACAACAAATACATATGTTGCGGCAAGTGCAACCTAGCTGGCTTTTAAGTTCTTTAATTTTCATTTTGATACTTGAAATGCTCTTGCAATGAAGTACAGCAAAGAAAGCTTTCACTTATCAAAAGAAAGTTCTCACTATATTACTACCCTGGATCAAGCATTAGTAAAAGGAAAAATATCTTTATAGATGCACGTACACACGTGGCCAGCAAGGATAGGAGAACAGTGGCATTACAACTAATCAGTCAAACTGGAAGCACAGCCTGAGCTCATGACCAATGGCTGCATGAATAAACAAAACAATCACAAGAAGTTGATTTTAGATATCCTAAACAGGACATTTGGAGTTTTTTGGACTGAATTTTAAGGGTGATTTTGGATAAACATAACCTTTGCAGAAACCAAAAGCCCATCATGTGGTTTGGAAAGAAGTATTCAAAGATCATTGCTTGAATGAATTTTGGCAGGGTCAAGGCAAAATTCCAGCAGTACATACCACTGGTGCCACCCACTTGCAGCACTGCACAAATAGTTTTAGAAAATAAAATCTGATAGAGGCACTTTGTACAAAACTACCAGCCCTCACTTGCCAATTTGCATTTTCTAGGGAGTATTAGGGAAATACACTGTGAAATTAGGATAAAATGACTGTCTATATAAACTCATTTTACATCTGTGCTTACCCACAAGTTTTGATTTAAGGTTGCAGTATTCAGAACTGGCAAGGTCCTGATTTGCTTTTCTGATTCTCATAGTCCTACCCAAATCCAAAGCATTTTGCTATTGAAGCTTTATGTAATCTCTAAGAGAAACAGTATTTTAGTAGTAATACTTTTTAATGCAAGGGGTGTGTAAAAATCCTTCACCTGAGGAGGAATAACCCCAAGTACCCAGGCACACAGGGGCGCATCTGAATGGAAAGTGGCATGGTAGAAAACCTGGAGATCTTCATGGAAAACAAGTTGAACCCAACCTGTGCAGCAAAACTTGGCAACATCTTGAGTTGCAATAGCCAGCAGTCTGATGGAGGCAGTTCTCTCCCTAGGCTCAGCACTGCTGAGGCCACTGTGTGCAATCTGGGCTCCCTGGCTGCAAGACAGACATAAATATACCAGAGCAGCAAAGGCAATGAAAGGATTGCACATTTTTCACATGACAATTTGAAATTACTATGGATGTTCAGCCTGAAGAAGTATCTGATGGGAGCATGTACAATCCTCTTCTCAGCAGTAGCCAGAGAGAGGATGGGAATAGTGGAAATTGTTTAAAAAATGTTTTACTTAGGGTGATGAAACACTGGAACAGGTTTCAGAGGTTATAAAGTCTCCATTCTTGGAGATATTCAAGATCAGACTGGACACAGCTAATATCAAGCTTCTCTACATGACCTTCCTTTGCACTACATAGAACTTTGACTACATAGTCTTCAGAGGTCCTTCTTCCATCTTCAGCTATGACTTCACACAATCCGTTCCAAAGAGACCAAGCCAACTTAGTTTCCTTTTGATGTGTTTTCACTTGGTCAAATCTGAGCTTGATTAAAGAAAAGCACCAAATGTACCACTTATAATGAAAACAAATTTAAGACTCCCCTTTACCTTATATGTGATACAGGAAAATGTTTGCTGATAATATTGTTAGAAAGCCATGAGCCTTAACTGAGATCTTTACAGGGTGCTGCTGAGAAACTGAAACAGCCAATGTCAATGTATTTGTTTATACATTTAAGCATTATTAAGCATGCATTTAAACAGAGATAGTTTATGAGTAGACTATGCAATATTGCAGCAAACTCAAATGAATTTGTGCACAGGGGTAGTCTACTTCTATATTCAAATTTAGATTTTAAATGTAGTTAGTCTTATTCCACCAGAAACAGGGTATAGTGATTCATTTGAAATCAGGGATTAACATCTGCTCCAAAAGTCTAGAATTTTTGCTGTAACCCATTTGTATTGCACTGATAGCCAAGGGTGGAGAAATAAATATCCCTTTCAATGTCTGTCAGTAGGTAAGAATTAGAAATGTGTCCTAAAGCATGGTGTTTTCAGCTATGCAGGCCTCTACATAATCTAGAAGAGGGAAATAAGTTATATAGTGCTTCAATTTAACTAGCCAAAGCTTCTAATACTCTTAGTGTCCTGAAATGAGGGCTTCTGTTGCTTGTTCTCTCTATCAAAAGTGCTGGGTCCAAGATTGCTTTGCCTAGAGCAGCTTCTGATCAGCTCTGAGTACAAATGCCAAGACTCATTAACATGCTTTGTCTTACAGTGTCCCTCATGTAGATGTCTTCAATCATAATTCAAGAAATTAAATATTTAAGAATATAAAAGTTAACACCAGTAAAAGAAAATATCTGTCATTTTCTTGCTGTAAATACCTGTGCACTAGAAAAAGGTGAGGGAGCAAGAAGGTTTCCTCCACTGTCATTTTACTCATCATTTTAGTTTTCAACTAAAATACAGGGAAACTGATACTATATAGTAAACCATAAAATTAGTATAAGTAAATCAATATTATAGCATTAGAAGACTCTTGGATTTTTATGACTTAGATGTCGGGGAAAGCAAAAAATTTTTTCAATTGTAGGTAGAAAATATATTCAAATAAATTATAAGTGACATGTTTCATTTTGACACTCTTCTAAATATACTTGCCATATATCCCAAATGATGCACATATGGGAAAAACATGATCATATAATAGAATAAAATTCTATATATTGGCAAAGCCAAAAAGTAACTATTGAACTTTAAACACCTGATTGCTCAATAGAAGGAAAAATATTTACTATAAAGTTTTCTTTATATCATTTTATTCCTTCTAAAGAAACTGATAGTGTAACTCCTTCACAGGCAATAACATGCAATATGATGTGTTCTTTATCAACAGCAAATTTTTAACTCTGACTGTTCTACCACACAGCAGTAAGCAGCCAATACATGTATAAAGAATCTAATACTTGTTTTGTATTCAGTCCTAGAGCTGGATGTCTCCTGTTCCAACTCTTCTGAGCTGATATTAGCTATTGACTCTTCATGCTGGACCTGGGAGTGAAAGTACAGGAAACAGAGCTTTTCTTAGGGTTCTGGTGCTCTAGAACTTCATGGATGCTCCAGTAAATGAAGAAGCTCATTTCAAGTGACTAGTAGTACTGACCAGGCTGGAAATACTTACTGAGCAGAGGAAAATTAAAACTATTTCCTTCATTCAGCAGCATTTATTGAAGCCTGTTGCAAGCAGTTCTATAGAGCCTCAAGAGAAAACTTTGCAAGACTTCTATTCAACAAAACCTGATTGTGGGATGGTAACAGCTCTCTACCCAGTACCTTATTGTATTGTAAAGGCTCAACACAGCCCTCTTGGAATCAATGGAAGTTATACCCATTTGCATCAGCAAAGGATCTGTCTGCAACTATTTAGTGATCAACAGCAGCTCAAGTATATTCTAAAGAACTTGTTTGTTTTGCATTCTCTTGACTTTGAAAACCGTTCAGTTCATGTATAAAAACTTGCACTGTTCAGGAACATGGATCTATTTGCAAGAGGTGACTCATGCTTTTGCTAGGAACAGAATTAAAAGTAAAACAAACTGAACTTAAGTTAGAAAGGAAATAAATACACTGGCAGACAGAACTAAAAGGCCCACTGATGTCACGCTATTAAGTCTTAGAAAATTACTCTATCATTCTGCTGCCTGTGCCTAGGATTCTTTCCTTTCTTCTTAATCTCACTTTCTGGACATTATCCAGCTTACTTGATTCACCTCTCAACTTGTAGCCTCTGTCAGTCTTTAGAAAAACAAGCCCTTTGGATTTTTTTTCCCTTTCTTCTTGTTGCCAAGGATTCTGTTTAAAAAGCATGCTTGCTTGACTTTCAGGAATTTGCACCAATATAGAATAGCGATGAGTTACAGCATGTTCAAGAAATGCACACACTTCCAAGCACTGAAGGAACTGATGACCAACAAGGCAGCTACAGTATTATGGTGTGTATATTGCACCATTTCCTTTTTATCAGCAAGAAGCTTTATAAATATTTAGTTGTATTTGTTTGAAACTAACCAACCAAGATCCTAATAAGTCTGACAAACATTTCATTATGTGTTATCAAGTAAATTATTACAAGCCAGGTGGATATGAAAAGTATGTCGGGAAAGTTAACAAACTCCTGCTTAAAAACAATACTACAAAGAATTTCAGTAGAAGTCATTTTTCATGATAATCCTCAAAGCAATTGGGCATGCTGTCAAACATTAACTTTCAAGGCCATGTCTTGTATTTTATATTCTAAAATTTCTCACTAAGCTCAAGCATAAATCAGACTTTCTGTCTTTAAGGTAAAGGAGAGCTAAACAAGATGAGACAGAGAGAGAAGCAGCCTACCTTCAATTTTTTACATCACCTAGGACAGCAATCTGTGCCTCCCACAAAGTGGGATTATCCTATGCACCTCACTTGACTAAGGTTTGTCCCCTTGTCTTGTCATAGAACTATCTTTCCCTCTGGAAAGTTACTAAACATTTCCAGCAAAAAATCTTGATCTGAACATCCCAGATCCCCGGACACAGCTTGAAATTAGATTTATATCCTCATCAGCCATTATTATTGGTGCATGGACTTAGGTGAAAGGCAGTAGCAACTTCCTTGGCCTTAAAGTTTCTTCTCATCTTCATTAACACAACTTCCCTTTCCCTGACATCTATCTCATTATAATCCTGATTAAGAATAATGCTTCAATTTTATGGTGTAATTCAGACACTGATGATCAAATGGATTTCTGTTGGGTTAGAAGTAAATTGAAAATCTGCTTCAGAATAACACTCTAATCTAAATAGAAAGTTTTTTATGTTAGTTATCCCACTGTCAGATGTGTATAACTTCACTACACCCTCCCCACCTCAAGAGTTTTGTGTAGGTAGCTTCCCTTATTGTGAACACTAATTTAATAGAAAGAAATCCACCTTCCTGATAAAATTGTCAGTTATGGAGATTAGAATAATACACCTCAGTTTTTCTCCTATCATGTCACAAACTGCTGTGTATGTACAGTACAGAACATTTACAGAACATTTTCAGAAGAGATATGCTTACTGCACAGGTTGCGAAACTCTTCACTGCTTCATTTTGGTCTTTGGCAGGGAGAGAAGGTCAAGACTGTCAAAGAAGCAGCTACCATCAGAATATGGATTTGGCCCGTGGTTCATCTTCTGTGGTTCATCCTTTGCCAGGACAAGAAATTCTTGGATGGTCAAAAGCAGAGTGCAAGCCAGGTGAATTACCTTGGCAGCCTGGGATATGGTCCATAAACTATTACATCACTATATTTATCTAAGTGTAAAGTTATGCAGAGAGTACAAGCAAACACCTGGGCATAGATAAAGCCTGCTAAAAGCTAACAGGAGCTTTCCCTTTTTGCTGGGCTCAGAGCTTTGATATTTTTCCATTGTCCAAATTATATAAAATATTCCAAATTTTAGTACTACAGGTTATGAAAATTTTTTTCTTTTCCATTACTCTTAGGGAACTTCAATGTTTCCTTCTAAAGAGAATTTATTAAATTAATTGTTGTGCTGGAAAAAAACACTCAAATCAAAAACACTTTCCTAACCAAAATATATGAAGATGCATACAGAGTGGTTCAGCTCCACCTCTCAGGTGAGCAGGTGCCTGCACTGGCTTGCTAACTGAGGCTAAACCACAAGGCTTGGCTTTGAAAACAAGACAAAACACATTGAAAAAATCAAAACAACTTTGAAGCAACCCATTGTGAACAACACTTAATCTTGTTTTGCTCTGTGCCAACAATCACTCTGGGAAATATTTTGAGGATAATAAGCCCAGCTGTGAATTAGACAGTAATTTAGGACACTGTTCTCAAATTATACTGTGAGTTATGAGGACATGCTTTACAGAATTGAAGGCATCAAATATGGAAGTCCTACTTGGTTTTCTATAGAAAGAAAATGAAGTTATAACATGAATGATAAATTGAAACCAAATGGACAAATGGAAAAATTATAATGTAATTATTCACAAAAAAATCTCCTATCATTCTTTAGTGGGGATATTTTCAAGACACCATTTAAGATTAATCCATCATCAATAGGAAAGTTTTATACAGAGAAGTGCTTATAGCAAAGTCACCTTCATCTTTCAGAGTAAGAAGGCCAATTGTCTTCAAATATGTGACCACCAGTCACTGTTGGTATGAAAAAAATCTCTAAACCTTGTTGCATTATTTTTAGGTACACCTTAGCAAACACAGCACTCCAGCTGTTAAGAAAACATTATGATGTCTGCTTTAGTCTTTCAAAAGCAATGTACAACAAAAGGAATTCTGGTAAAGAAGTGGGACAACAACATAAAGTTAAAATTGGTGTGTGCTTTACACACATTTACAGTCTTACTATCTCTGCTGTCAGTGTTCACATTACCTTGCAGCTACTAGCAAAAGCAAGAGAAGTAATCTGGAGACATAGGCAGAGTCCATTGCTTTCTAAACATGTAACAAAACACATTCCGGAAATTTGATCTGTAATTACGACACACCCCTGAATCTTTCCTTTCTGTTATGAATTTTATACCAAAATATTATTTAATTGCAGTGTAAATACCTTTAATCAAGCACAAACAATTGTAACTGTGAACACCAAATTTTGTCCCTCACTTGGTGTTTCTGTTGGCTCCTGCAATCTTTTACATGCTGAAAGGTCAGGCTGGTAAAAACTTTGTTACAGTACTATACAAAGAGTTATTGCTCTTTAGAAGAGTCACTACTGGTGGTGTGAAAATATCAAGCTGAAAGTACATTTGTCAAGATGAAAGTATACATTTGAGGGTAATCATCCTTTTCATCCAACTATTACTAAAAGATTAGGCAGGACAGAACACAATAGACCCTTCAGTTAAAACAGGAGATGCCCAAATGCAGCTTTCTATGGAAGCTATATTACTGCAAAGTAAAGAATCTTTAAATCTACATTACCTAATTCAGAAAGGATTATTTTAAACCTTTTTGGTAACAATTTAAAATTCTTAAATTTATTCAGTATCACCAAAACCAAATGAGAGAACAGAGAGTCTATTTTCTTACCAAAAGTAAAGTAAAAATGGTAGCAAAACAGAATTACAAAAACGTTCTGCCTTGAGAAGGAAAGACACCTAAAAGATTGCAGAAATGTCTAAATTGCCTCAAACATGTTTATAAGATACCCTCTGTAATTTATGCTTCATCCTAGCCCCAGGAAAGATAATGTTGTTTGCATATTTTTATGCTGGGCCACAAAGAAGGGGTACTTGTTGCAAATCATTGATGGCTATAGGAAGGCATCTTGTGTGTGGAGCACTACACAGTGACCTCACTTCTGAACCATTCACCCAGACAGGATGGCTGATGGCAGCAATATCTCCTTTACATAAGTCTCACTTTGCCATGGTTCCCAACTGAGTCATTCACAGACTGCTGTCTTCCTTCCAGAAGGCTGGCTTACAGCTTTCTACCTCCCCCACTGAAAACTTTAAGGGTAGACAACAGATTGTTCACTCAGCTCCTTTTCAGATAAAAAGCTCTGGATGATGAAAGCAATCTGTTCCAATTTTTAAAAATCCATGTTAAGCAAAACAATTGCAACTCTTCCTACTGACTGCTGTGTCACCAACTATATCTGCAGCCACTGAAGTTGCCCAAGTGTAGGTGTATTCACAAGCCTACTGCATGAGCAGGATTACCATAGCAATCAAAGCTCTCAGAAGCACTACCTTGAGGCATTTAAAGATAAACCTGGTTTTGGTGGAATAAAAATTTAGCAGTAGATGCCAAAATCACAGCAGTCCAGAGTGCACCACACCAGGCAGAATCAAGTTTAACACCTCACAGGGCACTTCTCTGGTTCAATAAACTGGGCCAGTACCTGCATTGCAGGATCTAGGTCTACAAATCATCAGCACAGCTGAGTAATTGCCCAGAAAAGAGAAGTCTTTAAAATAGTGCTCACTGAAACTTAAAAATCAGTGATTGCAACAGGTGACAGATCCCATCTTTACCTGCTGCTGCAGCCAAGCACCAATGTGTTAATTATGCCTAAGAAAGTCCCAAATAGCCATAAGAAATAAATTAATTTAAAACAATTTTATCTTTTAACTGCTATGACAGCACACACAGTGTCTCTCAAAACCAATAAATCCATACAGTTATGAATTGCAACATTCAGCATGAAGACACTTCATAGTAATTCCTCTATGCTATTACTCTTGGTAGGTTTTCAGAAGGTTGAGCCTATAACCTACATCTCAAGTAAACACTAATTAGGTGTTAGAGTACCATACTCACTTGTCAGATTTTCCTCCTTCTCTTCATTCCAACTTTTGCTCACCATCTATTTCCTCTACAGCAAACAAAAAATTTGGACATTATCAGTCACCTTTACCCTGTCTCTGAGCTCCCCAGGTATAACAGTGTGCTTGGTGCAGCCAGCAGTATTTGGAATGAAAGTAGCTTCATACCAATCAAGTTAAATTATAACCCATAGTAGCCTCAGTCCAAATTCTAAAAAGACCACCAGTGTTAGACAGAAAAACGTCAGGGATTCCTAACCTGGGAACTATAGCCAGCTGCAACACACCAGTAGAGCCTTCCAGGCATCACAAGCACTAGCAGCTTCAGAGAATCACCCTGCAAAACCTAACTGCACTGCTTGATCCTTCTAGTTCCATCTGGATTGGGCATTAAGACAACAGCAAACAAAAATCCCTGCTGAACTGAGGTGGCTGGAAACAGGTAGGTGCTGAGAGGGGATATGAGCTGGCTGGGCATTGGGTAGCTTGTGTCTCTGCTAGACAATAATAAAGCAGAGAAGGATGGGAAAGAGAAATTACATGCTAAAGTGCAATAGTCCAAAAAGCATGTTTTCTAAAGCAGGGAGTCAGAAGACAATAGTCAGAGTAGAAGCTAAAATCTGAATTGGGCTACAGAAGACTTCTGTGAACTTGTTTTAAAGTGGGTATCAAGTCTTTCCAAAGAAAGGTGGTCAGTTTAAGCATAAAGGAGGCAGCTAAGAAAAGTAGAACTAAAAAAGTCTATAAATGGTAAGATAACACATGATTTTAACTTTTTCTAAGGTTGGTTTTTTGTCCCTGTAAATAAAGCTGAAATGTGGGGAAGAGAGGTGGGTAGTAAACTAAGAAGATCATGCACAAAAGTTCAAGTCATCCCTCATGCAACTTATTGTTCCAGGCACCTGCCACTCACAGGCACCCATGCCCACTTGCTGGAACGGCCTTTTTTCAAGATGAGACTCCCTCAAACATAAATCACTGCACTCATCACACTGTTGTTGCCTACAAGGCCCACACTGCAAATGGAAGTTGCACAAAAGCAGTGGTCACTCCAGAATAAGGCTTCCTCCTTGTCCCACAGAATGTGCCTTTTTGCACAGCTACAAGCCTGCCCTAACAGCATGCGCTTTGCTCACAATCATCACAGCAAGCTTTTGCCCACCATGTCTTGTCTCACAATCCCCTGTCACCCCTACATAAGGCTCCACCCTACATATTCCCACTCCTTTCTTGAGACTTTCTGTCCCACTCAGTGGTGGCTTCTGCTTTCCAAACAACCACTTTTCCCAAGGCTGGAAGCCTGCTCCAAACACGAGGCACTCCACTCATGGGTAAGGGCCCCCCACATAACAGGTCCTCTCTTGGAAGGCAAGCCCACCAAAACATGAGGCACTCAGCCCATGAATAGCATCAGCGCGCTCTCCTGCCACCCCCACCACCTTCACACCATATGGCAGCTGCACACATGCATGTGCAAGTCTTTCACAAGGCTGTCCTTCTCGCAGCAACTCTCTGCTCACAAGCCCACAAGCTTTCCTCAATCCCTTAGCCCATGGACCCATGCTGCCATAGCATTCTTCACCCTGCCACCTTCAAAGGCATCTTCTCCTTCTGGACAAATCCATTCATCTGTTCCAAGCCATCGCCCCTGCCCCTGATCCCTTGTCCATAGACTGCAAATCCACCCAAATACTTATTCAAGGGTGACTTTGCTGGCAAAGACCATCTGGTGAGCAGTCTTCCTGTGGAAGGCCTATACTGCTCTGCACCTTTCCTGTGGAAGGCCTATACTGCTCTGCACTTTTCCTGTGGAAACCTCTCCCGACACCGTGCAGTAAGTACTTTCTCCACAGGCCCAAAAATCTGCTTCAGAGGAGACCCTCAGCCTCTGAACACCACTGCAGCCTCCCTCCTGCTGGTCCCACAGCAAGCAGAAGCTGCTCACAAGCATGTGTCACCCTGGACGAGTTGCGCTGCTCACTCGCAGTTCACATCTCACAGGAGTGCAAGCCTGCCCAAAAGCCATCCCCTCACTTTAGGAATCCTACCATGGCATCTTCCCACCTGTGACACCCACACAATCCTCTTCAATCCTTAAGAAGGCTCCTGCCCACCCCTGCAGGACATACCCTCCTCTCCTGCACAAGGACTCCTTTCTCCATTCCATATTCTTACTTCTCTAACTCCACAACTTACTTCAATTGTGAGCAAAATGCTGATCAACATAGGATTGTTTCTGTGTCTACAGTTGCAAAATAGTGGTCATTATCAAAAGCATGAGAAGTGACAAAAAAGTTTATTCTTGGCATTTCTTGGGGTGCTAATGATTAATTCTTCATGTTTCACACTTCCCCCTTAAAAATTTTAATCCAGACCTGATAACTAGAGTGGAATGGGTTGATGACTATTACTAGGTATGATAATAGCTATAAAAAACCATCAAGTAAAGGCTTGTTTTGAAGAGTATTTTAACTTAATTCCTAGAAAGGTTCCAGTACTGCTTTGTTTTATATCCTTTTTTCTCTTGTCAACCTTTTGACAGTTTATTTAGCAGTAATGTGCCAAAATCAAAGAATTGGTTTCCATTAGAAAGCAATAATTTTCTAATTTTTTAAATGTTTTAATCTAGTAGTTAAATGGGGGGGGGGGGGGGGGCTAAGATTGTGAGAGACTTAAATACAGATAAATATAGCATACAGATATCTTTTGCAATAAAGAGCCACACCAATTTCTATAATCTAACTATATCCTTTACTTTCTACAAGATGAGGGAAGTGACTTTTGGTATTTTTAAGGAACAGCTGAACACCTTAAACTCTAGAGAAATTTAATTTCTCAGTGAGAACCTAGTGAATGTTGCTATAGTGTTAGAATAAAACACCTGTTATAGTCCACCATAAAGCAGAACATTTAACTTGGCAATATTCTTTCCTCATGGAAATGATCCATCTGTTTGCTGTAATATCTACCCAATAGAACACAAGCTTTGGAGCACCAATAGCTATGAAATCTTGTTTTCAAGCCACACAAGCTCTGGACCTTGGGGCTGAATTGTAGGCATGATTAAAAATCTTGTTCCTCTTAAAAGTTAATTCTGTGGTGTGAATGAGGCAGGCTTGTTTCTGCCCAGTTTCCTCCTGTTTCAAGATTTTTCCAATTATGTGGATGTGTGATTTTTACCTTATTCCTATTTAGCACACCTCCCTAATTACATTGTTTATGGCATTGAATAGAGTCCTATTATTTCTTAAAAAGGAGAAAATTTTTATGTATGAAATTTAAATTTATTCTATACTAAGCTTTTAGTTTGCTGGCCTTGGTGGATTGTCATCTACTCAACTTTCATATATTTTATTTAAGTTACTCATTGATAAACTATTTCTGTGAGTTTTCATTTCAGTACTGAATAGAATTAGTGATAGAAGACTTGAGTTGGTCAAGTCATCTTTTCTTTAAAAATGCCAACAAAACAGATGAGTGTTTTATGCTTACTGCTGAGGAAAAGAACAGCTTCAGTATCTCTCCTAGTCTTTTTCCAAGCCTTTTATTGCTTTCATAATATTGGATTAAGGAAAGCAGAGTCAACTAAAATAACACTAATTGCATGCTTACCGAAATACAGTAATTCAAATATAAAAACCATGAAAACCATGTTGCACAGAACATGACCCGACTTCACACTAATAAAAACTTAGTATTGACAAAATCACTGTAATATAAGAAATAGTGGAAGTTAGAATAAGACCTAAGTTGTCTTCTCCCTGAATAAAGAATCTATAGATGGAGTGTCATTTTGCTTCTATGAACTAGTTGTATTTTCTATGGCAAGTGTGCTTTAAGAACTAGCTGATTAATGATGGTAAAGTGATTTTTTGGTGCCTGTGGCTCCTGAACTTTTGAGAGAAGTGAGAGAAAATTAGCAGAATACTAACTTGTTTTGCTGTGGCAAGTTAGTGAAAATTCAAACTCTGCTTGGCTCATAAATTAAGGTAGAAGCTAGCCACACAATTGATCTCAATGTAACCCCTCTGCCCAGTGCTGCTGGGCAGGGCACAAGAATTAGAGTGTAACCCATTTATTATGAAGCAGCTGAATCCTTGTGGAGTGGAATATGAGCTGGAGTTATTTGCACAGTTTTATTGGTGCAAGGCTAGAGGGGAGTTTGCTTTTCATGGAAACTCTATCAACTTTGGCAGAGGAACAGAACTTGTATTTCTTCAGAGAGTCTTACATCTTTAATATTTTCATTTTTAAGGAAACAGTGAACTGTTTCAGTGAAGTTTTTGAAGTGTACTGTTTGTGTAAAAATATCAAGCCCACCAAATACCAGCCAGATGCCAAAATAAATTATAGTTACAGCTACATTTACTACAAGAAATGTAAAAGTGACCTTTCAAAAACCAACTGATAAGTAAAAAGACTCTGTAATAGCACTCAGAGTAGGTATTTTCAGATTTTTTTGCATGTGTGTGGCTTAACTGAAGGTTCTCTAACTCTTCACTGAGACTGCTGTTACAGTCATTCTGCTGTAACAAAGTCAGTCTGCTTTGCACTTGGAAGGAGGGTCTGGGTACAATCAACAGTGAGGATTGGAGGCAACAAGGTTTAAAATGACAGTGGTAAAACATTTTCTCATTAGAGGTTATAGGATAAAAAGTTACCTTTAAGTCTTGGAATCTGCCATAGCATCTGCTGACAGGTTAAGACAAAGCACAGTTTGCAGTCCTGGTTGCCTCAGGTAGTCCACTTCTCTTTAACAATATAAATAAATGGTAGAAATAATTGCATCTTATATACTGCCTTCATTTATCCCTTTTGAACATCACCTATCTCCTTGGAACTTCCAATTTAAGACATTGCTGAGAAGGGAATACAGTTCTGGGTAAAAGAAATGCCAAGTGTCTACTGTAGTATAAATAGTATTTCAACACAACTGGCCACAAACCTCAACTACTTTTCTGCCAATGTATCCTTAACTGGGGCAAAGTGCTGTGAGTAGTCTTATCTGCTGTTCCTGTAGTTGCCCATTCTGCTGTTACATTCCTTGTTAACTCCAGGGCATTTTTATCTAGATTGACCCAAAGCTTCTCAGTGGTAAGGGAAAACTCTCACAGCAGAAGCAAGGCTGGGAGGAGAGGAAGTGTCAGATCTGGCACTTCTGCCACTTTCATGAGTTGTGAATTGAGAGGTAAAGATGTTTTTCTATTTACACAGTCTTACAATTGTGTAACATTCTGTTCCAGACTCTTTTCTTCTTTTTCTCTTAGAGACAAGTTTGCAATTGCTTCCAAGACTGTCAAGTTTGAAGTAGGCAGTGAAGACTGATGTGATTTCTCCCCTAAACAGCTGCTTGCCTTCTGCCTTACAGTACTCAGCTGTGACTAATAACAGGGGGAAATAATGAACAACTGGAAACTGACACAATAATATTATTCAAAGTTGTATGTGCCATTGTCAATATGAACTCAGATATTGAATGCTATCATAATGTCCTAGCAGCCTTCCAAACTGCCTGGTAGACTCTGAAAGCCCTCTTCATTGAGACTTTGTAAAACTGTGGCATATGTTATTAAATAAACGGATGTTGTGCTCTTAAGCTTTTCTAATGGAGATTAAAATCTTTGTCAGTTTTGCTTTCTATAGTGTGGCCTTACATAGGCCCATATGTTTTACTTGAATGTACTAAAAGTCTCACTGAGATTGGAGAAAATACCAATCCCCTGAAGATGTGACCACCTCCTAGGTTTTTTTCTTTAATCTTATAGCTGTACTTGTTATTCATTCTTTGAAGCAGCAGCTGTTTTTTTCTAACATTTGTCATTTCGACACATAGGATACTAACACTGACTTCTGGTCAAGGCTTTGCATTCCAGCAGTGTTGAAATCTGACTGCTAGTACATCATGTGCTTTGAGGTTAGGTCCCATGAATAATGTACAGAAAAACTGTATTTAGTAGCAGGATGCTAGTTCCACTAGTTATTTACCTGCTTGAATAGTAGGTGCTATGAAAATAAGTGAGGATTATTGAGAAGAACTCTCCATTTAAGAACTACACAACTCAGTATTTGGTAGACTTAGGGTACAGGAGATCAAATCTATTTGTGGGAATGAGTTTGCAAGTGATGGCTATGCAGAGAAAGGAGGCAACAAATTCTCCATTAGTTACAGATAAATCTGACTGTGCTTTCTTGAAGCCCCGCTGTCTCTGTCCCTCCTAGCTCTGGGAGTGCCCCAGATCTGCAATCAGGGTTTGTTCTGTGCAGAATTGAGTTTGCTGTAGGACTAAGGCCTCAGATAACAGCAGCATGTCAATGTCAGTGGCTTTAGCCTGTTAACACACTAACTGGTATTTTTCAAGTGTCCTTCAAGTAGAACATAACATTTTTCAAGGAAAAATAGTGGAATATTGACTCTGTTGAATATTTGTAACATTTACTTATCAGTGATTGTTTCAACTCAGTAACCTGCTAATTTTGATAAATCTTGCTTTCACTGGAAGCAATTGGCTTTGTAACAGTCAGAGCTTCTAGAATCATATGAAACTTGACAGTCTTGCTTTCTATTTTAAAAAAGTATTTCTAGTTCATGAAAACAAACAAAAGTGCACTGTAAAGGTGGTGCAAAGACTGGGGTTATTGCACACTCATTATTAACTTGACCTGTCTGGCAAAGGTAAGTAGCTGATCTTTGTTTTTAATGTTGAGATTTTTATTTAATAATGCAAGAAAATTAAATTGTGGCACATGGGGTTTTTTTGTTTCTGTAATGCTTTTCTTGTGACTTGAGACACGTTTCCTGTGTTCTTCCAAGATCTGTTGTGATTACAGCATTGTCTTCAATTCTTCATGCTATACTCCAAAATATTGCTTAAAAGAAAAATAAAGTCACTTTACATGAAACCTTTTAGATTCATTTTCTAAAGACACATTTAAGAAAAGACACTGTTCTTGTTTAAGGGAACTCCATGAGGAACTCTGGTGTAACTTGCCAGAAGTCACTTAAAAATCTGTTTAAGGTACTTATAAAGGGATATATATCTGTCGTGCCTAAAAAATACCTGTGCCAAAACTTCTACCATATATGAAACTGCTTGAAAAACACCTTTAAGTAGAATAGTAAAAAATAGCAGTGTAGTGAGATTAATATACTAGCTTTCTCTATATTAAGGTATATTGGAGGGCTTTTATAGATAAAGCTCTTCTTTTGTCTTAATATTTGAGCTCTTTAATGAAACTAATGAGTCTAAATTTTCTTCTGGTTCTATACATACTGATGTTATCTGAGCTATGCATTTTAATTTCACATAATATATTTGCCTTGGAATTATGTGTTTTGTCACTAGCAAAAATTCCACTTCATATTCTCCACTGCAACTTTCTCTACTGAATTGAAATGAAAGTGTATATGGGATCTACCAAACACAGATTTAGAATGCTAATTCTAATCCCCTTTCCTTCTGGGTGCTGATTGAATTTAGTCTTAGTGTATTATACTGCTGTTAGATTTCAGTTCAGTCACTTTAAATCCTGATGGTTAGAATGTGCCCATATATCGTGAGTGCACTGCAGCTGGGAAAATGTAGCAGAACATTTCAGTAGGTGATGGTTGACCTAGTGCAGCTCTGTTATTATACATAAATGCACAAGGAAAACTTCAGTTATGTAGATCTCTTTAAATATTTGAATGTAATTTGCAGCTGAATAAAATGCTTTATTTAATCCTACGAAGGCCATGAAGTAGACAAGTTGATTCCTGATCACTTTCTATTTTCTGGTGCAGCGTAAGTAATAAAGATGTCAAAATTATTAGCAAATTGTACATTAAAAATAGGTGTTAGGTCATTTACTTTCAAAAATAGAGACACTGAAAGATTTTGAAAGGCCTCAGTCACACTTTCAAAATTTAGTTTACAGTAACAGAACTTTAGATGTTAGATGCTCCAGCTTGATTAAACTGTCCATGTACCTTTGACCTTGATGTTGGAAATCCTTGAAAATAATTTCTAAGCTGTTTGCAAAATGGGATTTTCTTCAATATAGGCATCTGAATTCAGAAAAGTGATTCTGGGAGCCAGTGCTGTTACCCAGTCTCCAGCTAAACTTGGGAACTGGGATTTGTTAGTCTGGGGATTGTAAAGATGGGGACAGGGAAGGTTTAGAAAGGATATTATATGGCCTTTTTGTATACTGAGATAGCATTGTAGCTTTGACTAGTCTCAGCATATTAACACCAAGTCTCAGAATATTAATACCCACACCCAAACAGGATGCACAAACCCTTTCTCTGCCTGGAAGCTGGTTCTGGCACCTCTCTTCATGTTTAACACTGCTTCCTGGCTGGGTTTCTGAGCAGCCTGTTGTCTTCTGTGGGGAAGGTGCATGAAGGTGCCTTTACACGATGGCCTGCTGCTAGGAATTTACCTTGTGTGCGGTGAGGTTTTTCTCCCTCTGATGTGAGCAGGCTCTTAACCATCTTTTCCACCTCATTTGTTTATGACTAGAAAGCTTTAAGCTAGGTTGGCTGCTTGTTGAAAACTCTTTACTGAGCTGAAACAAGTTTTACAGGAAGAAAACATGGTGCTGGTACAGAAGTGGAAGCTTGAGGAGAGGTTCCCACTCCACTTGTGTACACCAGACAATGAGGTATCACAGACATTTTTATCATTGCTATGGTAGCAAGAACAAGCCCTTAAAAGGCAAGTTAAGAGCTGTTGAATATATGAAGGCAAGATTGTTGACTTACATTTGTATTACACACTTTACACAAGCAAAAATAGCAATGTGTTGTAAGCTTTGAAGGGCTTGATCTTCTTGCCTGTGTGTGAATGCAACATGTATGTGGTAAATGCCTCGTTGAGTTGGGTTTTGTTTAAAAGAGCATCTCAGAAGTCTGTACCATAATATTTGAGGGTTTTAGTGATAGAATTCTCGTTCTCCCTAAATAGATACTATATGCCGATTTTTGATATGCTGATATATTGTGCTCATTGGGGAGCATTCACTAGGAACTGCAACATAAGGAGAATTATCATCTTCATTGTTAAAGATCTGCCTTTCAATATCAGGAAACATCCTGGTTTTTCACTCAAAAACTGAGACAAGTAAACATATATTATGTGCATGCCATTGGCTAAATTGTGTTGGTAATTTCATTTAGTCTTGTAAAATCAAAATAGATACAAGAATGCTATTCTTGCTTAAGTGATGCAATTCATAATACCCTTCTAAGATGGATTAGGTAACCTTATTTAACTCTATCCTTTAGAGGTCCTTAATAATCTTAACATATCTGTCATTCCCATCTGTTTTAATTTAAGACTGATTATGCTAACATGCTTTAAAACTGCAAACCACATGACCATTGAATATTGTTTTAAGCAGATACAGCTTACAGTATTTTCAGAATGTAAACACAAAGCTTGCTATTGTGAAGCAATTAATTTTATTAGGCTTGTCCCTGTTTAGTCTGCATGTAAGCTTGGAAAGCTATAAACCTTTTTTGAGAAGCTTTTCTTGGTTTGGAATTTCCCCTCCCCCAGGCAAGCTCTGCTAACCTGCTACTGTTCCTGTAACTCTCAGTTTTCTGAATGTGTCTCCTGGGAAATAAATGAGCCCAGCTGAAGGTTAAGGTGTGAGTAGTGATCTCAGCAGCCATCCTGTCAGATGGGCAAGGAGGTAAAGGTTTGATGCTTCCTAACAAGTAACAGGTTTGATTGCTCTTCTTTGCCTGTGTGAGAATGCAACATGTATGTGGTAAATGCCTCGTGGGGTAGGAAGGGCTGCCATGCAGGACAGAGACTGGGCAACACTGTAAGGGTACAGGAAAATGCTGTATTATAACCCTGCACACTCTCTGGCCAGCTGGCTGCAACCCTATTTGGAGTGTCCTCATTTTAAGGTATTCATATTTTCATTATAATTGAATATTTCCTTCAAAATTGAAGATTTATTGGGATGGCTAGGCTATTGATACATTGGATTAAAGGATGTATTTCAAGAAAGCACTTTTTAAATGTAGGCTGTCATTTTTTAAGTGATTAAATTGCGTGTCTCGGTAACTGATATCCATGGAATAGTTTATATATTGAAATTTAAAATAAGCTGGGAAAGATGGCTAATTACAGAAGCCTTTTTCTACTTCTATAACTTGGCTTTGTGTATTGCTGTGAAACAAGTGGCACTTAAACATTTAGTCAGAATTGGAAAGAAGCTGCTGCTGGGGTGACAAGGTATATCTTATTGATGATCTACATGAGCATAGTTAAGGAATGGTGGAAGGAGAGTGTAACCTGCAGACTAATAACTGAGTCAGACCATGGCTGTTCAGTGGATTACAGTAATGGAGATGGAAGTTTGGTGGAAGTGCAGTGCTTGAAATATGCTCAATGATAACACTGATTAGTGACATGAGGGCTATCATATTAATGATGTTAAGAGTTATAATAAAAAGCAGGTATTAGTATGTGGAATATTTTTGTTGGTCAATAAGCTGAAGCTAAAGATCTAGAGAAATTTCATTGACCAGAAACTCGGCAGGTTGGTTTTTTTCTCTCAGTGAATGTCATCTTTTGTCTTCTGTCTATAACATCCATCTATCAGCATAGATAGGTGTAGTGTATTTGAATAAATACTGTACTTTTAAACTGAGGCTGGTAGCTCTGTTGTTGCAATACTGGAAAATAGCAATAATTGTATTTAAGTAAGGGTTTATAAATAAAATGTGGCACATGGTAATTACATCAGGTCAGTCCATGTGTGCCACATGGGGGTAGCGTGTGTAAGTGTAATAACAAAACTGATGGAATTTTCTGAAAATATAGGGACATATCAGAGTTCTGATCTTTGTTGACTTGCTAGGATTGCATCTTCAAAGCTCATTTAAGTTTATATCCTGATGTGATGTGCAGGAACAAATTGGTTAACTGCATGTGTCTGTAATTTTCTCAACTTGAACTAGTTCATGTTCTCACCAAAGCACTGGCTTATCTGAAGTTCAGTGGATGCAGGTTATATCTTGTGTTATTGGTCAAACACCTTATAGGTGAAAAGCTCACCAACTTTATGATTGATTTTCAGTTCCAGATGCCATGCTTTCTTTCAAAGGCTTACAAATTGACAAAAGTATACTCTCCAACACAGCTGTACAGTCTACAGAAAATGTGTTCTCAGATGAACTGCTAAACACAGGCAATTTTATTTATTTCCCTGACAATACTCTCATCACACATTTTTGTTACTCTGCTTTACTTTAGCTGCCTATCCGTTTCTCCTCATTATTAAATACTTTGTGCTTTGCACATATTTTGATTTGTGGATTCTCTACAGAAAAAAAATTAAAAACAGCAACTTGTCATTATAGTAATTAAAAGGTATGAGGAGTTAGATATAGACAGGGCCTCAAATAGATTCTATTTAAGAATTAGATTATATAGATAGTGAAACATGGATGTTCAATTGCTTTCCTTCAGACATCTTTAAGTGTAAAGGTGGAAAAAAAGTCAGTGTTTTTCCAGCTGTTCTGGGGCAATTTGGTGTATTTCTGTTTCATGTATATGAATATAACTATATATATGAGTGTATAAATATTCAGATAACAGAAGAATTAGGCAAGTACTCAGTGCTTTTTTTATGTGGAAAATTAAAAAAAGTCATCAATGACTTACACTTCATAAAAGCAGTGCTTGGAGGAAAATTTCTTGAGGTTAACCGACTTTGAACTGTATATTTACGTGGAAGAAAAGCACTTGCTTGAAATAAATTAAAAAAATTTTTTTAGTGTTCAACTTTTTCTGATGATCATGTGCCTTTGGCAGTGCAAAAGGGAAAACCTGATCTTAAATAAACATTAAGAAGAGGTGTGCATGACCCTGAAGACTGATTTCCTGGGGTGAATGGGTAAGGGTGAAGATGAATTCTTCAAAAGAACAAATGGGAGAAAATAAACAAAAGTACCAGTACCACTTACAAAAGTTAATGCACTTTATTTCTGTGATTGCATTTATCTTCAAATGTTTTTTCTTTGCAAGGGGACAAGGTTCATGAGAAGTTAGTTCCAGAAAAGTTGCAAAGACTAACGGACTAGAGGTGACCCTAAGCACTAATTTTTACTAGTTTTATGAAGAAGACTGCGTAGTAAGTGATTATTTTACACTCCTCTTATGAGTGTGCCTTTCTAGATACTGCTTTGCCTCATAGGCTGTTTCAGTGTGATAACTGGGCACCAAAAGGGACTCCTTTTCCTATAGATCTCCTAGAAGATAGAGAGCTATAATACTGCAGCCACAGACTGAGAGGCAGGAAACATAGGAATATCTTTATTAAGTACTTATTAAGATACTTTAGAAAAATCAAGGCAGCTGTTCCTATTTCATGTGTAAATGGGAGGACCAACAATCTTTCTTTATAGTTCTAGTTAATATCAATGCAAATTTAAGGTCCCTCTATTAATAGCACATAAAAATCATATATGGAGGCCCTTCAGGTGTTTCCATTTACAAATAATGTAGTTAGACAAGATGGATCTGTAAAATATATGATGCCATGGATCTGTTATCCACACTGCACTTAGGGTGGAAATGCTTCACAGGATCCTGCTAGAGCTAGCCCAGACTGAGTGAACCAAGATGGTATATCTGCCACAAAAACCCACATAATTTTTTTTCTTGATGGATATTTGTCAATATAGCTAATAAAAGATAAAATTCAGACTTCAGAGCACATCACACACTAAGTAATCAGAGTTCTGTGAAGTTAGACTTTTTAGATTTCCGTATGTTTTCTCTCTTGTGTAGGCTTTCAAATTTATTATTACTCATATCTTGATATATACACATCTAAGCTGATGTATCAGAGAGTAAATTCAGTTTATAATATCAATTACTTAAATTTAACAAGCTAGAACAGCACCTAAAAGAAATACTAGAAAGTCTCAGTGTAATCAAATTAAAAATGGCTAATTAAGAACTACCAGATAGTTATTTTGTTCTCCTAATATTTGCTGGATTCCAGCTGTTTGAGTAGGCTGCTATTGGACAGACTATTTCTATTAAATGCTTTCCTTGAAAATATATGGTCTTTAAGTAATTTAACTATTACTGGTTAGGGGGGAAAGGTCAATCTTTATATAGAGAATTGAAGGATAAAATGACATAATCATCAATGCCTCAGGGCAATCACAGAAATGTGTTTCCTCAGATGAAGTAAAGCCAGACTTTTATAAAATTTACATTTTAATTCCTTTTGCTTGCTAGACTTAAAAACAGGCAGTGTTTTTTACAGATATATATGCATTTTGTGTATACTAATTTGGATATTGAACACATGTTCTCTTTCTGTAGAAATGTGCTTTCTTGCAAGCCTGATGGGTATGGCATACAAGATATGCCAAGCTGGTTTTATATAAAGGTAGCGCTTGCAACTGTGCTATAAAAGCTTGAAAACTGGGCTCTGTGTTTCTCAGCAACAGACATGGGGAAGCAGAGGCTTGAAGCCCTTGCCAGAAAGTCTGTGAAACACACCAAATACTTCATAAAACTATTTGAATAATATTTATATAGACTTAGAATTTTAGTTCTTCAGGGAGTCCTTTCAAAAAAATCCTGTTTGCATTTGACAGTAGTAACTCTGTAGTGCAGTAGGTATCAAAAGAGCATTTAAATGTCAAAGAATTAGTCTTCAATATTAGTTTCTAGAGTAACGTTAGGAATAATGTAGAAATGTTAATATCACTATCCACTGTGCAGATGAAAACTTTGATGCATCATGACAATAATCTGAAATCTAGAAAATCAAAACTGCTTTAGTAATCCATGCAATTGCTGTATTCTACTTGAGGTAAAACTATGAGGAATCTTGCCAGTATGGGTCAGAAAATTATCTGTGTCTAGGGATTTTAATTTTTTTTTCTCAATTGTTGGATCACTTTGCTCAGTTGGAGTAGTTAGGAAAAGTGTATTTGGGAGAACCAGTGAATGAATGGTGTTCCTGATGAATGGTGTAGCTGTGCTTTCAATTTTCCCATATGAAAATTGATGAGTTTATTCTGAGCTATAAGCAATGTGGGGAATGACTCAAGTGTGAAATGCCATAACCTGGTGAAAAAGAAAACTGCTGCTTATAGTGGATTTCAACAACTGAGGGGGAAGGGGTGACAGAGAAGGTGTGTAGTCCCTCTATATACACCTCACTGCTCTGCAACAAGAGAATTCTGCCAATCTCCACTAAAATGAGAATATGTCATTTGATTTAGCTTGCTTTATTAGCTCACACTCTGGATACAGCTGAAATATCTTTCACTGAAGTAGCCACAACACTTGCAGTATTGCTGAGAAAAGGTAAAACAGACTGAACCTGTACCATATAATTATAATACTTTTTATAGTTCATTTGATGCCTTGTCAAGGCTGACCTAGAAAAGAGGCTAGATGGAGTTAAAGAATAAACTAAGTAGTTATTAAAAGGCCTCAATGGACACACCTTGGGCAGTACAGGAGCCCAGCCAGGGCTACATCCAAGATGAACCCAAAATAGGAGACCGGTCATGAGGTCTCTCGCTTTTATAAGTTCTGGTGCATTTGCATATTGGAGTTAATTGTCCAATTGTAGCTTTAGATTATGAAGTCCCATCCTTCTTGTTTTTCTCTCTTCAGTCCACGTTTTTATGCTCTTGGGCCTGAAATTTGGATTGGTTGTCCTTCCCCACCTAGGAAAGGAATTGTTTTGTCTGCCTACTCTTTGAAGAGAGCTTACCATCCCTTAATACGAAGCTCAGAACTACACACTAAAGTGGTACAGAATCTGAAAAATATAAAAGCAAAAAACCTAAGGCATCATATTTTCCATACAATGAATATAATCCCATCTTGTCAAATTAATGGAAAATGCTTTTTTGAAGTATTTTAATAACCAGATTGTTTATCATTTATTTTATGTTTCCCCAGAAGATATTGTTTATTATTCATTTCTCCAGAAGAAATTTTTTCCTTATGGTATGTTCAAAAATATTAAAATCATCTGTGTTTGAGGGCTACTACCTACTAGCTGCTGTGAAGTACAGGCTGACAAAATTAAGTAGCAATGTCCTGTCTTCTCAGTCATGTTGTTACTTATAACATCAGAGTGATGCAGTGTGGTAGTCATAAATGTGGAGATCATACATATACATTTTATGCAGAGTGCCATAACTGCATGCAGGCTGTGCACAGGCACTAGAATTTTAAGTTCTTGCCCTTTGATAATGTCAGCATGGCTTTTGGTATAGTGTTTTTACACTTGTAGATCTGGTTTGATGCATTCAGGATAAGGATTGCATGTCTTCAGTGAAGAATTTGGCTGAGACACTAGATCAGAAAATAAAGAAAGTAGAATATACTTTGTAGACATACAATGATTTAATTAGAATTTGCTAGTTTTGCTTAGAAAATATGGTTAAAAGCAATATGGATGTAATGCTCAGTTTTTCTGTTGGAAGAAGAAATGCATGTTTGCCAGTTACCCTAAACTACCTACTGAAGGATCCTGTGAGATCTCATTAGATGACAGATTTGATTAGAATAATGCTGTAAAGAACAGAGAGCTCAGTTCTACCTCCACCACAGAATTTTGGACCTAAAACCATTTAGGATTAAAATTTTACAATGGTCTTTGTTACTCAGAACTGGGCACCCTAGTCTTTGCTCTAATGCTATTACATTTAGTCCGCTATGCTTTGTTGTAACTCACAGAGTAAAAAGGAGAATTTGGGCCCTTAGAACTAAAATAGAAAACACCTTGAGCTGGTACCTGGAACTATTAGTTAAATGTTTCCTAGGATGATAGGAGGGTATCTTGACCCATGAACTAAGGTATGCCCCAAAAAACTTGTTTGCAATTGTAAGAACTCAACACGGAGGAACCTCTTCTGAAGGCCTAATAGAAATAGTTTTACCTATAATAAATGACTTTTGCATCCTGTAAATGAGTTGATGTAAACACACCTTAAATGTCCTGTAAAACTGATTAGGTTTACAATTAGCTGTTGCTCTGAAATTTTTTGAACACCCGAAAACTTTACACTTGCCTTTTTAAATTAGAGTAGTTGTAACTATTTTACCTTTCTATGATATTTTACCTCAAGACTCAACAGAAATAATATTTTGCAGTTTCCTGTAAAATGAGAAAGTTTGTATTGGAAAGCTGAGGCTGAAAAGAATTTGCTGCTTTCACTTCATTCTGAATTGGTGGATTCAGATTACTTTAAGTAGCTATGTAATATGTTGCAAAGGTGGAAAGCTAATGAATACACAGATCCCAGAATAGAAGATACTGTGTGCTGAAGTAAACTGATATTCTTGAGCTTCTATTAAACTATTCCCCTGAACAGACCTGAGCTTACATCAGAAATTGTGGGAACTGGCTTGCATTCAGGATTCTGTTTGGTCTATTCATATTTTGTGAAAAGGGGTGGATTGGGAGAAACTCTTTTATATGCAGTGTAATGGCTTACTCAAAAGGTATGAAAACATGAATAACGATTTTTTGAATTGAGATGATTGAATGAAAATACATGTACTTTTGAGACTGACGGTCAGAAGCTTCTTCTAGCCTTATGTTAGCATTCAGATGCAGTCAGAGAGCTGACTTAGCTTCACACAAGCTAACACAGAACTAGAACCACTTAAACAGAGTTTATGCTGCATTTATGCTAGCCAAGTGAGTCTTATGGACATTGTTCCACTGTATCTAGTCCCTGAACATCTGAATTCTAAGAACCAGTTTATTATGCTTTGGGTATTTCTAATGGTGTTTTTCTGCATGGCCCTTTTTTTAATGCAGTATTCTTAAAACAAGACATGAAATTATTTCAATCCAGAGAATAATTCTCTTACAGTAAGGCCAGTGACATCCTGGCCTGTGTCAGCAATAGTGTGGCCAGCAGAATTAAAAAAGGGGTCTTTAATGATACTGTATTCCAATTGTACTGAGTTTTTTCATGTATAACTATGTGTAGAAATACAATTGTTATTGGATCCTGCAGAATTTTCAGAACAGTGTCCCATAGGTGAAGACTTGCAGTGCAGTAATATCTCTTTAAGCATGGTCTCTGTGCAGGGGGCTTGACAGAAGCACCATATCAGTTATATATCAAAGTCATAGAAACTAATTCAAGCACTGCATAGCTTGGCATGACTGCTAGGCTATTCATGGAGCTGGATGAGCAAGATACTTCTCATGGAAATAACTACTTTTCAGGATTGAGGTTATAATATTAGATGATATGTAATAGCTCTGCAGTTTGTAAAGATCTTTAAATACCTAGTATCTAATCCTGGGCTGCTGAAGTTGTACATAGAAAGTTTTTTATACAGAATAACTTCTAGTACAGGCATCCAGTCAGGTGAGCCAGGAGTTCTGTATATCACTCCCTGATTAAAGTCAGAAGCACTGCAGAAAGAGTCATATCAATATCACTTCAGTTTGAGTGTCATATTCACTGAGCTGTAAAAAAAGATGTGTGGGCATATTTTTTTGTCAGCCTATATAATCTGAAATAGTATCATGAACGTGGATGTGGAGTTGCTTTAGACAGAGATCTGCCTGAAGAGCAGGAAGGGTTTAAATATTCATTTGAGACTGAGCAGTACTTTGAAACGTAGTTTTTGCAGAGCGCTATATGTGCCATCTGAGCAGCTAAATTTGCTCTCTAATATATGGACTGACATAAACTGGTGATGCCAACGTTATTCAAGAGTAGTGTGGATTGGACTGCATGACAAAGTTCTTCGTGTGTGACACTGAGCCTATGAAGGACTCTCTGCACCAGCTGCTCTAGCTACTATCCAAGTCTGCAGAACTTGGAACTTAAATGTGTACATGCCTGAGAAAATCCTGCCTGCCTGATGTGCTTCTTAAAAGGAGAGAGCTTGCAGAGACCTGTAGGTAGCCTGCCCAACTGTGGTACTTGTCTTTGCTGTTATTTGAAAAAACTTGTTACTCTTCAAAATGAATCAGTCTGCTTCAGTCTGACATTTATGTCTTCAATACAACATAGGGAAACTGCAGAAGATGCTTTTTATGCCCATCTGCTCCAGAAGCATGGCAGGCTTCAAGATAGTTTTAGCTTAATATGCTGCTTAGGATGTGTATTGGGGGGTTAAAGGTATCAAGTATCCCTTTCTCAAAGAGGAGTATCTCGTAGAAGTCAGGCGAATAACTTTGGAGATAGTAATTTTGAGTTATTCTCTGCTTTAAGATCCAATACTAATCAGATCAAACTTAACTATTTTCCCCCTATTTAGAGTGGGAAGTAATTTGAGGTTTTACTTGCCATGATGACTACTAGAAGTAATCATTGTAGCTGACTAATAGTCTTTAAATTTGGAGCATGACCAACTTTCAAATACTTTAGGAAGTGAGCAATTTTTTTAAAAGAAAGCTTTATAAATAATTTTCCAAAGCCTACTTGTATGAATTCATTAAAATTATTTAAACCAACAGGTAAAATTACCTATGTGTAAAAAACCAAAGGGTATAATGCTTGGTCTGCTGTCTCAAGGAGACCTTTGTTTACATGTGATGGATTTGTTTGGATGAGTCAGATTTCTCTGCAAGGGATAAATCTTCAGAATTGTCTTTGGATAGAGAAGTTGAGGTATTGCATTTTGCTCTCACTCTATCAACATCACTTTTTAAAAATTTTATTCTAGCTGTAAAGGTGCTTGTGTCAGGAGGTTTTTATTAGAATTAGAATAGTAGGAAGGCTACATTTACCATGAGATTTATTGGTGCAGGTCATGTGCTAGGAACGTTGACTGTTTTGTAATTTGATATGTAACACACATGGCAAAACTGTTCAGTAACTTTTTCTTAGCATAATTACAACAATACTAATTAGCTGCGCATTTCAGCATTCACTTGTTTCCAGGTTTTTGAATTACATCACTGTACTGATTCAAATGCTGTATCACACCCCAGTACCGAAATACAGCACACCCTAATTTATTCTGTAATTAAGTCTTACATAAGCTTTAACATTTAAAACAGAAGTGGCATCTCTACAGTTGTTTATCTCCAGAGCACAAAGAAATAGAACATATGTTGATATAAGTTGCAATACTGTAAATCACTACAGAATTTCAACATCAGGTGTGTCACCAAGAAAGCTGTGATTTATAAGTTAGTCTAGACAAAAAAATATCTTTTTTTTTTTTTTCCAGTTTTTCTACTTTTCTATTTCAAGGACACGTGTACCTTCATAATTACATGCAAAAGATGAATCTAGTGGAAGCTAATTCAGAATTCTTCAGCACTAATTAGGGAGAATAGGCTTTAAAGAAAGCTGGGATCAATGGCGTCATGAGATTTATTCCCCCTGGGCACACTCTCCCAAATGGTTGCTTGATTGTGACAATGATCTTTAAAATGCCCTTCTTGAAAAATGTAACTATTAGAGTGTGCTTTAATGTTATTAGTAGCTTATTTCAGGATCAGGATTCTGTCAGCTGCTGACATTGGTGGTAATGAAAATACAGCAGAATCTGTGAAAACAGAGACAGTGGCAGCCACCTGCATGGCCTTTCCCCTCTCAGCAAATTTTCATGTAGTGATTTCAGTATAAGGTAAATTCCTAGTGAAAAGTATTCAAGTTGTCAGGCAAAAGGTTGAAAGTCTGTTCCCCAGTTCAAATGCTTCTGAAATAGTTGAAATGTTCCCCATTTTTCTAGTGTTAACAAATCCCAGAGCACAAAATCTGGGGAAGTTGAGAACATGGAACTGTTGAGAAAGAGAGGGAAGGGGCTTTATTTTCTTAAGTGTATAACTTGCACACTTTCAGCAAATTTATGATTTCTTTGTATCTTACATGTCAGTAAGCAAACTGGGATCTATAAATATTTGTAAAATAAAATATCTCATCAATGGTACATTATTTCAGGTATTAACTAACTGATAATTATAACTAAGCACGTGTCCTCTTGAATTTTCAAATTTATCACCAACCTCAATCTCATGTTTTCTGTTGGTTTTTATTATTTTCATTACTGCATTCCATCTTTGCTATCTGTCTTCTGTGACCTTGTTTATCCATGGATGATCTGAATGTTTATGACCCCATCTTGCTTAACAGGGAGCATGTCCTTTATGTCTATCAGTTTTCTTTGACCTCATCTTAGTAATGCCTGATAGATTTTTCTGCTGTATTTTTGCACAACTCCAATAAAGCAGCTTCAGTTGGTTCTGCTATTGCTAATCATCTGCAGCTTTTTGTGGCTGCATCAATGTGCCTTTAGGACAAAAATCTGTCCTGCCTCTACTATGACTTACCTCCCCTGAAATGAAGCTTCTTTGCTTGTTATCTAATTGTCCCAAGCTTGATTGAGACCTGTTTCCACTTGAATAAAGTATTTTAAGTATTCCCAGTTCAAAACAAAGGGCTAAATTCACATTGTCCTCAAAAAGGAAAATATTTCACTTTATTTTTTTAATACTTTATATGAGAGAAAACAAAGCTCTTCTTTCCCAGAAGAGCATTGAACTATATTGGGACTCCCAAAACAGAATAAAAAGAAGCCCTAAAAACTAAGCTCCCAAATTACCAGGTTCTCAGCTATGTGTGATTAGGAACTTAAAGGTTCATCAGGAGGCTTTTCTTCCAGGTGAGCAGAATGCAATCTCTCATGCTGGCCAGAGTGAACAGAAAACTGCATTCCACAGCTGCTGGTAAGGACATAGGCAGATTTCTTTGATCTGAGAAAGTTCATCAAAATCAAAATATTAGTGCCAGATGTTGAGGCATCTATTATTTTTGAGTAAGGAACTAAGTTGGAAAACTTTGAGGCACTCTACTTTCACAAAACCTGTTTATAAACAGTTATTTGAAGGGATCCTTGGGTGCCAGTGTGTTGCATTTATGTACTTACATTTGTATTTCTGGGAGTTAACATGTTGCTTTATGTAGTACTTACTCTGGAAAGTGTATTCCTGAGTTGGATAACTATTGGACAACTGCTAGTTACTCATCTTTGTAAATTAGTTCACCTATATAGACAGTGGACTTAAAACAAGTATTTTTCTCATTATTTCTTTATAGTGCATCTCCTGCAAGGACTATTAGCTTTTTGTAATTTGTCCAGAACTTAATCTTGTGTGGATAATCATGTCGAATTTTTAATGTAACTCCATTTGCTTCTTTGCAAAAAATCAGCTTATGACTTTCTGCTGTAATTTTGACTCCTTATTCAAATGAGTTTCATTTCAGCACAGCTGGATGCATCTGAAATTAGGACTCAGTTCTATGTTGAAAAAAAAGAATTAATATTTCTCCTATGTTGCTCCAGGAACTGAGGTCTGTAAATTGTCAGGTCTTGATGGCTTTATAAGGGAAATGAAGTCTCACTATAAGAAGGTATTTCTGCTTGCATTATTCCATGTCTTCATTTATTAGCCTTGAATAGAAATATAATATATGGTTACATTCTAGATTATGAAAGCTGTGTGACAGTTCAGAGTTCATAGCATGTAAAAGGCAGATTTGACAGTCAAAATGGTCTGAACCAAACCAATTGTTAGAGCAGCTATTCCACTTGATTTTTGGTTTTTTTGATGTTTTTTAGTCTCTTCCACCACTACCACAAAGTGACCATTATATTTATTGGTGTAGGTAAACTTCTGAGACACTTAACTATAACTCTTGTACTGATGGAAAAGTTCAGCACTTTTTGTAGAATCTTTGGAAATGCTTTTATGAAACCATGGATTTGTTTTATTTTTTCATCATTGAAAATTAAATATTCACAATTAGAAAAGCTTTGACACAGATTTCTAGATCTCTGTTACTGTAGAATTGTAATCCAGAGTAGAAATAGTAGAAGCTTTCAATAGATTCTGTGGATTTAGGGCACAATTACTTTATGAAGCTGAAAGGACAATTTTCCAGCTTCAGTTAAATTGTTTGTTTCCTTCCTATGCACTGAACTTGGCAGCTGTTCTTATAATCAGTGGGTCAAAGTATGTTCTTGGCTTTGTTGACCCAGCTGTGCACTGTTACAGCTTGTGTGGAAAATGGAAGGAAGAAAATAATCCTATCAAATATCTTATGGAAACAGTTCATTTCAAGCAAGACAACTAAATTGCAAATGCACAAGTCTTTACAATGTAGATGAGAATTCTCAGTATGGATAGAAGGAACAACCCTTAAAATAGGGAAACTGCTGCTGAGGGGCAGAGATGTCCTCTATTTACTACCACTGCCAATTGCCTGAATTTTTCTTCTGAGCAATTAGATGTTTGTGAAGCATATGGTAAGTGGTTTAATTTTCAGTGTACTTGAGGAATTTTTTTGCTTAATTAGTGAACAAAAAGCTTTGCTCACGTAGGAGAAGTGATTTGATTAATGAAAGTAACTTCTAATTAAAAACATGTAAAGGAACCAGTTGTACCAGTCTAGACCTGTTCACCAAGTGTCTCACTGTGGATTTGGTACAAAGAGCTTTTGGCAGTCTGGGAGCGAGAAAGGATCACTAAGGCTAGTAAGAAAATGCCAGGTAGGCAAGAAGTTTCACGTAGAACACTGACTATTGACCAGACTGGAGGTTTGATACATTTGCCTTTCCTGTGTTTGAGCACTACACCAAGTGAGGACAGATCCATGAAACAGCTCTGTGACATGATAGTAGGGTTACTTCATATTCTAATTCAATAGTGAGGAATCCTTTCTGTAGGACCTCTAAGCAACTTTGCAGTGTTTTCTTGTCTTAGTTTTTCTTCTCATGCAGTGAAGTCTGAAAGTTGTATCTGACTTAAAAATTCAAGTGTGTCCTGAGAGGAATCTTAATCATAGTAACTTTGTTTTAAGACTGAAAGTAATTTCAATCCTTTGAAATTTCAATCTTGATTTATCAAGACTTCCTTGCTTTGTATTTTATGCATCTTTAAGAAAAACAATGGATCACAGAGATATTTACAGCAAAACAGAACTACAAAATGTATATTGTCACTACCCAGCAGCACCATGAGTACTGCCATGCTTCCTTTGCCTTTCCTTTTCCCATTTCTGGATGTGTTAAAACAGATGATGCAGTAAATTTTGGATTGGACAGGCAGATAAGAACTGATGTCTTGTGTGCAAAATATTCAGGACTGTATCTTATGACATAGTTCAGTGTGGTTCTGTATTAGATTCTTCTGGAGCACTTGGATTAAGTGTTGTTGCCCTTCAAGCAAAACTTTGATGGTGAGCTTGAATACTGCTCCTGCAGACAGAAATACAGAATACTTCAGTCTTGGTTTTTTTGATACTGAAGACTTTTACTGTACTTCAGTTAGTTGTTTGTCTTGAGTGTTTTATGTGTGAGGTGGAAGACAGTGCATGATTTCAGGCACATAAAATATCACCCTTTTGTGATACTTTTGTGAATTTAAGGAGTTCTGCTCGCTCTCCCTGTTGATTTTTATTTATTTGCATATATGTTGAAAGCTGGAAAGCATATGACACTTGTACTGAAGATAAATCCTTTGCAGAGTGGGAAATCTACCTATGTTTAATCAAGTTCAAAAACTAGGAAAATTCCCAGCAGTAATTTCATTTAAGTTTTTAGTTTTAGTAATTTTCATTTTTTTGCCTGTTGCACAATGACTTTTTCAATGCAAGCAAATGAACTTTTCAACTGCTACATATAAGGAAAAATCTAATCATGTATACCTAGGCACCACTGCTCATGTTACTGTTTGTCCATCAGCATTTTTTTTAGCAAGAAAATGGAGCAGAGCACTCAACATTCCACTTTAGATACAATAATTTTTTAAGAGGAAGTGGCTATTAATGCAAATTAAATAATTGAGGAAATATATATTGGTCTTGTTGCAAAACAAAGCTCTCACAGAGATTTTATTCAAGCAGGCATTCAAAAATTTTTTTCCTAGTTTTGTTTAAGGTTATTGTGGTGTTTTTAGTTGGAAAAGACATTTTTATTGAGCCCAAGTACTTCTGAGAAATATGGATGCACAAGATGTAAAGGGAGAGCTCTTGCCTCATCAAAACATTCAGGGGACAAGATGATTTCACCAAAAAATTGCCACCACTGTGCATGTAGCTCAGTGTTGTAGGTAGTTTAACTGTAGGTGTAAGTTAGTCCATTCTACCACCCTGATATGGGAATACACATGTGTAGTCTTTGTCAGAACAGTGTCATAATAAATGATGTGTGCCTTGGGTGCATCCCAAAAGCCATTCTGTAAAAACAGTACTTGAATTTTAAAGTTCATGAGAAGGAAATTAAAAGTACCCCTAAAAAACTTGTAGCACTTGAGTTTCCCTAAAATGTGTTCTCAAGGCTTATTAATCAAAAGATGAGTGACCTAAAGCAAAAAATTCACTTTTTCGCTTTATGCAAAGTACTCTCATGTTTCTAAGCAGACTTTGTGTTGAGGGTATATTAAAGAGCTAGTAATATTAGCAAATCCTGATAATTGGTGCTTAACAGAATAAATGTGTTTTCTTTAGCACCACAATGCTATGGTCACTTGAACTGCAGTATAAAATTCTACAGTTCAGCACTCTGAACGTGTAATAAGGAATTTAAGTTCATTATAAGCAGCATTATAAAGAAATGGATCTTTCTTTCAACTAGAATTACTTCATAGCATCATCTGAAATTGCTCTTCCACAGCTGAAAATCTGCTGGTTTTATGCAATATTACCTTCTGCAGGAAAATATTTCAGCTACTCTGGACTTTGAACCTTTCAGTTAACTCTGTGCTGTAATGTCATAACTATTCAGGTCAGACTAATGTGTTCTCTTTGCCCAGCAGGGAATTAGTATTGGAGATTTAGATAACCTTCTTTGGCTGAAGAAAAATATAAATGTAGGAAATGTGAAACTGTAGATCCTGCCCTGGAAGGGTAGGGCAGGAAGGTTTACTAGCTGAGGATTTACCTAAAAGTCAAGTGGATTGATTAAGTGGCTGGAAGATTAAAAATTGAAATACTATTATATTTTACTGCATTCTTCAAAATGAGAATCTCTGGCTGAGTAATAAACACTGAGCTCATTCTCAACTGGGGGAAAGTCTTTTAAAAGGACATTTTGTGGAGATAAATTTTGGATGTTGTTGCTGTCTTGATCCAAAATATCGCCCCTTTCACTGAGCTTTGTGAATAAAGCTTTGAGGGATGGGACAGTACTGGTTGGGTTAATATGTATGATGAAGTATAATTGGTCGATATAACAAAAAGAGAAGGAGATTATATGCATCAACAACTGGAAAATGTACTGGAATGTCAAATGTAGATTAAAGTATTCTTATATTAATTCCTCATAAATTGTTATAATAAGCATGACTCTTGTCCTTTTTATCATGCCACATGCTTGACTACTCTGAATTTCAATTAGCTAGTTGCATTACAAGCTTTAACTTCATAGTTTGTCCCAATTTTCTTTCTGAAGAATTAATTCTGTGTGTTTACGAAACTTTTCAAAGTTACACTTTGTTCTTTATCATAAGTCAAACATCTCTGCTTCTGGCACTGTGTAGCTCTTTTATTCCAGCCTGAATGGTCTATGTGCTCTCTCCTCCCATTTGTTGAAATAAATGGGGGAGCTTTCTTTTCATCTGTGGTTTCTACACTACTATAATATTCCCTTTGGCTTTTTTAATTAAATTTGGAAGGCTAAACTTTTATCTACCAGTTCTCTGGCTATCACTTTTTTCTTATTTGTCCTAAAATCTCTGGGAAAGCAGTACGAAAGCTGCACTAGTGGTATTTGAGTAAAATATTTGCTCACTGTCATTTTTCTTCGCACTGATTTCAGTTTTATAGATTTTACAGTTCATGTCAACAGTTTTTTAAAGCTAGTAAAGGTGGTCAGCATGGAAGCTTCAGTTGCTGATGACTTCTATAGTTGTGGAGGCTTTTGAAATTTCCTTCCATGTAAAATTTTATCTATAGCTTCTGAAAAATCTGAGCTACTCTCCAAGAAAAGCCAGTAACACTTACAGGTGTAATAATCTCCAACTATGACATGCCTATGCCTTGCATCATATGTATGCCCATAGTGGAACAAAACTATGAGAGCTCACATAGCAGAGTAGTGGAATAATTCAAAACATCAAAATACAGTCTAGTTTCTGAAAAACTAACAAGGTGGACTTTGATCTGCAGCTATTTTAAGTGCGTGAACACATAGGCTGAGATATTCTTGTCTAATCATAATGGAGGTGATTTTCCAAGGGCAGTCACAAACTATTTCAGATAGTTCTTAGCTAGAATGGACAGATCCTAGATCCTAGAATGGACAGATCCTAGGAAAGATAGAGAAGATAGTAGCAAAACTCTTCTGTCTCAGTTGTGGAGATGACAGTACCCAAGACCAGAGGTCGCATTCTGCATGGAGAATTACTCTTTCATGATAAGACTGATTCTTGTTAGTGGCTCAGCTCTTAAAATAATCCTTGAGAACAATGGGAACCAGAGCACTGTTGACAAATTTATTTGGATGTACTCTGCCAAATATAGCAAATATACTACAAAGATAACCAAGAGTCACAGCATAAGGCTCACATTTATTAATGCAGTTCTTTTTATTAAAAAGACCTTTAAAACAAAATAATCTAAACCCACAAAGATACAAATATGGGGAACACTGGTCTCCTTATCCTGCTTACAATTATAAAATACCAGCTTTTGTAGCTTCTCCATGAGTATCAAGAAGGGCAGAGTTTTCTTAACATAGCACTGAACTCCTTTTTGACAGATTCAGTTAAGCCAATAGGGTAGACTGATTCTCAATAGTCCACTTTCGTGTAGACTGATTCTCAATAGTCCACTTACATGTAAACTGCAGATTTGTGATGGAAAGGCAAAGACTCTGGCCTCGATAGCAACCTGCATACATGCAGTATTTAACCAACTCAGATCCCTGTACTTATGATGTTGACAGGAAAGTAAGAAGTACTTACATCACTCTTTTCAGACAATCCTTTTTATGGATTCAGTTGGACACTGGAGAGAGCCTGTTCTTATTTAGGGCAGTATGAATTTTAGTGTTAGAACAGAAACTTTTAAGCAGTGTGTGAACTAGAGATTTTTGTGGTAGGAGAGTTGAGAAACTATTAAATCAGACTAGCTTCAAACTTAAGAACAAAACACTATTAAATTCAAGCATTAACAAAAGAGTGATTTTTTGCCTGTAATGATAATGCAATTACTGTAAACACCAAACTGGCCTTTAAGCATGTCTTATGCTAGCTGCAAGTATACAATATCTGAGAATTTGAGCTGTGTACTTAGAACTGGTGAAAGTTGTCCTTGATGCTCTTAATCAAGGTCATCAAGCCAATCAGGCTTTAATTCTGAGAGATTTCAGAAATAGAGTGTATTTCTTTTTCTCTTCTTCATTCTTAGTTTTATACTTCTTGCAACCTTATCAAAAAGGAGGATCTTGCCTGCTCTTTGTCTTGTTTGTGGGATTTTTTCAGTCATTTTTCTTAGATATTTGGCAGGATATCCCACTTCTTTACAGTCCTATGTAATACATTGTTCCATGTCTTGGAATTTTAACTCTAATGCCTCCAAAATGCAACTACATGGATGATCTGGACAAGGGGATCGAGTGCACCCTCAGTCACTTTGCAGACAACATTTCAGTTGTGTGGGAATGTTGATCTGCTGGAAGGGTGTGAAGGCTCTGCAGAGGGGTCTGGGCAGGCTGGATCAATGGGCTGAGGCCAAAGGTATGAGGTTGAGTAAGACGAAGTGCCAGGTCCTGCGCTTGGATCACAGCAGCTCCCTGCAGCACTACAGGCTGAGGGCAGAGTAGATGGAAAGGGGAGCATGAGAGCCAGGACCTGAAGGTGCTGGTTGACAGCACCCAGCTGTGCCCAAGTAGCCAAGAGGGCCAATGGCATCCTGGATTGTATCAAAAATAGAGTGGCCAGCAGGACCAGGGCAGGGATTGTCCCTCTGTCCTTAGCACCAATGTGGCCACACCTCGAGGGCTCTGGGCCCTCACTGTCTCCAGCTCTGGGCCTCTCACTACAAGAAAGACACTGAGGTGATGGAGCAAGTCCAAGCAAGGGGAGTGAAGCAGGTGAAGAGTGTAGAGAGGGAGTCATATGGGAAGGGGCTGAGGGATTTTGGCCTGGGGAAAAGGAGGAAATGTTATTGCTCACCACAAATACCTGAAAGGAGGTTGTAGCCACGTGGGAGTCAGCCTCTTCTCCCAGACAGCAAGGGACAAGAGGACATGGCCCCCAGCTGCACCTTGGGAGGTTCTGATTAGACATCAGGAAGAATTCCAGAATTCCTTCACATAAATGGTTGTAAAGCATTGGAATTGACAACCCAGGGAGGTGCTGGAGTCACTTTCCCTGGAATTGCTCAAGAAACACTTGGTGTGGCACATAGTGCTGTGGCATAGTAGACAAGGTGGTGATTGTTCCAAGGTTGGACTCAAAGATCTTGGGATCTTGGAGATCTATTCCAACCTAAATGATCCTATGATTCTATACATAATTTTATTTACACTTTTGATTGTCATATTGCCTCTAATGATATACAATTGTTTTGTTTGGCTGCATCGTAAGTTACAAGGTATTTGTGTGCTATTCGCTGCGGTTTTTGTAAAATTAACAATTACTTGCCTGAAACACAAATATTAAATATATCCAGATTACATGTATTTACTGGTATCACAGCACTGTGCTTTTACTTATACAGGGAGTAACAGAAAACCTTCTGTATATTAAATGTCAGAATTCAATTAATTTGAATCTCATCCTGGTGTTACTCATGATGAGAGTGCTTCTCTCATAAAATGAGAGTGAATTCAATCATGTTTTAATGCAGTCAAATCACAAACTCAGATGAAGAGGAAAAATTGTAAAAAACGTCAAGAAAAATATTCACTTGACAGGTTGACTAGAAACTGGATTAGGGCTTTTGATGAATAATTGATGAATAATGACCAGAACATGAACTCCCTGGATAATGATGTGCTTAAAAGCTTCATCTCCTTTTAGGTTCTGATAGTAGCAGATGGGTTTACTTCTATGTGTTGCAAAGACAACGTTTTCTGAAACAACCAGATGTGAAGAGGTAACTAACGGAGTTTATATACAAAGATTTTCCTCCAAGATGGTTTTTAAGTCTACTGCTAAACTGGGATATGATAAAGCTCTGTCTTATCCAGAGCCTGTACATAGTAACTAGGCTCAGGGAATTTGTATACATATATAGGCTCTGGACCTATATCATACCAAAATAATATGAAAATCCCTGATAGTGGCCTCACCAAAAATGCAGATATCAAATTTTCTGTCATGAAAGAAGTGTTAAGTCATGTTTAAATGTCTTTGTTAGTAGCTGTGGACCAGTTGCTTATGCTGCTGGCAAGAGGAAACTTAAGACTAAGTTATGATTTATTTAAATACATAGAAGCTTTTGTCATAGCAACAATTCCTGTTTTATATCACATATATAATGAGATAATGCAAATTTCAATGAATTGAAGGTTAAATTCCTCTTTTGAAATATTTTGGCAGCAAGCACCTCTGCTTCTTTTCTTCTGACATAAAATTTTAAGTGAAACAGTCAGCAAAACTGTGGGATGTCTTAATCCTTCCTTTGCAGTTATTAGAAATGTAACCTTAGTGTCAAACATAATGAAACTTGAAGGTGGCTATAATTTGCAAAATTAGGCTTCCATTTACTTTTGTTTGCAACTGATAGCTAAAAGAAAAAACTCATAGTTGCTTATACAAGTATTATCTAATGAATTTTATTAGATAAAACCAGGCACAAACATGCATATATTGGACTGCTTTTCTATACTTTTCTACACATACCACCTACTGGACATAAGGTACTACATAATTGAGAAAGTTTACATCAAGATACAACAGTCCTTTTAGTTATCTTCCACATGGGCAGATCAGAAGAGAAAATTATTTTTTATTGTGCTTTAGATTTCAGATATTAAAATAAAAAAAAATTAAAATGTACGTAGTCATAATTGTTTCATGAGACTTTTGTAAATACCTTGGCATCTTCATACTGCTTCTTCTAGCATCTAGCAGTTTAGAATTGTGGTCCTGTGATATTAAAATACGTGACTTTAGAACTTTTTAAATAGCTTGTAATTGACAAGGTCAGCTCAATTTTGTCTATTTGATCACTCAATTAGACATACTTGATTTAATCAATCAAACTTGATCTTGAGGTTGTTATTTGTTCTTCATACTATTATGGAATAATATGGAGTAAATGATATGCACAAAAGTTTTCTTTCTCTTATCAATACTGTAATTTCGGAAATCCCACCAATGTTACAACCATTTTTCAAATTTTATTGCAGCTTTGCTAGTCAGTGCCTGTTCAAGAGTACTGAATATGTAAGACTTTATCCTAAAGAAGGATGTAAATCAGGTTTTTTCTTGAAGCTGTGATTTCTCTAGTGAAGGACTGTCTTTTCTACACTGCTACAAAGAATCAATTGCCAAACCCCTTGGTCATAGACATAGCAATTCTCAATTTCTAGGATAAACTGGATTTTATTAAGGCTAGTTCTCTCTTCTGTATACAGGTCAATATGATCATCTAAGGAAAAAGAACAACCTTTCTAGGTCAGTTTTTTACTCAACAGAGCCAATGATAGAAGCATTTGCTGTGTCCTTGTTCTATCTAGGCCTGAGGAAAGGCAGCCTTTCCTTAGCTTGTGTCACAAATGAGGTGCATCAGGAGGGTCAGCAAAACAAGACAGACCTTGAAAGCCAAGCAGACAGTAAGACTTAATTCTTTCTAAGCACATACTGAAGTCAATTCTGCAGCATGTGCTAGGATAGATATTTATCAGCCAAAGAATTGTGTGGTTTTCCTCAATGAGGAAGAGCTACCCAAGGGACAACACTGAGGGCAGGGCCATATTTGATTCCCTGCACTTCTGAGTAGGGAAATGTTCCATGTTTGTAACATGAGTTTTACTGGTATTGGTCATTTAACTCATTTCAGTTGAATAGTAGAACTTTTCCTTCCTCTATTGCAGCATGATAAAATATCAGCAAATTGAAGAAATTGACTCAGTCTCTCCTTGCCTTCAGTTTTAGTTCCCTGGTTTGTCTCACAGAATACTCTTATTGTTTTGACTTCTGCAAGACAAGTTCTTCTTTCTGTGTTCAGGGAGATGTCCTTTCATGTTTCTACAGGCCAGTGAAGGAACAAGAGCAAGGGTACCTACCTGGAAGGGCCAATCCCAGGTCTCAGTCTGGTTGAAGGGCTGGCTATGTGTATGTTGTGGCCTTGAACACCTGAGAGAATGCACACACTAAGCAGTGATGTCCCAGAGCCTGTGTCTGAGCTGTTCCATGTGGGCTGGCACCTCAGGAGGCAGTGCTACTGAGCTGCACTTTGGGGTTTGGGTATCTGTGCATATCAGAGCAAGCCAACTGTCCCTAGCCCCAAGCTGATATGCATGTAATTCTGTCTGAACACAAGGAAATTTATGTAATGAGAGTGATTAAACACTGGAAAATATTGCCTCTAGAGGCTGAAAAATCTCCATCCTTGTAACTGTTAGACCCAACAGGCACAGACCAGAGAAACCTGCTCTAGCTGGTCCCACTTGAGCAGGCTGCTGCTCTGGATAAGCTCCTGAAGTCCCTTCCAACCCCACTGCTGTTGTGATTATGTGAATATGCTACAGAGATCCTTGGGGTTGAAGAAGGAGTGCAAAACAACTAAAAAATAATGTAATGCATTAAAGAAGTGCAGTTCTTTCATCTTGTTGCTCCTCTAGTTGCTTTTGCTCACAATCTTAGTAGTGGTAGAAACAGAATTAGTACAACTGACGTGAGAATAAAAAAAATACTCCAGTATCTTCATCTGGGGATGTACTACCTGGTAATATTTGACACTTGTAACCAAAAAACATCACTGTATCTACAATACTTCAAGGCATTGCAGGAAAATTTCTACACCGACTTTTCATATTATGTTGGAATTTTGCAACTTAAGGATATCAAAGTCAATTCTTAAAACAATAGGGAATGAATTGTAGCAGGAGAGTATGCTCCTGGCTAATTCTTTTTTTCAGCTCAGACAAGTTGTGGGCTTACTGAAGGAATATTCAATAGCAAAACTGTTGCTATTGAACAGAAAACTATATTAAACCACTCTTCAGCATTCTAGTGCTTCGAGCTCATGTTCTCAAATCATCTTATCTAGCTTTTTCTAGCTGTTTTAGTGCATATGAGTGTCAAGCAAATGCTGTCTGTGTTGTCTCCAGTTTCCAAAGCCAATTATGGATTTTGTGCAACAAATTTTAAAATGTAATACCAATATGTATTTTTGGCAATGTGTTTGATATATTAGTACTTCTTGGCAGCACTGTGAGCCTCTTCAGGAATGCACAAATAATTTGTTTTGAACAATAACAAGCATGTTCTTAGTACCCGGTAATCTGAATAAACCAAAAGTTAAATAATCTTTAAGGATTCATGTATAGAACAGTTGGCAAGAGAATTATGTTCAAGCTTGAATTATTTTAGAGCACTTGTGAGGACAGAAATAAATAATTTGAATTTACCTTCTGCACAGCAAACATGCTCAACACAGCAACTGCACTCTTTAAGTAGCTCCTAATTTTACAAAGTACAATTTTAAAGGTATTTATATGTTAACAAATTTAGTTGGATATAGATGTCTCTAAGGTGGTCCTGCTGCTATACTTAGGAAATGCTTTCTCCTAGAAATACAGTCTAGATCTCTCATTTCTGCCACTGAGTAAAAAGAAATGCATAATTACTTTAACGCCCAACTGTTTTTCTTGCCTAGTCTATCCTTAAAAGAAGAGCATTTCTCAGTTCCCAGAAGATGAAGTGTAGCAGCTTACATACAGGCAGTAATTCCTGTGTGGACTCTCAGGTTTCTGTAACAGCTAGGAAGGAAATACTGATGTGTGAAAAAGGGAGGGACATAAGTATCCTCATGCCTTCCAGGTTTTTTCTGTCATCACTTTTTTCTCTTGGGCTAGCATGTCCTAATGTATGAGGCCTGATTATAGTGCTTGGCTGTGACAACTTTAAAAGTATAAAAAACTAAATCTGGTTTAACTGTGGTAATTTTCCATAACTTTAATTTAAAATAGAAACATACTACATGCCATCAATATTCCTGCTCCTAATGAGATAAAAACAGTTCTTTAGGATTTAACAGAAGTGGGATTTTCTGTACTTGTCATCTGAACAAGTATAGTTATAGACTGAAAAATTCAGTAGTACTATGTGTGTTCCTTCTAGGAAAGCTCTGATTCTAGTTCATGAATCCTAAATGCTTAGCAAGGATGTAATAGACTTTGAAAATTTAACTATCAAATGTTGTTTCTGTTTGAGAATGGCTGAAATGGTTCCCCTGTGAGGCAGCTACTTCTATTGTGTTTGCTCATATTCCTGCAGAGATTGCTTACAGGCTCTTGCACACGCTTGCACACTCAAGTGAGAATACTGTCTGCATGTACTCTACTCTCCATAGCCTGGGAGTAGGCAGGTGTTTGCTCAAACCCAGTACTTCCCCTGAGGTGCTTCTTTACAGTTATTTGTCTGAAGTAGCAGCTTTATTTCCACAGTTCAGAGAATCTTTCATTGCTACTGTTCATGCTGATTAGTGCAGCTAATTGAAATTCGTGTTAGTGACTTGAGCTTATTTTTCATTTAAAAAAAAAATCCTGTCCTCAGTTCATTAATCAGTTATGTCAATTTAATGTTTTCAGTTTTGAACTCAAAAGCCCCAAAGCTTCTGTAGTGAATTGTAGTCTAACAGCACTTTTGTAGAAAGAAGTTGGTTTTTTCATTTCTGTACTTTGTGGTGTATATTAAAATGAGACCTAGAAAATCTGACAAAATCCTAAGAAACAAACCACCTTAAAACTGAGTTTTGAGCTCCTCAGCTAGAGTTATTGGTAATATAATTAATTCCAAGGTTATATTTCCTTTTTGCTGTATTTTGTTTTAATTAAAAGGAACTGTACAGTAAAAGATACCAGATATATACTGAAGCCTTTTAAATGCTTTAAAGTTTGCCTATTCTCTGTGGAGAACTGACAGTTGCTTGGTCTTAAGTGAATCTGCTCATTCCCTCTGATACATAGATCACAGGCTGGAAGGAACTTTGTGCTGCTTCTAGCAGGGATTCCTTAGAGAACACCTATTTCCAGGCTGGCTGTCACTGCAGTGCACTTACCACAGGGACTGAGTTTATGTGCAGTTTTGTGTTATCAATCTGTTGAGTGAAGCCATCTAGTTATCCAATGTCTTGTATTTCAGCTCAATATAGCATTTTTCGCAAAGTTTGCGATGAATCCCAAATTATGCTCTTGAGGATTGATGGATGTACAGTACAAGCTAAACGATGTCTTATAGTATCAGTGAGATAAGCAGATTAATCTCTAGCCTGACCAAGTAAAACTTACTGAAACTGAGCCTGGTGAACTTAGGTTCAGACCATGCTAGTACCAAGTCACTTTTTTATAAGTTTGAACCATGATGGTTTGCATTATGCAGTCTAAACATATGTTCTTTACTGACTGAGGACAGGGGCAACTGGTAGCCCCAAATAATATCAGAATTTTTCTCAAGGGTATAGTTTTGATTATATTGGTATGGGTCAACAATTCAACCAGATAATTTTAAAGGTTTCTTCCAAACTTGATTCTGTGATTCTATGTGATATCTCTGGTGTCTGACGACCCTGTTTTACGGTGCCTTATTTATCCTGTAGATTTTATGAGATGTGTGAACAGAAAACTGATTGTAGACCATAAGGACCCTTTTGAAATTTCCTACTGTTTGCTTGAATCTAGGTGATCAGGATGGAAAAAGGCAAGAAAAATAAATCTGAAGTTCAAAGTCAAAATCTTTTTACATTTTAGTCATATTCTGAAGTTCTGTGGAAACTCAACATACTGGAAGCAAACTATATAAGCTCCCTTAGGAAAAAACCAAAACCCTCCTGTGTCTGGTTTCTAGGATTTAGACATCTTGTTTTACTCTCTGCTTTTTCTTCCTTAATTGGGTTAAGGTGTCCTTACTAAATCTTCTGTTGAGATTATTTCTATCGTGACAGTGCAGGAAGGCTGTAGATGATGAAACTGCTCCAAGTGCCTTAATCCTGCACTCAGGAGTCATTTATCACAGGGACACTGCTATTAATGTGGGTTCCTGACAAGCAGTAATGAACATTTTATCATTTTTCAGAATCATTTGAGCATACCCTATGAGTATGAGTAAATTAATATTTTCACATTTAAAACACTAAGGTTGTGCTCAGAAATTACAAGACCTAATTAACTGTTTATCTCTGAACTACAATATATTCCTGTAATGAAGAATCCTCTACTGAGTAAATTCCTATGGTTTTTGTAGTTATAGTGGGTATCCATTAGCCTGAAAGGTCAAAACTATATAGACCTTCTGCTTTTTGTCAGGCCTTGTCTGACCTCTCACTGGCCCAGAAAATAAGGCAGTCTGTCTGGGACTGTTTGGGGGGACACCAGTGATTCAGGGCTTTCCGGGGTGGGTGAGCATTCCACACAATTTAGGTGTGTTTTCTGTCTGTGCTCTAGTTGCCTAACCTGATGAATTCCAGGATTGCAACACAACTGGTGTTTAAAAAGATTTAGGAGACTGTCTAGTCCAATCCACTCTGCTCAAATCTGGATAAGCTGCAGCAAGTTGCTCAGACAGATTCTGAGCATCTCCAAGACTGGAGATTCAACAACCTCACTGGGCAACTACCTCCAGAGTTCAATCACAGTAAAGTTTTAAAATGGATTTTCTTGTTTCAATTTGTTTTCTTTTTGCTTTATTGTTCTTTCACTGGATGACACTAAGACAAGGGAAAAGAATGCTGCAACCATATACTTAGCAAGGTTAAACTTGTTATTTTTCAAAACCACACATGTTGCATGTATGCATTGTAATGGTCTCTTACAGAATAAATACTTCCAGTACAGTGCTTTCTGTCTCGTAGGCTCAGCTGACCCTTTTATATCAGTGACACAGTCCTCACCTTCATGATGCAATGCCTCTAATCTGTTAAGGGTTTTGAGTTTTGATTATTACAATGCCTGTGCTATAATGCAGACTAAGGTTTTCATCCACTGCTGTAATGAGGACCATTACTAACTTTTCTAGTGCTGACTCTGGAGGGAGATACTTTTGCATGTCATGAATTTCAGTTCTCATAGTATGGTCCTGTATTGTGAGTCCTTTATAGTTTGCAAGATTGCAATGCTCATATCCAAAGTGCTATGGGTGCAATACTTTTGGGGATTACACATTTTATAAAAATGACAGCCAAAACCTAAAAGCAAACAAAAAACTTGTATCACTGCAGAAAACCTCAGAGATGGACCTAGCAGATCACAAAATGGGTGTGCTGTTGTATTCATGTATTTTGTCCCTGCAATCTAACTTACTGTTTTGGTGCAAGTGAATGCTGTCACATCCAATAACTCTGTAAGAAGAATTAGGATTTAGTATGCTAAAACAACAAAGTATTCTTACTTTTTGAGAAATGCAGTCCATTGCATCTTCTGTTATTCAAACTGCCTTCGTTCAATTTCTCACATTATCGCTGAGGCAACTGCACATAAAAGTACACCCGGGGTATTTCAGATATGGGTGGTGTTTTCAGGACTGGGAGTAGAGATGTGGAGTTGCTGCCATGCCACTGACTACCTGCTGTGAAATCTGGCATGCGTTTGGCTTCGTCCATGGAACTGCTTCTGTAAGAGATGTGCTTCTGAGAATGGTTAGAATGAGCTGCTCCGCCAGGAATGCTGATTTGCCCAGCATAGTGATATACTCCCTAGAAAAGCTTCTTTTGTGTTTAAGAGATGCAGATTAACACAGATAAGAATTTGTAGTAAGCCATCTAATACCAGTTGTCCGTTACTTAAATATTTATCACATGAAAATGCAACATGCTTAGTCAAAATGAAACAGTGTAAAGTAGATGCTCTGTCAAAAGGCTGGATACCATTATGGACCTTTGTATTCTACACATTTAAATTTCAGTCCTACAAAGTTATTGTGTCTTTCTCTGTATGTGCTCTCTTCCCTCCATTCATTGCAACTTCACTAGGTATAAAGGCTATTTATCTTACCTTGAATATTCAAATAGCCTGGTTCCACTCAAGACAAAATAGGTACTCTCTGTGTTCGTATACGTGAGTGCTTGAGCATAAGCTAACAGATTTTAGTGCACTATTTGTATTTCAGTGTTATGAAATGTCCATATTCTTTTAAAAGTATGTTTTGAATGGTATAATGTCATTGTGCAGCAGTGATTACTGAAAGCCTTCAGGACTGCTTTATTTCCATATGCATCGCTCACCATTGGAAGTTTGCTGAGGCTGGTTAGTGAGTGTAAATGTTTGTTAATGAGATTAGCTTACAAATAGCAGCTATGGTTTACTAGAAAATGCTTCTTAAAGCATTGCTTTTTAAATAAAGCTTTTAAAATATCAGCATGAGTGGAGGAAGACTACAAGGATCCATCTTGAATAAGGAAACTGCCAAACATCTGCTATGTCAGGATCCCGGTTTATGATGCTAAGCCATAAACAAAGGACTCTTGGCCACGATTTATGATAATCACTGGCTAGAGCTACCTGCCAGAAATTATGCCTTCAGTAATCCAATTACATGACAGAAGATAAGAATCCATGGTCAGGGCAGTTTCCAGCACACAAAAGGCTTTTTCAATTTTTATAAGGTTTTCTGGGGTTTTTTTAATACCAATAAAAATTATTCATGAAAATCCTAAGTAAATAGCTTTGTGATGGATTGTACCAGTGTGGCTGTATCTGTAATCATAATACTGGGTGTTCTGTAGTAAGGCCTCAAGTCAGTAGAAGATGGAGCTTTCTCCTCATGGAAGGGGACGTGTTGTTGCTTCACTGCTTTACACTGGAAAGACAGAACTCTGGAGTGGAGTTCCTTTTTAGCAGGACTATGTGTAGTTGCACACCTGAGGGGTGTTCTAGTGATGTTTTATATGTATTTTTTGAGCTTAGATTCAAGGCTAACTAGGTCAAAATAATCAGTGAGGGGGTGAATTACCTTTATGCTTAAAGTTTTTCAAAGAGGAGAGAGGTTTTTGCTAGTCTTTCCCAGACATATCCTGCTCCCTGATGCAGGGAGCAGTAGAGTGCATACAAAAGAAATGCTATATATTAATATTGCTTGGTAACCTATTTGCTGTGCTAGAAGTCATCATAGTAAAATCTTTTTGGGATCTTAGTTTTCTGACCCTTAACAGCTGATGTGCTACTTGAAAAAAAGTAAGAATTATAGTTCAAATTCTCATTTCATACAGCTAAAAATATCTCTTAAGGGTTGGGACCTGTCCTCTTGAGAAGATCAGGGAAGCAAGAAAATTAGTTGTTTTAAAGAGAATAATTAAATTCAGAGCTGAAGTTTAATGTTTCTTTTTATCTCATTCTGAGTGTGCAAGCTCTCCCAAAAATGAAGCATTGATGCTTCATGCAGCAGGTCAGAGATTAAAAATACAAATTTATATTCATTCACTGATTTAAAGTGATTAATTTATCTGGTTTTGTGATGTTTCAGTAAATTGCTTTATTAATACATTAAGATTTATTTTTTTCTTATCTAATATAGTCATACTATTTTTGTACAATAAATACTTAGTATGCAATTGTTTTACAGATTAAACACTCCCTATTTTACAATTGCTATTGAACTATGGGTGTTGTGAAGGAGTGAATTTTTTTCTGTATCTTAGATCAATTGATTCATTTGAATTCAGTAATACCTAGACCAACCTCACTAGTTAAAATTGTACTTCTCGTTACACACAGTTGAAGAAAAAGAAAAGAGTAAATGCTAGGGGCAGGGATTTTGCACAGATGGGACCTGGGATGGTATTGGCCCTGTAGGATGTTTTTTATGATCATGTGAATCTGTGTGACCATAATTGTGGTTTCAAATGTCATTGTAAAATGAGAGCTAGCATTTTAGAAAAGAAATTTACTGGTAAAATGTGGTGGATGTCATCCAGAAAAAAAAAAGAAACTTTACAATGTTATTTTTACAAGCACTTTAATAACTTGTGAAGGCTGGATATCCAATGAATGTTTTTTATTGTATTAACAATCCAGATATTTTTAAATAAAACTATAACTATTTTAAGTGTGCATTTAATGATATTTAAGAGAATTAAATTATCTATTTGGGAAAAGACAAACTTCTAAGTTTATTTTAGGATTGCATCAGGTTTCAGTTATGCCACAGCTTTTTATAGCATGACTAGTGCTAATGATCTCATTCTCTTAACCTGATAATAAAAATAATGGAATACCTTGATTAACTTGAATGGCAGCTCATATTGATATGGTGGTTATAATTAACCACACTGCAACAAGTTGCCACCCTGTGCTTTGTCTTACCTTATACAACCAAATAACTAGAATATGATGGACTGATTCAAAACAAACAAACAAATTAATCAGAGAGTATCATAATAGAGCTGAGTATAATTTCTTTAGGAAAAAATCAGCCTTCTTTGTTTTTCAGAACACTTAAAAATAAGTGAGACCAATCCCGTGCAGAGAGCGTGGCCAAAAATACCATCAGTATTTTCACATATCTCTACAGACCATATATAGTGCAGGCAGGAGAGGTGTTGCTGCTTTCAAGGATATCAGAACTCCCCAGAGAGGTAAAAGACTGGAAAAAATTTTCTGTAATGGCAAATTTTAAAAGGAGTAGACTGAGATATGGATAACTCCTTTAAAATAGATAAATAGCTTTAGAGTTCTTAGAGGTTCTTTCTCTTTGGCTGCCTTTAGCTCAGTTTGACATAGGTGGGAAATGTTAGTGTGCTCTTACCAGTTCTTCAGGCTGACTGCTTGCTCTGGCATCTGTTCCCTTCTGTTTCAAGCCCCAACCCAACCCAAACAAACAGGCAAGACTTGTCAGTTTGGTAAGGTACCTGCTTATGTTTCTATATTTGCTGCAAGCTTTGAAATGCTGGAAATGGGTGTGAATGTGAATTTATACAGTTTATTATGGTGGAACCAAATTCTCATTAAAATAAACAAGACACTATGAGAAGGTATTGTTATGGTATTGTTATAATCTTATTTTTATAATGCCTTTCTGCAGTTTCCTTTTTACCATCAGTTCACTGCAGGACAGTGTCATTGAGGAGTGCAGACTCTTCAATAGCTTCTAGTAACTAGCAGAATGAATCTTAACTGCATCATCAGCTGTTTAACTCAGTATAAGTGTCCTTATAGTGATATGTAAATCAGCATGACATTATGAAAGACAAATATGATGGTACCCTCTTAGAGTATGTGGAAAACTTGCAGGAAAGGGTAAATGGAGGCACTGATTACTCCTGATGAAAGAGGAAATTTGTGAGATCTCAATGATAAGCATGAGTTAATACAATTCAGAAGTGCATGGAACTTGAGGCTACTAAAACTAGTGCAAGACTTGCAGAAATTCAGAATAGGTTCCTTTGAGTTCAGCATATCAAACACTGACTTCTCATCATACAGTTTTCCATACACTGAGCTAGCTACTTACAGAGTTAGGGCTCCTACCTACCACTTAACCAAATGTTAGTGCTAATTCTGGCATCTCCTGTAGGTGGGAGCCCAGGCAGCAGAAGAGGCTGAGTTGTTTTTCTGTTCTCTTCTAAAGTATGCTCTTAGCAAGCCAGTCTTTCAACAGACTATATATAAAGAAGCTGATGAGTCTCAGAAATGTATATATCACTCTGTTTATAGACCTTCAATGGATGCTAATTCATTGACAAAGTGTGAAAGTGTAACTTTTCAGCTAAAAAGACTAGGTGTCAGCTCATTCCTTTGGAATGTACAGTATGTGATTATATAACTTCCTGGACTGGTGACATCACTGATGACCAACCAAAAAGACTATACTTCTGACCATGATTTCTATTTGTAATATCCTAAATATCAAAGATTAGATTAACTATTTGGCTTAGCACTTTTTGGGTAGAATTATAAACAAAACTGCTTTAATATTTTTGAATATGTCTGATTCTGCCAACCAAAAATGGTATAAAGTTTTGAAACTAAGTTCTGACTGCACTGGACTTTCAGGAGGGAAAAGTAGGAATCTGTTCAAAGAAGTAGCTATTCCCTAGAGTCTGAGTGCTTGACAGCAGGGACATGTTTTAGCTCAGCTGATGTAATGGACACATATTCCTCAGGATGTGGCCAGTAATGAATGGATGTTGTTCATAAGTAGCTAGTGTTCTAAAATAACATCAAGCTGCAGCAAGTGATAAGAAAATAAATTGTTTAGTTAAGTTAGCCCTTTTAGAAGATAGGAATTTTACTTTAGACTTCCTTTGGCTTCCCTGGAAATTCCTTATATTTATCACTAGATTTAATGCTACTGTCATTAAAACACTAGAGCTTTGCATTTGATCAGACCACAGTAAAAGATTTAGAGTTCCTTACAAAGAAGGCATACAGTATCACTCAGATTTTATTTCCTCATCGTAGAATGCCTGTTGTAGTCCTAAAGACAAGAAACTAACTCTGAATATTTCCCAGCTTTCAGTGGAAGTGTTGGAAGGACAGCTTGGTGCTAGGTTTTTGGCTCTTAGCAGTGTTCTCAAAGTGTACATTGCTGCAGTGTAAGTCTTCAATTTCACAAAGCAGATGCTTGTAGGCAGGCTTGGCCACTGGGGCGCTGCTGGTGGTTCCAAGGGCACAATTGTGTTATTGGTGGAATATGAAAGAGAGAGATGGGATGGCTGTACCCACACTACCTACATTTTGGGCAAGATGTGATGTTAGCTGTTACTCTTCAGTAATAAGGAGCAAAGAGCTCATGTTAGGAAATACTGAAGTCACTGAAAAGTGACTTCCCTGGCCTTCCTATGAGTGCCAAGTGAAAAGATTTATCTCTTTCCAGCATGATTTATCTTATTGTTTGCTGTGAGGTCTTTCTCCTGTCATTTATCTGTCCTAAGGGGTAGGATATGGCTAATCCATAGACAACAAACCATTTTGATGTGGCTTTATCCAAAACAATTTACATGCTTCAGGGTAGTCATGAAAGCTCCCTGATAATTCACTGTGGTGCAATTGTGTAGAGCATTCCCTGGCAAAGGCAGCTCACTCTCTTGTAAACTTGTTTTCAAATGCTGCACAGGAGAGAAGTGCAAGTTCCCTGTTTTTTGAAAATTGTCTTGCATCAGTATGGAACAGTAGGCTGAGTTTTATTTGGAGCCTGGGAATACACATACACCCACTCAGTACTCCCTTGAAAGGTGTTAGCTGTGCAGAATTAGAATAACTGCTCAGTTCAGAGCTGTTATCAGTAATTCAATTGTAGCTCCTAATTACGACTAACAGTTTTTATCCAGAGCTATGAAAGTTCACACAGCTACTCTTGTTGAACAGAGTTCACACTTCTGTTTCTCAAAGAACACAAATTCTTGAGAAAATATCTTAATAATAAATATCCTTTATGAAAATATTTAATTTTTTAATTATTTTTATATTTATTTAATAAAATTAAATAAATATATTTATTTTAATTTTTATTTAATATTTATTTTTTATACTTTCATCAGATATGACAATCCTTGTAAATCACTGTCAATTCTGTCTATCACTTCACTTATTCCTGCTGCTGTCTCTGATTAATAAAGGTATATAAATATAAGGGCAAATATAAAAAATGAGAGAAGAATCCTGAAAATCATTACTTGTTCCACATAATTTTGTTTTCACATGCTACCCTTTAGTGACACATGTAATTTCACCTGTTCATTTACCAACAGAGGGTACATTAGAAAATAAAATGTCTGTGAAGCAGTAAAGGAGTTTACTCCTTAAAATTTACCAATGTGATTTCTGAATGTTCTATTGGATTTTCTTGGAACTTTTTAAAAAATAATTTTTATTACTGTTCAGGAAATCCAATTTCTAGATCTTAAGAAATGTAATGAAAAATTTTAGAAAGGAAAAAGAAACCAAAACAAAAAGAGTCCAAACCAAGCCTTACCAAGGAAAGTGTATTATTTACCAAGGTGTACCCTTTAAAGATGTTGGAGCTTGAAATTTTTATTATAGTAGGAAAACTTAGTTAAATTAAGGATCCGATAACAATGCACAGCTTTGGAATCTTTTTTTTTTTATTTTCCCCTCAAATCTCTGCCTAAATTCTAAATCTGAAAGAAGGAAGTCTTCAGCTTTATACAGTGAACCTCTACCTCCTTCAGGCTCTTGGAAATTGCTTTTCTCATTGTGAAATAAGTCACCATAGTATAACTTTGAATATTCTCTCTGCTGTGAATCATGCTTTTCAGATCCTTTTAGTAACAAAGAATTCTTTTTCTTTCAATAAAAATAATTGATTCCACCTACATTTTCTTTGGGGACTCCGTGATTACTGTCAGAACAGAAACCTCAACTGTACCTCAAGGTATACCTCAAATACTTGTTTAAAAAAACCCTCTGTTAGTAATTAGCTGTAAGAGCAGAAGCACTGAAAACCAACTGGCTGTGAAAGATGTTTTTCATTGCAATCTACAAAACTATACTGAATGGATGAAACTGAATTTTGTTGTGTTTTTTTTTTGCATGTTGTAAGACTGACTCACTGCCACTTCTTTTCTTAATACTACAGGTCTTAAAAGGAATTGTCTGACCACAAAGTGTGTAAAATGAAAACTGAAATTTGTCCTTAATCAAATCCCAGGACTCATTCCATAAGGAATAAAATTTTCATTGTTTGTTAATTTAATTTTCTAATATATTTGCATCCTTCGAAATTCATAGTATTAATTATTAAGTCTTATTTCTCCAGTTGTGTATTAAGTTGTTCTTAGCAAGAATACTACGTGTTGAAAAACTATTCAACTTCCACCACTATCTCTTTATTCTGACAGAGCCATGGCCACTCTGCACCAAAAACATCACATGATGTTTTCTAAAAGCAGGGGAGTTTTTTACTTTTTCTAAATTCTTGTAGCTTGTTTTCCATGGTTGTAACTACATCTTTAAATTTGTAAATAAGTTCTGGATGAACTCAGACAAATAATGGAAGCTTACATGTCAGCATAGTTGTTCTGTAAAAGCACATTAACCAGATATGTAATCTGTCTGGAGCAATTTAGTAGATTAGGATTTAATAAGTGGGAAGAGAATGATAAATCTGGATAGGAAATGTGCATCCTGCACTGCTTTCTTCAAGAGTGGCCCTGGCTGTGGTCCTCAGCCTTTGGGGCTCTCGTGGCCCAACAGTAAATGGCCGCAACTGTAAAGCTGTGGTTCAGGTCCTAAGGCTGTGATATAGCAAAGGTACTGCTAACTTGGTAATTACTGTGCCTTTGCAGGGAAAAAGGGGCAGTGTGACAAAGTAATGTCATGTGATTTGTTGCTGCCATTTACAGAAGACTCAGTATTTGGGATTGGACCTGGCTGCCAAATTTGGGATGAACAGTTACTGTACAATGCCTCTCTCCTTCCCCCTTCTGGAATGCTGACAAAAGTTGGACAAAATAAATGTTTTCTGTTTTCTGTGTATGGATAAAGGACTTGCACAGGCTAGACGTGGACAGAGAGCATGCCCTGCCTTTTTCTTCTGTATCCCTGAACTTAGAGCCAGAACCTAGTAGTGTGAGGGTTTGCACAGTGGAATTGGAGCTAGGATTGCGCCTTACAGTCAATTGAGCAAATGCAAGTCAGTTATGTGCTCCTAACTGGGAAATGGAATTCTGTTTCATTTTGGACAGGTACACTAGAAATACCAGTTCTGTCTCCTAACATTTTCAAAACTCTAGGCTGTTGTTTCACTTAGAAGCTTGAACATTTCCTCAATTATGACCTTGGCCAATGAAAAAAAAGCCCCAGCTTGGTACTCATAAATGTAATAGTGTATTCAGAGTTTCTCTATTTTTAATATATGCCACTTGAGAACAAGAAAGTGATAAGTCATTAAGTTTTCTGACAACGCATTAAAAAGGAGGAATGTATTTGGAATTCTTCACACCAAAATGCAGTAAGATTTTTCCTGTCTGTTCCTGACTATTTTCTTTAGTCATGTTGAATATAAAGTCAAGTTTATTGACTGTATATCAAAGTTTGCAAGCGGGAAGTTAAAATTCAAAAAGCTGCCACTGGAAGAAATGATGGGTTTAGAGAAAAGCAACTGGGCCAATTGATTAAGGCCTTGTCCAGGACTAAAGGCAGTGACAGTGAAAATCAGGTATCCCACCATGTGGAGTGATGGAGGAGCCTGAGGTTGGCGCTGGTGTGATGTCAGATCACAGGGTATGTCTGGGAAGCTGGAGAGAAAAATGGTGAAAAAAGCAGGAAGGTAAAATTTCTTGATGTTGTAGACATTGCCCATTAGATGATTTGGGGCAAGTTGCTTGTCTATGCTTGCTTACCTACCTCAAAATTAGCAGTATTTTTATCTTTGAAGAGCTTCTCAATTGTTCTAACATTGTTCAGATTTCCTTCAGGCGCTTTGAAGTCATTGAAAATCTTTAGCTCTAGAAAGAGATGTTTTAATATTAGCTGGGTAAACACAAAAAAAGGTTGAATGAATGTTGAGTTCCAGACACTGACAGCTATAAGTATGTTGTAGGTACATACATTTGCACATCTAGTGGAACCCTTACAAAGGATTGGTAAACTGAGTATAACTAAGATTAGTCTGACTTGGGTGAATTGCATGAACAACAGCTGGCTTTATAATTCCAGAGATGTTTTAGAAACCTTGTACCCTCATCCTGGTTGCCATCACTGAATTTTAAGTCAGGTTTTTCTAATAATTTTGGGCACTGAGACATCTTTCTATTCCTAAATAAAAGATTATCCTTCACAAAGAATACCAGAATTTTCATATTTCTTGTCCTGGCTTTTCACTCCTCAAGGAGAGAAGATGTAATAACATCCTCCTTGTTCAGATACAATCAGCAAAAAACAGATGAAAACATTACATTTACAGTGAGTTATGAGTAAAGTAATAGGCCTGTCACAAAATAGTAGTGTCATGCTGGGCCATTGCTCTGTGGCCAGTCAGAAAGATTTGTTAATCCTTCTTCTTTTAAGCTTTAGTGTTGTTGCACTGGAATTACTCTACCTGATAAGCATGAGAGACCTGCAGCTTGCACTAAGCAAATTACTGTCAGCTAGAGGTGGTCAGTTATAAATTAAAAGCAGGATAGGGTTTTTTCAGTTTGCTTGTTGCAGTTATTGACACTTTTGCTTCAAAATGCTTTTGGATTGATTCACAAATATCCTTGTGTCTCTGCTGAGGAGAGCTAAGAAAAGTTTTGGTGTTTCCCTTGGGAAGTATCATGTTGCAAAGTACTGCTTACTAACTTCTGCAAAACCAGGAGCCAGGGTTTGGTGTGCTGTGTGAAGCTTGAACAGCACAATTCTGCAGTGTTCTTGGGCAAGAAAGGAAGGAAAGCTGACAACTGCTATGCACCAGGACTACCAGTCTGCATAACTATCTTTCTCCCTGTTTTGCTAGTCTAAGTTCTTACTAATCAAAACTATCATTATCTGGAGAGCCCAAGTGATCAATTTCTTTCCCTATCAAAATTCATTTTTAGAACTGTGACCCTGAAACATTTGAGGAAATCAGAAATTTTCCCCAGAAAATTTTCCCAGAACTGTTGCTTTGGCATGAAATTTTGTGGTATTACTTAAAGAATGTCAGAGAATGGAAATGCCCAGATGGGTGTTATGATCCCCTGGATGTAGTATTCCTCAGCATCAAGAAGAGTGGTGGTGTCAGGTTTCTCCACTGCAGTCTCTCAGCATTGACTGCTGAATGTATGTACCTGTAGGCAAAAGGTGGTGGCTGCTGCAGAACTGCATAGCATAACTGTAAATGAACTCTTTTTACTTCAAAAAAATTAAGTTTATACATAACCTTAATTATGTCCTGATAATCACTACAAAGCAAGGGCTTTTTGCTATTTTAACATATACAGCTAGAATTGCATACAGTGAAGTGTCACTGAATTTGTTACACTTTCATTTAGGGATTTTGTTTAGAAAAGCAAACTTGTTACGTAGGAGTGCATGGGCATATGGATTTGTTCCATTCTCATGGTTCTGAGACTAAAATTTGAGGCAATGCTTCTTGGAAATGAGCTGCCTCATCCCTGTAAACTCCACTCCCTGAAAAGTAAGAGGATCTCAGTGGTGGAACTTTCATTTCACTTAATGCTCAGTAAACTTCTCCAGGGACATACTAAATAACAAACAATGTTTTTCTTGGAGCACTGAGTGTCCCATTAACAAATCAGTTATCAAACAATATGTATCAAGTCTCTGGTTGAATTTTTCAGCAACAACAATAATTGTAATATGGTATGATAATTTTCAACTTTTAAAGGGGTATTTCCTGAGACTCTGAGACAAAATTCCCTAATTTTTGAGGTACTGTATATTTTTAAATGACCCAATCTAGTCTTTATTTTTCATATATCTTGACATAGCTGTCTTTCTTACACCTTTTATGTGCAGTTTTTGTTCAAAATGGTGTCAATGTATCAAATAAATTAAATTGCATGTCCTGTAGAAACTGAAGACTTTCAGAGGGAGTTCAAAACTGAGTTGGAATTTTGTGATATAGTTGTTCTTTTTAGCTCTTCAAATGCTGAGAACCTCATACTGCCAAATCACCTATTAAGTGCTTAAACAGGAGCTTTTATCAAGGTTTTTCAGCATTACAGCTATCTAGCATTACACTATCTAGTGCCTTACCATTTACCTATTTTAAAAAGACATCTGCTGTGCTGTGTTGTTGAACGTTGCCAGGTTTGATTGCTAGCCAGAGCCTGTTTGTCCTTTAGTCACTGACAAATTCGTGACTGTGTTCCAGAGATGTGACAGATAATCAGCTGCCTTACAGTGTCGGTAAAAGGTAACCCTGACCTTTCCTACAAATAATTAGTGTCAATTATAGTCCCCACCTACATCCTTTTCACCACTGTGGTGGAAAAAAAATCAGACTTTGTTCCTTTTTTTGTTCTAAGAACAAAACTAAATTTTAGCGATCCAGTGCCAGAATTTTCTGCATAATTTGAATATTGAAATATATCAGTCTGGGAAACTACTGTACATTTTGTTTGGTTATGTATTCTACCTCTTGTATGGATGTTAGGATACTGATTTCTAAAAAGATAAGGTACTTGAAAGAAATTCCAGATGAGGAACAAATCAACTGAAGTGATCTTGGGTAGATGTTGACTTTACCTGTTGATTATTGGCAGAACACTTGAAAATTTTTATTACACCAAACCAAGTACTTGAAAATAGTACCCTGAACTCATTTCATTTCATAGACATTAACTTGGTAGCTCTGAAGATCCCAAGAGTGCTGTTAACACCCTTCTGAAACTTTGCTTCAGACTGATCTTTCCATGACGTTCCTGGTTTCTGATAAGCAAGAATGCCTTTGTGCTCCTGCTCCTGAAAAGTCAGTCACAAAGGGTAGGGGCCTGGCACTAGGGACTCGGAATTCCTTTGGTGCGTGTCCCTGGACATGTGTGATGATGAAACTGCATGCAGCCATGCTATTTGGCTTGAAATTGGATTTTGCTTTCCAAGTAACTTTTATGTGGCTGAAAATTCTGAAGCTGTGCTATATGTCAGATGTAGCCTGACATAGTATAGAAATATACAGTTCATAAGGCTTTTCTGCCTCTGATGCACAAGCCATTTATTGAGCATAGACAGCACTTAAATTAGAGGTTCATGCTATTGCATTTCTCAGAAGTGGTGATAAATGGAAGAATTGTATACAGGGGTTTCCTCTTCCAGGGGTTTTATGCCTTTTGTTAGTATTTGCTGCAAAAAAAGTCCAATAAAGGCCTTGATCCAGCAGAATTACAGCACCTTTATTACCAAGCATTTTTCCACTACTACATATTATTTCTAGAACTGACATTGTCTTCCTTTGTCTTCCCTAAGCTCAAAAAGTATAAATTCTCTTATTTGCTTGTATTTTTTAATGAAAAGGGTAAATATATCAATGCCATCAACTGCATGGGCAAGAAGATATAAAAACATAAGCATTGCAAACCAGTTGAGTAATCTGATTCAGGTTAGTGCAATGTATGTTTCTCCTTATCTACTTAATCCTGGCTTTCCTTGGAGTCACATAGGTCATTTATTCTGACTAATGAAGGAAATAACATTGGACATCACCTTTGACAGTGAATGCTGAGTGCCCCAGGCACAACTGCATTAACTGGGAGTGTATTGCTCATCTTGGTTTTAGCCTGCTGAAGAGTTGGAAGATAGGCTGTCAAGTACCAGGGGTGTTTCAGTGTGCTGTTTTTATTATTTCACTCTTATTTTATCTGTAGGGTAGTTTCATTGGATCTTGACTCCCTTAAAAAGTGATACTTCTTGTTATAAAATGTGTCATTTTCATCAGTCCAAACCTCAGATTATCATGGGTGGGCAGTATCTGCTTTTAATCTGTATGTGATGCTGTCCTTTAAAATCCTCACCCTGTTTTTTCCCTGCTTTCAAGTATATTAGTTGCTATGGAAACAACATCAGTGTTGTGAGCTTCTAAATCTTGAATACATTTGAGTCTCTTGTTTTCTTTCCTCTTGTTTATATACAGTGGTTCTTTCCCTCCCACTATAAATCTGCAGTTTATTTCAGAAAGTGATGCTGACCAAACTCTCATCTGCTGCTTCCCTAAAGTTAAATGCTGGGAGTCTGTAGTATCCAACCATTCTTATATCAGAGATTCTGATACTACTTTTTGTGTTTCTGCTGATCTGAGTCTGATTCTATTTGGAGAAATCAAAGATCTAAATTTTTGTGCCGGAGAATAATAAATATCTATAGTAATTGAAAAACAAAAACTTAGACAATTGGTTTTTCTTTTATCACAGAATGGTTGAGGTTGGAAGGGAGAATCTGGAGATTCTCTGATCCAACCCCCCTGCTTTAGCAAGACCATCTAGAGTCAGTTGTCCAGGATGTAATCCAGAAGGCTTTTGAATTTCTTCTATAACAGAAATGCAACACCCACTGGACAACCTGTGGCAGTTCCCACTCACCCTCACATTAAAAAAGTGTTTTCTAATGTTCAGAGAGACTTTTCCATGTTTCAGTTTGTGCCTGTTGTCTCTGATCCTGGATACTACTGCATGCAGTAGTCCTTAACTCTGGAGTTAAAGGCTTTTTGCACAGGGAAGCCCAGAACCAGACACAGTTCTGCAGCTCTGAAGGGCTGGTCTCACCAGCACTGTGGAGAAGGATCACATTCCTATTTGGATATTTCACCTTTCCTCACTGTAGTGTGAAGTCTAGATTAAGTTTCTATGATAAACTCTTAATGTAAGTGAGGTACCTGATGGAAAACTGGCAGCAGACTTTTTAATATAGTCATGTTTTGTAACTTTATACTATTGCTTGAACAGTGCTCAAGACCAAAACTTAAGACAGAATTGAAAGTCAGTTCAGGCTAAAAGGAAGTGAGTGTTAAATTAAGTTTAAGAAGCCAATCCATGGCCACACCAAATGAGAAGGCAATTGTAATCTAGAAGTACTGTAACAAAAAAAGCTGATTCACTTCCTAGAATAAAGGATATATCTGGCAGGTGGTCTGCTAAAGTTCCTAATGTTTTATCCTCTAGAGAAAAAAAATAAGCTACCAAAAAAGTACAATTGTTAACCTCTAAGTGGAGGTAGATGCTGCTATTTGTTTAAGCAATTCTGGAATGCTTTGGCATTGTTTCACTTCCTAGCACAAAAGAAGAAATGACCTCTTCACAAAAAGAATGCAGTGGATAAGCTGGTTGCTACCTTATCAACTCTGCTATTGTAGTTATGCCAGCCAGACATGTTAGCGTGACTTAGACATACCCTGCTATGGCATTTACACTTTGTCAGAAGTGTTTTGAGATTGATTTGTGACCTCATCTGGCATAGAGAGATGCTGCCAAGTTCTCAGAATTGATAAAATTTAAGTCCCCTTTCCAAGTTTATTTAAAATTTCCTGTCTTCAAAGAACTTGGAAAAATATGGGGTTTGCTACCTTTATCATACTTCTTTGCTCTGATGTTCCCATTCATCTGCATCTTATTGCTTCTAACAAATGATAATCTGAAATACCACAGCTCCTGGCATTTCTTTCTGATACTTTTGAGCTTAGGTTTTAAATAGTAAATTTTCCAGGGGGAAATGCGAAGGTAAGAAAATGCTGAATTCAAGGTGTGTGGAGTCTAACTGTAATGAAGGGCAGATCTTAAAATATTCTCTGGTTAGGTCTGAGCAGAGTCAGAGACAGATTGGACTAGCCCAACATGCTCTCTATCACATAATAAGCCAATCTAATCAGGCAAGAACAACTCTTTTGAGATGAGAGCCACAAGTATGGTCATGTCTAGGGAAGTGCTCTCTATTTTTAGTAAGCTGATTCTCAGCATTGTGCAATGTTGAAAGTAATGGGTGGGGGAGCTGGAAAGAGATCATTTGGGGTTGATTTTTTTACTTAATTTCTTCTTTGGTTTTCCTCTGCCAGATGGAATGAAATTAGATTAGTCAGAGGTATATTAAGAAGAATACTTACTTTTTGCTGGGTAGCAGTGCAAGGGGTAGAAAAATACCACAAAATGCAGGTGACTGAAAGAGATTGAGGCTATAGGGGGAAAAAGAATATAGATATGGACAAACAAATCTTTTTTAAAAAAAGCGTAACCACCCCTATCCTAATTATTAGCAATGACTCAGCTATCTCTAGATAGCTCAAGTTGTACAGAAATAGAACAGTTTGAATTGATTCTTGTTGGTTTAGGTCTTTGTGCCAAATAGACCTGAGGTAGGATTCATGAGGAGGTCTAGGTCAGTTGTAAAAGCCTCTTGCAAAGCATTTTCAAGAATTGTGGGCAGCATGTGAAAATCAATGTTCCTGCCCCATTTTTTCACTGACAAAGTCTTCTTCCTGCCATTTTTTTCCATTTCTCACAACTGATATTGTAGTTGGATTAGATGCTAAGAATTTTTTCTCAAAATGGAGGGGAGGAATGCATACTCCTGTTGGAGTATGAAAGAACAGCCCATGAAGTGATATGAAGCAATCTTTGGAAATGAAGGGACAGCAAATTGGGAATACCAGGGCCTGAGGCTTTCTGGCAGCTGCTCTCAAGGAGTTAAAAGCAGAGGCAGTGATTTAAGGAAGAGGAAATTATGCCAGTGGAGAAGATGCAGTTCAGGAGGACAGTGGAAATAGCCCTGGGATGTGGCTTCAGGTTTGAGGGAAGGAGAAGGTGATGAAGGATAACAATAAGGGGCAGGTAAAAGTTTCAGATTTATGTACCAAAAATGGAGGAAAGAGGAGGCTTGGAGACTGATAGCTTATCTTCCTAAATATCGAAAAGTGATGTTTGAGAAATACTCACAAATTTTCAGCATAGAGGAGTTGGCTGTTGGTGTCTAAGCAGGGGGAATAACCTTTGTCCTGGATGTTTGTTCATTGTGCTTTCTCTATAAATTCAATATGTGAGGAACCTCTTATTGAGAAGTTAATAAAATTTTCACTTAAGAATTCTGTTTGCCCTACTCTTGGAGAAAAGATGAGAAAACACTTCCTTTTCATTATGTAGCTATCAATCTCAAGTTTATACTTCTCTACACAAGTAGAATGTGCAATTAGACTTCAAAATATATGCTGCCAAGTTTGGTTTTCCAATAGAGTGGGAAGCATAAAATTTCTAGCACTGTCAGCAATTCAGACCTCTGCACTGAGTCTGGAATTTGATGTTCACAGGAACTCAGTCTTGTAGGGTTCTCCAGTTCATAACAGAGGCAAAACTTGCTTTTTTTGGTTCTGGAAACTAGGTGGCCTGGGGTGCTCCTCATGACTTCATCTGAACTCTTGCTTAGGGCTATGAATTAATGTAGTTATTAAATGGAACTGTTAGCACGTGACACAATCAGGACTGGAAATCTTTCAAGTACAAATTGACCAGATAAACTATTAATTGTCTTGACAATATCCTTGGCATTTTCTGAAAGCACAGTGCATTTCAGCAGCAGTTTCTGATTTTTTGTTTTGCTTTAGGTCACAGTTGACCTCCTGGTGCTCTTTCCAAAATTCTGAGGATGACTTTCAGACACTTCCTTTCTGTGTGTTAGTTTTGCTTTGAAGGCTCGATGTTTCCTCTTAAAACTGCACGTTTAAGCATTCATTTTTGGGAGCACATTGGATATTAAGTCCTTTTGAGCTCAGGTTCACATTTCTTCTCTCAAATACCGTTCACATTTCTTCTCTCAAATACCATCTTAAAAATCTGAAAATGGAATATTTATCCATACTATAGTTCTCCTGATTTAAAATCTGCTCAATATCATAAAAATTGAGGTGTTTTCTTGGTATAAGCGAAAACAAAGTTATATATGTGTTATAGTGTGTGTGTATATATATATATATGTGTATAGCTTTTTAACTTATATAATGCATTAAATAATCCAATTTCATAGCCAAGCAAACAGAAAGAAAAATAAGTGTCTATTTTGGATTCTTTTTATCTTACTTAAAATGCAGCAGAAATTAATCCAAAACTGTACATCCAAACAGCTAAAAAGCACTTTAATTTAATTTTTGTAATATTTTGTATTTGAGGCAGTTATACTTTCACTGTTGCCTTTTTACTAAATTACATCAGAAAGCAAAATACTAAATGTAGGATAGGAAATAGTGTGGAAATTGCTCCAGGAATTCACTAGTATTTTTAACCTTGGTGTAAAACATGAGGGAACTAGTCTTATTAGGTTAAGACTCTTTCATCTCTAATTAATTACAAAAGGGCTTCAGGGTTTTCTTTTAAAATTTTTAAATATTTGCTTTTAAGAAAATCAAAGTTAGTTCTCTCTTCTCTGCTTTTTCTATGGCTGTACTCATGTGGTGAAGAATGTGTCTTAAAGGGCAACTGTGAATAAAAGAATATATTTCCTGTGATAAGAATTTCCCAAATAGACTCAGGAAAATGTTTCTGCAATGCTCTTGTGATTGTTTTATTTAAATGCATGACACAACTTAAATACTCAAATCAACTCATTGCTCTATTCAATCTAGATAGAATTCTCTGTCAGCATCTTTGCCAAGTATGTCACTGAATCCACAGTACAGAAAAATTCATCAGAGTTGTTATTGGTGAGAACCTGAAAAGGCAAAGCCAATAACTGGAGTTGCACTCAGTGCTCAGTAGCTGGAGAAGCTGCAAACAAGTTTGACCGTGGATAAAATGAACTCTTTTTGTTCTGAATTCCAGTTTACTCGTCTACAGGTTGTGTCTCAGGCAGTTAATTATAGCCATGTCTTGGGAATTGACTATCAGTGCTTTTTTTCATAGGCTTGTCTTCACCTGGTACCTTGGAAAAACAATGTTAACCACCCTGTACTTCAGCACACCCACCTACAGGTATTCACTGTTTTATTTGCTGCTTTGCATTCAAGCAAGCTGACCAAACAGTATTAGAAAAACAAAAACCAGTCTCTTTAATTTTGAGAACTTTGATAGATGATGATTGCTTTGTGATTATAACAGTCCGATTTGCCTTTATAAGTCTTTCTCATTTCAATATACCATCAAGTGATTACAGAATTGAATGAGGGTCAGAAAGATGGGTAATTGTTAATGATATTCAGGATGGCTGAACACTAGGTGTTTTCCATAGGAATAATTTCAATGCCATGCAATAAATGAAATGCTGATTTTAATATAGTAATTGCTTCTTAACTTAGGATCTACTCTTTTGATATTTCCTGTCCAAGAGTGACAATACCTTTTAATATGTTACTGTTCATGCTTTTAAAACAGTGTTAGAATGCAAATTAATTATTCATAAACCAATGAATTTTAATGAATTGTATGCAAATCACAGTTCTTGAGTTGATTTAGGAATTAAATGTTGCCTTGACTGAGGTATATGTTTTATATTATATGGAGCTGGTTGAGACAGCTGCCAACCAGTTTGTGAAGGAAAATAGCAGGACAGGCTAAACTACAGTGGTGAATGATCTGCTGATACAAGTATTTAGAGATAAGGTTGAGAATAATGTTACTTCTGTCCCAAAACTGAAAACTTTTAGCAATGTTCTGGTGAAGAATTGGTGAATACTAGTTTTCTTTCAGCTCTGATTGCTCTGGTATGAGCAACTGTTCTCCAGGTACCAGAGGTGAGATCAGGAAGCTCATTTGAATTAACGTGGGAGTAGGATTTGAGCAAAGATACCAAATGATGTGTTCTATTTTCAGCTCTGTTCTAATACAGCAGGCAAGTGGTTATCTTTAAGCACTTAAATATTCATTGTAGGGTCAGTATGACACTATGCCTTGCACTTGCATTTTTATGTAAGGGGAGCCTGCTAGCAGCCCCAGTTTCAGCTGCCTGGTTCTGGAGCTTTCCTAGAAGCACAGATAACAGTGTAACTGAGCTTGGGGGGAGGACTACCAGAGGTTATTCAGTCTCACAGCTTCACTGTGGGTCCAGTTCACATCCTTCGCCGTCATGGTTTTAGTGGGTTTTGCCAGAAGAAATTTTAGGACTGTGCAGAGCATGCATCAGAAACTGTTTCAAGGACTTCTGTGGAGCTTTTAGGTAAACTCAGGTTAGCTTCTCACAATTGTGCTTTAATTGTTTGCTGAATTGGAGCCATAATCTGCACTTGGGATAAGCCTCTTCTAATTTCTGCCTAATCACTTATGAAACTGCAGAGAAGGAAAGGTTGCAGGTACTTGTATATTGTTAAGTCCTATGAGACACTGCAGGAAAAAGCTCCATCAGCCTTTTCTGGATAAAAGTATGCCTGCATTACAGACAGAGTTCTAGACCCCTAAATATTGAATTATGAACTTGAAATCTTAAAACACATTTTTATTTAAAAAAATCAAACACATTTTAATGGATATACTTCTACTGAACTTTCAGATGCCTGCATATGTTTAGATACAGGGATATGGAAAAACAACCTGAAACCTTTCCAAGTTGTAACATATTGTTTAAAAACTCATGGCCTCTATGTTTCCAAAAGCTATTTTAGCCTGTTGGAGTGTATTGTGATAGAAACTGCACTTAGTGCAATAAAGTGATAGAAAACCTGTTTGTGTCTTCCCTTACTGCAGAGCATTTTTCATCTTTTTTTAAGTCAGCCACTGTATCAGTGCATTAAAAAGAAAGATGGATGTGCAGTCTGTCTCATGTTGCTTATTAACAAAAAAAGTTAGTGAACCAATCATGGTGAAACAGTGCTCTTGTAATGCAGGCTGGTTTTGTTTTAATACTTAGTATGTAAATAATTACTCCAGTAGTTTAATGTTTTCCAAGCAAAAGCTTCAGAATTTGGATACCTAATCAGCAGACATCCCTTTTTGATCAAAAATGAGTGTTGAACAGTAGTCATGGCACCAAAAGTATGTTTGAGTTTGAGTCACAGGAGCAGGGAATACTTTCACTGCATTCTAGAACAGACTCTTAGCCTCAGCTGCAGTTTGAGAGATGTGGACATCCACCCATCTTTTTTAAGAAGGCTAAAAGACAAAGAAACAAGACTAAATTAGCATTTGTGTAGAAGCACCTGTATAAATATACTGGAATGTTTCAGCTCCAACACCTCAGAATTCTAAACAGAATTTACTTACTTGTTTCCTTGTAAGCCCTTCCCAGGTCACTTTCACAGAGCTCAGTACTCACTTTCAGAGTAATTTACACAAGGAAAAGAGGGTGAAGATGCTGAAGGAAGAAATGTGTAAAATCCACTCAAGTGGACTTTAGTTCTCTGCCCAGGACTCCGCAGTGACACCACTGTCCATGGATCCTGAGAGCAGCAAATTCACTTGGAGCGGTGGAGCAGCAGAGCTTTGTCTACAAGTTGTACTCAGAGGCAAAAAATCTGCTGTAGCCCTAGAAAAGTAAAGCTGGACAAGGAAATGCAATTATTTCATATATGTATTAAGTCAATCCCTGCTAACAACTGGGAAGTTCTGACCAATACTCATTACTCTTGGGTATGAAATGCAGTATCCTTGCTTAGATACATTTAATGCTTCTAAATGACTTTTTGAGAACTTTAGGCTGATGGATGTTGCTTGCGCTCTCTATCTTATATTCCTGACTCTTTAGGCAGTTGAGATAAATGCTCATGACAGGTCTTGAAGAGCAGAATTTTTTATGAGCAGTTTTAAATTCTTTGCAAATATCTCATTTTCTTCCTACTTCTAACTGAAAGGAAAAAAAACCCCAAACAACGTGTTATTCTAAATAGAATAAAATTGCGTGGTAATTTCAATGTGCAACCTTTGAAAGTTGTGTAAAAAGCAGCAACCTTTAACCTTTAAGAATTGTGATGTCAGGGGTTAGGTTATTGTGAATGAATGGGGACTTAGGCTTTACTGTTGAAAAACCAGCTGACTATTGTATAATGGCTATCCCTACTGTCTATTTCCTAGGTAAGGACGATTATTTACCCTGAGTGCTTACACAGTTCCCTGTCAAGCTGGGCGCAGAGAGGCGCTTGCCCGGCCGCGTTGGCGCGGTGCTTTGCAGCCCGGGGCGCGGGGCTCGGAGCGCTGCCCGGTGCCCGCTCGGTGCGGGCGCTCCGCGGGCGCGGTGCCGGGCGCCGGGGCGGGCCGGGCCGCTGTTGGCTGTTGCCATGGCTCCGGCAAGCCGGGGGAGCCCAATGAGCGCTTTGCGGCGGTGCCGAGGGGACCAGCCATTTTGCTTATGGGAAACAATGTGACATATTCTGCTGTGCTATACCGGGGAATAAACAACAATCCCGTCGGGGGACGCAGAAGAAGCGGGCATATTAGTGAGTAATGCGGGCGGCGGAGCGGGCTCGCCAGCTGCCATTTTGACAGGCTGCCGCTCCCGCCGCTGCTCGGGGGAGGCGGAATGCGGGGCGATAATGCTGCATATCTGCTGTCAGGCGGCGGAGCGGGGGTTTGTCCTGTGAAGGCAGGGCTCCTCCGCACTGCTGTCTCGGCAGCTCGCTAGCCGCCGCTCGCAGCCCAGCCGAGATCCAGGGCCGGGGAGTCGCCGCTCGGAGCGCGGCTGGCGCCGGGCGCGGCGCTGCCAGGAGCAGGTGTGCGGCTCGGCCCGGCCCGGCCCGGCCCGGCGCCGCTGCGGCTCCCGGGCTGCTCCCGCCGGGCGAGCTGCCGCCGGACCCGGCCACAAAAGGGAGCGCTGTGCGCCTCGGCTGCTGCGGGAGAGGTACCTGGGCACGGGCGGGCGCGGGTCTGGGGCACAGCTGGGCACAACTTCGTGCGGGAAACAGGCTGCTCTCGGTGTCTGTGCCCTAGCTTCGGTCCGTGGCTGCTTTAGGGTGGCTGCTGAATTCATTGATCTCACTGCGTTGTCCTTAAACGTTTCGATGTGAGTGTTGTTCCATATGGTTGCTGATTCAGAAGGATGCTTACAATAGATGATAAATTTTTAGTAGATAATTCTACTGAAAGGCAAGGATTATATTTTTGTTTGGATTGTCATTGTGTTTTTATTATCAGGATAGCGTGGGTGAAATACAATATTATAGAACAAGTGAGCATGTTTGCCTTACATCACAGAGTTCATCACTAGTAGATTCCATGCATTGTGCTCAGCCACAGCGTTAGATTTAAATTGTCCAACTGCTGCTGTGCAGTATGTAGGTCATAATAAAAAGCAGCTTTTTCACCAGCTTTCAATGGACTGCATGCCCCAGTGATGTGGTTGATTAGTTTGTGGTACTTGTGCTGTTAAGAGCAGTGGTATTAAAGCCAGCTCACACCTCCTTTTTAAAGATATCGCACGTTCCGTGCTAGACAGAGCACAACACACCCATTGTGTCCCTCCGTTTGGCGTTCAATAAAAGGAAGGAAACGAGCACTCCACATGGAGCACCAGCACATTAATAGCACAAGACGGTTAAACTTTATTGAACAATCCCAGGGATTCTGAGATAATCTACTGAAGATACAGACAATAAAAACACCAAGACGTATACCAGGAACTAGTAGAAATGGGAGAGGTCTTCTGATAGGGACTGTTTGTTAATGCTGGAGATTTTTCACAGCAAAATGAATTGTTCTGAGTAGTTATTAATCACAACACATTTGCTGTAGTTAAACCTGGGTCAATAAAACCTCAATCCCTCAGGACAGATAACGTTTCTATTTAAAGTAGCATTTTCCTAACTACCAACTGTATTTTTATGCATTAATACAATTTCTGAATTCTCTTATAATGAAATGCATTATATTATTCTGAAAACTGATCTAAATGTTGTGATTCACTTTGCATCTATAGAAAATGAGATGATATTTTGGTTTTAAGCCTTCTTTAATATTTATGTGGATTTGAGTCCCACTGAGATGAGCCATTTGTTTGGACAGTTGAGTGGGCATGAAATCAAGAATTCAAGGTCTGGTATCTTTATAGTTAAATTAGTAACCAGCACTCTGTGACTAGGAGCCAAATTCCAGTGTTGTTTCTGTATATATCCTGCAAAGGCATTTGAACAAGCATGATCAGCAACTATCCCCCAAGTGAGACACTGCATTTGGAAACAGCAGTATATAATTGAATTGCTGCTATGTGTTCTCCCCATGAGAAAAGCTCCATCTTATTTGAACCATTTCAGGATTCTGTTTTTTGGTGAATGCACACACACCAAGTCCTTTATGCCTCTGTGCAGGGGTCATATGATAAGTGGTTTGGAGAAGTGCCTTCATCTGTGATCTAGAAAGTGGAAGTGCCTTTACAGTGTGGCACTTCATGAATATTTATGATTGAGTCTGTAATTATGAGGAAAATTATAAACAAGCAGAGCTAGTATTTAAGATGTTGGTAAGTCTTTAACAAAGAGGGAGATTTTGTTACAACAATAAGAAACATGGATGTAGCAGTATACAAAGTAAAGGATCTTGTAGTATTGATTCTCACTGTGGATTCTTCTCACTATGAAGAATTTATGGTTTGAGGAAAACAAGTGAAGACTAGCAATGACTAATCAGTAAACAGTGTGCACCCATTAGGTGCTGATAGATGCATCTTATTAGTCATTATTATTCAAACCAATATTCTTTGCTCTTTCCATTCTGCTTTTCTCCTTTTGTTATTTTTCTCATATCGATTCCCAGCTTCCCTCTGCTTCCTTACTGTCTCTTTGGCAACATCTGATCCCATCAGAGCTATTTGTAAATCAAATCGGTGACTGTCAGTAGTGGTCATGGAGGTACTGCAATAGAATCTGATGTGGAGGAAGAATTTAAATGAGTTAGAGGTAAGAAACAGCAACCAAGTAATGAGTGTATCCAGTGCAAACTAATTCCACATCATGTAAGTTTTAAGGGCCTAGAATTGGGTCACTGATGTAGAAATCAAATGGGCATGCATGGAGAGGGACATTTTTTCCTCTCATGATGATTTGAAGTGTATTTATAAACAGAAGGTTTACAAGACCTTGATAATAATATGACATAGGACAAACTGGAAAGTTTGGTATTAGAAATGGTAGCGTAGAGTTCTAGTTGAAGTCTAGAAGTTTTTCAGGTTTCAGTGGAGCCATGTTTTTTATCAAGAGGTGATTATGCATTATTGGAAAGCCTCTAGGTTATCCAAAGTCAGGCTCTCTCTTGGTCAGCAGAGATGTAAATAACATCAGCTGTCGTGCTTTAACATTACAGTCGCTTCAAACATTTTTTAGACAGATGACCTTAGAAGGTGACTCTGGGTCCATGTGTAGCTCTTAAACAGAATACCAACAAAGCAAAAACATCAGATTAATCCTAAAATGCAGTATCATAGTAGCAGGTGCAAGCAGTAATAGAAATAAGAGACCAGGATGACCGAAGGAGGTAAAATGAAGTGGTGTGGCAGCTTATTTCGTATGCTCTTTGTTTAAAATAATCAGGTTTGAACAAACAGTAATAAGCATCCACCAATCATGGGGTGTGTAGAGCACAGTAACCTTATAAGAGCTCGTGTGGAAATGTGTTGTCTGTCCTCAGTCTGTGGACTCTTCTCAGTGTACTTACAGACATGACCAGCCTGTGAGCAGCAGTACAGAAGGGATGTGCCCAGGGAAGACACAGTTATGGAGCTGGATATGTTGTATGATGTTACACTGTGAAATGGCTGAATGTCACTTCTGCACCTGAAGGATCAGGTATTGAATGTAATACATCAATTATGTGGTTGTGTCTGGTGTGCACAGCCTCCATCAGATGTGACCTTGGAACAGTACTTCTGCTCCGGTGAGGCTGTCTAAACAAAAATAGAAATAAAAATTGTCAATTTCTACCTGTTTGTAAACTAGAATTGTACAAATGTGTGCTTTATTATTGTGTCCTACTGCTCTGATACCAGTCATTTCTCATGTCATTATTTCCTATTGGATTAAGCATGTTACTCTTGCTAGTCTGAATTTCCTTTTTTTACTGCTGTATGTAGCATGTAGCTTCCTCTGTGAGAGAAGACTGTGCCATAGATGCTCTGTGTTCATTTTTATTCAAATAGTCTTGTGTCTTTTCATGAAAGTGTTTTGACCAAAGCTGACCTTTCTGAAATTATGAAGCTTCTTAACATTTAAAAGCTAAAACAAAAACTAGAAAGACTTTCAAAGGCACTGATGTAATGGAAAAGTTCATGTATGGGAGGGAAAAGGGAGAGAAGTAAGTACTTAAAAGGGCAGCATGTATCTTTGAGTACAGGCATGCTAGATGACGACATTTTAGATCTACTCCTGCTTTCAGTGTTTTTGAAGCATGTAATGTATTTTTCTGTTCAGATGTATTGTTCCATAACAGTGGTACATCATAGCTAATGCTGCTGTGAAGTAGGAAATTCCAAAGGTGGACCCATTTCTTCTGTTATTTCTAACTTCTTTCCCTAAATAGATTGATTTTTTTTTGGTCTTTCTGTACTGAATACAGATAGTGTTCTGACTCATCCACCCTTAAAAACCTCACCAACCACCATCAGGGGGTTGAATAGCACAGATGTGGTTCTGTGTTCTTAAGTAACCTGAGTAACATAGTGCACTTTTAAAGAGGTGGTATTGAAGGTCCTGAGTCTCAGAGAATAGTGGGAGAAACACACTAAAAGGAAAAGCAAACATTCTTCCTCTCAATCATTACTATGATCAAACTATACACCAAGCTTTTTCATTGGCCTTTTCATAAAACAGCTGTTAAATAATGCTGAGAGATAGAATAATGAAAGCTTTACTTCTTTTAAGGGTACTCATCTTGCATTTTATGTACAAGTATCAAAGCAGTGTACAACTGAACTGTTTGTCAGGTACCTAAAGCTATCCTTAGTTTAGCAGCAGTGGCTTATTAATTAAATTTGTCCACAAGCATAGCAGCTTTACCTTTTTGCTTCTTCAGGGCCCAAAAGAATATGCAGGAATGCATGATGAAACCAGATGGGAATGGAATCAGTAACTGCAGTTCTCACAAAATCAGATTCATTGACTTTTAGAAAAATAGTAAAATGCATTGATTTCTAAAGGTTGCGTTTAGTTGTAGGATGATGAGTTATGCTAATCAGAAATCAGTAGTTGTGACTGAAGGTCAAAATAGGTGGGAGGGTCTTTGTGTTTTTTCAAACACAAAGTTTAAGAGTAACATGTCTGATTCCTTAATGTATTGTTGCTTTTGTGGGTTTTTTTTGGTTTGGGTTTTTATTTGGTTGGTTTTTTTGGTTGATTTTTTTCTTTTCTGAACAGCACCAATAGGTGAAATCCCAGTTCAAGCAGGCAGCAAGGCTGAAAGGTGACTGTAACCCTTCCTAAGAGGCTTAGGTGGGATGGTGTGGTCTGTGATTAGAAGGGGTAGGAGCTGTGTCAAGAGCAGGACAGCCACAGTGTGTTCTTTTCAGCATGGGGTCTGAGGACTCCTAATTAACCATAGCCTGAACATAGAGCTTCATCACCACAGTGTACCTTGGGAGCTATAGTGTTTAATAAAGCCACATATCTCTCACTGGGATTAACTTGCTGAAAACTAATGCTTTGTCAGAGTTTAGTTTCAGCAAATGGTGGGGTGGGGGAGGCTGTCCAAGATTCAGTTATCTGGATCAATTCTCATGTCTGAAAAATGCATGAACTAGAAATTACATATTACTACAGAGGATCTCTGTGCGTATGAACAGTATTTTCACTATTTGAAGTGACTACAAGTGAAAAGTAGTGATTCAGGCAATAGAACAAAGCATGGGTTAGATAAATTGGGTGCTTTGACTGTTGTTTTTCTTTTAATATTAATTTTTTCTTAATAATGAAAAATTATATATTATTTAAAAATAAAAAAATTCTTTATTTTTAAACATGAATATGTATAAACATTTATAAAAACATAAATGTAATCTGACATGTTGGCATCAAGCAGGTGCAAAATGACATTTTTAAGGTACTAAATGCCTGTTTCTCACTGATTTTTGTGTTCATTTGAGAACTTCAAATTCTCTTATCTGTTGATATGAGAGCTTTTCTAGTATGCTGGAGTATGATAAATAAGGAAGAGTAAATAATTGGTATGAGGCAATTATTGATTGGTGAGAATTACAAAAATATTGTATGTCCATGAAGGTTATTTAATAAATCTCCAGCACAGGATGTTTTGCTGTCTCCAATAAAGCAACCATCATGGACCTTCATAAGGAATGGGTTAATGGATTAGATGGCCCAAGTTTGTGGGTATTTCAACTGGTGATTGTAAATATCATGTGAGTTTTGAATTTCAGACTGCTTCAGCCTTTGAGATAATCCTAGATTGTAGGGATTGGCCTAGGTGAAGTATCCAAGAAATAATTCCCTTTTGAACATACACGTCACACTACTGAATTTTGTGTATTTTGTGCTTTGCACTTGTTAAAATCTTACACAGTTATTGTCTGATTTAGGCATCAATCTTGTATTTTCTGTCTTCCCACTAATAGTAAATATTTTAAAGAAAAGCAAGCAATAGGAACCCAAAGGGGTGCCAGTGCAAAACACTGGTTTTGTTTCATTTAATTCATATATTGATCAGGTACGTCACACTGCTCCTTCTAGCCAGTTATGCAGTTACACATTTTAATAAGCAAATCCTGACAGAAGACAGCAGTTGCCAGCACAAATTTAATTTAATTTAGTTTTTAGTGAATTTCTAATGAACAGGGAACTCTAAGCAGTGGCATTCTCCAGATAATCAAATTCATGGTAATTGCAGTTTTTCTTTTGGAGAAATCTGTATTTGTTAGGAATCTGAAGGAAATAATTATTTCAGTGTGACTGATGCAATCAAATGGTTTACTTTGAATAAGTAAAATATGAAAGAGGCTAATCAAATGAAGTGCTACTGTATGAGAGCAAACGAAAGGGTGACAGGTTTGACAGTAGCATAAAGACCAAACCAAAGGCTTTATTTTGACATACATGCAGATAATCAGGCAAATTCAAGTCTTTTAAGAGACCTCTTCTATAAGGGTCACTTTACAGATACGGATCATGTAATCTGAGCCTTGCAGATTATCATTCTGCTTCTAAACAAGTACAAGAGAGAGGTTTTTAATTCCTTATTTGCATAGCTGTAGATTTACACATTCACATGTTTTTGCCATTGGCATTTGATTCACAGATGACTGATTTAAGGTCTTGAGCAAAGGCCAAATTCAGGACACACTTTTAACTGTCAGGACTGCAAACTCTACAGAATTTGTTTGAAAAACCTGTTGTAATTAATACATACAAAGCAGTAGGAGGATCCCTTCCAGCTTGAGGAAATTCTTCTCTTATGAGCAAGGCAACAATAATTGCAGAGATGGTGTGCTAAATTAATTCAGGTGTGAATTTGTTTTTTGTTGTATTTAGTGATACAATTATCTTAAATATAATTCTCTAAAATCAGTCACTGCTTAGATAAAGAACACAAATGAAAATAAACATGTCAGTAAGAGCTACAGAAAGTACAGCAGGGTCAAGTTCTCTTTGCAATATGTGCTGAACATGAAAGATGGAGCAGGCTTGATGCAAAGGTAAACTGAAAAGCAGGCTTATTAACACATGGCTTTGACCTCTGCTTGACTACAACACCAGTGCTTTTCTTGATTTCCTGCAGCAGAAATGAAAATGTAAAGTGTGTCTGAGGAAGAGGAAAATAGTAGCTTTGTAGATGAACTTGGGAAGGGTTCTTATGATAAAAGATTCCTGCTACTTATGAGTGGATGAAATGTATGTGGGGAAATTTGAGCAGACACTGTGAAGAGACTTCTGGGAGTTGCAAGAGGAGACAGGAAGAGAGTTACAAAAGTGCTTGAAAGGAAAAAGACAGATATAATTGCTGCAGTGACAAGACAACGAGCCATCTATATGTGCCCTGTATTCTGGGGCAGGGACAGCTACTGTGGCATCAAAGAAAAAAAAATTAGAGGGGTCTCATGGGGTGCATCTTGCATAGATCAGAACATGTTACTTAAAACCGTGGGTTCAGATACTGTGGTTAAATTGTGTGTTGACAAGAGGCCTAAACAATAGCATTCCTCATGGGGGGACCAAAACAAAATCAGAAATCAGATTTCAAAAGTGCTGTGGAGAAATCAGTCCTCTCAGGAAAAGCTACGACACACACAGAGTGAAGGGGAAACAAGTGTGGAGAAACATGAGCCACTTCCTTGAGGAGTTCACATACCTGACATTCAGGGGTTTTTTGGTGTTTTTATTAAAAAAAAAAAAAAAAAAAAAAAAAAAACCAAACCCCCCCCCCCCCCAAAAAAAAACAAAACAAAAAAAAAAACCAAACACCAAAACGTCATATTTGCATTCTAGTCAAATCTCCAGCCCATACACAGTGTGCCAGGGCAAACTACAGATTTTGTTTTTTAAATTGATTTTTTTGTCTTCATCTGCACACATAGTAACTCCAATTGAAAATGTCCGATTTGAAAACAAATTGATCTACTTCTGTGGTTTTTTTTCTTTATGTTGTATTTTATTCTTGGGGGACCCAAAGGAATGAGTCCTGTCCCTTCACAAGTGCTTTAGATGAAGCATTAGAAGTCTACATTTTCAATGTGATTACCCATTATGGAAATGGGATTCTCTCTAGCTGTCCTGCACCAGCAATGGAATAATGCAGTTTTGAGGGTGAGATCAGGTGTTAAGTAGCTCTAATTTCTGTCCCTTGGTTTTGCACCAAATTGTTTTAACTGGGACAAAGTCTGTTAGAATGTTGGTGGGCTAATTCATGTGTTTTGCTTTGTACACAAGTGAATTAGGACTGCAAATGTCTTTATAGAAAATGCCCATTTCTCAGTGTGTTACTTGGTTTTAAAATGATGAGCTGAGCTGGAGCTTGGAGGTGGCTTGAGTTCAAACATGACTTGAAAGAATAATTATATTGCAAGCTTTCTTGTGTGCAGTCCTGTCAAATCTGTGTAATTCTACTGTCATCTTCAGTATTGTATATATTGTATTTAGACTTCTATGGACTTTATCTTCCAGCATGTTTAGGAACAGCCTCTCTTTATGGTCATTAAAAAGTGGGGGGGTTTTCTGAACTAATTGCAGATAATGCTGTGAAAATTTCACAGTCAATACCTAAAACTGTTAAAACAATCTAATAATATATATAATTTAAATCTTCATAAAAGAAACCACTTCTTTTGAATTCTGGACTTATTTTCTCTGGTGAGGACATGTGGATAGTTTTTACTAAGCACTTTCTTAAAGAAATAAAAGGATTTTTAGCTTTGCTTTGCCCAGAAGCAGATAATTTTTTAATGAACTTTTTTAGGGATAGGTTTGGAACTATACTCTGAGGTGTCTACCCTTTTTGGTGGGTACAAGAAACAATTGTAGAACTCTTACCATTGTGTTTGCAAAACTGTGAAATCTGACTTGCTGTTTCTCATAATCCTAAATTAGTATCTTAAGCTGTTAAGTGCTGAAATGATGATTCACATTTGGCCTTGTAAGAATCTGATCTGAATAATATTTTTAAAAGCAAGGGCATGACTTCAAGGCAGTTGTTCTTCTGTGACTTATTTTAAGCCTGGGTGTTTTCTTTACCAAGACATTTTCTAAACAATGAACTCAGAATTCATTTAAAGGTTTGTTGGAAGGCAGAGAGGAATTTAGCAAAATGACACTTACAAATTATATTATTATAGAGTTTGGTATTTTTGAAAGCTCTTATTGATGTTTTCTCTCTTTGAATGCAACGGTAGGAATCCTCCCTGAATTAATTAAAAGTAGTTACAGTAAATGTGTACTTTTAAAATACCATTGGAAAGGCCTTATCGTCCAGCTTTTTGCTATTGTAGCTTTAGGTTCAGCCCAAAGTGCCTGTAAATTTCTTTTGAAGAATGCTGGAAAGATTTAGCTAAAAGATGAAAAGAAGTGTTGAATTTGTGTTTATTTGTGTACCTTGATATAATGATTTTCTGATTGTCATTACATTAGCATTTAAGCCTTACTATCATTAGTAAGATCTGGGCTGAAAAGTTTGGCACCATCTTGAATGAATCTACTAACCTTATTTACAGTGTATTTATTACTGGAAATAGCTTCACATGTTTATATACACAAATTTTACTATATTTTGGGCATGTTCTGTTAGATAAATAGTCCTGTCTCTTGATGAACATCAGAAGTTATGTTCAAATGGTGCATTTCAACTTGGAATCCTGCAAATGCTAACCGAATTTTCAAACTAAGGTCAGTGCAATTGTGCTATTTTTTCATCTTAAACTTTCTGTGCTGTCTGTATCAGACACACCTGTGATTTTGAAATGTCACTATCAAAACCAGGCTAAGCGGTCACTAGCTTCATGAGGAGGAGGAATCAGGAAATAGAGATGTCTTTGTGTTGTAATTTCAAAGGCAGCAATGTTTCAATGTTGCATCATAAAAAGATTTTGTGTGTTGACTTCTTTAGGTGTGGATCACATAAAAGTTAGCATAGAGATTTGATTTTTTTTAATGTTTCAATACTATTTTTCTTTTTGAAAGCACTGTTAAAATGACTTGAACTGCTCAACTTCTAGACAGTTTAGACTTTGATCTTTACTCACGTGTTTCTAGTTCATGCCACCCATCGATCATAAGCTGATTTTGTTATAAATAACCAAAAGCTGTACTATGTAAAACTATTAGTGATTTCCCCCCTCTGTTGTTGCCCTCTGGTTTCAAACTCTAGTCTTCAGATAACTGTCAATCACATGTAATTTTTTTTTCACCCTGCTGATCAGAATGTGAAGGCTGACAAAAAATATCATCAAATGCTTTTCTCCTTATGAGAAATTTGTTTCTCCTTATGAGCAATTTTTTTAATTGCTGCAGGAATCAAATGTGCCTGAGCTTTAATTTTAAGTCAATGGGTTCAAAGCAGAAGGCTGGGCAAACAGAACACAAGCAGTTTAATGTGTTTTTGGATACTAAATTTGTAATAATTAAACTTCTGCTGAGATATGTCTGCTGTCTACTTTCGATGCCTTTATATACAAGGCTGTAATTTGACAACTATTTTATCTCTACCATCTCTTTTGGGAAGTAAGATAGAAAACTGTGTGATTAGCTATTCTGTATAAATTTGGTAGAAAAAAATTTATCTTTCAACTTCTCAATTTTGTTTTTCCATTTAGATTAAGTTTTCAAGCCATTTTAGAAGCAGTGGATACCTCAAGTCACTGACTTCATCCTTTGGGTTTTTTAAATGTGCACATTTTGCAAATGTGCACAACTTTTAAAATGTGCATTTTTAAAGCACATTTTGCAAATGTGCACAACTTTATTGTTGCTTGTAGTGATCATTGTTTAAGGGTTAAAAATAAAATTTTCTGGTTTGCACAGTCATTTCATCAATCTGATGAACAGCCTTGAGGGGAAAGAAGGGTCTTTTGAGCTGTTATTACTAATAGGCAGAGGAATTTGAAAAACAGAGGATGTTAAAAAGTTCTTAGGAAGTAAACAATTTCTAGGAAGGGAAATCCACCTTTCCAAGTATTTATTTTTCAAAGAGAGGAAACTACCTAATAGGTGTAAAACTTCATGAATACAAAATAGGACATATACTTCAGATTATGTTACCTTTGACTTCCAGTTCTCACCTATCTTCAGAACCCCTCTCCCAACCTCCTTTTGTGCAACTTCAGCCACCTTAAATTTATGCTATGACAGGTGCTGCTTCCTCCACCCAATGTGCAAAATATGTACATCATGTTGGTCCAGCTTTCAGTTCGTTGCTGTTTAAGAATAGTTTTAAGGATCTTTTCTCTCCACCTTCCTGGGTGGCACTGGCCTTTGTCATATGAATTGGGGTCTCATTAATGGCCTAATTTTCCTAAGGAGTATACACTGCATCTCATAAAATGTGTAGTCGTACTGGCTACTGAAAACAGAGATAGCAAAGACGTCTTGTTTTACAGTTGTGTCTGTAGACTGTCTTCCTAGTGGAAAAATTTTTCAATTCAGGGAGAAAATTTGCAGTGGAAAATATGACTGCAGTTTTGAATTCTTTATTACTGATGGTCACTGATCAGCAGTAGAAGCTTACTGGTGGAGAAGAATCAGGAAATTTCTAAAAATCCTTAAAGTAATGTCACCCATGGTGACTATGCTCTTCTTGTCTCTGTTATTTGTCGCTTAAATGAGGGTCAAATTCTGTTAGCTGAAAAATTAGTTCTGACCTACAGATAATTCAGTACAGAGCAATTAACTGGCAGCAGAACTGTAACATCCTGCATTGCCTTGAGTACAGCAAACATCAAATTTACTTTCCTGAGCTAGGAAAGGCATTAATATAGTTCAAACAAATGTTTCAAACTAGTAGCCTGTTCTGCAATTAATAGTCCTGTAAAGAACACAAACAGCAAACAAAAACTGTGAAAGAGCTCTCATTTTCACTTAGCTGAAGCAATACATGACAGATGACTCCATTATCATGTGCCTCTGTTAACAAGAAAACAAAACAAACACAAGCTCGGCACTGATTTCCTGAGCCATTCCCACTGGCAGGTGTTGGTTTCATGCTTTAACTTCGACTTTGGGAGCTGTAAAACTTCCTGGAAACGTTTCCTGGAGTTCCTTTCCTCCAAGCACTGTATGAGGATTTTTCAATCTTTGGGTACATTATGATCTTCAGGAACAAAGAGATTTGAACAGGAAGGGGTCAGTTTTCTGTTTGAGGAGCTTCCTGTTGTGTGCTACATCATACTGCAGAAAGGAGATTTTTTGTAAGGAGCAGGAGCAGGCTTGGTAGGCTCAGGCCTTTTGGCAGCACCTTTCTTGCTGATAAGCAATATGAAAGTGGACACAGGTGGAGGCAGTGTAGCTGCAAAGTAGGTTCAGTCTGCTGGTGTCGTGTACCTGAGCTCTGAAATAACTACCTTCTTTGCAGCCTCAAGGACTGATAGTTGTCATGAGTATGTGAAACTGTGAGCAGCAAAGAGTTTGCCAAAGCAATTGTGTCTTGGTGAGCTTTGTCTGACTTCAGCTGTTTCTATTATGTCAATATTGTATTGCCATTAGAGGTAGGAAACATAAATACAAACGTTGGGTTGCTGAAAACCAAATATTGCCTTTGAAATCTGACCAATTGGGGAAAAAAGAAAGAGATATCATAAAAATACTAGACTCTGGTAGTATTACTTTGTATTCTAAAATGCTGAGGAACTATCTCATTAGGGTGTGTTTTCAGTTGGTGGATCATAGTAGTAAAATGACTAAACTGACTAAAGGACCACTGATGGAAAGATGGTTGTCTACACTGTTGTTTGCCTTGTAGTAAGAGGTTTTGTACTCATTTAAGGTGGAAAATGCTCATGCTAGGGTTCAGTGCCTGAAAGCTTCTGCTGCAGCAGCTCAGCTGTTTCCTACCTTCTATGCTGTGAGTAGCAGAAAACATTAAAATTACTTAATTGGTAAATATAAGGACTGTTTTTCATATAGGTCCCTTGTTTTTTCATTACTAGCCTGGCGGCTAAGCAAATTGGCAGAAAACCATTGTGTTAATTATTGAGAAACATAAATTCTTTTGTGGATTTAGCCATGGTAATTGGAATAGAAGCTCAGTACAGAGTGTGGAGGTGTAAAGCTGGCCTGGCCATAATCTGGTGGTTTAAGAAAAAGCAGAATGGTGTTAGGCCTTGTGCTCTGGAACATAAGTCTTTGTGAAGCGGAAGGAAGGATTTGGGACTTGTGTTACTTCTGTGGATTTCTTTTTTCCTTACATGGACCAGCAGCTTGAGAGTGCCAGCTGCACACAGGATCATGGCCCCAGAGCCTGGTGGTGGCAGTTCTCCCTTGAGAAGAGAGCACAGTTTTATCCACAGATAACTCTGGGAAGGTGTGAATGTTTCAGAGTATATTGCTCAGGTGTAAATATTTCAGAGCAACTGAAGGCAGTTGCTCAAACTTTCCTTTCTCCTAGGTAAGTTTTTCCTTCTTAAGCTTATGACTCACAGTTCTTGCTCAGTGAGCCACATGAATTATGTGATTACTCTGTGAAATAGGACCAATGTCCTCAAAAGACCAGACAATAGCGTGACGCTTGGGATTGTGTCACGGAAGTGGGAGATGTGACTACAAATCCTTCTGGAAGTTTAACCCAGGTTTTCCATATCCGTGGCAGATGTTCTAATGCCCATCAGTACAGTGGTTTTAAAAATAACATGGTGGCATAACATCATCTTCCATGGTTTTGCTAAAGAGTGGAAAAAACCTGAGAACGTCTTTTGGATATTTATGCCTCTGATTTAAGATTGGTAAAACACAAGGTTGCACAGGACAGCTGTCACCAAAGTCGTTTCATTAAGGCAAGGCTTTGCTTGCTTGGTTCAGGAGGAGAATTTTAGCTAACTGTTAAAAGATATACAGATGCTTAGAAATTTGGGTGTGTATATATATATATATATATATGTATGTATATATATATATATATAAAATGGGTATTTTAAGAATTGCCCCTTTTTATTTGGGCTCAAAAGACCCTTTTACTTGCATTGGTAAATCACAGATTGAGAGTCCTAGCTTGTTTACATTTCTGAGGTTTAGGCCTTTAGGAAAACTCCACTCTGTAATGCCCCAGCAGCCTTCCAAAAAGCAACCACAGTCTTACACAAGAGTTAAGCACAGTCTAGCAGAAAACAGACCTGAAGGACAAATAACTTTGTACCAAGTTCTTGAAACAATGGCCTAGCTATGTATATTAAGAGTGAGATTAACAATAAGCTTCTGTTCCCCATTTCCTGAAAAGGCCTTCTCGTATTTATTTTCCTGTTCAGTTTTAACTGTTTGCTCTTGGAACAGAGGAAGTTAGTTTTACTAACAAAGTAGGCAGGCATATTATCCTGTTGGTCCAGTTTCAGAATGATAGCTGTAGTGGCTGTAGTCATTTTTCACATCATTATGAGAGCAATTACATGGTTTGCACCCAGTTATATGGAACTGGCCAAAGTATTGGAATTGGTTCTAACAGGTGACTAAGAGCATTTAAATATTTAGATAATGTGCTTTCAATAGTTGGAGGGTGTCAAATGCCTGTGATTTCTCCTCAAACTTGAGAGTATCCTTATGTTTTAATGTAGTTATTTGGTGCTGATTTAAAGGTATAATAATATTTTTAGTGGATTCTGTGTGATACAATGGTGGTATTAAACATATTAAAAATTATAACATAGCTGCTTATTATAACTGTAAAATGACTTACAAAATATGGCTGGGGGTTTCAGTCTAACATAAATCTAAAGTCAAAAATGAGACCTCAATATAGCTAAAGACACTTGGTCTCTTAAAGAGAATGCAGGTCTGCTGTTCTGCAGAACAACAGCAGAGTCAATGCTTCCTGAACCATATGCCATTTTGCAGACCAGTTCATGCTAATAACGTGAGAGTATGAGTCTTTCTACTTGCTGTCTTGATCCCTGTCTTTCAAATGCGTGAATTATCTGTAGAACACTTCTGTGACAAATTCAGAAAGCTGCTTTGATGCTTGTTTGAGTATAGGCATCCCTGGCACTAAGTTCAGTTAACAGGTTTGTGCATTTTAATTATGTCACGTTATACAGGATTAACCACAAATAATGTTGCATATGCCCTATGTGTAGCAAGGTATTCTATCCTGTCCAGGAGCATGGCCACCTTTCTTCATAGCTCCATTGCTTTGCAGCGGTAGAGGCTACTGAAAACACACGTGACATTGAAAAAAAAAGTCTTATTTGTAAGATCCTTCAAGTTCCTGTATGTCTAAAGCACTTTTGAGGCTAGGTGAAGTCCAGGACAAAGCATGTGATCCATAGCTTTCCTTCTGTAGATTTCTTTTTTTCCTGCACTCTAAAAAATACCCATTTCAGAGATTGAGATGATCAGTTCTGTGAATGAACACTCTCAAGGGAGACTTCTAAAAACAGAGTTCCATCCATTTTGCTTCCGTTCTCTAATATTAAAGTCATTTTATGTTACCTGTCATAGTTCAGATGAAATTCAAATTTTATCTGGAAATGAAAAAAACAAATGAAAGAAATTGTATCCATACTCCTCTCTTCTTCCTGAGGCAGGTAACATGCAATTCATTTAGACATACTGTCATAGTACTCAAAGGTATTCCAGTAATCTTAAAGTATATTAATAGAATCATGTATAGAATAATACAAGGAAAAGGAGTCATTACACCTGGCTGTGCAGTGTTCGCCTGCATATCTTGAAATGTACTGGGACGCTTCTCAAAAGGATTATTCTCCTTCAGCCCTTTCATATGAAGCTGAGCAGTGACTTCAGTGACTCTACTGTGTTTGAAAGGCTAGGCTTAGAAAAATGATTTCCTTTATGTGAATCTGTGCAGTGAAGCAGGTATACAAATTTTGTCTTTCAGTATTTTGAACAACCTTCTGGATCTCTTACCTAGCAAGATTGTTTCCTCTGGTTTATGGAAATTTCTGTAGTGTCTGTCCTATAGTGTCTGGCTACAGAGGTCCTGGAGTCTTGCACCAAGTACCTACAGCAGCAGCAGAACTGTACACTTCTTGGTCATGTTTGAGTTCTTTAGTGCTAAAAATTGATCAAATCACACTGGAGTGGGTCACTAAAGAAATTATATTGTTAATTTTAGTGTTGCTAATAGCCATAAGATGAAAGAGATTTTTGTCAGTCCCTTAAAAGCATAAGGGGACAGTCTTGGTAGTAGTGACATATTTGTCTGTTTTACTAATAAACATACATGTACCTTTATCTTTGAGACCTAGATGATATATGTGATATTTCTGACATCTCATGTTTCCTGTGGATAAAATATGATCTGATTTGTATGCAGTAGCTAAAGCACCTTAGTATATATCGAAACAGTGCTTTTGTCATGTTTAGTAAATGCTATAAATACTAATAGGTAAACTGTCATTTATTTACACAAGTACAGTTGCAGAGGGTGTGTGAAGAAATAAGGTACCAAGATAGGTTAAGTGCTGATGGTGACTCAGCTAATGGTAAATCTGTCTTCTGAGAAGATGCCTCTGAGAAGAAATGCTGAGCTGCCAAGTGTTGTGTATTAAATTGTGTCAGTAGTAAATTGATACTGCTAATAATGACTTCAACACATACTTTTAGTTTTGTACTTGTGCAGTATTAGTATTCAGCATGTGGATATTTATTGATTTAGCTTGTAACCACCAGATGAAAGCATTATGGATGGCAAGGTAATGTAGAATCTGACACTAGTGGTCTGCTAGATACAGGTCTTGTATTTATTTACAAACTATACTGCTTGTTCCACTTGGCATTACAGCTCTAAAGCTGGCTATAACTCGCACATTATCTGAAATTTAAGCTATTGGAGTCCTTGAATATCTTTGTTCCTGAATGTCAAATCTATACTGAGCTTTTTATCTTTGCTGGACTAGTTTTGTGGTAAAATGATGGTCTTAAAACTAAACATCAGGAATGAAGTGGCAATAATGATTAATTTAGCAGGTTGGTATTTAGAGTTTGTGGGTTTTGTTGTAGCTTCTTTTAACTGTTGTAACACTAAGAATAGCTGAGATCAAATGGGAAGGATGTTTTTGAGCTAACACAGAAGGAATTTTTGCTATATTTTTACATTTAGCAGGTTTTTTTGTTATTGTTTTAAGTGTTCTATAGCTAATGATTTTTATGCAGGTCTTCAGGAGAAAATGTGCTTTTCATGTTTGCTTATAACAATGAGCATTGCTTTACTATTTAACAGTTTAATAAATAACTTGTGTCTGGCATCCTGTTTCATGTGTCCACATAACTTCCAAACAGCTACTGTTCATCAATAAATCAGAAATGAAGGTGTTCTAAAATGTTATCAACTGATTGTGGTTAAGTAGATGTGACTGGAAATGTAGCAGATATTGAAACAGTTTGCAATCTTACCAAACCAGCCTGTTTTAGGTTTTGAGCTGTGAAAGTAACTGTAAGTCTCATAACTTTTCCTTGAGCAAAAGTAACAAAATTTTTCAGTGGCAGTACCTAACAGTATGGTGATGTTTGAGAACTTTTTCTGAGGAAGCAAAACCAACAATTGCTGAGATATACAGAGGGAAGTTATAGAGAGGGATATGATGGAACCTTTCTCCTCTACCAGAAGAGGCTGCAAAAAATTTAACAGTGATAATTTTTCACTGACTCAGTTTATCTGTGTTTTCTTAAACTTCAAAGTAATTAGCTTTTATGTACCTGTGAAGATGTTCAGGGTCTTTTCTTAGAGTCATTACTTTGTATTTACACTTTCTGTTTTCCACTATTTTTACACTATGGGAGGGTAAGTTGATTGGTTTGCAACATGACAGAGGAGGACAGGAAGATACTTATCATGTCAGTGATATGGTCAAAAAAAAAATGGAATTCCAGCAGCTTCAGGTCATTAGGCTTCCAGAATAGTACAGTTGCTGAGACTGGAAACTTGAGATGCAGACTAGAAACAAACTGCTGCCTTCAGTCTTGGTATACTGATTTGTCCTGTCCTTGGATGTGTTTACCAGTCAGATATGATGGACTTTAATGCACATAGAATTACTCCCATCAGAGATGAAATGCTGTGCAGAGAAGGCAAAATATCTTCAGAGGTAACCAAACGCAAAAGGTGTTCTTCATATTGAAAAAATTCCATGGTGGCTCATTGTCCAAGCTAAAAGTTATAATCTTCAAGGTCCCTGATCTCCTTTTAACAGTAGCTTGGTTTGGTTTTTTTCATCAACAGTGGTTGTTCCCCGCTCCTTCTGTTTCTTTAAATAAGAAATTGGACAATGAACAAAGTTTTTTTTGCTATGGATTTCCTGATTTTTTTTTAGCTTGGATTGGGAGGCTGCTTGTGCTGTAGTACATTTTCATTTCGATAGTAGGCAAGCCCATTACTGCTGAAAATAGCTCAAATGTTCTTAGAAAAAAAAAGCCAGCAGCTTAGACTCTTTCTCTTTCTCTTTTGCAGACTCTTGCATGTGAGTTAAATTAATTTCTTGAGGGAAACCTTCATAAAGGGCTAAATAAATAAGGTCTACATACACAGAGATTTCTTTCTTCTGCTGCATTTGAGACACAGCTAAACTCGTCTGTCTGGTAAGTCATACTTTTCTTAAGGATTTGTCTTTCTTCCCACCCTTATGACTTGCATTTCTGAATTTCTAATTAGTGTTCAGAGAAAACCAACTTTGGCTTCCTGGTAGTACTGGTGCATTCTGTATATGAAGTACAAAGATCAAGCTCCAAAGGCATTTCTGTGCTGTTTTTACAAACTTCAGAATAGCATCTATTAGTATCTATTCTGTATGGTACTTTGGTATACATGGGGTTTAATCATTTATCTAGTGCTTTGTTCTAATTTTGCTGTAATGAAGGCATTAAATGTTTTAAATTTTGGTTTCACCTGTTCTAGATAAAGTAGGTTGATGTTATTAGGTACAATGCTTTATTTTTCTTGGTGATGTGCCTATTTCATGGGACAGTCAGCATACTTATCAGTAGTCTTTAATTGATCATATAATTCTGTAACAGTTCTATTAAAGGTATGTCTTATAGTTTCCTTGGGTTTTGCTTGTACAGCTTGAAACATTTATTTTCCCTTTGATTATGAAGTATTAACTGAGTTTGACCCAAACAAAAGTAAGCTTGTCCTCTACCTTCCATTTTTATTCTTTACTGCAATAAAATGAAGAAAGTCTTGGAAGAGCAGAAAATGTTTTGCTCTGTGCTGAGGTTTTTCTAAGCAGTTGGCTGGCATTAGATGGCACCCTATATATACCCAGTCCATCTGATCACTTATGCTGCAATGCTTTGGCTTACCACAATTACTGTGTACTTAGATACTGCATGCCCTGGCTCTACACAGCTCATTTTGCAGGCTTTGCTATAGCCCTGACATCAGTTTATTTCCAAAAATATGTTGAAAACCCAATGTCATATTTAAAATGTGTTATATTTAATGTCAAGCAATAGTTATCTTTTCATAGAAAAAAACCCAAACAAAACAGATCAACATTCTTGCATAGAAACTGTTTGGAGGCTTTCTAATTAATTTAAGTTTTAGTAAGAAGCTTTCCGTCTTATTTTTGGAAAAAAAGCTGGAATGGATGTCTAGATTTCATTAAAAAATCTTACTTGTCTTATGTTGATGGCTTTCATATTAAAGGAGTTTTTCACCTGAAAATTACTTCTCAAAAAGCTGAAGCTTCTGAAGGAACTTAAGGCACCTCAGAGGCCATGCTGCAGTTACTCTTTGAGCAATTTAGAAATATATGATCCCTTAATATCTCCGAAGACATAGCTGGAGGAGAAATTACACATAAATGGCTGGATAATAGACAAAAATATATACCAATTATTTTCAATTAAAAACACTACTGGAACTGTTCAAAGTAAGGACCAGTGATGGTCTATTAATGGTAACTTCTTAATTCGGTAAGTTTGAATTTACTGTATATTTTGTATGCAATTTTTGAGTGAATAGCAGGGCTGACTTAGAGGAACTGGTATCTGGCACACTAACACAACCCAAACTTTAGCTGAGTGAACTTGGCACAAAATTGAACATAAGAGAGAAAATCTCAGGAGAGCAGTGGAATTCCTTTCTTTGAATAAGTATACCTTAGCATTCATGGGGAACAAATGGTAACATTTGTGCACGTTTCTGCTTTTGACAATGTGTCTTTGTTCACTTCCCAAAAGGGATGTCAAAATAAACTGAAAAAAAAAGCCAACAATTTTCTTATTTGAATTTTTCATTTTACTTAATTTTATGGTCCCAAGGAACGCATTAAATCTGGGGTGGCTTAACACCATTGTTTATAACTTTTGGTCTATGTAGAAAAAAGGCTCAGTTAGTGCAGTTTGGTTACACAACTGTGTTCCCTCCTTAGTGTCTTTGCGAGCTCAGATAGAAGGGTGGGAGACAGGTGTATCTATCAGCATTTTATGATGGAATTATTTTATCAAAGTGTCTCAGAAAATATTTTCTTTTTGCCCACATGAGTGTTATCCAAACAAAATACCATATTACTGAACTGTTACCTTGAGAAACAGAGGATCATGGTTACTTAGATTTCTTGTTAAAAGCTTTGTGCTGAGAAAGACCTTAGCTTAATGTGCTGTTTAGTCGTGATATTACTTCCATGGTATGGTCTTCTGTTCATTTACTGATTGCAGTGGAGTTTTATGGGAACTGTTTTGTATGGGATTCTCATTTATGATCTAAGCATATCAGCAGAGCGTAGTAATGTGGTGAAACTGCATGGATTTAATGTGTGACAATGCTGGAGAAGAAAAAGGTGTTTTGAACACTTGAAGTTGAGAACTGGTGATAGAGTAAATGAATCTGAGTAAAAGGCCATGGTGCAGCCATCTCTTCCTCAAATTAACTGCAGACTGGGGATGTACCAAAATGGAGATGCTGAGAACATTCATATGTGGCACCTATGAGTTGTGTCAGCACTGGACTGCCTGGCCATGTGGTATTTTCAGATAGCAATAATAGCTCTGGAAAAAGTTTGTGATGTGATTCTGTATGCAACCAGCTGCTACAGAGGGCTGCAATTTTCATGGCATCCTGGTTATCTCATGTCTGCAGCAGTGCAAAATTGCAATGCCTCTTTGTTGGCTTTGGAGCTTTGGCTGTGCTTAACCTTTCGATTGATCCAAATGAAACAGGAGCTGGCAGGATTCCCAGCTTCTCACTGTAGCCTCTGCTCATCATCATTAATCTGTGGTTTGGGGGAAGAGAGTAAAATTAATCACTTTATTAATATTCAAGTACAGCAGTCAGCATCTTCTGTAAGAATTAGTAATTTTAACTATAATGTCTAAGGTTTTGGTTGCTTAAATTTTTTAAGAAAACCACTGTCTTTTAGATAAACATTTTCCATGTTCTGCAACTGCAGAAGTATTAATTTTCCATCTTAAAAAAAAGGTAATAGTTGCAAGGTGAAAAGCAGGTACTTTTGCATATGAAGCAAAGAATCATTTTCACTTCTGCTCCAAGCCTTGACTTTCATTTGATTCTAGTTTTTATATAGATTAGGAAAGTACTGTTTTAGGAATAAAGTTGCATATACATGGCAGAGAATTCACCTTTTTAGCTACAGAACCACAGAATGGGTAAGGTTGGAAGGAAGCACAGTGAGGTCATCTGGTCCAAAATCCCTCCACTTATGTGCTTGTACTTTATTGAGAAAAGCATGCTTTTAAGCACTTTCTCTTCCTAAGTAATCTAATAAGTATGGTTTAATCTGTTTTCAAGGTGGCTCACATAAGGCATTATCTGTTTATACTTGTAAGACTGCATTTGTCTTCATAATATTAGTGTCTCAAGAATTGGTATGTTTCCTTAGTGACTTATGTGCCTAAATGTTTATTGCTGTTAGAATGTTTGATGCTGTGTCATCTTTAGTGCTGGACATGACCTGGGCACCTCAGCTCCTTCCACACTTGAGACTGCTAATGATTTGTTTCCCAGAAAGGTTCCCTGTAACACTCATTTAGTACAAATGCAATTAGAAAGGAACTGTCCTGGTGCAAAGGAGACTTTTAGCATGTGCAGCTTTACTAGTCTGTGCAAAAAGAACAGGTGAAAAAGGCAGTAGCAGCTCCAGCCTTTTGAAGCTGAAAATTCCCAGCACGAAGTTCCCACGTGAGGAGCCTCTTGACTTTGAAACTGCTCCTTTGGGCACCTGCATAGGATTCACTCACTTGTGTGGTTTATCTTGATGGATCTAGTGAGCTAACACATGAGGTGCAGCTGAGTGCAGCAGAGCTGGATGTGTCACCCTGAATCACTGTGAGGCCTCTGGACCTCCTGGAAAGCAGTGGATTTCTTCTCTGAAGTCAAAAGAGGGAGAAATAAGATCAACAGATATAAACAGTTTATGTATCTAACAATGTCCTAGTGTCTTATTTAATTCCTGGGAGGGAAGGAAGCAGAGGAGGTGCCAATGGGAAGGTAAGCTATGTTGCTCATGTAAAGGGACAGTTGATTTGGAGAACGAGTTGTCTGTCTTGATAAGATTTAGTCTTTCACAACAATCAAGTTCTGACCAGTGGATGGAATTTTTCAAGAGTGTTTGTAGCCTTCAATATATAGAATTAGCTAGTTAATCATTCCACAGTGATGGTTAGTCAAATAAGGGCACTTGGAACTTGCTCTTAGAGATCTGTTGGATCTCCAAATGTGTAAAATCACCTTTTGGTTCCTACTTCCCATCTGGGTCCTGCACAGAGCTTTCCATTACTGAAAAGGGAAGCTGATGGCTGATTTTAGGAATGTTACAGCTCAGGCCCAGAGTAATAGTTTAAAAGTGAGAATAAAACTCATGTAAAACTTAGTTAAAAGCAAGGATATGAAATATGTGTGCTTTAAACTAGAAATTTAGATGTTATAGCTTAAAGTCTGGGGACATTGTAATGTACTGAAAGATTCTGCTTTTTCCTGTGACAGAAACAGTGTTTTAAAATGATCTTAAACTTCTGTAAGCAGAATTAAGCTAGTGTTGAATGTTTTTGAACAATCTTCCTTAAAGTGTGTCTTAACTTCACCTGCAGGCAGGTTCCTAAAAGCCTACCTCTAATGCAACAGCTGGATGTTAAATGCTGTATTACCACTTCTTAGTGATACCTCAATAATATGTCCACACAAAACATTTTGGAGTAATGGCTTTGCATTAAAGGAAAGATTCTTTATTAAAATTGAGCAGATGTACAGTTTAATTTACTGTTTGAACTGAAATTCAGTTTTGACTTGAGGGCCAGATTTCTGAAAAGCAGTTATCAAATAACCTTTTTAAAAACAAATCCAAAGACTAACCAAATTAATAAAACCCCAACTAACCCCAAATCTTTGGAATTAAAAGGCTGAAAAGCTTAACTAGGCAAACATCTGAATTCTAAAAGGCATAAAGATGTATTACAAATGGGCTGAATTATTTTGAGCTTTAAGTCCTCTGTAGTTTGTATATGCTAGTGCAAAGGTTGCTGTACACGGACCTCTCCACCCCTATATGGATTTCCCTCTTTATGTAAATAGATAAGCATAAATCCATTGGCTTGGAAATAATTGTACAGTTCCTTGCTTTGCAGCAGCTGACTGCATGGTGATTTTCTAGCAGAACACTTAAGTGACAGGCGGCAGGTCAGCATGGTGTTGATCTGTCTTCCTGGGATCTAGGAAACCTCATCCAAATGACTTAGAGTGCTTAGATTTCTGTAGTGAGGTGTGCCAAGTGTTTGGTTGTAAAACCGAATGATCCATCAAGAAAAGTTACAATTTTTTGATAGGTATTAAGATACATACATTATTAATAAGGAATGGGTAGAACAGCTGAAATCAACAGAGTGCTGACTTCTAATCAGAATTTGAACAAAACTGTTCAACTTACTTCAGATTGAAAATACCATTATATGACATAGGTAAGGAGCATGCTTTTGTTAAATTTTCAGGTCTTTATATTCTTTGGGAACAGGTAGAATGAAAAGTAATAGTGTGACAAAAATGTTCTAATACTTGCAGTCTGTTCTACTCTTAGCAGTAATATTTAAGTGCTTGACCAGAATGTTAGAGTTGGAGAGCTGTTTCCAGTTGAAATCTGGGCTCCTTTCAGGAAGTTGTTTATAGGCCAGCAAACACAACAGAGTCAGTTTGAAAGACCTTTGAGTCAGCTGGTTGAACTACTTATTACAACATGTTTTTTAATTGAGTTTACTAACTTGTCTGTCAATTATCTGACAAACCAGAGTGGCCTGGACAAAGGTTGTTCACATTCTTAAGGCTTTAAAAGATTTGCGTATGTGTCTGAGCCTTTGAACTGTCACAAACAGCTCTGCACTTGCTGAATATTTGTCTGTTCACTGCTACAAGCTCTGTCTACCCATCCGTGCTAAAACTCCGTGCCAGGATTGCTAGTGTAACCATGCAAATCACTGTCCTGCTGTGGGCAAGTGAAATAAAGAAAAAAACCTCAAAGTTCACTGTAAGACCACTGAGTTAAGACAACAGTAGTTGGTTTGGCCTTTCAGATACAGCTGTGCTACTGACATGAGCTGGGACATGTCAAACCTTGGGCTTTCAGTCACTCCTCTGACAGCTACTCCATTTTATTGGCAAAGTGTCATTGCCTTTCACACTGGCATCAGTAAATGTCACTGTGACTATCTTCTGTGCAGGGTGAATTCACACATGGCTTTCAGTCACAGAAATTTGTCTGTGTGAAGTCAGTGAAATGCTTTAGTCCATTTGACACAGGCAGCTCTCTATCTTCTGAGATGAGACCTTGTGTGTTCCAGTCTGGCCTGGCTTCTTCTATGTCTGGAATGAGCAAGACATTCACCCTGCTCTGTGCTCTGTGTCTCTGTGACTACAGGGTCAGCCCTAGATACATTTATCAATTTATGCTAGGATGGTTTTGGTTTTGCACTTCATTCCAAACAGTTTTTTGTGGAATAAGTACTGGTTGGTTTACCTTTTTTTTTTTCCTAGGCAATATATGAGGCATAATTATATTTCAGAATTCAAGTGCATTTTGCAAGAGGGGTGTTTGACTAATTGTGACTAGGTAAAACTTCACACTAGATTAGCACTCAATTAGAAGATGCTCAGTTAATGATAGAGTATAAAGAATTAAGTTGATGTGTCATACTTCAAAATCTGTGGTACAAAAGACCTCCTTTTGAACCAGATGTCTTTGGCTTTTTTTAAATAGGCTTATTTGGGACCATAATGACCTGAATGATTTCCAAATTATATCATCAAGTTAGCTATGGATATGAATTGATGGAAAGAGAAAAGAATAACAAGCTGGAACAACAACAAAAAACCTTTTCCCTCTGTAGCAGACTTACCTTAACACTTAATTCAGTGTTAAGACTTAATCTGTTAAAGTGTTACCTTAAAACTTAATTCACTGCTTATCAAATTTTGTCTTTTTGGAATAATTCTGACTTGATGGCTGTGATAAATATAAAACTTAATTTTTTTGTTTTTCTTGCTTTCAAATGGATTTCAGAACTTGATGACCTTTGCTGAAAATAACTTGACTAGCCGAGGCCATAACAAGGCATAACTTTGTGAGTGCATGTGGTAAAGGCTCAGCTGTTTGCATGATATTTATCATTCCACAGCTAAAGAAATAGAGGAAATAGAAAATCAAACGTGGGGGTGAAATATAAAACTTTTAAAAAATTTCCTAAATTGTTTTTGTAACTAATTATGGACTTGAGCAATTTTTTCACTATTAAAATATTCTTACTCAACTCTATTTTGTGTTTTCTCATCTATATTGGAGATGCATATTGGAACTTCTATAGTTAGTCTGTGATCATGCTGTGGGGCTGTGATAGGTCAAACCAGATCTATAAAATTTCCAGTCTAGAGTGCCCTGAGTTTAGTGATGACTTTGTCATATTCTCTTAGCACTATTGCTGAATGTTCAGTGACAATTTCAGTCTTTGGATTGCAAGTACATTGCTTTTTGCAATTTAGCTGCAAGTGAGGACGTGGTTATTGTTCGTGCCTGCCTACTAAGATTCCAGTGAAACGTTTTCTTGGAACCAAGTAAAATATACTGTTTTAATAAAAAATTTTACCAGAAATGTTACTGCTATCTTTTTAAAAACGTGGTAGACCAAGGTCATGCTACAGTCGAACATTTTGTTCATTACTTCCCAGGATGCAATTTCAATGCTTGAAAGGGTGGAGAAATTCTAAAGGTTCATTAAGACCTTTGGTACAGTCATCTGTTTTTCTCTGCTGATGTTTTCTGCCTGTGAGCTTGAAAGCTTCAGAGTGGCTTTGGAGCACCCTGGATGCTACAAGCTGCTCTGCAGAGGTGAGGGAAGGGCAGCTCCCTCAGTGGCTGTGGTGTGGCAGCTGCTGCTGTGCTCAGGATGCAGGTGTATCCTCACTCATCACCTTGTGGCAATACCAATAGCCATTCCTATAAATCCATCAGTAGGTGTAAAGGGTAAAGTTTGCTATGTGTGAGGAAAGCCTAATTGAAGGAGAGGAAGGAAGCAGGAAGTTGTCTCATTTTTTTTAATGTTGCAAATAGTTCAGGGATTGTAAAATGGGCATTTAACTCTATATGAACACAAACCCTAAGGCAGCTTCAGTCTTGACTGAATTTACTTTTCTGAAAGTAAGGGGATTTCAGCCTTGTGGTAGACAAGATATTATATCTGAAGGAATTTTTCATGTGCTTCAGGGAAGCTTGGGTGAATAGAGATGTTGTTGCAAAGTAGATTTTGTCAGTGTAAATTCTTGCAGGTGCAACATCCCCCTTTTCTGCCTGGCCCTCTATTACATTTTTTTTTTTTCAACAGTATTCCCTTTCACATTGACAGATGCTTAATACTGGGAATTAAAATAGTCCTTGTGAGGAATTAGTTCTGTTAGGACCCGGCAGTGTACATGAACTCATTCTGTACTGCTTACTCTGCAAGTAAATTTCAAATTACCTTTTAAATTGGATCTTATATGGTAACTTATTATATTTTCTGTTACTGTATTTTAGAGATTGGGAGTAGCTTTAATGCAGCAATGACACATTTAAAATAAATACTAACTTTGAAAAAGATAATTTTAACAGTTGTTACTCTTTTGGGCTTTGCCCTTGTGATACAAAGCATAGTGTTTGTTACAAATGGACAGACCATTCTTTGGAAATGACATTTTCTTCTGAGAATGGGTAATTTATTTTGTCCCTATTTCTAATGTCATAATTTATTTAAATACCATCATTCACCTTTGTGGCCATTTCTTAATCTTCTCCTTTTGCTGTTACAAAATAGTATAGTAGTAGGAATATTATTGATGTTAGTGTCTAGAGCAATGTAAAGGTTATATAGCTAAGAGCAAAATCTTTTTTTAATGTTTGTTTGAAGCTACAAGTTGCAAAACATTATAGTATTAAAAAAATGCAGAATGTTCTGGCAGGAAATGGTATAAGTAGAAATACTAAGACAAACTGTCTTTCAGAGTTACTCAGTGCTAGATCACTGTGTAATGCAGCTAATGTGGTTAATCAGTTGTCATTCCTTGGCTTCCTTAGTGTGCTAACTCTTCTGGCCTAGACAGAGGTACTAGTTTTGCAGCTGATACCAGGTCTCAGATAAGCTTGTCTGACTAGTTGCTTGTTTTCAGTCTGAACCACCTTGCACATGAAGTCCATATGAACTGCAGGCCGACTGTGCTCATATTTTCAAAACAATGTTTAAATCAATATAACCTACCTAACTGAATATGTGCAAAAACAGGCATTATTTTTTGATCCTAGTTGCAGGATTAATTCTTATTTATCTCATGTCAAGTGATCAGTAGACCTAACACAGGGAAAGGAGATGCACCTTTCATGGTGAAGGCAAGATCCCAGATTGAGCTGAATCAACTTTAGAACTGTGTAACTTGTCTTTGGTAGCCTTTGTAGGAAATGGAGAAAAATGACTGGTTTGTACACAGCCTTCAAATGTAATATACCCTAGTAGTTCCAGACCAGTAGTCTTACCTTTGAATGTAACATTGAGTAGACATGAGTGTTTATTTTAAGATTCCTCTGAGATGTACAGTTTTACAGAATCTGCTTTCTGGGTAATAAAAAATAGATTCCAATGGTATTTTTAAACAAGTCATACCATTAACTTTTAGAGCAGCAGATAAGGGTGGTATTAACAAATGATAACTCAGGCTTGCTGGGCCATTCCCTGTGACTGCTTTAATGTGTGACAGATCAGTGTTGTCAAAGGGCCAGGCAGGTTCAGATATTTGCCTGTCATTGCCTTCTGAAGAAAGCTTTGTTGGTCTCCTTCAATAGACAGGGATGAAATACAGAGAAATAAGCTGTCATCACTAAAAGTTAGCCTGATTTACTTTACCTTCATACCACTGCATGGCCCACACACACCATTTTTTTTCTCTGTCTCAGTACAAGCAGCACCCAAGCAGTCATGAGGTACAGGATTACAGAAAGCCAATAAAAGCACACTGAAGTAGAGAAATCTCTTAAATAAATCGTATCTTCCCATATTCTTGAGGTGCCCTGTTTTTAATTCTCTAATTGTAAATTAAGAATTATTAAAGTGATTTTATTTAATATGAAATGCATTTTTTGAGCTGCTCAGGTGAAGTCGGAGTGAACTAATATGATGGAAGAAAACCTGGTCTAGACAGGCATCTTACATCAGTGCACTTGGAAAATCAGTAGGCATGTGGTAAGCAATGAGGTGTTCATCACAGCAGGTAGCAGATGATTGTCAGCTTTCCCAGTCCCCTGAGCAGAGATAAGTATCCATTTCTGCTTCTGTCTAGGCAATCATGTACTCCCCTATATACTAGGTTATTTAGAAGGCTTCTGTTTAATTATAAATGTGACTGTTCTTATGCTCCTCCTTAACAACAAGATTTTAGCTGGATTTTGGATAAAATCCTGAAATACTTAATGCAAAAACAGTCTTTAGCTGTATAGTTTCTTGACGAGTAGCTCACTAACGTGACATAAGGTTAGCCATTACTTTCTTTTAAAAAAATTCATCCCCATGCCCTCTACCCTAAAAAGCAGAATCAGTTAAATACGAGCTTAAAATCACAAAGACAGTAGTGCATTTCAAATCCCAAATTAAATTTTACTATACAGCAAAAACTGGAGAACAAACAGATGCAAATTACTGTTTTGATAATTTTGCACTGGAATTTTAAAAATCAAGAGTGTTCCCAGAATATAAAATATTCATAGCTTATGGAATTTTCATAACTCCTTATATTGGGTGCATCTCAAGTTTTACTGTACTTTGCCTTGTTCATTAAACATTAAATTATCTTCATATATTGACTTCACACATCATCTTTAATGTCAGATACTGATAGTCAGAACTTCTAAAACTTGTACTTTGCATATGGAATTTGCTTATTGATATCTATCATAGTTGCTGCAGCCTTAAATCCTGGAGAGTATAGAAACTTTGGATGCAATAAGTAGGAAATCTGTCAGGTCTTGCAAGCAGGTGAAAGACTTAAGATGATGGCACTGTTAATAATATTTAATCATAATGCAGTACTAAAGATTGGTCATTAGAAAAAAATTCTTTACAGAAAGAGTGGGCAGGCATTGGAACAGGGTACCCAGGGAGGTGTTAGAATCACCCTCCCTGGAAGTACTCAGAAAATGTGCCAATGTGTCCCTTGCAGTCATGGTTTGGTGATGAACACAGTGGTGCCAGGTTAATGGTTGGGCTCAACAATCTCAGAGGTCTTTTCCAAACATAGTGGTTCTGTGATCATAAGGATTCTAAGAAAAGGGAATTCCTCCACTGTTGTTCTAGCTTGTTCCTTGAATTCTCCATAGAGCAGTATCCATGATGATTTGTATCCCATCAGGATCTCAGCTGTGTCTGGCAAGAGGGAATAGACTAGGATTTCACTGTGCAATCTGCACATTACTAGTTGTTTTGGAGGGGTTTTTGTGCAGTGAAAACTAGCTTTAATTTTCACTTTTGGGGAAAAAAAAGAAAAATTGGAACTCTGTGGCATCGACACCTTGTGAATATACTAGGGGCAAGACCTCTTTTTTATGTGTTTTGGCCTCTAAACACTTAGATTATTGTCCAAGAGATGGTCTCAGCCATTGTCTTAAAAGTAGTCTCACAAAATTAATCTTTTGATAGTTCCTGTGTTTTAAAGGCCAAAAGTTAATTACATGCCTCCCTTCTTCATATTGGTTTTGTAAGTAGAAATAATTAGTCATTACTTTTTTAATTTCAATACCTCATTTCATGTGTCAACAGCAGCACTACTGATGTTGTAATAGCTTCTACCTTATGAATTTCTTTTCATTAGAGAGTTCATTTTCAGATTGTTTCCATTTATTAGCAAAATACCTTCCTGTATGAATTTAGGTGGTTATGTTGCTGTTCTGAGCTCTTGTTCTTAACAGAATTCACAATTCTGAAAGCTCCATCTTACATGTGTACTCCTGTTGCAGTCGAGCTGTGTAGGCACAAAACAACCTTATTGCCTGTGCACAAGGAGGCAAATGCATCTGGATTCTCCTATGCTATGCAAGCTAGCCTAACATTTATCCACGTCCAGCATTTCTGTCAGAAGATTATCAGCAAAACCAGCAATGCACTTGTTTAGATAGTTATAATAAACCAGTCTGTCTAGGAAAATGAAATAGTGAGGTAGATGGTGCCATAAAATATTTTTTTACTCTCACTTAGAAAGGTACAGGTGTTCCTGGAGAGATCTAGGTGAAGACTTCAAATTCTGCCTGAAACCTGGCAGTACTCAAGTGATGTAGAAACTTGAAACCTGTTGTGTTAACTCTTCAAAGAAATGTAAACTCTTCACAAATCAGATCATAATGATAATATGCATTTGGGCTTGGGGCAGATGTACAGTAGAGCTTCAAAAGCACTAAACCTGTAACTCAAACCATTACAATGAGCAAAGATGCTCCTTAGAAAGGGATTGAGAGTCCTGTGAAGTAACATTTTAAAAATAATACACCTGAAATTCAGTATTTCCACAAGACTTGGGTTGGACCCACTGAACTTTAGGCCCTTCACTAAAGTGCCAGAATTGGGATTCCATATGGAGTCAACAGCAGCTCAGTCAGAAGGAAATTTGATCTGGAATATGTTTAATCACTCTTTGAAAGTACTCATATGAAATTTGATCTGGAATATGTTTAATCACTCTTTGAAAGTACTCATATGCTTTGCTCATGTAAATAGGACTTCCAAAAGAAATTATTCAGCTTTAAGTAAATGCAGTGATTCTAGCCTTTAGTCTCTCTTGCCATCTCTTCTCACTTTATGCACAAGTGTTTATGTGTCATGAAGTCTCACTTCTGTATCTCCTAAAAATTTCAATTTTGCCTAAATTTGAAATATCTACCCAAAGCTTGAAAAGACATTCTAGTGAAAAGACCTGCTAGAAAGTAGGTTAGCTCAAGGTACAGAGGATAGAGTATTTCATTTTAATTCCTAATAATTTAATTTTTTTTTAAGTTTCTAACTGCCTTGGCCTAAATAGCTGATCCTGTCAATACTGCTGAAATGTAGTGTTTCTGCAACTGCTAAATTGCATGCATTAAAATAAATTAGGATTCCTGCAGGTGTCTGATGAAACAATTTAGAATGTTTAGTTTAAACTAGTTCTAAGCACCCACTCCTGCCAGTATTACTTTACATAAGTGATTTCAATTCTAATTTTCATTTATAGGCTCAGCTTGAGGGAGGAATGTTTGCCTCTGCTATTCTTCCTTGCATGGCTGGAGGAAAACCTGTGAAATACATGTTCTTGGAAGAGACTGAGTCCCCAAAAATAAAAGTTTTCTTGGGCAGCACCAGAATGCACAGAAGCACATGCTCTGTTTCCCTTGGCATGACACAGCTATGGAGCGCGTCTCAGGGGAGACTTTTTGTCTAGGCAAGCATGAAAATCCCTTGTGTGCTGAGGCCACCAGTTAGAGCCAAATAAGGTGGCAGTTCTGTTTTTCTGATAACTAGTAAATAAACTATGTACAGGCAGATCCATTCTGCACTCTGAAAAATTGTGAGCACTCCTAAGTGAGGGAGGTAACAGTAGCTGTTTAAAATGGGAAGTTCTTAACTTGAGTGTGAGGTGTAAAATGACAACAAAGGAATTACTGTGAAATTAGCTTTGTACATGATAGAACACTTTATTTGGAATTTATTTGACTTCAGGGTGTCAGTACCATCTATGAGAGATGCTCAAAATGTAAGATTTCTTTTGACAGAAGAAAGACCTTGGAATTCTTTTCCCCACTGCTGTCTCTAACAAGCAGTGCTGGTGACCCTAAATCCTGTGTGCGTGGCTTGGCTGAATGAGCTTTGTCTTCCTAATGGTAACCTTCCTACATCTAAGGGATAACAGGTGAATTTTGACGAAGTTGGAACAACTTAAAAACAATTTAAAAAACAAACAAGCAAACAAACAAAATTGCTGAATATGCTAGTTTTAAAGGAAATTCAAAAATTCTTTTTATGCAGTGGTAGAAATCTTTCAGAAGATGACCTCCCTAATACCCAGATAGAACAGAACACTGAAGTTTCAAGTGAACACAAAAATAAACATGCAACTAACTTTTCCTCCTTATTTAAAGGAAACAAACTGGAAAAACACCTTAAAATACTAAGCTATCTCTTCAGTTGTAAATGTGTAATCAAGTATAGAATATGTTGATGATTTATTTTATGTGTGAATAGATTTCCAGTGGCTTTGGAGTCCTGAGTGGCTTTTCATTATCCGCAGTTTTTGGTGACAGGAATGTATCTAATTTAGTTATCTGAGAAGCAACACAGTTTGAATAACCAACTTTCCACTTTTAGATTCTCTTGGTAGAGAAGACACAGTTTTTCCATGTTAACTCATCTTTGAACAGAATTCACACCAGGTTGTCAGAATTTTGCTTTCAAATCAAATATTGTGCTAAAAAAGGAGTTGATCTGCAGCACCATCTCAGAAGCAGAGAAAATCATTACGTTTAATTAGGATCAAATATTTGTTAAGCACTGGTAGATGAATTGAGTCTATTCAGTAACAGAGAAATTGTATTTGGGTAATTTGCTGTAGTAGTAACACATGAGGCATGCGTGATTGAATAAATCTGCACAGAGATCTTTTTTATACTGAGTTGTTTTTCTGTAGAATAGCAGTTTTATTTACATATATATGATTTTTCCATCATTCTTAGATATCTGAATGAAAATTTATTTTGAAGCCTCACTTGTTAAATTGATAGGTTAAGGTTCCTAAAGGTATTATATCTCCTCATACACTCTTAGGTGTCATTTTTCACTTGTAGCAAATGCAAGTATGTAGAATTTGGTAAGTGACATGATGAGAAACCCATGAAGAGTTTTTGCAATGCATTTTTGGTGTCTGAGTATACTATTCTGTGATAATCAAACAAGAACCCAGGTAAGAAAACTGAATATGAATTATAGCCTAGGCCTTTTGCATTACAGCCTTTTGGCTAAATTCTGGGCCTGTCCATGAGATGTATTTCTTTGTTATTTACTGGAAATCAGTCACTATTGAGAATAAAAAACTGAATTCTGTAGCTTCAAGGTGCAACCTTGAATGTTTGCTAAGGACCTTCTTTATGATTTGGGTTCAGAGTTGTCTCATTTTGAAGCTACAGTGCTGTATTTTGTCTTTAGTAGAGACAAACAAGTAAAACTAAGTGTAAATGCAAGATGGTATGGATAAGCTGAATGGAGGAAATTAACTAGCAGCGATCTGGACTTACTTATCAGCTGTATGACCTCTAGGTGGATGCAAAAGCTTTACCTATGTTACAGGATTTCAGAAGGAAGAATGACAATCAATTTTTTCTTGAGTCTCAATCCAAGAACCGTTTATCAAGATTCATAACAGTAGGCATTGATAGGGTAATCTGACTTGTTTTTAGAAAAAAAATTGAAATTAGCGCTGACCTTTTCCCAAAACCAAGAAGCACTGCTCAAAGGCAGTTCATTTCTGCACTTAGTCTCTAAACCCCAAAGAAATTATCCTTGCAAACTAATGAAGATAAAATTAAGCACTGTAGCCTGTGGCACCTTCTTCAAAGCTTTAAATGTAAATGTAAGGGTTGGAATTAGGTCAACCATTTTCTGGATATATTTTTCTAATGGTGCTTAGTGTACTACTGAAACTGTAGAAAGCAGTAGTTTCTGGCTCTCTGAAGTTGTTAAGGAGCAGTGGAAGGAAAAGATGGTTTAAAGTGGCCTCATTGCTTTTGAGTGCAGCATGTTGATGGCATTTCAGTTCCAATCTCTTGGTTGTTGTTAAAAAATGTGATGGAGTAGTTTTATCCCTGCTAATGAAGTAGGAGTTTGAAAATGGGGGTATCCACATATGAAAGACACCAAAGTGCTGGGCTGAGATCTCTGGGTAACATCTTTGTTTGTCAGCAGCCCATACTGGTCAGCTGTGGCCCCAGCAGCAGCCAGACTTCTTCAGCAAGTAAGAGACTGCAGCTTCTCAGGTTTAGTAAGGGCACTGTAATTGCTGTCTTTGAATGGATCAATGCACACAAACCCTGAGATCATTCAGACTGGGGAAATGTTTTATGCAGTCTGCCACAGCAGCCAAGCTCTTTGCACTCAGATCTCTCAAATGCTCGGGGCCTGGCAGCTGATTCAGCACAGGGACAGGCATACTGCTTGCTGAAGGTGATTGTAAACAAGCCACAACAGAAGGGCTTGGCAGTGTCAACCAACTGAGGATTCTTTTTTAATTGGGTGTTCCAAAATGGTCAAGAAACCCCAACCCAAGTTTTTGCGTAGTGCCTTTTGTCCCGTTGTGCCCGATTCCTGAGTGCTTTCCAGTTAATTGTATTAACTTTCTCCAACTGAGAGGAGCACATTTGGTTAGAGAACACCAGGGTTGTGGGTTCAATGCCCATATGGGCCATTCATTTAGGAGCTGGAGTCAATGATTCTTCTGGGTCTCTTCTAACTCAGAATATTCTGTAAACTTCTGTTGGTGTAATGAAGATGTCCTCAGAACCTAAACCTGGTCAAATAAGGTAATTGCTAAAAAAAAAGGGCAATTTTTTGGTGGCTGTTGAAGAAAAGGTATTTCCATAAAGTGTTCTGTCACAGGATGGAAATGTTTTTATTAAGCTTTATACAAATATTTATATATTTTATTAAGTTTTATACAAATATTATTCTACTTGGAAAACTCTACCTGAGATAACAGCAGATGTATACTTTGTAACTTAGCAGTGAGGCTGCTCAAAACAGGGTTTGTGAGTTTCTCTAGGAGACAAAAAAAGAAAATTCGGGAGCTGCATGGGTTCTGGTAATAAGGGCAGATATTTGTGTTTGGGGATAGCATTTGGGTAATACAAACCTGCAGTTACTCTGAAACTTGTCACCTCCTCCAAGCCTAGGCAAATATTTCACAGCTCCTGGTGTCAAACTCAGGATTTGTTTTTACAACTGAAAAGCATATATGTGTGCAGAAACAGGAATTTATTGTTAGTCTGTCAATGTTATGAATTCAGTCAAAACAGACCAGTACTGTTACTGGTTAACTGGCCTGTTTCTTTTACTGGTAATGGCAAGAATTCCATTTACTGTGCTGCTCTGGACTTGGCAACAGAAGCATAGAAGTTTGAAGTTTCCGGTGGCCGGTCTACCATCTTTGATTTTGGGATGAAAGTGATGCCTCAAATCTTAGCATTTTTTGGGTGCATCTGGAATCTCCTCCTATTGGGGTTGTTGGTTGCCCAGTGCTGTCTACAGCCAGATTTACCTTCTGTTTCATGTTTACCAGAGTGAGTTTAATAAGAGTTGTTTCTGTGTCAATTATGTTGGCTAGCAGTTTTCTCATTTCTTCGAGTGAACACTTGGTTATGAGGCCTCCAATTCTCTAGTCAATGGTTTTGGAAACAGTTTATTTCTAATTCAGCTTTCAGTTGAAATTTACTATCTTTGTAGCAGAGTTGCAATTGCTGTGATCAGAGAGATGATCTCTGGGACAGTAATTCAGAAGGAAGTTTAGCTACAGAATTATATACTTACTATATGGCATCCTATAATTAGATTTAATTGTATCCACCTTTAAAGAGAATGTGAGTAATCTGCAGTTTTAGCCAAGGAGAAAAAAAATCACAAAATAGTGTCAGAAGAGTACTTGGGTACTTTTAATAGAATTATATACAGGTGGATAACATTGAGCCTGTTATTATGGTGAAAGTGCCCTTTAGTAGATAGTAGTAACAAGTATTTTTTTAACTGTCAAAAGAATATAAATTAAATACTGGAATTGCACAGTCAAACAAATACTATATGCCTTGTTTAAAATTAAGAGGAAATAGTCTTTTCCATGTTTGTGAACATACCTTTCTGCCTTCTTTGTGGGAAGTGTATGGAATAGTTTCTGGCATTGCAGCTCTAGTACCAGAAAAATGTGAGAACTAAGACCTCTGTACAACCAAAAGCAGATGTGTCATTTTTTCTGCAAGAATGTCTTGTCCATTAGAAATATGGACTTAATATCATGACTCCCCAACAGCTGCTGTTTAAAAACTCCACTCTGCAGACAGCAGCTGAGCCACTCACTCTGTAGCCTGGATAGGAATAAGCATGTCTGATGAGCATCTGAGAATGATAGCTGGAAGGCAACACTCATGACAGCTGGGGCAGTTAATACAGACACTCATGCCTAGTGTTGTGCAAAGCCCAGCACTTGAGATCCTGGTGGGTAGATGGGGAGCATGGCAGGGTGCAGATGACACAGGATGCATTTTCAAATATGGCCCATAATTATCTGCACCATTTCATGTGTGTGATACTAATTGCATACATAATTCTGGCATGCTGGTCCTCATGTTTACCCAACTATGGAATTTACATGTGACTTTTCTTTGTGCATATGCAAATTTTTTCACTTATTTTCACATGCAGTCATCTGAAAAGATGAGGACACACTGCTGTATTGCACCAGGCTGTACTCATCTGTGAGCTGAGTCAAGGCTGTACCAAAATCATACCCAACACTTCTAGTCTGGAAAGAATATGTGTTTTGGTTATGAAAGAAATTATTGGGCAAAATATTTAGTGTGATCAAATCACACTAAATTGTGTTTTCTCAGCCCTTGTGTATTCCAGAAAGAGTATGTCAGATGCTTCATTGATTTAAAGCAGATTGCTCATCTAGGTATTAGTAATACTCTGTACAATTCAATGTGGCTAATGAAGCACTGCATGCTACCTTCAGGGCTATAACTATGGCTTGGAATAAAAATATGACCTTGACATTCTTTGAGCTGCACAATGAAGTGGTCGATAGGAAATGACTGCAGTTTGTTATCCCATATAGTCACAGAGTAAATGCACATTATGTTCCCAAACACAAAGAGAAGTAAAAGCTGAAGAGGAAAGTGACTTACCATTCTTAATAGGTCCAAGCTGTACATTTCCATTTCCTATTGTACAGAATATCCTTTGTTGACAAGCTATGTTTACATTGAGGTGATTGGACACTCTTTTCAAGGGATTAGTGAAACAGATGCAATAATATGCTAGGTATTCTAGTAAGACATGATTCTGACAAAGATACAGCTCATTGAAATGCCTTTTGTCTTTGTGGGATAATTTCCTGACCATCTCAAAGAAGGTTGCTTCAAATTTGGGGGTAAAAAGTAACTTTGATGTTAAAAATTGAGGCCTATATATGTAACATATATACTTATGTTCATAACTACTGTAAACAATGGGAGCAACTTGGGAGTAGTGCATTAACTTTTCATTTCTATTTTTCATGAGAAATTGCTGGCTCACTGTAAAACTTTAAATTTGAAATTATCTTTTTTCCAAGTTCGGTTCCAAGATACTCTTGCAAATTACATGGATAGTTTTAAAATAAAATGTATTGAACTTCTCAAGTATGTCTCTGTTCCTAGAATTAATGTATTAAATCCATTAATTGTAGTGGAAATATGTCATTTTAAAGAAAATTCTTGACACCACACTACAGTTTATAGTCGAAATAACGTGAAATTCTTAACAGTAAAAAATTACATAGTTCAAGAAGTTACAAACAACAAATTTTTTTAAAAAAAACTTTGCCTCCATTTATATGCCTCCCTTCACTTTGTGTCAATGACATTGATTCTTATCTCCTTTTCAATCTAGATCAGTCAAAAAAAAAAATCCAGCCGTTATTTTTCTCTATGTGTTTCTTGTTCCCATTTTCAGAATTGAATGTGTACTTTGACCTTAGCTGTGCTGTTGAGATTGTGGAGCTTGTTACAGTGATAGGCAATGTGTGTTGGTTTTGCTGCTGTATTATATTATTATAATTATTATTTTACTTATATTTTAGTTCTCACTGCCTTCTGGCTATAAGCTTTAGGTTTGTACTTTTTCTTGGCAGATCTTTGCTTTAGGTTTTCTGCCTAGCTGGATGCACATGAGGAGTGCTCAGGGATGACTGTTCAGGCTACTGTTGCTTTCCCAGAGAATGCTACTGCAACAGAGCTCTACCAAGGCTTTAATTATTCTACTCTTTTTACATTCTGTTATGCAAAGTTTTAAAATGTTTCCTGATCTCAGTAGGGTGCAGGGGTAGCCCAAAAATATACCAATCAGGCCAAAATGTCTGCAAACCTGGCCTCTTCATCAGCTCTTTGCCCAGTCATCTTTTGTTTTAGGGCTTCATTGCCCTTTTCTAACCATCTGTCTTTTCCAGTTGCTGATTTCTTTTATTCTTTAGCAAACTTTTTAGTCTTACTCCTATTCATCTTTCTGAGATCATACTTTCTGGAAAAAGCAGTGGAACCTGAGTCTTACTTGTTTCACTAGTTGATTAGGTGATCTGTTACTTTCACATTATTCACCACATTATTCATCACTCTTAGCATTTTAGGGGCAAAGTGAGGTTAGTCTCAGGTTTAACCATACCAAGGGATTTGGATGCTGTTGTGTAAATGGAAGCCATCAGCTGATAGTGATTGTGTGTTGTTCCTGTTCTGGAAGATATGAAACATGTCAATTAACTCTGTCGTGTAAAAGTGTTACAAGATAATTTAGAGTTCATAACTGTATCCAGAGATTTCCTGAAAGAAACTGGAGAGATTAGTTTCTTTGCTCCAATACTGTGTATATGGCGTCTTTGTCTTCTGAACACCAGATGCATTTTAGTAGGTAAACCATGACCTTGGTCCTGATCTTTCCTGCTAGTCTGATGTTGGTATGCTGTATGTTGATTTATTATACTGTTTATATGTACATTTCTTTTGTAAAATGTTTATAAACATTTTATATGCTTGTAGTTGCAGGGTTCACATGGAGGCAGTAGTCATACAGTTAACTAGAGTGGATATTGCATATAGTTAAACACATTTATACTTTCAAAGAAGTCCAATTAAAAAATCTGAGATGAGATCATGCTGTTACAAATCCATGTAATCATCCAACAGATTTTGTTTACATTGTCACACATTTTGGTGTTTCTGCTTTATGCAGGGAGATGTGTAATTTTTGCTTGCTTCAAGAAGTCATGCAGTGTGAGAAGATGAATGAGCTGCAGATTTAGATTGTTTTAGAAACACTTGTCCAAATTCATAACTTTGCCTTTGATGCTACAAGCTTAATAGAGAATTTGGCTAGATGTTGAACATCTGCATCATTAGCCTTAACAAAAAATGTAAATGAAGAGAAAAAGGAGCTGTACAATTTAGCTGTGACGCATTTGTATGCTTTCTCCTCTTGGGTTGCACTGACTGTTTAGGGTACAGAGATATCTTTTGTGGGAATTTATAAAATCAGAGGGTTTTGGGAAAACTACAAAAGGCAATCTTCCCTGAATGACATAGGACAAACTGCTTCCAAAACGTGATACAGCCAGAGTCCAAGTTAGAGTTTACTTCAGTTTAGAAATTCAGACTCTTCTGTATTCTATAGGGAACCTAGATAGGACAGTGAGCTTGAAATCCCTGGAATTCCCTCAAGGCAAGTGGAAGACAAGTGTATGTGCAATGAGGATTCAGATAACTAAGATAAGCAGTGCAGAATTGTGCTAGTTCTAGAACAGACATGTAAACGTGGCACCATACCTGAGCTTGTAAGATTTGTGTGGGAAAATGTGGGACCCTTGCTGCTGTTAGGATTAAATTATCTTTTATGCTGTATTATGCTTTAGAAACCTGGAAGTTTGGAATTATGCCAGCTTGGGATCTCGAAGCAATGGCAATTGAATTTTATAAACATACACTTAGAAAGCTGGATATACTAAACTCAGAAGTATGATTATTATATGTCTGGGTTCTTCAGCTGGCTTGGTATCCCAATCTGAAGATTGTATCCTAATCCTGTGTTTCTGTATTTGCATGCATGGCCTCCCTGGGAATTCTGCAAGAAATTGGATAGCAGGTGTTGGCATTCACACATACATCTCTTGTTAAGGAGAATTTCCTTCTGCATGCTCTGTCTCATTGACAGATATCACCGTACCTCTGTTACTATTAGTAAAAGTTTAGTGAAATATTTGTCTGTTTACTCGTGTTGGCAGTTGTGTTCTGAAGTTGATTTTACTCAGAAGAGATTTGCAGTGGTCTGTGTATTTGTTCCCCTTGGTTTCTCTCCCAAGCATATCTGCTATTCACAACATTCACCAGTTACAGAAAACAGCACCAAAAGAAGATATAGAAAAGCTCACACATCGCATTTTTTTAAAAGCTGAACCACAATAAAGTTTATTTCTTACCTTTATAGGTATTTTTCCTTTTTTAAATTAATAATAATTTTCAGTTTTGTTTCTCCTCTTTGAGCAACTAGTAAAATACTTGTTTGCAATATAAAAATACTAAATATATAGAATGAGCTTTGTTTATGTGCATTCTTCCCACAAATATGATGCCTTCATCTTGCTCTCTCAAGGGCTGAGTTTTCCATCATCTATATTTTATTAGTATTGTTACTTAACCCATTGCAGAGGGTAAAGAGGGGGATGGGAAGGTGTCTGTTCTTGTAGACATCAAGATGCTTTCTCCTCTCCTGAAATGTTTACTGCTAACATTTTGTAATTCGAAATAGCAGTCAACATACAGTTAATGGTATTTAAATGTATAATGAGCAATTCCTACATGTAGGATAGGAAGGACAAATTAAGAGGCTGGATTAAAGTGATTGTATCAACAAAATCTGGCATTTGGAATTTGTCGAAGGCAGAGAATATTAAATCTTAGTAAGCCATGCCTTTTCAGCCCTAAGGTTTTGTCACCTTGTCACTGATGTGAGCTTCTTGGTATTGCAGATCCTTTGTGTGTGAAATAAGGTGGGGGTAGGTTCTGAAGAAAATGATTGGGATTTTTTTGTCAGCTCTTCAAGTGAGCGAGGCACCCTTATCTAGACCTGCTGTCTTCTTTTCCTATTACCATAAATACAACCTTTCATATACTTTGTAATGCAGAAGTGAGGCAAAGCCATGCAAACCAGTAACAAAAGGCTTTGTGTTTGAGAGGTGCTGGGACTAATAAAAGAGTCTACAGAAAATTTAGTATAATTTTTCTTTATTTCACTGTGTATGTTAAATTATTAATTTATAAAAGTACTACTAGTAGTTTGTTCATCAATAGAGAATTGCTATGAACGCAAAAATAATCTGGCTTTCGAAACCATTTATTATAACCTGTTCCTTGTGTCAAATGTTTGATAGCATTAAAATACATCAATAATTATTTAATTCCTAACATTTTTATTATTCTGAGAGAAAGACTTGTAACCTTCTGAATTCAGAGGTGAATAGATTTGGTTTAGGTTTTTTAGTTGCTCAATTTTGCAGTAGCTGCAGTTTTTTCAATATTAACATAATTTAATCTTTACCGTAAGGCACGATCAGCAATGCAATGTCAAATGGTAACTGTCAGCTTCTTAAATTTTTCACATTGGTGTTCAACTTGACAGCTAATTTGCAAATCCCCTCCCCCAATGTATGTGATGCTGTAACTTTTAGTATGGATGAATCTTCTGCCTCCAGAGCTGGAAACACAAATTCAACGAGGTATGATCAGGATTCTTTTACAAGAGCAACAATATTCAGTATATTAGAGGCCAAAGATATACATGACTTCTCATTTAATGCAAACCGGAAAAACAGAGCAAAGAAGCGAAAGACAAATAATCTTGTGGTTTCCACTGGAAATTTCTGTAAGTATGACCAGTCAGGTAGGAAGGGAAATCTGACTTTATAGATTCCCACCTAATAGGGCTGTCCCTTTGTAACCACATACCACACAAGCAGGCTTTGGATGCTTTTACTATATAAAGATATGTTCACGTCAAGGAGGTTGACTGACAGTTTTGTAAACTGAAGTATTGTGTATTCTTAGAAAAGAAACAACATCTTGTGTCTAGATATGGAAAAAATATTTGGAGAGGACATTTTTGGAATGAATTAAAGAAAAGGAATAGTCTATAAAAAGTTCGACAAAGCAGAAAGCATAAAAATATCCCCGTACTTGCTGCATTGCAAAACTGCAGAGTTAAAGCTGCTTTTCCAGTTCTTACAGTAGCCAAAAAATTGTTTAGGCTGCTTTTAATATAAGCTAACTGAGCTCAGATAACTGTGTGCAAGTAGAAAATGTATGCTTTCTAGTATGCAAAATCAGTGCTAAAAATCTGTTTCATGTGAGGGTTTCTTGTTTTTTTTCTCTGAGGCCTTAATCCAGCAGATTTCTACAGTGCATGGTTAGTTGTAGCTTGGGAATAATCCCATCCTTATACAGAAAAGCCTGTTTTTAGATCTCAAAGAACACTCTGGATTCTATGAGCATATATTAAAGACTTTGACTCAGAGCCCTAATATTTTTAAATGGGAAAGCTGGGAATGGAATCCTACTACAAGCCTGGTATTAGCCATAATTACAGCTTCAGACATTCGAATCAGAAAGTTTAATTTCTCCACAATATGCACAGATTTGTGTCTATGAAATACACCATAGCAATGTCATCTGTTACAGGGAATACATCAACGCTGTTGTCAGTAGAAGAAAAAATTATTATTATGGCAGCAGTTTTCCTTTACCTTGCTTTCCATAATTTCTCAGCTTGCAGATTGTCTCATGTCAGAAAATTCTTGTATCATATAGAATAATGATATCATTCAAAGGTAAAATTGATAAGTAGGCAGTTCTTGGGCTGCTGATTCTATTTAACACATTGGGAGCAGAGCTCACCCTTGGCATTCCTTTTCTGTGTGCAAATTCCACATACTGTGCCTGAATAATTGGCATCTGCAGTGGGACCAAAACACCAAACAGAGGATGTGCAAAGCCCAAGACAGTCCTGTGTTGCCTTGCTTCACAGCTGATGCATCCTCAGTGCTGTAGGCATACTGTAATGTTGTGGCATCATAATTTATCCTAGAAGCATGACACAGTATTAGTACAAAGCCTTGAAGCTAGTGTCCTCATTTGAGAACCTGTGAAAATCTAAGGTTATTTTTGGGCCTTTGCATCCTTCAGATATGGTTTAGGAGATGTGTAGCAGCCTCATCTGTCTTAAGACAGCACAGGAAACTTGCTTCAGGCTTTTCTATCATCCAGCTCTCTAAGTACCCTCTTTGTGTACCTATCCTATTAGGGAAGGTTGGATTTTCAGCAAAGATGACAGAGCACTGAGATGAGCTGGGACTTCATGCCTCTGACAGGAGCTGAGCTGCCTGAGCCATACAGGCTGGAGGAGAGGCAGGAGCAGAGTGTTGCTGCCTTTCCCTTCAGCTCACCTGCCTTGGCCAGCGTGTCAGAAAGCACTGCACTGCTTGGTCGGTGCTCGCCTAGGGAAAATGTCTGACAAAGCTGTTGTGTGCCATGAAACAAAAAGGTCTGGAAATTGCTATAATATTGTAAATTATTCCATTATTTGAGGCAAGGTCAGGTGGCACTGCATAGTTTCTGTAGGACTTGGAATTTAATACCTTTTCTGTGATTCAGTATTTACTCTGGGAAGGAAAGCAAGTTAAAAAATACGACTACATACCTTGTCATGGCTAATCATTTTGCTTCTGGTGCCTTGTGGCCTTCCCCTACATGGATTTATTTTGTTCTTTCATGAGAAAGTAAAAATTCAAAATATGCTTCTGTGCTTTTTATTTTAAATGAACTTTTAATAATATGTAGGACTCGTGCTTTCTGATACACCTTTCTTGAGAATGAACTGAACATTTCCTCTTAGTGCAAGCAGGATGAAACAGGTTTTATGAATCTCATGGAACAATTGTTTATATACAAAAAGCTACTAATGAACAGGTTTAATGAATCTCGTGAAGCAATTGTTTATATACAAAAAGCTATTTTCATGTATATGGGCTGGGAATGTTTCTAAATAGGACCCACAGTCATCTAATTAGACACACATGGTGTTAGTAGGCATTTGTAGTACTCACAGGACAAAGACAAGGGATCCCTGCTGAAAATTTCCATTAAAAAGATAATTGCATGGCACAAGGTCTTTCTAAAAACCTTGCTTAAATTTTTTCCTGTTTTTAATTAGGTTCTGAGATCTAGATCTAAATAGACTGAAAATAAAAAAAGGATTTACTTTTGTAGTTAGTAGAATTAATCATGCCAGCAGTGACTATGGAACTGTGAAAGATTCAAAACAGTGTTTTGCTTATAGTTTTATGATCTGATGATCCTGGTATAATTGAGTGTGATCCTGGTATGATTGAGTGTTTGGTGTATACATGGATAAATTATTTCATATTTTGCATGCATCATGACATATTATGTCTGGGTAGTTAATAACTAGAGTACCTAGGTGTGTGCTACCACTACCAGGAGTGTCCAAATATTTTTTTTTCTTAAGAACAGATTTCTAGGAATTTTTATTCTCTACCATCACCCTGTTGGATTCAACTGTGTGAAAAGGTGATGAAGGCAGATAACACCAGGCCACTCTGGTATGCCCCTTAACAGGAAATGCTCCAAAAAATGCCTGGTTTGTGTGTTAGGTGGGAGTAATGTGCTTTCTTAAAAATAAATAAATAAATAAATAAAATGTAAAAAACCCAGCACAGAGTAACCACCGGTTACTGTGAAGAATGCTGTTGAATTAATTTAAAAGTGGTTTTCACTGGTAACATCAGTGTGAGTTACTAAAACTGGATAAATAGGTAAAGAGGTGTTTGCTCATTTTCAGTCAGAATTGGAGAGCAACCAACAGAGTGTTTATGGGGGTACTTTTACCATAAAATTTAGGAGGAACCTAAAAGAAATATTGTGAATTTGAGCTAATTCAGAGGGCCTCAGTGTAGGGGCTATAGGCTACATTGAAATAATCTGTTATTCTTGGTCAGCATGAAGAAGGAAGAGATGTAAAGTCTTAGCTGTAGCCTAGTTATGAAGGAAATGAGAGAAAGATATCATGCACAGATGAAAGTGTCTGGCTGCAAACCTTACATTTTGTGAGATGATACTTGCAACACATAATAATACCATGAAGAAGAAAGAAGTTTTAAAGAATATTGTTAAATGTGTTTGTGCTCTTTACATTGTCTTTCTGCTTAGTGTGTAGCATGCTTACTGAAATAATTTTTAATGGGCACCTCCAGATTGAGGAATGACAAATGGATCTCAAAGTATGTTCAGCAAAATTGTAGAATGGAAACCAAATCTGCTTCTCAAGACCTTAGCAAGGGCTGGAAGAGAAAAACAAAATACATGGTTTGTAGAGGTTCTCAGTCAAATGGTTATTGCAAGTTGGACCTAGCAAAGATACACAATTCTCCATCTCTGGCCAGTGCAGGAATGGCAAGTTACAGACCTGGTACTGAACTCATTGGGCTGGGCTTGGGAATCACAAGGACAAAGTTTGGGCCTCAGAACTCTTGGTCCTTTCACAGGGAATATCTGAGAGCTGATGATTCCTGCCACGTGCCTATCCTTGTGCAAAGGTCAGTGCACTCATGTCAAGCATGATTTTGTGCTTGTTAGGAAGATCAGTTGAAAAGACAGACCAAGAACAAAATAAAACTTTTGAGAATTACTGATCGTTGTCTGTGCCATGTTTGCAATTTCACAGAGGTTTATTCTGAAATGTTATAAATGCACAGGGACTGTTATTTCAAGATCTGTAATTAGCTAAAGAGTCATATAACCACACACTGGGATGTCCTAAAGGTGCCTGTCCTTCTAGCTGCCATTCATGTCAATTTTCATGAGCTTTAGAAAATCCTGGGAGGGTATTTGTGTAATCTTTACAACACAAGAAGCAAATTAATATACCTATGTATAATTTTTACTTCTTGGAATGCAGGTCTGTGCAATTGTTGGCTCTTCCACCAATTTTTAGATAGCAAAATATAGTTGTAAAAATAAAGGTGTCAGGAAGATTCAGGATGGTCTTTGGATGATAATTTTTCTCTCAGGAAAGCAACAGTCGTAACAGAACACAAATGTAAAGATTGAACTCACGTCAGCTAATAGATCCCATAAAAACTCCAAATTAGGTCAAATATTGATGCTAAAACTGATCCCAGCTGGGGAGGGTGCAGAACTGTGAGTAAAAGCATTGGACAATTCTATTGAGGGAAAGCAAAAATAGGTGAAGTACCTATTTTTGTCTTTGATGCTTTCAGATATATGTGATAACCTCTGAGGTGTTGGGTTGTCCCATAGTCTTTTTTGGAATGTTATTTTAACAAGTTGGAAAAAATTAATGTGACATATCTGCCATAAAAAGCAGGAAAATTTGCTTCATAATTAATAAGTGCTTTAGATGTGTTTATGGAAATGAAAAGAACCTATTCAGACCGGTGCTTTAGCCACGTTTTGCCTTGACTCAAGCTTTGTATCCATTTTCAGCTACCAGTTTGTGGTTAGGTGGTGGGTTTTTTTCATAACTTATTTTAAGAAAATAATAAAATAGTCACTACACACAATCAACCAAACTTCTTTAATCACAAATACCTAGTGAAAACGTATAGTGAAAAGGTAGCTAAGACAGTTGTTATATCCTTGGCCATTTGCCTCTCTGTGTTACTACTTGCATTGGGAGTTGTTTACATTATGTGATAGATTTGGCAGGTAATAAATTAGCTATAGCTGTGGAACATGAGTCTCAAAAGCTATTTGCCAGTGTGTTAGCATGGCTAAGGCGTTTATGTTTCTTTACAAGGTAAAATGAAAATATTTTTGAATTTACTCTGAATAATGGAGACATTATGTGTATACATCTGTACGAGCTTTCTGCTAAAAAGCTAAAATATGAAATTCCTATAATGCTTAGACTGGTCCAGGTGGCAGAGGCCAGAAATAATTTATCAAAAAGTTAGCCTGTAATTAACAGATCTTGAGTCTTTACTTGTGTAATGATTTTTCATGGACACCTCCTTAGGAACTTCTGTTGGCTAATGCAAAAACACTTCTTAAAAAAAAAAATCACCATTCTACCTACAGTAAGCTTAAGCTTGTTCCAAAAATGACCTTGTGCATAAGAAAATTGTGTCAACACACTATAAAAAGAACCCAGTACATTTTATTGTAGATTAAACAGGCACTTTTTTTTTTCTAAAGCTGAGCTACAGAAAATGCAATTCTCCCTTACCTCTGCAATGTTCACTCACTTTACTGATGATACACAATGCTTGTTGTTCGGATGCACTCCAGAGAACAGCTAAACCCATTCTTCTTCCCAGGCTTGTTTATTTCTGACCATCATTTTCTTGGTGAGCTCATCAAGGTCATTTTATGTCATTTCCTCCTGTACCCAACCCAAATCTGTTGGGTCTTTTAGTTGATTTATTTTTTTCTGTTTTGGCTTTTTTTTTTTTTTAATATATAAAAGGCAAAAGAGCCCCTTTTCACCACTGCATGTTTTTTCTTGGTATGCAAAAATAAGGGCATTCAAAGTGGAAACTCTGGAACTGCCTGAGTTTTAGACAGGCTGTCCACTGCTATTTCCAAAGCACAAAAATGGAATGTATGGAAGAGTTAAAATGGGGCTGCAGAGCCCACCTGTAGCTACCCCTGACATACCTGTGATACTCTGGCTAGTGCAGCTCCTGTGCAGGTGACCATCATTGCTCTAAAGGAATGCAATCCGCTTCTGTTCCTCTGGGGAGGTTCACAGGTCCTGTTCTGCAGAGCTGCTCCTTGGGCTGTAAGTGCTGCCTGGAGTTATCTCATCCCTGGTGCAGGACTGGTGAATTTCATGAGTTTCCTATCAGCCTGTTCCTCCTGCACTTGAGGGATCCCTCCATTGTAACAGCAACTTCCCAAGGCTGGTGATCTCCATGAATTTGAACTCAGTACTAGTGATGCATAAATGCACTGTTTCAATGAATGTTTACTTTTTTAATAGGGAGCCAAACTTATAAGTCTGGTAACCTGTCTTTTTGTGCCAAATGTACTTGAAATTCAGAAAGTTCAATGCAAAAATTCCTGGCAGGCCTTTTTTTTCTTGCTCCTTCACAGAATATTTTGTTTCATTTATTTAACAAAATGATACTGCCAGAGTTCATGTTGATTCTTAATTCTCACATTGAGAAATGAGAATTGGTGCCCTGAGGTGCAGTCCAGTACCTAAAACCATATGGTTAATTTACTCTGAGGTCATTTACAGACTGTTTGTTTAAAGGAAGCCTTAGCAGTCTAAGTTAGTATAGCAGAAAGTTCATTAGCATGTGCTCCACAGTGTCCATTGTGGAAACTGTGACTTAGTTCATGTCTCAAAATTGCCACTTTTTGCTCTCAGGAAGAATTCTCCAGGCTCCTCTCAAATTCCTTTTAGAAAGACTTGTCAAAAGCAGTGCAGAGAAAATTACTCTTACAACACCACTGCCTGCTTTCTCTGTTATTAAACTCTTCCCGTGTCTGTTTGCCTGGCAGCAGCTACAAGAGCTCTGAGGAGAGCAGCGCTGCTCAGCCACTCCAGTGGGACGCTGTGACAGCTCTGACCTCCGAGTGACTTGCTAACTCTACATCCACTGGAAGCTCAAAACAATTACAGCCTGTCCAGCTACACCCACATTTGTTTCCTGCTGTCATACCTCAAGGAAGTCTGTGTGGGACAGGGGTGTGTAAAATGTTCTGCAGCAGCTGAACAGTAGCGGCTGAAAACAGCACAGCTTACTGGTGCTAATGCCCATCATCTTCTTGTGTGAGCCATACGTGCAAAACTCTATGGCATAAAATAGTTGTTAAACATAATTGGCTGAGATGTGCTGGAGTGTGTCAGTTCACTGTAATTTAGGTTTTTATTCACTCAGCCTAGCATTCTTGGAGAAAGAAGTGAATGGTTTGAAAACCTTCTGGACAGAGTGTTATGAACTACAAACTCCCGTGCTGAATAATTTCTTATAAGACAAATTTCAAAAGTATCATTTTAGTACAGGCATGCCTGCTTTTGTGTGAATCTCAACATCTCTAGTATCTAGCTTGGTAGATAGTGTGTGGCTTTTTGACAGCAACTTTCTTGAGTAACATATCAGCTCATATACAGTACAAAAATTCTCAGATGAAAAACTGACATCACTGGAGAGGAGGGCTCTTCATCCTCCCATGTCTTGGAAACAAGCCTTAAAAAAAAAGTGCTTTTTACTTGTGTATGTGGTGATATTTATGTGGCAGGTGACAACATTGATCTTGGTTACTTCAATAAAATAATGTTTGTAATGGCGAAGTCCTCAATACACCTGGTTCAAATATGCTGGTAATGCTTAACTCTTAAAAGGAAATAACTTGTATTTTAAACATTAAGATGAAGTTCTTAACATAAGCTGCTATGGTCAGGTTTTCAAAGCACAGAAGTTGAGGGAGGAATCTTAGTCAATGCAGAAATCTTACTCATTTGCTTCAAGTACCTATTTCTACAACAGTGTTCACTGTGAGTGCTCTTTTAGAATACAAATCTTTAGTTATGTACTTATACATTTCATGGGGCAAAAGGAGCGACAGGTTTTGTTCCTTTGAGATAACAAAGGACAAACAAATATGTTTTTCCCCTGAATCTAGGCTGTCTTAATGTTGTGAAGTCAGGAAGCCATTACATGTCCTTGGTTGTATGGAAATAGGACTTCTGTGATGGAAAAAGATAAAACCAGCATAAGAAATTTTCATTGATTTCATAATCATTAATATGTGCAATGAATTTTGCTCTTATATACAATACTAAAAACTGAAGTGATGCATAGGGAAGAAAAAATGACAGAATTGCTTTTTGATAGTTGCTGATAGTTACACCATTTTTGACATTGGTCATTTGAATTTCATAATAAGGTGTTACTTTGGAGACTCTTGCATAGAAGTTACTATAGAACTCGTATTAAAACACTGAGCACAAATTGTTTCCTGAGAATTTAAGACAAATGCTGGTCTCTTGTAAGTGTATCTATCATAAAACAAAAATTGTGAAATGAAAAAGCCCTAAAATTATTTTAGAGCCACTGAACAGATCTACTTTGTGGTGCTTCTGCAAGCAAGTCCTCATATGGTAGCATTCCAGCTATCACATGTACATTCTGTATCTGCTTTCTAGAGACAAAATGCAAAACTTTTGTATTGTAGTTGTTGTTCTGTTCCCTTCTATTTGCTGTTTGATAATACAACAGTATATATTGTTGACCATTAATGTGTACAAGCCAATACAAATTGTGATTTATTGCACATTAAGTGTAGCAATGTAGCGGTTACTTGTGGGTGACTTATTAATGCATAATAGTAGTTTGTATTTACACAGTCTCTAAATTAAAAACAACAAACCAAGAAAGCCTGTATTGTCTTTGATGTTTTAAGTGGTGGAAGAAATTCCATAATCTGTAGTGTGTTTACATAGAACTTCCTTGTGTGAAACAGGTTTTAGTAAATGTGAAATAATTAAGGGGTTGGGCCCTAAACTGGAGTAAAAGGGCACCATTGACCTCAGTTGAACTTCACTGGTTTATAACAGCAGAGGAAATAGCAGGAAGTATTTGCATTCTTCACTATTTCTAAGACTGGAGGATAGAAAAAAGAGCTGACCAGAGGGCAAACAGAAAAATTTACAAAGTGTTACATTTTAGTTTGGAGTAGGACTTTCATTGCCAATGTTAGGCAAAAAGGTATTAATTCTGATGACTCACCTTTTGTTTTCAGTTAATTTAAGTAGTTGTTTGGTATCATTTAAATGAAGCTGATACCCTACTTATGCAAAACTTTAGAGGTCATCAAGTTTAAGCACAGTTCCCCTGCTTTTAGCAGAAAAGTAGAGGAATTTGTGCTTATACTAAGTGCAAGATTTCTGCTTGGAGGGATACAACATGCAGCATTTAGTTTCTGTATGCTTATGGAAATGAAGAGGCTTTATGCATGCATGGGCAGCTTTTGTACAAGTTCAGGTGTTTGGAAGACTTGTGCCTGATACCCACTGGAAATGGGGTACATTAGAGCAGCTGTCTGCAGTCACTGAATTGTGGTAGATGTGACTGAGGTATGAATTCGTGTCTTTATGGCTCTTTAGCTCAGGCCATAGCTTCATCTGGTATCACTCTTGCTAATATCTACTAAACTGAAGCAAATTATCCAGTTTCTAAAAATGCTAGGTAGAGTGATGGATGGTTTTTGCCAGCCAGCACAGAGGCCATGATACACAATGGGACATTCAATATAAAATAAGAGTACCAAGGGCACAAGGGAACAGTTAATAATTTTTGAAACCTACAGTTCTGGTTCACTTAATATTCAGAAGCATTTGCTGTTTCAGAGTTTCTGCACTTCATAAAAATTCAGTGGTTTGTGGATGGCATGGCCTTAGTTACTAATTCACTGCTGATACATTCATAGGGCCTTATCTTCCTATCTAAGTTTTGTTCATGCTGATGTCCCTCAGCTAAAGACAGTGCAGCATGGTCCTGCGCTAGAGAACAGATGCAGCTTATATCTTTCTGTAGACATCCACAAAGCCTGTAATCACATCTGTTGCCATGTCTAGTAATGCAGTTTTTGACATGGCTCTTCTCCCAGTAAGCTAGTCTGCAATTCTCAAACCAAAGTCATATTCAAGTACCCTCAATTGCTAGACACTGATTGTACAGTATACTTCTTTACCATCCTAGTCACTTATTGAACAATTGCAAAGTGTTTATTTCTTTTTATTTGGTGCATATTCTACTGGCTTTGATGTTTTACAATAAAAAGACTTCCCACCACATGAATAATTTTATTCGGCAGTGCTGATTGCTTTTACTAATGGATCAAATTTGATGGCTGTTGTCAAAGCAAACTAAGAGTGCATGTTGTGGTTTGCCCAGGCAGCAGCCAAGCCCCACACTGCTGATCCATCACTCCCTCACCAGCAGGACTGGGGAGAGAATTGGAATGGTAAAAGATAGAAAACCTGTGGATTGAGATAAAGGCAAATTAATAGAGAAAGCAAAAGCCGCACACTCAAGCAAAGCAAAGCAAGGAATGAATTCACTGCTTCCCATGGGCAGGCAGGTGTTCAGCCATCCCCAGGAGAGCAGGGTCCCTTCAAATGTAACAGTGACTTGGGAAGACAGAATCACAGAACCACTGAGTGACAGTGTGCATTTTCAAAATGCTCAATGTTTTTTGGTATTAGCATTGGCTTGCCATGTGATGTAAAAATTTCTACCAAGAGGGATTTATCTGTTGTACAGTCTTTCATTGTAGTGATTGTGTTGAAACTGCCACTTTTGTAACGTAGTGAAAATAATAGAATAATTATACTGAAAAGCAGTGTGACAGACACTTAGAAATGAGTTGGAAAGTAAATATAAGCAGACATCTCTTACTTAAGCAAATTACAAGTTATATTAGATTACTGTGCTATATCAAAATGAAATACTGTGCTATATCAATGAAATTAATTCTGAACAGTGCATCACAAGTAGGAGTAGTATAGAAGGTTTTTCAAGAGTAAATATGAATATGATATGAGATGGCTGGTTTCAAGGAGGTATAAATTATTCTAAATAAGGGCAGAATATATATATTATAGCTATATAACAGAAGGGTGTAGGAGAAAAATATGAATCTTATCTTCACTTAAATCTGGTGCTTGCCTTGTGGTTTCTTTAAGGTAACTAAAACTACATTAAAATATGCTTGAAGGCAAGGCACTGTTGCTGTATCAGTAGTTAAATTGAGGTGAATCATAGGGCAGAGCTAAAGAACTGAGTGGAATTAGTAGGAAACTGTTGCTTTGCTTCATAGAGATTGTTTTGAAATTACAGAAAATATTCCAGACTTTCTAAGCAAATCAAAACCTGAACATCAATGTCAAATGTCTGTGAGTGGAAATTCAGAATAAGATAATTTTTGGAAACATTTAGTTTGTGTTGCTCTTCAGAGCCAATTTACAGTGAACTAACTTATATTTAAATAAAAGCTTAGACTAGCCAAAAAATCAAACATGTAATTTGGAAAAAAGCTAACAAGGAAATAAAGCAAAACAGGACCACTTAACAATTTTGCAACTTATGCAGCATTTTCCATAATTGCTACTCTTTTCTATGAACATTTTCCTATGAAAAAGAATTTTCCTACAAAATGCTGTGTTTGGGTGGTAATTTCAACCTCATCAAGTTTACAAGGGAGTGTTCATACAGTGTTCATTACAAAAACCCTATAAAGAAGTGCACATTCCTCAGCAACAGGGGCAATGCTTCAGAATGGGATTTTGAGTGAGAAGGAGGCTGACAAGAGGTAAAACACAATGGGATGAAATTACAGCCAAAATACCAGAAAGCAGAGAGGTGTTCACAGCCACACCTTTGAAATTAAAGGAGTTCATTTAGGAACTTCTGAACCTATGACATTGATAATACTTAGAGCAAGTGGAGAGGAGAAAAATTATCTTAGATCACCTTCAGAAATAAGGATAGGATGCCAGGAAAGTGAGGCTGTGTGGGGTTAGACACACAGGTGACAAATGAGTATGAAAAGAATTATAGTACTGAACAAGGGAAGTAGAGAATTTCACCAAGAATAGAAAGAAAAAAAATAGACATGCATCAGCAATAATGCAGGCCATTAATTCTCGAAAACTGTTAGTTTCTCAAGAAGTATATAATTTTTAATTATTTGAAATAGAAATCAGAACACTAATCCGCCTTGGTAAAAAATTTCCTTTTAAAGGCAAATTGATTCCTACATACATTCCTTTGTTTATGCATGGACTTTCAGAATTATCTCATCCTTTTATTGGAAGTACTCTGGTACCATTTCATTTAGATGGGAGAAAGAACGTCTTACTACTTCAAATGTTACTAATCTTCAAGGGAGGTATTTACATCTCCTGGGACTAATTTAAGGTGATGGCTTTTTTTAAAATAGCTTTTTACATTTTAAAATATATTCCTTTTTTTAGGCTTCTGGTTTCTTGTGCAGAGTGTTTTGTAAGCAGCACAAGTAACTGCTGTAAAGAATGAAAAAGCAATTGTGTTTTCAGTTCATTAACTTTATTAATTTGACAGCTTTTCACAGATAGCTATTTCATGACTTCAGGAAATTTCAAGACTAATTAGCATAATTTCTTTATTGGATGAGAAAGATGCATGTTTAAGCCTTCTTCCTTTTCATTCAGAAAGTCCAGGTGAAATATCAGTAATTTGAGTCACTCTAAATTTCTTAAATCTGATTTAATGTTGGTCCTTTAAATGTTGAATCCTTTAAAAAAGGAGATGGTTACTTCTGTACCCATCTGCCATACAGTCCTCTCTTACTGTTTCATGTGACTAATTGTACTTTTTTGGATCTGAATGATTGTAAAATAATAATTTCTAAATAATATTGCTATAAGCCAGACTTTTAAATATAAAAATCCTTACAAAGCAGATATTGATGAATTCCATAGTCAGTATATTTTCATGCCTATAGCCCCATGATTTTTTAAAGATTTAAAAATTTTATCAATCTACTCTGTAGGACTGGAATTTGTAAGATAATTAAAATTTAGCAATTGCCTCTGCAGACTCTTCTGTTGGCAGAAAACTGTGGAAATGGTAACTTTAAAGGTACTGTATTCCATTGTGAGGATTGCTGGGCTGCTGCCCAGTGGCTTGTAAGTAACTTATGAGTGCTGAAAAACATCCCAGAAAACTGCTGAGAAAACCAAGAACTGACAGAGCGCCCTGACAAAAAACCTTGTGGGTTTTCATATGGCTAAGCTGAAAGGAGGAGGTTACAGGCTGCAGTGACAGTTTTGGAACATACACTGCTCCCATCACTGTTCAGTGTGAGGTCTGAATTCTGGTTAAAGTTCTAGATTTTCATACAGTGGTGAGTGAAAGCAATAGAAATGTAACAGTGTTATCCTTGTTTCTCTGTCTAGTTTGTTGATAGTAAGATTTGTTTACAGTTAAATTTCCATTTTCAAGCTATTTTAAATAAATTTCCTCTTCAGTGAAAAAATTACTGTAACTTGTTATGCCACTTAACAATCAGTGTAGTGTATTAATTAAAATCATAAAATGCATTTACCTTAATGGTATTTTCTTCTTCAGAACACTCCTAAACAAAATTAGCATGCCTCCATGTTCACTTGTGCACATTCACGTGAAATACATGTGCTGGAGTTGAAGCCCGCTCTCTGTGAGGTGCATGTGGGTTGGCATACAGCTGAAATCAGTTGTGCTCTACAAAGCAGGGGAATTTAATGAGCAAGTAACAGTGGCTTTCAGAATGACACACTGCTTCAGTGCACTGTATGGTAGGTGGCTGTGGTTATAAAACTATAATTAAGAGTGTGGGAACTGAGAACATCTGCCAAGGGAATGGCACTTACTGTTGCCAATTTAAAATAAATAAATACATAAAAATGCCTAGTGCTGTGAAACTGACATTAAGATACTGGGTACCCCAGATTAAGATGAGACCATTACTTTAATAATTATGTTAAGTAATCTGGGGGGTAGTATGTGAAGGAAGACATTCTGTCATGCTGCATTATGTCATCTATCCCCCTTTTTGTTATTCATGCCGCAGTTGATGAGGTTGAACAGCTGGTATTACAGCAAGGCATGTAACTGATCTATGTGTTTTCCTGAAACAGATACCATCCCATGTGCAGGCACTCCCTGAGTTAGCTGAGTGACCCTTACCAAGCAGAAAAATGAGCCCTAAATAGCTCATTTTGGTGGTGTCAGAACTGGGGCTGCTGCAGGTACATTTGAACTAATCTGGTAACCTCAGTGTAACACATTTGGAATCAGTGCTAAACCCCCTCAATCCTGTTGCCGTCAGTGCTCCTGGGAACATACCCTTGGCAAAATGTCACCAGGTGGTTTAGAAAGCAGAAAAGGCTTTGTATATATACTGTCATATGTCATTGTAATAATGAGACAAACCCTGTCTCAAAACTAAAATATTCAATCATTTTGTTTAGAACTGCACTGGTAGCCTCTTTTAACTAGCTACAGCAGATCCGTTATCTGTTTTAACTTTTAACATAATTTGGTCGTTTAAGATTCCGTTTCAAGTTTCTTGTCAAAAGCTAGAGATCATGATTCTACAATATAATGGTTTTGTTTACATTAAAAATTCTGGTCACATACAGTTTAGCTAAATTTGGACTCACTGGCTGGAATAGTGAAAAACTTTAACACAGCTTTGATAGGAATGTGACTTTTCCCTCTCATTGCAAAAATTCACCAAAAAATCTGTCTGCAGGTGCTCAGTAGAGATTTGGCAAAAACAGAATCTGAAAACCTATTCCCATTGCACATGAATGGAAAATTAGAATTGAGTACTTGAATGCTTCTAAGTGCCAGGGCTAGTATAGAGAATGAGTGGGACTATTCATGTAGTTGGTACTGCAATGAATGCTAGAGCAATCTGAAAATGGGGTGCTGGTGTTTGCTATTCTTTCAGACCCACTACAGAGCAGTCTTTGCAGAGGACAAGGCTGCCTGGCTTGAGGACTGAGGGAATAAGAGCAGTAGAGTGTGACAAATTGCCTTTGGCAGGGGAAGGAGGAGTTTGGTTTGGAGAGAAGTGGCAACAAGCTGGGAATTGAGTGAGTTAAGAGAGATAAGACTGGCTAGGAAGGGGTCTAGGGCTGAGAGCTAAGAAGGCAGATGTTTGTCTAACTGCTCTAGAGAAGTGATTTGGGTGTCCCTGTTGTGCCAGATAATGAGACTTCAGTATTTCCCCTTCCTTTCACAAGGAAAGAAAATCCAGAGGGTGATGGGCTCAGGAATTACCTTAGCATTGTGAAGGCTGTGGTAGGAAATGCCAGATAATGCTACCTGTACTGCTTCAGCTTGCTCCCTCTGTGTGGATGTAGTTATTGCAATCATTTTATAATCACTTGTTTCTGCAAATCTGTGGCCTCATCCAGAATACAAACTGGATCTCCTCATGGGATGTGAGAGAAGGTTGGGGTAAGGTATGGAATCAGTAGTAGACTATTCAGGGTTCTTCCATGTGCTGGCACAGTTTGCTTTGGTAATAGGGAACTAAGAGAGTGAAAACTCATCCCGATTTGTGCCTCTCCCTTTTCATTCCTGTGGCAGTGGGTATTGTACATTATTGTGGAAGAGCACAGAAAGCTGTGACCTGTGGATGGCTGGCAGGCAGATTCCATGCTCTGCACAGCCAATGTGGCAGTGCTGTACAGGCACCCCCCAGTCACCTCTTGGGTGATCCCAAACCTTGTCCCATGTTTGCTGCAAGCCTGGCACAAACCTCTGGTGTTTTCTTTCAACATTTCTGTGAAGAATGAACCTTTTTTGTGTGCCACCTCACAATCGTTCCAATAACATTCTGCTTAATCTTTGTGAGTTTTAGTTGTAGACAGTTTCTGATTTGCTCTAGAATCAGTAAAGGATGTGCTCATTAGCAGAAATCTTAAATGTGCTGGTGAAGAATAAGGTATTGAGAGGGAGAGAGAAGGATAAGCATACAATCTGAAATTTACCAAATGTCTAGAACTTTTGAAATTCAGCTAGCAGGTACAGATATTTAGTATTAACACTCCTTGTTTATATGAGTTAACTATGCTCCCAACAATAATGGTTGGTGGTTCTTTCTTTGGCTATTTATATTAGGAAGAATTGTAGCTTTTGTTGTTGTTGCTCTATGTAGCATTGAGGCATATTGGATTTCATTATTGGAGGTCTGAAATCAGCTGACAGTACAGTGCACATGCTCATGTTGTAAACAGTAGCAGTGACATTATTTTGATGTCTGGTATCTGGAGGAGTGAAACTCCAAGAAATGAAAATTGATGATTGTGCCCCATGGGAAAAGGCAAAATGCAGTATCAGCAAAACATTCAAATTCAAGCTTGCAAGGCTGATTATTCTGGTTTTTGTGTGTTATACATAAGGGGTTTTCCTTAGTTTTGAGAGAACAATAGTATTGCAGCTGTTAAATATCTTTCCTCTAAACAGTTGAGTCTCCAATGGGACTACAGCTGTGCAAAGCACTGCTATGATTCTTGAGAAATGGCAAAATGTGCTAGGAGTTAATGAGATAACACTGCATGCTATAAGGCTGGCTTTATAGCCGGGATAGAAGATAGATGTTTATAGCATTTGACTTGCTGTCACTGAAGAGTCATTTAGGGATTGAGGCATTGTGATACAAGTCAGCATGAAGACTGAAAGACCAGAAGTATTCTTGTGCAGCAGAACTGAAGAAGCCATATGACTGTTTAGACCAACAGTAAATAAATCTACTCTAGGTTTTGCTTCACAGCTCCTTAATCTAAACTAAAATCTTATGATCTTTTTTCCCCCCATTTTATTGTTCTCTAGTTCTTGTCATTTTGGGTTCACATTTTGGTAGATCTGCAGATGTACCAACAAACCTAAACTGGAAGATGTGGCTCAAGGAAGGAGCCTCACATGTTTCCTGGGCCTGGAGGTGGCTGAAATAGGTGTGTCTGTAGCTCTGATTCTGGTCTGCAGGGCCAGAGTAGAGCTGACCCCAAGTCAAGCCCCTGTGTGGATGTCAGGCTTTGACACTTACCCTTTTGCTGGAGAAAGTTCCTTCTGCTTGCAAAGACTGAAACACCCTTTGGAATTGAATCACACCGAGGCAGTTCAGAGTTCCAACTGTGTTAGTCATCAATCCATGCAGAGCTTGGAACGAATGTAATGGAAAAAGCTTGGGTTCAACTCTTCACCTTTTTAGACAGCAGAAATATTTTGGTTGTTTTTGTTGTCTTCCTCCTGCCTAACAAGGCAAATTAAACTGGATGCTGTGTGGGAGAGAATTTTGTGGCTGGGTTTATAAGGTCTATGCATTTATCCATATACAGCTCCCTAGTCTTCCTTCCTGTATGAATTCACCTTTATCTAACAATGCTGGAGTATACTGCCCACTTGGCTCCGGTAAGGTCTGTATTCTCTATGAGAATTCCTCATGGAACTTGTAAGCCTTCAATGTTCCCAAGATCTCTGCATCTCTGTCAAGCTTAGCCAAAAATTGGTCACAAGTTTTAAGCTCTCAATAGAGGGGTACTGAAAGTTTTCCTGTACAATCCCTTCAAATTAGTATCTTAGAAAATAATAATGGATTTCTTTCACTTGGTATCTTCTTAGTTAGTCTTTTAAGTTATAGTTATTTTTTCTGGTTTTATGTGTGTGTTACAAAAAGATTAAAGCAGAATGCTGCTCCTTCAGCACACTTAAAAGAATACATAAAGGAGTCTTGTATTACCTCACCCATTGGTCCAACTCTCTTAGCTATATGTGACATTACCCAGTAGTGCAGGGAAGCATATTTTTATATTTAAGACAAAATCAACAGAGGCAAACAGAAATGGACTTTTCTTTTTTGAATTGACACCATTTCCACTGATTCTATAGGGAGTGGTATTGACTCATGGGGGAAAAAAGCCCTATTTTAATGAGTTCTAATTTAGGTAGAGATTTATGCATCTTTAGTCTGAAATTGATATATATTACATGCCTAATAGAAAAGAGCAAGAATGCATTGTTTTTCATACTGTATAGAAACAGAAAATTAGGTAATACTTGAAGTATTCAAGTGACCAGTAATTTACAAAGTTCTGGAAATGAAACTAAAACTGTCTTATGTTCCTGATAACTTTGGTAGTTACTGCAATCTAAAGAATCCAGATTTAACCCTTCAATGAGGAGTTTTTGACAGGAACATAGTTCTAATGGCATTTGTCTTGAAAAAGATGGAGAAATAGTTGGATATTCTGGGAATATTTGCATTTTCTGGGAAATTAAATAACATTTTAAAAGCTGTCTAAAAGATTTGACAGGTGAATTCTGGGTTCCATTGCTTAAAAATTGTATTTCCTAAAAGGCAAATACTTCATCATGATAAAATGAAAACTTCCAGAAGTACTGAGAACTTGCAGAATGCCTTTAAGGCCCTCTGTTTTAGAGTGGAGTTTTTTGTAATTACATCTGTGCAGACCAGTCCACTGCATATTTACTTCAGTGACATGCACCCATACAGTAATCTTATATAATTCCCAGCCTATGGAATGAGTCCATTTGATCAAATACAGTTTCTGTAAAACACCAGCAAATGTGGAACACAAAAGCAGGAAGCAAAAATAACCACCACTAAAGGCTAGAAATTTAAAATTTGGTAGTATTAAAAACAGTAGTAGGTGACTGGATAAAAGGGTGAGAAATGTGAATTGGAGTCAGCAAGTTAATGGAGCTTTTCTTTTAACCTTTATTCAGTTAATGGAACCTTTCTCCTTTTTTATTTATATTGAAGTAGTAAAAATAATGAAAAAAATCACAAACACTACAAGCATGACTGGAATTATTAATTAAATTTACTGTAGTGGTAGAGGAGGAGATGCAGAATGTAAGAGCAGCCGTTTGTCCTCCTCGTTCCTTTTGCAGCTGTAAAAATAACCAGTAAAATGTACAGAATGTTGTCGGCTTGAATAATTTTCTTGGTATCCTCATATAATTGCAGTGTCATTTTAGGAAAATGTTCTGCTACTGAAGTATCTGAGAAGTATTTTGACATGCCATCAAGTGCCTATTTAGAACCAAGTGCAGAAATTTTGTTTGTTTTTCACTACATACCAAGTCAAAATAAGTATCTAGTAAAAATCATGCTACAAACAGGCAAAATTTTAAGCTTCATATGTTTTTCCTAGAGAGAGAGACGTATGTTGATACCAATTTAAATGCAAGTGTTTGAACTTTTTCTACTGATGCTATGTGCACAAACAAAGATTGCTGTTAGAAACTTGCAGTTTAGAAACATATAGTCTTTGGTTTTCCTATCAGACAATTAATATGTTTTCTATGTTCCATGAAGAAACATGGGGAAAGATGATGCCAGTTTCTCTTAATCTTGCATTTATAGCATTCTCAGAGAATTACATTAGGAGAAGTGTTTGGAAAGAAGTTCCTGTGTCATCAGATTTATTCCCCTGCATTTAGACTGTTACATTTTTCACTTACACCTGACAAGTTAAGAGTCTTAAGTCTGACCACAGCACTCCTGACAAGTGCTTCAGACTTTAATGATTATCATGAATATAAATTACCTTATGATTTTCAACTCACATTTAAGATACATGAAATGGTTAATAGTGCTTATATTTCCTCCACTTACATCCAACCTTGATGTGCTTATAGAGAATGATCAGCCACAGACTCCTGTGGTGGATTTTCCTGTATCTGTTATCTTTGAACATTTGTACATGGGAATTAGAACCAACTGCCATTGTCCAACACAAAGTCTTCAGTACACTGAATAACAATGTTAGTATTGTATTTGTGGAGGAAATAGGCTCAAATATCTGATCTGCTGTAAGTTAGATATCAGCCTGAGATAGTTTGTTTGTAGCACTGCAGATGGTCCAGGAAACAGAACTTTTCTGTGTAGAGATTTCCTTGGTCACGCACTTATTGCTGCTGACTTCTCTATTGTGTTCCAGTAGAAATTTATGACCATGTACAAATTATTCACTATCCCAATTGTTTAATGATCTGACCAGTACATTCCAGATAATATGCATCTGTGTAATATGTAAAATGGCACTGCCCTTAGCATGAGGATCTCTTCTTTTAAGAAAAACTTTAAAGTTAAAATTACAGAAACTATGATGTCAATTGTCTGCCTATGTTTTTCTCTTTGATTTTCTATCTGAAAACTCTTTAATTAGAACTAGACTTCTAACTTCTGAGTATTCAGATCCTTGTAGGCTGAGGTAGTGTGGTCTAGGGCAAACAGTATTTATGCTTGTGTTTAACATAAAGCATAAAAATACTTCTGTGGGGCTTTCATAAAGCACATACTAAAGCATATACTCAGCATATGCCTTCCTGTGTTGGATCTTAGTAAAGATCCCCTGCCATTTTTGGGACTTCTTGTTGCATGTTAATAAAACTGAAACATGGGGGAGCCATTTTCATTACAGGCATCATCTGCCTGGGCTCCATCAAACATTTTCTGATACAAAGAGTATATTTCCATATAAGCTTTCTACTTGCTTATAGGCTCAGCAAGAGAGACTTCTTCTAGCAAGGAAGTCTCAGGACAGTTGTTCCTTTGTGCAAGTGTTGGTGTCACAATCTAAACACTTGGGGTTTATCAAGTTTTCATTGCATTCTTATTGCCATCATTTTCCTGCTAACAGTAAACATCTGAAAGAATTTCTTTTAAATAGGGAGAGAAATAAAATAGTCAGCTTCACCATACCTTCAGAACTAATGCTTCATACTTTTTTTACCCTCCAGCACTGAGTGTTTGAGTTGGCATATGAGGTGTATTGTTGCAGAGCAGGAATGCTCTGCAGAGTCTTAATGATGTGCATTAAAAGAATATACTGCCTCCTGCAAAATAGGATCCTGCCTGGTAATAAATGTATGTTTGTAAATCACCTACAATGTTTAAACTGACTGAATAAACAATCCTTGTAGTAAACTCACCACTGATTTGGTTCCTTAACTTTGCAGATATTTTCTCAAGTAGATTACTGTCTCAAGCTCAAACTGTGACGCTGGCAAGCACCATTAATGAAAGTCTGACACTCCCTGTCATGCAAGTCAGGCAAGCTCCCGTCCTCTCTAAATATCTGGGAACTGTTCTCTTCCTAAGAAAATGAAAATCTGTAATTTTCCAGCCAGACACACTTATCTATCCTGCTGTTGATCCATCTGCACTCTGTGTTCTAAATCAGTCACTCCTCTCACCAAAGGTCCTTGGAGTAGAATTCAATACAAAGGATTGTAACTATATAGAGCATGTACTAGAATTAGATTTAGAATTAATATGAACACTCTATCAGAAAACTACATTTAAATCTGCTTTTCATAATAACTCTTGTGAAATGGCAAAGAGTAAATAACAGAATCACAAAATTGGTAAGGTTGAAAGGGACCACATTGGGTCACTTAGTCCAACCTTCCTGCTCAGGCAAGAACTGTGTCTAAATGGTTCTTCTGCCTTAATGTCCGTAGGTGCTTGAAGATCTGAAAAAGAATGGAATTAAATCCCAACAGTCAAGTCATGCATCTTGATTCATGAATAAACTGAGGGTGGGGAAACCTTCCCTGACTTCTCACTAACCCTTTTTATAGCTCCATATGAATGTGGAGCAGAAGGGATGACAGAATGTTTTCTTCAGAACCCCACACTTCAGAACTTACCGGGAACAGAAGTAATTACAAGTAGATATCAGGGTCTCCTGGAGAAAATAGAGCAGATGTCAATGAGATTCCCACAAGTCTTTTCAGTAACCTCTTGCAATGCAAAGAATTTCTGAGCTGTTAATCATTGTAATATTATCAAGGATATGTATTTAGTGAAACTAAATGTAGCAATGGTAACTACAGTTGTATGCAACCAACAGACCCATTTTTGTGCATTAGCACAGTCATTCATTTCCTGCTGCATTAGCTCTTCCAGATGAAGTTAGCTGTAGAAGAACGTCATGAAGATTAATCCAGGATTTTCCTCTGCAAAAGTTAGGCCTGCTACTGTGCTTAAACTTAGTGTTCTTTTACCTCAGCATCAAAGATGAGGTGTGAGCCCAATCCAGGTGACTGATTTTGAAATCTCACTCACTGCAGTGGTGCTTTGTGTGCACAGACCCTTGCAGGCCTTTGTTCCACCGCAGCATTGGCTGGCTGAGAGCTGAGTATCTCAGCTGGTCATCGGGTGTGCATCTTAGCACTGAAGTGTCTGATGCTTCCAGTGCAACATTCTTTGCCTCTGTCAGGGGCAAACCCATTCCCAAAAACAATTTTCAGGGGGAAATTAAGAAGGAGCTGAATTACAAAACAAAACCAGCTCTTTGCTCCCTATTCATCCCCCCACCACTTCCTACTTGAAGCAAGGATCTTAAAGACTGATTGAAACAATCTTGAATAAAATTATTTCAGGCATATGGCATTTAATTTCACTGCATTCATTTGGCTTCTACCCCAGTATCATTAAGTATTTGAATGGTGCTTTAGCTCCTTAGAAGCAGAGAATTCAAAATTATTTTAGTATTAAATACTAAAGGCCTGTGGTTTGCATGTGTCAGATTTGGATTGCCTCATTTACATGCATATCTTTTAGATATGCAGGACTACATCGTTTTTCAGCAAAATTAGATTGATGTGGAAAAATTAGTGATTTGTATGAGGCCTCTCAGTGAGTGTCAGCAATGTGGCCTAAACTGTTCAGATAGAAGTTGTCAGGAGTACAGAGCTGTAGTGATGAAACTGAGTTTTGTCTGTTAAAACTTGAGTAAGAGTTAAACATGCTTTGGGTAAATATATCGAAGCCACCTGCTAGAAATCATTTTAGCTCTGCAGTGCTCCTGGAGTCCTGTGCTTGTTGGGTCTGAAAATAAATATCATGTTGCATTTTGTATCTTGTATGTGGTACGGTCAGCAATTCAGTTCCAAGCTAAAAGACGGCATGGAAATGGTGTCTCCTCTAGCAGTCTGAAAATGCAGTGGGAATTTGAGGCTGGAAGAACATTCTGTAGCAGTGAAAGAAATGCAACATTTCAGTCAGAGACCATATAAAAAAAAAGAATTGTCATAGTTTTTATAAGAGCTTTTAAAAATTCACAGCAGTAGTTGACTGATAACTGCAGCATAAAAATAATATTACAAAACTTCATTCACTGCCTGATGTTTATTTCCATAGCTCTCAAGAAATAAAAAAATACCAAAAAATCAGGAAATCTCAAAAAAATACAATTTTTTTTTTGTCACAAAACTGACTGAATGATAGCAGCAGAGATCAGATCATTGCTGAAAAATAGTAATTTTGTCGAGCAGTGGAATGTCTGGCCTTGTTAGGAATACAAGGGAATATGGCAATAAGCATATTACCTCAGTTAATTTAGGGTTCCTGTTGAGTTGAACTGAAACTGGAATTGTTTTGATATTTTGTTTACTTCTATTAATTAGTACCTTAATCTCCCGTCATAAAAATGGCCCCTCATACATACATTCCAACTTACTCCAACATAGCCAGTTTATATTTTTAATTTATTTTTTGAAGCTATATTACATTACGAAATCTGATTTTACCTTTGTTTTATCTTGGACTTGATGTGGGAATAATGCAGTGGGAGAATTTTTTTTTTAAGCCCTCAGTATTTTGGCCCATTTGTTAAGTGGATTCTGTTGGACAGTGTATATGTAACAATACAGCTAAGACTGGCTAGTATACAGATGCCACTTTATCCTGAGATAAAGCTGTGACATAAACTGCCAGTAGGTGGAAAACAGTGTCTGCTTCATCCCATGACATCAGTGGGTTAAAGTTGGCTGTTATATAGCATGTTATGAGATTTCTGCAGTTGTAGTTTGGCTGGTTGTGTTTTACTATTTGTTTGTAAGTAATGTACAGAGTTGGGATATCTAAATAGATTCAACTTTCGTGTGCACTTTACATTATTTTGGTGCAAGTTATTATCTGTAAAAAGTGACCTGGTTTGCTGCTCCATTAGGAGTTTTCATAAGGATTCCTGTGAGTGCCAAGACACATGTCCTGATTCTGCATAGAAATACATCAAGCAACATTAAGAATGTCAGTGTTGTCTGGGGAGACATATTAAATCACTGGATGAAAACAACCACATCTGCTTATAAATTGTTGAAAAAGACTTGGTAACTTTGGCTGCTTAGAAAATATTTGGAGAGATCTACTCTTCACATCTTTTAGTTTGCGCAAAGGAGTGAATAAACCTTGTAAGCAGCTTTTGAAAATATTTCCACATTCCTGTATGGAAAATATTTTTGGTTTATAGTTTCAAGACCAAGAAGTTAATCACTAGGTTTTTTTATCCTGCAGCAAATATTTACAAGAAAGCTACTAAACACTTAAAGATAGGGTGACTTATAATGGAAGTGACAGCTCATCTTTAACTTTGGAAGGACAAGCAGTACCAATTTAATTAAAGCAGTGTTAAAATAGGACTGCCATTTGTATCACAGTGATTCTCCACCCCTCCAAAAAGCTCTGCTGCCATTTTGTACCACACATTCTTGTCCTGTGCAAATTAATAGATCGTTTTATTTTCCACAGGAAATCTGAAGACTTTTATAGCAAATCCTCCAGTGTCAAAATGAACACAGGTATGCTGCATCTGTGAGATTTTTTGTGTTGTTTTGTGAGCAGAGAAGACCCCAAATTTACTAGAATTTTCATAAACAAATTGTACTTTAGTTGGTGCTGAACTCAAAATAAGCAAGATATTTTGATAGTATGCCTGCTTATGTCCATTTGTATCCCATATATAAAATTGACATACATGTTTTTCTATGTATGGACATATATGGATACACAAAATAAAAGTGCATGCTTAGATTTGTGTGCTTAATTTAATAGTATCAGTTTTGTGCGTGTGTATGTTTTATGTGAAAATACATAGTATGAGGATACAAGAGTGATGGAAAAGTGGTATTAAAGTATCACATTTTCCTAAGAAAATGCACATGCTTTAAAAATCCCTTATTTCCATTCTGTCACTAAATTAAGGGGCATATAATATCCCTGTATTGTAAACTGTACTTGCATATCAGCTGAGGATAATCTTGAGGATGTGTTATACTTAGAGTGCTTTGTATTTTCTCTCAAGTTGCTGTAACAGATGTATTGACCCAATTAAGGACTCTATAGAAAGTTATCTTCATGGTCTGTGACAGCATACTAATGTTTGCTCCTGAACTTCTGAAGCAAATAAGATAGTGCTGCTCTTTGTGCTGGAAGAGGGAATATGCCTCTTGAAAGCAGACTGCTGAAATTGTGTCCTCACTCAGGTATAAATTTTCAGTTGCATTCTGCTCTTTCAGACTCCATAGGTGAGCTGTCTGGTTTGCAGATTAACTGTGGTGCAAGGACAGACCTATCCATCCTTTCCAAACCAGTGGCTTCATCATTAACCACAGTGCTTCACCATGTCATGATATGTGGGACCTGGGGACCAGAGCTACCATTGAAGTCTGAATTTCAGCAGCATGCTCTAAGTCAAAGGGATTGGCTTTTCCGTGGTATAGGTACCATTGTCTAGATCACTGTAGTAATCCAGCTTCATGGCTTCCTGTTGTCTCAGGCAACTGAAACTCAGTAGGATCCATTTTTGGAGCATATCTTCTAATAAAAAGTTAAAATATATCAGTTCACTTGAAACCACTACGTTTGTTAATAGAATAAACAGGAGAAAATAAGTTTCTAGTTTGAGTGTGTACTTTTGTTCCCCAAAGTTTTGGTTGTTCTTAATTGTTTTTAAACCCTAACCAAAGTGGTGTATTTTTCATTTATAAAAATACTATTTGAAATTTTTCCCGTTCCTTTCTCATTTTTGGTGGAGATATCTTTCCTAAACATGTCAGTCTGCATAATTCAGGTAGTACTAAAATACTACTTGCTTCACGGAACTGTAATTTCAGACGTAACTTTGCTAATCATCATACTATAATTACATTGTACATTGCCATCATATGAGTCAAAATCACATGATAGAGGTAATTTTATAGCTTCTGCTTCAAAAAATATGAATAAAGAGGTAAATTGTCAGTTTGTGCTACTGCCACCCCAAAGTATGACTTGGTTCGATGTTGTACTAAGATCTTTGATGTAAGTGATGAATTCTCAAGAGAGAAGAAATAAGATTTGAATAATCTGCAGCTGAATGCAGATTCAGCTGAATTCTCTTGGGGATTGGGAGTCTTCTGATCAAACAGGAGCCTTAAAAACAAACCTTAAAGACCTGAAAACACCTGAAATCCTCTCCAGTTACTTAAAGATACCATGATTTTAGTAGAACTTTAATCTGCTCTGCACTTGGACAGTGAAAACATTTTTTTCATCTTCTATGTGCTTGATATTGATGTGCATGTTATCAGCTGCACTGAAAGGGAGGTATTGACAAAATGTGGCAATTCTTATCAGTTCTATTGAGGTAGATTGTTTTCTGACTGTAAAAAAATTTAAAACATATGAGTAAAGTGTAAAAGTGGATGTCTTACACCTATCCTTGCACCTATCTAAAGCATTACTTCATTAAGAAAGAGTGACACATGTGGAAGCTGTTCTGGTCTAGCTATTTCCTTTTTTCCATTTTTTCTTTCCTTTTTTTTTTTTACCTTTTTTCTTTCTAGAGTACTCTGTTTTTTAAACATGAGTGCTGCAGCTTTGGTTTGGGGTTGGTGGGTTTTTTTTCTTTCACTGCTTTATAACAGAAATTTGTGCATTGTGCAATTGTAGGTTATTGGATGCTATTGATTTGCCACTGGTTTGTTTTAAAAATAGGCATTTCATCAATGACTCCCGCAGATAAATGAGCTTTCTAGTTTGATGCCAGTAACTGGTGGAGTGGCAAAGCTAACGTATATGCAGCTTTAAAAATGAAAAGTAAATCTACTGCTCAGACTGGGTTCCTCTAATCCAGAGTTCCTTCCCTGTGGCTGCAGACTTGGCAGTCTGTCTCAGCAAACCCTCTGGAAGATATTTTTGTCTACAGAGAAAATGTTTTGAAGAGCTTTGGTTTGCAATACTCTACCATATATGGGAGAGATTTTTTAGCATTTGATGTTAATTCTGTTCCACATGTTAGGAAGGAATATTCAGCAGCATAAGGCAATGAAACATTTTTGCAAAAGCAAAGAAGCAGAGGTAAGATATAGAGGAGGTTTTTCAGAAGTATCAAGGGTACTTTGGCTTCTGCTTCCTTTTGGAGTTCAAATGTTGTCATAAATCTAAAATAGTCTCATAGAATGTGTGTGTGTTTTTAAACCTAGAGTAAGTAATCATCAGCAGAATCATATTTTAAGCTATATTTAGGGGGTTTCTTCAGTAAGTCTTCAGGTATTTTACAGATTCATGAACATCATTAACTTGGTTGCTTGATTAACTAACTCACAGAAAACATGAGCTGCCCCTGAAACTGACATCAGATTAAAACACAGGATAAATGTCCTTATTGTTCATTATGCATATGTGCATGCATAGCTCATGTCGAGGAGAGATAATTGCATTGAGGAATAAGAAATGGATAGAAGTTAGTAGTTAAACAGATTCTTAGTGTCCATCTGTAAATATTTTGGCTGAATTTCACACAGATCATTCTTGATAAATGCATTTAATTTTAAAGCTATTAAACAAGTTAGCTGTTTGCATTAGATGAAGCACATAAAGAAGAGCCAAGAGTGAAAAGTATGCAGTTCTGGAAGACTGCTAATATTATCTGTTTGTTAAAATTATTAATGGAATTCATTACATGGACTATTCTCTTACATTTTGTCTGGGAGACAAGAACATAATTTCTTAGGTCCATGTAGAGTTCCTGAGCAGATTGTTAAGCCACTTTTAAATCACTGAAGTAAATTAGGTGGGCTTGAGTTCCAGGCATTCTACAAAAAATTTAAATTTTAGCAGCGTGAAAGAACCAAATAATAAGTCTACCTGTCAGTATAGATTATGTTGTAAAAAACTCATCAGCACATGCAAAAAGGAATTCAGATAAAGAGTGGAAGAAGTGGAAGCCCAAGTAATAGCCTGCTCTGCTAGGATATTCCCAGGCCTGTCATGGGAGCCATCAAAGGCCTATGTGTCTCCATAAGCCTGGAAGAGCACAGGGACACAAGGGCAGGCAAGAACACAAATTGGGGTGACCCAAGGAACAAAGGGTGTCCCTTGTCCAGGGCCGTCCCAGGGCTGTCACAGGAGAACAGGCATGGAGTGAGGGGCAGAGTCGATGTATGAGCCCAGTTAGTTGCTGGAAGGATCCACTCTTTCCACGTGTGCCATTCTCCCTATTGGAGCTTCAGCCAGAGAGGGGAGGGAGGATGATGAGGATGATGAGGCCATTGTGCCATGTTGGTGTGAGTGCTTGGGGCTGTGTGTCCAGCCATGTATGGATGTGGTATGTACATCTGTCTGCTAGGAAAGCATTTCCAGTCTCCCTCCTGGTTGGACCTGGGGACATAAAGAGGCAGCTGCTTGGTCTGTCCTGGTCTGTTGGACCCAGCACTATATTTTTACCTCAAAAGGTCAGAATGCAAGTAAAGAGTAAGAAGCCCTGCTCTAAAGACTTCTAAACTTGAATTCACTGTGCAGACAAAAGCAAAAATGATACCATTCACAATTTCAGTGAATAGAATAATGATCAGTAAACCTAATGTTTGGATGCCATTTTTCTTCTCTTTAATAAACTTTAAGAGCTTATTAAAACTTTCTTGCCCCTGGCTGCCCTCTCTCACCCCTTCACACAAGGTCAGCATCCTTTCTCTTTGCCCTCTTTGTTTATGCCCCTGCTTTTACTAACTCTCTGAAACAGTCTTTTTAAGAAACCCACCCCTTGCTCTCAAATGGAATGATGGTATTTTGAATTGTCTTCATCTGGCTTTGGGGCAGGAGCCAACCAGTAGACCATTTGTCAAACAGAGATACAGCTCACTGAGGATGGTGCTGTCTCTAGTGGGAGCAGCTCTTGGGGCTGTGAATTTAGGGGGAAGGGTTAAATGTGGAAACAATTAAGAGAGGAAGAGAAAAAGAAGCTGCAATTACATTTTAGGCAGCTGTTTTGATTGTGAGTTATTGCCCGACTTCATATTCTAGTACTGCCTGCAGACCTTAGCTGGTTTGGGTCTCCTTTGCTTCAATGTTAAAGCAATTTCTAGTTAGACAGGACTCCTTCCTGAAGAATTTTTCAGGTCAAAGGAATTGTGAGTGTGTGTATGCGTTATTTGTGCCCACATTTTTTATATATGCAAACGTTTTGTATAGAATGTTTCATATAACCTCATTTGTTCCTTAAGTAACAGCTATGAGATATAATTGCTTATAGTTTGCAAGTGAAATGAGCAGAGGATCATTAATTCAGTCTTCCTTACTGTTTCTTAATACTCCACACTCCACTTAATGGGAACCTGGCCTGAACAGAGATGAGAGGATGGAACCCATCATGCATCAATATGTGCTAAGCCACACACATTCCTATTCTACTAGAAATTTTGCACAACTCAACATCATATAAATGTGAGGTCATGTCTTAAGTGAATGCTAATTAGATCTCATTATTTTTTCTACAGATACTGATAAATAATGCAGGAACAGACTTGTGAATATATATAAATTATATATAAAGGGGTAAATATTGTATGTAGTCAGTTAAAATCTGTTTTATTTCTCTTGCATGAAGGTAAAACACTTTACTAGATTATGGGTCCATGAAGTATAAAACTCTGACTCAACTGAGGTACATGATAACTAAATGGAAGCAGAATTTCCTGAAGTTAAAATAATTAAATGTTCGTAGTCATTTTCTCGTGGTCTCCACTTTCTCTGTCATGAAATTCAGGAAGGTAGCTCTTGAAAAATTACAAATAAATTGCCACTGAGTTTGAATAAGAGCTGTGACAGTATAAAAAATTTTTTTGCACATTAGCTTGTATTAAATGTATGCTTTCAAAGTCTGCCAATATTCAGATTAGAAGAGAACCTCAGTATCAACACATCACCAAATCTCATTTGAATTACCTCTGTTGTATGTTGATGGTGGAGGAAAAGGAATACAGGAAGGGAAAATGTAATTTCAATTACCATTTTCATTCTCTATTTATGTAAGCAAACTAAAACACATGTACAGGTTTGATAGCCATTGCCTTTGTCTCACATATACAATATAATGCCAATAATTAATGGCAGGTAATGTATTGCTTTCAGCTACTGCTGGCTGAAATGATTTGGCCTTTTGCCTTGCACCTTGGAATTGACAATGATTTTTTGGTACCACTTTCCTCTAAGGCAATGGCTCTGATGTTTGCCAGTGTTAACAACTTCTTAATGCATGTCCTACAGGGCCTGTGGCCAGGGGAGTATTGGAAAGATTGAAGTAGCAGGGGCATATTGGAATGAGCAAAGAAATACCAGGAGCTTACTTCTCTTGTTGGAGATGACTCTGTGGCTCAAATCACTGCTATTATGGCAGATACTCTCTGCAAATGGGTTGCAGGTCTTCATAAACACCTTAATTTTATAAAACTCCCTGTCATAGGTTACAGAAATGAAAAGGCGTTTATCATACTTGTAGTTCTTGACTTCCTTGGAGCACCAAGTCAAATCTCAGTATTATCAAATACTAAAAATAATTCTTTTAGTGAAGAGCAGAAAAATACTCTAGGTAAATATAATTGCAAAGAATATTTATTAACTTTATTTTACAACTGTGCTAGAGTTGCTAAAAAGCTGTGTCTTCTAATAATAAGAGTATTTATAAAATGTAATGGCAGCTCCAGTGAGAGAGGAGTAGAATAAAGAAGGGAGTTGAGCAAGATCCAGAAGGAAGGTTTTTTCTATACCTCATTTTTTAAAAATTTAGAAATTTTAGATTTCTAGTCATTTCCTCAGAATGTTATTCAGTTCCAGATATATATTTATTTTATTTTTTTAACTTACATTAGATAAAAAAAGGGGAAGAGGGACAGCCAGTTCATTTCATCAAAATGAAAAAAAAAATATATGCTTTCACTGGTAATTTTGTTTCTTGAGCATAAAGGATCCAAAAGACTGAAGAAAAGTACTTTGTCAGCTGATCAAGCATGAGCTTAGTTTATGAATGGTGTCTTTCTAATGCCTACAATGAAATTATTTTACAGTGCAGATTATTGATTAATATTATTCTGAAATGCTTAAGCCTTTATCTTGATTACTTGTTTGCTTTTTCTAATTAGCTGTAATTAAGCAGTCTTTCAGGTAACAGTGTGTATATATTTCCCTAGTGGATTAAGTATTAAACACAGCTTTCTTCACTTATTCTCTGTGAGGTTTATTGTTATTTAAAGCCTGTGAAATTTTATGTATTCTGCTAATCTGCCAAACCTGCAAATTCACACATTTCTGCAGCAGTTCCCTAACTGCATGTTTATTTTCATGTGTGTTTGGCATATCTCTCAGTGTGATGTGTTGCATGTGCTTGCTCCCTTTGTCTGGGGCTGCTGTCTGTATTGTTTTGTGCTTCCAGATAGCGGTGGGTGTGCTCGCAAACGCGCTGCAATGTCTGTCACACTAACAGCTGTGAAGAGGGTTCAGAGTTCTCCAAACCTATTGGCCTCAGGTATCACCACCAACCACTGAGATACAACTGCTGAATGGCTTTTTTCTACTCTTGTGCACTCCTGCCATGTTACTTTGCCAGGAGAAGGGTAGCACTATCTCCTATTACACTGACAGATGTATTACTTCTACAGTGCTTTTTAAAGAGTGTTCTTAATTCCTCTCTGCCTGTGTTTAGTAGTCATTCATGAAAAAAATCAGGAGTACTTAGGAAAAATTTAATTATATTTGTAAATTCATAAATTAGTAAATTAATTTTGCTCTTGATATGTGTTTTGGGTCTCACGCCCCCTGTATTTTTTTCAAGATAACAAAACATGAAAAAGAAGTTTTGCTTATTACAAACTTTTTATTGAAACTTCATTCAAAATCTCTTCTCAAGGAAAGGAATCTGAGTGTTGTTTTAAAATGATTGTCAGAAGCTAGATTAGTTCTAAAAAATAATTTATGAAGACTGTTTACCTAAAAATATTCATAACAAGTAAAACATACTAAATATTCATTAGACAGGCAGAACTGCTTCTTATCAATACTTCTGTGTGTTTTTTTGCAAATTTGATTTATTTCTAGCACAAATTAATATTGGATATTTCTTTTTCAGGATCTGATTCTCAGTCTCCGGATTCAGGTAAATGAACCACTGTATTATTTATGTATCAGTGTAATGCCATGTAAGTGGATGAATTGCAATAATCTTCTATTTATTTGATTTCATTATTCCATACTTCCTCATTCTTCAAGGAAAGCACCTCTGAAATCAGGTGATTCTAATTGTTAATGATTAAGACCTCAGATTCAGGGTTCATTTGAAAGCAGTTATTTCATGTAACACAGAATATGTTGTCAGAAAAATGAAATGTGTGGGAAAAAAGCAGGCTGCTAATTTGCCACCTTTAGCTTCATCACTGTGGCACCGTTCAGTGGTACTTGCTATTTCCTTTTTAGTGCCTTACTCAGGATTGCAAGTTCTGCCCACCTTCACTTAGCAGCCTGCTCACATAATGTGTCACTTTTCCCAGCCTCTTACAGTATTTTGTCTTCAACATCTCCCTCTATGTTTGGCCAACGCTTTGAGGGCATTCCAGGTCTGAGGATAGAGAAAAAAAAAACATGGTTCGTAGGAAAAATAGAGGTGTAATTTAGATTTTGCAATAAGATTGGAACACTATTGGAACAACTAGGGTACTGTGGTGGAAATCTTTTGAAACTGCCATGACCAGCTAACCTTACATGAGTTGAGATGTTTTTCAAAATCTAACACAGCCATGAAGTTCAAGAATGTAATGTGAAAGTGAAGAAACTTGAGCCTGATTTATACAGGAGCTGAAGCACCAGCACCTCAAAAGGACTCTCAAGGTTAAAAATCCATAGTCTGTATGAAAATTGTGGGAAGATGTCTGCCTGCCCAACACCAGAACTGTTGTCAATGCTTAAATTCTCTGAATTTTTAAAGATTAATATTTTGTAGAGTGGCAGCTTTAGCCATGTTCTTATAACTTCCATGGTAAAACAGCATCACTGTCAGTTGTGCAGCTTGTTTAGTAGCTGGGTTGCTGTGTTGAGAGCAGTGCAGATGTACTAATCACACCCAAAAAATGGTTTCATTCTTTTCTATTTGCAAAAGCTTGGCGATCTTACAATGATGGCAGCAGAGAGGCGCTGAATGGGGATGCTAGCAGCTCATCTCTTTCAGCAAAAGGCTTCAGGAGCGTGCGGCCAAACCTACAGGATAAAAAATCCCCAACTCAGGTAAAACTGGACACACCACATTTAATGCTGCACCGCTGCTGGGGGTTAGCACATATGGATGGGATACCTCTGTGAAACATTGTCTGATGTCTTACAGACAGTGTGAATCACCTGCTCAAGTGGGTCACTAAAGGCTGGTTTGCTGCATAGATAAAGCATACTGCACACAGGCTGTGTGCCCCCAGGTTAATTACCAGAAATTGCTTTCAGTGAGCAAGACAGCTAAATAAAACTAGGTCATACACAAGTAAAAGCTTTCTAGGAATGTTCCCAGACTTCAAAGAATATTTATGAACAGTTTACACTTGGAAAAATGCACCAGTCATCAAAATACCTGAGGATTAAGATGTATTAATTATATGGTAGAAAATGCTTCTGCCTGTTTTGCAGAACAATGTCATTAGAGCATACTAAAAACAGAAACAAAAAAAACCAATCAAGCAAAAAAACACACAACATAAACAAAATACCACCTCCACACTTAGAAACATCTTAATCTGTCAAAAAAAAAGTCAGCATACCAATTTTAATATTCTCTGGTACTATTTTAATTCAAAAGACTAAGAGGCTCTGTGTTTTATATATGTGTGTTACCTGTGAATAATTGCTTTCTATCTAAGATCATGGAGTACTCACATACCTGAATGCTTTCACAGCAATAATTCTTTTTCAGTGTAAGAATTGGTTTTTTAAAAGAAAATGAATGACTGTGGGCTTCCTTCTGATCCTTTCTGATTCCACTTTGGTCTGAGCAAATGGAATATGTGGCTTTTTAAACAGAAGTTGCACAGGAAATGGTGGTGGGAACCTGACCAATTTAGTTGTTCATTGACTTTAGCAATGTTGAGATGAAGCCCTTTAATTTGCTAGTTCCTTTGTTTAAATATAAAAGTAAAACTGAACTGAGTCTCCTACTAACATTTACTTTCTTTCTGTTTCTTCTTCAATGTTATTTTGCTGTGTGTGGATGCTTTTGGCAAATAAGGCACCTCTGCCACCTCCTAGAAAAGAAAGCTTTCGGAAAGCAAGAGTAACTAATCCCGAGAACGAGATTAATCTCCAGGCAGGAACTGCTGGCCCAGCTAAGCACCTCCTCTCAGATACTGCCTATTTCACTAGTGAGACGTTTGTGCAGGAGACAATGTCTTCCCAAGTATCTAACACAAGTGTGTCCTATGCACAGAAAATCATTAAACCCCTGCCCTCAGTCTCCAGTGCAGACACAGGCACGGGAGCTGGCATTAGCACCACTCTCCATCAAGGCCAGAGGCAGCAGTCTCAAAAACGTAAAATATCCACCCTGAAATTAACCCGGACCCGTGAGCCAGCGAGTGGCATTCCTTGTCATTCCCAGCAACAGCCCAAGCCTGGTGAAGAGCCAGTGTTGTCACAGAGGCCTGTCTCACCTGCCTGTAACCCCATGCCTGAGATACACACAGCATCTCTTTCCGTTCAGATAGTTCCCACCCCTGACAATAAAGCAGAGCCTGAAATCCAAGATCATCCACCTAGTATTTCTCCAGACACTTCAAAGATGTCTTCAAAGGATTTGGGACAAAAGTCTACAGTTCTTCCTTCTTCACAGGCTGCAGAATGCCATGTGGTATATTTAATTTTTCCATCTTTTATTTTAGATCTTCATGAATCACTTAATAACCATCTGTTTAGTTATACTTACTTTGCCAAAGTTAGATCTTGTGTTTTCTGGGTAAAACTACCTGTAACATGCACCAAAACAGAAATGAACAAAAACTGAAGGTTTTGGAAGGTTATTGGAAAAAAAATATACTTAGCTGAGATGGAAGGCAGACTTCTTTGTTCCTCTGTGAGCACTTTACAGAGTGCAAGCACAACATAGGAAATTAGTGTACTAATTAGCTCAAGTGGCTCTTCCTAGAGAGGGTTGCATTAGAGAGTTATGCTGCCATAGATGCTGGAAGGATCAAGTATGGATAGTAGGGTTGGGTTGGGGGGAGTTAAATGCGGCTCTGTCAGTTTTCTAGGGCCACAAAAAGTACATTTTGTCAGTCAGTGCTTTCTGCAAGGTTGGACACTGGCATTTCCTATGTGTCCTGTGCAACAGAGCTTTTTAAAGAAAATGGGTCTGTAAATTCTTTGTCAACAACCTCCATATGGTATATCACGGGGCACTGAACTTCTAGGTCCATCTGTTTCCTCTATACCTTACACCTACTGAAATGAAAATTCTTTAACTATGCTAATCTCACCTAGGAGGAGTTGGAGGATCAGTGTAGGACCAGAGGAGTCTGAGCAGGGTTTGCCACCATTCAGGAACTCCCTAAGTCAAATAAAATAAGCCTGGTCACAAGAAAGCAGCAGTGAATACATACTAGGCTTTGTAATTTCTGCTCTGCTTTACCTAGCCACATTAGGATTTTTCTATTTAAAAAGATAATTATTCCAGTATATCTACCAATATAACAGTTTATCTGTGTTTGAAATAGATGTCCAGATTGCTGTAGGTCTAGGCATGTCTGCCTCAAAGCTTTGTCTGAGGGAAAATCCCATCATGGCCTATTTGTGTTCATGTAGTTCTGCTGAAATCATTGAGGCTACTCTGAAGTAAATACAGCACTATCCTGTAAATTAAAAAGTCCATTTACAGCCCTGTTGTCAATAGCAGTAACACCTCTGCTTTTCCAGACTGAGGTTCTTTCAGAGCATCACCTTTAACCAGGTTTCTACTCTGGAAGACATAAGTATCTGCATTAAAAACAGGGTAGTTTTAAGGTTGTGATATGTCTGTGTCCCCCTTCAAATGCCAAGTAAAATTTTTGATCAGAACAGAGCTCTGGTAAATTATATGGCAACAATCTGCAATGCTCCTTTTGAATTCTCTCCATTGAAAAATAGGAGCACAGAAACATTAACCACATTTTTCCTTCTCAAGACTAGACACAAATCTGTCATCTTAAATCCTTCTTTTAGGCTGCATAAAATTTAGAACATTTTGAGAAAAACAAGTTGCTTTACCCTTTAGAAGAACCAGTCTGCTACTCAATGATTTTTGTCAGGTAAGACAAGTTAGTTCAAGCAAGAGCCAGAGTAAAGAATCCATGTCAGAAACAGTAAGGAAAGCTGAGCCACAGCTTTTTCTGGTAGATAGGATAGATATGAAGATATTGCAAGTCTTTTAAATATGAGCATCAAAGGATACTGTCAAACAGCAGAACAGGTGTAGGTGTGGCCAATTCAACTTTTGCATCTGTTATCTTTTCACTTAAAAATAGTTGCTCAGCCTCTTAGAATATGATGCATTATATATGGGCAGATCAATCTCTCAAACAGAAAGTATGATAGCTAATAAGGATTAGGGGAAATACCTTTTTATGATTAAGAATAATACTCAAAGTTGAATCAAAAAGCTAAAAATAATTCATCTTCTAGCTGGTATTTTAGAATTTTAGAAGTCAAAACACATTTTGCATTAATTTAGAATCACATTAATTTAGAATCTTGTTTAGTTTCACTTCAAGCTGAAAAAATCAGAAAAGTATCTGTGGCTTATTTGGCAATTCTGCACTTAGTTTTCTGCTTTCTCCTTGATTTCAGGATGTGGGAAGCACTATCAGAAATTTAGTGACTGGGTTGCTCTGAATAAAAGGAGAAAAATTTCACTTGATCACAGAGATCATTAAGGCATGTAGCCATCTTTTCAAGCTGTATCCCTTTATGGATCTCTTATCTGCAAAATGCAGCTGACATTTTCTGTGGTGTTCAGTTTTAAAATAAACTCTAATGAAGGGGAGTGTATTTGGCATCACAACTGAGTGGTGGAGCCAGTGGGTTTTGTAGCTCCTTATTAAAATACATACCTAAAACTAGAATACAATCAGCATGTGAGATGGTGTAAAAATCTGCATCAGGTGAGTTCCCAAAATGAAGATGCCATGAACTAAGATTAGAAATAAAGGCTGCAGCAATATGTTTAAAAAATATTTATTTTCTGACTCAGATCTCAGTTTAAGACCTTGAAACTGTTCTAGCTAATGCCAAATATTAAGATCCCTTTAGTGCTATATATCATAGTATTTGCAAAGGTCACAATTTCTCTCACATAGAAAATTAACTTTCATGCAGAATGGTATTTTCATTTTTTAAATTATTTTAGATCTGCAAGCTCTACAGGACTTTGTGTAGGAGTTAAAATACTTTTTTACCTGCAGCTTATAGGTTGTATGTCAAGCTGTGTCCTCAGAGGATGCTCTCAGACTGTAGATTAGGCCTGGCAGCAGTGTTTAAAGCTGCCAGAGAAACTCTCAAAAAACAAATACACATAGAAAGGTTCAACTCTCCCTCTGCGTATGGATTTATGTATGTGAAGGAGAATGAGGTAAGATCAGGTAATTATCTCTTCTTAAGAGGTAGTAAAGAAGAAATACTGTGCATGTGGGTTATCTGTGTCTAGCCAACGTGTACAAATGTATTTTGTCACAAAGTATGGAAATACAGAGCCCAGAGGGAGCTTGTGTGGTCCAGGTTAATGTATCTTGCTGTTTGTGCTCCTATTGGCACTGAATTTCACTGATATTTGCTTATCTGTTGAAGCTTTAGGAGCAAGCAGAAGTGTGCTATGACTCACTGAGTGACATTTTGTAAACACTCCTACTCAGAGAAAGGTTAAACCCCTTAAAAGTATATATGAAAATAGAAGCATTCAGGTTACTCAGTATTGTTACATTATTGCAGTCTCAAGAGATGCTGCTCCTTTGTACCATACTGCAGATACAGGAGCAATAACTGTATCTATCTCAACAGAGAAATTTGTATTTGCTGGTATGAAACCAGTAGAGGTAAATTTCATTGTCTAAGTTTCTTATAAGAAGAAGTTATAAACTGATGAAGAATTCTGAACTGCATCTTCAGAAATAATCACCTGATTTTTTTTAATTGCTTTGTTCTTGGGTTCCTAAGCGTCATGGTGTTCCAGATATCACGCTCTGAAACTAAGGTTGCAAAGCATTTTTTTTGTTACTTGAATTCCCCAGATGAGTTGAACACTTGGTTTAGTCCTGATGTCCTGGAGGAGTAAAACATCTATAGCAGATGTTTATGAAAGTGTTTCTTTTGACAGCCTTATAGCTGTAGAAATGTGCATCAAGGAAAATAAACACAGAATTTAAAAAAAAAATCTAAATCAATTCATCTGGTACATTTCTGAGTTTTAGGTATTGACAATATGTAGAGTGATATGGAAGAAAGAGAAAACTGGTTTCAGCATTCTGGGGACAGATGTGAAGCAAAGAAAATTGAGCATGTATTTTTCATTTTAGGTTCTGCATCACTAGTATTGCTTTAAACAAGGGCTGAACTACATCTTATACTGAGTTAAGAATAAGAGGGCTAGGCAGAAAAATGAGCATTGGAATATAATTTGCAGCATTAGTTTGAAATCAGCTTTTGATAATTAAAAATAGAGGTATTTTTACCCATTTACGCAAATGTATGGGTGTAATTTGATTGTTGATTACTAAACTCTGCTATGTATTAACACAATGAATTTATTCACTTATCTCTGAGTCTCCTTATCTGTGTCTTGACTGTTGAAGCAAGGCCAGGACTCTGGTGTCATTAATTTCACACCAGTCCCCACATATCTTGCATTAAAACAAGAGATGACTGATTTTGAGACCCATACTGGGGTCACCTGTTTACTTTATATGAATTGGATACCAGCTGTGCTCTTCAGGCCTGACATTTTACTATTTGATGGAAAAGAAGCATTTCAAAGGACCAGCAGATGGCTGCAGCAAAGGCTGCTCTTCAGACCTTCAATTCACATCAAGACTGATGACATTTATCTGTCTTTCAAGTGTTGCTCCACAACCCAAGACAGCCACCGTCTAGCTGGTTTTTCATCATTTTAATCGATCAAGTATTTGTTGGGCATTTAATCTGCCTGACTTCTGCTAGCATTTCTGCTGCTATATCCATAACAAACCTAATCTGAAGCATGCTGGATGGAACCAGTATTAAAAGTTTTCTGAAATGCCTTCAGCCTTGTCTTTCTCATATTTTTCACAGTGAAAAATATGAGAAAATATGATTCATAGCTGAGATTGCATGCACAGTGAAAAATGTGGATCAGTAGTAGCCACTTGTATGTGTTTGAGATTACCAACATTCCGTTTTTTTAAGTGATGTAAATCAGTTTTCAAAAACAAGGCTGTTTTAAATCACAATTTCAGCCACTCTTTCCCAGAGAGATGATTATATATATGAAAGTATTTTAGAGCCAGGCAGAATAGAAGTTCTACTCTATAAAGCCAAGAAGCTTCATGTTGGGAATCAGCCCCTAGAATTGCTGCATTCCTTCTGTCTGCATTGTAAGAATAACAACTTTATATTCTTTTTAATAACTTGACTTGATGAAATCAGCTATTATTTGTCAATCACAATGAATTAAATTCTTTTAAATCTCAGTTTCATTAGCTCTCTGGATGCACCCTGAATATCTGTCCTTGTGTTGTCCATCCCTTCTTTTCTCAAGAATGCAAGAAATCTCCTCAGTTCAGAGCCAGAAGGTTTACTAGATTTCGTAACTCCCCAAGATTTCCTGTTATTTTAACAAATAGAGATTAATTTACACATTTTGGCTGAGTCATATGTAACTTTTCTTCTGGGGATGCTGAGAGGATAAGTGGTCTCAAGAATGTCAAAGCTTCTTTTTGGCCCTGCCTCATAATTACAGTATGATCTCCTGGTTCTTGTCTTTTGCTGGAGATCTTGATATGATGATCTGATGACATAGATGATGAAAATCATCATGAATGATAATTCTGTCTCCCCTTTATGTACCTGTGTGGTGAAATTACAGTTTCTTATATGTGTATGTAAATGCTAACATCTTAAATATATTATGCTGTATAATCATCCTAATTTTTCATGACATTATTTTTAATAGTATTCCATTGTTCTTTTGAAGTTTCCATTGGCAAATTAGTTCTCTATGAAAATACTGTGTCCTTTTACAGTCATACACTCAGTTACTGATTATTTTAATTAAGAGGTAATCTGTTCAGATCTCCTCTATGAAGAGATTAAGTTTGGGGGTGTTCAATTGTAGATTTGAAACATTGATGTGAATAAGATTTGGATTTTAAGCTGTTTGACTAAGTTTCTTCACTGTTTTGACTGCAGATTTTAACAGCAGCTTTTGCCTATTGTTGTGTACCCTAGAGATCCAATGATGCCAAAGATTTATTTTTAATCAATTGGAACAAGTAATAGATATCTGTTCACATCCTTAAGATTCTTTTCTGTAACTCTTATTCATAGGGATGGTCCCATTGACCTCAGTAAAGTTATTTGTGTAAATTCTAGTTGATCTCAACAAGAATTATGCAACTGGAACCCCAGTGACCTCTTGTAAGTAGCATAATCTGGGTTGTGTTCCAAGTCCTCCATAAGGTCTTTAGAAGATATTTTCAGATTTTGGATTAAAATGCCAAAATGGCATTTTAATCTGATGGCTTGAAACATTTTTTGAATGATTAAAGACATCTGCCTAGTCTAAGCATAGAAAATATCCATATTATTGATAACAAGGTGATATGGATGACTGAATGTTTCTTTTTGTAGTGGTATTTACTACATATAGTGTCTTACCTGTCCTCTGTTTTACATAAATTTAAAATCCCAAACACTTTCCCAGTAGCTATTTCAGATGTCCTCAGCCCTATCAACAGTGAAACCCTTAGTGCTGAAGTAGGCAGCATTTTGAATACTTAGGAATTAATGGAAAGCTTTTGGTTTAATAGGCAGTATAGAAGGATTTGTGTAGCTGTTTAACACATACTAGATGCCAACATGCTTTAGTTCAAAAAGAAGTTGCAGATGCAAAAAGCCAGTTTCAGGGCTAGTTTAAACTGAGTGCCCTGTGACTGATTTGAAATGACAGAACATAAAGCTCATACATTGTGTGGCAGTTTTCAGAAGCACTCTCATGAGACTGTTCCCTTCTACTTTTAAGGAACTGTGCTGAATCCAAACTGGCATGTTTTGTTTCAGTATGTCCTGTTCTTGTGTTCCCAGTCTTTGTTCCCCTGATTTATACCAGTTACCCTAACAATCCTTATGTCCTCTAATGTTGAAAAGACTTCTATGCATACACTTTATAGAGTAGGTTGTGACAGGGTGCTTCCAGGGTGCTTGGAAATTTTAAGATCATCCAAATATTTTTATCAGAGCGGCAGTGGAGAAGATGTATTCAGTCACAAGAGGCAAAAAATTCTACTACCTATTACTTGCAGATCATATGAATAGTCATTAAGCGTGTGCCTGTATATCTGGCAGTCCTGCTCATCTTTATATTACAGTTAATTTCAAAATCATACCTATCCTTGACAAAATAAGTGTAACATTTACCGAGATCAGACTTGCAGATACATTTTTACTTTGAAAATTACATGGACATGACATTCTCTAGCCTCATATATATGTGAAGAATAAAATAGTGTGAGCCCCTCAATGCACAATGGAGATCATTAATATTGCAGTACATTATGAATATTCATCCTCAGCACACTATGGTTTCTGGCATTGCTTCCACTAGTATTTTATGCATTCATTTCTTTCATGTTGTCCTACTCTAATATAGAGCATGGTTGATTTATTTCCTAATCTTTGTAAATGTGAACTTCCTTGGGTGGCTGAAAACCTTACACTTCTGTAATCCCCCTACACCCAGCAAGAGGCAAAGGGAAAAGTTCTTTATTCATTAAGTAATCTGTTTCTTTTCTTATTTTTTTTCCCTCAAATCTCAGCTTGGAAACCAGAAAGTAACTGCCCCTGTGATGGAGGTAAATGCTTCACAGACACACAGACAAACAACAACAGAAGCTTCTCCACTGCCTCTTCCTTCTCCTGTGGTACCAGTTAACAGAGCCTCTTTCTCACCAGACAGTGGCACCCACCCAGTACCATATTCCTTGCCAACGCTTGATGATTTTTTGCCTTCCCTCTTTGATCAGAGCCCAGCCCTGTCCCAGTGTCCCTACAAATGCCCGTTCCTGGCTGCTGCCAGTGCTGCCCCCAGGAACAGGAGCGAAGCAGCCTCTGTGAGCACAGACTCTGCCATGAGCGAGTGCTCCTCGCGCACGCTGAGCGAGTGCTCCACTGCCATCCTAGATGAGCTGCAGACTTGTAGCTATGATACCACTGACTGCTCTGAAACACCTTCCCCAACCCTGAGCCAGATGTCTGCTGTGTCAGATGGCACCACCTTAACCAACACTGCTGCCACCTCTCATGTAATTATGCTTCCTTTTTTCCTCCTCCATTTTGTTCAAACAGGTTGTCAGAGGGGAACAGAGTTCGACCTTGTCTGTTATCCCATTACACAGACAAGTATTTTGGTAGTAATTTTCCATGGTCACAGTCTGACAGTGTTTTGTAACAGTTGTTAAAAAAAAAAAATCATTGGCATAGCAGATTTGGGAGCACAAAATGATTGCTGCACAGTTGTGTGGTCAGCTAAGGTGTATCAAACGCTTTGCTTAAAAGAAAATAAATTCAAGAAATACTTGTTCCAAAGTAGTAAAAGCAAACATTCCATGGAGTTTGAAGAAATTTGTTTAAAATATTGTTAACAGTTTACAGGTTTTTGGAGTCTGGACTGCCACCATTTTGACTTACCCTGAGATGCAGACTTCAATAATGTTATTTGTAAATTCATACTAAATTTCACAGTATTTAATGCCGTTTTTTCCCCAGCCATGATGACTGCACAAAGCTGATTTTCTCTCCTCTAATTAACCTTTTCCTTTCCTAAGTACAGTTTCTTATAGGACTGAACTACATAAATAATCTTGAACTATTCAAGTGTACTGTTACTTTTCTCTTGGTTAAGTCAAGGGAAAAACCAGTATGCAGTTAGACACTTTACACATACATTCAGTTTTCTGTACCTTAGTATACTCATATATGGGGAGAAAGAAGGTATGGAATCTGGGTCAAACCCAGATCACTTTTGATTTCTTTTGAGATTATCCACATGATTAAAATGAGTCAGAACAAAGCCTTCATTTAAATTGAGCAATTCATTGCTGAATTGCAAAACTGAGAGATGTTCTGAATCCAAAGTTTTACTGGGTCACAGCACTGTTGGAACTTTGTATAAATATGTTCATATATGTTCAGCATACAGTAATTTTCAAGCCTGAAAAGAACAAACAGTATATATATTTTTTAAGCTTTGTGTATAATTTTTGAAAAGTATTTTGAGTCCAACCTTGCACATAGTCACCTGGAAAGCCAATGTTTGGTTGTCATTGCTCTGGATGCTGCTAAAAAATACTAATAGCAGTCATGTAAAAACTTTAATTCTTAACTTCTGTAACACAGCTCTGAAAACACTGGGGTTTTTTAAGAATCATTACTGTGAATTTGCATAAAACACAGTCATTATAGCCAAATATACCATAATAAGTATAGACTGGTCAGACAGAGTCACCACATGACCATTTACTAGCTATGGGAAGCATGGAATGTTTATGTTTTCTTGTAGCCTACTTCTAAAATTGTCAGCTAATTGCATTTGTTTTCTTTGAGCATCATTTTTTGCAAGCTAAAGTGAGCAGTTGGTCCTTCTGTCTCTTTTTGGGTTATTCTCCCAGTAGAAGGCTATGTAATGATCAGGTCTGACCATCACTTTCTCTTTTAGACTTGGCAGGGATGACCATAATGTTTGTTCACTGTTAATGGACAAAGCCAAATGAAAATCATTCACCCAAAGAGCAAAAATCCCCAAGTAGTCCTAAGAACCCCTCAGAAATTAAACTGCTAGCAAAACCCAACTCTGCAGTATAGAAAAGTCATCATCTCCCACTCTCTGCAGAGAAAGGACAGATGGCTAAAAATGCATCCATGAAATGAAAAAACCTCTAAAAGGATTTTACTTCCTTGTAAAATCTGGGAATAAACTCGGTCACCTGGACCTAAAGTGTCACATTCTCAGATTGAAATGTCAGTAACTACCAAATTATTCCAAGGGAAGAAAAGGCTTTTGAAATTTTGTTGAACTGTCTTCTATAGCTAACCTTGTAAGCCATGCAAGATGCAGCAGATGAACAAATGAAATAGCCACCTTCACAGACATTTTCCTCAAGGAGAAAATCATTAGAAACTAAAAAATTATAACTGAGCTGAGATCTTGCCTAAGACCTTCAGAAGCAAACCCAGAAATGTCATGAACATGCCACGTACACATTTATGACTGATGTCCTTCAACTACTTGTGCGGGTCCTGTTTTCATGATATTTTGTACTACTTAGTGTAAATGCCTTGCTGTCTAACTGAGCTATTTGGTAAAGTCCTTCTCTGGAATATCTCAGTCTTTTATTACAAAAATTCATAGGAGTCTGCTAAGAACTCATGCCAGTTCTGCTCAGAGAAGCAAAAGCCATAGTAAATAGGTAAGAAGGTGTAAGGCTCTGCATGTAGTTGCACCCTGCCTTCCCTAGAGACAAGCTTTCCCAAAGATAATGTGTAGGAGAAGAGAATGGGTGAACACCTGAAACAGGAGAGATAACTGGCCTGTTTGAAAACTTATCTGAAAACATGCCTTCATTGAAATGCTGTCTTTGAGTTATGTCACTTCTCTGTTCTTGCATCTCCAAAGCTGGGTTTTTTTGCAGGAGAGGGTCATGGAAGAAAAGCCATCTTACTTTTGATTCTGTAGTTTATTAAGAGAGGAAACATTTGCACACAAAACTTTCAATGGAGACATCACCATGACAGAACCTTTTCAGCTCATTTCTGAAAACAGACATCCTTAAAATGACAAACCCCTGAATGCATATAGGAGTTCACATAATGTCTGCATAGGAACCAGAAATGGTTTTTCTCCCTTGGCTATGGGAGGCCAAGATGTTAAAAATTTCAAATCAATTCCGTAATCTCTGAAATATAAATGCATACAGAAGGTCATGAATAATTTAGTTTTTATTTGTAAAAATAATATGCATTTTAATATGTTTTTATTTATGCTTTGCTGCTTCAGGTAGTCTTGTGTTTAAATCTGCAGCATGTTTTAGTTCATTTGTTATATAAAATTGAGACAATTTTGTAGTTCTTCTAATTCAGATTTAAAGAACAGTTCTGCATTAAAGGAGATGTTGCAGAGAGCTTTGCTTGCTTTTCTGCTGAAATATTCACTACTCTCTTACTTCATTCAATGCTTTCTCAACATCTCAGTTTTGATTCTTTCAATACTCCCTGTAAAAGTGATGCAGCCCCAGTGCAGGGATTCTAAACCTGGGGGCAGGTAGTTTCCTCTTGTGAAGTGCCTCTAGTAACTAAAGTCTAAATGGCTTTACATGCTTTCTGCTTTTTCCAGTTTGCTCATCTCTCCCACTTTTGATTTTGATTTTGTTCTGTCATTTTGTGATTGTGGGTTGTTGGTTTTTTAATTGGTGCTATTTATTTTTATTCTGATAGATTACATATCAGCATGTCACAGTCACTCCAGCTGGCTTCCATTTTTTAAAGAAATTTTTTTCACTCTTCTCAGCTAGTCTTAATGAGACTTTTCCCTTCAGTCTGCACAGAAGTTCCCATTAATATCCATAGTGCTTGAGTATGTGCACTAAGGGAATATGTCTCTTGGTGTGAGGGATCTGTGGCAGACAGCCTTTGTCACACAGTGTTGGGAGCTTTTACTGCCATCTTCATTTTATATTGCTGTCAGACATCTGCAGACCTTGTTTGTGCCATCTTCATTGCCTTGACCATGATCTCTGCCACCTTCCCAAGACAGCATGCATCACAGCCAGCACACACAAGGAGGGAAGAGGGGAGGTACAAGGTATATAAGGGCCACACTCTGCTCCCCTTGTGATAAGTTTTGTGTTTCAGTGAATGCAGATGCCATTATGGCTGTGTACCTGACAACTGGGAATTGTTGCGTGGATGACAGTCTTGCACCACTCTTTCTTTGGGATTGCAGTTAAAGAGCTTTGTGTGCAGTTTAATGGGATATTGTTTTGTCTCTCTCAGGCTCAGATCACAGTGAATGGGAATTCTGGCACTGCTGCCAGCCCAGTGAGTCACTTTCAAAGGCCTTTTTCCCCTTCTTCAGCTTACCCTCCACCAGCTTCACTCAATTCCAACATTGTTATCATGCAGCATGGCAGGATGATGGGTAAGCCTCACACAGAATGTTTGTTTTATACATTACACAATGTATTCTGATTCATGTGGTAAAGGCTGCAAACAATTGCAGAGTGCTTCAGGTCCATAATGAAGGTATTGTCTATTCATCTACCTTGGGAAGTAAATGCAAAAACATAATAGCATTTATTGTTAGGTACAGCAGTGATCCTCAACTGGAGTTACTGTTAAGTTTTATAACCTAGGTGTGTGAGCTAACCTCTTGCCAATTTTCTACTGGCTTTGCCAAGGAAAGGGCATCTATCAAAATCACTCAACATGTCTAGCCCTTTCACATTTTGCCGTAAGAAACTGAGGGCCCACTTTGTACTTTGCTCCTCCCTACAACTTCCTTAATTCTTCAGCAGAAATACTGTCAACAAAGGGAGAGGCTCTGGGCTGTTAAAAACCTAAAGCCACATCAATCTCAAACTTGTTCATGTATTTTTTTAGAGCATCTTTAATTTAAAAATTAAACACAAACCAAGTACTATCAGCCTTGGGCTCTTTGCCAGTCTTATCCCATTTTGCCAAGAGAATAATTTACTTGCTTTTTCTACCAGCGTTGTGCATATTTAGAAAAGATTATACATGCAAAATAACTTGAATGTGGTCCCACAGTTTACATTTTTTTTGTGCTTGCAGAGAAATTAGGTGACAGTTCTTGCTCTGAGACATCTTAGACAAATGCTGCTGTCATCATAGTGATTAAGTACAAAAACTGTATACATGGGTTACTCCAAATCCCAGAATTCTATAGTTTTTGAGTGCTTCCAGTTTGCTGATTTAAAGATCTATCAGTACTGGTTTGGATATACTTGACATATGTATTTTCCCAAGACTTTCACTCTTGCATGATGCTAGAGTTCAGTGTTCCACAGTAAGAGCCTGATTTAATTCTCTTTGCTCATGTAAAAAACCCCCTGGTGGCCTCAGTTTGAGGCCTATGAAGAACGAAGGATCAAATCCAAAATGTTTTCTAAATTTAACATCATGCATTTTGGGAAAAAGTTCCAAATATTCAGACGTTTGCCACATAGAGTTGCCCCTCGCCATATATGTGTAGCACTGAATTATTTACAGGATTTCAGACTTGAGTAAACAGCTGAAACAGCCATGCCAAATCCAGCACTGCAATGGGAGTGAGCAGAAATATACAAATTAAAATTAGAGCTTTCAGTCACTGGAGCTCCTTTTACTGTGGAGTCACTGAGGCTCATATTACAACTCATATTTTTCTTCAGAATAATCAGTGGATATTAATGCCACATGAAAGTCAATTTTTATTGTCACCATTAGTGTTAAAACATATATTTTTACTCCCTGCATTCATTTATTCTGCAGTGGAACCATCTCACTTTACCTGAATTTGCAAAATAGAGACTTTGTAATAGCAGCCCACTAATTTACTGAAACCTGCTGCCTGAAGGAGTAGGGCTCTTTTTCCTGTACACAGGAAGGAGTGTATTGTCTGCAGAAGTACAAATTTTCATGTCACATCCCAGCACTGAGGTGTTCCTTAAGTTTTGTTCTGCATTTTAGAAGGAAATGGTAATAGTGATATATTAATTTCATTAGTTATAAAGGAAGATTTGAAGGGGAAGGGTAGAAATATTGCAGGTCACTATAAAATAGTAGCAGATTGAACACTTCACCTGAATTACTGTAGGTGGATCATCAGATTGCTCTACAGGTGCTGGGTTACCAAAAACCATTTTTATGGCTTATACGTGGAGTCCCATAAACATCTCAACACGTGTTAAGGGAAGAGCACTGCATGTCAGGATTTTTTTCTTACAAATATTCGTGCATCAAAACTTCATGTTTCTTAGCATGTATGACATAAGTTTTTGTGCAAGGCTGTCTTCTGTGCATAGAGAACAGCAATTTTCTATAGTTTGCTGGGCTTGGTGAGTGGAAGTTTTGAAATAATGTCACTGGTTTCCAAGGAACAGGTAGAAAAGGTGCAAAAGTTTGATTAATAGGAGAAAGGCTACTGCACCTTTCTCAATAGATTTTGCTATGTTCGTGGGGTTTTTTTCTCTTTTTATTGAGCAAGACATTGTGAAAAAGTACTTCTACTCTAATTCTGAGTTTAATAGTTTGTCTGGTCCTTAAATAAGTTTATGATTCTGTTAATGTAACATTAAGTAGTGCAAATCCTGAGTTAAGATGATATTTCTTTTTAAAAATTGTATATGTATGCAATTAAGATTGTCAGCCTTTGTACAGTGTACTGAAATGGGAAAGTATGTTTTAACTGCCAAGTATGATTATTCTGTCATTACACAATTTTCTGTCATGTTATCTTTACAGAGTCCACAGAGACATACTCACAGCATGTTCAGAATGTTGGCACCACCACCACCACCAGTACAATACCAATCTGTAGATCCTCAGAAGAAGAAAAAAAAATCACAGTAATTAAAGCTCCACATTATGCAGGGATTGGCCCAGTAGATGAATCTGGAATCCCTACAGCAATTAGAACGGTAGGAAATTCTGGGAAATCTGTGTATGAACTCATACAATGAACTGATTGTTGGTAATGGGTTTTTCACATTCTTCTACTCTTATATAATTTGGAATAGAGCGTGTGTAATCAGCAGCCTTGTGAATATAATATTGTGTGTTGACGAAAAGGAGAATGCTGATGGGAGCATAATTGGGCAACCTCATGTTTCTAGTTTTAATTAGAAGTAGCCAAAATTTTGTGTCTTTCTTGTGTCTCTTGTAGTTCTTCCCTTTTGGAGATGCACGGTAATTGCATTTGGTTTATTTCTGAAATAAAGCTTATGCATACTATATATATATGTATATATGTGTGTGTGTGCAAATAATCATATGTACATCTGTGTGTATATGCAAAAATCTTACACCTCTGCATTTTTTGGGGAGTGTTCTCATGTCATCAGGGTAGTGTAGAAATGTGCAGTTTTGTTCTGCTGGCAATCTAAGGGAGCAGCATTTTCGTGACAGTGCAGTAAATAATCCTTGTGCCCTTGAGTGACACGTAAGCGAATAGCTGGGGAGCCCTTTCATTGTGAGCAGCCCCGTTCTGATCATCTGCCGCTGGTCACTGCTTGAGTGGTCCCAGGGTGTCAGACTGAAGAGTTTTGTTTTCACTATGCTGCAGCATTCTTTCCACTCTGCTGTCAGGGCAGCCTCTTCTGGCTGCTCCAGAGAGCACAGAGGCAGCTGCACTGGGTCTGTAAAGGCAGCACTTGCTGGCCTCCCCAGCCAGAGAAGACCTGCTGTGCTGCACGGACAAAGGGAGAAGAGTGGGAGCCAGGATGAAAGCGGCAGAGCCCTTGCAGGTGAAGTCTTAGTGAGGTGCAGGGATGTAGCAGCTGTTGGATGTATCCTGTCTGCCAATACTGACATACGGGGGGCTATGTTGTAGTGCCAAGAATTGCTTCAAGGGACTGAAAAATTAGAGGGGAGACCAGGAATTAATGGAGAAAATCAATAGGAAAAAATCAGGATAACTGGTAAGATGGGGAAAATTTTTACAGGAATGGGGGAGAAACTCTGGCATTTCTTTTCTTATTTATGACATTAAAAAGTTATATGATCAGAATCTTTTAAAAATGAAGACATTTCTTTCCAGCAATGCTCTAGCTTTCTGTCCTCTTTTTAAGTAAGTAGTTCCTTTGCTTTATATTGGATATGGTAATTGGTTTTGTGCTTTTATAGTAGCAGATAGCTCTAATAGGGTGCATATCAGTTATATAAGATTATAACAGAAATCCCCCTTAAGTGTGCCTAATGAGGCTGGCAATCTGCCAAACTATATTTAACTTTCAGGTTGTATCATCTGAGTCTTTCACATTTTCTCCTAAAAATATAATTCAGTTTGCATTAGGACATTTTCCTGCTGGTTTTGCTTTGATTTTTGATGTGTTTCAATTTTAAGAAATCTTATAGTCTGTAATCTTGCTATTATAGAAATAATTCTCACAATCAGATAGAAGTTAAAACTTTATGCTAGCATGTGTATGTATGAGTGTATCTGATGTGCCATTTTGCATCCTTATTCTGCTTCCTTAAGACATAGCTGGTAGTAAAATTGTTTTCAAGATACTTATTTGAGATTCCTTTATAAATGTGCACAAGTATATTTGAGCCCTGTGTATCCCAGCTGAGCAAGAACAAAGTTGGTATAGTTGTCAGCAAGACTCAAATATGCTGCATCTTGCAAAAGTGCTAAAACTACATTTTCCATTAATAGTAGAAGGTAGAGTATACCACCTGCCCTTTCTCCAAGGTCAGTGAGAAATCCAAATAGGAATCTTCTCCCACAAGGTTCACCCTCAGTCCATCTGAAGAGAGAAGTTTACAAATTAATTCAATTTATCATTGCACATAAAGTTTAGAATTTTCACTCTTCCCTGTTTGCAAAAATGGCAACAGTCTATCAAAAAAGCAGTAAATGAAGATTCAGGGGTGATAGGTAACACCCACTGTGTTCCAAAATGCTGTGCTGCTCAAAGTTTAGCGTGTTATTAAGAACTCAGGAGTATCTGTGTTCTATATAGATTTTGAGTGCTGCTTAGGAGTAAAGAGGTTTTGCAAGATGTGATCGTCTCCTCTGAGTCTGTCTTCACTCTTAGATCATGGTTTGAGACAGCTGTTTAGCCAAGGAAAACAGAAAGATTTTCTTCCTATTCCTGCTAACCCATTTTGTATCAGGCTTCTGAGAAGGGAAGGACTCCTATAAAGCTTTCTATTCACTCAGAACCCCCATCCCATGTTAACGTGTTGCTTCTATGCCGCTTTAACTCCTTCTAGCTCTGGGAAATGCAAGTCTGAAAATTCAGATTGTTGTTAGGTTCTGCCTTTGTGCCAAGCCCTGCCCCACAGATGGTAAAATTCCAAGACTCTAAAAATGAAGTCTCTGAAAAAGAGAGGATAAAATGCTGTACAATCAGAAAAGCATTCAGTCAAATATAGCACCATTTACCACTGATGGGGACCTAGGAAAGGAAAAGACAGATTCATGGAAAGCAGTAAGGCTGCACTGTCTTAGTCCATCCAAAATGATTGCTTTATATCTAATTATCAAAATTAATTGGTACACTGAAAAGGCCCCTACTTAGTAAGAGTGAAAAAAATTCAAGTCCTGCTAGGTTTCTTTTCTATACTTAGTGATGTAATATTTCAGCTCATAAAAAACAGAGGTCCACTGAAAGTCTCAGAATATTCTGAGTTGGAAGATCCACAAGAATCATCAAGTCTAGTTCTTAAGTGAATAGCCCATATGGGGATGCAAGCATTATTAGCACCCTGTTCGCACCAGCTGAGCTAATCTCAGGGTCAGAGAGGCCTCCTTTAATTGCATACTTCCTGATGGATGATTACAATACTGCAGGGATTATGGACTCTCCAAAGCAGCAATTGCAGTTACTTCTTAAGTCCTCTACGTGCTGTTTGGCTGATTGTTTTTTTCACATACGATGATGCCGTGTTCCAACATTTAATTGCATCAGCTGTAATATATGCAAAGCAGGATGGCATCTGAATGGCTTCGTGCATTGTGAATACTCTTAATTCCTCAAACCATTTTGGTGTGTGGGATTAGTGATTATAAATTGAGAAAATGAATTTCAAAATTAATGTATTCTATTTCTTAATCCGTTCTGGTTTATAACATAAAGCCAAGTTACTGGCTGAGGCTGAAACCCCTAGGAGGGTTTGCTGGGAAGATGATGAGAGAAAGAAACATTCAAATATCCAGAAAGATGTTGGGAAACCTTCTCTACTCATGGAAGCTTCTCCATACCTGATCTCTATATGGGAGCCTCCTTTGACTTTGTGGAGGACCAGACAATGCTTGACAAACAGCAGGGACATGGCAGCAGTATTTATGCATCATTTGTGATTTGTTCACCTACCACTGGTTGGAAGACTCTTCTTGTTTAAAGCAATCAGAAAGGCAGTCACAATATCATGGGACTGTTGCTGTGGGAAATGAGGAGAAGCAGGGAGGTTATGTCCACCAGTATGAATTGCTTCAGACCTCCTGGAATTGTAAACTTTTGATCATATATCATCCTGGAGCACTAAACAGCATACTTGTTTCAAGTCCAGCTAAATTATTCTAACCAGAGTTTCACTAGTGTAGATATTTAATACCTTTAGGGAAACAATATGAATATGACCCAAATCTGCTTCTGAATAGCTTACACTTGGCAGAACTCAGCACATTGGTAGGTGAGGGAAGGGACCTATTTTATCTTGAGACAAAACTGAACCTCCTTTACCTCTGTCTTGCTAGGCAGGCCTAGGTGAAAAGCATAACTCTGCTTTACTTTTTTCTTACCCAGGAGATCCCTAAGTTCTTCAACTGACTGTCAGCTCTTATTTCAAACATTGTTCTAACAATAGTAGCAGTCTTATGAGAACTCAATATGAGTCCTCAAAATACAGGACGAGGCAGAAATGCCTAATCCCTCATAGTAAGAGCTCACCATTGTTAACAAAACATATTAGTTATGTAGAGATAACAAGTAATCATGCCAAAGGTGGGATTTAGTAAAGATGGCAGTGTGTGATGAACACATGCACATCTGTCCAGTATTTCTGTAGGGAAGAATTCATAGATTTTTGCTTTTTGTGGTAAAGAGGAGGAAGCAAAGTGATTGCAAATTTGGTGCTTGCTGGTGCAGAATAATGCACTTCAAGAGAGGTCCTTTGAATTTTCCCTGTGTACCATGAGGTTTGAACATAGTGGTTTTTGTGGATGCCCCATCCCTGGAGTGTTCAAGGCCACACTGGATGGAGTTCCAAGCAACCTGGCCTAGTGAGCATTGTCCCTGTCGGTGCAAGGGATGTTAGAACTTGATGATCTCTAAGGTCCCTTTCAACCCAGCCCATTCTATGATTTCATGATTCTTTGCATTAAAACTTCTGCTTTTATGGCTACTGTGGGACAAGTAAAATTCTAGCACCTAAGAAGGATAATACTGAAAACGTTTGCCTTTGTGTTAATCCTTTCCTGGAATATTATCATCCTACCTCAAAGAAATTTGCAGTAAGAGAAAATTCAGAAGGGTAAGAGAAGATAAAAAGAAGCACAAGCAGGAGTCAATATGAGCAGAGTTTGGGAACCTTGTGATTAGGACTACTTAGTTTGCAAAAGTAAAGATAAGTATAATTTAATGAGTGATTATTGAATAAGTTAAAAAAAGTTGTCTGGAAAGGGCTTTTAAAACTGGTAAAAAGAATACTCTTTGTCAACAATCCAAACATTAACTCTGAAATATAGTGCGGTCTTAGTTCTTTTCTCAGTAGTATTACAAAGATTTTCTGCATTATTTAACAATTACATTTAGAAAGTAATTTAAGCCAGAAATTGCCAGGAGGTCAAAAGAAGCACTTCTTACATGCTTGTAATCATAACTGCTGAGGTGTTTCTATTTTCCTGTATAGAATCTAGCATTCATCATTGTCAGATATAGGACACTAAGGTGATGAACTCTTGATCTCGCAATAATTCTGATGTTCTGAACCATTATACCCGCCCAGGATCACAGTTCAAGAGTGACTCATTCTTCAGTGTCTTTCAGAATTTTTTACAGGAATTCCTGGATAAAATGCATAAATAAATTCAAAATACATGAAAATTATTATATTAAATAGGGAATAACATATAACATTTCTTTCCAGAATAACATTAAATGTCTGATCCGATCTGTACACATGGGTATTTTTATTTTGTTGTAATTGTTAAAACTGTATTTTTTTCAGACAGTTGACAGGCCAAAGGATTGGTACAAGACTATGTTCAAGCAAATCCATATGGTTCATAAGCCTGGTGAGTATGTTCTTGTCTTTGTCTCCTCATGTCCATTTTGAGGGATGAGAAATTTTCTACTGTAAATCTCCTACCATCTGCCTTGCTTTTGGAGAACTCCAGTGTTAGAACAGCGTGGGCTAGTAAACAGCCTGGTTTAAGGAAAAATTTTGTGCCTGAATTTAATTGTTGTCATAGAATATATTACTTGGTTTTGCTGAAACTGAGCTTTGGTGGCATTGCTAGCTTTACTGTCCTTTATGATTTGCCCCAAGGATGTCAGGAAACTGTGTAAATGGCAATTATGCTCATTATGCCTCCAGAAGGAAGGAGACACTATTCATCTGAGGTAAAGCTAACATTCAATATGGCCACACAGAATGTTAGTGGGAGAATAAGAAATGTAGGCAGGAGAATGTTGGCTTACAGGCTCTAACTTGAACACTAGTCACATAGAAGATATTTAGGATTGCCTTTTGTGATAGGAACAACAGCTTAACAGTCTGTAGCAGAGGAAAGCTGACAAAAGGAAGAAATCAAGCTTGGGAAGGGGAAAAGAACAGACAGTAATTTGCAGTTTGGTGCTAACTTAGTAAGTATGCAATATGAGTGACATGATCAGAAGATAAAACACAATAAGATGGTAAAACCAGCCTAAATATAGTGGGAAGACATAGTCTTCCAAAAGCACCTATGAGACAAGGAAAAGAAATACAGTGCTTGATTGCTTACCATTCTTCTATTTGTATTTGCAAAGACAAAGCTCAGTTTCTGTGAAGGACTGGCATGTATGGCACTACTGTAACACATGTATTTCTTTTTGTAGATGACGACACAGACTTGTATAATACTGCATATGCATACAATACTGGTAGGAATTACTCCGTGTTCAAAACAACGCTTTGTTAATGTCAGCAAGTGATGGTGTAGTTAACTCTTCACGCTCGCTTTTGTAATGCTTGTAGACACACTTGCTAGTGTCTCGTTTGATCTCAGTTGTTCATGCCTTTTTCCCCCACATGAAACAAGTTTAATTTTCATTTCATTCTTACTACAGAAATTAATTGCAGCTGTGGACCTCTTACTGTAGAGGGATACCCTGTGGTTTCTTGATTACATTGCGTTTATTTTCACTAGTGATTGTTAGTAACGCAGCCTTTCCTTTATAGCAATGGAAAGGGAACTACTGTGTGAAAATGAAAATACTAATTACTAACACGGAAAGACAAAAATAATGTACTGAATACACTTTAAAAATATGCAGCGACAGTGCCTAATAAAACTGATTTTTTTTACAAACTTCTCCATTTTTGTTATAAGCATTCATGTTGACATTATTTAGCCACAAGAAAAGACATATTCATCTAAGATATATAATCATTGTGTCTTAAGAAGATTATACCCATATGGTAAAATTATTTCCAAAACAAGCAAAAATGAAAGCATGAATAGACTGTGTGCAAAAAGGCTATAGTGCCTTCTGCAAAACAGCCATTCAAATTTTTTTCATTTTAGTTTTTGTAGCATTAAACATGCTTTGAATAATGCCTTTTTCTGTGCTGTTCAGATGACTTGTTGTGGGTCAGTGGTTTGACATCTCTTTGTACTCTTGTGATCATCTTCAAGATACGCTATTGCCTCATCATAACAAATCAAATAGTTATTAAAACAATCAAAAAAGGCGTGTTTCCTGCCTCTTCTCTATCTTCTGAACATGGAACAGCTGAGCAACAGGATGAGCCTGGAGATTAATTACAGGCTGTCATTAACAGATGTGATGAATGTATACACCCATTAACTTCTCCATCAAATTAATTTATTTTAACTGCAATGCACTTTACCTATGTGTTTGTAATTCTGTGTAAAAATATATAAGAAGCTCTCTAATGAGCTGCACAATACACAGCAATGTACTTTTAAAACTCATTTACACATTTTTTTAATCTTGCCATTTTATGGAGTTACTGTGGGTTCTTGTAGCAGTCCATGTTGTGCTTTTTTAAGACTTAATCTTATGTTATGACTGTTTCTGGTTTTGTTTTATATTAGGTAGCTACAGTCCATCCTTCTCTGCTCAGGCACACCCAGCTGCAAAGACACAGACATACAGACCACTGTCCAAAAGTGCTTCTGACAGTGGCTCCGATGCCTTCAAGGTCTCATCCCCTTTGCCACCCCACGTGCCACCACCAATACCACCACATCGTATGAGGCAACGCTCCACACCAGAAAAGTAAGTTTGTGCATTTTCAAAAGGTCTTCTTGCTAAGTACAGTACTCCAGTTGCAGAATATAACAAGGGATAAAACAGCAGCTCTAGAATAATATGACTTCAAGGGCTTTATTCAAGGGCCAGTCAGGTGATGAGGGGCGATCCTCGCCAGGAGTCCGGGCATCATGCATGGTGCTGTCATTTCTTCAGTGTGCTAAAGTGCTTTTTCTTATTCATGATGCACCCATGAGCATCATTAAGGATTTTTTATTCTCATTAGTGGTATTGTCCTGCTTGCTGTGTTTCAGAACAGTCTGTGCTCTAGGAGCTGTCTTCAATAGTTAGTCTCTGAGTAGGAAAGGCCATTTATTGTATTCAGCACCAAAGAGAAAGCATCAAAAAGATGATGTAATTCAAAAGTCAAGGGAGAGCAAAGCTGTACAAGAGCATAGAAGTCAACCCACATTTCCCCAGAGTTCAGAAGTGCTTTATACCCCCATTTTTTCAGTCTCCATTTTGGTAGACCAAGGCAGTGTTTGCAGATTAAAGAGGCATTTTGGATATCTCATAGTTCTCTACCCAAATTCTCTGCACAAAACCAAGTCCCACTGGTTAGAGTTCAGTCTGGAAAAAGTTAATAATAAATAACTCAGGAAAGAAGTACTTACCCTTTTGATAAAAGGGTAAGTACTTGCAAGAGACCTGCACACAAATTCCATTGACTTTAGCATGTCTGTAGGTCCTAGCTCAAGAAAAAAAATCTTCTGTAGTATTATATTATTAATACTACCTGTTAATGTAATATTATGCTATTATAAATCTATATGTGTGTCTATGTATATATTATATATTAAAAGGGTAATATTTTTCCTTTCATCTGTGCCTACAAGCTCCCCTCTCTTGGTTACACTCAAGCAACAAAAGAGAATTTGACCATTTCTCTCACCTTGGATATTGTAAACATATTTATATGTAGAAATGTACTTATCTTAAACAGGTTCAATTAATTAGCAATTTGAATAAAATATTATGAGGAAAAAGCATACTAAGTGTCTAAAATTAAGACACAACTATGGCTTTTTGAAAAATTTCTAGGTAGTGGCAATCCAAAATGTAAATCAGTAGATATGCATACTGCAGAGGAAGATGAGATTGCTTGATGGTTACTGATTTTGGCTTCCCTGTTGCCAAGGGCAGGTTGTCAAGAGGAAATGCTAAAGGTTACAGTTGGGCTGCCTCACAGAGGCCATGAGGCTTGAATTTTGTCAGCAGGTCATACAGAAGTGCAGATTTTTTTAGCAGGACACCAAAATGTGGAGTTGTTTAGCTTTGATCTCTGAAGTTGTGTTAGTTGTCCTGTGCTAGGCCAAATGCCTCGGTCCCAGAAACTGAGGCCTGTTGCAGTGCACCTTGTCAAGCTTGGAAACAGCTGTTGAGCACTGAATTTGGCTATTTAACCTCCCCTTTTAATTTCCTGCATGATACAACAGGCCGTGGAAATCTGTGTTTTCCAGGCCAAGGGATGCCAAACACATCAGCTATGCTTTGCCCACTGCTGAAAGCTACAGTGCATTGATCTTTTCCTGCCATTGGGAGATTCTTTTTTTAATTGCCTAGAAAGCCAGAGTATTTAAAATCTCACCTAAGAGGCTTAGGTCCACATATATCACGTGTTTTATAGCTGCAAGGCAAGATATGGTTTGCATTAGCAGTTGAGCTCAAAATATAGTCCATACAGGATTAAAGGCTGAAAATTGTAAATTAGTTGAACTGAGTGTGAATCAGAATTTCAGTAGCATCCTTTTTTCTTCAGTGGCTTTCAGTACAATGCAACTTCATCCGAATATTTCCATTTTCCTATTCATTCTCAAAAAATGTAACCTTTTCTGCTCTGAAAAGAATTTTTTCCTCAGTGAAAATAAACAATAAACCATGTAGAACTACTTCCTTTTAAATGTAGGGCATTTTATAAATAGAGATGTCTGTGTCCCTGAAATGCACTTGCAAGCATATTATAAACAAAAGCTACCCCATAGATCTTTTTAAGGCAATGACATGTGCATTATTATGTCAGGTCACATCAAACCAAGTCACACCAGAAAAACCAATAGAACTGATAAAATTTAATCAGTGTGTGCTCTTTCTTATCAAATACAGACAATAGCTGGTAGTATTTCCCCTCCCCTTTCCTCCAACCTTTGAGTTACTAGTGGGTCATTTTACACAGAGTTAAATAAAAATATGGGTGAGCTACAGTTTTCCAAGTAGAATGGAGGTAGGTACTACAAGAACTGTCATGCAAAGGTAGCTCCCACTGTAAGTAGCTAAGTATTCCCCCAAAATATATATGTACCTAGTAATATGACATAAATGACTGAAAAATATGGTAGCATGGGTTACTTTTTATTCTTTGCATAGCATTATTAAGTTGAAAGCAAATTTGTATTTATAGAGAAAATGGCTACATTTCTATTCCAAATTCAACTGCCAAATTATTCTTCTTGTTTATCTATTCAAGACAGAGAAACAATATGCTGCTTACAAGGATATTCAGATGCAATCCTACAATGATCAGGATAATGATCATCACGCGGTCTTTCAAAATAATTCCTCATTTTTTGCCTCAGAAAATTATATAACTTTTTCAATATGGCCTTATTATTATATTAAGTGATGACAAAAATATCTACCACTTGCCTATATTAGTATAGTGCACAAAACATGTACAGTTATTTGCAATGGTTTGCATCTTTTTTTGACATGGTATGCAAGGGTAGTTTTTAAACTGGTCTACTAGTTAAAAGAAAAATATGAGTGATCACAGGCTGGACATCTCTAGTATTCTTCCTGCTGTATTGAACATACCTGCTGTAAACAGGTTAAGATGTTACAGTAAAACACTGCAATGTCAGGCTCTATGTTCCACATCTTAGATCTGGAAATATGAGCTGTTGTGAACATCATCTGGCTTTGCAGGTTTCTGTTGTACAGGGCTGTAAATCACAAGGTGGTGACAGTAAATTAGCTCAGTTACCTGTATTTGTTGTTCAGGAATGACTGGGACCCTCCTGACAGAAAGGTAGACACTCGCAAGTTCCGTTCTGAACCAAGAAGTATTTTTGAGTATGAGCCGGGGAAGTCATCGATCCTTGAGCACGAACGACCGGTAAGGCACACAAATGAAATGGGTAGTACAGTAAGACATTTGGTAAGAGCTTATATTTTTATTACTTAGTATTAATAATTGGTATTTGGAAGAATAGTGAAGATTCTTTCTCAAATACAATTTTGCAGCAATTTGTTCTTATCTGACGGTTGTATTGAAAAATTTGGTTTGGCTTATTTGCTTAACTTACATCTTCTGGTGTTTCCCAGGAATCACCACTGTGCAAACCTCGTGGATGATAGACAAAACAGATGGAAACTGCTTTTTCTAATTGGTGTGCATCTACAGCACTTATTTTCAGTAGTGTTAACAGCACATATTATATCTGAATAATTAATGCATAAAAATAAGGTATTTGCATTTTCAGGATGGGCTGAATTGTATATCTAATGAGATTTTGGTTAAATACTGGGCAAGGTTGACCAGACAGGACTTGCCTGAATACAGCTCTGAGCAAACTGATATGATTATACCTACCTTTAGCAGGAGGTTGGGCTAGATGACCTCTGGGGGTCCTTTCCAGCCTCAAATACTCTGTGATTTGAGTGAATGTACATTATGATGAGTATACATTAACATGTAATTAGAAGTCTTTATTCCTGCTTTCTGAATAATTATAGCAATTGTGGAATAAAGCTATGCTTAATGCTTGCAAAATGACAATTAACAGAAGTTTTCATTTGCTGAAAGGCACATTCACCCAGCTCTTCTTATTAATCTTTGTGCTATCTTAACATTTTCTTATTTTAGAAAAGCTGTTATGTATCAATGGTGATATTTTCTTTTCTTGGTCTTTTACTTTGAGGTTGAAATATTTGAGGGAGTCCAGTTTTAAGGAAGAGGTTTATGAAATGAGTACTGGATTGTTATTTCCTTCTGTATTACATGCTAGTTCATGGAATTGATTTTGCCAATTTAAAGCAAATTAAGGAAATGACTGAATTTCAGAATATGCAGTATATCAACAGCGTGAAACACCTGAACCAAGCACCTTTTCCTTTGTTTTTCTGGTCTTTGCAGGAATCTATTTTTTGTTAGCTAGAAAACATAAAGCTCTTTTTCTGTGAAATTGAGTTCTTGCAGAATTAATGTGTTTTTCAAAGACGAAATGGGCATTTCTGTAGGAACTGGTAATGAATAAATATAATTAGTATCTGAATGCAGATGAATTTAACAAATAATTTTATCTAAATGGCAGTGTCATTTGTCCTGAGCACTTTTTGAGTGCCATGGCTGCATTATAAACACTGAGGTAATTTTCCAGTTTTCCCAATGCCAAAGTGTAATAGCAGATTCAAGTTAAAAATAAGAAAATTACACTGATTTCAGTGTAGTCCAATAATGGCCTCACTTTTCTAATAAATTATATTTTTTGCTAATGTAATGTGAACAAAAATAATTCATATAACCATTTGCTGTGCTGATGAATATTTTCAGAACTATATTTTTTCAATTCTAGCAAACTAATGAAATAACAAGAAAATGAGTTTTGCTGACTGTTCTTGGATCTTTTTTTCCACTTGCTTATGCATTTTACTTTTGCTAATCTGAACCAAGAGATGGAATTTTGAGCTTTGGTCATTAAGGTATTTTCATGCAGAAAAGCTTTAGTCATGTTGTAGTCATGTTACTTACTAAGCAATATCCATCAAGGGAAAGGTCATACTTTGCCATCTTGAAGCTTAGACTAAAAGTTTAGGCTTAGCTGATGTACATACAAGGAACCATCTCATTGTATAAGAAATTTTTAAAGCTGAGGAAAGTACATTCATGTACAGAATTGAGAGATTTTTTGTTTACGTATGATTCAGAGCTGTAAAAAATTGGAAATTATTATGAGATTAAAATTTTGCTGACACTAGTATAACATAGTTGAAAAAATTAGGGAGCTATCACAGTTTCATCAATCTGGAATGTCTACTGTTGATGAAGATGCTATTTAGCTTTATATAATTAAGATACTTCCTTTGAACCATGTTACTAACAGAAAATTAATTGTTTTCACTGAAGTATTTGCTCTCCTTGTATTGACTGAATGGGATATAGAAAGTAAAACTTAACTTCTTAAAGGATGATCAGCAAAGCAAGTCAAAAGCTCTTTTCATTGTGTGTAGGAAAAGCTGACCTCTGAAAATAATGCACTGGTTCCAAATTCAGATGAAAACTCCAAATTCTCAAACATGTCAGTACTGCATGAATTAAATCTTCCATCTTAATAATCTCAAAAGATTTGATTTCTAATGTCTGAAATTTTTTTGATGATACTGAAGGAAAGTAGTAATAAAAATGTGGAATATAAATTAAATGTGGAATATTAATATTGCAAAAGACAGACATTTATAGTGTCTGAACTAGAAAGTCATACTTTATTAGTTTTGTATAAACCAAAGAAATCAAAGGGAGTTTTTCTAACACTCGAAATCTCCAATTTTTTAATTAAATAATTTCCATGTCTACAAGATTGTCATTTTGATGGCAAAGTAATCTGTTAAAAATATAAAGTATTTACAGCTGCCTTGTATCATAATCTGTCAAGTCTGACAAATCAGACTTGAGAGATTAGCATTCCCTTTATTGGTGTAGGTAGCAGATTGGAATTTAGTTCTGATTAATGGGGAGATGAGAACACAGCAAGAATAAAAGAAATTGAGATTCAGTGTGAAGCTAACATTTAGTGGGGAATACTGTGAAGCAGATCCTCACTGACAAAAAGAAAATCTGCATTAATCAAAACAATGTGAGAAATAATAAACTAAAACATTGACCTAGTAAGAAACATGAAATGGATAGATTGGTACAGGATCACTAATTGTTATAGATGCAGAAGGATGAGTGTAGTTTCAAACTGCTGTATTGTGTAGTAGCCTCTTCCATGAAACAGGAAATTAGTGTGGTTTCTTCCATAATTTGAATTTGTAAGAGTATAAAACATCAGCATAAAGGAGAGGTTTGGGATGAGTACTTTGAGATTGCAGTAAAAGTTTGTGATTAAGGCATTCAATAGTGTTACCAGACATGGTGATACAGCTCCTTTTTTTCCTATTTCAAGAAGCCACTGATAGGGTGATACAAAAGTTTTTTTGATGTGTGTTTCTATCTCCAGTGTCTGCAATTCAGCTAAATATTCCTCTTTTTCTCCAATATCATCCAAACAATGGACTTGTTTCCTAAAATGAATATTTACTTTCCATTAATAAGTAAATGGCAATGTGACAACTTAATCTTACTCATGTGTAAATTAAATTTTTTTTTTTACTAGTTTCTGCCTTGTATATATGAGAAGCAATTCCTCCATACATGTACATATATCTATTTCTGCAGTAGAGTTGTAAGGAAAAATCTCAGTGTTGATGTAAAAAAGACCTCATAAAACTCGTATATGCAATGCCTCTATTTTCATTAGTTATTTTACTCAAAGCATAAAAGTATACATGTGCTATTCAAATAAAACTGTTGGGTTAAATTTTAGTTCTAGATTTTTTAATCTCTGTTCAACAAACAGATTTTCTACTGAGTTTATATGCAAGAAGAATTCATTATTAGAATCAATTTTTCTAAATTACTGTTTTGTCAAATACCAGAAATAGACTGGGCTTGTTCCATGATGTACATCTGTTGGTTTTTGTTTGGTTTGGTTTTTAGTGTAGTGAAAAATTGGAAATTTTCTTTAGAGCATGCATATTTGGTTGCTTTTGACATCTCAGTCTGGTTATCTGAATATTCTGCTTGGTATGCTTAATATGGCATTATAAAATATTTCTTCTCATAAAGAAATAGACTAAGTCCATCTGGTATTAGACTTGGAGTTACCACAGCTATTTAAAAGTAGTCCAAAATGCAAAAAAAAAAAAAAAAAAGTGAAAGAAAATTCTTTAGAGATAATAAAGTGCCAAAGCCAAATTTACAACAGGCATCTCAGCCTTCTGTTCCAGACAGGCTTCAGTTTGGTGTCTGAACTTGCAAATGCAAAATACTGATCTACATGTAAGAGCCATTTAACTCATGAGTTTAAATGCAGTTTTGATTATTACCTGTGGATGTCCATCTGTGTATCAAACCAAGAACAGGCAAAGCTACATGTAATACTAGAGATGTAATTTTGCTCATTGTCCATGTTCTATACTTGAGAATGCTGATTCAGTGTTGTGTTGACCATCTGGTGCAAAAGGCAAAAGGAATGAAGTTACTTAGGGGTCTTCAGTAGTATATTTTCAATGAATAATCAAAATATTACTAAATTACTAGATGAAGGATAGATTGTAAGAATATTATTTGACTAGCAAATCATAAAAAGGGATTTCCCTTTATTGCTTTTACTTTCTATTCCAGTAGTTTGGGAGATACTTTGTGAGACTAAGCCAAGTGCAGCTTCTAAGTCAAAATGATTAATTAATTTTAAGTCTCTTAGAAAGGGAGATAATAGAAAAAGCTCTGTCAGCACAACTGAACCCAAAAGCCCAACAAAATCAATTGCCTCTGTATTGATCTTGGTAGAACAGGGATTGCAGTCGTCTCCAGAACTGCCAGCAGCAGGGAATTTGCAGACTTTAGTGCTCAGTTTCTTTTTGTTTGCTGCCCTCTGCGGTTGAAGCTGTAAATTAAAGTGGACTTGGCTGCATGGAGTTAGCTTTACATACTTTTGAACAGCCTCATTTTATTTGCTACCCAAGAAGAAATTAAAACTTAGAAACTAAATAAAATACATGATTTCTAGCTTCTTCTTTACCAGCTGAAACACAAGGGCTCTTAAACTTACAGCTAATTACAGGAGTGTCTGAAGTTGAAAAGGGAGGCAACTCCCATTCTCATTTTCATCTCCTTGGCTGGTTTAGGGGAGCCCAGTTGATCTGTCAGTGTGTTCTGCCTCCCTGCAAGGAGGGACATGGTTCCATCACTGAGTAGGGATGGGGCTGCTGCTCTTCAGGGCACCTTGAGGCTCACAGAGTAATGTCAGTAGGCCAGGACCTCTAGGACCAAAAATTCCACAATTCCAACCCTATATACATTTTAAATTATTTATTTGTTTGTTTTGTGTAAATACGCCCATCTGTTGATATCAACATTTCTCTGAAAATTAATTTTTTTATAGAATTCAAAGGTAAAAACATGCAGTATTTCAACATACAATGACTGAGTTTGGAGAAAGGATGGAAAATAATTGTTTAGTAATGTCTTCTCAGATTATTCAGGTGCAATTTGTGGATTTTTTTTTTAAGGTAAGCAAAAAAATCTCTAAATATGGCAAGCATTTCCTGTAATTCCTCTATATCAAGTTGATATACAGCAAAGCTATCTTCTGCATTTTGCATCTGTCATTTTTTGCCCTCATGCCTTCTTATCTCTGTAGAAGAGAATCCTGTGGTTTTTTCTTAAATTAGTCCTAGTCTCTATTAAATTCACACATTTTAGTAGTCAGTTCATGAAACTAATCTCAGTAGTGTTTCTCTACGAAAGACTTGGGTGTCTATAGTTGAGTTCAAGCTGTACTGCTGAGGTACAGCTGTGGATGGTGGAAATATAAGGGCAAAACTCCAGAGGAGCTTCATTTCCTAACCCTTCTGTGGAGCACAGCAGGTTTTTCATCAGTGACATTTACTTCCCTCTGCATTCACAGGAATACTACTTCCCTTACTTGAAAGGGCATTGTGAAGAGAAGTGTATAAAACAACAGCTGGGGTCCAGGTATTGCATGAACAGCTCACAGATACGTGAGCACCAAGGTAGTTCTGAAGGATTGTTGACCTTTCAATAGAGCAGAGTTGGCAGGCTGTCCCAGTAACACCAAAAGCAGCAAGAAAAGTGCTGTAAGATGTTTATTACCTGAAATGGTCAAAAGCACAGTGTTATCTTTTGCAGAAAACAGAAACAGCTCTGTGTGATTGCTCCAGTCTACTGGAGACAGTTCAACTTGAGGAAAAAGTGTTACATACTTGATCACCAGTGTCATTCTTTATGCAGGACCCTGTCTTCTTTGATGATTGCTTTCTAGGGCACACCATAATTAGTGTCTAGGTTCTGATAATTACAGTTATGGAGAAGCAAATTTTAAATTCAGAAATGTCTTTAACAAGAGGATTTCTCTGTTTCAGAGATATTTAAGCCAACAGTTGACTGTAATTCTGTGCTGCATGAAAGCCTACATCAGATGCTACAAAGAAACTGAAGCTATTTAGAAAGTAATTAATGCAGCCAAGTTTACAGTTGATTAGATATCCCATTGAGAGCTGCACTGTTTTGCACCGTCATGTTTTCATGCTGCTTGAATAAATCTGTCAATTATTCTTCTGTTCACTGAAGAATTTCCTTAATGCTATCTTCAATTGCTTTATCCCTTGGTTGTGAGAATTTTCAGATGAAAACAATGAATTCCACTGTTGAAAAAAATGCTTCATTATGTCAACAAGGCTATGCTAGATAAAGCATTTCTCAGTACTGCTAAAACAAATATTAATGGAATGCATAAATTTTTGTTCCTTATCTTTTGACCATAGGATTTAAAATATATCAGTTCCTTTTCATAGGCCTATGTGGCTTTTTAACATAGTGATGCTTGCATGATACATATTCCTTATCTCTGCTCAGTGCTTGCTTCAAGACATCAAGATTCAGAATTAACATGCTTTGTGAGAAGACAAAGAATGACCAAAAGCAATACAGATAAAGTTGTGTCTTTATTGCTGATCTGATGGGCAATTTCCTGCCTATGCTGGAGAAGACAATAATTTAAACCATCTTCCTAACAAGCAATCTTTAGCAGCATTAAATGTAATTAACTAATGCAGTGATGTTAAAGAAAAGGTCAAAGAGCCCTCTTAGCTTTAAGAGTGTAATTTTAAAATGTTTAACACCTTCCAGTCCTTGGAAGAACATCAACAAAAAGTATTAAAGCTACCAGTGAATGACAGCTCTTGAACACGAATATCCTCTATCTTAAATACCATCTTCATTCTTTGATTTTATTCCATTTCTTTCCCCATATTTGTTCTATGTCTGTGTGTTTGTTGTTTAAGTGACATAGCATTTCTAGCACTTTGCTCAGTGTGTGCCTTTTCCTTCCCTTTTCCTTCACAACTGCTCCAGACTGATCGCATAACCCCAGATGACATAGATTTAGAAAACGAACCCTGGTATAAATTCTTTTCAGAGCTGGAGTTTGGACGTCCGGTAAGTGAGGACAGAATATTGATATTTCCACTTTAGGAAAAAACTGTTTAGAATGAGGAATTTAAATTACCAAGTTCACCAAGTATAAGCCAGTAAAATTAATATAAGGGGTTTTTTTGGAGGAAAGGCAGTAAAGTCCCATAAATTTAAGTATTTTTTTCAAATAGACTCTTAAATTGCTAGAGTAGTTTTAGTAATAGCTTTAATAAGGAGTATGTATTAGATAAATAGTAGTGTGTAAGTATTTAATAACAAGACAAATTCCATTATAAACAGGGATGTTTGCTGGTTTCTCTCAACTTTTTGCATTTGGCTGGATTATTTTTGAACAATCTTCTACGACAGAAAAATATGACAGTTTGCATTAAGGAAACTAAGTTGCAGATCATATCTTTTACTTAAAGGACCAGATCTAAATTTAAATGTATGAAGCCAGAAACAAATATCTTACAGCAGGAACTACTGAGAATTTTTTTCCTTTTCTTCATCTCTTATATGTATAGATGCAGAATATGTATTTTTTACCTGAACACAGAGATATGGGTTTGCTCTGTTTTCAAGCTGGACACCTGTTTGAATGGACAGACTTCAGTTCTGCTCCAATTTTCACAGAAAGCCATTACCCAAAACAAGGGCTTTGGCAAAGAGGTGCTGGTTTAGACCTGCTGCCAGCACTTAAGTCTAAAATTATAAACCTGAATGGTTCCATCTGGCCAAAACATGTAAAAAATCAGAAATATCTCAAATTTTCACTTTCAATTTCCTTAGCACTTGCAGTTCTTCTGCAAATGCCATAGGCTTAGTTGTATCTAAGCACCTAAGGCTGCTTGTATATTTTTTACAATGGTAAAACAGTAACACTGTCCTTGAGGCAAGACTGAGAACTAGATTTCACTTCCTCCCTGCACAACGCCTTAACAACTGGGTTGGAGATGCACCTGCTCTTGCTTTTGCACACTCCCCCTCTGGCTCCACAGAGCTCCAATTCTTTCCTGTACACTCTAACATCTTTAGGAAAAAGGATAGCAAATATCTTCATCCCAGAAGAGTGCCTCAGAGGATAGTTGCAATATCCAGACAGGCAGAAAATTAAAAGTTAAAATTCCCTTAGAAAAAGGGGGAAAGTAAACCTAAGCACTCCCTCAGTCTTTTTAAGCATTCTCATAGATCCCCAAGATCCTCCCTGAGATTTTTTGAGTTTAAAAAGCAGAAGCCACAGGCCACAGACAGGAAATCTAAAGACATGAGCTTGAGAGTATTAGGATTTAAAATATCCCCATTCTTTTCATTCCCTGTCAGCCAACAGTTCTCTGGAGGCCTATCGGGATTTTAATTAGTGACATGCCAGCTACATGAGGAGCCTGAGCACAGACACAGGGCCTTGGAGGACACCCTGGAACCAGGCACCTTAGTCCCTTTCTGTAGCTAGCCATAAGCCAAAATCAAAACTCCCTGCTGCTTCAGGGAGAGCAGAAGAGAAAGCAAATGATATACACTCTTTAAAAACCTTAATGTTTTAATCATAGCATTTTAAAAATTACCCATTGAATATCCTGTGAAAATTTAAAAAAATAATAAAGGTAAATATATCTGGGTTTAATTTCTTGTGCAGTGGTCTGTGCAGTTATCACATTGTCATGGATTACTTTTTATCTCCCTTATCCTGGCATTCAAGTGGTATTATCATTTCTCCCTCTAAGTGGGCAGAAACAGTACAGATAAATTCTTCTGATTAACCATATCTGAACAATATTTTACTGATAACAATAAATTTAAGATAAAATATATTGAAATTCCTCCAACAGAGCATAACTGTGATGCTTTAGACCTTTCTCTTTCAGTGTTAAAACTTGCTGGTATTTATTCAACCATTCCAGTTGTAAATTTTACCACCTAAAGTTACTAACATTTTATTAAGATATTTTAAAAATAACACATTTATCCTTCCATTCTACCCGTGTGTGTCACTCTTTGTATCTGACGCTGTCAACACTTAATTTCTAACTGTGTCACCTTTTCCACATGTTTTATTCCTTGCTGCCATTGATCCTCCTTCATTTCATCTCTACACTTCTGCTTTTATGATGCAGCCACCTAAAAAGCTTTTGGACTATGTTCAAGACAGTTCTTCTGGTGTTTCCAATGAGGTAAATGAATGGTTCTTTTTCAGATGATTCTCTTGGGAAGAAGGGTTGGAATGCTCACCATTTATATCTTGCTTTGTTAAAATTTAGTTGTTTCCTTCTGATAGCTATGAAACATTTCTAATTCACAATCATTGTATCCTTGTCTTCATATCTTTCCAGATCACTAGTGCATTTGGATGTTGATCTTATTATCCTAGGAACTGTGAGTCCTTATACCCAAAACTTCTCAGAGATTAACACCCAGAATTACACAACACTCCATACGTCTCTAACTCTGATAAATTCCCACTTTTCAGAGTTGGGCAAGTGCATTGCACAATTAATCCATCAGCTCAGTTTATTTTTTTATTAAAATATCTGACTGCAAATTCTATGTGTCAAGTGAAAGCCTTTGTGGCTAAGCTGTCATTTCTCCAATTAAGTATTTATGACTAAGGTTGCTCATCAGGTAAAACAGCAATTAATAGTACTTTTGTAATTTATAACTCAGGATTGACAGTTGCTGTCAGTACTCCAAATAAAATTAATCAAGATCAGGTAGTGAGTTGACATTGCCCTACTCTGAGTGGGAGAGACTCAGGCTTTCATTCCTTCTCCACTCCCTCCCCGTTTTTACAGCATTAGGGCAAAAGTCAGCAAATCCTCTACTGGCAACTTTGCTTCATATGGTGGCTTTACTTCATCCATATTTGTGATTCACTCTCATCTTCTGTAGTTTCTCCAAAAGTTAAACTCAAATTGTGGTCTTAAATTGTTAATTGTTTGCAGTTTACTCTCATTTGATTTTAAGCTCTCTATAGATCTAGAAAAAGCTCATAGTTTTGAAATTTGGGCCCAGTTCTCTGAAAGAAAAAGCTTCTAGGCCTTTTCTAATTCCTGTTGGTTTTCAATGTATCAAGGAAGATAATTTGAAAGCCCTAACATGACTTTGAAATATTCCCATGTTCAGTAGGTCTGGGTAAAATGGCTATTAAGTATCACTGGTTTTCTCTTGGATTAATTTACAAAGTCCTCTCTTTAATTTTGAAATTTTAGTGATCTTTAAATATGCTAAATCATGTTCAAAAATGACAGCAACTTAATACTTCTCCAGAGGAGGAGACTATTCAAAATAACTTGATAAAGTATTATTAACCATCATGCAAACAAGCCTATTTGTTATTTTCCTTTTACTTTTGACTACTTTCCCTAGCTCCATTTTTAATCAGCATTAAAGCCTCGATGCATGAAAACAGCTAAAATACTGGGTTAATTCTAAATACATATATCATTTTTTTAGTAAAACCTAATCAAAGTATTCAAAAAAGATTTGGAGTTGTCATCTCCAGTATTTAATTTTTTTTCAAGTTGCCTTTATTCATATAGAGCAGTGTTGAATATTGTGGAAAATGGCTAATTATTTTTGGAGATGGGAGAGATGTGTTCAGTTGGGCCATCTAAATGTGGGTCAATAAACACCCAAGAGCTAATAGGACAGCTGCAAACAGTAAAACAAGTAGTAAAAAACAACCACACACAGTATTTACTTTCACCTTTCCTCTATATGTCACATCAATGAAGCTCTTCCTGTGGAGAGAACGTATAAACTCCACATAATCTATAAAATAATATATGCCTGTAGTAGAAATTAGTGTTGTAGAATAGGCAAAGTACAGGATCTGTCACAGAGAAAAAACTTCAAAGCCAGCATCAAATAAAGGATAAAAGGCAAGTTGCATTCAAGGTGGTAAAGGAATCTTAAAGGATGTAAAGTGAAAGCCAGTAACCCAGCAGTCAGTTTTGGCATGATAGGCACTTCCAGCCATCTGTGTATAGCCTGGGGAATGCTGTGGATAAGGAAGTTCCCTCTGGTGGGATTTCAATTGTGTGATCCCATAGCCTTCCACAGGAGACACTGAGGATCTGCTCCACCCTTGGGAGTGACATCGTGGTCTGTACAGGCACGGAGCCACTACAGGTGGTGGGAGGCAAGCACTGCCTCAGGGCCATTTGGCCACTGTCCCCTCTGATGTGGTCAGGGGTAGCAAGTGGAGGTGGTTGGCATCTGCACCAAAGAATTCACAATGACAATTTGTCTGCAGCGTTTGCACCACCTTGTGCAACATTTCTGAGAGATCACCTGTGGTCCTGAGTTTCCTTCCTGGCTGCTTCCAGACCGTGGCAGTGACTGGTCAAGAGAAGGAAGATGGCTGTGGCCAGTTTTGAAATGAGACTGGGGTGTTTTCCCGGACAGGCTGAATTTGTGTTTTATGGGTAGCGCAGGGAAGCACACAGACCTGAGGCCTTTGCTTCCTGTGGTTATACTGGCTGCTGGTGTGAGCAACACTGTGTCTGCCTTCTATGGTTTTATTGCAGATAGACCTCATAGTATTGATATATATCTTAAAATCATTGCATTTGGAGAGTGATGGGACATTAGTCACAAAGTACTTATAAGCCTTCAGAGAGTGTAAAGAAAAACTTGAAAATATGAACTATGTGAAAATAGCTCAAGTTTTAGATAACATTTGTTTCCTATTGTGTCATGTTTGTGTGGCTCTCCCAACCCCATAGTCCTAAAAAATCTGTTCCCAAATATTCTAAGACTATTCTAAGACTCTATTCTAAGACTGGTGACTTCTCTACCTAAGTGTCAGTTAACAGATCTGGGTGAAGTTCTGTTCATGAACTTGCAAATCAAATCACTGGGGAAAAAAAATCCAACAAAAGAAAGGACTTGTACAGCCCATGATTGCCCTTACTTCAGCAGTCCTTCAGGATGAAGATTTTTCCATGCAGGGAAAAAGCCAAAAAGGCTCTCTATAAAGGGAAAAAATATTTCCTGCACCTTAGAAACCTGTATGATAGTTCTATTTCTAGTCCATTGAGTTATGGAAAGCTGAAGTGACAAGGCAGGAACTTGAAAGAAGTTCAGTTCTTGAACCTGACTGCTTTATATCCGTGAAGAAATACTTCAGAAACCAAGCAGTTCGTTCTAGATTCATACCTGGGTACCAGAACTGTAATATTACTTAATTCTGACTAAAGGCTAATGGTTGATTTAAAATCAGTAGTCATTTAAGGCTGACTTTGTATTAATAATGTAATTATGGAAGTTCCATGTCCCAGTAGCTGCATCTGTAACTCCATAAGCAATGACTAATTTTCTGTGATGAGAACTGTTCTTACCAGGATTATAAGGTATATGAGGCCAGTTGTGCACCGCAAACGTCATGGGATTGACAAAAGCTTCTGGTTATTACTGATTGTAGGATTTTGGTGAGTAACTGAGAGATGAAGAGAAGCTTTGCAGACCTCACATGTACATAAAAGAATAATTTTCAGATTTTTCTGTTTTTACAGTAAAGATTTGTTTCAGCTGTTCTGTGTCTGGTTTTGTAAAGTATATAGAAAAGCATGATTAGGGATCATTATGTAACAGTGCTTTAAGGGAAAAAAATTACTGAAGTAGAATAGGTAATGAAATCTAGCAATGCTTTTTAAAAGCTGCATAATTTATTCTCATGAAATGCTGCTGTGTCTATGATGGATTGCTCAGAATGTTAACTATCATAGGCTGCTGTTATAGGATTTGCCATTGAGAAACAAGGAGTCATCAAATATGATAAACAAAAATTGTCACTCTTTCTTCAAATACAAACATAACAATCCATGTGTTTGTTTTCACAGGCTTCCTTATATCATCACTATTCAACAGACAGAGGCCTGGACAGGCCCTCCAGGTAAGAAGCACTATCTATACTTCAGCAGACACATATTATCCAGCCTGAGGGTCTTCTTTGGGACCTGACACCCACAGATTTTTTGAAGAGTCAGATTTTAACATTCACCTTGTGAGCTACTGGCAAATTAGATGCTTGGAGTGTTAATTTTGATACTGATGTGTAGATTTTATTTTAGTTTTATAAGGACTTAGTGTTTGCATTTAAATTAATCACACTGTGTTCTGGGTCTTTCCACTAACATCCCTGAGCTTCTCTTTCAGCAGCAGTAATTTATTCTTTACCCTTACTGCCTGCAGTGTATTCAGTGCTGTTTCCCTAAGCATGATACCTTGACTGTTGTCAGTATCTATCTTTTTCATATCTTAGCACCTAAACTGTAGTTCCAAAAAATAGTCTAACATACCTTGATGCATTTATTTCAAAGGAAATGGCATAGTGACGTTGTGTACAGCTTTAAAACAATCAGGTTAACAACAAATTAATCTTTTCACTGGGAAATAGGCTGTAAGATATGTGAGACCAGTGCTTCTTCCCTTTATGTGTTTTTCATCTATAAACCAATATTATAATTACGACCTTACTTCTTAAATTCCTGAATTCTGATCTCAGAGTCAGACTGCTACTGATCCTGCTTTTTTCTGTAGTTCTGCAAGTACTGCGAGTGACTACAGAAAGCGAAGGAAGTCAGAGCCCGCTGTGAGTCACCAGAGGGCACACAGTGACCAGAACGCCAACAGACCTAACCTGGGCCGTACAGACACACAGGGCTCATGTTCCACCCTTAGGAAGCCTTTAACTAGCTCATCTCCTTCTTCTCCATCACGAGCTAAAGGTAAGAGGAGGCCATGTTAGCTGGCAGAACACTGCTGCTGATGTGTTGTACTGTGTGTGGGTAGCAGCTGCCTTCTGCGGCTCAGTGCGTGTCCCCAGGGGATGTGATGTGAAGCAGCAGCTTTGAGCCTTTCCTGAAAGGCTGACTTCTTTATTCTTACAGGTGTAATTTTAAGTTGGAAAGCTGGATTTGTAACAAGGATTTTCCAGTTTCATGTCTGCTTCTTCTGACAAAAGAGAATTGACTAAAAGAAGACTATGAATTCTTCCACAATACATAAACACTATTATTTTAATTAACTCTACTACTCTCTTACTAGATTATTGTGATTTTAAAGCTAGTTTTATTATATTGAGAAAATAAATTGAGACAAATTACCTGTAAGATTAAAGATGTATGTCCAGGATAGTAGACCTTTTAAATCCATAGGTGATGTCTTAGTAGTCAGTTATCAGGACCTAATGTAATCAAGAAAATATCCATTGTTATCAGGACGTGATTTAATCAAGAAAGCATCCATAGTCTGATTTCTTACTTTTTAAATCCTTAGAAGTATTTAGTAGAGCTGAAGCAATCTAATTAGCTTATTTTTGGCAAGTAACTCACCATCCTATTACTGTTTTCCATATCTCTCCAGGAAAGAGATCACAGAATCAGTTCTTCATTTGTGTTTTTGGAGATTTGGATGGGTTTTTCTAGAAAACAAAAAAGCTTCCAGTAAAACATAAAATGGAAGTAATATATAGAATAATACTGAATATAATATGTCTCCATCTATTTTTTTATTATTCTCTTAATTGCTCTGTTTTGTAGCTATACTAATCAGTAAACTTTGTAACAGTAAATTCACAGTGAAAAGAACATAATATCCAGACTGCAACAGATAAGAAAAGCAGTGAGGAACATTGAGAGTGAGGTGATTGAAAAGCAAATGTATTTTAAACATTTAAAACATTAAAGTGTTACAGCAGTAATTTTAAAAGTGGAATAACACACCCATTTGGCTTAGCAGGCCAGGCAGTAAAAAGTTAATAGATTCTACTTGCCTGCATGTGCCTTTGACTCGGCCACCAATAGCAAGCACTAAGCATGACTTCAACACTTCCTGTGTTTGAAAATCCTTCCATTAAGAATATCTTCCACAGCCAATTACGTCTCAGAAGGTGACACCATTCTCTCCCAGCATTATGACCCCTGTAGAATTTTAATTTTTCTTGAAATTAACCAATTTGTTAAAGGAGCACATTATAAACTGTTTGATCACCATGAATTTTGAACTCAAGTGTTTCAGTGACAGATCTAGATTCCATTATTTTTAGAAAGCAGACTGAGCTGTTTGAAGCATCTTCCTGAACTGAATGTTGCCACTTGAGACTATTTTTGAAAGTTCAGTACAATTATGAAAGACCACCATTCCAGATTTGTCTTGTAGTGTCTTCTAAATCTACCATGCACATAAAAATATGTCTTAAAGCTTGAAAAATCAGGCTTTTTGTTATGGAAGTCAATCTAAGCGTTATTTTTACTTCTACATTGTGGTTAGGCTCAGTAAACTGTTACACCTTCCTTTACACTTGCATAACACTTCCTGAGCTGCCTTCTTCTGCCCTGCATAAGCTGTACAAAACACTGCTCCCTTCAGTGCTGCCACACAGGGAAGGCGTAGGCTACCTGTGAATAACATGGAGAAATTTCCTACTTGATCTGATTCGAAGATTCATCTTTATTTTAACTATCTTAGAATATATGGATGCTGTGAACTCTGGGCAATTATACAGGTTAAAAATCATAAACAACTTTTTCAGAATGCTCCATTGGAAAAGTCAGTATTACCCTTACGTCTAGATTTGTTGTGTGGTTTCATCTTTAAATACTTTGCAGCTTTTATTTTCTGTTGACCTGCTTAAAAATCCCAATTAATCCCCAATTAATGCCTGGTTTCTTATGTTGCTTTGATGGCAGCGGTTGTAGAGGAGATAACATCTCTATAATTAATGAGGAATTCTTTTTGTTGTTCAGATTATCATGAGTGCATTTTAGGAGCTGGAAAATAACTTAATAATTAACTCTGCAGTCCTAGTCTGTAACAAACTATGTACAGACCTAAGCTGATAAATGCACTAATTACTATCTCTTTTCTAGTCTTTCTAATACTTACTGATGCTAATTCCAACTTTCTGAATCTTTTAATTTCTGGCAATGTCTCTTTTTTATCATGCTGCTCTATGGATTATAAAGGTGGGGATATTAGCAAAGTATATCCATCCCTTTTAAGTTACTCAGTGCACAACCACAACACCTCAAATGAATTAGATTACTGTAGCACTTACAGACAACATTTAGCTGTTCCAAATGATTCAAGAAGGGCAACCAGCTACAAGAATGGCTGGCAAATGACTCGCCAAAATGCAGAAGTCTGGAGTAGCACAGAGGAAGCTGCTTCTCCAAAGAGGAAATCCCGTAGCTGTGATGACCTGTTGACAGATGATCACGATAGCTATCCCGATGCACAGGCCAAGGCCGAAAGCATGGGCTCTCTGTTATGTGAGGAGGACTCCAAAGAAATTTGCTCAATGAACTGGAACTCCCCATATGCTGAGGGCCGTGGTAGTGGTAGGTCAAGAATTCGTCACAGATCTGCGCACGATGCTCCAGGTTTCCTGAAGATGTACAAAAAGATGCACCGCATCAATCGCAAGGACTTGATGAATTCTGAGGTGATTTGTTCTGTCAAGTCCAGAATACTGCAATATGAAAAAGAACAGCACAAAGGTATTCTTCAAGGCTGGAGAGAGTCATCTACTGAGGAGGTGCCCAGAGACATGGTGCCAACCAGAATATCTGAATTTGAAAAGTTAATTCAGAAGTCGAAATCAATGCCGAACCTTGGTGATGACATGTTGTCAACAGTTACATTAGAGCCTCCTAAAAATGGCTTGTGTCCAAAGAGGCGGTTTTCTATCGAATCCCTGCTGGAAGAAGAAACTCCAGTCAGACATCCCACTCAGGTACAACGGAGCTACAAGTCTAAAACCCTGGTGCCAATTCATATTGAAGTGACCAGTGATGAGCCACAACGATCACATATAGATTTTTCAGACAGCGATCAAGATGGAGTGGTTTCTGATCTCAGTGACTTTATCCAGATAGAGGGTTCATCCTTTTGTAGTGAAAGTGACTTTGATCACTTTTCCTTCACTTCATCTGAAAGCTTTTATGGATCAGGCCATCACCACCACCACCATCACCACCACCACAGGCATCTCATCAGCTCCTGCAAAGGGCGATGCCCAGCATCCTACACCCGCTTCACCACCATGCTAAAACATGAAAGGGCTAAGCAAGAAACCACTGAAGATCCAAGGAGACAGGAAGCAGAATCCGGCCTGTCTAAGATAGCATTCCTCGTCAGTCCAGTGCCTTTCCGGAGGAAAAAAAGTGCAGCTCCTAAAAAACAAACTGAAAAGAAAAAATGCAAGTCATCTGTGTTTGAAGCACTAGATTCTGCACTTAAAGACATCTGTGACCAAATCAAAGCTGAAAAAAGGCGGGGAAGCTTGCCCGACAACAGTATATTACACAGACTTATTACTGAGCTGCTTCCAGACATTCCAGAAAGGAATTCATCTCTTAAAGCTCTGAAAAAGAGTCCCACGCACCAGCCTTTTCATCCACTGCCTCAAGATGGTGCTATCCATTGTCCACTGTACCAGAATGATTGTGGAAGATTACCTCTTAGTGCCTCTTTTCCAGACATGGATGCAACTAACAACAATGATAGTGCACTGTGTTTCCAAGGTGGATTTACTTTCTTCCTCTATCCTTGTGATTGACTTATCCAACCTTACTCCCTGTGTTTCCCACCCTTTCTCATTCCACTTTGTGTTGTCTATAAGAAGCTTTCATCCCACAAAATTCTTAGTGAAGGACATCATTTTCACCTAGGTGTTGAGGATAGATAAATTTGCTGTCTATTCACAAAATACAGTAACCAGGCCAACTGAAGTAGCAGTGCATTTCAACTAATTGAAACTAAATTAGTTCTATAAATTATAATGATGTTATTAAGCAGTGAATTCATGCATCATAAGATGCTGGTCAAACTGAAACCAATATGCAGATAATCATGTCTTTATCACTAAGAAAAAAAGAATGCGAATCTAAAATATGTTGTGCTATATAATTTTATTAAATGTAAGTGATAAAAATGCTGTTAATGCTGCCAGTATCATAGAAAGGCGGTTCTGTTTTCTTATGAATCCACTACTTTGTGTTATTTTTTGTGAATAGATATTAAGGTCATTTTAGGAAGTTTCCACTGTTCAAACAATTTCCAATTTCTGTGGCAGCAAAACTAATTCTTTCCATAGAATTTCAAAATAAATTTTGAGAAATTTCCTATCTTCTTAGAAGGGAATTTCTCAATAATCAAAACAAGAATGAAATTTTCAGGGTACCTATGACCAATCTGGTTTTAAAGTTGCTGCTTTGAGTTGTTTGTTGCTCTGCCTCTTTTTTTGATTTTTCTTTTATTTTAATTTAAAAAATAAAAAAGTAGTTAAAATATATTCTTGAAATCCCAAATGGATGTAAGAGAGAATGTCTTTAATATAGAAATTATGCAATATTTGATCAGACTCATCTTATCCTTATTCTCACATATTTTTGTGTAACTTTTGCAAGTAGCACAATAATAAATATGTATTTCAAGAAAAATCAGAATTGAACCTATTACCATCTTTTCTTAACTAGTTGTAACAGGCATATTTAGAATAGAAAATTTGGTTAAAAAACAGCTATAAAATGCAGTTCAGAATTTAATTAATCATACTCGATCATAATTAGCCCTGGCACACAGTATTACATGATGAGACTCAAGTTGTTGAAAAATGTGTTTTTCACATACTGTAGTTGCTAAATGAGAATTTTCCAGTCTGTGAAAATAAGGAAATCCATAGTGTAAAGTAAATGTGGATTTCTATTAGCTTTTTTAGTTATGAAGGAGCCTGGTATGAGGAAAGCAATACCCTCTGTCAACATTAATATCCCTAAAGTAGCATGGAGAATGAGTAAAGCAGAATATTCCATTAGTTTCCATCAGCACCAGTCATGGCTGAGCTCTACTTCTAATTAAGTTTTCGTGTTTTGCTGGATGTGTGTGCATCTCCTACAGCCACACAGAGACCTGAAAGTCACAGCAGATGACTGAAAGCTACCAGTGTTGACTGCATAAGGAGCTGTGGAGAAAAGGAGGAGAATTTTTTGTCCTAAAGCTTCTGCATCTTCACTCCTTTCCAAATCCTTCTCTTACTGCTAGAAATTTAAGAAAAAAAATAGATGTGTTTGGAGTCATTCATTGTATCTTTAGGTTTATGCAGTAGGTGTACATCCTCATTCAGGAACTCATGCCATATCAAAAAAGCTGTCCAGAACTAGGGCTGTGATATACTTATTGGGAATGACATGCTTACAACCAATGGCATAAATAATAAAATTATCTCCTCACCTCCATTGTATTTATCAATACCCTCAAGTTTTTGTGGCTTAGCCAACAACCAATTAGAATGGATGAGATGCTTTCAGTTCTTTTCTTTGTTCCACTTGCATTTCTTTAGAAATGTATGAGCTTGGTAACAACAGATTATGGGAATGAAGTCAAAGGAAGACAAATATAAATCATGTTTCCACTAGAAAGTACCACTGTGGTAGTAGGAAACTAAAACAGTGCTTCTAGAAGTTAAGAGGCAGTTCATTAAATAGTTCTATTTTCATTTCACATTTGCAACTTGCAGAGCTATAGAGTGTATAAGATTTTGATTTTATCCTTATCAAAACATGAGAAAATATTCACCATCCTGTAATAAACACTGGAAAACTGTGCTTTAGAAAAGTCTGCCACATAGATTGGTGACTAATATAATTTGTATTCCATCTCTTAAAACAGAATTGTTTTTATGAAGTAACATCCTTTTAAATTTCCTTGTGCTGCCTAACATGTGCCCCTGGTAAAGTAGAAATGCATCTTAGGAGGAAACAATGTTTCTTCACATTTTTCTCCTTGAAGCATGCTTGAATCATGTGTTGTGCATGTAATTATGTGTTTACATTGCTGGCATTCCAAACAATGTCCTGCAGCCTGATGGAGTCTGGGTACTGCTGTCATGTCGTCCACTTGGCCCAGCAGGGGAGCATCCCTTTTCACAGTGAGGCATAAATACATTCTCTTGATCCTCAGTCATAGAGTTCCCTCTGCTCTGGATCAGAGGACAGCCTTAGCCTTTGCTTAAAGTTAGTAATTTTTTTTTTCCTTTAAAGGTGCTCTTAACCATCATACCACGTGCTTTTCTTGCTATTAAATATGAAATAATAGATTTCAATATCTTTTCACCCCCCTCAATCAAAGCAAGCAGCATTACAGATTTGAATGGTTTTGTTTATCATAGTTTCACATAATTTCTGTTTTCAGTAGACCAGGAGTCTCCTGGAAGCTATTCTTCTGCTTTCACTGATGTGGGACGATGTACTCCAAGGGAGAGAAGAGGAACTACAGACAAAGAGGTAGTGAAACAAAAATAAATAACACAGCAACATCCATATGGAAAATTGGTAACATATTTGAGACAAGATTTGTCTTGGTTTTAAGACTATATAATGATGCAGATCAAAGGATCAGCATCTTCCTTTTTCATTAAGGAGATTGGTACTTCAAGAAGTTAAAATAATATCAGACTTTGTAAAATAAGCTGTATTCTTCTGTTCATTATTAAATATAAATGGACATAAATTCCCTAGTTATTGATCAGCTCTGTCAAAACTGATTGGAGTGTGTGTTTGGAATAGAGAAAAATAACAGATTTGACTGGGGAAAGGGAGTTCAGAAACCCAAAGAATTACACAAAGAAACTACCTTGGTAGTTTCAAAACTGATACAAAACATCTATATTTCACTGTTATTTTTGTTTGGAAAGCAAACCACTGCTGTTAGTGGATTAGACAAACCCAGTTATCCTAAGAGGAGTCTCTAACATCTGTAGCAGTTGGTGATTATAGTTATGTACTGATTGCTTGTAGTAATGTTTTGGAAGAGTAAATGGAAGCAGGCCACCAGAAAATGGAAGTGTACCACCTTTAAAGTAACACAAAGCATCACTGAAAAGTACATATTGAAAAATAAAGTATATTATTTTGTATCTTAAGAATGCTTATAGTTCTAGAACTATAAATGCTCTCCAAACAACATAAAAGATTACTATATTTTAATTGCTAATAGATAAGATTTTGGTCTGGGCTATACACCGTGATAAATGGTGGTATGGTTAGAACTGAATTCAGAACCATTTATACCCCACTGACTTGCTTATATTTCGGCAATTTGATTAAAATTCTGCTTTTCTTAAAAAAAAAAAAAAGATTTCTCATTACAAAATACAATCTAAAAATGTTCCATGGGCATATTATTCCATAGGAGTTCCATAGGAGTCATATTATATGTTTCTTTTAAAGAATCCTGTGACATGGAAAACCATCTTTCAATTTGAAAATACATAAAATACTTAAATTACAAGACATTTTTAAGATCATTTTAAAAGGTTTAAAAATGTTAAAGAGAAAAGGCATCTCTATTTCCAGTATGTTTTGTACATTTCAAAGTATTTTGTATTTAAATAGCTCCACTGTTCTTTTTATGTCCAGTTTTTCTCTTATTTGCTTTAATAGTTACAATACCAGCTGTACCAAAATCAGGAAAGACTGCATAGGGCTTAGCTACAGTTTATATGAATCATATGTTGATATGAATATCCCCTCCTGTCTAAGAGACTGTTTTTAATAAGAACAAGGAACAGAAAAATGCTTTTAAATTTAGGCTATCTTATTTGAAGGAGATCTGTAATGGAAAATTGTATTAGTATGGCAAAATTCAAATTGACAGGATCCTTATAATAACTTCAGGGACTTTTTATTATAGTGAAGACAATTCTGTATGTGTGCTAGATTTGCTAGTCTTAAAATGACAAGAAGAGAGAGAACCAATTCAAGAACACCTGGCCTGGAATAAAGCTAAAATGTAAAATTTACAAGTGTCCCTTTTTATTCCTGTCATAAAAAGATGTGCACCTTCACATCATGACAAATAGTATCTCTCAGAATAGCATAATCACCTCATTCTAGTCACTAGGACATCCTAGAGAGGCATTTATTAGAATGGGGTGATCTTATCTGTGCAAGTACTTGCAGAGCAAGGCTAAATCACTTCAACAAATGCCCTCATGTGGTTCTGCTTTTCACTTCCTGAGAAGTATCTGGTGCTGGCTACTTGTCAGATGCAGACAGTCCTATTGAGCTTCCATGAACTTGGTGACAGAACTTGATAAATGTATGAAAGAAATGTTATCATGTGATTGTCTGTGATAGCAAGAGAGCTGCATAGATGACTCAGATCACCTCCAGTCCTGTGCTTTCTTAAAACTATTAATGTAATTATCGAAATTAAAAATATTCCAACCATTTCCAGCTGTCAGAGGATATGTATATATATAAATATATATATAAAAGTCATGCTTCATTGCAATTGAAATTAGCCTACAGATAACAAGTTTACATTAAAGGCACCTAAAATGCTACAGAATATTAAGTATGTGTATTTATGTTGTACCTAGTTGCCTACAAGTCACATTGACATAGTTAACTTTTTTATTTACTTTGGTACTTCTCTTAAACATCAAGTTGCACAGTAGTCTGCATTAAAATTTAGCTATTTCTGGTTTTAGAACACTAAGTCCCAAACACCTAACTGCCTTAAAAAAAAGACGTATATTTTATCACCTGTTTTTTCAAGAACCACTGTAAAGCTCATCCTTTTTTTTTTGGATCTTGGTCACCTTTTCAAAATTGAAACACATTTATCATATAGTAATACTACCTGAATGTATTAATCACTTCACCTGTTTTTCAGAAACTGCCAGCTAGAGCTGTATATGACTTTAAAGCTCAGACTTCTAAGTAAGTACTAGACTTTTGTTCATTCAAGAATTCATAATTCAAGCAAACTCTTTCTACCACTTAAGTGGTGTTCAAGCCAGTTTCAACAGTGAGTGCCATGGGCATGAGGACCCCGCTTGTTGTCACAGTAGTCCCTGCACTTGCAAACTGTGTGAGAAGTTACTTTGTAATAAAATTATCTTAAATTATTATATTCTCCATTGTATCTGTTTGAACACATGAAAAGCTGTGCATCTTAAGCCTTCTAGAGCACAGGTTGTGAAGGCTCTTTGTTTGCTGTGAATTACATTTAGGTGACAGAGGGTAAATTGCTTAAACTACTGTAACAGATAATGAGTTTATCAAAAGTCTGTATAATGCTTCAGCCTCTTCCTGTCTGTCTTAACATACACAGGCTTTCTGCAGGATATGACATGCCACATACCAACACAAAAAGCAGTGGTCCATAACAAAAGAATGGGAACGACTGATTTAAGACATGAGACAGTCAAAGTAGAATATCTAAAATTCATTTCTGCTGTTGTTCCAATGATTCAAGACATTTAAACAATCTTTAGATATGACCAAACATTGACACTAGAATTAAATTAGCTGTGTCAGGACAAAACTCACAACTGAAATTGCCAGAGCGGCACATTAGCTCTTGAAAAACCAAATGGATGATACAGCAAAATCTCCCAAGCCAGGATCTGAAAATATTCTTAATGATGTTTAAAAGTCCCTTTTTTGGTATCCAACATTTAACGACTCACCATCTCTGATATTGAGAAATGGTGAGAACATAATTCTGTATCCTTCATGCTTCTGAATAGCTGTTATGAAAGAAAAAAAGTGTAGAGCAGAAGCACACCAAGCTTTATGCTGCAGAAAGGTAGTGATAAGCCATGATCATCATACTTGCATGCACACATCATACTAAGTTCTCTGGTGGTAACTAGCAATGCTTCTTTGGAATGACAATGTAAGACAGGCCTTTGTAACTTTTGGATGGGATTCATAAATTCAAGTAATTTGATTTTATATGTTATGATCAACTGATAAATGTACCACAGCTGTGACACTTTTTCTTCAAATGTTTAGTTGTTACATTCTGTTTCAGTTCCAAACTGTAAAGATCTCAGGAACCATGCAGGGAGAAGAGTTAAATGTAAAGCTATAAACATCTGATATAAATAAATTTGTTACAGAGAGCTGTCCTTTAAGAAAGGAGATACTGTCTATATCCTCAGGAAAATTGATCAAAACTGGTATGAGGGTGAGCACCATGGAAGAGTTGGAATATTCCCAATTTCTTATGTTGAGGTTTGTTCTTTGTTTTAATTCTTTTAAATAATTTGGGTAATAGGCATTACCACAAAGCACATGAGAATGATGAAAATCTGGTTTTTTCTTTTTCCTTAGAAACTTTCTCCCCCAGAAAAAGCACAGCCTGCCAGGCCACCTCCCCCTGCACAGATTGGAGAGATTGGAGAAGCTGTTGCCAAATATAATTTCAGTGCAGACACAAATGTGGAGTTATCACTTAGAAAGGTACAGTTGAGAACTATCTTCCATCAAAATAGCATTATAATGTCTCCTGCTACACAGAATCAATATATAGGTAAATACTGCTCTTTGTGCACTCTGCATTCTAGATTTGCAATGCACAAAGCAATGCCGTGGTGGAAAATAGCTTGTTGCCTTGCAGTCTGTCTCAGCTACCTGCAAATACTGTAAATGTGTTTTGCCTTTAATTTGGACTGTGGCAGAGTAGCATATGCAATCAACTGCTAACTGCCCAGCTAAATTTTGAGTTTTCACTTCAATTATCTATTCCTTTTTTAAATTATTCCTGGCTGTCACAATTATTAAAGTAAGGATTTTGATGCAGAATAAATAGAAAATTACACAAGATAAAAGATACCAAAAAAAGCCTCAGAGATATTTTTCTGAATGTAAGTATTTTATTTAACACCAGCTCTTTGTTTTTAATGTTCTATTATCTTTCCTGTGCATATCCTGTTGACTATACTGAATTGCACATGAACAAAATAACTGTTTAATTTCTGAAGTTTGTTAGACATTGGAATATTAATACTGTAGAGAATCTTTATTATTGCAGACATTAAATACTTAGTTGTAAGCAGTGGTTACTTCTCATCCACTGGGAAGTTCTGCCCCTTACTTTTTTTTTTTTCTTTTAAGAATTAGAGTTCATAGAAGCTTTTCAGTGGTTTGTTTTTCTTTTAAGCAAAAAAGTAAGGATAGAGATGTTTGTTGGTGACCTACAGCCTAATCCAGCACTACTGGAAAGAATGGATTTTTTTTATTAATTTGATATTTGTAAAAGTCAGAGAGGTCTAAAAAACCCCAGGAAGAGGAATTTAGAGAAGTTAGAGGTTGGGGGTAATTGGGTGTCTTATTTCTTTCTAAAATTAGCTTTTGTGTTTATTGAGGTGATCATAATCTTAATGGCCCAATTTTGGTTTGTTTGGAAAGTTGATTTGCATTGGTTTTCCTTTGTTCCATCTCACTAAGGACAACTGTAGTGAACTCCACACATCAACTACAGAAACAAAACTGAAGAAACCCAAAAGAATGCAAAAGTAATAGGCAAGGATTTGTTTCAGAAAGACGTGGTGAAAAAAACATCATGTAAAGCAAAGAAGGGTCTAGCACATCAAGTACAATGTTTGAATATAAGGTTGATGTTTCCCATTTCAATTTCTACAGTTCCTAAGAACAGTGAGGTTCTGCCCATTTTTCATAGGAAAAAACACTTATTTCTCTCATATTTTCAACAGACTGACACATTTTATTTTTCTACCTTCACTTACTCGAATTTTACTGATAACAAAGCACTTGCACAGATTTCAGTGTTGAACTTTTATCACTCTTGAGAAAAAATGGGCATATCAGTCAATGCATACTATGGTTGGGGCATTAGCTAGTGGTTTGGCCAACAATTAAAACAGGTTATGTTCCAAAGTAAAGTGTTAATGTTAATCTCCCAAGCAAAAGGAAAGACTAGATAAGATTCCCCTCCGATAAAAGAACAGCATTTATAGTCTATGCCTAACCCCTCAGTTTACTGGAATGATAGTTTTATATATGGCTGTTATCAATGGCAGGAAAAAATGGGAAAATGGAGATGATGCTCAAGACTGATGGGAAGCAGCACTTTAGGGAAGATAATATTATGTGTTAAAATAATAGTTGTTATGTACAAAATTAACTTTCAATGTATGTGCTAATAACTCATTTTCATAATGCATTTCAGGGAGACAGAGTAATTCTTCTTAAGCGAGTTGATCAAAACTGGTATGAAGGTAAAATACCAGGAACCAACAAACAAGGCATCTTCCCTGTCTCCTATGTAGAAGTCATCAAAAAGAATCCATCAAAAGGTGTAGATGACTATCCTGACCCTCCAATTCCCCAAAGCTATTCTAGTGACAGAATACATCATTTAAGTTCAACTAAGGTAAGGATTTTCTGATGTTAGCTGCCACCCCTAGAGTGGGTTTAGGAGGACTCGTAATATTTTGTTAACATTATATATAACTTAGGATTAAGTACACAACATTTTCTTTCTTGCACAGGTAAAACTGCATTACTATGTTGTTAGTAAATAATTTTTAATAGACAAGAGTGTCTCATATTCTGCCAGGATTTATGCTCTTTTCTTAATTGACTATTACATTATTTTTAGTAGAGACAGGTGAAATTTGGGCAGAAAAGTCAAGTCAACAGAGAAAAATTTATTTGGGAATCTTAGCAAGAATTTGAGCACTAAGGGTATGTCTAGCAGATTTCTAATAGTACAATGTGAAGGCATTCCCATAACACAGCTGTCCTAAAAGCCTACGGTTCCATAAGCATGCAGGACACAGCTTGCCAAGACCAGTTCTGTACCTTTAAAGCAAAGGAGAACAGCCAGTGATTCTGTACCAAAACCGTCCTCCTTTTGCCATTCACAGTCTATGAGGAGGCTAGAATGTTGGTACATTCCTTGGAGTGGTACAAACTGACAGTGTTGTTTCATTTAGGAGTGAGATGATTGTCATCGCATTGTCAATGAACTTGAATGCAGACCTTTATGGTTGTATATTTTTCACACCAGATGCATATCATAGGTTCCAAATTGTTCTCCTTCCTAGTCTAGATAACCACCACAAACCATACTACAGGATGCTGCAGAAAGATTCCTGTGTTCTGGTTTATCATTCACTTGCACTCAACTGTGTAGGAAACATGACATTTTTGGCAGCGATCGAAACTAAGGAAGTTTCTGCATACAAACTGTGCTTAGAATTAACTTGCTATCAATTACTTTGAACATTCAAGATGGAAACTTTTCTAGATCTTCCTCTTTACCTTTGCTGTTTATCTCTTCAACATGGGCAGTGAGTTTTGTGTGTAATTATAAACTTCTTTGTCCTGCTATTAATTAATGTTTCATTTGGGTTTGTCCTCTTTTCTACTTCTATCTACTTCCATACTTGATGATCATCCACATGCTTCAACTTTGAAATAAGTTCCACGTTTGCTAACTACTTTGGGGTTGTAAAAAGCTACCCAAAGATGTCATTTATAGGCAACAGTAGCCCCTGAAAATATTTCTTAGTAATAAGTATCAGTTAGTTTGGGACAGTTGCTAGAACAGGTCTTGTCTGGTTTTCCAGAATGTGTCACAACAGAGAACTAGATCCTATCTCTTCTATTCCCACAAAACTGCTCAAGTAAAATCAAATTCTGTAGCTGCCAACTGAGATATTCATAAGCTAGGGCTCCTTATTGTTACAGGAATCCAGAGGGTCCTGAAGGCAAGTCAAGACTATGAGGCAGCTTAAGTGCTCCCTATTCCAGAGATGCCTCTCCCTGGTTTCTATGGAGCAGGCTTCTCTCTAAGGTATCCTGCCAAAGCTCCATAGCTCTTGTTGAGCACAGGTGGTGCTTCAGAGCATTTACATCCATATTACAAAAGTATCCTCCTGCTATTATTAAGTTAGTTTTTATTAAACTAGTTCATGAGGGAAGGAAATTGGTAGAAGCCTTCTTTTTAACATAGGATACTTCTTCAAGAATCAGGTAAAAAAAAAATCAAAACCACCTTCCACTGAGACTCTTAAACAGACATCTTTTTTCTGGATTCTGCTGTATTCAGAAATGGCAATACCATGAAGAAGACATATTGTTCCTGGCTACCTAGAAGAATTTCATCAGTCCTGAAGGTGTTCTAGAGTTTACCATACTTTCTGAAACCAGTTTCCCTATTCCTTTGGAGATTTTTACCACATATCACTCCTTGTTGCTAGAACAATTGTACTAAACTTCTCTGGCCTAATGGCAGTAAGATAAATAAGCAATACAAGTTGTGAGCAAGTTTTGCTCTCTGTAACGTGGCCTAATCCATCTATATCTTTAGATATAGTTACATAGTACAGTTTATAGCCATGGGAAAGTAAAAATGGTGAAATCTCCTCAGCAGTATTATTGACCTTAAAACCACAGGTTAGGGACCCTTGCTTAAGAGGAATGATGAGGGAAAGAGACTGAGTATTTCTGTAACAGCCTAGCTCTGTTTAGCAGGCTGTATTGTAGCAGTCTATACTGTTTACTTTGGTACAGAAGACTCTGTAACAAAGGTTTGTCTAACTATAATATAAAGCTGTTTGCCTCAAGAAAACTCAAGCAGAAGGTAAGTAAACTAACCTTCCTATTCTGCAACATTATTGTAGACTTCTGAGATTTTTTTTCTCTACTACATTAATAATTAAAGTGTGTAGTAATCCAGATAACTTAGAGGTGTACATCTAATTATTTTGGATAGTTGTAACGATGAGATCAAAATATTTTTTGCTCAAGTTTAATTTTGAGGATTTATAGTAATAAAAATGCATTTTCAGTATTTACTGAAGCAATGGATATCTACTGATGCTGTGTACGTATGACTCACCAGTCTCTCGTTCTTAGAAAAGGACGTTTCTTTTACCAGAAGGATACTTCAATCAATATTGTGTAACGGTACTCAAAGCATACTCTTGTGTACTGTACTGTCACTATTTCAAAAGCATTGTTGATTGCCTATGTCCAGTTTGAACTGAATGTACCTTTCACAAATGTTGACATCATTTTGAACTAATAGGGTTAATTTTGAAAAACAAATTCATTCTGAATTCTCAAATTCATTCATTCTGAGCAGCAGTTTATGCCTTAATAAAAGTATGCAATGTATTAAAGATGTTTCTTAAACATTTACTCCGAAGTACTAAGAAAAAGTAGAAGTATTAACATTTTAATAATTAGAAATTACCTTGGTTGTTGTACTTAGAAAGAAGTATTTAATAACACCTGAAGTGTACTTCTGAAAATTCTATTCTCAAAATAAGAGTAATGGTTTGGGAAAAATGTATTATTATTATTAATTGTATGATTTAATAACCTGTGACAGGCTCACTAACAGAGCACCATGAGTAACATAACTTCAGCAGATCAAATGCAGTTGCCTTCATGAATGTAATGACTCAGATCTGTCTCCATGTTTGACATTTATGCCCTAAGCCAGAACCTGATGGCTTCATGTTTCAAGTGTCTTTCCTGCTGTTCTGATTCATATAGTAGTGATTTCAGACACCCATGGTCACTGAAATTGTACCCTGTAATCCAGATGATGGCACAGACATTTTTCTTTTCCAGTTTTCTCATATCCTAATTCTCTGTCATGCTTATCTATTTCAATTCCCATGTTTTTCTTATTTTTGAAGTTGCCTTCCCAAGCACTGACCCCACTTTCCAGACAACTTCCGTCGTCTTGGTCACACATTGATCAAAAGATTCTCCAGGCTGACTGTAGTGACTTGTTCTCAAGGACTGTTGGGTTTTCACCTTCAGGCATGTGCAGCTTAACTTCTCCATCAGTTCCAGACAGTTTTCTTTGTGACTTAGAAGAACTCAATTCTTTGGCATTAGCAACCTCCCAGACTGTAGCAATCTCCCCAGGTAATAGCATTCACCATGTTAAGGATGGTCACTTTATGCCAAATACAGAGGTGTTTCTCAGCTCTCCTAGAGATCTCCTTCTGTCTTCTCTTGTATCTCCCTCTGTCTCATCTTCAGCCAGCTCATCTCATGACATAACACATAAGCATGTCAGCAACAATACCAAGTCAGGAAAAGATAAAGACTTAGAAAGCATAATTGATCGTTTAGTTATTGAAGTACCTAGAGATTTGTCAGATGCTACAAGAGAAGGTGAACACGGTGCTATGCATAACATCCCTTTGCCATATGAAGAAGGTTCCTTGTCCAGTGTGCTAGCTGCAAGTGCTGAAAACGAAGAGGAAATCTGTACTGCAGACCTGTCACTTAATAAAGAGGATCAGTCAGAATCTCAAGAATCAGATTTCTCTGGAGAAGCACAAGACACAACAGAAGAACTGACTAGACTGTATATAGAGGAGGATCTGGTACATGACAATTTAGAATTCCCAATAGGAAGTGGAGAAGATTCTATGGATTGTTATGAAGGATATACTTCACCAGATATTTTTAAGGTATTTTAATTTCTGACAACTCTGACTTCTGTGTTCAGATAACTTAGTATAATTATTCTCTGCCTTGTATCTACCGTTTGTATTGTGCACAGGCACACTTTTATATAATTGCATTTGATAAAACTGAGCTCTGAGCAAGATGGTTTAAGAAGAAAGGTGTCCCTGCCCATGGCAGGGAGGTTGGAACTAGATGATCTTTAAGATCCCTTCCCACCCAAACCATTCTATGATTCTATGATTAAACATTGTCAGCGTTAGGGGGCAGTCCCTTCTCAGAAGCAGGCATATGCACTATTGTAAATTCTATGATGTATCAATTGTGCTAGTCCTTTCCCTCCTGCCCTGCTGTTTGCTGAAGAGTTTCTGATGTGAAAAGCCAGTGAACCATTTCCCTCCCCAGCCCATTGCGTGCTGCCCCTTTTGAGAGAGGCCCCAACAAGCAAATGCTGTCAGCAGCCTGCAGAGGGAGGGACGTGTGCCTGCTGCAGAGACTCTGCGGTTTGTGCTTGGCATGTGTCAGCTCACAGCTGATGTATTTATAGCAGGCTCTGTTACAAGGATCTGACTAACAGTAACAGATCAGATTATGTTTGACAGTTACACAAATGCTTCCTCCCCAAGCCCTCCCCGTTCCTCTTTGGGACCCTACATCACTGAGCTATCCCAAGTGTGTGCTGGCCATTAAATGCCACAATGTAACTATACATTTTGTGTGGCTCCCAAGCATAGCTCTTTTTTCTGTTCAGCACTTACTTCAACAGAATATTCAGGTAGTTGCTTTCACTGACAGCATGCATGTCAGGTGCTTAGGACAATAGGTTATAGACCAAATGTTAAACTATTTAATTACATTTTGCCCTTTAATTACATTCTACCCTTAAATGATCTGAAAAACAAAGAAGAAAAACTTAAGAATAGAGGAGAAATCCATGGCCACAAATGGCATCGTTTTAATGCTTTCTGAGGCAAGAGATGTCTTCCAGAAAAGTAGATGACTAATAATAAGATTAGCATGAGATTTGTGATTGTTGAGGTTAGTTACAAAAGCTCCCCTTACTGAGCATTTGACATCCTTCAGCTGATTTTGGAACACGCTTTTATAGCAGAGCTACTTCTCATATTTCTTAAACATTTAAGCCAGCTCTGCTTTCTACTGGAACATCAAGAGACTGATCCTCTTTTCCATCTTTCCTCTAATCTTCCATTTCCCTCTGCCAAGGCACCTACTTCCCACTCCGTTCCTACAATATCCCTGTCTACTGCTTCCCTCTCAGCTCCTCTCCTCTCTAAACCCTTAGAGCAGCAGGAGAAAGACTCACTACATTTAAAGGTAACTGCACCCCTTGAATATGGATTGTTGTAAAGCTTCATGTCTATTAAATAACTGCAAGGCTAACACTGAGTTTGATCTTCTCAGATGTACTGCTTTCTCTACTAATATTAAATAACATAAGAAATGGAGGATTGATAGGCCTTTTTCAAGTGAAACACAAGGTAAAGCTATAACCATTGTGATACAATTCAATAGATTAGGAGATACCAATGATAGGAAAGCAGAAAGCCTTCTACTCAATTTTAGGTTCATACCAGGACAGCAGTGTAACTGAGTTAATTGAATGAAACAGAACTGTATTCAACTATGCAGAAACTAGATAACATTTGTGTTTCTGTTTTCAATTTCAATCCAAAGTCTGGGAGAAAAGTCATAAATTTCACAGGAAAGCACCACTGCTGAGGGTCATGTTCTAAATACCAATTCTGTTAGTCAAGGACTGGACAAAGATTATTCCCTCTTCAGGACTACATTTTGTGTCAGCATTGAAGCTCTGTGGCAGAAAAATGAAAACTTGCTCTAGAAAGACAAAGTTAATTTGCAGTGCTAACTTCCAGAAGATCTGTCTGCTCATGAATAGGAGAAAAAGTAACGTAAAGAGAAACTATCCTAGAAAAGTGATCATTCCATCATTACATCTATGTCATAAATGCCCTCCTTGTTTTTTCTTTTCTTAAGATCTACCCCAATTTACAATGTGCATTCACAGAAAAAACAGACATAATGGACTTAAAGAAGTCTTAAGGTCAACGAATCTGTTGGGTTTTTTTCTGAAGCAGGGAAGAGACATAAGGCTTCTTTCCAGGACATGAGTCTGTCATGAGCTTAGGTTTGTTCCACCTCAAGAGTAAAATAGAGTGCTGCACTTGTGTCTGCAGCTTTTAATAATGTAGCAGTTGGTAGAGTGCTTTTGCTTAGCCTAACCAGAAAAATTAAGAACATTCCTCATCTACACTGAAATTCTTTTTAGGTGACCTGTATATTCCTTGCCCTTATTTGAGCAAGGTGTTTTAATCCAAGCTGAAAATAAATAGAAAGAATATATGTTCTTGAAACAGTATATGCAAACTTCAGTAACTTTTGTTAATTTAAAAATACATATGTACACACACACACACACATATATATATATATATATATTTATTTGCTATGTGGCTTAAAACTAAATGGAATACAAGGAGCTATGGGTGGGAAGTGTCACTTTGCATTTTGTTGGTGGGAGGGATGTGTCCTCCAAAAAAAGAAGTCTGAAGACACATCATAAGGAGAAATGCTGACATTTTTCAGCCTCCTTGGCCTCTCTTGGTATCTTTTTTTGCTGCTCTTATTCACCCCTCTCCTAAGAGTGGGATGTTTTTTGGTTTTTTTTGGTTTTTTGGGTGGTTTTTTTTTTTTTTTTGTTTGGTCACATTCTACTGACAGTGAGAAATACCTAAGAAAAGGTTTCCAATATAGCACTCTGCTCTCCTCACATTCCCCCCAGGTCACTCCTGCCCATGAGATTTCACATGGGCTGCACACACACTCCTTAATAACTGAATTCTGACAAACATGAAGCTGATTTGTAATGATACTAACAAAATGAGGGTACTTCCATGGAGTACTTTCCACCAAGTATTTACTTGCTTTCTAAATGCAAATCCAGGGGGTGTGTTCTGTTTAACAGCACGGAATTACATTCCCCATTGGTATTTCTGAGGTAGCATTTCTGCTCTATGCTGTTGAGCTTTTCTGTGTTATTATCTGAGCTACTTCAGGGGGTACACATACAATAACTGTTCCAATCGCATATGCTATACATGATTCATCTTACAATTGTAACATGCAAGGGTGTGTACCAGAGCAGGAAACCTTTGGGAAAAAAAGATACAGTGGTAGCAATGAAAATACTGTGTACTAACAGTACTCCTCCTACCTGTAACAATTGCTTTTTGTTATCAGGAAAAGCATGTTGACTTGCATGTAGGAATGAAGCAACAAAAATCCCATGGTGCTTCATTTTTAAACTCTTGCTTGACAAAGTTTTTGTGGTTCTTCTAGGCTAATTTAAAGAGGGAGCTATTTGTTATGGGTAAACCTCCTCGTAGTCCAGTGATGACTAAGAGATCCTGCAGCTCACCTGTCAGAGGTCACAGCTATTCACACAGGGTATGGTACTGGATGCCCAGTGTGCAATAACAGCTTCTCCATGGACAAGGAGCTCAGTGTCTAGTCTTTCAGTATTTTGCTTTTACCCATGTCTCAATATTATCAGTATGCTGTGTTTTCTTCCTGTTGTGCTTCTGTGCTATGACTGAGTAAAGGCAACAGGTCTGTGTGTGCCTGAACTTTTTATATAAATCCACTAGTGTATTGCATCTCTGCAGTACTGCATGGTATTTCCAGTGCTACAAGGTGTTTATATTTAGTTATTTATAGTTAGTCTCGTTCTATTAAAATTACTCCTCTCTTTCAAAGTATTTTTTGTTTATTAGAATTACAGCTTCTAACAGTAAAAAAATTTATTCTCCATTTCATATACACAGGCTTTTGCATGTATACAGACTGAATTTTTTGGTTTGAATCCACGTCCTTCTTTTCAAAATGTTTTGCTCCTGCTACATTTTTTTTCACTCAATACTGTCCTCTTTATCCAAGCATTCCAGATTTTAATACTCTTTAACCTTTCACTTCTTATCTGTAATGTAACTGTAACACAATTCTAATTCTTTCACCTAGCCAGAAAGTCAAGTTGTTTCGAATTTGCATGGATTTTGCTCAAAAAGGTAATCTACATCATGAAAAAGGAGGGGAAAAAAACCCCACAAAAAGTCAAACACAAAAAACCCACCCTCAACCTAAACAATATGAGAATGAGAATTTGTGGTTTATGGTTCACTTTCAGCTCAGGATTTATTTGTCCTATGCATTGGTTTCTTAACTTTAGGTCTTAAAACTGGTAATGGGATTAATTATTTTCCATACTGTTGCTGCTGATTTTAGGTGATCATCTTTCTGGTGTCTCCCTTTTTAAAATCTGAATCTTAGTTTAAGAAGGCAGGTTTGTGTAACTTCCAAAGTTTTAGCTTTTTGGCAGGCCTCTGTTTGCTTCCAGGTATTGAGGGGACAGCGTTTTCTTCACTAATGAAGAAAGGCAGTTCAATCCTAGGAAGGCCAGAATTCTTGTGGTAGAAACCAAATACCATCTAAGAGAAAGGCCAACTAGGAATGAGAGCTGTAAAAAAGGGATTAAGCCCTATTTCAATTTTGCACATTACTCCAAATGAATTAAATGTAACCAGTATATTAAGAGGAGTGTATTGGTCAATGTGTAGTGTTTATTACTTTAATTCCAAAAGTACAAGAGCACATATCATGCACCTAATTTGCATACTCAGGACTCTACAGAACTTTTATATGTAAGTGCAGTATCAGTCATGCAGGAAAATCAGGCTTACAGTTGGGACCATTGACTTGATTGCACACTCCTTAATGTTTTTGGGATTAGGTCCTGCAATATTTCCCAGCAAACAGGACAGTCTGGTAAACTGAGTTGCAGTTGAAAACGAGGAATCTTTGTTAACAGTCCTTTGTCTAGCCAATATAGCTTTATGTGGGAATGAGAGCTTAGGGAAAGAAAACAGGGAGAAAGCTTCTGAATGTCATCTGGGGTATTACTGTGGAATGCCTCCAAACAGAGAGCAAGCACCAAGGTCCCCCTGCTCAGACATACCACCAATCACTTCACCCTATTTCTCCAAGATTGTAATTTTGTCATAGGACTGTTTTCTCTGCAGCAACAACATAGAGTTAAATCATGAGTCTCCTTGATTCTTATCTATTTCTACAGTGGTTAATTAGCAATAGAACCTTTTATGAAGCATATGCAGAAAAAGATGATAATACTAACCTACCCAGTTTCTTCCTGGCTTGGTATTATGTTCAAAGCATTAAATCATTTGTAGCATTGTTTAGGACTTTTACTTCCATTGTTTATAGGAAAAGTCCTTAACCTTGGCTGAGTTCTTTTGCATCTCTATCTTTGGCATTCAGCTCAGTTACAGACCTGATGAGAGATTAGCAGTAAATCAGGGCAGATTCCAAACTAAATACAAAGAATTTTGACTATTCTCTGCTTGCTAGACAAGCCAGCCATTGAAGGAGGTTTACTGAGAACTGTTTGATTTGTAATCTTTACTGTTTATTCTTCAGTAAAAATTATCCATCTTGTACATGGGCAGAGGCAGAGTTAAGAGGGAGAGAAGACAGTAAAGAGTACAAACAATTTTTTTTACTTTGAAAATCTGTTTCCCACCTAGCATTCAATAATATGAATTTAAAAAAAAAAATCTGTAATCTAGCTGCCTGCAAATTTAGGCACCTTTTAAAAGTTATACTCTACAGACTGTAAAGTACAGATTGTTCACAATGTTTTCTGCACGTATTCATAGAAACTGCTGAAAAGAAATTTAACTAATTCCATCTGGAGATGCTGAGAGGAAAAAGAGGGGAAAGAAACCTAACAAACTACATCCTGTGTTTTTCTGTTCAATTTTTGCCATCAGCCTGTGGATTGTTTACGGCTGCCTTCTCTCTTGGAAGACTGTATCATCTTCAAGAGTGACTGAAATAGTCAAACCAAGAGAGAACCATGGGGCAATAAGACAAATTCCATGGCCTAAAGATCAGGTTGCAGTTTACTCAATTCATGAAAGAAAGTACTGTGAGCAGGGTTTGATATCCACATTCCCAAAACAGATATGGTTCACAGACTTGTCTCTACAGAGTGACCAGAGGGCATCCTCAGTCAACAGAGAATACGATCCCTGCTCATATCAAGAGCTTTAACAAGCAGCTGCTCCTGCACTTTCTGGCCCCAGCCAGATTCTAATCAGTATAAGTCAATAACTTTCTAAGCAGGATATGGTTTCTGTAGAAGGTTAGTATTTGTCATTTACATGCATCCAGATGTATTGAATATTATTGCTCAGTAATGCTCCATTAAGAAGGAACATAGTTCCTTTCAAAAGTTCTGCACTGGAAATACAGACTACTTTTTTCTGTTGAAGTGTTAATTGTTATAGTCACACAATTAAATGTATTCTTTCAAAATTGTTTTCTGTTCTTTGCCTACCAACAGCCTGCATGGCTTGAGATGAAACAGAATTAGTTACAGCATAGCATGTTTTGCCTGCCAAGTTAGTACTCTGTGTGTGTAATGTAAATTGGTATGTTGATTGTCTGTGAATATTCTAGATTCTGCCATTATGTATAGGAGATTTTATCTGCTTATCTAAAAATATATTTCATCCAAAAAATGTATGATGTTCATTAGTTGCATCTGATTTTTCTAATGTTATTTCTGTTTCACAGTGAAGAGGCAGCAGGGTTCTATTCTAGCTTTGTACTATGCTATAAATAGAATGGACTGTTGATGAAGTTCACCATTTTGTTTAGTTTTTATTATGACCTCCAAAAATCAGATCTTTAAACGTGCTAAGATTCAGTTGTTTGACGTGTCTCTTAAGGATTTCTTGTGAGTTGGAAGGGGGGCATAATGGGCCATGGTCTTACACAAGGTAGAATATGGACTCTTGAGCAACTATGTGTTACACCCCTATCCAACTATTTGGACCTTAAACTGCAAATCTTTATTACATTTCAAATCATTTCATTTCAGCCACAGCGCCCTGTGCTTTCTCATGAAAATATACACGGTGGGGGGGAACCGTAAGTATAATTCTTGTCTACTAAACCAAAACCTAACGTTTAACTAACAGCCAGCACGTCATCAGATAATTTTTTTAACTAGCCAAGTACAATTATGAAGAGATTTCACAGATTTATTGATAACTGCATGATGTAGGAAGGTAGCCAAGAAGGTCCCAGAGGGCAAAGCCTTGTTTAATTTTACATTCAGTGCAGCCAGACATGGCAACTTAACAGCTCTCTGTTTTCTGTACTTACAGAAGAGATTTTGACTTTTTTTATTCTCTCCACTTTTACATCTCAGCAAAATGACAATTACAGATTCAACATTGCTTCAACTGATCTGCTTTACTGACTTGATACAATTATTCAGAAACAGTTCAGGATGTGAATAGAGAGAAAAAAAGTAACTTGATAATGTTGGTCACAGGAACACAGGCTCACACTTTTTGGTGTGATTTACAAGTGCAATTCAAATATGAGATACAAGAAAAGCTTTTCTGAAAACTGGAGAAGAACCTAGAACTCAAGTCTTATTTTAAGTGCTTGGGATATTTCAGTACTGACAGTTAAAATGCAAGATTGTCTTGAGATTTCCACCCCCGCAAGCCTTGTCCTCGGGTCCTACTTCAGTGATCACTGAAACCAGTAGCCATTCTTCCTTTAGCATCAGAGGACTTCAGTATATGCCCTATTAGATAATTTTTCATAACATGTACCTAAGGTTTATTGTCTAAAAATATTTTTAAGTTTTCCTTAGTCATTTAGAGATTAAAAAGAGGGGCAAAAAGTTACATATAGATATACCACAAATACATAATAAGATTGGGATATTCAATCTCACTAAAACCACAACTTCCTGTTGGTATAGTTGAGCATACTGAAGAACCTAACTCAGTTTTGAAAGCAATAATTTTCTAATTCATTTTTTTCTATATATCATAAGTAGTTCATGACTAAATTTATTGATTCCTAAAATTGAAAATATAAATATATTAATTTTATACTTAAATTTATATATAAATTCTCTTGAATATGTTTTCTGTCAGTATTGTAAATGCTAGTAGAGTTTTCATATTTACAAAATATTAGGTTAGCATAGAGAGAATGAAATTACTACAAAGGAGTTTTTAAGATGGATTATCTAGATATTACTACGATTCAATTTCTAAAGTACAAAGAGAGCTCATTGGTAAGTTCTTGTTACTGTACTTGAGTAAGTAATTGGCTTGAATCCTATTCATGACACATTGCATCTGCAAAGCTTTTCCCTCTGGAAGCTGCATTTAATTATTTTTTGGAATATCACCATCGCTCTGCTTTCCTGGAATGGTGATAAGCATAACAGAAAACATTATTGCCACTTAGCTCTTTGCACAGATTGTTCTTACTACTGCTATGCAAATTACCAAAGGTAATTGCTTAAACAACCAGTCACTTTCCATTTTGTTAGAGTAATTAAAATATAAAAAGAGACTTTTGGGGCTTGGGAAGAGGACTGCCAGTGACAAGAAATTAAGGTGGTTTTCGTTTTTTCTTGGAACATTTTCTTCTTTTCTAATCTCTGAACCAGTAATGTGAAAAATAAGTGTAGTTTATTTAGGATAAACATCATGAAACTAAACCTAGCACCAGTCTGTATATAGGATTTTCAAATTGGGCTTTCAGGAGCAGGAATTTTTTACTGAAGTAAACATCTTATTTAAGCCATGAAAACTTAGCCAGAATGATAAACACATCAATGAGCAAGCTGTCTTGTTTCTCCTGGGGAAAGTGTAATGATGGTATTAAGGTTTAAAACTCAGTGAACTGTTCTAAGAGAAAAGAATGGATACAATTATGTTTTGCTTCAGTAATCTGAAATTAAAACTATATCCTTTTCCCAATTTCTGCAGTTGTGCCCTGCTTCTTTTTAGACAGTCAGTCATATCTAAGGCACGGTTGCTTAGGAAAAAAGGCTCATTCTGACTATACAGGATTCACAGGCTTTTACAACAATCTTCCTGTGGGCTGTCAGCCCAAGAACCTTCAGTTCCCCCTCCTGAGAGTTTATTCTTTCAATTCAAAAAACTTTAATTAAAAGCTGGCAAGGAATGAAATACAATGTATTTAGTAATTGCACACCTCTTGCCTTTTATCCACTTATATCCTGCAATCTGCAGCCCTGGCTAGGTGTAGAAGCATAGCTCAGGGTTTGAATATTGTTTGAGTTTCCATTCCTATGTCCTCTGATTTGATCCAGGCCTCTCCCTCACTCTCCTAGATGGCTTATCTGTGTAGCCACTGAAGGGCCCAGGGAGCTCCCCCAGCCCGAGTGACATTGTGTGGGAGCTGCTGTGCTGGGTACCCTCACTTGTGCTGCTACTGCCTTCTCTGGAACTTAAAGGCAGAACCACAGTGCTGACCATGGCAGCCTACAGGGCTAGCACATCTAGACTCTCCTTTAAATGTCCTCTGTTTGGTTACTGAGCTATAAAATAGCACTAAAATGTTTTTTTAAAAATGCTTTTGAAACAACTGGTTGAGGAGCCATCAGACTTGCCTTTACACCCAGTCTTCAATGTCTCATGAGTTGTCTTTCTAATGAAGGTTTTATTCACTATAAGTTCCTAACCCTCAAGTCCACTAGGCAAAAAAAATTCCTTTTCCCCTCTATTTGCAAGAAGTGTTTCTTCTTAATGTTTGAACCAGCTCCTTTACTTGAGCAAAAGTGCTTACTTAGCAAAAACTCTTACTGAGCAAAAACTCTTACTTCTTTTTAAAATGCCTCATTTGTCCTATTTAAGGTTTCAGGCTCTATATAACTATACCCCTAGGAACGAAGATGAATTGGAGCTCAGAGAGGGAGATGTCATTGATGTGATGGAAAAATGTGATGATGGATGGTTTGTGGGTATGTTTTGATTTGGTTGCTCTTCTTTTTTTCCCCCCGACCTGTGCTGCCCTCTTCAAGTGGTGTCTTTTAAACAACTTGATTTTTGGCCTTTAGTGTAATAAATCTGAACCTGGCTTTATCAGGAGAAATCCCAATCAAAATCCACTGAAATGAGCAGGTGATTTTGCACTTTTTTCTTTTAAAATTGATAGATGCCAAATTGACACAGAACTCCTGATTGTGGTTATTTATAGTTAGTCTAGTTCTAAACAAATTTGCATTGTTGCCATTTGTGACACAGAATGGACCGTGTATTACTTCTCTCTTTATAAAGGCCAGGTACCTTAAAACCTTCTCATGGGAATACATCCACAGCATTGACCACTTGTGAAACCCAAGTATTACTGATCAAATAATGATTGCATGACCAGGCCAAGATATGGTGGCTTAATCATTTCATAAACCCTCATGCAGACAGCAGCTAACTTAATCAACTGACAAGTTCTTAATACTTAAAAAATTCACATTATTTTAATAGACTTGATGTTAATGACATTAAATTATTTCTATATACCAAGAATTTTAGCACAGCTTTTAATCAGGCCTAACAATTTAGTCAAATATGCTTCTTCATTTGCATTTTGCTTCCCGGGTTCCACTTTGTTAAACCTCACAAATAAAATTATATAGTATAAAGAACTCTAGATCATTCTGCTTGTGCAGTATTAAACACAAAAAATTTTAAGGCCATGCTTACATAGTGATTTTCTGTTGTTATTCCCATCTTTCATCTATTGCTTCTAATTTCAGGAACCTCAAGAAGAACCAAATTCTTTGGTACTTTCCCTGGAAACTATGTCAAGAGGCTGTGAAATTTTTTTTTTCTACTTATTTATGCTGCATCTCTGCAACACATCTGCATAAAGCTGCTAGAAAACATGCTACGCTGGCCTTCTGTTTTCTCGCTTGCAGTCTCAACTAGAGGCCATCTAGTTCACCCTCATCCCATCCCACCCGCCAAACCGTCCCAGCAGTATTACAGCAACGACCACAGTGTGAATAGCTAAGCTTTTCTGAGACAAGAGGAAGCATTTCAACATTTAAATACTCCCTGGTTTAAAGTATTTTCATGTGAAACACAATAGGAAAAACCTGATGACAGGTACATAAATGAGTTGCCATGGGGGGGTAGGGGGGAAGGGGGAAAAAAATTAATCTTGGTTTGAACATTTGTGGTACTACCATGAAGTCTGGTGGGATTTTTTCAGCATGCATGTAATACAGAGGAAAGTTGCTGTTTACTATTTTTTAAAAAATTGATTTTACACATTCTTATTAGCTTGGCAGCATTTGTTGCTTCCATATTGCTGTGTCACGGGTTTGCCTATTGTACTGGTTTACAATGTATGACAAACTATAATATAGACTTTTTGCCTGCACTTGTATGCTGTAACAAATGCACAGTGATTGTAAAATCTCAAGCAAGCAAAGTGAAAAATGGAAGAACTGCAAGTGTTCTGAACGGGTGCAATGGTATTGGCTAAATCTTTTATCTTTTTTTCCCTAATGAAAAACTGTAGTGAACCTGTAGTGTTTTCTGTTAAAAAGTAAGAAGTGCAAAAGGCACAAAGACTGGGGAAAGAGGATTTAAGGAAGAGCAAGACAGTGCTGTAAGCATAGACAATAATAACCTGCTGTTGATGTCTGATATTAAATGGTTGTAATCAAAATGTTGTAATAGTAAGCAACATGAAGTGTAAGAGGTAGTGTTTTTACTTATCAGGAAATTAAAGAAGCAGGAAGGTAAACAGTGTTAGTGCAAAGGGTTGTTGGATTTTGGTTTTTTTCTTTCCTAACATAGCCACCTGAAAAATATTCACAAGCATCATGTACTGATTTATTTCACTATATATGTGTATGTATGTTAATGAAACCCAAGTTACACATTCTTTTTAGGAATTTAGACAGAAAAAAGAAGTCACAAGTAATAAAACAAATATATTTTAGAGGTGTTGGGTTTTGGTTTTTTGTCTGAATGAACAAGTGTTTGAAAACATACATTTTCCATAAGCAAAGGTAAGCATAAATAGCAAATGAAATTAAGGCACAGGATGATAATGACTATGGCTTTATGAAAATAAAAATTTGGATTTGGTTTCTTTGGCACCTTATAGAAGGCAAAAGCTTCTGCTGCATTTTTCATGGGTAAAGGATCAAAATTATCAAAATATATGTAGTCTCTGTAGCATTTTGTACATAATTTTGCTTTTTTGTACAGAGCCATTTGGTTGTTGATTTTTAAAAAATTAAGTTTCTTATTTGCCCTCTTCACATGCAGAACATTTCAATGCGTTTTCTTTTCTTTCTCTGTTTACCATAAGCACATCTGGATAGTGCAATTCTGTAAGATAGCCTTTTATGCAAAATTTTATTAATTAAAATATGGTTTACCAGCCAAATCTAAATGTACATATGTCTTTATTACTGAGAAAGGTCATTAAGGCAAAGGTAAAGAAACATCTTTGTGCAGCATACCTTTATTATTGCAGATTTCATGGCAAAAGCTTTATATTCAAAGGCTTTCAATTTTAAACTAGATCTGCATGCAGCTTTGCTGTGAGATTAATACTATCTTTGATGCCATTTATGATTGAGGACTTAAATATCTGTTGCCTGTGATATTTAAAAAGTACTGTTTCTACTCTGTATCTGATTTTAGAAAAATGCAGGTTTTTCATACCTGAGTTTCAGGTAACTGACTTTGAATTCCTACAAGCAAAAGGTCTCTGTGGTTTTTTGGTTTTTTTCTTGAATAGACTTCTAATAAATTTTGCTTGGAGTACAAAACTGTTTCCCCCATCATTTCTCCAAATACAAGTAGCTTATCACTTAAGTATTGCAAAGTGCTGAACTCTTCAAGCTTATATGCAAATATTAGTACACCTTGTACTTACACACACCCCCCACACCCCCACCAAGCCTACACCAGTTATATATATGTGCCACTAGCATTGCCCACACAGCTCTCACATGGTCCACTTCTGTGTCATGCCTGAAACACCGGAATGCAAAAGCAGCATTATGGACTTTCTGCATAGAAAGTCCATAATTTGAGATGATTTTTCTCTTGCCAGAACCACCCTTCACAGAGAAACACAATGTATAAACCCTTTATACATGCCAGAAGTTCTTACATCCTAACCCTTCAACAAAAGCAAAATGAGAAGTCCCATGGTAAATGACAGCACAGGAACAAGAATTGAGGAAAACACTGGTTTTGGGAAACATTTTACACTTGGGACATCTCTGCCTGGCAACAACTGTCCAAAAAAACTTACAGCAAGAAGCAAAGCAGGTTCTAGGTTTTGGGTGGGGGCTTGTGTTTGGTTTGTTTGTTGAATTTTTTTTCTCTGCCTGGTTGCACAGATACTGCTGGAGCCTCAGAGCAGCTCTTTAGTCCTTCTTCACCATGCCACACTGGCCATTCCTGCCAGGCTGCTTCTTCCCAAATGCTGTGCATGGTTTACTTCTACCACTAAAGAATCCAGTAGAGCAGCAACCTGCATTTGGACAGGAATAATCCATTTCCTCAAGTCTGATGTATGCACTTTTGTCTTCACAGTTGCTGGGCTGGAAAATGCAAACCCACCAAAACCTCTAAATAAATAATAAATACGTAGCTGAAAGTGATAGCTGTCTACAGGGAGGCTAAGACCAAGGACTGCTGTTAAACTCCAGCAGAAACTCCTTTGTCAGTATAATTGTCAGTTCTGGGAGTGCTTTCAGTCAGGACAAGGCCTGATTTAGTCACTATGACTGAAGTGACCATTCCCTTTCTGTGCTCATTTAGCTTAAACTCACCCCATGCATCTCTTCTCAAGCCCAATAACCAAATGCTGGCATATGCAGTGCAACATGGTGTGGTTTGCCCTTTCTGTTTGCTGGGTGACCCAGCATGGCATTTAGGGCATCACTGAACTCCTGCTTTATGCCAGGTACCTGTGAGAACTGTCAGAAACAGGCAGTGCTATGCTTTAATAGTCTTCTATAAAAACTAGCCTAATAACATCAGCTGGTTAGTACAGTCTCATTAATATAAAGAAATTCTGGATGGTTAAGGGTCTGAGTGGTTAAGGGATGAAATAGAATCCTCTGCTAATTGCAAAGTGAATGAAAACGGGGAAAATATTTGCCGTTTTAATGAGAATAGCAAGCCATTGACACTTCAGGAGAAGATTGGAGTTCTTAATGTTTTCATCCAAAAGTAGATAAATATTTAAGTATATCCAGTTAAACCAAACATACTCAATTCTGCTAAGTCTGCTGAAATCCCACCACACTATTGAAGGGGAAAAAAAAAGGGATTTTTTGAGTTTCCTTGGATAGGCCCCTATAAAACCAAGAAGGCCACCCCACACCCCGCCACCACTTTTTTGGTGTTTCATCCAAAAAAAGCCAGAGCAAGAGAGGTCTGTGGAATTAAAAGCTAGTCAGTTTAATATCTAGGAAAAGATGAGAACAGATCAATTAAAAGCTTCAGATATTCACTGATTTTTCTGGAAAATTTTGTATCAAACCAAATTCTTTTTCTCTTGTCAGCATATGTAGCATGCTTCTTGATTTTTGTTAGGATTTGCTTTAATGCTATGAGTTGGCAGCTGGATTTGCAGACTAAGAAAAGTCAGTGCCAGGGCAATAAAATGAAATCTATTGCAGAGTTGCACTTTACAGACAAACAGGTAATATAACCACAGCATCCCGAAAAACCAGTTGATCTCAGTCCCTACCCTACAGGGAGTATTTGCTGCCGAGGCAAAGGCTTCCTAAAACAAGACAGCCCATAACACATCAACAAGCCAGGGAGACTAATGCATGAGCAGTTCAGGGTAGTGATCTATATCCCAAACTAAGCAAAGGGTCACCCTAGCAGGTCTCACATTCTGTCACCCATGCCAAAGCAAAGCACACTGTCATTCTGCCATGCCTGGTATTTACTAGTTGCCTTTTAAATGCTGATATACAGAACCCAGACAGGAACACGAGGTGCTTCCTGTGCATTTGAAAAAGCAGTGCATGAGCCCATGGGAAGCTGGAAACATGAAGTCAGTAGCCCTACAAAGACCTTAGGTCATTGCTAAGTATAGTCTCTTACAGCATTAATAGTTACAGGGTGAAACCCTGCCTTTGCTCCAGTTAACAGCAAGCTCCTTTGAACTCAAGAGATCTCATCGTATTGGTAATAATTTCTGTGTTAGCATGAAACTAAAATTGCACAAGAAAGAATCACTAGAACAACTGAACATCCAGTTTGGGTTGGTTTTATTATATTGAAAAGTGTGAGTGCACACAGAGACCAGAATCCACTTCTTTAACCGTTCATCCAGAGCAGAGCAGAGAGTTGTCTTTTTTTGTACTTAACTGACAATTTAACTTAAAAAAAAAAATTCTTTTATCCATTGTTACAACTAGCAAATACCAATCAGACCAACACCTAAATCCATCCATTTTACACAGCAGGGAACTGCCAGACCAACACAATGGAAATCAGTACCTTATCCATACATAGTAAATAGGGATGCTGAATTTAACAAGACTTTCTTCTGCAACTCTATCAATAATCAATCAACATCATGCCATTTATTTGACTGGATGCAGAAATTGCCATTTTACTGTTATCCACCCTGTAATGGCCAGATAGTTAAGTTCCCAAGTCCTAGCTAAAGACTCCCCAATAGAATCTATTGTTCTCATCCATATAGTGGAGTCACATTCCTTTGAAAATTAAAAATATTTTCACACATATCTATGCAGAATATGACAGAAATCCACAATGAATTCCTGCTTGCACTTCCCTAAGTCAGAAACTAATTAGGCCAAAGAAAGTGATACTGATGACTGCTAGGCTCTCATTTATGGGTTTTATGTCACCTCTGAAACAAAAAAAAAAAAAAAAAAAAAAGCAAAAGCTTCTAATTACTATGTGATGATGAAACCAGGGAAGAACCTGAACAATCCTGCAGGTGCAACTTCTTGTGCAATGTGCTGCAAATAGTTACACTGTGCAGCTGCACCCGGGACTCCCAGCTCCTGTTTCATTTGCATCAATGAGAATCCCATGCATAATGTGTTAAGAAACATGCCTTTTGATACTTAGATTTTCTTTCCTCAGGAGTCACAAAGGAGCAAAGTTTTGTGGTAACCAATTGTTTTATACCACAAAAAAGCAGAAAGCATTCTTAATAAAATAGCTTTAATGCCTATAACAACTATCCTGTACCAATTTTTTGAGCTACCTTTAAATCATGATGTCACATCTAATTAGAAATCAGGAGCACAGAGGGTTCCACTAGACCAGAATGGCATTACATCACAAGTGACACGAGGGCAGGGAGGGGGGGAAGTGTTGACTGACAACACAAAATGCGTTGCTATCCTCAGTACAGACACACATCTCAACAATTCATGTTTCTTGCTGCCAACACAAATAACAAACTTGGAAGCCATTATTTCATCACCCCCATAAACAAATAGCAAAGTAATCCTCCTACATTTTCCATCCATCAGATAAATCAGTAAACCACTTTAAAAACATCCCAAGAATAATGTAATTATTTATTTCTACCAGTGAAGAATTACCAGAGAGTTACAAGCAGTGGCTCTTGATAGTTCCCTCCAAAAGGAGGGGTTTCACTTCTCGCTCACAAGCCAAAGTTTCCCTTTCAAGAGAGGGCCCAGTATTCACCTGTGTCCACTTTGGGGTCCAAGCTCTACCTCCAACTGACTGGAAGAGAAATTTTCTGTTTTAATACCTTAAAGGATCTGGTCCTTTAAGATTGTTTTGGCCATCTTACATTAATATAAAATGGAGTCATTTTATCTCAAGACTTTCTACAAGTGCCACTTCAGGACCAAAGAAATAAACTGCTCTATTAAAATAATCAAGCCCTCAGTCCTTTGCACTGTGATTCTTTCCCTCACCCCTGAGTTAAGCATACAACTGAAACCAGCACTTCAGATGGGGAACACTGAGAAGCCTGAACATGTCGTTCTAAGTGGGTCATTGCACCGCTTCTGTCACTGTGATTTGCTAGATAAACCCCAAGCATGCAATGACCCAACTCATGCTTCCCCGGGTGAGTGCTCTGAACTGTAATGTGAAACATGTACAAATACCAGCTGGCTTAATACCCACCAGAGGCTTTTCTTACACTACCACAGATTCATCTGTTAAAGATAGGGGGTTTTTTCAGAAGTAACTGGAAGTATTTGAACAGGTGAGAATGAGCCCTTCCCTTCTTAAACCATAAAAGAGGACAAATGAATGTGCCCAGGACGTCTGGGGTAGTAGATAGCAATATTTATATGCCATGGAAGAGTTCAAGGAACTATTTATAGATTCATTTCAACTGCTCCTGCAGCCAGCTCTGAGGTACAAGACATAAAGCAGCACATGAGACAATCTGAAGCACAAAGTATGAAAGTCATATGCCACCAAAACCACAGGGAAACACCAAGGATGCTCAAGAAACCCCTCTGCTAGCCACCAATGCATACTCACATTCTGAAACAGGCATGCTGCTACGTAGAGGTGCAAAACATTTGTACCTACCATTTCAGTCAAAAGGAGTTTTAAAGAAGAATGTTGGAAGAAAGAAATTGTCCCAAACCTACATCAGCATCACATAACTTCTGACCATTGCAGCTTTAATTACAAAACTTCTGCAGTTTGAGCTGTTACAGAAAATTGACTTTTCAGTTGCACACACCAGGGACAAATTCTGTGCACAGAATCATAAAATTACTGCTAACTATCCAAACTTTCTCCATTCTTTGCAACACACACTTCCTTTGTTTATCTATTTCATTGCAGGGTCACAAACAGCGCAAGCTTTGAGACAAGAATCCTCAAGGCAGAAGACCTGCAACTTATTTGTACAGCATTCATACTAAGATGTCCTTGGTCCTTTGAGGTCTTAACCATTGCTTTAATGCAGGAGGGAAAACAGCACTAAATTAAAATAAATTGTTTCATTCACCATACATTCACCATCTGTACCTCAGTTACAGAAAGAGAAGATGTTTCAACGTCCTCCACTCAAAAAAAACCCCCAAAAAATCCAAACCAAACAAATAAAAAAAAAAAACCCTAATTCACAACAAAACCAGAGAGGTGAGGTGGCTACTACTGAAGAAAGAGCAGTGTATTTGGGACATCAGAGGCAGATAAAACCAGGGAGAGCTGTTTCAGGCCCTAGAAACAGGATAACTGGCCATGTTATGGAGCCAGGGTTGTCAGCCTTCTTCCTTTGATGCCTTAAGTTTTAGCTTTCATATTTTCCACATTCTGTATACATTAGTATATATAACTTATACATTAGTATATATAACTCTGAACTTCATATAAAGTGTTAGCAAGTTCTCTTCAGTTTAGTTAGACAAAACAATCCTTTTCCAGCCTCAGAACCAAGAATACTGTTGTAGCTTCAGGCCCAATAACTATAAAGAACAGGTAAATGAGGAGAGCAATCTGGAAGGATGGGACTTCATAACCTAAAGCTGTAACTGGACAACTAACCCCAATATGTAAATGGACCAAAACTTATAAAAGTGTGAAAACTCATGAATCAGTGTTCATCTTGGGTGGAGCCACAGCCGGGCTCTTGTACTGCCCAAGGTGTATCCTCTGAAGGCCTTGTAATAAATACCTACTTTATTCCTTTAACACTGTCTAGCCTCTGTTCTAGGTGTCCTCACAAGACATCACCTTCAGCACACACATCCTGTGATTCCATGAATGATAGCTCCCCAGGAAAGCCACAAAATGGTAACTATTACAGTCAGACCAGACTAAAAAGTGTCAAGAGTAAGATCAACAGCTACAGCAAACCCAAATGAATCCTTCAGGCTCTATGGGCCAGCCCACCCTGAAGGGCATGGTTTTAAGTCCAGCTGGAAATTTGACTGTCCTGGTTTTAAGCCCAGCTGGAAAGTAAGCACCATGCAGCTGCTCTCTCAACACCCCCCCATACGAGTGACCTACCCTACTTTTTCATCCTGCTCTACCACTCCTCTTCCTGTCAGCTCCAGAGGCAAAACTACTATTGAGGGAAAGGCATCCATGGAATATGAAACATTTTACTACTGCAAATTACTGCAATTCTGTTTTATTCCATTCAAGCTCTCACACTTTGGTTCTTGCCTTACCCAGACGTCTACCAAAATACCTCAGCAACTTGACATCATTGCTGAAATCCAAAACTTCCAAAGATGAGAAGGTCTCCTGCATCAGGCCATAAAACTTAAGTTAGCTAACAGCACCCACAGCACATTTCCTGGAGGTTGCTGGAAGATCCTGACTTTAAACATTCTGGCATTCCCTCAAACAAGAGAACTTTAGCAAGTTACTTTTAAGCTCTGAAAAATGGTAAAGAAATTGCTGAAATGCAATGGTCAGGTAAGAGCAGGTAAAAAAACAGTCTTAGGGAGACTTCTTTTTGCATTTCTGAAGAGGTTTTTAGTTTTCAGTGGTTTTGGTGTTTGGTTTGTTGGGTGGGGTTTTTTTTTTAGCTGAAGGGAGTCAGTAAAAAGGATTGCAAGCAAAACCATTTTCAGGTCTTTATTTCCAGAGAGATTTTTGTTAGGAGACTTTACTCACATTTCAAAGCACTACCTGTAAATACCATTATTTACTTCACATTGTAGAATGAGGATTACCCTTTGAAAAGCCTAAAGGAATTACACCCAAATTCCGGCCTGGATTTCCACAGTACCAGTAAACTTCAAGAACAAAAATTCCCAGCTATGGTACGAACTACATTAACTCTTCACATGCTGGAGTATAGCAATAGTGGATATATGAATACCAGTTTTAAGACTCTTTGTAGATATCTGACAGTTTCACATCTACCATTTCATATAAAGTGATTGATAAAATGAGAAGTTTGTCCTGCTTAAGTTTCCGCTGTTTTTATCCTTGCTGCAGTTCATCATTTTTCACAATACAGCCGGTTTTTGCAAATGTTTTCTCAACTCTGTGCACTTACCCCTACATTCATCGAACATAATCAAGCAAAAACTCCAGTCAGAGCAAAGTGTGAAATACACAATTAATTACTTTCATTTAGCTTTTTTTTTTTGCTGATAAGAAACTAATTCATGGACATGAACAAGCTGCCAGTGTCCTTTAAACAAGCAGAAAGAGATTAATCGAGACAGTAATGGGGAAAATATTTACAGTATCTAGCCACATTCAAGCATTCTGCTTGAGTAACTGGAGTGTGCGTCAGGACCCGAGGATCCAGCTTTGTGGCCAGCTATATTCTGAAGCTGCTAATCTCTGGCTCAGGGCCCACCTTATACTTAAAACAGAATACAATATTTGTCTTTCAGCTGTTGCCGTTTGTCATGACCCAATAAACATGGCTAACTCTGCCATAGCAACTGCTGTTAAAATGCTGAAGCCAAGCCACAAAGTGAAAGAAAAATAGATGCTGAATACAGTACCTCATGGAACATAAGATAACAACTGCATATTAAAAGACATTCCGATGCCTGTTTCTAAGAGAAAAATACTCAGAAGTTTTGGCACTTGGACTACAAGTGACTATGACCTAACATGTGATCTCACATGTGATCTCATCATTTGTTTGTGTATGGAGTCTTATCTCTTGGGAGACCACAAAATAGGTCAAGGTATTGATCTAGAAGTTTGACACATGCTTTGAAGAAACATGTGAAACTTGACTGCTCTGTACTTAGAAAAAAAAAAAACATATATTTTTTTCAGGCTCAAGGCAGAAGGAACTTTTGTTTTCCCTTCTTCCTAAGCCTCCCAGATAGAGATCTTGGATCAGTAGACTAACACAGAACAACTTTAAATACCTGCTCCCAAGGATATCTTTCTTTCGTAGACACAAATGCTCACAGACAGGGGTTGACAGAAAAACCTACAGCAATACAGAATGAGCCACCATGGACCACAGTTCAAATCCTTATGGTTCATTGTTGCCTACATGCCTCCAAAAAACCTGTAGCCAGCTCGAGGGAAACACCAGACACACTCTCAGTGGCATTCACTCATTTGGAGTACAGTTGCATATAGGCACTTTGCTCTGCTATATTCGAAGAGCCCTACACAAAAGCAGTATTTTACAGCCAAGGATAAAGGTGTGGTTAAAAAGAACTGCATAGAATGAAAACTAAGAGAAACTTCAGAAGAAGATCCAGACAGGATGGGCAGCTTTGCCTCCCACTTTATTTCTGCCTTTCCTAAAGGTATTTTGTAAATAGTCATAGCATTCCCAGACTTTTATCATTTGTTATTTACAATGTAAGACATTCTCAATAAGTCAAAAGATAATAATTTAAAAACAATATATGGAAAAAAATTTAAAACTTAGAGCAGGAATAAAATACAAATCACAACCATACAGGGATAAGCATTTTCTTTTTAACCAAGAAATCACTGTTCTTTTCTTGACACTTCAGATGTTTTTCTAGATATAACTTTCACTGACAAAAATATATTAGAAGGGAGAAAACATACATACACATAAGCGTTGCCATAGAGAGGGACATACACTGTAGACAGGATCTTCATTGACAATTTTACCACTCCAAGAAGAACAAGCTCTCTCTTGTCATCTATTAATTTTTAGACAAAATGCAATCCAAAAAAGCATTGCTACTACCTCCTGCCTGATGGGTTCCTCTAGTCACACAAGCTGTACTAGGGATCTATTCTTAGTTTTGAGTTTTGCAAAATTCTCTGAAATTTTTGTTGCATTTACTGCTACTGAATAGAACCAGTTCCTTCTCCAGCAGCAGCATATGTAATCCCAATACATTCCCTTGCCTGCAATCTTTTATCTTGATTAGGTAAGGAGCAGAAAAAGGTTAATTATAAATAATATAGAAGGGACATACCACAGCATTTTGTGCCAGTTTTGGTCTATGAGTTGTGTGGATACAGTAATTCATATCCCATGAATGAGACCTGAATAGCAATTCAAAAATACATGTCTGAAAAGAAAGGATGCAATGTCTAAGCAAGATGTCCACAGGAGAAGCTGACTGGGTCATGCCTGAAACACAATTACTATCATCTGCTAAATTATAATTTAACATATCCCCCTGGAAGGCCTCATGTTACCTCCATCACTTCCACTGCCCATTTCCCTGGTCCTAATCACATTTCCTCCAGCCTCTTCTTTTCTGGGCCCTGCCAATACTTGACTTGTATCATGCAACCCATGATACACAAAAAAAAGATGGTTGGCCACCACTGGCATACTAACAGTATCCAGAGATGTATTTTAGCCTACACAGACACAAGCAATAATAATCTAGTGGTAAAAGTTTACCTTTTACTCCTAAGGCTTTGAAAGAACAAGAGTCAAGTGTCTTGATGCCACTTGATCTCTTCACTATCCCTTTAGTAAAAAAAAACTTTTCTCTTGAAAAGACACAGTTAATTTCCATGTAGCAATAAAAGATTACATAGCTAAACACATAAAATCACACATGAAATCAAGAAGTAGGACTAATTCTTGTAGAAATAAAAAGTGAGACTTTGCCTTTAACAGAGGCAGAGCTGGGTGTCTGAAGGGGCATGTTATCTTTCCTGTAGGTACGTGTCATTGCACACCTAATGAAGCATTTGGACTATTTCCTAAATGCTGCAGTATAATATGCCTCATGAAAGAGGTTCTATAAATCGAACAACTGCTGTGCATTATTTTTTCAGGTAAAGTTGAATGGCAAACACATCAGAGAGTTGTGTAACAGCCAACTTATGTTCAAAAATTATGTAAGTGCCAGCATGTTAATTTATGTAGCATGCTGGACTTATCTGCTGGCACAGAGCCTTGCTAACTTATTCCAACTTTAGTTCTTTGAAATGAGCTTATCTTATTTCCAATGCCAAAATGGCTTTAACTTTAAACAAAAAAGGCATCAGCTTGCCAAATTTGGACATGACGTTTGACTGCAGCTATTAAAGGGAGCAGAACCACAGATGAGTGAATGAGCTGAAAAGAAAAACAAATCCTTCCTCAGTTTTAAAATTCTCCATCAGAACTTCTACAGGCTGTCAGAACAGAAGGGCAAACACTTTTCCATACACAACAGGAAAAAACAGCCTCTCAGAAAACATTCATAAAATTAATTGTGAAATTTGAGAAATACGGCGATTAAGCACAAAATCTGAGAAATGCTTTGCAACTTTTTTGCCAGGAGCCATAATGATAAAATGAGCTGACACATCAGGCTCACAATGAAACCAATAAAGGACAACAAATTCCTTTCCTAGTCATAACCATATCTAACCCCCTGCAAAATAGGCAAAATTGAATTAATATGACAGAAGCAACACTTCAGAAAACCAGTGCAGTAATCACAGTCTTAGCAACACAGACTGAAAGTCAATACATGCATAGATTGCAAACACTGAGCTGCAAATGTATAGACGTGAGTTTTCAAAATCAAGGTAAGCAGTACTTCAATACCTTAATGTGACATCAGCACCTCATTCTATTCAATATACTCCTTGGATTTTTTTTTAAAACACTTGTCATTATTTTATAAATGTCCCCAGCTCCTCCTTTACATTTTTTTAAAAATTAAAAAGAAAACAACAGAAAAAAAATCAGTGCACAAATATCAGTTAAGAAGAAAACCAAGCACATCGGTAATTAAACAACTTTTAAAAATAAAATATTTCAATTTCTATTTTCAATTTGCTTAGAATTTTATGAAACAGCTCTGAAACATACTATTTCACTAAAAAAAAATTACTTTGCACTTATTGGCTTCTTAATTTAGAACACATCCTCTGCATACAAAAATTTTAACAAAATACTTATCAGTTTCAGTTTACTATTCAGAATCTTAACAGCAGAGAAAAGTACCAGAGTTATATAAAAATGATAACCAAAGGTTTAAAATGAGAGGTCAGTTGACCTAAACCACTACTTCAAAGCATCTACAAAGCTGGGGCAGGTAGGGAGGAGTTGTAGGAATGTCCTTCTCCACCTCACTTTTATTTCCAGCCTAGGAATTTCTAATGCCTGGGAGAGGGGTAAAGTGCAAGACCTCCACTCCCCCCTTCCTTGCCAGATGCATGAGAAGAATAACAGAGGTGCCTCTCATACCACCTAGGAAAAGAAGAGAGGATTTCTCCCTTGCCAGGAAAAACTAAGGGTACTGCTAATTTGTCAGACATCCGCTAACCAAAATCTGATAAGAAAAGTTCACCAGGATCCAAATTATTAATCATTCCCTAACAATGGAATTAGGAAAAACTACAATCTGCATACAATCAGTCTTCTTGCCTTGGGAACTCTTTTAAAATTAGTAGTATTTATTATAAAAAGATTTCTCATATACCCATGAGTTTTGAAATAGAAAACAGGCTGTTTGGAACACTCCGACCTTTCACCTCTGGACAGCCAGCTTCAGTACATGCTGTTCCACATGTGCAAGTGATTTTCAGGCTCCATTAACATCCTAGACTGTTACTGTCTAAACTTCACAAACAGTGAAGTCCAATATAGTTTATTATGATATAGACTAAGCTCTGAAGTAAAACAGAAGGTTTATGACATAAAATGCAGACTCTGAAGTGTTTGGGGGTTTTTTGTTTGTTTCTGCCTGTACCAGGGTTTATTCTGGTTCTGCAGCTGAAACAGAGGTCTCCATGAGTTTACAGAAGGATGAATTGGTTTTAAACCTTTGCTCTTTAAAACCTTTTTCTTCAACTCTCAGTCTGCCAAGTTGTAAGGAAAACAACATTTTCTTCCATCAAGGCAGGGACATACTGGGAGAAGAAACAAGAAAAATGCATCCAAAACATTCTGATGTGAAGTAAGAAGTTTGCCTTTGCTAGCAAAATGGAAAACAATGGCATGCCATGGGCATAGGAGTTTGATTGCTAGAGTTTGAAAGCTAGAGAGGTGTCACAGTGTGCAATGACAGATTTGTGTACCTTGCTACCACTCTAATACCTAATTTGAGGCCCCAGCTCCCAAATCTCCCCAAGTTGAGTGACACAAAGGAATTTGACACAGCTTCCCCCCACCTTCCATTTTTGGGGGAGGAGGCAGGTGGAAAATGGTGGTTATACTCTTTCAGGTTATATTGGATAGGAAAATAACATTTGGCACAAAAATCAAATGAAGTATCAACCTGGAAAGCAAAAGCCTGCTTCAATGCTTCAAACATTTGGGTAGTCATACTATAAACCAAAAGACTACATTATTATTCTGGGGAGGGTAGTTGATACATAAATTCATAGCAGAATTTGCAAGTAAAAAAAGTTGTAACACCAATGACCCTATAGTACAAAACAAGAAAATCTACTAAAAATCTATTTAAAATACTTGTTTTATTACATGGAAGCTTCAATGATACCAGGGGGAAAAAAGAGGAAATGGCACACTGCTTCATATTTACAAAAATCTATTTTCATAGTTACAACTATTATGAAAGAAAATATGATGCCCTAAAACCAGACAAGAAAAAGAACATGTTCTTTACTTTACTGAAAGGAATATACCTTTGTCCAGTGGATAAAAGTCTCTGCCTTTAATCCAGCTTAGCTGGTCATTTTGGTCTAGTATGTAAAAACAGAAGTGGCCTAGGTAGATAAGCCAAAAAATGTACACATACCATATAAATGGGCGAAAGAGTTTCTTAAAAGCAGTCATTGAAAAGGAACTACAAAACAGCCTTATGTGACAAGCATCAAGTCAGTATTGCCTTTCAAATCTTCTGGTTTGGTTTTTTTTTTTTCCTTTTTGTAATTAGAGAGAGGAAAGAAAAAGGAAAAAAAAAAGCCAAACCTGGGAAACATCAATAAAAACAGATCTCACAATTGCTTTCCAGAGCAACAGCACCTTGGAGAGCAAGTCACCCTTCCAGTAAACCAGGCAGAAAAAAAAATTATTCTTTAAGCAAGAGCTCAGCTTCATAAATGCATGATTTCCACTGAAACTGAGAGCAATCACTTGCCTAGCAACCACCCTGCCCTTACCTATATCTAGCAAGATTAGAAGGGACATATGAGCAAATTTCAGTATAGTACAGAAACATGAACAAACTTTACAGACACTTAAGCAATCTCAAACCTGGGGTTCTTAAAAAAAAAACAAACAACAACCAAATAAAAAACCCCACACCCAAAAAGTAAACCTGTACATTAAGATATAAATCAGTAACTTAAGAATGGGAACTTGGAAGGAGCTTCCCCAGTGGACAAGTTATTATAGAAGCATAATTTTTGACACAGGAAACTCAGAGCCTGATTATACTGTTTGACCTGACACTGAAATTCCTATATTTCAGAATCATTTTCTGTTGAAGTGCAGCATTTTCTTGGATTGCAGGATTTGCAATCTAAGTATTTGAGATTGCCAGTGTTCAGAGAAAAAGATAATGTAGATTGCACAGGAAAGAACTCTTTAAATAAATACATCTAATATCTTATTCATTTCCCACTACAAATCAAAACACACAGGATTCACTAGCAGAGGAGGAGTGAAAACAAAAGAGTACCAAATATGCAAGGTGTTTTCACTCAAAACAGATAATCATGGAAGAGGAGAAAAGGTAAGAAACTGAAGTACTACTTGGTGATAAGTTCTGAGCTTGAACACACACAGTGCACTCTGCCAGGATGAACTATATAGTGGCAATATTTTGAAGGTATATACTGAACCAATCTCAAAATGTTTGGACGTACCAGAGTATATACACCACTCAGAAAGAATGAGAGGATTTTTTTCTTCAACTTCAAAATACACAAAAGTATTTCAGCCACCAAGACTGATACACCACTGACCTAAACACCTGCCTTATTTCTTTAAATGCCTATATTCCTTCACATTCCTAACGAAAGCTGTGCCCCCACCAGCTGACTGACACCCTGCAAGCTCTTTGTGATACAGATACCCTTTCTGATGGTTTACTTTCAAAGAGTCACTACTATGTGCTTCATTCTGATCAGGATGTGAATTATACTTTAATAACAGAGGGTATCTTTCAAATATTCTTGACAAGAACAGTTACAAAAACCTCTGATGAATGCTACTATTTACTAGCAAGTCACAAGTAAAGGACAACTGCCTTTAAAAAGTTAACATTTGTACAAAGGAAAAAAGACATCATCACCTAACACTGCATTTCTCTTCTACAGTATGAGAAATATGTATGACATCAGTCCAGATTTTTCAAGGCATTAGGACTGGTGCATGCCATGTTCTCAAGTGACTATCTAAAAAATGCAGCTGAAGGGCTGGAAGGACTTTTTAATGCAATACCCTATTACATTACAAATAAGACAAGATGTGAAACAAGACCTTGAGAGGGAAATCTCCTTTTTAGTATTTCTGTTTACATGAACCAGAGTAATGTACAAAATCAAAGCACTGCATTGCAAAGCTGAATTAAGCCCCAGCAACATAAACAGCGAGATATCAAATGAGCAACAAGGTTGCTTTAAGAAATCAAGACACTGCATCCTGAAGCTTACTGATAGTCGAGTTGAGGGGGACGCTGAAGCAGCAGATAAAGTTGATGCATTTGTTGTAAACTTTCCAGCATTCAAGCTTTATTTGTCCGAGTTTGATACTCCCCTCTGTGGGTGGAGAAGCCGAGGGACTGGCTGACGTCACCCAAAGAGTAGCGATAAAGTGCAGTGCCCACAGCTTTGGAATGAGTAAAACTTCTTAGGAGGTATAAAAGGTCGGCTGCCCTGTCTGGCAGGTGCTCTGCTGACAGCAGCCTTCCTCCTACAGCTCAGCTCCTCACACAGACCCAAGGAAAAGAGAACAGTAACAAGGAAAATCCGTCCACAATGCCACAAAATGTTGTTCTCCAAGGACCGTCACCCTGGGGATTCAGGCTCTCAGGAGGAATAGATTTTAACCAACCCTTAATCATAACCAGGGTATGTACTCTTTCAATTTCCTTTCTACTTATTCCATTTAGTAGTTGCTGTAGATTTTTGTCTTTTACTTTTCTGGAGTTCAGAGAGGCAGACAAAGCTGTGAGCTGATAAAAAAGGAGCTGCTAGTTCTGAGGAAAGCCAGCTGAATACTAGGAGTTTTTACAAGTTTTGTGTGACATGTTTCTGTGATTGGTCTACGAGACTTTAACTGCACTTGTACTTTGGTCTCAAAATCAAATTCAAGTGCCTTGGCAGCAGAAAAACTCTGGCATTATTTCCTAGGCTTTCAAAATTACATTTAAACCTACTAAAAGCAAGACCTCACTTTTATGCTTTCCACAACTAGCCTCTCTGATCACTGGGGGAGAAAACTGCTTGGCAGCAGCTCCTCATGCCTGGCAGTTTGTGCTTTGCAGATTAATCTGACTCTTATTTAATTAAACCAAGTTCTGTTTATTGCCAGCAAAGGCAACAATAACTGTTTTTACACATCTAAAAGTTTTCACTTTCATGAATGTTGAAAGAGTGAGTTATTAGAAAGTTATCCAGTCCTGCATATGAAAGAGGGTGGATTATTTGGTGGATTTTGCCATATTTAGAAACCAAAATTTACCTTGCCCTCCCTCCCCCAATAAATGGCAAGAATTTGAGCCTTGATTCTTTTTCGTGGATTTTGAGATATGAGCTACAATATAAGAAACCAGTGACTCGTCAGTGTAGCATACAACACACTGTCAGCTGCCCTGCATCTACAGATGTGGATGTGCTCAAAATAAAGGGTACATATTTTGAGAATTTCTATATTTTCATAATTGTGTTCAATGATCAGCAGACTAGAATTCATTCTCCTTATATTTCTGCTGCTTTTCAGGACCTAATTGCTATGGGTTTTTTGTTTCATTTTTTCTGGTTTTTTTTTAAGCCCTACACTACGACTCACTATATATACACTTTGCCTGGTATTGAGTATATGTCAAAAGCTTTGAAGGATGGATACCACTAGTGATATCTTGCAGTAAATATGCTTCCAAGTAAGAATTAATAGAAAGTTTAAGACCATCTTTTCACATGGTAACTAGTAAAAATTAACTTAGTGATTCATTCCAGATTTATAAAAGCATTAAAACATTATTTCTTTTAAATAAAAAGACATTATTTGACTGAATGAAGTTACATAACTACTCATAGAATATAGCAAAGCCTTTGGAGAAAGAGGAGACAGAAACATTGAATTTAAAAAAAAAAATCTCTGGATGTTTTGGGGCCTTCCTTGCCTTTTATGGGCCTCTAAAAGAAAAATAGTTTCCATTATCTCTAATGAAAAATATTTTAGCAGTGTCTGGTTTGTATTTTCTTTGTGTTTAGATTAAGTGCAATGAAGTTTAAAACTGCAATAACAAAAGATGTTACTATAAATATAACTTTCTAAAGAATAAATTACTTTGCAGTTGACTCATACCTACCAAATGCCTCACAAGACATAAGCCATTGCAGAAATGCTCAAAATCACGTTTCAAGTAGTACAATTAAAAATATATATATATATATATATATAAATACATACATATAGGAAAAAAAGGTTACATTTGCTTAGCTCAGGTTTAAGAATATTAATAGTAAATTTGTTTAAAGTTAGTATTTTTATTGCCACTGCATTTAGAAGAGTCCCTCATTAAGTATTCATGCAATACCCCTTAAGAAATAGAGAGCATTTCAAAAGATTCACCAGTCTTGCCTCTTGAGGTCTAGGTGTTCCTTTTGTGAAAGTTATCATAAACAGCCCATTCACACCAGGTTTAACTGTCCTGACAAGAAAAACTAAATAAATAGAAATTATTTTAAAATATTTTCTGAATAAAATAATGGGACAGGTGCTAAGATTGGTTGGCTATCTCCTTGTGCAACAAGAGACAGCTTTTATCAGGACTTGTCAAGAGAGACAGACGATATAAGAGATCATTATCCACCTGTCTAAAGAACAGATGTCACTTCAAAGATCAAGTGAAAATTGTTCTGTTGTTTTGACTGTTTCAAGAAATGAAAAACTACAGATCATTATCACTGGGAGAGAGGAAGAACAGGAGAGGAGTAAAAATCAACATATTCAGATTCTATTATTGTCAAAAACAATAAATCAACTACAAAGACTGAAAACATTAGAATACTTGGAACTTTGTACAGATGCAAAGAAATTGCATTAATGAAACTGATTACAGGAACAATTGAAACTTGTGCAGTTTGGAGAGAATGGGAAAATATTATCAACTCTAGATTAAAGTTCTATTTTATTTTATAGACCTTTACCAATCACAGTGCAAGTATTCATATTAACTCAATTTTATGTTTAGCCACTCTGTCTGCAGACATTCATAGCTCTCTTCAAAAAACACAGAGCCTGAAATATTTATGATGGTGTAAGGTGATAAGCTTTACAAGTCTATTATCAGATGCAGAGAGATTTTCTTCAGAGTTTCCTTGGAGACATTTGACCCTTATGTGGCTAAACAGTCTGTAACATCTGAATGACCAACACATATTTTTGTATTTATCCAAATCCAAGATACCCAGGATACAGGAGTAACAGGCATACCATGCAGACATGGCCTGAAGAGCAAGGCAAAAATTTCCCAAAGCAAGACTAGAACCTATCTCATGAGGCCAGGGTGAGCAAGCAAAAGCACTACTGTCACAACACAATTCTAAGTGTTCAAAATACACTGATAATGTGTCACTAATAAGTCCTTAAGAAACAGCACCACTTAAATTATTGACGTGCACACAATGTCAATATCATACCCATGACATCTTGCACTGCACAACATGGTCCCTTCCTACTAAATGTAGTCTGCAGGGCAGGTGCCTGCTCTGCAGCCTAGCAGGCCTGGGCATGTAAAGCTCAGAACCCCCATCAAGGTGTTAAAGCCCAAGGGACATCTCAGGAGCTTGGCAATGATCAGTTCAGCCAAGGAATAGGAAATATAGACTCCTGTGCCTTTCCCTCCTTGCTCCTACCAAATGATGGTAACCCCATTCAAACATCTATGCAGTATCACTGCAGCTGCTGACAATTTACAAAACCTGAGAGATTTAGGAGCAACAGGGAGCAGGGCATGTTCTGCTAGCAGCACAGCTGCAGGGGAATGTACTGTGCTAGGCAGACACACTACTTTATAAGGCAGGATCACTATCTCAGGGCTTTGCTGCAGTATGTCACAGGTACAGCAGATGATTTGTTGTGACGTGTAAAACACATAAGCTGCAGGGTAACCTCCACAAGGGTTATACAAGCTAAGTTACTCTTGAGAGGAAACCAAGAATGGTTGGTTTGCCCAGTTAGGTATTAAAGCATCAACAGTCACATTGGAACACGAGGAATTCTGCTGCAGTTTGTCATTGCAGAGATATTCACAACATGCTAAGCCAAATCAGGAACAATCCCATGTTGAAGGAAGAAGAATGATCATACCTGTAACCCCTGTCTTATTACAGTGGTATAAGTGGTCTCAGCGCTGACCATTTACACTTGCAGCTGTTGAAGTTTGAGAAGTAGACGATTTTAGACTTAGACTTTATAACTTCCTCAATTCATATGCAACCAGATTATTCAGGCACCCGAACACTTTGTTAAGCACACAATACACTAGTCCATTCTTTTGAAGGGTGAGGGTGTAAAAGTCTGAAGATGGCCATAAGCACCCCTTTGGAAAATTTGCCTGACTTAATAAAAAGCACATGCATTGCAGTTTGTTGCAGTGATATGAAAAATAAGTTTACATGTGGGAATGCAGAAAAAGAGCTTACAAAACAATCTCTTTGATCATTCAGACTGCCCTAGTGGAGATGGAAAGAAGAGACAATTACTCCCCTTCACTGATTTTTACCATTATTTCAGTAGTAATACAGCACAACTCATAGTAAAAAGAATTTCTATTTGGCTTTTATGTTGACAGTAGTGTCCCCTTCAGAGACAAGTCTGCCAGCTTCACCAAAGCAGAGGTTCAGAACATGCTGGAAGCACACTGGGCAGCTTACTCTCTTCCTTTGCTAGAAAACCATGAAACAGCACAGCTGAATAATGTCTCCACAGCATGTTTTGCAGTCAAGACAACACTTACCTTCACTAGCACAATCCATACTGAGAAAAATTCTCTCCAATAGCTTTTTCATTTAATATACACCACAGATAAAAGAATTGCATTTGGAAATAAGACTATATTGACTTTTTTTTTTTTGCCTTCACACTGGGATTCATTTACTTACAAACAGGGAGCTAGTTACTTTGCATGACCCAACTTGTCCCTTCTGCTCTTTGAGAGCTGAATTTCAGAAGTTTATGTGCTACAGGCATCAATTTCATGTTGCTGTCTAGGTAATCAAGAGTTGCCCAAAATGGCAATACACACGTAAGGGACGGAAATCCCTCTCAGTGACCTAAGACCTCTTGTGTATGTGGTATTTGTAAGTGTTGTGGTGGCAGGAGAAGTCACCTCTTGCAAACAGAGGCCTGTAATTCTGGAACAAGCTTCAGTAACATCTAAGGTCATGGCCTCTCTACAATAGTTATTTTAAAGCAAAATTATGTTGCATTTCCATTAGTTTCACAACCATACCGAAGTTTGTCAGCTAGACAAAAAAAGAAAAAAGCAAGCCTAGAAAGATAAGTTTAGGGCTATTTCTGTGAATGCCACAGATAGTGGTACATGAACATAAGGTATGAATTGCACCACACAAACCACCATGAAGAATCAGGGCCACTGGTACTTAAATGCCATGGGATTTAAAATTAAGCACTTTAAGGAGTTCAGCAACACAATTTAATACCAGTGCATTTCTACCGCTTGGTGTTGTTAAGGGGAAAACATAACTTTTTTTTCAAGCAAATTATATTTACAATGGCAGTGGAGAAATAATATTTAAAGATGAGTTACAGTAATTACAGAAATCAGAGTAGAGACTAATGCAGAAAGGTGAAGATAATTTCTTTTTAATTCAGAGTCATGACGAGTAAATTCATATGGTTTCCTGACAATAGAACTGCAGAGCCTTGGCAAAGTACCTCCCCTGTCCAATAGGAAATAGGGGAATGTGATGAAGTTTATTTTCTCTATCAATTTTTGGGCATGCATGGTGATTAAGCATTACATTTTGGTCTTTTCAGATTACACCTGGAAGCAAGGCTTCAGCCGCCAACCTGTGCCCTGGTGATGTTATTATAGCTATTGATGGTCTAGGCACAGAGAACATGACACACAATGATGCCCAGGAGAGAATCAAAGCAGCTACACATCAGCTTTCTTTGAAAATAGAGAGGTACGTATACACATCTGCCTATTTCTGAAAGAAGATATTACTCAATCAACAGTACAATCATTATATGGTGCAACTATTTAAAATAGTTTGAGGAAGTTTCCAAGATCCTTAAAATTACAAGCAACCAGACCTACCTCTTTAACTCCAGATCAAGCAAAACTCCCCAGAACCCATCTTTGTAGGCACAAAAAGAACAGCTTCCCTCAGGTTATTCACACTGTAATAATGTAATTCTGTAATTCTGCTGACTGCACAAGTCTTCTGTTTACTCTCAGTAAGCAAGCAGTTCTTCGTGTTTTGGGGAAATGATAAAACCCCCACCTAGTGTCGGCTGTTAAGTGACCTCTCTGCTCTAACACTCCCTCAGCCACATGTGCTCATCACTGCCTCCTTCTCCCAACCAAACACAAAGCTGCCACTGCATCATCCCAGTTAGGGAAAACAACATCACATCACACTTTCATAAGGGGTGACAAAGGAATGAGTTTAAAGCCAATCAACCTCTTTGGTCATTACATATTAAGCCTAAAAATTATTCTCAAAGCAGTGTTCTAAATAAAACAGAGAAACACTGTCTTACCTGAACTGCAGTAATCCAGAAATTTTTGTGCTCACTTCTCTCTACTAGAGCCAGGAAGACAAACAACCTGCAGCTTCACATCTCCAGCTGAATTTGCTCAGCCTGTAATCAGAATCACTTGGCACACTCTTTCAGCTGTCTCCAAAACTAAGACAGGGCTGATCCTGAGGCTCTCAAGGAGGCACAGCTCTTTATGGTAGCTGACTTCAATAATTCTTTTGAAATACAAAAGTGTTTCCTTTTTTTTAAGGAGTGTTGTTGAATTACTAGAGCACACATCATAGTTAAAAATTCCTTCTGTTAATTCAATATTCTGCTACAGATTGATATGCCATTTAACAACTATCCTGGGAAGTCAGTTTCAAGATGTGATAAATGTATATATTACAAGCAGCACCAGATTAATATTTAACATTACTACTACCCTACTTTAAAATTAGCTGCCACATTTCACTTTGTCAATAAAAACAGAACTGTAAGTGATATTTTCATGTTTGTTACTTCTGCATACATGAGTGAAAGAATCATCTGTGCAACTTCAATTTCCCCTTGCAAATGCTTTGCATACTTAGACTGCACTTCAACATTGAAAAGCAGGCTTGACATGGAAATTATGGTCTTTTTAAAAAAAGAAATTGATGTTTAGGCTTATTACTAATATATTCAATTATTCATATAAAATATTCTGAGGACCCAACATAAATTCTAGCAACCATTAAAAACTAGCAACTTAAAACTTTGGTTAGCTCAATCAGAAAGGCACTAATCTCCCTTTCCTTTTGCATTTCAAAACTATTAACAAACTATTTCCCATTGTTAATATCATACATATTTTTTTTAAAGTAAATATATTTAATAGATATCAGTTACATATGACGGACATATTTTTATGTCAAATAATTTAAAAAGCATAGAAAAGGCCTGCAGATTTACAAGCTGCATTCTAATTTATGGGGACATACACAACTCTATAGGAATTAAAATTATTTAAATTCTGCCTCACTTTCTTTCTAGGGCAGGAACTAAATTATGGTCCCCACAAGTTGCAGAAGATGGCAAAGCACATCCCTTCAAGATAAATTTGGAAGCTGAACCTCAGGTATGAACTCTGAAAAGTTACCCAAACATTTTCATTTGCCTTTTTAAACTCAAAGAAATCTCTCTTGTGGTCATTAAAATTCTAGAACTTCTAAAACCAGAACTTCATCCATAACTGGCCAGCTTAAGCTCATATGAACCACCATGATTATGACATCCAGGAACACCATTTTATCTGACTCAATGTTTTTGATTTTTCAGCTGTAACCAAAACAAAACATTAAAAAGCTACAACAAATTCTCATTTTCCTTTAAGAGTCTACGTATCACCATAGCTTTATTACAGAAATAAAAGATGTCCTCTTATTCTGATACAGTTCAAGTTGCTTTAACTCTTTTAGAAATTCTTCGTCATTTGAGGAAGTTCTTCATTCAGAATAAATATCAAGTACCCAAGTGATGAACTCATCAGATCACATACTTCATTTTGATGTAGTCAGTTCAACAGAGAGATCTTTAAATCCTGGATCTCTTTACCTCCACACATTTTTATACTATGCCACAGAATATTTACACAAGATCCATGTACAAGTCAATAAGCAAATCACTCACCACTTCTGACTAGGAAAGTCTTGATCATTGTATATAACTAAAGCAAACCCAATCAATTGAAAGCCATCTCTCCTTTCAAACTCAAAAAAAGAAAAGCTACTATCAGTCAAAGCCTTCATATTGCTAATAGGAAATTAGCTAGCCACTGCTTAAAACTCATCCTTTATTTCTTTGTCGTTTCTCTTTAACCTACATAAACATTTGCTGTTATCTCAAGAGCAGGGAGGGAAGAATATTATGCTGATCCTGGAAGGCCAGGTTCAAAGCAAATATGTCAAAGTATTTATTCTGTGATATCCTAGGAGAAAAAAAAATGTAAGTCTAGATTCCATTTCAATAAACCCGTGCAATAAATACTTCCACCAATTCTGTTTTCACGGAGATGCTCCCAAACAGGAATACAGCATTTCAGTGTTACATTTCTCTCTCTTCTTTCTGATCTAAAACTTTAAGTGATACAGCAAACTCCATCAGAAATAATATAGCCTCTTCAGCTGCAGAAATACTATAGCAAAGAAACAAAACTCTTTTAAATGCATATTCTTGTGGAAGAGCCAGGATACACATTAGATGACTAGCAATGGAACAAATTCACTAAAAAAGCTATAGAGAAAACCATGCAGGCATGCATGACACAAGAGCAATCCCTCTGCATGAAAGCTGCATTCCTAAAAAGGACAGTTCCTTAAAAATAGATCACAAGATTTCACTAAGTGCTATTTGGCAGACTATTGAATAGCAGCCTCCATTGGCAATCAGAAAAACAGTTTCTCCTACATTAAACAGCCAGCATTTTCATTTAGTATATCTCCTTTTCATTCCTAGGAAGTTCAGGAGTACTGAGTATATTTCATAAACAGTAGGCAACCAAAAAGTAGCAATGCTTGCAAGCAAATATACTAAACCATTCCTGGAATGTTTTACATTTTAGATTAAATTCTTCCATCTGAGTGTCCACCACTACCTGTGGAATAAAAAATACATATAGGCTATTTTTCTACAATTGCTGGAATTTAATATGAAATTTTACAGCATATTTAGTCACATCACGAGACACAGCAGTATAGAAAACAGTAAAAGTTTCTTGAATCTCAGATGACAAATTTTTGCACAACTACAACCTGTGCTGTCCAAGTCTTATAAGAGTTTGCTGAATTCTAAAAATAAATACAGGCACTGAAGCCAAGATGAATGGAGAGAAATGCAAAAGCAGTAATGTATTACCTCAAAAATAGAAATCTTTTATCCAAAAGTGTTGCATACATTTACTGGTGTGCAGAAATGGAAAACCACTGACTTCTATATATATGATGCCTAAAATTACTCGAGAGGTCATAGATCTTATAAATGTATCCATTTTTTCAATCTCATCAAATAGGCATTTTAAAATTTACTAAGAACATTAAGAGAAGTCAGTTATTTAAAATACATTATGAGCTAACTAAATAACAATAACAAATGATGACTTACACAATCTTCTTAATAAGTATCTAATTCAAGTTTTTAAGCTAATAAAAGATACTTACAAATGAATGGAAACCCTATTTTAAATTGTTCAGCAATGTGGCCAAATATTTGGCCACAGAATGCTTACTTTAGCTTCAATGAATGAAAATTATTCTACAGATTCATGGAGATGGCTGTGTGAAACCTGATAAACAATTAAATACTGTGCCCACACACAGTATGGAACAAGGAACCTTCACACTGTATCAAGCTTCTGAATTAGCCTGAGAATATCCCAAAAAACATCTGGAGACTGATACAGGCAATTGTCAGAGCACAGTAAAATTTCTCACTATTTTTAATCTGGGAAGAGGAAACTGAGGCAACAATTCTAATTCACAGCACTGAGTGGCTGACTGAGAGTCACTCTTGAAAGCTACACATTCCCACATAAAAAAAAACAGCCACTCTGATTTGCATAGACTGGAGCAACCTATAGGGTGATGGATAAATAATAAGAAATAGTAGAATTACTACTACAATCACATTGTATTCTGAATAAAGGCAATTTAGAACATAAGGTTCTCAACAAACATAAGTAGAAAGAGAAAACAAAACCATTACATGGCAAATTTTATCGTAAAATTATTTTTAAAATGCTTTCTGCTGTATTGTCAATGTAAAAGAATGATGACTCGTAAATGTTTTTTGTTATGATCCCTTTAACCTCATTGAAAATAATTTTGTATTCATTGCCACAATTTCTTGAATTGTTTTTATTTGAACTTTTCTTTCTTACTTCTACCTTTGCTTTTGAACTCTGAACGTTCAGTCAGACTAGACTTTTGGCCATGAAGGAGATTATGCATTTCTGGCAGATATATTATGCATGTTGATAAGTATAAAATCTAAGAAAAACACAACCCCTTGTTCTAAGAAGTTATTAGTCTATTACCATTTATAATCAACTTTTGAAACAATACAATTGTGCTGGGCTAGTTTTGAGGACCTACCTCTCTTTATAACAGCATTCAAAGATAAAGGTCTTAGTCACATGATACCTCCAAAATACACATTTGTGTTTTGTCACAGCAATTACCCCAAGGAATGCCATCATATAAGCTGTGACAGATGCATTTCTACAGGCTTTTGGTGCTACATTATTTCTATTCCTGACACCTGTATCAACGCAAAAACACAGCTAGCCCTGCAAAAAAATCAGTCAGTTGGGAAAAGTAATTAGTAAATTAAGTACTGTATATCTCCAATATTCCTATTTTGAAATTTCAACAACTTCCAGTTCTCATTTAGCTTTTGAACCAAAAGAGGACTTTTCACAGATTCAATTATATCAAATAAACACAAGAGCTGGACTATTTTTGCTGCTGTATGTTCTGTCACTGACATTTTATATTAATAGATGCGTTATAAAGAAAGCAGAATTTAATTCTCACTAACTGCAAGTTGTTTCACAACTGTTACATTGTAAACATGCTGTTATGGTGCCACATCTTCTGTTCATTTCTCCATAAGAAATGAAATATGGGGATGAAATTACAATGTTCACAGTTGATTTTGTTTGTTTTGTATCATACATGGATTTGAATAAATTTTAAATACTTTGACATTAATATCTTTCATTAAGTAGCCGTGATCCTAAACAATTAGATTATTTCCATTTACTAATACATTTTGTTAACTGCAACTCTGTTCTGTCAGACAGAAAGAAGGAATTGGAAGTAAAAGCTTTGTGCTCATTTATCTGATTACTGCTTTCAGTAGCCTCTTAAAGTGCAATGCTGCTCAACATTTTCATTTAATAAAACTGCTTTTTACTGTTTGCATTTTCTGGTTGCATATTCTATATATCCATGACTTTTCTTTAGTCTGATCCTAAACTGTTGTATAACAACTGTACTCAGTACCAAACCCAAACTGAAGAACTGGAAAAACTTTCTATGAAAATTGAAGTATTAATGACCTCTGCTATCTTAACATTGCAAGTTCAAGTTTCTAAGGAAAAGACCAATTCAGGTTGCAGAAACTTCTTTGTTAGAAACAAAAGCTTTTTATTCCATATGAGTGGAAGTTCAAATACTCTCACAGCACTGTTTCCAACGAGTGCCACATGCCATCAGGACAAGGTGATGGACTGCAGCAGTTCAGGTCCTTCACTCACTATGGAAAAAGGGAAAAAAACCCTTGGCAGATGAAACCATTAGTTTTTTTCGAAGTCCTTATTTCAGAGGCTTAGGAGTGGACTTGAGCTGGAAGGGCCTCAAAGCATACTGTAATAAAATATGCACAACACAAATAAGTGAATTTTCATGCAGTCAAATGTCTTTATCATTCCTGGCCAACCACTACAGAAGGGCATATTAAGATATCTGATAAACCATCAGAGATTTTATTTCCAGACATTATCCTTTCAAATTCCACAAACTGAAGAAATTATCCTGGTAAATGACCAAAAACATATGGCAGAATATGGGCACACAGGCAGAATGATTTCAAATTTACCCATTTCTGGGTTTTACTTATTTATGATGATTTCACATTAAATTATAGAGCAGTGAAATTTTTGATACACAGTTATGCTTTAAAAATTAAATACATTCAGAAGAATGTCCTCAATCTGATGTGTGTTCAAGATTTTATTTCAGTTAAAATAAGCATTAAAAATTACGTGTTTTCTAGGTAAGACACTTGCAATAAAATCATACTTTTGGAAGTCCCTCTATCACTATGTGATGAAAATGAAGAAGCTAGAGATTAGCACTAAAGCAAAGAAATTAAAATAAGCATACATGAAATGTTTTAAAAGAATAATGTAAATCTGGTGACCAATATGCAAAGTCACCATAATATTAATCTCTCCCATTTCTTCTAAGCTTTCTGCTTTCCTGGAGGTGACAAATTAATGTGTATGGCTCAAGTAATACATACAAAATTCATGAGAAAATATAATATGCTTGCACAGAGTTGCAAAAGTAAAAATGCAGTTATTAACAATACTGGTGTTGTCAGATTTACTCATTGCTAGCTTTGGTGTGCATTGTAGCTCTGTGTGTTTTGTCTGCCTATCATGTACAGGAATTCAAGCCCATTGGTACAGCTCACAACAGAAGGGCCCAGCCTTTTGTTGCAGCAGCAAATATTGATGACAAAAGACAGGTAGTGAGCTCCTCCTATAACTCTCCAATTGGGCTCTATTCATCTGGCAATATTCAAGACGCGCTTCATGGACAACTGAGGGGTCTCATTCCTAACTCAGCGCTAAAGTGAGTATTGCTATTTACTTATGGTACCTCGTCATTTCTGGTATATCATTATCTGTTCTGGTTTCAATTTAAAAGTCCAGCTCTTGCTGTTTTTTTCTGAGACTCAGGAGATTATTCATTATCCAAAAAAAAGTGTGATCAAAGAAAAATTTTTTTCCAACACCAAGAACTATCCATTCAGCTTTCTTGCAGGTAGCTACAATTTGCCCTCTGCTTTGGGCTGCAACACTACCCTCCAGCCTTCTCTCCTGTAACTGCACTTCACTCTGCATGTTTCTGAACACTACAGTGATTGTATTTTGAGCACCAGGAATGAACAAACTAAGCATGGTTACTTCATGGTTAAAATTTGTAAACATTGTTACCTACGTTTAAACTAGAAAGCACTATGACTGAATGAGGATTTGTAGGCGAAAGAAAGCTATTTTATCTCTTTTTGCTTTACAGGATATCAACTACTTTGAGCACAAGCATAATATTCGGCCCAAACCCTTCATAATCTCAGGCCGAAGCAGGTTATAAACTTTGAGTGCTGTGCTGGATTTGATGCATGGTGTTATTTTTTTAATGGATGGATACTCACCATTGACATTAACTAAGCATTCTGATGCATTTGAAATTTACTTATAGTATTAGACAGTCTAATGCTGAAATTAAAAGCAAACAAACAAAAATAATTAAATGGTTGTTTTTCAGAACTCAGGCTTGAAATTCAAATTTCTCTTTCCAAAGCAAAGTAGATCTACACTCCCATCTCAATTATACTGCTCAGAGTCTGAAGTAACTGCAGTCATGATTCAGTTTACAGCGTAGCACCAGATATTGTACACTTACAAATATTTGGCACTTTATCTTCTTCTGACCAAACACAGTGTAATTTTTTAACATGCTAAATAAAACATAGCTACATAGTACATATATATTGCATATTACATATAAATAAAAGATAGCCTACATATAAAAAAAAAGATAGTTAAAGATGGAAAGTTATAAGCTAGGCCCTTCAGAGATTTCTAATTTGCATTTCAGCACACCTCTTTCCAGAGGACAACCTACTGCTGAGCTAAAGTAGTAAAACTGATGCCACAGATTTGTAAAGTTCCAAAGCAGAAACTCTTATATAGTTAGATCCATTATTTGAGTGTAATAAACCTCTGTCTCAACTGGTGATGAAATTCCTCACTACTGTTTTCATTATTACAGAGGGGACAAAACCAATGCAAGCTCTGTGGCTAAAACCACATGGAAGCCCAAAAGGGCCTGAGGGATGAAACATATTGTGATGTGATCCTTTTTCCTTTCTAGCAGTAGCAGTATGTGGGACCACTAGGTTCCACACAAAGCTGGTTTTGGGACCACTAGGTACCATTTTACAAGTGCCTAGATTTATGAAGAACCAAATGAGTATCAAAAGCCTAATCTCACAATACAGAAATGAAAATGATGTCATATTTTCAATGACAATGTTGAAGTAAATGGCCTTTTACCAGAATATAAAATGAAGAAGATAAACTGCAAAAACTACCCCAACTGCAATGCAATAAATTTAAGAACTTCAGTTGGGCAAGGTCTGTCTGGAATTCTAGCACTGGGAAGATCTGCACTTGCAAACAGCAGAATCTTTGACAGAGGGTGTTACATCTACAAAACCTTGGTTGCCACAGTTTTTCTACTAATTTTCATCAGTTGGACTTAATCCACTGCTAAACACAGCAAAAAATAAACCACCTCAACTCTAAATATCCCTTTAGAACAGACAGCAGAGGCTAAATAGGACTCTGACTAAAAGAAGACATGACTGTGGACTGTGGGCTTGAGCTAAAGGATTGGACATTGGACAGAATTTGGGACTTCACTCTGGTGAAACTAACTGGAAATTGTCTTTAATATATAACTATATGCTATTTATTTTTTACCTATGATTTATTCTGTTTTAATATTACTTTGGCTTCATGTAGTGAGAGTGACAGTTGTTCTTTTTCTAGTCTTTCCCTGCTACATTCCATTTACTAACACTATTAGCAGGGACAGAACTTATTCTACTGCAGGATCTAATGGGGTGGTATTGTTTCTTCTAAAAGAAAATACTGCAAATATGTATGTTGCCCTGTGTGAATTTTTTGGCTGGCTCATGCTTGGTGATGATGCACAACTATATTTGCATTAAGGCTTGCCTACTATTTCAGGAATGCTTTTGTTTGACATATCTTTGATGAAAAAATATGTATTTCCCTTTAAAACTTTGAGAAAGTGGTCCTACATAAATTCTGCTTTGAATCAAAGGGAGAATTTTGGGTTTTCTACTCCACCCGAGAGTAGCTACTGGGCAGAGTTCTGTACTATCAAACTGGGAAACAGAGCATTGTCCCAGGTTACACAGCTTGGAAAGAACCACCCACAATCCTGATATCAGGGTGGAGGACAGAGATGAAGCATTTATTATCCCACAGCTCAGAATATCACATAAATGGTAACCAATGACTATAGAAAGAATTGTTTATGTGCTGTTACACAGCAACAGCAAAGAAATACCCCTTAACAAAGAAATCTTCTGAGGTACCATGCAGACAAGATTGAAGTATTCAAAATAGTGATACTGAAAAAGACTTCAGGTCTAATATTCACATTCTTTTGCTAATCTTTTTCCAGGTATGTTGAATTGGTGTACAGTTACTTCCGTCATGTCAAGCAACACTACTATTTTTTTTAAAATGTACCTCTTATTTTTTATATATAAATTATATGTAACATCTACTTCAAAAGCCATAAGATTAATGCTCTGAATTAACCCATTGCTCTTGTGGAGGACCACTTTACATTCTACTGGAAACAATGTAATTTAGAAAAGCAAAAGTAAGCCTGGATGTATTATTAACTTTTCTTCTCTGCAATGATCAACAAATACTTTTTTTAAAAAAAATTGTTAAACTAGTTTTAAAATATTCCTAAATATCTTACTCTAGAATTTAAGTAAATCTAGGAAATGTCACATTCATTATATTACACTACTTCATAGTAGTTCTTTGGCAGTGTAGTGAGATAATTGTGAGATACAGAACTGGAATGATGTGTGTAGGATTCTTCCAGTGCTGCAGGTGTTTATTCTGTCTCTGACATGAACAATTTACATAAAGTTTGCCTCCTACCCTTTTTATAGATTATAAGAATCACTCACTTAGAACAGAGAATTTTAGGAAGGCTTCATTATTCCCCAATAAAAACTAGCATTAAAAATATAAAGTAATGTTATATACTAAATTATTTCATCTATCAAAGAATTTTTACTATCTTTAAAGAAAATGCATGCCAGAATTTTAAGGACTGCTTTATAACTGGCCTTGATACTTTTTGTAGTAAAACTATCATCAATAACCACACGTACTTTTGCTTTTCTCTACTTTCTGTACTTTTGCTTTTTGGAGCTCGTTCCATTTATGCTTTTCAGCACTGTTAACATCACCGTACCCCTGTCCTTTTGTCTTCACTCCCTGTAACCGCACGCACACTGCACCCTTTCCTGCCCTGTGGCCACGAACACAGCGGATGCAGCACTCCCTCGGGGCTGGACTGTGGCAGTGGGCGCAGCACGCCCTCCTCCATCAGCACGGTCAGCTCCATCTGCCCCACGGAGCTGAAGGCGGTGTCCAAGATGGCCCCCAATGTGCCCCTGGAAATGGAGCTTCCCGGTGTCAAGATTGTACACGCTCAGTTTAACACGCCTATGCAGTTGTACTCAGATGACAATATCATGGAAACACTGCAAGGCCAAGTTTCTACAGCTCTGGGGGAAACACCTGTCATAAGGTAATTAGAGCAGCATCTATAATATTTATGAATACACTAATTTAAAATATACCAAAAAAATAGTATCACACTGTTCCTACAAAAAAGGGGAAAATGGTTAGAGAGAAACCAAGTAATTTAAAACCATTCAATATTCACTAAAATATTAGTCCTTCCTGAGTTTTAACCCAAAGTATTAGAGGAGCCCTTCAGAATGTACAAACAAATATTTCGTAAGTAATAATCTTAGAATTGCAGCTAATCAATAAAAACTATGATACCACCAGGACTATTGCCTAACTGACCACTCCAAAATTTAAAACTTTTTAATCAACTGTTATATTTATCTAATAATGATTTAATAATTTCATATTATTAATAATTCATAAAATAATAATAAATAAAATTTATATCTACTGTTGAAATTCAGGTTATGGAGATTAGGAAATATTATAGATGGTTATAACTCCCTAGACAGCTCATTCAGTACAACTAGATCTCGTACAAAAAGAGACAGAATTTACTGTAAGCCTACAAATCCATGTCTGACTTATGAATTTATTCAATGCACAATTAAAGTCAGGTAGGAGCCTTACGTATATGCATAACAATTATGATTGTACAATAAAAAGTTTTAAGGCACTATTCATTTTTTAGGAGACAATTCAGCACTTAGGTTGCTTTATCTTCACCTCTGCATAATAGTAACCTATTTTCCTGTTTTGCAACAGTACTTAAGTTAATAATTCATAATATGTATGGCATAAAATAAAGCTAAGTACTAATATTTTAAATAAGAATAATCACTGGCACCAATGAGCCTTCTTCAGCACCTTGCTGAATCTGGCTGCTGCTAACAAAAAATCCTTATCTATATAAAAGTATTTAGCTTCATCCTATTTAATGAAAACTTTAGTTAATGAAGTCTTTTCAGAGTGAAGTTACTCTATTGCTCAAATATTTATGCTCAACCAGAACTATTAGAGAACAATAAAAGAAAAATTTGCTGCTTCATAATTGTGAAATAATGGATTAAGCCCAAAGTAACCAGATTTCACACTGCCTGTGACATCGCCTACTCTCTCTATGCAGGTTTGAAATGTCTCTTGCTGTGGGATGGCTTTCACTATGAATGCATTAAGAAATGTAAAATGACACATTTGTGTCTGGGTTTGTTGCCTTCTGTATGTAATTGTATTATCACTTGCTTTATATTTATAAATATTTTAGTAAAGAAGAGAGAATTCAGGGGTTTAATTAAACATTGCTAAGAATTGTAAAAACTACACTGCTTCTATTCATTAAAAGCTTCTGACAGAAGAAACAGATAGTTTTTTCATCAGCTTAAAGATGGCTCAAAGAAATCTACTGATTGATGATGATCAAAAAATTCACTTAAGCAACCGGGGTCACTGTCCAACTGCTGCTGCTCTTCCTGGCAGCTTGGCTTCCATTTGGCAGCTTGGATGCTACCTGGAGAAACAAACCAAACCATTTAAAGAAAAACCCAGTCTAATTCTTTGTGGACAGTAGTAAGCCACTTGCAACAGGAAATTTAAGCTGGACATTTGTGTGTGTAGCTGTAAGATAACAGACTTCATCAAAGTAAATTTGGATGCTTCTGATTACCCCCAGTAAGTGTATGAAATTTACAAATGCTACATAGTCAGTGCAACTCCTGTCAGTGCATATAGCCCTCTACTCTTCCTCTCGACTACTTAGGATGCCATTTATCATGAACAATTTGAAATATTCAGCCAAGTTTAAAATGCCACAAAATATTCTCAGTAAAATCTTTGGCGTCACAGGTCATTTGAGATTCAACCATCAACTCCTGTTTGGACAATAAATTGCTTTATATTTTTATTATAACACTGCCATTGCAAAAGAAATCCTTGTCTTATTTTTTATTAAATTAAGAAATAGAGCATCCATTTTTCAGTATTCACCTTACAGTGTTTCCTACTTTGCAGTACTTATTTCACTCCTTTTTGTAATCTCTGTATGTTTAATAAATAACAATTTTCTTCGTCAAATCCAAATAATCACCATATTACCTAGTAATTGAGCTAACTTAGAAGTCATGTTCTCCCAAAAGATTTGACTGGTTAGGTTTTGGCTGAGTTTATGTAAAGGCATGAGCTGTGATTTTAACAACATTCTTGAGAGCAACTGCTGCAAAAAGGGAACTTGTGGGTACCATAGCAGAGAGCACCTGGTAATACAGCAGACGATTACTGGAATGAAACTACTTTGAGATTAAATGGCTTTTTGTCAAAGGCCAGTAGAGCCAAAACAGTAATTATGAAAATATGTAAATGAGTTTCTAGATTTATTTTTGTAACAGTTGCACTGATTTAATTATTTTCATTACTTTTTAGATCAAAAAGAGGCCATATAAAGCAATGCTACCTGGGAAGAAAGTTTCTCAATAGTCATAGGAACATGTCTTTGTTTGTTTCTTGAATCATATTCTATGCCTGAAAGAGACATTGCTTTAGAATTTTGTTTGATAAACTGTTTTTATCTGCTCTTCCTTCTTTAACACAGTGACCCATGTCCCAACTCAGTGTGTCAGTCTGACGTGTACAAGATGCTGCACGCCAACCAGGAGGAGCCCAGTCAGCCGCGCCAGTCTGGCTCCTTTAAGGTGCTCCAGAATTTAGTCTCCGAGGAAGGTGGTTAATGACAACATATTCTACCTGTTCAAATACTTTCAAAATGTTTGTGGGAGGGGGGAATCCATGAAGAAAATAAGAAAGATTAGAGATACAAGAATTCCTGAAAGCCCAAATAATTCCCGACCTTATAGCTACCACAACACTCTCCTGCCATTTCCCCTCCTTGCCACAGCAAGCAGTCTCCTCTGTGAATGCAATGCAGGTGCTGATCACATTTTCCAGAATCTCCTCTCAGATTTTAAGATCTTTAATATCCAAAGTTGACTTGAACTGAACAATAAAGTTATTTCTGTGAGAATTTTTGGGACAAGATGCTTATACTCATGACACCAAGAAAGAAAACACTCTCTTCCACATCCAGGAAAAGAGGAATTTAAACTAACTCCTGAAATCCCCTTATATCTTACTTCCTCTTCATTCTAAATCAAAACTGAAGAAGACAATATAATTTATAGTCATATTTCCTTCAAATTAAGAAGTTTTGAAAATAAAGTTATTGAAGGTGGCAAGTTTATTATATTTACAGTAAGCATAAAGAGCAAAATAGAACCAAAATTAACCGAAAAGGCAATATTTTAAATTTTAATGTTTATATATCAATATTTACTGGAGAAGGAATAAAGTCATCCAATTGTCTACATATATATCATTGTGGGATGTTACTTAGCATGTTCTTGTATTTTGCTATTATTTTGTATTCATATCATGTTAGTAATCTTTCCAAATTGTTGTACGGTTAGTTACATAAATAAGAAGCTTTCTGACAATAGGTCTGGATCATGTCATGTTTCTGTGTTGAAGTCCAATCCTCCTCCCTCTCTGCTGCATCCAAGACCTACTCTCAGAGAATTAGGTGATGTCCATGAGGAAGAAAGCACTGCATATGCAAACTCTCTTGGACTTGCTTTTGGCTACAGCTTACAAAATATTTCTCCTGATTCCAAAGAGGTGAAATCTGGCCTACTAAACTTTTCTAGTGGGACTGCATTGTTTGTTCATGTAAGTGAAAGCCTGTAAAAACATCCAGAAGAGTACATACAATACAGAAAGTACAGAAAAGTGCAGAAAAGTACTTAACTGCATCAGATGCTTTTATATTATCCTGTACATAACAGGATTGTTTTGTTTCTCAGATGGGCGCCCTGTGGGAACAAGAAGTGTGAAAGCACCTGTAACAAAGATACCTACTGCCATGCCTGGTGTCCAGAAAGTGCCACAGTGTGACAAATGTGGGAGTGGCATTCTGTAAGTTGTTTCTTTTTCGTTTTAGAAATGCCCAGCTCAAGCACGTCATCCTCATCCACCACGGGAAACTACAGAAGTGTGTTCCCATAATGCTGCTAGAGAATAGAGATATAAAAATATATTGTTCCAAATTTCAAATTATAACCTGTACCTTCAACAATTTTAATACAGATTATGTAAGTTTTGACTAAGTACCACTGAGGTTTTAATTGAGATTTCTCAGGACCTTTCGCAAGTCAACTATAAACAATTACACAATGAAAGCAGCAGCTACCCATGCTGGGCTGTGTCAGGCTGTGAATTCCCAAAAATTTCTTTTTAATGCAAAGCATCCTTTTTCCAACCCAGTGGGAGTTTTCAGAAAGCTCTGTAGTCCTGTTTTAAAACTATCAGATTTCTACCTGACTGACATCACTAACTTCAGCAAACAACACAGACAGTGATGAACTGAGAAAACACACATATGAAGAAAAAGAAATGTGGTTTTGAAAGTCATTTTGTCATCCTTTTGATAGGTTAGGCTGTGCTTTCTGTCTTGTAACCAAACCAACATATTTCTTCAAACTGTTCATTTTCCAGTGCTCGTGAACTATGTGATCAACTCTACAGCATTTTATGTCACCTACTCAAACCTGGCATCCAACCTTAAATTATATAGTAGTTTCTAAAACCACAAGATGAAAAACTGTAAAGCCTTAAAATAAATACCTGGAACATACCTTGTATCATAGAATCAGAATGGTTTGGGTTGGCAGGGACATTAAAGATCCTCTAGTTCCAACCTCCCTGCCATGGGCAGAGACAACTTCTAATAGTCCGGGTTGCTGCAGTTTCTTTCCTCATTTTGAATTCATATTAATTGATTGGGGTTTTTCTTTTCCTTGTTTCCAAATAGAGGGACAGTGGTGAAGGCACGTGATAAATACCGGCACCCGGAGTGCTTTGTGTGCTCTGACTGCGATCTGAACCTGAAACAAAAAGGCTACTTCTTTGTGGAGGGCCAGCTCTACTGCGAAGCTCACGCCCGCGCCCGCATGAGGCCACCAGAGGGATACGAAACAGTCACGGTTTACCCCAAATGCTAGTCCTAGGGTAACACACAAATGTATGCATGCACACACAAAGCCTCTACCAGCTTAGAACTGCAGTACGAGTGTCAGGACTTCTGCCTAAGCCCAAAGTAGCAGCTTTTAAACCTTTCCCTGTGGGACTCTGAGAGAGGCAGAAGTCCTTGTTAGCCAGCAATAGATTATTATACCAGCAAAATTCTGCTAAAATATTGGTTTTGAAACTGTCAATATAACTCAAGGAAGTGTAAACTAAAAAAGCTCTCCAGAACACAAAAAGAGAATCAGCTGAGGTATTACATGAATGCTACAGCATCATGTACACACATATATATATTATATACATAAGTGCTGTAAGCAAGACATTACTTTTAACTTAAATTAGGTATTTGTGCAAACACCAACGCCATCAAAGTCTTACAGGCTGGGCCGCTATAAATGTAGAAACTTGACAGATTAGAAAAGCAGCAATTGTACATGTTTAGTACAAAACAAGCAGTTGTTCATGTCTGCTATTATTCAACTATCATTAATGTATGCCCCAAACATGTTTTGCTTACTTTGCTCTGAATTTGGGGTTATAGTGCCTTAATTTTCTGATGCAGCAACTGTGATTAAAAATAAATGTCAAGTCACACAATAAATGGGTAGTATAATAAAGACTGGTTAGTATGAAGCAAAGCAAAAGTTCTACGTTGTCTTAATGATTTTGAAATTATATCAACTTTCACATCACTTTGCAGAAAATTGTTCTAAGGCGTGCACACACATAAATTGTTTTTTGGAAAAAGAACTTCACACTCTAATAGGAATTGTGAATTCATTGTGAATTGAGAATGAAAACAAATTTTAAAACTTTTCTGCAGAAAATGATAGTGGATGTTTGTATCTCCATATTTCAATTTCCATACTAGAAACAATGGGGAAATATCATCACAATATCTTTATTGCTGGTAAATTAAAGCTTGGACAACTTTAAAATCAAATGCTAATTAAAATATGCAAAGGCAATATGCAAAAGCCTAGTGAAGTCTTAAGGAATAAAAAACCAAAAAGCTGAAGGAATATGGGTTTGTAATCAATTTCTGAAACTTGTCAAGGACTACATTGTTTTCTGGTAGGTGCCAGCCACATAAACACACGTAATGGGAAAACCATACTTAGCACATTTAGAAAACATCAAACCAAGTCATAAATTCTTTATTGGGGTATTTTGAACCTGCTCTAAAGTAGAAAAATCTACAAAATTTTATATCAAGTCCACAAGACTAGCAAAAAATTAACAACCCAGAGACAAACAATCTTATGTAATTTACCCATTCTATAATGTAAGCCTACAATACAAGACGAATGTGGAATCAAAATAAATTATACATACTTTAAATTTATTTTAAAAATTCACAGGTCCCAAAGATTTAAATACAATGTCCACATATTCAAAGACTTTTCAAAATGTCTTAAAGTAATTTTTCAGAACTCAAAAGTTTTTAAATGTGTGTGTCACTGCATTTATTACTTACATTTCCATATCAAAAGCAGAGATGTAAAAAAAAAAAGTGTTGCACCCTTTTCAAGGTTACTTCCTGAATTATTTTTGGGCACAAAATATAATTCTGCTCCTCAGGTATCATGGAGGAAATGTGTAGTATTAATATTTTTTCATTGATAAAGCTCATAAATCTGAAAATCCTTTTGAAAATAAAAGTGTGCATAATGTCTATTTTTACAAATTTAAAATGTCATTCATTATTTCAAATGTTTGTTTAATTTTTATGTTTTTGTGGAGTAACTAAAAGTAAAAATAAATCTACTGCATATGATACATATTCTGTGTTTCTTTTCATCTGGTATGGAAAATGAGGAAGAGTGAGTGTCAAGTGACCTGACAACAACAGAGGTTTGGATTTCAGTTGGAGAGAGCAGTGTGCTTTGGACTGATCAGATCCCAGGCAAGAATGAAAGACAATTTTTATATTAGGCATTGGAGTACACATCCAGGGCCTTCTAAAACAGAATGAGATCACGTGCTTTCCAAACTAAAGACTCAAAACTCCTCTCTTTAACACACCAAACACACCAATTGTAAATGTGAGGAAACTCACGGAAATACAGACACAAGAAGTCATAGAACACGTACGGATGCTGAAATTCTGGGGTAAGTTCAGTGGTATTGCATCACCATGTAGTGCTGTTTTGGGAGGTTTGAAGTTGGATGTGGCTTTCATAGAATCAGAAGGTAAGCCTATCTAATTGCAAGTACTGACCTAGGTGAAAACCCATACAACACTATAACATCAAGTCAACCTTTATTTCAGTTAATGAAGATTCTGAAATCTCTGATCCTGACAGAGGAGAAAAATAGGAAATCTCACCCCAGTCACTTCAGTCAGGGAGAACTGAATATAGTTTTAAATGTGAGAGGAAGATACACCAATTCTCTCTATTGCATCCTCAAGGTCAAATTCTTTATCTCAGTAGGGTGTGATTGGTTCCTGGCACACAAGGTGGCCACCTAAAGGTCTACCCACTTTATCTTCTGGCCTCAGAACAGTGTAGCCAGTCAATCCAGATTGTAGCTTAATGCCACTGTACCTCTCAGCTGTGCCTGGACTCTTACATATATTACAAGCCAAAGGCAGGCATGGCATTTATTTTCAGCTGGAGAAAAAGGTAGGAAATGTGACCTCACATGCTTTTCATCTCAACTATTCAGATGTTGATCAACAAATGTGAAAAGCTTTCCCTAGCTATGCTATTGCTACATAAACATCAGGGCTGTTCTGGGAGATTTTAAAAACTTATAAGAAACTGCAGTATTCCAAATGAGGAAGCCAAGAATTACTTCTGAAAATGCATAAGTTAATTTATATGTTACTTTTGAATCAATTCTTCCAAGACAGATGCGTTTGCTCTTTGAAGTAATGCAGTTTTGCCAAAAAATCTGAAATCTTAGAAAGCACTCTAAAGTAGCTAAAAGAGACTGTTTGTTTAATCAACTAAATTGCTTCCTTCATTTTTTCAACTACCTTTCATCACCTAAAAAATTAGACTTACACTTCTGTTCAGATCAGAAGTGGGCTATTGAATGCAAACCCCCCACTGTTCCCACTGACTGCATTTTGGTTCACCTCACACAACCTCAGAGTGCACGAAGTGGTTTCCTTCAGGATGAAACTCAACCACAAGTTGTGATCTGGGAGCCCTGCTAATGCACACCAACCACTAAAGGGAACTCAGTCCATAGAATCAAACTAGAGCTGAATAGACCATGCCTGACACATGTGTTAAGGCAGATGCCTCAATACCAATTTATCTGCTCCTACTGCATCTCACTGCCTTTTAAAACACACCTAGCTTCAAGAATTGCTTGCAAGTTTCATAGAGAAAAGGGTTCTTAACAGAAATTAAATCACTGCTTATCCAGTCTCAGAAATTGGACCTGATTTCAGATGTATCAAAGCTCAGACCTGTTTTCTCAAGACTTCTGGTTCAAATTCCTATAAACCATATCAAGGAGAATAACTCTGCAGCTGTGTATAGATCTGACTTGCTTGTAAAAGACATGTACTTGATTTAAACTCCATTCTAGGGGTCTTTTTCACAAGGATAAGACTATTATTTTCCTAGTGGGTTCATAAATTTATAAATGAAATGGTGGGAAATAAAATGTTTGCTGGCATGTATCCAGCAAATTTTCTCTCTGAAGGCAAGCATACTCTGTGGATTAAGCCATTTCTGTTTCCCCTTTTTGCTCTTGCCATCCAAGCAAGCTATTCAGATAGCTTCTTTGAAACTGTTAGTGAGAAATCTCCACAAGCAGATTATTTTTATCTTTTTCTAAGTGCATGAAGTTTTGAAATAAACTGCAAGTCTTTGGTTTATGGTCAGCACCATCAACTAAAATCTTTGTCTCCACAGCATATGCTGAATAAAAAGTGTTATCTGCACAATGAATTCACAAAGGATTTTGTTTCTATATATGGTAAAGCATGTTTGGTTTAGAGTTCTCAGTGAGTGTTTGTAGTTACATGCACTCTACCTAATCCTCCCTCTCTGCACACCAGAGCAAGATCCAAAGATCAATAAAGCTTTTAGGAAGAGTCTTGAAAGATTGTATATTATATTATATTACTTTGAAAAAAACCACTCTCTTTGGCACACTAGGGGACAGTTGTCCAAAACTAACCTTCAAGGAAATACTGGTTTATACAGGGTAGACAAAATTACAGCTGTGTTAGAGAGACAAATCACAAAACACAGAAGCTGTAGAATAGTTAAAGATTATTGCTTTTACTCAGAAAACAAAATATTCCCTAAATACTAACAGGATTCTGAGAGGAAAAATCTCTTGCAAGGTTTTTACAATTTTTTCATGTTACTGTTCAAGCACAGATTTATATAGATGACTCATTCTCTGTATAATTATTTTTAAAAATAGTATATTGTTGATTTGAGAAAATTTTAATTATCCTGTAAAAACAGGAGCTTATAAAAAGTTAAATTTTAATTAGACCAGATATCCAAGGAAATATGACTGGAATAATATGTTCAATAGCAATAAAATAATAGATGCAGCCAATTGTCTCTACACATTTAGGCCAGAACCAAGTTTCTGTATTACAACAAAGAACAATGTTCTGATTTTATGCAAAACCTGTAGGGTGTCAGTAGCAACACTTTACAATCCAGGCACAAAGCACAGAAATATCCAGGTCATTTGCAATGAGAAAGGAATCTGAGTTTCCCAGCACCAGCTTTGCAAGGTAATTATGAGGTGCTCACAGGCTGTGCACAGGAAGCATAGGAATAGGTACTTTTCTGTGAGGAAGAGTAAATCCCAAAGAGAATCTATGACTGAACAAATGACAATCAGTCTTCCACTCTACTTACAGACAAAATATCCTTTTCATATATTGACTATCCTGTTTGTGTAGAAGTCATTCAATGCTTTATTAATAAATTAATGCTATTTAATAATCATGTTTCTGAATGAAATTTCTCTATTATAATTAGCAGTGTCATAAATAATTCTCACCACTTCTTTACTTTGTGCAATTTGGACTTCTCACATTTTTACTTCCATATCTTGCACATTTAAGAAAGCTGAGAGTGGAATAAAACAGCCAAATATGAGACACTTAACTAAGACACTTTTATTCTGGCTTTCTATTATTTTCCAAGTATGGCATTCCTTTCTGCTGTTCTACTGTTGCAAATTCCCTCAATTTCATTTTAATTTCACTGCAAGAATATCCCTATATTCCAAATCATGGTCATGTTTAGAGAGAGCTTCTGTTCGCTGCTCCAGATCTCTTGCACCTCTTTCAGCAAGCCAGTTCAAAACTACACACAAGCAGGACACAGGAAAACTCTACTTGTTTCAAAATTCAATGCTTCCACTGATTACCTTACCTCATCCTACAAGGAAAGCATATATTCCAAGATTACTCAGAAGCAGAAATGGTCCAACTCTATCAGCCACTGTATTGAGAATTAAAAATAATTGGTAGCCTACAGTTTAAAATTCAGACTAAGCAGACAAGGTAGTTACAGTACAGAAGCAAAAATGGCATGATGACTTATAAACATTTTTTCACACAAGGTTAGTGGACTGAAGTTGAAATAAAGAAGCTTTAAGAATTGTAAAGTGAGAGAAATACACAGTAATCACTCAGCACAAAGAAAGAACACATAGAGTGTGAAAACTAGTCATACACCAAAACACCAGCAAGATCTTTTATCAGCTGATCCAATTAGTGGCTGGCTCATAACAATTTCTCTCTCCCCTAAGTAAAAAATGAATTGGAAAAAAGAGAAGCCAGTTAAGGATCCTGCATTTTATTAACAGGACTAGTTCTTTAAACTTCTGCTTGGGTATAAATTAATGTATGGTTACACAATCTCAGGAACTTCAGAAGATTCATTAATCCTAATACTGGAGCATAATTCTAAAAACATGTGCTTGTTACTTCTCTGACTCATCGTTCATCCAACTGTTTCCATTCTGGCTTGTTATGAAATTCTTCTTTATGAGCACATGCACCACCCAGCTCTGGTAATGGCCTTCCCTACATACTTCCTCTTCTCTGCTTATTAACAACTGGCCTTTCTGAATGCAGAGCTACTCTCACCCTTGACAAAGTATGAAAGTGTAATGTTTCAGAAATACACACTGACACACGGTGCTGTTTCTCCTTACATGTCCACAGAAATGCCAACGAGGTAAGTTCCCATATTAAGGATGAGGTTTTAGTGACCCCATGATATTTTTCTTTGAAAAACATGCCTAAACACAGATGGGGCTTTTGATGTCTGTTAGCAAAAATTGCAGCAGTTATTGTCCTGCTCTAGGCTGCTCTAGGCTCAGTAAGGACTGAGTAAAATGTGCTTACACTGGTAACATCTGGGCAAATAACAAGCTGTCAAAACAATCATGGGTCTACTGCGGCATGTAAGGAACAAAAGGCAAAACCTTTGAGGCATTCAGAACACAATGTTGCACTAGATCTCACCGCTGTTTGCCAAAAGGCTTTTCATGGCAATTAAATCTCCCGGAAACAAAGCCTCCTCCTAAATGCTGAAATGGCTCAAATTCATGTTCTCAACACAATACAAGACATAATACAGAAAAGTAAGACAATCTCTTTTTTCCCAAAATTCCAATGTCAAGCAAAAACATTGTGTCTAATTTTATATTTAATTTACCAATAACAGAGCATGCTGGATACATGGTACAAAATAATTAGTAGAGCAGAACAGTATGAATATTTACACTCATACAGATTCCTATTTGAAAGTGGGCAAGTTTGCAATAGTGGTGACACCAGAGTCCTGTTCTGAATGTATCCCTTAAATGACTCGTCCCTTGATACTTCAGACATTGCTGGAGAGGTCAGTTTACACCAAGAGCTCTGACTCATACACTGCCTCTCAAGCTAGAGAATCAAACTGACATTTCCAAGTATTTAACGGATTTTGTGTCTGTGATCACCCGGTCAGATCCCAATGCCTCACACACTTGTGTATTCACTCCTATCATGTTTCAATAAACCTGACAAGCTTGCACCTGTTCAAAGGTTGGTGGAACATGTCTACTGATCACCTCACAATAATCAACAAGTGGCAGCTGTGCCTGTAGCTGATTCTAACATTTCTATCATAATGAGGGACATAGACAAAGTTCACTAGCTGTTCATATTTAGCCTGTATTTCTTTAAGATTCATGAGGCTCTAAAGATCTGAGTCATGCACTCTCAAGGCAGACTGCCATCTGATACTGTAAGTTATGAGAACAATGGGCTGCTTCTGAATATGCCTCTCTTCTATTCTTTCTTTTTTCCTTCTTTTATTAAAATCAGCAAGTAAGTCTTGCTGAGTTTTTCTGGGAAAGCTTTCTTTAGGGAACAGTTAATGTCAAACACCAGTTAAGGAAAATAGGAGTCATCCTTGGCACTTCTTGAACCTTCATGTTGAGAGAGCAATGCCAGACATTTTCCTAAAGCTTTACATTAGATGAAGCTGAAGCATTTTGCAAAATAAATCAGTACTTTAAGGGTTCAGAATGTATTCAGCAGTTTTTAAGAATATACCAGTTCTGATTTTATTAACAATAGCGTCTAATAAAAAGAATGAAGGAAGGAAGTGGCGGAAGGAAGTGGCGGAAGGAAGTGGCGGAAGGAAGGAAGGAAGGAAGGAAGGAAGGAAGGAAGGAAGGAAGGAAGGAAGGAAGGAAGGAAGGAAGGAAGGAAGGAGACAATTCTCCTCATATCTTTGAGAAAAAACAATTTACCTTCATCTTCAGAGAATCTTCTCTTCCACCTTAAAATGATTACCTTTTAAAAAGTAAGATAAGGCCTTAACTCATAAACTTACGTCCCTAAAAAAAGACATTTTGAAACTGATCTTTCTTCTTTACTGGAATTTGTTCTACAGTTTATATATTCTTCCTGAGGCCTTTTCCTCTAAAAAAGAAAAAAGAAAAAAAAGGTTATTTACTTCTGATCTTTTCAAGATCAGGTTTTACCTTCACATCCAATTCACTTATCCAGAAAACAGAAATTATTTTCTCCTAAGTAAATGAGGAATCATTAACTTTCTTTCCATAACTTTTTTTTTTTTCACCAAAACCTTTAATGTTAGGTTTCATACTAAAATGCTGCAGCAATTCCAGCTTAAAAGTGATCCAGTCAGCTGCCCACAGCTCCTAAGGCAAACAGTGGGGAATGAGATGAGTGGGCCACTCTGGTTGCCACATGACCACAATAGCATCTACATGGTCCCATTCAGAAACTGATGTCAAAACCATCTTCTGGGGCACACAGGACTGTGCCACCAGGGCTCTGCGGAGAGATTTCTTCCCTATTCCTGCCTTGGTAGCCAGAGAAGTCCTGCTCTGGCCAGAGCTCTGAAGAGCCTGCATGCCCCAAGACAGAAGAGACAAAAGCAAATGGGAGTCCTTGGAAGTTACTCTCAAAATACTCTTCATCACACAAGGTGCTGGACATGATCTCTTCACAGATTTTACTGTCCCTGTTAGCTGGCCTTGTTATGGTGTGTTTTGCTCTTGTCCATACTAACTGGTCACTACAATTTTTTCTTTACTTCTCTTTAGTCCATGCCTACCTCTTCCTTACAGGCATTTTATCATATTCCCCCTCTAATTTTAACTTCGATTTGCCCTTGCATATTCCAGGAGTTTTTTTTCTTCCTTTTTTCTAATAAATTACTGATAAACTTAATTTATGAAGTCTAGCAAATTCCAGAAGAGCATCTTTGAAGTGAACTTCAGGTTTATCCTTCTCAACTTTTCCTCCATTTTTTATTCTCAATTCACCATTAAAATCTGAGGCTGATTCTTTACACTTTAAATCTGCTATGTAACTTTGATACCCTTTGGAAATGGGCTTTTAGGGGGTTGGGGTTATTCCCCAAGCACTATATTATTCCTCAAAATTAGTAATACAATCTCATCACTAATCACCCTGTCTTTACTCAGATAACTGCATGCCACTAAACAAATCATGTATTTCAGAATCCTTACTATGTTTTCCTCATTTTACTTGTCAATACTTCCTGAATTTTGTTCACTTACTGCTAAATTTCTGGCAATTTTCTGATGCACAGTGTTGCTCTACTGTTTTTTATCTACTCTTGTTCTTGGTTTTCAGTTTCTTTTCCCTCCACATCTCTTGTAAATATTTTTGGGTGGTTTACAATAAGAAGCATGTTGTAATGTTAACAACAGAAAACTATGATATTATGGGAAAGAGCTCATGAGAGAAGGAAAAACAGCTACATAAATCATCACTGGCTGCTAAAACAGAAAAAAAACTAAAACTGGCTAAACAAATTCTTCATTTTCAGACTATTAACTAAGAGTCCCATTGGTTTTTTTCTGTGATTTTGTGCATTGTTTAACTTCCTGGAGTGTCTTTCTGCACTGGACAATTTTCCTGTATTTCATAAGAAATCGAAAAAGAATATTCATTATTTTTCATTTATTTTATTGTTGAAGAAATACTGACCATCTCTCGTGGGTCAATATCTGGATGTGTTTATAGAAAATGAAGTGCACAATGTCATTTATTTCTAAACAGAACGATGTACTGGTCTTGTTTCAGATAAAGATGTACATCTGAATTTTGCAATGATTCTATTGTTTTCAAGCCGAGACGTCCATTATGTTTTCATTTCAAGACTCCCATACCCATTCCCTCAAATGTTGTCTCAAATTTGGGACTAAACACTTTATTTAGGAAGCTGTGGTATTTTCAAAGAGCTCATCTTGTTTATTTACAGCAAATAGGAGTTGACAACTCCAGAAGGCTTTTCTTGTCATCCCTCCTTGTCTTACTGGCTTTTCAGGAATCCAGAAGATCACAACACAGATAAGTTAAGAACAGTCTCCACTGCACACAAACCCCATGATAGCATAAACAGCCAGGAAAGTACCATGAAAAAATTTCCAAGTAAATGTTCTCTTCCAGGGTAGATCTATAATTTCATTATTTAGAACCTTTATTTGATCTGTAAACTGATAGTAAACCACAGGATTAACTCCCTCCCTGGCTGGGATTCACACATTACCCTGGTAATGCTAACTTGATGTGTATATCAATTCATGCCATGTATAGGGGCAGAACTCGCTGTTCTCAACGTTTGTATCCCCATTGACACAGAAGATGCAATATTATGAGAAATTCCCACAATTTGGAGGGCTCTCATCAGGAACCAATAAATTAATTTAACATTTATTCAATCCAAATGATAAATTATTCTTGCATCACTAGCTCATCCTTCTTGCTCTTGCATTCCTTGGAAAAAATGCTTTCTGCTGTCCCCCAGACCTTTCATGGTATAGTAAGGTTGTTTACAACTTAACAAACATTTTGTATGTTACTTTTGACAAAACAACCCAACGTAAGAACAAAAAAAAAAAAATTCCTACTTGATTTGCTAGCATAGCTTAAGGACAAGCTGAAATCCCTTACTCAAAGATCAAGACCAGTAATTGTTAAAGGCCATTCCTGAAACTTTAAGGGCAAATTTCTCTATCAGCAATTCCCAGTAAAAGGTTCTAATTCTAGTGAACAGAAGAGCACTGAACATATTTGGAGACAACTTTGTCACTAATCTTAGAATAGGATCCATAAAATTCTCCAAAACTGTATGCAAGGGACATATTTCAGCAACAGATTTTATGCTGTAATAATTATGGATTGCATATATAAACCAAAATTTGTTTTTCTCCTTATGATGCCATAAAAATTAAAAATAAAAATAAATTATTTCTCAGTTGGTAAATAGCTAAATATAAGATTTACGTTTGTTGGTGTTGTGTAATACCGCTGGCCTAATTCCAGACACTAAACTCTTCAGCTGTCCCTCAACAGGTGTAAAGCGGTTTCACTAACTTTGTACCTCTGCAAAAACACATTAGAACTCTTCAGAGACCCTGAAAACCTTGAGCATTACCATTCTTAAGGAATGAGAGTCATGACCCCACCTGGACTACTTACATAACTGCAACTGCCCCCCAAAATGATGCTCAAATGGACAACTATCAATGTCTCTGTCAGGCTGCAGAACTACGATCCTCCAATTGCTATAAACACGTGTAAACCTCCAGCATCAGCACTGAATGACAAGTCCCACGACTGAATATTAAAAAGCCTAAATTTCTTCCAACATCCCCCACCACTGAACTAGTCAGGCAATTATATTCCAAAAGTCTGGGACTGTCCCACCAGCGTTCCCTTGAGAGATTTCTTCCCTGTGCCTTCCTTCGTAGCCAGAGAAGTCCTTGTCCGGCAAACGCTCTGCAGAGTCTCAGTCATCATATTACAGATTTTCTAATTTGAACGTTAAATTTAAAGGTTGCGCTTGAACAACTTCTTTCACCAACAAATCCTGCCAGATCTTTAGCTTTTATGCAATAGCGGCCAAGCGGGCCGCACGAAGAGGCCGCCGCCACCGCTGAGGGCGGCAAGGCCTCCCGCGCTCTCCCTTCCCGGCCTTTCCCCTGCCTTCCCTTCCCGGCCCATCCCCGCCACCCTGCGGGCGGCTCCGGGGCTGGCGGGCCACGGCTGCCCCCGGCGGGGAGGAAAAGGAGCGGGGGAGAAACTGGGCTGGAATAAAGGCTGTTCCGCCTGCCCCTGGGCAGCGCGGGGGTGCCCAAGTTCCCCCAGGTTGGTGTTTTGCCCGGTTTGCTTCGTCTCTTCCCCGACTGCTCCCGCACGGACCCTTCCCAGCACTAATACTCCTGTCCATGATCCTGTCCCGTGCCAGGAACGGCAGCAGGCTCAGACAATCGGGAGCAGGAGAAAGGAGCAGTCATGTCGCTCCTCAGGCTGAACAGCTTAGAAGAATAAAAAAGAAAAAAAAAAAAAAAAAAGTATGTGCATATCTACCTATATATATGCACTGCATACAACACATGTCTTCCAGCATTGCACTGTTTGTAGTTCGGAGTTCATTTTGAGTGCCATTGCGCAAAAGCTTCAGAGGTTAAAATTAACGAATGTTGTGTCTGCCAGCAGAGGGAGCCAGTTTTATTCCATAAGCATAGGGGGAAAGCATTTTTGAGCAGGAACATTCCTGGTCTTTTTACATTTATCAAGTCAGAAAAGAATAAAATATAATAATTTTTCCATACCATCTGTATAGCATGATCTTGAAGGTCTCTGTGACCCATTTAGCCTCATCATTTGAATTTCAGATGACAGTAGGAATAAATTTTGAAAGCCAAGTCTTGTGGCATCATATACATTTCTTTCCCTTTTAAAAAGAATTAATTTCTTCATTTATTCAATTATTTTAGACAGTAGTGAACAACTGTGCTAATCATTTTTGATAGACAGCATATACAAAACAAGAACTCAGAGCAGCTTACTTTATCACATTTAAAGTTGTCATTATGCTCATAGCGGGTCTGCTCTTGGTCCAGGATGATGACGGAAAATCGGTCATTCTTTATTATTTATGAACGTCTTTCGATTTTTAAATTATACTTTAATTACACACGGGTCAGAATGCCTTGAGTAAGAATCAAATATGCCTCCTTTCATGCCACCTGACCAAAAAAAGGCCTTCTCCAAGTGCCAATTTACAATACAACTGAGTTAATGAAAATTGTTTTCATGCAGAAGCAAATAATAATACTGAATAGCAAACTGAATCACTTTTTAATGTGTATATATATATATGTGCGCATATGCATCTGTGCATATACATATATGTATATATATATATACATACATATAAAAACCCCAAGTATTCCTTAAATTTCCAAAGGAAATGTTAAGGAAAATTTCAGTCATTATTTTGAGGAATTCTTAGTTTTAAATGTTCTTTCATTAGTCTGGATTTTGAGGAAAGGATCTTAAAAATATGGAAGAAAATTGTGGCAAAAAATAAGGAAGTTCCTATGTCACTTGCAGTTTATAGTTGTAAACTCCACCACATCCAGCAGTGGTGTAGGGATTGTTACAGACAGCAGAGCTTGGGCATTATTGCCAATAAGATTTCTAACATATAGGACTGAATACAGCATTGGCTTTTCCTCAAACATTATATCTACCACTACTGCAAGACTGGCAAATTTTAGTTAAAACACATTAAGGGATCTGATTAGTTCTGTAATCTGTAAGTACAGATAAACCCCAGTCTGCTGAGGCTACATTCCTAAGAGGTGCAGCTGTAAGCAGTTTAATCAAAAATAAAGCAATTTTCCCTGTAATAATTTATATAGCAGAGAAGGAAAATGTGCAGTAGCTTAGGAAGTACATGTAACCTATATGTTACAAAAAGGAAAAGCATTCATAGTGGAAGGATAGGGAGCCTGGAGCTCCCCATGGGAGCCATGGGATCACCAGTACTGCCAGCCTGACAAGCCTGACCTTCTAGAAGCTAACTTTTCTGAGTAGATTTCCCTTCTGAAAGATCTCAGGTGCTTCATCTCTGAGGCCAACCACCCAGCACAGTAAAAAGTGTGTAAGCATTTTTTGAAATAGTTACATTTTCCTTGCTCTCATCATCTTCCTCAGATGAATCAATGTCAGTCAAGTAAGTCAAGAGTAAAGAACACAACAAAAGGAAAACAGTGGTTAGCAGAGCACAGTGCTAAATGACTGATGGCAGAGTTCCAAACTGAAGAGCTGGAAAGTGACAGATTAAGGGGTGTTACTGTATTAGTTATCTGGAGTCACTGAATAGATATTTATGCATCATAAACCCATTTGAAAGTGAAATTAAAGTTTAGTCTAAAGGGAATGGTGTAAATTTAGCATCTTAAAAAAAAAAAAACTGTATCAAGATGAAATGCTCTGTGGAATGGAATATTATCCATTCAGATTTTAAGAAAAAGGACACTAATCAACTAATGAAGTCTTATATATTCCTTATACAAGATCCAGGCTTTATTTCTTATACTTTCACAGATATTTATTCCCATCTGTTTCATCCTTTTCCTCTTTTTTTCCCCCATTTTTTTATTCTCAGTGGAAATTATGCCACCTTTTCTCTGCTTTTATTTTCTGCCCTGAATGCTTAGCTTTGACTCTGAATTTGTCTCAGCTGCAGGCAGCTTAATTATTTCTTCAAATCTTTTTCTTGCCGTAGACCAAAAATGTCCCTGGCTGCCACTTTTCACTACATATGGTGAAAATATACAGGATAAATAAAACCAGTGTAAGCAAATTTGCAAGTTTTCTTAGATTTATGAACTTACACAAGAAAAGGGACAATGGGGGTTTTATATAGCACCTAAGATAATGTGGTCCCATTCTTCTGACAACATAAAAGTATTACTGTGCTTTCAACTGGAACTGTTTGGTCATGATTGTGTTCTTGCTTAAGAGCTCCAAATAAAAAATGAAGGTCAGATTCTGAGTGTTAGAACTTGTGTGGGATACTGCCAGATGTCTCAAAAAAACTACCCAAAACTAATAGATTAACAATATCTACAGAGCCAAGGCCTTTTCTGCTTTTGGTACTGCCACACTGCAGAGCAGACTGGGGCTGTATGGGGGACTGGGAGCAGACACAGCCAGGACAGGTGACCCCAATTGCTCAGTATGTACAGGGGGGATGTTTGGAGTGATGGCTTTGTCCTCCCGAGTCACTGTTACATGTGATGGGGCCCTGCTCTCCTGGGGATGGCTGAACACCTGCCTGCCCATGGGCAGCACTGAATTCATTCTTTCTTTGGCTTTGTTTGTGTGTGTGGCTTTTGCTTTCCCTGTTAAACTGTCCTTATCTCAACCTCATTAGTTTTCTGGTTTTTACCCCCTGTATATCTGTATATAGACAGATTTGTCCCCAGTCCTGCTGGTGGAGGACTGAGCGAGTGGCTGGATGGGGCTTGGCTGCTGCCTGGGGTAAAACCACCACAATTTCCAACAGAAAGCTCTAAGAGATGGATATCACACATTAGACCTGTCTGGCATGTGGATGCAGAATAGAAAAGCTGTGGCAGCACAGCACTGCAGCAGCATAGCACCAATTAAATAGATTTTATACATTTTATTATGAAAAGCAACATGCTGGAACACTGTGTGCAATGGAAGGGTGAGCCATATTTTACTTGTGCTTAGCCTGTGGAACAGACAGCATGACTAAGTTTTAAAAAGCTCACAATTTTTTAGTTATTTTGGGGGAGGGCTTTTGCAACACGCGTTGGTTCACACTGTGTAAAACACATCATCACTTCATCAGGCAACCTCAGTGCTATTCTTCGACTGCTGGGAGGTCTTGACATCGGGTAAGGAACCAAAGGGCAGGTGACAAGAAAAAAACGACCTGAGATGACCAAAAGCTGACCCTTGGAAACCGGTTTAAGGGTTCACTGTTGGAATCCAGTTAGCATTATTTGCGAGGAGGACAGAAATAATTTATCATAAATAAAAAAAAAACTGGAATTAAATTCTCAACGCACAGAGCATTTATCAAGGGATTCATGGGGACGACTTTTGGACCTCAGCATGCCGATGTGGCTGAGAAATGCGATGGCGGATGTGGAAGCCTGGCCTGGAGGGAGCAGTAACGCGAGGCAGCAGCCGGGCCAGCGGGACTGCGGAGCGTCTCCCAATGCATTTATGAAATGACGAGGAAACAAGAGCACCGCTGGGCAGCAGGCCGCTCATCCCAGACACGCTGCACTGAGCGCAGCCATGGCTGCCCAAGGAGAGAACGCTCAGCCCCACGCACTCCCCGCAGCACCGCAGGGAAGGGAAGGGTGGTTCCGGGGAAAACCCCGCGGCAGCGCGGCCCCTCCTGCCCGGCCGAACGGGGAGCGCTCGGGCCCGGGGCAGGCGGGCCCCGCCGGCACCGCGGGCCGGGCGGCGGCAGCGCGCGTGCGCCGGGAGGCTGCGGGCGGGCCGGGCCCGCGGCGGCGCTGACGGACGCGGTGAGCCCGCCCCGGCCCGGCCCGGCCCCCTCCCGCCATCCCCGGGGAATGGACGGATGGGTGCGAGACTAGGTAGGTGAGTCGGTGGGTATCCGTCCTCAGCGCGGAGGGGAGCGCCACCGCCCGGGCCGAGCTGGCGGCGGGGCCGGGCCGAGCTGGGCTGGGCGGGCTGGTGTCCCCGCTGAAGGCACCCCGCTGGGGGCTCGGCCGTCGCGTTCGGGCCTCAGCCCCAGGGGTACCTCGGGGGAGGTGCGGAGCCCCCCCGATCCCCTTTCTGCAGTGCCCAGGCTGTGTCACACGGGGGCCAGGGGCGCCTCCCGCGCTTACGCCTTGCTATAGCTCCTGCCGTGGCCATCGCCCTTGGGGGACTCGGCTTGCCTGGCTTTAGGCACGGATTTTTTGGAAGAGGTCATCAGGATGATGCGAGGCTCTTCTCCGTTGTGCCGAGCAATAGAACAAGAGGCCTCGGGCAGAACATGATGCCCAGGAAGTTTCACCTGAACAGAGAAAGAGCTTCTTTACTGTGCAGTGACAGCCCCGGAACAGATTGTCCAGAGACAGTGTGGAGTCTCCCTCAGTGCAGAGACTCGGCAACTGTCTGGACACGATCCTGTGCTATGTGTTCTAGGATGACCCTGCTTGAGCAAGGACATTGGAACACCACCCTAACAATAAGGTTGTGGTTTGATCCCCGTTATTGGCCACTCACTGAAGTGTTGCACTCATTGTCCTTGTGGTTCCTTTCCAACACAGAAGATTCTGTGATTCTTTGCCGCACTGTGGTTCTTTCCAATTTCACCCATGCTGTGATTCTGTGATGTCCATCATGAGCCGCTATCAAAAGTAGCTGCTTTTGCAGAGCTTTTCTTTTTATTCATGAACATTATTCTTGCATAACAATAATTCAAATAAAAACATTTGCATCAACCCAGACAAACATTTTTTTCATGTTCTGGCTGGGACTTTTGTGGGTCCCACACCCCAAGACCCTGTTAATGCAGGTGACTGTGTTGTCTAAAATAATTCAGGATTATGCTTCAGGAGCCAAACTGTTTCTGGCACTCCAGAATCACTGAAACATGAAAATCCTTCACCAGCAGATAAACTGTAGTAGATTATTATATTTTAACAGTCATGCATATCTTGCATATTTCTCTTTAGAATGCTTTTAAGTAAGTCAAGAGTAAGGAAATTGAAAGAATGGAGTAAGAGTAAGGAAATGGAAAGAAAATTAGTCCTATGTTGTGGGTTTTTTATTTCATGAGTAGGAATGGCATTGCACGTGGAAGTGTCTCATACCTTGTAAGCAAACAGTTGTGCAGTAAGTCCTTCCAGAGGGTCCTAGTATAATTATTTTTACGGGTGCTTGGTAGTGTTTTTCTGAGCAGTTTAAGCACTCTTTCTGTGGACTTTTACAGTGAGCAGTGCCCACACTCATCTGTCACCTTTTGTTCCTCTCTGTACTGCCACAGCTGTTTTTGTCTGGTACATTGAACCTGATTGGGGATTGATCTATCTGAAAAAGTCCTCTCTGAATAGAAGGGTGTCTTTCCATCTGCTTAAGCTGTGTGGTGAAGTTCATGTTAAAATATCTGCAGTGAGCAGTTAGGAGGGGACAGAGCAGGGACTTGGGAAGGGGGAAGAAGCAGCTGGCTGGTCTCTGTGGTGTCATAAGCCGCTCTCGTGTCAAATGTGAAACTCAGCCTTAGTTCTAGAGGTTGTGTATGACACACACATACTCCCCCCCTGTTTGTTTTTTCTCATTTCCCTGAAACTGATTTCCTAACTAAGGAATGCATACTTTATATATATATATATATATATATATATATATGTGAATGTATATTATGGGAAACATGACATTTGGATTGAAACAATGAGACACAATGACATTTTATCTAAAGTATTTCTATATGATAGAAGTGTAGATTATGGCTTTTTTTATAGAGGTAGGAAATGTGTTCCAAGGTGCCATTGAGGTGCTGGTTGCAGCAACTGTGCACTGCTGCACCACTCACTTCCCTGTTTATTCACTGGCCTTGTGGAAGATGAGCAGCTGCAGTAATTGCTGCTCTGCTTGCACACTCTGGTATAACAGCAGTCAGTTGTGGCTTGAGAGAAGGCATCTTGAAATGGCTGTTCATTGCTTCTTTTTTCTCCTTAGGTAACTCTAGAAGCTATGGATATACTCTTCAGAATCAGAGGAGGCTTGGATCTTGCATTTCAGCTTGCAACGACTGACGGTGTGTCTATAAGACTGATATCTTATACTTACATTAACTTTTATTAAGAAACTATTATATTTATTTTCTTGGCATTTTACCAGGTGTTGTGTTCTTCACAAACCTGTAAAGATTACTCTTTATCTCTATAAATTTTCTGACACTCTTTTTCCAACCTGTGTTTTTTGTTTTAATTTGAAATAAATTTTACATTGACATTTTTCATAATTTCATTTGCATATACTTTTTACTTGTGCATATGTTATTAGGATCACTTTTCATCTTGAAGCTGAAGTTGACTCTGAAATTCCGAGCAAACAGAATAACTTTAAGACAATGAATTTTGTTATAATTGGACTGTATTAGTAATACAACTTTGAAACTGTGGTCCAGTCTTTCTGGAGAAATAGAGAAGGGGAACAAGTTAACAAGTCACTCTACTGAATTTAGGCAGGATTGGCTACTGCAGTTCCATGTGATAGCAAGGGACTGGTCCATAAAGCATGAAGGGGCTCCTGTAGTGCCCCATTGTCACAGTAAAGTGCCATTCTGCTCAGGAGGCCTGCTCAGGGCTCTCAGGGGACATTGAGGTGTCACAGGGCAGGATGGGGAAGGAGGCTGTTTTTAGCTCAGCTCTCAGTCATTCTGCATTTTAAAAGGATGTGTCTCTAGCTGAAACAATGAATGCCGTCTAGTGAACCTTGATAAGGAACTTGGGCTTATTTGAGTTCGTGATGTGGAGCAGAAGTGTTGAATAGATTGACCTAATCCAAAACAGCATTTTGTGAGTTGCATCCTCAGAGAAGGGTTATTTATTTGACTTAGTCTATGGTGGAGTGAATTGTAACCACAGTGAAGCAGAGTGGTGGTTGAATTGTCCAAGTGCATGGTATTCACACCTATTAGTGGATAAATATTGTACCTTGTTCCCTTTGAAGGGCACTGAGCTTTTTCTTTTGGAGCAGTTTTTCTGTGACTTTTCTAATAATGTAGTTTTTACAGATTTCTAGTACAAAAGTTATATAATTGTGACTAAATTTAAGTTAATGCATCAGAGAGATACAGCATAGTCTTTGATAACTTGTTAGTACTGTATTCAAAGTAATGTTTTGTAACCCTCACAGTAAGGAAAAAAATGTGGCTAATGTGCCAAAGTTACTTTATTGTATCCAACAGTGTCATGTCCATTGAAGGTTCAGGCTGTAATTGTGAGTTAAACACGCTACAAGCTCTGAAAGACAACTGTACATACCAGTAATAAAGCTTCAAGCAAACCAGACTGTGGCGCACAGGTTTATGTTGGCCAGAATTTGGTCCTCAGCTGGAATGTAGGCCCTGCTTTTCCAAAGATTAGTCTGGGTTTGGATGGTATTTCTGGACAATGATATGAGGTCAGAAACATGTGAGCGACTCAGATTGAATATTTTCAGGATTTTTTTCAAAATTCTAAATATACCTAGAAATTTGTACATGGAAGTTTGTTTGCAGCCATAGGCTTGGTTAAGACTTATTAGATGTGGTGACAGCAGAGTAGAATATTCTTCTGTAAGTTTGATAGTATCTGAGAGAAACAGTACACTTTTGCTCAGGGAGGTGTGTGAATGTTTGAGACAGACCTACTAAGTGAAATCTTACCTCAGTTTTGTTTACCCAGTCATTTTTCTGATCACAACAGCAATTGCATTTTTATTCCAAGTCAAAAAAAAATTATTAAATGTGTGTCCAGCAGCTATTAAAAAACTGAGAGAATTTTTCAAGCTAATTATATCCTTAATGTGTTTCAGAGGCATCAACAAAAAAGGCATTAGGATATGTTTTCAGTGATCTTGAAAACAAGCTGTCCTCCGAGGTTCTTGTATTCAGAATTTGCCACAGTTCAGTCTATGTGTGGCCTAACAATGGCATGAGCACAGTTCCAGAGCTGACTGATGAGTCTGCATGTAAGGAGATAAAAAGATTTATACAGTAAGTATGTTTAAAAACTGGGGGGGATGGTTAACAGATTAATTTCATCTTATAGAAATTTCTCTTTCTGTTGATAATTCAGATTTGATCAAGATGATGAGACCAAACGAAAGCTTGGCAAAAAAAAGGATAAAAAGTTACAGGATACGGTATGTTTCTAATATACAAGAAAAAATATCATTTAAACATTTTTAGGCTTGCCCTCCCTAGGCTTTTCTGTACACAAATTTGCATTGAAATGACTTTAAAGAGTGCTTTTAAAAGCATTGACACTCAACATGAATGCAGAAATCCACCCGTGGTAGGTTAGCACATGGAAGTTTGTCTTCAACATTACCAGCTTTTTCCTAACCCAAGTATTTAATTAATGAGTTTGATACCAAATATCTTCAATCTTAATTTTGCCTTCTTGGTTCATGTGCTTCTTGGTTCTTACTTTTGCCTTCTTGTACCTGGAGATGTAATATTGGTGTCTTTATTCTCTGCAGCAGCAGATAATCAATGTAGACCTCATGTTGGAAATGACATCTTCATTAGCTGCTCTGGCTCCAGTCATTGAAAGGGAAAAGAAGGAGCACCACTACATAAATATGACATTACCAGTTGATGTTGTTGTATCTGTTTCTCCAGAAGAGCCATGGGGAAAGTAAGTGTTATCCTGAGCTTGCAATTTTTTAGATTCATTTCTGCTTTTTCTTGAAATACTGAAGTAAAACTATATCATTCTTCAGTTTGATGAAAAGTATGTAGTATTTTTGTGATGTAATTTTAACTGTGTAATTAATAAAAGCTCATGTAGACAGCTGTTAACTTCAATAATCTTGAGACATGATCCTTTTGCTGTCTGTAAAAAATTCAGTTTATCAATGTCTGACAAATTTGATAACTCATAACCATTTCTTAGCAAAGAATTGAGAAAGTCAGGAAAATGTTCTTGAAATTTTTGTCTGTGAGGTGTATAAAAGTGAGAGTTGGGGTGTATTTGATGAGTCTTTGTAATCTCAGCCCTAAATTTGGGGGTGCAGCTGGGTAGGTACAGATGGAAAACATTTGAGTCTGCCTATGTATTTTTTCCTTGAATTTTTTCCATAGGATTTGACTCTAAACGACACTAAATGGTGTGGATTTGCAAAAAAAAAAAAAAAACCAAAACAATTAGTCATATGTTTAATTTTTATTTTGACAAATGCTCATACTGATTGTGTTTCTGATATGAGAGCAGGGTAGCCACATTTGGGAAGACTGAATCACTAGGGACTCACTTCTGTGTGCAGACAAGCTTTGAGTAAGGCACAGCTGGGCTCTGCCTTTTCCTGTGGGAGCAGAAGCATTGAAGTAGTGCAGCCATCTGACCAGGTCAGACGTGCATTTAGGTATTGTATAACTCACAGCTGTGAGAAAAAATCATTCACAATCACTGCTCTACTTTTGAAATATTCTCCCTTGTACTTTGCAGGGTACAAAATCTCCTAGTGAAAGCAATTCATGGGCAATTGACTGACATGGAAAGATGTATCATGAAATATGTGAAAGGAACATCAATTGTGGTACCAGAACAATTTCATTTCATGTTACCAGGAAAAAATCACCTCGTGACAGTCTCATATCCTACGGGTATTTCAGATGATCAGCTGGAAAGTTACAGAAAGGTAAAGCCAAAAAATAGTAACAGAAGTGGATCTTTTAATTACTGTAATTGAAGCAGTGGTAGGGCTTCCCATTTAGTCAATATAGAACAAATACTAGCAGATACTGCTGTATTTTAGATTCTTTTTTATTATAACCAAAGCAGTATACTGAATGTGGAAACTTGATTCATTAGAAGTTATTTTATAGAATGTACCAGATGTCATTTTTGTGAGGGAACAACAGAAACTTCAAAAGTACATAAAATTTGGTTGATAAATATTTTCTCTAAATTATACTTCCAGTAAAGTGTTATTTGAATTTCTCCCTTTTTTTTGTTCTCCTATGGTAGAACATTATTTTACTTTTGGTGTGGTACTACATGCAGCTTTTTACATATGTCCTGAAAGGCTTATTGGGGGTTTTGTTTGTTTTGGTTTCTTTCTTGGGGTTTTGTGGTGTTGTGGGGTGTTTGTCTGTTTGGAGGGGCTGCTTTTTGTAGCTCACAGTTGACCAGACTTAGCTTGTTTTTGCCTTTGGGTTGGCACCTCGAAAAAAGAATGTGGATGAGGTGGAAGAATGTTGAGATGTGTCAGTCCTTTCAGATTGAGACTGATACCAGTCTAGGTCCACACAATTGCATGTACTGAGAGCAGGGAAAGAATATTATGCAGCTTAGAGGTGTAGAAACTGGGGACTTTTTCTGTTTGTAGCATGACTGGGTATATAAAACCCAGTCTAGCCTTGTGTTTGCAGAGGCCTCAGGCACTGGTGGCACTGCCTGTGTTTCCTGCTCTCTCTCTGCAGTTCGCTCTAACCCACTGCTGGGAAGTGTTACTGCAGCTCCTCTAGCTGGGGTCAGTGCTGGGTCATCTGCCTAAAATGTATTACCTGTGTTACACACATTATCCTAGATGATCTCATCACGCCTTTCACTCTTAAGCTCTGTGAAATAAGACAATATATCTCTTCAAATGTGGCTGCTGTGTGGCAAACAGAGCTTAAGAGATTTTAAAATAAACTGAATCTGCTTGAACCATAAGCCCAATATCTTTACTTTGTGTCAGTACATGTTATTTGTGTGCTCCAATATCAGTTAAGATTATAATTGGGTGTGTGTATCTACATTACTGCCTAGATAAAACTGTAATCCTTTTCTGTGATGGTGTATTTTGTCAGGCTTTCATAACAAATCTGTTACTCATGGTATTTCCAGTGGGGCCCCAGCAGCAGGTGTTATGTAACAGGACTGCAGAAAGTAGTGGGTCCTTTAGAAGGGAGGTAAGCCTGCATGAGCTTCCCTGCAGAGGAGAGGTCTGGTAGTAAACATACTTCCTGAGTGTTTAATTAAGCCTATTTTAATAATTTGCTAAACTGTGTTATTAAAATTATATCTTTATTGCTGCTTACAATGTGGTCTTTCTCTTAATCCAAAACATGAATTGTGTTTCTTATTTTTATTTGAATTTGCATGTAGGAATTGCATGGGTTATACAATCTGCCTTGTGACAGACCATATTTCAAGAGAGCAAATGCTTATCATTTTCCAGATGAACCATATAAAGATGGATATCTCAGAAATCCACATTTACATCTTAGTTCACCTGGCATGGAGTCTGGTATGGTAAGTTTAAATTGAAACATTTTGCAGAAAGTACCTTTTTATTTTAATTGAGATTTTTTTATTGAAAGAAGTAATTTAGATAGTAAATGATGTGCAGATAAGAAAGTGAAATAATTGGCTTGACCTTTTAAGCAAAAGGGCTTCTCTGCACAAAATGGCATTGCATTAATTTGGATTTTCCTGAGAAATAATAATAAATTGGATTTTCCAGGGAAAATAATGTCCATGATTTTAGCATGTATTCCAAAAATTTTCTCAGAACCAGGACAAGAAACTAAAAATATGAACAAAGAAGTTTAGGAGACAAAACCAGGTGGAGTAATCATGAGTAAATAGTGACCCTTTGAATCTTCCAAAGAATTACAGTCCCCAACTGCAATCTTTATGGGGCAAGTGCCAGGTGATATGACTTCTCTGCAAACTGGTGCAAGTGTGATGAGAAGCCTGTGTGTTCTCCCTCCTGTGCAGGTGTATTCAGTGCAAGGTGTGTACAGTTACCTGTGTGTTCTCCCCTCTGTGCAGGTGTATTTAGTGCAAGGTGTGTACAGTTACCTGTGTGTTGTCCCCTCTGTGCAGGTGTATTTAGTGCAAGGTGTGTACAGTTATCACCACTACATGCAGGACCGCATCGATGACAGTGGCTGGGGCTGTGCCTATCGCTCTCTGCAGACAATCTGCTCTTGGTTCAAGCACCAAGGCTACATGGACAGACCTATACCAACACACAAGGAAATTCAACAGGTACAGAACACTTAAGGAGATTATTTTATGCTTATTGTCTATAAAGGTTTGTGTAGATTATGTTTTAAATATCAAATTCGTACATTTTAGAAGATATTTTTTGTCCTTTAAATTGGACTGGTGGTTCTGAATTGTTTGTTTTGGGTGACATTATCTGTAGAATAAGATACATTAATGAAATGTTTCCTTGGAATAATGTTATATTAGAAGTTGTGATATGACATTTTCAGTGTTTTTGTCAAATGAAAAGAAGAAAGAACCCAATGTGTCATGCTAAAATCAGTTTTAAAACTGGCTGTCATATTCAGTGACAGCTGGATTAGTTCCCAGATGCTACACAGGAATTTACTGACAATTTTTGCAACTTTGCCTCTGACAGTAGTGCACTTTTCCTGATTTTTGAACTCTCCTTCACTTCTTTTGCTGTTTTGAATTTAAATGCATACCATTGTTCGTTTTTGTTAACAGCACTGAATTAAAACTGTAGGCTTGTAGCTAATACCCATACTTGGGTATGCCTGTCAAGGAATACTGCAATTACCTTCTGTCTTCTAAATATAATTCTTCATGTTACAATTATTTACTGAACATTTTTAGTAAATTTTAATTCATTCCATAAAAATACATTCATTGTGTGTAGCAGGGATGTGAACACTAAAGGTAAAACCACATTTCCTGAACATTTCTCAATCCACACCTGAATGCTATTGAAATCTGTGCACTCCTGTAGCATATTTAGGCATCTAAAAGAGGGCAGTAGCCCTCAGAAGACCTTTGGGCTTTGTGTCCTGAGCAGAAAAGGTCCCTCTCAAGTGCTGAATGTAACATAAAAGGCTCAGAATGAAGAAAAGGTTAAAATAAACCATAACCTTTGACATGGATCAGTAGCCTCTTCCCCAGAGCACTATTTTATGGATGTTTTCCTGAGTGCTTTGAATAGAAATCCGAGCCTTTCAGTCTGTGAGGTGGCTTCTGCAGTGTACAAATAATGCACTCCATTATTAAAGAGCTCAGAGGCCCCCCTCCCAGCCTGAAGTCTGCCTGTGGACCTGGGATTGTAGTCTCTGCTCATGGACACAGCTCTGCATTACTGCTCCAAGGGACATTTCCAAAACAGAACCACGGTGAATGATTTCAACATCCATTGGTCTGCTTTTCAACAGCTAGGTTCAAAACACGTCCATATATATAAAGCAACTTTGTTCACACAAAGTGGTGGAATTCCCTACTATATGTTGTTGACATTTGGGTTTCTTCCTCATTGTGATGTTGCACAGGCACTGGTTGATGCTGGAGACAAGCCTGCAGCGTTTGTTGGCTCACGGCAATGGATTGGTTCGATTGAGGTGCAGCTTGTTTTGAATCAGCTTTTTGGAATAACATCCAAAATATTGTTTGTCAGGTAAGAATCATTGCCTGTTTAGTAGCTTGGTAACTGCTAGAAAGACTGAATGCCTTAAAATGCAAATCATGATCACAGTACGTGGGAGAAGAGGTATAATTAAAGAAGAGGTATAATTCACCCTCCATTCCTACCTTTAGTTGTACTAAGTGCTTATAGATGAGGGTAGAGTTAAATTTCTTGGGAGCTTTGGGTTCCACTTTCCATTTTCTATAAATTGCTTAATAATATGCAAATTGCCCAGTTTTATAAAGCTATGGTCAAATGCTTCCACAAGAAATGTGGCTCCCGTGGGGTTTGCTTAATCTATAAATTGCTTCATGATATGCAAACTGATATGGAATTCAGCCTTTGCAACACAATTTTTGATGCAGGCACACAGTCTGATGTCCAGAGAGAACTGAATGTACACTAGCAAATAGATTATTACTGCAGCCACAGACCTAACTTGTGAGTTTAGGATTGAGGCAAATTGTTGAGAAGTCTGGAAAATAATGTTTCCCTTTTTGCATTTGTGTGACAAATAAAGCAAGGAATTTGTTTCCATTCTGACAATCTGATGCTCTCATACACAGTGAAGGACCCTACGAAGATATTTGGAACAAAAAGAATAGTCTTTAGCATTTATCAGAAGAAAAACTGTCATACTTTTTATAATTTAGGATGCACTAAGCTGACTAATAAAACCCTGAACATTTAATAAATACCGTCATGAAATTAAGAACATACAGTAACAGTATGTGTGAAAATACAAACCAAAATGCTTTTCATATATTGTATTTATTTAGAGTAAATTCACATTTTAGGTATTCTAAAAGAGCATAGTGATGGGGATGCTTAATGGTAGGAAAATATTTCAGGTCTTCAATATTTTAATCTTTTTTTTTGCTCCAGAGTTTGTACTTGCAGAGGATTCACCTATTATTGATAGCAGCAGTGAAGATTTTTATTCCTGCATATGAGAATATAGAATATACTCCTTTCTGAACTGGGTCGAATTGCTCATAGTGCTGCTACAAGGGAGCACCAGTTTTTCTCAGTGTTACAAAAAACCAACATCAATACCATGCTGGGAAAAAGAAACAATCATGCAGCTTTTTCAGCTGGTCACTGGCAGTGGATAGCATTTTTGTCTTGGGCTTATTTCCAGCAAGCATCTCTAATTCTTTATGGAAATAAGACTTCACAGCTGCACCAGCAACACTGCTACTGGATCCATTGTAATAAATGCATCATTTCCCAGTTTTGTATTCTGTCTGCATTTAATCCATTCCTACTTGGGGAGTAGGCACACAGACTTTCACTGGGTTTTAAAAAGATTAGCCACTATATGAAGAAATAAAAAGACAAGATATCAAAAATGTCTGTATTAATATCCATGCCTAGCAAATAGACCTTATGTTCTAGCAAATAGACCTTATGTTAGGAAATATTTTTCAGATTTTCTCAGGAAGTTTAGAAAGGAATAATCCAAGTGACTTTCTAATCAGTTATCTATGCAGTGAACGAGTATAATGGACAATTGTGAAGCAAGTCTAGTGAGAATGACAAGTCTCTTCTTGTTTTTCTTACCTAGCCAGGGTTCTGAATTAGCATTGCAGGGAAGAGAGCTTGCTAATCATTTCAAGACTGAGGGAACTCCAGTTATGATTGGTAAGTACTTGAGTGTTGAAGAATGCTAATGAAAGTGCATGGCCTCCCTGTGCTGAATTTCATTTCAATTAGAACCCATTTAATTTACTGTACAAAAGTTAATCAAAACTGTAGATGAATTAAAAATTACGGTTTTCCCAAGGTAGCCCCGAAAATGATAGAGTTTAGTCTGGCTGGTATATTTTTATTTGGTATTTCCTTCAAGCTCAGTTTTAAACATGGGAAAAAAAGTCAGTCTAAATGGTGTTTTTATAAATTTCTATTAAGTCAGAACTTGAGCTGACTTGCATTCTCTACAGGAGCAGAAGTTCATAGAGTTCCCCAAAACTTCCCCTCAGACAAGAGTACTGTTTATCTGGCTTGGAAGAGAAGGGCATTATCCAAATTTGTTTTAAGACCAGTTTTAATAATCTGAAGTATTGGTATGATAAGTGCCATTTGTAAAAATACTGCAACATTAATTGAACTGTTTTTTCCATGTTGTGTTTTAGGAAATTAGCAATATTGATGTTATTATTTTCAACTTTAATAACATTAATTAATGCAATTTTTCAATCTGTATTTGTCATTCCGTAATACATTGTAACTTTCTCAAAACAGAGGTGCCAGAAGTCCAGACTTTGGTATGGTGGTGGTTTAGATTAGAGATTAGGAAGAAATGTTTCCCTGTTGGACACCAGAACAGCTGCCCAGAGTTCTTTGTGGATGCCCCAAGACCAGGGGGATGGCCCAAGGCTCAAGGCCAGGATCAATGGAGCTTTGAGCATCTGCTCTAGAGGGAGGTGACCTCCCCATGGCAGGGGGGTTGGAACTAGGGGATACTTAAAGCCCTTTACAACCCAAACCGTGCTATGATTCTATTAAATATTCTTGGCCTTTGAGCAGCCTTTAATTTCAAGAGTGTAGAATCCTGTATTGAAAAATCTTTTCGTACCCTTTGTACTGCGCTCTTGTAGGTTGGTTTGATTTTTGTTGTCATTGGAGGGCTGGAGTTGGGCTTTTTGAGGGTAGGGTTTGGAGATTGGTTTTGCTTGTATTCTTCCAGGGATTTTGCAATCCCTATGTGCTGTGTGGAGTTATTAGTACAATATTGAGGGGAAGTAAAATATTGCATGTTGTCTTAAAGAAACATGGAGGAGTTGACCTGTGCCCATCTCATCAAAATATCCCGTTTTTCTGTTTGCAGGCTGAGGAAAGGGAAATCAGAATTTACTATTCTGCCCCTAATATTCATTGATGTAATACAGTAGAAAACAACAGATAAACTTCATCCAGGAATTCAGATTTCTCTTCTAATTTTAGTCCTTTTACAACCATGAAATTTTGCAGATTTCTTTCCTACAGTTAGGTTTCTTTAAAAAAAAGTGCAAAAGAGATGTTTGAAATATTCTTGACTTCATCTGGTGGAAGTGCTGAGGATTTAACCTGCCTTGATGACTTGAAAGAAATTTGGAGAATACATTCTCTACTTATTTTAGTTACTACAACTAACCTTTCTCAGATGTAGTAAAGATACAATGTTTAATAATGTCAGGAATCTTATGAAAGAAACACTTTCAGAATCATCTTGATACAAGCTAATCTGTGAAGAGAAGGTGTTGATGTACTTTTATTTAGACCTTGCATGTTAAATCAATCCCAATGAAAAAAAAATCAGCAATCTCTGTTTCTCCTGTTTTAGGTGGAGGTGTTTTGGCTCACACAATATTAGGAGTGGCTTGGAATGAGACTACAGGGCACATTAAATACTTGATTCTAGACCCACATTATACTGGAGGAGAAGATCTGCATGTTATATTGGAAAAGGTGAGGCTCAATGCACATACACACTCACACATTTATGTATATACATGTATTTTGGCATTAAACATATAATGTCCAGACAAATACAACGTGGCCATTCTATGGCTTCTCCATTCCTTATTGAAGAAGCACTGACCCCACTTAGCCTGCATACTGCAATATGCTAAGTATTGTCAGTTTCTGAAACTTAGTGTCTTTGGAGATGTATCAGATCAGAAACTACAGCAAGTTATACTATAAAGAAATGTTCTTTATTTTATATGAATTCACCCATCTTCCCTTTTACCTAGGAGTATATACCATAAATGTGTTTTATATTTTGAATAAAACAGAAAATTCTGTTCAGGCTGTAAGATGCTCTAAATGAAAGAGAAGATCATTTATTTTAAATATTAAAAGTTATTTTAAAAATCCAGCAATAACCATTCTCAGATTAGGCCTTTAACAATGATCAGAGGGTAGGTACTGAATTGTTTTGAAAATGTGGAAAAACTGCAAAGTGCTCAGGGGCATGTAATGTCATTTCCACATTTAAAGCCACTAAAAGGGATGACACAGCATGTTACAAACCAGTAAATATAGTGTCAGAAATGTAAACTCTTAAAGCAGCTGAATCATCCTGTAAGTGCTAGGTAATCAATGTCTTTTCTGGTTTTCATATTAAGTTGGAAATAGTAACTTTTATTTCTAATTGATACCCTTGTGTACACCCAACAAAAAAACCCAAACAAACAAAAAACTAACAAATAAAGCCAAACAAACAAAAGCCCATAAAAAAACCCCAACAGACAAAAAAAAAAGGAGCTCTTTAAGAAACATTTTACTGGCCTATAATGATCAAAGCTTGAAATGAACACAGGAAGAAACAATTTCCAAAGGATGTGTAGGACCAAAGGCTGTTAGAGCTACTAGCTGTTAGAATGGTTTCAGTGGTCCAGGAGGATAAAATAAATGCAGAACCCACTTTCCTCATCAAAAGTGTCTAGGGAGGAACTAAGGGAAACTGTGAGAATGATGGTGTTTCAGAATAACATTAGCCTCTCAGGAGCAGCAGAAGGTAGTGGGGATGGGGAGGAGATGATACTTTCTAAGAATTAAGCTGGGGAGGGAGGAAGGGGGAGAGAGTCTTTCTGTAATGTGTTTTCCATTAATGTGTTTCCAGGCATGTAGAGAACTTTCTGAAAATTGTCATTGCATTCTACAGACATTTGAAAATAATTCATACAGCTCAGATTAGTATAATTGGTAAAATAGGAATAGACTCAATAGTAAAAAGCAGGAAAAACAGAATTGGAATTTCTGTCAGGAAACCCAGATTTTGAAGTAGATTTAAAAGCTCTCTTGCTTTTCCTTGGACAGGGCTGGTGTGGCTGGAAGGGCCCGGAGTTTTGGAACAAGGACGCCTACTATAACCTGTGCCTACCTCAACGACCCAAGGCTATTTAAATTCACTCTCATGCTGAATATGCTGAGACAGAACAGTAGCTAAACTAGATAAAACTCTCCTGTTATTTATCAAAATAATGCTTTAAGTCAATCAAAACCCAGTTGAAATAGAAATGTTGGTTGAATGACTTAAATTAAGAAACTATTTTTTTTAAATGAAACCTCTAGAAATAAGAGTTACCTGCTTTGAACTGTATTCCTTATAACTGTATTCCTTATTGTTGCATCTATTAGGCAACAAATACTCTGTACTTTTCCATAGCACAACTTCAGGTTTATATAGTATTTCCTCTTCTGCTAGAATCTTTGTAGATTAAATGCCAAATCCAATTGTTTTAGGGAATTCTTTCATGACAAAAAGATAAAGTGTCCTCTGCCTTTCAAGTTCCACTTAGCCAGCTGTCTTGTCCATTATGAACCTGTTCAAAGGCTTTGTTTGTTGTTGGGATTCTTGATGAGGCATTTTAGAAGTGGGAAAAGAATGGCCGTATTTACTGAATTTTATTAATTTTTCTGTCATATTTACACAGAAAGATAATTAATTTTTCTATGCTCATTTACTTATAACTGAATGAATACAAGTATTCCAGGGGAAAAAAAACCCTCAAAAAATGCTTCTGTAAGAAGTAACAATAAACAAGCTTTCCTCCTTCTCAGAAGGAGACAATGTCCCAGCACACACATCTGACTGCTCGGTGTATCATCCAGTCATGGTTCTTCATATTCCCCTTATTTCATGTTGGAATTACAAGCTGTTTCTTCTGGCAGCTAGGAGACAAGATCTGTCATAGGGATAAAATAAGTCTGTAGCTACTTCATCAGTACATCAGTAAGAGTACCAATGATTTATTTTTTTTTCTGTGTTGATGTAGGCTCTTAAGTGGCATTCCACATATACTGTCCATTTCCAAGAATACCCTAACCTTAAGTACCTATGCAAGTTCATCCTTACTAGGAGGCTCCTAAATCTAACTGCTCTAACACACGTTTGTTTTACTTAGATGCTAAAAACATTTTAAAAATATTCAGATTGGTATTAAACCAACACTGTTACACACCATCTGATCTTCTCCTCTTCCTGTTTATGGATCTGCTGGTTTCACTTTCCTGTTTCTGTGCAGTTGGATCCTCTCTCTGCAAGCCGTGTCTGTCACTTAGCGAGTATCCAGACTGTCCTCTCAGTTTCATTGTCTGAGTGTGCTGAATTGTCCTGAGGAACTTGGCACATTCCAGAAAGCCATAATCCAGTGCAAGGTCTGCTGCTGTCTGTCCACTGTTGTTGCACAAGCTGAAATCCAGAATTAACAATAACCAATTAAATTGGAATAATGAGCAAGTGCTGATGAAGTGGTGATTTACGCAGGTGTATAAAAATAAGTACTGAGAATCAATAGCAAGAAGGTTTGTCAAGGATAGCATACAGCTCATACAGGGGGTTGGTATTAAATACAAAAAGGAATAATTATTTTGAAATAAATTATTCATCAGACTATTACTGGCTTTAGCCTAACAGAAAGGCAAGGAGAGGGTGAGATTATGATCAGGATTTACTCTCCTCAGTTATCACAGAGGCATATAGCTAAACAACAGCATGTGAGCATGTGGTCAGTGCTCCTTTGGTGTTTATGTCAGTTTTTCATACTCCTGTGGCTATAGCCATGCTATATTTGCAGCCTCAGCATGTGTGTTCTGAGCAAGTTAAATGTACTCTGTAAAATGCACATCCTTTGATGCTCTTACTGAAGTTAATAAATGTCATTCAACTTACTCAATTTTAGCATCACCAGCAACAAGGAGAGCAAGACATTCCAAACTCCCAGCTTTTGCTGCTTTATGTATCGGGGCTTCTCCAAGGCAATCCTAAAAACACAATTTATATATAACAGTCATTTGCAAGAAGAGGAGTAGGATAAAGCTGTCTTGTTCTCACAAATGACTGTTTATGTACACCAGTCTGTTGTGAGCTGGGAGATTAAAGGAATATAGCTAGGATAGTAATGGTAACTACCATTAAATGTCTAATGTATTCATCATCACAAAGCAGAAGTGCTGTCTCCTGCAGTACTCATTGTTTAACCTTTGCCTTCTAAAAGATAACTTACACAGAATACTCTCTACAAGATTAACAGCATCTCTTGGCACCATTCAGGGATTGCTGTGACCAACAGCTTGCTACCAGCTCAGAGGTATAAGAGATTCAACTCAGCAACTCGAGTAAGAATCCTTTCATTTACTCGAAGTAGGGACAAACTTTTGGAGGAAAAATAAATACTCAAGTTGTGTAAAAGAATTAAGTTGTTTGGACATCTGCATGCAGCACTCTTAAGTGTGAAAATTAAATTATACATTGCAAGCGAAGTTGCTAATGCAATATAGACAGGATTTCTGGTTCATGCTAGAAGTTACTCGAGAATAAGCCACCCTAGATATCTCATGCAATACAATTGAGTTTAAAAAAACCCTCTCTTAGATAAAAAGTGTGTCAATAATATTAAGTGAATTTACTGACATGCCAGATTAGAAGTGGAAGGAATAAAACATAGTGTTTTTTACCTGTTGGTTCAAATTTGCTCCTGTCTGCAGTTGCCAAAGTAGGAAAAAAGCTTCACCACCACAAGCAGCCAAGTGAGCTGGAGACTGACCAAAGGCATCTGCAGGTGCATTCACAGCGGTTCCCGTCTCAAATAGGTTGCTGAAACTACCAGACTGAAACAGGATAGCAAAAGAAATGTTACTGCCAGTGTAAGCCACGGCAAGTCTCAGAATACTGCATCACTGCAAGCAAAAAACATTCCCCATGCACATCATTGGACCTTCATGTTCCTTGCAACTGCCTTCTAAATATTTTCTTTTTTAAAGAGCAGTGCAAGAAAGAGTTTGTTGGCTTTTAATCTCTTAACCAGAAATACCGATCGACAGGGTTAGTGCCCCAGCATTAACAGCAGCAGCTCCATGCAAACAACCCCTCATTCACTTCCGCAGCCGGGCTCCCGGCAAGACAGAACCACAGCCAGAGCGTCCCAAGCCTCACCTCGGAGCTGCAGTCCAGCATCAGCATCGCTTCCCCTTGCTGGGCGCGGGGCTCTCGGGGCTCGGGGCTCTCGGGGCTCGGGCTGTCAGGGCCGGGCAGCGCGGCACGGGTCCGTCCTTGCCCGCCTCCCCGCCGGGCTGCGAGCGCCGGGCCCGCGGCCCCGCCCGCGCCGCCGGCCGCACGTAGGCAGCGGCAGCCGCCGCCCAATGGCCGCCGCGAGGCTCCGCGGGGCCGCGGCCGGGCCGGGGCTGGCGGCGGGGGCGGCCATGTGGCGCGGGGCCGGCCGGCACGTCCCGCACACACTCGCCAGCCGCGGCAGCGCCCTCCGGAGCCTCGGGCAGCCCGGCACCCGCTGCTGCACCGCCCGGGAGCGGGCTCGCTGGAAGCGCCGCTGCCCCGGGAGCCGGGAGCCCTGAGCGCGGCCTGGTGTGCGCGGGGCTGTGCTGCTGCCAGGCGCAGCCGCCACAGCGCTTCTGCCAGCCGACCTTAACGCTGGTTTGGGAAGGCTAGACCAAGGCAGACTTGCATCTAGGAAAGAAAACAATTGAGAATTAATTTAGATTTTTTTTACCAAAAAAACAAAGCTTAAGTCATTGAAAAGAAATCCGTACAATCGTCCTGCCCAAGCTCTGCCACTAGGCCAGGGAGACTGGACAGACGTGTCACGCTGTGAGACCCAGCTCTGCCCTTCAGCACAGACATTGCAGCATCACCACCAGTGTGAGCGGGACTGGAATCGGCAATGCTGGATCTGGGCACAGCCCCCTGCCACATCTCTGCTCAAAACAGAACCTTGCAAAAACAGAACCTTGATTGTCACTTACATGAGCTTGAAGCATTCTAGAGAGGGCGAGTGTCCAAAGTGCACAACTCCGGTCCCTTAGCATTATGGTATTTCCTTCTGTCTCAAATACCTACACGTTTGTTATGGAAGTTCCTCATAATCACCACCATAATTTAAAAAAATAATTGAAAGTCACATATTTAAAAAACAAATAATAATGGCACAGTTTTAATAAACAGAGATGGGGAAAAGAAGCCTAACAGTATTCCTTTAGGGCATACATAGTTCTGAAATTAATTCACAAACATGATGAAATTACCTTCTGCTTCTCCTTTGGGAAAGCTAATATAAATTATTTTAGTATAATATGAGCATATGCAGTACAATTTTTAAAGGTGCAGAAATCCAGGTAGATGGGCGGTGATCAATTCAGCTGAATTGTTTCAGTAAGTGACAGTTTTCACTTCTCTTTTACATGGAAAGAAGTACACTTGTGTAATTACAAAATGTTGTATTGGGTTTGTCCCTGAACAGCTAGCCAAGCTAATTAGTTAACAAACAAAATTCCTACACTTCCACCTATGCTTTGTTGGGGATGAAATACCTTTGTGCAATTTTAAAGATTCTTTTGAAAACACACATATCCAGAATTAGCTAAAGCTAAATAGTTTTACATTGCCCAAGAGGTTGTGTTTTGGTGCTTTTGGTTTTATTTTTCTTTTAAAGATCTTTCCTCCCCACATTACCTCAGCAATTCAGAGGTTTCAAGCTGCACCTGAGGAATCTCATCTTTCCAGCCTAGCCACCTACACACACATCTGCATCCGGCCAGCCAAAACTCTTCAAATTCCTGCTATTAATTAGTTCTTGAGCTTCAGGTCACATTTTGCACACCTCATTAGTGCCTGCAAAACTCTTCTGCTTTTGAATAACTGGCATTTGTCTTGTATAAACACAGGAGTAACAATTCTCATCCTTTGTGTAGGGGCAGCCCCAAGTGCCAGGTAAGGACAAGGCTTCATGGCTACAGCTGTTCTGGAAAATAAGTTAGCAAAAAGTCTTCTGTGCTTTGTATCTCAGATCACACACCTTGCACATGTATCAACAAAATTAAATTGGAAAAATTGGTTTTAATGAATGTGTAAGCAGTCAGATAAACCAAGGTGTGCTGGTGAATCTCACACCCTTCTGCATCAAAAGCAGCCATGCAACCCATTGTTAGTTGTCTTTGCTGAAGGGTACTGCTGCTTTCACAGACTGTTCTTCACTCTGCCTGTTCAATCAAGTAATTAATTGATGCTTTAAAAAAAAAGTTTCCTTTCCTGTAGATTTCTTTGGTTATATCCTCTACACAAAATGAACCAGGATTAATTTTAGCAGTTTTTTGGTACTTAAAGTCACTTGGGACTGCTGGGAAACATTACATTGAGCCCATGGTTTTAACCACACAAATCTGCAGGCATCACTCTCCCGTTTTGATTGTTGCCTCTGTCCCTGTCGCTATAGAAACAGATCGCACTGCCAAAAATGGAAGGATGATAATCATCTGGAAAAAAAAGAAAAAGCTGGGAGCACAGCTAAAGATTATTTTGAAAGCACTCTCGTGCATTTTGATATTAGCCCCTTTTTGTAAGAGAGACAGCCAGAAGCAATCAACAGAAGTGGAAACAACGCTTTACATTTCAGGAGAAACCTCGAACAGCATCTTCCCTCAATTATCCTTTTTAAGTTTTTTAATATCTATATGGGCAAAACAAACTACATTACAACGAACAGTTTCTGATCACTGGAAGCGGCGTGAAGTCCCGCCTGCTGGACCGAAATGTCACGGCCTGGTGCCTTTTTCTCTGAATTGCATTCGGAGTTTCTGCTCCTTTTGCCTGTAGTGTTCTGCGGAGCATTTTGGGCTTCTGTTTTTAGTTTCCGACAGCACGGGCGGCAGCAGGGAAGATCCGCAGCCCGTCCGGCCGCTTGTTGACAGCTCGCTCCGGACAACGGCCGGAGGCGGGGCCGAGCCCGAACGGCAAAGCCGTCGTTCCGTCCCCATCCATCCATCCGTCCCTCTCCTGCCCTGCCGGAGGCCGTGCCGCCCCACGCCCGGCTATGGAGCGGCGCCGGGAGCCGGCACGGGCCGGGCAGGGCGGCGGCAGGTGCCGCCACAGCACCAAGGGCCGATCCACGGCCGGCAGCTCCAGGTCCCGGGACTGCCCATCGCAGCAGGCCCCGCCCGAGCCGCCTTCGGGCGCGGGGCTGCCGGGGGAGCTGGGCCGGCGGTGCTGGCTGGCGCTGCGCTGCGAGCGGCTGCCACAGGAGCCCCGCCCGCCAAGTGCCGCCCGGACCGGCCCACCAGGTACCGCCCGAGCCGCCAGGTTCCGCCCGGCCCGGCCCGGCCGGCAGGCAGGCGCCGGTTTGAGCTCTTCACGGCGGGCTTCACGCACACGGCGGTCAGGCTGCATTCACTGAACGTTTCCTTCGGGCTGCCTTCGCTCAGCTTTCCGGTTCTGTAACAGAGCCTTCTCTTTCATCTTAGTCTCTTGAAGACCATCTTAGAAAGGGGACCCGGCCAACTTCAGACCTCTACTGTATTAAGGCAGGTTTCACCTCTTAGGGGACAAACCCAAACGTGTGTCTGTTTTTAATCAGAGGACCACTGCCGGGATGCACTCTTGGCAAAATCGGAGGAGTTGCCAGTGAGGAGTGAGGCACGTGGAGATCCTCCATCACCTTTTCAGAAGGGACAACGATACTATGAACAGGTGCTTTCCCTCTTTTAAGTAAATACTGTAAAGCAGACAGCTTTCAACACCTTTTCCGTGAAAAAAGAGACACCTTAAAAACCTAAAAGAGGGAAGTTCCCTATGCCTGTTTTCTTCCTATTAAAATCGCCTGGTGTTCCCCCTAAATAAGCTGCACTTTGCCCAGACATCTAGTGAGGTCTTCCAGTTCCCTCAGAGGTCTCCTAAGGAGCAGATAAGTAAGCAGCAGCCTATCCTTACAGCTAACTTCCAAGCCAAGTTGGGTTTTTGGGCAGCTGAGTGCCCAAATACAACACACTTGGGTTTCAGTTATAGTGAGAGTGAGCCCTGACCAAGACACAGCTTTCGATCCTTGTTCCCCACCTGGGAACTAGAACTTGTTGAAATGTATAATCTTCAAGATCTCTGTCCCTGCCCACTTTGGCTAAAATTGGTCATCCAAGTCTTGGAAAGTAAATCCTCAGGGAACAGGGTAAGACTGGCTGGCAAGTGAATGTAAACCTCAGCTTCCTGTGACAATTAGAACTTAGTTCAAGAAGATAGAAAAGAATGTAGTAAAAACAATGAGTCAGATACTTTCTGATGTGACATGCACAGATGCAGTACTGTTTACAGTGCAGCAGTGGCACAGTGTAAATCAGTCTCACGGTTTGCAGCAGGAACAGAATTAACTCACTCAGGCTTTCTGCATTCTGGGCCCTGTCCTTAATGATTTCGTTAATGAATTAATGATGTTTTCGTTAATGAATTACAAATTCATTAACAATTCCATGAGACAATTCCATGGAGCTGAATGAACAGACTCCTCTCTGTTTCTTGACAAGCTGGCTTGGATGTCCATGATAGATATTGCTGTACATCCCTAAATTTATTCTTTGAGCAGGTTTTAATTTTCAGATTTTTTAATGTATGTCTGTAGTGCCTAAAAATGCACATGCTCCTAGCACTGTACTTTTAGATACTGGGGAAAAAAAACCCACTTCCTAATCACAGCCCTTTGTCTCCTTCACATAGCACAAAATTCTCAGGAAAGGTGAGATTAAATGTGCCTCCTGTACTTCTTTTGCTGATATTCATGACAGCTAGTTGCAAAAAGAAACTGGCTTTTTTTTTTTCCAGAGTTCTTTAAAAATACAAACCCCCACAATCAAAATGGATAAGTTCCCAAGACAATTAAGATAATAACTTGGTCAGTATTAATAGGGGTTGATTGGTCATTGTGAGGACATTTAACTGAGTGTTGAACTGTTGCTCAGTTCTAAGCTTTTGCAGTCTTCTTTTTTTTTTGATCAAAACACACAGTAATTTTGAAGTAAAAATATAGATAAGAATATTTTAATTTCTCTCTTGTTTTTACTTAGTGTTTATGTGTAAAAGTATTTCAGTTAACTGAGGACACCAGGCTCAGTTAACTGTTGTATTAGAGTTGTTTAACTGTATTTGTAAGTGTGGTTTCTTCTCAGACTTAATGCAGAAGCAAATACTCTTAGAGATTCATTCTTAGGAATAAAAGCACCTCTGTTGTTGCAGGTGATACCTCCATAAGGTATGTGTGGCAGACATCTGGTCCATGAAAGTCTTCAGACATCTGGTTGATTAGTCTTTGTGAAACCAGCCCTTAGCAGAGATGTAAAAGCAGACTGTTAAACCCTCGAGGTGTAAGAGCAGCTGACCTAAGTTAAAGGATGTCAGATCGAGGGGGCAGGGACTCTGAACTAGACTTTATCTGCTCAAATTGAAAAGATTTGTGGCAGTTTGTGAGAGGGGAGAAAGTTTGTCAGAATGGCTTTTGGTTACCCAACTTTCTTGGTTCTTTATTTACTCTGTTTTCTGACAGCTCTGTGGTTGCAATTTCTTGTTCTTCATTCATGAGAGAAATACACCAGGTTGAAAAATAGTAAGGGTGTATATATCAGAGAGTTATTGTTTGTTTTCTCTTTCTCAGGGGTTGTACAAACAAGCATTAAAGCGATTTGAAAAAATCAAGGATACAGATTTTCAAGCAATGTATCAGCTTGGTGTAATGTATTATGATGGACTTGGCACTAAAAAAGACCCTGTGAGTTATTTAGCTGCACACTTTTTATTTTTCTTCTAATATCAGCTGATAATTACTAGGAGCTTCTTTGTAAGCATGATTATTTAGTTTAAAATTAACAGCCTGTTCATTTAGTTTCATAAAGTGCAGATGTTTACAGAGCATCATTAAAGAATGAAGGCTCTGGGTTGAGGAGGTTCTCAAAAATGGTTATAATAAAATAGGAATAAAAGAATACAGTAATTTCTATTTTAAAATTAACTTTCAAGGGCTTGGTTGGACTTCACGTGGAAGCTAGGTTTTAAATTGCTTTAATTTTTTTTACTTTTTAATAAGCATATTATGTACATGAAAATAAAGTGAGTAAAAGTGGAAATCAAACAATTATATTTCAAAGTATATTTCAAAGTATAAGATCTCTGACACAAAGATTTTTTAAGGTACTTTTTATTCTTTTAGCACAGATGCCAGAGATGGTTGTGCTTCTACCAATGGTTGACAGTATTATTCTTAAGTTAGACACGTGAAAAATTACATTTGTAAGCATTTGAAGAATTCAGACTGAAGAATTCTATTGCAAAAAAGGAAGACAAAGGAATGCTTTGCTACAATAAGGAGAGTTCATTTGTTGGTGAAGATGATCTTAAATAGTGGCATAAGGAAAGAACACAAGCATTAGGAATAAAAGGATTGATTATAAGACAGAAGGCCAAAAAAAATGAACCAATGAGTGTATTAACAATTGGGACTCCTGTCTGGTGCTTACAGCATTGTCAGCAGAACTGAAAACATTCTGATTGGGGTTTGGAGGTGGTTTATTTTTTCTGTATGTCTGCATAATTACCATGTTTGTTTACTTGCAAATAAACATTTTAACAAAGTTACTTCCTTTCTTGTGTATTACAATATGAAAGCTAAATAAAAGCAAAACCTTTTATAAAGGACTGCTTCTAGTGTATTTATACAGAGTGTCCATGCTAAATCCTAACAGTGTAAATCTTATTTCTAAGGTAATTCTGAGGCCCAGTTGCTCATATGCAATGTTATCCATCTGCTTATTTAACATGATCAGATTTTGTCCATTATGAGTCTAAGGTGTTTTAATTGCAGAGACTTCAAATTGTACTATGTATCACTTTGCTTTCTTGTTAAGATTGTTTTATGATTTCAAATACAATATGCAATATTAAAAAGCTCTCAGAATTCTGAAATTGAAAATGTTACAAGTGTAGGATGTGACATTCATTTACATAAGCACAATAATATTTTTGGGAAAAAATTTGTCAGTGAAGAAGAGTAATATATTATCAAATGAACATTATGAGGAAATGTTTCACACTAAAAATATGCTGGGGTCAAAAATTTAGGGGCTGTCTAGTAACCAAAGGTCAGTTCTGCTTTGGTATGACACTGTTCTCCAAGCTGTCCTGCCAGTATGCCTCAGCTTTTCTTCAAAGGGGAAAAAATTACCTGTCTGGCAGAAGTTAGTGCATTCTCAGGTTACATATGTCATCCTCTTCACAGTCTGAACATAATAACTTATATACAACTTATATAACTTATATTTCCTACAATTTTAGGAGAAGGGAGTGGAATACATGAATAAAATACTCAACTCTGATTCCCCAGAAGCAAGTCACTTGAAGTTTGCAGCTGCATACAATCTTGGCAGGGCATATTATGAAGGATGTGGTGTTAAACATTCAGTTGAAGAGGCTGAAAGGTAAGGGCAGTCTGTGATTTTCCTGAAAAATTATAAGATTGTATGTTTCTTAAACTTTGTTGTCCCCATTTTCTTAGGTTGTGGCTTACTGCTGCAGACAATGGAAATCCAAAAGCAAGTGTAAAGGCCCAGAGTACTTTAGGAATGCTTTATTCTATGCCGATTCTAAAAGATATGAAGAAGGTAAAGCCCTACCTTTTGAAATACAAAGTAGTCATGACTAATTTTTAATTTCAGAGAAATAATACAGTGGTATATTTGACTCTGAACATTGTATTTTGAGTAGTTAGACATTATCATCCATTTAAGCCAATGTAAACAGATAGTCAGAATTCCTCATTTTGACTCACTTGACACTGCTAGCTAAGGTTTTTTGGTTTTTTTTTTTTTTTTTTTTTTTTTTTTTTTTTTTGTGAGAGTATCAGAAAGAATGACAGAATGGATTAAAGTTGTGCCAGCTTTGGTAACCTTCATAATTCAAGCAGGTAACACTGACTGACAGCTCTGACTGTAAATGAAACAGGTTTAAAAGCCTTACAAGAATTCTTCTTTCTTTTATGTATAAGCACTTCCTACAGGATGCTTGGTGTTAAAGCTTTTATGGAAACAGTATACAAGAAAATCAGCTAAGTAAATACATACCCTGACTTTGTGCCTCTTGTTCAGGCCTTTTTCTGGCATTCAAAAGCATGTCAAAATGGAAATCTGGAATCAAAGGCAGCACTTGGCATTATGTATCTCTATGGACAAGGTACATGTCGAAACAGCCAAGCTGCTTTGGAGTACTTGAGAAAAGCAACGGAACTTGGAAATATCTATGCTCAAGGCCATCTTGTGGAATATTACTACACTGGAAAATTTTACTCAAAAGCCGCTGAACTAGCCAAAAGGTAATTTTTGTTCTATGCTTCATTAAGGTTCTTCATGCAAGACCACATAAAACAGATTTAAATTATTATTAGATTATGGTCCTGTGTCTTTCAAACTCAAGAAATGTAAGAGATAATGAATTGCAAAACATCTTTAACAACAGAATAGCCAATGACAAAATTAATACTATAAGGTTCTCAATTCCTCAGTATGATTGAACTTTTCCTTGTGATCCAATGAAGCAAAACAGCCTTGAACTAGAAACCAAAGCAGATGCCTGGATGCAATCCTTCCTTCCTTGTGCACTATCTCCTCTAGGTTCCTGCCTTCACGATTCCCTTTAACCCCTACAGTCATAGTGCCAAAGACCCCCGAGGTTGGAAGGTTGAATCATCTGGTCCAGCCTTTCTTGGCAAAAGCACAGTCTGGACACAATGGCCCAGCACCCTGTCCCGCTGAATCTTAAAAGTGCGCAAGGTCAGTGAATCCACCACTTCCTTTTACTGCTTTTCCATCTTTGGTGTGCATCTCCTTTGGTTTTGAGCGGGCTCAGAAACTTGGAATTAAGTCAAGCGGGTCTCTTGCTACCTACTTTCCTTACCTTTGAAGGGAATGAACAAACAGTTCATTGTGCTTCCAGAAGAGCATTCTTGAAAAATTCCCAGCTGCTCACTAGCTCCTTTATTCTCCACAGAAGCTTCCTATGGAGACCCTCCCAACTGTGCTGTGAGCTGAAGTTTACTATTCTGAAATCTGAAACCTTTGTGTTAGTACCAACCGTCAGAGTGCTCAATGGGATCCCAGATCCTCAATATTGTGATCACTGCACCCAAGGCTATCACTGAGGTCCTACAAAGTAGATTTTCTTGATTTGGGAGTAACAAGTCAAGCAGTGCCTCATTCCTGATTGGCACATCTGACATTTGGTTGAGGCAGCAGCACTCCACTGCTCCATTCCAGGAACTTCATGAATGTCCTGGGAGTTGCTGTATTCTTATTGCACCTAATGCCTGGGTAGTTCAAGTCACCCATAAGATCCAGATTTTGTTACCCAAAGCTTACTTAAGTGACCCAAGTATTATCTCATTGGTCTTACTGTCTTGATTCAGAGATCAACAACAGATGCTTAGTGTAAGGTCCCTCTTGAGATGGTCCCTCTGTTCCTGACCTAGAGGCATTCAATAAGGCTGCTAGTTTGTTTCTCCACATTCAAGGTTCTCCTTAATTCAGTGCATGACTCCTCCTTTTTCTGTCTTTACAAAACAGCCTATGGCCATCCCTCACGATCCTCCCGTCATGTGAGTTGTTCCACCTTGCTTCAGTTATTCCTATGGTTGTGTGACTTTGAGTGGCTGCAGAGCTCCAGTTCCTCCTGTTTGGTCCCCAGGCTGTGTGCACTGTACACCAACACTTGGGGTGGATGTTTTCTGCTCCTCACCTGGGAAGCAGCTAAGGAACATTTGTTGCTGCTCTGGTTGGCCTGGCTTATCCCCCAGTTGGTTGAAACATGGCACAAGTGCAACCACTTCAGGTTCAAGAGCAGTGTTGGCACAATGTTCTATGGCCGATAAACAGCACATTTCTGTGACAAACCTCCATTTACCAGTGTATTGATAAAAGTTCAATCTGTTAATCAGATTATTGACTTGCTGGAAATAAGATGCGGATAGATTAACTATTTGGACAAGTGGCACATGATCGCATGTGTGCATTTTGGGGTGTGTCAGCATAGCTGCTGCTGCACAGCAGCAAACATGTCACACCTTACCATCGTACAGAAGCTGCACTGTATGCCACTGAGTAATGGAAGCTTGGTTAAATCAGTAGTTCAGCTATGGATGCTGTTTGCTCTACTCCATGCTGAGAAGGACTGTTTCTCTCTGAACTGCTGCTTTTCTTTCTCTTGCACTGTCAAACTGGAGCATTGACTGTTCAGCCTGTCTCACTGGGAATGAATCCCCTCCAGTCAATGCTGCATGGTAGATTATCCAGACAAGTAGAGTGCACCTCATCAGCTGCCATTGCAGAAAATAGCAATGAAATCCCACAGTACTGTCAGAGGTGACCATTTCTGAAATAAAACACTGAAACTAAACTTGAAACAGTTACACTAAATTAGAATTGAAGATAGCCTTGAGGCAAAAATCTTAGCAGTTCAGCCAGTAATATCAAGCACTGATACCTTTTCTGCTAAAATTTGTCCTTCTGTGTTCATAGCAACTACATTTGTTACATTAGATACAAGCATAAAACATTATGTGACTACGTACGGTATAACCTTGCTTAATATTTGGAGTCTACATTACCTACTGATACTTCACTTCAAATTCAGTTATCCCACACAGTTGTACTTACCAATTGCTGTGGTGTGTTCTTGAAGTCAGCTGTGCTGAAATAGAATTCTTGCCTGAATTGACTGGCTTTCATTATTTGCATCAGCATTCTATAGATTATCTTTCAGAAAGGAAGGGAAAATGTTACATATCAGGAATAACTAGAGGTAATATGTTACTGTTGTTTTATTTCAATGTTCTTGCTAAATAAGAACAGTTGTGTTACTGTATTTGTTAATGGGACCAAATTAGGTGGAAGAACATCATTCCCAACACTTCCAGGTGATCTAGCAGGCACTGACATGCAGAGGATTATTTGAGAACAATCTTTCATAAACAGTGATTTATAGGAAGTACCTATAAACTGAAATTACTTGCACTTTTCCTTCTTCTGTCAAGTCTGTGACCTTGACATCAGTAAAATGATGTATAAAGAAGCACATTATTACTGTTTGCTACCTGGAAAGGGTATAGGGCTTGGGGGTATCTGTTTTAAGACAACAGAAAAAAAATCCCACTTAGGTATAGCATTTTCTAATATTACAGTGATTATACTAGATAATTATAGCTTGATAGTTAAAACAACATTCACTTTGTCCCTCTGATTCTTAAAATGGTTTTTAGTAAAAACATGCTGAAATTAAGATGACAGCAAGCATGCAGAAGAAAGGAAATCATTGAGCCGAGATAGTGATAAGTGGTTTTTTCCTAACAGAGTTTTATAACCAGAGGCTACCAATATGTCCAAGATTTTCAGAATACTATGGTTTGCCAATATCCTTGTAAGAACTGGAAATTTTAGAATCCTAGAATCACTGAATGGTTTGGGTTGGCTCTTTAAAGATCTTCTAGTTCCAGCCCCTGTGCTGTGGGCAGGGACATTTTCCAGTACATGAGATTGCTCATGTAGTGAAATAAGAGGAAGTAAGAGCTTTGCCTTTCTTCCACATACAATTTCCATGAAATAATTTAAAGGGAACAATTAGCATAAAATATGTTGCCTTTTATAACTAATATAACTATAGTGAAAGTGACTTCAAATTTGTACACTTGTTTGCTGTTCAATACCACAATGTTCAAATAAGACTAACTTAAAATCAAATATAAAACAGAAGAATCCTCGTAAGATGCCAAATACATGTAAATTTCAGCTTATTTTGGATAATAATGTAAACAGAAAGGAGGCATTGTCAAAGTCATATTTGGCAACTTTAATTATTGCTTGAACTATCATTATCTAACATATTGCTCTAAATTCCACAACAGGGCTACAGCAGATGATGACATCAACATGCTTGCCAAGCTAAATGATTGCCATCCAACCTATTTAGCCAAGGGGGCTGCTATGGCTGCTTTCTATTTGGCTAGATGCCTCCAGCTAGGCAGAGGCACAGAGAAAAACAAGCAGGCTGCTGAGAAGTACTATTCTAAAGTAAGTTGAGAAATGGGGAGATACCTTGGATCTGAGTCTAGTCTAAACTTGTTATTTCATTAAGGACTCCAACACTGTGTTAAAAAAATATTTGCAAGAACATGTAGACTGATAGAAATGTACTGAAAACTACTAAAAATAGCCTTAAAAGGATGCTATCTGCCCACTTGCTTAAGCAAGCAATATAACCAACAACAACAACAACAAATCTATGCAGCAAAGAGCTTGGTAAGTTGCAAGATAAATTAGCTAAACAATTTGAATAATTTTACCCCAAATTAATTTGCTTTCTGTCATTGTCGCACAACTGAAAAATTGTAACTACTCCTTATACTTTACAGCCTGTAACAATTACAACCTTTATTAAATTGGCCATAACTGGTTCTCATGCTTATTTTTATATTTACATTTTCCATGATAGCTGAGGATCTACTGCTTTATCTGTTCAATATATACAGGGAAAAAAAAATCAGTTAAATTTTTTCCAAAGTTCTAAATTTGGAGTAAGACTGATGGAAAATAAGCTTGAGGAAAAATAATAATAATGGCCTCTGGAAGATTAATCTGTTGAGTAATATCAGTGATGCCTAAAGGCATCAAGGCAAGGTAGCTTTACCAGCTGAAGAGAATGTAGCAAGTTGGCATCTGTGCTTTACAGACTCTGTGGTTTCTGTGCATGTAGTGGCCATTTGTTTCTGCACGTAGAATACTGTGGTGTCCATCTTGGTGCAATCTAAATGAATGGAGAGTTATGGAAATGAAAAATCAGCAAGCAAATTTTGCAGCTCTTTACTCAGGGAAGTCACTGATAGAGAAGGCTTAGCAGAGCAGGTGATCTGAATACAGACACTAGATATTTTGTTCTCTCACTGTAAAAATGCAATAGAGGATAGGATGAGCAGGCAATCAGGAAAGGAACATAAGCTGAGGTACTATGACCATTCCTAGTTAAGGCATTGAAGAAGTCCATCAGGATTAAATTGCTGCATGGCATTGCAGGAGTGTAGCCCTTCCCACTGTCTTCTAAAGTGTAGTAAAACTGCCACAGCTGAAAGGAGACCACAGCTTTCACTCATTATTCACCTGCTCTACACCTGAGACTGGTCTAGGAATGTCACTGATGTCTCAGTATAAAGAGGTGGTTCCTATGACTGGTGTCATGTGTCTCTAAATCAATAGCAGAAGAGAAGCAACATAAAATAAACAAGAAAACTCCCTGAAACAGTAACTTCAAAAGAGTTGTGGGGGTGTGCAGTTTTTTTTGTACCTGCAAAATTCTCATGTTAACTGTACAATTATACTTACCTGAAGTCATATTTGTTTTAATTGACTGCTCAGCTCTGGTTTTGGCCTACCATTCTTAGACCGAGTCAGTTTTTTAAGAGATGAGAAAGAGAACATGGGCATCCCTAAGGGTCCTGCAGTAGATGATGGATGTGAGTAAAACTCATCCAATCTGTAAGCAGACTTATTTTTCCGACTGTGGTGCTGCATCTGCCATGCCAACATACAGAATTTAAAAAAAATAAAGCCAAGACTAATACTACAGTCCAGTATGCTAATTTTTAAAACTAATTTTTTTTAATGTGGCATCAGAAAAAGGATTCAAATCCAAATATGTTAACTCTTCAATACTTTAGCAAGTTGACTCTCTCCCTTTTTTTTGACACTTAAAGATTTTTGTCATATTGATAGCATACAGTTTTATTGTAGCTATAAACTAGAACTCTGATATTCTTTGTTTTTAAAGGCATGCCATCTGGATCCTATTGTTGCTTCTCACCTTGAATTGGCAGCTAATCTTGGGAGAATTTAGTGTTTCTTTTAACTGTGACTGGTATATAAATATATTTCCTACAATAAACCATCATTAATCTCCAGCAATTATAGACTGTTCATCACTTACTGCTTGCTTTTCAACTTTCTATAAATTATTATTTAAAGCAATTGACTGATTCATTTTATCTAGAAGAGAAAGTAAAAAGCTCATGCTCTCTAACTCAGATAAGCTGAGACAGATTTTTAAAAAATAGTATTGAAGACTTAAAGGTTTATTAAGGACATTTCACGGGACAGATGTATTTTCTTCATGTCATATTGCTACAGAGCACATGAATCAAAACAAAGCAAAAGAAAGATGCTTGTTTCCTCTCTGCATATATAGTATTTAAATTTTAATATTCTGAAAAGCTTGAACCCAAAATTGTCTCATTTTCACACACAGGCCACAGCCATTTTTAATGTTATTGGTGCTTACACTTATGCTTTTAATGTAGTGGTGCTTATATTTTCTTCCACATACTTTCCAAAGCATCTAGATTTACTTAAAAGTCTTTATATATATTTCTTTTGGATTGCAGAGACTCAAAGTTGGAAACTGTCCAGCAGAACCCTAAGCTTTACAATTCAAACCATACCAGCTTCTAAAACTAATAAACACTACTTACAGAACTGTGGGAAAAAAGCCCCAAGCATTAGTATGGAAATATTGAATATACATCCCCAAGACAAGGCCTGTTTTTCTCAATTCTCCATATTGCATTCACATTGCCTCTGTATTAGAAATAGTTGGAAATCTCTTGGCTAGGAGTATTTATGTCTGAGCAATGTCAAGCTGGATCTTTTATTAAAAGACACTTTGATTAACCACTAGGAAAACTTACTGATTGCTGTGGTCAGCTTGCACATTTCTAAATGCCTGTTTACTTATGAAGCTTTGTAAGTGTAGAATTTGCCTTGCTTCCTAATACTGTGCCACAACTTGCAAACTCTTCTGAAACTGTTAGAACAGAAGGTTAGATGTTACTAAAAATGTTGATTTATATAGATTATGCAGATTGTATGTACCTTACAATACAGCCAGTCATAACTGCAAGTAGTTTTTCTAAAAGCACAACTGTACTGAATTGAGAAGACAGTAATGAGTGTCAGCTAGGGATTTTTGATGATGTTTAATTATTTAGATGTGCATTAACATCATATTTACATATTTTTACATAAATTTAAAAAAAAAAACAACCACTGAAGACAGTTTTCTTTCCTTGTATAAAATAAGAGAAAGATTTGAAGGTTATTTGAAATTGGGGCATTTGAATAAAACAGCCCTGAGTAATATCAGGGAAGTTATCAGAATAGTTTAATTAAATGTCTACTTGATCATTCATAGAAGCAATTCATAAGCACTAATCTTTGAACTAACATTGAACACAGGCATTCTGGTAGGACATACCAGTTTACAATACATAATTTTGACACAAACTTCAAAGCAATGTAGATACTTCTTATGAAACTAGTGCTGTCAAACCCATTGATCCGTTGTCAGTACAGCCTCATATCAAGTGCTGCAATCCAGTTGTGATATTTATTGCTTACAAATGCTTCAAACCACAGGAAATCTTTGGTAAAACCAAAATTGATAAAATTTTCACAATAGCTTTACATGTAGTATTGCACAACAAGGCTTTTTCAATACACAAGAAAAAAAAAGGAATGCTCAGATCCTCAGTGAGGAGATTAGAACTGTACAACATTCATTAGTTTACCACTATAAGCAAAATTTCTTTCCATAAATGTTTAAAATATCTTCTGGTTTCTTTCAGCATATATGAACATTTATTTTTTAATCTATATTTGAAACAGAGGAGTAGTCAAATAGAACAATTTAAATAAAAATTGGCAGCTATACAGCATTTTTTTGTCTACCCTACAACAGCATCAGATCTTTTCAAGTCTGTACTTCACAAAAAACTCAAGAGGAAAGAAAAATGCTAAAAATAATCATAGTCCTCAGCCCTCTATGGAAAAGAGGAAAATAAGTTTCATGTCTATTCTTGAACATAGACATTTCTCTAGTGGTCCAATTGTGCAGATTCAAACCTAAGTGGCATTAAGCTGCTCTAAATGAGCTCTCAGCTCAGGACACAGTTCAGTTAGCAGCAGTTCCAGCAAAACCTGAAAAACAGAAAAGAGTTCAAATGAAGCAGGTGCCAACCAAATTTCTCTTCCTTTCTGTCATTTTTAGATAACCATAAATAACAGAAGCACAGAGGTTTGATTACATTCATACTTTTCTTTCATCCAGAAGTTAGCACATGCCCTACAGATAACATGGGAAATGTCTTAAGGCTGAAGGGAGGCAAGTGTTGAGGGCAGCTCCATTCAGATGGGGATTTCCCACCCAGTATAAACTGGCGCTGTTGTGTCAAAGACTCCACAGCATCCTAAGCAAGCAGCAGGGCATGCACCTTTTCTCTCTGGTGCTGGGGCAGCATTGTGTGACAGGCTGCTGTCTGGAATGTGCCAGAAGAGACTGACTGACTGTGAAGGTGTCATACTTAGATCCAGCTGCATGTTCCAACTATTCCCAACAGCTGAGGAGTGGAACTTCTGGAAGGCTGTCATGTCCTAACTATGAACCAGTTCTGGAGTTCTTCTCTAGGATTCTCCAAGGTATGTTTGTTTTTCTAAGCTGTATGAAGAAATTAGTTTGTACCTTAGGAAGTCAGGCAAATTGTATGTGGTAGAAGATCTCTTTTAGACAAAAACAATGCTGCTGTTAAACAGCCTTTTGTTATTCAAACTTAGTCAAGTGATCAAACATAGAGCAACTGACTTATTTTAATAATAAATAAATCTCTGCAAAACCACATCCCCTAGGCTTCAATACTGAGTGAGTGGAGCTCAGTAACTTACAGGATTATGAAGTTAAAAAGGTACTTTTCTGGTTACTCACATAAAGTAGATGCTTATTAGCCTTTCTCTCTTGCAATGCATTGAACACTTTCACTACACCATGACGGGCATTTTGTTGTCCAACGAGATTCTGCAGAGTATCTGCAACAAACATTACTTCAGTTTATGTTGTTCCACTCATGCTAGGCAAAACCTCCAGCCAGGATCATCATTCTGCTACCCATAATCACAATCATAAAGGTTGGAAGAGACCTTCAAGATCATCTAGTTCAACCATAAAGACCCAAAAAGGAGGGGGAAAAAAGCCACTGCACTTCATTGGCCCTTGACTACAAGATACAGAGTCCCTACTCAACAATCTTTAAAAAACACAGCTTGAAAAGATACCCTTATTCTCCAGTTACCCACTACATAATAGTGTGTGCATCTCAGAACATTTTAAGTGTTCTAACATGATGCATCAAATGCCTTTTCAGTAGTTCACCTCACTGAGTCAAGTCTCATCTCACACATCATTAAACCTCTCACTTAAATACACCTTAAGCCAAAGACACAACTTCTACAGCATTTAAAATAAATTTAGCACTTTAATTGCCACTCAATTGTCACAGAATACTTCCCACAAGAAGGCAGTTAAGAGAGTCTAAGTCAATTATTTACACTTTGGATTAAATTAGAGAATAAATAGTGATTCAATGTTCCCTCATTAATCTAAGGTGCATTCGGCTATGTCTTGACATATGGCTCCAAGCTCAGAAACAAACTAGAAATCAAACAATACCACAAACCAACTATGGAAGGCTATTTAAGTAAGTAGATAACACAGGTGGTAAACTTAAGGGTTGTTTACACATCAAAAGACAAATATTTTCCATGCATACCTACTCCTTTTGTGCTGCAAAAGTTGATTAAACTGCCTAATGCATGGGGGCATATGCGATATCTAAGTGAAGGCATAAAATAGCTCATTCTCTTCACACAGAGCAGAGAAAAACATTCAAGCTATGTTGAAGTGCATTTCCAAGTGCTAACAGTAATGATTTTGACTCTTTTCAGTTAGGTGCCTTTGGGTTTACATGATCTCTGAAGTCAGAAATTTGTAACTGCATTTCCTGTCCTGTGAGTGGGACAGCATGGAGCATCTCAGAATAGTGCCCCAAAAACATTCTGGCTGAAAAAGCAGCTGCCCAGGCTTGGGAGATAAGGGCAGGTGAAGGAAAGTACTGATAAAACCACTCCATCTAGGAGCTTCTTCTGCCGGGGCTGCAGGTCACTCTAATGTTCAGTGTCCTGAGACCTCTTATCAGAAACAGACAACACACAACACTGATGGCATGCTTAGATCCCTCGCTCTCCAACTTCAAAATATAGGAGGAATTGGGGTGGTGCCACTGTCCCTGTTTGACAAGTAATTCCAAGTAGCAGAACCACAAATTTGCTCACAGAGAACCAGCAAAGAGAGACTCGACTGAGATTCCTTGATGAACATTATGCACAAAATAAAAGCAATTCTGATTTTGCATCCACCAGTAATATCTGAATCCAAGCCTTTTACCAGACAGGCAGAAGAGGCAAAGACTAAGACCAAAATAATCCTTGTTTATGCAAATAATTATAACTTAAAAGTCTACATGAAAATAATTTGATTAACCAGTTTCCTTACTAGTTATTAGCTCTGTGATTAAGCAGAATCAAAGTGAACTCACCTGGAATGTTTTCAAGTAGTTTTTGCTGTGCTCTCTGTTTTGTCTCCTGCTTTTGTTCATCGCTCTTGGCTCTCGGTGCTGGAGCTAACTTTCCATTTGGCCAGAAGGCATCTCGAAACACCCCAATGTAGTAAACAAGCATTGGCTCACTGAACATCCAGTGTACAGTGTCACGGATCTGCCTGTAAAGAAGTGGAGAAGGGAGCCCATCAGAGCTAGTCTCATGTTTTATCCATATTTATTCTTTTTACTCCTCAAAGCAGTGGAAGAGATGTTCTTTTTCACGTAATTTTGCCAGTATGCCTGAGTTGATTTCATTGGCATAACAGCAGGTCATATTCAGGTCTGGATGCTCTAGGATCTAGGTCACTCCTGATACATCACTTAGATCTGGAGAAGGCGGCTTTTCAAGGTAATCCACAAACATCCATTTCAAATTACAAGTACTACATTGAAATATACATCAAAACTACATTTCAAGGACAGGCACTGCAAATGCTCCACCAGTAAAAGTCAGGAAAATCAGATCACTAATAGTAGCAAATTCCAAACTAGTTGCCTGTGGAGATGTGCCTGCTAGGATAAAAACAGACAGTTTTGATAGAAGCACAGTAAGTTCCTTCACAGATAGCAAAGCACATTACTGAAGGGATTACAGACAGAGAGAGCAGCCTCTTCCTGGGGCTGCACCCCTCAGTGAAGCCTTCAGCACCAGGAGTCTAAGGCAGAGCAGGCTCCAGTCAGTGCTGTTGCCATACAGCCAAATCCCTTAAAATCAATAAAGTCAACCTACATGTAAAAGCTACACAGGAACTTTGCATGCAAGCTATGCTCAGAAATTCTCTGCCTCTCTGTCCTCCTTCAGGCATTTTCCAGTTATCAGCAGGGTATGAACAAATGAACCAATCAATTTAAAACTCAGTGAGTGGATACTGTCTGAGACCATTCCAATTTACTGCTACGTAATACACATCAGAGGCTTTAAAAGCCATGCTGGCAAGTGCAAATTTAGTCACTGATTGGACAAAGAACAGCCTGCTGTGCTGATAGAATACTTCTAAAATTTGTTTCTGACCAGAGATACAGCTTTCCATATGACGGTGTTTACAGACAGGTATGCTCATAGCCTCAGGCAGGCCTCACCTGGAAACATAAAGATAATTCACATATCTGTGTTTTCTCTAATAAATATAACATAGCTGTAAATTGAGCTATAGAAAACAAATGCAGATTACCATATCCAACAGGATGTTCAGATTATTTTAACAGTTCTTCTGTCAGCCTTTTTTTAACAGAATGATGATAAAAGTTCAGTTAAAGCAACAGCTACTTACTTGTTGATGGTTCTTCCAAAAGTGACTTGTACTAGTGCAATTAATGTTTTTCTGACCCACTTGAACACTAGAACAACAAAAAATGATTAAAAATAATGACCAAGAAGTTAATAACATTACAGAACCCATGACCATGTACAAAAACTTCCCCCTACGTCCAACCAAACCAAACCCAAACAATCCACCCCTACAGTAAACACATTGTTATAACCCTTTCTAAGATCCCATTAATTGTACAGAGATTTCACTTTTCTTGATCACATTCCTTGTACTGTTTGCTGTATGGTTTTTAAGTCCTGCAGATTATATAACCATGTATATAAAATGCATTCTAGGTTATACCGTAAATTTTTATATATAGGAATATTTCAAGTTTATTGAGCAATACAACTACTCAAAACCCTTTTTCTACTAAAAAAAACCCCCAAATATTATTTTCAAACTTCCCACCTTTTTCATAACTTTTAGTATAAAGTACACACAGCACCACCATTAAAATTCTGAAAACATTTTCACTCAAACCAAGCAGTCAGCTTTCCATTACAAATAAATGAAACAAAAGTGAGTGCTTCCTAGTAATTACTGGCAAACCTTCCTTTCCTACTGTTCAACATCACAATAAAGTCTATATTTGGGAGATATATCTACCATTTTTGGAAGGTGACACATTTTGCAATAGTTACCCTGTAAATAATTTTATAGAGCATCATGTGTGGCTGCACATTGAAACAGAAACAAAAATAACTTTATTATGATCATTCAGTTACATAAAGGGGGGGAAAATCCAGTATTTAAATATATCACAATTCTAGTATAATTTTCCTCATAGAAGTTGCAGAACTAAAATGCATATATAATTTACTTTAAATTGATATTAAAATTATATTTCTTTGTCAGAGACATGTTCTATAACAAAGTCATCTTTCCTTACTCAAGAATTCCTACAATCTAATGAACAGCCTGTTTACAAAGAGAATACTACTGTCCTTTTTTTCTAATCTTTTCATGAAAAATTTAATAATATTAAGTGTAAATGCTCTCCCCTACCAGTTACATTTTTATTGCCATTTTATGTTCTAATTTCACTTTTGAATGAAAGCTCCAAAGTTATGAACTACTGAAGAATAGCTTGGTCCCAAACTGGCCATATAGATTAAAGAATGAAGATTAGGTGCAATATAGATTGCACTTATTGAAACACCAAAAAAATTGAATTCTGAAGTGCCCTCCAGAGCCAAGAGATTGCATTAGCAACTGAGCAGGTTTACATCTTACTTCCTCGCAGTTCAAAAATCTCTCCAATCAGCATGAAACATGGCTCAGCAAGAGAGTCCTTCTTCCCATCCACCTCCTCTCCGTAGTCTGACAGGTCACTGTCCTCTTCTGTTTCTTCCTGGGAAGAGAGGGACAACATGGGTGTGTGCTGCAGTTCCCCAGCCTTCTTCCAGAATGCATTTAGTTACTGCCATGCTCTGCAGAAGGAGCACAGGCAGTCCTCTCAAAAAACAGAGCCAAAAACTGCTGCTGGCAGGATCTGGCCAAGAGGAATCTCACTAGGGATCCTGAAAACTTCCCATTGGACTAAAGTGATGAGGACACTGCACTGCTGGAATTAGCATCACTGCTGTATCTTCTGCTTGCAGCCTTGCCCCAGTAAGCACCTCAGTGCTGCCTCTATTGCCCCATCAACACCGGCTGGATGAAAGAAAGCAGGTGATGTGGGAGTCCTGTACTGCTGGGAAACAGGTGACAGCTGTAAGCAGGAGACGGCACTCAGCAGTGTTTGCGATTGCAAAGCTCCCTCTGACACAACACCCATAAAAAACATTCAGGATGGGGAGCTGGACAGCTGGAGCTCTTTGCCACGCAAACAGCTGGGAAGAAAGGGGGAAAATCTGGTTATTGCACCAGGAAAAGCAGGTAGCTGGTTCCCCAGGAGACCAGACAGTGCCTTCACAGCTGAAGCCCCTCAGTGGGATTAGGCCCTAACCAGTTGTCCTTGAAGTAAGCTGGGAGCCAAAGCCAGCAGTGGAAAGGGAACTAGCCAGAAACACAAATTGTGATAGTTAGTGACCTGAGCCTGAGGATACCCCAGCTCAGGGCACCAAAGGGAGAAGAGCTATTCAGATAGACTCCCAGAAGATGACTGGGTTGAACCACCTCCATTCTGGCAGTACCATCTATTTCAGAGTGAAGGGCACACAGCAGGTTGTTTCTCACTATCATGAAGATTGCTTCAGGATCAGGATTACAACTCCTGTCACTACTCATGGCAGCCAACACATCCCTTTGCTTTCCTGGATCTTGCCCTGCCTGCCTTTGCTTCCAGCAAAGCTAAAGACAGGCAGACCTGACCTCCACTGAGGCTGGTCTGATGCCCCAGTCTCTGGATCAGAAATGGTCACAATGATGTGCAAATTTCCTTCTTCAGCCTGGTTTTCAAAGATATCAATCATCTCTTCCTTTCTTCCTTATCATTCAATCATCTATAATTGGTTTATTTTTCTGCTATTCAGTGAATCTCCTGTCATTTAGAAAATGCAACAAGAACTGTAAGTTCTTACACTACAGTGCATTTTCTATCTAGTAGATTTATAAACCTAAAAGCCCTTCTTCTTTCTAGATGATATCAACTGCATTTTTGCTCTGATTTGGTTTTGGTCTAGAGAGCTAAAAAATACATTCTAAAGCTAACCCTGTCCAAGGAGTTATATATATAAAGAAATTGCTGCAGTATCTAATCCTGAACACAACACTCAAGAGGTAATATTATTGCTCTGACATATATTTGAAAAATGTGAGATGAGATTAAGGGCAAAGAGAGCTGAATCTGAGAGCATTCTATACTACAAAGTTCAAAACACAAACTAAACCAGGAAGTCTCAGTTACAAAAAGAACACAATTATACCAGCTTTATGTGTGGTTTAAACAAAATCAACTTCATTTATGACCTTGTACCAAATGATTTAAGCCCAGTTTAACTGCTTTAGGAAAGTGTCCAAGATGCTATCAGTGGGGCAAGACTGAGCTGATCCAAGGCTCTTTCTGAAAGACATGGGAGTCCAGGAAACAGCAGAGCTAGTCCCAGACTGCTTCCCAGTCTGTCTTCCTCCATTTTATTTTATTACTTTCACTTTAGGGCAATTGTTTGACATACTCATTCATAGGGTCTAAGAGTTCCCACCATCTGTATTCTGTTATGTGTAAGCTTAAGGAAAGAAGGGAGAAGAGAGAGAAGAGAAATGTGAAGCAGTAACAGTTGCATAATTTCTGCTTTGTTTATTTGTTCCTTCTCCTCTCACACACTGGTATTAAAAATCCTTTTTCCTTCTCCTGTATTTCCCAACTTTTTCCTCCTACACACTCCCATAATACAATATCTATCTCCCATAATACAATGTCTTGAGGATGTTTTTCAATTAAATAGCAAAATAGAAATAGCTTCATACTTCAATACTTTTATGCTACTTCTACCTATCATTAGTCATTTTAGTGAAAGCACTTTGGATTGTGTAACTCCAGTACTTCTATCAAAGTAAAACTAGTTTCTCAAACTTCCTTTATATTTATTACTCTGAAACGAGGCACATGCATTCAGCATCTAGATGCAAACACAGCACTCTTTTGCAAGGTACATATATAGGATTTTCTTATTTCTGAGATGCAAGACCACCTTTCTCCCTATAAAAGCCTAGAAGTATACATGCTCCCCAATCTCAAATTGTCCTGCATAAGACCCATCCGCTCCAGACAACTACAGCATGTCAGAAATTAACTGCTTTAAATGAATTTTGTATAACATGTAACTAAAAAAAGGGAATATAAACATCTCCTTGAATGTTGCATTATCTGAACATGAACAACACAGAACAGAGTGCCATGGAATTATGGTCAATTTAGTCAATGAGCTATTTTGGTCACTAATCTATTATTCATTGGATTTTGATAAACTATGGGTTTTTATGGCTTAATAACAAATTCTCCATCTGGTTTGCCTACATAGACTCCTGCCTGCACTTGCAAATTCCCTCAGTAAGCCTGTACTATTTGCCAACAGTTTTTTGTCAAAACTAGCTCTGCTTATGAAGTTGTCCTGAAATTAGGGATACACAGATGTTCTTTCTTGCCAAGAGAATATTCCCAAGTGTATTTTTACCTGCCAAAACCTCTCTGAAATACGCATGCCCAGAACTCAAAAAGTGGAAAATTCTGCTGTAAAAAAATAAATCCCAATCCCACAATGAACAATCCCACATGAACTGCAATTTGTTTATTTGTGATAGTTTACACATTTGCCTATATGCATGTACCAAAAGGCAGGAAACCTGTTTTATTAATAAACATCTTTTAAATTCATAGGCGGCTCTTTCTTCTCTTTGTTCACTTACAGTAAATTACAAATGACCTTTGGAAATATTGCCTGCCACTCAAATACTAATGACTCTCGCTGCTTACTTAGGATAAGTAATTAAATTTGGGAAGATTACTTTTCTACCACTTACCTCCTGATGAGAAAACAAATCACCAGGAAGTCGTTCTAGAAATGAGGAGAGTGAAAACGATGACTTCTTGCCTTGCACATCAATAACTTTGAGGTGCTCTGGGGAGGGGCTCAGGAAGGCATAAAGTGCTTCACTCTGGCAGAGTCTTTCATCAGAGAGTAATTTCTATGAAACAAAAATAATGACACATCACAACACAGCAACACATCAATTAAATATTTCTTGTTAAGGAATAAGATGTATTGAGGCATCCAATAAAACTGATTAAATTGCAGCTCAGAGGTAGTGTGAGAAAAAAAATCCCTATCTCACAAAGATACTTTAAGAAACTATTTCTAAAGTACTGGAACTAGTAAGAATAAAGCTTTTAGTCTTACAACCTTCTTGTTTTGTAACAATTTCTCACGTGTAAGAAATTTGTTGTGAATGAAGGAGTTTTAGCTGAAAGTGGCAATTAAAGGCCACTTTAATTATGATTCTTCAATTAATTGAAGTTTAAATTAACTTACTACTAGAGGAATGGTTACTATCAGTCAAACTCATCTCAACTTTGACATTTATAGTGTCAAATTTTACATTTGACCTATTTGTTCTAGGCTCTTTCTTTAGGCAATAGAGAGGCAGCAGCCTCTCAAATCTCCTGTTTAGATATCTGTCGGTTTTGTCTTTATTTTCTTACCTGCAGAAAGTTATTAAGCTGGTTCTTGGATTTCTCCATGAATTTCTGGTCTACGGATTTGAAGGGCAGCTTGCTGAGAGAAGGCAACTGAACTTTCTTTAACGATGGAAAACACTGTGTAGGAGAAAGGAGAGCTCAGTTAAGGTGTATGCAGAGAAAAAGACAGGTGGTTCAGAATGGAAATGAAGAGACTCCTTTTTGCTCTCATCTCACTTCCAGACCCCTCTCAAGAAAACACCTTCCCTTTACCACTATGGGCTGACACATCTGAACCCTTCCCCTTTACAGCACCATTATCTATTCCTTATCAGACAGAAAGGTTAAAGCACTGTGAAAAAAATCCCAACCTTCTCTCTCCCCAAAAGCTGTCATTTCTAATACTTGCCTAGAAGCCAGACATAAAACTTCACTCTTTTGCAGGCTCTTGTATGACAGTGCAGAGCATATCCCATTTTGAAATGGGGTTAGTCCAGTTAAACATTATTAAGTGGAAAAAATTATAAACAAGTTTTATAATCATATGTCAGAGACCAGAAATGTGCAGATAGAAATCTAGTTCTAAAGTGCTAAAAGCCAAAAGGCTGGCATTAAAACTGGAAGCATTAAATTGTCATCATTCTGACAAATTTTGTCAGTTTGTATCTTTTCCCTCCCCTAACCAGGATTCATACCTCGCTGAGTTTGCGGTGTAGGTTCTGAAACTCATTGAGCTTCCTGGGAACAGTCCAGTTCTTAGTTTCAGCTCCACCAACTTCTTGTAAACTCACCATGACAGAGTAACAGGGCACTTGTTCTCCATTCTCTTCTAAAACCTTGTGGGGGAAATAAAAACAGATAAGGTAATATCTGAAAGTAAACGGTGGAACATTTAACTGTGAACACAGGAACATCTGAACAGTGAACAGGTGACTGGCTTACAAACTCAGTCATCAGTTCTACACTTCTGCTAAGATTTGAAGGCTCCATATGGAGCAATTCCCTTAATGAAGTAACCATCCCCCAAAGTGCTGTACCAGCCCTGAACCAGCCCTGCAGCTAACCACTATTACACCTTACCTACAGTTTGCAATGCAGCCACATCTCCCTGACATATCCTCTTCAAACAGCTGAGTGTATTATTTTGGTTTTTAAGGTACCTACCCTGTAGCTTTGTGATTGCTGATCAATGCTCCATCTCTCCTATCTGCATTTACCTGAGTGTTCTTCCTTCATTTCCCTCCCTCCCAGTGCTTCTGCTGAGGGTCACCCAGACACCAGGCACAGCAGCTCTGCAGCTGGGTCTAGCAGCAGCTGCTGCTGTTATGGAGTGATTTCTCTGCTCACTTGAGCTGTTCTCCTTGCACAGTTTGTGGTATCCATGCACTATTTCTGAGGAACTCAGAATTTTACAAAAATACTGATAAATCCAAATACAGTCCTCAGCCAGAAGAAGGAGAAGCAATTAACCATATTGTGCAAATGGGAAAACTACAGCAAAGTTAAACAATTTTTCTTGAGATGACAGCAGCAGTGTGACCACACTGTTTCTTAATTTGATATAAGAATTGGCATAAGAATTTCATTCTTATGTCCTATTGGTAGCAAATTTTTTACTTATTTTGAGGAGACACCCAGATTGATTATGAAAAACAAATAACAGAAATGCATAAAATATTTCACTCTACAATGCTTGTGTCTTTATATACATGCAAATAATGACAAGGTAATTATAAAATACCACTCCCAGTCTTTTTGAGCAAAGTTATAACCTTAAAGCTTTAAAAAAAAGAGTATTTAACAAATCTAATTAGAATAAGAATAAATGTTAAAATTCATATAATTATGACACCTTTTCTGAGAAGCCTGTAGAGACAACACAATGCTGTGGATGAATAATTTGACAAGCACCTACATCACCCTTGTAAAAGCCATGTGGCTGAAATGTACCTTCATATTTTTAAGCTACTGAGAGCTGTACATTGATAATATTCCCTGTGATGCATTCCTCATAAAGCTGCACAAGGACCACTGGGAAGCCAAGTCTGAGGCCCAGATTTCACAAATCCCTGTCCAAAAGCTGCAGCAGCACTCAGACAGAATACAAAGCACCAGCCTGAATGCCTGCAAATGTGCCTGGTTCTCAGTGCAGCTGTTTGGAGAAGTGCCTATCTCCTGCCAGACTGCTGCAGAAATAGATGCTTGAACAGCCTCCAAGGTGCAGGTCAGAGAGACATGGTGCAGAACAACTGGGATTGTCTGGGACAGTCCCCGCCCTGCCTACCCTGAGCTACACTGGATCAGTGTTTGCAGGTGACCCACAAACACCTCCTGGCTGTCACTTTTCAACACTGGAAGATGAGTGCTGAAATTGCTGATTGGAGTCATGCCTATGATTTTCCATGCTAAATTTGTTCCCAGGGCAGGGGTTTGCACGTGTAAGGTCATCTGAACTGTAATTGTCAGGAGAGAGCACAGACCCTGTGAAAGCACATTTTCAAAATGGGAGGACTTAGTACTCCTGCTTCAAGCTGTGTGCAGAATCCTCTAAATTCCAATTACCAGATGTAGACACATTTCAGCTTTTTTTTTTCCAAGTACCCTCAAATAAATACTGAAAACTTTCAGGATCTTTTTAGGAATGCAAATTTTTTTTGTCAACTTAGGTGCTTGTGAATTTGTTTCTCCAAATTAATGAATAAACTGGAAAACAGAAAAATTGAATGTTAGGAGGTCTTCTAAACCAGGAGATCTAGTCCTCTGCTGTTAGCAGGCACCACCTCATACAATTGCTATCAGGCATTAGTTCAAACTACAGAGCCATATTCCTCTGATTCTCCCTTTTGCTAAGTTAAGCAAATGAAGTTTGAAAGTGCATTCAGAACCACTTCTCATGGGAGAAGTTCCTCATTCAAATCCCCCCTTCCCAAGGGACACGGCCCAGCACCTGCAATGGACTGTAATACTTGCTCATCCTGAGTGGAAACTCCTTCCTAATGTGTTCAGGGGTTGCATTTACCCTTGACAGACCTGCAGCCTGCCCAAGATGAGCTGCACATCTGCCAAGCCACCAGCATCTCTCCTGTTTCCAGCCAAGCTCAGGGGGTCAGAGCTGAAGCCCAGAGCTCCTGCTGAACACAAACCTCACGTGCCACATTGTGAGACTGAGCTTCTAATGCTCCTGCCCAAAAAACCATCTGGCTTTTTCCCAACCTTCCTAACCCTGTTTCAGGTGCTGTCTGTGCAGTGCTGAGTACTGGGGGAAAATCACTTCCCTGTTCCTGCTGGCCACACTATTTCTGGTACAGGCCAGGCTGCATTTGGTCTCCTTGACCACCTGGGCACGCTCCTGGCTCATGTTCAGACAGCTGTCAACCAGCAGCCCCAAGTTCCTGTCCACTGAGCAGCTTTTCAGCCACCTCTTGTCCAGGTGTGTAGTGTGGTAACCACAAGAAACCTGCAATTTGTTCACCTTATTCAGATCTACAAACTCAATTCCTTCTGAAAGCAATAGACTTTTTAAAAGATGTTATGCTCTGAAACAGTCTTTCTTTGGACAAGGAAGACAGAATGTCTGTTAAAACATTAAATGATACAAGGCCAAAACAATTAAAGCAAGCAGATCAAGTTAGATAATTTAGCTCTAAGTTACATACCTGTAATGAGGTATGTAATTACAGAATTACACAAGTTGTTAGCATAGGTCCCTCATTCTGCATCTTCCTATTGTATTTTTTCAACCTCTATCAGTCAGCCACTGAGTCTCTTTCAACACTGAGTCTCTTTCAAAAATATGAGCTACCAAAAGACACCTAGAGATTATATTATTTACACTGATTTATATATATATAGTTCACACACAGACTTAGTATATTCCAATTACTCAAAACTACAAAGACTGAAATATTCAAGCTAAGAGATTACAAACAAGAGTTTGGACATGGTTTTTTCCAAGACTTAAGTAATTTTTTTCTTTTGTGCATTTTCTGTTAACTGATTTAGTAGATCAGTTTAAAACCTAAATGACTGGCCATTACACTTTCAGCTCAAGATCTATATCAAAAATTACTTTTACTAAAATTTTCTGCTAAACAACAGGGCCAAGATTTTCTCTCTCTAAAATCACAGAGCTATATTCTAGGATTGGCAACAACATATTTGCAGATAGAAAGACTATGTCATCTACTCATGCCCCCTAAAACCATCAACTGCAGCTAGAATATTCCCAAGCAATTAATTACCAGAGATAACTACAACACCCATGTTTTCTCCAGCCTACCCTTTGAAGCATGGAGCTGCAAACAGCACAATTTATGCAAGCCTATATTTAATTTCCTAATCCAGTACTACTCATAAGTTATAGCTAAGGCAGCAAGCAATTAAAAGCCTTTTCTAACTTCTCTCTAATTTAGCCAAAGCACCTTCTCCTCTGGTAGAGAGGCACTGGACAGTTGTATATGGTTACATAAATATAAATATGATATATAAATATGTGTATATTATGTTATATAAATATGTATGTTTGTGCAGAAAGCTGCCATTCTGCACTCAGAGTTTACCAGAGTTTAAGACCAGGTTTCAAAAGCTACAAATAACTCTTAAGAAGACAACTTAAGAATTTTTCAGTTCTCAAAAGTGCCACCTGCAAACAGCATTAAAACAAAAACAAATCCAGATGTTTCCACATGGAGAATTTGGTTTTAAAACTGGCACCTAACATTTTTTTGACCTGTTGAATTTATTTCTTTTACAGTGACTAACTGCTGAAACACCTGGCTTGCAAGAGCTTAAGACACAACCAAATAAACTCCACAGCACATAATTTTTTGCTCCAACAAAGAGTTACCTCAAGAAAACTATTTGTATTCTTTTCAGGAACATTTTCTTAGTGGCACACAAAGGGAAGGCAGTAGAGACCCAATTATTCTTTAGATCTTCATAGTGATACTGTCAAGAAGATTACTTATGTATGTCAGCCTACACCTACTAAATAACCAGCATTCACTGAGTTCTTTTCATGGTGAGTGTTACTAGAGAGCCAGAAGATGGTAATACTTTCTGTTTTCATCACATTTTTTGGCATGGATTCTACAATTGTCTGCCTATGCCCAAATGGAACAGCAAAACAAGACCAAAAAAGAGTAACAATTTCTTCAATTTACAGATATAAAGCACTTTCTTTCCAGGCATTCAAGCCCCTTGAAACTGTACAGCCATTAAATACAAAACCCAAAAAGTATAAGCACTGCATCTTTGAGACACAGCAGAGACATAACTGCACCCAAGTGCAATAGCATGGTAATATAGGAAGACACAATTCTTATGAAAAACAGTGCCCCTAAGATAGCAAATTACTGTACCCAGTGCCAAAACTCGTTTATGTACATGCAGGTAATTTTTATAACTCCATTACAACAGTGTCTGAGGAATACAAACTCTGTATGCATCACAGTAGCCACTGGGAAACAGAAAAGGAGCTCAGAAGATGTTAGGGTTCTTTCCCCCACAAGCAAATTTTAAGTATAGACAGGTATAAGGAAAGTATCTACACATTTTTCTTCTGCTTTTCATTCAAGTTTGAATAGACCCAGCAGGTCAAAGGCAGAAAAAAATGCCCTACCTCTCCTGAGACAATGAAGGCTTTCCACATGCCAAGATTCTCACACCACCAGTCTGTTCTTGCAATGTGCAGCTGAAGGTCACTGTGCTCTCTCTCCATCAGAGTAATTTCATCCTTCAGCTTAGAAACAATCTGCAGAGAAAAGTTTATTCATTACAATTGGTAGGAAAAAGCTTGTGCAGCACACAAGATTTATGTCTTTAGGGACACTGTTCTGAAAGAAGAAAAGGTACAAAAGCACAGGGAGAACAATTTCTGTGGATTAAAAAAAAATAAATTACAAGTGAGAAAATCGATGAGTCTCAAACTTGTAGAGCACACAGCAATCTTAAAGGTCAACCCACACATTAAAATAAAAAAGTTAGAAGTACAACTACTATCACACTACCCGCATAAAAGACACTTGAGATAGGATTATATATTACACACAGTATGTTTTATAAGAATTTGAAATTGCCATTAATGAAATATACCTTACTGAAGGCATCTTTATCATTTTCAGGTACACATCATGTGCCTGAAGAACCTGGGAATAGATTTCATTTCTAGGAATTTAGCTAAGTTAGAAATCACTCAAAGTTATCACTTATTTCATTCTAGTTTTGAGAAGGCAAGGATTTGTTATTGTGGAAAGCATAAAAAGTAGCCAAACATCCTGCCAGGAGACAGTATAACAAGAGAAGGTGGAAATATACATAAGATGTGACATTAGAAACACAGCAAAAACAAATTACATTTTTCCATTTTTAAATATGATATACCACTTAGCCAAATTTATCAGTTCTATCACTTGTCACAAGTAGTGCATTCTACAGAGCTACAGGAATTCTGTCTTGTTCAGAATTTTTTTTTGTCTCATCTCAGATGTAAAATATATATGTGACAGCTATATAACAATTTTCTAGCAAATACCTCGCCTTCAGAATAACTTTATACTTTATTTGCTATCAATGCTGAGGCTTCTCTACAATCACCTTACATTCACTCCAGCAGCATCCAGAACATTCAATAAATACAGAACAACCGGTAAGATTTTAACATAAGTAAACAGCTGTTACATTTACAAACTGAATACTGAGACTTTACAATAATACTGGATCCATTTTACTGTTCTGTTTCAGAGATGCAGCTATTTTCCAAGCCCATTTTAGAAACAAAACATACAGGGAAAAACCCACAACTTCAGTAGGGGTACAATCCCTGCCTCCCCAAAAGCCTAAGTACAGAAAGAACACAGCTGTTATGGTTTCAAGAATGCAAAAGGAACATAGAATATTCATGTGAATGGAACATTATATAAAGGTTTAGTTATAGAGAATCATAGAAGGGCTTGGGTTGGAAGGGGGACACCCCAGAACAGCTGCAAGCATTTTCAGTTGTCTGCAGCACCCTCTGGCAGAAGGAAGATGTGGAAGGGACAGAGGGAATGAAGCCAGCCAGGGTGGCACAAACTCAATGCCCACACCTTTCTCCTGGAGGAAGCCATGCCCAGAGCTGGGGTGTCAACTCCTATTCAGACAAGCATCTTACACTCACCCTGAGTGAAGGAAAAATGTATAAAGAAGCCAGCCAGGTTCTGAGCAATGACTAATACCCAGGTACATTTATGCCATCGCTAGCAGCAGGATTTTAGGAAAACACCTTGGCTCCTTGTTCATCTTACCCACCATCTACCATCTGCAGCCAAATCCCATTACAGCTGACAAGACAGGCCCAACTGCATCTGAACAACAGGCCTGTAAAATCAACACAAGTAAGTTGGCCCAAGCCATGTGCAAGCCCCTTGCTTCTCCTGAGTATATTCTCAGATTAGTTACCGGTTTCACTTTGCAAAGACAAAAGGCTGTTTTTTGTTTGCCCTAGTCCAGAGGTTAAAGTTTCGTATCACTCCGAATTCTCCCTTTGATGACAGCGTGCTTTCTCCTAGCTCCTAATAAAGGAATCAGCCACTCCTAAAGGTCTGGGGTTTTTCATCCCTTTGCTCGAGGAAGTCTGTCCGAGCTGGTGCTGCAGTCGAGGGCGCTGTGCTGTGGCCCCGAGCGGCAGCACAGGGCACAGGAGCAGAGCAGTGCAGCACCCAGGCAGCACAGGGGCTGGGCACAGGGCACAGGGGCTGGGCATCCCCCGGGCACAGGAGCAGAGCAGTGCATCCCTGGGCAGCACAGGGGCTGGGCACAGAGCACAGGGGCTGGGCATCCCCCGGGCACAGGAGCAGAGCAGTGCATCCCCGGGCAGCACAGGGGCTGGGCACAGGGCACAGGGGCTGGGCATCCCCCGGGCACAGGAGCAGAGCAGTGCATCCCCGGGCAGCACAGGGGCTGGGCACAGAGCACAGGGGCTGGGCATCCCCCGGGCACAGGAGCAGAGCAGTGCATCCCCGGGCAGCACAGGGGCTGGGCACAGAGCACAGGGGCTGGGCATCCCCCGGGCACAGGAGCAGAGCAGTGCAGCACCCAGGCAGCACAGGGGCTGGGCACCCCCCGGGCACAGGAGCAGAGCAGTGCATCCCCGGGCAGCACAGGGGCTGGGCACAGGGCACAGGGGCTGGGCATCCCCCGGGCACAGGAGCAGAGCAGTGCATCCCCGGGCAGCACAGGGGCTGGGCACAGGGCACAGGGGCTGGGCATCCCCCGGGCACAGGAGCAGAGCAGTGCATCCCTGGGCAGCACAGGGGCTGGGCACAGAGCACAGGGGCTGGGCATCCCCCGGGCACAGGAGCAGAGCAGCGCAGCCCCCGGGCAGCACAGGGGCTGGGCACAGAGCACAGGGGCTGGGCATCCCCCGGGCACAGGAGCAGAGCAGCGCAGCCCCCGGGCAGCAGCAGCGGTGCCGAATGCCTGGGGCAGGGCAGGGAGCAAAGGGAGAAACACCCCTTGCCACCAACAAGGCAGCACGGGAGAGTGATCCTTATTCCATGGCCAACAAAGCAATACATATCACATTCACAAGTTTATTCCCCATATATAAAAGCCATTGTAACTAAACAATTAAAACTAAGTTCTGATTTCACCTTCTGTTTAACAAATAGAGTGAAATAACCATCTGACCCATCTAAAATGTGACAACTGGATATTACACAAACATACCCTTATCCAAAAATAAAATCTAAAAAAAAATCAAATCAAAGAAAAGAACTGAAGACACTAAAGTTTCGTACCTTTTTGTCGGGTTTTGGTGAATTACAAATGGAATTTAGAGCCTGTTTCTTATACTCAAGCTTGTCATTTAGCTGGCGAAGTTTATTTACAGCATAACTGGCCTGTTCATTAATTCTTGTGCTGCACTCTTCAGTAGCTTCTTCACAACAACCTTGGCTCTAGGAATAGAGGGTGGGGGTAATTGCTACATTAATATGAGAAAAGAGACAGTTATTCACAGAATGACAGAATGGTTTCAGCTGGAAGGGACCTTACAGATCACACAGTTCTGATCTCACTGCCATTGGCATAAACACTTTCCACTAGACCAGACTGGTCAGAGCCCATCCAGCCTGGCCTTGAACGCTGCCAGGGATGGGTCAGGAGGCGAGTTATTGTTTGCTTCTTGATATAGATGAAAATGTAGGTAATAACAGATATTCCAACCTTCAGATCCAACATGAAATGTCAGTCTGTTGCAAAAAGCCAAACCAAAAACCCCAACAGACAAAGCTTCATTACCACTTCTAGAATGGTTCCTTGTCAACTCACAGCAACAGTGTAAAAATGACCTTCCAGTGAAGGCTTTAGTGTTAATGAGAGGTAAAGTTTGTTTAAAAAGCAAAAACAGCTTAGTAGTCATGATGAATATTCAGAGCCAGATAGAAAAGTAAATACTTAGCACTGAGCTGAAAGATAATGAGGATGGGGCAGCAGGGAATAAAAGCAAAAAAAATCCACATTTCTAACAAACAGACCTGCCTCCCACAAACCTTCACAAAACAGATTTGTCATCCTGCACAACAATCTAAACCAAGTCCTTTAGCTTTCTACACAGATTTTATTGCTGTTTTTAGAAGTGTTAATAAAAATGTGTTAAAAGCACATATGCCTTATCCTAAATTCATAAATCATTTTCATATATTCATTCAGACAAACCAATAGCTTTTTCCATCTTGTGTACTACAGGCTGCAAAAAAATAGAAAACTTCACACCTTTCAGTGACATTTTCCTTAATATCTTCTGACATATAGCTCAACCTACCCCTTCTTACTGTACTTCCCCAAATAGACATGAAGACCTTGAGATCTAGCAAGCAGCACTCAGCTTTTACTGCTGCTATGTTCAAAGATCTTTGAGGTCTGTTTGTGACCGAGTATATCTAAATTTGACTGTGGGAAGCTGAGTCTATTCTCTTGAAGAGGGGTTCTCTGTTATTTAATGATATTCCAATTAAGTAAACTGTATCCTTATATCATAAAGAAAAAGTTAACAGAAGGAACTCTCATTCTCTTGTAAATTCTGTGAGTTTTAGAGGAGACAATCCTGTTGTAAATTCCATCTTTTATCTTATTTAAGAGAATCTGAGAAGAGATAACAGCAGCAACAATAACTAATCTCCTTAGCATCATCCTCGAACATAATGCAAAAGTCAGGAGTTCTAGGTTGAGAAATCCATGCCCTTTTCTAGCTCTGCATTTGCCTGCTCTGTGGCTGAGTAAAAACCGATTAGCTCCATGCCCTGTCCTTTCTTCTCTCTATTCTGCATGGACTATGAACTCCTAGGGTCAGAAACTTGTCTCCAAGCATGAGCACAGGCCTCAGCTCAGAATGTTGTCTTCTGGCGCTACAATAACACAAATAATAATAACTAACAATATTGGGTGTTATTTAAAATGCTAATGTAAAGAACCATAAAAAAACCCCAAACCTTATACTTGTGGGGAAGCACAGAGGTAAAGAATGAATCAAAAATGCTGTTTTCAACACAGAAGAATTAGAAGACTTTTCATAGGAAGTTCAATGCTAGCAATCAAAGAATTGAAATTAAATTACAAATCAGTGAGACTGTGCTCCCAGAAGCAGGTTACATGATTTCTGTCATTAACTTTTCAGACACTTAAAGCCAAAAAACCACTGCTAAATCAGTAGGTTTATCACATTAAAAAAAGCCAGAATCACAAGATCAAATAACCTGTATTCAAAATATCAAATTTAACAACCAACCAGCTCACTCAAAGCTGAGATCACAATGGATTGCACTGTCTTCCCCTCATTGGTAAGCTGATAATGGCTTCCATATTTCTGTGAGTGACGTAGAACACAGCTGTCAGCCTTATTTTAGTGATCTGACACATGCAGCACCAATGCCATCACCAGATCCTCTCCTCAAAGTCCTGGATGCCAGCACTGCCTGCTTCTGTATCTCTACCTGTGACATTTGCCCAAGCAGAAATACTTGGAGGTTTGTGGAGGTTTGTCCCAGAAACAGAAAGCGGTACCAGGCTGGGAAGAAGAAAGAGCAGCAGAACCAGCAGTCTGGCCCTTCCCAGACTCCTGTCTTGTGACTTGATGTTCTCACATTTAATCAAGGCTCATCCTTTTGTCCTCATCTCCTTGAGTGCATGAGATGGCTTTTATCTATTCAGCTACAGCAGTGCATGAGATGGCTTTTATCTACTCAGCTACAGCAGTGAAATTTATAGAAAATGAACAGAGGTGATGCCCACAGTGCCCCAGGAAGTGAGGACATAGACCCAAAACCCAAACTAAACAAAAATAATCTGTACTTTCTAACAATATGTATCCCTTCAGAAACATCCAATATCTCAGCTGTCATTTCTGCTATATGGGGAGGAAAAACCCCACAAACTTATTAGCCAGTACTGCATTTTCACCAAAATTTGAAAGAACATGGCAAGTTTCAGAAAAACTCTTATAATTTGCTTTCACCTCAAAAACCCTGAAGCATGGCACAGCACCATAAGAACTGCTCTATTCAAGAGATACTCAAGCAGTATATACAACTTCATACTTAATTAGTTAGATTTTTTTTTTTAACTGCTTTGAATGTTATAAGCAGACTTGGCAATATATTAGTCTTTAAGGCTTCACAGCTTACACAGACTTCATATCTGGTCCACACATATCCAAGGACTCAAAGGAAGGGCAGATGACGCTGATGTCAAAAATCTAACTTTTTGGCAGCTAAAGTAGATGTTATCAGTACAGCTAGCCCTAAAGTACTGTGTCAGTTTCCTCAGAGAAATCATTATCTGTGTTAGAATTTGAATAAATTAGAAAGCACAGCACTTAATGCTTCAAGAAGTTCTGAACAAAACTGTCCACAGCCATTGTGCAAAGCCTCAGTGACTGCAAGCACAAGAACACAAAGCCTTTGAAGTACCTGCCACTCTCAACACAGAGCTGAGTTAGCAGTGAGAAAACTAGAAAACGCACTTTGAATGTTTTATCAAGGAAAAGAATACAGGGGAAAACAAACATTGAAAAGATTCATCAAGCTCTAAAAGCTCATATGGCAAGTAATCTACTTACAACTATTCATCTCTGCAGATTTGCTGATTCACAAACTACAAAGACTAGAACACCTCACCTACAGAAATTAAAGTCATTAAGGAGTAAATACAAAAGCCTCAGGTTCTGGGAAAATTATTTCTAAATATCAGAATGTAGATCAGCACTTTTGGACTTATTTTAGACCTGGTTTGGGACAAACTGTTACATTTCATTGAGTTCTAAGCAAGTTTGCTGTAAAATGAAGGCATGCATGCTGATCTGAAGCAGCAGCCTGACTGAAAGAGGCACTCAATAGTCTGAGACATGCTCTTGTCAAACTGTTCTTGGATAAACACAACACACAAGTTCCCCTGACATGACTGACTGAGACAGCCCAAGGAAAAAACCTAACCCAAGAAGAGTTGCCATTGGCTTATTGCTTATGGCATTTAGAATGCTCTGTTTCAGTACTTAGAGTTCTTGTGCCAGATTTATCTTCCAACATGGTCTATTAATTTATTCAATTAATTAATAAAAACCACTAAGGTTATATTTTACATTACTTTTTCTTCTCTTTTGTGCAATTTTAATACCTATTTAGTACCTAGGAAATGCATGGGAGACAGGGACAGTGTCTGGGCAGAAACCTACTAATGTTTCAGTGAGAATTTTTTCACTCAAAAGCAGAGCAGCTGAGCTTATACAAACTGTGTTTTGCATTCTCTGTTTCTAAGGAGCATAATGAAAGATGTGAAATACAGAAGGCTTAGGAATCTGAACTATCTACTCCAACTAAATTAAAATTTAAGTAGTCTGTCATTTTGTACCATTTTATTGGAAAGAGCATGTAAACAAAAAGTTTTACCAGATGAAACTACAGAGTGATGATATTTATAAATAAATGAGTAAAATAAAGAAGGGTAGTCAAAAGTTGAAGGACAGAAGATGCTACTACATTCTTTTCTCAGGACAGTCTCTCAGATCACTTTAAATAACAGTGAAAGAAATTGTCTGTGTGACTCACCACTTCATCTTTGTCCTCAGGAGTTAGCTGAGCAGAACTTCTTTCTTCCTCCTGCTTGACTGATCTCTCATATAAATCACTGACAATGAATGAGGGGTAGTATCTGTCCTTTAGAGTTTCATAAACATCTGCCTGAATTCTGTAGAATACTTCAATGCCTTTATTTCCCACAAGACTTTGCTGTATTTCCTTATAAAGGGATTTTTCCACAGGTATTTCTCTGCTTTCCACAAAAAAATTCTGGTAAATTTCACTCACCAGTTGAGGTATTTCAGCCTAGGAAGCAAGGGAGAGGGAGGGAGAAAAGAATAATGAAAAGATACTGAAAATATCAAGATGACTCAGGACCCAGGTGCACAATTTGAAGCATAATCAAGCTAATTTCCCATCCAAATGTATGAGAAGACATCTGTAAACCTCTTACTGAGCCCAAGCATGCTGCCTGCCTGTGCACCTCTGCTGAGCAATCCATTTTACAAGTTAAGTATGGATGCTTGGTAAGTGAAGGAACAGCTGTGCCCTACAATTGCCAGAGGTTCCACACCCACTCTTTTAAATCCATGTTCCAAAAGCTGGCATTAAAAGGAAGAAAAGTGCTAGAGCAACAGTGTGGTCACCATTTTAAATTCAGATGGGAAAGCTCAGCTGGATCAGCTCTCCTGTCTTCTGCTGAATAGAATCAATTCACTTTACACATCATTATAATTCATTTGCAGAGGAAAAGGGAAAAAAATGCAAGAGGAAAAAAAGCACAATTGAAGAGACATTTACCAGGACAGGAGGCTGGGTATTTTTACTGAGCACAGTAAAGTGCACAGGGTTGAACTTTGCATTAATGAACAAGAAAGAGAGAAAGTAATGCAGCAGAGCCCATGATCAGCTCCCTAAATTATCATCTCCCTAAACTGGACTTAAAAGAATTAAAAAGGGTTTATCCACTCCCTCAGAATGGCACAGTGTTCTTACCTGCCTCATCTGACAACACCACAGCCACATGGCTGCAGGACACTACCTCTGTGTAAGCTGCCCTGTAGTGGCAGATATATCCATGTCCATATGTACATGCATGTTGTTTTGAACAGGAGGACAAAAAATCACAACTGAGCAGTCATTAAATGATTTATAGTACCTTTTCCAATCATGAGCAGTTTGCAAGTCAACACTGATTTACAGAACTCTCTTCACAGTACCTGACAACCATTTTTATCAACACTCTCTAGCTTGAGTTGGTTGGTAGTCATTTTTTCAGTCTGTATTAATGGTTCACTACTCATACTCTACAATTTATCTCTCTCTTAACAGGATGCTTTATGTTTTCCAATTGATTGGAGTAAGAGCAATAAAATTACAGTGAACAAAAAGTTAACTGATAGTCAATAATCAAATCTGTATTTCATGCTAGAGTCAATCCTGAAGGTTTAATTGCTTCCCCAGAAATCCACCACACTGGTGACAAACAGCAAATTTGTATTCTACAAATTCTTCCTCTGCACCATTGCTTGTTGCAACTTAAAGTGATATTCCCTATCTTTGTTTCAGGGTTCTAACACCTACTTTATTTTAGCCAAAATTATGATATAGCATTGTTTCTTCTCTCTATCAGTAGTGTGGCATTCCTGGAGAAATTTAGCTGCTACAGATTAGGGAGAGATCTTTTAAAGCAACATCTCTCTTCCGAAGAGATTTGTGTGTATATACACACGATTTCATTATTTTGGATGGAATGGGCTGTTTGTAATTGGCAAGATAAGACACTTATGTACAGAGTATCCAAGTGGAACGTTCTTCTAGATTTCATGTGAATTAATACAAATAAGCCTGCATGTTTTACTGCATGCTTTTTCTCTGGTGGAGGGGGCTACTCCTTTTGCATATCAAGTATTCCTTTTAACAGATGTTGTTACACCAACCAGCAATAAATTATCACAACAGTCCACAATTCTTAATTGTAATATTAACCTCAAATATGGACATGAAGCAGCTAAAAAAATCCCCAAATTGCTTAGAACCCATCCTATGGTACTGATACTTCAAAAACATGAAGACATTTCCTATCATCAAGACCACAACAAACAGTGCCATCAATGTACAAAGCCATATAGGCTTGCAACTTCTTCCACCTTGTTAGCACTCTTGAGATTCTCCACAGACTCCCAGAAGCCAATCAAAGCCATCTTGTCCATCCTCTCCATGTAGATCCGGAAGTGCTCTCGGTATGAAGGATTGGCCAAAATCTCCTCAAACTGAAGAATCTGAAGAAGGGAAAACTAAGAATAAAAACTGGAAAAATGCCTAATTCTAACTCCTTTCCTTATAGGGAAAATCTTTTCATCATGCATCCCACAAACATGTCCTAGATTCAACTACACAGACCTCCTACAGTAATAGTTTTGCTTCATTAAAAAAAAGAGAGTTTTAAGTACTTGGAAGATCAATTCATCTTTGCTTCTATCAGATAGTAAATACCTCCACATCTTTCTAATCAGGATACATTTCAAAGGACTAAGATGGCATTTCAAGTCACTCATGAAATGCTATTGTCAAAAATTTAACTTCCAATGTTCTTGCAAAGCAGAGGAGCCTGAAAGCTAAATAATCTGTTCTTGTTTCAAACACCAGCAGTTTCCATACCACAGCCCACAGAGCTTTGAGATGTATCTCAATTATTCCCAGAGACACAGAGAAAGATGTAATACCTTGTCTGCCAGGGCATTTGGTGCCCAGTTCCCACTGTTATTGAAAAGCATCTATCAGAAACACAGTCAGGAAGGAGTATGTTCTGTGATATAGTGCTCAGGACTTTTCCTGAATGAGGAGGGTTTGCATCAAGCAGCAAAGGAAATGAAACACAGGCTTCCTGTACCCATGCAGATGCTGCAGCCATTGAGAAGTTGTAATTAAAAGCAATTACCACTTCCTTATCCTCTACTATTTTTGTGAATCCAGGCCTTTTCTTTGAGACAAACACCTGAAAACAAAACGCTTCTCTGATAAAATGAACAAAGCTTCCCATACTGAACAAAATGAATAACCTTGTCTCTCTCTGAAAAACAGGACCAAGTTTTTCCTATTTTCCAAAAATAGGACCATTTTTTGATGTTTTCTCATCAAAACCAAGCAACCTTTTCCCTCCAACACTCCAGTCTTGCAGCTGAACCAGTTTTCATATCACTTATTTAGTGCCATTACTTTTATCACCAGGAACCCAAAGACACTACCCAGAGTAGTCTGAATTTCTTTGTTTCTCACAGGCACCAATCAACTCACACTTTTTCCTTTGAAAAGAAAGAAGGTACTCAAGTACTGGGGCTAACGACTTTGTATGCCCCAACGTAACATAACGACAAAGTATGACTTTGCATTTAATAGCAAAGTTTATTTGGTATGGAGCAAGATGTGAACTCTGAGATTGAGGCATTAATAATTTCTCTAACATGGGTTTTCTTGTACCTAACAATAATGATACAATTCTAGTCAGCATCAGGATGCCTCCCTCTCTGGGAACATTGCTCCTTTTCCTAAATCTAGCACCTGTGAAACTCTGCAACCAAGTTATAGGTAGGAAAAACAGTTTCTTTGTCTCAAGCTACACATGAGGAAACCACATACACAATTATTGGCATAAAATCAGTGCCTTTAAAAAGCAAGCTAAATATGGTTCTTAAACAACTGCAGTCCCCTATGTTTTGTCTGAAACAGCTCCCCCAAATTTTGGGCAGTGTTTAACCAAATTATATTTGTCTCATATGAAATGCTCATTTACATGTTTAAATTTCCCCTGTGAAAGTCATGTGCCATTCTTCTCTTTATCATCCCAATATCTTCTGGACATGACTTTATTCTTGGGTTTAAAACTATTCAGATATATGAATATCTGCTGTTAAAAGCTCACTCTATAAACCTCACTGAAAAGCAGAGAGTACCTTGTTCAAGCTCAGCTTAATACAGAAATGGTGATTAGGCTGTCAAACAGAACAACACAGACATGGCAATTTAAAGGCCAGTCTGTGATTTAGCCTCATTACTGTGCATCATCATATTTTCTATTCAATCCTTCTACCAGGGACAATGATTTAAAATACAAGTGTAAGAGGGTCTTCCAGCCCCTCAAATAGATGTTTTCCCCCTCTCAGGGACTGTCAGCTCTGTGAATAGCAGAGTTAATAAACCACAACATGGGGCATGTGTTGTCACTTCTTGAGTGAGAGGTCACCCTGGTCTCCATGCTTCCATGACCCAAGCTATCCCACTCTGGCTGCCAGCAAGGAGGGTAACCAGCAAACAAACAAACAAATCCCTCTCAGAAATAACTGGGGCTAAGTGCTGCAGCAGAGAGCAAGGCAAGTGCAAACACCTCTCCCACCTAACAAAGGACCCATTGCACCAGTGCCCCACGGTAACCAAAGCAGTGGTGCCTAGCAACAGGGTTACACAAATCTCCTAATAGATAGCCTTGCAAGCTGAAACAAAGTAATGGCAGAAAAGCTTACTCCCTTGCAGAAATGAGACCTCTCAAATGTCTTCTTGATTTTTCTTTAGGTCTGGAGTATTCTGGAATTATTAAATGTTACCAGTTCTGTACTAAAAGTGTTATGTTACAGCTGCAACGCCAACAACGGCAGACACAAGTGGGTTTCAGTTTTGAGGTGAAAACTTCATAAATGCATATCTGCTGGTTTTGGGTGGGGTAAAGTTAAACATTCTTAAGAGACTGGCAGGGGCTATGTTTTAGATTTGTGCTAAACACAAGGCTGATAACATAGAGATGCTTTTTTGATGCTAAGCAGGGCTTCCACAGAGCCAAGGCCTTTTCTGCTTTGGGTACTGCCACACTGCAGAGCAGACTGGGGCTGTATGGGGGACTGGGAGCAGACACAGCCAGGACAGGTGACCCCAATTGCTCAGTATGTACAGGGGGGATGTTTGGAGTGATGGCTTTGTCCTCCCGAGTCACTGTTACATGTGATGGGGCCCTGCTCTCCTGGGGATGGCTGAACACCTGCCTGCCCATGGGCAGCAGTGAATTCATTCTTTGTTTCGCTTTGTTTGTGTGTGTGGCTTTTGCTTTCCCTGTTAAACTGTCTTTATCTCAGCCCATGAGTTTTCTGGGTTTTACCCTTCTCCTCAATCCTGCTGGTGGGGGAGTGAGCGAGTGGCTGCATGGGTCTTGGCTGCTGCTGGGGGAGAAACCACAACAGTCCTTTTGGCACCCAACTGTTCTGTGGATCTTACTTCCTTTCATGATTTAAAGAAGTTCTGCAGTAATTTGTAATCCTCAGCAAAAGATCATTTTATGATTCAGTATCACCATGGATTAGAGCACAAAACTCTAAGCTATGCTGGCACATAGGCAGGCATTAGGGCATTTGTACACACTCAAATATCCAGTTAGCAGATATAATCTCAGAATTATCAGCCTCCACAGCAACCCTTCAAATCCTGTTAACTCAAGAGCAGCTTCTGGGTTTGGAAAAACCAGAAGCTTTAGTGTTGCCACATCAATTCCCTGCTTCAGGAATGTAACTTATATATCACAGCTGGTCACAGGCTCTGCCTAAGACTAGGAAAGGGTTAGGTTTTTCTATTTCTTTTTCTCAAGTGGGATGCTTTAACCAGCATCCCTAGCATGTGCCCACAGAGGAGACTTGTCCCTGGCCCTACAGAGCAGAGACTTGTCTTGTTAAATCCCTAAAGACAGTCACAACTTCCCTCTGGACAGGAACAGAGAACTACTAGGTAAGCTAGGACTGCACAGGCACTAGGCACAGATTAGATGCACTGTACTGTATTTCTTTGCAACACACCAGATTCCCATTCACTACAACCACATTGACCTATAATGAATAGCCCAAATAAAGCTGGTAACAGCACTGCAGATGGTTGGGATGAACAGCATTTGGGTCACTAAAGGAAATTTTCTGCTGGGATAACAGCATACAGTCAGACTGGAGAACTGGTTGCTGCTTTGGATTTTTTCCTTTTTTTTATTGGTAGAAGCCAGGAATAAGTGAAATGTAAAATCCATAAATATCTTTTTCCAAGCTGTATGTTAAAAAACCCTTAACTAATGTTTTTTCCATATACTGACCAAAATTAAAGCCTATATTTATCTCGTTATGCTTTAAAAAGAAACAAGTCATCAGAAGTCTCTCTGTCACAGCAATGTGAACTAAATGCAATGATTATGTAAGTATCAGAAAGGATATAATAACCACATAAGGTACCTGACTACTTTACTGCACATACACTAATGTAAAAGCCCCTGCCTTGAGACTCACATGTTCACAAACATACTTCTGTCATAAGAAAACCCATTACCAGGCAAACGGGTGACAACAATTGAAGCTTGGTTTCTTAACATTCCCCAAATTCTGTACCATGATGTATCCTGACATAATATGATCTTACAATCTGAAGCTCAGAAATCACTGTGAAAATCTGCTAAGTCACCAGTTAAATCAACATCTATCCACAGATGCAGTGGAAGATGTTCTGCAGCAGTTTCATCTTAGTTTTCTTCAGCTGGATTGTGAACATGAGCTCATTCCCCCTCAAAATACACTCAGATGGTTTCCTTGCTATTTCACAGCTAGCTCAGGGTCAGATCCCCAGATCCCCTCCCAGAACCCATGATCCACAAAACAGCTCCACTAAGATGCTGTGACTACATATGCCAAATCTCACAGACAAGGTGGGGTGGCTGTTATGCTCAGCACAACAGAGGGGAAAAAACCCCATTCACTGGATAAACAGACAAAAAATTCAACTAATTACTGCAGTACTGTGCAGGCATAGTTCATAGGAAAAAGGACTAAAACAGCACTGACTATAAAGACATGCTTTATATATTACACTTAGTCAAACTGTGTTTTCTCCAAAAACAAATCTAACACCAAGGGCAGAGTTTAAATCAGGATCAGAGGTAATGACAGAACTCAGATTCAGAGAATAGCTGTGGTTTGTTTGCTTATAAGCATTTATTAGAATTCACATATTTAGGATTTCCCTAGAGAACCTGGATTCAGGAAAATTAGGTAAGTGAAACATGTACAAAATCAAATTACTAAAAATCACAAGACTACATAATCAAACAGAACACTGACAGCTTTTTCTTGACTGCAGTAGTAGGGGAGTAATGGCATTGCTGGTAAAAAGTCTTTTATGCATGTTCTGATTATGGGCTTATATATGGAGATGGATTATTTGGAGCTTTCTTTAGGATGCATAAGTGAAATCAAAATACAAGTTTAATTCACTAGTCAACTCTTTGTTCAACTAGTACCAAAAATTCCCCAAAGTTAATAATGCATTCCAGATTCTACACTACACTTATATAAAATATTAATTCAAAACACCATCAGTAAATATCCATTTCTGACCAATTTCATGCAAGTTGAAGAAAGGAAGGCCAACATGCAGTTTCCTCTGCAAAAGCTAGTTCTGCAATTCAGATGCTACCTTAACAGAAATGTTAGTACAACCATACTCTAATATCTAAGGGCTACAAGCTGCAACCTATTAATGTATCTTACCTACTAAATCCCAAACAATGCCTTTCCCTTTTGCTTAGAAAAGAGCCTGAGTGTTCAGTCAATACTGTCCAAATAGGAGGGGCCGACATCCAAAATAACACCAGCTGCCCTGAAATAAGTACCCAGACTGCAGCTACCACAGTGCTAGGAGAGGATAAGAAGGAGCAACAGTGAAGAAAGAGTGATTCCTCAGCTAAGCATTTTTTTGTTCTCAAAAGGGGACAGCATGGCCTTCACCTCTCAAACAGCCTCCCACAGCTTCTTTCCTGGCAATGGAGAATCAGGGATAAGAGAAGGGGGAAGCACTTTTCTTATTTTCTATACTGACATGACACTAGAGGAGTTCAAGGGCTTCATCACAGAAACACCAAAAGCTTAGAAGCAAAACTGCCTCAGATCCCACTGTTAACACCATCACCACAACAAATGCTTCTGCAAGATGTCATTATTTCTATTAATAGTACCATTAACTCAATATTGAGCTGCTCATTGGTATATTTGCAGGCTATAACCCCAGGCCAGCAACTCCCACTAAAAAACCCTATTGGTTCATGAAACATGCAACATGAACTTCAGGAATTCCTTTAATTTTAATTACAATATTATATTTTATTATATTCCTGACCAATCCCTGCCCCTATCAAGTGCACCTTCACTGCTGGACTCCAGTCTTGAACAATCTTATGTCCCATGTATCTATCCAGAAAAGTTGGTAACATCTCAGCAGGCATCAAAAGTGGCATCATTGGCTCATGCAGTGCTGCCACATGCTCCCAGCTCTCTTTTTCTTCTTGGCACAACTTGCTGCATTCAACTTCAGGAAAGAGAATAGGACTGTCTTGGCACAATCTATGACACACCATCTGAAATCATGCTTTAAGGACAAGTGGGGAGAGAAGGAATCATTGTGTTTCAGACCTTTCTCAAGAAAAAACAAAATACAAAAAGTAGGAACTATTTCTCCATTATTCTACTTCTTCTAATATGCTACTAAGTTACAAGTATTATAAGGCCATAATGAAAATAAAGATCCCTCAGAAAAAGATAAGCTATTTCCTACCTACATGAAAAACAAAATCTTTTCACATTTGAATACATCAGCTACTATGCTTTGACCAAAGGGAACAGAGCAGATTACAAAAATCACTAAAATTTTTAAAGATTTGCAAGACTAAGTAGTTATTTTATTTTTGTAGATGCTGGCCAACACAATAGTTACTTCTAATTCCAGACTACAGTGGTATTGAAAACCAGCATTCAGTCACAGCAGCTTTGCCAAAGACTTTCTGCAACAACTGCTCAGAGTTTTGTCAATTGCCTTCCATAAGCGTTTACTTTTGAATAATTCAGTATCTTCAAAACCCACACATATTTCCTAAAGTAAGTATAACGAGGGCCAAAGACATATTGCACATATGTTGGCAGTCTTTTATTTGAAAGCAAGTTGCTACTTTGACAAAAGCTGCTAAGCTGCATGTCCTTATTAACTCCCTACAGGTGGTATGTCTGAAAAATCACACGTGCTTACAAGCCACTCAGCCCTCTGTGAAGTTTCACATTGCACAATATTCCAAGCTGAGCAATTAATGTGTCTTTTCAGGTACTTCAGTAACCTTTTCCCAAGGTAAATAAACCAAGCAGCAATTAAATTGTACTTGAACTCCTGGGGGAAGGGAGGGATTAACGACAGTGAGGCAACACGATCCAGTGGTAACACACTTAGAAGGACCTTCAGACAATGCCATTTGTACCTTCTGACTTGGAGGACCATCACCTTCATCAGAAATGCCATCTTCCTGCTGATCATAAGCAGGCCCCCCCAGGAGCCTTATTCTCTTCTCACATTGCTTCTTTGCCACAGTCAGCTGATTAATGTACCTCTTCACATTGCGAGCCCTTAGGAGGTCAGCTTTCATTGCTGCAGTTTCTTTTCCTTTTGAATCTAAGAATAAAGCAAATCAGAGACTGTATTTTACAACAGGAAAACTTCCTTGTACCATTGCTTCTGTGAAAAGCAAATCAGAGACTGTATTTTACAACAGGAAAACATCCTTGTACCATTGCTTCTGTGAAAAGCAAATCAGAGGCAGTATTTTACAACAGGAAAATATTGTAGCACTGCTTCTGTGACCTGTCTGATCAAAGCATCTGTCATCCATGAATCAGCTATGCTCATCAGTACAGATACTGGCAAGTTTGCATTTGAAACAGAATGATGACTTTGAAACATTCTGCAATGATAACTCAAGGGTTTACACAAAAAAAGTTGAGGAAAAAAATCCTTATTCAAATGCATAACAAAACCCAACCCCTCCAGCTCCTTCTATAGTTTGTTGGAGGACACAGCCCAAGACCTCTATACAGGATGTACATTTATCAGATGGCATTAAGGAAATTACCTACAGCCATGGCAAATGATAACACGTGGAGCTGATGGCCAATATACCTCACTGAACACAGCATTGACTGCCTGGAGTCACGAGGGACTGGGCTCTCTTCCCCCCAGCCCAGCACGACACATTCCCACACATCTTATTTGCAAACCCAAACCTCTTGTGCCTGATGTGAACAGCCTATCATACAATATCCCCTCCAGACAACTGACCAAAGTTCACTCAAAATAGTCAGATGACTAAGAAAAAAATCTTATAATGCCACACCAACACTGCACAGTACTGTTAGAAAGTAATGTGAAGATGACAGTCAGCTGAATAAGACTTAGTAATAGCCAGTGTAATGGTTGTGCATTCTACATTCCATCCCCTTCAGCTAATTACCAGAGTTTAAAAAAAAGAGCAGCAGATAAAGCAGATATAAAACCTTATTGTGCAAAACTCATGTTTAATATCTGCAGCATGCAACTGATTTACATTCATACACTGGTTTTATTTTCCTCTTGCTCAATGATAACATCCATGCTTTTTTGGGCTGGAGCTATTACTCAGTAGCAAAGTACTTGGCTTTTACTTGGCTCTGGATTATCTGACTGCTCAGGGATACATAGTAAAGATCTATTCTACTATGTTTTCAAACTATTAAATGCTAGCAAAATCATGTAGATAAAAACAGCATTTGATTTGCACAAGAGTTGCTGTTAAGAAACAACTACATAGGTTTGTGACTGCAAACACAGCAAAAAGGAAATCTCTCAGAAATTATTCAAAATCCCTATTTTAAGCAAGTTTCCAATACATTATGGCAACTTCTCCTTTTACAACTGTTTTTATCCTTTATTTTCCAACTTAAAGCCACATGTAAGCATTGGATGTAACTCTAAGTTGTCTTTTGCATACTGAAGGACAACTCAAGGTACATGGAGCTCCCTGAAGTTCTACACATAACTGAGTCCAGATATTCTCCCATTATCTTCACCCATATCTTTAATCTCACTTGATTTCCTTTATGTTTTTATGTTGATATGGATGGTTCCTGATATAAATACTCTTAGTATTTTAATGGATGACTATCATTTGCATCTGAGTTGCCATATAATAGTGAACTAAAGAGATGATACTCACTGAAGCAAAATTACCAAAAAAAAAAAAAAAAGCCATCTGTTTTCCTGGCATGTTATCTCCACAGGGAAGCCAACAGAGCATTTAATTTAGTGTTTCAGTTCCCTAAACAGAAGTACCAGTATTAATGAGAGAAAAGGAAAGGAAAAGACCTTAAGGACAGAACAATGCTCTCCCCCAAATCAAAACATTTCTTACAGCTATTACAAATCCAGGAACAGAACATTAAAGTTTAAGATTAAACCTCGAGATTAAAGTTTAAGATTAAACCCCAACCTTATCCTTGCTGCACTTGACTCGAAGATGATTTTTAGAAGTTATCAATTCTTTCAATAGTTTAAATGCTTTGGGCTCAAAATGCATACTTGAAAACCCACAAACAGTACAATGCAATGATCATTCAGTCTTCTTAAAACAAAAGTACCCTTCTTGATGGGAACAAGGCATTCTTGGAGGGTTTTCAAAGCATGCGTGTCTACTTCACCTGAAATCTTATCATCCTGTGACTGCAGCAGGCCCCCAGGAGAGATTAATGAGCCTACCATTTCCAGTGATTATTCCCTGTCTTAACAGAGATCCTTCAAAAACATGTACCTCAGCTCTTCATACCCAAAAGGAGCCACTCCAGCCAAGCATCTCTCAGGGCAGTCCCAAAGCTGGCGCTGCCAGGCTGTTTCTGCTCCATGGATAAACAGAACTGGGCACTGTGAAAGGGCCAGTGACGTCCTTCACACATAAACAAGAGGCTGCTGAAAAGCAGAGCAGCACACAATGGGGCTGATGTGCTACAGGGCAGGAAGGACAGCATGGAACTGGGGGCTAACATTTCTCTCTTCCAAATTATGAAAGATAAGCTAGCAGAATTCAGGAGAAGCATTTTCAGCTCAGCTGGAGAAGGTTCGGTGGATCACTGGTTTTCTCCAAACCTTAATGTGTTTTGAGATTATAGAGATTTTCAGACCTAAACTGCTCTGCTTTTGTCATATTAAGCACTATCAAAACAATATTTTAAGTTATAAAGACTTCTCTTTTGAATATATTCTTGTCTGATTCCATAATCACCAAAATACCAAGACAGAATTAAGAGTGATTCTCCCCATTTCTGAGCATCAGGAAAGATGATGTTCACATTCAGGTATCACTGCATAAACCAAATAAAACCAGAAAGGCACGAAAGGAAAGGCTTGCATGTATTCACACACCCTCCAGCAAGCTTCAATAAATAGAAAAGAAGTAGATTTCTGCTACTAAGAGACTATTTCACCACAATGCAAGGAGGAAAAAAGCATCCTTTGAATAATATTTTTTTTAAAGAGTAACAACTTTGCACTTTGGGTATTTCTCTAAAAAAATATTATTAAAAACAAACAAAAATCACTCCTTATCAGAAAGACAAGAAAGATTCTACTTTGGGATTTCCACCCCACAAGCTGCATACACTTTACCAACAGCAACTTTGAAGATGGAGCACAGCCTCCATCTTCAAAGGAGCAAAATGTCTTTTACTAACTTCCTCCAAAATAATTTTCCTAATCTGGGGAAATTTTGACAGGACATGCACTGCCATGGAGGAATTTTAAATCCCAGAAGGGTCCTGTGCACCTCTCCCAAAGACAACCCAAAGCAATTAGTAACAAAAGCTGAATTTCAAACTCTGCTTATCAATACACAGTTGCAGATAATTCAATTTGCACCAAACAACATTAAAATATAAATAGTTGAAATGAGCTCAAACTTACCAAGCAATCAAAGCTATGCTACCTGTGCAAATTGTTTTATTCTATGCATTTTTGCACATCTGCAGTAATTTCTGACAAAGCTTCCACACTGTTTTCTAAATCACTCCTAACTATCTTGACTTGAGCTGAGCTAGAAGCATATCCCCAGAAGCATATGCCAATCCACCAAAATGATTTCTGAAAAGTGATTTCTCACACCTAATTTTCTTTCCTCTTCTTTTTTTTTCCCCTACAGTGGCTTTGCTACTTGAGGATGTTTAAATCTATTAAATAGATCAAACTGAAATACATATTCACATCATCCACTTTTAAGTCAGAATATGGGGCCTTCCAAATTGTCACGCCACAAAATGTCACACAACCTTTATTATACTTAAGCACGCAGGAGGATAAACAAAAACAATGTAAATTTGCTTAAAGCAAAAACAATGGTATTTTAGACATGCATGACCTCTTAATAGCGCTAACAGAAGGCAGAGATTTCTCATTTTGCCTACAAAGTTATATATGGCAAAAGCATGAATAAAACTGAGAATACAAGTTCTTGTTCCTTTATAGTTTCAGTAATTACAGATCCATGACACCTGGCAGCACATGCAACAGCACTGACCAGCGCTACCTGTCACTGAAGGAGCAACACACATACTCCCCATCACAGGCTTTTTTGCAAGATTTTTTCCAAGAGCCAGATTAAGCACATGCAAGGCCTCCTAAATGTCATACTTAGTATTTAAGTTGTGAAGATCAATTCAATATTTTTGTGTAAGCAGTAACTGGAACCGTATATATAACTTACAAGTCTTTATGAACCTCCTCATATCTTAGAAACCTTGAATTACAAGTTTTAAAAGCCTACATAGGCCTGGAAAAGCATTTGTTCAATTCTGTGAGAGCAGGATGACCTTTAAGAATAGCACACACTGTTCTTCTAGTGCCCAAGGTCCAAGGAAAGGACCTTGGGCAGCTTTCCTCTGGTCTGACAAAAGACTGAGGAAAAGAAGTGTTAAATCCCAACCACTTCCACAGACAGCTCTGGGAAAAGGGGCTTGCAGGGAGACCATGGACAAGTCAGGCTCTGATCATTAGCAGTGTGTCATGCAACACAGCCTCCCACTCACAGCCGAGAAAAATAAAAACTCCAGTGGCAGTAAGGCAAAGCTGAGCCTGGGAGTCAGTATGTGCCAGACAGTAAAATAAAATCCATCACTAGCAGACACAAAGGATCTCAGGAACAGAAAGAAACTCTTCCCCTACGAAGCTGATTTGCAAATCACAAATAAAAGCAAATAAATGTACCACAGACTCTGCAGCCTTTACCCTCATGCACATGGATTCCCTGCACACTTACTGCTTGAGCATGACGTGCAGGCACAATGTCAGCTCTTTAAGCCTTGCCAGAAAACTGTGCAAAAATAATTGTGTGGGAATGTTTATTCCTGTGTGGAGGATGCAGGTCAGGGGGAGGAATCATAATAGAGTTTTGACATAATTAAGTTACATGGCATCTGTAATCTCCTGGAACCAGTACCCATTTTACTTCACTTTAAATTATCATCTTGACAAAACCCACACATCACAACCCACATAACTAAGCTAGCCCACAGTCCCAGTTTTTTTTTTTTTTTAAAGTCCCTTTTTACAGCTGAACATTGAAACCTCTTTGAGAACCCCAGCACCTGAGAGGCCTGCCCACAGCCAGGCCTGTTCCTGTGCCACTTGTCAGCTCTGCTTAGAAAAGCAAATATCTAGACACACAGTGGGAAGGCTCAGCAGGAGAAATCTTCTGCTGCAAGGCAGCAGATCTCTCCACACAGAAATGGCTGCTTATTTGATCTCTCTCACAATCCCTGCTTGAAAATGAGCAGTTTTCTCAACAGGGATGCCCTGGGGTCGATTACACTGCAGTGTCTGAAAAACAGCCCCATCCAGTCACATCCAAGGGTGGTTGTCCATTCATACTGTAAAGTCATGTGTAAGGTGGAGGGCATAGAAAATTAAAAGGCCAATCAAACAAATCCCTTTACAAAAAAATCCTTAAAAAAAAAAAAAAAACTGTTGAGAGACCTGCTCTGTGTTGCCCTAAGACAAGGTACGTGCATTTTTGGGGTTTGTTTTCAAAAGCAGCTAGTAAAAGAACCTTGCTAAAATTCTGGTAAGATCCTGTAATACAATATCAGTATGAGAAGAAACAAAAATGTGTCTGTTAAAATTAGAACCAGTGTATTTAAGCAGCTTCCTATTCATGTTACAGCAAATATCAAGTTAACTTACAACTTACAAATATCAAGTTAACTTAACAACTTACTTTTGTCGCTATTTCCAAATTGGTGTTTTTGAAACCTTTTCTTCACAAAAATTTAAGATTCTTGCTTCTAGAAGCCTGCATATCATCTGTCATTCATGCTATAATGCTTAATCCATGTATTTGTCCTCTTACAAACTGCTTTAATAGATCAAAATGCAGTAAACATTTTCAGATAAGCATTTAGAGTCCTTCAAAATCTTCAGCAGATAAGATAGATTTTGTAAAATAAATAAAAACAAACCAACAAACAACTGAAATACTTAAAATTTAGCTTCAATTTTAATTGGTTCAGTATTTAGAATGAATCTGTATCAAAGGGTAAGATGAGGAGAGTTGTTTATAGTTAAAGGTGTAGAAAGATGCGACTCTTTTAACCATAGCACATGTGACTGTAGAGAGGGGTACCATCTGAAAATACCAAAAGGAAGAAAAACCAAACAAATTAAACAAACAAAGAAAAACAACAACAAAACTACCACCAAAACCAAGCTGCCTCCTACAGTCACTGCTTGAGCGATCATGACCATTTTGGAAGAAGACACACAGGAAGATACTGTTGGAAAAGTGAACATGTACACAGCAGATTCTGTGCTTCTGTGCCAGTGTAAATGAGGGAAGTGCAGTGTCAGAATGCAAGGAAACAGCTTCTATTTACAGTGACCTGCACTGCTCCAAAATAAACTATCTACCCCTCTAGAAACAATAATGCTGTGTTATGTTTCTTATTCAGCAACAGCCAAAAGCAATTCTCCTGGCCACAGAAATTCCACCATCCACCCACAGCTGGCATCCCACTGCAAAGTTCTGACATTACTTTGTGCCCCAACATTTTGACCTTTGACTCTCTCAGGGAGCCAAAAGCAAAACTTACTGCTTAACATGAATCAGATGCTTCTGTACATTTTTGTTTGCTCTCTTATGCTCACATACCAGAAGATTCAAGTGATAGAAATCTGAAAAGGAATAAATCCTACAACATGCCATTGTTTAACTATAGAGGGTTTAATAAAATCACGTGTAGAAGTACTTTAAAATACTCTCTGATTTTATTAGTGTCCTAACAGCTAAATATTTTGCCAATAGGTGGCACCAGCACTAGTTAAGAAGTGTAAAGAACCCTGTCCTTACTGAGCAACAAGCCTTCCTCTCCCACCTTACTGGGCACCAACATTAAATGCATACTTTGGCATCACCAAATAAAATAGTAAAAAGGTCAGGTAACTGTAGCTCCTATGAGAAGTCATCAGTCTGATATCTGGTCCTCAGACTATTCATCCTTCAATAATAGACACCTAATCTTTTTAGAAAAAATAAGTATTTTTGGTCAGTTTTAGAGACTTAATTATATCTCTTTAACCGATAGTAAAAGCCCACAGTCCTGCTCAGGAATACTGATTGCAATTCGTGTGGTCGTACAACGCTTCTTTTGCTAAAAGTATAAATAGTAGCTAAGCACTCACTACTGCAGAGTTTTGGCCACTCTGCTCCACTAACTGCTCCTCAGGTTTTTGTTTACACCTTCTTCCATTCAAAACACTGCCTCGGGGAGCTCCCATATTTCCAAATGATGGAGGCTGAGACCACCCTTGTGTGGAATCCCAGCTGAGTACTGCATCCAGTTCTGGGGACCACAGCACAGGAAAGACAGAGGAGGGCCACGAAGATGATCAGAGGGATGAAACACCTCTCCCAAGAAGAAAGGTTGAGAGAGCTGGGATTGTTCAGCCCAAAAATGAGAAGGCTTTGGGGACACTCAACTGCAGCCCCTCAGTACTTAAAAGAGGCCTGTACTGTAAGAAAGATGGGGCCAGACTTTGTAGCAGGGCCTGTTGCAACAGGACAAAGGGGCAATGATTTTACACCAAAAGTGGGGCAATTTGGATTATATAAACGGAGTGTCTTTTACAATGAGGATGTCAAAACACTGGAACAGGCTGCCCAGAGAGGTGGTCCCATCCCTGGAAACATTCAAGGTCAGGTGGATGGGACTCCAGGCAGTCTAGTTGAAGATGTACCTGCTCATTGCACAGGGGTTGGAGTAGAGGATTTTTAAAGGCCCTTTCCAACCCAAACCATTCCATGATTCTACATCCACATACATACTATCTACACTTGCTCTACTCTTACACCTTTAGAGCAGAATGCTGGCCAGCCAGAGCTCAGCTGCTCCAGTTGAACAGCCAGGCACTAAAGAAGCAGTTACATTTTCAGGACCCAGCTTTGCCACAGGAAAAAGGAAATAGCTATCAGTAAGACTCTCTCTTGCCAGGTTGGGGTCAAAGCTAAGAGATGCCCTTGACACAAAAGCCAAGAGCTCATTTAGCAGCAAAGGGGGAACTGTCCTATTCATCCAGCAGCCATGCTCACACATCACTGCAGGTGTGCACCACATGCTGGGGGAGAAGGTTAAAAAGAGAAAGACAGAATGAGATTGTGCAGACACACTTTGATTTGCATAAAGCTTACATTTAATTATTCACCATTAAATCCAGGGGTAGCATTGTGCAGTAGCATCCAGAAAAGGAAACATCAAACATGATGCTAAGTAACATGGCAATCTGTTCTACAAGATTTCAACAATCTTTATGTTAGCAGTGAGCTGTGCTGGGTTTTTTTGTTGGGTTTCATTTGTTCTAAGAAGAGTATCACAGTTTTTCCTTTTGTTTTTAAAATTCAGGAACATATTATATTAATTACCACGTTAGGTAAAATGCCTTCACCTCCTTTAGGAAAAATAAGGCCCAAAACAGTCTTCTGAACTAGATTTTACCCCTCTACAATTGTGATAGTCCTCTTAAGAATTTATTGTGCATACATAGAGCCTGAAAAATTTTGGTAGATGAAAACCTGAGTGGAATAACTGAAATTAAAAATCTGCCCTAAATTTGTGTGAACTATAAAAAGACTGTATTGGCATGCCTCTGTTGGGCACACTGTTTCATATGCGTCAAGAAAAAAAAAAAAAATCACCTTTTCCAGACAATGTGCATGACCACTGGCTATTTAATAAACAAAAGGGTTAGCCCCAATAGCTAACAGAGCCAGCAATGGTAATCAACACTTACATTATATGTAATGTTACCACAGGAATAAACCAAAAATAAAATTCCATATCATAATAAAAAAAGTCAATGAACCACATAGTGAAATTTGTTAGGTTGTTTTTTTAGTACAGGTAGAAATCAAGAGCCCATAAAAATGCAGAATCAACTTTACCGCATACCACCAACTCTGTATTTTTGTATCTGTTCTGCAGCAACAGACAATTGTAGCTTCAAAAAAAATCTTCTATTCATGACTTAGAACAGTAGATATTTAAACAGATAAAGTCAAGGGAGATAGAGGAGAATTAATTAATAAATAATATATTGTAGGAACATAAACTGTATCAAAATATTCCCCAAATCAATTATTGTCTCAAAAAGACCAATGGTAGCACAAATGGAAATACAGGCTTAGCAAGATTTGATTTTTCATAATGCTCTCTGAGTTAAATTCCCTATCCTCATTTTATTACTTTATGAAATAGACTTTCCATTTAATTATCTTTTATCTGAAAAATATTAATATCTATTTCTATAATGTACACTTGAATAAAAACCAATGTCTACTTTTCCTGTTATCTTGGTTTAATACAAGCAGGATAGCCTACTGGAATGCACATTTAGCTCTATTTTAGAGAGTAAACAAAAAGTATAATTGGTATTGACAACCTTCTACTTTCTAAAACTTGAGCATGGACCTCAAACTCTTCAGATTGCCAAAAATTTCCCCACCCCACAGCATGTTCATCTTCTGTTTCTGCATTTTTCACTACACTTGAATATACTTTTTAAAGTTTGATATAAGGAACTAGAAAAGGATTTTTTTAACCTAGAGAGATTCAGATCACATGAGAACCTAAAATATTTTGTATTTATTCACAAAGAAATTAATTTTACTATCTGTTGCCTTTTTATTATGCATTGATACGACTTAAGTATACCTCCCTAAGCAATGACTTAGTCAATAATTTTGCCATTAAGATCATCTCCTGATGATCTACCTCAGTTTTCGCATATTTTGAGAGCCATAAAAAGTAGTATATGTAATAAATATAAGTACAACTGTAATATGCACGGCTTTTTAAAAGGCAGCCATTGCCAAATCATTGCAGAAAATGAAGAGGACTCCTTATTGCAACTCAAAAACATAATACATTAAAAAGTCAAAATAACTGACTGACAAATTATGCTGTATCATTCCTTGTTCTGTGTTTTGAAAAAAGGACAGACTGAGATTTTGAAGAACAGATTGTATGAACAAGAAAGTGGAAATATGATTCTCAGCATATGAATTTGTAATGTCAGAATTCCCAGTTGCAGCAAGTTCTGAAAATAAATGTATCATAGATATGACCTTTCTCACGATCCATCAGCTTAGATGAACATAGGATAGGGGGGGATAATCATACCATGTGAGGTTCTGGAAGATTCAGACAAATGAAACAGAACCAAAATACTAAAGGCATAGGATTCCTAAAATCTGCCTAAAAAACCCACACACACTGATTGCATATGTATGGCAAGAGTTCAAACAGCTTTTCAAAATGAAAACAACAGATGTTGGAATCTTACCTTTCTGTCTCTTCACTTGGGGAATATTGCTGATTGTGGTTGCCTGAACTATTTCCACTACAATTTGATACCTAATTTTAAAAACAGTAGGGAGCAAGGGTGAAGAGAGGGAGGAGAAGAAAAAAACATGGTATTAATTTTTTACAATGTGTTCTTCATACAGCACACTTAAGAACTAATAAAAATCAAAATACTTCTACTTCCTCCTCACATAGAAACAGAATAATCTCACAGTATACCTGAAACCCAAGTAGCAGTGTGCACAGGGAGCAGGGAAAATAGATTATCTTGAAAATGAGACATTCAACTAACAATAATGCTGCACTCTTCTCTCAACTGATGGCATTGCACAGACAGGTAATACTCACAACATTATATTAAGTCACAGTATAAAGTCACACTCCAAACATTAAATACAAGTTTTCATAGGAAACCAGGATGGTAGTTCAGTTTAAAAGAAAAGAGCCATCTGTAAGGTTCTTCCAGTTAATCCACTCAAAATGAAGCATATATAAATTTGTAGAAGAAACAAATTACACTAAAATATGTAAAACCTCAAAGTATTACACTCCAGGAATAATTAAAACATGTTTATCACCTAAAACTACACTAAACAATAGCAGACAGTTAAGCAGCTAGCAAACTGAATTTTAAGTAAAACTGATTTTGCAACTAACAAATACCATGCACTTAGCAAAGAAAATGACTGTCACTTAAGTCTCATAAATGTCAAAGTCCAGGTCATAACACTCAAATTCCTTTCAATGCACTTACTTTGGTAGTAGTTGATTGGTAAGAAAGCAAGTATTCCAGTGAATTTGCTATCTATCAGGTTAACTCTTAGATAAAAGCTGAAGCCTCCTGGACAGGCTGCTATTTCTGTGATGACTTATTCTCCATTTAAGAAAGAACATGTGATCCTCAAAATATTTCCCTTCCTTCATGTCAACTTTTTTCACCTACATCACTCAATTCCCCCCATTTCTCTTGCCTCCTAAAACTCTTTTAGGATTTTGATTGTCTCTGGCTCTTTGTATACACAGTTTTATAACACAGCATACACTCAACTACATTTCCAGATTTTTTTTCTGCAGCAAATTCTTCAGTTATCAAATTCAAGCCTGAAAACCTGTTTGAAAACCTGTAATTTTTGTAACACTACTTCCTTCTGCCATTACTGTATTTTGATTGTTTCCACACACCAGCAATTCTTGCCCAGTCCATCAGAGGAAGAACAGCCCCATAGTAAGGGTGGTGCTGTGGTGCATAGGAAGTCCCACAGTTAATTCCCTACTCAGACAAAGACTTCCCAAATTATTCATGGCAACTAAGTTAGACTTTTGATGCATTGATTATGACATCTGTAAATGCACTGCAATGACATTCATTCACCTTACTTGGGTGTTGCAGGCTAACTGTGACATCATGAATTTATCAAACAAGGTACAAACAACCAACTGCACGTGGAAGGTAGTTCCCACTTATCTTGCAATTTTTTCCCTTCCAGATTCCCTCCCATTTGTTCACTTTGCCAGTTTCACATGTTTGTACTACCAACACTTAACACAGCATGCCTTTTTTCCTGTTCTTTGTGTTACTTTAATGTGGGAGATGCTTAGAGTGACATGCTCAAAGATGCTATTTAGTCTGTTCCTCCCAAGCACTGGGCTCTTGCTGCAACTACTCAGTGGGAGTGCTGTACAACCCTGTGCCAGAAACACCCCTTGCTGCACTGCCAGACCATGACCCTTTTCTCCCTGTAACTCTGTTCCAAATATTCCAGCTGATAGATATTCTGTGGTGCTGGTGATTCAACATCTAAGGACATTTTAAATGTGATGTATTAATTTAACTTTGAAGAAGTGACTGTGCTTGATAAACTGGACCCTTCATGGCTTCACATCCATATTACTTCCTTCTTCCCTATTCTCTGTTCTATTCATGCACTCCTCTCATTTCTTAGGTAAAAGATGATACAGAGCCAGTAGCAATAGTCTTTCTTACTGTGAGCTGTGTTGTGACTTTTTGCTGCTGTAATGATAAATATCAGAATAAATACAATGCTGAACCTGAGAGCAGAATTAAATCTATCCATCAGCTTATTTCCCTATTATTTGTTCTCAACTATGTTTTTAACCCAGCAGGTCTTTTATCTTTAGTCTTCTCCTGACAGAGAAGGTACACATTTCACATCTGATGTGTAAGAACTCATCTTTTCTTCCTTATTTGTAGCAGAATTCCAATTAATCCATGCTAACTTCAGTCTGAGGGGAAATTAAGGTGAAATTTCACTATTTCTCTTTGAAAGACAGGAACAACACTCTTTGTGAAAACTTGGTAATAAAAGTTTGCCTCCCTTCATGACAAACATCAAAGAAATTAAACATTAGAAAGAGTGAGTTTGAAGGACATTAGTGTATAACCATACAATTATCCCTTCTGTGAAAGCTTTGCTGGTTTGTTTTTCTCACCCCATTACCCTCAGCAAATTCAACATTTCACATGGTAAAGGTATGATAGAAAAACAAACAAACCCAAAATAGCTCTCCAGAAATCAGCAAATTCCTTTTGATAAAAATATCAGCTCCCCTGATTTCCCTACAAAAATTAAAGGAATACTTCAACAAAAACAATAGTTATGTTCCAAGAGATTAAGTGACTAAATGTTAGAGGTTCGCTATAGATACAAACAAACTATGAATCCTAAAGTTCTCCAAAATTAAGTAGTTACTGCGCCATTCAAAGTCATTCCAAAAATAAAATCCATAAAAGCGATGCAGAAAATCAATACAATATTTCTTCTAAAGGTAGTGCTTCTAAGCTAGGAGACAAACGAGATTTAGAAAATCCTAGCACCACTGTTATCCTTTCAGGAAGAGCTATTTGCACAGCAGAGAGCTTTACATTTGCTTACAAGGAGGCCCACATAGCCTCACCCTCTATTTTCTGACTTCCTGGGTGAGAGCAACACACACTTTCACCCACAGGTTTCCACTGAACCAGCCAGAGGTTTTCCCTGCCTTCCCCACCATGAATCCCTGGCTATACCCACAAGGAAGCTCAGCAAAACTCTGTAAATGAAACCAGTCTGGAAGGATGCCTCAGCAGCCCTCCCTCCTGTGCTGTCACATGCATACACCCAGGAGCCCCTGCCTGCTTGGCTGTGCTCAGGCAGGAGTCTGAGGAAATGTCTATCAGTGTCCCACAGCCTCTTGAACTTAGCAAGGTATTCTATCTTTATTTTATTAAAGAGATAATAATCAATCTGCAAAGATAAGCATGACAGGAATGTTTAATGCAAAATAATGAGCTCCCAGCAACTGCAGTACCTTAAGATAAATTTCCCTCAAAGCTAAGCCTACCATGAAAATTGCTACTGCCTGTACATGTTCTTTACCAAGATGTTATGTGGCAACATTATAAGTAACAGGAGGGGGCTTAGAGTTCATGAATGCCATGCACTGTCTTAGAACAGACACTGAAACACTATTTCCAAATAAAACCAAGAACAGGAATTCTTGATGAGCATAATTACCCAGAATAGCATCTAACTGGAAAACTCTGTTTAAGTAAAACATGCCAGTAATTTATTTGTTGTAAGAGAATGGGAAGCATTTGCCCCACTCCCATCACTCCAGCAGACTCTCACTGTGCTTCTCAGGGATAAGTGCACAACAGCTCATTTGTTTCTTCCCACTTAACTCCTTGTCTATAGATTTGCCCTGTGGTCCACTGTTGTGAGTTACAGCTAAGTACCACCTGGTTTTGTTTGTTTTTCAATCCATATAGGGACCGCTCTTTGGTTTGTTAACGCAAATCTGCAAGCTTTCACTGGTTAATCATGAAAGCTTTGCCAAATAGATTACACAAATTTGAGATGACTGCAGGTTGGCCCATCTCTCTCAGGGTGCTCCCAAAGTGCTGGAGGACAAAGAGAATGGGAGTGCCTCCTCCCAAAGGAAATGCTCTTTAACCACTATCCCAGAGGAAGGAAGAACACTGCCTCCAAAATCAAATACTATTTCTCTTTGAAAAGAAGATCCATTTTTTCAGACATTTTCTACTAAAATACTGATCAGGTTAGACTGACCAACATTTCATAGGGTGTAGAGGAACACATTTCAAGATGATGGCAGTTGGTATTCATGGACTAGAAAGGAAAAACCTAGGAGCAGCCAAAACCACATTATTTCATAAAGCAGATCTGCTCTCTGGTATTAGAGAACGCAATTTAAAGTGACCTATCAGCTAAGAAGAGAACACACTGAGCATTAATGTGCTTGAACAACAACAACAAGAACATAAGAGTTGGGCTGCTTTTGAAACAAACAGATCCATTAGTGTGATTATGCTAATAAATACATCAATTAGGTTTTAGGCAGAGTCTAATATAGACTAATTTCTGCTCTCAGGAAAGGCACGCTGTCCTAGAGTAAAGAGCAAATTTTACAGCAGATGAACAATAAGTAGCCAAGCAACAGAATCATTTCACCATCACCTAAATGTATTTTCCTATCCCAGAAATGCAAGTGGTTTCAGAATCAAAGAGAAGAACAGAGAAAGGATGACGTTATTTGCACAGCCCGCACACCCCATCCCAATAAGCCAGCTCTTGGCCTGATCAGGCCAAGCCTAACAGAAGTTCAGGGTCACAAGAGATGGCACAGAATGCACCAAATGTAATCAATATGCATGTTTTGTATTTCAGATGTTTCTGCAGCCATTTGAGAAGAGAAAAAGCTGGCCTGCAGCAGCAACAGAGAGGAGTTGGGAAGGGGAAAACCTGCCAGGTCTGGCTGGTGGTGAGAGCTTAGGACAAACACTCCAGACACGGTTTCAGGGGTCCTCCAAAGCTTTGCTCTGCTCAACAAAACCAACTCAAGGACATCTAGGGAGGTTCTATAACAGCAGAACCTTCTCTGTTCCCCACTTCCTAGTCAGTTGCTCCTTATCCTTTCATATAAATCAGAAATCAGAGGAGAAACAGCTGCAAAGAAAAGACAAGCATAAACAACCAGTTCTTGGGCAAGCAGGCTGGAGGTGCGGGCAATATCTCATATTAAGAGGAGAGATATAAGGAGAAAGAGATGAGACAGGGAGTGGAATTAGTATCAAAGTGAGCAGGTGCCATTTGCATTAGAAAACAGGCAAACAAACATCAAACAAACTCGTGAGATGTAGGAGCTCAGTGATGTTTTTAATTAGCTCTGTAGAGTTCATTAACACAATTAAGAAGAATGCAATTGGGAAACACCTCCTTGCAATAGTCCAGGAAAACCTCTCACCCAGTGGTATAATGTGCTGGAACTCAAACCCCTTCTTTCCACACCACAGCTGAATGCTCAGTGTCCCTAAGGTCACTATAGTTCACAGTCATCAGACCACCATGGCCAGTCATAATTCATAAAGATAATGAGGAGAAAACCATCCACACTAATGGAAATTCAACATATTTCACCTAATTCCACAGAGGTAAATTGCAAGGAAGAGTTTAGTATGCCTTTCATACATTTCAAGCATTTGTCTCTTTCAACAGTAAAATCATCTCCACTATACTACTAAGCACAATTTTTATGCATTTCCTGCCACTGAGCTAAAATGCTGATTACATTAGAGATCTAACAAATGTTGTAGCTTATCATCCTTATAATCTCTGCTTCACCATACAAAAAGAAATCTAAAATTAAATTTAAAAAGAAAAATCACAATTCATTCAAATCTTAGTAATGGGCTGGAAAAGAAGCATGTTTAGTTTTGAATGAGCTACAGTGAAATGTTAAATACCTCAGTTGTTTCAGGAACTCAACATCGGAGCTGCTGTTAATGAGCTTGATGAACTCCTCATAAGAAGGAGCATATGTGTAGTCTTTCTTCTGATGCTCATTCATCTGTTCTCTGTACTCCAGCTGGCTGAGTAGCATCCGGTTAATGTAATCTGGATCACTCAGCAGTTCCACCACTGGTTTCAGTACTGGAGAGAAAAAATATTTTAAAACAAAATCCTTATGTTGAAAAATAACTGCTGTCTTGCAAATGAAAACTGCAGATAAAAGGCAGAAATAAATATCCAAGTTTATAGACATCAAAAAATCTAAAACCAGTCTTCTTCAGTACATTTGAGATTGCATATACTTTCTTGATAAAACTGGTTATTTTATTAGAGAAATTGATATACATTGACAAAGCTGAGCTCTATTTGGAAAATTCCAAGTGTTTTCATTCTTTATGCTGTGTGTTCTGAAGGCTATGACATTACAGCCAGTATAAATGAAAGTAAACTGAATCATGTAATACTTGGGACTTCATAATTTCTGAGTTTGACAGTGACATAAAAAATTTGTACTGTATTTATAAAGTGTAGCTGATAAAAACAAAGTAGAAATACCTCAATTTAAAAAAACACACTGCATAAATCAAAGTATATAAATATAATATAATGATTCAGTTATAGGATCCACAGATTTAAGGATGTGTTTATTCATCTGAATGTAATATAAAAGGTCAGAAATATTCATATAATCCCTATAAATAATGCCAAGAAAAGCTTCAAAAGTATTACTCTATGAAAAAAAAAAAAATGAGAAAGGACAAATTGCATTTCAGCCTGAAATGTGATAAACAGTCTGGCATCAGATCATGAGAGTTAAGTAAGTATATGCTTGATTTTGTCAATATAGTGTCTTACTGGCTATCACAGAAATTGAACTCCAGAATGTAAAAGTAGAGCATCAATACTTATACATGATAAACTTTGTAATTGCTACTATTGTACATGTACAAATGGTTAATCATCTCTTATCTTTGATCTACCTTTTGTTGCAAGTATTTCTGCAAGGACTATGCGCAAGCTGACAGACTGGACATCCTTTGAGGGTAGGAGACAATACACCAGAACTTGAGAACATTTTTGCAGAAATCTTACTTCTTCATCAGAGCTCCTCAAGCATGAGTGCAGCAAAAAAGGTCTTGGTGGATCTTCCTGCCTAGAGAGAGAAGAATAGAGAGGAGACAACTTACATACACTTGTATCAGAAGTCACCTACGACCATCAGTTGCTAATTGATAAAATGGTGCAGCATGAACACTGGGTGGGAGCTGAGCTGAACGTGCACAGCAACATGCTGCTGGGCGAGTAAGCCCATGATGCACACTGTGTTGCTTGCAGACTCCTCACAAACAAGTTTTTGGATGACAGCTCTGAAAGAAACAGGGAGCAAATATCCCTCACCTGGATTCTGTGCCCAATAAAATCTAGTTTATCTCCTTGCAGGTGCCAAAGGTTTTCTGGACTTCTCAGAACATGTTTGGCTGAACTCCTTAGTGCAGGTCACAGTTGTACCTTTTCTTTATGCAAAAACAGCTGCAGAAGCAGAGACAAGGTATCCTAGCAGTTCATTTATGGCCACATGCCTGATGTGCTCCAATCCACTTTAACAACAAGGTGACTGAGCCAGTGGTTCCAGACAGACAGACAGACTGTCACTGGAGAGGCACCACAGTAACTTACAGAGGCACCCTAGACTGGTTATCAGTAGAAGGCTCTAAGGTGCTACAAAGGCTTGTATCTCTCATGTCTCATATCAGCGCATGCTCCTATTTTCCATAACATCTGCTTTCTTCCCAGAGCTAGAGGCTGCCAACCTGGCTAGGTTAGGTTGCTGTCCTAGTCAACTGACTGCTACTCACAGAGCAGCTCTATTGCCTGTGTTTGTGGAAAAAGTGACCAAGAACTGCATACAGTCAAACCAAATGTTTTCAGTCAGACACCACTATGAGGCCAATAGTGACAGGCAGGATTATAAAATAACTAATTTTTGCTAGTCATTTCAGGAGGATGAAAATACGTTGGAATAGTAACAATAACTCTGATTTTGTTCTAGTAATACAATAATTTGACTTAAGGAGACTAAAAATAGTTTTACATTTACAATTAATTTTCAGAAAAACAAATGTAAAGATGACATTTGAGTTTGATTAGACTGATGCCTTTAACTGAATCACAAATCAAATGCTTTGTTTGCAAACACAGATCATGAAAGGTGTTTCAATTGTTATAGGTAAGACAAATTTCAAAACAAGTCCCTTGGAACATCTTGGATACAAATACTCTTTTCTGAGGAGTGGTGGTTTATGAAGATGATGTGTAATCTCCATTATCAACCAGTCCAGGTGGTGCAGCTGACTGAGCTCAAAGCTGTTTATCTTGCCCTGGTAGGATCTTTTCTCAGTGACAGCTGAATGCATAGCTATTTTCCTCAGTGCATTTCTACTTTTCTTTCCTACTCCAGACATATCCTGAAGCCTCCTGTACACCACATCAAACATCCCCTGTCATGTTCTCCCTTAAAGGCACTCATTATTTATCCAAACCCAGACAAGTCCCAGGCAGATTACTGACAGAAAGTCTGGGTCATTTACCTACAGCCACCTCTTATTGTGGAAGTAAAGTCTTCCAGACAGGTTGGTGCACCTAAAGTCAGCCACTTAGAAACACAGCCAGAAGCATATGCAAAATGCTGGCAAACAGGTGACTCACAGGGAACATAGAATAGTTAAGGTTAAAAAAGCCCTTCTAGACCATCAGGTCCACCATTAAACCATGTCCTTAAGTATAGCACCTTCATGGATTTTTAACACTTCCCAGGACAGTAATTTTATCACTTCCCTGGACAGCCTATTTCAATGCTTGACCATCTTTTCAGCGAACACAGTTTTCCTAATAACATAAACTTCCCCTGGCACAGCTTGAGACCATTTCCTCTTGTCCTGTTGCTTGTTACCTGGGAAAGGACACAGATCCCCACTTGGCTACAACCTGCTTTAAGGCAGTTCTCTCAGTAGAGAGCAATAAGAGCCTCCTCTTCTCCAGAGGACACTCACTAAACACCCCAGCTCCCTTGGCCACTCCTCATAAGGCTGATCCTCTTGACCCTTTCTCCAGCTTTGTTGCCCTCCTCTGGACATGCTCCAGCACTTCCATGCCTTTATTACAGTGGAGGACCCAAAACTAAACCCAGGATTCAAGATACAGCCTCACCAGCACCAAGGACAAGAACTATCCCTGGAAATGATTCCTGTGTATTAACAGCCACAATACAGAGACAGAACTAAATGCAAATGGTGACTGTTTTTTGGCCTGTAAACAAACCCCATCTATTTTGGACACCTTATTTCTGAGACATCTTGGATAGTGATTAGATCAAGATATACTTTCATAGCACGTGAAAAGCATAAAACAGAGCCATAATGCACAGAAAGTTTCATTGAACTGAGATTAGTCTTCTTTGTCTTCACTATCTATCTACAAGTGCCCTGAGGAATGCCAGTCTGTTTAGGGCTGCAAACACACTGGAGCATTAACAGTACCTATAGTATCACCCATGCAAGAGAACTGTCTCCCTACTGCAAAAATTTGTTCCCAGTCAAAGCCAACACATACGGCTTTGCTGAGCTGGACCTATGCCAGGATTTTTCTGCCACACAGGAGAACACAAATGGAAAATGGAACTGAATAAACAAGCACTTAGGCAAATATTTGGTTCTTACCCTTCTAATTTGTCTAATGTGTTCCTGCCTACAGGAATGCAAGGGGGGTGCAGAGTTGCCTACTCTCCAGTTTACAGGCTGCTCAAGAATATCTTCATTTTTTCCTGGAGTTGTCTCCATTACCTAAGAAGATATGACTCTCTAGAACAGGTTTTCCTAGCCAAACTGTACCTACATGTGATCTAAAAAGCAAAAGGGAAGATATTTATGAAAATAGAGAAACAAAGTCTTCAGGAAATTCAACTCTAAATTTAGTTTTTTAATTTAAATTTAAATTAAAGCCTTCCCTGTCAGTGCCAAACAGTTCTGTCAACAAATCCTGCAGTATTCATCACTGTTGGGCAAGAGAAATAAAAGGAAGACTGAAAGCAGGAGAGGAAGCTTGGGGGGGAAGCTGAACAGCTAAGGAATAAATCACTATGACAGTGATAAATCAGACAAGACAAAACATACTAGTTTATATCCTCCTTTGCATGTATACAGGAAGCATTGCAGTTCTATTTGTCTCAATATTACTATTGATGAGCTTGCAGGGAAATACTGTGTGTCAACTAGAGGTCTGGCCAGTAAACAGCTGCCCTTTTAACCCAGGCTTCCCCTCCACTGAGACACATATAAAGAGAGAGCAGTGAGCAACCAGAGAAGTATTAACACCACTGCTCAGCCATCAAACCAGGTCTGTTTACTCCCTTGGAGCAAGAGCTAAGATGCCCTGATAAGGCATATTCTAAAGGCTTGATATAAAACCTAGATCTTCTGTGAGAATGTGGCACTGTTCATTTTGCAGAGACCAACAGGAAAAGCAGAAATGTAAGTGCAATCCAAATACATGTACACAAAGCAGAGTGCTGCTACATCCCTCCAGTGTCAATAAAGCTATTAAGCACTATTAAATAACCCAAATAGTAACACAGACATTATTTCTTTTCCTATCTATCACTGTGTGGTTGGATTTTCCAAACAGTCCCTTAGTAATCACAGAAAATTGAACAAAAACTGTGTGCAGATATTTTTAGACAGAGCTTTAAAAGCCCAGTCAATTAGCCATAAATTCTGAGCACAACTGTGTGCAGTGAACTAATATAAATGTGACATTCTAGAAAATAGTTCCAAAACAGGCATGATACAAGCTCTGTAAACCAGGCTCCATTAATCTCCTTTAGACAATATTCGAATAATGGCAAGTGGCAACTTAATTCATTTGTGTCTTCTTGAAAATAAAGACTGAAGCAATAATGACAATAGTTATCTGTCAAGATGCAGGTGACTTTTTTAAAACAGTAGACAGAACATATGCTCTATACAGCATTCTTACAGATCATATCCATCTTCTACAAAGCCAGCCTTAACCTTGCCCAAATTCCTTTTCTGTAACTTTATGAAGAGCCTTCCCTGAATTTTCAACACTATCCAATACTTTTATATAGTGCCAGAAAGCAAAGGGATTTCCTTCAGTTGCACCTCAAAGCACTGGAAGATTAAGCAGCAGAGTACAAATATAGATGAATAGATAGGACCTGCCCAAGTGAGTTCCTTTGTACCAGGTCTGTTCCAAGCTGCACTTTTCTTTGGGAACCAAGTGACACCTACTGTAACCATCCTCTGCTCAGAGGTGGCTTTGTGCATTTACTGCCTGCGTATCCCACTGAGTGTCAGCAGGGCTAAGACTTGACCCTTACTGCTGTGAGCCTACAGTTCATCCAGCACTTCATAAAGGAAAGCAGAAGACCAGATTTGCTGCAGTATTCGTGAGGAGAAGCACTTAAAACATTACCAGGCTTATAGAAGAATCATCATTTCCTTCCCATACTATAAGTAAGCAACTCTGAGCCAATATCAACACCTTTTTAACAACAATACCTCATTTCTCAGGAATGCAGGACCTATGGCCACTTCATAAGACCAGACTATCACCTGGAACTCCAGGTTTCCCAATACAGCAACCTCATGGAAATCTTTTTTCCCCAAGAATCTACTCTAGATATCCATATTTTTGACAAGGACCATCTAGTAACTATCTGACTCAGGAGTATTAAAAACTGGTATTTGTGGTTGGATGCATGAACCTGACAAAGCATCTTTGACAAACCAAAGTTAGTTTGCTTTGAAACCAAGGCAGGAAGCAAATTTACACACACACATACCCTCCCCCCTAAAAAAAAAAAAACATGCACCCAAAAAACCAGCCAACAACCCAAAAAAAAACCTCAAAGAAAAACACCAAAAAAAAAAAAACAACCAAAAAAAAACCTCAAACAACAAAACCATGTAAAAAATTAACAATTCCTCTACAGGAAATTACTTAAGGGATAGGTGGATAACAAAGTGTTTCCTTCAGCCTTGATATTTCTTTATTTAGTCTTTCAAGAGACAGCCTTGCAGAGCTCTATTTAAGTCTCAATCAGTACAATTGTGAGCAGAAGTGGATGTGCAACTCTAAATAAGTGTCATCAGTATTTTCAACATTCACCATGCATTTTCATTAAACAGACTCTGAGAATCACCAGAGCCACAAGCAGGCTGCATCTCTTCACCTGTATCACCCTCAGAGCTGTAAGCTTCTTGACAATACAGCAAAGTAAAAACCGCTTGATCTATACAAGTTTTCTAAGACATAAAAGGAACAAAAATTTAGACCTTTACAAGCCAGTATAACAAATATACTAGAAAAAAGTAGCTACTTAAAAAAAAAAAAAACAAACAGCAATGAAAAGAAAATCACATAAACCTCAGAAAGCCCAAAAAAATAGAAACAGCAGAAAAAGCCAAACCCAAAATTTCCACAGCTGCTATTTTATCAAGACAAATCAGCAAGTTTTATAAATCATTTCAACTAATGTTTATGGTGCATAAAACCTCTCATTTATACATGCCACAGTCACCTCTTTCAGGAAAAAGCCATATTAGTAACAGAGGCAAAGAACTTATGAATGGCTCACAAATTGTGGTATGACCACATCAGCACTAGGATGTCTTAATGCTTATTATGGTATCAAGGTTGTATTCAAGCATTAACAGGAAACCTAACTTCCCACACTGAAGCATGAAAACAAATGGTGAGCTTCAGACCTGGTGCTACCTATGGGCTGAATTTAATAACATGCTCAGGCCTTGGTTTTTCATGACTAATTTGCTCTCAGCACTTTTATACACAGCTGTTCCCACTGCAACAAATCTCTACAGCTTCGTGCTAATCCCCTTGATACACCTTTCCAGAGGCTGACTGTGGTAACCAGCTCTTAGCATTTCTGGTTTCTGGTAAATGGAATTATAAAAGAAAAACAAGACTTGTGGGAGGCATTTAGTTGCCAGATAACTTGGATCTATAGAATTAACCAAGTTAAATCTCAAGTGTTTATAACTCCCTTTGTATCAGTCTGCTCTTAATGTTTGTGGTGACATCGCCCTAGTTTTTTTTTTTTCACTATCTTATCACAATACACATTGCAATCACAAAAAATTGAAGTTATATACCCTATACACCTCAAGGTATTCACCTGGGCACAGAAAATTAAGAGCTATTTTCTCCCCTTACCCTGTCTGTAATAACAGAAAACAAAAGGAATATTATCAAAACATGCATGATACAAAGTTTAATCCCCAAACAGCTTACCATACTGATCACTTAAGCAGCAATTTCCCCACAACACTTTCCAAGAGAACTGAGCTCTTAACTATAGGTTCTGAATCAGCACTGGTAGCAGCCTGCAGACCCCAAGCATTCATTTTGCTAAGTCATAACTTATGCTGCAAGCCTGGGCACAAAAACACTTCAGCATATACCAACAGATGCTGTGTAGTAGACAACTGGTCAGAAGCAGCCTGTGATTCCACATATTCATTTTCGCAGAAACCAATTCTTCCTCTGTCTCTGGGGTCAAAGGTGCCCCTGCTCAAGGTTAAAGACAGAGAACACTCAAAACGAAAAGATATAGGGAAAAAAAATAATAAAAATAAAACCAATGTCATCTGACCTCTTCTTGCTGGTGTTTGTTCAAAAATCACTGCTTGTCAGGGGGTTCAAGACACAAGGATTAACTACCTTCCAATCCCACTTGCCTACTCTGCTGTTTTTTCTTAGATTATTTTCTTCCTAATGGATGGTATTGGACCATTGGACCAAATATTTTTTGCTTGGTGCTGAACATAGGTTAATAATACAAAGATGGCTTTGCTATTGCTGAGCAGCACTCAGACAGCATCAAGGCCCTTTTCTGCTTCTTGAATCACCCCACTGCTGGGGGTGCACAAGGAGTTGGAAAGAGACAGCCAGGACAGGTGACTCCAGCTGACCAAAGGGATATTCCAGGCCATCATGCTCAGTGTGTAAAGCTGGGGAAAGAAGGAGGAAGGGGGGATGTTTGGAGAGATGGTGTTGGCCTTCCCAAGTCACTATAATATATATATGATGGGACCCTGCTTTTCTGGAGATGGCTGAACACCTGCCCGCCCGTGGAAAGTGGTGAATGAATTACTTGTTTTGCTCTGTATGCAGCTTTTGCTTTACCCATTAAACTGTCTTTATCTCAACCCACAAATTTTCTCACTTTTAACCCACGAGTTCCTGTACTTACACTTCCAGATCTGAGCATGCTGGTGGGGCAGTGAGTGAGTGGTTCGTGTGGGACTATTGCAAGCTGAGGTTAAACCATGATACCTACTTACATAATGCAGGCAAATCTTATTTTACCTATGCTGCACCCAGCAAAAAATAGGGGTTTACTTATCAAATGTTAATAGTTCTGTAACTATTTAGAGCAGTTATTCTCAGCCCAAAGAAAGGGCAAGGGAACTCCCTTTCATGTGGACAGCTTCACAGAAAGACTACTTCTCTGCATCTTGCTCAAGTCCTTCTGGTACTGACTGAGCATTTCATCCAGAAGAATAGCTGCTTCTGGCTTTTAACAAACATATCATGCTACCAGAGGGAGACTAAATTGCTGGGAGCAGATCATTTCAGCCCCTGAAAAGCACACTGCCACCACAGACAACACTGCACCCACATACCAACATGACCATTTCCATCATTATACACCACCTTACTGAGCTCACAGTCCATCCTTCATTGCATAAAATGGTATTGCCAGTATTCAGCTTGCTTATATTCTAGTTAAAGTAACCAAGCAAAGACTTCTTAACAAGATATGAAGGAATGAAGGAATAAAAGGTGCTATGAAACATGAATGGCTGAATACTAACATCTTTACCCTTGCAGGATGCACTTGGCTAATCCTGTTATAAATGTGCTCCTGATCCTGCAGATATGGGAAAAGAGCAGTGGCTTCTAAAAATAAATCCAGGTCTGACTTTTTCTCCATATCTCAAATTCATAAGCTAGCTAATACTGGACACAGGAAACTATCATATTCCATTTCTATACACCAAGCCAATACTAGAAATTAAATGGTTTCCTATCTAAATTATTCAAAATGCCACAAATTATCTCACTGAAAAGTGACAGTTGCCTTTGAAATCCCAACTGGACCTCAAAGTACACCTCAGCGACACAGACAGGATAAAAAATTTGGGAACTGTCTTGCCTACAGCTTGCATTGCTCCACGTCACTCCAGACAGTTCTGCCCGTGGCTAGAAGTGTCTCTGCCCTTATTTCACTCTGTGGATGTGTGTGGCATACACAGGAAAGACAGCTGCTGTTATGGAAAGCCAGGGGATAGAATAAAGAAATGGAAACAGACCCAACACTACATTCCTTTCTCCCAATGCCCTGTGTCCAACCAGTCACCATGGAAATGGCCTCTCCTCTTATTCCTCTTATCAAAGAGTCATAAAATGGTTTGGGCTGGAAGAGGCTTAAAGATCATCCAGTCCCAACACCATGCCATGGACAGGGACACCTTCCACTGGACCAGGTTGCTCCAAAGTCCCATCCAATCTGGCCTTGACCCATGCTTTGAAGGGAGACAAGTCTGCCAGCACTTTTCTTCATTTCTGGCCTCTACTGGCTATTTACCTTAAGCTGTTTATTGCTAAGTGAATGTTTGAGATGGTTAAGATAAGCCAGATGAAAAGCAGGAGCAAAAAAAAAAAAAAAAGACTGTAGCACCCTTTCTCATTCTGAAGGGCCTCAGCCTATTTCCATCCCCTCAGACATCCTTGTTAATCACAGATTGAAGTTCATCAGTGAAAGAAGAAAAGTAAAGAATTTTTGTGTCCAACATGCACCTAGTCACAACACACATGAACTTCACTCTGAAAAAACAGGATATCTGTCCTCCTGGGCATGGATGACTCCTTTCTGCTGTGCTAGTGGATTACCTCTTATATAGGAAAACCAAGACAAAGTGGCTCAGGTGGCATCCCCTCCATAGACAGTATTAGAGGTATTTAAAACTTCATAAGCTGCCACACAAAATGCCCTTTGCCATCATGCTGCAGTATAAACTCAGTGGCAAGAAATGATAGAGCACTCCATGAGGTATCACAACAGGAAAGATACCTCTCTCTAATTACAGCCTCTGTTCCACTATATTTATCATCCAAAACTAACTGGATTCATTATGAGATACAGAAGGAAATGTGAATGTCAATTTACATTTATTACTGTCTTCAAAACATTAACAGAAAGCAAAGCAGATCAAGAAGATCTGTGTTCCCTACCTCAGGAAGACAAATTTTGTGTTTGAACTGTGGCAATTCAACTGTGATTCAACCCAGTAGACAGTTGAACACCACACAGATTTTCACTCACTCCCTCACCCTCCCACAGTGAGATGAGGGAGAGAATAGGAAAAAAAAGGTAAAATTCCTGACTTTAGGGTGGCCTAATTGCAGCCTTCAGGTACCTGAAGGGAGCCAAAAAGAAAGGTGAAGAGAGACCATTTACAAGAGCCTGTCGTGACAGGACAAGGGGCAATGGCTCCAAACTGAGAGGAGGCTCAGATTAGATATTAGGAAGAAATGGTTCCCAGCGAGGGTGGTGAGGCACTGGAACAGGTTCCCCAAACAAGTCACGGATGTCCCATCCCTGGAACTGCTCCAGGCCAGGCTGGATGGGGCATTGAGCAATCTGGTCCAATGAATGGTGCCCATTCCCACAGCAGGGGTTTGGAACTACATGACCTTTAAGGTCTCTTCCAATCCAAACCATTCTATAACTTGAGACAAAGCGAGTTTAATAGAACAGAAAAGGCAGGGAAATTAATAATAATGATGATGACAATAATAATAAAATTAGAATATATAAACCAAGTGATGCACAATGCAAATGCTCAACACCTGCTGGCTGATGCCCAAGCAGTATCCCAGACAGCTTTTCACCTAATTGATATACTGAACATTACACTATATGGTATGGAATATCCATTCCTTTGGCCAGCTGGGCTCTGCTCTCCTGGCTATGTCACTGCCCAGCTTCTTGTATTGCCCACCCCCTCAGCTTCCTGTCTGGCAGGGCAGTGTGAGAAGCTAAAGTCCTTGACATAGCATAACACTGCTTAGGAACAACTAGAACACCAGTGTTATCAACATTATTCTCAACCTAAATCCATAATACAGCACCATATCAGCTACTAGGATGAAAATTAACTCTATCCCAGTTGAAAATCAGGACAATACAGAAAATAATTAAAGGCTTCCAAGCTTGAAGTAGCATACTTTTCAGTTCTCAGTCTATAGCTTAAAATGTCAGCAGGTTCTAGCACAGTAAACTCCACAGCAGTAGGCAATTTGTACAAAACTCAAATTCTTGTTAAAACTACAAATTCTCAAATAGAAAACACTATCAGAATATTTGCTGTGCTTTCAGGTTTATTATATGCATGCTTACATCACTCAGCAGCACAAATTCCATCTGCAGTGTATGAGCACAATGTCACCTTTCTGCTGACTTGGCCTGTACATACCATTTAAGCTGTCTCTCCATCTGCTAAGAAATGGCGAGCCCTGTGCAATATCCATAGAGCTCCCTGGACTTTCTGAACAAGTCTGGATGAGCAGCATGAGGGAATTCTAGTGCTTTACAACTTGCATCATGCAGTCTCATGTTGCTGATCTGTCAAGCACATTAAAACCAGACCTTTCTCCTTGTGAATTCACAATCTTGCAGTCTGCAAAAAAATAGTCACTAATTCCAGTTCCAGCCTCTATAAATTGTTCAGTTGGAGCTGTTGGGTTGGTTTGTTTGGCTTTTTTCTAACCTGCTATTACTTTAAATCTTGATAGGACACTTTTTTCATTCACATACTAATGCAGTTTTATCCAGAGTTCCAGAGTTAAAGTGCATTTACTACTTCCAAGTGAAAAGTTAACCAGAAAATAACCAAAAGAATTTATTTTAGTTCTACATAGTGGAAATAACAATCCAACAAAAACCAGATGAAGTGGTCATAACACTCAGCAGATAAGAAGCCTCACCAACAATCAACATTAATAATACTTAATAATTCTGCAATTCTAGGTCCTAGATCCCCAGCTTCAAATAGAAAAACATTTAGATTTTAAAAAAGCAAAAAGCAAACAACAAAAAAATTCAACTTCCTCATTCTTTAACTGTTTAAATCAAGTTCTTCCCAAAAGCAAGCACTTTATTCTGATCAAGGACAAGTGCAAGTATGACACTTAAAAATCAAGCAGCACACTTAGGAGTTTTATCTAAGAGATTTCTACCTCATTGCAGAGCTGAAAGAAAGTAGTACCTAGAACCCACTACAAGACCTACTGCAAAGTACATACACCTTAATTTCTTATTTTCTTGAATGTAACCACCCTTTAGTGTCTTTTCTTTTTCTATGCATTAGCTTACATAAAAATTAGCTAGGATCTACCACAAATACATTAACTGTGTCTTCTAATACAGAAGAGAAAGAAGTGCCAGTGGTAATAGATTGATCACTGACAGAACACAATTGTTCTCTTTGTCTGAGGCGGTGTCAAAAATACATGGATCTAACTGAAAAACAACTTCACAGAATAAAATATACAGTCTAAATCTGAATGGCCAAAGCATATTCCAGTTAGGATAACCAAAATGCAGGTAAGTGCAGGTACAAAGCCAGGTTCCATGCACAATTAGACAAATTGTGCATTCAGATGTGGGAGCTGCATAGGCTAAGATTTCCTATTTGCAATTACAATTTGGGTGGAACTCTAGTATTCAGGGCTTTTTCAAGTGGACAAAGAGATCCTTGCCAAAGAGGAAATTTATGAAATTAGCAAGATAACTTAAGAGAGAAAGAAAATACAGCCAACAATTTTTCCACTAGCAAAATCTTGTTCCTGCAGGACAGGCCACCTACAGAAATCACGAGGCTTTGCCTCCCAGGGCTAGAAAAAATGGAAAACTGAATGGAATTATTGCTGGTGCTATTCTGGGAAAGGTGCAAATAACTATCTTCTTGTCTGTTGGCTGCACTAACAGTGGCCCTTCTTCCCATTGCATGTTCACAGCACTTTGCAGGAACTGCTCACACAGCCCACCTCCTACTGTGAACAAAGGATTCATGGATTAAAATGAAAAGAGTAGTGAATCCCAACTCTTAGAAAAAGGAGTCCAAGTGTTTCCTCACAGACATCCTGAAGCCTGCTTGATCTCTAAAACTGGTAATAAGCTTGAACTGTTTTATCAGTTTTATACACAGTCTTCATCACTTTGATTTAGCACATCTGTAAGTGAAGAGAGAAGCAGAAAATTCCAAAGAACTGCAATTTGTTTTTACCTGGCATTGGCTCCTTTAAGGTCACAGAAGTGTGAGAGTAAAGCTTTCACTACATCGTTGCAGACAACTTTAACTACATCAATGTGACTCAGCCTCTGTCGCAGCTGCTTGGCAATCTCCCAAAAGTCTTCAGAGAGCAGCTGGTACAGCTGCCCCTCATCTCTGCTCAGATGCCCATACCAGGACAGGATGTAATCTCTATAGCTGTAGTCAAACACTGAAAGGAGAAACAAAACAATAAATTGCAAAAACTGCAAAAGGACAAAGCACACCAAGACAGGAAAAATGTAACCCTCGACCCATCTCAAACACTGGATGGGTAACAGGCTACATATCCACTTCTTACCGAAGGAAGTCAGGCTGGCAAGGTTACAGCAATCTGCACCTAACAGGTTACTGCAGGTCACTTTGCAAAGCAAAGCCTTAAAGTGGATTTGCTGAGACAATCAGGTTACCAGCTACACACAAACCTCAGACTAATACCTGTCTCTCAGCAGTGCCTTTGGTTATATGAACTATCATATAAATTTGGCTGTGTCTAAAATGTTGCAGGCTGAAGCCAGCTTTCTTTACATAGGAACTGAACAGTCTCCATTCCAAAGCCATGGCTAGAAAGGGAAGATGGTAATATTTTTGGATTTCCAAAGATATATACAACACAGAACACCACCACAGAAAGTACATTATAGGATCAGAAGAGCTAAGAGAGAACAAGTGGATTAGTGAGACCCCATGAACTTAAAAATGACGAAGCATTCCAAACCATTTGACAGGCAATAACAACATTACTGCAAATCCCATGGCAACACTGTCTTCTACCATTCTGACTTTGCTTTTTGGCGTTTGTGTGTCACCAGTTTTACTGATGTTTCACTCCAGCAAATGTCCCTGGAAGTCTAAGAGAGCAGGAGCTGTTCAGGGAGAACACATGAACCATTTAGCAGTTGCAACAAGATGGGGGAAAAGCTGGGGTTGTAAGAGTCAATTTGCATCTACCAGATAATAAAGAGGAGGGAATAAAGTCATGTGCCTGGTAATTTGAGTAACTTATTTACTAAACAATCTGGATTTAAACTTCCATATCAAAAGCCCATCTCATCTGTCAGTGTAAGCCCACAGTGCAAAGTAATCATAAGACTCCATAATTGCTTACCTTCCACTTTGATAGAAGCTGTTTGTTTGGTAAATTATATAAATTACGAAAATCTCCCTGGAATTGAAAACAGTGAACTAATAGCATATTAATAGGCAACAGCTTAAATATTTTCACCTGCCTTTTCAGGCAAAACTAGCAAACCTCAACCAATATAACCTTGATGAAAACATTTCCAGAGAAATGGCTAAAACTGATTAAAGTTTCTAGTCAAATGCTTCACAAACTAGCTTCCTCAAGTTTATAAAGAAACTGAATCACTTCAATGAGTATGCTGAAATATTAAAAGCCTTTTGCTAAGTCATTTCACGACTTTTTAATTAATAATTCAGAAAAAATTCCACAGTTCTGTAAACAAATATATAACAGGTTTAATGACTTTTTTCCTTAATCCAGGAGAGAAAAAAGTATGCAGAGCCAAATAGCAGGATAAGAACTTCCAAAATTCCTTTCTAAAATAGATGAAACATTTCACTGAAAACTCTTACCCACAAATACTACAGAGTGATAAAAACAGTTATAAAATAGTGGTCTTCTGATAAGCAAGCAGAGGAATAATCTGTTAAGACACCACAGAACAGAGGAAATAGCATTTTAAAATCTGAAGTTTTATTACTTATCTCAAGTCTTCCAATAAAATACACTTTAAGAATCTATTTTTCCACAGCTGTCCCCATGTCCTCCTGCATAACCTTTTTTGTTATAGCTTAGTTACTCTCTTCTGTTGCAAGGTCTGAAACACTGTGGAAAGCTGACCACAGCACAGATTCCTCCTTTTCATCTAATCCATAAGAGATGAATAATTTCTCAAGTGTGCTTGCAGCACACTGCACTGGGGTATTTTTTAATCAGCATCACTGGCAGGTAGTGACTATCCAGATTTTCTCACAGACACCCCCTCTGTCCTTTGCAAGGGTGCAAAGCAGCTCTTTCCTCAGCATATTTTGCCCAAGAGGACAAGCCATTGTATGGAGTGGTGGCTCCTACAGAAGTCTACTCAACAGAGCTCTAAAAAACAAGAGCACAAGAGCAGAACGTGCATCCTGATCCCTTACAGACATATTGTCTTTCAGAGAAAATCTATTCCTAATGATCATTAATATATTAATTTTTAAATAAGCTATAACATATAATTCATATTATATAATTTATATTATATTATATTATATTATATTATATAATTATTCTAATTCAATAAAATTAATAAAATAATTTATTACTTTTTAAGCAACTCCACTCCAAAATGAGCTCTGCTTCCAGCACACTACATAATACATTCTTTTTGTTCCTTTTAGCCACTCATGAATTCTGTCATATTCAATACAAAAGAGCCACAAAATCTATTGGCAGTATCAAGCTAGAGGCAAAAGATCATGAATCATCATCAAAAACCAACCATGCAATTATGAAATATTTAATTTGTGTTTAACTCTGCCAGTTACATACTTTCAATACCTTAAAATGATTACACTGCTTTAAACCCTATTTTTCTGCACCCATGCTTTACAACTCTCTGGCTTTACATGACTCCTGTAGTTTCCTTGTCACCCTTCCTGCATCACAGCAGTGCTGCTCTCTATAAAATTCAGGGTTCTTTAGAGCCCAGCATGTATGTCCTAGTGAGCAGTGAGACAGCTTTTAAACAAATACAATTTTAGCAGGACACCAGCCACAGACACTGACAGCAGCCAGTTTAAGCCTGGGTAAGACACTGCCTTGTGTCATCCTGGCCTTGGGGTGCAGCTGCTGCTTTCATTTCATGCCCATTGATGCAGCTGGTGCCTTTTCAGCACTCTAAGGAAATACAGAAAACAAGTATAACAAATTTATAGAGAGCAACTTGCTCCCTTCAGAGAAGAAATCTGCTCATGCATCTATTCTCATTATTTTTATACTACATGTTCTCTAAAGCACTGAAAACAACAGTCAGAAGACAAGGAAGGAATAAAAAAAGAAGCAGAACATATTCAGGACAGAACCTTGCTACCACTAAGTCATCCACTACAATCATAAAACAGATTTCTTCTGATCAAATCAAATGCAGTGACTACAATGAGTCTGGTGCAAAACTATAGAAATTTCCACTGGCTTTCCTAAATTAGTTCAGAAGATCCAAGTTCCAAGTTACTACAATGTGATTAAATGCCATTCCTATTGAAATTGAAGTTGAGCCTGTTCAACTACTCTTTAAGCACTGTAAACTAAAACAGTGTTGGGAGTAGAGAGCCAGAAGCTTGTGTGGAGGTTCAGTGAGGACACCCCTCTAGACCCTTCCCTCATTCCTACACATGTCCTACAGTAAGTGCTATCCCTTTTTCCACATTCATGCATTGAGAGGTTCAGTGGCACCACCAGGGTCTGCAGGTCAGACTGGTTTCAAATCTGCAATTGGCAGAGCTTCACACTAGACAGTTTTTATATTGCTAAGATTCATTATAAAACTTTTTTAAAAATAACAAAAATCTGAATAACAGGGATTAAATGCCTACTCTTTTTCTCAAAGCAGTATTAAAAAACAGAGCATAAATATTCTATGCAAATGCAGACAGACTTCCAAGTTTCAACAAGTAAAATCCTTTCCTGAAAACCCTGGAGAAGCCACAATCACTACATTAATTTATAGTTAAATCCAAAACTCTCCTGTGACTGTATGAACAAATGAAAAAAGGTATAGCTACAACACTGCCTTGAGTTATTGTAGAGCAACAAGCATTACAATCCATAAAGGAGAAATACAATGGTAATGTGAATTGTGTTAGGATCCTGCAGGAAGAAACCACCTTCAAAAAGCCAAGAATCATTACCAGAAATCTGTACTACTACAACACTAGATCTAGCATGCATGATAGGGTTATAATAAGCTATACTTTTAGAAAAATACTTTCAATAAAAAACTAATAGAAAAAAATGACAGACTATACCACAGCCAAGTACCTGTCAAAGTACTGTTCTAGAGAAGTAAATGCTAAATGCTTATTTACTTCTTACAGCCACTACCTTTTGCCCCTGCCAAAAGTCAATTCAGACCAAAAAAGAAAAACCTAAAAACAAGGAACAATGACAACAAAAACCTGAAAGAAAATTTAAAACCCCTCCATTAAAGGCAGGTTTACAATTACTAATGAAATTACTAATAAATACTCTGAATATTCAGTTTTATAATTTCCAAGACACTAAGATTTAAATTGAAAGAGATGAAAGACATTTTTCACTTATTGTATTTTAAATTTCATTGAGTTTTAGCTATACAAGAGGATGAGGTTTTATGCTTATTAGGTTTACTGAAGTTTCTCATGGCTACTAAATCTTTACTTAGACCATGGTGTAAAAGGCTGACAAAATGATGTCTAAATGCCAGCATTTCAGTGACTGTGAACTAGCAATAGTGGTTTAAAGATTTCAGTGCTCTTCTGAAGTTTTTGTTTTGAAAATCACTAGCATTTCTTGGTTTATTTCTATATTCAAATTCTATGAAACTGACAGGTTTCATAGGCTAGATGCTATCTTTGTGATGGATTGGTCCTGTGCAAAAGGAATCCCTGACAGTATCCCAATTCCCCAATCTTTGGTCCACTTTTATTAAAATTTTCCTGGCATTTCTGTCTTTACTGGTTTTTTATGCAGAAAAAAAATCATAAAAATATATAAACAATAGAGAAAAAATGTAGGAAATGTAGTAAAATAAAAACAGACAAATTTATGTCCAAATAATTTTTCACATGCACCTTTTGCCAAGAGTTCTTAGCTTCAAATGTTTGAATCCCAACAGCACAGAGAACATAAATTTAAATTGGTTTGCTGATATTGTGGCCAAAAAAGAAATTGTTTTAAAAGCTGTTTTTTAAAAAATAAAACTTAAAAAAATTAAAATAAATAATTTTTTTAAAGCTACTAGCTTTTCAAATAGAGAGCAGCAGGAGTTCTTTTTCTAAATACCAATCTGCACATATTAAGTTGGGAAATGAGACATCATTTCTCCCAATCTTTTGCTAAAGGAAGTATAACCTTACATCTCCAACACAGTTACATCCTAAGGGGTCAACACAGATAGGCAAGATCTAATCGATAAAAAATATCTAATTAAATACCCAAAATATTTCCAAAAAGGTCACCTCAAGGCAGGCTTGAAGGAAGACAACCCGCTCCAAAAGAAGAGATGGCTCTCCAGAAGGAAATATTTTTAGATCTAAGAAACAGGTGAATTTTCACAGCGGAACAATTTCACCAGTAGAGTTCTGCCAGGATTTGAGCTATGGCCTGTACTTCTCTACTTACTCAAAAATGACCCAGTGAAGCAGCTAAGTGATATGAAGACCATTCTTCTTGGCACTGCTAAAACTGTAGAGACAAAGACTGTGAAAAACAAAAAGACCGCAGGACTTGGAGCAATAACGGCAGAAAATGAAATTCAGCTCCTGGGAGGCCAGCTACCCCCCAGCAGATCAATCTCCTGGCAGCTGCAGCCTCAACCCAAGCAGTACACAGCGTGCACAGCAGCACCAGAGGGACTGGGCACAGCCTCTCTCAGGAGACCTCTCACCACACCACTGTGTGCATGGAATCCAGACAAGCAGCAGGTAGCACTAAAGGGCATTTGTACAAGTGGCTTATCTTCTCTTTTTGTAAGGTAAGCAAAGGTCAAACAAAAATCAAATCAATCTCTCAACAGAAAGCATGAGAAGTACTGAAAAAAACATATCTCAATGTTAGTTACTCAAGTGCTACCAGCTGAAAAGGAGACTTGGGGTTGACAACTAAAGACTTTTTCTTTCTGCCATACTCAACAAGGAAAATCTCTTTGTAGCCTTGCACTTGTTCTAATTTTGAACACTTAGATTTCATAAACCACAACACACTGTGGCAGGGCTAATTCACAGCTTTCCCCCACCTTGTATCTACAGCTAAGGCAAGTATCCTACTATTCATAATGAAGCAGCACTGCTCTGCTCTTAATAGAAAATAACAAAGGCATTTGGGGCAGAGCTGTAAACAAACATATACAGAGCTCCTTCTTGGTGGTGTTTAATGTGAGGCACACTGTAAAAGGATGATTCCCAACAATTTTAGTACAGCAGGACAAGAAGCTGTATAAGACACAGGCAACTATTATCAGCCAGTGACTATCCCAGGAAAACTATCTAAACATCTACTAGTTATTGAAATAAGACTGATGGTGGGAACAGAAACATGGATGACTCCTTCAGTTAAACCAAGGATATGACCAAGGATCTTTCCAACTACATGAACAGACTATGATGGGAACATCAGGAAAAACACAGTAAAGCAAGGGGTAGCTTGAAGTGACAAAGGCCCTCAGGTGGACCACATTTAACTCAGAGAGAAAAGACCACAGATCCTGGCTATAACACCAGCAAAAGCATGGCATGACCAACAGACAACAGCAGTTCTGGAGCAGGGCAAGGTAGTCAGCAACTAACAGCAAACCCCAGGCCAACCAGATTACACAATGATGAAACAGAGCTGAAGAAATCAGAATTCACCAAGGGCTGTCTCTTCACACCCAGCAACAGCATTTCTGAAATCAGATGACATCATCCATGCATCTCAAAGGTAATATAAAAAGAAGCAAAATCTGTTAAGGGAAAAAAAAAACCACCAAAAAATCCTACAACCCAAAACCTCAAGAGGCACTAGGAGTCCAAACTGGTCCCCAAGACTGAAACTTCATTACAACTGAATGTCTCCTAGCTAAATGAATAAAGCTTTCTACAGCATTTTGTTGAGTAGCACATTACACCTAGACAGTAAAAAGTTGTCCAAAATTCCTGGGATATATAAATGCTTGAATCCTAATCACTGCAAGATTGGAAACACAAATACAGATGGTATTTTTAATATTGTTAGTAATAAAGTTTTATTTAACCACAAACTTGGAGGGGGGACCAACAAAAAACCACCATTCACATCAAGACAACTACAAATTTCAGAACTGCCACAGGCAAGAAGATCTGTCTGTTTTCATAGAGACTGATCATTTTGTGCTAATAAAAAATAAACTCTTGCTTTTAGGATTGCATTCAGTATTTCAAAATGATTGCATTCAGTAACTCAAACTGAAGATGACTCAGTCAGTCACCTTTCAAACCAAAAACACTTTGTATGGTAGAGCAAAAAGTACAGCCTCATCTTTGTCAAACTGCAAAACAGAAAAGTTGGCTTCATCACTTAGGCCTGGAAGAAATAAAATCTGACAAGTATGCTTTCCAAAATTCAGCGTGAGAATGGAGGGTAAAAGCTGCTCTGAAAAAAACATAGCAGAAAGGCATGAGCTGTCACAGCATAAGGTACTTAACTCTGAAAAATGAATCATTTAAGTATTAGTAACTTTCTTTCAGCCTTACTGTGTAGGGATGGCCTCATGCATTCGTCTCAATGACACAGGTAGGTAGTGCTCTAAATTTATAATTTTTCTACATATCCTGCTAATAGGTATTCATAAAAATAACTTTAAAAACATAACAAGGTGTCACAAGACAACCAACCCATTTAAAACAATGATAATTTTCAAAGATACTCTCAATTTATGAAAAATATTGAAGGAAAAGGTATTCAAAATTAGATAAAATATTTACAAAAGGTTGATATACTCTATCAGTCAGAAATACAAATGTTGATTTTAGATTCAGTTTTAATGGCAAGAATTGCACTAAATGGGAAGACTGTACGCAAGAGTCTACAGGATTTCTCAGTTCAGGAAAACTCAGTAAAGAATATTTTAAGTGTTACCCCTTTGCTTTGTGCATAAGTATTAAGGACTGTATTTCAATTTACTTCTGTAAAAACCAGCCACTACAATGACAAGATATCAGCTGAATAGCAAAACCAACATCACATTACCTACCACAGTGGATTTCTTGAGAAGACTAAGACCTTGCCATTACATTTTATATCATGGAAGAAACCAGGGTCATATTCTAAAGTCTTGGAACATTGTGCAGTTATGGTTTGCTAAAAGGACAAGAGACATTCAGACTTTAATGCTCCTAAGACTCACCTTCTTTCAGTGCTTTATCCATATTGTGAGAAATAACCACTCTTCTTGATTGGATTGAATCATGAGAGCTTCCAGACCAATTACTCTGAAATTAAAACAGAACATACATCATAAGAGGAAGAAATAAACTAAAAGTTACAGAAGGAATAAAACTGGAATTCAAGGCAATAGTAATGTATCATTTGGTCTTTATGCAACTATTGTCACCTCATATGGTAAAACAGAGGAGTGTCAATTGTCTATGAGGTTATTATACATTGTTCATTAAGCACATATTAATACTTGTGTATCACACATTGTACAACTTGCAAAATTATCTTAAGTGAAGGTTTTTTTGGTAGAAAGGAGCTGTATTCATTTGCAAGACAGTGCACTGAGGATAGGACATGCATGTAACAAAACAACTGGAACTCTTTTATTCAGTATTTTCACAGCAAATAAAACATTTTTATAGCCTGTTGTGACAATGGACTTCATTTATCCTTGTAAACTACTTTTAAAACAAAAGAGAAGCCTTTAGATCTCCTACGTAATTTTGGTTCACATTTTTTGGGCTTCTTTCTTCAAAGATACTTCTGCATTTTCAGCTGCTGTTCTACACAAATATTTGTCTTTACTGGAGTATTCACTCCCACAGTGTCCAAACAGGTGGGTGGATGGAGAAACATTTTTCAGGGTATAGACAAAGAGCAGTGACTCATGATGCATTTATATAGAAAGGAGTATAATTCAAAACAGAAATAGAAACTGTTCCCACTGTCAATCAGCTTGGAGCTCACTCTCCTTCCTAAGGGGAAAGCACTGCAGAAACATCCCCATCCCTCCAACATTCACCACACAGAGAATAGGAAAGCAGCATAAACATGAAGTAAAAACAATGTTTAATGTTCTTAAAGTAATATACTGTTATTTCAGCCAATTTGCAGGCTAATAATCTGTATTTTGGTTTAATGTTTTTTGTCTACTTCAGATGCGTGCATGGAGAGTCTAACAAAGTTCATCTAATAGAACCTAGATAAAGGAGTCTATGCACTACTTTCAACAGCAAAATAAAGCTTTTCAGGCTCACTCACACCTACCACACAGCAAAGTGACTTGGAAAGGTACTTTCCATGCCTTGAGTGCCCCCCTGCCCATAGCTGGTTTGTTCCACCTTTTGGATGAATGCAGCAACACTCCCTGGAGTTCTTCCAGTCACCATTGTGAGACCATGATTGTGGTCTGAGACCAGGGTTGTGGTCCTCCAGCTGATTTTTTCCCTCCTCCACAACACCACCAATGGCAGGAGCAGCAAGACTTCAGCACATTTGCCTCCATCTGCAGTCCCCCCTCACTATTAAGACTATAGTTAATGAGGTGTGAGAACAGAGTATTTAGTGAACCACTATAGATTTCCAGGCCCCTTTTTGATGTGACCACTGGTAAAAGCTTCAGCCATACCCAGCTAAACAGTAAGGAAAAGTATTTTGTCTCTTTGTAAGGTCACCTAACACTATTTGTAAGGCTCCAATACATCATCTCTGGCTGCTAATGTTATCACACTTCCTCAACACTGTTCAAAGCTGTGTTAATGCCAGTCACACAATTATTTCAGGATTTTTCTGCTTTATCTGCAGCAGGAAGCTGCATTATTTAAAAAATTAAAAAGAGAAGACTCACAGAGACGTGAAATACCCCCAAGTACCTTAGGGGAAGGGAAAACCCAATTAAACAAACTCACTCAGGTCTTTCTGTGAAGAAAGAACTCCTAAACATGAGCCAACAATCCTGACTCAAGATCCATGCTCAACACACTCCATCTTCCTTAACACTCCTGCCAGCTTAGGTATCCTACAAGGCTAATCCTCCTGCTGAACTGAGTCCTACCTGCATGGAGGTCAGTGACCTCAAGCTAACTTAGGCATCTACAGTTGCATCACATACATTGCAGGAGGCATTTTTTATGGCCTAAAGCATCAGTAAGTGCTCAAATGCAGTGCTCAACAAATAATTCCTTTCAAAACTAGTTTAAACACTTAAAAAAAAAAAAAGAAAGAAAGCAACCTTCAGAGGGGATCTATAGTTGCAAGAAGTAGCTTGTTCCACTATTAACTTGTGATTCTGGTTGGGTTACTTCAGGTTTAAGAACTAAACTTCAGGGAGACCTTACTGCTGTCTCCACCTACTCAATGACAGGATACAGAGAAAAGGGAGCCAGACTCTTCTTGCAGATGCACGGAACATTAGGAAACATTGCAACACAGGAAATCTCCATCACAAGACAAAACTATTTTAATCATGAGGCTGCTTAAGTATCAGAATAGGAGTGCTGACAGGCTGTGGGGTCTCCATCTCTCTATCTTCCTCACTCTGAGCAAGAGAGTGAACTAGATGTCCCCCAGATATTCCTTCCAACCTGAACTATTCATGATCCTTGATGACCCTTCAGAGAGCTGTTAAATTAATTTCATTATTAATAATATATCAGATCTAAAGGTGCCTTGTCTACAACAACTGATCAAACTCCTTTTTTCTTCCCATTTTATGAACTTGCATTTAACAGGATCAAGACTTAAGCCTTGTTAGTTTAGGTTTGCTTTCAAAAAGCACTGTTTCTGTGACAATAAAAGTGATGAATTAATTAAATAAGCAGGCTCTCCCAAGTTAGATGACATATGGCAGCAAACACCTTAAAAACATCAGTAACAACCTGGTAATGCTGATAACCAACATCTGCGGTAACAGAAGGATTTAAGAAAATTCACAGTCCAAGCTCAGCTCTAACAGCTGAGAGAATGAAAAATACAGCATATTTCACTGAAAGACTTTCTTCCCACCCCTGACTCAAGTCAGATGGAGGGCATATGTAGAAAACAGTTTCAGCTAGAAAGCTTAGATTTGAATGTTTTCACATTTTTCTTCATGTCATTCATCTGAAGAAAAACGGTGCTAGGCTTCATGAAATAGTTGGCATAACCCTGACTGAGCCAAAAACATTTGTAAATGGATTTACCACAGTCAAAGCTCTAGTTTAGATGCTCTTTTATGCAGAATAAAACCTGGTATGTTCCTCTAAGTCCTGACTTGCACTATCATAGCCCTCAATGATTTATCTTTTTTTAATTGGTGTCAAGACAATTGGGTTCCTGTCTGTAGATTTCATTGGTAAGTAATGACAGAAACCAGACTGAAACATAAATAAAACTTAACAAAAGGACTTGAAGGAGTAGGGATGGAGAACATTTTGAATGCACATGCTAAGAACGAGGTTGCTAACAAACAGGGAGGCCTGTTTCCTGGAACACTTCAAGTTTTCTTCAGTTTTGACTTTGCTTAGAGGCCAAAAAAAAAGGATGTGTGCATTTCCTGTAGACTTCTGAACAACATTCATTGTTTGAAACTTTTGAAAACTATTTATGATGAAGAAAACAACAGTCTGAATTGGTCAAGAAAAAAAAAGGCTGACATTGAACCTGAAATTTTGTCCTAGGTTCAGTCTCCTACAGATTCAAAAATTAAGTAAATGTCATTTATTCCTTTAAACTACACAAGTAATTTTAAACTAGCTCTGAAGACAACAATAAATGGAAAAGAATTAAGAAATTATTTCAGCAACAATACTCAATAAATGGCAAAGCACAGAGAACACAGGAGTACCTTCCACTATCAAGAAATTCATTTGCAACACTTTGTATCAAATGCAATTTTTAAAACACAGCAGCAGAAAGCCAGGCACCTGCTACAGGCACACCACATGCAGCCTTACTCTGCCATGGAATTAAGGCCAGAAACGGAGAAAAATTTACCATTATTCCCATTACATTAACTCAATTACAACAAAACTAGAGCAGAGATCACGACAGATGCCACAATATAAATGGGCATTGTGGATGAGACAGTTTAATCACAGATCTAAAAGGGAAAGGCTGCATCTAATTCAGCATACACAAACCAACCAGTTACTTTTTCCTCCCACTGTTGCCGTATTAACTTTCCTCTTATCTTTGTAAAATATACATTAACATCAGACTGGACCTTGATAACAAAGAGTCACAGCCTCAAACAATACTTCACTGAACTCTTCGTAAATTCATATTTAACAGATGTGGAGAGATGTGTTCTTATCCCCATATTACTTCATATAGATGTTATTATCCCAACATTATTTCAACTAATGATGCAAAAACAAATTTATGCTCACAAGAGTTGATATTTTTTAATCTTTACTTATAGTCTATTTAAGATTACAAGCCACATATGTATCTGTCACAGTCAGCATTAACAGATACCATAACTACCAATTTAAAAGTCAACATACTTAAAGCATGTTAATCCTATTATCTTAAGCATCATTATCTTGGTAATTATTTTATGATATCTCATTATTTCTACTAATGTAGTAGCTCCTGAAATATGTAAACTCTGTTTATCATATGGGGATCTTCAATCTTAGCTGTTTAAAACTGGCAAAATTGCAGCAGTGTAAAAACTTTGTAATCAGGATAGAACTTTCTTCACTTGAGATTTCATAGAATACCAGACAGATAAGAATAAGAATATGAAAATGAAACATTTCTCAGGTACTTCTTTCATTCTATCAGTACAGCTAAGAAATAATTGGTAAGTTAGCATTCAAATCACTGCTCAGCAAGAAATGGAGCATTATCCTGTGCTGGAATTTTTAATATTGCCATCAAAATAAAGCCTTAAATGAATTCTCAAGGTACAGGCATAGCCCCAGTTTACTGAACATTTCCACACTCTCCTCCTCTGTAAAAAGAGATGACAAGAACCTATGGTCTATACTTCAAGGCCAAAAGAGCCATATGGCATGAAAACTAAATTGCTGGCACGCCAGAAAAGCCAGCACAAAATCATGCCTGAGCTGCAGAGTCTCAGCTTAGCAGCCAAAGAGAAACTCCTGAGAGGCCTATTGCTATACCCTCCCTCACATGACTTTTTACCATACACACACTTTATAGGGTGTTCTGTTTTCAAGACCACCACAAAACATGCCACATGAACCATCATCATTCATTTTATTACCATTAACTTGTTCTGTTTCACTGTGCCTATTTAATAGGGGAAAAATGGTACGGAATGACTGGTCACAAAAACCTCCCAGACACAACACAAATCTGTTCCCCTCATGACTACATGATTTCTTTATCTTTTTAGCCACTTGAAGTAACAGCCTGGGAGAGGATACAGTGTTCTATCCTTAGGTAACTTCTGCTGCTGTGCTTTGCAGAGAGCAAGAAACCCAAGACTTCCCAATACAAGAGAACTTTATGTGATTTTCAGAATGTTTCTGGTACATGTCTACACTATTTTCAATGTCAAAGCATACCTTGAATGCAGGATGTCTTCACTCTTGACCTTACTACAGAGGTTTTATAGCCACCCTTGGGATCTCCCTGGAAGAGACTTGGACAGTAAGATCTCTAGGAGCCCACCATCCATCCTTATTGACTCAGCAGAGCTTGGTTATCAGGAGAAATGAGCTAGCTCCCTAGTTATGTTTGGAATCATAGAACACTGTTCATGTGAGAAGCAGTCCCTACAAAGGTAAAAACAGTCCATTCACAGCAAAATATGAGATGTCAATCCAACACAAAGTTGAGAAAATTAAATGTCAAGAACAATAAAAAGCAGAGCGGACAAAAAAGGATCCAATGAAAGGAATCAGAAAGGACTGCATGACAAAACAAGAAATCTCTAAATATACATGATGAATAAAAGAAATCTCTAAACATACATGATGATGAAAAATGTGTGGAAAACTAAGTCTGCTCACTGCTAAGGAGTTATGGGACAAAGAAGTGAGTATCAGAGTCTGAAAAACATTTAATTTCCTGAGGTCAATCTCCTGTAATAAAGTTATCACACCAAAGTTACACCTGCAGGTAATCAACATATGCAGTCCTAACAAAGTTCCAATTCTGAAAAGGCTTATAAATCCCAAATTATAACAGAAGTTCCACAGATCCCTAAAAATAAACTGTACCAGAAATGTCCAAACCACAGGCCCTTGCTAAACTATAGCAGAACACTGGCAATTCATGCAACGTTCCCTTAACATTTTAAAATATTAATGGAATTGGTAGAAGTTGCTAAAATATATTTTTATTATTTTGATTTCATGACTTTCCTAGTAGTAAACTCAACCATATCAACAAAGGCTCATTATTGACCTGCCTATAAATGAGACAGAACTAAGAATAAATGCATGAGATTCTGAGTTCTGTTAAAAACACACTAAACATATCTTCTCCTTTCCATCCAGAAACAACCCATCAATTAAAAGACTGGCACTAGATCAGAATATCTGCTTGCAAGCCCAAAACAGTCTAAAATGTGACAAAAGTGCCACAGCCAGAGATTGCTGTTGTTTTTAAAAAAATCCTGCAATATCAGAGCTCTAAATATCCCCTGTGCAGTCAGAGAATGAGACAGACCATAGAAGATGCTTGGCTTTAGATTTAGAAAAACCCATAAATGTTTTTAAAGTCTTACTAAGGCATACAGATCAAAATTTGAAGGGGTTAGGAAGCTTCTCCTCTCCCTCACAGTTCCTCCAAACTACTTATTGCCTCAAGAATTCTTTTGCATCCCACTTGAAATTTTTGCCCACAGATGGCAAACCTTCCACTTTCCACAGCTGCTGGGGGGTTCCTCCAAGCTTACCTTCACATGCTTCATCTCATGGCAAAAGTCCAACAGAGAAGGAAAATAAAACCCTGTGTCCTTTCTCTCTGCTTCCCTTATGTTCTTCACAAAGGGCAGAGCACTCAGCTTGGCTACTATGACAAATACTCAACCTCAGTTAAGCTGCCATCACATTTGAAAGATTGGGACCATTTCCATTTCACTATACATCCTCCCACAGCTTGGATAAAAAGCAGTACTATGTTCCAGGATCCAGATACTTCAAAGACAACCTGATCCAATGAAAAAAAGCTTTACCCATGCCCCCTGCGCTTATGGCAAATCCACAAAAATACACGTTCAAGGATGGAACAAGGCGTTAGGAACATAAAACGTGATCACATGCAGTGTGATTTGGCTTTAGGGCCAGAAAGGGAGAGTGTTAGTTTACTCACTTATAATTGGGAGCTATTACACTGTAGTAAACAATAGTGACCAAATATGTCAGGAGATGAGTTTTAAAGAAATACTTAAAATAATTGACAACTGTTAATTGTAGGAAGCTAAAGACAGGACATTAAAATCCATGTACCCTTTTCACTGGAGAAAAAAAGCACATTCACTATCCTTCTGTTAGTGTTGCAGAAAGACCAGGTAGATCCTTCTCTATACACAGTATTGTTCACTTAATCTGAATTTAAAATGCAGTACTTAAATCTAATAAACAAATAATTGTTTTTTGCATTATTTAAAAGAAGTTGATAACCCAACTCTCTGTTACTTGGAGCTTGTGCTTTGAATCAGAGTCAAAACATTATGCTGAAAAGAAAACCCCATCTCTGCCAGTTTTTTTGGCAGAGAAACAACTTACACGAACGTGGGAAAAGTTTTCCTTTCCCTTCCCACTACCTTGGTTAACATGGCTCTTCACATGAGTCAAAGTCATCTCCCTCTATAACCACACAAGGTAAAAGGAGTTTTGGAAGCAAACTTGAATTTTAAAGGGTTACATATGTTCTAACCCAGGGCTATCTTTGCTATGAACAAGTTCCACTGGTACTTGAGAAGTGAACTTGAAAACAGACAAAACAGACATTCTCACTAAAGTACAACTGGGTCATCATGCCTTTTTGCAGCCTTGCATTTCGCTGTTCTCCACCACCACAAATCATCTTATCCTAAAACAGCTCCTGCAAAGTGCTGAAAAATACCTGACAATAACATAATGTACAATTTCAAGGACTCATTCAATTTCAATTATTTCAATATCAATAGAAACTATTTACTAATATTATCAGTACCTGCAAGTACTTAAAGTATTAAGTAAGACATTATTATGAGTTGCCTGCACACCTCTCTTCCAACAAAAGAGATTTTTATGTGGAAGCCAGGAGACTGCCCAGATAGTTTTTATGAACAGAGCTACAGAAAAAACACATTGAAAGCACAATTTATCATAGGGATGTAAATCACACAGCTTGCTTTGCAATTCTCAGGAGATTTCAAGTGTTCTTTCTGAGATACCTGACTTCAGAAGGAAGTCTTGACCTTTCAAGTCCCAGACGAGTAACACAAAAAATGGACAAAGCATAGCGTTACATTCGAGAAGATTGCTTCTCTAGTTGGAACTTCAGGCAAAATGGAAGAAAAATATATGTACCTTGCTCTTCTGAAATCCAAACCTGCAACACTGTACTTCCTCATTCATATTGCTCACTTGCACAAACCATGAAAATCAACAGCACTGAACTCTCACATGCTCAGTGGTTGCTGAGAATGTACAAAAAACTGCCTTTATTCAGCTCAGAGCGAGGGACTCCCTTCAACTCCCCTTTGAAGTTGGTCAAGAGTACTCCCACTAGCTTTCCAAGAGCTGAGTCTGACTACAACTAGAGTAAACATTTATTCCTGAATACTTACTGTTTCCTCATTTGTTAACCCCAATGTGAAAAATCTCACAAAGAATGAAAAGTGAATTGTCTAAATTTTGTACATAAAACACATGAAGAGTGAGATGCCAGTCATAATAAGGTTTTTACCTTACATTTTTTCAATTATTAGACCAACAGGTAGTTCTTCCTTATTCTTGAGGAGAAGAAAAAACAAGGCTGAAAAAAATTATAGCTTTACTGTCATACTACTACTGGCTCCCAGAAAAGACAAAAGGATCATAAGGCTCTATGAAAAGCATGAGAGCAACAACTGAATAATAAAAAAGCAGTGTAAATGCAAAAGGATGTAAAATTAAAAGACTAAATTAGGAAGTTTTAGTGAATGGCCTACATTTCTATAGGCTGCCTATCTAGACAATTTTATTTTCTTCACCTACATTTTGCTGAAGCTCCAATTAGAAAGTCGGCTACACGTATACAAAATCATGTTCAGAAAAACTCTTCAAGAAGCTTTTCAGTCCTGAAGCCACTTGGTACCAGAAAGAAATCAATAAAACTATAAATTGAAGGTATGAGAAACCCAATTAAGATGCCTGACATTACATCTTCTAAATAGAAAGGGTAAAATGACTCACTCCTTTTTTGAACATCCCCTTCATGTAAGTAAACTTTTGGGAACAGTGCAAAGAGGGAGGAAAGAAAAAATTGAATGGAGTCAGGGAGAGGGTAACAAAACAATCCTGGGAAAAGGGTTCTAGCAGGTACTGCTGCCTTACCAGTGAATTTTAAATACCAAATTTCAATTCCCTTCTGAAACAACAAACACATCCCATAGAGCTACAATAAATGCAAACGCTATAAATTAGATAACACAACAGCAGGTGTGCACTATTAATACATACAAATCCAACAGATGAACAAAACATCTTCAAGAGAAATGCACAGTAACACATCACAAAAAGAAAGTGCAGATGGCACAGTAGCAGAAGTGGCTATTTGTCTCTGGACAGTTCTACTTCCACTGCTGTTCTGTAGGCTTATGTTTTTCAGTAGGCTTACATTTTTCACAGAGGAGGAGACAAAGAAATTAATATCTTTTTTTTTTCTTCAAATTTTGGCTTCCTCAATTAAATTGGCTGTTTCACAAACCTCAATGTTGCTCGTCATTGCGTCAGCAGGGAGATTTTGATTGCTAAGTTTATGTATAGATATGTTTGGTACTATGTAAAAGTAAGCTAACTCACCTGATGCTCAGATAAGTACAGAAGTACATAAATGCCACTGAAGCTATGGCATTGACACTGAAACATCTATTCTTGTAAATCTCAAAGCAACAGGAATTGTTGTTTTGATAATCAATTGATCCACTTACATATTTTTTCTGTTTGGTGTAACACAGCTATATGGCTAAAACCAAAAGCATATAGTCCTTAACGGAAGGTGCTTATGCACCTAACACACATTTGTTACCTAGCACCCCTCTGACAAAATCCAGCTGAACAATCCCTAGCTGTACCCACCTTTTGCTTACCACTTGTGTGTTACACCTTCTTACTTCCCACCTTAACACCCATGCACATTATTTGTTCTTCCCTTCCTTCAGAAAGCTGAGTATGATGTTGAGTGTTCAAAGCAAAGAGGATGTTTAAAAAATTCTACCAACAAGACAAAGTGAGTATCAGACAGAGCCACACACATATCCTGAATGCACCTTCACAAGTTGTATTGTTCACTGAATTCAACAACCCTCAGCCATATGATCCCTACCGGCTTCCATTAAATGCAGACAGTAAAAGCACATTGCTCCCAAACACAGGCTGCTTCTCTCCCTAGGTCAAAGAATGAAGGAATAAACCATTACTAAAGGTTGTTAGCAACTTGAAACGACAGAAAGACAACTGTTTCAGCCAGTGATCTGTATTAGGTTCCTGCCCGGCCGGCACCCGGGGTGTTCTGCAAGCTCAGCGGCATGGGCTGCAGCCCCAGGCACACGTGACAGCGCTACTTACTTACCGCCGAGGAGGGTGCGTGTACCAAATGTAACAAACTGGGTTACCAGAACAGCCGGGCTGCACACCCAGGCGACACAAATTCCCTCCCTTTTCCTTCTCAGAGCGCTCTCAGGTACCCTAACATTACTGAAGGGAAATAGCACTTACGCAGAACAGTCTATTTATTGCTGCGGCAGCTCAAGTGCTAACACACCTACAAGTCACCGTGAGGGGCCGAGGGCTCCAGGCTGGAGCTGCCAGCTGTAACATTCAACACCACATCCCTGTGACCCACTGCAAAGCAGGACTGTGGGCAGATTCTAAATTTCAGCAGTATTTTTGCAGGCTCATCTAGGATCAGCTCCCAAGCACTGGATGATGGGGAACAGGGCTGTGGATGGGAGGAAAGTCTCCAAATGCCTCGTGCTATCAGTCCCATTCAGAAGAACCCGAAAAATACTAAGCTGTGAGCTACAAAGAGCTTGTGCGCCAGTACCTTTTGGAATATGTACAGAAAGTGAAATTGTTTCCCTTTTGCATAGAGCTCTGCAACGGCTTGAGTACAAAATAGCACTATGATAACACTATCTGAAGCTGTCCGACTTCAGAGAAGGCATTGAAGGAACACTAAGCTGCCTCTTCCACCAAGTCTCTCTTTTACCAGTGACATTTCAATGGGAGGAGCAGAAAAGGATTTGAGACACAGCCACTGTGGAGCGAACACAGTGAACCACCTTGCGAGCATTCCCGCAATCCGGAGGTCTCTCCGGAGCAAAGTGTTGATTTTTCCGCTGCCCTGCTACCGTCCAACACAACTTTGGCCATTTAAAGCCCCGCCGGGCGGCAGAGAGCGGGCAGGCTCCTGCGGCCGCGGCAGGACAGCAGGACACGAGGTTCGGGTGGCGCGGCGTTCCACGGCAGAGCGAGGGCCGCGCCACCCCCGCTCGCCGCCGGGCAGGGAGGGCGCGCCGCGGCCACCGCCCGCTCCGCTCCGCTCCCCTCCCGCTACTCACCCCCGCGACCTGCCGGACCGGAGCCACGGCGGCGAAGTCCGGCGGCGGCAGGCGGCGGCGGCCGCGGCACATCAGGACGATCAGGGTGCCCAGCGCGGCGGCAGCGGCGGCGCAGCCCACGTAGAGGGCGAGGCGGAGCAGCAGCAGCGCCAGGCACGGCGGCCCGCCGCCCCCCGCCTCGGCCCGCTCCTGCCCCAGGTGGACGACGGACACAGCCAGAAGCCCCAGTCCCGCCGCCAGCACGAAGCGGGATGATCCGGGATCCTCGTCCTCCTCGTCTTCCGCCGCCTCCTCCTCGCCGCCGCCGACCACAGCGGCGGCCGCCGGGGCGCTGCGGCGGCGCGCCTCGCCACCGGGGCCGTGCGAGCCCAGCGGGCCGGGGGCGGCGGCCCCCGCCGCCTCGGGCTGCCCGGCCGTGCTGCTAGCGCTGTCGGCACCGGGGAACATGCTGCTCCTGGCACCGCTGGGAGCAAGCGCATCTCCCGCCGCGGCAGCCCCCTGCGAAGGTCGCCGCTCCCGGGGCCCCCCCTCTCCTCCGCCGCCGCCGCCGCCGCCTTCGCCGCCCGCCGCCGCCACTGGCACCGCTGCGGCCGCCGGGGGAGCCGGAGCTCATGCCCAGCGGCAGGAGGGTGCGCGGCGGCCGGGCCGCTTTCTGGCGGCAGCGCTGCCCCGCGCTGGGCGGCGGGAGCCGAGCGCCGTGGCAGCAGCCGGGGAGGCCCCGCCGCGCCGCTCGGTGTCCGGCCGGGCAGGGGGCGGAGGCGGGGGCGGTGCCTGCCGGGCGGGCGGGCCCGGGACATGTGCGCCTGCCGCACCGCCCCATGGCGGGGCCCGGCCGGACCGTCTAGTACCGTGTTGCGAGTCAGGGAGCTCCGCCGTGGCGGGGCTGGAGGCGTCCCCGGGCACTGGCCAGGAAATGGGTACGCTGGGACGAAGCGAGGGGAATCCCCGCGGGCTGCAGTTCGGAGCTTGGCTGCGCGGAATGCCACGGAACGCCTCCCCGCCACGGGGGCTAGGCCCAGAGGAACCCGGCGTGATCAGACCGGGTCCTAACCGGAGCCTGGGACAAAAGCCCTGGCGAGCGGCATCTCGGAGATCCGGAGTGTGGGCGCTATGCACCCCTCTGCCTGCTCCCCTCTGATCAGCCAAAGGAAGCCACAAATAACTGGACTTCAGAAATAAAAAGTTGATTGAACAGTGGTGCTAAAGAAACACAGCCTCACCACCCCAACAGAAGCATGCCAGCCCTCCAGTCAGTACCCTCCCTCTGTTGTATATTTATATTTTTTTGTTTGTGTTACATCTGAGAACAAATTCCTGGAAGGGTGCAAGGCTTGCCATATTTCAGCTGTGCTTGGGACACATGGTCATCTTGCTATAGGTGCGGCACAGCTACAGCTCCACCAAATTCGTCAGATCATAGCAGCTGCTGAGCACAGCTGAATTGGGAGGCCTTGATCTCTTCAGAGGATTGTCTGCAAAAAGTAGCCTCATTACCCAGTGTGCAACAAGCCAATAATTACACACTCAAGAAAGACACTGACTACTTATTTCAGAGTTGTGCAAGTCTGAGTGCTCAGTGGTATTCAACAAATCAAGCACATCAAATATCAAAACTTATTAGTATTTATATATCTTAGCAAACACAGGAATTAGTGTTCACTGTCTGCAAGTTCCATAGTTCTCTTATTAATTAGTATTTTATCCTCTATTGGCTAATGATTCTCGTTTCCCATGCTAATCCGTCTGTATGCTCAGCCTTCTTTTAGTTTAGTGGATTTCTTGGGTCAGTGGTCCTTGAGTTGGTGGTTGTGATCTCCCTTTGCAGGAATTACCTTTCATCAAGTTGGAACTGATTTCAGCACAATTGCTGAGTTAGGTTTATTGGTTTCTTCCTTACCTTGGGAGTTCTGCCAAATGTCCATGTGTCCCATAAATTCTTCATTCTTTGTGTCCACTATCAGTGGTACATCCTTTTCCCCAAGCTTTGTTAACCTCCTGCTAGGTCTGAGATCACTGAAGCATATCAAGCCCTAAACATTAATAATGCAATTGCACCAACAAGTAATTTGTTTTTCTAACACATGGACATCACTTAGAGCTTGCTTTTTAGCTTCTATCTCTTTCAAGGATTAAATCTCCCTTCTTCTTGATTAGTCTTGAAAGTATACAAAGATCAAACATAAAAGAGCATCCTTTCTTAAGAGAATTTTTACATATTCCACATTTTACAAGAGTAGGAGTAAATGGCAATGCTTTCCTTACAGAAGCCACACTATACCAAAGTGGATTTACAAGCATTTACTAATGGGCTTCATTTTAAGAACTGATAGCTGTAAACTCTATAGAAGTGTTTAGAGATAGAAGTATACTGGTAAGCAGCTGGTAAGATTCCCACTGTTCTGTCCGTTGAGGTGTAAAAGAAAAACCCAAAGCCCTGAATTTTACTTTTTAAACACAGTTATTGTTGCAGAAGTTGGAGTAGTGATTTATTTATTCACGCTCTTTAAAAAAGTTATTTCTGTCAAATGAACTCTACTAGCCAATCAGTGCTCTGATCTTGTGAGTTTTTACATTTCCTTATAACTTCTACGGTGCAATAAAGCACCATTGATAAAACCAGACACCAAATTTCCCAATGCTAAGCAAGGCAGGACACTAAGCATGAATAGTGCAGGTGTCAGAAAGTCTGTTATAGCCCTCGAGCAGCACTTGTAATAGGGAATTGCATGTCCGCTCATGGTGCAGGACTGTGATGGAAACGGGCACAGAACAGTGTGGAACTAGTCAGGATTCTGACTAGTAAAACAAATGTTTTACTCTATCACAATATTTTCTAAGCTCTTTCTAACCTAACTCACAGTGTCTGATGGTCTGGTGTCCATACACACCTGCCTGTGTGTATTAGAGGTTTGCATATTAGAGGTTTGCATTTTATTTCCTCTCAAAATCACCAAAAGTGGTTATGAAGTGATTTTAGGGCCCCTGTTGGAGAGAGAGGAGACACTGATCCTTAATCTGATCCAAAATCCTTACTGTAACTTAGTTCTTAGTAAGATAAAATATATAATTCTATTACAGTTTGTTCTATTTAATGGATATTGAATTGCACAAAATCCTTTTAAATGCTAGTTCAGACAATTCACAGAGTATCCAAAATTGATTATTTAAGTAACATGTCTAATGTGATTGAAGCTAAAAATCATCAAATCATAATAGTGAAAATGCTATTGCAATGGCAGTCCTTTCCCATGTGAATTACTATGTGGTAAAACATCCTGATGATGCACTGAAGGGCTTTAGGACCAGGGTTTTTTTCAATACATAAGACCATTAAAACCAGCAGAGATTTTTGCAGAGTCTGAAAGCTTTTGGATAAGGCCCAACATGCCAGAAGGTTTCTTATAAAGTTATTTTATTCTCATCAGGTAGAAAATAGAAAACAAATATCTGTCTCCCAGCACACACTTTACTCATCAAAGATTTCAGAATATCCAGGAGTTTGGACTGAGTTCAAGATCTACTCTGGGATCTTAATAAAGATCCACACAAGAAACCAGACAGAGACCTACTGCAAATGCATTCAGGAAACCACCTGGGCCACTGTCAAAGCTACTTAAGGCAATTGAATTTTTAAATTAACCTGAAGCAAAGCATGCAGTGTTGATAGTCCTGTGTAAACAGAGAGTATTTTCTTACAGTATTAATTCTCAGAAGTGGAGAGGAAGATAAAAAAAAAAAAAAACCAAACCTACCTGCAATAACAATTTAGTCCTGCAGTGCTTATGCATAAAGCCACTTTTTGTCTGAATGAGTAATCCCACCTATTTTAGCTAGGATTTACACATCATATCCTGAATTAGATATGTCTAAATCAACTCAACTGTGTATCCATAGAGCTAGAAGAAGATTTGATTCTTTTTCTTTTAGCTCTTAGTAAGTTTCTATGACTTTTCAACCTTAAGTACAATTCCTAATATTTTAGATGATATCCAAGCTCTACTGAAGTTAATAGCAATTTTCAAGTTTTCCTCAGTGTTATTTGAACTTGCCCTTTTGTACTTTAAAAATTACTTTTTTGTACAAAAGGACTTCAATGAGGTCAGTTTTGTGAACTGGGGATTACTATAGGCTCCTTCTGTAACTGTTTACTCAGTCATAGAACTAGTTTATGAGAAAAGAGATTCAAATTCCTCAAATTCTTCTTATCCAAGCATTACTGCAAAAATCTTTCTTAGAGAGATAAGACAATTACTTATTTTAAAAGATAAATGATGTCTGATTTGGGGGAGGATTCAGCATCTTCACTATTTTCCTTTGGGGGAGGATTCAGCATCTTCACTATTTTCCTTTGAGCTAGAAGTATCATTTATCTTTGTAACATACCCTAGAAAAAACCTCACTGATTTGAACAGTTTTGCAGCTGCCTTTAGTGACAATTGTTCAACTTCCACCTTCACAGTACTGCAAACTTCAATGAATTTGCACTTTCAAACATTTAGGCAAGATTAAAATGAATACTTTTCCTGTGGGCTTTTTCACATTTGATTTCTGTTTTGTCAGCCTTTCTAGCTCTCCCATTGCTATAAAAGGACTAAAACAAGTTATGACTTCTCAATTAAAACAAATAAAAAAATTGCATTATAGGCAAACAAAAGAGGTCTGTATAGTGCTTATGTAGCTTATATTTTAGCATACTTACAATTTTGAATTAATTACATGCTTTTTTGTAACTGCTGTGGTGCTGCATTGCAGTTACAGTCATACTAGAAGTTTATAGAAATTTCTAATGTTCAGAGCACAAAACCCAGAACTGCTTGTGAACTTGTAAACCTGGTGATAAACCAGGAAAACCTGCATAACTAACACTGTTAGAAGCAATCATAGGAATCCTAGAGCAAGAGAAATGGAAATTGGATGTTATACTTCTCAGTATCTTAAATGTACAAAATACGTAAGTTGCTCTAATATTAGCTGATTTAAATTTTTCCTACACCTTTTAAGACAGTGGTGTTGTATTTTGCATATTTGCAGTCAGGAACTTGACACACAGGAGCAAAATGACAAAAGCACCCACTCAGTGTCCAATGTAAGGAACCTAAGACCTCACATGGTGAGGTCAGCAAACGCTCAGCATTTTGTAGCATGTTTTCCAAGTATGCTTTCCATTTTTTTAAGTTGCAGTTGTCATTATTCAACATTTCAACAGCAAACTGGGATAGGTGCCAGAAAAATAAGAGGGAAACACATGACAAGTATAAAAATTTAATCAATGTAATTTGCAGAACCTCCATTAAACACTGTGTAGCACAAGTAGGACTTGACTCTGGTTAACTTAGACGTGTTCAGCTGTATTATTCGAGAGTTCTTTCTTTTCTTGTAGTGTTCTGACACATTTGCTACATATATGTATAAAAATGTGTGTGTGTGTATGCACACATACATCCATACATGTGCCTATATGTGTGTGCCAAGTGAAAAGAAAATAAAATATAAAAGAAATAGGACAATAGACATAATAGTTGATTTGGCTGCACAGCCCTGATTTAATTCAAAATTGTTTGCTCAGCAAAAAATGTGATCATGTCATTAAATCTCTTTCCTGCTGAATAATGGGGCCAAAGTAAAGCTGAATTTTGTATTTTGAATATGTGGATCAGTAATCTGGAAGTCCTTATTTTCACATAATTCTTTCCTTCATTGTTAAAAAGTAACTTTGCTATTATTAAGATATGATATTGCAGCTGATCTCTTTGAAAGAGCTGTAAGGTTTCCCATCCTTACTCAGGAAACTACTGCTTTTCAGGGGCAGATCACCAGCAGGTAATCATCACTTACCTGCTCAGTGCCAGAAGTAAGGGAACTGCCTGAAGTTTCATTTTGTACTGAAATTCAAGGTAGCTTGGGGAAGGGTCCAGATCTAACCTCAAGTATTTGGATGAGGCTTCTATAGAAGTCCTCCAGAAAATTTTCCCCTTTCCATTTCCTCAGGATACATCACCCAGTGCTGCAACCCTGGCACTACAATGTAGGGGCCCATCACATCGACCTCTGGTCCTGTTGCCTTGATGTGGGGCACCATTGCCTTAAAGTGGCTCAATCATCTCAGCCTGGGGCACCATTCACTCAATCTGGGTCCCCCTCCAGTCCTTATGGGCTGCCAGCACATCAAACAGGAATGCCATTATCTCAACCCAAGGCACCACCACCACAATCTGGGGCGCCATCAACTTGATATGGGCACTGTTACCCCAATATGGGAAATTGTCGCCTCAGCATGGAGCTTCATTGCCTTAATCTGGGGCACTGTAACCTCAACCTGTGATTCTGTCCCCTCAGCCTGGAACCTCATGATCAAAATCTAGCGGTAATCACCTCAACTGAGGGCATTATTTCTTCAGCTTGGGGACCCACTGCATCTCAGTCTGGAGACCATGACTTAAATTAGGAGCACCATCACCTTGGGGGCCCATTGCTTCCACTCAGCATACCATTGTCTCAACCCAGAACCCCACTACCTCAGCCTGAGGCACAATCACCTGAGCACACAGATCCACCACCCCAGCCTGGAGCAACTTCGCTGCAACCTGGGGCCCATCATCCCAACTTGGGGCACAGTCACGTCATGTTGGGGCCTTAAGGCCTTAGTAAGAGTCCCAGCTCTCTGCCTCATTCCCATGGAACAAATAAGGGCTGGAGGGGACTGATGTCTGATACAGAAACATCTGATACAGACATCCTGGCCAGCAGGACTAGGAAAGGAATTCTCCCCCTGTACTTGGCACTGGTAAGGCTATTACCTGAGAACTGTGTCCAGTTCTGGACCTCTCAATTCAGGTAGGACATGAACCACTGGAGCAAGTTCAGAGAAGGGAAAATGAAGCTGGTGAAAGGTCTGGAGCACTGGCCTTAAGAGGAAAAGCCGAGGCAGCTGGGGTTGTTTAGCCTGGAAAAGAGGAGGTTCCGGAGAGACCTTATGTCTCTCTAGAGCTACCTGAAAGGAGGCTGTACCCAGGTGGGGATCGGCCTCTTCCCCCAGGCAGCCAGTGAGGACACAGTCTTAAACTGCGCCAGGAGACTCTTACGTTGGACATGAGGAGGAATTTCTTCACATAAAGGGTGATCAGACACTGGAATAGGCTGCTCAGGGAGGTAGTGGACCCACGGTCCCTGGAGGTGTATCAGGAAAGACTCGACGTGTCACTTAGAGCCGTGGTCTGGCTGACACGGTGGCGTTCGGGCAGAGGTTGGAGGTTCACAGTTCTCCTCCAACCTCCCGGTTTCTGGGATTCTGTGGAGGGCCCGCGCCTGAGGGGCCCCTCCCCCGGGAGGTCCCGGCGCCCGGCTCCTTCCCGCCCCGCTGAGGCGCCGCCTCTCCCCGCCCGGCGGCGCGCGGGCCCGGCCGGCGCTGCGCAGGAGCGGGGCGGCAGCGAGGGAGCGGCCTCGGCGCTGCGCAGCTCCCGCCTCCCCGGCTCGCTCCTCGCTCTCTCCTCCCGTGCCTGTGAGTATCTGCCCGGCTGCCTGCGCGGTTACCACAACAAAGCCGGGAGCAAGGGGCCTAGGGGGACACGGCAGCGGCCGCTGCTGCTGCTTCCTCCCGGGCGTGCCGGCCGGGTGCTGGGGCCTGCGGTGCCTCCTCGCCACGGAAGGTGCCGAGAGGGCGGTTGGGGGCGGTTGGGCACGACGGGCATGTTCCTTCCTCGTCTGCGGTAATTTTTTTCCCCAAACAAGGTGGGAGACATGTTTTGTTCGTGTGTACATATGCGTTATTTTTAACCATTATATAATTTCAAAAATAATTTTGTTTTAATTAGCTGGGTGCCTGCTCGCGCCCCTGCCCGAGCGAGGCGCACGTAGGTGTCCCCCGAGCGCGTCGTGCGCGCTGCCTGTGCGGGGCTGGGCTGGCGTTGAGCTGCCGGAGTTTGGCCGTACCGCCCTCAGACGTGCGCTCCGCCCCACTGGTGCCGTGCCTGCCCGCTGTGCTCCTCGGGGGGATCGGAAAAGATGTGGGAGACTCCGTTCTGAGACACCGGGTGCCCTCGTTGTCGCCTCAGTTGTCGGCTTTGGGAGAGAGTTACGGTGTCTGTGCGCTGCCCCTCAAGTTACCGGACTTTGGGAGACGCGGTGCAGTGATGCCCAGATAGAGTTCAGAGGGGTGTTTTGGTTGGGCTTAATTGGTGGGAATTAAGTCATTTGGAATGATTATTGCAAACAGCTTGCCTCGAGCGTGTTAATCATCGCCAGAGTCACGTTTCCACATTTTCCTCAGGGCTCGCGAGTAACTCCCCCTGCCCAGCACAGCGCTGTGTTCTGCAGTAATGGCTCCCAAACTGGGGCTGGCGTTTGGAAAGATAACTAGCCACCAAATCTCTTGGCCCCTCTGGATTAGGTTGGAAATCACAAATAAAGTAGTTCTCAAACCTGGGCTCCTGCAGCAGAGCGGAGTACTGAATTAATCTGAAAGAGTCAGTGAGATGCTACAACAAAATGCAATATATATTGTCTTTGTCAAACATTGGACATTTCTGGGGTTTTCATGGCATTTTAAAATGTAGTTCAGCAAGGCATATGGCACAACTTAATTTATAACATATAATCTTTAACATATAATATTTATGCCTGGTGCAAGTTTTTCCTTTCCAAAAAGTTTTTTGAAAACTGGTTTAATTATGGTATGCAAAAACCTGCACTTTTATAGTCTTACTATATAATAGAAATAAAAAAAAAAATCTAGTGTTTGCATTTGGACGTGTACATATTTTTAAATTCTGTGGTTAAAATTTCTATGCAGCATTCATAAAAACACCAGGACAAAAATGTGGGATGGAATGAATGTAATAGCAATAGCAGTGCTAAATTTCTTTTGTATCCCTGCTTTTGTCTGTAGTGAGGTGCTCAATATAGTGAATAGAATGCATTGTACACATTTTTGCTTCTCTGAAAAAGTAGTTAATCTCTCTTTTTTTGGACAGAAAGTAATTGCTGGAATTGTCAGTTGAGGGAGAACAAAGCTCCACAAAGTTAAATTCTTCAGTGGAGTTAATTGAAGAGTAAAATGAAGTTGTTGCTAAAAAAACAAGTAAGCTTAAGAATGGGTTTGTGAAATCATTGGCATTTAAAAATATAGATGTCAGAGCTTTGGACTCTATTTCTGGAATGCTTCAAGTTCTTCCAACACTTCTTCCTGCTTTTTTTGTTTTTTTCTGTAGTGCATATGTTGTTCTTCTGGTTTTCTAAACCTAGATAATACTCTAATGGTTTAGGATAGCAACCAGAGAAAAGGACAAGTAATTTGGGGACATTCTATTCCTTTTTTTGGAACTTAAAGCTGTTATGACCTACTGGGATTTTTGTTCTGATTTTGTGCTTGGCTGCTTTTAGAATGGCATTCAGAAGGTCCTGTGTTTGTTCATAAGACATGGGCTCAGAGGGCCATCAGTACTGCTTAGTCCATTGAGACTTGGAATGCAATTAGCTGATTGGAAGGCTCAACCCAGGAACACCTAAAAGTGCAAGTTTTGTAGGATGGGTAGCATGTGGTCATCTGTGGCATAGGTGACAGGATCATCTACCAGCTTTTTAACATCTGTCCTTTCAGATGATTCAATATTGCACTTGAAGCTTAGATGTGAGAATCCAAAAGCAAGGCGAATCCTAGGTGAGCCTAGGTACTCCCTAAATTCTTGGGAGATAGTCAGACTGTTACCTTACTGCTTCCACCAGAGCTGTTTCTTACAGCTGTTTCATTCTTTGCTTCTTGATGCTATGTTTGACCAAGACATGGTCTAAAACATGATCTGTGTTCCTTGGCCGAGTTACTTTTCATGCAACAATTTCAACTGATGTTTAAGCCACAATTCAGTAATGAGTATTTCTGATTCTTGAGGTGTTTCATTGTAATAATAAACACTGGAATTCCAGGAAACCCATATTATGTTGAATTTAATAGAGCCCTCTGTTTCAACATCTTACCTGCTTTTCCATGCTTGATATTTTCTCATCTGAAGAAGGGAGCAAGTCACAAAAATATAATGCAAGAGATTATCTCAAGAGGCTTTTACCTCATTTGCCTCTTACATGCATTCTGAGGAAACAGAAGTATATTTAGACTCTTCCCAAGTGATATTTTTTGAAGCTGCTCTTTCTATACTGATTTAGTGACTGAATTTCTATGTTTTCTCCTGCTCATCTGTACCAGGCAGTGCTTGTTCCTCTTATATAGAAATATATTCACTGAAAATTAAAAATTGCATCTTAATTTCAGTGGTTGTTGAGAATGTAATTGTTACATCTATAAAACTGGATATGTGTGTTTTAAACTGTGATAATAAGCACATCTTGTGATGGAGTGCCTTAGGAAGGAAATTCTTCCAGAAACTCAGGTCTGTTTGATGTGTGTTGAAGCACATCTATGCAAACAGTTAAAGGAAATGCTGATGACACACCTATTTGTCTAGTCAGGTCACTTAGCACACTAAATTTATCATGTTAGAAGCATGGAAAACATTTGTAGTTTAATGGGCATTTCTGTTGTGGGAGACAGTTCACATGTTGTGCCACTTGGTAGAGATGGCCTGGCATTCAGAAATATGAATAGTGGTTTATCTGCTGTGGTTTACCTCCATCAGTAGTTTGTGGTGTACTCGATTCCTTTACGGTCCTGCCATCTGTTTCAGGACTGGCAGGTGTAACTCCAGCCCTTACGTGGCAGGTATGCTGAAGCTTTGCTTTAATAGGAGCAGTTGTTTTCATTTTTCTTGCATGCAGTTTTGAGCTGCTGTGCCAGACTCTTCCCCTTCAGTTGTGGATATCCTGGTTGAGTACATGTGGCCCCCAAATTTAAATCTTGATATCAGACAGAAATACTCTTCATAGATATGTACCAGTATAGAAGGAGTGGGAAAACAAAGCTGGACTCTTACTTTGCTCTTCACCATTGATACCTGGCAGTAGAGTCTGTCCTTTTCTGGGCTTTTTGTACCATTATCAAAAGACTGTGGCTATGGGTCACTTTTGGGAAAGATCAATACCAATGACCAGTTTTCCCCTAGCAGCTTGCTGCCTTCTAGTCTTTGAGGTAGCTGCAGTTGGGACTCTTCCAGGTAGTGAGAAATTGTATGGCAGCAGCCCCAAGAGACTTCAGTGTGGGTGGTGTCACTTGTGCTTGTAGAAGTGGAAGACCTTCCAGAAGCTATTGCTACTTTTATCAACCAACATATGATTTGTTGTCTATATTTTTGATTGTAATTGTAAGCTACTTCTTTTCTGACTGGGTTTAGAGGGTGTGCAAGTAATTTTCTTGGGATTCTCCGCAATGAGTGAGTAGCCATGGTCTATTTGGACAGACCTGGTGGCCATCATCACTCTCGTCATTTAACTTCAGTGTTCTCTGACCCAGCCTTTCTGCTCAAGAGGTCAAAAGGTGACCTTTGCTGAAGAGCCTGAAGAGCAAATATTTCAAATATTTAATGTGTTTCTATGAGCGAAGTCTGGAGCTACAGATACACACCTCTCCACATTATTGCAGCTTCTCACAGTAGGGGAATGGCTTATTTCTGGCTCAAGAGGAAATATTTTTTATTCCCCCCCCATTTCTGCCTGTTCTCTCTCCTCCTTGCCTTGTACATCAACTTGAAAGGCTTTGCCCAGCAGCTGTCTGGGGCTCCTTGGTGGTCATGTGCTTGTGTGCTTTCATTTGCTCTAACCATGGTGGCAATTGACTGTGGAAGATTTAGTGGATAACTTCAATGTTTAACTGTGTTTAAAATACCTCAAATCTTTCACTGGGTACTTAATGCACTTTGTAAGTGTTAGTTTCTGACATTGAAAAATGTTTTCAAAAGGCAGGATATGTTGAAACACAAACCCACATCTAAGTCTGTATCCTCAATTCATGACTTTTCATGTACCATGAAGTCTCTTTGTAGAAGAGACTTCAAATTACAGTCATGCCTAATGGGCTGCTCTTAGGCATTGCCTACAAATATATTTCAGGTAGTGCTGTAGTTGGCAGGTTTGCAGCTGGAGGGGGAAAACACTCAATATGCTTAATGTGATTAGGGTTTTGATCTGTTTTTTGAGATGGAGGAGGATATCAAAATGCTGCTTGTTGTTTGGGTAGTGCAGAGCAGGCTGCAGCAGCTCCTGACCTGTGCAGGAACTGTGTGGTTTTTGTTCTCACTGGGAGGGTGTGGATGTGCTCTCGGTAGGTAGTCAGACTCTGTGTGTCAGCCCTCTGGTGGGAAAGTGTGGGTCTCTAAAGCCCTGAAAGTCAGACTGCACATTCACCTTGGCTGCTTAGCCACTGCTTTCTGATCTTAAATGGGTCAGGCTTGAAGGGATTAAAAAGTGGTACAAGCTAGTTCTTCCTAAACTAGGAAGAGCTGCAGTCAGGAAGAGACAAAGACAAAAGGGTGTGCGTGGCTGTGGTAATGAGTGATTGTTACTGTTGCAAGGGAAATGGGTGAGAGGTAGAGAATTACATGGGCAGAAGAAATATTACAGTAAAAAAAATCTGGCAAATATTTAATGGCCAGGCTGCTCTTTGGAGTTGATCATGCTTGTGTTAGAGGGTTTCATGGCAGAGAGCCACAAAAAGCATGTGCTTTTTTTGTAAATAAACACAGCGGTCAGTAAAATTAGCAGTTAATGGTAAGTATTTGACTGTAATGGCAGCTTTTTTGGGATTCCAGAGTATCACTTTTTGACTCTGTGTTTTAAAAACAGGCAACATAGCAGAACTCTGTATTTCTCACTGATGTAAAATTACACTCTGTGTTATATATAAATGTGAAATTGTAAACAGAACCAATTTATTGATTTAAGTAGCTTTATCAGCAAAGTTACCTCTTCTGTATTGCATCACCTTGGCAAATTCCAGCTCTGTTGCAGACACTCTCGATGCAGGAGTGGAATAGGATCTAAGAATACCATCTCTTTGTTTGTTTCATCTTGTTTGTTTTTATTTTAAATTAAACAATTAAATTAATTAAAAAATAATTAATCTTAAGTTTGTGAATGATTGACAGTGAGAGACATGTCATGTTGGTTTTCCATTAAGATGAAGACTAAAGTTGTGAGGGACTTGTACCAGAGGAGTGGAATATGCATTTGTCAGTGGAATGACTGCTGTTCCTTGGGCAGGGCCAGACTGCTAAACGATCTCTCCTGCCCTGGTGGTTGCTGTCTGCAAAACAGTTGTGTCTCAGTCTTCCTAGGAAACAGCCCACTGGCAGGTGGGCTGTTCCTGAATCATGTAGAGTGGGAAGATGTGTGCTCCCTGGCTGGCATTAATAAAAGGAATGTACAAGCTGGTTGCTGTCTTTTATCACCTTTTGCCAGCTCTACACTGCCCTTTTGTCTTGAGTTAAATCCCATCCTCATGTCAGAGACTGTGTTCAGAAGGGTCATCTGAGAAGTGCTGTGACTAGGCATTATAGCTGATGAGATACTGTTAGTTCAGTCTCCTTTGCAGGCATAGCATTACACGAACTAAAAATACATGGATGTGGTTGCATCTCAACAAAATGTTGTATTTTAGGCTATACTAAAGTTTTCAGCTATATTAAGTTATCCTAGTTTGTCTGCACCCACCTGCAAATCTTTTTGCCTTAGCCCCTTATGCCCTTATGTATACAACAGTACTAACATTATCTCAAATCTGTGTTTGAGACACGTGAAGTACACCACATGTCTGCTTTTACCAATCACTTGTAATATTTCTAGTTATGAGCTGGAGAGATGCTAGTTCCTTAAGTAATAAAAGCCTTTCATAATGGAAAAGAAACTATTTTATTTTAAAACTCTGCTTCCTAATTTTCTTCATAGAATTGGCTAATTTTCTTCATAGAATACTTGCTAAATAAATATTCTTGGTCTATACTTAACAGGTTGTGTTCCCTTCTGGTTTAGATTACATGAGGTAGAAAATTAAATTTAAATAATGTGTTACTCTTCTGATTGTTTTTTTATTTTTCTATTGTGCATGTTTTTATATATTAGCATGTATTATCCTTTTAGGAAGCTGCTTGAGAAAAACTTTCAGGAATTCACATGATAGTTGCAGGCTATACAAGCTGCCTGAAGCCAGGTGTCACAAGAAGTGACACAAAGGGTGGAACCAATAGCCCAGCTGTAGTTCCAACCAATAGCCCAGCATCTACACCAGTGCACACAGGATGGGTAAAAGCCAGGAGGAGCCAGAAGCTGTGGTGCTGTGGGAAAACCATGACGTAGTTGCCATCAGGAAACGTGGTGGGGTGATTGTCATGGCTGCAGTGGTGCAATGGATGCTTGCAAGCTCTTCAGAAGGAACATGCAAGGAAGGAGAGGTGGTGGGGTGACCCTCTGTGTTAGGGGGTGTGTCAGCTGTGTAGAGCTCAAGGACAGTGATGGTATGGCTGAGTGCCTGTGAGTGAGAGCCAGGGACACGGCCAGTGAGGCACTCGGTCTGAGGGGTGTCTGTAATGGAGCACCCTGCCAGGATGGAGAGGCAGATGAAGTGTTCTGTAAGCAGCAGGATGATGTTTCATGGTGGCTAGTGCCTGTTCTTGTGTGAAACTTTAACTGCTGGATATCTGCATTCCCAGAAGTGTTTTACTCCTTTGTTTTGTTGCTCTTTGAAGAGTAAGGTGCTTTAGAGAGTTATCTTTGTGGTCCTGAAAATTGATCTCTGCTTCTGTTGCCTAATAGTGTTTTCAGTTTTGTGCAACATCTAACTATAATAAGTCTCTTTTCAGTTCTTTGGCATTGTGATTCTTAAAACCATAGGAGATTGCAGACTTTTTGGTTTTATGTTGTGATTTGAGGAGCATATTTTCAATTCCTCTAAGCCAGTATTATTTGAGAAGTGGCAAAATATCTGAGTGACCTTTAAAAACTCTGTATTTTGAAGTCATTTTAGCTAGAACCTTTCCTGGAAATTCCTTTTTTCCACCTTCGTTTGCCATGGCAACAAACTATATGTGGTTTAAGGGAGACCATCCATCCTGTAAAATATTCTGGTTCTCTGGCCTTGCATGGTTGCTTCCACTGTCTTCATGTTTGATTTTCTTGGGTCTAAAGAATGTTACATATTTATTGATTGTAGCTTACTAAATTATTTCAACAGTGAAATCTGTTGTAAAGAGTAGGAGAAAAGTGCCTCTGGCTAGATGGGACTGGTAGTCTTTGATACTGGCTGATTCTGTTTGGTTGTGGGGTGTTGAGATTTTTTTATTTTCACTATATGTATACTACTAATGAGTGGAAACTTTTGTATCGTCCTGCCACGTGCATAAGATCACACACCATAAAATTCTGTAAGAAGTAGGACATAATAGGAGCAGATTTGTAGAACGTAATGGTTAACACTGAGGTCCTGATGTCTGCAATATTATGTATTTGGACTAGCCATGATCTGGTCCCATGGCCTGAATGGTAACTTCTGTTTTAAATGCACTGGTTTCATGCCTGGATCACACTTTTAAAAGTCTAGGTTCATTTGAAAGAATTAAGTTTCCCTACTGTACTGTGGAGTGTGAGTTACAGCAAAGCAAGCTCCTTGTCTAAACTAAAACGTGAACACTGACACACCCACAATCTGTCAATTTAACCTTGGAGCCATGGATCTTTCAATGTAAATTGAAATTTCTCCTAATTGTAAGTACTGAACGTCTGCAGTGTGTATGGCTGTGTCAGCCAAGATGGTGACATACTAACAAGGTTTAGAATATAAAATTCCAGCTAATGATAGCTCATAAAGTGGCTCTAGCTTCAAATGGCTCTACCTTAAAGGGAAAAAATAAGACATGTTAATTGCTTGTTTGTAATAGTTAAGGTTTTTTAACCACTAAGGGTGTTTGACAAATTTGCTTAGAAGTAATAGTTTGGAAATTGTGATGGGTTGGCTAAAGTAAAGCTGTCTGGTCTAACATATGAGCTGTGTGCAATAAGCTGGCACTAAATTTTTTCACTGAACTCACTATGAAATTGTCTTTAGCAACTTCATGAAATTAATTGCAGAATTATAGATTACTAGAGCTAAAAGAATGAAGAGCAAAACTCTTATACTAAAAGTGTATTTGGGTCTGTTTTTGCACAAATAATTGGAAATGTTTTCTGATGCTTGCAGGTGACACTTCATATTTTGTTATGGACCGCTTTGAAGACATATCAGATGGTGAAGTGGATCATGCCTTCTTTGACAGCGACTTTGAGGAAGAGAAAAAGAAAGCTGAAGAAAATGGTGAACATGTAGACAAAGGAAGTACAAAGGCAGCTCTTGCAGACACTGATTTGGTTTCTAATTCAAAGGATGAAAAGTGTTGTGAGGAGAAAAGTGAAGAAAAGCAGATAGATTTACAAAGGGATCAGTCCCCAGAAAATAGCAAAGGTCCTAGTGAAGAAGCTCCCTCTTTGACAGTTTCTCTGGTTGCAGAGAATGCAGGTACATCTGGAGCAACACCTGCAGCAAATAGAGGGGCAGAGGAGATTGTTCCTGCTGGAATTCCTAAAATAGTTAAAGAAGGTGAAGAAGATTATTATACAGATGAAGAAGACAGTAGCGATGATGGCAAAAAACAGGTTAGACCAAAGTCAGCTAAGCAACCAAACACAAAAAAGGCTAGCAAAAAATATGGATTCAGCTCCTCCTCCTCTTCCTCCTCCTCCTCGTCCTCGTCATCGTCATCCTCAAGCTCAGACACAGATGGTTCTGACACAGATTCTGATAGCTGTTTATCAGATTTATCTCATTCTTCCCCAAAAAGGAATGCTTGTAGAAATGCTCTTCTGTCTCCAAAACAAAAATTCAAGTCAGCAATGAAATTAGCAGAAGGAAAACCAAAGCTTGGTGATGACCTGGAGGAGTCTGAAGACACAGTGACTGACGTAACACCTCTGTCAACTCCAGACATCAGTCCTATCCAGTCCTTTGAATTTGTAGCATCAAATGATAAGAAACTAAAAGTAAAGAGACAGGAAAATGTGAACCAAGAATTATATGGTAATTTGGAGAATTTAAGTACAACGCTAAATGTGCAAAACCTATGGGGCTGGGAAATTCAATCTTGTATCTGTATTTTTTTCATTAGATTCCGAGTTTGATCGCAGATATAGTCGAAAAGTATTGCATGATGCCATGGACCTGAATCAGCTTCTGAAAGGTGATTTTTAAATTTTATTTTTACAAAATACAGCATCTGCCACTTGTTGAGAGCAGCTGGCTTCTAATACACAGAGAGAGTGGGATTCTCATACACCATGTGTATTTTTAAAACTGATTGCTGTTTAAGTGGTGTTGATCTAATTCTTGCAATTCTTCTCTGTGTAATAGTTCTGATTCTGCAGTAGAGAAAAGAACCATGCATTGGTTTGCATATACCCAGATGTAAGATACACAGACAGGGTGAATCTAAAAAAGGTCTGATATATTAATAAATTGGGCAATGAAACTGCACATGGATCTTAAGGTGTACTGAACTATGGCACAATTTAATATCTAAATTAAAGAATCAACCTTTCTGTTGAAAGGCTGGATTATCAACCTCCAAGACTGAAAGACAATAAAAATTTCATTGCATTATAAATGATATTCATATACTTAAACTTCTAGTACCTTTTTGATAATTAAACAGGAGTATTGGAAGTTCTTTTCTGAACTAGGTGTCTGACTTCTAAAATACCATAGGGTGAGTAAAGGTGTTTTAAAAAGAAAAATAGCAGATAATCTTTACTAAAACTCGAGTGGTTGCTTCTGGCTAATAGACTTTAACAATCTTAATAATGAAGCCTAAGAAAATTTGCAATCTCTTTGCCTGCACTCATTGCACACCTTTATTATATGGGGTAAGAATGCCATGGATGATCTCAGGTGCACATTTTAAGGTCTACATGGTGCTTTTGCATTTGTTTTCATGCCCCAGAGTTTTCAGTACTAAAATCTGTGGAATAAAAAAGGCTTGAATCAAGAAATCTGCTGATCTCAAGTGAGGAAAGCCTCTTGCAGTTTAGGTCTGGTACATTCCAAGTCAGGTTTGCTGTGTTGAAGTAAGCCTGGCACAACTAAAACTGCATGTGTTGTGTTTCTTCACTTTGCACCTTGCCAGACTGAGCTTCTAGTGAAGAAGGATTTAGAATGTATTGTACACTTAGTTCAACTTGCCTATAAGTTAGAACTGAGGATTTTACTTGTATGGAAATTCTTCTGATGATAAGAAAAGCAACACTAGCAAATCAAGAAAGGTAGAGCTTTTTCTCATCCCTGACAGCTTCATTCTTTCATACTAGAAACAATTCCAACCAGTTGTCAAAACATGACGTCAGAAGAATTGTTGCTAGGCAATTGAAATTATGATGTCCTATGTCCTTATTTGTTCCCCATTAGCAAGAAGCTATTTAATAACCAGTGATTACCAATGGATTCATCTCATCCCTGAAACAAATGGATATTGTTGCTCAGAGTAGGTATTCTCAGAGATGAATCTCTGTTGGGGAGAGGAACAGAGTTTTCAGTTTTTTATCAAAACTGAAAACCAGTTCTGAGTAGAATTTATATGGTCTAGCAGCTAATGTTCCTGATTAATGTGTATATTACTCCCAAGTGCCTCTCTAAATCAGCAAGCACAACATAGCTTAATTAGTTTGGTCATTTTGAAGTTTAAATGGGGCAGAATTATTAATGGTGGAAAGTAACTAGTCTGGGAAAATAGGAGCTAATCTTATTCTGAGTTATTGCTTGCAGATTTTTTTTGTACACATTAGGGGAAAAAAAGTGCAAATCATTTTCTCCTGCCCACCAGTCTCCATTAAATGTTCATCAGAACTGCATAGGCATAAATGTTGCTTCAAGTGAGAACACTGCAAGCCCAGACCTGAGTGCATGAAAAAAACTTAAATAATCTTTATTTGGTTTTAAAGCATAATATTCTTCCAGTACTTTATACTGATGAAGCATTTTATTTAATTTTTTTTCAAATATTCTTGTAATATAGCTGGACCCAAGCATTTACAGCAGTTATACAAGTTTAATTTCCCAAAGTCCCCAGACACTTGGAAAAATTTCCATGTGATCTGTTACTATGTTGTTTCTATGGGGCACACAGTAATTAATTTTGTATGATTATTCACATCATCAGTGCATACATTTGGGAGCTCTGGAATCTCTTGTATTAAAAAAAGAATTGCAAGAACAAAAAATTTGTTTCTTTGAACAAATTTCTTTTTGCAAGAAAGAAACTTGTTCAAAGAACAAGTTTTGGACTAGCACAAGAGTCTGGTTATTAGAGGCAGCAAGGTGGTTTGTATCTTAAAGCAGAATTAATTTAAAGCGTTTAGAAACTGTTGCTTTTAAATGTAAAAGTAATTGAAAAAGTGTTTGCTTTTTATGTCCTTTACTTGTTTTCGTATTGAAAATTATTCATTTGTAAGCATTTAAAAATTATATTAGACAAATATTTATCATGTCTTTACAACTCCTAAAGCTATGCTTGTTCTTGATAAAAGCCAAATTTTCTATTACACGTTTCTTAATAAGGTGAAATCTCACAACACAATTCTAGTTGGAAATCTCATAGTTTCCCTGCTCTTTATTGCACTTTGATTGTTTTTAGGTGGGTAGTGCTGATAGCAGTGATTATAAATTTTCAGGTAGAAATACAGTTTTTCTGTTGTTTCATGATGTTATATAGATCTTTGTATGCAATTGTTTTGTGATTCCATGATGTTTCCATTTTGCTATAAACCTTACAGATATTTCAGGAAAGTAATAACTGAAAGCAATATTCTAAACCTATACTAATAAAAAATGTCAGAGCTATTTCCTCTGCTGTACTCTTGAGTAATCTGAACACAAAAAGGGAATTAAGTATGACAATGCAAAGAAATAGATTGTAAAAGATTGTTTTTGAAGGCAATTTTATAAATCACCATGTTAGAAAGCTGGGAATAAAATTAATTGGGAAATTTTCTGATGCTATTTTGCCTGATCCTATGTCTTGATTATTATGCAGATAAAGAGATGGGTTAAGTATATGAGTGTGAACTAAGCACTCATCTATCTCAACCCATTATGCTACAGATTTGCTCTGTCTCTAGACAGATCTCATGATTTCTGTAGTCCAGAACAGAGTTGTCTGCTAAAATTGCTGTGTGTCTCTTTATCTAAATTTGCTTGGTATCAATACAGTGAGATAGCACGAGGTATATACAGTGCTAAAGAACTTAGTACTTTGTGTTTTCTTCTCTGTAAAATGGGGTTGATAGCTGCTTATTTTACAGAAGTGTCTGTGAGAATTAGTCTGTAAATCCATGGTATTAGCTATTATTAACTTGAGGAGGCGGTGTGCTGGGGTAAGTAGGGCAGTTTGCCAGACTGAAGTTCTATCCTTGAAGCTCTCACTGACCTCTGTGCTGATAAGTCTTTTTGCCTCTTCTATGCCTTAGATTTTTAAAATATAGAGCTTTTCACAGAGGAACCTCTAATATAAATGTCATGATTATAAAAGTAAAAAGCTCTGTGTTTCTGAATAAAATCTATTGTAGAAAATTAAATAGCAGCTTCAACTCAACATGAAGCAATCACTTCAACTTTTTTTTTTTCATGTAATTTGTCACTCAGGAAATAGAGCAAATTTTGATAACTGAAACTTTGTTCTCTTCAGGGGTATGTTATCTGTGTGCTCGTTCATGCTGAACTACTGTATTTGTAGAAAAACTGCTAAGCAGTATCTAAATTTAAAGGAGACTCTGCAATATACACACACCCAAACTGTAGAGTTGAACTAAGCATATATAGCTGTTCTATGGAATTCTCTTTAGTGTGTATGTTCAGAGTTTGAACTAATTTTCCATATGTGTGTGTATTCATATGCTTGGTTTTCACAGGCCTAGAAACTCATTTTGAGGTAGAACAGCAATTGCTAGCTTGTTCATATGTTTAGAGTTTCAGAAGAGATTGAAAATCTGTGAGATTATGGAGAGATAGAGGCTTCCCTCACATTCTTGAGAAACTTTGTAATTATGGAGGGGAAAAGTCCAACACCTCTAAGATATCTTTCTCATGATATCCAGAAATAAATAGCAGCCCTATTTTAGCATGTTTAAATAGGGAAATTTGTACCTGAAAAGGACATTGTCCATTTCTTAAAAAAAACCCCACCAAATCTTTAATTCTCCAAAATCCATTTTAAAGAGCTCTGTGGCCTGCAATAGTGGATGTTATAGGAAGTATTTGTTTAGAGATACCACAGGGAAATAGTTTCACTCTTAAACTATTGGATATTGATGAAGAACTGATTTATTTAATTCTTTTGCACATGTAGGTAGTGTAGCAATATAAAATAAAATATCAGTCAAGTGTAAGCATTGAAGCCGTTTATATTGGGATTGCAAAAGATACCCTGAAACATACATGATTTTCATTTTAGCCTTAATACTGTTAGGATGGCTGTATCATCCTGTCCTAATGCATTTGACTTGCTAATTATATTTTATATAAGGTTTGGCCTTTTTCATTCTGCAAGGTTATTTCAATGCTTAGAAGTTGAAAGCAATAAACAGCTTGTTTATGGCTTAAAAAAAAGTCAGGTATCTCTCCATGGAAACCAGCTTTCATAGAAATCCTGTGAATACCAGGGAATTTTCTTTTCCTGCTTACCAGCAAATGAGAAGTAGGCTCTACACTGTGCAAGTTGTTATGCAAATGTTGCTGCTTATTTATCATCTACCCCAAATTATATTTAAGGTCTGACTGACAATGAAAGTAACTAGTGGTTTAGTTAAGTTACTAATTACCCACTGATAGAATACATATATGAGAGGTAAATCATATTTAATTGTTCCAAGACTTACAAACTCTTTAGAAGCTTAAATGATAACCTTAAAACTGTAGTGTTATCTCATGTTGTCAGTGGCCACTGCAAAAATAGTCAGGTATACCTGACTATTCAAACACTTAGGCTCTGTGATTAAAGAGTAGTGTGGGTGAATGATGAATAAATCATTGAAATAACTATGAACTCAAACACCTGAGTTATATAACATGAACTGTGCTCTCAGTATTTAATAGCATTTGGAATCTTACCTTTTTTTTTTTGTTTCTTGTTAGTGAATTGTCTCTGGTTTTGTGGGTGTGTGCTGACCTCACTTAGACACCTACTGTCTTTGCCGTGAAAGCAGTGTTGCCAATGAGTGGTAGTATGCATTCAGTGCATAATGGACATACATTCTGCTGTGGATTACCTACTTTTCTGTCATAGCAAGTGTGTGGAGAATAGGAATATGATGCTGTATAAATGGTGATTTGCAGAGGCAGGTTGGACAGATTTTCAGTTTGGTGATTGGAAGCAGTGGTAACTATTACTGCTGATTTGAAATTCAGGGGTCAGAAGCATATTTCTGAACCATGGAAAGAATCACCCCTGCTTCAGGGAGATCTAGAGAAGTTTTTCCCTGCTGCTTTCTATATTGCTTCTGTGACTTATTTGAACATCATTTAAGGAGTCGTGATTTCTTCTGCCTATTTGGTTAGGAATATGCATGCTGTAGTATTAGTGGTGCTCTTTCACAGAAATTACACAGTATACATTGTGTTGTCTTGTTTTTCTACTAAGCTTTAGACTCTCCTGTGACACAGTTCCTTTGCAGATCAGTGTTGCATTTGTGTGGCTTAAAAAAGACAATTTATGGGTAGGGTCCAGTGAGTTATGGTTTGCTTTGCTATGGTGTTTGCTGATTAAATTCTTCCTAAGCATAGATCTTAACCAAGTAAAGCACAACTCCAGTTAATTAACAGTTTGAAGAACAACAAACCAGGTACTTTTACTGTGTTACCTGATCCAGTGCTTTGGTGTATTGCAGCAGTGTTGCAGCAAAAAGCTAGTTGTAAAGTTTCAAATGGGTTCTTGGGTCATAGAGAAGGATAATAGTAAAAAGATCATTTCAGGAACTGGAGAGTTTTAGATTGGTAATTTCATTCCATCCCCTTGAAAAAACACTTGCTGCTGTATGTGTTGCATTGGGTCTGAACTTCTGATGCAAAATTAATGAATCTTCTGTAATTTAGCCATCTGTCAATAGATCATTTACTGGGTTTTGGCAGTTGTCTGCTAAGGCTTCACTGAGTAACTTCACAGCAGAACCTTTGGGGTGTTCTTAATTCTTTCTCCGTATTAATATATTTCTCTTGAGTTGTGATAAATTCAATATTATGACTGTTAGCAAGCTCTCAACCTCAAAAGTTGCCAGAAAGCTGTTGTCAGTAGTAAAGTCAATTTCTACATTAAGAATAAATACATAATAATGAGGCTAAGAATGAACAATATATGGAAGAAAGTGGGGTGGAGTCTTCCTGCTGACACAGGTGGGAAAGGCTGTCTTTGTGGTGAGGTGATAAAAGGTGTCAATGAAGCACTCTAGAAGTGATATATATTCAAAGGAAAAAGGCTAGGAAAAGGAAGAAGAGATGAATGAAAAAACAAAAAGTCCGTGTTGAGGGGGATGTGGCTGAAGAAGCTGGAAGATGAGAGTAAGGTTAGTAACATTTTGTCCTTGTGTATATAAGTAGTATCCAGTAGAGCAATGCATGGATATGTACATAGATATGTATTCACTCTAGAGAGCTTCTGATAAACTAGGGGGTGTTTAATGCTACAGAAGTTACATACCACTGTCCCCAGGACATCTGAGTGACAAAGTAAAGCAGTGCTTCTTGAGCCCTGTGTGTAGCAATTGCTCCAGGGTTCCTTGAATCATTGTTTCTAGTAGCATTTACTGACCAGCTTTGGAGTAAAAGGGAAAGGCCTTTGTTCCATGTCATTGCTCTGGTTTTATTTTTTCATCACACCTGACAGCAGTTTACCAGAAAAGTGAACAAGTCAGAAAATAGGTTGTAAATAATTACCTTGAAGCATTTTTAATCTCTTTACTGCCTACAGTTCATAGTTACACCAAAAGGATATAAAGTCTCTGCCAAAGTATAACTTGCTATCTAATAGTGAATTAAAAGTCACTGACCAGTGAAGGCATGAAACACGTATTTGTACCTGAAAAAGTATTTATCCAGAATGCAATTGCTTTAAGTTTTTTGACTAGTTGGCACCTTCCACAGAGGCAAAATAATTGTTGGAAATTTGTGCTGACAGTCATTCAGATATTTAAATGTCTCCTGTAATAAACTTCATCATCAATAGCATTGATGCCACAAGACTAGGTCAAAACTTGAGTTTAACAACTGTTCTTTGTCTCAACTGTATTTCCACTTTTGCATATGACATGCAGTCCTCTTTAACCCATGAGGTGCTACAAATATAAGGCAAAAGCTCCATAATAATACAATTATCAATTATGTGACATGATATCTTCTTCAGCTTGTTGTTCAATTTACTGTCATCTGGCTGTGTTCTGCAATGCTGATTTTGCCTGTTCCAATAAAGGCATCCTGTAATATTTTCTACTGAGATGTATGCTGCAGCTTGATGTGAATTGTGCAGCTCTTGTTATTTTCTTTGCATTTCTTTGTCCCTTGTAGGCTTATCCAGATGAGTCTCATTCCAGGTTTGTCTCCTCCAATGGTGTTGATGGCTGTACTAGTTTTACCTTGAGAATAACTTACTAAACTGCAGAGATGTTTCTCAAGACATTTATATTGTATTAACCTGTTGGTTGGCACACTTGATCTGCACTAGTTTACATTGGTTTTGAGGTGATTTCCATCTTCTCTTGACAAGCAAAAGCAGAATTTGCTGCTGTGGGCAACCTCACAGTTAGAACTGCCTAGGGACAGTTCTTGTCTGTATTGGCTAGTATGCTGATACTGCAACTTTACTAATTTCTAGATGAATGTTGAAATTCATTAAATGTTTGGGTTTTTCATTTTGAATACAGTTCTTAAATTTCTCAAAGAAAGTAGCAACATTTACTTGCATCAATTCTGAAATAAAATCAGTTGAGATACTGCAAGAAAGATTTCATTTCATTTTGAAGTGAGAAAATGCTCTTCATTCTTTGAGTTTTCTTCACTGTTAGGCTGCCTCAGACATCTCTTGCGAACAAATTGCTAATGCAGAAGTGTTTGCTGAGGAAATATTACTGCCTGCCTGGGTTTGGTTTTTTTTTTTTTTTCTTTCTGCTTTGAATGCTTTTTTTGCCTGTGTGGACTTCTAGGGGTAAGAATGAGGGATGTCTTCTGAAGGCGCTGTGATATTGGAGGAGTGTGGGGAATGGCACAAGTAAGGCTTTTTTTGTCTGTGTCTCAGCTCCAAAAATCTGTCTAATCTAACCAGGTACTGCCATTCCTGTACCACAGCTAATGCAGTGGTTTGATGGGGTAACACCATGACAGCAAAACTCTCACACAGCAGTTGCCAGAAGACCTGCTGCAGAGCTTTAGAAAGCAAAGGCTTAGAAATAGGTCAACAGCAAACTCCAGTGGAACTGTAATAAATATAGCTGGCTCTGGCTGAGAGTGAACTTTTCCAGTTATCTTGCAATTGTGCTCATCAAGTTGCTGTGTATTTTTAAGTGTGCATTCTTTGTCTTGATACCTTATTGTCATTATTTGATTGTTGTTTGCTTACTGTTTTAAATTTCCATGCCCCAGTAATTTTTCTTTGTTATATGTGCTCATTCATTTCTCTCCATCCATTCAATTTACTTTTCACCATTCCCTTTGCATTTCCTCCACCAACACGATGTAGAATTGCTTTAGGAGTTAAGTTTCAACAAAATCACTTCAGGAAGTGCACTTTGTGCCTCTGTGTCAGGCTTCCCCAGTGTAAGTTTTCTGTTTGAAACATTGTGTCTGTTCTGCCTCTTAACTGAGATGGATGCCTTAGATAAACTCGGGAGCAAAGTTTAAATTTTTTTTATGGCAAACATCTAAATACTAATTTATGTTTTAATTCTTGGTTCTGGTTTATGTTTACTCCTGGGTTCCTGAAGCTGTGTTTTCTAATCTCCTTGTTTATTTCACCTTTTGCTATTTTAAAGCTTTCTTACAGTTGGATAAAAAAGAACAAAAACTAACCATCGATCTGCCATCTAAAGGAGTAAGGAAAAATTTCTCTTTCACAAATGAAGAAGTAAGGCAGATTGATCGGGAAAACCAGAGGCTGCTGAAGGAGCTGTCCAGACAGTCTGCAAGGCCAAGGAGAAGCAGCACGCTGAAGAAGGTGTCTGTACCACCAGCCAGATTGTACCACAGTGCCCTCAACAGGCAAAAAGAGCAGCAGAGGATTGAAAGGGAAAACCTGGTAAGTTTTCAGGGTGGATGTGGATCAGTAAATTGAGAAGGACTATCTCTTGTCAGATGAGCTGTTGCTAAATATTTAGAAGATTGATGAAGCAACACATGGACATTTACTGCAATAAGTCTTCAATAAATTTCCATTACTGTGGTGTTGGAATAATTGTTCCTATGGGTGAGTTTCTTGGATTTTTGGGAGAGAGGTGGGAGTAATGATGGGGTTTTTTCAGATGGAAGTAGATTTCAGTTTATATGCATTTGCTCTTCTTTGGTATCGTTTAATTTAAGAGGAATGAGCGTTATTGTTAACACACTCAAAACACTGGACAGCAGTCTGACTGTTCACTCTGCTTCATTCTGACTGCTAGTTTGTCAAAAACAGGCTTGCATAAAATAAAACAATTAATATGATAGCATCAAACTCATTATATTTGAAATACAGAGGATACAAAGTCAGTGTCAGTTCTGGTTTTTGATTCATAGCTATCTCTGTCTTTGAATATTTGTTGCACTCTGATTGCCACAATGCAATGGCAATTACAGTAGCTTCTTTACTGGAAAACAAAAATTTAGACACATTTGTAGGGATATTGCCAGAGTCCTCAAATATAGAAGTAAAACTGGTTTGAATAAGATACTCTTAGTAATTGAATTGAAATACATACATGTAATAGCATTTTATTATCTCTTATGTATTTATCAGTGTGTTTGAAAAAACCATACAATTATAGTTTAAATAATTGGAAAATGTATACTGGAAGTAATATATTACTTTTTAGCTTCTGTGTAAGTATAGGTTACAATTTCCTTTTCTGTACACAGAGAGATACAGATTCAACATGGAGAAAGACTGATTACTGTATTTGGGAAAATCTGTTAGGCTTTCATTCTTCCAGCTTTCAGACATCTGGATTGTTCAAACTTTGCAAATTAGGAAACTTTCTTCTCAGCTCCACTAGACTGCAGTTCACATTATACTTTAAAGTCTGAAAGAATTTAGCACAAGATTTTGTTATAGATGTGTGATACTTGTCATTGGCTGGGAAAGAAATGTGTTTAGGTCAGTAGGAGGGTGTTGATGGTGTTTATTTCAAGTGTTGAAAACGGGTCTTGCTCTACCACATGAGCCTTGTTAATGTTCTTAGGTGTTGGGGAGGAAGTGCTGTGCCACAGTGCCTCAGGATATCACAGTTATATGCTGTACTGCATAACAATTGATGATTACAGTAAATGAATGTATAGGATATTTTAAAATACACTTCTTTTTACTCAAAGCCACAACCTCTTTCTCTTATGATATATTGCAATGTTGGTTCAAGACTATCACAACTTTGCAACTTTTGAATCAAAAATGCAGTAGATATAAACACATAGTCATTTCACATATTGCTGCTTTAGTACGCATTAGAGATGAATGGTGGTTGCATGAAGTCTAAGAAATAGTATTGTTCAGTTACTTATTCATTTATAGTTTAGTTGTTGTTGTCAGCAATGTGAGTGGACATGTTTGATATGAGAATTAATGTTAGGACATTGTGTTAGTTCAGACTATAAAAGCATTTGGTTTATTCTTTTCCCCAAACTCAGGATGATATATTCTGTTCTTTTTTTTGGATCAGTGATTCATCAGTGTAGCTCTTCCATTTTGTTTAACTTTGCTATAATTTCTTTAATATTTTTATTATGTTTGAAGTGTATGTACCCCTAGAGCGTCACAGTTTTAACATACTGATTTTTGTAGCACTACCTTTTGAGATTGGAGGTGTCACATACTTCTCTCTGAAACTGTAAATGAAAGAGCAGCCCTACCCTGCTCATTGATGTTGGGTTTTTGTCTTTATATGGATAAAAGTATGTGCTTTATGAACCTGTTTTCTTCAGGTCAACAGCTTTCCTCACCTTCATAAATTTAAAGAGGTGGAATTGGTGTAATTCTGTGGAACTTTTCTATCAATCTTTTTTCTCTTACTTCTTGGGAATCTTTGTTTTTATACAAGACCTGAGGGTACTGCATAGAGGATATGGTGTTTGATACACTTTTTTAAAGTGTTTGTTGGAGAAGGATGCAGAGTTTTGTAAATAATTCAATAATAGAAATCTACAACAGTAGTCTCTGCAGGGGATTAAAGAATTTTGATGCAGAGATTATTTTTTGCTGGTGTTGGCTCAGCTTTTATAATTTTTTGTCATGAGGTTAACAGCTTGGCTATGGAAATGTTCATTTGTTCCACCAAAACATTCTTGGAGTAATGCCTGTACTTACAGTTATCAGAAAGATTGATTTCTCTTCCAGGCATTTAGTATCAGAAATGATGCAGGAAAGTAAGTAAAATTTTAGGAAATTAGAGAGGAATCTGTGCTTTTGTGCTCCCTAGCTTTGGAAAGGGGTGCCAAGATGTACAGGAAATATATCTTGTTCTCACAGACTGTGTTAGAAAGAGCAATGACAGATTAGCAAGATGCATTGCTCTGATGAAAAGTAAAGTACTGATTAGCAATTTATGGGAAAAGCACAATTAGCAAAACAGATGACTGCTAAAATTAATGCCAAAATTTTGTAATTGCTGCTTTTGACTGTGCTTTCTTAAATGGAACCCACTTTTGGTTGCTTTTCAGAGCTAGCAAGATCAGAGTGTGTCTCTTGCCAATAGAGGATGCTGTTGATTCAGAAAACATTCTACTCTTGTGTTTGAAAATAATTTCAGTCCCTATTCAGTGGAAAGGATCTTAAGTGTGACTGATGCATTACTTGGTTCCCATGTCTGCATATATGTGTGTCTATTTGTATTGATACAGTAATCATTTTCACCACTGTAAATAAGATACTGAGCTTAATAGACTATATGCCATTGAAACTTTTAATGGTTTATTGTTGTTTTTTTATTGGTTTATTATTAATGTAATGCTTGGCATATACAAGGAAGTGTTTGGGGTCCTTGAAATACTGATTTGCAGTAATCACATCATTCTTCAGTAATTTCATCAGAACTTAGGAGACATTCATATCTCTGTGTTTTCTGGTGGGTTTTTCATCCTTTTCATTAATTCTGGCTAGGATTTAGCTGTTAGATGATCTCAGTGAGCTAAGCTGCTATGTTCAGCCAAATTCCTAGGGAACAGTGACTTTTTGAGTTCACCTAGGAATTTTGCTGGAAGATCTCAGCAGCTCTGGAAGGGGCAGTTCTCAAACCTTAGATCAGGAGGGATGAGGGGTTTTTGTGGATATTTGGTCTTTCCATGCATTCCTGTACCTCACGCTGTTGTGACTCACTGCACATAAGACTCCATGTTCCTCATTCCCTTATATCTTATTCCCACAAACTGCACCCTCAGTCCTAATAGATCCAGCTCTGATTCCAGTTCCAGTATAATGGCCCTTCCACACAAATTTAAACAAAAATCACTTATTGTGTTTCTCTGCAAGGGCTTTCTCTTTTCACTTACTTGGTTTCCTGAGTCCTCTGTGCTGCAGATTTATTATTGCTTCTGGCCACCACTTGTTGCAGTCAGTGGCCTCTACCAGCACAAGGATTCTTCAGGGACACTTTCTCTTCTCGTGCAGTCAGAGCTGGCTTTGTCCTGCTGGAAATTCTGAATCTCCTTTAGAAACGCATTTATTGTGCTGCCAGAAAGGAATGTGTATTTATTTGTCTCCATTTGATTTCATGGTACAGATGTGCTGTCATAGTTGGGTGGGGGAGTCAAGGGCAAGGGAGGGACAGTGCTTTTGGCCATCCCCCTACCTGGCTGACACCATGGACAAAGAATATTCCTTTGATCCTGTGCTGCACTGTGCCTGCCCTGCCAACTGTGTTGTGCTGCAACAAGGGAAATAACTTCTCAGCATGGAAAGAAGTAGGAGAAGGGCCACTGGTTCATCAGGGTTGCACCTGAGCACATTGTACTTTCCTCCCTGGAAGTAATCCATTCTGCTTTTTCTCTGCCTTCCCTTTTTCCTGTCCCCAAGGACTATCCCCAGAGGTAGAGAGCATCACCAGGCCTTGGACACTGCACACTTACATGGTTGTGTTCAGTCTCACTGATCTCAGTCAGGAGGAGAAAGCTGTGCAAAATGCAGTTGTGAAAGACAGTGTAGTCTCATGTGTGGTCTTAGGAACTCAGAAATACTCATGTTGTATTGACGACTCCTCAGAAACTCAAGTACACAGAATCTTGTATAATATTTTCACTTATGGAGTTCAAAGGTGGTGTATGCCAAGCCAAAAGACAAAATGTTGGTCATTCCTGAGATGAAAAAAATGCAATGCCAAAAGGTTTCCATGGCCTTGTCATAACAGGAAGCTGTCAGGCTGTGGGATTGGCACACAGATGTGCATGGCTAAAATATGCTAGAGTACAGTACAAATGTAGTATAATTCTGTGATGATAGTATTTAGGCTATAGGCTCTTTGTGGTCAGATTTTTATGGTCTTCAGATCCTGACCCAGACTAGCACTGCTAAGGTAATTATAATAAAGACTGACTAATTGGCATGTTCAAGGAAAATTTTGAACACTTTGCAAAGTGCTTAATTTTGTGGGATTTTCTTTTCTGTACTCTTAACCTACTTGCCTTGTGGTGTTGCCAGCCACACATAAACTTGATAACTGTTCAGTTAAAAAGACTTTTCTGTAAATTGAGCACCTTAAAGAGTTGTCTGACTGTTAGGAGTTTGTCAGGTTAGAGCTAGTTAATGCAACTGGCAATTAAAGAAGATTACAAATACTTTTATTGATAAGAACAGAAAGCTGTCCTTGAATGCAGTTATCTGTTTCCTCCTAGACTCTGCAAAGGGACAGTGTGATCACTAACATCAGTGACATTAGAGGAGGTGTAATATAAATAAATTTGAACAGCTGTCAAGGCACACTGGTCAGCTGATTAGGATTCACAGGAGGTGAAACTGAAGCCTTCATACTTTTAAAAAGCAAAGTAAACCAAGGAAAAGTAAAATTTTTAACCCTCTCTCTGAACTCAGTTTGAGTGTTACGTTTTCAGTGGGTTTTTTCCTTCCTTTTTCAAAATAGCTGCAGAAGAGTCTGTACTACTTATGTTTGGGGTTTTTTTCTTTTTCTGACAGAGCTTTAGAATTACCTTCAGTGCTCTCCTAATGTGTCCAAAATTGAATTAGCAGATTTTCTTTTGGCTCACTATATAGCAGCAGTTTTTTGGTTATGTTGGGTTTCTTTGTTCTCAAATTGTTGGCATTTCTGACATTTCCATCATTGACAATATGTATTTTAGTATCTTTATAGATGCTAATCTATGTCCAGATGCCTAGATTTATAAAGGATTATCCTGTTCCTAGAAGGTAGTCATGCCAGGAACACCTTCTGTGACTTGACTGTTTTTAATATTCTACTTTTACTGTAAAGTCAGTATTAAAGTAAAAGAAGATGGGGGAAATATAAGCCAGGGAAGTCTTTTGACAAGATGAGAGGTCATCAATGATACAATCATACAATGATACTATATAGGTTTTGAGCTTGAATCAAGAGCTCTGAGCACCTACAATGTAATTTAGAGCAACTAATAACATTCCTGCTGTTAGTGTCTGTTCCTCTTATTTTTTTAATTCCTTAAAATTTAATTGAGAACATATATTTGGTTCTAAACACCTGAGTTATGTCCTGTAATCTGATTCTTTGATTGTTGAGATCAATGATGAAATTTCTATTTACTTCAGTGATGCAGGATTAAGACTCCAGAGATTTGGTACTTTAGGAGAACAAGGAAAGCATCAGCATTCTTCAGTTTGTTTCTCAAAAAGACAACAAAAATAATTAGTAGATTGGTATATATGGCTGAAAAACAATATTTGCTCAAGGTACTCCTCAGATAAGGACCTCAAGCTTGTAGGGTTGGTAGTAAAACCATAAGAATCAGACTAGTTCTGGGTTACAGATTCAGTAGGTCAGGGCTGCCGTTTCACTGTGCCGGTACGTTCGTTTCTGCCTGCAGCAGGCTGTTTTCCAAATGGCAAAATTCACAACTGAAAATAGCATGGACGTTAACCTGCCCTTGGTACAATCCACAGCAGAAGGCAGGGAACCACAGGAGCTCGTTTCTCATTCTCTAGAAAAGCTTTCCTTCAGACACTGCTGCACCACAGAATCTGTAGCTGCTTTTTCTGTGGCTTGTTTTATTTTTCCCTTCATGAATGGCGACTCAATACTTTTCAAAATACAGGCATAAAAGCAAAAGCAGACAATTTTATTTAAATTAGAATTAAGTAGGCATATATATATATGTCTATATAAAAGCTAGTGTATTCAGAATCAAGCTTGAAATTACTGCAGTGTTAAGGTATGCAAATTCTGCGAGTCTGTTACAATTGAGTGCAGACTTGAAACATGCTCGTCTCTCACAGGAAAGTCACTTCTACAGTTTACCTGATCTATTTGTGATGGAACTGAATGTATTGAGAGCTTCCATTTTTAATACTGAAGGTAAAATAAGCGATCTCTGCAAGTCTAAACATTTATAGTTGTATGAGGAGATGTGGATGAAGCTGTGAGAAAAATGTTGGCTATAACTTTTAGAGACAAGTCTACCATTTCATGTTCTGTAACTGGCTTTAGTGAAGAGCTATTTCTAGCTGAAGTCCTTCCTTTGACTTTTGCTTACTTAGGTATTCCTGCTTACCATGAACTGGCTGGCACTTGATGCAAGCACTTGTGACATGTTACATCTGAGCCAAAGTCACTTGTCCTTTCTCTCTTGTGCACTCTGTGCAGGTTTCCAGTGCCCATGCATAAACTACCAAGAGTTTGTAGATTCCTATTATAGTTAGACAATGACGACTGGCATCCTGAATACTATACTATTTCCTAAGTCACTTCTTGTAAATTTATTTCTTACTAAAAAGAAAAAAATCAGTACATGACTAAGTGTGCAGTTTAATGGTGATAGTTTCTTGACCATCCAAGTATATATTTAGACAATGCATCTTATAAAGAGGGTTATCTTTAGTACTTTGGAGACTTTGTCTAAGCACAGTTTGCATTCTCTCGTTGATAGGATGCATGTCACAACCTGAACCAGCAAAGGTTGTGTCATTGCCTAATGTTTGCAAGCTATCAAATAAATTGAAATTAGTTAAAAGAGAAAATAAATAGATCTATGTGAGGCAACTACTAAAAGTGCAATATATTAAAAATGTGAAGTTGTTAATTGGAAGTTGCATGTAGCTGGGTATTTCCCAATTTGTCCTCTTATCAGGTCCTTTTTTTAGATTATTGAAATGTCTTAAACCATAAGTTCTGTTTCAAGTAGAAATAATTATGCAGAATAGGAAACTGTGTCTTTAAAATACTGTGTAAGTAGTTACTCCAATACATCACTTGCCCCATGATTTCCAGGGCTAGTTTCAACAAGAGGAAATGATGTCTGTATCAATGATTTCAAATAGAATCTCTTAAAATTAGATTATGGATAAAATGAAGTCCTGTAGATGTTTGTGCTTTGCTTTTGAAATTAGTTTCACAGAACTGGGGTCAGTAATCCTGTCTGGGCTTCCTATAGAGCAATATAAAATGGTCTGATTTTAAAAAAAAACCCAAACTTCTCATTCTTCTAGAAATTTAGATGGGAGGAGTAACCGAAGGCCGGATTAGAAGAGTGGAGCCCATTTCTTCACTACCTTTGGTGATAGTCACCAAATAAACGTATTGCTTCATATCACCATAGAGCACAGAGAACAGTGAGGTACTAAAGATGTACTCAGAGTAGGACTGATGATGTGCAAGGGATAGTAACAATTTGTGTCATAACACTGAGAAAATAACTGAATAGCAGAGTAGCCTATGCTGGTCACCAGAGGAGGAGATCCTGTTGTGTACTGCTAAAAATTTTGGGGCTTTTTGCAGTTCAAAGAAGAAGTCAATTTGTGACTGTTTGTTTTACAGCACCTTGTTCATTTTTTCTCTTTCTTGATGACATTTTTCTTCAATATGAAGGCTTTCCTGAAAAGACTGGAAGCAGTGAAACCAACAGCTGGTATGAAGCGCTCTGAACAGCTGAGGGACTATCACCGCCAGATGGGCTACCTGACTTCTTCACCTTCTCTAAGAAGGGCTAGATCTCCCTTCGGCCAGCTTAGTCCTCCAAGTAAGTACTTTGAAGTTGCAGATTCTTGCATTTCTTTGCAAGATCTTTTTATAATTCAGAATTGTGAAGCACTTACTTGTTAAGAATAGCAAATATGTTCTTTATCATCTTTAGATTGATTGTTTATCAAATGGAAGTCATCAAAACTATTTTTCTAGTCACCAAAAGCGATTACTATATGCATTGCTGTGTTGCCATCCTAAATTTCTAATAAATGGTCTTGTCAATACTCTTTTCCAAGAAGAAAGAAATCCTAGTAGTAAAGTATTTCTCATTTTGCCAGTACCCTTTATCTAAAGAAGAAGGAGGGATAAAGAAACCCAAACAAAACCCCCAAAATAACATCAATGAATGTTCAAATTCTCATTCAGAAAATTTAGATCTGCTGATAGTAGCCTTGTTTTTCTCAGAAACTCAGTGTGTAAGATGGGAAGTAGACAACGCATCTCAGTAGAACCATGTGCTTCAGGTTTAAGAGCCAAAGGCTTGAATTTTTTTCCTGATCATGTGTAAACAACTCATCATCAACTCTTTTGCAGTTGTATTCAATTTACTGTGATTTGATTTGTATTAATTCTGAGAGCTAGGGTAACGAGTGTTGGAGTACTAACATAGCATGAAGTTTTCTGTTGTGTTGAGCATAAGCATTCTCCCTGTGTGTGTTTGTGTGTTAACAGGAGGAACTTCAAGATCATCCACTGTACAAAGTGCACTGAGCCAGAGGAACGAAAAACCCACATCTGATTCAGCCAGTGGGGCATTACAGAGACCTAAGTCTACTAATGTTTGTGCTGCCTGGTTATAAGTGTGTTCTTTGCCTTGTATACTGAGATGATACTCGAACTTCTATTTTTAGTGCTTTTGTAAAATCTATGTGCAAAAATATTTTCTGCATTGTTCAGTGATTAAAATGCATTGCATTCCAAGTAATTGCTTATAAAATGGTCTTAAAATTGTATAAAATGCTTCTGTCAGTGTTTTCCATGACAGGAAGATGTTATGAAAGAGAAGGAGGTATTTAAATGGACACATTAAATAGAAATATAACTGTTACACTCAGCTCATAAGTGGAATTTGTATCCATAACATGGAAGGACAGAATTGCTGCACTAGAAGTGCAAAATGTAAATAAAATTTTTAAAATTTATTAATAATACTTTAAAATAATGCATTACACTTCTAAGCATTTGCTTAATTCCTGGATTGTCCTTGGTTTACATCCTGGCTTTATGTAACAGCCTTCTGAATTTTGTGGGTCATGTTCTTGTGAATGAAAGAATCTTTAACAGCAGTGTGAAGAGGTGAAAAACAGATTCTGTATTCCTCCATAGTGAGCTAGAATACTGAGGTGCAGAAGACAATGTTTTGCCACTGTTAAATGTTCAAAACCTGGAGTGTTTGGTATGCAAGGCTGTGTCTCTTCCAGATCAAAAGGATTTTGGAAGTTGTACTGGGCTTTGGAAGATGTACTGGGATCTTTATGTAGGAAAGAAACATGTGATGTTATCTGAACAACAGTAAGGACTGAAGTAAAAAGCAGTTTCAGATTTAGTGTAAACAAGTAAATTCTGGTTCCTTCTCAAACTAGAGAATACTGTTAAGTAAGGGAAATAGTTCACAGCCCTGCTTTGCAGATGTGTGCTCTTCTCAGTGCAGAGATGTAAACTTGAGCTGCAGGACACATCTTGAACATTGATTTTGAGTGACTTCTAACCAGGATTTAGGGGAAAAAAAGACAATAGAAAACAAAGTGTTGTTACTTTTCTTGACCTGTTTTAAATGTCATGTTCTTATCTAATATTTGTAGTAATGTCAGATAAGCTCCAACAGCAACATCCATTTACGAGAGGAGTAAAATGTAATGGTAGTGGTAATCACATTAGTAGGTGGTGTGGTTTATTTCTATACATAAAGGCAGACTTTCAGTGAGCTTGTTGTGTACAACTGTAGCCTTATAAAGAGTACAAATTGTGATGCCACTATCTGTGGATATTGCTGAAACTTTGCTTGCTTCCCCAGCTTCTTCCCAGGAAGGAAATTGCTGTATTATGGATAAGGATAAAAATCTGTATTTGGAAATGCTGGGTCTTTGACATGAAAAGTGCATTATTCTTTGCTAGTGCTTGCATGAGGGCTTAGGCTTTCAGGTATTCTGCATTGTAACACACTTTTTACTCGGTCCTTGTGATAGTTTGGCAGAGCTTCTTCACTTGGTGACCTGCAGATCAAATTTAGCTGTTTGACAATACTTGGAACTTTTAACTTTAAGCAGCATTGTGGCAAACAGATTTGTATTGCAATTACTATTCATGGTTAAGAACTGTTAACAATTTCTTTGTATAGTGCTGCTGTATTTATTTCTATTATTGTGCTAATGAAAATTATTCTCTATTTAAAGATTTTTGTCCTTCAATGTGAATATCAGAGAAACAGTTTAAATACTTCTGAATATTCATATTATAATTTTTTCTGTGAAGAAACTCACACAATGGATTACTTTTAATTGCTTCATCTTATTTAACTTTGGTATGAAAGTGTCAATTTTGTATGTCATTTGTAAATCATAAGAAATAAAATATTTAACATGAATTGCCATTGCAGTGGCTTCTTGTTGATGTTTAGAATTGGTATTAAGGTGCAAAGAAGGCTGAATAGCTTGGTAAGTAGGAAAAACATAGAAAAATGCAGGTTTTCCATTGTTTAAGTGTTAGATGTAGGGGAATAATGGTTTTGTCATTGGCTTTAGTTTGCCTGTGAGCAGCTCTTGCAAAGGTACAAAAGAAGTATTATCAATTTACTGTGACAATGGGAGTTCAAGTAGAAATTGCAGACTATCTGCAAAGTCTTCTAATTTCCAACCTCTCAGAGCTGATGGCTGCATTTTAGGTTACAATTTCAGCAACTGTTGTGCTGAGTGCCACTGACTCAGAGCAGAGCTGCTTTCAGAACAATGATTAATTCCTTGACAGTTCTGAATTCTGACCACAGGTATCTTTATGGAGAATACTGCCTGCAATCTCCCACACTGTGCATTGGCTTTTAAGCAGAAATGAGCCATTTACCTGTGTTTCCCATGTGCTTTAGTTCATGTACTTTCTTCTTAGCCAGTGGCATTTTCCTGCATTGATACTCCTTACTCTCTTTTTAAATAGTTCTTAGCCTCTCTATTTTATTTTGCCTTTTTCTCTGGAATGTAACTTCTTTAATTTACTTATTTGAGGTTTCTTTACTTCCTCCTAATTATCTTGTTCAGATATACATTTCCCCCATGTTTTTGTACATCTGCTTAGTACAGTGTCTCTTTCTAGCCAACTGAGATCTTCCGTAGCACATCCAAATGCCACTTGCAGCCTTATCAGTGAGCTAAATGAGAACTGGATAGCTGGATTGTGTTAGCAAGCTTCTTATAAGGAGCCATGAGGAAAGTGCAGAGGAAAAAGAAGAGAGGGAACAGAAACTGGCAGAGTTTTTAAGGAAAACTAATGTGCTTTGAAAACCAGCAGAAATATCTTCTTCATAAACTTATGGTTTGATAGATTGCAACCCTGCTTATTAACCATAGGAAAGAAAAGAGACCAGATATCTATAAAAGCAAGTATTTATAGAGAGCAACCATGAAAAAGAAAGATGAAACTATCAGGCCAGGTTTTGTCCTGGGACAAAAACCAAAAAAATTCTGTATTTGGTTAATTTAAAAACTGTCTGCCATTTTTTGGACCACTATTTCCCAAATGCTTCCTTTTTTCAAGTGGATATTGCTTCCAGACTGGTACCTGTCTTCAAGGAGAACAGAGCTGCTGCTCTGAATCTATGGCAGACAACCAGAGCCTCTCATGCCAAGTGACAGAGAGCTAGGACTTACCTGCATCTGAAAAATGTTTCAAAGATGGGAGAAGGATGACTGTAAGCCATACATATGAAGGAGAAAAAGATGAAGGTGCGATAAAAGTTTATTTGATTATTATTTGCTTAGTCTTACCCTGTTGCCCAGAGAAATTGTGGGCACCCAAATGATGGAAGTGTCCAAGGCCAGGAACTGAGCCTAGCAGACAATGTCCCTGCCCATGGCAAAGGTGTTGGATCTAGATGGACTCTAAGGTCTCTTCCAACACAAACTATGCTCTGATTCTGTGGTTTTTGTCCTAGGTGGATACATAGCAAATGCTTGTCTATATGTAGTCTAACTGAACAACTGCAATTTCCCTCCTTTGCCCAATCAGACAGCCTGTCCTTCCATGCATTCACAACCCTGCAGCATCTAAAGTTTAAAAAGTGTATTAAGCATGTTCTGATCTCACTGGTAATTAATAGTGCAATGTGTTCATAATGGTTCAATGTGTAGTTATTAAAATAACTCTCGAGTATTCAATCCTAAAGTAATTTTTCAGGCAAATTAGCAGTAACGACTTCACTATTCAATGGGATGCTTCAAAGTGAAAGGTAATATAAACAAATTATACAAGCAGCTAAAACTAGGTGGAAGCTTATCTCTAAGATCTCTGGACACTTAAACTGAATCCACTTGATTTTGCAATTGTAGAATGATCAATAACCTCAATAACTTCACCTACCTAAAGTTCTGTTGAAACAACTTTCAAGAGACAGCCACTAACAGTGTTCTGATTAGCACATCACCTTGGAGAACATGCTTGTAATGTGTTCAGTGTACTGAAAACAACAGGAAAAAATTCATTAGTATATTAATTTATTTCATTTCAGTTATAGTTCAATTGAACATCAGAGCAGACAACTTTTTCCTTTGTGACAATACAGGGAATTTCTGGAACGCTGTATTTCCATGTTTTACAAAGTATGTCTGAAAAATCAGATTACAGTTTCAAGCATATTACTGTATAGTTTTTCAGGGAAGAGGCTACAGTTAAGAACTCAGCCTAGTGCTTTAATATAGTTTATGATTTCAGACATACTTTTCACTTAATAATATATTAAAAATAGAGCTTTAGAAGAAAACATGATTTTAAGTCATGTCATCACAGTGTTGGGTAGCTAGAGACATTGATTAGTATAATAAATATTTATGACAATCTATTAAGAATTCACAATGTTAGATTTTAGACTAGGTATAGATCACTTACATTTTGTCTTTAGACAAAATCTATTACCTGCAATTTGAAGTATAATATATACACAGGTTCCGATACAAATGGTGAAGGAATTCTCATAGAAAATGTAACTGTGATGTTGTGAACAATTTTTAAATTAATGTGTCCTTATCTCTGCCACATACATTACTCAAATTTTATTCTGTTTCCCTAGGAAATATTTTGTTGTCCATTACATCACAAGTTTGTATTTTTAAAAAAGTTGATTGAGAACAATTGAACTACTGCATGATGATGTTATGTCTTAGACATACTTCTTGATTTCATCATAAAGTACTAGTACAAAAGCTCCGCCCATGCCTCTCAACACATTCGACCAGGCACCCTTGAAGAACGCTTTGGATCCTTCATCTTTAGCTATCTTCCTCCAGCAATCAATTGTGCCCTTATACATAATATCAGCTGTGGAAACAAACATAAAGGTTACAAGGCTTGAAGTTATACAGCAAGTATGTTTCAACTGTTGTATCTCTAAAACAACAGGGAATAAGCAAAGTACAGCAAGGATTTAAACTTTAGTAATCAATAAAGAAAAATTAATTCTCCATAGGAAATCAAGTAATTTCTCAGTCCTTGAGATCAACATGATAGAAATAACCATCAATGTGTTCCCCATAGTTTTTTTAAAGACTCCAATGAGAAGGTTATTAATTTTCTATAAGGCAAAAAAATACCCAGTATCTCTTATCTTATCCTGATGAAGAGAAACTTTCTGCAGCCAGAACAAGAGGAGCACTTATTCTTACCTCCCTTTCGGCCAGACTGCATCATCATCCTACGTCGCACAGTATCAAAAGGATAAGAAACCAGCCCTGCCACTGCAGTGACACTCTGGGCAATCATCCAGCTCACTATGATGTGCACATTCTTTGGATCAGGCAACATACCTGTCATCAAGAACAAATGAACAGAATCAGTACAGAGGGAAAGGGCTGTGGAAGAAATAATCACCCACCAACCCCGGAGTCAATCCAAACCCAAGGCATTTCAGAGCAGCAAGTAAAGGGAGGCAGGAAAGCATGTCAGAAACACCTGTGCACATTTCTAGCACCACACTCAACTGGTGCTGAGCCAAGCCCTGCTTGTCCTTGTATTGCCAAGTGCTCTAGAATGCCTTTACTGAAAGGATCTTCCCTTGCAGTCACTCCTCCATGCACTTCTTACCCTTGGCCGTATCGTATACCCCAAAATAGGCTGCTCTGTAGATGATGATGCCCTGGACAGAGACGCTAAATCCTTGGTACAAGCCCTTCAGGCCATCAGACTTAAAGATCTTGACAATGCAGTCGCCCAAGCCAGAGAACTCCCTCTCAGTGGCTCCTTTGCCCACATCAGCCGCCAGCCTGGTCCTGGCAAAATCCAGCGGGTAGACGAAGCAGAGGGAGGTGGCTCCCGCGGCACCCCCGGACGCGAGGTTTCCCGCGAAGTAGCGCCAGAACTGCTTGTGCTTGTCCACTCCGCCCAGGAAGATCTGCTTGTACTTGTCCTTGAAGGCGAAGTTAAGGGCCTGGGTGGGGAAGTATCGGATGACATTGGCCAAGTTGCCTCTCCAGAAGGAGGCGATGCCCTGCTCCTTGGGGATGCGGACTATGCAGTCCACGATGCCCTTGTACTGCTTATCGGCCGTGATCTGTTTGCTGGCATGCTGGACCTGCGGGGAGGAAGGAGGAGGACGGCACGGTGAGAGACGGGCACCGCAGGGTGACCCCGCACGCTGAAGGGCACGGACGGGGCCGGCCCTGCCCCCGGCACCGCCAGGCGGTGCTGAATGTCCCGGGCAGCTCCCGCGTAACCGGAGCCGGCCGAGCTCCTTCCCATATTTAGTCACGCCGGGCAGCGCCCGCCGAGCCGGCACCACCTGTGGCGCGGCACCGCCGCCCCCCGTCGCCCCCTCACCTGCAGCAGCAACTTCACTCTCTCGATGGGGGCGACAGCCGTCTTGGAGACGGCGGCGGCGATCCCGCCGGCCAGAAAGTCCTTGACGAAGCTGAGCGCTTGGTCACCCATGCCGCGAGCCGGTCCGACAGCCCCGCCCGGAGAGAGGCAACGAGCGGACACTTCCCCACCCCGCCGGACAAATGTCCCCGCGGGCCGGGCCACCCTGCTTATAGCCCGCGGCCTCTCGCGATAGGAGGAGGCGCCCCCCCGGGCGGCGGCCATTGGCTGCGGCCCGCCGGGCCCGCCCCGCCATGCTCCCCCGAGCGGCGGCCGCGAGGGACGCGGGGCCCGGGACGTTTAAAGGGCAAATTAAAGTTATCTGGTGCCTGCTGGGGAACGCGATGTCAGAGCATGTGCCCGCTGTATTTATAGCTCCCGGGAGGCACCGGAGGAGAGATGGGGAGCTGGCAGGAGCGCTTCAGGCCGTGTTAACCGGTCCGTGCAGGCAAGAGGCAGCGCTGAGGGCTGAAAGCCTGCCCGGAGCGGTCTGGGAGTGCTTCAAGCCTTGCCCTCATGCGCCTGGATTCCCTCAGAGAGGGGCGCCATGGGTTCGTGCCCAACAGCAAAGCTGCCCGGGGATGCACTGCCAGCCTGGAAGGCGGTGCTGTGTTCACAGGCATCAGCGAGCAGGACTGGGCTGCGCCTCTCTCGAGTCAAAGCCAGAGAGCCGCTTCGTGCTGTACGCACCGTGTGGAGCTCGCAGGCAGCGAGGTCTTTAAATACCCCGGCATGCTCCGGGCCTCGGCCTTCCCGAGGAGGAGACAGCGTGCCTTTGTGCATTACACCCTCTTCTCACCCCTGCAAGGTCAGACCCTCGCAAGACCCACGGGCAATCCCCTTTTCTGAGACAGACGGAGGGAAGGGAGGAGACTGGGAAGCACAGGCCCGGGCAGGCTGAAGTTGCTTGACTGGCACCAAGTGTGAAAGAAGAGTAAAGGCTGTAGTGAAGCTCTGCCTTTATGCAGCATCTGGTTCTTAGAAAAATGTTTGGGTCTCAACTGAAGATAAAATGACTCCCCTATTAGTTTCTCATCCTTATCTGTTTCTCATCTGTTCTTTCTGGCTGACCCCCATAAGAAAACAGGAGCTTATGATTAATTGTTGAGTGACTTAGTCGTGTGGAATAGTTATGTAAAAGGCAATGCAGGAAGGGATAGATGCGTACCGAGGAGTTTGCCCTACAGAGCTAATCAAACAGAAAAGTGTTATACCAAGGAACTCCTAAGGGTCTCTTGATTTTGTAATATAGTATCAGTAATGAAGATAGAATTCATCTTAATGCAGATGCTAAAACCTTGGCTGTTCCACAAAAAGACATTCTTTACAGGGCAGTGCATCTCTTCTCACCAGTGTGTTTGTTAGCATGAGTCAATGGGATGGTACATTTGATCCCCTGTCTCTCTTGCCCTCTGGTGCTCTTAGGTCTGCTGAGGTCTCTTCTCACGAGCCTCAAGTGTGAGAAGTGGATGCCAGCTGTGATTTCCAGAGGGCCCCTTTGTACCTTGGACTCCTGAGAAAATGGAGCTTTTCCCCAGATTCTAAGAAAGGAGAAGAGAGCTCCCCCACCCCCAAAAGAGATGTTCTCCCAAGCAAGGACCAGAAGCAGGCGCATAGGGGAAGCATAGAGGATCCCTGGAATTAGGCTGAGTGGAAGGGACTTTTATTTAATATATGTGGCTGCCTGCTACCTTTGACCTTTCCTTTTTTTCCCCTCATACTTCACTCACCAGGTCTGGTGTCTCCTCTTTTCACAGGAAAGCGAACACCCCTTTAACATTTTGAGGCTTCTGCTGCTGGTTGCACACAGACCCCTGAGACAGCGATGCCCACAGCTGCTGCCTGCCTACCCAGACTGATAAGGTCTCCCCAGGGTGTGCACTCAGGTGTCAGCCCTGCTGACTGGGGTATGGTGAGTGGGAGATGGGAGGGTGGTGGTAGGATGCTGCTGGGGAGGAAAGGCAGTGAGGGATCTGAAGTAAGCCTGGAGTGGGGGTCTAGCCTGAAAGGATTGTTTGCCAGTCCCTTCCCCACCATTTTTGATTTAGATTGGTGGGGGGTTGTAATTATTTTTTAGGTTATTTAAATTGTTGGGGCTTTAAAAATGACATTTTAATGAAGTCTTTATCACAAGAATTCTAGTTAGTTTTTGAAGTTATTGTTAGGTATCATCATCACATCCACAGAGATCGTTTCATCTGATATTTCTGTAGCAGTAGTATTGTTTACCCATAACTGCCAGTATTTAAAGAAAGGACTGCATAACTAGTGAGTTGCTGCTTTTTCTGCTTCTGCTCTCCCTTCTCTGAGCCCACATATCTATTTCCAGGAGAGACTTTGCTTCCAAACAGTTTTGACAAAAGCAGGGCTGGCCCAGGACCTGTGTTGGCTACTTTGAGAGTTTTCTTAATTTGTTTGATTTTTGCTCCAAATGCCTGATTTGGATCTTTCCTGTGTTTGATGATGAGGGGCAGTTTGCTACTTAGTGTAGAAGTTCAAACATATCCTGTAAGGAATTTACTGCTAACTCTACCTTGAGCATAAGCATTTCCAGAACTAGCTGGAAATGTCATTTAAAAAAGCTAAAGAAACTTTGGTTTTCATACAGTTAGTTGGTGTTTGTTATTCAGTATTCTGATACTTTCCTAGAGAAATGGTTAAAACAGTTCTGAAAATGCAATCTCTCTGAATTATTGAAAGCAATCTTTCAAGCTTCATCTTCCTTAGATCTTTTTCAGCTTTGGATGGATTATTTTTTTCTAGGCTGAGTTTGTGTGTGCTCTGCACTGCTGACATAGCATAAAGACTGCATTTTGTTCTTAACAATTCTGAGCTAAAAATAACCTAGATCTACATTTTTGAGAGAGATTAGTGACTGACTGCGTTGTGCTTTGGTGTGTGAATAGCCAGCTTGAAACACTGCTTTTCCAAAGTAGAGATCAACTTTTCCAAAGTAGTGCATACCCTTGTTTACTTACAAATGCAAGACACTGGAAACCTTAGCACTGAGGCTAGGCCAGACACAAAGTAAAAAAGCTTTTCATCGAAAGTCAGCAGTCCGAGCCTGATGGCAGACACAAGGGGGAGCACAAGGAGTCGCTCAGAACATCCTGACCCTCAGCCTAGACAGAGGTGAATAGACAGTGTATTGGGAAGATGCCAAGAAGAAATATGTGGGTTTTCTTCAGGAACGATTTGTGGAGCTCTGGTAAGTTCTCATTTTTAAGATTGATGCATATTTGAAGTCAGAAAGAGAAGAATAAGAGAGTCAGAAGAGAGCTAATTGAGAATAAGAGTTGAAGGGAAACAATGAGGTAGGTGATGACAAAGATGATCAAGAAGGACGAAGTAGTGTGAGCTTTGAGTTTGTTTTGGGCAGGTGTTAGTGAGGGTTATTTTAGCTGGGTGTTACCTGTCTTAGGAGCTTATATTGAGCTGGAGAGAGGGAAGATTGGACAGTAAGTGTAAGCAGCACTTGAGAAGTGTTAGTGCTGGAAACAGCAATAAGAGTCAACATAAGGTGTGTTTGTTTATTAGAGCATGTCTGTAGTGTGAGGATGAGGAGTTGGAGGAGGGTCAACATTTTGGAAGGAAACTGAGGAAGTGGATAAAAATTAATATGAAATAGACCAGGAGTTCTGTTGTAATGGGACAAGCATGGGACATAGAAGTAGGAGGGAAAAAATACCCAACCTATGACACAAGGAATAAACTTGTAGGAAGTGAGCATGTTAATATTTCCTGTGGCAAGGATTTGTGCAGAAGATATGCAGGAAGAGACCACTTGAAAAGTGCTTAATTTAACTTGGAAAAGTAGGAAGAAAATTTGTAAGGATGGCACAGTCTTTACTCTGAATTAATTTCACTTCTCTATAGGACTGTACAGTAAACACTTGGTATGCTGTAGACACAATAACAGTCTTGCTAAGATCCAGAGGATTTTCCTCATAGGTCTCAACATACCTTAATAACAAAAATCATCTTTAATGTCACAGTTGTGCATTACAGTGAATAATTAATGGATTATACATGCTGTCATAACCATTTACAGTACTCTAAAATATCTATTAATTGTGTGATTATTAATGCAGTCATGACATAAACATAATAGTACACATTACAGATTTTGATAAACTTATAAAATACAGGTATTGTGGACAGTTTGCAAGCCATGTATATAAGCAAATTAATTACTTGTTAGACTCCATAATAGTTAATTTACTATTTACTTGCTCTTCTTTGGTAAATATATTTTGATATAAAGCATAACTCATTATCCTCAGACTGCATTTTGGAAGAAAAGACAAAGTGAAGGACTTTCTCAAGGTCATTTTGCCAGTGTGTCCTAGAGCAAGGCATGAATAGAGTTTTCCAAGTTTTGCCAGATCTCTTTTGCACATGTCATTATATTAAAAGTCAGGATTGTATTTGTTCCAGTAATAACATTAAAACTTATTCAAAACAAGCATAAAGCAAAATTTGAAAGCATCCTTTGCAGCTGAAAACAATGTTGTACTTTTGCTTTTGGTGTAGATCTCTGCAGAAAATAATTTCTTTAGTAATTTCCAAGCATATTTCATTACATGATGGAATGTATATCCCTTCTTGGATTCAGTGACTTTGAAGTTTTGTGCTTCCAGGAAAAAAATCCATGCTGAAAGGATCTCTGATGTTTGTATATTCATTATTCTTTTTAAAGTATAGTTTAAACTGATTTTGCATGGAAGAAATGACATCTGGAGAATGTTGTGTTCCATGCAAAAACTGTGACCTTCAGGGCAAGGTTTGCATCTCAAGAGAAGTGTATACTTCCAGGGTCTTAATTGTTATGTTTGATGGATACTTGAAGCTTCATTTTCCTACTTGCTAGCTTGAAATATTCTGTTTGCTATCATTTTTTTTTTTTTTGAGATAGAAGTTGTGCTAAGAGATAATTAGCATTGTGCTTTGCTTTTCTGCTTGTTCCAGTTCATTGCCAGGGATGTGCTTGTCATGGTGTTCACCAGATCTCTTGGAAGGTGTGACAGCTGCCAGCAGTATCAGCAATGCCTGGGCAGCTGTGTGATCACAGCAAAGCCAAGCTATGGCTGAAGCCCTCTGTATTTCCCATAAGACACAATTTTCTCTTGCTGCTACTGAGTAACACATCTTAGCAGTAACATTTCAAATGTGTTTTATGTCCTGATCAGGAAGTCAAGTTCTTCGCCAAGTTCTCCTGGTTACTTGGTGGGGTTTTTAAAAATGTTTGTTTCCACACTGGAGAAATGCTGGGTGGTGTGAATGCAGAATTCAGATGCACCTGCTCAAGTTCCATGACCTAGAAATAGGTCTGGTTTGTTTTCTGAGCTTGGCAAAACAAAGCCATTAAAAAGTGAAAATATAAATATAGACTTTTCTGACCTGAAGTTTACAACATGCCCTTCTTCAGAAAAATCTTCTGGGTTGGAAGAATGTCAAATGTGACACCCAGCCCTCTTTGCGTAGCGCAACATTCTTTACATCATTCGTGCAATCCCCTGTGTGATGACTCCTGTGTTCAGCTTTCCATAGCTCTAGTGACTCTTGCATAGTTTTCAATTGCCTGCCTCTTCTTAGAGTTGTAGGGACCTGGTCTTTTTTCTTAGGGCCACATAAACCAGTAATTAGCATTTTCAATCATTCATACAACATTGATGCAAGTCAGAGTATATGAGGAAATCTCAGGTAGCATTTTAAGTAGAGTTTTATTTTCTATTTTGTTCAAGTATATTCTTCTAAATATTGTCTTAGTATAAATCTTAATGGGATAATGAAAGTCTTTGCTCTATTAAATTCAAGTTGGTCTTAGCTCTTTTAAATACGTCTTTTTATCATCCTTCATGTTGCAGTTTTTTTTGGAGTATCTAAAATTATTTAAGTTGATCTTATGTTTGTTTGTTAATCTTCTGTTTTGTATTTTCTAAGTTGTTTCTGTGTGTGATTTTACTGTTCTAGGTATTTTTAAAAGCATTGTTTCAGGCAGACAGATTTGAATTGGTAAATTATTTAAGTGATTTATTTGTTTTCCATCTGCTATTTCTGACAATACATCTATAATACAATAATTTTCTTTTTAATAAAAGTGTCAATATTGTTAGACTTGCTCAATTGTTGCCTCTGTTTTCAGATATTTTGTAGCATTTCTCATGCTGTGATTTTACTCTAGATTAGTCTTTCTTCTGTAAAATAGTTCATAATAGTTCATAATTTTCTTGCTGACAGTAATTTTATTTTTGTATGTTGTAGGAAAAACTGAAATGATTTCTGACAATAGAATGTATTTAATGGAATCACAGATTTCACACGATCTGATAACTGCACTGCAATAGCAAAACAACGTAATAATTTTATAATATAGAAACAACTTCATGCATTAAATGTAGATGTAATTTTTACACATACTTGCAATAGCTATTAACACAGTAGTTTTAATAGAATTTCAAGCTTATTTTCAAGTAAGTGAGAAATAAATTGTATTATTTAGTGAATGAATCATCAAGTTTTTCTCACCCTACCCTGGTTGAATAGACCACTATTACATTGCTGTTATAATTCAAATTGTACTGATTACAATGCCAGAAATGTATTTTCAATAAATTGGAATATTAATCTTTCTATATTTTGCAAGAAAATGGCAAATTAAGGTCAGTTCCATGCCACACATTATTAAAATGCATGAAAAAAAAAGGTGTGCTGAAAAGCCAGAATCCCAGCAAGTGGGATGCTGATATTGAAGATGACAACTGCCCTGCTAAAGAGTGAGAAAACTGAGTGAGAAAGTCTTTAGGTGCCAGAGTTTATGGGTTTTGTGGCATAAAAACTCACGTCCCTTCGTGGTATATTTCAGTGCATCAGAACTCACTGTGGAAAAAAATCTACTTTGAGTCCCAGGTCCAAAAATTCCTTTGAATTTGAATTTTTCCACTTGAGCTGATATACAGGATATGAAAGGGAACAAATGATGGGGACAAAAGCAGAAGTCAGGAAACAATTAGATTATGTGGTATATTATCTCAGCTTGATTAAAAAAACCAATCTGTATTTCATTCTTCCTGGAGAATGACTGCCACTTTCTGATTCACTGGGAATTCAGTTTAATATTTTCTTATAAATCTTAAAAAATAAATGAAGATACTGTATTAACATACATTCTTAAATGCTGCTGTATTATTTCAAATTGGTATATATGTATGTACAGTTATAGGTAGGTATGAATGAATGTATGCTGTGAAATTGGCTTGCAGTTCAACACTGAAAAAGGAATTGTCCTATTGCTCCATTTAATTTCTTTTCCTTTGTAGTAATATACAGTAATGGAAGAAGTTGAGATTGAGCTATTTTCTATTTTCCAGACAGCTATAAAGGGATAGAAGACAGGGGGTGTTCTGAGTATATATAGTGAGGAAAACTGAGAAGTTAGGAACAATGGTGCAGACATGAAACAGTCTTGAAATAGCCAGGGATAAATTATCTGGACCTTATCAGTTACTTCCAGAATCATAGGGATGGGGGGTCCCCCAGAAGCTGTGTGAGTCTGCTGCTTGTTTGTGATTTGCCTTTCAGATGTTACAGTGTTGTAAGCTGGCACCCTTTGTTTCTGCATAGAGCTAGACCAGTGACTCGGGTCAGAAGAAACAGTTGAAATAAAATAGATTTTATGCAATTTAAAATATCTATCTGGCTTCCATACATTTTCGTCAGTGCCATGCTTCATTTTTTGAGGTGTTCTTGAAGTTGCAGGCTTTCTTGTTCACTGCTATAATCCACAGACAGAAAGGGCTAACACAAAACGAGTGAAAAATTGTGAGACAGCAGTGTTTCAGGAACCTAGCAGCTTATTCTGTACTTTTGTACCTCCTGCTCTGCCCCTCACCTCTGCAAAATAAGATTAAAAAACCCAAAGCACCATATGCAGAGCACTTCTCTTCCCTTTATTCCTCCACTTCAGAAACATCCTCAGTTTGAGAGAAGAAGAGAGCCCGTTGCTGTAGTTTTGGGAAGGCTATCCTAAAGCCGTGCACTTTCTCCTACTGGGCACAGCTCAGCAGGGGAGGCTGTTCTCAGTTCTGAGCAGCACTGATGTGGATGGGAGGAGGTTGATTACAGCAAGGGATGAGAAGCATGCATTTACATAGTCTCCTTTTCCCTGCCACCTCTCCACTCTCCAGCAAGCACGGGTTTATTTTAGCATTGGCATTCTGAAGCAGGATTAATTTTCCCCTGAATAGGTCAGGCTGGAGCAGAGCCAGGAAACATGGCCTTTCATAGCTGGGGTGACTCAGGAAGGCAGAGATACCTACTAAGTAGACAAGGCCTATAACTGCTGGGCCAATGCCCAGCGCAGGAGAAGTATCCTGGAATAACCTTTCTGATAAACAGCAGAAAAGTCCGTATGGAGCCTTTTTCCAGGGCTGATGCCAGGCTGAACCAGGCTGTAGTGCTGCCCTCTGCTGTTTGCAGTCGGGGAGAAAAGTGAGTCAGTGATGAAACCCCGCAAATCCGAAACAAAGCATAACTAGGAAAGCAGCAGCAGGTGAACAAGCGCTCGCATTGCAGGCAGTGCTTCAGTCGGCTGAAATGAGCCCTTGTATCTTCACTGGCAGTTCCGTTCAGAGTAACAGAACATGGCTAATTGTTTTCTTACCAGTTTTATTTCTGGTAGGGCCCTTGTGGCCCTGCAAAGCAACTTGTGACAGAAATCATGCTTTTTGACATGCTTGTGTTTCAGTGTGCAGAGGAGATGCAGAGTAAGAAACTTCTATCAGTAATTCAGATATTAAAAACTTTGCTGTACTTATTATTGTGTAGAATTATTAAGTTCTCTAATTACACATATTTGATACAAAGTTGTGTAGAAAGCTACAGCCATCTGGTCTAAATATGTGACACCTGGAGGTGTCTAGGACCTTTTTACCATAGCTAATCCATCAGGCAGCGTGGGAGCAAAATGGAAATAATCAAATATGTTTTCAGAACTAGAGGAAATTGCCATTAAGGGGTATTTCCTGGCCCTGATGCAATACACTCCTGATAGACTTGGAGCCTGTGTAGCCCTGAACACTTGCACATTGCAGATGTCCCAGCAGCTGTAAGAGCTGTTTTTAGGGTTCTGCTCTGGAACATAACAGCTGGGATGATTACATGGCCCTAATGAAGTAAATGAGCTTGTGGTGTATGATTCCAGAAACTCACTACTTTCCTTCACAAAGGAGGTGTTAAGGTTAAGCTTTGATCCCATCTTAATGCTTGTATCTTTACATGTGATATGCATGTTTCACCTCTTGATACTGATTTTAAAACACTTACCTTCAATTTCTTTGTTACAAATATCCCATCCCGACTGTGTGGGATTTTGACTTAGCTATCAATGTGCCTGTGGCTCCCTTTCAAAGGAAAGAAACTTCTCATTTTACAACTAATAAAAAAATCTATAAAATTGATAAAAAATGCAGAACTGATCAGAACCTTGTGACTCAGCTAGTGTTGTACAGTGATAAATAAAAGCAACTGTAGTAATTTATCCTGTCAGCTCAATAAATTGATATACAATGTGCTGAGGCTTGTGATGACCTGTTTATGCAGGCAGTTAATGAATAATACAAGAAATAAAAGCTTCTTTCAAAATAGGTGAGTTAATTAATGATTTTTAGAGGTGTGATTTCACTTTGGGAAGTGGCTGTAACAGTAGAGCTGTGAGGCTGTTTATTGGCATTCCCTGCCTTCAGCAGTGAATACTTTTAATTCTGTTAGAGCAAACATTTTCTAACATTCAAGCCTGCAACCTCAAACTGAACTTTAAAGGTGAGGACTTTTCTGCTGTGTTGTAAACCATATTGAGGCCATAGCTCTGGGCCTGTCTGGGTGAAGACAGAGAACCAGTATAACCAGGATGTTTAACCTTCCACTTGGTTTACTCTTCATTTTTGCAATCATTTGGCTTCATTTCCCAGGCTCCCAACAGCAGAAGAGCAAGACTGTACCATTGTTTGCCTGGGATGCTGATTTGTGCAAGCAGTATTCAGGGCTCAGCCAAGTTGGCAGGAGGACTTTGTTGAGTAGAAGTGATCATGTTGCTTTCTACAGAGCCCAGGTGTTTGGTTGGTTGGTGTTTGATTCCATCACATTAGCATTTACAGCAGAAAACAATTCTAATGGAAGATAAAAAACAGATCAGTTTTACTTGTAGTCTCAGAACTTGAGGATGTGGCTTGAAAAAAATGGGATCAGGTAAAATCTGATTGTGTCTTTTCTTTGATAGATTTCACAAGGAAATGGGAGATGGGACAATCAGTCCACCATCTGGTGTGACTGCAATTGAAGCAAAGTTGGCAAATTTGGTTCAGCCTGATTTTATTTCACTCTTGTCCACATTTATTTCATTTCATTTGTGACCCCGTTGTGGGTGTAAACTGCTGAAGCTGCAGAAGTCAAAGAAGTGAAATTTGAAACACAGAAAAATTACCTGTGATAGAAGAGAGGGATCCACAATTTGATGCTACCATATGAGCACCTTCTGAGATGTGTCAAGAAATCAAGCATTAAATTTGTGTGTCCTTCATTTTATAGTCAGTGAGTTGACATGTCAATAAAGGCTCTGTGAATATCTGCACTGGAACAGGTGAATTCCAGCCTGCACCAGTCCTGCAGTGAAAGATTTACTGAGAATTTGTGGGCTCCATTGCTTGGAAAGTGGCAGCATCACTAAGTTCATTTCAGGAAGGGACAATTGCAGAGACTTGCAAAGACCATCATCCTTCTTTTATTAGGTGGCTTTTATGGTTCCCAGGTATTTGGATACCAGGGTGGATTGATCTCTTTTTTTGTTTGTTTCTTGTTACTTTCAGTAGCTGTGCAGAGCCTCTTCCAGCAGAGCGCTCTCAGTCCCTTACAGAGGCAGACTAACCACAAGCAGTGACAAATGGAGAAATCCTCAGTCTTTACTCAGGCTTTTTTTTTTTTTTTTAATGCTTCTCACCTGGACTTGTGTGTTTCTCAGTGCTTTGTTCTGGAGGAGTACTGGCCACAGAGGACCAGTTCAGAAATAATTTTTTCATTTTATATATGTCAGCAAAGTGTCCTAAATAATTCCCTACTGTGCTCAGTTGGCTGTTTGAGATCTCTGATATGTTGTTTATATAATGCAGTATTTTTGTAAACTCCATTAAGTCCTGTGTTGTTCCTGAACAGTGTAGACTGAACTTGTATGCCAGGAGGGGGAAGGGAGAAGATTTTCACTTACCATGTAGGGTGGGTAACTTTCTTGAAATGGAATTGACCCTTTCTCCAAGTGGAAGGTGGACTCTGGTTAAAGTAGTTAAATCTTTTCACTAACCTAGATCTCATTTGTTTTCAATGTGTATGAATGTATGCTTTCTTAGCATTGTTCTGTCTTCTTTAGATTTTTCTCAGGAATAACTGACAAAGAGAAAGGTGAATCATGAGCAGGAATTTCAGAAAGCACTTGAACACTGGTGAGAACGATTTTCTTTATCCAAAGCCATCTCTCTGTGGGGACATAGAATTTTAACTTCCTAGGAGTGTTTCCTTCAGCACCCTTTTTCATAGTGCCTACAGCTCAATGCATTCAGGGCATTTATGTTTCTGTATAAGGGAAACTATGTTAAGTAACTCGATTATTTAAGGGGCAGGGAAATAATGGTTTTTTCCAGTCAATTTTTCATTTTCAAGCCATAAATGAACAATCCTCTGGTACCTTGCCACCCTCAGTGTGCCCAACATGCTGAAGACTAAAAGCCTGAAAATCTTTTCATTATTCTTAGTTCAGTCATGCTGGAGATTCTTGTCCTTTGTTCAGGATGATGCCATAGCTGTAACTTCAAATATCCTGTATCCTTAAGGGGAATATTGCATTACCATGTTTTACTTGTGCTTCATTCTGAGTTCAGAGAGCAGTTTCTGCCATCTGTCTCTAAGAGGGAGCTCTCAACACTGCAGGAATGAGTTTGACAGCTCCTCATTATGCTTTGATTGCAGTCTGTCTGAACGTGTGGAGACATCAGCTTCATGGTGGTTATTAGTCACCAGTTGATATTGCTTCAGCACAAATTTTCTTCTTTTTCAGCTGACTTTCCTGTCAGTTGCATTTTTTTCAGATATGGAAGGTGTTATTGCTGTCAGTGTTTTCACAGCAACAGATAGCTTTACATCAGGATCCTCTTAATCCTTTCAGCTGGAAGTCCAGCTGCGCCCATGTTCCGGTTTTTGTAGCCTGGTATGCCTGCAGATGGCTCACACTGAGAGTCTGAGATTCCTTAGGCATGTCACCCATTTCACTAGTGGACACTTCTGGGTGTTGTCCTGAGCAGAGGGGAGTCACTTTGAGTTGAAAGTAACAGGTAGCACTTCCTGCTACCACAGTTATAACTGAAGTCTCTTCAAGACTGCGGGATGTGAAGCTGTCCTGTCACACAGCTTAGAAACTGGTGTTCACAGAGAGCTTTCTTCTGGGTTCACCTCTGGAAATAGATTTCTTTTTTTTTTTGCATTGCTTATTCCAGGCTGGAAACAGGAGGCTTTGATGCACCTCCTACAGTCCACTTTCAACAAGGAAATAACAGCTGTCTTGGTTGTCATCAGTAGCTATAATTCTTCATTGCCTCCTTCTACCTCACTTTTCCTTTGGGTATATTTAAAGACCTGCTTGCCTTGCAGGTGCCTTTTCAGTACACTGGTGCATTATCAGTAGAGCAGGCAGTGGACTGTCTGAAATGTCTGTCTGGTGTCTGCTGTGATAAGCTGCTTGGATGGATGTGATGGGTTAGCCCTAACCAGCATCTAAATATCCACACAGTCCCTCAGTCATTCCCAGGCAGGACAGGGGAGAGAACAGGAAGAGCAAAAGCTATAAAACACTTGGGTTCAAGCAAGGATTTTATTAAGTGAAAGAAAAAATGCAAAGGGATGCAAAGCTGATCATTCACCACCTTCCACAGGCTGTCTCTGAGCAACAGCTACAATGGCTGTACCTTGGGAGAAAGCCCCACACTCAATTTTTAACACTGAGCATGACATGGTGTGGAATAATCCTTTGGCCCATTTGAGTCAGCTGTTCTGGCACTGTTCCCTCCCATTTTCTTGAGAGAACAAGATATAATAGCTTTAAATTGAAAAAGAGCAGGTTTACATTAGATATTGGGAAGAAATTCATTTCTGTGAGGGTGGTGAGGCACTGGCAGAGGTTGCCCAGAGAAATTGTGGATTCCACCATCCCTGGGACTGTTCAAGGCCAAGTTGGAGGGGCTTTAAGCAATCTAGAATTGAGGCAGGTGTCCCTGCCCATGCCAGGGAGGTTGGAACTGGGGGATCTTTCAGCCTCTTCCAACCCAAACTATTCTATGATTCTTGTGCCTGCCCTCCCCAGCCTATTCACTGGGGGGGTTCAGCATGAGAAAGAGAGAAAGCCTCCATGCTGTGCTGTGCAGACACTGTTTAGCAATAGCCACAAGACTGGTGTGTTATCAACAACACTGTTTTAGTCACAAATCCAAAACACATATGGGCTTTCATGAAGTTAACTCAATTCCAGCCAGACATGGTAGAACACAGCTTCTTTACACTAATTCATTGTAGATCAGGAGAGTTTCATGGATGGCATAAGGATCCTGATGACCCAACGACAGCTCAACTCTTTCTCCCTTCCTATCATATGTTCCCCATCTCCTCTCACGTCTGCACTAGCAATTGTGCACTCTTACAAAAACTGGGTTTTCAGCACGTCCTCAATAGTGAGTCAAAGCTGTTTCGTAGGCAGGGAGCTGGGAAAAGTGACACAAGTGACCTTTCTGAATAGATATGTCAGTTTGTGACATAGCTGTGTGGCTGTTATACAGTGGTTGTACTTCTTCATTCTTATGTCCCCCCTAACTAATCTCCCCCACCTCTAAATGCCTGCTCTCACTATGAGGTCTGGAGGTCCTACTTCAGCTTCAGAGCATTCAGCTAGAGAAAACTGTATGTGCAAAAAAGGATCCAATGACTTGGTTCTCTGAAGCTATGATGCATGGATCTCTCATTAGCAGTTAACTAGAAAAAGAAACATAATATTTAATGTATGGTATAGAACTAGAGATAAAATTTACTCATATGCATTATGTATGCCAGTGAGAGACAGAGAAGATTAATGTTTAGCTTCATGTGGTTTTTCTTAGGGGGTCTCTACACAGATCATTAGAATAGATATTGACTATTACCACGTTTTTTAACTTTTTTTTTTCTTTAAATCTGGAATATGTGCAACATATGTGGGAGGGTTTCCACATGAAGTCTCTCTGCTGAAAAAGCAGAGTGGTATTTTTGGAACGTCCTGGCCACTAGATGGCAGGGTGCCCTTTGGGTAAAGGAAGCACTAGGCTCTGTTGGACACCAATTTGCTCTCAGTGTCCAAACCTCTTATTGAGATTATCAAGAGTTTTGCTGGAGTGAGGAGTGCCTACAGCTCTGGAGAGATCTCCAGTTATGTTATGGCCCTTTGACAGTACTAACGTGCATTTTTAAATTTTCCCCAGTAAAACAGAGATCTAATTGAATTCCACCAAGCTTGACACAAGAAAATAATTAAGAAAAACTGTGATTTAACCACAATGAAACCATATGTTAGTGAATATGTTGGAGAAGTCTCTGCCCCTTGTGCACGTGCTGTTTTTACTATGCCAAGTTCTGAAGTACCCAGTCCTTGAAGTGAATCCAAAAGAGGAGACTAGCCAAATTGTGACCTTGGAATCTGGCTTTAAATAGTTCAAACTGACAGTTTGCTGCAGGTGGAGGATCAAGTTAGCATTTAGAAAAGTTAAGGGCTTTAATTTTCACTCTTTCACACCAATTTCATCTTGGATTAGATCTTCATCTAATAAATTCAACTGAATGAAACTTGTGTAATGGTGCTAAGAAACCATAGGCATATTTATGTTTAAAGCAGAATTATTACAGATGAGGAATTTGTGCACATTTGCTATCCCAACTACAATTCTGTATCTGGGGAAGTTGTGTGTAACACCCCTCTATTCTGAACCTTGCTAAATTGAAATGACCCCACTAAGAGCAGGTCCACGTCACCAAGTCTGTGAGCTAGTGAGGGGTGAAGGTAAAAGATTCACCAAACTCGGTGCTTTGTCATGGTTTTTGTGGCATTACACTTCTTTACTAACACATCTTGTAGGGAAACTTGTAGGGAAATTTTCAAAATTTTGAATTTTTATCTTTTTAGTAGATAAATAGCTAATTTTTAAATTAGTGGACTCATTTAATAAGTATAATGACAAGTTAACATTGACTTTATCAGGATATATGATCCTTTTAACAAAGGTCCTCAAAACTAAGTGGACTATTTAACAAAAATGACAGCATTTTCAAGTTTATATTTTGTGGTGTTTGAAATGGAGTGATCTTTTTTTTTCTGGAATACTTTTTTATACTTTATTTTTTTTAAAGTGAAAAATATTTTAAATTCATTAAATTATAAGAGGAATGTGGTTGACAAAATGAAAAGTATAAGTTCAAGGAAACAAATATTTTGTGAAAAGCTGTCTCAGACAGGACACTTGTGCAAAGTCCTTTAACTTGTGCAAAATATATTTTCAGGTGGTGTATGGTGTGACATATTGTGCAGTTTTCTAATCACAGTTTCAGAAGTTACTTACTTGTAGTACTTGCCACTGGCTAAGCTTTGTTACAAATGACACTTAATCCTGTTGAATCATGACTTGGATCCTTTAGCTATAATGAAATACAGTAAATTTTTTTGCCAAGTTTTGCCCATGTTCATTTTGGAAACAATCTACATTTGTTTTCACAGGAAGAAAGGTATTCCTAGTCTGTTATACAAGAGTATCTCTCTTTTGAGGCTGCCTGCATTGCACACATACTATTCCTACACTACTAGGCTTTCACTTAGCCTTTTTATCTGTCTTATCTGCTCCCAAGGGCAGATTCAGAGCAGGGTGACCTAACTGGTGGACTTCTAATCACATCTGAACTGGAGCTGAACATGAGTTTTTCCAGGGTATCAGACATGAGGTATCTCTTGTGCTCCAGTAGGAGATGCTGTATTTTTAGCATCCTTGTGGGCATGCAGGAGCAGCTGCAGTGTGTAGATTCCAGCTGTGAGGAGAGCAGGCTGTGCTGGCAAAGCTGCAGCTGGTACACTGCTTCTTGCTGAGAGGTGCCTGGTGGAATTGCCCAGGCAGCCTCAGTTAAAATGAATGGAGTAGCAACTGCTTTATTCCATATAATGTAAGATTTCTGGCTTGCTATAGCAAAAATTCCTCCAAGTTATTTTTAAAGCCCTTTTTGAGAGAAAACATCCTGTGTGGGTAAAAAGCTCTTCTTCTTTTAAATATGAGGGCTTTTTTGTTTGTTTTGGTTTGGTTTTTAAATAATAAAAACTCTCTTTTGCCACCTGCACTGTCTGAATGGCTTCCTTTTGCTGTGTCTACATTTCACTTCAGAAATCTGCTGTAACATTTCCATGTGTTTGAACTTCAGAGCTGGCAACTTTTGTACCCCCCAGGTACCAAACACTGCAGTTCTTGGATCTGGAATCTGCTTCTGAAGGAGGACTGTTTCAGTGAGAAATAATCCTTTATTTTGTCTAGTAGCCTGTTACTCAGCCTGGATTTTTCACCCATGCTTTATAGACCTGAACGGTGTCCCTTCTTTATGACACCATCTCTGAGCTTAGCACCCAAAGAAAGAGAACTCTGATAATGCTTGATCAGATGTTCTGGCAAAATCTCCATGAGGCCTCTCAAGATATTTTTCCACTTTTTACCTGCTGTTGAAGCAATGGTAAGGAGATGCAAAGGCCTTGTATTTCCCATAACTGATAAGAAATGCTTGAAGCAGCAGCAGATCCTTACAATGCTGTTAAGGGTGTCTGTTTTACTATGGAAAGGTATTTAGTAGTCTAGCACAATTACTTTTTTCCCTTTCAATTTTCTCCCACTTCCTGTCGTTTCTACTACTAACTCAGCAGCAAGGGAGATGCTGCTGTGGCACATTTAGTATCAATAGGTGGTGACAGCTTGCAGCCTTTTAACCACTGCTTAGCTTAAGCCTCCTCTAAGTGTGAGTTTTACAGGAACACAAAAAACATATGCTATCATTGAAATAACTTTGCCTGAGGGGAAGACACATGGAGCTGGGATCTGGGAGATTTCTTTGGTAAGGGTAGAAAGGTGTTGTATTAAGGGGTGGTTTAAGAGGCATGGCATGAGAGTTCATGACATCTGGTTTTATTTCCTACCATTATGTGACACTGGACAATGCATCCCTTGGCCCTTCTATGGCAGGCAGATGCCAGTAACTACAAAATCCATCAGTTTGTGAAGGGCACAGGTGTTGGGGATGACAGAACTCATCCAGGCATGCTGAGCAACCTGGTTAATGCATATAAGGAGTAGAAGAATCCAAGATACAGGAGGGCAAGACACACAACACACTGGCCAATACAACAAAATACTCATGCCACATGCTGCATTGCTAGCTCTTAATAATAGCCAATTTGGCATGGTATAGACTTGCTTGCAGTTTCTTGCAATGTATATAGGGATTATAACAGGGGGACTATTTTCTCTCTGCTTCTTGGTTTTTACATTAGCAACACGAGAGCCTTTTCCTTGAGGTGTTATTGACAGGGTGGATAAGAGAGCTGCAGTGATAGTGAGACTCTAGAGATCTTGGCTTGCCAGTGATCCAGAGCCTGAAACGTGGTCTGGGTTAACCCCCTTTCCAAACTCTGTCCCCTCCCATCAGCACCCTGGTGCTGTTGTGTGCTTACTGACCTCTTTGGCTTTTATAGGGAAACAAAAGGGAGACAGGCGCTCCTAGTGCTACCTTTCCTTTTCACACTGCCCTCATGGAACAAATTTTTGTTGCTTTGATTGTATTTAAATAACAAGAGACTTTCGGGCCAAATTTTGGAAGACATTTAACTAACTCACTCAAGTTAGGAGATCAGGCTCTGAATAGCCTGTGACATGATCCAACAACCCTGGCAGATTGTTATCTACTAGCTGGGTCTGAATGGGAGGATAAAACATGGCTGTAGGAGCACCATGTTGTCTGGAGCAGTAGGTTAAGCCCTGCTTTGCTGCTGATGTGTGCATCATCCTGGCTGATGCTTTGATGGAGAGATTGTGATTAAATGGGAGAACATTTGTGTTGTACTGCTGCTTGCCTAAGTGGCTGAAGGATCTGGCTTTTGAACTAAACATGCTCTGAAACAGCATTCCAGTATGTAAATATAAATGCCAAGAATGGAGAGGCCTGCTTAATGTTAAATGTTGGAGATTAGTTGGAAAAATGTCCTACAAGAAAGATATTGTTGCAATATCAGGAACTAATCATGACTTGGAGTTGAATTGCAGTAGCTGGTTATTAGAAGCATTACAAACCAGAGGGGCAACAGTATATAAGCAAAGAATTAATAACAAACTGCTTAATTTTCCTTTCCCTGTCTCTAAATCTTGCATGTCAGTTTTCCCAGCTGCTGTTTTACGCTGAGATTGCAGTGGTTCAGCTTTCCAAGCCTGGTTTTTATATATTAGGTGTCTCCCCTTCAAGAAAGTTGCCTGATAGGTGAAGACCAGTGAGTTACATTTGGTGTTTTCCTTGATATCTATGAGAGGATTGAAGTGCCAAATAGAAATCTAATACCACAGATATGGGCTCACCAATACTTTCAGTGTTTATGTCATGAGAGGTGGAAAAAGGAAGGTTTTCTGGAGGGAAGTGGAACTGGTGATTTATGCCAATACGATATAATTCCAGGTTTTTTAAAATCCATTGTTAAAATCGCTTTTCATAAACGTTTAAGTACTTGCCCAAATCGTTGCTGATTCCTTAAAAATTACCAGATGGGAGAGATTGCTTCTGGTTCCTTTGTGACACTGACTTGTTAATGTTGCTTTCACAGGTGAAATACCAGGTGATCCCTTAGAAAATGCACAAGAGGTGCTGACAGAGGCCATGTTTTTTGTAAGCAAATGCAGCATGTAGTTAATTCATGCTCTGCCTGCCAGCAGGAACCAGGGTTCCTGTGCATGTGCTTGCACATGGGAACTGTAGGGTTGTGCATCCCACCATTGCTGTGGTTTCTCATCAACTGCAAGTATCTCTGCTATGCCCTCGTTCCTGGGACAGATCTGAGGTCACACTGCTGGAATAAACCCTTACCTTATCTTTCTGGGTATATCATGCCCTGTTTGAAAATTCCTCCCACTTACTTCTTTTTACAATCAGATCACTATAAATGCCTCATTCTTGCTTCACATGCCCATCAATTTGAGACTGCTTATCCCTCTGACATGGTCTGCAATCTTATTTGCCTTGCCATCTCTGCTCTTGTAGCATGCTAGTCTTGACACCTATTAAGTTCTTCTCCTCTGCTTTCTGTGCTTCTTCCCAGTTGCTTTCTTGTAGAGAACATGTTTTTGCATCTTCTCTTTTCCAATAATGACCTTTTAAAAACATGCTGTTGCATAGGTACCCAGTAGTAGTGTCTTTATAGATAATAAAAAGACACTTCAGTAACTGACTGAAACAGTTGCTGAATTTGCCAATGTACCTTAACTTACTCTGCCTCCTGGATGTAAGATATGAGAGGTAAGAACTTCTATTTGGGGATATTGCCGATATTAAACATAGGATAAAATGGAAATAACAATTTCTTAGTTTGCGTGTGCAAATGTAGGTATTGGTACAATAAACCACATGTGACTTTTTGCAGGTGTTCCCTTTGCCAGGGTTCTGGGCTTCTTGCCAAAGCATTTTCTCTCAACTTCGCTGTTAACCAGTCCCTTGTGTTTTGCATCAGCTTCTGTCTAAATAGGCTTAACCCTCCAGTTAATAGATATCTTTTTCTCAAGCCCTGCCTATTGCACCTGCTTTTGAAAATGTGCCCCGCAGAACCCAGTGATTCATCTGTTGTGTGCTGTTGTTGTTTGATTAAATCATTGCTTAGTTTCAGGTGGCTGCATTTGAGTGCAGGAACACTTGATTCTCCTGTTTACTGCTTTTGTACATCATGGAAGTGTTTGTAAAGCTTGAGGGGAAGTTCAGAATGAGAGGTATAATATCAGTGTTTGGGATAACAAATGGTATAGGCCATACACTCTCTTCATTCAATGCTTTTTCAGTTTCCACCCCAGTGAGCACGATGGATGTAATGTAGTCACAGCATGTTTCCAGAAATCCTGAGATCAGTAATGTAAAATAGGTCTTTGGAATTTTAATAATGGAGAAAATGTCAGTATGCAAAGTTGGTGCAGCCTTGTTCCTCCCTTCCCCCAGCTTCACTAGCTTAGGCCAGCCTATGCATTTTCTGACCTGCAGACACAGTATATGGCAGGGAGAGAAGACCCTCAAGGACTGTACATTGATTCCTCTCCTATATCAGTAGGATTGACCACCCCAAAAAGCAAATATATACAGACATGCTTCAGACCACACCTTCAGGATCAACTTCTGTCTCCTGGATGCATTTGGGAAGCTTGGGGACCTTCCACACTGAAATTTCATCTGGCATCTTGTAAGAAGGAATGCAGCACTGAGAAATCACTGAGTTCTTTCCAGGCTGCTGTTTTCCTCAGCCACTTTCAGAGATGGGTTGTGTGTCAGTAGCAGTGCTTCAGTTATAACTATTTGAAGGTTGATGAACAGCAAAGTGTTGAAGAGAACATGATTCTGACCCACCCTCCTTATAGAAATTATTTATTTAATTAGCTTTTTAAATGATTTTACAGTGTCAAATACTCATGAAATCTATTGTACAGTGTCAAGTGCATGACGGGTTTCAGAGATCAGCTGCCCTGCTTGAGTATTACAGATCACAGTTGTAGGCTAATGCTAGGAATGAAAAATTATTTACAGGAAAGAGGAAGTTAACTTCTCCATGTGAGTATAAATTTATCCATATTGGCAGTTTACAGTGCATTAACTTTCTTGAGCATTAAACATAGATAAAACTTTTTTTTTGTGGTCTCCTAATCTGGCTGGATATGGAGAGCAGTTTTTTCGTCTTATGAAGGCAGTCTGATCAGAAGCTCTTGGTGTGATTGGTTCAGGGGCCTGGTTCACTACAGGTTAGAGACCTGCCTCTCCAGTTCAGGCTACCAGCTAGTAATGAATTATCATTATTATTTCCTTAAGTGAAATTAAATGAGCAGCTACTCAGAGCTATAATGAACCTCTTAGGTTAATAAGAACTATTCTCAGTAACATATCGTGGTCATATTGGGTCCAACACCAAGAAAATTCCTACTCATTTACATGTTAAGGCACTTTGTTGTTGGGTTTTTTTCATTTGGTTACCAGAAGTGAAGATTTTTCTCTCATTTTGCATCAAGAATCTCTTTTGCTCACAAAAAACCAAAATTTAAAAATTACAATTTCTGTGGGTTTTTTCACAGACTTATATTGGAACTTATATAAGAGAACATATCTTTTTCTGTGGAGAGGAAAAACTAGTATAAGCCAGAGCCTGGAGATAACTGAATCTAATGACTGATTCAAAGATTGTTTCTTGTCTGCTTCTATTCTTTACAAAAATTATTGTTGTGAGGTAAATGACATTGTGAGAGAAATAGGGTCTCCCTTTGGAATTTTGTAGTCTTACTCTAAGAGAGGACAAATTGGGTAATAAACATTAAGACAAACTTCAAATCTTATGAGCCTATGTTCCTCTCCTTATTCCCATTTTTTAGACCACAGCAATTCTTTGTCTTTAAATCCAGAACACTGTTCAAAGAGCTTCATTTTGCTTTTTGAACAGTTTGTGGCTTTGTTGCTTCCCTTCCTTTTTGAAGGCACTAATGATGAATATGAAAAGGCATTTTCTTGAAATGTTGCAGTAAGTTCTGTTCTTTTTCTTCAGTGGATCTCATGTATTACTTTATGTAGAACCTTTTTATGGTTACACACAGAGAAGTATGTATAGAGAGAAGTAATACAGTGACTAAACAATCTATCTGCTCTAGTTTCAGAGCTAGAAGTTAGCCAATTTACCTAACTTTTTGGTTTTCAACATAGATTCCTACTGTTTATGCCTTATATACAACCTAAACTCCTTTCTGTTATGACACCTCTTGATGCAAGTGATGAAGGGAAGGATTAGGAGATAGCAACAATCTGAGATTTTGTTTAACTGATCATGTAAGCAAATAGATTTTGCCCATTGATCACATGTGCAAATAGCTAGTCTTCAAATGGCCTGTGCAATGGTGTAATCCTGAAATAGCTGTGGATTCTTGGGAAATTGTTCTCACTAACATTGCCTGACCAGGTTAGGTTTTATGTTCTTCAACAGGTAAAAAATACTGCAGGTGTGCATTATTTCTGTGTGGGTTTATATGTGTTGGCTGAACTAAAGCTTCTCTAATTGCATGTGTCTAAATAATAAGCGAGTCTGCAGACATTGAAGTTGAAAGCTAGTAAAATAAGATACTGTCAGCTGAGGGCAAATCCAAAAGCAGTTGTATCTGCCCTCCTCAGCAGACTTCCTCAGAAATAAAGCAGAGTAAAGTATTGTACAGAATGAGCCAATGTGCCAATCCTCTGAATCAGAAATCCCCAAGAGGAGTTAAGGAAGATTTCTTGAGTTACATAAAATGGGAAAGCATGATGATGAAACTAAAACAACAAATAAATACTTTATTTTGTGTACATTTCAATTGCCTTGTCAAAAAGAAAATATATCCCTCCAAAAGTCAGCTGAGTTTATCAGCTTTGCAAAATGATGAATGAGTGCCTTGTTCTTTATTATTGCTGAAGTCATTCCTGTTTATGCCAGTATTTCGAGGATTATGTTTTGATTGTTCTGAAGAGGTGAAAACACTTTCTTGCTGATGAATAAACACTGCCACTTTTAAATATTTGTATGTAAAATGTCTTTAAAGCCATTATGAAATGCTTTCCAAAGGAATAAGAAGCTGTTTCCCAAAAAGACAGTTTTTCTCTACATTTTCTTTCATGCTAAACAGTCCAAATGAAAGGCTTTTCAGAGTTAACTAGTTAAAGCAATACCAGTGTTTTAGTGTAATGAATAACTTCTTATAGAAGACAATTGCACACAGTTCAATATGCTAGTATTTCTATTTCTGTGCCCCACCAATGCCGGGATTCTAGGGTAGAATTTCTTTCTTTGAGAAAGCTGAAGCGATCAAAACCCTGATTAACCTCTGATATTCACGTGGTGCTCTTGATCTTGAGGGCCCAAGCAGTAACAAAGAGTTAATGGCAGCCATATGCTCAGGATATTGTGGGTACTGTTGACCCAAATGTGAACTCCGCAAGCAAGTGCTGCTAACTCCTGTTTGTTTCAGGTTTGGTGTGGAGATTACTGATGAAGAGTTTGAGCTGCTACTTGACAGAATCCCTCTTGATGAAGATGGAAATGTCAAATACCCCCAGTTCATGCTCAGGTTTGATTCCTGGTATGCAGTGTATGCATTTTATTTCTCATTTGTGAGTAGAATTATTTTTAATCAAAAAGGCTCACATAACATTTCCAGACTGAATGTCATTTCTTTACTGTGTTCCTTTATGACATATTTCCTGCACAGAGTGTGCTGTTTACATTTAAAATTAGCTGATGTTGTGGATGTATGCTGTTTGTAATTTAGTTGCTCTTTACATGCTATTTACATATTTTAGAAGAAAGACTTCAAAGTTATATAACAAACCTTTGTGTTTTCTGAAGGCTGGGAAATATGTCAGACTTCTAAATAAAAGCTAGTTATTTCCAGAAAATGGTAATAAATGTACTCAGTATATCTTTGAGAACTTGAAGCATTTACAGGCCCTATATATAGTCTGAAATACTTCTGAGATGCTGATATTGGTTAATAGAAGCTCTACGCCCCCTCCAAGGCCTACCTGTGAACTAGTTTAATTAAAATAAAAAATACTGGACCAGATAAAGATATTCTATTGTTACCCAAAAATTAAAACTCTATCCCCAAAGCTGTCATAACAGGACAGAAGCCAGTATAATTTCTGGGATGTGTGAAAGACTTGTGGAATCTGGGACTGGAGAAAGCCATTCTCCCCATGAAATCCAGAGAAGAAATTTGAGCACTTTCTCACACATTCGTATGTGCACATAGGGGTTAGACTGCTCAGTTATCTGTCTTGAGTTATTTAGCAGATAAGGGTATATCTAGTTTGCACACACGCAAGGGTAGTTAGAGGTCTGAGTTCACTGTACCGAAACCATGTGGGGTACCTTCCTGAATTTCAGGTGGCAAACCAGCTAAGTACCGCAGGCCTGATGAGATTGCATCTTCCTTCCCATTCCATTTAATCATCTTCACTCTTTCTTTTCCTCTGTCCTTGTCTTCCTGCTTCAGGAAGCTTTGGGGCTGAATTCATCTGTCCACACATTTGCACATGAGGCAGTTGGATATGACTTTGGATTAATGAGATATGAGTGACCTTCTGAATCTGCCTTCTCCAAGGTGGTCTCCAAACGTGTTCCAAATAACCCTTGAATGAGTTTGGGCAGGCTCCTGTTCCTCACTTACCTTTATGCCAATGCCTTCACTCCATTTCTTTACTTTAGTATAGCCCTCTGCCTGGGTAGTGGTTATTGTGGGTTCAGTAGTGCATGATTTTCTGGGGCATGTCTTAGCTCCAGGAGTATTCTCTGATTGTCCTATGGCAAGGGTGTAAAGAGGAGAGACACAGGATAAAGGCCATCTGGCAAAGCTTTGAGAAATCGAAAGAATAAAAAAATAAAACACACAGAGATGCACAACACTGGACTCTACCTCCTTCCTCTTGCTGTGTACTCAGCTGTGCTCTATCTGAATTGCAGGAAAAAGAGATTAATCTGTTAGATCAGAAACTCAGAATAAGAGAGGAGGGGGTTTTAGGAACTAAAGTTATGGCCTGGCTTTTGTCGCAATAGAAAGAATAGAATCTGATCATTCAGTGATTAAATGCTTTCTTTATAGCACCTTTTTTTTGACTGAAGTCAACCTTCAGAATTCACTGAATCTTGCAATTTCAAAGACCATTATCAAGTTTACACCTGTTGTGTAGAAGTAGTTAATGTTTATACAGGAATCTTTGGACTTTTCAGTGGCATAATTCTGTACTTGAATGTGATCCAAACGAATAATTATATAGCACTATACTTATCAACTAATTTTTCCCACGTTAAGTGGGAGAGTGTCCATAGGCTTCATATGGTAGGTAGCAGGCCTTCATTTGTCTTATCATGAGAACCAGAGGCCAGATGATTCTCTTGGATTGCTTGTATATTAATATGGAGTAATTTTGTTTAGTGCAAAACTAGAGTGTAACTGGGAACGCAATGTAGGACTGACATTTAATTTTCACTTTCATCAGCCACTCCCCTGTCTTTCCTCCCATAAACCCAAATCTTGCTTGCAGGCACTGTCCCAGATTCCCAGCGGTATGAAATGGGTTGGCCCCAGCCAGCAGCCAAACTCTCATCCAAACACTCACTCAGTGGGATGCCAGGAGAAAGTAGGAGGAATAGGAAAGAGAAAGTTCGTGGGTTGAATTAAACACAGGGAGATCAGTTACCAGTTTCATAGGGAAAATAACTCTCTCCCATACCTTTCCCAGGATCAACTTCACTCCTCCAGTGCAGATGCCTCTCTGTAACCACCACTAGTTACACTCAGTTCCTTCAGCAAGGAAGCCACTGGAGCAGTGTGCAGTGGGGAGCAGGCTGTGATTAGGATGTAGTGTTTTCTCCCTGCTGTTTCTACCATCTTGCTGTTTTCTTCCATTGGCTTCCATTGGCTGCTGTCCCCTTCAGGGTGGGCAGGGGCCTGTTCTACCAGCAGGGCAGGAATGTGTTTGCAGTAGCCAAGTTGATTTATGTCCTTGAAGCTCTGTTGGTTGATGGGCTGAGAGGACCTGACCAGAGACAGCCACCACGCACTCCTGCAGAGTTATTCTTGTGAGTGTGCCTGCCTACACGTGGAGAGGGGGCTCCTCCTCAACTGAGTTTTGGCATCTAGTTTACCTGGAGAGAAATCGAGCAGCCTCCATTGAGATAAGTTGAAGCCACGTCTAAATCACAGAGTTTGCAGGAGTTTCAGCATGCCCTGGAGTCACAGTTCCAGTTTCTCCATGTGAAGTGTGAGCCTGAAATATATTGTGGTTCCTTTCTGGTCTTCCTGCTGACAGCATAGTGTGCAGGAAGGAGATGCATTGATAGACTATTGACATATGATGTAACCTCAGTACCCAGCCAAGCCAGGAGTCTGGACCTGCACCTAGGTGTCTCAATTTAGACATAATTTCAGAGTGTTTTTAACTTCCCTGGACCTTTCTCACCCATCTTCTCTTAGGAAAGGAAAAATCTTGCTTCTTTTTTTTTTTTCGTACCCGTTCATCTATAAGTAATGTCTACAGAAACAGAAGTTAAAAGAAGCATTTAGGAAATCTATGATCTGTCATTAGAATGGCATTGAAGCTTCATTTCCTTACTTTACATTTTAATTGGAACTTCATTGAGCTATAAATTAAATGCATTCTATGTCTTCAAATATGATGTTACTTTGGTTGGAAAGGAGTATTCTGGAAGGTCTAAACCTGGCTGAAACTGGCACTGCATTGGCTTGTGATGGTTTTCTCTTTTCCACAGTCATCTGTCTCCCTCATGCATTATCCAGCCAGGTAGGACTGAGACAGATCATAAATGTACAGGAGACTCAGCCTCATGTGTTCATTCCCAGTCCCATAAACACTAACCAGAGGATAATGTAATGTCCTGGCTTCAGCTGGGATGGAGTTAATTTGTTTCCTAGTAGCTGGTGTGCTGCTGTGTTTTGGATTCAGAATGAGAATGATGTTCATAACACACTGAAGTTTGGTTGTTGCCAAGCAGTGCTTACCTCAAGTCAGGGACTTTACAGTTTCCCTGATGCCTTTCAGGCTTACCTAAAAACAGAGGCCAGACAAAGGGAATAAAAAGCAGGTATATTTACTGAAGGGTCTTTAGGTACATTTCAGGCAGACAAAGCCCCCCCAGGGACTTCACCCAAAATGGACAATGGGGCACGAGTTTTCACACTTTTATAAGTTTGGTCCATTTGCATATTTGGATTAATCTTCCAGCTTTAGGCAACGAAGTCATTTTACCCCAAGTTTGCTCCTTGCCTCAATTCACTTTTGTTTACATTTCCTGGAGCCTGAGACAGTAAGGTGTCCTTGATACCCAAACCTAGAGAGGAATTGTTTTGTCTGACCAAAATGTGAAGACAGTAGCTAGCACTGTATATGCAGTTTAAAGCTATATACTAAAGAATTACAGGATTGCAAATATATGGAAAATGTACAAGTTAAAATCCTAAGGGATCACCCAGGCTCTGCCAGTGAGGAAGTGCACAAGGAGCTGTGAGTGAACATGGCCAGGACAGCTGACCTGAACTGGCCAAAGGGATATTCCATGCCATGGAATGTCATGCTCAGGAGATAAAGCGGGGGGAAGTTGGCAGAGAGCTTCTGATGGCTAGTCAGGGGCAGGCTGGGCATTGGTCAGCAAGTAGGCTTTATTCCTCTCCCTCTCTTTCTGTTGTATCCCTTTTCACTGCAATGATATTTTATTGTTATTAAATTAGTTTTTGTTTTATTTCAGTTATTAAACTGTTCTTATCTCAACTCTCAGGTTTTTCTTTATTTTTCTCCTCTGCCTCCTAATGTGTTGTGGGCTGGTGTGGTGCTTACTTGCTGTCTGGGCTTAAACTGAGATACTTAAAGAATTGCATTGACTAGAGGTAGGAGATAGTTTGTGAGCCTGAGGGAGTATAAACAATAAGAATAATATGGGAACTTTTGTCCCCCATCAAAGAGAAACTATACAGAGGTTTAGCATAGCAGGAATGGTAAAATCTAACTGGTTATTCTATAATGGCATTTCATATTAGCAAGGATAGGAAGAGGATTAATAAAGAAAAAAGTTATTAAGAATCTGGCACAGGGATATTAGCCATAAGTGAGACAAGGTTTCTAGGAAGAGGTAGAATTCTCTACATTATTTTTGAGACAATAGAACAGATGTATGTGCTCAAAGCTGTTCTGTTATCTCTGGTTTTATCAGCTGACCTAATAAGAGATGTCCACCGACCATATCATGGTTACCTTCATGCTGTAGTATGTGTGCATCTGGTATTAATCATGGATACTTCAGACTTTAATGAGCCATGTTATAGGGGCATTTATTGCTCATAGACTCCAAAAGGGAAACTACCCAGAAAGGGTAGTACATCAGTACATCAGTTCCTCAGTAGCTTGGCTCCTACTGCACATCTACTGATTTCTGACTATTGTGGTAGCACACTGTTTGCATACACTAAACAGAAAGGGGATGTTATGGCAGAATTAAGGCACTGGTTACAATGTTTCTGCCTGCAGCCTCTTTCCTCTCACAGTATATTCCCAGAAGGAAAAGTTTAGACCAGTTCAGTTTTCTTGATTTATTTTTAATGATGATACTTTTCATCCCTTGCCTCTTACAGTGGAATTTTGTTGTCACTCTTGCCTTCTGAGTAACACAACTGGAACTGACTCTTTCAGTATTTGAAAGAATGTTATGCTGTGCTTATTCCCTATACAGTACATGTAGGAATAAATTATATATGCCAATTGTGTAGGATGGGGTTTGAGAAGTGTTCAATAGATACCCTAATGTCAGTGAAATCTGTAGTTAAACCCTCTCCCAAACTTCATCTTTTCAAATTGAGCACTACATAAGCAATGTTTTTGAAAATCCTAAGTGACTTGCCTTGGCAAATTTATGTATTGCTGCTCTGTAAGAAGAGGAAATTAGAGTGCTAAAATACTGTGTTAGCTATTGTCTCAGCTGACAGCTTCATTAAGGATCACTGACACCTAGTCACTTGGGTGAAAAGTGACAGCCATATGACTCTGCAGAAAAGTTATTTTGCCTTGCACACAACCTTTTTACAAGCTGCATCTTTTGGTGATGCTGATTGGGAAGTATGGTGTCACCTACAGAAAAGTGAGCTGGGCATGTTTCAAACCTACAAAGATGTAATAGTGTGTACTGCAAATACATTTTAGCTACGCCCATTTAGTTTGCTGTATCATTTATAGAGTTACACTGATAGCTGCAACTTGGGCTTGATTTCAGAGACAGTTTGTGACAACAGACAGGAGTGACTGGGATGAAAGGTGAATGTCACCTTTCAGTGCTGCATCTGATAAGAAGCTAAGACAAGAGGTCAGCTACAAATTAAAACATC